>NC_136059.1:224700609-227481227 GCF_964261635.1 Lissotriton helveticus
AGAAATATTCTCTAGTACCCCCCAGCTCTTCAACGCGGCGTGTGTTGGAAAAAGGCCGGGTCCGCCACGGGTGGCAGGCAGAGTGCCTAGTTACGCGCCTGGTGCCAGGACTCATCAGGAGGCCACTTCAGCTTCACCACACATTGCCCATGCCAGTGCTTCCAATGATAGTGACAACACACTTGCTAACCATCACCCTACAACCCTACAAGTGTGACAATTTGGAATATTCCAGGCCCCCTAAGTTATAAGAATGGCTTGGTGGGAGGGTAAGGGGGGGATAGCAGTTATTTTAATGTATATTGAATAAATAATTAACTGTTGTTGTTGTTGTCATCTCTAAATTAGCCAGATAGTGCTATCTTGTGGAATACAGTTTCAAGTGCTGGTGCTGACAATTAAGTGCCAGTGGCGAGCACCAGAAACCTCCGGCTCAAATTAAACCCTGGTTTTAAATGCTATATACAATGTATGTTAAGAGGAATCATGCTACCATAATGCACAACTTTATTCAGGCCTCATTTAAAAATATTGGAATAGACACCATACATCACAAATTATATTGAAAAAGAATATTGTCAAAGATTACCACGAAACTTATTTAAGGAATGAAAGTCTCACATTGCTAGAAGACACTCACCTAGAGGTTTTCGTTAGAGAAAATGAGGTTGACAGAGCACAGGACCAATGCTTATTTTAGCATTGCGAGTCCACATACATACTACATTTTGTATTATCCAAGTCTTGATTTTTAAGAAACAAAACCAACCAAATAGTTCAGCACACAAAACATAACACTTTTTGCATGTTTTGGGAGGTTACAGATGCACCAAACATGATGTCAGACTGGTGGGTATAAACACTAGGAAGAAGCTGGTGATGAACAGTCATTGTCAGGAAACCTGGAATTGAAGGTACACAACCTCCTCACCATGATCACAAATGTTTTGTGGCTAAAGTCCGGTTTACAGATTACATTATATAAAAAAAGTGCAGGGGTTCAAAGTTTCCGTTGGGAGCCTGCTGCTGGCAACCCTGAAGGCTGGGGTGGCTGAATGCTGGTGTTTTCAAATACCAAAGCCTTTACCCTTTTCCCACCACACCCTGCCTTCCTTTATCTTATCTCTCGCTGGTTCCTTTTCATCTGCCTTTTCTCCCTTTGTTGGCACTGTGCTGTCAGCAGCTTAATATTTTCCACTCTTTTCCCCCGATATCGGTGGAACAGCTACGATCGATGTGCGGTAGGATTAAGTCAGGCTCTCCCGCCGACTCTCTTAAACCTGACCAATTCAAGAAGGTATTGCCTACCATCTTACCCTCTCTGTTTCAGGTTATTAATAATTCCCTTAGTACTGCTATCGTGCCCAGAGTATGGAAACAGGCCAAAGTGATACCTTTGCTTAAAAAGCCAGCTCTCGATCCCACTAAAGCAGAAAACTATCGGCCCATCTCGCTGTTACCTTGGATAGCCAAGATTACTGAGGCATATGTGAACTCGCTCTTGTCAGACTATCTCACTCGTAATAACATACTAGACCCGGCCACAGTACGGAGTCTGCGCTTCTGGCTGTGACGGAACACCTCTGGTCAGCCATGGAGGGGGGGCAAACTTCGGCACTGATCCTGTTGGACTTAAGTGCAGCATTTGATACGGTATAACATGACATCCTGCTGCATCGCCTGGCGGAGGTAGGGTACGGGTCAGGCCCTGGAGTGGCTTGCCTCATTCCTTCATGAGAGGTCCTTCTCAGTATCAGCCCCCCGTTTATGTCCAGTGAACACGGCATCAAGCAAGGGGTGCCACATGGCTCCTCCCTTAGTCCCCTACTATTCAATATTTATGTTCTACCTTTGGCTGCTGTAGCCTTGAGTAGGTGCCTGACCCTGGTCTCATATGCTGATGACACTCAGTTAGTGGTGGCACTCTCTAATAACACCGAGCAAGATGCCCTTAAGTTTCAGGGCGATCTTGCGGCAGTGGCCGAGTGGATGACTGCTAACTGCCTCCGACTTAATTCCAACAAGTCGGAGGTTTTGGTGATCGGCAGAGACCATGGTCTGTGGAGTGACCTGTGGTGGCCAGCTAGCCTGGGCATGCCCTCTTCCCCCAAGCAAGTGGTTAGGAACCTGGGGGTTTGGTTGGACTCATCTTTAAACTATCAAGTCCAAACCAAAAAAATAGCAGGTATGTGTTTTGGACTTTTACGGGGGCTTAGGCCGCTAATGGGCCTCTTTGATGCCTCTAACATCAGGTTATTATCCAAGCTATGGTCCTGTCCATACTGGATTACTCGTGCTCCCTCTATTTGGGGGCCAATAAAGCAGAGGTTCAGAGGCTGCAAAGGGCACCAAATGCTGCAGTCAGAACACTTCTAGATTTGCGCAAGTTCTGCTCCGTGTCCAGTGCCATTCGCCGCCTCCATTGGCTTCCGGTGGCCAGGCGCATTGAATTCAAGGCTCTGTGTATCTTTTTCAAGGCCTTGAAATTGGCCACCCGCCTATTTTGGCTAATCTCCTCTCACCGTATGTTCCTGCACGTCCACTCTGGTCAGAGGGTCAACATTTGGTAGTGGTCCCCGGATGCGTAGAGTGTGGGCTGGTGGTCGCTCTTTTCGCTATAGAGCTGCCGCACTCTGGAACACACAACCTGTGCAGATTCGTGGCTTAGAGAACTACCTGGAATTTAGGAAGGCCATCAAGACTCTACTCTTCCCCACTAACTAGCTGGTGTCACTCTGCAATCTGTCGGTCTTTCCTTCAGCGCCGGGATGCCCTTTTGCTGGGGCAGCTGTCGCGCTATATTAAACACCCTAACATAACATAACATAAGCATACTGAACTATTTAAACTAATATTTGTCTTTTAGTTCAAAGTTTCAAAGCTTACTATTGGACCAGGTACAAGACTGATTTGCATACGGCTTGGTCCAAACTGAGGTGGCATGGTGGGCAAAAAAATGATGGGTGGGAATACTGCCCGGAGTGACTGAAAGTGGTATCAAAATTGCAAGCATCCTGCCAACACATCTTGGGTGTCTGCTGCTTCCACTCATCGCCTCCTCAGCCTGCTGCCTTTGGTGCCCCCTGCGTGGAGGGCATCACAGACTCCACCATTAGTGCTGCCCATTTTGTTTTCGGGAATGGAGAAAAAAGTTATGGATTATGGCCAGTAGCGGTCGGCAGTAGGAGTTACTGCAGGGCGGTGACGTGGGCAGGGGGAGGGGCAGGGTGGGGGGTAGTAATGTATGGATTACGGAGTTTTACAGGTAAGTAAGCATTTAAATAAATAAAACGAATTTCGTTGCGTGCACTGCATCACATTTGGTGTGTCTCTGCAGGCACGGTGCCTAGCCAGAGTCGCTCAGTCACCCAGTTGAGGCACGCTTCAATGCGCTATAAGGTTATCTGCAGAGTGAGTCCCTGCAGGGATGGTGCCTTGCCAGGGTCTCTCAGTCACCCAGCGTAGAGGCGTCCTTTTGTCCAGTATGAGTGAGTGTCAAACACATGTGTGTTCTCAGTGGCTCCATCACGCAAAAGGTGCTGAAACGAGGAGATGAGGAGAGCAGAGAAGCGTGAAACCATGATACCGGGAGGCGGATGAGAGATGTGTTCGAGGGGTACAGAAATAATGACAACAGAATGCACATGGATGGGCTGAGGAGAGTTGTACATGTGGGCAGGGGTGATGCATATTTCTTATAAGCAAGCTCTCAGAAGATTTATAAATGCTGAACATAAATATATGTAATCTACATCTTGACAAAGTTGCAAAACTGCTCATTATCACTGTTGTTTCTTGCCCAATCATTCTTGTAGTTTCCAATGCCCCTTGTAAGTTGGTTCAAGTCAAAGGCACAACAATAAAATCTTCATCGCCCCTTGGCTTGAGCACTCTCAAGTGACCTGGATACCCTCGCTTCAGTTGGTTAAGGAGGGGTACTTGTACTTGTGTGGGTCATGCCTAGATTCATCACAATTTAGTTTCTTTGGTGGTGGGTGAGTGAATTAGAGTAAAGATGGGTGGTTTTGTTCTTGAATTTCTAGTTTTTGTGATTAGTGCAATTTATGGATGCTGAAGATGAGAATAGGCCCACTTCTTTTCCAGACGTGGGACGGGGTGGGCCTTGGGGTGCGCATTGCTCTTGTTCCTGATGATTTCCCAGTGGCAGCTATCTGAACATTTGCAAATAACTGAATGCCCTTTGTAGAGCCAGCTTGTCAAGGAGTGCAGCTGTTATTAGTGCATCAGTGTCCACATATGTGAGATGACCACTCTGCTTCAGTTATGGTTGTCTTATCGTGAGCAGCCACAGGGCAGGAATCTATTTTTTTTTGCTTGCATTGAAGCCAATTAAGCCCCAGCAACACACTGATTGACCACCACCCATGCGACAGAGACAGTGCCTATCTGTGAGAAATTGGGTGGTTCCATTTAAAATATCGATATTAAAAAAATTACATAACTTAAATAAAATGTATTAAATAATGTTAATATTACTAACAAAATAAATTATATTTAATATATATTTTAACTAATCATAACTAATAAACTTCATTTAATAAATATAAACACAAAAAGTGTACATATACATAGATTTACTTAAATACATTTTATTAACTATTATCTTTATTTAATTTCTAAACTTGTACAATTATATAAAAATAAAATATACACATTTATAAATAATTTAAAATGAAATAAAATATTCTATATTTAATTAAAACATTAAACTATTAAATAAAGAATAAAACATAATTTAATAACAAAAAAACAATATTAGTGGAAACATTGGATAGCGAAGGGGTAAAAATTACTATTCCTACTCCAGTCAGTGCAACAGTAGGGAAGGCGCTGGATAGAAGATAAAAATTACTATTCCCACTTCAGTGAGTGCGAACAGTGGGGAAAGCAATGGATAGCGTAGGGATAAAAATTACTATTCCCACTCCAGTGAGTGCAACAGTAGGGAAAGCGTTGGATTGCGTAGGGGTAAAAATTACTATTCACACTCCAGTGAGTGCAACAGTAGGTAAAACGTTGGATAGCGGAGGGGTAAAAAATACTATTCCCACTCCAGTGAGTGCAACAGTAGGGAAAGCGCTGGATAGCTGAGGGATACAAATTACTATTCCAACTCCAGTGAGTGCAACAGTAGGGAAAGCGCTGGATAGCAAAAGGGGTAAAGATTACTATTCCATCTCCAGTGAGTGCAACAGTAGAGAAAGCACTGGATCACTTGGGGGTAAAAATTACTATTCCCACTCCAGTGAGTGCAACAGTAGGAAAAGCGCTGGATATCGGAGGACTAAAAATTACTATTCCCACTCCAGTGAGTGCAACAGTAGGGAAAGCGCTGGATAGCGTAGGGATGAAAATGACTATTCCCACTCCAGTGAGTGGAACAGTGGGGAAAGCATTGGATAGCACAGGGGTAAAAATTACTATTCCCACTCCAGTGAGTGCACCATTAGGGAAAGCGCTGGATAGCGTAGGGGTAAAATCTTACTAATTCCTTTCCAGTGAGTGCAACAGTAGGGAAAGTGTTGGATAGCGTAGGGGTACAAATTACTATTCCCACTCCAGTGAGTGCAACAGTAGGGAAAGCGCTGGATAGCTGAGGGATAAAAATTACTATTCCCACTCCAGTGAGTGCAACAGTAGGGAAAGTGCTGCATCCCACAATAATAACAAACAAAAACATCAACATTTTTATTAAATTTAATTTCCAATATTAACATAATTATTATATAAATGTAAATATATTATTGTTAACAAATATAACAAAAAACATGATTTACACATTAATTAACACTATAAAATCCACAACACACACCTAAAATTAATTATACAATTACAATTAATAATTACAAATTAAATATTGGAAATTAATTTATATATATGTAATAATTAATCAATAAAAATGTATTAGTTACCACCCTTCACACCATTTACACATATAAACACCACAACACTCACCTACATTTAATTAAACAATTAACATAATTAATTATTAATTGATTCATTGAAATTAATTGACACACCATTTACACATATAAACACCACAACACTCACCTACATTTAATTAAACAATTAACATAATTAATTATTAATTGATTCATTGAAATTAATTGACAAGTAATTATGAAACTATTATTAATTAATCAATTAACACAATTTTGCAATACATTTTATCTCATTAAATTACTTCCCACCCTATTTCCCTATAAACCCACAACCCGCTATGGAACAAAAAATACAAAATTAAACTTACAATAAAGTATTAACTAGTAACATTTAAAAAAATATAACAAAATGACAAACAATTCTCATTAAAAACAGTGAAATACATAACATTATTAATAATTCAATATTTTTGTCAACTATATTTTTGTAAACGATATTTAAAACGTCGATGTTTTTGAAATCAATATTACTTACCTCTCAGTCGATATTCTTGTCCACAATATTTTTGTTGTCAATATTTCTTCCCCACGATATTTTTGCAGCAATATTTATGTCCCTCGGTACTTATACGTCAATATTCCTGCCCTCTACCAAATTGGGTTGTTGGTTGAGGGGTGTGTGAGCCCTTCTCAAGCAACACGCCATAATCCTTGTCAGTGTGAACCACAAAAGTCACTAGATTGACCAGTGCTTAACCCTCTGGTAGCTTAGCACAAAAACAGTCAGGGTTAATTTAGAGGTAATTTGTAAAGTATTTATAAAGCACTCAAAAAAGTATAAAAATAAAAAACACCACAAGATAAAATCCCACATCAATTTAGAGAAGTATAGTAAAGTTAACTAAATTATTTGACACCAAAATGAAAAAAATGCAGTCAGAAGAACCGTAGTTATGAATCTTTAAAGTATTTAGTTCAATCTAGCACCTAAAAGATAAAAGTGCAAACCGCGCACATCTAGACACACAAGAAAGGGGCAAAGTCGAAGTATATGGCTGACAGCTATGGAGCGCGGTTTTTATACAAGAAGTGGACAGGTCTAGTCTAGTCTTGGCTTACCTTCAGATTTAGAAGGAATTTCAAAGAAAAATGTCTGAGAAGGTAAAGTTCACGGGGGCAAGGCAGCAGCAGCTGTCAGAGGAGGAGGCGATACCAAAGGGGATGATGGAAGGAGAGTTTGAGCAAATCAAACACTCACCCCCAGTCAACTGATCTGGGTTTAATCCATCACCATTCTTTAGCTCACTCCACCACCCCAGTACAGACATGGCCATATGCAAATCAGTCTGACCCTATGCCTCATGGGAACAGTCCAGCCCGAACTGACAAGCCATGTCTTCCCTGGACCGGAAAAAAGCATCCTGGGACCGGTTTCGGATTCATAATCCTCATCAGCCAGGCTATCTTGAATCCAGTTGTAGAGTGAGCAAGGGACCCACGTCCAGGCATACCCTGAAAACTTAGGGCGAACAAAGCGATACCAAAGGGGGTGATGGACGGAAACCGGTCCTAGGATGCTTGATTCCAATCCAGGGAAGACATGGCTTGGCAGTTCGGTCTGGACTGTTCCCATGAGGCACAGGGTCAAGACTGATTTGCATATGGCCATGTCTGAACTGGGGTGGCTTGATGAGCAAAATAACAATGGATAAAAACCAGATCTGTGACTGGGGGTGAATGTTTTGCCATTGTGCAACATTCCGTCCATCATCTTGTGTGTTTTGCTGTTCACCCTATGTGGGAAGGGTATGCCCAGACGTGGGTCCCATGCTCACTAAGCCACTGTAGTCAAGCTATCCTGGCTGAAGACCGCTGATAGCCAGAAACCGGTCCTAGGATGCTTGATTCCTGTCCAGGGAAGACATGGCTAGGCAGTTCGGTCTGGACTGTTCCCATGAGGCACAGGGTCAAGACTGATTTGCATATGGCCATGTCTGAACTGGGGTGGTTTGTGAGCAAAATAACAATGGATTAAACCCACATCTGTGACTGGGGGTGAATCTTTTGCCATTTTGCAACATTCCGTCCATCATCTTGTGTGTTTTGCTGTCAGAGGAGGAGGAATCATCACTAGACAAAGCCACAGTGAAGATGTCTTCACGCTCTTGAAAGTCATAGATCTCCAGTGGGCCACTGTGCAGGCTAGTTCAAAATAGGGCTTCAGGATGTCAGATACCTTTCCAGAAAGGAACCACTGAACAGGATTTTCTGTTACAAAAGAAAACGTAGGGAAAGCAACAGCAAAGTCAAGCTCACCAGCAATGCACCTTGGGTGGATGGTCGCGCAGGTATCTTACGGTCTCCTCTCAGTTCTCAGAGCACTTTTTTGGCAGAATATTTTTAAGTCTCAAGTCTTGGGTTTTGGTTCATTGGGTACTTTTAGACCACGTCCAGGGATCCAGGGCTGCGGGGTACCACTTGGAGGGTCTGAACTCACTTCAGGCTGGGTCCCGGCAGCACTTTAAAAGTTGTTGGAGCTTTTTCTGTCCTTGTAGCTCTGAACAGGAGGCCAACAGACTAGCCCTTGGAGTCACTCAGGTGGTTCTGAGTTCAGGCAGAAAAGCACGTCTCAAGCAGCAGGGCAGACCTCTGAGAAAACAGGTTTAAGGCCACACAGCAGTCCTCTTGGAGCAGCACGTCAGGCCTCTGAAGTGCATAGCAAGCCTCAGACAGCAGGGCAGTCCTCTGAGACCCCTCTGGAAGTTTAAAAATGTACTGAAGTGGGTCTGACGATCATCTTTTTATACCTGGTGTCCGCTTTGAAGCAAAAGAAACATGTGGAGTTTTCCTCTGTTAGACTTGCCATCTTTAGGCGTGTTTGCCTTGTCTTTTTGCTTTCTGACCTCCCAGTTTTGACTCTGTTTTTGCTGGTTTTGTTTCTCTGCACACTTTCTCACTGCTGTTCAGTGTTAAAGTGCAAGTGCTCCTGTTACATATTGTTGTTATGGATTAGTGATTCCGCGATTGGTTATTTGATTTACTAGTCAGTCCCTAGTACAGTGCACTGTGTGTGCCCAGGGACTGTAAATCAAATGCTGCTAGAGGGCTTGCAGCACTGGTTGTGCCACCCACACAAGAAGCCCTTTAAAGGTAACTCAGACCTGCCACTGCAGTGTCTGTGTGCAGTCTAGTACTGCCATGTCAACCCGCGTGCCAGGCCCCAACCTTCCCTTTTCTTACATATGAGTCACCCGTAAGGTAGGTCCAAGGTACCCCTGTGAGCAGGGTGCAGTGTATGTGAAAGGTAGGACATGCCCTGATGTCTGTGCCATGTCCTGGTAGTGAAATACTGCCAATTTCGTTTTTCACTATTGAAAAGCTATCTGGCCCATAGGAAAGCATGGGAGTTAATTTATAACACCTTATAAATATAACTTCCCATTGGGACCAGCTAGGAAAATAAAGTTAGTATGCCTGAACTCAGAATCTAAAGATGCATCTTTTAGTAAAGGTGATTTTTACATTCCGTGTCTAAAAATATCACTTTTAGAAATTAGGTATTTTCTTCCTTAGTCACCTTGTGTGCCTCTGCTAGGATGTGGATTGACTGTCTGGCTTTGGAGTGACAGGAGCTGATGATTTGCAGTGGATCCAGAGTGTCTGGATGGGTCAGGGCTGGGTTGAATAGACCTGGGCTGCCTTCAGAGTAGTAGGAGGAGTTTTAACTAGCACCTTAATATGCCTGGTTGCATTTAGAGTAGTGGGAGGAAATTTCCTTGCACTTAAATGGGCCTGGTCTGCTGCTGACAATGCTGTTTCCGCCTCCTGCTGGGAAGCTGGGCCAGAGAGGACCAAACTGGTTTGGACTAAGCACAGATACTCTCTGCCTAAGAGGACAAAGGAATTTGGAGTATATATATTGGGGCCCGGACCCCAGAACTTTAGAACTCTTTTAGAACCAAGAAGACTGCCAAGAAGAAGAACTGGAGAAGCTGTGAGGAGGGACTACCTCTTTGCTGTGTGCTTTGTTGTGTTGGCATGCAGTGGCTGCTTCTGTCTTGAGCAGTAAAAGGATTGGACTGAACTTTCAGCAAACTCTTTTTGTGAGTTTCTCCATGGGCTTGATGTATAGCTTGCCCCCTGTTCAAGAGGTCTCAAGAGCAGCAAAGACTTCAACTTCTTATGCCATCATCACTGGGGACTTTGTGTTTTGAGCTGCAAAAGAAGAAAAAGCAACGATGACTCCGCTGTTGACTCCGCATCCTGAAGGCACCGCAGAGGGCACCACCACATGCCGCACCGCAACCCTGGTCTCACCAATGACGCCATCCGACGATGCCACCAAGCCGCTGCTTGCACTGTGACCTGTCTTCGCACCGCCTCGATTCACAGCGCCACCTTGGTATCCCTAACAACTCTGCCCCACACTGACATCGACGCCACTGATTGCACCGTGGTTTGCGGGCACCGCTTGTAAGTTACACAATGCACTGTCCTCATCCCACACTGCAGCCTTGGCCTACCGACGCCCGCGCCATCGACTCCAGTTCATCAGCCAACGATAGCCCTTCAGTAACGATGACGCCACTGCTTGCATCGTGACCTGCCAGCACCATGACGAGCACTGCATCACTTCTCACCACAGCCCTGGGCTCACCGATGCCGCTGGCCGACCGTGACTGAGCCGCTGCTTGCACTGCGATCTGAGGGCACTGCTGCACTACTCACCACAGCCTCAAAGCCCGCTGATGCCGGTGCTCGCGACTTAAACCCCGAGGAGTATGATCTGCAACGCATGTGACTTCAAGGGCCCGACGACTCTGGAACCGACCTTCGGAACCAAAGCTTGCGGATGTCGGCTCTTCAGGACTCATCCAGTGGTCGCCAATGCCCTGCATTTCTAAAGGTACTGTTTTGTGGGTCTTCCTGACACCATAGCTGGCCCACGACGCTGCGGTCAGCCAGAACTGTTTGGATTTAGTGTTCACAGTGCTGTGATAGCCCCAGACTGCACTTTCAACTTCAAGGAACTGTATTTCAAGTCTTTTTTTATTATTGAAGATTTCTGAGAACTGTATGGTGGATTTTTTTATCGTTTTTGGTCTTGTTTTGGATATATAAAAATACTGGATATTTTTCTAAACTGGTTTGGTGTCCTTTTGAAGTGCTTTCACTGTATTACTGTTGGTTATGTGCAAATGCTTTACACACTGCCTCTAAGATCTCTGGGGAGAGAATGTGGTCTAATGGCTAGGGTGTTCGAACTCCTAGAAAGGGAACCGGGTTGGAGTCTCGGCAGGGGCACTCAACATTCTGTGAGTCTGGGCAAATCACTCAATCTCCCCGTGCCTAATAAAAATTAATGTGTCTCTCTGTAACGTAATTGGTGCTCATGTAAAGCGCCCCAGATGCCTTTGGGACGAGTTAGCGCAATATAAAACTCCACAAAAAAAAAAGATACAACTGACTGCTCATGCCAAGCTACCAACGGGGTGAGCAGGGGTTATTTTAAGAGTGTAACTCACTTATCCTGACTAGAAGGGTCCCTACTTGGAAAAAGTGTGAACACTTGCAAACTAAAGACCCCCATTTCAAACATCCTCCCACAGTTGGATCTGGAATTTCCTTTCTCCCTGCTCTGGTCCTAGGATGTCTGGAGTGACAAACGGCTTGTGTGAATTCCTTTGTGTGTGCGCTGAGGAAACTCCTTCGAAATGTAAGTGGGGCTGTGCACTACTATGTCCCTCCAATCGTGTCAGTTTGGCCCATCCTAGTCCCCCTTTGTGTTACTGTCTGGGAAAAATACACAAAGACCAACTGCCAACTACACCTCGTCATTTGACCCAGATTATACAGTGCAGGCAACAAGTGGTTAGGGTAAAAAGATTCCAAACTTCTGAAAGTAGCATTTTCAGAATTGTGACTTAAAGTACAACTTAGCCATTATAAATAGTGAAATACTCAAATGTGGCGATAGCAAAAATTATTAACCACTTTGCACCTGGCCTGATGATCTGGAACCACCTCCTAAATTATCTAAGGAAGTAGGAAATATTGGAATAAACATGGTCTCCAAGTTATCAGGGAATGCCCAAGCAGACAAATTAGCAAGATCGATGCATCGTTCCCCACCTCAGATTTCCAAACAAGGTCCAAGCTACTATCTCTATTATACTGTCTAAATTCGATTATTCCAATGGCCTCTACCATGGATCATCTTTATCAACTATGAAAGGACTACAATGGATTCAGAACTCAGCTGCCAGACTACATGGAAAGCCACATGCCCACATCTTCCCTGCCTTAATAGCCCTATGGTGGTTATCAGTTGCCAGAAGATCCACAGTCACCCACAAAGCAATACATGGAACAAGACCACATTTCATCAGGAATTAAAATCAGCAAATATATTCAACAAAGGAACCTTCGATCCAGCTTGACACCTCGACTCAAACCAATACAAGAAAAAAAAATAGGTGGTACATATTTCAATGTTTAAGCAGCCAAAGAATGGGATTTGTTACCTGCAAACATCAGATACACGGATAACTCTGTTATGAAATGAAATGAAATGAAATGAAATTGGGTTTTGTAAAGCGCTTACTACCCGGAGGCCTCGTAGCGCTGTGGGACGGTAGGTTTTTAGGAGATTGCTATCTGGCTTTAATGGAAAAGAAATGTTTTCAAGCTTTTCCTAAATTTTTGTAGGTCGGGCTCGCTGCGCAGTGTGGGAGGCAGGGAGTTCCAGACTGAGGCCGCATTCTGTGAAAAGGAGCGTCCACCCCATCTGGCCCGTTTGGTTTTCTTGGTTGTGGCCAGAAAGGCTGTGCTTGAGCGAAGTGATCTTGGCGGGTGGTAGGGGGTGGCTAGGGAACAAATCATTGCAGGGGCTTTCTTCCACATGGCCTTGTGCATTATGCACACCACCTTGAATTTTACACTGGCTTGGATGGGCAGCCAGTGTAATTTCCTCAGTGCGGTGGCTCCTGAGTGTCTTCGGGGAAGTCCAAGAAGAAGGCGGGCTGCCACGTTCTGAGTTACTTGGAGTCTTTTTATTGTACTGGAGGGTGCGCCCAAGTAGAGAGCATTCCCATAATCAAGACGGGACAGGACAATGGCCTGGACCGATATTCTCCGGGCTTGAAAAGGGAGGAGGAGCAGGACTTTCCTCAGCATCCTCAGTAGGCCAAAGCATGTGGCAGACAGTATTGTGGCCTGTTGATTGAAGCTTAGGGTGTCATCTAACCATACGCCTAGGCTTTTAATCCTGTCCTTTAGTTCTGGTGGGGTACCCATACAGATCGGCCAGTCGATGATAGGTCTTGGTGCTGTTGTGTTCCCCAGAAACATTATCCCTGTTTTATCCCCATTTAACTTCAGGTGGGACAAGGCCATCCATTTTGTTATGGCTTCTAGGCAGCCACTCAGGTTGTGAGGAGTGCTGTCTGGGTGATTCAGGGACACTACTAGTTGTGTATCGTCAGCGTAGGTTATGATTTCAAACCCAAATGGGTGTACAATTCCTGCCAGGGGTTCCATGTACACATTAAATAATGTGGGACTCAGGGAGGAGCCCTGGGGCACTCCCTGATTGAGGGGCCAGATTCTAGAGTGAGTAGCCCCCTCCACTACCTGAAATGTGCGGTCTTTCAGAAAGGATTTTAGCCAAGTGATAGCATTTCCTGTCACTCCCAGATTAATTAGGCGGGAGATTAGGATGTTGTTGTTCACGGTGTCAAAGGCGGCACTCAGGTCCAGCATCATAATTGCTGTTGTGCCGCCTTGATCCATGTGCTTCCGGGCTAGTTCAGTTAATGTTAGCAGGGCTGCCTCTGTTCCCAGTTTTGGGCGGAATCCAGCTTGAGAATCATGGAGTAGGTGGTTCATCTCCAAGTATTGCATCAGGGTAGAATTGATGTGCTTCTCAAGCATCTTGATTATCAAAGGGAGGAGCGAGATCGGACGATAGTTTGCCATTTTTCCAGGATCGAGATTGGGCTTTTTCAGGAGGGCTCTGACTTGTGTACATTTCCAGGCTTTTGGTACGTTCCCTGTAGTTATAGACCTGTTTATGATGTTTAAGATGGTTGGTCTGATGGTATCTGCAACCTTCAACAAGTGGCGTGGAGGGGCAGGATCGGTGGGGGATCCGGATATTACTTTTTGCATAAGTGCTTTAAGCGAGTCTTCCTCAAGCAGTGGGAATTCTGCTAGCTGGCAGACAGGGGTAGTGAGGGTGGTATCTGATTGAGAGGAATGCAGTTCAGTGGAATTAAAGGTTTTCTCCAGAAGAGTACTCAAGAGATGGCTCTTTCCAACATAATCACTGTACTCAGACACTAATGTACAGCATATCCCTGTGTATGTAAACATTTATAATTTGACTATATGAATGGATCTAGATATGTGTATTTCTTTGTGCAACTATGTATAATAATGATGATTTTTAAAATATATAGATATTCTTCAGGTCTGCTTAATAAATGTATATATTACTTAAGGTTAGATCTATCACCTACTGGCAGCCTGCAGTTATATTTAGGAACTAGTTATCATTGGAAAAGCATTTTTTGTTTTGCCAATAACTTTGACTACATTTTGTGAATCCTTGCAAAGTTTTCAAAACTAATTTGCCATTCAATTCAGATGCTGTGTGGAGAGTTTCAGCGGGATCCATTGAGCGGGGGCTGAGAAAAAGGGGGATCCTAAAAAGCGTTTTCCCCTTATAACTTTTCATAGGGATTTTGAAACGGACTACAGCTCAAGCTATGTAAGTGCAGATATTAACACACCTCAGCATCTGCAGCAGACTGTCTCATTGAAGTTCAGTCAAGACACCAAACAGCAAAGCTTTCATTGACTTTACATTCAGCAGTGCGTTATTTTTGGGAAGCTGGTCTAAGCATCCCGAACAAAGTGGCGGATGGGGCAGGAGTGCACTCGCACCTGCTAGTCACGCAGACTGGCACAGCTTCGCTACCACGTTTGTAATGGTTGAAGTACTGCGCAACGGCAAAATTGTGATCGAGTGAATTCTTGCCAGCGATACGGCTTGACGCAGTCTTCCCCTCATCGAGCTACAACACTAGGGAATTCATTTGAAGGAAGTTTTGGCCAGTCACGCTGATTGGCACAGCTCTTTATGCTTGTCACCTGTGAGGGGTTATCATTGCATATCATTGTGGAGAGCACAAGCCGGTCACACTGACTGGTACAGCTCCGTATACTTAACACCTGTGAGGAGTTTCGTGCATAAACTTGAGAAGATTACAGGCCGATCATGCTGACTGGCACAGGTCGAAGTATGCATTTGACGTTTACACCTTTTGCATTGAAGGAGAAGGATTACCCTTACCTTCGGAGGAGCCTCCTATTTTGCCCACTTTCTCACGTTTTCGCCTTTACCCAGTTAATGATCTCTTGGCCTCTATTCATTTGTTCTGCTGTTGACCCTTTCATTAGGATCGTTTTTCCTGTCAGTCAGGGCATCAGTTGTGTGAGGAAGCAACAGTAGTTGACAAACCGACTAAATAAAGAACAGACTTTTCCTCTTCAAAGGCTTTACCAGAATAACAGTGCCATCTAGTGGAACTTCATTTTCGATCTGTTTTTTTGCTGAAAACCTCTGTCCTCACATGATTTTAAGATCTGTTTGCTTTGTTCAAAGTAGATATTTGTGCTTAATTGTAACTTCCAGTGGTTTAGAGTGTTGGGTTAACATAGAAGGAAGATATTTATGAATTATTTTAGTGTTGTAGTGTATTAGTATATCTACACATGCAACATGCAGAATGTTACACCTCCACCATTCTTCTTGGACACTCAAGGAGAGCCAACATTGAAAGGGAACAAGTTGAAAAAGGTTTTTCAAAACTATTCAGTGGCTTGTGGTCCAAATCTAGGATTGGAAAGGAAAGTGGCATTATTGCTACACTATCTAGGGCCTGAAGGCCAAGAAATTCAAGAGCATCTCCCTGATTCGAATGTAAATGATGCCAGAGGTTTGAATAAATATGAACTTAGCATTAAACAACTGGACATCAACTTCTTGCCAAAAATAAGCACATAATGGAACGTTACCACTTTGGAAAAGGACAGCAGAGGATTTTGTATCCCAGTTGTGAAAATTAGCTGCGAGTTGCAAATTTTGTGGGGCCTGTGAAGAACGGATAAGAGACCAATATCTGTTAACGTGTAAGGTAGAAAGGATACAAGAAGAGTTATGGCTAACAGATGACCCACCCCTGGGGGAAGTGTTAATTGTTGCAAAACAGGTGGAGCACATGATGCAGTGTGTTAGTAAAACTAAACAAGACTGTAAAGAAAAGACAAAAGTGAGTGAAATTACAAGTGAGAGCGACAATGTACTTATGGCTAAAGGTGCTAAAAGAGATCAGAAAGAGAACAAATGTAATTGAAGTATTAAAGGAAATTGCTCCAGATGTGGTAAAGCAGGACATTGGGCCAATAGCAAGTAGTGCCCTGCGCTTAAGGCAACTTGCAACAAGTGTGGTAGGAAAGGTGATTTTAGAACCTAGTGCAAGGGTAATGCAAACTACAAAAGGAACAACAGAGATGACAACACATGCGTCTGTGACGAAATTGTCTTACATATTGAGAGAAAGACAGCGAGCAACCCAAAAGACTTCATAGTTGTTAAAGAAACAAAGATTAAAGCTATGTTTGACTCTTGCTCAAAGTTGACTACTATATCTGCTGAGGATTTTGAGAAGGTGTTAAGGGGCAAGTTGAAACTCCAAAGAATGGATATCAGGCTGGGGGGCTATGGTGGCACAATCCATACAAATAAAAGTTTTTTTGCTTGTCACCTGTGAGGGGTTATCCATGCATATCATTGCGGAGAGTACAAGCCGGTCACACTGACTGGTACAGCTCCGTATACTTAACACCTGTGAGGAGTTTTGTGCATAAACTTGAGAAGATCACAGGTCGGTCATGCTGATTGGCACAGGTCGAAGTATGCATTTGACATATACACCTTTTGCATTGAAGGAGAAGGATTACCCTTACCTTCGGAGGAGCCTCCTATTTTCCTCACTTTCTCACGTTTTCGCCTTTACCCAGTTAATGATCTCTTGGCCTCTATTCATTTGTTCTGCTGTTGACCCTTTCATTAGGATCGTTTTTCCTGTCAGTCAGGGCATCAGTTGTGTGAGGAAGCAACAGTAGTTGACAAACCGACTAAATAAAGAACAGACTTTTCCTCTTCAAAGGCTTTACCAGAATAACAGTGCCATCTAGTGGAACTTCATTTTCGATCTGTTTTTTTGCTGAAAACCTCTGCCCTCACATGATTTTAAGATCTGTTTGCTTTGTTCAAAGTAGATATTTGTGCTTAATTGTAACTTCCAGTGGTTTAGAGTGTTGGGTTAACATAGAAGGAAGATATTTATGAATTATTTTAGTGTTGTAGTGTATTAGTATATCTACATATGCAACATGCAGAATGTTACACCTCCACCATTCTTCTTGGCCACTCAAGGAGAGCCAACATTGAAATTGAACAAGTTGATAAAGGTTTTTCAAAACTATGCAGTGGTTTGTTGTCCAAATCTAGGATTGGAAAGGAAAGTGGCATTATTGTTACACTATCTAGGGCCTGTAGGCCAAGAAATTCAAGAGCATCTCCCTGATTTGAATGTAAATGATGCCAGAGGTTTGAATAAATATGAACTTAGCATTAAAAAACTGGACATCAACTTCTTGCCAAAAATAAGCACATAATGGAACGTTACTACTTTGGAAAAGGACAGCAGAGGATTTTGCCTCCCAGTTGTGAAAATTAGCTGCGAGTTGCAAATTTTGTGAGGCCTGTCAAGAACGGATAAGAGACCAATTTCTGTTAACATTTAAGGTAGAAAGGATACAAGAAGAGTTATGGCTAACAGATGACCCACCCCTGGGGGAAGTGTTAATTGTTGCAAAACAGGTGGAGCGCATGATGCAGTGTGTTAGTAAAATTAAACAAGACTGTAAAGAAAAGACAAAAGTGAGTGAAATAACGAGTGAGAGCGACAATGTACTTATGGCTGAAGGTGCTAATAGAGATCAGAAAGAGAACAAATGTAATTGAAGTTTTAAAGGAAATTGCTCCAGATGTGGTAAAGCAGGACATTGGGCCAATAGCAAGGAGTGCCCTGCGCTTAAGGCAACTTGCAACAAGTGTGGTAGGAAAGGTGATTTTAGAACCTAATGCAAGGGTAATGCAAACTACAAAAGGAACAACAGAGATGACAACACATGCGTCTGTGGCGAAATTGTCTTACATATTGAGAGCAAGACAGCGAGCAACCCAAAAGACTTCATAGTTGTTGAAGAAACAAAGATTAAAGCTATGTTTGACTCTTGCTCAAAGTTGACTACTATATCTGCTGAGGATTTTGAGAAGGTGTCAAGGGGCAAGTTGAAACTCCAAAGAATGGATATCAGGCTGGGGGGCTATGGTGGCACAATCCATACAAATAAAACATTTTTTGCTTGTCACCTGTGAGGGATTATCCATGCATATGATTGCGGAGAGTACAAGCCGGTCACACTGACTGGTACAGCTCCATATACTTAACACCTGGGAGGAGTTTCGTGCATAAACTTGAGAAGATCACAGGCCGGTCATGCTGACTGGCACAGGTCGAAGTATGCATTTGACATTTACACCTTTTGCATTGAAGGAGAAGGATGACCCTTACCTTCGGAGGAGCCTCCTATTTTCCTCACTTTCTCACGTTTTCGCCTTTACCCAGTTAATGATCTCTTGGCCTCTATTCATTTGTACTGCTGTTGACCCTTTCATTAGGATCGTTTTTCCTGTCAGTCAGGGCATCAGTTGTGTGAGGAAGCAACAGTAGTTGACAAACCGACTAAATAAAGAACAGACTTTTCCTCTTCAAAGGCTTTACCAGAATAACAGTGCCATCTAGTGGCACTTCATTTTCGATCTGTTTTTTTGCTGAAAACCTCTGTCCTCACATGATTTTAAGATCTGTTTGCTTTGTTCAAAGTAGATATTTGTGCTTAATTGTAACTTCCAGTGGTTTAGAGTGTTGGGTTAACATAGAAGGAAGATATTTATGAATTATTTTAGTGTTGTAGTGTATTAGTATATCTACATGTGCAACATGCAGAATGTTACACCTCCACCATTCTTCTTGGCCACTCAAGGAGAGCCAACATTGAAATGGAACAAGTTGAAAAAGGTTTTTCAAAACTATGCAGTGGTTTGTGGTCCAAATCTAGGATTGGAAAGGAAAGTGGCATTATTGTTACACTATCTAGGGCCTGAAGGCCAAGAAATTCAAGAGCATCTCCCTGATTTGAATGTAAATGATGCCAGAGGTTTGAATAAATATGAACTTAGCATTAAACAACTGGACATCAACTTCTTGCCTAAAATAAGCACATAATGGAACGTTACCACTTTGGAAAAGGACAGCAGAGAATTTTGCATCACAGTTGTGAAAATTAGCTGCGAGTTGCAAATTTTGTGATGACAACACATGCGTCTGTGATGAAATTGTCTTACATATTGAGAGCAAGACAGCGAGCAACCCAAAAGACTTCATAGCTGTTGAAGAAACAAAGATTAAAGCTATGTTTGACTCTTGCTCAAAGTTGACTACTATATCTTCTGAGGATTTTGAGAAGGTGTCAAGGGCCAAGTTGGATATTCCAAAGAATGGATATCAGGCTGGGGGGCTATGGTGGCACAATCCATACAAATGAAAGGTTTTTTCTGGGGCACGGTTAGCTATAAAGATAGAATTGCTGTCACTAAAGTTTATGTATCCAAAAAGGGGGACAGTTTACTAGGGTGGCAGGCACAGAATGGTCTAAGAATCTACCTCAATCCTAACAAAAACCTACAACGCTTGGTACAAGAGGTGGACAAAGCACCAGTGGCGACTGAAGAAGAGTTCAAAGATGCCTTCTCAGAACAGTTTGGTTGTCCCAAAAGTTATGCCCATAGAATAAGACTACAAAATAATCCCAAACCTGTTACAGCTAAGGTGAGAAGTCGGCCCATATCAATGCAGGATGCAGAGGGAGAAGAACTAGAGACATTGTGAAGTTTGGGTATGATTGAGCCTGTGGAAGCCACTGAGTGATTGCAACCATAGTAGCAGCCATGAAAGGAGATGAGGCTTGCAGTTATGCATAGATCTTAGAGCACTTAATAGAGAAGTCAGTGTGGACAAGTATCTGCCCAACATCTCTAAAATGATTAATAGATTAGCCGGTGCCGAGGTCTTTTCTATTCTAGACCTAGCCTCAGGTTAATATCAAGTCAGGTTGCACCCAGAGTCATAAGAACTGACACCGTTTATCACACCCATGGGGGCATACAAGTTCAAGAGTATGCCCTTTGGACTTGTATCGGCTGCTGCGGTCTTTGAAAGGATCACAAGCAACCTTCTAAGAGGTATCCTGGGAGTACTATGCAACCAGGATGAGGTTCTGATCTTTGGAGAAGATAGCACACAACATGAACTCAGACTCAGACAATTCCTGATGAGGTTCAAAGAGCAAGGTTTTACCGTGAACAGGGAAAAATTTAGTTTCAGGCACTAGAATTTCTAGTAACAGCAGAGGTCATACTTCCAAAAACTGAGCTTTAGAACAACATTCTGAACCTCACCCCACCTAGAAGCAAAGAAGAAATCAAATCATTCATGGGTATGATTGAGTTTTACAGTAAGTTTGTTCAGAACTTTGCCGGACGTACCTATCAGATTTGTAATCTGTTAAGGAAAGGGATTACTTTTGACTGGAGTGAATCATGCCACAGGGAGTTCAAAGATACCAAGAAGGCATTGGCTGAGTCACCCAACCTCAAATCTTTTGTTCCTGGCAGAAGAACGATCACAACAATGCTCAAAAGGTTGAGGAGCGGTATTGATCCAAGTAGGTGAGAAAGGAGAAGAGACTATAGCTTTCGCCTCTCGTTCCCTACGTTAGGCAGAGTACAACTACTCGGTGATCGGGAAAGAGGCTCTTGCTGTACATTGGGCCATCTACAAATTTAGAGACTTTGTGTGGGTAACCAAGTTCGACATAAGAACCAACCATAAACCCCTTGTCGAAGTCCTTACTAATAAAGGGTTAGATGCCATCTCGAGTAGGATCAGGAGGTGGGTGGTGAGCCTACAAGAATACACGTTTGGGGTTGAGTATATACCAGGATTAGGAACCTGGCTGCAGACTGTCTCTTGCGTCTTGTGGGGGGGGGGGGGAATCCAGAAGGGACTAAGATGGCAGTAGGCAAGTTGAGGAAGATAATGAGATGCTTAAAGAGAATGTGTACGTCATCACCCAAGGGGCAGTGGAGGAAGCACGTTGGAAGGATGATTTGAGAGCAGATATGCTTCTGCAGAGAGTGTGTGAGAAGACCAAGGGTGGCTGGGCTGCCGTAGACATGCAAGAAGAGTCTCTTAGACCCTACTGGATGGTTAAAGATGAACCGTCTGTTATGGATGAGTGTCTATTTCATGGTACAAAGTTAGTTCCTCCAGAAACTTTGAGAGAGGTTTTGGTCAACTTGGTTCATGAGGGCCACCAGGCATTACCAAGACCAAACAGAGGTTATGCCTAGACTATTGGTGGCTAATTATGGACTTGGAGATTGAGAGGAAAATAAGAGAGTGTGTACCATGCTCCTCCAGCGACAAAGATTCCTAAACAACATACACCTCCCATGCATTGAATGTCACCACCTGAGGGCCCATGGGCTGATGTAGCTTTGATATAGTAGTCCCATTGACAGGAGAAAACCACACTCCATACATACTAGTACTCATGGACCAGGTGGCCCAAGATAAATTTCGTCTCAGGGATCACCACCAAATCGGACACTGAATTCCTACTGGAAGTGCTCCTTCGGGGGCTTAACAAGCAGCACTCTGGCGGACAATGAGGTCCAGCTCTGCTCAAAGGAAATGAGGGAGGTCCTAGAGTGCAATGGGATTAAACACAAATCATGTGCTCTCTACCATCCAGAGAGTATTGGGATACTACTACAAGAAACCCATCTAGAAAGAATAGAGTGTAAGCAGTGCTATGGGAAGTTTAGATGGGTACAGGACGTAGTATGCTCAGACCAACCATGAAATAGGATTACTTAAATGTAAGTCAGTTTTTTTGGGTAGGTTGTTGATGGCAACTTTTTTAGTTCATGGCTGGCCCTTGGTCTGCGCCGTATATTATGAGCCGAACAACGATAACCCAGATCCTTTGGAAAAACGGGAGTCCTGTCTGTTGGAGACAACAGCCCCTATTGTATTAGGAGGAGATTATACCTTGGTTCTAAATAAAGGCTTAGATAGGACTTCGAAAGGAAAATACACCAGTCGACCGAAAACTTTCTCTAGACTAATAAGTATAATGAGAGAATATAATTTAGTAGATATATGGCGTATAATGAAGAAGGATAAGAGAGAATTTACTTTTTATAGTAAAAAGTATAGGCACCACTCCCGTATAGATTATTTTTTAGTTGATCAGGAGCTATGTGGAGAGGTGATCGAGGTGACTCATATCTCAGCGATAGCATTGGATCATTCTGCTGTGGTACCACCTCTCTAAGGTATCACCAAATAGAGGAGTGTAGAAGGTGGACTCTTGATAGGGTGATCCTCCTAGATGAGAGGGTAGTTGAAGATTTGAGGGAAAAACCTGAGGGGCATATTAACAAGGGCTTTATCTCTGCTTTTTTGGCTTTAAAAGCCAAAGAAGCGTAGATAAAAATATCGCCCTATCAACAACAGGGCGCTAACATGCAAAATTGCATTTTAGCACCCTTTTTCACTATGCTTCCCTTTGTATCTCCAAAGAGATGCAAAATAATAGGAGAAATGTCGACATTTCTCCTATTATCAAGCTTCACGCTAACCCTGTTAGAGACAAAAAAAGCAGCGCTAACCACGGTTAACGCTGCTTTTTTACGTCTACTAATTTTCAGATTTAGCCATGTAATCCATTGAGAGGTGGATTACATGGCTAAGTCCACCATGGGCTATGAACAAGGATATCCCTATCCTTGTAGTTTTATCACTGCATTACCAGCGATAACATCCCCAAAATGCCGCTAGCACTTGATTTTTTATCGCTTAGGCGGTTGGCGTTGTTAATAACGCGATAACCAGGCGATATTATCCAGCGATAGTGGGCGATAAATTTTTTTACGATAAGCGCCCTTAGCATTAATTTTCCCTGTTCCTTGTTTTTTTGTGCCCCTGAGAGTTTCTTTATTATTAGTAAAGGCTCCGCAGAAGAGGATATAATTTGGGATGCTTTCAAACATATTTAAGGGGAGCCCTAAAATCTATTATGGTTGGGAAAAATCGAGCGGAGAAGCAAGACAGAGAAACTGGGATCCAAGATATTAAGAAGGGGAGCTACAGAAGGCATCCATGGAGGACCCAAATAGAGTGGATGTCTTAAGAAAGGAGTTAGATGGCCTACAAGCCGCATTCCGGGCAAAGATAGATAAAAGATCACTGGATAGGTGGAAGGCGAGTAAACTTCAACATTTTGCCTATGAGGAGAATTGTGGATCATTATTAGCCTGGAAAGCAAAGGCGGATAGGGCAAGAAACACAATACGGGAGCTTATTAGTGGCGAATCAGGAGACCTTCTGAATGTTAATTCAGATATGTGTAAGGAGGCTTGTAGATATATGAATGACCTATATAGAGAGGATATAACACCTAGTCAAGTAGATATAAAGGAGTGGCTTGGGTTAACAACACTCCCTCTGCTATCTTCTGAGCAATTGAAAGTCCTAGAAGGAGAGATCAAGGAGGGGGAGATAAGAGCCCAGTGTAAAAAAATGGTTAAGGGAAAGGCAGCTGGACCGGATGGTCTCCCTGTGGAAGTTTTCCTCTGTATCATAGATATTGTAACTCCTGCCCTACAAATTTTATTTAATAAGATATATATGGGTGGAAAAAAGGTCCCGAAATTTTGGCTAGAAGCTACAGTTACCATGATTCTGAAACCTAATAAGGATCCATGGAAGATAGGCTCATATATGCCGAATTCTTTATTAAATACAGATTACAAGATCTTTTCTGGTATTATTGCATTTCGGGTAGCTAAGGCAATACATGAGGTCATCCACCCTAATCAAGGAGGTTTCATTCCCGGGAGGCAACTAAATGAATTGACCTTTCAGTTATTAGGAGCTATAGATTTGGCAGAGGCTCAGAAATTACCCTTGACTATAGTGGTAGTAGATGCAGCCAAATCCTTCGACCAGGTACACTGGCCTTACCTTTGGAGGCTTTGCGAAGCTTTGGTTTTCTACAGATTATGGTAACAGAGGTCCAGACTCTATAATATGGTCCTAAAGCCAGAGTTCAGATAAACAGGAGGTTGTCAGATTGGTTTGAAATCTTTAGAGGGACAAGGCAGGGATGCCCCCTTTCCCCGCTCCTTTTTGATATATATTGAGCCTTTAGCTAATTTGATCAGGGCATATATGGCTATTCTTCCTTTTAAATTCCATTCTTTTGAAGTTAAGTTAGGGCTCTACGCAGATGATCTGCTGCTTTACACAAGTAATCCGCAAGAAGCAATTCCAAACTTGATGAGGAAGGCCGAAGGTTTTGGGCCACATTTCTGGGTATAAATTGAACCCAGGGAAAACTGAGATTATGGATTGGAATCCGGGTGGACGCAGTGGGGCGAAGAACCAAATAAGATACTTGGGAGTGCAAATAACACAGAAAATGAAAGGTATTATAAAAGTAAATTGGAAGAAAGTTAGTCAAGAAGTTATAGGCCTACTCTCTAAATGGGCGAATCCACTACTTAATATTTACGGTAGGGTTAATCTCATAAAAATGATTATTCTACCAAAAGTGACATTTCTTTTTAATAACATCCCGTTGACTTTCCAAAAGAAAGATATAGCAAAACTTCAGGGAAGAATAGGAAGTTTTATTTGGGCATCAATAGGTCCCAGGATTTCCTGGAAAACACTATGTCGGCGACTCGAAATTGAAGGACTGGCATTACCAGACATACTTGCATAGTGTTATGCTTTTCAGTTTAAGAATGTTTGTATGCTGGCCAACAAAGTTGACAAATCAACGATAGGTGCACTTTTTGAAGCATTACTGACAGATGTACCACAAGGTCAAATTAGTTTTCCTTTTTAAATATGGGGACCCTGAAGTTTTTTAAAAAGCTGAGGCTTAAGATTTGAAAGTCAGCCCTGAATGCATGGATGTATGTGCGAAAAACTCTAAGAGTCACATATTTTTCATCATGGGCACCAATTTGGGATTCTACCGGTACACCGGAGTGCTTGAGGGACCAACTAAGTCAGCCTTTAAAAATGGGAGGTATTCGCTGCTGGGCAGACCTTAGGGTTGGTATAAATCTGATGAGTTGGGAAGCATTGAGCAATTGTACTATGGTCTGCTGACATGGTTCAAATATTTTTAACTGAGTTCCAGGTGGGCAACGCAAGACAGGGCAGAGGTTGAGGATTCTAAATTTGACCAAGTAATGAGAACCGGTCAGTGGAGTAAGGAAACATCGTTTTGGTATTGGGCTTTCGTGGAGACAGGTGGACAGATTGAGAATGAAATCTTAAAATTGTCGTGTGTAGAGCTCGATAATCGGGACTTGATGCAAATGTGGAGTAACTCATATACTACGCTACAAAAAGTAGTAAAATCAGCACCATTAAAACGTAATCACCTGTTCACCACATATAGAGTTTATTAGTCCCCTGTAAAACTCTCCAAGGTCACAGTCAACATCTATACATTCCCAGGTGCATGCAAGTAGAGGCTGACCATACACATATGTTTATGTCATGTTTAAAAATAGTCCCCTTTTGGAATACGTTAAGTGTTTTTTTGGGAGAAACCATTGGGATAGAGCTAAAGGTAACACTATGGTTAATTTTCTTCTTGCTAAGCTTGGATCAATAAGTGCAAATTTCTGCAGTCAAATCCAAATTTTTGTTTTATGTAGTTTTGTTGGCAAGACGGGAGATTTGTAAATTAAGGAAGTCTGGGAACCCTCTGATTTTTTCTGAGTGCCTCAGGAGCATCATATACATTATCGAATCCGAAGTGTGGGCTCCGTTGATAAACTGGAGAGAAAAGGAAACGTGAGTCTCATGATTATGCCACCTACTCTGTTGTCCAGATTATCTCCTGTTCCCCAGCAGGCTCAGTTAGTAATTGGCGATGGAATTGGAAACAGCTGTATTCTTGTGGGTAACCACTCTTTGGTCTTGCTCTATGGCCCACGGTTAGGTTCCACATAGTATGACCTAGCGAGACTAGAGTATAACCCAGCAAGATATTTGGCAAAATGAGGACAACAAAAATAAAAGAATAAAACAACCACATTCAGTAAAAGACATTCAGTTCAGGGTGGGTGACCTGGTCAAAGTCAAAGCTCCTACAGGTAGAGTGAGCGGGTCCAAGTTCACGGAGCCCACAAGAAGTATTAAGTTATTCAGAAATGCTGTCAAAACTCAAGATGGGTGAATTTGGAATCTGGGAAGGGTGGTGAGCTGCACTGCTCCTACAGCAGTCACGAACACCTCAAAAGGTGGAGAGTTTGGTATTCCAGGTGCTGCCATTCCTTTTGGGCCTGCTGATGCTGGGCATACCAACAATCACCACAGGGTGAGCGGCAGAGTTGTTTGTCATCCTAAATATTTAGAGCAAAATGTTGACAAGTAATTGTTGTTTATCATTCCCTTTCTTTTCCCTCAATGGTACTGTTAATTGTAAAGGGGGAGGATGTATGTTATCCTCCGCCCTAGGGGAGGATTGTCAATGTATCCCCACCCCCTCCTCTTTCTCAGTTGTGGTTCATACTTTGGTGACATGCCTTAGAATGTCACTGTACAGAAGGTTCTACAGTGAGCTCCCTGCGTGAAGATCGTGCGTGACACCTGTTTGATGAGCTGTGGCTGAGGTCTTTTCGCTGATATTCCAAATAAAGTCTTCTCTGGTTCAACATCTACCTTTCTTGTGATTCTACCACCAACGTGTGAACTTTGAATATTACAATATGCTCCCATTAAAGTCAATGGGAGTCCGACTGAATCATATCTGAAAGCATCCGGATGCATCATACTTGGTCGGTCAGACTATTTTGATCAAAGTCGGTCGGAAACCATTCCCAAACCCATTCGGTCGGGAAGATATCCAAATCCCATTGTAATCAGGCCCTTAGTGGGAAACTGGGTCACTACTGCCAGGAGGTTTCTTTGGGGCACTTTCAAAAGTTTGTTACACATACTGATGTTTTCTAAGAAGCTGTTTCTAACAGTTTAATTTTCTTTTTGACAAAGTGAACTGAGAACAAGCAACTTGTTTCAAAGGACAGAGGGAATTCATATAAAAGCTATGTAAGAATCGAGCTTTCCATTGTCCAAAGGTTGGAGATAGAGGATCAAGCCAAGCTGAGGCAATGCATAATCTGAGCACAGACATAGCTACAAATACCAGCTCTTCACCAGAGTCTTCTCGTGCGGTAACACCTAGTAACATAAACTGAGGAGTCAGCTGAACTTCTCTTTTTAACACAAATTACAAAAATCCTGAAACCTCGCCTCTTAATGTGTCCAAATTAGAACATGTAGAAAAAATGTGGGTCATGTCCACCCCATGGCTATTGCACCTAAAACAGTGGACGCCTTCAGCACCACCCCATTTGACAATTTTTGCTGGAGTGATATATAAATCGTAAAGAGTCTTGAAGTGTTGGGCCCGTAGACTCGCCGTGCATAACACCGCATTCGCCATTTCTATTGATTTGTGGAAGCACAAATCTGCAACGTCCAACCTAGCCTGCCATTTCAACGAATGCTTTTCAATATCGTCGTTTACCCCATCGAGCAAAATGCTATAGACCAGTGTGATTGACGGGCCAGGTGCCAGTAAGGGCTTCCAGCAATGGGATCACTGAAAACCCCGAAATCCCACCCACTTTCTTAAGTAGAAAGTCCCTTATCTGTAAAAACGTAAAAAAGTCCTGGCGATTAATGTTAAATCTGGCCATAATTATGTCAAACGAGGCTATATGTTCTCCAACCAATAGGTCGCCTATCCTAAAAACCCCTGCATTCCCCCACCTCTGGAAATATTTGTCTGCCAATGTCGCTGGTATCTGATTATTATCTATTAAAGGGGTATATCTATTAAATCTACCAAAAACGAGTCTTTTTAAAGTAGTTAGGCTCATAAATTTTTAGCAAACAGCCATTAACACGTGAACCAATCAAGTTTTCGAATATAGAGGGCACATAGTTGGAATCAATATCCCGATTTTCCATGATGCCAAATAAAGGCCGATAATATTTTAGAGATGCTGCTAAATAATATAGCTTAAAATTAGGTAAACCAAGTCCGCCCCTCCTCTAGGAAGAGATAAAAATATATTAAATCTACGTGTCCGCTTATAAGACCATATAAATCTGGCTATTTCCCTTTCAATCTGCCTAAACCATGCATTTTGAATTTCCAAAGGAATCGTTCGAAAAATATATAATAGTTTAGGCAGAATCACAATCTTAATAAGATTACATCTGCCAATTATTGACAGCTTTAGAATATCCCAAAGGCACATATCGGTCTTAATTTGACTAATTATGGGGGAAAGATTTGCCTCTATAATATCCTCAACTTTGGCTCTTATTCGTATACCCAAATATGTAGCCTCTTCTACAATCCTACTATCTACAGTAGAAATATGTCTATTAACTAGAATCTGGGTTGGTTCCCTATTCAGACGATAGCCAGAAAACAACCCAAACTGCTCAGCCAATGTCTCAACTTCAAAATAGAGCACTCCCCAACTCAGAAGTAATTATGGCCACGTCATCGGCATATACCAATAGTTTTGTGTCTCTACCGTGTAGGCTAGGCGGGGAAATAATCACCGAAGCCTCAAGACGCCTCAGAAAGGGATCCATATATAAAGCAAATAACAGGGGGGAAGATGGACACCCCTATCTCGTGCCTTTAGCAATCACAAAAGGCTCTGACTCTCCTCCCATGATCTGTATCCATGCTGTAGGTTTATGATACAGAACCTGCATAGCTGTAATAAATCCTGAGCGTAGGCCATTGGTTTCCAGACATCTCCACAAATAGCTCCATGACACGCGGTCAAACGCCTTTTTGGCGTCTAAAAAGGCTGCCGCCATAGGTTTCCTTAAAACGTCTGCTGCATCAAATAGTGAAATAAGCCGCCTAATGTGATCGTCCGTCCCCCTACCCTGAATAAAACCATGCTGCCATGGTGACACAAAATGCTGCATAACTTTATTTAATCTTTCCCTTTCTTCAAAATAATGATGATATTTGCCGACTCCCATGACACCGGAGGACTAGCCCCAGCCCTGACTTCTTTAAACAGATCCAAAATCTCTTGAAAAACTTCCTTGTAAAAGATTTTATAAAACTCAAGAGGTGTAGCGTCTATGTTGGTAGCCTTGCCAGAGGGAAGATCTAACAGTGCCCTCTGTAGCTCTACCGGAGAGATTTCAGAACCCAGAAAAAGATCCTCCTCCTGTGATAGTCTCGCCTTAGGTGGAAAGTCAACCTCATGAGTAATATCATCTACGGCACGCGGGGCTGCAGCAGTGTAGAGTACCCCATAATATTCCTTAAAGGCTTCTCTGATCTCGGTGGCATCGGATAAAATATCCCCCTGCATATTCCAAATTTGTTTTATATGCCCCGCCGCAGTCTGTTGTCTAGACCTGACTGCCAATAATCGCCTTACTGTTTCACTATACTCATAACATTGTTGTCTATTAGTGAGGTACTTGCCAGCCAATTTATTTACATAAAAGTCATTTAGGGCAGCTTTAGTCTCCAAGCGAGCTAGTTTCTGATAATAATATTTAATTTGATCAGCACTTTTTTTTGTTTATTGAAGCTAAATCTCAAAATCTCCCCTCTAACTGAGGCTTTAAAGGCATCCCATACCATTCCTGGGGGTGCAGTGTCTATATTAAACGTGAAAAATTCGCAAATCCATCCTCTCATATAATTTACATACTCCAGATCCAGAAGAAGTGCTCTCTCAAAAGTCAATTTTTTCTGTGACCTGATTGCCCCTGCTAAAAAAAATCCATACACTACCGGGTTGTGATCCGACATCACCCTAGGAAACAATTCTAATAGAGACGGTGAGACCAGAAAATATTCTAGCCTTGCGAAATTTTGATGGGGGGCCGAATAGTATGTATATCCCGGTCAGTGCCCCGCAGGTTAGGCCATGCATCAATCAAGCCTACATCTCTTAATAGATCTTTCAGTGCCCTACGAACTTGCGGCTTGCAAGATGTGTTTGCTGCCCCTTCTTCCCCCGTGGATCCATTCACATTTAAATCCTCACACACCAAGTAAGGAGGGGACCAAGAGGGGAGCTCAATGGATAAGTGGGTCAATACTGAGGGATCATCTAAGACGGGAGCGAATACTGAACACAATGTGAATGCCCCAGCCCCAGACCAGGGGGCAGATGTATCAAGCTATTTTTTTCCACAAACGCTGCGAATCGCAAAAATGCAGCGTTTGCGATAAAAAAATAAAAGTTTCTGATGTATGTAATTTTTCGCATCGCAAAATAAGAAATCGCAATTTCTGCGAGTTCTTTTTTGCGATTGCGTTGAATTTGCAAATTGTTTTGCGATTTTCGCATATGTAGAAATCGCTAAATAAGAAATCGTTATTAGATGTAACAAAAATCGCAAATTGCGAAAACAAGGAAATCGCATGTTAAGAAATCGCAATTAACACTAACATCAATCAGGTGGTAACCAAGTTCAAAGTATATAAAGAACTCCACAATGCAGTTTATTCTTTCACAATGGCTGGACTGTACCTGATTGCCCGAAGGATGCGCATTCAAGCCCTTGCACAGAGGAGACAGAGGCAGGAGAGAATATTCAGACTGCGTATTACGCTGTTTCAGCAAACTGAAGAGGAAATTTATGAGAAATACAGACTGCATCCACACACAATTTTAGACCTGATTGATGAATTGAAGACATATTTGGAACATGCAACAGCCAGGACACAATCAATTCCAACACATGTACAGGTATTGTGCTGCCTGCACCTTTTGGCCTCTGGTTCATTTCAAAGGGTCATTGCTGAGGTTGGAGGTGTCTCTCAGAGTGCTTTTTCACGCTTTTTTAAGGTTTTCCTGGAAGCAATGATGAGTAGGCTTCAACATCATATCTACCTCTCCAGCAATCAGCAAGACATTCAAAAATCAAAATTGGAATTCTATCAAATTGCACATTTTCCACATGTTATAGGTTGTATAGATGGTACCCATGTTTCCATCATTCCACCTGCTGCCACAGAATATGTGTTTAAAAACAGAAAATGCTACCATTCCATCAACATTCAAATGGTGTGCAGTGCTAAGCATGTAATCACTGATATAGTGGTTAAGTACCCAGGAAGTACACATGACTCATATATATTTAGGCACAGTGGACTTCACAGACGCTTGAGTGCTGGTGAATTTGGTGAGGGTTTCCTACTAGGTAAATATATAATTTTTAACATAACATATAATTACTTTTAGGTAAGAACTAAATAGCACAAACAATAATGCATTACTAAGTATTACTTGTTTATTCAGTGTAACAAAAGGCATAATGAAAGTTTGAGACATGACATGTTGCTTCACTGGTCATTGTACTTAAACAACATAAATAATGCAACAGAGATTTTACATTTTTAAATCTTATGTGATACACAGCATTACTTTCTGGACTGCCTGCGTTTAGAGTGCTGTGCTGATTCCCTACTAGTGCTAGCAGCAGTATGGCCTGCATGCCTTTCACTTCTGCGCTGACTACTGTCTGAAGTAGGAGTTGGATTTCTGCTACTTCTACTGGTTAAGTCATCTGGGTCAGTAGAAGTCTCAAAAAATGCCCTTGCTCCAGAATTTGCAGTTCGCTGCAATTCAACTGCACTTGTTAATTTGTCCAGTCCTTTTGCAACATTTCTTGTGCAGTCAGAGATCTTGCGCTGCATTGTTACACTTCTCCTGTTTAAATTTGTAGTGACACCACATAGCCTGTTAATGGCCTTACAGTACACAAGCATCCTTGCATGCATGCGGCGTCCAGCATGGTTTCGTGCATCCTCAGAGCGCCCAATGGCCACTGCAAGTCTATCAACAGATGCTGCAATTTCCCTCATACCTTCAGCCATGCCTCTGTTGTTTCTATTCATTTTAACTAGCTGACTGTTTATGTGCTGCGCTGGACGCTTAACATGTCCTTCTCCTAACCAGCAAACATAGTTGTTTGTTCTAGTACTCCATCCCTGCTGCCCCTTGCTCTTTCCAATGTGTATGCTCTTCTTCTCTGTATCTGTGTTTGCCCAGTATGTGATGGCCTAACGTTTTCAACATGTATGCTATCTCTAGAACCATCTGGCTCAACTTCTTCTTCATCAAATAAAGGCAGAGGGGCCACACGTCTTCTTTTTTCCCTAACAATGGATTCAACTTCCTCAGAGGCACTATCTTCTGCTGGTGAAACAAATGGAATCTGTGTCTCAAGAACTTCTGTTTCCTCCTGGGAATGACCTGCATGTGCTGTGGATGTAGATTGAGAAATATGAGTTTGTGATGTGCAGTACTGTTTTGTTTCAATAAATATTACAGTATTAAAAAATTCGAAAAAAATTGGTGTCTGCATCTGTAATCAATAACAATGAATGTCAATTTATCTCCCAGATAAACTATGCTTGGAAAACAAAATGAAGTGCTCAAGAAAGTACATAAAATAACCCCCATTGACTGAGACTCAGGGTTCCTGTCTTATTTGGATTTACAACATGCACAGCCACTACATTCTACAACATGCATAACCCAAAACTGCAGTATTATAAAAACAGTTTTCTTACCTTCTGCAACTTGTCCATGGTCAGAGCTGTCAATTTACACCACACCACTGACACTCTCTGGCAAGATAGATGACTCCACTAGTTCCTCATGAGGAGTGGGCTGCTCCACTGTGTAAATTCCCCCACCTGTCTTGTTTGAGTCCTTAATCCTGGCTGCAAGCTTCTCTTTTGACCGGAGGCGCATATCGTACCACCTTTTCTTTAATTCATCAATGGTACATGGCACAACTCCCACTGAATTTACTTTCTCCTGGATTTCCAACCAGATTTTTCTTTTCCTTGCCTCAGGAACTTTAAGGGCTGCCTTTCCAAAAAGCAACTCATGGTTGCTAGCCATCAATTCAATAAGGGTTTCTTGTTACTTGTCTGAGAATTTTTGTTTTCTTTTCCTTGTTTCTCCAGTGGAACCTCCTGGAACATTTTCTTCCTCCATGCTGCAGCAAAGCAGGTCTTCACAGCTGCAAAACAAGCTTCCAACTGCCACTGGGTGGGGCTCAGGCAAGCAGGTGCAGGTAATCAGCAAGACTTCCTCACTGTGATGTCATCAGCTGGTTCCAACATCAGCAGATTCACGTTTTTTTGCGATTTCTTAATTTGCGAAATTCGCAAAATAAGAAATCGCAAAAAAATCGCAGATTATTCTGCGATTATTAAGGAATCGCAGAATATTCGCAAAAAAGTACATACATCGCCTTTTGTGATTCCTTGTTTGCGAAACGCAAAATATCGCAAATAAGAAATTGCAAAAGGGAACAATGATACATCTGCCCCTTAATTTCTATAATTATCCACCTTCCATGCTTATCAGCAATCTTTCTGTCACAGATAATATTTTTATCTCTAGACAAAACTGCAACTCCCTTAGTCCTGACGTCCTGGGTCGTATGTGCAATCAGCTTAAACCCTATAGTATCGAGTATTTTATAATCTTTAGAGGCTATATGCATCTCTTGGAGACACACCAGATCTGCCCGTAGAACTTTAAGGTCTTCTTGTACCCTTCTTCTTTTACTCCCATCATTGAGGCCACAGATGTTTATGGTGGCAATGCTAATTTTAGCCATTATTTCTTAAAAACAACATACCTACAAAAAAGTCCCAGCACAATTAAACAAAGGCTTTCGGGCCTCCCAACATGTAATGCAGATTGAATTTCAAGATAGCCCTGAATCATTAATCTGGTGCCCTCACCATTTTTTACACACACAAAAAATCAGGCTGAAAAATACAGCTTCATTCACCTGTATATTGTTCTCACCTCTGATACCCAAAAAAACCTCAAACCCCCCTCGTCCCCCCCTAACACTCCCCCCTATCCTCTCCTCCCAAACCCCCGCCCCCCATCCCATGAAAGCTAACAGACTTCCCAGTCTGAGTGATGGAGAAAGCACCCAGCGCTACGACGCCCATCCTTCCCCCCACACGGAAAAGAAAAACAAAACTAAAGAGGAAAAGCCTGGAGAACCCCTAAATGAAGCTGAGGCTATTTATAATCATTCTTACTCTTTTCGTTTCTCCCCATGAACCTGGTCGAGATACTCCTTGGCTAGAATTTCAGAAGTAAAAAATCTGACGGCCCCTTTAACAACAGTTTTAAGCCTAGCTGGAGCCAATAGATACGCCTCAAACCCTGTATCCTGAAATGATTTTATCAATTGCCGCAGACACCACCTCCGCTCCACGGTTATGTGACAGAAGTTAGGGTGTACAAAAAAAGAGACGTCCTTAAACTGCCTTCTTGCCTCGGGCGAGCTTTTTCAAAGATGGACTGCCTAAGTGCGAAGTTGCCAAAAAATACCAGTATTGCCCTAGGCTGACTTGTATCTCTATTTGACACCTTCTGGCGAACAAAAAGGAATCTATGAACCCTCTGGATTTCTCGCTCCCAGTCCCAACCATTAAGCTCCAGGAAAAATTACCTGAATAGAATAAGCATAAAGCCCCAAATATCGTCCCCTTCCTTAACTCCCAAAACTCTTAGATTGTTTCTACGTTGGCGGTTCTCTAAGTCCTCGAGCTTCCACATTACATCAGATAGTTGGGCTTCATGAGACTTTGTCTGCTCCTTCATCACCTCCAGATCCTTCTCGAATGCCACAGTTCTAACTTCCATTGCATCCAGCCTTTCACAAATTTCTCCACAGGTACGACCTACTTTCCGAATTGCTCCCTCCAGTTTCTTTGTACCTTGTCTTGCCTTTTTCCCATCTGCTCTGGTCTCTGGCGATGCTCTTTAATAGTCTCCAGAATAAGACTCGCCAATGATTGTTCTTTTGGGGCAGAACAGCCGAGATGTTCCAGCAGGGAAGGATCTGCAAAAGCTGCAGCTGATCCTGAGGGGGGAGCAAATCCAGCATCTGAGTAGTCCCATTTCAGTCCAGAGACTCCACTGCCCTTTTTTTTCCAGTTTTTTTCCATATTTCTTTAGATCCCTTCGAGACCTTAGAGGCCCTCCGAGATTTTTTAAGTTGCCTCGGAGCTGTATCTGGGGCTTCCACTGTGCTTGACCCCGAAGTAATACCACTGTGCTCAGAATCAGAGTATTCCAGATTGGAGTCCGAAGTGCCTAAATGGGAGTCTTCTGTCAATGAAAAAAATGTGTCCAGCCCATCCGCGATAACTTCTGAAATTATTCTCTTTTCGAGGTGGTTTATCTGTGACTTTGTCGTCGCCCTGAGCTGACAGTAAGCATGGTGCCTCGGCCTCGGGTGGAGAAATACTAGACCGCTTGTTAGTTGGGGGCGGGGCAGCCCATCCTCGTCGCCTGTAGTAATGAATGCTCTACAGCCCTAACTACAAGGATACACCCGGATTAGCTTCATGGACCACCAGCAACCCTTGTGTCTCCTGCAAAGCCTGAATCTCCTCGTTGCCTTGGCGAGCGCCTTCTAGAGCGACAGTGGCAGCATCAGTCGCCATCTCAACCTCCCCAATTACTAGTCCTTCCCTGGCTTTAAAAAATGCAGTAATAGCCATCTGAGGTGGTGTAGATGTAGAAATCGAATTAATTACTTCGTGAGCCAACCCTGTCTCATCCGGGGCTTTTGAGATGCTGCCTTTTTTGCTGATTGCCTGGCTTTTCTCTTGCAGCAGTCTCCGTTTGACCGTCCCAGAATTCTGTACTTTTTTCTGAGTGTGACTCTCTTGAGTTTTATCCACTGTTGCAGGCGAGTGCTCCTGCCTAAGTTGGGCAGCATTAGATGCTGCTGCCTCCTTCTGCTCCTTCAGTAATCTGGAATTTTTAGGGGCCATTTTAGTGGAGGTGACCAGCCAGATAGTACCAAACGCACCTTGTGCCCTTCGCGCTTTTTTTACTATCTCTGCACCAGCACTGAAAACCAGATCGCCCCACAAACCGAGGGAGAAGCGCAAAAGTTCAGCCCATTCCTTGGGTGGTAGAGCTCTGACAGCCACTTTGCCTTGTGCTGCCCCTGCCCCTTTCTTTGACAATCCGCTGTATCTCCCAGCCGCTCCGCAGCTCAGTGAATCCCGTGCCAGCGAGACAGCGTGCTCGCGTTGTGAGCTTCCTCGGAGCTGCGAACGCCAAACAGGGTGCCCGACCGGCATCACATCCAAAGCCGGCAGGCCCAGCCAGCGCCGTCCAAAGCCGCCACGGAAGCTGCAACAGGTAAGCGGTAACCTTCAAGATTCTCCCGGCCGGCTAAACATCACTCCGTGTGGGCTCAGGTGAAGGACGCCGCGAAGCTCTAAGCTGTCGCCATCTTGCCTTCCCCGTATGCTGCAGACTGTATTACTATATTTCTAAACATTCTTATTCGAATTTCTTTAAATTGTTTCCACCTGCTCATTCAATTAAGTATTTTTGTATAACATGTTTTACTTTTAATCTGCCTTACTCCTTCTCCTTTACAAATTGGAAGAAGTAAAGTAAATAGACAGCAGCAATGGAATTATATGGATGAGTTCCCACAATAGTTCATCAAAAGTTCCAGTGTGTTTCTGTATTTGTAAATAGTTAGGCAATGTTTGTCTGTTAATTGTTTTATTTAAATTGTAATCAATCTATTATGTAAAGAAGATGTACTTGTAAAGTTATAATTGTATTGATCATTGATTTAACTTGAGGGTCACAATCACACCCATGCACGTACCGAAACATGTACTCATACACCCATACAGTCATTCACGCAGGTACTGTCACAACCACACACTGTCACATCCACAGAAAATGCTGTGCAGTCAGTGACAGACCTATTTACTCATGCAAACATCTACTTACATACACATTGTATGCAGTTGTTTTTTACCACAATCTTTATGGTTATTCTTTTCAAAATTATAAATGATCATTTTTTCAACAGTACATCATTTGTGGTGAATGAGTATGCATCCTGAGAACAGTAGAGTGAACAATTCACCCACAGAACACATTTTTACAGTGACAAACATGTAGCATGTTGCACAGTGAGTAACCATCTCATTCAAATCTTCACAGGCTGCTTGTATTATGATGATTGTAGCTGATGAAGGTTCTCCCAAGGGTGCTGTAGAGGTGGAATATTCTGCTGCACCAAGTATCTCATGCATCATTTAGTTACACAGGCTTTCATTAAGTTTTTAAGTGCTTCCACTTGTTCCTCGTGAATACTTCTTGGCAGTGCTGCTGGGTAACTGTATGCAGCAAATATTACACTGCACATATTTAGCTGTAATCTTTTCCCCTGAAGGTATTGTAAAATGTTTGTGGACATCAATTTCTTTTGTGTTTGCTGGTTTATAGATATCCCTGCATGTGTTTAATGGGGTTGTGCATAAAACTGTAGTTGTAAATATAAATAAGTTGTGTTATGTTTATCTGTTATCTTGCAGTGAGTGCAATACACAGTGTTCCCTAATTGAAAGGAGATAGTGTGCATTTTTTCCCCAACAATCTTTAGGATTGTTTTTTCTCCACTGTACAATGATGACTGCTCAAAAAGTACATTGTTTGTGGTGTATGAGTAAAGAAGCTGAGAAGAGTAAAAAAAGAGAAAAATAAACTCCTATTTATATTAATAAATACATTTACAGTATGAGAAATGCCTAGTTAAATGTTAGAATTACGTCTTTATGCATTGTTGAAATTGTAAATTACGTTTGTAATTCTATTAATTCTAAACTAATAAATATTTCCTTTTTTATTTTTTTAAATATCAATAGCACCATGTATTGTAGTAATGTACTTTACTAATTAGTTCTTGCAGTGTTGTTCCATAACTTTAGATTTTTAAGATGTACACCCAAGGGCAGATTGCTACAATCACTAACACACCTAGGTACACATCAGCAACTCACATACCCAGCTACACACAGATAGAGGTATCCATACATACAGGCTCACACTGACACAGCCACTGACACACCTAGACACACATTGATACATTCACAGACATGCCCAACTACACATTGATACAGGCACTGACACAACCAGCCAAACAGTTATGCACCCAATAACAAACACACACTCAGGCACACACTGACACTCCCAGGGACTTACCAATACAGATACTCACACATCCAGGCATACAGCAATACAGACACTGACACATGCATCCAAACACCAATGCATTCAATAAGACACCCAGACACACACTGATGCACAAACTGAGACACTCAGAGACTTACCAATGCAGACACTGACACACCCCCAGCATACAACAATGCAGACACTGACAAATCCAGTCAAAAATGAATGCATTCAATAACACATCCAGGCACAGACTGATGCACACACTGATACACCCAGAGAGTTACCAATGCAGACACTGACACACCCAGGTATACAGCAATGCAGACACCAACAGACCCATCCAAATAATAATTAGGGCTCCGGGTTTTATGGTATTTATTTTTTTGCCATTTCCGTCTGTATTTATCCATATTTATTTTTTGGGCATTTTTTCTGTATTTATCTACATTTATTTTTGCCACAAGCAAAAGACAACGTTACAGCTGGTATTTTTCCACATTTATTTTTCCTTCACCTACACTTTTCTTTCTTTGTTTCTATCTTTCTCGCTTTGTTTATTTCTATCTGTCTTACTTTCTTCCTAAATTATTTTCTTCCCCCTCCAATTCATCACTCCCTCTCTTCTTTACTGAATTCCTGCTTTCATTCCTCTCTTCCTGCCTTCTTTTCCTGCTCCCATTCTTCCTGCTTTTGCCACAACTGCCTGAGAGAGGCATGGGATAACTATCACTCCTCACCTACCAATGGCTGGAATTGTTTATTTATAAAGACAAACTTCATTCCGTGTAGCACAGTACTTCTTGATTTTTAACAGGAAACTCCTTCCAAGATTGCCGGACGAGCCTACACTTCTTGAAGCATGTGTACACGTCAGTCAGTCTTGTAGCTCAGCCAACATTGAGAGATATTGGCTTTGCCAATGCTTGTTAATAGTCCTATACTGTTAAGCTACAAAGTAGAAGAAGCACAATAGCCGCTTGATTACTTTCTCTTGCGTTGTTCATTACTTTCATAGTGACCACCTTTACATTGTGTAATTCTCCGAGGCATTGTGTCAGCTGTTTTTGTCCTAGTTTTTTTTTAGCCAGTCTTTATAGGGGATATTTATTGTGGGACTTTCTACATTTAAATAAAGAGCAAGGGACCATAAATATGGGAGTGCATGGCATGGTATAATCTCATGCCAAACTAAAAACTTAATTTAAACATTCAGACAGTGCAGTTCTTTATAGAATATTTTCCAGCAGCGGCCGTGGTCCATGGGTTGGCTCCCATTTGCATGAAATAATGATGTGCCATAAAACAATTTCACCGTGGTAGCACTGCCATTTGCTACAGTTCCACTCATCTGCCTACGCATCCATCCCGTTTGCGCCACAGGTGACAGCTGAAAGAACAATAAAGCCTCATTAACAAGTAAATGGTCTTCAAAAGACCTGTGAAGTCAGGTGCGGCTGTGTGAGCCCAGGAAGGAATTTCCAGCAGCAGCATGGGGGCGTGGTGAGTGAACTGAATTGGAGCAAGGCAGCGCGGCAAAATTTTCTAGTATTTTGCCGTTTTTACATATAAATACTGACAAAGGAAACATTGTTTTCCGTCTGTATTTATATGTAAAAATCTGTTTAAACGGAAAACCGGGAGCCCTAATAATAATGCAGTCAACAAGACACCCAGGCATATACTGACGCATACACTAACACACCCAGGGACATACCAATACAGACACTGACACACCCAGGCAAATGGAAACGCAGCCAGAGACACGATCAGTCAAACAGCAATGCATCCAATAACACCCCCATGCACACACTCATGCATTCCACTGACATTCCCAAGACTCACACTGATGTATATGCTAACACACACAGGTGCACAGTCATGCATACACTAAATTACCATGGCACACACTGATGCATACATTAACACAACCAGATACATAATAATTAGGGCTCCCGGTTTTACGGTATTTTTTTTTTAACATTTCAGTCTGTATTTATCCATACTTATTTTTTGGCCATCTTATTAGTATTTATCCACATTTATTTTGTGGTTTGTGAATAAGTGGGGTAATTTTTTTTTTACATTTCTACATTTATTTAATTGATAACTATACACTCATACTTTGATGTCTGTCGCCTTTTAGCAAATTCAGCAGCCAAATATAGCAAAACACTACACCCACAGATAAATATTATCAATTTACTCCAAATATATTTTAACATATGCCTGTATTTAAACATATCTTAACCTCTTTTTTTAACTCCCCATGCTGTCTATCTGCTCATCTGTTGTCTTGGACTTCACAACAGACAGAATGGAAAAGTCACTCATTAGAAGCTCAATTTTCAGTATTTTTTGGCCTTAAAAAATACATACAGACGGGGAACACATTCTTTTCTGTCAGTATTTATCTGTAAAAATCAGTAAAAGCTGAAAACTGGGAGTCCTAATAATAATGCATACACTAACACACCCAGGCACACACTGATGCATACACTGACACGCCCAGGCACACACTGATGCATACACTGACACCCAGAGACTTACAATACAGACACTGACACACCCAGCCAAACATTAATGCATCCAATAACACACCCAGGCACACACTGACACACACACTGAGACACCCAGAGGCTTACCAATGCAGACAGTGACGCACCCAGGAAAACAATAATGCACCCAATAACACACCCAGGCTTACACTGATGCACACACTAACACACCCAGGGACTTACCAGTGCAGATACTGACACACCCAGGCATACAGCAATGCAGACACCGACACACCCATTCAAACACTAATGCATCCAATAACACACCTAGGCACACAATAATGCCCGCCCAGGCATACAGTGATGCATACTCTGACACACCCAAGCATACACCAAAGCAGATTTTGATATACCAAGGCATACATCAATACAGACAATGACTCATCTAAACTAACTCTAATGCATCCAATAACACACCCAGACTCACACTGACATAAACAGTGACACACCTAGGGTGATTCTAATGCATACACTGGCACACCTGGGCATACATTAATGCAGACATTGACATGGCCAGGCATACATCAAAGAAGGCCCTGACATACCCAGCAAAACAATAATGAATCGAATGCCATACCCAGGCATGCACTCATGCACACACTGACACACTCACTCTCACACAATACAATTACTGACACATTAAAAACACAGAGTTGGCTCTTTGTTGGAGGAGATGGTGGTTCTAACAAGAACCGTTTATTTTCTAGAAGGGTTTTTACCAGAATTAAAAAACAATTTGAACAAAAAGTGAACAGTGTAGTAAAAAGGGTAAAGATGGGCAAATACAAAGAAGCAATTGGCTTCACTCCTGAACAAACATTATGTAGTCACTGGAAGCAAAAACAACAACTTACAGTGATGCTTCTACTCATTATCCAAGAATGCACCTACAGAAGACATTTTTACAGAGAAAAGCATGTGGCATTTTGTGCAGTGAATAACATGTCACTCAGTTCTTCACAGGCAGCTGGCATTGTAATGACTGCAGCTGATGATGGTTCTCCCGAGGCTGCTGTAGAGGTCAACTGTCCTGCTGCATCTGCTTTCTCTTGCATTACTTGGTTGTAGACCCTTTCATGAATTCTTTTTAGGTGCTTTCACATGGAACTTGTCCCATATGAATACTTCTTTGCAGTGCCTCTTGAGAACTGCTTGCCACAAATATTGCACTGCTCATATTTTGCTGTGACCTTCTTTTCCCCAGAAGGTATAGTAAAGTGTTTCCATACATCACTCTCTTTTCTGAGAGGTGGTGTGTCTTCTTCCTCATCTTCAAAAGGGTGTAAATGCTCATCATTGTGTAAAAGCAGAGCAGCACTGGTTCTCAATCCTCCTTCTATAGACTTAACTGGACAAATAACTGCTTTTGGACGTGGGTTTTCATGTACAAAGGTGGGGTCTTAATATATCTTGTCAGTAGGCAAGGTTTGGATGTTTATTCAAGTTAATTCGCAGTAAATTTGCAGATTTGCGAAACTTGTAAAATGAGTAACTTTTTTGAAAAACAGATATTGGGTGGTTTACACTCATTTCATTAATGACAATGGAGGGATGTAGATATGTGTTGTAATTTATAAACTTTTCAGAAAATCCCCAGATTCAGATTCACACATTGGTTCTGATGACATGATCTGTAGTAAAAACCATAGATAGTAATCCATCTATGTGTACAGTCCAACGTAGGTACTGAGGTATCCCAAAAATATTTAAAAAAAATAAAGTTTGTTTAATCACATAAAAACACTTCATGTCCTTTACTGTGATTTTTATGTTTTAAACATACAAAAAGTATATTTATACAAAAATAAATGTCTACATTAAAAAAACTAAATAAAAATAAAAATAAAATGTAATACACTTAGTACTAAAAATAAACCTCACAAATTAACTAAAACACTAAACATTAGGGGACATAATATTTTAGTCATGGAATTTGAAAAACCTTTGAAATTCACAGAAAAAAGTAACTATAACTTATGCCCCCGCAATGCACTGGTTATGGCCTCACATATTACATCACTCTTGACATGGTCAGTGACATCACTGATAATATTATTGTTGACATCTCAAATGACATCACTGATGACATCTACCACATAACCATCACACATACACTCACACACCACTCATACACCCACTAACACATCCATACAACCACTCACATATCAATTCACAGACCCATACAAGCACTCACACAACCACTCACTCATCCATTTAGCCACTCACACACCCACCCACTCACCTAGACAGCCACTCACTCAACTGTTCACTCACCCATATGGCAACTCATAAAACCAGTCACCCAACCATACAGCCACTCACACACCCACTTATTCCACTATACAGCCCTTAAAACACCCACCCACTCACCCATATAGATTCTCAACACAGCAACTTACTCACAAACACACACAATCACTCACATACCCATTCACACATTCATATTAGCACATACACATCCACTCACTCACCCATACAGCCATTCACACAGACACTCACTTTACAATGCAGCCACTTACACACCCACTCGCTCACCAATGCAGCCACTGACACACCCAATCACTCACTAATACAGCTACTTACACAGCCACTCACTCACCCACACAGTGACTCAAATACCCACTCACATACCCATACAGCCGCTCAGATACCCACTCACACACAGATACACACAATCACATATCCACTCACATAATATATGCTAGAAGTAGTATCACTCATTAGTAGTACACCTAGTATATTAACTTAACTTTTGTAGTAGCTTAGCATATAAGCCAAAGGGCTCTGGACCGGGGGCTTGGTTTCCACTCTTGCGAGAGAAGCTAGATTTGCATATCAAAAGCTCCTGGAAATCTAATCAGCAGCTCATTTTGTGAGCAGGGGTGCAAAACACCCTCTACTTGAGCAGTCTTGATTTGTGGCCCCTCTGAGAGCAAAAGCCCTCACCCTTGGGCGTCAGAAACCCATCTATGGTGGCAGGTTGGCAAAAACCAGTCAGTCAGCACACCAGAAACTGGTAGGTTTTCAGGGCGCACCACTAAGGTGTCTCTGTGTGCATTCATTACTAAATCTGGCACTGGCATCAGTGTGGGTTTATTAATATGACATGTTTGATACCAAACTTCCCTATTTTAAGTGAAGTCATCATTTAGCTGGGGAACTTGTTTTCACCAGTTTCATGCCCATGCTTTTAAAATGGATTCTCTGAACACTTGTACTGGCAGTAATGGAACTGACCAGTATAGTGGCATATCTGCTCACGCAATAATGCCCTCTCATGTTGTATTGTACACCCAGCCTTAGGGCTGTAAGACCTGCTGTAAGGATGACTTACTTATACTGCATGTAGTGTCGGCAGGCAAGGCACACAGCCTGTGTGTCATGCCACATTTTAACTTTTGTCTTTACCAAGAGGCGCAGCTTGCAGTGGCCGCTTGCTTGAGCTTGGTGAGGGATCCTATTTGCTAGGGACTTCCAGAGGGCACTAAAGGGATAGCCAATTGTGGAAAACAATTGCACAGTTTCGGGAAAGAGATCTGACACGGGGGACCTGGTGAGCAGGAACCCATTGCACTTCCAGTTGAAATCATATCAAATACCAGGCAAAACATGGGGGTGATCATATCAAAAATGGCACTTTCCTACACTGACCAACAGAGAGACTGCCACAAAGTTTTGGGAAAGTACTCCTCTCTGTTCTCCCTTATCCCTGAGACTTCCCACCTGTGTACCTATTATGTGGAGACAGGTGACAACCTCCATGTTAAGAATACATCTTACAGGTTGTCAGGTAAGGTGAGGTCTAGCCTTAAGGAGGAGGTGTCTAAAATGCTGGAGTTGAAGGTGATAAAACCCTCCAGAAGCCCCTGGTTCAGTCTTGTGATTCTGGTACCAAAAGCTGTCCCAGCAGACACCACATTCGGAAAGAGGTTCTGTGTGGATTATAGACGACTAAATTCAGTGACAAAAACTGTTGCTCACTCCATCCCCAGAGCTGATGAACTGATTGACCGGTTAGGGACTGCCCAGTACTTCATTACCTTCGATCGTACAACAGGGTACTGGCAAATTGCCCTAGCAGAGTGAGCACAGGAGAGATCAGGCTTCTTCACTTCAGAGAGCCACTACCAGTTTAGGGTAATGCCTTTTAGATTAAATAACACCCCTGCCACCTTCCAGAGGCTGGTGAACCAGGTCTTTACTGGTATGGAAGCATGCAGTATTGCCTATCTAAATTATATAGCTGTCTTCAGTAAAAGTTGGAAGGAGCTCCTTTGTCACCTCCAGGAAGTGCTGCAGGCTCTGCAACAGGCAGGCCTGACTATCAAGGCAAGTAAGTGCCAGATAGGGAAGGGCGATGCGTGCACTTGGGACACCTGGAGGGCAGGGGGGGGAGCAATCCATAGAAACCATCATAGCCTGGCTTCCCCCAAAACCCAGACAGAGGTCAGAAAAACTTTAGGCCTCATTGGGTACTATAGGAGGTTTGCCAAGGGATACAGCACAATTATTGCACCATTTACTGAATGACTTCTAAGAAGCAGCCCAGGAATGTGATTTCGGACAGAGGCATGCCAAACTGCATTTGACTCCCTGAAGCAAATCATGTGCACAGCTCAAGTGGTAAAGGCTCCTCTTTTCTCCAAGGAGTTCATATTTCAGACAGATGCCTAAGAGAATGGCATAGGGGCAGTACTATCTCATCTTAATGAGGAGGGCCTAGGCCAACCTATAGTCTTCATCTTCAGGAGGCTATTCAACAGGGGACAATGGGGGAGTGATATTGGGCGAGAAGCTTCTGCTGTGGTTTGGGCCCTGAAGAGGCTGAGTCCATACCTGTCTGGCACTCACTTTCTAGTTCAGACTGACTACGGTGGCTCATGTAAAGGAGGAGCGAGAATCCCAAACTGTTGAGGTGGTCCATTTCTCTACAGGGTATGGACTTCAGGGTGGAACACAGACAAAGGGTAGACCACTTCAATGCTCATAGTCTAGCTAAGTTTTTCTGCCTTAGTGAAGAGAACTCTCTAGAGACTAGGTAGATCTCTTAATTTTCAGCTGGGGGGCACATGTTAGACCTGGGATCCATAGGGTGATCATCCCCCAATCATTTTGCTTTTTTACCTAGCTATTTCGTGGTATCTTTTTGTTGGCCATAGGACTCTGAGCACTTTACCACTGCTAATAAGTGCTAAAGTGAATGTGATTTTTCCATAAACGTGTGTAATTTGTGTATACATGATTGGCATTTTAAATGTAATTGTACATTCCTTGTAAATTGGTATACTATATACCCAGAGCCTGTAAGTTAAATGCTACCTGTGGGCGGCAGTACTGATTGTGCCACCCATAGAAGTACGTGAAAACAAAAATGGGGCTGGCTCTAATCAGCAAGGCTGAGCCTGTATAGCAAGTAACAAAGGAAAATGCCAGTGCTGATAATGTTTATTACATACTAGCACTAATCAACCACAAGCAGAAAATTAATTCCAGAGAGGGTACTGCTGTTTAGTCGCAATTTTATTTTGTAGAAAATCAACAATTTTGATGTAAATTTTACTGTACATTAGAGAAGAACCATAAAAGATAATCAGGAAATGGACAGACACATTGGATTGTATTCGACTGAACACATCAAACATTCAAAACTTCAGTCATATCACATTCACAACACATTCAAACTTGACTCAAGCACACTACGTAAAAGAACTTGGTCTGCTTCAATTCGATGGAAAATTAGAAACAATTTTTTGAAAATAGTACAAAACCATGAAAGTTTTTCTATCAAACATTCGTTCTGGGTTGATACACGTGGTTAATGTACACAAAGTTGTAAGGGGTTTACAAATCAAATGAACTCCTATACAAGTAAGCAGACCATAGGGATATTGGACCTACGCGTTTCAAATCTCCTTTAATTCAGCAGAGATTCTCATCAGGGCCTCAGGCGGCTAAAAAGAGGGAAGAGAAAACATACACAAAAAGTGATTTGTAAACATAAATACTAACATGTGTGGTGAGACAAGTGCAAACATTGCATATACCTATTGCATTACATAGATGGAAGGCATAGTGTCCATGATTAATAAATAGTAATGAAGAGTAATAATGCACATTCGGAGTCTCAAGACTTAGTGAATCACGTAGTTGAGGGCAACCAAGGACAATGGAAACTGGGGTAGGGGAGCGAGTCATACATGGACTGTGAATCCGTCTAAGGAATACCGAAGAAAAAACTTTCCCAATCCTGTGGGTGTGGAATGCCAAAAAGAGAGTAACGCAGTCCGGAGTAACTTACCACAGATATTACTAACCGGGAACCTATGTGGGTCCAGAGGACCAGGGGAGCTTCTCTAAAATGCGAACGCCTGTAAATTAAACAGAACACTCTAGTGGGTCCGTGGGACTAAATTGGATGACTACTCTAACTGCCGAAAAATAGTAATATTGACTTACCGCTCTGTGAAAATCAGTGAGCACAGGCGGTGAAAGGAAGAGATGACAGGATGAACAATCTGAAAATAGAATGAGGAAGTACATAAGGGCCCTGTACACTATGAGTTTAACACACAGTTCGGGGGTGAGTCAAAAACGACAAAATAAAACATAATGAAGAAGGCTACCTTCAAATTGGAATGAAACTGCCACAGTTGGGTGGACCTTGGGGAGAGGCGTTGACTTTAAGGGTAAACCGGAGACCTCATAGATTTAAAGGGGCGGTGTGTAGAGCTTTCAAAACATCTACTTAGGGGCCTGCAAAACAAATGGAATTCCATTAATGCCAAAAGGGGGGGGTTAAATTCTAAATCAAAGAGGAAACCTAGGCGTGTATCACCTATAGAGGAGATGGCAGATTTTCGGCGGATTTCACTTGGCTGCAGAAGGCGCATTAGATCATCGGTACAGGCAGTCTAGTCGCATGTGCTGAAAAAGAAAAACGATAAATGAAGAGCGATTAAAGACCAAGCGGTAAAGGTCTGTAAGGATCTACGCATAAGTCGGGGCAGTACCGGGGGCTGTTGCCAACTCTTACCGAAGAAAGCGAAGTTCTGGATTCATTCCATCGTGAGGGGTCCGGGCGGCGTCAAAGCGAGTACTAATCACTCGCGCAGGCGCATTGACCTGCTGGATTTGACACTGCCTTTTAAACACTACGCGGACACTACCTCTCAGCGAGGGGGCGGTTCTGCACGCCTGGGCTGGTGCATGCGCAGTGGAGAGACACTGGCCGAGGTGAAAAAAATGCATTTTAGATACTTTTAACCAAAAGGACCAAAAGGGCAGGAAAATGATGACAAAAAGATTATATAACGAAATTTCTAAATAGACTACAGGGTGAATCGAAAGTGTCATCATAAATTACAGGCTAACTAGGAAGAATTAGCTGGAAACCCTAGTACTGTGGGGAAAATGACTCAAGGTTGGTATAACGTGGCAGATATATTTTATCTAAACGGGGTTCATAATTTGAATATTTCAGATAGCTCATTAAGACCTGACACAGCCGTGTCGAATTTCACGATTAGCATCGCTTCCCTTTTGGATAGCTGGAGGCTCAAATCGCCTCCTCGCGGATCTTTTTCTATCCTGGAAATAACTGTCCATTTGAACTCATTGAGTCCATGTTGCATTCTAATCCAGTGGTTGACCAGCGGAGCGTTGTGCACCTGTCTCTTCAGTCTCAATTTATGTTGTGAAATGCGTTGGCGCACTTCTTGCTCTGTTTTGCCAATGTAAAGGCAATCGCAAGGGCATTTAATGCCATACACAACGAATTTCGATTTACAATTGCTGAATACCTCATGTTTGCAGGATATTCCCTTATGCTGGAAAACAGAACCCTGTATGGTGGTTTCACAGCATAGGCATGTGCCGCATTTGTGGTGACCTAGTATGGGTGCCAATCCCATCATTTGACGGAGAGATGGTTGAATTTTAGTTGGAATGGAGGCTCTCACCAGGTGGTTAGCAACGCTGTTCTCTTTCTTAAACGCAAACAGGGGTGGGTCCCTCAAACTTGCATCTAGATTCTTAACCAAATGCCAGTTTTGCCCGATAATGCGTTTCAATTGGTTGGCATTTGGGCAAAAGGTGGTGACACAAACCTGGCGTTTCTGCTCTGGTTTCTTCTTGCGCTCCAGTAATGTTTCACGGGGGGTCCACCTGGCTCTTTTCATACAGTCCTTCACCAATTTTTTCGGGTATCCTCTGTCGCAGAGTTTGGAAACAAGTTTTTCCGCATGATGGAAAAAGTCGTTAACATCTGTGCAATTTCTGCGTACGCGCAGAAACTGCCCATAGGTTTTCTCTTAATGATCTTGGATGGTTGCTCTGAAAAAGTAACGCCTTATTGCGGTCTGTAGGTTTTATAAACAGAGTTGTAGCCAACTTACCTTTTTGGGAAACAGTTCGACATCCAAGAAAGCAATTTTGGTTTCAGAGTAGGAAAGACTGAATTGGATGTCTAATGTTCTAGTATTGAGCCATTGGTGGAATGAGGTTAAGTTGTTAATTCCTCCAGTCCACACCATGAAAACATCGTCGATGAAACGATACCATTTGCTGATGTATTCTGCAAAATGATTATTGTGATGTATATATCTATCCTCATACATCGACATAAAGAGCACTGCCAATTCTGGGGCAAACGGACACCCCATCGCCACTCCCTTTACCTGGAAATAGAATTCCCTGTTAAAACAGAAATAATTCTTCTTCAAAGCAAAGGAGGCCAAGTCAACCAAGAACTTTGTGGGGACTTGCATGGGTCTCGGGCGTGAATCAAGAAAGAAGGAGAGCACCGCCACTGCCTCATCTTGAGGGATTTGCGTATATAAGCTTGTCACGTCAAGAGTGACTAGCAAATCTGTGCCCTCACGGAATGTTAGTGGTTCCAACTTGTTTATAAAATCAGTGGTGTCCTGTAAATATGACACGACTTGGTTCATAAACTGTTTAAGAAAACAATCGACATACCTAGCAATTGGTTCCAAGAGAGAACCACATCCTGCCACGATGGGTCTTCCTGGCGGTTTACTTTGATTTTTATGCACTTTCGGTAGTGCATAAAACGAAGGTACCCTAGGGTGTTTAATCTTTAAGTACTCGCATTCCTTCTTACCAACAAAGCCTTGATCGAAACCTTCCTGGATGATCACAAACAATTGACTCGCTCCCCTACCCCAGTTTCCATTGTCCTTGGTTGCCCTCAACTACGTGATTCACTAAGTCTTGAGACTCCGAATGTGCATTATTACTCTTCATTACTATTTATTAATCATGGACACTATGCCTTCCATCTATGTAATGCAATAGGTATATGCAATGTTTGCACTTGTCTCACCACACATGTTAGTATTTATGTTTACAAATCACTTTTTGTGTATGTTTTCTCTTCCCTCTTTTTAGCCGCCTGAGGCCCTGATGAGAATCTCTGCTGAATTAAAGGAGATTTGAAACGCGTAGGCCCAATATCCCTATGGTCTGCTTACTTGTATAGGAGTTCATTTGATTTGTAAACCCCTTACAACTTTGTGTACATTAACCACGTGTATCAACCCAGAACGAATGTTTGATAGAAAAACTTTCATGGTTTTGTACTATTTTCAAAAAATTGTTTCTAATTTTCCATCGAATTGAAGCAGACCAAGTTCTTTTACGTAGTGTGCTTGAGTCAAGTTTGAATGTGTTGTGAATGTGATATGACTGAAGTTTTGAATGTTTGATGTGTTCAGTCGAATACAATCCAATGTGTCTGTCCATTTCCTGATTATCTTTTATGGTTCTTCTCTAATGTACAGTAAAATTTACATCAAAATTGTTGATTTTCTACCAAATAAAATTGCGACTAAACAGCAGTACCCTCTCTGGAATTAATTTTCTGCTTGTGGTTGATTAGTGCTAGTATGTAATAAACATTATCAGCACTGGCATTTTCCTTTGTTACTTACCCATAGAAGTAGCCATTCAAACCTGTCTCAGGCTTGCCACTGCAGCGCCTATGTATGCAGTTTACTGCCACCTCAACTTGGCAATTAAAACTACTTGCTAAGCCTTTTATTACACATAAGTCACCCCTAAGGGAGGCCCTAGTTATCCCTAAGGACAAGGTGCTATGTAAGTAAAAGGTAGGACATGTACCTGGTTGTTTAACATGTGCTAGTTGTGACAAACACCCAAATTCCTTTTTCACTACTGTGAGGCCTGCTCCTCTCAGAGGACACTTAATACTGAGGTTTCGATAAAATATTTTTAAGCTGTAATTCCTAATTGCAGAGGAGTAAATGCTTTAAGTTTTATATCTTTGGATGGGTGATGACAAATCCTATTTACTGTAAATTTGCATTTGACATTCCTTGTTTAGGAGTTCCACTTTTAGAATGTGGGCATTTCTCTGCTCCTACATCTTTGTATGCTTTAAACCTGTCTACTATACACATCTTGGGTAGGGTGACAGCTGTACTTTGTGCATTCCATCTAGACATCCATAAAAACAGGATACTTCAGGGCATCTGCATACTGATGGGTCTTCCTGGACAGGAGGGAAGAGAAGAGCTGACACTTACCCTTCAATATATAGTGTCCTGTCCTCAGACAAAGAACTGGTCACCCCCCTCCCACAGATAGACTGGCAGACAGGACTGGGCTTAAAGTAGACCTGTGCACTTCGAAGTCACCTCCATTTCAAAGGTACTTTTGGGTGTAAGTACTGGGTCTCTGACCCTCTAAAATCAGACACTACTGGACTTGTAACAGAGCTCTGCCAGAGGAGCTGCTGCGCTGCCTAAAGGATGCAACTGGACTGCTTTTCTGGAAGGACCGCTTTTCTGCTTGTTGCCCCACTGCCTGCTACCCTCTTACTCAGGTGCACCTCGTGCAGGTAGGAGCGGTGGGGAGGTGTAGGGGGAGTCGACAGACGATGATGAGGGGGAATTATTTTACATTGCTGCCGTCTATCGACTCTCCCCCACCCTGCCCCACCGCTCCTACCTGCACCGGGCTGGGAGAAAGTGTGAAAGAAGTGAACCACCTGGGATTGTGTCTGTGAGTTTTTAAGAAAGTGATCATCCAATCCGAAAAGGGCTTACTTCCCCAAGGTACAGATCTGAGTCACAAGAATGCATTCCATTGAGTTCTAAGGGTAACAAATATACATTATGGTTTGTGCAATTCTTAAAAAGGCCAACTGGATATTGATATTGAGGGCCAGACAGTAGGGCATTAATCGTGTATTTCAGCAGTAACTGTTTAGAAGAACGTAAATACTATTCACCATAGAAATAAAAGATACGCTTGTCAAAGGCATTCTACTAATATTACAAATGAAAGGTTTTAGAAAAACAGACCAAGGGGAGTCTTCGCACTAGGTGTCATATAGTTACATGTTAGAGTTAATAATAAATACAGTGCTTTATATCGATATCTGATGTAGAGATTTTTGTGTTGCAAATGAGAAGTACCAGGTCCACGGAGGCAATGACGTCTCTGACATTCTTTCACAACTTTAAATATTTTAAGCTGCAGGCAAGGATGAAGAACTTAAAAAGTAAAGCTTTTATCATGGGAATGTATATTTACAGCAGCCTATTGTTGGTTGGTTTGTGTATAACAAGTGTTTAGCTCAATTTGCCTCAGATAAATGAAAGAGTGAGACATCACCTCCTACTTGACCATGCAGCGCCATATTGCCCTTTGGTAAATGGGAATGTTTGTCATATCATTTTGTGCACTGTGTTGACCCGTATGAAGTCCTTAATGTCCGCGTCCCACAAAAGTAAACAAATACGTTTTGGTGCTGAAGGGCGTGGAGGTGTATGGCAGAGTGTCTCTGTCCTTTGTGCATGGTGAAGAGCTCAACAGATGAGGTACATTTTCAGCACTTCAGGGATCATTTCAGGAACCTCCCAGATTCAATGGGCTGGTCTTTTCGAGAATGGCTTTACATTTAGAGCAGGGTTCCGGCAGCTCCAGGCATTGGGGCCCTTTTAGTGTTCTAGGTATGCTTCTGTGGTTCTTTCTGCGGCTCTTCAAAGTTCCCCAGGTCCTTGGGAACAGGAGACCTTCAGATGGTGCCACTTATCCTCCATGAGAGATGAGTTTTGTGAATCTGCTCTGCTTCAATTGATGAGGGATATGGCTGATCCAGTTAGGTCATTTGCTCTTTGCATCTAGAAAAGGACCCATCTCCTCAGAACTCGGGGCAGGGTCACAGCAGATGCTCTTGCCTCATCTCAGTCGCAGCACATGGAGTGATGGACAGTTGAGAGACAGCAGAAAGAGACAGTCTAGGGAAAAGTAATTTTGGGTTCATGCAGTTCTGAGTCTAAGCTCAGGTCTTGATTTGAGTATTCCGTGGTCCTTAAATTAATCCCTAGCCTTGGGCATGGCCTATTGATGGTAATCCGTAGCCTTGGGCATGGCCTCTTGGTGTTGCTTATTATATTCCCCTTTAATGTCTCAGAAGCAGGAAGTCTTAGCAGACCTTTGTGAGAGTGTCCCACCCAGCCAAGTCTTTTTCTCCTATCTTACAGTGTATCTCCTGGGTTCTTGTCTCTTTTCAGAATCTTACATTTGGCTGTCTACCCTATATCCACGCCATATCTTGTTTATGATGTCTAAGCATTATCTACTTGATGTAACAAACCATGGACCTAAGCAGAAAGTAACACCTAAATCTGGCGTAAGACACAACTACTCATAGAAAAAACACTTTGTAATTTCAGACTGTGTTATACCTAAGAAAGGAGGACGGCACAACCACTTACATAAATGCTTTCTGAAGCTACTATGTTTTTTAGAGATTAACAAAGATCTCAGACCTGGAAATCCTCGAAGTTTCTTTTGATCTTTATGAATGCACCTAACTGTTAACAGACTTTTAGTGGGGTAATTACACTTCAAAGTTATTTTATAATTGTGTCTCTCTGTGGGGAATATATTTTTTTCCATGGGGAATCTCTTTGCTAAAGAGAGAGGCATGTTTCACACCCGCACTGCACATTTACTCAAGCCATGTATGCACTAGGAGTGTGTGTGTCTATTGGGAAAGAAACCCCTTGCATATAGTTCATGTATAATCATGACAGGATATTCACCACATTTTTAATATGTGCTATGCTAGTAACCATCGTTGATTTTCTTTTGATTTAGGCATTTGGTATTGTTGGACAGTGGATTATTAGTAGTGATAAGTAGTGCCTAACCACTAGTAATAAGGCCCCAAATACAATAAAAGGGTCAGTCAAGGTCTCAAAAAAGTATTCCCTTGCTCCCCCTTGCTAGCTGGCAATGAGCAGGCAGGCATAACTTAGGAGACAGTAATAAGGTCCCAAATACAATAAAAGGGTCAGTCAAGGTCTCAATAAATGATTCCCTTGACAGGTGTATAAAGCATTTATTTAAAAACACCAATACATTAAATACGTACGACACAGCACAAAATACAAATTCAACTTAAATATCTAAAAATAGATTGTATTTGTATGAACAAAGAGACACAAAAATAACAAAAATCCAATGTAGGGAAATGGAGATAAACATTTTTAAAGAAGAAACACTTTATAGTGCTTAATACCTTAAGCGCCACTTTGGGACATCTGGTCCCACTTGTCCTGGACAATTTAAAAGTTTGAGGCCAACCACAATGGAGCCTTAGTCGGATATACTAAGCCAGAATTCTCAATCAAAATGTCTCGGACTTAGAGACTGTTCCAGAGGATTTTTCTGTTGACATTACGCAGTCCCCTCCAGCAGGCCGATTTCAATACAACTTCGTTGGATTTCTTCACCGTGAGGCCTCAGACAAATCATGGAAGTCTGTATCTCTGGAGCTTTCAGTAGCCTGAACCTGAAATCCAGGCCTGGCAGTGGGTGGAGGTAGCTTACTGACTCTCGGCGTCGAGTCAGTCACCTTAAGGAGCTTTTTCCAAAAGTTGCTCCAAACATCTAGTACTTCTACCTGAAGTTTCTCTTGTGGGTTAAAAATGTCCAAAACACAAATCCAAGGGTCTGGAATCTCCTAGAGGGTTCTTGGGATGTCTGGGCTATAATCCCCGCACTACACCTGGCCTAAATCCCTAGAAGTGCACTGGATGCAGTCCAGGATGGTTACTAATGGTAGGACTATTGGTGGAGATGATGCAGGTGGGCTCTGGTATTCTGTAGCTGGTAGGGAGTCCACTCCTTAAGCCTTCTTGAAGCAAGGCAAAGTCCTTTGGGCTGTAGTACCAGACTGTGGAGCAGGTGTAGTCCTTCAGAGTGCAGTCTTTGGGTGCAGGTCGATATTCCTGCAGGGCAGTCCATCTCCTTGTAGTTTTAGGCAGCAGATCTGAGGAGCTGTGCAGCTCTCCCATATTTATTCAAAGTTTCTGGGCGTCAAGCATGGGAGAACCTCTAACCAATGGATGCAGGTTGCGACCCAGGTATATGACCATTTCCTCCAAAGTGTGGCTTATCCTTGTCCCAGAAAGCACCAATCTCTCAAAATCCAACCTTGAGAATTCTTCTCCTTTGAGGTTAGCCCCTTGTGTGGCTACATTTCACTAACGCACCCCTTTCAACCCACTGACTAATCTATTTACTGAGGCTCCTGTGTGGATGGGGGTGTAGGATGTGAGGGTCAGCTTGTGCTGGTCCCAAGCTGTCATTCTCCCTTTGAATACCAGTCTTGTGCCCCACCCCCTTCCTGCCTTTTGGCTTCTGCAGTTGATGGAGCAAGGAGGAGAAACAAAATTTTGTGTACCCCTTGTGAAGTCATACTTCAATAACAATAACATGAACTAATGGAATGACGTGTGTAACTAATCAACCTAGAGTAAAAATTGCACCTACACAAGTACACGTGGGAATTCATTTTGCTTATGTTGCAATAATAATTAACTAATTATGTGATCTTGTTGTGTCCTAAACTAAAAAGCAGCTTTGAAATAATAAAATGCAGCATAAATGTGGTTTTGTTTACGTATTTGTAGCAGAAACCGAGGGATAAGTAAGTATATTACGCTTAAAGTGTTGCTCATCTGCTAGGTAACTACTAATAGGGAAAACCTTAGTAAGGGGGGAGGTAAACATAAAGGCTAAAATTCTAAAATTAACGTTTGTTTGTGTTTGTTTCTATGATAGTTCCCATTCAGGCCTGTGAGGCCTTGCAAAAGATGGCCGACTTGCTGAACTGCGAACAGAAAATGTACTGAGCATGCGCAGGCCCGACTCCGAGTTCGAATGCGAGCTGCTTGAGCCTGGAGTGAAAGCAGTTCAAGGACCGACAAAGTAGCTAAGTGAGAAACAGGACTATGCCGGACAAGGCCCAGGACAATGACCCACTTAAAATCAAGCTGACGGAAGCGGAATAGATGTTGTAATGATGAGATGATGCTCATCCAGCCCAAAATTGTCCAATCAGAACTTGAATTTATGTTGAAAGTTACATTTTTAGATAGATAGAGCTAGTGAAAAAGGTATAAAAAATTGCTGATTTTAGTGAAGAAAAAACTCCTTTTTGATTTCCTACTGAGATGCTGTCTGTATGCTGATTTTTCCTGAGATGTAAGACTTTGAATAATTTTTCTAATGAGATTTGAATTTTAGGTGAGGTTATTAGTTAGGGAAGTTAGGAGAAAGAATGGATTTTGGGAACTATCTGTCTTTTGCTAAAATACTCGCATTTCTGCAATCTAAATAAATGACTATTTCTGAATTTTCTGAAATAAATGAAATTAACTGTTTTGAAATAAAATCCTTATTTTCCTTTAAATGTCGTTTTTGAATAAAGAAATAAATAAAGTGAATACAATTTTAGACATGTTAAATTTGCTGTTAATAAAAATTAGATAAATGGAGAATTAAGCTGGTCTTGAGTTTTCTTACGCCTGATTTTTTACTAGCAGATCCCTCGACCACAGTGGCGGCGTGTCTAAATAAATGCTTTGTTAATGAAAAACCATGGTAAACTCTCTTAAACTGCAGATGTAAATAGAATAAATATTCAGATATAGTTTAGAAATCCCGTTATGATACAGCAGCTCTCCTTAGAATCTCACCGATCCATAGAGTAAGGTGTAAGTATTTTGTGAGTGACTCGCAGTGTCATGGCCCCACTGTCGAGCATATGTATGATTTTGTACTTCAGGGAAAGGTGTCATAGTTTTAGAAATTATTTCCGGAGAACCGCTACATCAGTAATTAGCTTGGTAGCAGAGCAATCGTTGCTATAAAATTAGCTAGGATTATGTATAAGGTGTTATATAAGGGTTCTCATATATAGAATTATGACTAACATCTGTTGAGTTTGTATTACGTTATATGTAGTCCTGGAAAGGCTTCCGAGTATTGCGTGAAGCTAGTCACTCTGTCTGCAGGCAGAGGAAGTGTGGCAATGAAGTCGCACATCGCATACTCTGTTTCAAAAAGTAGTATCGTCATATACTGCGGTGGTATCGTGGTATATCACATGTGATGTCGTCGCACATCACAAGTTTAGGGACTTTCCGTGTGAAAGGATAAATGTATAGCGAGGACAGCCTATAAAATCTTGGCTTTCAAGTACAGGGATCATTGTGTATCCTGATTTAAAACTTACTGCTGGGAGAGTATAGAGCTTAACCCGAGCTTGAGAGAAGGGTAAAGTAGAGGAAGTGGTGCTACTTTATCGGCAAATGTAAAATTCTGTGGTAGAGAAGAGGTAAGCGCTGTCTACTGGAAATACAGAATACTTGTATGATTGAAAATGTTATCACATTATTTAGCGAAACAGACGAATGGAGTTGTTTTGTGTAGGTTACTAACCTATTTTGTAAAATATCTTGTTAATACGGCTTCTTGAAAAAATCTTGTAAAGGAGGGGTCAGTCGGTGCTGCAGAAGCCAGAACGCTAGTGACGTCAAAAGTGTCGCGCTGGGATTGGTCCGCGTGACCAAGACAGGGCAAAGAGCTGATTGGTGCATTGCGAAAAGCAGCAAAACTATTGGTTAAGCACTAAGGAGACGTATCTTGTTCTAATTGGTACGCTAGTGTGAACCGCGCTGTGATAGGTTGATGTTACGGAACAGCAACAGGGAAGTATGCGATCTTTTGAAAGACAGGGAATTTACAGTAAAATGGATTACTATTACGGAGAGGAAAAGAAGAAACCTTCATGGTTTAAGAAATTGAAAAATGTGTTTGTATAGGACAAGGTGATAGTCACAAGAGAGGGAAAATTACTTCCCCCGCCGAAAACGTCTGCTTCCTATATGTTGTCAAAATATGGTTAACATACTTGTGTTTGGTTAGAGAATTGGGTGAGATATACCAGAAATGATGGTGTGTTAGCTTTCCCGGACGGAGGATCTTTTGATGTGGCAGTTTTGAGAAATTTGAGAGAAAAGATGATGAATCTTGACCCAAGACCCAGACCAACTCAGTTTGAAGCTTTAGTTGAATGGGAAGATGAGATGCATGAATTAGAAAGCGAAAGACTGAAAGGACATGTCTGACCAAGAGGTAGATTTCAAAATTTATGGGGAGAGACACATGAGAGTAAAATGCGTAGATGGAGAAATGCTGACATGTGTGATGGCATGTTTCCAGTCAGATTAATGGATGATTATGAAGGGCGAAAATGCACAGAAAAGAGGAAACATATAGAAACAGGGAGAGAAGGTTATGGTGACAGTGAATCAGAGGATGCTGTGCTAGAAAAAATATTAAATAGGAGACCGCCACCATATCAACCAGGTTCTTTATGGACTACACCTAATGCTCCACCCATAGATGAAAGAAATAAAGATACCCCAAGACAATTTTCTAATTTTAGAGATGTACCCGAAAGAGTAGAAGTGAGATATAATCCAAGTACTTCAATAATAGAACTAAGAATTACTGGTACTCCAAAGCAAAATAGCGAGCGAGAGAGCATAAATAGAGTAGGAAAACGAGTTGAAGAACAAACAAGTACTGATGAATATATACGAACTACAAATGCGTTGACAGAGGAAATACAAGAATTAACGAAAAACATAGAAGCAGTAACACTCCCAGTAATGATAAGACCTGTAGTTCCCGTGTTTGAAAACCAAAGAAAAAAAGAACCAAGTTTGACAATTCCCTTGCAACCGAGTTTGCAAAAAGTGAGAGGAAATATTTATCCAGATTTGTCAGAAATTAGACAAACAAATAATGTAAATCCGCCTGATTTAACTTTCAATCAGAGTTTACCATACAAATATGCAACTGGGGCAGAGTCTGATTCTGCTACACCTGAAAAGAGCGTAGATAAAATAGATTTAATGCAAACTCCTGTAGGACCATCAGAACAAGAATTAAGTGATTGGATTAAAACTCTGAAATTAAAAGAGCATTAACCTAAAGTACTGGATGTAGCAAGATTAAAAGTTGACATGGAAGAATTAATTATTGGAACAGATAGACTAAAAATGTACCAAGATGATGAATTCATGTTCATGTGTAAAAGCATAACATGGAAAGCAAAGTCTGTACATGATCAGTTAGAGTGATTGGCAAATGAATTTGAAATAGAATTTGGAAAGAATGAAACATTGCAGAAATCCTATAGAGTGGATTTTTTGTGAAAAAGACATTGAAAACATGAATACTGCCGGAAGGTTAACTCAAATAAAAGAGTTGATTGTGCTGTTACGCAGATGGGGAGATATGAATAAATGGAGGGTGAAATGGGCAAAGAAGAAAGAGGAGGCTAGTGATAAATCCACATTAGCGTTTCCAGTCAGAGAAAAAGAGACAGTTGTAAATGAGTTCCCTATGAGAGAAATACCTGGAGGAGGATATGTACATGTAGACAGGATATATTATCATTTACAAATGATTTCCCCAGATTGAGAGAAAAGCCAGTAGAATGGTATCGACAAGTGGATCGATTTGTGAAAGTTTCAAAAGTGCTATGGGTTGATTTAGATGGATTATTTGACATAGTTGTGCCAGCAGATTTATGGACCGAATGCAAAATAACTGAATTGGCCAAAAGAGGAATATCCTCGAGACAAAGTAACAGGTGCTCCGTCACCTGAAGTAATGCATAAATATGAACAAGTGATTGTGTTTTTGAAAAATAAAATCCCACCAAAAGAGCCAGATTGGGTTAAAATAGACAGGACTACACAGGAACCAAAAGAATCTGTACATGCATTTTATGAAAGATTGTTGTTGGTATTTAAACAATACAGTGGATGTGAAGAGTTGAGCGAAAAGAACATGAGTTATTTTATATATCGATTTGTATATGGATTAAGACCAGAAATTGGAGATATGAATAGGCATAGTATGATAGGATGGTAGTCAGGTTCTGTAGATGATGTCTTAAGAAAAGCAAAATATTGTAGTGAAGAGATCGATGCCAAACAAAAGAAGCTAAAAGAAAAAGCTATGTGGGCACAAGTGAAAGTAGCAGAACACCAAGTGGCACAATTAGAAAGTAAAAATGTTGAAGCAAGTCAGGGAAAACCAAAAGGAAATTTTCCTAAAACAAAATTAGTAGGAAACATAGAAGAGCTGAAGAAAAAGTTCCCTTGTCATAATTGCGGCAGAATAGGGCATTGGAGAAAAGAGTGTAAGTATCCACCAAGAGTTAATCCAGAAAATATATCATTGAATCCACAGGTGCAGAATGAGGTAATTCAACAGCAGACGCAACAGCAGCAGATACTTAATCAGCAAAGTCAGGTGCCACAACCGCCACTTCCACACAGTGTAAACCATCAGAAATACAGTGCAGAGACAGGATTCAGCGGAGGCGAACAGGTAAATAGATCGCCCAGAGTGAATGTGAGTCCCCAGTATTGGTTATAAGAGGAAAGTGGGAGTGAGTCGGATTAAAGTTTCTGACGGTGCCTGAGAGGGGAAGAAGAGTGTGCGCTTGGAGCCACTCTTGAGGTAGATCAGTTTGGTCCATTTGTGAACAGAAAGGTGAATGATGTAGAAATAACTTTCCTAGTGGACACTGGTGCTACCCGTTCTACTGTTAGGTCAGTGGAAGTCCAAAATCCTCCTCTCTCTGGAGACAAAATCCAGGTTGTAGGTGTAGCTAACAGACAAATTAAAACTTCTTTGACACAATCAGTTGAAGAAGAAATTTGAAATTTTAAAGACATGCACCGGTTTGTGGTGTGTGATAGTAGTCCCGTAAATGTGTTAGGACGAGATATTCTGTGTAAAATGAACTGTGCGATATACTGTTCACCAGATGGCATAGAGTTGCAAACTCCAGACGAAGATAGCCTGTATAAAATGACAATGCTCATGATTGAAGCAGAGCAAAACAAATTGTTCCCTGTGTTTGATCGAGAAAATATACCTGTTGAATTAAAAGAGGTAGTGAAAGAGAAAGTGTGGGATTTCACAGGAGAAGATATTGGGTTGATGAAAGATGTAGACCCTGTAAAAGTCTCTGTAAAAGAAGGTGCAAATTACCCAAATATTCCTCAGTACAAAATGACTGCAGAAATAATTGAAGGAATAACCCCAGTGAGAAACAAAATGATTGAACAAGGCATATTGAAAGAAATAGAGAGTAGTCCTTGTAGTTCACCGATTATGGGATTGAAAAAGCCAAATGGAACATTTAGAATTGTACAAGATATGAGAAAGGTAAATAAAATAGTTGTCCCATGTTGTCCAATTGTACCAATTCCAGCAGTGATTTTATATCAAATTCCCCATGATGCAGAATGGTATACTGTGATTGATTTGTGTAATGCGTTCTTTACAGTTCCGTTGCACCCAGAAAGCCAGCCAATTTTTGCGTTCAGATTCAGAGATCGTATCTTGGCATGGTGCCGAATTCCTCAAGGGTATACTGAAAGTCCATCTATCTTTAATCAGTTACTAAAGAAATCATTAGAAAGTTTGAGCATGCCTGGAGAGCCTGTATTGGTTCAATATATCGATGATCTCCTAGTGGCATCAAAGACAAAAGATGCATGTGTAACAGATACAATTGCATTGCTAAATCATTTAGCAGAAGAGGGACATAAAGTGTCTCCATCAAAATTACAATTTTGTCAGAAAGAAGTGCAATACCTAGGTCATAAGATTGCCAAAGGAATAAGACAAGTTACTGCAGAAAGGATTAAAATGATACAAGGAATGCAGCCACCAAAAACTAAAAGACAAGTGAGAATGTTCCTAGGAATGGTGGGTTATTGTAGACAGTGGATTAGTGGATTCTCACTGATTGCAAAGCCATTACAGAGATTACCCAGAGCAGATGTCAGAGACCCTATAGTTTTTACCAAAACTGAGATGGAAACATTTGAACAGTTAAAAACGAGTTTATGTGAAGCTCCAGCTTTAGGGATGCCCGATTATGAAAAAGAGTTTGAGCTGTACTGCTGTGAACGAGAAGGATGTGCATTGTCAGTACTAATTCAGAGACATGGAAAACTGAGAAAGCCAATAGCGTATTTCTCAGCTGTTTTGGATCCTGTTGCAAAAGCATTGCCAGGTTGTCTGAAAGCAGTAACAGCTACAAACGTCAGTCTAGAACAAAATGAAGGAATAGTGATGGGATTTCCTGTAAGAGTGTATGTGCCTCACTCTGTGGAGATTCTCCTCACTAGAACAAAAATGAAATGAATGAAATGAAGAGAATTTATAATGCGCAAAAGACAATAACCCGCAGGTATCAAGGCGCCTAACAATACAATCAGAATTTGAAACAGACGTCCTTACATATAGGCTTGTTGAAAGAGGCGAGTTTTTAGGGTCGTGCGAAATTTATGTAAAGATGGAAGGGATCTCAGATCAAGAGGGAGATCATTCCACCATTTAGGGGCTAGCGTGGAAAAAGCCCTGCCACCCCATTTAGCTCTTCGTACACGGGGGGTTTTAAGAAGCAATTTCCCAGAGGAACGCAGGCTCCTACCAGGGATGTAATGGGAGATGATAGACCCAATACCCGTGTCGCTGTTTTTAGCGATGGCTCTGTAGATCATACAAAGAACTTTAAACCGGATTCGGAGTTCTACCGGTAGCCAGTGCAGTGATTTCCTGGCAGCAGTGGCTGAGGAGCGTTTGGGGATATCCAGGACAAATCTGGCTATGGCGTTTTGGACCACCTGTAAGCGCTGTAGGTGGCTCCGATTTAGCCCAACATACAGCGCATTACAGTAGTCCAAACGAGAGCCGATTAGTGCAACAGCTATTTGTTTTCTTGCCTGCAAGGAAAGATATTTCCTGATCCTTCGCAGGGTATGGATCAAACCCCAACAGGTAGAAACAGTTCTGTTCACCTGACTGCCCATGTCAAGGGCTAGATCTAACATCACCCCAAGATTCTTAGCAGATGTTGTAGGGGAGGGACATATTCCTAATGAGTCAGGCCACCAATTGGCTGACCAGATGTTTTCTTTCCCCCCGAACACCAACACCTCAGTCTTCTCCCCATTCAATTTGAGAGAGTTCTGAATCATCCAGTGACCAACCGCCTCCATACAAGATCTAAACTTGGAGGCGGTAAGCACTTCAGAATGGGGGAGAGAGACGAGTACTTGTACTTGACCAACAATAGGATGATCAAGTATGAGAAAATAATTCTGGGAGCAGAGAATGTGTCAATTTCTAGATGTGGAAATGTGAATCCTTCCACATTATTGCCTGATGTCATGGAAACAGAGGTGAGAAATTAGGTTGATCACAAGTGTTTAGATGTTCTTGAATACTGTCCTAAACCAAGAGCAGACATCTGGGATGAGCCATTGTCTGAATCCGACTATGTGATATTTGTCGATGGTTCGTGCCTGAGAACAGATGAGGGTGTTTTGAGTGCAACATATGCTGTCTGTACAGTGGCAGATGTATTGGAAGCTTCTTGTCTGAAGGGAATTCATTCTGCTCAAGTAGCAGAGTTGATTGCTTTAATTCAAGCATGTGAGTTGGGAAAGGAAATCAAGGTAACCATAGTGACCGATAGTCAGTATGGTTTTGGGGTTGTCCATGACTACGGACAACTGTGGTCCCAAAGAGGTTATTTGACTTCTGCAGGATCCCCCATACGTAATGCAGAGTTTGTGAAAATGTTGATAGATGCGATTCAGCTACCTGGCAAAATAGCTGTCGTGAAGTGTGCAGCACACAAAAAGGGGGATGACTACATCAGTCGAGGTAACAGGTATGTAGACTCAATTGCAAAATACTGTGCAAAAATCTTGCATCCATTAATCGTGACAGGGAAAAGGAGCATTTTTCAAGTCCTTTAATGCTAACAACTGTAGTTGAGACTTGGCAGGAAGTGAGGCAAATGCAGGAAGAAGCTGGTGAGGAAGAGAAAAATGTCTGGTTAAAGCAGGATGCAGACAAAGGGAGGAAGATGAAATCTGGGTTTACAAAGATGAAAGACCAGTAACGCCTGATAGCATGATCTCAAATATGGCTCGAATGTACCATAGTCAAGTTCATATAGGGAGAGATGCTACGTTTTGCCTATTTAGACAGACATGGTATAATCCTAAATTCAGGATGATTGCTGAGAGCTTGTGCCAGAGATGTCTGGTATGCCAACAATTTAATCCAAACAGGAGAACAATTGTAAGTTTGGGAACCATAGGACGGGAGGGAGGTCCATTTACACAAATGCAATTGGATTTCATTGAGCTTCCGCCATGTAACAGATTAAGATATGTTTTGGTGATCATCTGTTTGTTCTCCCGATGGGTAGAGGCCTTCCCCACGAGGAGGAATGATGGGCTAACTGTTATGAAGTTACTCCTACGGGAAATCATCCCTAGGTTTGGCTTCCCAATGATGATTGAGACTGATCGTGGCCCCCATTTTCAGAATGAACTCATGCAAATCGTATGTGAAGCACTGCACATTCGACAGAAACTGCATTGTGCTTACAGACCTGAGGCTTCAGGAGTAGTTGAGCAGGTAAATGGAACTATTAGGAACAGGATTGCAAAAATGTGTTTGGCAACAGGACTGAAGTGGCCAGATGCCTTGCCACTCGTTTTGATGACCTTAAGAAGCATACCTGACAGAAAAACTGGAATGAGTCCACATGAAATTCTGATGGGTAGAGTGATGAGACAGGCATTTGTACCAGCTGATAAATTGTTGACAATAAATGATGACATCATAATGGATTATTGCAAAAACCTCTCTGACGTGGTGACTTCTGTGTTCCATCAGGTGGGAACTGAATCAAACACCATTGAGAAAAATCCAGCTCATGACTTAGTTCCTGGAGACTGGGTGCGTATAAAGGTGCACCACAGAACAAACTGTTTGGTGCCTCGTTGGCAGAGACCACGACAGGTCCTTTTGTTTAGCACCACTGCAGTTAAGTGTGCTGGAGTAAAAAGATGGGTACATGCAAGCCATACTATTCGTGTGCCTGAACCTGAAAATTTGAACGAAGAAGGTGAAAGCACAACTGATTCTGACTCTGAAGGTGAACCAGAGAGAGGTCCAGATACTGAAGATCGACAGGAACGTCGATATCTGTGAGTATCAGATGCTAGCTCTGCGTCTGAAGGAGAAGAAGAAAGTCTTGAAGATCAATCTGAAGATCGAGAATTGGTAAAGACTGACACTAGTGAAGACACTGAGCAAAGTGAAGATAAAGCAGATAAGGGAGAAAACTCTGAAGAACAATCTGAAAGCTCTGAAAGCAGGAACGAAGATCCTGAAACTGGAAAAGAAGGAGAAACTCACAAAGAGGATGAGATTCCAAGTACCAGCTGTGGAGATGTTCCTTACAGAGTAAAAGAACTGTCAAAAGAGAAAACTGACTCTGAAAAAGGAAAAGACGTCTTAAAGTTCATTGTGAATGGAACTGTCGAGGACACTGAAAGTGAAACTGACGACAGTGAAGATGAAATTCCATTAAGAAAGAGTTCAAGAAAAAGGGCTTGGAGAGTGGAACATAACACCACGGAGCCTAAGACTAAAAGAGTTTGTAAAGGAGACAATTGGCCTAAAGGAAATGATGGACTGAGAGTCAAACTGGTTAACAAAGATCGAAAGCCGGAGGAGCAGGTTAAAGAAATAACCAGTCAAAGAGAGACATTCGGAAACTAAATAGAGGTTGTCCAAAGGCCTAAAAGAGTAAGAAGACCAAATCAGAAGTACAAATCACCTGAATGGACCTACATCGTAATACCGCCAATTGAAGAAGTTAATAGCAGTCAAGAGAATCTGAACTGTATAAAGACAAATGAGAAAAGTGAGTAAAAGAAACTAAAGCACAGAGAAAAGTGGTAATTAATAAAAAAATAAGGTAGAGATAAAACCTGAAATCCTGTTAGAAGAGAAGGCATTGTAAGTGAAAAATAAAGTAGGTGACACAAGGTCGAAGAAAACCTGTTAGAAAATTAAAGCTTGTAGGTGACACAAGGTCGAAAAAAAACCTGTTAGCAAAACTCGCTGTGTAAAAAAAAAAATGTCTACTAATAATCATAAGACGAAATGTTCTATTTCTAGAAAATGGTGCTGAACGTGTTTAATTTGTACTGGATTACTGATATTGATGTGGATCATTTTAGCTATTGTCATTCCTTTCCAAGATAACTTAGTGAAGCTGAAACATAATGTAAGTTCAAGTGAACAGGTGGATTCCTAATGGTAAACACCAAAATGATTGCTATGAGAACTAAGGTAATGCAAAATCGTCTTGCACTTGACATAATATTAGCAAAAGAAGGAGGAGTTTGTGGAATTTAGAAGGTACAGCACTGCTGCACCTACATTCCAGATAAAAGTCAAAACATTGAAAAGTACATCACAAATATTACAGAGTTGCATAGAGAAATTGAACCACTGGAGGTTGATGGCAGGAAGTCTTAGCAGACCTTTGTGGGAGTGTCCCACCCAGCCAAGTCTTTTTCTCCTATCTTACAGTGTATCTCCTGGATTCTTGTCTCTTTTCAGAATCTTACATTTGGCTGTCTACTCTATATCCACGCCATATCTTGTTTATGATGTCTAAGCATTATCTACTTGATGTAACAAACCATGGACCTAAGCAGAAAGTAACACCTAAATCTGCACAAGACACAACTACTCATAGAAAAAACACTTTGTAATTTCAGACTGTGTTATACCTAAGAAAGGAGGACGGCACAACCACTTACATAAATGCTTTCTGAAGCTACTATGTTTTTTAGAGATTAACAAAGATCTCAGACATGGAAATCCTCGAAGTTTCTTTTGATCTTTATGAATGCACCTAACTGTTAACAGACTTTTAGTGGGGTAATTACACTTCAAAGTTATTTTATAATTGTGTCTCTCTGTGGGGAATATATTTTTTTCCATGGGGAATCTCTTTGCTAAAGAGAGAGGCATGTTTCACACCCGCACTGCACATTTACTCAAGCCATGTATGTACTAGGAGTGTGTGTGTCTATTGGGAAAGAAACCCCTTGCATATAGTTCATGTATAATCATGACAGGATATTCACCACATTTTTAATATGTGCGATGCTAGTAACCATCGTTGATTTTCTTTTGATTTAGGCATTTGGTATTGTTGGACAGTGGATTATTAGTAGTGATAAGTAGTGCCTAACCACTAGTAATAAGGCCCCAAATACAATAAAAGGGTCAGTCAAGGTCTCAAAAAATTATTCCCTTGCTCCCCCTTGCTAGCTGGCAATGAGCAGGCAGGCATAACTTAGGAGACAGTAATAAGGTCCCAAATACAATAAAAGGGTCAGTCAAGGTCTCAATAAATGATTCCCTTGACAGGTGTATAAAGCATTTATTTAAAAACACCAATACATTAAATACGTACGACACAGCACAAAATACAAATTCAACTTAAATGTCTAAAAATAGATTGTATTTGTATGAACAAAGAGACACAAAAACAACAAAAATCCAATGTAGGGAAATGGAGATAAACATTTTTAAAGAAGAAACACTTTATAGTGCTTAAAACCTTAAGCGCCACTTTGGGACATCTGGTCCCACTTGTCCTGGACAATTTAAAAGTTTGAGGCCAACCACAAAGGAGCCTTAGTCGGATATACTAAGGCAGAATTCTCAATCAAAATGTCTCGGACTTAGAGACTGTTCCAGAGGATTTTTCTGTTGACATTACGCAGTCCCCTCCAGCAGGCCGATTTCAATACAACTTCGTTGGATTTCTTCACCGTGAGGCCTCAGACAAATCATGGAAGTCTGGATCTCTGGAGCTTTCAGTAGCCTGAACCTGAAATCCAGGCCTGGCAGTTGGTGGAGGTAGCTGACTGACTCTCGGCGTCGAGTCAGTCACCTTAAGGAGCTTTTTCCAAAAGTTGCTCCAAACATCTAGTACTTCTACCTGAAGTTTCTCTTGTGGGTTAAAAATGTCCAAAACACAAATCCAAGGGTCTGGAATCTCCTAGAGGGTTCTTGGGATGTCTGGGCTATAATCCCCGCACTACAACTGGCCTAAATCCCTAAAAGTGCACTGGATGCAGTCCAGGTTGGTTACTAATGGTGGGACTATTGGTGGAGATGATGCAGGTGGGCTCTGGTAATCTGTAGCTGGTAGGGAGTCCACTCCTTAATCCTTCTTGAAGCAAGGCAAAGTCCTTTGGGCTGTAGTACCAGACTGTGGAGCAGGTGTAGTCCTTCAGAGTGCAGTCTTTGGGTGCAGGTCGATATTCCTGCAGGGCAGTCCATCTCCTTGTAGTTTCAGGCAGCAGATCTGAGGAGCTGTGCAGCTCTCCCATATTTATTCAAAGTTTCTGGGCGTCAAGCATGGGAGAACCTCTAACCAATGGATGCAGGTTGCCACCCAGGTATATGACCATTTCCTCCAAAGTGTGGCTTATCCTTGTCCCAGAAAGCACCAATCTCTCAAAATCCAACCTTGAGAATTCTTCTCCTTTGAGGTTAGCCACTGGTGTGGCTACATTTCACTAACGCACCCCTTTCAACCCACTGACTAATCTATTTACTGAGGCTCCTGTGTGGATGGGGGTGTAGGATGTGAGGGTCAGCTTGTGCTGGTCCCAAGCTGTCATTCTCCCTTTGAATACCAGTCTTGTGCCCCACCCCCTTCCTGCCTTTTGGCTTCTGCAGTTGATGGAGCAAGGAGGAAAAACAAAATTTTGTGTACCCCTTGTGAAGTCATACTTCAATAACATGAACTAATGGAATGACGTGTGTAACTAATCAATCTAGAGTAAAAATTGCACCTATACAAGTACACGTGGGAATTCATTTTGCTTATGTTGCAATAATAATTAACTAATTATGTGATCTTGTTGTGTCCTAAACTAAAAAGCAGCTTTGAAATAATAAAATGCAGCATAAATGTGGTTTTGTTTACGTATTTGTAGCAGAAACCGAGGGATAAGTAAGTATATTACGCTTAAAGTGTTGCTCATCTGCTAGGTAACTACTAATAGGGAAAACCTTAGTAAGGGGGGAGGTAAACATAAAGGCTAAAATTCTAAAATTAACGTTTGTTTGTGTTTGTTTCTATGATAGTTCCCATTCAGGCCTGTGAGGCCTTGCAAAAGATGGCCGACTTGCTGAACTGCGAACAGAAAATGTACTGAGCATGCGCAGGCCCGACTCCGAGTTCGAATGCGAGCTGCTTGAGCCTGGAGTGAAAGCAGTTCAAGGACCGACAAAGTAGCTAAGTGAGAAACAGGACTATGCCGGACAAGGCCCAGGACAATGACCCACTTAAAATCAAGCTGACGGAAGCGGAATAGATGTTGTAATGATGAGATGATGCTCATCCAGCCCAAAATTGTCCAATCAGAACTTGAATTTATGTTGAAAGTTACATTTTTAGATAGTTAGAGCTAGTGAAAAAGGTATAAAAATTGCTGATTTTAGTGAAGAAAAAACTCCTTTTCGATTTCCTACTGAGATGCTGTCTGTATGCTGATTTTTCCTGAGATGTAAGACTTTGAATAATTTTTCTAATGAGATTTGAATTTTAGGTGAGGTTATTAGTTAGGGAAGTTAGGAGAAAGAATGAATTTTGGGAACTATCTGTCTTTTGCTAAAATACTCGCATTTCTGCAATCTAAATAAAAGACTATTTCTGAATTTTCTGAAATAAATGAAATTAACTGTTTTGAAATAAAATCCTTATTTTCATTTAAATGTCGTTTTTGAATAAAGAAATAAATAAAGTGAATAAAATTTTAGACATGTTAAATTTGCTGTTAATAAAAATTAGATAAATGGAGAATTAAGCTGGTGTTGAGTTTTCCTACGCCTGATTTTTTACTAGCAGATCCCTCGACCAGAGTGGCGGCGTGTCTAAATAAATGTTTTGTTAATGAAAAACCATGGTAAACTCTCTTAAACTGCAGATGTAAATAGAATACATATTCAGATATAGTTTAGAAATCCTGCTATGATACAGCAGCTGTCCTTAGAATCTCACCGATCCATAGAGTAAGGTGTAAGTATTTTGTGAGTGACTCGCAGCGTCATGGGCCCCACTGTCGAGCATATGTATGATTTTGTACTTCAGGGAAAGGTGTCATAGTTTTAGAAATTATTTCCGGAGAACCGCTACATCAGTAATTAGCTTGGTAGCAGAGCAATCGTTGCTATAAAATTAGCTAGGATTATGTATAAGGTGTTATATAATGGTTCTCATATATAGAATTATGACTAACATCTGTTGAGTTTGTATTACATTATATGTAGTCCTGGAAAGGCTTCCGAGTATTGCGTGAAGCTAGTCACTCTGTCTGCAGGCAGAGGAAGTGTGGCAATGAAGTCGCACATCGCATACTCTGTTTCAAAAAGTAGTATCGTCATATACTGCGGTGGTATCGTGGTATATCACATGTGATGTCGTCGCACATCACAAGTTTAGGGACTTTCCGTGTGAAAGGATAAATGTATAGCGAGGACAGCCTATAAAATCTTTGATTTCAAGTACATGGATCATTGTGTATCCTGATTTAAAACGTACTGCTGGGAGAGTATAGAGCTTAACCCGAGCTTGAGAGAAGGGTAAAGTAGAGGAAGTGGTGCTACTTTATCGGTGAATGTAAAATTCTGTGGTAGAGAAGAGGTAAGCGCTGTCTACTGGAAATACAGAATACTTGTATGATTGAAAATTCTATCACATTATTTAGCGAAACAGACGAATGGAGTTGTTTTGTGTAGGTTACTAACCTATTTTGTAAAATATCTTGTTAATACATCTTCTTGAAAAAATCTTGTAAAGGAGGGGTCAGTCGGTGCTGCAGAAGCCAGAACGCTGGTGACGTCAAAAGTGTCGCGCTGGGATTGGTCCGCGTGACCAAGAAAGGGCAAAGAGCTGATTGGTGCATTGCGAAAAGCAGCAAAACTATTGGTTAAGCACTAAGGAGACGTATCTTGTTCTAATTGGTACGCTAGTGTGAACCGCGCTGTGATAGGTTGATGTTACGGAACAGCAACAGGGAAGTACGCGATCTTTTGAAAGACAGGGAATTTACAGAAAAATGGATTACTATTACGGAGAGGAAAAGAAGAAACCTTCATGGTTTAAGAAATTGAAAAATGTGTTTGTATAGGACAAGGTGATAGTCACAAGAGAGGGAAAATTACTTCCCCCGCCGAAAACGTCTGCTTCCTATATGTTGTCAAAATATGGTTAACATACTTGTGTTTGGTTAGAGAATTGGGTGAGATATACCAGAAATGATGGTGTGTTAGCTTTACCGGAACGAGGATCTTTTGATGTGGCAGTTTAGAGAAATTTGAGAGAAAAGATGATGAATCTTGACCCAAGACCCAGACCAACTCAGTTTGAAGCTTTAGTTGAATGGGAAGATGAGATGCATGAATTAGAAAGCGAAAGACTGAAAGGACATGTCTGACCAAGAGGTAGATTTCAAAATTTATGGGGAGAGACACATGAGAGTAAAATGCGTAGATGGAGAAATGCTGACATGTGTGATGGCATGTTTCCAGTCAGATTAATGGATGATTATGAAGGGCGAAAATGCACAGAAAAGAGGAAACATATAGAAACAGGGAGAGAAGGTTATGGTGACAGTGAATCAGAGGATGCTGTGCTAGAAAAAATATTAAATAGGAGACCGCCACCATATCAACCAGGTTCTTTATGGACTACACCTAATGCTCCACCCATAGATGAAAGAAATAAAGATACCCCAAGACAATTTTCTAATTTTAGAGATGTACCCGAAAGAGTAGAAGTGAGATACAATCCAAGTACTTCAATAATAGAACCAAGAATTACTGGTCCTCCAAAGCAAAATAGCGAGCGAGAGAGCATAAATAGAGTAGGAAAACGAGTTGAAGAACAAACAAGTACTGAAAAATATATACGAACTACAAATGCGTTGACAGAGGAAATACAAGAATTAACGAAAAACATTGGAGCAGTAACACTCCCAGTAATGATAGGACCTGTAGTTCCCGTGTTTGAAAACTAAAGAATAAAAGAACCAAGTTTGACAATTCCCTTGCAACCGAGTTTGCAAAAAGTGAGAGGAAATATTTATCCAGATTTGTCAGAAATTAGACAAACAAATAATGTAAATCCGCCTGATTTAACTTTCAATCAGAGTTTACCATACAAATATGCAACTGGGGCAGAGTCTGATTCTGCTACACCTGAAAAGAGCGTAGATAAAATAGATTTAATGCAAACTCCTGTAGGACCATCAGAACAAGAATTAAGTGATTGGATTAAAACTCTGAAATTAAAAGAGCATGAACCTAAAGTACTGGATGTAGCAGGATTAAAAGTTGACATGGAAGAATTAATTATTGGAACAATTGGAACAGATATACTAAAAACGTACCAAGATGATGAATTCCTGTTCATGTGTAAAAGCATAACATGGAAAGCAAAGTCTGTACATGATCAGTTAGAGGGATTGGCAAATGAATTTGAAAAAGAATTTGGAAAGAATGAAACATTGCAGAAATCCTATAGAGTGGATTTTTTGTGAAAAAGACATTGAAAACATGAATACTGCCGGAAGGTTAACTCAAATAAAAGAGTTGATTGTGCTGTTACGCAGATGGGGAGATATGAATAAATGGAGGGTGAAATGGGCAAAGAAGAAAGAGGAGGCTAGTGATAAATCCACATTAGCGTTTCCAGTCAGAGAAAAAGAGACAGTTGTAAATGAGTTCCCTATGAGAGAAATACCTGGAGGAGGATATGTACATGTAGACAGGATATATTATCATTTACAAATGATTTCCCCAGATTGAGAGAAAAGCCAGTGGAATGGTATCGACAAGTGGATCGATTTGTGAAAGTTTCAAAAGTGCTATGGGTTTATTTAGATGGATTATTTGACATAGTTGTGCCAGCAGATTTATGGACCGAATGCAAAATAACTGAATTGGCCAAAAGAGGAATATCCTCGAGACAAAGTAACAGGTGCTCTGTCACCTGAAGTAATGCGTAAATATGAACAAGTGATTGTGTTTTTGAAAAATAAAATCCCACCAAAAGAGCCAGATTGGATTAAAATAGACAGGACTACACAGGAACCAAAAGAATCTGTACATGCATTTTATGAAAGATTGTTGTTGGTATTTAAACAATACAGTGGATGTGAAGAGTTGAGCGAAAAGAACATGAGTTATTTTATATATCGATTTGTATATGGATTAAGACCAGAAATTGGAGATATGAATAGGCATAGTATGATAGGATGGCAGTCAGGTTCTGTAGATGATGTCTTAAGAAAAGCAAAATATTGTAGTGAAGAGATCGATGCCAAACAAAAGAAGCTAAAAGAAAAAGCTATGTGGGCACAAGTGAAAGTAGCAGAACACCAAGTGGCACAATTAGAAAGTAAAAATGTTGATGCAAGTCAGGGAAAACCAAAAGGAAATTTTCCAAAAACAAAATTAGTAGGAAACATAGAAGAGCTGAAGAAAAAGTTCCCTTGTCATAATTGCGGCAGAATAGGGCATTGGAGAAAAGAGAGTAAGTATCGACCAAGAGTTAATCCAGAAAATATATCATTGAATCCACAGGTGCAGAATGAGGTAATTCAACAGCAGACGCAACAGCAGCAGATACTTAATCAGCAAAGTCAGGTGCCACAACCGCCACTTCCACACAGTGTAAACCATCAGAAATACAGTGCAGAGACAGGATTCAGCGGAGGCGAACAGGTAAATAGATCGCCCAGAGTGAATGTGAGTCCCCAGTATTGGTTATAAGAGGAAAGTGGGAGTGAGTCGGATTAAAGTTTCTGACGGTGCCTGAGAGGGGAAGAAGAGTGTGTGCTTGGAGCCACTCTTGAGGTAGATCAGTTTGGTCCATTTGTGAACAGAAAGGTGAATGATGTAGAAATAACTTTCCTAGTGGACACTGGTGCTACCCGTTCTACTCTTAGGTCAGTGGAAGTCCAAAATCTTCCTCTCTCTGGAGACAAAATCCAGGTTGTAGGTGTAGCTAACAGACAAATTAAAACTTCTTTGACACAATCAGTTGAAGTAGAAATTTTAAATTTTAAAGACATGCACCGGTTTGTGGTGTGTGATAGTAGTCCCGTAAATGTGTTAGGACGAGATATTCTGTGTAAAATGAACTGTGTGATATACTGTTCACCAGATGGCATAGAGTTGCAAACTCCAGACGAAGATAGCCTGTATAAAATGACAATGCTCATGATTGAAGTGAGCAAAACAAATTGTTCCCTGTGTTTGATCGAGAAAATATACCTGTTGAATTAAAAGAGGTAGTGAAAGAGAAAGTGTGGGATTTCACAGGAGAAGATATTGGGTTGATGAAAGATGTAGACCCTGTAAAAGTCTCTGTAAAAGAAGGTGCAAATTACCCAAATATTCCTCAGTACAAAACGACTGCAGAAATAATTGAAGGAATAACCCCAGTGAGAAACAAAATGATTGAACAAGGCATATTGAAAGAAATAGAGAGTAGTCCTTGTAGTTCACCGATTATGGGATTGAAAAAGCCAAATGGAACATTTAGAATTGTACAAGATATGAGAAAGGTAAATAAAATAGTTGTCCCATGTTGTCCAATTGTACCAATTCCAGCAGTGATTTTATATCAAATTACCCATGATGCAGAATGGTATACTGTGATTGATTTGTGTAATGCGTTCTTTACAGTTCCGTTGCACCCAGAAAGCCAGCCAATTTTTGCGTTCAGATTCAGAGATCGTATCTTGGCATGGTGCCGAATTCCTCATGGGTATACTGAAAGTCCATCTATCTTTAATCAGTTACTAAAGAAATCCTTAGAAAGTTTGAGCATGCCTGGAGAGTCTGTATTGGTTCAATATATCGATGATCTCCTAGTGGCATCAAAGACAAAAGATGCATGTGTAACAGATACAATTGCATTGCTAAATCATTTAGCAGAAGAGGGACATAAAGTGTCTCCATCAAAATTACAATTTTGTCAGAAAGAAGTGCAATACCTAGGTCATAAGATTGCCAAAGGAATAAGACAAGTTACTGCAGAAAGAATTAAAATGATACAAGGAATGCAGCCACCACAATCTAAAAGACAAGTGAGAATGTTCCTAGGAATGGTGGGTTATTGTAGACAGTGGATTAGTGGATTCTCACTGATTGCAAAGCCATTACAGAGATTACCCAGAGCAGATGTCAGAGACCCTATAGTTTTGACCAAAACTGAGATGGAAACATTTGAACTGTTAAAAACGAGTTTATGTGAAGCTCCAGCTTTAGGGATGCCCGATTATGAAAAAAAGTTTGAGCTGTACTGCTGTGAACGAGAAGGATGTGCATTGTCAGTACTAATTCAGAGACATGGAAAACTGAGAAAGCCAATAGCGTATTTCTCAGCTGTTTTGGATCCCGTTGCAAAAGCATTGCCAGGTTGTCTGAAAGCAGTAACAGCTACAAGCGTCAGTCTAGAACAAAATGAAGGAATAGTGATGGGATTTCCTGTAAGAGTGTATGTGCCTCACTCTGTGGAGATTCTCCTCACTAGAACAAAAACACAGTACTTGACCAACAATAGGATGATCGAATATGAGAAAATAATTCTGGGAGCAGAGAATGTGTCAATTTCTAGATGTGGAAATGTGAATCCTTCCACATTATTGCCTGATGTCATGGAAACAGGGGTGAGAAATTGGGTTGATCACAAGTGTTTAGATGTTCTTGAATACTGTCCTAAACCAAGAGCAGACATCTGGGATGAGCCATTGTCTGAATCCGACTATGTGATATTTGTCGATGGTTCGTGCCTGAAAACAGATGAGGGTGTTTTGAGTGCAACATATGCTGTCTGTAAAGTGGCAGATGTATTGGAAGCTTCTTGTCTGAAGGGAATTCATTCTGCTCAAGTAGCAGAGTTGATTGCTTTAATTCAAACATGTGAGTTGGGAAAGGAAATCAAGGTAACCATAGTGACCGATAGTCAGTATGGTTTTGGGGTTGTCCATGACTACGGACAACTGTGGTCCCAAAGAGGTTATTTGACTTCTGCAGGATCCCCCATACGTAATGCAGAGTTTGTGAGAATGTTGATAGATGCGATTCAGCAACCTGACAAAATAGCTGTTGTGAAGTGTGCAGCACACAAAAAGGGGGATGACTACATCACTCAAGGTAACAGGTATGTAGACTCAATTGCAAAATACTGTGCAAAAATCTTGCATCCATTAATCGTGACAGGGAAAAGGAGCATTTTTCAAGTCCTTTAATGCTAACAACTGTAGTTGAGACTTGGCAGGAAGTGAGGCAAATGCAGGAAGAAGCTGGTGAGGAAGAGAAAAATGTCTGGTTAAAGCAGGATGCAGACAAAGGGAGGAAGATGAAATCTGGGTTTACAAAGATGAAAGACCAGTAACGCCTGATAGCATGATCTCAAATATGGCTCGAATGTACCATGGTCAAGTTCATATAGGGAGAGATGCTACGTTTCGCCTATTTAGATAGACATGGTATAATCCTAAATTCAGGATGATTGCTGAGAGCTTGTGCCAGAGATGTCTGGTATGCCAACAATTTAATCCAAACAGGAGAACAATTGTAAGTTTGGGAACCATAGGACGGGAGGGAGGTCCATTTACACAAATGCAATTGGATTTCATTGAGCTTCCGCCATGTAACAGATTAAGATATGTTTTGGTGATCATCTGTTTGTTCTCCCGATGGGTAGAGGCCTTCCCCACGAGGAAGAATGATGGGCTAACTGTTGTGAAGTTACTCCTACGGGAAATCATCCCTAGGTTTGGCTTCCCAGTGACGATCGAGACTGATCGTGGCCCCCATTTTCAGAATGAACTCATGCAAATCGTATGTGAAGCACTGGACATTCGACAGAAACTGCATTGTGCTTACAGACCTGAGGCTTCAGGAGTAGTTGAGCAGGTAAATGGAACTATTAGGAACAGGATTGCAAAAATGTGTTTGGCAACAGGACTGAAGTGGCCAGATGCCTTGCCACTCGTTTTGATGACCTTAAGAAGCATACCTGACAGAAAAACTGGAATGAGTCCACATGAAATTCTGATGGGTAGAGTGATGAGACAGGCATTTGTACCAGCTGATAAATTGTTGACAATAAATGATGACATCATACTGGATTATTGCAAAAACCTGTCTGACGTGGTGACTTCTGTGTTCCATCAGGTGGGAACTGAATCAAACACCATTGAGAAAAATCCAGCTCATGACTTAGTTCCTGGAGACTGGGTGCGTATAAAGGTGCACCACAGAACAAACTGTTTGGTGCCTCGTTGGCAGAGACCACGACAGGTCCTTTTGTTTAGCACCACTGCAGTTAAGTGTGCTGGAGTAAAAAGATGGGTACATGCAAGCCATACTATTCGTGTGCCTGAACCTGAAAATCTGAACGAAGAAGGTGAAAGCACAACTGATTCTGACTCTGAAGGTGAACCAGAGAGAGGTCCAGATACTGAAGATCGACAGGAACGTCGATATCTGTGAGTATCAGATGCTAGCTCTGCGTCTGAAGGAGAAGAAGAAAGTCTTGAAGATCAATCTGAAGATCGAGAATTGGTAAAGACTGACACTAGTGAAGACACTGAGCAAAGTGAAGATAAAGCAGATAAGGGAGAAAACTCTGAAGAACAATCTGAAAGCTCTGAAAGCAGGAACGAAGATCCTGAAACTGGAAAAGATGGAGAAACTCACAAAGAGGATGAGATTCCAAGTACCAGCTGTGGAGATGTTCCTTACAGAGTAAAAGAACTGTCAAAAGAGAAAACTGACTCTGAAAAAGGAAAGGACGTCTTAAAGTTCATTGTGAATGAAACTGTCGAGGACACTGAAAGTGAAACTGACGACAGTGAAGATGAAATTCCATTAAGAAAGAGTTCAAGAAAAAGGGCTTGGAGAGTGGAACATAACACCACGGAGCCTAAGACTAAAAGAATTTGTAAAGGAGACAATTGGCCTAAAGGAAATGATGGACTGAGAGTCAAACTGGTTAACAAAGATAGAAAGCCGGAGGAGCAGGTTAACGAAATAACCAGTCAAAGAGAGACATTCGGAAACTAAATAGAGGTTGTCCAAAGGCCTAAAAGAGTAAGAAGACCAAATCAGAAGTACAAATCACCTGAATGGACCTACATCGTACTACCTCCAATTGAAGAAGTTAATAGCAGTCAAGAGAATCTGAACTGTATAAAGACAAATGAGAAAAGTGAGTAAAAGAAACTAAAGCACAGAGAAAAGTGGTAATTAATAAAAAAATAAGGTAGAGATAAAACCTGAAATCATGTTAGAAGAGAAGGCATTGTAAGTGAAAAATAAAGTAGGTGACACAAGGTCGAAGAAAACCTGTTAGAAAATTAAAGCTTGTAGGTGACACAAGGTCGAAAAAAAACCTGTTAGCAAAACTCGCTGTGTAAAAAAAAAGAAATGTCTACTAATAATCATAAGACGAAATGTTCTATTTTTAGAAAATAGTGCTGAACGTGTTTAATTTGTACTGGATTACTGATATTGATGTGGATCATTTTAGCTATTGTCATTCCTTTCCAAGATAACTTAGTGAAGCTGAAACATAATGTAAGTTCAAGTGAACAGGTGGATTCCTAATGGTAAACACCGAAATGATTGCTATGAGAACTAAGGTAATGCAAAATCGTCTTGCACTTGACATAATATTAGCAAAAGAAGGAGGAGTTTGTGGAATTTAGAAGGTACAGCACTGCTGCACCTACATTCCAGATAAAAGTCAAAACATTGAAAAGTACATCACAAATATTACAGAGTTGGATAGAGAAATTGAACCACTGGAGGTTGATGGTATTCTTGAACGACTTGGTAGACGTTTTACAGCAGTTAAACATTGGTTTCAAGAAATAGGTGGTTCAATTATAGGCAAAATACTAATTCCAGTAAGAGTCATAGTATTAGTTATTTTAGTGATGAGATTATGTTGTATATACAGAAAAAGAAAGAATGTTAGAAAGTCATTAAAGAAGATGATCCAAGAAAAACGAGAAAAGGAAAGAGAAAAAGGTGATATAGAAATGGAAGAGTTCAGAGAAAAGATTTTTAAAGAGACCAGAGAAAAGGATACTAAAGTATAGAATATACTAATCTGAAGAATTTGAAACATGTTCTGATAAAAATTTGCACATTTTTGGGAAATATTTGGTGATAAATCACGAAAGGGGGGAGTTGATGGAAACAAAATTTTGTGTACCCCTTGTGAAGTCATACTTCAATAACAATAACATGAACTAATGGAATGATGTGTGGAAGTAATCAATCTAGAGTAAAAATTGCACCTACACAAAGTACACGTGGAATTAATTTTGCTTATGTAGCAATAATAATTAACTAATTATGTGATCTTGTCGTGTCCTAAACTAAAAAGCAGCTTTGAAATAATAAAATGCAGCATCAATGTGCTTTTGTTTACATATTTGTAGCAGAAACCGAGGGATAAGTAAGTATATTACGCTTAAAGTGTTGCTTATCTGCTAGGTAACTACTAATAGGGAAAACCTTAGTTAGGGGGGAGGCTAAAATTTTAAAATTAACGTTTGTTTGTGTTTGTTTCTATGATAGTTCCCATTCAGGCCTGTGAGGCCTTGCAAAAGATGGCCGACTTGCTGAACTGCAAACAGAAAATGTACTGAGCATGCGCAGGCCCGACTCAGAGTTCGAATGCGAGTTGCTTGAGCCTGGAGTGAAAGCAGTTCAAGGACAGAGTAGCCTGGAAGTATAGATGGCTGCCAAAAGATGAGCACAATAGTTCAGAACGTGAGAAAATCCGGCAAAGTAGCTAACTGAGAAACAGGACTAGGCCGGACAAGGCCCAGGACAATGACCCATTTAAAATCAAGCTGACGGAAGCGGAATAGTTGTTGTAATGATGAGATGATGCTCATCCACCCCAAAATTGTCCAATTAGAACTCAAATTTATGTTGAAAGTTACACTTTCAGATAGATAGCGCTATTGAAAAAGGTATAAAAATTGCTGATTTTAGTGAAGAAAAAACTCCTTTTCGATTTCCTACTGAGATGCTGTCCGTATGCTGATTTTTCCTGAGATGTAAGACTTTGAATAATTTTCTTATTTCTTTAGAATGAGATTTGAATTTTAGGTGAGGTTATTAGTTAGGGAAGTTAGGAGAAAGAATGAATTTTGGGAACCATCTGTCTTTTGCAAAAATAATCGCATTTCTGCAATCTAAATAAATGTCTATTTCTGAATTGTCTGAAATAAATGAAATGTTTTGAAATAAAATCCTTATTCTCCTTTAAATGTCGTTTTTGAATAAAGAAATAAATAAAGTGAATACAATTTTCGACATGTTAAATTTGCTGTTAATAAAAATTAGATAAATGGAGAATTAAGCTGGTCTTGAGTTTTCCTACGCCTACGTTTTTGCTAGCAGATCCGTCGACCACAGTGACGGCGTATCTAAATGAATGTTTTGTTCATGAAAAACCATGGTAAACTCTTTTAAACTGCAGGTGTAAATAGAATAAATATTCAGATATAGTTTAGACATCCCACTATGATACAGCAGCTCTCCTTTGAATCTCACCGATCCATGGAGTAAGGTGTAAGTATTTTGTGATTGACTCGCAGTGTCATGGGCCCCACTGTTGAGTATATGTATTATTTTGTACTTCAGGGAAAGGTGTCATGGTTTTAGAAATTATTTCCGGAAAACCGCTGCAACACAGTTAAAGTTCTCCACCCATAGGAAATCCATTGTCCACTCTGACTGGACACTTGACATCTCATCAAACAGCTCTGGCTCTGCCTGGAAAAGGCAGGTAAATCAGGAGAGGACATCTGGAAATCTGGATTTTTGTTCAAGGAAAAGAGAGTGTAATAAATTATTTTCTGGATTACTCTGACAGGACACTTGACATCTCATCAAACAGCTCTGGCTCTGCCTGAAAAAGACTGGTAAATAAAGAGAGGACATCTGGAAATCTGGATTTTGGTTCAAGGAAAAGAGACTGTAATAAATGATTTTCTGTAATAGTTATTATAAATCTACAGTGGTGAGTTGTTTGGTTTATCTTAACTGTTAATTGGATACCTTCAAGTAGATTTTTAGTTGGTTCCTGTCAATATTTCTACTTAAATAAAATATCTCAATGTTAGGCAATGGAGCCATTCACTGCAATGGGATCAACAAAATTGACAGTTTTGCCCTCTCCAGGGCTTATAAAACATATTTTATAACGTCCCTGCTTACAATTACAATTCACCTAACCTGTGGGGGTACCTAGGGGTGAATTAAATGTAAAATATAGGGTAGTTTGAGACTTTGGAAGTATTTTTAAATCCAAAGTTGAATATAAATTTAAGGTAAAGACAGCCTGAAAGGCAGTGCTGCCTTTAAAATGACGGTACAAAAGGGGGTGGTGTTGGACGGAGCATCTGAATCAATCAAACACTCACACCCAGTCAAAAGATCTGGGTTTAATCCAACACCGTTCTTTAGCCCACTCTTCCACCCCAGTTCAGACATGGCTATATGCAAATCAGTCTGACCCTGTGCCTCATGGGAACAGTCCAGCCCGAACTGCCAAGCCATGTCTTCCCTGGACCGGAAACAAGCTTCCGAGGACTGGTTCTGGCATTCCAGCCGTCTTCAGCCCGGCTTGCTTGAATCCAGTGACAAAGTGAGCAAGGGACTCATGTCTGAGCATACCCTGCCACACTTATGGCGGCCAAAAGTGGTACAAAAGGGGGTGGTGATTGACGATGGATTTAGGCCCAGGTCCTTGTACTGGGGTGAATGTATGACATTGTACTAAATTCTGTCCATCAACTGTGTTTTTTGCAATTTTCACCCCGAGTAGTAAGCATGGGCGTAAAATCCGTTCCGCTCGCGGATTTTGCGGATTTTCGGTAAATTCGCAATCCGCGAACTCTTGCGAACTTACCGAAAATTCGTAAAATCCGTGCGAAGCGGATTTTTTGCTTGGTCGCACTTGCCAACTAGAATACTATACAATTTCGCGTGAGAAAACACTTGCGAACATGTAGATGCGGCGGGCAGCGACAATCTCGCAATTGCGAGATTGCAAAATTTGCAATTTCGCAAAAGAAATCCACCAGCAGGCAGCATAAACCTTGAAAATTATGATTTTTATCAGAATAACTCCTCAGGTTGACATTTGCCTGCACTTTTTCTTTGCAAGCAGTCCATTTTGGGGGGTGGGGGTGGGAGGAAGGAAGTGCCCCACAGTCTCCAACTTCCTGTTCCTATCCACCAGGCTCCTCCCAGTGCTTTCTTCATGTGCTGGTCACTTTGATTTGGATCTTGACCTGGAAGGATTACTTTTTGTGGATGCTGCTGGATATTTGGATTTTTGCATAACTGAAAGCACTCAGCAGGTGCAAAAGTTCAATCTTATCATTAGTAACCATTCCCTGTAGTGCTTCCTGAGGGGCCCCTTCAGAGTTCATTTGCCTACTTGCAACTATTCTATGACCCTGCTCTGACCCTCACAGCAGGCTCAGAGAATAGCTACAAGCATACAACAAAGGTCCTGTTAAAAAAATTACACTGCAACAGAAAGCAATTACAGACAAAACTGAAAGCACTCAGCAGGTGCAAAAGTTCAATCTTATCATTAGTAACCATTCCCTGTAGTGCTTCCTGAGGGGTCCCTTCAGAGTTCAGTTGCCTACTTGCAACTATAGGCCACAAAGGTCCTGTGAAAAAAATTGCACTGCAACAGAAAGCAAATTACAGATAAGGAAGCAGGTGCCAGCCAGACTGGAAGTTTAAATTCAGTGACACATTAATCAACCCCAAATTAATTCATGTCAGTTGAAGCAGGGCAGGTGTGCTTGCTTTTTTTCACCCCCATAATCTACAGTGATAAACCAACCAGAGGGTGGCAGTGATGTACCAGAGGGTGGCATGGGTGTACCAGAGGGTGGCAGTGGTGAAACAGAGGGTGCTGTGAACCTGTGATGATGAACCAGATGTAGAAACAACATAGTCGCGGCCGTTGCGAGCCGACAAGTAAGTTCGCAATTGCGAACTGGTACAGAACCCTCGCGAACTGGCAGAAATCCTTGCGAACACAAAAAAAAAAAAATCCGCAAATTCGTGAGAGTTCGCGGATTTCGCGGATTGCCAATCCGTAAATACGCAAGTTCGCGGATTGCCAATTCGCAAAATCCGCCCATGCTTACCGAGTAGGCTGGGTATGCTCAGACGTGAGTCCCAGGCTCTCCACACCACTGGAGTCAAGCTATCCAGGCTGCTGAAAGCTGATAGCCAGAAACTGGTCCTTGGATGCTTGATTCCGGTCTGGGAAAGACATGGCTTGGTAGTTCGGACTGGACTGTTGCCATGAGGCACAGTGTCAGAGCTGATTTGCATATAGCCAGTGTCTAACCCAGGGTGGTGTGCAGTGCAAAAAAAGCGATGGATTTAGGACCAGATCCTTGTACTGGGGTGAATGTATGACATTGTTCTACATTCTGTCCATCAACTGTGTTTTTTGCAATTTTCACCCCGAGTGGGCTGGGTATGCTCAGACGTGAATCCCAGGCTCTCCACACCACTGGAGTCAAGCTATCCAGGCTGATGAAGGCTGATAGCCAGAAACCGGTCCTTGGATGCTTGATTCCGGTCTGGGAAAGACATGGCTTGGTAGTTCGGACTGGACTGTTGCCATGAGGCACAGGGTCAGAGCTGATTTGCATATAGCCAGTGTCTAACCCAGGGTGGTGTGGAGTGCAAAAAAACGATGGATTTAGGCCCAGAGCCTTTTACTGGGGTGAATGTATGACATTGTTCTACATTCTGTCCATCAACTGTGTTTTTTTCAATTTTCACCCCGAGTGGGCTGGGTATGCTCAGACGTGAGTCCCAGGCTCTCCACACCACTGGAGTCAAGCTATCCAGGCTGATGAAGGCTGATAGCCAGAAACCGGTCTTTGGATGCTTGATTCCGGTCTGGGAAAGACATGGCTTGGTAGTTCGGACTGGACTGTTGCCAAGAGGCACAGGGTCAGAGCTGATTTGCATATAGCCAGTGTCTAACCCAGGGTGGTGTGGAGTGCAAAAAAATATGGATTTAGGCCCAGATCCTTGTACTGGGGTGAATGTATGACATTGTTCTACATTCTGTCCATCAACTGTGTTTTTTGCAATTTTCACCCCGAGTGGGCTGGGTATGCTCAGACGTGAATCCCAGGCTCTCCACACCACTGGGAGACACTGACTGTTTGGGGAGTGTGAGCTCTGCCCTGCGAGGTCCGTCCTGTTTGGATTTGTCTGCTTTGTTCTGCTGATTTACCTCGCGGTACCCGCTCCGCGGGTCCCGCTTCGCCTGTGTGACTGGGCGCACCATTACTGCGTGTGGACAAGGGGAGCTGCTGGAAACTCGGGAAGAGGGCTGCGAGCGCCAGGTGAGGATCAGGGACTCCATTGCCCAGGAGTCCCTGTGCTGCCATCATTCCCTGCACCTGGACGCTCTCCCTCTCCCTGCTGGACACGCCCCCTAAACTCCGCTGTAAAGAGCCTGCTCGCCTTGAGCTCTTTGGGAGACACTGACTGTTTGGGGAGTGTGAGCTCTGCCCTGCGAGGTCCGTCCTGTTTGGATTTGTCTGCTTTGTTCTGCTGATTTACCTCGCGGTACCCGCTCCGCGGGTCCCGCTACGCCTGTGTGACTGGGCGCACCATTACTGCGTGTGGACAAGGGGAGCTGCTGGAAACTCGGGAAGAGGGCTGCGAGCGCCAGGTGAGGATCAGGGACTCCATTGCCCAGGAGTCCCTGTGCTGCCATCATTCCCTGCACCTGGACGCTCTCCCTCTCCCTGCTGGACACGCCCCATAAACACCCACTCCCTATATTAGGTGCAGCTTCCCCCGCGGCGCGGGAGCGCGCGGGAGGGCGCCGGGAGAAGCCCGGGACAAGGGCGGGACCGTCTGTGGCCGTCCGGGGCCGCAGGAGGCCGGGCTGGGCCACCCCTTTTCCATTTACAGGCTTGTGTTTGATTACAGTTCAGCACTTAATTGTTTTCCAGGATCAGCTAGTCATTCGAGGACAGCAGGGGGTTGAAAACTATGGCGAATACCTTAAATACCTCTGCCTTATTGACTTCCATGGGTGATGCTGAAACCGCGGTGATGGGGCCTCTGGATTCGTATTTTAAGCGTTTGCCCCAAGATATTGACAGGGAAATTGCCTTGGCGGAAAGACGCGCTGGACGAAGGTTATCGATCGAATTGATGAAAAATCCCCTTGAAAAACACATAGGACAAAGTTTCCCTGCACTAGTCACCCCGTTATCTTCTACAGTATTGCCACTTACACAAGAAACACTGTATGATATATCTGTATGTAATGAGCTGTTGGGTGCCTCTCCTATAGATACAGTGGTTACCGCCCTATCATCAGAGCATTTAAAGGCTTCTAATGCTGCGCGTATAGGACAAAATGTTACACCAAAAGTAATTGTTCAAGTACACGCTGTTAAGCCCAAAGTATGCTCAAAGAGGAAGAGGATTACAACTTTTAAAAAAAACATAGTCCCTAACCCAGCAAGGAAGATTAGGAAATTGGCCATCAAAACACCCATAACCCATGCACTAGCTGAACAACAGAATGGGGTAACAAGGGGGGAGGAATTGGTTACCCTAATAGACGTAGAAAATCCCCAGATTCCGGCATCACCAATAACAGAAATAATCCCCATTGCCATAGCATCTCCAGGGAAAATGAGGATTCATCCGGATCATTTATTGGATTTGGAAAAACTTATACGCTCCCTCTTAAGTCCCCTTGAAACTAAACTGGAGAAGTTAGCAAAACAACTTGACCATTTTGAACAAGCTAGTTTGGATAATTTTTTCTCAGTAAAATCATTAATTAAGGCTCAGAACAAATTGGATGAGAATGGGCGACAAAATAACCCAGTTGAGCAGGATTTGAGTGTTACGGGGGTCGAGTTGTTTCCCGCTAAAGCAAGTGGGGTTTCTATTCAGCAGAAACAGGGACTGAATAATAATAAAAAAATTTTAGCAGTACCCCGACCACCGGTAAACAATAGTGGCCCTGGGCGTACTAATACCAACTGCACTAGCACAACGGCCAACAGCACTAAGGATAGTATAAAAAACTGTGCCCCTGTGGTTCAGAAAAAGTGTCCACCTTTACCATCTACTATGGACTATGTGCAGGGTACATTGATTGATACAGATAAAAACCCCGCTATAACTATTGATGGATTAAATGGGCCGCCTGTCTCTCAGTTAGTAAATAAGGGTGGCCATGTAGGAAATGGTAATCACACAGCCAGTGGAAACAATGCTAGTATGCCTGTGGGAAATAGTGTTCCCGCGAGTGTTGCTGCCCCAGAACGCCGCCCACCAAAACCTTATGCTAATAAACCTTTAACTCGGATTCCCCCGGTCCAACTTACCCCTGATTCCTATCCATATGTGGCCATTCTCACCAATGTTCCTCCCCTACCAGATGGCCAAAGGGAAACATATGATATGCTAAAAAATAAAGCCATGCATTGGCTGCGGGTAAATAGACCCCTGCCAGGAGATGTGGATGGCTTGATCATTGGGGTCAGAAGGGTCAATTGGATTGGGAACACTTATAAAAAGCAGGGGGGTGAGTGTATTATAATTAATTTTCAAGACCCAAGGGTAGTAGGGTTAATTACGAAACCTGGATGGAATATTAGCATTGGTGGGATTGGCGTTGTGGATTTGACCTTTTTTTATCCAAGAACTCAGTCATCCTACCCAGGGGGGAATGAGTCACTGAGATTTAGTTTGCCTCCACGGGTAGAGGCTAGCTCTCTCCCTGCTCCCTTCTTGCGTCCACATGATGGTTACAATCAGGTATATAATTCTGATGGTGGCGCAGGTTACACGAGATGGGGATACTGTGGAAACTTACCAACGTACCATAACACAGGCCCTATTATGGATTTGGTTAATCGTTTTAATCCTTTAAGTGATCTGAATATTAACGGTTGACTACCCACACTTTTAACAGCGCCTACAATAGCTATGCCTGAGAGGGTAACTTCCCTATCATGCTCATTTATGACCTGGAACGTTGCAGGAATAAGAGCTAAAAGATCGGACCCTACTTGGATACAACATATTTCTAAACATAAGGTCATAGCTCTGCAAGAAACATGGGACACTTCACTTTCTTTTTCCCTAGATGGCTTCCTAAGTTTCATAATACCCGCTAGTACCAGTAACGCGGGGAGAGCAAAAGGGGGGCTTATTACATTTTTTTCTTTGGACTTAGCAGGAACTTTTAATCTTTTGAATTCAGGTTCCCCAAACATTTTAGCGATAGAATGGATAGCCTCCCCAAGCTGTACCATACTAGTAATTAATTTTTACAATGCCTGGGGTGGACCAAATGAATTTGAACATGTGCATTGTTTGGAGAACTTGATAAATAAATACAGTCAAAATTCACATACTCCTTTCGAAAAAATTTTAATGGGTGATTTTAATAGCCACAAATGTCAATTGCCCTGCCAATCACTAGATGTAGATTCTCCGGCTGGAGTCTGCATTCCTCACTTTGAACATACCAAAATGGGGGAGTCACTTGACCTATTGTGTGCTAATTTTAACATTTACGAATCATACAAAACTGCTTCTAATGAGAAGGTCCCCACCTTTAAAGGTACAATTAAGGGGACGATAATTGATTACATATTTATGTCCATAGGCTTAATCTCAAAGACAAGTGACTATAAGGTTACTGTCTCACCCCATAGCGATCATAACCCTCTGTCAACTGTAATACACTGGAGTGACTTATGGCGCAGACAGGTGGATCAGCCCCGGGTTTGCGCCTTGGCGGTGCCCAGTGATCAGGGCAGACGGCTTAGATGGGGTATGGCTATGGAGGAACGGTTTATGGAAACCTTACTCCCCAAAATTGAGGGACCAATAGAAACTTGTCTTGACCAAACTGCCTCGAACCCTCAGGTTGTTACAGCTTTTAATTGTATCTGTGCACAAACTGTCAGGGATCTTACAAAACCCAAATCAAAGTACCCCACAATGCCCCACAAATGGTTTGATAGCAAATGCTCAAGGTCACATAGAGAATTGAAACTGGCCCTTAAGGCCAAGGAAAGGGATAAAGAGTTAATCTCTCATTTGAGACGGGCCTACAAAGCCAACGTGAGGGCAAGGAAGGATGAGATCAAGAACAATGCATGGAACGATCTACTCAATGTAGATGTTCTAAAAAACAGTAAACAGTTCTGGGAAATCATTAACCACCCCTTTTTTATAGGGGAGAACAATCTGAACACAGATTGTGTAATTCCCGATGAGAGATGGGTACAGCATTTTAGCTCTATTTATGGGGGTGAACCATTAGTCTGCCCAATTACTACTGTGGCGGCCCATTGCGCAGCCACAGTGGTATTTACGGAAGAGCAAGTCCTAAAAGCCATTATGGACACGACAAAAAATAAGGCACCTGGCCCTGATGGTGTCCCGGCAGACTTGTTTAAATTTTGCCCAGTAATATGGAGTAAAGTACTGACCAGAGTGTTTAGAGCAGCAGCCGAAGGATTCCTACCTCAAACATGGGCAACATCCATAATAGTTCCCATCTTTAAGAAGGGAAATCGGGAGGACCCCGGGTGTTATCGCCCAATCTCCCTTATCGACTCTACTTTTAAAATCTTAGGTAGAGTCCTTTTGGTCCAACTAAGGGAAAATTTAGAATTGAATGGGGGACTCTCGAATATTCAATATGGCTTTCGCGAGAATAGGGGGACATTGGAACAATGTTCCAATCTCCACCTTCTAGTCTCCAGGTATACGGTGGTCGGGGAGGGGTCAGTTTATTTGGCCTTTATGGACCTCTCCTCGGCCTTCGACCTGGTGAATAGGAGTAAGTTATGGACTATTCTACTAGAGCTAGGTATAGAGGAGTCTTTGGTGGCATTTATGGCAAGGTTACACCAAGATCTTAAGGCAAAAATAAGAGTCACCAGGGATGGAAGGTGCACGGAAAGTTTTAAATCTGAAAAAGGGGTGCGCCAGGGTTGTATCCTGGCCCCCCTTCTTTTTACTATTTATATAAATGGCCTGGGGAAACACCTAGAAACAGGATTGGCTGATGTTCCCCGTGTAGGAGGAGCTCAGATCCCAGCCCTCCTATACGCGGACGATGCCGTCCTGATAGCACGTACAGGGATTAGCCTACAGATTCTTCTGGACCGTTTTGGTTCCTTCATGGAGAATCTAGACTTGAAAATCAACGTCGCCAAGTCCCACACCATGATTATTGGTCGCAAAGTGAATATGTTGCAGAAAAAAACTTTTATTTGCAAAGGGGAGATTCTTTCTAGGGTTCCAGTCTTTCCTTACCTGGGAGTCCTCTTTGACCAACGAGGGTCCTGGGCCCCCCAGATCAAAGCAAAAAGTCTTAGCTTAGCACGATCCTCATCAGCCCTGTTGGCCTTTACAAAAAGACTGGGAGCCAAACCAATGGAGGCGCTGATTAAAATATACAACAGCAAGTGCGTTCCAATCGCTATGTATGGATCTGCGATCTGGGGCTATGTAGAGACGGCAAAGCTACAGAGGATAGAAAATGGTATCATTAGGAATATTTTATCTGTCCCTGATTCCACACCCACTTTCTCTATTCATGAGGAAATAGGTTTACCATATATCTCTGACAAACTAAAATTAGCCCCCCTCCTTTTCTGGGTCAAAACATGGCTGAACCCCGAGCTGACGTTAAACCATGCCATTCTTAAGGACGTCATTGCAAGGGATAACGCCATGAGAATTCCCTGGCTAAAATATATTAAATCTACATTACTAATGTTGGGGAGACCGGAACTTTTTAATGACCCATCTAGCATCAGGAGGGAGGATGTCAGATTGATTAAGCAGATGTTTCTGGAGAGGGTTTGTATGGATAGAGAAGAATTGGAATTGAGGAAACCCATGGTGAGGGCACATATTGTTCTAACGACTTCGCCCACCATGGAACCATATTTAAAAATTGTGACTAATCCTCTTCATAGACTCCTCTTAACTAAATTCAGGATGAACTTAATCCATTACTCTCTAGGAAATTTTCCGGTGTGGTCAAAACCTGATGATGGTCCGCCATGCGGATGTGATCAATTTTCAGTTCAAGACACCCTTCATTTTATATTTTTTTGTGACTTTTATAGTAGCGAAAGGAAAAAATATTTATTCCCTGTCTTGAAAGCGGCGGGCTTTTCTCAAATAAGGCCAGCCTTAATCTTTCTCCAAATGTTAGCAGATACCTACACCATGTTTAGCGTTGCTTGCTATTTAACTGCTGCATTTAGATCTAGGAAAAAAAGATTACCCCAGATAGACCTGTCTTAAACTCAAATTTGTTCTTAAAGATTAATTCTTAAATTTGTAAATAGATTTGTACTTTTGAGAAACAACCTGATGAAATGTAATCATTGAGCAGAAAACTTTTTGTAATGAGATCGAGTGATGTTTTAAAGTAATTGTATTTGTGTTTGCTTTATGTCTTTTATGATTTTAACAAAAATCGAATAAAGAGTATTTTGACTGACTGACTGACACTGGAGTCAAGCTATCCAGGCTGATGAAGGCTGATAGCCAGAAACCGGTCCTTGGATGCTTGATTCCGGTCTGGGAAAGACATGGCTTGGTAGTTCGGACTGGACTGTTGCCATGAGGCACAGGGTCAGAGCTGATTTGCATATAGCCAGTGTCTAGCCCAGGGTGGTGTGGAGTGCAAAAAAACGATGGATTTAGGCCCAGATCCTCGTACTGGGGTGAATGTATGACATTGTTCTACATTCTGTCCATCAACTGTGTTTTTTGCCTTTAAAATGACGGCATGCACCACAGTAGTGCACACGTAAGTGCATTAAGTCTACTGGGCCTCTAAACCTACACGGCTTATTATATACTAGGGACTTACAGCTAGGCTGTCAGCACCAAGTATAATTACACCTATTTTGCATATCCTTATAATCAAAGCAGTGTCCCTGGGCCTGCTAAGCAGAGCCCAGGGCGCAGTCAGAGTCACTTATCACCAGTACCAACAATGGGGATGATCAGGGCAAAAAGGATGACTTTCTCACATGTATAATCTAGATGATGGTTTAAGTCAATTATCATGAATTATCACTAATTTTATAACTAATCATTTTACCTTCAATCTTAAATTTATATGGGGTTTTACATTTCCTTTTTTTCTGCTTTGGGTTGTATTTATTGTTACGATTTTAAGCAATAAAAAAACAATAGGCATATCCATCCATTCATTCATTCAATGTAGACAGATAATGAGGTAGCTCACCTTAAAATATAACCTTTGCTAAATTCTTGAAATAGCTTTGCAACAACCGTAATTGCATTCATTATTTTGACTATAAATGAATTGCCACATTCAGTGCTACTGATATCTCCGTACTCCTCCGTGGCTCATACATTTCATTACATAGTCAGATAACGTTTTGTGTGATCATATCTCCTGCACACAATGCAGGACTATTTGTCATGCAAATTAGTATTTCATACACTTTGAATATTCAGCTTATCTTAGGCGACTTGTGCCAGATGAGGAATATTTTTTGAAGGATCATAATTTAAAACCAAAATAAGATGTGAAACATAAATATGGAATTCTTTCACTACATTTTTTCAGAGCAATCCAATCTACAGTGTGTATACCCATTGGTTACGGTCAGGCTTCTACCGTACCTGAACAAGCCCATTTAAACAACTCTGTATAACTTTCTTTGAGTAGGTGTGACTTATTTGCAAAACAAAGGAGTAAATTAAACCCACTCACAGAAGATTATTTTTTAGGAGGGGCCAGAGTCAATGAATCAAAGTATGATTGTGATTTTACAATAAGTCTTTTTAATAGAAAATCAAAGTGTTGAAGCCTGTATTCTAGGTTGTATCTCAGAGTGCAGCAAATGCATGTGATTTATTGGCAGATCATCATTCGGGAAAATGTAAATTATATCAGAGCCTGAGGCCAGCAGTGCTCAGGGAGGTCCATTTGATGGTCCAGGTAAAAGGGCCTGCTGGGCAGCTGCAGTGAGGCCTCTGGTGCTTGTTATGTCCCTTTATCTCATACCAGGAGGTCAGTCAGCTGGCCCTTGGAGTCACATCAGCCTGGCATGAGAGGTGCAGGTCCAGTCTTTCTTCTCAGCAAGCAAAGCAGCAGGGCAGCAGAATAGCAGGGCAGCAGAGCAGCAGTCCTTATACCAGCAAAATAAAGAGCTGACAAGGGGTTTTGTTTAGTGATACCTAAGTGACAGGTGATTGGTCAATCTATGATTGAGTGATTTACGACCAACTTAATTCAATTCAAACCTGTTGTTAAAACAAATTATGTCACATTTAATTTTGACAGAGTGGTAAATACTTAACAGAGAAAAAGCTACACGGGAAATGGATTTATAGAAATTTCATTTTATATAAAGTTTTCATCATCAAGGGTACAGTTTTATAAAAACAAATCTACAGTAAACCAATGGACAAGAAATTAATAAATTATTCTTTAGATCCACTTGCGGTGTATTCCACTCTATATAAATGAATGACAGCTTATCTTGCTAACTATATACAAAGATATCGCTGTACAAAACAAATCAGAATCAAAAGATGTGGACAAGTAAGTCGACGTTTCAGCCTTATATTTGTTAAGAATCCTTAAGGCTGTGTTCCGGACCTTCAATCTTTCCAGGATTGTGACCCCCTGAAGGCTTAAAATGCCTGTGTATCCAGTTGTCGTCACCACCAATGTATTTCGTGTGGGACATATACTTCTAATTCACCTTCATATGATGAGGGTAGGACAAGCGAACAGGAACAATCCAGCGTGCCCAATGCACATCAACAGTAAATGTTTGGTGTGAAGCAAAACTTCGTCCGGCGTGGCGTAGTCTCACGAGGACTCAGATTCTCGTGAGACTACGCCACGCCGGACGAAGTTTTGCTTCACACCAAACATATACTGTTGATGTGCATTGGGCACGCTGGATTGTTCCTGTTCGCTTGTCCTACCCTCACCATATGAAGGTGAATTAGAAGTATCTGTCCCACACGAAACACATTGGTGGCGACGACAACTGGATACACAGGCATTTTAAGCCTTCAGGGGGTCACAATCCTGGAAAGATTGAAGGTCCTGAAGATAGCCTTAAGGATTCTTAACAAATATAAGGCTGAAACATCGACTTACTTGTCCACATCTTTTCATTCTGATTTGTTTTGTACAGCGATATCTTTGTATATATAGTTAGCAAGATAAGCTGTCATTCATTTATATAGAGTGGAATACAACGCAAGTGGATCTAAAGAATAATTTATTAATTTCTTGTCCATTTGTTTACTGTAGATTTGTTTTTATAAAACTGTACCCTTGATGGTGAAAACTTTATATAAAATGAAATTTTTATAAATCCATTTCCCGTGTAGCTTTTTCTCTGTTGAGTATTTACCACTCTGTCAAAATTAAATGTGACATAATTTGTTTTAACAACAGGTTTGAATTGAATTAAGTTGGTCGTAAATCACTCAATCATAGATTGACCAATCACCTGTCACTTAGGTATCACTAAACAAAACCCCTTGTCATCTCTTTATTATACTGAATTTAAGCCCAAGCTCGCAAGTGTATATTGGGTCACCCACCTTTATATAACTTATACCAGCAAAGCAGCCCAGCAGTCCTTCTTCTGGAGTGTCCACAGGTCCAGAGGTGTACTGAAGAGTTGGGTCTGAGGGTTCACTATTTATACCAAATGCCCACTTTGAAGTAGAGACGTGTTAAGAGGCTACCACCCCCAGAAGTGCTTGGAATATCCTGCCTCAATGCTCTGGCCCCAGCTTGTCTCGGGACACAAAAACTAGTGTCAAAAACCTTTGTGAGAGTGCTGGGCAGAGCTGTTGTGATGTGTAAGTGTAGTAGAATGACAGCTCCTCTCCCTCATCAAGTCAGAGATGGCCAATCATGCCAACAACTATTCCCCCTTTGTCTCACTATCTGGAAGTAATAAACAAAGACCAACTGCCAGCTACACCTAGTCATGTGACCCAGGATATAGGCTGCAGGCACCAAATGGTTGGGGCAAGAGAATGGCAACTTTCTAAAAGCTTTGCAAAAATACAAGGGAAGCCCATGGATGTATGGCAACCTTGGGCACATAATGCTTTAAAGCAACGCGGGTCCCTCTAACACCCAATTTCTAAGTTTCACTGAAAGAGAGAATTATGCTCAGACCCAATGTACATGAGAACAAACAAAATCACATTTATTTAACAAATAAATCTAAATTGGTGGGTGGGGACACAAAACACAGAAGACAAGAAATCATATAAACAAACTCACCCAATAATGTGTGATACAAACAGCAGCAGCTGCTATTTAACAGGGGTAGCGGGGCAGGGGGCAAGAGGGATGGTAAATGAAAAAAACACCTGCAGGCCAGACAGCCGGTCAGCCGCCACTTCTTGGGTCCTCTTCGACTCCTCGACAGCAGGAACCAGGAAGCGCCCAGGCTCCTGACTACCCTAGAAAATCACAACGCTGCCTTATAGCAGCGTTGTGATTGGTCTGAGAGCTGCGGTTCAGCGCTCAGAAAGGGAGAGGGAGCCTGTGCATGTTCCTCACCAGGCTGTGTATTACAGCCTGGTGGGGAACATGCAAAGTAAACATGTCGGTTTGCCGGCCTAAGAAGGCCGGCCAAACTGTCATGCATACTTTAGAGTTGCTGACCACTCCTCCCCCTGGCCCCTGCTCTGGTAGCCCAGCCCCACCCCAGGGAACGGAAAACTAAAATGATAATAAGATGAGTTATTATCATTTTAGTTTTCCTGTAGCTGCTGCTCACAGAGCAGTGGGATGACGCTCCTCCGGAGGAGCTGCAACTGGATGCAAATCAAAAAAACAATTATTCACCAATAATTCCACAGCAGGAACTCGGCCCTTATGTTTATTATTTAATACATTTTTTAGGGTCAGTGCGCAGGAGTCTATGGCGTTTTGATCCTAATACCACAACAGGATCATCAGCAGGACATTACAATTGATGCCTGAGACATTTTACTAAATTGTAAGAAAGGAATAACTGAAAGAAAAATGAGGGAAAAAGAAAGTAAAAAGGAGGGAGAGTTAGTTACCACCAGGAAAAATTCTATATGTGATCAAAGTCATACACATTCCCAGGGGTGTAGTAAGTTAACTGTCTAGGGCCAAACACACAAGTGGGGCCCAATCGGGTCACTGAGAGGGATATGTAGGTTAGGTGCTCACCATGCGAATGTTCGTAGATCACGGTTCAATAGGGATTGCCAAAAGTGAGGCCATAGCGCAACACATGGAAGGAAGGCACACAAGGTAAAATATGCAGACCACTGAAGGTTTAGAAAACTAATAGGGCCAACCAGACTCGTACCAAATATCTGAAATTTAGGGAATGCTATGCTGTGGGTGCCTGGATAAGCAGGTGTCCTCTGTGTTTTCATTAACATATTATTCGGCATAGGGACCATTATTGAACATATTATGTTGTTCTGGTCCTCTGTTAAAAGAATTTCTGTTTCCCCCTTGGGCATATCCTCCTAAATGCAAAACGAGTCCAGTCTCCATCCCTAGTTTTATTCATCATCTCCCATGCTGGAGTTCCTTCTGCAGGACATGGCTGTACTAAGATAACTACTGTAGTGTGAATAGTGAATCTACTTTAGTGTGTAATGGTGAATCTTTTTTTATCACAATGCAAATGTTTTCCTTTCACATAACAAAGTATACACACTGGCCATATTTTTTATTAGGCCGCTCTCATATCATTCCACATCATTACACACATCTATGGTACTCCTTACCAGTCTTGATGACTGTGTTGCCTCTGAGTTTGTTTGATCCAGCTAAGTCAACCTTATGTCTCGGACTACCGGTGATCCCCTCAGACTGCAACCGTGGGAAACGCAATCCCCTCTGCGGGTGAGTTTTCAAAGTCAGTCGGTTCACCAACCGGCCCCTTGACTGTGGCTCCTTCTGGTCCATCTGGATTGGCTTAGTGGATCCCGGACGAGCCCCCAGTTTGTCAACGCATAGAATTTGGTACTGCAAATGAGAGACAGCAGACAGGCACCGTCGTGGAGACAGTGTATTGCAAGTTCGAACTGAGAGATGTGAAGCCAGGTGCTTCGAACAAGCTCTACTGGATGCAACCAGTGCAGGTTATTTATAACCTTTTGCAAAACGTTTCAAGATATGGAATTTCCCATTTTTCATACATAATTTGTTAGAAAGCACAGAAAGCACGCAGATGGTTGGCGCCAGCTAATATTCACATAAGCTTGTGGCTAAAAATGCTCTTCTTCTTTTGGTAGGTGCAGATGACTTATACCGGGTGAAGCACAGAAAACAGTCCTCTGCACGCACACAGTTTCTCACATCTCAAAAACTGGAGCTGATGGCAAGATTCATTTCACAACGTACAAACAAAAATAAAATGGCTGCAAGTGATACAAAATGGTTGACCAACTGTTCACAGTGGTGTCCTGTTCTGTCTGCTTTCTCCAGGCAATTATACACAATAGAGGCTACTGGCAGCTTTTAAAAAAATATTGTGCATTATTTGTCAACAGGGACTGGAGCTCCTTTCCACAGCCTTCCTCAGGTCTCCACAGAACCTATGTAAATAGAGTTAAAGCTGTGATTATATCAACTCCTTTTTTACATTCTTTCAGATGCCTTCAAGTATGGAAGTGCTGCATTTACACCCCTTCCCAGATTTCCATTTCCCCATGGATCTTAAGGGACTACAAGAGGTGAAGTGGCAATGCTGTCACAACTTTCCTCTGTGTACCCTGTGTGCGAAGAGCTAATGGTGGGAAGCATGTGCTGCTGAATGAGTGCCTACTGCCACTTCATGCCACCTGCAAGTCTATAGAGAACTGTGAGAAAACAGGAAAAAGTCCCATGCTCTGCAGAAAGTATATTCTTCTAGCAAGGTTGCTGCCAAAATGCCAAAATGCTACGGCTGCTCCTGTTCTCTCTGCGGCAGAGGGAGCTAGCATTAGGATAATTAGTGGGATGAGTAGAAGAAAGGGAAGAGGAGAATGGTAGCAGCTCAGGTATAACTATCTATGTTCTCCGTGGTGGAGGGAGGACTTTAGAGAGATTTGGTAGGTGAAAGATTGTCAGGTAAGTTGCATTAAATTTTTATGTAGAGGGGTGAGGACCCAAGTGTGTAGACCCTGAGAAGGTGCTCACCGTTCCTCAACTACTGTACGAGCGAGCAATGGAGACTACTCAATCACAGTAGCGATATGGGGTAGATAGGCAAAAAAGAGAAAGGAAACTCAGGACTGAAGTTTACTCTCGGACTAAATTCTGTCTAGATCCAGAGTGGTATGGACCTCACCAGCAGGATGAAGTGAGTTTGTTACAAGGTAATTGTGGTAGTCGATACTGCTGTGACAAGCTACCAACAGATCGAGATACCAGGAGAAGATCCCTAGAAGCCACTACAAACCAGAACAGAGAGGAGCTGAAGAAGCAAGCAGGACAGAGATGATACCTGGAGATATCACAAACAATCAGTAGGTAAGAGGAGAGAAACCTAAGGAAGTCAATGAACCATAAGGAAATAAATTCACAACCTTGAGGGATGCAATTATGGGTGTAAAATCGTATAACACATAGAGCCACAAGAATTTAAGACACGTCAGGCATCGTCTCCATATTTGCTAACACCTTAAATAATAAATCTGCATCAGATGTGTCTTAAAGCCAAGATGTAAGTATAACCTGAATGTCAGAACTAAGTTGACAGTTTAGTGATTGAGGTTTCAGTTTCCACTGCCCCATTCTTCAAAGTCTCAAACCCCAACTCATCACACACCTGATCTCATTGCTCCAATGATAGAGATTCTTGACTTGAGACATGCGAAGGGAAGTGGGTAAGAGGCAAGAGATGAGTTATGTTTTTATTTGAGAACGGAATGAGGTTCGGTGTTATGCAGAAGGTTGTAGGAGCTGATATGAGAACAAGTATATCATTTATATATATTTTAAGCGGAGGGACTAACTGAAAAAGTAATGTACGGGTTGAAGGACAGGAGGTACATTTTCATGGGTTTAAGAAACAGCAGGATAGGTGTTGGATTTATAGACATCTACTTGCCCATAAGGGCAGCTCAGGTGGAGAGTGGAATTTATAGGGGATAATCTAACATACATAGATTAGCTAAAGCAAAAAGAGTATATTTTGTACTCCAAGGTCCTGAAGACAGCTCAAACGTACCTAATGTGTGTGCCAGAGATCTAATTATATTTAAATGTGATGTTACTTGTGGCACAAGCATTGATGCATGTTAACATGACTATTGTTTGGTCATAATGTTCATTATAGAGCTTTTCAGTAGATTAGGGCCAAGATGGCAAGCCAATTTAATACTGTATTCCTCTCTTTTAAAAAGTATGTGTGCTCAAATGCCAATGAAGTGTCTGTGGATTGCATTATCAAGCCAGTTGCATCTACTATGTCCTTCCTGAAATCTGAGTGTACTTAATGGTCATTATTAAGTGTTTCTTAAATGAGTCAAGCAGGGTCAGGCTCTTCCTCACTCTACAGCCGTAATAGGTGTGGGGCAAGGCAGACAGACTAGTTGCCAGAGGGTGTCAAAGACTTTTTTATTGATTGCTAGAGAAAAAGGCAACTTCTCCAAGTAGTGACAGTGCCACACCTGTCTTAAAAGTACACGAGAAAGGTGCCACGTGTCTATTTAAGAAGGCCCCAGATAGGAGGAAAAGATATGAGGACAAAAAGACTCTTCGTTTTCTTGTAACTCTAGATTGTAGTTGAAGATTAATGCAGAAGAACATAAATCCAGGCATCAGCTAACATTAGCACAGAGAAAAGAGCTGTTAGACCTGACATCCGTGGCGTGGTAATTGACCAAACTTTTTGTCTTCATGACTCCTCTTTACTGAATTTGTTTTTGTTTGATCTATGACTCAGTGCCCTTTACCACTGCTAATCAGTGCTAAAGTGCTTGTGCGCTCTTCTTCAAATATGGTAAAGTTGCACCACACCTAATGGACACATTTATTTACTTGTAGGTCACTGGTATATGGTACTACCAGTACACAGCCTGTAAATTAAATTATACTGGTTGGCATCAATCCACAAAAGTAGCTCTGTAAAACATGCCTCATGCCTGCCACTGCAGCCTGAATGTGAAGTTTTAAACTGCCATTCGACCTTTCAAAATAAACCTTTTGCCAGGCCTAAACCTTCCTTTTTACTAAGTATCAGTAACCCCTAAGGTAGCCCCTAAAGGTCAATGGGAAGGGTGCATTGTATTTAAATAGTAGGACATATGTACTTAGGTTTTACATGGCCTGACAGTGAAAAACGTCTAAAGTCATGTTCCCTGTTGTAATGCCTAGCCCTCCCACTGACTACATTTGGTTACTTTATTAAATGTAATAAGAACTAACTTGCACTCAAATGAATTGTCATTTGAAATCCTCTTTATTTGTGAAGTTGGGCTTCAGGTCACAGTTCATAAAATGCCACTTTTATTTAGTTTGCTTTTTCTTGTCCCCATCAACTGTGCCTTTCTGAGATTGTCCTGGGTCCTCGGAAGCTTAACTGTGAATAGTTCTGCCGTTGGGGGTTTGTGTATTACTTCCAGACAGTGAAATAAGAAGGGGCTTAGGTGTGGCCTGGATGGGCCATCCTACCAGGATGGCTGAGGAGTGGCTGTACCCACTTCAAAGGGCTGTGTCTATATCACACACAAAGGAACCTGACACTAGGCCTGCCCTGCCCTTTGTCACCCCAGACAGTTTGGAGCCTGGACTAGGGGAATGAGAAGAACCTCCCAGAACCAGTTTTGGGGTAGGCCAAGTCTGGCACCAGGCATAAGAAGAGAACCTCTGGATACGGGCTCAAGTGCTCAATTCAGCATCATGTGCCTCAGCCTGTTTTAGGATAATGCATATCCTTATAGAAGACCCCTCACTCACCAACCTAGTTGGTGACATGCTTCATCATCGGGGTCCCACCCCATAGGCCGAGTGCCTATAGGGTGTGCTGCGACACCTGCTTACAGTGGAGCTGGTTCGTTTTTCTGATATATATACAGGGCGATCAAACAAGTGATTTAAAAAGGGCCAACACTACTCACTGCAAGTTATTTATTCTTGAGTGCTTGAACCCTTAGTTAAAAACGTGTTGCACCTATGCCTAATTAGGTAGGCTTCGGTGGTATGATTAGTGTTTGATAAAAATAGCTAAGTGTGCTATGTGAGGTGTGATAAATGCTAAAGGTTAAAAAGGTCTACATGTTTCAACCATTGTATTATTCATTGGTTTTCGTCAGGACCATGATAATGAACTGGGTGGTCCACACACGCTAAGGTGCGTCCTGCCCTAGTCCAAATTTAGAGTGCACAAATTGTGGACTCGTGTAAAATAAGTGCTTATTCTTTTGTTCAAAAAAAAAACCTGTAAAAACAGGGAAACAAAAAACAAACAGGGCGGGGTCACATACAGGGGTAGACAATACATATATGCCACATTTAACATATAAAGTCATACCGAGTCAATAGTTGATGATAATCCTAAGTTGTGAAACAGAGGGATTCATCTAGTTGTGCTGCATTGCTACAGTGCTATTACAAGACTGTGGCTGGTCGCTACTCGAATATTGCCAAAGAAGTGGTGTCGGCCTGGTTTTAGCATTTAGTGAATAGCTGGTGAAAATTAATTTAATTTCGGCGTGCTATGAGTGAGTGATCTCTATTTGTGATCACGAAGTGAACGGCTGCTGAAATTTGTGAGCAGTCGTGACGACGCTGTTTGTGAATTGCGACTGGTATAATATTTTGCTTACGCTTCCTTGCGGTATTTGCCGCTTCATGGGCACCTGCACTTCCAAGACGGCAAGAGTCCGTCTCCTTAAAGTCGTTACGTAGCAAAAGGAGAAAAAGAGAAAAGGTTTGCCCGGTTTTACTTGCTGCTTCTGATCATCAGGCGGTAAACCTACACAAACAATTTTATGATGTGTTCATAAATTGCGTAACCACCTAGCAAAAACAAAGACTTCAAAATTATACATTTAACAAAGTCGAATATGAATTCTGACTCTGCCCGCTGATCCGTTATAAATATATCCCCAACTGGTCTTGGAAATGAAGAAATGCCCTTAAAAATACATAAAAAACGATTCCATACTAAATGCGATTGGTCTCCATAGAAACGTAAACAAGAGTCTTGCCCCCGTCGTTTCTACTAGAGACCGCTGACATCACTCGGGAGCGCCGCCCTCGGAGAAACCTGATTGGCCAAACGGCAGGTCACGTGATTACACCACGTGATACGGCCACGCCCAACCAGGAAGCGCTCCAAACGGTACTTTACCGGCAGCCACAGAGAGCACCGGTTACTCCTCGGGGCACCACCAGCCGGAACCAAGTAGGTTTACCGCCTGATGATCAGAAGCAGCAAGTAAGTGATGCGCGATCGTTTAAAAGAAGGAACAAGTGGTTCCTCGCATTTCTGAATAAAAAGCCCGCTGGCAATGTCACATGTACAAACTGCCAGGAAACTAAAACCGGGCAAACCTTTTCTCTTTTTCTCCTTTTGCTACGTAACGACTTTAAGGAGACGGACTCTTGCCGTCTCGGAAGTGCAGGTGCCCATGAAGCGGCAAATACCGCAAGGAAGCGTAAGCAAAATATTATACCAGTCGCAATTCACAAACAGCGACGTCACGACTGCTCACAAATTTCAGCAGCCGTTCACTTCGTGATCACAAATAGAGATCACTCACTCATAGCACGCCGAAATTAAATTAATTTTCACCAGCTATTCACTAAATGCCAAAACCAGGCCGACACCACTTCTTTGGCAATATTCGAGTAGCGACCAGCCACAGTCTTGTAATAGCACTGTAGCAATGCAGCACAACTAGATGAATCCCTCTGTTTCACAACTTAGGATTATCATCAACTATTGACTCGGTATGACTTTATATGTTAAATGTGGCATATATGTATTGTCTACCCCTGTATGTGACCCCGCCCTGTTTGTTTTTTGTTTCCCTGTTTTTACAGGTTTTTTTTTGAACAAAAGAATAAGCACTTATTTTACACGAGTCCACAAATTGTGCACTCTAAATTTGGACTAGGGCAGGACGCACCTTAGCGTGTGTGGACCACCCAGTTCATTATCATGGTCCTGACGAAAACCAATGAATAATACAATGGTTGAAACATGTAGACCTTTTTAACCTATAGCATTTATCACACCTCACATAGCACACTTAGCTATTTTTATCAAACACTAATCATACCACCGAAGCCTACCTAATTAGGCATAGGTGCAACACGTTTTTAACTAAGGGTTCAAGCACTCAAGAATAAATAACTTGCAGTGAGTAGTGTTGGCCCTTTTTAAATCACTTGTTTGATCGCCCTGTATATATAAAAGAAAAATGAACCAGCTCCACTGTAATCAGGTGTCGCAGCACACCCTAAAGGCACTCGGCCTATGGGGTGGGACCCCGATGATGAAGCATGTCACCAACTAGGTTGGTGAGTGAGGGGTCTTCTATAAGGATATGCATTATCCTAAAACAGGCTGAGGCACATGATGCTGAATTGAGCACTTGAGCCCGTATCCAGAGGAACCCCCTTTTTTTGTTCTCTCTGTTTTGAGTAGATACTCCTCCATTGTTTTTGTAATTAATTCTGGGGACCAGGAGTTCTCAACTCACATTGATAGGTGTAAAATCCCTCACTCTCTCGTTTGTTATTTAATAAGAAGAGAACCCTCAGAACCACTCAATAGTTCCGTCCTGGACCTGTAGAAGCTTCAGAAGGACTGGCCTGCTGCTTGAAGGATGTCCTTGCTGTCTAAAGAAGGGAGTTTGGACTTGCTGCCTTATTCAGAGGCTACCTACAGTAACTCCAAGGGTCGGTAGGCCGACCTTCTATTAGAGCTATGGGGGCACAACAAGTTTTCAAATACCTACTGTTATAGGTTATATGTCTTTCCTTCTCTTCCTTCTTTCCACCCTGTCTTCCTTTCTTGTTCAGCCTAGGAACACTTAGAATGTTCATTGATGTCACGGAATGTGGTGTGACTGATGTGTGACAGTTGACTCCTGTCTGATCTCAAGGAAACAGCTCCTGGTGGGGTGTACTTTATGCCTAATTACCATCTTGGCTCTACCTTCACCTTCTTGTAACTTAACTACCAATAAAGATATAACTTGGAACCTACATCTTGGCATCCTGAAGATTCTTTCTTGCAACATTTGGCGACAAGGATGGGATTTGCCATTGTTTATTATGTGCTTCTCTTCTGCCTTTCCTGATTGTAGTGGTTCATTCTTGCTGTTTGGTGTGTTTCTTCTTATTCTGATATTCTGCTGTGTTTTCATTCCTGCATTCTATGAAATATTCATTATCACGTTTTACCATTGTTTATTAGGTGCTTTTCTTCTTCTTTTCCTGATTGTAGTGGTTCATTCTTGCTGTTTGGTGTGTTTCTTCTTATTCTGATATTCTGCTGTGTTTTTATTCCTGCATTCTATGAAATATTCATTATCACGTTTTACATATCTCTACCTTAAAATCTGATCTTGTTTCTTCTTCTTTTCTTTCTAATTGTAAGGAAAGAGGATATGTTATAAGGTCTTTCCTTCTCTTCCTTCTTTCCCCCCTGTCTTCCTTTCTTGTTCAGCCTAGGAACACTTAGAATGTTCATTGATGTCACGGAATGTGGTGTGACTGATGTGTGACAGTTGACTCCTGGTTGAGCTTAAAGAAACAGCTCCTGGTGGGGCGTACCTTATGCCTAATTACCATCTTGGCTCTACCTTAACCTTCTTGTAACTTAACTACAAATAAAGATATAACTTGGAACCTACATCTTGGCATCCTGAAGATTCTTTCTTGCAACACCTAACCTGCAACTGCCCACATGACCAGCATCAACTGGACCTACTTGAGCCTTGCTGCTGGCCTCTGCTAGAGCGAGTTCTGATCCCTAATAGGTGCCCCCATGTCCTGGCCCTTTGGCTGTCTTAAGAAAGGACTCCGCCCTGGTTCCAGAAGATCCACAGTGAAGCAACGCAGGGCCCCACAAAACCGCACAGCTCTGAACTGAGGCTTCACTGGAACCAATGCCAAGTGACACAAAGCCTCTTAAGGCTATGCCGCACAGATTCCATTTGAAAGCTGCATCAGATCTGAAGACAAGCAATGCCAAGCCTCGCAAAGCTGCGCCGCATAGCCTAAAGTTTCATCTGAACCAAAGCTGAGCGTCTGAAAGCCCAGCATAGCCTCACCGCACATCTGAGAGCTTTATCAGAACGGATGCCTAGTGGTGCCAAGCCCAGCAAAGCAACAATATTTCGTCTGAAAGCTCAATCAGAACAAATGAAAAATTGTGCCAAGTCCTGGAAAGTCTTGCTGCTCAGCTGAAAGCTTCATCGGAACCTATGCTGAGCAATGTGAAGCTGGGCAAAGCAATGCCTTGCATCAAGGACATAAGGTAGAATTCTCAGCAGGCCGAAATCAGTTCTGTGCCTGTCCTGTGCTTTGTTGGCCTGAACTTGTTGCTTTGTCCCGGTCCAGCATGACCAGATAGCCTCAGTTGACACTTTCTGCTTCCTGGAGCTAAAGGCCTAATTAACACATACAAAAGGAAGATCATTTTATCATGTCTAATGGGCTTTAAGTTAGGCCCTGGCAAAACTGTAATTACACTGACAAAGCTTGCAAATGTCCTAAATAGTACATTCGCACTCCTGTGATGCGTCCCCCAACCAACATTTAAAAAACATTATTTCACGTGACCAACTGAGATCGATAAATAAAAAAGAAAACAAAATCCCCCACCACACACGGTGTTATCATCAATGATGCAATTTTAAATGTCGTTTTGATGTTATCAATGATGGCACAGAACATGTCATGAGTGATCTAATATGTGAGGTAATAAGCTGCGTATGGCAAGGGCACTGGTTATAGTCACTTCAGTTAACTAGAAGTGGTGAATTTCAGTTTTTGTGAGTTTACAATGAAACTCACAAAAACTGGCATTTTCAACCAACTATAACATCACTTTTATCGTTTTTTTCAGAGTGTTCCCCTCGGGTTTTTTTTAATGCAAAGTATAATATTATAACCATACCTTACTATAACTTCACTAAAAGCTTTGTTTTTTTCTGTGAATGTGTAGTGTTTTTAATCTAAATTAGAACATTGGAATGTTGGGAGCTCCATTAAAAACAATGGAGTGCTCCGGGCTTATAATGGCTGGTATAAGCTTGGAGGTCCAACATTCCAATGTTTCTTTGTTCACAGCTCTGGCTGTGAACAAAGGCTTCAGGGAGCCTGGGGGGATTCCAATCCCCTCACGCTCCCATAAGGCTTTGTTTTTTTATGTTAGAACATTCTGACCTCTAGTGGCAGAATGTTCTAATAGCCTTATAGCCCTTCGTAGCTGGGCTATATCGGCTATTAAAGTCCCTCTCCCTTGTTAAAGGCCCTCGCCGAACGCTGGAGAGGACCTTTAATAGCCGGTATAGCCCTCTACGGCGGGCTATAAGGCTATATTAATATTTTATTACCATTCCTAACTAGGCCTACCCCTGGCTGTGCACAGTGTGGGGTTGACCGCAGGGCCTGGCCTTTGGCTAGGTTCTGCACCCAACTCCTGTGGGCAGCCAACCACTCACTGCGCATGTCCTTTGACTGTGCGTAGCATGGGGTTGGCTGCTGCACTCAGGCCCTGCACTGATCCCCCATATGGCCAGCCATTCGCAGGCTACAGTCAGGCTGCACCCAACTCACCCATTGGCAGGCAAGACCCCTTTGCTGGCCAATCCCCAAAGTCCTACAATGCCCAAAGTCCCTGCCTCCTTTTTCGTGCTGCTGTGGTATTGCAGTACAATAGCGAAAATACATGGGGGCAGCAATGAGAGCATTGGTAGTACTGTGGTGCCACTGTACCATGGGAAAATTTTGATTTGACCCCAGACGGTGGCCCTCTGGGAATCCCCCACAAGACCTAGGAAGTCTGGGTATCCCTAACCTACTGCAATGCAACACAATAACATAACTGAAGGAGATATGAGCAGAACCCTAAACACAACCGGAAGGGATAGAAATCGACAACGAAACTGGAAATTTTTTCTAAGGCTCCATTTGAACAATTTTATGGATTAGTTTAAAAGTCTGTGTTAGGCAATGTTGCTTTTACTTGAGCACAGTGTTCCTTAAACAAGCATTATATGTTAAAAGCCCTAAATGGCAGTCACCTTTCTTGGACAGGAATTTTAATCTCTTCATTTGAGACTCGTAGTTTTATGTAATAATAATGGTCAGATCAACATGAATACAGTAAAAGAATGAAGCTACCGCACACCTAATTTCAATAAAGAAACATAGAATCAAAAAGTACGCTGGTATGCGTGCCAACCAGCCAGAGATTGCCTGCCTCTCGGAAAACTAATACGCAAGTGATTGTTCACTTGAATGCTGGATGCACAGCGTGAAATTCAATTTTTTCACATAATCATATAAAGAACACACAATAAACATTCAATAAACATTCAAGTTATCAAAATTCAATTTCAGCACAATTAATGAGTGTGTTGTACACGTATGTTCTAGCCTTTATTTGGCTTATTATTCTTTCAATAGTATCGACTGTAATCATAAATTCCACCGGTATAGAGAATAGTGAGCCCAATGAGTGCTCGAGAAGTGAGTCAAGAGTGTGTAATTCACCATGAAATCAGTAAGAAGTGAGTACACAGAAAAAGTATTATAGTGGAGAATGGGGAATACAATCACCGTGAAATCAATAAGAAGTCAGCACACAGAAGAAATTTTTGGGAGAAGACTGGAACAGCCCATTGGGAGAATAAAAGTAATAACCACTAACTATAGTGAATCACATAGTGTTCTCAAAAATTATGATAGCAAAAAAAATAAAATGTAATTCACAGTGAAATTCCTCCCTAAACCAATGGAAACCAATAACACGATATAAACAAAGAGCACATGAAGTGCGCAATTAAAATACTGGCATAACATCGTATGCGTATCTAGATTACTAAATAAGAAGGCCTTTACCTCTTTGGGCATGTGCGTCAACTACAGCGCTAAACAATGCAGACCTTCGTTGAAAAAATGATTCGCAAGCTGCATGAGATAACAGGCATGAAGACCCTGTTGTGGGATGAAATTTAAATGCAGCTGTAAGCTAAATACACCCTGAATCTGAGAACAAACTCTACTACACCAGTTCACATAATTTACCTGAAAAACGTGCGTAATGGGCTTGAGCAGGCCCATAAAATTATGAACCAAAGTGAATCAAAGCGCCAATGCGTCTCCATGGTAATCTTCCCCGATTAAGAAAACACTGTAAAAAACATAAAACCCCTCGTGAGCACAACGCATCAATGTGACCACGAAATAATAGAACTATAAAGTGGGCTAGTGCTTAACTCGGACTAACCGATATCTCCAGGAATGCTGGTTCACATCAAAACTAGTTTACCCGGACTCAACAACCAGACGGGGGCCGGAAAGCCTGTTTTTGAAAGGGAGCGCCATCATCGATATAGACAACGGCCGCTACGTACTGAATCAACCATACTCTGAGTACTAAGAAAGCAGTCGCCATCTTTAAACATGCTTAAATGGTGTATCCACTCAGAGGTCAATACCTGTGATAGCTGCAAGCATTCCAGTATGCAATGTACAGGAACACCTATCCCAGTGAAAAACCAACAGAACCTGCCAAACAGTCTATTTTAACTAAAATGTTGAGCTCAAGTAACGTAATGCAATGCGTGTTACTCATGTCCTGTGACTGCCACCTATTCCACGCTGCAGCCTATGCCGAAAGCTGTGTTTGAGTGATAATACGAAGGCTGAACTAATCCTTGGATAAATGGCCACATAAAAACATGATCAAAGTGAAAAAAGAAAGAAAGCCAGAACGATGAAGAAAGGAATGAAAAACAAAGAAAGACAGATCAATGGCAAGGTCCATGAAAGTCTTAAATTTAAGAACAGAGTCCTGATAGTCAAGCACATGGTGAACATGAGGATATGTTTGGAATAGTGGTTTTGCCATGGGTGAAGCCCATTTTACATGATGTCATAAAAAACTAGGCAGAATTAAGACAACCCTAACAGAATAAATGAGAGCAGTATATGTTACAGTCAAAGTGTGAAATCCCGGTATTGTATAGAATGCCTAGGTAATGTATAGAATGCCTGATGGTTTTCGGCAAACTATGAAATATAATTTTTTTACATACTTTTCCTAGGCATTCTATACAATTGCTAGGTATTATACAGAATGACCAGTACCATTTACGCAAAGTGTTAAAAGGCCACAAGATGAAATTCCTAGGCATTCGGCAAAGTGTGAAATCCCGGTATTGTATAGAATGCCTAGGTAATGTACAGAATATCTGATGGTTTAGAGGCGAACTAGGAAATGTACGTTTTTTGTGAAAATGTTACAAACTTTTCCTAGGCATTCTATACAATTCCTAGGCATTATACAGAATGACCAGTACCATTTACGCAAAGTGTTAAAAGGGCACAAGATGAGAAGCCTTTATTAATTAATACGCATTTGAAACTGAAAGAACAAAACTGCGAAATAAAGCACAGGATATTCTTACCAGAAAACAATGAAAGCAGAACTGAGATTGAAGTACTTGTTACACTAAGAAAGGCCGGAGTAACATGTGGAATTGTACTCACTTTTATTCTTCAGACAAAAACACCTTCTATTTTGGCACTTTGATCTTGTACATACATTTCACGACTTAAAGAAGAATGAGAACAGAATATTGTTACCGGTGAAACACAAAGCAGAACTGGCATGACCTACAGAATGTGAACAGAATATTTTTACCGTAGAGTCGAGGTCACCTGGGATGTGGAACATTTAGAAACTTGCGAGTGTTGTTAGGGTGCACAGCCAAAATATTGATTCCAAATTATCGACCAACATTAATATCGAGATAAAAATGTCGAAGGTGAAGAATATCGAGGTCAAGAATATCATTGGACAGAATATCGACCCTAAGGTAAGTAATATCGATTTTTTTTTATATCGATGTAAGTAATATCGAAGTTAGTAATATCGATATCAATTATATCGATGTTACTAATATAGATATTTGTTTGTTGTTATGTATTTTATGTGTATGTGTTATATGTTTTTTGTTAAGTTTTTTATTTGTTTTGAATTATATGTGTACTATTTTTTATATATTAAAAATGTTATATTTAATTTAATTTTATGTTTTAGTACTGGGGCGGGTTGTGGGTTTATAGGGGAATAGGGTGGGAAGTAATTTAATTACAGTAAATTAATTATTGATTTTTAGTAATTGTAAATTAATTTTAATTCATTTTTGTGTTTAAGTTCTGTAGCGGGTTGTGGGTTTATAGAGGAATTGGGTGGGCAGTAATTTAATTGTAATTAAGTAACTATTTATTTTTTATTGATATTGATAATTATTTTATTTATAATTAAATATTAATTGGTAATTCAATATTTTAATTGCTAATTAATTTTTTTTAATTGGTAATTGAGGTTTGTTATTGGTAATTACATTTATTAATTGGCAATTAATTATTGTAATTGGTAATTAAGGTTTGTAATTGATAATTACATTTTTCATTGGTGATTACATTTTTTAATTGGTAATTAATTGTTTTAAATTGTTCATTGATATTTTCAATTATTAATATGTGTTTTGTTTCGAAAAATATTGTAGTGTTCAATATTTATTATTTGTTCATTTATATTTCTTAAATCATATTTATTGGTATTCATTGTTAATTTATTGTTAATTAATTATTTAATTGTAAATATGTTTTTAGTAATTGTTAATGGGTATTTGCAAATGATCTAGAGTTATTTAAAAATTTAATTTTTAATTATTTTATTTACAACAATTATTTATAAGTATGTTATATTTAACTTCTACGCTATCCAATGCTTTCCCTACTGTTGCACTCTCTGGAGTTGGAATAGTAATTTTTACCCCTATGCTATCCAACGTTTTCCCTACTATTGCACTCTCTGGAGTGGGAATAGTAATTTGTACCCCTACGCTATCCAACGCTTTCCCTACTTTTGCACTCTCTGGAGTTGGAATAGTAATTTTTACCTCTACGGTATCCAACGTTTTCCCTACTATTGCACTCTCTGGAGTGGGAATAGTAATTTTTACCCCTACACTATCCAATGTTTTCCCTACTGTTGCACTCACTGGAGTGGGAATAGTAATTTTTACCCACCCGCTATCCAACATTTTCCCTACTGTTGTACTCTCTGGAGTTGGGATAGTAATTTTTACCCCTACGCTATCCAATGTTTTCCCTACTGTTGCACTGTTTGGAGTTGGAATAGTAATTTTTACCCCTATGCTATCCAACATTTTCCCTACAATTGCACTGTTTGGAGTGGGAATAGTAATTTTTACCCCTTCGCTATCCAAAGCTTTCCCTACTGTTGCACTCTCTGGAGTTGGAATAGTAATTTTTACCCCTACGCTATCCAACGCTTTCCCTACTGTTGCACTCTCTGAAGTTGGAATAGAAATGTTTACCCCTACGCTATCCAATGTTTTCCCTACTGTTGCACTCTCTGGAGTTGGAATAGTAATTTTTACCCCTATGCTATCCAACGTTTTCCCGACTGTTGCACTCTCTGGAGTTGGAATAGTAATTTTTACCTCTACGCTTATAGACCGGTATCTCTACTATTGTGCTCTCTGGAGCGGGAATGGTAATTTTAAACTCCATGCTATCCAACATTTGTATTAATGTATTTTTTTACTGATGGATTTTGAATAGTATTTTTATTTATTTAGTTATTTAATTTTTTGTATAAATTTAGATAATGTAGTATATAATTAATTTTAAATATATTAAAGGTATATTAATTATTTTTAATTTATTAAACATTATTCTTTACTTTTTATTTATGTTTATGTATTATGTTGTAAATGTATTTGTAATTTATAATATTTCTTATTAATTTATAAACTGTTAAAATAATTATTACAACTTATTGTTAAGTGTGTATATATTATATATTTCCTTTATATGTTTAATTAATGTATTATTATTATATGTGTATTATTTATTAATTTTAAACATTATTAGATATTTTTAACTTTGTTTATTTTATTTATTAGTGTTATTTACTTTATTTTTCATTTATATTTTTACAGAAAAAAAACAATATTTTTAACATCTATATTTTTTTGCGATATTTTTTTACTTACCAGGTTGTAGATAGGATGTCGATATTCTTGCCTTCGATACTTCTGCATCGATATTCCTGTAGGTCGATATTTTCAACGTCGATATTTTGTCAGTGATTCTGTTGTTAGAAATGCACTGTCTAAAATTATATTCAAAGTTCCTGAAATTTCTTGTGTGGATCCCAATCTAGTTTAATGCAGGTATTGGAGTCCTGCAAACACCTTTTCATAAAATGAAGAATCCATGACAACTAAAGTGTCACCTTTAGCGGCCAGCTGAAACATTACCCTGGAATCATTAGCCAGTTGGTGAATGATGTGTGCCTTAGTTTTCATGAAATTAGATTTCACTTTCGGCCGCAGGTTTAATTTGGCGTAATCGTTCTTAATTATGGTTTCAAATGTGTCTAGTAATTTATGTGACACAGGTGCCATATATGTGCTCTGGGGTTTAAATTCCTTATACTGAGTGTCGTGTACTCTGTGACACAGAGGCAGTACATTGGTGAAAAGTGACGTAGATGTAGGTTCCTCATGAACCTGAAAGTGGACATATCTATCTCCAAAGCATTGCTGTGATACAAAGGTACAAAGGAAATGCCTTTATTCAGGATTTGTTGCTGAGCTTTCGTCAATTTAATGGAGGACATTTTTATGATAATGTCATGGTTTTCCTCTTTAAATTGCGCGCATCTGTTTCTTTTTCTTTTGCTCCTCCTGATTTTTTTTAACTGCTTGGGTCTGGCGGAAGGCCAGAGATTGGGCCGCTGACTAAAAAAAGGCATCTGGTGAGATGCTGTTGCTGTTTTATATGAGGCGGCTCCTGTTGAATGTGTGCTTGAACCAACTATTTGTTGAGAATACAAAGGAGTCCAGGTCGCTTCCATTTCTTGGACTGAAACCATGGATTCCTGCAATGATGAGATCCGTTTTTGAAAGGGTCTCCTCCTGGCATACGCCTCTGCCCAGGTGTATACTTCATTCAATTTATAATCAATTGTGTCGGAGTGAAATTTATTAGTTTTCTTCCTTGAATGTCTTTACCATAGGCGTCTAGTTTGTTGTTGAGGTCATCTAGAGTGATCTCCCACTATTCCGATTCACATCGTGTTGACAAGTCTGCTTTAATGATCTCTGCTTCTTCTTCCAAGTCTCTGATGGTGCGGGAAAGTTCTTCGATCAAAAGCAGAATCAAGTCTAAAGAACACTTGTTAAGTACTGCATGCTATTTTTCCATAAAACATTTGTTAAACTGGAATTTGTACAAAAGTGGTTTAATAGGTAATCTTAATCCACGTGGTATACGCTGAACTTTGTGGTACTGAATTATTGTTGATGCATGTAAACACTGGCTGAGAGCCCTCCCAGTAATAAACTCAAGCTGTTTTACTTGTTGGAATATTAAGCCTCCCTGTACGTTGAATGTGGTTGTCTCTGGAATGAGTGCGCATGTATCATTAGCTCGAGATGATGTGTAGGTGCAGGTATCTGCCCCATTATCAGTAATGAAAGAAATGATTTCAAATTACCTTGTTCACAGTGTGGGTGCTGCCAACTGAACAATAACGTATGGATACAGTAAATGAATGAAGTTAGCCCACACATATTATCAACAATGAACAATAGAATCAAAAAGTATGCTTGTATGCATGTTAATGTTAATTACATTTGTAGAGCGCAGCTCCTACCCGGAGGTGTCCTGGCCCTAGGGTGAAGATCTCGAGAGGTATCATAAGATTAGTGTGTTGCGTGAGCTAGTCTGTGAAAAGCCATGTTTTTAAAGCATTTCTAAATGCCATCAGATTGGTCATTCGTCTCAGATGTATTGGGATGGTATTCCATATTTAAGCAGCATTGGCGATGAAGCTTCTACTGCCCCAGCTAGCTTTTTTCATCCAGAGTAACATCACCAATTTAGCATCTGAGGACCGGAGTGCTCTTTTAGGTGAATACCAACGGAAGTGTTGTTTTAAAAAGGCTGGGCCTGTTCCCTGGAGGGCCTTGAAGACCAGGCATAGCGCCTTGAATTGGGGGCGCATCCTAATCGGTACCAATGAAGTTTTTTGATCTCTGTTTTAACCGATGCATATTTTGGAGTGCCCGTGAGGAGTCTGGCCGCTGCATTATGCAGCATTTGTAGTTTATTCATTGCTCCTTCTTGTAACTTGAGGTAGAGACTATTGCAATAGTCTAACCTCGACATTACCAATTCTGTAACTACTGTCTGTTGTGCATCTTTAGGTAGTAGAGGCATTATTTTCTTGCATGATCTAATGATGTATGAAGTAGTAGGTGCCACAAAGTTCACATGGTCCTTGAAACTAAGTGTGTCATCAATCCATACTCCGTGCCAACCAGCCAGAGGTTTCCTGCCTCTCGGAAAACACACGTTTTCCGAGAGGCAGAGTCAGATTGACATGTTGTGCTCACGAGGGGTTTTATTTTTTTAACTGTGTTTACTTAATCCGAGAAGATTACCACGGAGATGCATTGGCGCTTTGATTCACCTTGGTTCATAATTTTATTGACCTGCTCAAGCCCATTACACACGTTTTTCAGGTAAATTTTGTGAACTGGTGTAGTAGAGTTTGTTCTCACATTCAGCGTGTGTTTAGCTTACAGCTGCATTTCAATGTTGTCTCACAACAGGGTCTTCATGCCTGTTATCTCATGCAGCTTGCTAATCATTTTTTGATTGCCACACCTAAGCGCATTAGGAGGTTCTTCCTTTTTATTCACTGTCCCTGTACTTTGCATCAGCATGTTATTGTTTATAGCAGTACTTATGGTATGTTTACATTTTTACAGTCGCCCCTGAAGAAGGGATGCTTGAAATCCCGAAATGCATTGGGCACATCTTCTAAAGAAGACTTCATACTATTGTTGATTTGAAAATCAGCATTATGTTTGCGTTTATGTTTCTGTAAATTTATGATTACAGTCAATACTATTGAAAGCACCTTTGAATAATAATCCAAATAAAGGCTAGAAAATAAGTGTACAACACACTGATTAATTGTGTTCAAATTGAGTTTTGATAACTTGAATGTTTATTGTGTGTTCTTTACATGATTATGTAAAAAATTGTATTTCACGGTGTGCATCCAGCATTCAAGTGAATAGTGACTTGTGTATTAGCAGATCAACATGAAGCCAGATTTGAAGCCGAGTAATAATAAATAGAGCCAAAAAGTTAAGTAGCAAAATAGTGAAAGGAAATCCTGGGCATTTGTGGTAATGGTACCCGCAGTTTTTCTGCTTTTGGAGAAGATCCTGGTCCTGCCGCATCAAAGGGGAGACAGAGTCCAAAAGGCTATGCTTATCTGGAAGGGGCAGAGGGAAGGGATTCGTTTCTCTCCATAATGATAGGGATGTAGAAACTCTGCTGGTAGGGAACAGAAGAAGCTGTTTTCTACTAGTGTGGTGAAGCTGATAAGCATTTGATTAGCTTTTCTCGTATTTGTGTGGTTCTTCACTTGCCTCTGACATAAGCAATGGTGATGTTTTTCTAACGAAAATAAGGCATTAACGAAAATATATTTACCACAGTCAACTGTGCAGTGGTAAATGGTTGTTTGTCGCTGGAACATTCGAAGAAATGTGCTGCCTTTGCATTGAAATTTATTTTGGGTGTTTCTGTAATAAATGCAAACCACAGCATAGTAATGTAATATAGCACAAAGCAAAACACCAACATAATAAAAGCACAGTAGGGCACCATAGAACACAAAACACAACAAAACAACCATTGTGAAATACATCAACAACAAAATGCAATAGGCCAATACAAAAACACCACAGCAAAGACAAGAACAAATCGGCGTCAGAATAAATGCAACACAATCACACAAAACATTACAGCAACAACACCTAAAAACAAAACATAACACAACACTGCAGCAGAAAAACAACACAATGGGACAACACAAAATAGCACAGTAGCACACATAAACAACAGAACTGAACATCACCACACAAAACAGCCATTAGCACACAGCATTCCAATGACACATTATGTTCACATTTACAACAGCACACATGTATGCCACAATGGAACAGAACAGAGCAATGTACAAAAGCCCAACCACAACAAAAAAAAATCACATCACTAGCACAAATGAACAGAACACAATCTCCCTCCAGTGGGTGAACGAAAAAAAACACACGTACCATAACTATAGATCAGCAGTCATAACCTGTTACTCGTGCAATCTGGTAAAGAGCACCATCTTAAAACACGTACAGCACCTGTCAGTTGACTAGTACTATAATTGTTTGGCCAGAATGAGAACATTAAGAGCAATCCTGCATGAATCAGGTGGGGGGCCAGGTGCATCTGCAAAGGAGACATACACCATCACATAGAGACAGAAGGTAGAGGGGTATGATGAGAGCACTCTGAGGTTTTTGTGTGTGAAGAAGGAAGCTTATATGACCAAGAAATAAAGGAGAGACCTGCTGCCTCTACTGGAATTGCAGGGTGTATCATGCTGATGAAATGGGCCAGGGAATGGGGAGTTGGTGTGGTATGCATCAAGTATAGAGATACATAGGGCTTGACTGCAATGTCGGTCAGAGTTGCCTCTGACCTACACCATTGTGTATGTCAGAGGAAACTCAATTTGGTTCGTTGCATGAGTTGAGTTTGAGTTTGAGTTTAAAATATTTATAAAAGCGCACTTTCACCAGCGGTTTCATGGCGCTGCAGCAAACAAATCCCCAGAGGGGGAACAGAAAATAACAAAAAGAGAGCAAAAATAAGAACCAACCTAGTTAAAAGACTTAGCGAATAGGTGGGCTTTGAGTTTCTTCCGGAATTGAGGGTAATGAGTTAGAGATCTAAGCTCTAAAGGCAAGGAATTCCACATGACTGGGGCAAGGGTCGCGAACTTTGATCCTCCCCATTTCTTCCTCCGGAAACGGGGGACTACTAACAAAGATTGTGAGGATGATCGTAGATCCCTAGTTGGTACATACGGAACGATCTCAGAAGTGATGAAAGCCGGAGTCGCGCCCAGTCGTGCTTGAAAGGTGATAGAAGCAAGCTTAAACTGGACGCGTTCACGGACAGGGAGCCAGTGCAAGGATTTGAGAAGGGGTGTTACGTGATGAGATTTTGGAAGATTGAACACCAACCGTGCCGCCTGGTTCTGGATCAGCTGCAAGCGTTTTAGACAATATGCAGGAATACCTGCATACAGGGCGTTGCCATAATCCAGGCGGGAAATAACCATCGCCAGGATGATCAGTTTCAAGGCATCAAAAGAGAAAAAACGGGATACCTTGCGGATGGTGCGTAGTGACAAAAAGGAGGAGGACACCACAGAACTAACCTGGGAGTGAAGAGTGAGCTGGGAATTGAGTTTAATACCTAAAGTTTTGACTGAGGTAGAAGGGGCCGGGGGAGAACCTAGGGAAGGGGGCCAAAAAAGAGAAGACCAGGGACTGGAGCAACCACCGTCAACACCAAGTCGGTCTTATCTGGGTTAAGTTTCAGGTGGTTGTAATTCATCCAGTCCCGGATAAAAATCATAATGGACTGAAAGTTTGAAATGGAGGCAGAGGAAGAAGACAGGTTGAAAACAAGTTGGAGGTCATCCGCATAATTGTACACGCTGACCTCCATTTGCTGTAACGAAAAAATAAGGGGGGCGATGTAAAGGTTAAACAGAAGGGGTGAGAGGGAAGAACCTTGGTGGACCCCGCACTGAACTTTCTGGAAGTCCGCAGAAAAATCACCCAGGTGAACCGCCTGGGTGCGGTCCCTCAGGAAGGAGGACAACCATACCAGGGCGGTACCTCCGATCCCCGCCGCCCCGACACGGGAGAGTAAGATGGCATGATCAACCATGTCAAAGGCGGCTGAGAGATCGAGGAGTACTAAAGCTTGGGCCTGGTTGGTATCCGTTCCCTCCCTGAGGTTGTCAAGGACCGAGAGAACTACGGACTCCGTAGAGTGTGCGGGGCGGAAGCCGGCCTGGCGGGGAGCCAGAACCCCATACTCCTCCACAAACGTGCTCAAAGACTTGGTGACATGGCGTTCGAGCACCTTAGCCAGAAATGGTAGGAGAGAGATGGGGCGGTAATTGGCGGGGACCGAGGGGTCTGCGCCAGGCTTCTTTAAAATGGGGACGATAACAGCTGCCTTCAGTGAGTTGGGTACAACTCCCTGGGAAAGAGAACTGTTAAGGAAATGAAGAGGGGGGTCTGGACAAGTTGTGTAAATATGGCGAAGAATGTGGGCGGGGCAAATATCCAGTGGGGAGCCAGATTTGACCAAAGGAATAATCGAGGTAAAAAATTCCTTAGTGAAAAGGGGAAGGGCATCAAGTTGTCCCTTAGGTGGGGGACACTGCGTGTCAACGAAAGTCAGGGAGGGTAAGGGAATGTTGGCTTTAATAGTTGCGATCTTCTCAATAAAAAAATTATTTAGGGAGTGACAAAGGTCCTGGGAGGGGGAGGGCTTAAGAGATGTCCTGTCAGAGAATGCCAAGTTGTGGACTATCGAGAAGATTTCCCTCGGCCGATTCTCAGCTGTGAGAATTTTAGAGGAGAAATAGGTAGTTTTTGCCACCAAGATGGCCTTTTTATATTGGGCCAGGAGAGCGGTAAACTCAGATTTAAGTATGGGGCAATATTTCCTCCTCCAGGCACGCTCGGCTCGGCGCACCGCCAGTTTGGTGGTTTTAAGATCATCGCTGAACCACAAGTTTGCATCCTTCTCACGCTTTGATGTCACCCGCTTCAGCGGGGCAATGGAATCACAGCCTGAGAGGAGCCAGTGTTCGATAGCAGAGACCTGGGAAAGAGTGGATAGACCTTGTAGGGTAGGATAGGAAGAGGTTAATAATACGGATAAATTCTCCGGATCCACTCGGCTCCATGAGCGGACCCAAACATTCTTTGGGTGCGGGGGCCTAACAGTAGAGTTGATGGGGAGGGTAAACGAAATCAAGTGATGGTCAGACCAGGTGCAGGGAAAGATGGACAGGGAGCCTACCGGGCAGTTCAGGGACCAGATCTGATCTAAGATGTGTCCTTTGACATGAGTGGGAAAATGAACGTGCGGCACAAAATTAAGAGATTGAAGGGTATCTGAGAACTGTTTAGAAGATGGACATTCCGCTGGGTCTGAAGGCCAGAAGTTAAAGTCTCCCAATAATAAAATTGAAGAGTTATTAACCGTGAGTGTGGCAAGTATCTCTTGAAAATCGGAGAGGAAAAGTAAAGGTGACTGAGGAGGTCGGTAAGTGAGAAAGCAGGTAAGAGGGGGAGTGGTCGATGTAGTTCTAATGACAAGGTACTCTGTCGTGGCGATATCTGGCAAGGATAGAAGTTGGAAAGGGAGGTCGGGTAATTACCGCCACGCCGCCCCCGGTCCTGCCGGTGGAACGGTCTGCTCGTAACGCATAGTAAGGAGCGGGGAGAGTGGCCAATAGGGTGGGGAGAGAATCATCACTAAACCAAGTCTCGGTTAGGAAAAGAAGATCAGGAGCGTGAAGATCCAACAGTACCGTCAATTCGTGTGAATGGGCCACTGCTGAGCGGGTATTAAGATAGTAGGCCGAGAGGGTCCTAGGAGCGCCTGAGCTGGCTTCCTCTCTGGAAAACTGGAGGGGAGTGAGGGGAACGAGAGGGCGGGGAAGCTAGGAAACAGGGGATAGATCTAGTGAAGATATGGTGGTACAAGTAGAGGCGGGCAGAGGCCACGGGCCATGAAGAGAACAGAGTTGGGAAGAAGTGTAAGTGATGATTTGGGCAGAGTGACGAGCCCCTAGCCCCGGTCGGTCGCGGACGGGCGCAGACGGGCTTGCCTTAGGTGCGCCTTCGGCGCGCAATCGTCGCGCCCGCTGCGCCCGTCCGCTGCGCTTCCGGCCAATGCACATGATTTTATAGAGGCATTAAGGGCAGTGGGGGAAGAAAAGGGGGCGTGGCCAGCGAAGTGGGCGGGGCTAAGTCCCTCGCTAGGGATGGCGGCCGAGAGGAAGGATTCCCCGTGACAGCGTCAAAATCAAGCTGTTCGGGGGTTTAGAGGTTCAAAGCCTGGCTTCAGTGCAAGTAAGTTAAAAACACAATAATTCACAGATTTAAAAGCAATTTCAACAATTCTACAGCGCTCCCGGCTTTCCGCCTCAGGAGATTTGTTTGTGTGGCAGCGCTAGCACTCAGCGCGCCCTTTTAGCCTGGGGAAGGGGGCGTGGCCAGCGAAGTGGGCGGGGCTAAGTCCCTCGCTGGGGATGGCGGCCAAGAGGAAGGATTCCCCGTGACAGCGTCAAAATCGGCTGTTCGGGGGTTTAGAGGTTCAAAGCCTGGCTTCAGTGCAAGTAAGTTAAAAACACAATAATTCACAGATTTAAAAGCAATTTCAACAATTCTACAGCGCTCCCGGCTTTCCGCCTCAGGAGATTTGTTTGTGTGGCAGCGCTAGCACTCAGCGCGCCCTTTTAGCCTGGGGAAAGGGGGCGTGGCCAGCGAAGTGGGCGGGGCTAAGTCCCTCGCTGGGGATGGCGGCCGAGAGGAAGGATTCCCCGTGACAGCGTCAAAATCGGCTGTTCGGGGGTTTAGAGGTTCAAAGCCTGGCTTCAGTGCAAGTAAGTTAAAAACACAATAATTCACAGATTTAAAAGCAATTTCAACAATTCTACAGCGCTCCCGGCTTTCCGCCTCAGGAGATTTGTTTGTGTGGCAGCGCTAGCACTCAGCGCGCCCTTTTAGCCTGGGGGAAGGGGGCGTGGCCAGCAAAGTGGGCGGGGCTAAGTCCCTCGCTGGGGATGGCGGCCGAGAGGAAGGATTCCCCGTGACAGCGTCAAAATCGGCTGTTCGGGGGTTTAGAGGTTCAAAGCCTGGCTTCAGTGCAAGTAAGTTAAAAACACAATAATTCACAGATTTAAAAACAATTTCAACAATTCTACAGCGCTCCCGGCTTTCCGCCTCAGGAGATTTGTTTGTGTGGCAGCGTTAGCACTCAGCGCGCCCTTTTAGCCTGGGGGAAGGGGGCGTGGCCAGCGAAGTGGGCGGGGCTAAGTCCCTCGCTGGGGATGGCGGCCGAGAGGAAGGATTCCCCGTGACAGCGTCAAAATCGGCTGTTCGGGGGTTTAGAGGTTCAAAGCCTGGCTTCAGTGCAAGTAAGTTAAAAACACAATAATTCACAGATTTAAAAGCAATTTCAACAATTCTACAGCGCTCCCGGCTTTCCGCCTCAGGAGATTTGTTTGTGAACATGAATATGGCAACCCCACATGAATCCCAGATGACGAAGAGTAGACACTTGTGCGGGCTGATGGGATTCTTCTTCAATAGATGTTGTTGTTTTCTTTCTTTGGCCTAGACATCTGAGAGTTTCTGCGCTCTCATTTTCTTTTGTTGGTTAGACCGGTAGTTTCTTGTTTTGTTGTTTAGTGATGGAGTGGGGATTGATCACTACTTGGTCTCTAAAGAATTCCCTAGGACCCTATATTGAAAGTTTTGTGTATTGAGCTGTGGAGAGCAGCCTTCAGGCTACGTCTTGGAGAAATGTAAAGCAGCTTGTTTTACCAGTCTATAATCTTGTGAATGACCAAATAAAAGGAAAATCATACCAGGTATATATATACAATATATGTATTTATTCTAAACACATCCCTCTAGTCTCTTTATGAGGCTAAAGGCAAAAGTACACAAGGAAAATGTAACAGCAAAGAGTAAATTAGCACAATATAAGTTGAGCCCTAGGGGCGTACCAAACCATATATCAATAAAGTGGTATAAGAACCACGACTTGCATAGACACAAGGCCTAGAGCCTTTAGAACCGCTAGGGCCACCAAGAACCACCCAAGGTAATGACACAGGGGACCCACGGGGGACACATGCAGTATGGGAACACTGCCGCAAATCACCATTAACTTCTATGGGGAAAGTTGCGGTTGGAATTTTAGAGATAAAAGACACTTAGAAGAGGACTTGGAGCAAAGCCCTTTAGAACTAGGAGGTTCTAGAGCCAACACCCATGGGAGCACCGGAGTACTTGAGTTACCTCACCCAGGGAAGCCGGGTGCATAGGTGTCTTTTCGTGTCGGGTTTCGTCGTCATTTTCAATGGCGATCTGCTGCAAAGTGCTGCTTGTTTCCAAGTGGAAAGTGTCCATAGTGATCCAAGCCTGGATCGGAGATGTGAAGAACCTGAAAGCAGAGGGGACAGAGTCTGGGTCACTAGCCTGTGACCAGGAGCGATTCAGGTGAAGAAGGTGAAGCTTGACTCTTCAGTCGCGAGGACCAGGAGGCGTCGATGACAACCAGGTTCCTGATTCGAGTTGTCCCACAAAGGATGTCAAGTGCTGCGGTGTCAGTTTCCGGATTGTACCCAACAATCCTTGGCAACAGCAACCCATTCAGAAAGCAGAGATAGGCTTTGGTGCAGACCAGCAAGGTCTGAGTGACTCACCACTTGGTAGGGATTCAGGGCACGTCTGGAGCAACCAGGGAAGCCCAAAGAAAAGTAGAGTTACCTTCGAGGGGACCCACCAGTCAGCGGACCAGGGATCGCAAAGGAGCCTTGATTGGAAATGCAAGAAGCGGGCTCACGGAACACTTGTGGAGTGTAGGACCACAATCTTTGGTGCAGATGATACTCAGGGCTTGGGCTACAAGTAACCTAAAGCACAACTTCAGGAAAGATTGGGAAGTTAATGCACTTAGCAAATGTGCAGGGTGTCCAGGGTTCCAGTTCCACATCACTCATGAGGGCTGCGGGTCTCAGCTTTGCTGGGGACTCAGGACGGCCTTAGAGAAGTCTAGGAATCCTCATTGTGGGCTGCAGGCACTTTGGAGCCCGGCGGGAGCTTCGAAGATGCAGACCAGAAAATGCTTTGTTGGTGCCTGTTTGAACAGGGGAGTCACTCCTTGACCCCAAGGTAGATTCTTCAGTCCTCTAATTGTTAGTAGAGCATCGAAGTTCCAGGATTCCGTTTCAGGGATTCATCCAGGTGTAACCTAAAGTCCCTTTGCCAGGGGTCCCTTACTTATACTGAAGAAAGGGGTAGGACATACTCTGGGGACCCACCTAAGGGAGGGTTTGGAAAGAGGGGTGGTTACACCCATTTCCTTTGTCCAGTTTAGTTCCACAGCAGGGGCTGAGTGTCCTTGCTACCGGTTTGAACTGGACTATGCAAAGGGACACCAATGTGCCCCCAGTGCAGACTTTCTGGCACTCTCAGAGTGCACCCACCCAGCCCCAATACACTAAAGCCTGTCTGGGAGGTGGTTACACCTCCCTGTGACAGGAAACGTATTGTCCAGGCCTCCCCTGCTGGAGTTTCATCCAGCAGCAGGAGGTCAGATGCGTGTCTGTGGCTGCAGCATCCATCTTGTGATGCGGGGGCTCGTTTAAACTATTACCGTGCATACAAGGGTGTACATCTCTCTCTCTCTTGAAGGGTGGAATTCTACCCACTTTGCCAGGACTGGCGGGGGTAGGATTCCAAAGTGTTTGACACCAAACAGGACATGTTTCCATGCAGCCATTCCACAGTTAGCTTTTACAGCGAGGCTATAATGCACTTAAGAGTATATGGTCTGGCTTCATCACAGAACAGCCTCAGAGAATAGATTCTGAAAGCTGCAGAGGGGTCCTGCTCATGCATGGGCACCCTCTCACACAAAACCAAGCACTCTGCCTTCAGGATTGATAAGGCCTGCCATTGGAGTGACTGATAGGTTTGTATGTGTCCGTGATTAAAGGTATGTATAGGTAACCTATATCTTAGTAAGGGATGCATGCACCATCTTGCCCAGACTGCAGTACCAGTCCTGTCGTGTCATTTTGGAAGGCTTCCCAGGGGTGGCATAATACATGCTGCAGCCCCTGGTAGGCCTATGGGGTACCTATGGCCTTGGTACCTAAGGTACCATATACTAGGGACTCTCAAGGGTACCCAGTAACCAAACTGGAGTGTACCTAATATACAGAAAAATCACTTTAGAGAGGGAGCAGCTAGGCTGGGGTCCTGGATAGCAGGGCCCCAGCCAGACTAATGTTGAGAAACAGTGAAACACCAGCAAAGAGTGGGGGTAACCTTAGTAAGCAGATCCTACTCTCCTACACAGTGCATCTTTCACAATGCCTTTGTGTGGTACTGTGCATCATCACAGACTTTATTTTATGCAAGAAATATCCGTATGCGCAGTCAAGCAGGTAGGCTTACAGTGCTTTCAAAAGAAGAGAGAAAAAGGACATAAGAAAATACATTTATTTTTACTTAACAGTCAAGCTCAGTTTAGATCAGTATTTCCCTTAAGGAGTCGTTAGTGGTAGGAGGGAGTGATATCATTCCAGGTGAATCTTAATTAAGTTGTTTATATTGTATGTGTTTTTATTGACCTTCTGTCACAAGTCTTTGACCTTCTGTCACAGGTTTTTTTTAAATTGCTATTTGCGTCTTTTGACGCCGTACCTGCACTTGCACTTTACTCTTTACCGGATTGCTGCCTCTCTTCCTTTCCTGTATTCTCCTCAATGGCCTGGTCTGCTGCGGCGGATTGCCGGTTGTGCAGAGGGCTGGGATCGCCGCTATCCGGCATCTCCTTTACCACCCTGTTGGGTTTCTGCTTCCTCCTCTGCATATGCAGGCTAGTCTGCCTGGACTATATAAACTGGCACGCCGAAGGCAAGTCCGTCTGCGCCCTCCAGCATCCCGGAGAAGTCCGGCGCTGGGCATGCTGCCCATGCTGCTGACGGTGCGCCTCTTCCAATAAGTTTTAGCAAAGAGGACTTGCTGCTCCTTAGGGTCCCTCCCTGACATTCATGTAATATGGCTGACCTGAGCGCAGAGACTGAAGTCCGATGCAATAACTGTGACTTGCAGTTCCCTCTGGTAGAGGGCCCAGCTCCCAGGCCCCCCTACAGTGTTAGTCAGGGTTATGCTAGGAAGAAGACTCAAGACTTTAAGGCCATTTTTGTCAATTGCCGCTCTATGCAGAAGCATGCGCCTTTAATCCAGGGTCTACTACTGGATGAACCACCCGATCTTTTATTTCTTACCGAAACATGGCTATTGGATGCCTCAAACCCCACAATTGCCAAGGCCATTCCCACAGGCTATCATGTCCTTAGAAAGGATCGTGTCAGTGGAAGGGAAGGGGGGTGTCATCATTTATAAGCATACCCTAGTCTGCTCCCTCATCTTGATTGAAATCATTGAGAACACAGAGCACCTGGCCTTCCGCTGTATTTTAACACCTCAACAAAGCATTGCACCTGTGGTTATTTACAGACCTCCTGGTCCTATTGAAAATGTTATCACATCTTTAACTTCTGCTATGTCCTCTCTCACCCTAAAATACAACGATTGTCTTATTCTGGGAGATTTCAACTTACACATGGAGAATAGGAATGATCCCCAGACTTCTTTGCTGGAGTCGCGCCACCCATGAGAAAGGTCACACCCTTGACCAAATCTCTCACAACTTTGCTATATCAGTCAGCCCTCCCCTGCCTATCACTTGGTCTGACCACTTTCTTCTCAAGTTCAATATCCCCCTCTGCCTCGACTTCTCGTGGGTGTGCAGGTCCAAAAGCTTCCTTCAATAAAGCCTTCCATAAAATTCCTATCCCTAAGCTGGTTGATGTCCTTGACTGCTCCCGACCTGACCTGTCCAACATCCCGGATGCGGATGCCCCCTTATTGACTCTTGGCTTTGGTCCAACATTGAGTCTTTAGCTCCGATATTTTCCCGTTCCTCAAAGAGGACAACCGCTCCGGCCCCCTGGTTCAATGATCTTCTCAGAACCAGTAAAAGAAACTGTAGAAACGAGGAAAGGAATTGGCGCAAGCTTTACCTGCTTGAAGACAAGAAAGCATGTAAAGATATTTTTAAATCTCACTAGGCCATGGTAAAAACAGGCAAATCCAATTTCTTTCAATCAAAGACTTATACAGCCAAAATCAAAAGCAAAGAAATTTTCGGTATAGCTAAATCCTTCACTTCACCAAAGGCAGGTTCAAATGAAGGGCCACGCACAGAAGCATGGGCCAAGCAGGTTACGGAATTTTATCACAATAAAATCTCTGTGATTCAACAAGCTTTTAGTAACGCATCGGAAGAGGAATTATCGTTCTATCACAATGCCAATAGCAAATCCATAATTTGGATCCTCCATACCTATATGTCTTCCCGTAGCTCCAACCGGACGAGTATATGGCCTTGTTCCTTAGCATTAAGTCAGGCTCTCCATCTGACCCTTGCCCATCCAACATCCTGATGTCATTGGCTTCCACCATTCACTCTCCAGTTCATCAGCTCTTTAATGCCGCCCTCTCCACTGGCATCATGCCTAAATTATGGAAGCACGCAAAGATACTCCCTCTGATAAAAAAGGCCAAAGCCAACGGAACAGTCCCAGCGAATTATAGGCCAATCTTTCTGCTCCCGGCTCTCTCAAAGGCATCGGAAAAGCATGTAAACAAAGCCTTGCAAACTCATATCAAAGAGGGGAGGCTTCTCCATGAATCCCAATGGGGATTTAGGGCAAATTTCAGTACAGAGTCCACCCTGCTGTAGGTGACAGACTCCAGCAGGGGCACATTTGACCTGGGAGGAAAGGCAGTTCTGATATTGCTTGATCTGTTGGCGCCCTTTGATATGGTCCCACATGAGAGACTCCTAACCAGGCTCAAAGACATCAGACTATGTGGGGCCGCCCTGGCTTGGATGTCCTCTTTTTGGTGGACAGATCTCAGGATATTTGGCTCCCTCTGTTTACATCGCTGGTGCCTACCTCTGCTGTGGGTGTCCCACAGGGCTACGCTCTCAGCCCTACCCTTTTCAAAATGTATTTATCCCCTCTTGCATTCATGGTAGAGGCTGAAGGCGCAAATGTTATTTATTAGGCTGATGACACCCAGCTGATTTTCTCCTATGATAAGGGCTCCAACCTTGATGGGGCCAAAATCGGGGCCTGCCTCACAAAGGTAGTTACGTGGTTCAAGATCAACCAGCTACAATGCAATCCGGATAAAACGGAAGTGGTTTTCTTTGGAAACTCGGTAATGGTTTACTGGCGCTCCTGGTGGCCTGCGGACTTGCCTCCGCCACCCGCAGAAAAGAAGAAGGCCAAAAATGTAGGAATTATGATTGATAAAACTCTCTCTATGCGTCCCCAGATACAAAACCTTACCGCAATATGTTTTGGCATCCTACGTATGCTAAAAAAATTCCTGCTACCGCTTCCGCTTGAAAGTAAGAAGATCGTAGTTTAGGCTATGGTAACCTCAAAACTTGATTATGTCAATAGCCTGTACCTCGGTCTTCCTAAATCTTTCATACAGCGCCTACAGGTGGTTCAAAACGCAGCAGCCAGAGCCATTTTTAAACCGAAATTCAGATCTAACATAACTCCGATTCTGAAATCGTTACACTGGCTCTGCATCAAGGACCGGATAGATTTCAAAGTCCTGACCATCTTTTTTAAAGCGTTCCACAATGTTGGAGCTGGCTACTTAAAGAAGCGGGTCAATAAATACACAACTCTGACGCAGCTTCGTTCCTCCATGGCCAACCTGGTCAGAGTACCCAGGAAACGTCTGACCCGCACAGGCGGCAGATCCTTTGGCTTCCTAGGCGCAAAAAAGTGGAATAGCCTTCCGGTGCCATTGAGGCTTAATTCCGACCTACTCTCCTTCAGGAAAAATGGGCAAACTTGGTAGTTTAATCATTAGGCTGGGGCTTTCTCGCTACATCCTCCCGCTGATTACGGCGCCAGGACATTCTAGTTTGAGTAGCTGTGCGCCCAATACAAATACCTTATTTCATTTCACAAACCTATTTGGGACCTGGTGTACAAAGAGGCAGGCCTCAAATAGGGTCGCAAATTTTGATTGTCTATATTTTGTTCTACCAGATTAACTGCTAGATTCATCAAAGACCCGTTTTGCGAATCTATAATAGCGATTCATAAGGAATTGCTATTACAGACTCGCAAAACGGGATTCATGTAGGAATCGCAATATTTATTACGATTCCTACAGCTTCCTTATTTGCGATTAGCTAATTGCTAATTGCAAATAAGGGATAACTTCCCATTCATTCCTATGGGCCTACAGGCCCATAGGAATGAATGGGGAGTTATTCCTTATTTGCAATTAGCAATTAGCTAATCGCAAATAAGGATGCGAATTCAAGGGTGCCAGGGGTGTCCAAAGGACACCCTGTAGCACCCCTGATATGCAAATTTACACAGGTGTTGTGCACACACCTGTCCTAAGGACATGTGTGTGTGTAACATACAAGTGAGAAAAATGCACTAAAGTGCTTTTTTCAATTTTTTCGCTATTTACCACGAAGTCAGACTTCGTGGTAAATAGCGACCAAAAATTGCGAATTCGCAATGAAAAAATGGTTAATGAATTGCATTTAAGGAGTCTCAAATAGAGATTCCTTAAATGCAATTCCTCGCAAATGTGCGAATTCTTTATTAGCGAATTTTGCATTTGGGATGATGAATCCCAAATGCAAAAATTGCCCTCGCAAAGGGCCAGATTCTCAGAATCTGGCCCTTTGCGAGCGCAATTGAGCTTGATGAATCTAGCTGTAAGGCATAGATCACTGGCTCAGATGTAAACAGGCTACAAAATCAAATGCATGACAAAGGAGTTGGAATTTGGGATTTTACTAATCCATTAACCCTTCAGGTGAAAGAAAAAAAATGAAGGTGCTTGCTCTGGCTGCCTTAGTCAATGCCACTGTATTGTGTACGACGAAATGAGTCAAGTATGCCGCTTTAAAGTATCTAGAGAACCACATGGATGCCCCCTCCTCGCATTTTGGTATGGGTATTGGTGTGGAATAATCCCAAAGCAGCTACATTAAAGAAGCAACTTTTATCTGACTGCCTTTCATTTGAGCTCGTAAGCAAAATCCCTTCCCTGATTAAACTATATGAAGGGCGTCTGATCTCCTGTGGGCCATCCAGGGCTGTTTAATAAAGCAGGGAAAATAGTGGACAATATATGGGTCTTAAAAGCTTTTTTACCCTGACTCTCAAGCGATCGAGATTGTCTCAAGCTCAGGGAAACCTCTGCCATAGTCTCCAGTGTGAAAAATTCAAAAGAAATGGAGCCTTGTTTGTTGCTGGTAAACAACCTATACAGGCAACATCTTTAGACCAGATTCCAATGTGGTTTGGTTGGTGTAGGAATATAGTGATACCGCAATACTTTAATGAGGACAGAAATATCGACAGGTAAGTGTAGATTTTTTTCTATACACAACTCCCCATATATGGACCTTGACACCATATATATTTATACACATTCAAGGTACGTAGATATGGATTAAATAATAGTAAATCTATACTTCTGTATGTGCACTTACCTTTTTCAATATTTTGGCTACAATATTTCAACCGTTTGGTTCACCATCTTGTCTCATATCCCAGTTTGCAGAACCCTTAGATGAGCCCTGTTTTTGCCACAACTTATCCAGACAAATGGCCATGCATTTTACGTCTTTTCTTGCCATTGTTATGAAGACCACTGAGAGCTTTACTTAGTAATAGTTTCCCTGGTTGCTCTTATACTACAAATCCATTTGGTCTGTTTTGCCAGTTGCCGGTTCTGAATGTGGCAATTAGTATAAGAAAGCATATTACTGGGCAATACTTATGAAATCATTATTTTTTGTCAAGTTTTAAGGATTGAGATTATTAGCCAATAATTGGCCTTAAATGCACAGTTTGTGTAAAGTTTTAGCGATCTGAAATTGATTTACGTTAGGCTATGTAGACTTGTCTAATTGTAATTTATTGTTTTTATTTAATGTACATGCTTTAGCTTTTTTTAATTTGCAGTTCCATGGTTTTCACCAAAAAGCACTTTACTTCTAACATAGATGTTTGCAATACATTCTAATAGTTCGCGTTGATAATCTCCAGTTGCAGACGGCCGCAGAACGACCTGCCTCATGAATATTAATTTAGCAGGTCATTATTTGAAACCCACTGGGATTTGCTAACAATACTGGGATGGTTACCTACAAGGAACATCAGACCGCTATCCCCGTGATTGCATCAATTTATCGGGAAAATGTTTTTAAGCACCTCGTGTTACTTCAAGGAACACGTGCTGCTTTCAATAAAAATACGTTTAGAGGAAAAATGGGTCCTTGGGATTCTGCCTACACCCCTCGAGGCCACCTGACACGACTGACAAAAGGGGAAGAGGAAAAGCTTCCGTTTACCAGTCTGTTACCACTTTCTTTGAGGAGTCAGTCACATTTCAATGGCTTCCACCGCAATTCCACCGCAAATTATGATACATCTCATTTTGAAATGCACCTTTCACGGCCCCTACTATATGTGATTCAGATGAGTCGTTACACCAATCTTGCGATTCAGGAAAGGCTTTACTGAATTGCAAAACGGGTTTAAGATATAGCAATGCACCATTTTGAGATCGCAAAATATGTCATGTTTGCAATCACAGGGCCTGTGACTGCAAAATGTTTTCATACACTTGGACTTCGGTCCATGAAATACTTTACACAACAATTCCCCCTGAGAGGCAAGTTCAAGTAGCTCATTTTATTGGCCAGTGCTAAGCTATTTAGCTGTTAAGAATCTTAAAACTCAAATTACTCCAATACATTTTCTCATTTTCCAAATCTGAAATGAAAGTTGTCGATGCCAAAGAGATGACCAGAAAGGCAGACTTTCCTAAAAGGCATTTAAAAAAAACTTAGTTTGCTCTGAAAAGTTCTCGGAGAGACTTTGAAGTGCTAAGCAGGCTACTTAGAGTACACATATGTGGGAGATCTCCATATTTCTAAGCAGAGGAAGGCAGGCACCTCGAAATGACGAGTTGTTTGAGCGGCTCCTGTTCCAAGCCAAGGCGAGGGCTTTGGAGCTGCCTGGCGGGCATCCTTCCGCGGCTCGCCCATGGCTGTGAATAAGATCGCCTGAGGGTATGAACGGACCCATCTTTGTTGCGGCTTTACAAAGTGCAGATCTGGGCTTGGAGGGGAGGGGGCGCGCGAGTCCGCAGCATTTGATCGACATTTGGTGCAGTGCCAAGTAGTACTAATAGAGTCTGATTGATAAGTCTTTGAAGAAATGGAAAAGGCTAGTTTTGGGTCTGGAAGCGCACACTGCAGGAGCACTGCTAATCGCTTTAGACAGAAAATATGACAGGTTGCCCAAGCTCAGTACGTGTGCAAACTTTTTATTACATTTCACGCTTAGTACTCCCTGGTCGCCCTTCAAGCTACTGATACCGCTGTCTTAGGAACCAGCAGTCACAGGATTCAGGCAGGAGAAAGGGAAGAGAGAAGACGCAGAATAAGAAAGATGCTCAGTTTTGGGTTCTACGTCCTTGTCAGAGAAGTCCTCAATCATTTGGCTTCAACCTTGGCACTTATCTTTAGTCCTGAGCAAAAATATAAACATAGGGCCTGATTCACGAAGGTAAACTTACACTTTTCTGTATGTTTTCTTCTTTTTAGTATTTTCAAACTAGATTCAGACTCCCTATACTTATGTGTACAGACTTCTCCTCACCCGAAGACTTTGCAATCAAGGTGAAGAATTCCACACACATAAGTATAAGGAAAGCAGGGTCGTGATGATCCGCATGTAGTTTGTGAATACTGAAAAGTATTTGACCAAACAAAAGTGTAAGTTTACCTTTGTGAATAAGGCCCATTGCCTTACTCCTTATGTTTTCTGATCAAATGTTTTCCCTAAACCTTTGTACACATTGTAGGAAACACATACTTGTTTATGAATTCCCTCTTTCCCTCTGTGTGTCTCTGGTCTTCTAATCAATAGAATGTGCAGCTTCAGCAGGAAAGAAATGGGGTATATGATATTACACTGTTACCCAAGACTTGGTTCTTTTGTAGTGCCTTTTTAACCTTTGCCTCCTTGGACCTTATGCACTCCTACCAAGTTTTTATGGTCTGGCTCGATAATGCACCTGGCACCAGACAAATATCTGAGCACCACTAGAGAGGAGCTCTGGCTCCATCCACAGGTTGGTTGCTTGGAGTACATGTTTTGATTAGGCAAAAGTTGTGTGCTTCCACAAAATGTGCTTGCTGTAAAGCTTCACATTATCATACAATGTTCATCTGAAGCCAGATGTAGGGTGTTGGACTTGGCCCTTTTTGCAGGGTCATCCCTGAACTTTTTGCCTTCATCCTGTGTTTGTCTGACCTGTTTCTGTTGGTTGTATGACTCTGGGCACTTTACCACTGCTGATCAGTGCTAAAGAGCATATGCTCTCCCTATTGTAAATCGTTGCATGGATTAGTGACTCCATGATTGGCTGATTTGGTTTACTTGTCAGACCCTGGTACAATGCACTGAGTGTGCCCAGGGCTTGTAAATCCAAATGCTGCTGGTGGGCCTGCAGCACTGGTTGTGCCATCCACAGAAGCAGCCTTTAAAAGTGTGTCTCAGCCTATGTGCAGTCTGGTACTGCCATGCTGACTCGGCAAGTGCACCCACTTGCCAGTCTCTAAACCTTCCCTTTTCTTCATATCAGACACCCCTATGGTAGGCCCAAGGGCAAGGTGCATTGTAAGTATAAGGTAGGACAAGACTTGATGTGTGTGGCATGTCCTAATAGTGATTACAGCCATTTTCGTTTTTCACTATTGCAAGGCTACCTGTTCCCCATAGGCCAGATTGGGCAGTTTGATTATTACATCTTATAATCTTAACTGAGTCAGGGAACTAGGTAGAAATTCGAGTTTAGTATGCCTTTACTCAGAATGATAAAATGCATCTGTTAGTGAAGTTGGTTTCAACATTCTGTGTTTGAAAACACCACTTTTAGAAAGTAGGTATTTTCTTGCCTAACCATCCAAGTCTGCCTCTGCTAGGTTGTGTATTCCTTGTCTGGAGTTTGAGTGACAGGGGCTGGGGGATTCCAGGAGATAGGGTGAGACTTGTTTTTATTCCCCTGTGCCTGTACTTGGTTTCTTGCCCAGACTTGTTTTTATTCCCCTGTGCCTGTACTTGCTTTTTTGCCCAGACTTGTTTTTATTCCCCTGTGCCTAACTTGCTCTCTTGCCCAGACTTGTTTTTATTCCTCTGTGCCTGTACTTGTTTTCTTGCCTAAACTTGTTTTTCCTTCCTGTGCCCAGTTCTCCAGCGGCCCCAGCCCGTTTTTCCCGCCGCTGCGTCCCTGCGGCCCCGCCCACCTGCAATCCCATTCGCCGCCCTGCTCCCGCCTCCCAGCTGCTCCTCCCTCCCACATCCCCTCATATGGAAGCCGGGCCGCGCTCAGCGGGGGCTCCGCTGGCGGGCCCGCTGGTGCACCTAAGGCACGCCCATCTGTGCCCGTCCGCGCCTTGACCGCACCCAGCACCAGAACCCCTGGCCCCTGCGCCCCCCACCGCACCCGACCCAGACTCAGCTACGACGCTGACTCCCTCCACACTCTCAACACCGGCCGAGACCAACGCTGCAACCAGGCCGCCCGAAACACATCCACGGACCCTTCTCCTGCCGCAGCTGCAGATTCACCTGCAACAGAACCATCAAACCACCAAGAACCAGACCCAACCACCTCCGCTTCATACTCCTCAACACCCGCTCCGCACGCAAACACGCCATCGAGCTCTGGGACCTGCTCAACACCACAGGCCCGGACGTAGCCTTCCTGACCGAGACGTGGTGGAACGACTCCTCTGCACCAGACATCGCTGTAGCCATCCCAGACGGATATAAGATCATCCGCAGGGACCGCGCCAATGGCATCAGAGGAGGAATAGCCATCGTCCACAAGTCCACCATCAAGGTCACCACCCAGGCAGACGACTCCCTCAACACCACCGAACACCTGCACTTCCGGATCCACACCGACCCCAAAACCACCCTCAGAGGAACTCTCATCTACAGATCCCCGGACCCCCGGCCCGCTTCCGCGACTCCATCCCCAACCTTACCAGCACCCACGCACTCGCCTCCACGGACTGCATCCTCCTCGGTGACCTGAACTTCCACCTCGAGAACAACAACGACGTCAACTCCTCCACGCTGATCAACAACCTCGCCAACCTCGGCCTCAGACAACTCGTCACCGCGCCCACCCACGCCGCCGGCCACACGCTGGATGCCATCTTCTCCACAAGCAGCCACGTCACCTTCGACCACACAACCGAACCCCACTGGACCGACCACTGCTGCATTCACTACACCTTCAAAAAACCAACCACGCACCATCGCACCCAACAGCTGTCTCGCCGCTGTTGGAGCAAAGTCACCGAAGATCAGCTGATCACCACCCTCTCCAAGAACCCACCCACCGACCCCACCAACTCAGACGCGCAGCCCGCAACCTCAGACAGTGGATCAACGACTGTGCCAACACCCTCGCCCCCTGAAGAAACCCTCCAACAACCACGCCAGCAAGAGAGCCACCTGGTTCACCGACCAGCGCCTGGCCTCCAAGCACGCACGCCGGAAACTGGAGAAGAAATGGCTCCACGAACGCACACCGGACAACCACGCAGCCCTCAAGGACGCCACCCGCAGACACCACCACCTCATCAGATCAGCCAAAAGATCCTCCTTCAAAGACCGCATGGATAACAACGCACACAGCAGCAAAGAGCTCTTCTGCATTGTAAAAGAACTATCCAACCCCAGCGCCAACACCAACGACATCCCGCCCTCACATGAACTGTGCGACTCACTAGCCATCTTCTTCCACTGCAAGATCGCCGACATCCACGAAAACTTAAACACCACGACCGACCCGACCACGCCAGTCTCCACCCCTCTCCCGAACACCAACAGCACCAACCGCCTGACCTCCTGGTCCAATGTCAGCGACGTCGAGACACGCAAGGTCATGAACTCCATCCACTCAGGATCACCGACAGACCCGTGCCCACACCACATATTTAACAAGGCAGATGCAGCCATCGCACCCCAACTACGGAAGATCATCAACATCTCCTTCGAAACAGCGACATTCCCGGAAAGCTTGGAAGCAGGCCGAAATCAACGCCCGCCTCAAAAAGCCCAAGGCGGACCCCAATGACCTCAAGAACTTCCGGCCCATCTCCCTGCTCCCGTTCCCGGCGAAGGTCATCGAGAAAATCGTCAACATGCAACTGACCCGCCACCTCAAAGATAATAACATCCTGGACCCGTCCCAATCCGGTTTCAGACGAAACCACAGCACCGAGACAGCCCTCATCACCGCCACAGACGACATCAGGTGCCAATTAGACAATGGCAAAACATCTGCCCTCATCCTCCTGGACCTCTCGGCCGCCTTCGACACGGTCTGCCATCGCACTCTAAAAACACGCCTCCAAGATGCCGGTATCCAAGAGAAGGCCCTCGACTGGACCACATCCTTCCTCTCCGACAGATCCCAGAGCGTCCGCCTCCCACCTTTCCGATCCGAAGCCACCAACATCCCCCAGGGCTCCTCCCTCAGCCTGACGCTGTTCAACATCTACATAGCCCCCCTCGCACAAGTGGCCCGCTACCACAACCTCAACATCATCTCCTACGCTGATGACACTCAGCTCATCCTCTCCCTCACCAAGGACCCACGCACCGCCAAAACCAACATCCACGACGGAATGAAGGCCATCGCCGACTGGATGAGGAGCAGCAGTCTGAAACTGAACTCGGACAAGACAGAGGTCCTCATCCTCGGACACAACCCCTCAGCCTGGGACGATTCCTGCTGGCCAACCACTCTGGGGACAGCACCGACACCCACCGACCACGCATGCAATCTTGGATTCATCCTCGACTCCTCCCTCTCCATGTCCAAACAGGTCAACGCCGTCTCCTCCTACTGCTATAACACCCTCTGCATGCTCTGCAGGATCTACAAGTGGATCCCGACCGAAACAAGAAGAACGGTGACACAGGCCCTCGTCAGCAGCAGACTGGACTATGGCAACGCACTCTACGCCAGAATCCCAGCCAAACACCTACGACGACGACTACAGCGCATCCAAAATGCCTCAGTCCGACTGATCATCAACATCCCCCGCCGCAGCCACATCACCCCCCACCTGAGAAACCTACACTGGCTCCCCGTCGACAAGAGGATCACCTTCAAACTCCTCACCCACGCGCACAAAGGACTCCACAACACCGGACCAGCCTACCTAAACAGCAGACTCAGCTTCCACACCCCTCACCGCCAACTCCGCTCTGCCAGCCTCGCCCTCGCCGCCGTCCCCCGCATCCAACGAACAACCTCAGGCAGCAGATCCTTCTCCTACCTTGCCGCCAAGGCCTGGAACACCCTTCCTACCCACCTACGGCAGACCGAAGACCTACTCGCCTTCAGAAGACTCCTTAAGACCTGGCTCTTCGAACAGTAGCGAAGCTTCCACCCCCCTCCCCCCTGTCAGCGCCTTGAGACCCTCACGGGTAAATAGCACTCTCTATAAATAGATTGATTGATTGATTGATTGATTGAGTCAGCACAGAGCTGAATAGAGAGATCTAAATGCAGATGGGTGGGAGGAGTTGCACCTGTGACCTGAATAGGGCTGTGCCTTCCCTCCACAATGCTGGCTCCACCTCCTGTGGTGCATCTGATGTCTCTGCCCTGCACTGTGAAAGGAAAGAAGGAGACCAGTAAACAGAGTGCTCCAGAACTGGCCAGAACTGGTTTGGACTAGCCAAAGGCCTCTCTGCCTTCAAAGAACAAAGAGAAACTGTGTATAAAAGAGGGGACCCAGACCCCAGAACTTTAGATCACTACTGGGAAACAAGAAGAAACATTTCCTGAGGAGAGGAACCAGAGAGACTGAGGAGAGACTATCCCTAAGCTGAAGTGCTGCTTGGGGGATTGGCCTGCAGTGGTTGCCTGACTGCCAAAGAGAGGAGAGAGGAACTTTGTGTGTACTTTCATCAACTTGTGAAGGATCTCCAAGGGCTAGAGAAAGAGCTTGCCTCCTGCTGAAGTCTCAGGGACAACAGACTTCAACCACCAGCTACCCAAGAGTACTTTGGAAGTGCCTGTAGTGCCCGAGGACGAAGCATGTCGCCACCGCAGCCGCTGCCGTCGCATCAATGAACAAGGGTTTCACCACTGTAGGGGTCGCATCGCATCGGAGATGCATCCTTTATCGCCGGAGAAGCAGCCGCTGCTGTTGTATCACTGAACAAGGATGACGCCGCTGTAGCTGTCGCATCGCATCACAGAAGCATCTCGCATCCCGGAGAAGAGTGCCGCCGCCGCAGCCACTGTTGTCGCATCACTGAACAAGGGCATCGCCACTGCAGTTGTCGCATTCCCTCGCCGGAGCATCCCGACATCACCAGAGAAGCATGTCATAGGGCCTGTTGCTGCTCAGAAGAATCATTGAGTCGTCGCAAGGCCGTCGGGCATGCACGCATCGTATCGCATCGCATCAAGGAGAAGACGCCATCTTTGTTTTCATCGCACCGGATCTTCATCGCATCATGGCATTGCGAGCCGTATCGCCACGGAAGGGCAGTAAGAAACCGACGCATCACCATCCCTGCATGTAAGGGACCGACGCATCACCTTCCCTGCAACACTTTCGTTGTATAGCATTACGCATCCTAAGGTACAATTGACTCAAAGTGTCGCATTTTAACATCCAAAGAGAACTAAGCTAATTCTACCATTTTAAGTAGAAAATTGTGGATTTTTGTCGTTTTTGGTCTTGTGATGAGGTCTATATAAAGAATAATTCTTTTTGATATAAAACTTGTGTAGTGTCCATATGTAGTGCTGTCACTGGGTTACTGTATGTGTTCACAAATGCTTTACACACTGCCTCAGAGATACTCCTGTCTGCTTGAGTCAAGCTCCCAAGGGGGTGAGCAGGGGTTATTTTAGGAGTGTGCCCCCTCCCCTGACTGGACTTATGGGTCCCTATTTGTCACAGGTACCTACCTATGTCAACTAGAGACCCCCAAATCTAACATAGGGGGCGTGTCCAAGATGGTGTCAGTGTAGGAGCTGCATTGCTGAGCACCGCTGCACCTACTGAGCTACTGGCCGATAAAGAGTGCCCAGATGACCCGGTGTTGGCCGAACAGTGTGGAGGTGTTCGGGGGAAGGGTTTGGCTGGTCCCTCCCCATTACTGATGGTCCGGATTGCCTGATCTGTAAGTCTCGGAACGAGCCAGCGGCCTCGACACCATGAAGGCAGCCCCGGCGGATGAAGCAGCCTGATCCTGTGATCCTTCTTCGGGCACATCGACGAGCGGTGGGCTGCCTGACCCCCTCTGCTCTGGACCTGGAGTACACTGAATGCACTCCAGTGGCTGGCATGACCTAAACCGGACATCAAGGATGAGATAGATGAAGGGGCCTGGCTGCGCCCTGGCAGGGAGGCTCGCCGGAGCAGGCTAGGAGAGGGGTTGTAGGCCCGAAAGTATTGATGGCGAGGGGGGGAGCAGGGCCCTATCAACACCAAGCCTGTTTATGGAGCATCGTCTACACTGCTGGTACAGCCTAAGCGTGCCTGGCTCAGAGGCCTCAATGATAGCGGCGTCCAGTCTGTGGACAAGTGAGGCCTAGGCGGATGGCACAGATTGGAAGGGAACCCTACTGGAGGAGGGTCCTTACCCCTTTGCTGAAGATCAGCTGCAGGAGCTATGGTACCCGTCTGTCGTGCTGTCTGATGAATTGAGTGGGAGGAGGGAAACACTGATCCCCTGCACACCTCTGATTAGGGCCACTGAGCTCGGAGCGGACAGATGGGGAGACTATCACGACTTAAGGATTCTGCCATCGCACTGGGTTGCCACATGCGCACCAACCCTGGAGGTAGAGAGGCTATTAACTGGGGCTCTTACGAGAGGTGGACTAGGCTGTGCCCACCCACTGGATTGGCAGCAATGAACAGGCCTGGCTTGTTGCACTTCTGAGACGCTGACACTTTGAGCCTGGCAGGTCCTTCTGTGTTTTCCAGCTTCCTTGTAATCCCTGGGACTTGCATTAGCGATTTCAGCTGGGATTGCCTTTTCAGGACTGGAGTGTCCTGTTTCTGCTAAGTGGCCTGGCGGGATAATGTTCGAGGTCTTATTGGTGCAGCCCTGCCAGTGTCTTACATGTGTCTGAGTGGAAAATGCCTGCTGAACCCAGCTGGCGTTCGGAAGACTAGGCCAATGAAGCAAGGCACCGGGGGGGGGCACACTATTCCCTCTTTTCATGGTACATTTTATTATTGTTATCGGAACACAATTGGGGTAATTAAGTGAAAGGAAACATGATGCCATTGTGAATGAACCGAGACCCCACCACCATGAATCTACAGAACAAAAATCGTCACAGGTGGATGGAGCACACAGGAGATCCTGGCTGCCTTCCTCGGCCCCCTACTGGATCGTCCCAGAGCCCTGATGTGGGGGAGGAGCCCTGGTTATTTGCAGCTTCATGGAGTCCCTTTTTCATACCCTACGAGAAGATATAGCAACCCTGAAGACGGAAATGGCTAAAGAAGTCAAGGAGCTCTGTCACAAGATGGGAGACCTGGCACAGCGTGTGGGCACATTAGAGCAGATAGTGATGCCAGAGAAGAGGAGCTGGAGGCCTGCCGGAGACAAATTCTCAAACTATGAGACTGAAATGCTGCCCTCACCTACTACCTGGATGATTTGGAAAACAGGTCCTATAGGTCTCACATTAGAATAAAGGGGGTCCCATTGCAGCCAGACGGAGGTAGATTAGAGGGCTAGGTACTTAGACACTTTAGTCACACTGTTCCAGACCTGGCTAAGAAATAACTTATCCTAGATCTCATGCAATGACCAGGTCACCTGTCTTATACAAGACATCCTAAAGTCCCTGCATAGCTATCATCAGAAGGAACTAATCATGAATGCAGCGCAGAATGAAAACCCATGTCACCTTTGAAGGGACAAAAATGTGGCTTTATCAGGACATCTTATTCATCACACTGCAGCAATGCAGGGCTCTGAAACCAACGAACTCTCTGCTGCGAGAAAAAGGGGTCCATTATCAGTGGGAGCATCCGTTTTGCTTCAACTTTGCCTGGGAGGTGTAGACTTGTGAGGTTCGCACTCTGCAGGAGGCAGCGATGATCTTGGGGTTGGATAAGGAGAAGCGTGATCTCTCATGGATGCAGAGCCCTCCCCCGTGTTCGAAGTCACCCTGCAATCCACGACAGTCTAAGATCCTGAGTCCGATCTCGCTAGGAAAGCCCTCCGTATGACTCAGATCCGGAGGGCTTTCCAAGCGAGAAGTGCTCCAGAAGTCCAAACGAGCGAGTACGATGCTGCCGTACGCTACGGACTCAGTTTGCTCGGACTCCCATTGAACTCTGTGGTAGCCTGTGTACAGACATGTACACAGGCTCCCATAGCAGAAAAGAGGTGGGTGGGGAAAAGTGTATATACTGTGGTGGGCACCTCATGGTTCCTGCCACACTGTGAATGCCTGGATCGGGGGTCCCATGGGCACACCCCTGTGACAGATTCAGAGGACCCCGGGTGAAGGGGGTCCTGCTACTGCCCCCCCGTAGTATGCTTACGAATGCCGTTTCATCTCAATGAGACTGAAGTGGCTGTCCAAATTGTGCATGGTACTTGCTCGGTCGGAATACGGATCCATAGCGCAGCACAATTCGGCTACGAATGAGTCATACGGACAGGTTCGGGTCCGAGAAATGATTCAGTTGGCGCGTACAAGATCTTCGCATTGTACTTGGTCGTTCGGACCTGTGTACGATTTGATCATAAACAAGGGTTATGAATAGGATCTGGGAAAGCCAAATCCAATTTGGAGGCCTTCCAAACAACATCGGAATCAGGTCCTAAGTCTTGGAGCTGCAAGCTGAGTAAACCATCAGTGGCAGAGAGTCTCAGAGAAAGATCAGCTCTCCTGCAACAACTTACTCATCATGAGCCATCTCCAGAATGAGCAGATGAGTGATTAGGACAACTGGGGAATGAACGGCTGACGAATTTCACATTCTAAACAACAGACACATCTCTGCCTGCTCTTTGTCAACTCCAATGATACACTCTCCGAATCCAGGTGCTCAAGGCATTGGTTCTGAAATGCCTGGACTCAGTGTGAATCTCCTGCTGGTTATGGCAGGCATCTGAACAGCCCTTATCTTTTTTCCCTCTTGAGATGGATTTGGCCAACAACATGGACCCTATCTCTACGATACATTGTTGTTCACCTGTTGGTGTAGTTATTATCTCAGTCTTCTCTGTCTATCAGTCTTTACGATACCCACAGTTTACACGATCATATGATTCATCTTCACACCACTACACACTCATGGTTCCACAGGTATGTTTCCACCCAGTCAGGATGCCCATGGCTTGCTCCACTCATCATTTACATTGTAAAGGTACTCAGTCTTAATGCTATGGGCCTCAGTGCTCCAGCCAAGCGACTGGCATTGTTGTTGTAACTGAAGTCCGCCCAATGTGATATATCTCTTCTTCAGTAGACACACATTCTTACGAAAGACTGGGGTTGTATGAAATCGAGATGGTTCGACCCAGGAAGAAAGCTGGGGTGGAAATTTGTGTGGCTACACATTTCCAGACGTGTACACAAGAAGGCTGTGGAAAAACCTTTTTCCAGTGCCTAGAGGGTTGAGAGGATCCTAAGTCAGAGTACAACCTCCCACATCAAATTGTTAGACCACGAAAAAATACTCCAATTGACAACTAAGTGGCCAATCAAAATCGCACTTGAACGGGCAGGGGCGAAGTATTAAGTGTGAGGATAGGTATATGACTTCATCGTAAGGTGAGCAAGGAAGCTATTCCTTTTTGTTTAGTTACCCTCACACACCCTACTGGTGTCATGCTTCCTCATTGGGTCACCCTGACGGCTATAAGTCGGGGTGGGCTCAACCACAGTGTTGGGAACTCTTTGGAATAGTTAAAGACTAGGGGGAAGTTAAAGATATCTGTAAGGGTTATTAAAAATCTCTAAAAACGGGTCAATTTGAGTATTATGTTCCTATGATGTTACCTGTGAAGTTTGACGTCAAACTTACATAAGTCACACACTCTAACAAGGCACGTATCCACTGTTAAAATCCGATGCCTGAGCAGATGCAGCCTTAATTCTCTGTGTCTTGTCACTAAATACTACGTTACCCAGGATTCAAGAGTCAAAGCACGTAACATTACGACGCACTCACTCTAACTGGGCACGTTTCCACGGTTAAAATCCGATGCCTTAGTAGATGTAGCCTTAATTCTCTGTGTCTTATCGCTAAATACTACATTACCCAAGATTCAATAGTCAACGTGCGTAACGTTACAACGACGCTGTGACATCACACAGTGGGCGTTGATGTCAATCAGAAGCAGTTTTCCGCCTTACAAGGAAGTACTTATACGCCGGTTCCCGACCACAGCTTGCGAAAAGCCGGGGACCGGAACCGAGTAGGTTATCAGGCGGGGCAGGACTCTTGATGGAGTAAGTACCTTTTGAGGACCGGGGTGCATGGGGCACTTAGATATGTCAGTTCAGGGAGCAACGCATAACGGAGGCTTCACATTGAGTAACCTCTATCACCGGTCACTTACTCAATTTTTTTCCCCCATGGGATACACTATAGGGTTTGACTACATTGCTACCCCAACAGGCTGAGGGGTCCCCCGAGACACGGTTACTCTCCACAATTTGGGTAAGGAGAAACATTAAGAAAATGTGCATGTTTTGACGAGTGTAATGAGTACTTTTTACAATGGCAGTCGTACCCTTGTATTTTTAAACCTCGCAAATGAAGATGGCAGATCTGATGAAAGAGATTGAGATACGGTTTTCTACACTTTCTAATGCGCACACTCTGGCATGCAGTTAGTGTCAGTATGTGAGCAAAATCGCCACCACACAATAATCTGTCACGTAGCAATATTATGTACAGATAAAGATGTGAGTGGCAAATGTTTGGATGAGATTGAACACTTCTATTGGCATAGTCACTTGGCATTTGTTGGTTTCGGTCTCGATCCAACGCACGCACATGGGTAACAGCATCAAGGAGATACCATGATATGCTCATACAATGTTGTATGTTGTTTTTCTTTGTTCTCTTCACAGATGGAGAACCATGCATGACAGATGTATTATCTGTTACACACATAAGGATCAGCTACTCTGTCCTTCACTTACTGACAGGATAGGGAATCCCCTTACTGTCCCCCAGGGTGAATGCCCTGAAGAAAGTCCAGGACCTTCAAGGCAGCATATGGACTGAAACATGTTGGCACCCGGGTCATAGGACCATAGTACTCCCATTGACCCATTTTTAAAGATTTGTAATAACCCTGACAGACCCAAGAATAAAGGGAAACCGGGGATCTGTCTGAGGTTTTTTATCTTTATCTTCCCCCTGGTCTTCAACTATTCCAAAGAGCTCCCAACACTGTGGTTGAGCCCACCCCGACTTATAGGCGTCGGGGTGATCCGATGATGAAGCATGACATCACTAGGGTGTGTGAGGGTAACTAAACACAAAGGAATTGCTTCCTTGCTCACCTTACGGTGAAGTCATACACCTATGCTCACACTTCATACTGCGCCTCTACCCGTTTAAGTGCAATTTTGATTAACCACTTAATGGTCAGTTGGAGTATTTTTTCGTGGTCTTACACATTTCCAGAGGCAGGTCCTTCAAGTGCACTCAAAAATTGCAGGTTGCATACTTTCCGTGCAAGTCTCTCCATCAATACACCTTCACAGTTGCATGCTTGTATGCTCCCAATGACCACCAGAAGCCTTTTATCCGCCAAGCAATCGGGAGTGGACTTTTCTCTCCTGACACTAATGTTTTGATTGGTGGTGATTTTTATCTTGTGCCTAGAGTCCACCTGGACTGTTCACCCCATATGCGGGACAGACAGGGGTATATACAGGTGGAGTCAATGTGTGAGGTCACTGAATCCTAATACAAAGACCTACTCCTTTTTTTCAGTGGCACACCCGATGTCGTACACACTGATATAGGAGTGACATCCATATCGGATCATTCACCCATTACACTTACACTACATTTACCCATAAGCTTCCTAAGATCAAGGTTGAAGTATCTCAATACCAAATTAGTGTCCTACAAACCCACAAACAACGAGATACGGGGGGTGATTCAGGAGTACCTGGATATATATGAAACCCCACATACCCTGGTGGCACTACTCTGGGACTCGCTTAAAGCAGTAGTGTACATAGCAGTGTCTGCACAACTCAACAAAGATAGGAAGAATAAACATTCAGAATTAAAGGCTCAAGTGAAGATGTTGGGGGAGTATCACAGACAGGCTGGCTCATCAGGGTGCAGCATCAACTCATTATAGCTAGGAAACAGCTCAAGGCACTGGATATGGATACAGCGGAGTATGCATTACTTCGCACAAAGCAGAACTATTATGTAGGGGGTAATAAAGCTGAGAGACTCCTAGCCCATAGCTCACCACCAATGGATAACTGTGATTATCATCATCATCATCATCAACATAAGATTTATTCGACAGTACATGTCATAAAAGCTATATACATGAAGCAATAATATCACTATAAAAACATTAAGTTACAATCAGATAGATGGGTAAAATCACTGCATCAAGATGTATTATAGTGCAACAGAGACTTGGTAATAGAAAACATACATAAAATGTTATCAGTTTATGACAAGAACTTAAAATACCATAAAAAGATCCCAACATAATAGTAAAATCATATTTCATTTCCACAGATGACATAGTTCTACATTCAGTTATTTCGGTTATTTGCACAAACTATTTTAGATCTTATCGACAACATCCATCTTAAAAACGTTGCCATGGGGAACTGCATAGCTAAGGGATGAGTCAGTACAAATAATTCTCATGGCTACACTGAATGAACAAGTGCCCATGTTCCTACATGTCTGTGCCAACCATACTTTGAGTGGAGAGACATATGCAGGGCATACAAACACGTGCGAGTAGGTTCCCTCCAGATAGGTGCAGATTGGACATTTATTATCGCCTGTAGTGGACCTTTTGACAGTGAAAGACTTTAAAGGCAAACAGCCCACTCTAAACTGAAAATACAGTTTGCGATCTAAGGGCTTAGAGATTACATCCCAAATACTCAAGACTCCGGTGTAATTTATTTTTTTTAAACTTCCCTATCCGTGTGATTAAAGACTCCTCCCACACACATGTGGTGTGGCATGATTCAGATATCGCGGCTCAATTAGGTTGATTATACGCTGCTTTGTATACAGTTGAACCATTATTTCCTGCAGATTGTTCCTCATATTTAGAGCAGGCCCCTCTGACTAAACTCCCAGAGAGTGAGACAGCATTCCTAGATAAATATATCACAGTTCAGGAGGTATTTGGAGCAATGGGGGAGTTTAAATTGGATACAGCACCCGGACAGGACGGGTTTTCTGCTGCATTTTTTTCAAACATTTGCCTCGCAGCTGGCAACAGTGCTGACTCAGCTATATAACTCCTCCAGCTCCCAAAGCTCCCCCAAAGACGCTATGAAATTAGCTATTTTAATGGTCTTACCCAAGCCGAGGAAGGATCCCCAATGCTGTACCTCATACCACCCCAAATCTTTATTGAACGTGGATGCAAATATTTTTACCAGAATTTTAGCCACTAGACTGGAGTAGTATATGCCTGGGTTGATAGATCCAGATCAGACCAGTTTCATTCCGGGGTGCAGTTGCGATGATGACACCAAGCGCTTATTCCACCTGATCACAAAACTGCATGTTCACGCATTCCCATGTTACTCATATTGATTGACGCTGAAAAGCGTTCGATCAAGTACATTGGCCCTTTTTAAGGTTAGTTACTGTAGCCATAGCCATGGGACCACTCTTCCGTCAATGGATATGGGCTAGTTACTTGGATCCTGTAGCATCAATTCGAGTAATGGCCTGCTCTCCCATCCATTTACTATCCCTAGGTGAAAATGCCAGGGGTGTCCTCTGTTGCCACTCCTGTTCGCACTATACATGGAGCCACTGTTGAAGAGCAGGAGTTTCGATGGGTGGTCAACTCCATATGATAGCGCTGCACACAGATGAAGTTCTTTAAACAAATACTAAGCCCCGTCAATCATTGGCTTCACTGTTGGAAGAACTTGAGCTATTTGGTAAGGCATCTCGATTCAAGGTGAATGCTAGTAAAGCTCAAGCTCTTACCCTTACTATTCCACATGCCAAACAAATGTACCTAGCAACAACTTTCCCATTCTCCTGTGTGATGCAGGGAATTTCTTAACTGGGCATTCAAATGCTTTCCACCACCGAGAAGTCTGTGTCATGTAATTATACATCCCTGCTGGACGCAGCTTGTCCTTTGGTCCAATGGTGGCAGTGGCCCCATTTCTTGGCTAGGGCAAATCGAAGCTATAAAAATGCCTCTACTCACCAAGGTTTTTTATCTTCTGCAAACAATGCCTCATCAACGCCCCTCAAATCTTGAAAAAACTACAATAACTTATTGAGACCTTTATTTGGGGAGGTAAGCACCCTAGGATGGTCAGAGAACGCACATATTTGCAATAGCGGTGGGTGGGTTGGCAATACCACATGTGCTATGCTACTACCTGTGTTCCAGTTACAATTCCTGGTGGAATGGCAACGCTCAACCACGGAGAAGCATTGGTGCCTTCTGGATCAGCCAGTGGCAGACATTCATGTCCGGAAGATTCCGCTGAAAATAATCCCCCAGGGGTGTACATTGCCCCAGTGGTCAGGGCCATGGTGGGGGTGTGGGAAAAGCTTAGCCTCTATAGACATCTCTCCACTCCTATCTCACCGCTTACCCCACTTATAGGGAATGCAGCTTTCCCTCCAGCACTTCACGGTACATCATTCTCCTGTTGGCAAGATGCCAACTGCAAAAGAATAGGTGACCTCTATGCTGTCCAATGCCTGTTAGAGTTTCCCCAGATGCAAAAGGAATTTGGTTTGCCCGACATAGAGTGATAGTACTATAGTGCTATTCACCACTGGGTGACTAGCCCATCGATATGACCCCATGCAAGTAGACCAATCACCCCCTATGAACATTGGCTTGTATCTCGACTGGATAACCACCGTATCCTCTCCGACATTTATGCCTTTTTGATCACTATTCCGAGGCTTTCGGCTTTGGAAATCAAGTATACATTAAGTTGCCAGAGGGGAAGAGCCATAATTTTAGCACTTTGTTAGGCGAAACAAGTCTTGTTATCAAAATGGGGCACAGACATTATACCCACGCAAACTGACTGGCTACATAAACTCTGGGATTTACTTAGTATGGAGAAGCTGACGGCCATAGTATAACAGATCATCCCCAAATTTGAAAAAACATGGGGCCCCTCTCTGAAATTGTATCCACCACCTTCCGGGAGCTTACTTGCCCAACATACTTATGGGTTCTCTGTCTTACCGTAGATCCAATGACCACAGCTCAACCATTTCACATGGTGGGACAGTGGCAAAGGGTGGACAAAGGGACAGTGCTTTGTGAGTGCATCATATAATTTTCTTCTATTCTCCTATTCATTATATCTCGCTCATCTCTCTCCTCATCAGAGATCTCTGTCCTTTCCCCCCTGTCGTTACATCTCTACTTTTTCTCTTTCATCGTCGGCCTTTGAATGTAGGCAAGTGATCAGGTTATATTTTTTTTTAATTATTACAAATGGACTCAATCCTAAAGCTAGATGTATTGGCATTGCCAACGCTTGTATATCACAGAGCTGATACTAGTGTTCGGAATGTCTTTCACTCAAGCTTAAATTGACTATCTTGGACTACACTATATGCTGGTCTCCTCTCTAATGCTTTAGAAGTAACAGGACTTTGGGTAAAATGACTAGCTGTATATTATCACAAATACAAGAATGTCTTTTGTTTTAACTTTCAACGAAAGTCTTAAGAAGTGAATCACAAGTTCTAGATATTGGTTTTGCCTTGCAATGCCTTCAAACCAGAGTTACAACAAAAATAAATATTTTTCTTGCTCTGTAGTTTCTCATGTTACTTTTATAGCACATGGCAGGATCCTTTGGTAAGTTCTAGATGCACATGAAAATGCGCATCTAGAACTTACTAGAACTTTAGTTGTAAACAGTTCACTTTTTCTTGTCTTTTTTTTGTAGGCTCTATTTCCAGAATTACTGAGTCACTGAACTTTGCGAGGAGTGCAGCAAATCCAGAGGACTTTGCTGTTAGAATCACCAGATCAGGAAAGTATATAAGTCTTTTGTCTCCACAAGGTCTGCAATAACAAGCAATTAATGCTGGGCAGGTGCAGACCCTATACTGGTCACACTCAATATGGCTTCCAATATTGCAAGACTTCAGAATCACATGGGTATTTATTTACAGTCTGGAACCGAAAGATTCATGAACAAAACATAAAAGGCATCCTGCTGAAAGACCAGGACAAGTTTATAAATGTCTAAAACATTGACTTAGAATTTTCTATAATTAGGTGCCTGCCAGCCAACCTTGAATCACTGAATCTCTTTTAGTTGATTTCTTGAGCTATCCAGGCCGCTGCCCATATTTGTCCCTCCTAGCCTTACACAGATCAAACACGAAGGCCATAGAGACATTTTATAAAAAGAAGTGTTAGATTATAGAGAAAAACTTAATATCCCTGACTTTTCCTTTTCTTAACAATTATAGTTCAACATGTCCACCTTAGTCTGACATCTGTATTCATCCCACTCAAAAGTTCCACAACTTCCTATCATGAATGATTTTAAATGTATGTGTTTTGAATAGTAGGAAGATGTTTGAACCTTAGAACCTGTTGCTCAAAAGGTCTATGTAATTTCCTCACTAACCACTTTATGCCTTTATCTCTGAACATGCAGATCTGGGGAAGCATCTCAAGACAAAAAACAACTCAACTAAACATTACCTTGTCTTCTCAGCCCATTCAATGGCAGAGGTAACTCTGTTTCTTCTCTTTATCTTCAGATGATTTTGCCAACATTACAGAAGCATCAATAGACCTGTATACAGCACACAAATTTGAGGACATATTTTTTAGTTGCTCAGCAGCCATACCAGGAAGAGCTATTATCAACCAATTCTTATCTGGTTTATTCCAGGATTAACTTAAATCTGCTTGCATTAAACTCATTCCACAAATACACTAGGCACCAGCCCCACAGCGCCTTCTGTCACCCAGTTTTTAAAGATCCAATCCGACAAGCTGGTAGTAAGAGTTACCTATATCCAATTAACAGGCTTTATAGACAAAAACACTCTTATGTTTGACATCAAAACACGGTTTTGCCCTGTTCAGGACGTTGTTGAGACAGAATATCGAGTTGGAAATGTCGACTTACACAAATATCGAGTTGGAAATATCGTGATTGAGAAATATCGACAGCAAGTATATCGTAGTCAAGAATATCGAATTTAAGGTAAGAAATATCGTTTTTAAAAATACAGAACTCATTAATATTGTTTGCAAAAATAAACTGGCAGATGCATCAACGAAAATACCTCCCGGTAAAACACCGAATCGGTAAAACAGGCCGATACCGAACGCAAAACCAGAAAATGCTATGCATCAAACAAAAAATCTGAAAAAAATAAAGAATCGCTAAAATCCCCCGCGGAAATTACCGAATCACTAAACAGACAATCGGAATTACCGAACCCCAAAGCTGACTTCGGAAATACCGAATTGCTATTAACGAATCGCAATGGTATGCATGAAAAGTCGCTAATTCCGAAAATCCCTAAAATCGCTATTTAGCATGAGCAAAATAAGGGGAATCACAATCAGGAGGTAAAGTTAACTGAAGGACAGAAAAAAAAATTCTAACCCCATCAGCAGGTGCTGACAATCAGTAACCCTTCATAAATGCCCTGGGAAACCCCACATGTCAACCAAAATGGCTGCCCTCTACGTGCTTGCTTGGAGGAGGAGGATCAACGCCCAGGCCCAGCGCAGGAGGATGATACAGGACAGGATCTACAGGGTGCGCATCACTTTGCTGGGGCAGACCGAGGAGCAGGTGTATGACAAGTATAGACTCAACCGTGCCATGATAATGCGCCTAATAGCAGACCTGGAACCATTACTGCAGCAAGAGACCCGTAGGACCAATGCCATATCAGCCCATGTGCAGGTCCTATGCTGCCTGCACCTGCTTGCGTCTGGAAGCTTCCAGGGGGTAATAGCTGAGACTGGAGGCGTGTCGCAAAGTGCTTTATCACGCTTCTTCCACCGGTTCCTAGAGGCCATGCTGACATTAATAAATCGTCACATCACCTTCCCCACAACCCCCCAGCAGCTGACCCGCACCAAACGGGAATTCTACCAGGTGGCACAATTCCCCCATGTCATAGGGTGTGTTGACTGCACGCATGTCCCCATCTGTCCTCCATCAGCCACCGAATACATATTCCGCAACCGGAAGTCATATCATTCTATCAATGTGCAGGTGGTGTGCAATGCCAAGTACATCATTACGGACCTTGTAGCCCAATTCCCCGGGAGCACACACGACGCCTACATATTCCGTCACTGTGGCCTCCACAGGCGCCTGATCAACGGTGAATTCGGAGAGGGACACCTACTAGGTACATATAGATGCATCATCGTACTCTCCATCCACTCCATCCCCACATGTATATTTTTATTCATGCTGATTACCATTCTCTCCCCATCCTGCAGGTGACAGCGCATACGCATTGCGTGAATATCTCTTCACTCCCTATCTCAACCCAGCTACACCGCAAGAGCAGCGCTACAACAGAGCACACATCAGCACAAGAAATGTGGTTGAGCGTACATTCGGCATCCTCAAGAGCCGCTTCCGAATACTGCACAAGACTGGAGGTGCCTTGCAGTACGACCCAGTGACCTGCTGCCAGATCACTGCTGTGTGTGCCATCCTGCACAACATCGCCACACGAAGGGGATACCCATAGAGGTGGACGGAGAGGATGAACTATGTGCACAGCAACCCCCCCCCCCAACACCGACAGGTGCATGTGCCCAACACAGCTGAAGGGCAAAGGAGGCGTACATACATCACACGGAATCATTTCTGAGACAGGTAAGAGAGTGACTTGACAACAGGATCTGATTTGCAAGGGTTTAATGGGCATGGACACCTGACTGGTGCAGAAATACGTAACACAAACATGCTGCTGCTGCAGTTAAAGTCAAACTATAATTGTCCCTTCTCAGAACGGGTGATGCGTGCGGCACTTTAGTCTGGCCATGGTTACGTCACCAAGGACAGTGTGATTTTGCCACATGTTCACTTCCGTTTGCCGCGTACCCCCAGTCTCTTGTCCTGTGACTCCTCGGCTTCTACACAATGGGAGTCAGTGGCAGTTGCATTGCAGCCACTGCGCCTCCTCCCGCTGGTCTCCGACAGGGAGACGCTGCTGACACTGGAGGCTGCCTCACTCCCCTCTTCCGCTCCCAGACTGCTGACACTGGCTGACCCAGGATGCAGTTGCTCCAGTGCAGTGGTCACCCTCTCAAGGGCCTTTGCCACATCCCCACAATAATGACCTAGGTCCACTTGCAGGGACACGGACCTGCGGGACAGCACAGCCGTGCTGTTGCACAGCTTATTAATGGCCTTGTTAGTTGTATTCACTGCCAGCATGATCTGCCTGTGACGCCGGCGCTCACTCTGATGGCCTGCGACTACGGCACGTGTCAGTTCTTGCAGGCAAAGCTTGATTTCATTGTTGCCGGCAGCTACGGCAATGGTGTGCTCACGCACAGCGTCAGTCATGTTGCCTAGTTTGTTGCAAAGTTTGGTCATGGAGAGTTTCATGGCACCCATGTGTCTCCCCTGCAGGCGCTGGACACTCAGCATCCGGGTCTCCACAACTCCGTACCCTTCGGACAGATCGACTGGTCTTGCAGCAGCCCGACCCGGGGGCACAGCCCTCTGCCTGATGCGCTGTCGTGCTGCAGTTTGGCTGGTTGGAGTGACGACAGCCTGGCGTGGAACATTTGGGTGTGCTGAACTGTGATCCGACTCCATCACGGGCAGGGAGGGAACATCTGCTCTGCGGCTCTGCGGAGTGGCCCGCACTGGTGGTGGTGGTGCTGGTGTCTTGGACCGCGAGGATGGTGGTGGTGGTGGTGGTGTCTTGGACCGCGACGATGGTGGTGGTGGTGGTGGTGTCTTGAACCGCAGGGATGGTGGAGGTGTTGTCCGCCGTGGTGGTGAAGGGGAGGACATGGCTTCAGCTCCCTGTGAGCACTCCACATCTGACAACACTGGCGTCTCTGAGATGACGAGGCGGGCACTGTCGTCAGACTCGATGGGGGATGCATCTGTGTGTGAAGCAGTGCATAGTTATTATCATGGTATAGTATGTGACAATAGCTGTGGCATCTCACAATAAATTACTTTTTCTGACTGACATTTTGCCCTTTGCTGCTGTATTCATCTCTGGGCTCTGGCATGCACCCATTCATGTATTGACTACAACTCCCATGGTGCAACACAGTGGTGAGGGTATGTGTTTAGGGCAACGCTACATGTGCACTGGGTCTGGCATGGGGGATTGGGCAGGGACTTAGTACACGCTGCATTGTTACGCTGCCATGCTTCTTACCTTGTTCTCCTTCCGCAACACCAGAGGTGTCCAGACGTGTGACCCCCCACAACAGCTTCCGGTTCTATGGTGGACTCCACTAGATCCTCCAGGGCTGTGGTAGGCGTCACATTGGATGTGCCCCCTCCTGTGCCAGCAGCATCCTTGACCCTCTGCGCTATCTTCTCCTTGGCCCTCTTACGCAGGTCATACCAGCGTTTTTTTAAGTCGTCGATGCTGCGGTGGGTGACTCCGCAGGCATTTACCTTGTCCTTGATGCGCAGCCACATCTTTCGTTTTTCTGCCTCTGGCACCTTCAGCGACAACTTCCCAAACAGTCGTTCATTGTTGCTGGTCACACACTCTATTAGGATTTCCAGCTCCTTATCAGAAAACTTGCGTTTTTGCTTTCGGGGTGTGTCCTTTCCCTGCTGGGGGGCCTCCTTCTCCATCTTGTCCTGCTTGCCTTGTCCTGGTTGCTACTGGTTCTGTCAGGGTCCTCAGCTCCTGTGCTCTGCCTCCTCCTCTGTGCTACTCCGAACACTGAATGCAGCGTGGCTGTCCTACTTCCTGGTTGTGATGTCATCGGCCTGCTTCCGATGCGTCGCGTAAATTTCCCGTTTTCGCTATTACCGAATTCGCAAATACCGGATTCACTAATATCGAATCGGTATTAGCTAACTCGGTATTTGCTACTCTCGCTGTCGTACTTTCGCTATTTAATAGCGATTATTACCGATTCGGTAATTTTTACCGATTAGTTTGATGCATCGCGGTTTGCATGTCCTTAATAGCGATTCCTTATTTTTCGCTTTTACCGACATGTATTACCGATTGTAGATGCATATGCCCAAAAGTTGTTTAAAATATTGATGTTATCTATTTTATAGTTTAAATGTATCTGATGTATGTTTTTTGTATAAGTATTGATTATGTTTTTTAATAAATGCGTTAACTTTTTAGTAGTTATGAATTTTATTTTAATTACATTTTGCATTTTGTAGTTCCGTAGTCGGTTGTGGGTTTGTAGAGGAATAGGTGGGGGGAGTGATTTAATTATAATAAATTAATGAATATTTTTTATTTATTTAATTAAGATTTTTAATTGTGGGAAGTAATTTATTTGTAATTAATTATTAATTGGTTGTTAATTATTATTAATTAATTGATAATTAATTATGGTAATTGTGTAAAAACAAATTTGGTGCAGTTGTTGAGTTTATAGGGTAAATAATTAGTTCATTTATATTCACTATTTAATTGATAATTAAATATGGTAATTGTGTGTTTTTTAGGTGTGGGTTGCGGAGTTGATAGGGTAAAGGGTGTTAAGTAATTTATGTTTAATTAATTAATAATTAGTTTTATTTATCAGTTTTAATTTATTTTGAACTTATTAATATTTCTTTAATTGGTAATTAATTAAGTTAATTAAGGAAGTACATATTTTTTTTAACTTAGATGTGGGTTGTGAATTGTGTGGTCTTATAGGGTAGGAAATAAAAAAAGTTAATTATGTAATATTTAATGTTTTTGTTTCTAAATAATTTTTAAATAAAAATATTTATTTGCTTGAAAATTATTTTTAATTTTTCTAAATATATTATTTGTAGGTATTTTTCATATGTATTTAACATTAACATATGTTTTTCTAAAAAATGTAATATTAATATATTTGTATTTTAATTTTTAACATTTATATTTTTTTTATTCATTTTGTTTTTCTTAACATTTTTGTTGTTAACATTTTGTTTATTTTTAATTTTGAACTGGCTGGAGTGAGAATTTTAATTGTTACTCCTTTGCAATTCAACACTTTCCCTACTGTTGCACTCAATGGAATGGGAATGTTCATTTTTATAATAATACAAAACCTTTTAAAGAGGGTGTCAGAGGCAATTTTAAAGACCAGCATGGATACTTTGCCCCAATCTACCAATATCACACACATAAAGTATCCACGGGTCTGAATTAAATATTATGTGACCTGTATAAGTCTGAGAGCAACCAGACTAAGAACAGCGTCGTGAAATCTAAGAAAATATCTTAAAGAAAGTTACGGATTCCCATCACTCACCAATCCTGGTGACATGCTTCATCATCTGGGTCTCCTAATTTTTGACCACACTGGTGGTTCTAAGGGCTGCAACCTTATCAGAAGGATAGGGAGCCCGAGGATGTTTTGATTAAGTTCATTTGTGGTCTTACCCGATGAGAGTGATTTTCATATATGGGAACGGCGTGCAGTGCTTGGGTGAAATGTGAAGTTAAAATTGAGATATGAGAGACCTAAACTTTATTGATGTATCTCATAATTCAAACTAAAAACAGTGCAAAGAAAGATAGCGTCAACAAGTAACTATCTAGAGTATTGTAGTGGTCAACATGTTTCAGCACGAATGCTTAGAAGATCTAACTGTGCTTTCGTCAGGACCCACCCAGGACTTGCTACTGCAACAGAGTCAAAAGCAAAAGATGTGAGAAAAACAATATTTTCAATAATGATATAAAATACTGGTTGGTAACGATACACCCATAATCACCTATATCTTGGTGTGTTTTTTCCTTCCTTTATGGGCATCCTATGACAGATGATGTCTACAAGGGAAAGTAAACATATGTGTCTCAACATAGTCACTACACAAATTACACAGGAACGCACAATAACTCAAAGAAAAAGAAGAGGAAGAAATAGTGGCTCTCTCAGTCGCCAGCTATTGATCCCACCAAATGGCCCACAAGCTTGCAATTCTTACCTTGATGTTCAAAGGAAGCTGCCTCACCTCACCTGGCAACGGCTCAGGATAGGAGGGAGGCACCAATCAAAAAAGTGGAAAGAAGAACCATGAACATGTATGTTCCACCTGCCACCTTAACATCATGCTAAAAGTGTTACTCAGCCATTTTCATATGCACCTAATGTCACTTCCATGTTGACAATCAAAACACACATTAGGGGTTCGATTCCGATTCGGGAAAAAAAACGTCCGTACCATTCGTTTACGGAGCCATCTCCGTACGATTCGTAAACATGCCGTACGACCCAATTCGTACGATCCGGAACGGGGTATGAGGACGCGAATCGTACGGTCCACGTCAGGTAAGGGCGATTCGTATGAAAAAGCACACCATCTCATACACAGCGTATGGTCCGTACACCCATGATCGCAGGGTACGGTGCATACCCCTGCGATCGCAGGGTTTACGCACCGTACACCCTGGGAACATGAAGTACGGTCCGTACACCTCATGATCACGGGGTACGGTGCGTACCCCCCATGATCGCAGGGGTACGCACCGTACCCCTGCGATCATGGGGGGTACGCACCGTACCCGGGGGAGCCGTTCCGTACCTGTTTCGAGGCGAACTCTGCTTTTACAGCTGTTTTCAGCTCCCGTAGAAAAAGGGTTATACGGTGCATACCAGACACGAATCGTACTTGCTGGGTCGGAAAAACCAGCCGCGAACCATACGGATGCCGAGTACAGCGGGTTCCGAGGGAAAATCGTACGGGGATTTGATTCGTACGGTCTCTGTACGATTTGTACGGAGTCCAGCTCCAGGTACGAATCGTACTTCGTCGTACGTATGGGGGACGTTGCAGGGTACGATTCGTATGGGAAAAAACGCTCCGAACGGCTATTCGGAGCGTTTTTTCCTGAATCAGAATCAACCCCTAGATGTACGACATGGTCATCCATGATATATCCATCTCTGTCTGTACAGTCCTGCACATAATCGGCAATGAAAAACAAAATCAGGACACGTTGTGGGGGCTCCCCGCGGTCCAAGGACACTTTCCCTGTAGTACTTATTCCGTCTGCTCCCTGACTTGCAAATCAAAATCCATCGATTTAGGAACAGGTAAACCATGGGTACAGAAAAAGTTCACCAACTATAACAGTGAGAAAGTGGTGTACTTGATTACATTCCCTTGTCAGCTTATGTATGTAGGCATGACCACATGAAAGGTTAAATTAAGAGTAAAGGAACACAGGAGCACAGTAAGGTGTAAAAGACAAGCCACGAAACTGACTAGCCATTTTTTGGAAGTTAATCATCGCCCAGTAGATTTCACATGGACGGTGTTAGAACAACCGTTTATTCCAGAACATGTGACAGACATCGCTAAATTCCTCCTACTAAAAGAACAGAAGTGTGTAAGCTCAAGAGTGACAAGGTTGGCCAGAATGATGCCATAGCCTAGGTGCTTTTATAACTAATGAAGGTCCCTGAACCATGTAACCTGTACCAAATAAGTGTTCTATTTGAATCATGGTACTTTAACCCTTTGCTCATGCTAGATGCCTCTATTCGTAGGTTCCATCATATAGCAGTGAGCTATTTATACCATCTCTCATAGCCTCTGCTTTTAATAATTGAACAATCTAGCACACAAGATAAATACTGGGTTCCGGTGACCTGAGATTTGGGTCAGGTAGTTTGAGCCCTGCATCTCATGTTCAATAACTGATGAGCGTCATTTTACTCAAATATAACGACTCCACGAATATGACTAGTCTAAAACACTGCTACTGCCACACCTATCTTTCATGTAATATACATACACAGTATAGAGAATGTCAACTAAGACGAGATAGGTGGCTGATGGTGGTCTTGTTTTCTGTCTGTTTTGTTATCTTCATGGCCTGGCTGTGTTGTTCCACAATAGGTAAACTCTAGTATGACAAAGAACACATGACCGTGCAGCTCACGTTATTTTCGGCCAGAGGTTGCTCACATTTTGTGTGTATTTCTGCATTAGGACTACTACATCCAGAATCCTGAGCACTACTCTGTACGTATCGCCGTTTCAAACTTTGGCACTGCTGTTTTCCACATGCGGGGACCTTTTTGTTTGAACTCCTATTATTTGTTTGCCAAGGATTTAATGATTAGCGAGGTTTTGGCGAGTTGTTTTGTCAAATGCTCTAAATGTCTATGGATATTCGTCTATGGCATCCTTAGTTCTTGGTCTTTTTATTGATACGATTTTTTGATACAATGTTACAACTACCAGAGGAATAGGACTAGGTGTCCGTGATTATAGGACGAGCTATTGAGCTCACAATCTGACGACCGTAACAACATTATCAAATAGAATACACTATATTTCCCATCAGCCCTGTAGTCGTATGCAGGTGACGTCATGATAATGTTAGAGCGACGCGTATTGAGTAACAAGGATCTTGACAAACATAAATACGAGCGTTTCCAACATGCCGGTACCTCCCCGACGGCTCGGTTGTCCGTCCTGAGGTACCACCGGTTAGGTGAGTCCATGCACTTGTTGGTTTGGGTTCGCATATGCTATACATGCCGTTGGATGGTTCAATCAATCAATCAATCAATCATAGCATTTATATAGCGCGCTACTCACCCGGAGGGTCTCAAGGCGCTTGGGGAGTGGGGGTCCACTACTGCTCGAACAGCCAGGTCTTGAGCTGCTTCCTGAAGGCGAGGTGGTCTTGGGTCAGGCGGAGGTGGGTCGGGCGGGAGTTCCACGTCTTGGCGGCCAGGTAGGAGAAGGACCTTCCTCCTGTGGTGGCTCTTTGGATGCGGGGGACGGCGGCGAGGGCGTGGTTGGTCGATCGAAGCTGGCGTGTGGGAGTGTAGAAGTTGAGGCGGTTGTTGAGGTATCTTGGGCCTTGGTTGTGTAGGGCTTTGTGTGCGTGGGTGAGGAGTCGGAACGTTATTCTCTTGTTAACCGGGAGCCAGTGCAGGTCTCTCAGGTGTCCGGAGATGTGGCTGTGTCGGGGGATGTCCAGGATGAGTCTTGCTGAGGCGTTCTGGATCCGCTGGAGTCTCTTCTGGAGTTTGGCGGGGGTTCCGGCGTAGAGGGAGTTGCCGTAGTCCAATCGGCTGGTGACGAGGGCCTGGGTGACCGATGGTTGTGTTTTCAGTCGCGATTGGTAGCATTACAGTGATGTCTGCACCGCACTTTTTGCAGGTATATTTTGCCGATTACTACTGTTTACCTGCAGTTTGCCTTGAGCTGACATCTATGTTTACAAGGTTCTCTTGGTTTCTTCTAAATCCTGTACACGCAGTAACAAGGATCGCAAGAGAACCAGTCAGTTTGGCAATTTAGCATATAATGAGATCACCCGTTATCGGTGAAGTTCGCCTTGAGCTTATAGCTATATTTAAAGTTTCTCCTTATTTTCTCCCGTTATTAGTGAAGTTCGCCTTGAGCTTATAGCTATATTTAAAGGTTCTCCTTATTTTCTCTGCGTCCCGCAGAAGTAGTAACAAGCTTAATAAGAGAACCATTCTGCTTTGCTAGTTGTTGCATAGTGATATAGGTATCGAAGAAGATATTGTCTGTCGCTGATGATCACACATTGTGATCTATTCCCTTCCTCATTGCCAATTATGTGCAGGACTGTACATGATAATGTGAAATGGTTTAGGAGTTTGTAGATCAGTGCCTCATTGCGTCATCTCCAGTACAGACAGAGATGGATATATCATGGATGACCATGTCGAACATCTAATGTGTGTTTTGATTGCCTGGCTTGAAGTGTTGAAAGCCAATGAGCATGCAGCTCATGCTGATTGGCTGCCACTGTCTGTCAACACTCCAAAACAGAAATTGTTGGCAGCCATCTTGTGCCTCGGTAGACTGAGGCACAAGAAAGCAGAAAGACAAACGTGTAGAACTCAAAAAGGGGGCAGGGTAGAAGCACCCTGACCCCATAGGCCTGCTCAGGGGGTCCCACAAGGACCCCCAAGGCCCCAAAAATATTTTTTTAATGTTTTGTAAATTGCAGGGTACGCGTACCGTACGCGTACCGTACTCGTACGGTATGCGTACGGTGCACGCACAGTGCGCGCTTATAGATACATACATTTTTTCAAATTCGATTTTCTCAACAACTACTGGAGGGATTTACACCATTTAAACAAAAGGGTAAATCCGACTCTACCATTTTGCCAAATTTCTTGTAATTCCGTTCAGCCGTTCGGGTTGTAGCCGTGTCTAATCGTCCCATGGAAAATAACATGGGGAAAACACGTTTTGGGACCCCCCTTTTTTCTCAGCCCCCACTTCATGCATCCCCCCAAAACTTTCAGGGAAGGAGCAGAGCAGAGCGGACCATCTTCTTTGAGAAATCCCCAAAGATTCATCAACCGGCGCCAAAGTTATTCCCAATAGAATGTTGCGGATTTCCTATGGAAACTAGGTCCTAACTATATCTACCTACTGGCGACCAGTAGGTAATATATGTTTATATATATATATATATATATAGGAAAATGCCTCCAAATTGCCGCTTGTAGCTGCCTCTCCTGGGCAAAAAGACAAAAAGTGGACCCAAAATTTAGTGCCAATCAGTTGTGCTTTGTTTTCCAACCAGCCAGTCCGCCATGACGCGTTTCGACCCGCACTCGGGTCTTGATCACATGACGCGTTGTCACAGGAAGGGGCGGCATTTAAAGTGTGTATACAGGAAATGACACTATCTCAGTGCACATCACATCATAGAAAGCAACGAGTAACTTTTAGCAGCTTTTTACAATTGAACTTTGCAAAATGTCATGCATAAATTCATATAGGCATCATTTTGAATAAATATATATAGTAGTAAATATATAAATATTTAAAAACATTATTTTGATGCTTTTAAAAAAATTTGCTGTTATGTGCCATGGTAATAATTCTGTTTCAAACCATCCTAATATCAATCATGATGTCTGACACTTTGAAATATAGATACATACGGTACTTGCCCTATTCGACTTGTGACCTAGAAGTCCAGGTATACACATGAAAAGTAGCTTGGTGGGCCAATCGTTTGTAAAACGTATGCATATACAGTCTATATTTTCCAAAATTAATTTTTTGTATTGCCACAGTTGCTTTAGAACATCTTGTTATATAGGAATATATATATATTCACTGAAAAAAACAGGTTTTAGGCACGTTATAGTTAGTAATTAGCATTTAAAAAACCTTAGAAATTCACTGAAAAAACTTTTGGTTTCAGGGATGTTATAGTTAGTTGTACATTTCACTCGTATAAAACCAGAGAAATTCGGCTGTTTTAGTTAGTAGAGCTCACTCTAACTCGCGCCCCCGCAATGCACTGCTGATGACGTCACATATTACATCACTTTTTAAATGCTAATTTGTAACTATAATGTCCCTAAAACCTATGGTTTTTTCAGTGAAGTTCAAAGGTTTTTTAAATGCTAATTTGAAACTATAACATAGCAGTCGCATTTGCAGAGTGGTGAAGAAAGGTGAGCATGGCCTCCAAACACATCTTAGCAATCCCACTGTGAGGGATTTACTGGCGGTAACAGGAGGGATAGTTAGCCCTCAACGTCAACCTTGGGTGCCAACTACCCCTCCTAGTACCTCCAGTAACTCCCAAACAGCAGGATTGCTATCTTCTCCACCACTCTGCAGAGGCATCTCCTGGCGCGTTCTGGGTTGGTGGATTAAGTCCCCTTGAATACTGAGGGCCCCTCGGTTGGCGGTGTCTGGTAGACACCACCATCCATATTAGGATACATGCGGGGATTTGCCTTTCCGTGGCAGCCATAATGCAAGCGGTCCTTGACATTGGGGGCCCATAGCGGGCCCCCAGGTATTTTGGGAGGTGGGGGTGACATGGGGGGTACCTATGGTACCCCCTGCATTTGCATGTACAACGTGACAGGCACCACGCAGTGCCTGTCACGTTGTACATTCAAAGGCAAAACTTGCATTTTTAACCTTGCGGTGGGGGCTGCTGGCAGCACCGCCCGCCGCAATGTTAAAAATGTGGGATGCGCCCGCCAGTGTGGCGGGTGCATCCAAATTGCAAATGCGAGACCGCCGCATGCATTGCAGGCGATCCCATTTCCCGGGGCTATGGCAGGGGCCATGCTAATCAGCCCCTAAGTGTTTTAGTAATTTATTTTTAAATCTGATTAGTCATTTATAATTCAATAGAGCGTTGTTGGGTTTGAAGGGGAGGAGGGTGCGAAGTTAATTACATTACAATTTACAAAAATTTGATGGTAATTATTTATTTTTAAATAAATATTTAATTGATCACAAACTTTTAATTATTTAATTGTTACATTTTATTTTTTAGTGTACTTTGTTATTTTTAAATGATATGATGTTATGTTAAAGAATAGTTTTTTATGTTTTTGATTAATTGAAATTGATTTTTATTTTACTGTTGTATTTTTTATTGATTACTGTGAAGTTTTTTGATTTATTACTTTTTTCTGTGATTTTGTAATTTTGCCTATGAAATGATTGTTCCTGTAATATTTTATTTCAATTCATTTCCTTTTTATTTAAAATAAATACTTTTGTATTTATTTTAAAATATGCATTATATTATATTATTGTAAATATTGTAATTTATGTGCACTTAGTTAAGTCAATGCAATTGTAAGTCTTTTTATTTTTTGTTTTTTACATCTTTAATTTATCATTTAAATTATTTTTTATTTCTCCTATTTTATATACTTTTTTATTGTACTATAAGTTATTATGTTTTACTATGATTTGAACTTTTGAACTTTTATTGTTAAATGTAATTCTTTCCTTATTCAATATTTTCTCTACTGTTTCTGAGACCAGAGTGGGAATAGTTTATCTTAATCATCCAATGTCCCACACTTTCCCTACTGTTGCTTAGAATGGAATGGGAATAGTAAAGGTAACCCCTCCGAAGTCCAACCTTTCGCTACTGTTGCTTTACTGGAGTGGGAATAGTTAAACTTGTTCTTCTAAAGTCCAACACTTTTCCTACTGTTGCTTAAACTGGAGTGGGAACAGTAAATATAACCCATCCAAAGTCTAAACTTTCCCTACTGTTGCTTAGACAAGACTGGGAATAGTAAATCTAAACCCTCTGAAGTCCAATTCTTTTCTTATTGTTGCTTAGAGTGGATTTATAATATTTATTACACTATTGTTTATTGTTATTATTATTATTTTTTAAAATATTTTGTTTGGAAATGTTTACATTATTTGTAGAAAAAAGGTTTTTAACATATTTAGGGCATCATTACGATGGCAGGCGGACTAAGTCTGCCTACCATCGTAACGGAGCACAGACACGCCATGCAAATCTGGACGTGCCCGCCGCACTGGCGGGCGCATTGTGGGCCTTTTACATTGCGGGTGGATCTGCTGGCTGCAGACCCGCTCTCAATGTAAAAGGACTGTGCACAGCATTGCAAAGCACAACATGGCAGGCACCACGTGGTACTTGCAACGTAGTGCATTGGAATGATGGGGCTACCCCCATGTTCTACCCCCATGTGCTACCCCCATGTGCACCACCCCAACACCCCAGGGGGTCCGCAACGGGCCCCCAACAGCAAGAACTGCATGCCTTTCCATGGCGGCATTACCGCCATGGAAAGGTAATGTTCCGCCTACATCATAATATGAATGGCGGTGTCTGCCTGGTTGAGAATTTGACCGACGGAAAAGCGGCAGATGGTCTTTCCATCCTCTGTGGTACCCCCGCCATACTAATGTGGCGGGGAGAACCAGGGACATATGGCAGGCGGATCGCCACTGCCGGCCCGGCGGTGGCGATCCACCCACAATCATAATGGGGCCCTAAGTGTTGATGGCGGGTGCCCTGCGACACATGATTGGGGACAGTGTATGACGTTGCCAAGGTCCAGCAACCAAAGTTCAAAAGTCTCACTTGCCTTCCATGTCATCCACAAAAAAGTCTTTATTTATGCGACCAAAAGCTCAATGCGTTTAGCAATACATGAGCCTGGCTAACAATAATGGATGCCATTTTGGGTATACAATATGTAAATTGGCATGTTACAGTTTACCACAGTAAAAATAGAAAAAATAGTAAAACACTCAAACAACCTTAAGTAAATCATTGTTTTGAGTCTTATACCGCTAAATTATATTTCAATCATAGTTTTTAATTTTTATTAGGCAAGAACATTTTCAGCTGCAATTATTCTTTAGTGTATTGTAAAGAAATTACATTTATACTAAAGAAACTGTAAGCTTCGTAGATCGTGCATCTATTTTAGTGTGACTTGTTTATATATAGAGTTTTACGTTTTTTTATTGCTATTAATATTTCTGTAAATGTTATACATTATTAAATTAATATTCATAGATGATACATAAATTGTTGCAGTTTCTAAATGTGTAGTATAATAAATGTAAAAAAATGAATATGTTTATTTTAATAATTTATTTAGGTAACATTTTTGTTGGTAGTATATATGTTTGTTATTTTTTAATTAGTTTACTGTTAACATTTACAATCCAAATATTTTTAAAATGGTTGGTTGTTTGTTATAATTAAAACATTTAAACAAAATATTATATTTAAAGAAAAAACGGTTTTAAATATACTAACTTCAAGTTGATATTTATTTAAAAAGCAATATTATTACTGTTTTTGGTCAATATTCTTGTAAAAGATATTTTTGACACAATATTTTTACCATCTACTTGATATGTATAGGATCACAATATGTTTGCTAACAATATTTTTGACAATATTTTTGTCATTTGATCATGATATTCTGTAAGTAATCAATTATAAACAGACTCTGCTAAGGGACAAAACAACATAGGTATCATTTTACAGTTTGATTGAACCTTGTGTTCTGTTTATCCATCAGAGGATCATAACAGGCGAATTCAAAATTAATTCTCCCCAAATGTTTCAACAGAGTGTTCCACAAAATAGATTTAAACTAAGTTCCCTGTCACAAATATAGGTAGACCATGTAATCTTCCTATAGCTTTTAGAAGGTGTCTAGCTAGTTATTTTGACTGCTGTCATTAGCTTCCAAGAGGGAATCAAATTTGATGGTTGTGATGAGTAATCAACAACCAAACAAAGAACCATGCACCACAGGGAACTAAGAAGTTCTACCACAAATTCCACAGAAATCTGGGATCAAGTTTGTCTAGGTGTCTCAAGAGGCTGTCATAAACCTTTATTGTTCATTTGGCAGCTAACTTATTTTGTGCACAGGTGACACAACAGTTTTTATAGTTCCACACCATTCTGTTTGAATTTGGCCACCAAAAGGTCCTTGAAACCATCTCTTGGGTCTTTTGTATTCCTGCTTTTACCTACTCAGGGGGTACACTAACTGATAATGACACTAACTGATAATGACTGCTTGGTATTCTTCACCAGAACTACAAAGTTTTTCTTCATAGAACAAGAGCCCCTGACTGTTTTCCTTACTGTAGCCATTGTTCTTGATCTACATTTTCTTGCTCCTGTGTAATATTAGGATGTATTTGAATCTTTGTAATTTTAGATTATCTTTGTATGGTTGGAACTCTTGGAGTTGAAAGATACATGATCTTCTTCTGTTCCTTGACAAGACAATCTATCTGCTTTTACTTTACATACCATCAACCAGTGCCTCCTATCATTTGACAATCGGATACTAACAAACCACTTCAAGCTGCTGAACTTGAGAATAACTGACACACTTAGGGCCTGATTACAAATTTGGCGGTGCGGGGTGGCACGCCACCACCCAGCTCCCATACTGCCAAACTTGACTGGTGCCCACCTGCCCGATTACGAGTTTACTAGTAGTCTGTGAGGCAGTCTCTTGGCGTTCCCATGGTGGTGCTTGTGAAAAGGCACCGCAATGGGAATGTCAAAGCCCATTCCTGCACAGCTCGGACTGTGCATGTTGTTAAATATATTTTCATTAAATACTAAATATATATATATATTTTTTTATATTTTCTCACATTAAGTTATATTTATTTATATTTTAAACTATTTTAAATAATTTAATTTAACATTATTTCCTATGAGGTTTTATTTTAAGTCTTTGGCTCTATTATTTTGAGAGGGTGTTGTAATATTAGAGGCTGGCCATGTGCGGTACTGGACTTACTGATGTTTCTTTTTGGTAGTAGGAACTCACACTTGTAGATGTGGCTCTACCACCTTTTAAGAGGGTGGAAGCGTGTACATCCACACTTTTGAATAACTTTACACTCAGATTTTGTAAATATACAAAAGTAGTAAAGTTATCAAAGTGTAAGAGTAAATTACATGTGTAATTTAGTCAGAAGTATAAGTTACCTCTATGAAATGGCCAAAGCACGTCTTGCACACATGGAAGTCGCCCTACAATGACCCGTTAAATCTAAACCAGTCAACTTGGTCGAAAATGCTAGTGCGGAGAAGAAGAAGGCTCGTCCAGAGTCAGCTACAAATCTCATGGTGTGTCACTGGTGCGTGTCCAGTGCAAGAGAAAAGGTGTTCCGCATGCAATAAATTCAATGATTTTGCCAAGGCATGTCGCCCCCGTATCCCAGAAGGTGCAGAAGTCCAAATCAATGAATGCCATGGAGATCCCTGTGACCCAGGAACACAAGGGGGACATGGACGATGACGATTTGGACAGTGCTGTGAACATCACAGATGCCATGCAACCCGTAGAGTGACAAAGATGACGCCCACCACGGTGCAAGCCTACAATCGCTAGTCACCTAATTCGATCTCTGTACCACACGGTTGCCTCCATCAATTCTTAGCGCAAACAGTAGTACAGACTCTCCCACAGCAACTCAACCTGTACCCCACATCAACACAGGTATATGCTTTTGGCTAGACATTGACCCTCCATCTACTGGCAGGCATATTAACAATGGGTGGGGCCCACACAACACAAGCAATAGTGTATGTCACGAAAGAAAGCACTGGGATGCTGATTAGTTGCCAGATGTCCCAGTGCCCTAAGCTGGTATCTTTTGGGTTCAGTATGCATTTGTTATATGTTGAAGTCCTTCTGGCTGAGTTTTGGACATTAATTTGACAGCATGCCTCAAGGGTCACATGACACACCTCAACCTGTCCCATTCCACCTACATCCCAAAGATGACTTTCAACTCTACACCAGAGCACACCCAATCACTATATCTATAATCCAACTAGTGTGTCGCACATAGATAGGTCTGCATAATCATGAGTCCTTTCAATACTGTAATTCAAGTTTCCAAGTTATCAATCAAAGGAAGGGATCCAGTCACACTCTTCAATCAGATCCGTATATTTTTTATTATCCAATCAAAACATTGTTGATAAAACAGCAGCCGACGCGCGTTTCGCCCACAGGGCTTTTTCAAGGCTTCGGGATATGAGTTGGATCCGAAAATTCATATAATGTCCTATGTTGTCCAAGTGCTATTTAAGTCTTACGATGTTATTAGTCCAATGATGAAAATCGATAATTTAGATGTGATATCGATAGAATCACTTTGTATTTCAACAAGTAAAAATAATGGTCCTCTCTTTTTTTTATTTTCAACTGTTTGTACGTCGTGTATTTTTCAGTATCATTCTCTTGTGTAGTATCCCCGTGCCGATCCTGATATGTCGTGCAGCTATGGGAGATCGTCTTCAATAGTTTCCAATGTCCTCTTTGTCCGTTACCGCACTGGCATAAGTAAGCTGTAAGTAAGATGACGACAAACTATTAGAGCTGGACATAATTATGAAGGTCAAAGGTCCTACCCCATGGGTCTTTCCAATAGTGGTGGCTCGGAAACCCAAGCAACATGGAGAGGTTAGAATTTTAATTGACATGTGTTAGAAATGGAATCTCTGGTTGGCTAAGGCTTGGGCCAAAGCCAGGCAGAGACCACCACTCTAGTCAGGGCGTGGGAGTTACACGCCAAAGATAACCCCTGCTCACCACCTTGGTAGCTTGGCACGAGCAGTCAGGCTTATCCCGGAGGACATGTATAAAGCATTTGCGCATGCACACAGCAACAACATCCCAGGCACACTACAAAAGGAACTCCACACAAGGTTATATCAAAAATAGCCTTTGTATTCTCCAAACACATTAGAATAGTAAACACATAAAATACAATGTGCCAACTGGCACGGGCAATATTCACAAGGGATTATATACATATGACAGGGCCACATGGACCACTGTCAGAACCATCACAAAGTGAACTTGGTAAAAGTAAAACAGATCATAAATGTGCAACCAGTTAACACTGGTCATCACTGTACTTAGCATCAGCCTGTAACATAAACTACATTATGCACAGTCTCGCATCAGGCGCAAATTACATTCTGCGCCAACCTCACCAGCATAAACACATTATGCAATCTCTCACAAGTCTAAACGCATTAGACCCTAACCTCCTAAGCATAACTCACATTAGGGGCATAAATCACAGAGTGAAACATAATCTCATTAGCATAAACCATAATATGCCAACCAACCTCATAATCATAAAAGTCCACATTTAGAGGTATAACACAGGGTGCATAAAACATACTACACACATTACATTTCCTAGCACCACATCACATTAGGGCCTGGTGCCCTAAAATTCTAGCAGTCCCCCTGGCCAACTGGCTATCTCAAAGAGGGGCTCAAATGCCCTGTGTCCCAAGAGTCAGGGTGCGCTGCCAAAGCAGCGGAATTCAATTGCGCCACTGCGCAAGCCTAAATGGTGCAGCTGGCACTGAGTGCTGTGCATCTGTGAGTTTCAGGGGCAAAGGAGTGCAATTCACTCCTAACTCAGACTTGCCTCCAAAGTCAAGAAAGACCTAAGCGGTGCAGCTGCCCACTACTTGCTGGGCAGCTGGGAATCCAATGAGGCCTGGCACCACTGGGCCACTCCTGTCCCTCTCAGGGACTTCTAAATCAAACGGCACCATTGTTGCAGCTGCCTGCGCTTTCACAGGGCAGCTGAGATCAGCCAAAAACGAGGGCACCACTTTGCTCCTGGACTCCATGTGCTTCCACACGGGGAAAAGCATGGGCCCCTGTGGACCTTCTATTTAACAATAAAGTCAGCCACGTTGTGAGGTACTGGGTTTTTAAGAACCGGCACAGAACCGGTAACCCAGCGGTGTCAGGGTACACCCAGAGACCTCGGGTTCTTCCTGATCCAGACCACAGAAACTCAGAGTCTTCTAGGTGAAGTCAAGGATCGATTTATTGGCTGCAACCAAGGTAACAAGTGTCCTAGAAGTACAACACATGGGGAAGTATATTCTCAGGAGACTGCTCGAATTTACAAAGTCAGGCTTCTCTCTTTATACAGAATATTCGGCTTCAGGCAAACATTCTTCGAATTTGCAATATATCATTTACAGGTTTTGGTTACAAAGGAAAAGCAGAGTCATGATGACATGTACATATTTCACGTCGTGCTGCCCATAACAAATCACCCGGCAAGGCCCAACATTTCATCAAATATCGGTGGACCCCCAATAAAACAGGCACCTCCCCACCATAAAGTAATTGAAGCAAAAAAGAGTAGAGACAGATGGGAGCAAGATACGGCAGGTGTGCGCGCTGAAATGGTTTTATGGCTTGTTGAGCTGTAGTGTAGTTCCTATTATCCCAATAGGCTCTGCGCATTGGAATAATATCTTCAATAGTATAGACGTAGGACTGTGGTTAACTAGGTCTTCTACTGACGATATTAGACTTAAAGTTATGTGTGCCAGCTAGCTCAGAGTTCACTAGAAACTTTCTCGAATAGGCAAGGAGGAGTTTAACCTCCCTGGATAGACAAGAAGGGATTTAGTTTCTGACAACCATAGAACATGACAACGTTGCTCTCCCCTAATCAAGAGTATATCTCTAGAGTCGTGTGAAAACAAAAGACAACTTATTTTACTCAGTCAGTACGTGCATTCTTAGTTTCACCAGTTTGTAGAGAAATAAGAGATGGGCGTGGTTCAATAAAAAGATGTTATTTATTGATCAGTCTCTTTTCTCATACAAGAAAAAAGAATCGCTATTATTGCAATACTTATAGTTAAGTAAAGTGCATACAGTAAAAACAGAATTATAAAATAATACTGTAAAAGCATTTATATGGTTTCTTAGCCATATGATACTTAAAATGGATAAAAGATATACATACATATATACATTGACTAATCATACTCAACTGGTGCTTCTAACTACGCCTACCCCGGTGTACCTGACCTAAGCCTAATACTTGGGAGGGAGTAAGTAAGTAGCAGTTTAAGTTTGTTTTGCCAAGAATCTGACTCAAGAATTCTCTGTAAGGGGTTAGTCAGTTCAGTACCTGGGATTTAGAAGGCTGGAGGGTTGGTATCTCTGTCACAGGACTCGATATCCCAGTTACCCGCGAGGGCGGCTGGAAACGCCGGAGGCTGGATTTCTCGGCAGGAGAAAAGGCAGCGTCTCTCTCAGCGCGTCAAAAGGGAGGGGCAGCGTCCGTGGGCTTTCTGCATCAGCTGGGCTCTCCGGCAAGTAGCGCTGCTCCAAGCTCGTCACCACCGTGTCTTAGCTTAGGGCAGCGTCGGTATATTTATACATGAAAGGTGCCGTGTTTGACGTAAGGATGGACATAAGACGTCAGCAAGAATGTCATAAGGACTGGTCGTTCTTACATTCTTTGCAGGAGTTCTCGAGCGAAATCAAAACAATAGCTGCGGGGGATTTCCCAGGTCTGTTGGAGGTTTGATTTGTTTTGAGAACTCGGTGTGCTTTCTAGGGGGCTGAAAGGATAGTGCTTGCTTAATGTGACAGCATGCGCTATGACCTAATCTGAAAACGGGTTTCTGTGCCGGTGTATGGACATTAGTGAATTAATAACCGGACAAGGGTCAGAAATAGGAGTATCAATATAGGTACCTAGATAAACACACTACACCCACTCCACGATTTTATGTACATATTTACTAACCTAAGCAATGGTAAACATAACTAACCGTGCATGTGTATACCGAACCACCCCAAAAACAATTTATTTTTTATTTTTTGTATTTGAAAAATGGTGTATGCGAAATGCACGAAATGAGTATAGGTACTGTATGCATTCAAGCAGTATAATCATTCAATAAGGAGATGCATATTTTATATCAGCATGAATGATTTGCGTAATGACACATGAAATGGCTCTTGATACAGAAACAAATTGCGAGACCATCTCATCACATATAAACACAATTAATTGCATATAAACTAGAGGTTGAGGTATTGTAATGTCTCTAGAATTTCTAAGAATAGAAGCTCTGTTCTCTAAGAATAGTTTTACTTTAAGCAGAAGATAAGTGCCAAAAAGTTAAATATTTTGGAATTGGAAAAAAGTTTTCGCTATTCAGGGGAGAAGAGAAAAAATAGTTCACAGTCACTTTGTTTTCAAAAGACTGAAGGCCAAATTCAGAGTTCAGGGAACGCCGTGTGCAAGTTTGTTTAAAATCATTCTCTCTGTTCCGGTGAAAACATCATTTCAGACAGATTCTCGAAAAAACAGTCTACAGCTTCTGGTGAAAGTTCGACTAGGTTGGAAAATGTCGCTACCATGCAGTCATGCGCATGATTGCTTTCAATGATGGTTTGATCAGAACTGCTTACAGAAGGTTGTACCTGGTTGATGGTGCTTTCATCTTGTACTTCACTACCCTTCAATCGTAGTGGTGAAGTCTCCACGAATGCCGTCATCAGGATAGGTAGCCGCTGGGGACAGCACAATGCATGAGCCTTTACTGGACCCAACAAAGTATCTGCATCCAATGGTACGTCTGATTGTAGTGTAAGACAGGTGTCCAACACGCATTCTTCGCCGCATAGCATGCATCTTAATACAGGCATAACACAATTTTGCCAGATGGGTCTGAATGAAAGAAACCAGGTCGTATTCAGATCTCGTAGCCGGGCTAAGCCAAGGACTTTAGTTATGCGGTCCCGGTAGCGGATAGCTAGGATCGTTTCTTCCATTGTTGCTGGAGTCGTGTCTGTGGCATGGCTTGCCATAACGAAGCAAGAGTAGCAAGAATAAAATGCCTGCTACGAGTCCCAACAGGAGTGGAAGTCCGCCAAAGATGGAATTGACGAAATTTGGAAAGATACCCAGGATCGCTTTGAATGGTGTTAAAGCGCCTGAAAAAACTGTCTTAAATACACTTGCGATACCACTTGTATCAGAAATATTTAAGATTTCGTTCAGTATTTCTGCGAAGTGTAGGGGGCAATTTGTTGATAACATTGAATGAATCTCTGCCGTTGTCCTTGCAACTTGGAGATCATACGTTTCTTTTGATGACGTCAACTGGGTTGGCGTCTGTAGGAGCACAGTCTTCATTCTGCTTAAAGTATCAATTCGAATAGAAGAGATTTTTAAACTGGGCCATAACCTTCCCTCCCTGTCTGGAGCATCATTCGGGAACAATACTCTTTCACAGCACATGACCCTGTAAGTCACGCTTTCAAGATAAGGTTTTTCTGGCAGCAAGCCACAACATCTGTGATCTACAATTAGAATGTAATTCTCGTTCGAAAGTCTTCTAAAGAATGGTTCTATTTGTGTTGTAGGTGTGCCTAACTGGTGACATGAAAGGTTATTTGAAGTCCCTTCACAGGCCCCATGCAAACTAATACCCTGACACAGAAGTATGCCACTTAGTGATTTTTCACAATTATTACCACTAAGAAATACACTCTGTCCGTTATTACTGACACATGTGTGTGTATAGGGCAAGTTCCATGTGGACTTAATGTATCCTTTACCCAACCTTTCATACTGGCCTGCCTGTATATATTTTTGGCAGTATTGAAACTGGAAAGTTGTTATCGGAATATTTATTATCCCACGTATTATCCATTCAATGACAGGTCGTTCTGACATTGTCAATGGTAATCTCTCAAGTTTTTCAATGCTCAGAATTGTATAGTCAGCACCCTTTTGTGCCAAACGGATTTGTTTATCAGTAAGGTTAAAGATATTAAATAGCGACGTTGTGTTGATTAAACGCCAAGGCACATAGCCTGAACGCAGATTTTGTAACGTCCAGCCAAGCTGTACAATAGAACGTAATTGAGACTGACCGTGTTGCAACATCAGTAAGTCTTGTTCTATTATATCGATTGCAGAAGATACAATACTGTCCAGTGAATATATTCTGGAAGACAGAGTCATTAACCCATTGTCCACAACAGAAAGTGATTTTTCCAAATGAACACGGTCAATTTCCCGTATTTTTTCTGCTGTCTCAATTTGAGTAACTTTCCAAGCTTCGTTGTAAGCTGCATATATAGAGGCCGCTATGAAACGTTTTAGACGCTGTTTGCGTGGTCCCATGATGAAATCACGCAAGTCAGCACCTTCTTTAAGTAAAGTTAAGTGTTGCTTAATTTCTGACAGTGTGGATGTATGTAGCCATTGAAGGCAGAGTTTCCCCACACTATAAGTAGTTACAATCCCTGGATGTTGTCTCTGGGAGTATCTTGGGTCTGGCCTGGTCAATGTGAACCCCTGTATTTTGTTCAGGAATCTGTCTTGACAGTTATTTGTGTCTGTGGGCCAGATCAACCATTGTTTCCAATCAGTATGTGTTCTGTTTTGGTTTAAAATATGGGATACGTCTATCTCAACCTCCGTAGTGCTATTACTGTTAGGTGTTGGTTTTGGAATAGACGGTTTATTCAAGTCTTTAATTTTGGCTAGGCCAAGACAGGATGTCTGTTGAATTGTAAAATTCAAAAATATAATTTGTTCTGGGATGATGCAGGCTCTAAATAATGATTCTATACCTCGCACTTGCCAATCTTTTGTCGTGCCTGCAAACAAATGCGTGGTTGGCAAGAGTCAGCCCCTGGTGGTTGGCAAGTACACGGCGCATGCGCGCAGAGACACGCATGCGCAGGAGGACTCGACTCGTCATTTAACCACCCCCTTCCCTGCAGTGAACGCTTCGCGTTCCGTTCCGGTATTGTTGTAGTTCCTGTGTTGCGGTTCCGGGTCACGGTGGTGGCGAGATGCGGGATCCGTCGGGTCTTCGTCGGGCGTCGGTACTACCTCTGTAAGGTACTGTCGTCCCTTAAAGGTTTCTGATTGTGCGCATGTTTTGTTCATTATTACGGAAGCGTGTTTGTGTTGTAACACGCGTTTCTGTTATTTATGTTAGTGGAGTCTCGAAGTGTTCCCTGAATGCAAGGGAGTAGTTTAGCGGTTCATTTGAAGGTTGTTTTGATATTTCCACACAATCTGTGGGGGTGATGAGGCTTAGTTAGTCTGCAGGTATTTTTACTTGCTGTCAATCCGGGGCTAGTGGAGCTTTGATACTAGTTCCGGCACTGAATCAATGTAACCTGGAACTGGAGGAGTATTGATTCCAGTTTCAGGCTCTGAGGCTCCATTCCTTACGACACACAGGTAGGCAGGAGCAATTAGTTACACCTTGTCCTGTATAAGATTGAGACAGGTTATTCACCTTGTTGGTTATTACACAGGAGACAGAGTTACTGTTCCTGGATACCATTCCCCCCATATTCTACAAGTTCAAGGATTTTCACACCCACTTATTCTGTAGGTATCTGTTCTCTCTATCATTGTACTTACCTGTTAACATTAGTATCACTGCACTAACTTGTGTTCTTTACATCCACCTAGGAAGCGGGTATTCAGACGTTCTATGGTTCCAGGAATAACAAGTAATCCTCCAGGTGTAAAGACGACATCTGTATATTCTTTTTTCCCCCACTTTCCTTGTTTTGTCTCCCTGTGTTCCCCTGACGGGCATTACTATTCCTGTGCAGTGATCTAAATCTGGCAGGTGGTGAACCAGTTAGGGGAGACTGGGAAAGACCATCACCTTCCTGGTACTTCTGGGGCAACATTCGTGTCAAGCATTACAGAACGCGAAGCCTTATCTATTTGCCACCCAAGTACCATGGAGGTGACTTTAGGTGATCTGGCAAACATGATGGGTAATCTCCAGAGAGAAACCCAAATATTAGCTGACAGATTAGATAGAATGGACTTAGATGGTGGGGCAGGAGCTGCTGGACCACAAACACCTGTAATTCAAGTAGTCACTCCTCCCCCCCTATACCCTTGGCTCCCCCGGAAAGATTCAACGGAGACCCTGCTAAATGTGCCGCTTTCATCAGTCAGTGCCAACTCCATTTTATGTGTAAAGCGACTTGCTTCCCCACAGATCAAGCTAAGGTGGCTTTCGTCCTGTCATATTCAGGAGGCCCTGCGGCTAATTGGGCTATACCCTTAATAGAGAGAGATGATCCCCTCCTCCTGGACTATGACGCATTCAAGAGGGAATTAAGGAAGTTATTTGATAAACGCACCTTTACACATGCAGCAGATACTGAGCTTTTGACACGAATGTTGCCCCAGAAGTACCAGGAAGGTGATGCTCTTTCCCAGTCTCCCCTAACTGGTTCACCACCTGCCAGATTTAGATCACTGCACAGGAATAGTGATGCCCGTCAGGGGAACACAGGGAGACAAAACAAGGAAAGTGGGGGAAAAAAGAATTTACAGATGTCGTCTTTACACCTGGAGGATTACTTGTTATTCCTGGAACCATTGAACGTCTGAATACCCGCTTCCTAGGTGGATGTAAAGAACACAGGTTAGTGCAGTGATACTAATGTTAACAGGTAAGTACAATGATAGAGAGAACAGATACCTACAGAATAAGTGGATGTGAAATTCCTTGAACTTGTAGAATATGGGGGGAATGGTATCCAGGAACGGTAACTCTGTCTCCTGTGCAATAACCAACAAGGTGAATAACCTGTCTCAATCTTATACAGGACAAGGTGTAACTAATTGCTCCTGCCTACTTGTGTGTCGTAAGGAATGGAGCCTCAGAGCCTGGAACTGGAATCAATACTCCTCCAGTTCCAGGTAACATGGATTCAGTGCCGGAACTAGTATCAAAGCTCCACTAGCCCCGGATTGACAGCAAGTAAAAATACCTGCAGACTAACTAAGCCTCATCACCCCCACAGATTGTGTGGAAATATCAAAATAACCTTCAAATGAACCGCTAAACTACTCCCTTGCATTCAGGGAACACTTCGAGACTCCACTAACATAAATAACAGAAACGCGTGTTACAACACAAACACGCTTCCGTAATAATGAACAAAACATGCGCACAATCAGAAACCTTTAAGGGACGACAGTACCTTACAGAGGTAGTACCGACGCCCGACGAAAAGCCGACGGATCCCGCAGCTCGCCACCACCGTGACCCGGAACCGCAACACAGGAACTACAACAATACCGGAACGGAACGCGAATCGTTCACTGCAGGGAAGGGGGGTGGTTAAATGACGAGTCGAGTCCTCCTGCGCATGCGTGTCTCTGCGCGCATGCGCCGTGTACTTGCCAACCACCAGGGGCTGACTCTTGCCAACCACGCATTTGTTTGCAGGCACGACATCTTTTGTGCCCCAGATCGTTTTCGTTTCAATGTTATTGTTCCAGAAATCAAAACCGAATGTATTCATTTTTTCAAAAAATGAGTCTGAATATATCAATTTTGTGTTTGTAAGCATGGTTTTCACTCCTGTCTTATTTAACAATTTGAAATAAAATGATTCTGCATTACTTGTGTTGAACCCTGAAAAGTATGAATATTTATCAAAAAATGTCTTTGAACTGCCTTTTGGTGGAGTTGCACAATGTTCCCATTGGTTAAAATTTAAAACATTTCTAGGTTGAGTAGATTTATGCAGATAATGGTTACCATAATGGTTGTAACAAAACATTTGATCGTAATTAGATGAACCTTGCAAATAATCATGTTCTGTAAATTTAGCTGACATTACTAGATCAGACATCATATCATTAATACTTTCAAAGTCCCAATCATCAGCAAATGTGCTTGGTTTTACAAAGTCACTTAATGAAATCTTGAATTGATGAGGATACTTCAGGAGCTCAACCGGACCATATATTTCGTAATCAGTTTTGTCCCATGCTACCCCACCGGGTATAGGATTGGCTGTGAAGTTTACTGAAGAAAGTTCTCTTTTCTCTATGTGTGAAGACTTGTGTGGTTTCAGGACCAAGTTGATGTTCTGACTTGCTGTGTCCATTGTAGCATATTTTCCCTCAATGAAATGTCCCAAGCATAGTACCATGATGAGCCAAAGTATGAGGATGAATACTCCTAGTGCCACCCAAAGTTCAATCCATGGAGAAATCAGATAGGTTTCTTTAAGTTGATGAAAGAGTTCCTCTGCTTTATCTTTAAAAGTCTTTGTTGTCCGCTGTTCCTCTGGTTCACTCAGATCTTCAGAAAAATCATCGAAGTTGATGAAGTAGCCTGATGCTGTTCTGTCAATTGTTTCAATTGCTTCTGGATTCCTTTTCGTTTTTGGAATTTTCTTTGTTTCATTACCATAGTCTGTGGTTACATCATTATAGACTGGTGTTTCTTGATTTAGTATTTTAATTTGGGTTTCAAGAGGTTTAAGTTCCATGGCTTTGTTGCATAGTCCTTGTTGTTTTACTGTAGGTTTATCAATTGTGATTAGTCTTTCAGTTTGAACCTCTGTGTTTGTAGCAAACTTTGGTGTTCTGCTACTTCTTGGGAGTCCACTTGGCCTACTACTTGTTATCGGCCACATGATTGTGGTTTGACCAGGTCGATTGATACAACTCGGTTCTCCTTTTTACCAGCAAGGGGCCGTGGTACTACTGATCTTGTCCCGTTGACAGACAAGACAGGAACTGCTTTTCTGTAAGAAGGCCCAAATTCCTTCTTCACCGCGATCTTTTCTCTGACCAGATCCCAGATTTTTGGAATCCAGACAGGCCTTGCTGGGACAGGTGGTTTCTCTTCAGTGGTTATTGGCTGCTGTTTCAACTTTATGTTGCTCAGGTCTTTTCTTGTTTCATTTAAGTCCTGTAAAATAGCCAAACGATCTTTGATATCAAAGCATTTTTCTTTAACCATTGAAGTTTGACTATCAAGGTCCTGGATTAACATTCTAGTCCCAAACAATAGTTCGTACGGACTGAGACCTCTCAGAGAATTTCTTGGCAGATTATTAAGACTACGTTGGACACTTATTAAATGTTTGACCCACCCAGCTCCCGAACCTAATACCTTTGCTGTTATAGATTGCTTTATGTCACGGTTTTTTCTTTCCACAATTCCGTTTCCCTCAGGATGAAAGGGACAAGAGTACCGCAATGCAATGCCCATGCTGGTCATGGCCTCCTTGTAAGCCCGAGAGCTAAACGCAGGACCCTGGTCAGAATGTAGCATGCCAATTGCGTATGTGCCGATAAAGACTCGCAAATCTTTTATAACAGTTCTGGCGTCAGCCGATCGCTGGGGTCTACATTTTAAGTGAAAATAGTCTCTATATGTTAATATGACGCATTATTCATACTGGGTATTTTATGTCGATAGCCTAATCCTTTATTGAGCGAAACGCCATGGCAATACACCGTCTCGGTCACCACTGCGATCTCTGTTGCAGTTTGGGCAGTTTTTTGCAAATATGTGATGTTGCAGGCTCATTCCTGGCCACCAGTATGTTGATTGTAATTCTTCTAGAGAATCCTTAAGTGTAAGGTGTCTAAGACCCTCACCCATATGTGCGTCTGCTATTAACAAGCCTCTCCTGTCCATGTTTGGAATCACTCTATCCCCCACTCCAGGGATTCGAGCAAAAGGAACAGAGTTTGCATCGATTATGTATGTATAATTGAGTGGATACATGAGGGGTAGCGCTGAGCAGTCGCCTTTTGATGACGTTTTTACCGCCAGCATTGTTTCCCCGTCAATGTATTTTACTGAATGCTTTTTTGTAGCTACGGAAGCCGATTTAGTTGTTTCCGCTGTGGCTGTCTCAGCCAATGAATTCCCTGCAACGTGAACGCCATCACGCTGATGACTCAGTGTATGTATCACGTGAGTCTTTGGTAGTTCTTTCTGCAAAAGAACTACTTGTTCCCAAAGCAATTTTTGCTTTATTGTGGCACCTGTGTCATCTTTGTACCCGTTTTCAACCCATTTCTGCAAGTCGTTATTGTATGATTTGACGCAGTAATATGAATCGCACACTATAAGTGTCGGGAATTCGCGATCCGCATTATCTAGCGCCATTTTTAATGCTATTATTTCAGTTTGTTGTTCTGAATTATTTTCCACTGAGTGTGTTTTTGAAAACAGAGGTTTTAATTTACCTCCGCCACACGTCTTTTGTAATCTCGCATGTGGCGTTATAAGCTTGTTCTCCCCACACTGAGGGCTGAGCATGTCCGTCAGTATGTATCACACAGGCGTACTGTCGTATGGGCAGAATGTCGATTGGCAGAGGATATTCTCTTTCATATTCTAGATTTTTTAATTTTGTCATTTCTGGATCAAAATAGTATTTCACTCTGTCTGTAGCAAGAGAATCTTCCCATTGTATCCATTTTGGATTTAGTGCCATAGTAGGTAAATTACATGGGGTTGTTAATGCCTCAAAGGCTGATTCTGCTGTTCTGACTGTAATCTGTCTGCCGTCAGCTTGGTATCTTTCTCTTGCTACAGCTGTTTGAACCGCGTGAACAATGTTTTCCTTAATGCTGAATGTTTTTTCAGCTTCTGTGTACAAATGTGTTTTGTATGCTATTGGTACCTTTTCTCCCTCATTTGAGGTTAGGTATGTGAATCCGCATCTTCCTGGGATGACTCGAATCACAAGGTTGCGTGTGTTATCGCGTGTTTGTAGTTTTGTTTTAACTAACATATCTGTTTGTAAAGATCTCAAAATTTCTGTGTGTTTTTGAGTCCAATTGATTCTTTTAAAATCTGGTTTTATTAGATCATAGAGAGGTGTAACCCTCTCTGCATAGTTTATAATGTAAGTTCTTCCAAAATTCAGGAAACCTAGAATTGATTGCAAGTTTTTCAGTGTCCTAGGTGCTTGGATTACAGCACATTTCTCTTGGAAATCTTTAGCCAGGCTTTTGCCTTCACTTGATAATTCATATCCTAAAAATAGGACAGTCAGATGGGCAATTCTTGACTTCTTGAAGTTGAATTTGTAACCCTCTGCTGCGAACCCAAGTATTATGGTGTTCACTCTTTTCAAGTGAGTATCCAAGTCATCGTCTGTTAGATAGATGTCGTCGACATAAGATAATGCCTCATCATCATACATTTGTAGTAACTCTGTTACTCTTGCTGAGAATAGTCCTGGGCTGTTCTTGAACCCTTGGGGCTAACGACAGAATTTTCCTGCGAGCCATTTATTGAGAAAGCGGTCAAATATCTGCTTTCAGGTGCTATATTTTGACAAAAGAATGCATTAGAGATGTCTAATGTTGTTTTGTATTTTTTGCGCACTATGCTATTCATTAGTGCTGCACTGTGTGAGTTTTGTACTGCAAATGTTTTGCAGCATGAGTTAAGGTGTCTGTAGTCCAAAACTAGACGATATGAATCATCTGGTTTGGAGACAGGAAACAAAGGATTGTTCATTTGTGAGGTGCATGTTTCAATCACCCCCTGGTATTCAAGTTGATCTAAGACCTCCCTGACCTGTTTTTTAGCTTCTTGCTTAATTGGGTACTGCCTCTGTGCAGTCGGTTGAGATTTTAACTGGATTTTGTGAGGAGGAGAGTCCTCATCCCATCCCACATGATTTTTATATAATGCAGGAGCCTGGGCTACTGCCCACTTTCTTGCAAGTGTATATTTTTTATGAATTGGAATATGATTTGAGAAGGCAGGCATAATCATTTCTTCGCCATGAGGGCACTCCCTGACAAACTCTGGTGGCCAGTCTTTTTCAGCTAGAAGGATGTCATAGCCCTTGGAGAGATTATCCCAAAATAGACCCCTTATTTTCCTAGTCTTATCTCCCTCTATACGTAAGGTTATTTCATATATTTTATGAGGTTTGCTAACTCTGGTATCTGCAGTTTCCACCTGAATGTACTTATTCGTGTCCACTGTCTCCAGATGATTCATCAGGATCTTGCGAGCTATGCTCACTTCTGCTGCGCTGTCTAACATTGTCTGAGCCCACTCTCCGTTTTTCAGCTGAGTCCTCAGGATCCTCGGCATGTTTGATTATTTTAATGCTGGCTACCTTCTTCTTTGGAAATTGTAACTTTTTACTTTGATGAGCAGGTTCTTTGTCTTTGGACTTGACGTGCTCTTCTCTGTGTTCTGACCGTCCTCTTCTTTCCGATTTCTGTGAGGAAGTCTGAAAAGATCGAGAGGGACGTGTATCAATATCTTGATATCTATCAGGTTTCTTCAAATTATCCCTATTTCTAAGGTTGTATTTTTTCTCAGAGGGCTCCCTCTGGGGAGACTTGTGTCCTTGGTCCGGAGATCTTTCTATCCGCCGAGGAGACCTTCCTCTGGACTGGAATCTTTTTTCTTTGGGAGTGGATTGTTTATTTCCATCCCAGTTCTTTTTTGAAGTGTTTAGATTATTTTTAATAAATACTTTTTCAGGGTTTTCAATTAGTTGGGGTTTCACTGGTTTCCCACCCAAACTATCTCTTCCTAGTTCTTTATAGGATTTTTCTATGATTCTGGCAAGTTCAAATGGTTGGTCTGCTATATCTGTTTCCTTCAATCTTTGGCGGATCGCCACATTTGCTGCTTCCCCTTTTAGGTTTGCTAGTAATATTGCCGAGACCTGCTTGAAGTCTTTCAGTAATTTCATACCCAGAGTTAAAGCGGGTTCTGGACCGTATTCATTTTGAATCTGTTTTAGCACTTCTGGTATTACCGCCATGGACGGAACACCATGTGTTTTTGTGTAAATGGAAGCAAAGACTGTACCCCAAGTGTCACAGTCCTCCACATGTGGTGCGATCCCCATTGGAAGACAGATAGTCAGAATTCTGTGTTTCTCCACAGGGGTGGTATCTGGAAATACCGCCTCTATTTGAGTTATTTTCTGTGCTAACCAGAATGGAATTTGTTCCCTTTTAATGGGTACTTTACCTAGACAGGACTGTATGTTCTGTGGTGTGATTTTATTTGTGTTCCCCTGATGAGGGGTCAGCTGTGGAATTTTAATAGCTGGTTGGACTGTTGAAGTCCGCATTACATATTGGACTAGTTGTCTGTGTATTTTAATCAGTTATTTTAACTGTGTTAAAAGTTCTGGTTTTGCCATTTTTCAATGTCTGGATGTGGTGTGTATCCGGCTAGAACCGGCCACGTTGCTCCTGGTCTACCTAGTGGACCGAGCCTGGTGATGTGATCATTATGTTTTAGGGCGCCTTTAAACCAGAGCAGGTGCTCTTGGTATTTGAGTGGTATTTCCACCTCCTCGAAAGGGGTGTACTCATCCGGAGGTTCCTCTATCTTGTAATAATGGAACTCCTTTGCTACAGCGATTGCTGCTGGAAAATTTATCCATGAATAGAATACCTCTGTCTGCCGATATTCGTGTGCCTCAATTACGAATATGACTGTACCACCTCTAGGTGTCAGTCCATTTTCTATAAGTTTTAAAGTTATAGTTTTTCTTATGCTGACCGGGATGAGTATTGCACCCGGGTCAGTTTGCAGGAGACTTGTGTCATCCGCTAGGAGTTGAGCTGCTATTCTAGCTGCCTCCCTTTCTTCTTCATTGTCTGACATTTTACTGACAGGAAGGTTTTTTGTTGCAGATCAGGTTTTCAAGGAAACAAAGATTAGATGCACAATATTTTGGAACACTGTATCCTTCAACGTTGAATAAACCAAAAACCATACATAGGAGTCTCCTCCTACTAAGTTTGGCGGATTTTAACCTTTCACCCACTCCAGACGTCTTTGGAGTTTTATGGAAAAAAGGGTCTGTGTGAAAAAGCACGACTGAGTTACTCTAATGTCTTGCGTTAGATTTATCGCCTATCCAAACCGTTGGGCGCCATGTAGTGTAGTTCCTATTATCCCAATAGGCTCTGCGCATTGGAATAATATCTTCAATAGTATAGACGTAGGACTGTGGTTAACTAGGTCTTCTACTGATGATATTAGACTTAAAGTTATGTGTGCCAGCTAGCTCAGAGTTCACTAGAAACTTTCTCGAATAGGCAAGGAGGAGTTTAACCTCCCTGGATAGACAAGAAGGGATTTAGTTTCTGACAACCATAGAACATGACAACTTTGCTCTCCCCTAATCAAGAGTATATCTCTAGAGTCTTGTGAAAACGAAAGACAACTTATTTTACTCAGTCAGTACGTGCATTCTTAGTTTCACCAGTTTGTAGAGAAATAAGAGATGGGCGTGGTTCAATAAAAAGATGTTATTTATTGATCAGTCTCTTTTCTCATACAAGAGAAATGAATCGCTATTATTGCAATACTTATAGTTAAGTAAAGTGCATAAAGTAAAAACAGAATTATAAAATAATACTGTAAAACATTTATATGGTTTCTTAGCCATATGATACTTAAAATGGATAAAAGATATACATACATATATACATTGACTAATCGTACTCAACTGGTGCTTCTAACTACGCCTACCCCGGTGTACCTGACCTAAGCCTAATACTTGGGAGGGAGTAAGTGAGTAGCAGTTTAAGTTAAGTTTGTTTTGCCAAGAATCTGACTCAAGAATTCTCTGTAAGGGGTTAGTCAGTTCAGTACCTGGGATTTAGAAGGCTGGAGGGTTGGTATCTCTGTCACAGGACTCGATATCCCAGTTACCCGCGAGGGCGGCTGGAAACGCCGGAGGCTGGATTTCTCGGCAGGAGAAAAGGCAGCGTCTCTCTCAGCGCGTCAAAAGGGAGGGGCAGCGTCCGTGGGCTTTCTGCATCAGCTGGGCTCTCCGGCAAGTAGCGCTGCTCCAAGCTCGTCACCACCGTGTCTTAGCTTAGGGCAGCGTCGGTATATTTATACCTGAAAGGTGCCGTGTTTGACGTAAGGATGGACATAAGACGTCAGCAAGAATGTCATAAGGACTGGTCGTTCTTACATTCTTTGCAGGAGTTCTCGAGCGAAATCAAAACAATAGCTGCGGGGGATTTCACAGGTCTGTTGGAGGTTTGATTTGTTTTGAGAACTCGGTGTGCTTTCTAGGGGGCTGAAGGGATAGTGCTTGCTTAATGTGACAGCATGCGCTATGACCTAATATGAAAACGGGTTTCTGTGCCGGTGTATGGACATTAGTGAATTAATAACCGGACAAGGGTCAGAAATAGGAGTATCAATATAGGTACCTAGATAAACACACTACAGAGCCTTGATGCTATCTTGTTCGGCCACTGGGAGGGGAACTGACCTAACGAGTTCGGCCTGGGGCAATGGTTCCAACATGCACAGGTCATAGGAAAGTCGATTAAGGAGTATGTGTCCTTGTGGAATTGTATTCAGCTGGATTAAGGCCTATGTAAAGGGCAACACATGAATGGAAGCCAAGGGTTCAGAACGCAAATGACGATTTCGAGGTAAAATTGTCGCTCGAATATGCTGAAAATGTATGTGCATGGTGTGCTCGTCATTCTCGGTCATTTGATACCAAATTCGTCATGTTTTGACGAAGTTTTAATTCTCGAGTCCAGAACGATTACATGAATCCAGAATCTTCAGAACCACAAACCCTCCTTTTGCCCTTACATAGGCAATTAATCTATCCTCATGTTAATCTGAGTCCAGATCTATATTCCTAAAGTCATTGAGATGTTGCTGTAACATCATTCTAGTACTCAGTTCATCGCTTGATACAGGCTTCCTTATACATGATGTGACGCAAAGGCCACATATTGCAGGAGCACACTGTATTCATAGACAGAACAGGAAAAGAATGGCTAAGACCATCCCAATGACCATTAGAATTTTCCATCCCCAGGCAGATATCAGTTCCCAGAACCATCCCATTAACGACCAATCTCCTTTATCCACATGAATAGATTCGGAAATCTTATGTAGTTTGGAGATGGCCTGGTACACTGTTGGAGCGTTATCAGGGATGAAGATACAGCAACTAGATTGGATCAATCTGCATACCCCACCCCGATCTGCAAGTATGACATCTAAAGCGACCCTGTTCTGAAGGGTCATAAGTCGATCCGACTGGAGCTCAGCAGTCAAGTTACTAAGGGCACCAGCAGTTTCAATCACGGTGGACTCAACTACCCTTGTCAATTGCCTTATGTTCCTGCTATTAGCCATGGATCCCCAGAACGGCAGAAAACCCTTTGCAAAGTCCCCAAATTCTTGACCTGCAGTGTCTTCTTCACTCAAAACACCTCTAACTATCCTTGTCCTGTGGTAGTCTGCCGCTGCTGTGTAGGTGGGAGGCAACAGGAAGGAAACAAAACATGAGCCCGAAAAGTCAGGGGGCAACCATGTATAGGCTCTATCGTGGCAGATGAAATAGGTACCCTTAGCTGCTAAAAACGCAGGGGAAGTCTGAGATCCAAAAACATAGGTTTCAGTACAGACACTCTTCCTTAACTGAGCCCTGGGATTCGTGCCATTACCTTGCAGACACAGATGACCCTGATGGGGTACATTCCAAATCGGGGACGATCTCTTAGCTTGCTGTTTCTCACTCAGAGTAGTTCCATATCCAGTCATGTTCCATCCTATGTATACCAGTGTCTCATCTCTCGGTATAGTCTCATAAGAAATACCTTCCTTAATCATGTCTACTATACCCTTGACTAGAGCACTTTTTCTAGGTTTGTCTGTTACAGAACGCAGGGGGTAGATTTCGTGTGCATATATGAACATTGTCCTATATGCCCATACAGAACCATTGTGACTGAATGGTAGGACCAGATAAGGGATACCTTTATCCGTTGTGTGAGGCATAAGACCGCACACACAACAGTTAGTTGTGTTCATTATACGTTGGTGTTGGTGTAATAACTGAACAAAGGAGTTATTGATGAACTCCAATCTCCTATTTGATTCGTGATCAGGCAGAGGGTGGAAAGAATGAGAGGAAACAGTGGGAGGAGGTATGGGTGATGCAGTGGGTGCAAATGTTACACGAAAAGAAAGTAAAACATAACTTATCAAAAATATCATTACACTAAATAGCATAAAAATACACAATATTATAAAACTTTTCCTTGTCATCACGTTGCACAATTCGTGCTTAAAACTCGTCCGTTTGGCAGGTCTCTCCACATCGGGAAACTCCATCCTCTCTAAAGTGCTGCCCGCGGTGGGAGGTTGCCTCTGCTAAGGGATGCTTCTGTCAGTCTAGGGCAGCTCCCTTGGACCAACCAGAACTACCGACCTAACGTCGTCAGCTGCACCCCAAAGACTTTAATCAACCGTGGCCCTAGCAGCGGAACCCGGATGGTGGTTCAAAAAACAAAAATAAGCAAGTTTCTTAGATGGGAGAGCTGCACTTTCGAAAATAGTATTTGGGATGAAAAAGAAATATCTGTTTATTAGTCCATGGATCTTGGTCTCAAATTGCAAAAGAAGTTGTTTTACTAGTTCGTCTTCCTCGGTCTCAAATTATATCGTTGTCTTCCTGGTATTGTCTGATCCTGGAACAAAAGGTCAGGCTCTGTAGTGTTCACTCGCTTGGATGGCGGCACAGCCTTGTGCAAAATGTTTTCATTTTCTCGTTCAGAGTCAGTTCCTTTTACATGCAAAACATTAAAAGGGACGGCATGTGGCACGGTATCAGGTTCTGGGTCAGCGACACCCTTCTGGACCCACTGGTCATAAGGCAGCGGAAAAGGGATTTTCTTACAATGGATCCCGTGGACCCAGTTGGCCTTCCCCTCCACCCGAACGGCTGATCTCGTGGAAAGAAGGACGAGATGCGGTCCGGTCCACCTGGGCTGGTCGTTCTTTGTTCTCTGAAAATTCCTGACCAAGACCCAGGATCCAGGGTCTATCTTATGTCCCGGAGTTTCAGAGACCGGAGGCAGGGTGTCGTGAACCTGTTGATGCAAAACACGCAATTTAGCCGTCAATTCATACAGATAATCGAGCAAAACAGGGTGTTCCAGTTAACTAAATTTTGTGGGTCTAGGCACTCTCCATATGTTGGCTGGCCGGCCAAAAACTATCTCATATGGACTAAGTTTCACTCGTGAATGCACAGTCATTCTAGTGGACAGGAGTGCTAAGGGTAGAGCGTCAGGCCATTTAAGACCTGTGCTCGCTTGGATTTTGGCCAGTTTAAGTTTTAAAGTGCCATTGTAACATTCTACTAATCCAGCTGATTGGGGGTGATTTGCAGCGTGGAACTTCTGCCGAATACCTAGTCCCTCGCATACTCTCTTCATCACACGACCCACAAATTCACTTCCATTATCAGACCAGACCATTCTAGGCATTCCAAACCTGGGGAAGTACTCTTTCACAAGGGCTTTTGCTGTGGAGAAGGCAGTATTGTCTTTTAGGGGATAGGCTTCTACCCATCTTGAGAAGGCACAAACAACAACGAGTACGTATTTTAAATTGTTGCACCTCTCCATGTGAATGAAATCTAGCTGCAAAACCTCGAACGGATACGTAGGAGGTGCAAAATGACCAGCTGGAGTTGGGGTTCCCCTACCAGGATTGTGCTTCAGACATACCATGAATTCTTGACAACATTCTCTGCACACTTGGGAATCCCTGAATTCTTCCATACTGGGGCCAACAACTCGCAAATCCCTTTCACGCTGATATGAGCCATTCCATGAGCCATTGTAACCACTGCAAGCACATATGCATCGGGTAACAACCATCTCTGATGCTCTGATAATTCAATCCAGCAACCATTTGTATCCATTCTACCCGTACTTTCTCTCCACGTGCTCAACTCTTTCTCTGTGGCCACAGCTTGGATGGACTTCACACTCTCTATCGTGTCTTCACACACTCCAACATCACCAGTCCATCTTGCAGGGCCTGCAACATACATTCGGCTCATTACATTCTTTGCCGTTTCTTTCGCGATCTCATCAGCAAATGCATTTCCACGACCAACATCATCACTCACCTTCTTGTGAGCACTACATTTCACAATCGCCATTTGCAGAGGCAAGGTCAGCGATTCAAGAAGCTCATTCACCAACTGACCATGCTGAATCTTAGCTCCATGCGAGGTCAGGAACCCACGTTCTCTCCACAATCGTCCAAAACTGTGAGCCACTCCAAATGCATACTGACTATCAGTGTAGATAGTCACTTTCATCCCTTTAGACAACACACATGCTCTCGTGAGTGCAATCAATTCTGCTGCTTGAGCCGAATTATGTGGGACACATGCAGCTTCAACAACTGTATGCAAAGTCGTGACAGCATATGCTGCAGTCGTGTCACCACTCGGGAGCTTAAAGCATGAACCATTCACCCATAATGTACCATTACACTCAGCAAGAGGAGTATCGGATAGATCTACTCTCCCTTTCGTCTCTTCCTCTGTTCTGAGAAAACAATCGTGCTGTTCTGAAGCATCTGATTCCTCTGCAATTGGCAACAACGTAGCTAGGTTTAAGGTACTGCACCTTTTTATGTGCACATGACTCGCTAATAGTGTCAATTCGTAACTTGACAGTCGAGCATTAGTTAAGTGCTGTGTCTTGGTTCTATTTAACAACGTGTCTACTGCATGTGGGACCATCACGACTAGTGTATTATTCATTACTAGACCAGCAGACTGTTGAATAGAAACAGCTGCTGCTGCTGTGGCTCTTAAATAACTTGGCAATGCTTTAGCTACCAGATCCAAAGTCGACGAAAAATAGGCACATGGACGCTGTCTACCTCCAAACAACTGAGTCAACACAGACAATACACAGCCCTCTTTCTCGTGGACATATAATGTGAAAGGCTTACTGTAGTCGGGGGTACCTAACACAGGAGCCGAACACAATGCTGTGCGCAATTCGAGAAAACTTTTCTGACACTTCAGACCAAGGAATGGGATTGGGTGTATTTTTACACGTTAATGCCACCAAAGGTTTGGCTAATAACGAAAAATTTGGAATCCACTGTCTACAGTACGATGTAATGCCCAAGAAAGCACGCACTTCTCTCTGTGTTCTTGGCACATTCAATTTCGCTATTGCCTGAATTCTTTCTGGGGTCAGTTTCCTTCCCTCCTTCGATAAGAGGTGACCTAAGTAGGTCACTTCTTGTCGGCAATATTGCAGTTTGGAAAGTGACACCTTGTGATGAAGTTCACACAGATGACGCAACAATGACAGCGTGGCCTTTTTACAAATTTCCTCAGTATCTGCAGCAATGAGCAAATCATCCACGTACTGTACAAGAGCAGCACCTTCAGGTAAAACAATCGTATCAAGCTGTGTTTTTAGAGCTTGACTGTATATTGATGGACTTTCACAGTAGCCCTGAGGAGCGCGTTTAAAGCGGAAGCTGCGACCTCCTAAACTGAAGGAAAAAATATCCCTTCTCTCCTCAGCAATCGGGATGCTGAAGAAAGCATGCTTCAGGTCAATCACCGAAAACCAAGAGGCAGATGCTGGAATCATAGTCAATAATGTGGTAATGTCGGGGACAACTGGGAATTGTGGCACAACTATTTTATTCACCTCTCTCAGATCAATCACGAATCTGTACACAGGTGGCTTAGAAGGATCAGTTCGTTTTAAAACAGGCAGAACTGGACTATTGCAAACGTTGCCTCGTGTTTCTTCAATCACATCCTTTTCAATCAATTCGTAAACGATCGCTAGTAAAGCTTTTTCACCTTCACTCGAGATTTTGTATTGGGGAATTCGTGGCATTTTAACGTTGGCTTTCAATGTTACAACATATGGTGGAATTTCTAAAAGACCCACATCATTAGGACCAGTGGCCCAAATAATATCTGGAAGAAATGACAATTCTGCTGGAAGCGCATCTCTCGACAAATACATGGGAGAAACCACTTTCTTACCTAAAGTAAGTTGTACTCCTGAAGGAGAACAGTACAAAGTCGCATACAATCTTTTTAACAAATCCAATCACAGCAAGTTTTCACCACAACCTGTTGTCAGAATGAGGGATGCTTCGAATTCGCAGGGACCAACAGAAAGAGACAAAGGGTCAGAAATCGGATTTCTAACTGGGGCCCCAGAAAAACCTACAGAAACGTTCATTTCGCCAGACAAAGGTGCGCCAGGGAGTTTGGAGTGTATAATAGAACTCTTTGTAGCACCAGTATCCAACAGAAAAGGCTCTGACACACCTGATGTAATCACCTCAACATAAGGTCCACTCTGATCTACTGGAACTGAAACAACTCCCTCTCTTTGTCTATGGCTGTCCTAGCAATCATTACCCTCCAAATACTCATCTTCTGTATAGTAATCATCAACATAGTATTGAACTGTCCTGTCAGATGCGTTGTTCTGCTGATCAAACCTATTCATAGAATTTTGTGGTGGAAGGGGACGTGCGTTCTGGGGGGCGTTTCCACGTCCTCTACCTCTAGGCGCTTGCTGAACACCACGACCTCTTACACCAGAAACACCATTTGCACGTTGTAACAAAATAGGACAACTATACTTAAAATGACCTTCTTCCTTGCAAAACGAACACTGGTTGGGGCCTACAGGGACACGTGGCTGAGTGTACTCGGCTCTTTGCGAGTTCCTCTGATACTGTTGAGGCTGCTGAAAATTATTCTGGTAGTGATTCTGGCTACCATTATTTTGATTACCACGACCACGTGGCGGATAGGCTTGCTGTAACAAAACCTTCGTTTTCAACTCCTTAGTTTTCTTTTGTACTCTATCTTTCTCGTCCTTGTCTCTATTTTCGTAATATTGTGCAGTAGCTAATATACGCGCTGAAGATGAGACTGCCCAAGAACTTTCTGAATCCTTTAACTTTTTACACAATTCTGGAAGCAGATTGTGCACAAATTTATCGACGAATAATCTCTGACCACCTTCTGTGGTCATATCTTGACCGCTGTGGTCGACAAATGTTTCTTCGAACCTGGTGAAGAAATCTGAGACAGTTTCTTCTTTCTTCTGCTTGCATGCAGATAACTTATCCCAATTTGCACGTATTGCAGGCATTATCGTTTTCATGTAATCAACTATTCTACCAGGGAGTTCTGCTATCAAAGGCTCAGGCTTAGCACCACCAACTTGTCGGGCATCTGCAGCAGCAATATTAGCCCATGAATCACCTAACTCCTGATCATGATCTGTATGACGAATTTTACCCCATAAACGCTGTGGAACAACATTCCCAAATAGCATATCGATGTCAGCTAAATTCATTATACATGATCCAGCAGTTTGTGACAACTCTTTGTAATATCCTGCAGGATTCTTACGTGGATCAGGTAATGTCTGTTTAAGTGCTAAAACTTCAGCTCGCTTCCATGGGACATGTACCCATACACGCTGAAAGTGTGGCAGAATAGGTGGGTTAACAGTTGTGTCGCCCTCTCTCCATTGTGGGGGGACTTCTCTCATGGGGTATTGTCGCGCCTTTTTCCTACTAGACGCACTAGGCTCAGATTGTGACCCAGAACTGCTCCCCTTACTCCGATATGATAACAATATTTCAACCGCTTTCTTTACATCGGGACCCACAATCATGCCCTCTCCAAACTTAAACCGTACACGACACAACTCTTGTGGGTTGCATTTCAGATCATTGTCTTCCAAATCCTCACAAAGGAAAACACACATCTGTTCAAAAACATATCTCTGTGTCGGTGCTTCCCATTGATGGAAGACTTCCATGACAGACTCTACATCATACTTTACAGTGTCCATCACCCATTTCCGTGCCAAACGATTCAGTGAGTCTCTCTCTTGATAGTCAGGCAGTCGACTTCGCAACTGTCTTCGTTCCATTTTAAGGGTCGTAGTAGGCGACCCGAAAAGAGGTGTGAAAAGGTTAGTAACAGTGCTGGCCATTTTCTGCCGAATGAAAGGCGAAACTGAAGGAAGAACGGGTGGAAAAACGGGGTGAGATAAGGCAGGGGCAGAGACAATAGCAGAGGAGGCATCAGGAGAAGTAGAAAGTACAGTAGGCAAAATCGTGGAAAGCACAGGTGGAGCAGATGTGGTCGGTGGGCCTGGAGGAGGCTGCACCGTAGGGACAGGAGTCAGCTGGAGAACAGCTGGTGAGTGCTGCGGAGGAATAGGAGGCGCAGGTTGCACAACTAAAGGTTGCGGGGGTGCCGTGGCATTTTGCGCATAGGGGGGTGGCGAACTTAACCACATCCTCGCGGCACATTTTCCCTTCCTGCGCTGGGATTTTCAAAAACCCATTATTCATGACGAGCTGGGCTCGTCATGAGCGTGCGAGGAGGCTACCTCATGACGAGCCCAGCTCGTCATGAGCGTCGAAGGGGTTAATAAATGTGACATTAATGGATCTTTTTCACGCTCTTTTGCTGCCTCTTGCTGAAGAGACGGCAAAACTGGATAGCATTTATCTATTGCCATTTTACGTTGCCTGTGCAACTGCTCACTCATCTGCTCTTCTTCATTGTCTTTAAACTGCATAGCAGCTTGCATTACTGAAAGTCCCCCTTCTCTCTTATTTTTCTTAGCTAATTTGATTTCTTTTTGTTTGGCCTCCTTACGCCATAGGCGGAAAGAGTCAAACATCGCCGGCCGGGCTTTCTTTTTGAAAAGTTTGACTTCAAGGTTATCTAAGATTTCGGTATCAAAGCTACCATATTGGGGCCATTTTAAAACACCATCTTTCCTTGTTTATTTGATCCACACTTCCTTGTATGTGATGGGGCCTACCCCATGTTTCACGTATAACTCGTAAGTTGGAGTTCCAACCGGAGGAACCGGACATGAGTCCTCCAATCGGGAGTCCCTATTATTACAACCAAGACAAAACAAATTTCCAAGTCTAAGACTAGGCATCTTCGCTCTCTAGTCTAGTTCCAAACTTCAAAGGATTATCGATTATGATATTTCTCGTGAATACACGAGTCCTTTGGTTTTGGTGCTTGCAAGTACCAACAATTATCCCAAAGGATACCCAAGATTAAGACCAACTAAGGACTGGGAGACGCTCCACTTATACTTAACTGAGATATCGATGACTCGTCTTAGTGTTTCGCTCTACAAAACTTCAAGGGTCCAAATCAGGGCGATAGCCAGGGCAGCAGTCCTTGTAGCCGTCGGGAAGCGGGGAACCTCGCAGCAAAGACCTTCGGACCACGTCGACATGCAGGGGTCGATGAGGTGGTTGGCCGTCCTCCGGAATTTTCACACGAAGCTCCTCACGATCCTCTGGCTGACTGGTACCACTGGAATCGCCCCAAACGTTGGGCGCCAGCTGAGGTACTGGGTTTTTAAGAACCGGCACAGAACCGGTAACCCAGCGGTGTCAGGGTACACCCAGAGACCTCGGGATCTTCCTGATCCAGACCACAGAAACTCAGAGTCTTCTAGGTGAAGTCAAAGATCGATTTATTGGCTGCAACCAAGGTAACAAGTATCCTAGAAGTACAACACACGGGGAAGTATATTCTCAGGAGACTGCTCGAATTTACAAAGTCAGGCTTCTCTCTTTATACAGAATATTCCGCTTCAGGCAAACATTCTTCGAATTTGCAATATATCATTTACAGGTTTTGGTTACAAAGGAAAAACAGAGTCATGATGACATGTACATATTTCACGTCGTGCTGCCCATAACAAATCACCCGGCAAGGCCCAACATTTCATCAGATATCGGTGGACCCCCAATAAAACAGGCACCTCCCCACCATAAAGTAACTGAAGCAAAAAAGAGTAGAGACAGATGGGAGCAAGATACAGCAGGTGTGCGCGCTGAAATGGTTTTATGGCTTGTTGAGCCTTGATGCTATCTTGTTCGGCCACTGGGAGGGGAACTGACCTAACGAGTTCGGCCTGGGGCAATGGTTCCAACTTGCACAGGTCATAGGAAAGTCGATTAAGGAGTATGTGTCCTTGTGGAATTGAATTCAGCTGGATTAAGGCCTATGTAAAGGGCAACACATGAATGGAAGCCAAGGGTTCAGAACGCAAATGACGATTTCGAGGTGAAATCGTCGCTCGAATATGCTGAAAATATATGTACATGGTGTGCTCGTCATTCTCGGTCTTTTGATACCAAATTCGTCATGTTTCGACGAAGTTTTAATTCTCGAGTCCAGAACGATTACATGAATCCAGAATCTTCAGAACCACAGTTGGAGCCATCTGGCTCTGAAAATAAACATATCCCCAAGCACTGGTGAAAGAACAAGGGTCCCTCTGGCGCTATAAACAATTATGTGTCCCCTTGGTTGGAGCCACCTAGGGTCTAGGAATAAACATGTCCCATGAAGCACACTGGCTTCGGAAATAACTATGCCACAATATGGGGTAGCACGGCCCCTCAAGGCCCCCACTGGGAACCTTTAAACAAATATGGCCAGGATAGAGCTACACGGGGTCTTTAAACAGAGAATGCCGCCAAGGGTTGGAGCGGCCCTCTGTCGTTCAGGGCCGCTCTGGGAATGATGCTGCCATGCCCCCTGTCCAGCCCTCACTTACCAGACTTCAGTGCAGGGGGACTTCTCTGGGTGCCGGTACTCTGCTTGTCCTCCATGCGGCAGCCCAGCGCTTAACACGCGGTGGGGGCAGGCACCGGCAATGTGCCTCGATCCCCCTCCACTTTCCATTGGCATTCGTTGGCACCTACGGGGCTCTCCCTCGGCCATGGGAGCCCCGCCTCACTTCTGCACCAGGCTTCACCCGGTCCCATCTCCTCGGGACCGGGCCTTGTAGACGGAGCCTGCGTGGCTCCGGGTGGATCTCGGGCGGCAAGCGGGACTTCCTTTCCTCAAGCGGAAGTCCCGCCCCGCTCCAGGTATCTGGCCGTCTTACTTCCTGTTTTGCCGCGGGTCACAGCGGTGCATTCTTTCTCTCTGGGCATGATATGGGGTAGGTTCCCTCCAATACAAATAGCAAGCGGGGTGGGCACCCTCTTAATTAATAGCACAAAACGGGGTGGGCACCCGTAATTAAAGAAAGATAAGCGGGTTGGCACCCACAATTGCGGCATGACAGGGGAATCTCCAAAGGGGGGGTTCCCTCCCAAAGGGGGTTGCAGCACAGCGCTACTCAGCCCACAATTTTGCCAGGCTCCATCAAGTCTTTACAAAGTAAAAGAACAAACCAAATGTCCAAGACGTCCTGGAGGCATCGTGGGGGCAATGTAGGGCCAGGGGCCAGCACCCGGGGCCCTCCAGCAAGGAGGCAGTCCCCATGGCCGTGCCTCCTGGGCCCCAGCAGGAGCAAGCCCCCCTCTGTCAGGATTCTAAAAGAGAACAACCTCATGGTGTCACAGCCCCTGCTTTTATACAGCATTTTCCTTTGTCTACAACTGTAGAGCAAGGGGAGAACCAGATACAACTGGTTCAGGAGCACTTTGTTTTGCTCAGCTCCTCTCTACCTTTCACAAGACAGGCCAGGGACATCAGACGCACCACAGGAGATGAAGCCAGCATTGGGGAGAGAAGGCGCAGCCCTATTCAGGTCCCAGGTGCAACTCCTCCCTCCCATCTACATGCAGATCTCCCCATTCACCACCGGGCAGACCCATCCTGGCTCCTGGAGCCACCCACATCATCCAGCACCTGTCAATCACAAGCCAGACATGCAATTCACACCAGGCAGGCAGACACACTGCACACAGAAATGCCAACTTCTAAAAGTGGCACTTCTCCACCCGTCACACTAAATCTGCGCACACCATTGCGCAGCACTTATTCTCACGAGTTCGCACATACCAAACTCGCCCCTGCACTCCTCTCATATCAGGAATTACCATGGACACACATACCCCCCATGCATTGCTATGGTAGGGCACACATACACAGAGAGCGCACATACTTTACAATGGACCACAGTGCTAAGTGCGCCGAGGCCTAAAATCACCAACACCAGGTTACAGAAAAAGGGTACGAGAACGCAAAAAGTTTTGAGGTGAACCTGCCAAAAGGGCCAAGTCCAACAACATGCATTTGCCCGAGATGGCGATTAGACGTGAAAGACATTTGACATCCACTGTCGATGATATCGTGGCAGAAGTCACCGGACCTAGGTGGTTCTCAAAACTTTGCCTAAGGGCCGAATATCATCAGTTGATGTTAGCTCCCAAATCCAGAGCAATGACCACATTTGTCACCCAAGTGGGTTTAAGTAGGCATAAATGCATCAGCTTCGGGGTATCCAGTGCTGCTAACGTATTTCAGGATACAATCTGGGGGTGCTGGCAGGACTCCCGGGTGTCATTAATGTCAGTGATGATATCTTTGTGCACGCCCCACCATTGAAGAACCTCACGACAGACTTAGGGTACTGTTAGAGAATGGGCTCCCTCTCCAGCGGTAGAAATGTATGTTCTTTCCGAGGAAGATCTGTTTTTTTGGGGATATTGTTTTTCTGAGAATTGAGTAATGCCTGATCCTGCAAAAGTCATGGACATTCAGTCAGACCCTGCTTCCACCAGTGTCATGGGGGTGCATGGTTTTCTACCGATTGTGACATTAAGTGGTCGCTTTATTCAGAACTTAACCATTCTCACTGGCCCACTTCGGGAGTTGACAAAGGCAAATGCTGTCTAGGTATAGGTTCCTGACCAAGAATGGGCATTTGCAGAGTCTAAGCAAGCCCTCTTGGAACACACTACGTTAGACTTTTTTCATCCTTACCATGAATCAGAACTCTCAATGGATGCCAGCCCCACTCGCCTTGGGGTAGTACTGTTGCAAAAACCTGACAATGGTGAATAGGTCCTCATAGCATATGTCAGTAGTGCCTTGACGGGCACAGAGCAGCAATACTCACATATCGAGAAGGTGGCCATGGCTATTCAGTGGGGGTGCTGACATTTTCTCATTTATCTCTATGGTCATTCATTTGTACGGACCACATACCACTTATTTCCATTTGCAGGAGTATCACTACTCTGTGGACTTTGCCTGGCCACAGCACAGAATCCTGCAGACTATTTTTCCAGAAATGCTAGGCTAGCCACTATCTGTAAAGAGCCAATGGGTAGGACGTTGAGGTATGCACCCTGTCCAAGTAGGAACTACAATCCTAGTCAGGGTAAGTCAGATACACACCCTAAATTAACCTGTGTTCATCCTCTGGTAGTCAGGCTTAACATAAGAGGCAACGTGTAAAGTATTTGTGCATCATTTTAAACAGTAAAACTGTGAAAACACTACACAAAAAGATACCAAATGACCCAAAAAGAATATTACAGAACTGGAGTTATTAATTTTTAAAGAATATCTTTAAATATAGTGCTTAAAAGCATAATGCACAATTCGGGGCCATCTGGTTGCGCTAGACTAGGTCAAATTCAAAAGCTCAGGCCGACTGCAATGGAGCATAGGTCCGATACAAGAACCAGCCGTGACCCGCTTAAACAGTACCTTCGCTTGGGGGTTACGTCAACATCAAGGATGAAAAGCAGGAGCAGGGGAGGTGATGCATCAATGTAGATCTTTAGGATGTAGGTGATGCATCGGTTCCGAGCTACGCAAATGGGAGGTGTGTTGCTGTCAAGCCCAAGATGTAGGGGATGTATCATCGTCAAACCATGCAGGTCAAGGATGTGTCGGCAACTGGAGGTGAGGTGCGCTGTAGTCAGCGATGTGAGATCTTCAGTCATTGCAGCAGTGGAGATGCATCACATTGAGGGCGATGCACCGGTTCTGAGCAGTTAACAATGGCAATGCGTGGATTTTGCAGATTGCAGTACTTTAGACCTACTTCCAAGGGCCGAGGACTAGATTGGCACAGCTTGGTACGGCAAAACTCTCAGATGGCAGAGTCCAGGTGCTATTAAAAAATGGAGTGAAGTCTTTCATGTCCCTGAGACTTTCAACAGGAGACAAACAGACAAGCCCTTTGAGCAACCCTGGGTTCAAGTGGTGGAGAGATGCTGGTCCAGTCCTTCTCACTCCCAGGCAAGAGGGTCTCAGGTCAGCATATTAGAGCAGGAGACCAGCAAGATTGACAGTCCTTTCAGCAGCCTTGCAGTCCTTCTTGGCAGAGAAGTCACAGGTCCAGAAGTGTACTGAGTTGGTGGTGTCAAAGGTCCAGTACTTATACCCAGTTGTACCTTTGAAGTAGGGGAGACTTCAAAGAGAGGCCTTTGAAGTGCACAGAGTCCCTTCCCTTCCTGCTCTGGATCCAGACTCACTACAGGGGGGTATGCAGCGTTTGTGTGGGGACAACCCCCATCCCATTCAGGTGCGTCAGCTCCTCCCTCCCATCCTGTCCAGGATGGGTCATCAAGACGTGAATGACCCATCAGTCCCACCTAAGCTCGTTTTATGTGTGGCTGTCTGGAGGGAATGCACAAAGCCCAGCTGTCACCCACCTCAGATGTGTATTCAGAGACAAGCAGAAGACACCACATGTCTAAAGTAAGAAAATGCCAACTTTCTAAAATTAACATTTTCAGAACAACAATTAAAAATCTAACTTCACCGTAAGTTAGGATTTTAAATTGTGATTTAATAGACACCAAACTTGCAGGTTCCCATCTCTTCACAATTGGAAATTACACTTATAAGATGTAATAGGTGATTCCAATGTTAACCTATGGGAGAGATAAGCCTTAAAGTAGGAAAAAGAAATGTAAGAGGTTTTCACTATCTGGACATGTGAAACTTAAATGTACCGGTCTGACTTTTTAAATGCACTGCACATGCCCTTGGGGTTGTCAAGGGCTTACTTAGGGGTGACTTTTGTGTATTAAAAAGGAAGGTTTGGGGCTGGGAAGAGCCTTAACTTGCCAGGTTGACAGAGCTGTTTAAAACTGCACATACAAGCTCAGCACTGGCAAGCGGGAGACATGTTTAAAGGGCTTCTAAATCACAATCAGTGCTTCAGGCCCACTAGTAGTATTTCATTTAGAGGCTCTGGGCACATGTAGTGCACTTTACTAGGGACTTATAAGTAACTTAAATATGGCAATTGTGGATAAGCCAATGGTAGCATGTTTTAAGTACAGAGCACATGCACGTTAGCACTGCTTAGCAGTGGAAAATTATTTTTCCAAACAAAGGTTCAGAATGTGCATGAATCAATAATATGTCACAAGATCAATAAAGTTATACAAAAGAGGAAAAGTGAGAAAGAAGAATAGAAAACGTTATGGTCCAAAGGGAAAAGTGATTCCAAAAAATGCATGTGATTATAGAAAAGTACAAAATTAGATAGAAATCACGGCTCGTCGGAAGAAGAATCGACCCAATACCTAATTTATATTTGTTTGGGCATTACGATATTTCCGGTTGGAGGCAACCACTATCTTTGAGAGTGGGTTGCGATAATTCAGTTATCAGTAACGGACGAATTCCCCAGAAGTCAGTGGAATCTTTAAACTGACTCCACAGCAGTTGGCTATTTTAGGGTTTGATGACAAGCTCAGAAAAACTATTGTCCTGAGGATGACCATGTACTTATGACAACGGTCGAAACGCCGTCGACGATACTGTGGCCATAATTTAAGGAGGACACATTGTTTTGTGTATAGGAGTTCCTACATGGTTTTAGAACTCTTATGTATATGTAACCTCTATGTGCTTGCCACTTGTCTGGTTTTATGTATATGTTGTGTGATGTTTTTGTTAAACCGACAACCTGTCTGAGCCTTATGTTAATCTTTTAAAAATGAATACATGTTGTACTTTTCTATAATCACATGCATTTTTTTGAATCACTTTTCCCTTTGGACCATAAAGTTTTCTATTCTTCTTTCTCACTTTTCCTCTTTTGTATAACTTTATTGATCTTGTGACATATTATTGATTCATGCACATTCTGAACCTTTGTTTGGAAAAATAATTTTGGCCCCTGGTTCAGGTGGTTAGGGCTGCCCCTGTGGTGGTGAACATTAGCAGTGGAAAATAGCCCAGAGTCCTAAAGCCAGGAAAATTTAAGTCAGCAAAACAAAAGGTCAGAAGTAAAAATGTCAGGGGAAACCACGCCAAGGATGCAAGGTCTAACATCAGAGAATTGGAAGGCTCTGACTGAGGATTTGTGCCATCAAACTGCTGAGGCACAGCAGACCCTCCTTTCGCTGTACCACACGCTGGCAGCATCTCCGGAAGGCTGTTGGTTCACAGGACCCCGTTAGTTATACCTGGTTGTTTGCAACAGCAAGTGATGGATGTAGCCGGCACAGCTCACCAAGGGGTAGTCAAAGCGAAATTCAGACTTCAGTGCAAGTTTAGTTCCCGGGACTTGAAGAAAGCGTTAAACAGACCGTGCGTCACTACCCGCTGTGTCAGGCTGCTGGTCCAGCAGATCCGCCTGCACCTATGCTTATGGAGGACATTACCATAGTTCCATAGTGCCGATCTGGCGCTGACTTTGGAAGTCTACCTGATGGACAGTACTTTCGGGTTGTAATCAATGATTTTTCAAATTACTCTGATGTTGAAATCCTTGATTCCATGACCGCTAGTAAGACCGTGCCCCATTTGGAGAAGATCATGGCTACTTATTGTTTCCTGAGTGAACTCTGTAGAAATAATGGGCCAGTGAAGACTTTGAAGACTATATGAAATCCAAAGGTATTCATCATGGAGGATCACTCCTAGATGACCACAGGTGAATGGAGAGGCAGAACGCTTCGTCTGAATGTTAAATATGATCATACGCATTGTTCTAGCTGATAACCAGAATATGATATGTGCTGTGTATTCTATTCTACAAGAGTATGGAGTTACGCCCCATGCCAAAACAAGAGTGAGCCCCAGCACTCTGTGCATAAATAGGATGGTGGGCGACACTGTTCCTCACCTCGTGGAGCCATCAGCAGTCAGAGATGGAGGGGCAGAAGAATTGCGCAAGCTTACGGTGCAGAACTACAATATATTTATGCAAAGGAGGACACGGCTAAAGCACATCCAGGGTGCCGATCTGGCACTTGTCCAGGATTGACATCCGGGGAGCAAGTTTCGCCTGCTATTTGAAGGTAATCCATGGAAGGTCAGTGCTGTTCAAGGAACAGTGATCACAGCGAGAAGAGGTGATGGCACGATCACCAGGAATCTAGTTTTCTTCAATTGATACATGCCACAGAGCCACACTTCAGCTGTGGATCATCAGTCTTCCCATGTGGAGGATACTGGAGGTGACAAAGACATTTTTCTGGGTTCCATGGGAGGCCGCACTACAATTTTCACTGGATGTTCATCGGAGGAAAATACTCAGAATTAGGTTCACAGATGAACTGGGGCACATGAGGGCAGCAAAGGAGCCAATTCAGGTGTAGGTGCCTTTAGAGGAGTCTCTTTACAATGGGAAGAGCTAGATGAGGGCAGTGTGCAGGTTCATTGAAAGGGGATGGCTAGGTACCATCTCAGACCACGTCCAGTTGGCTCAACAAGATTCAAAGACTTTCTGCTGAACTTATTCTGACAGGCATGTGGCTGACCAACACAGGGAGCCGAGCAAGGATCAGATAACTCTGGCCTGCAGTCATGAACAGGAATTGTGCTGTTTTTGATTTTGTTTCATTTCAGGTTTTGTTAGTTGTGGTTCACTGTGTTTGTACTGTCAGGGTTAATGAGGAATGTTATGTTGGGATGTGTGTGGTCTCAACATGTGATGTGTGGGAGGGGAGATTTGGATAAATCCATAGCATGTGCACAGTAGTGGTTTCGGCCATCATGTGCAGGGGGCTTGTACATAAATGGCATGAGACCCGGGCCACATAGTTTATTCAAGCACTACGCCTGTGTCCTGTGCATGTCAGTGTGGTGGATCTGGGATATGCAGCAGTGCAAGGCCTACGCATGTGCAGCAAGCCTTTGGTCACACAGAAGATGAATAAGCTTCATGGGCAGAAGTCTGATTTGTTCAATATTGTCATCTGATCTAAGTTGGGAAGAGCAGTGCTTTGGTGACTTGGACACCATCCCCACATGTCTGGCGACAAGGGCAGTTGTTGAGTGACCTGACTCAATATGATGTATGATCTGATTTAAAGCTTCCAGTTGTTTGTCACCCTTCTCAGACATAACCAGAAGTGATTGAGAAATGGTTTCCAGGGTCTTGGTTATGCCTTTCTTAGAGTCTAATACAGGAAAATCTGGTGGCCTTTTGTTGCATTGGGAATTAAAAAATCAGGAATGGAGGAGCGTGCCGAGCTCCGATGCGCCCCTCCCGAACCATCCGTGTTAACTGATTTTCCCTGGCCTGATCTTCGCCCCCTGGGGAGCCCCGCATGCCACTACTACTGCCCAAGGTCTGAGCTGACTTTGAGGGAAATCGAGAGTGCCACCGAGGGGCGACTCCAGGCGCTGGCTCCTCCAGCAGTGACTTCTCCGGATTAGTGAGTCGCACAGCGCCGTAGGAGTGTGACGCAACGCCGCAGGTGGGCCTAACGCATGAGTGCGCTGGAGGGGACGATTGACCGGTTCCCTCAACCTGTACAGAACCTGACTTTCAAACTCCTGCCTGCGGAACATCAGGGCCGGTAGGCGAACGCTCAGGTGAGGGATACCCATGCAATAATTGTATACTGTTCCCCTCCTGCACAGCCCCTTTTCTTCAGCCACGAAAGCCAGGAGACCCGGGCAGAACTTTCCCTGCCGCCCCAGTGCCCATAGCGGCTATCATCCAAATTACTTCCGTACTCCTGAGAGTGAGCCGGGGGCCGCCGAGAACTACAGCGCGGAGGCCTGCTCCCAAACTGAGAAGGCCCCAGTGTAACATACGGACGCGCTGCAGTGCGCAATATCTCGAATGCACTGCTGAACTCCCCAGTAGTCCTGCCCGTTGCTATGTGCTGTGGCCCAATAGGGATAGTCCGGTGGGGCTCCTGGAAGCTGTAGCCTTCTAGGGTCTGGAAAAAAAGTGAGGGAGGCCATTACAGAACGCACAGTGGGCAGACATGAGTCGCTGTCACCGCTGGGGAACTAACCTGGGACTGAGTCATTTGTGGAATCCTAGGAGTCTGGAGAGCGGAGAGCCACAGGTCCAGTGACCCAAGAATAACACTCGGTTGAGACCCCCGAACACGGTGTGGTGGTGCCGACGTCCCCGGTTGTGGCAGAGGGGTGCAAACGTGTGACTCATTGGAGCTGGGCTGGGAAGCCATGTGCCAAAGCCGATAGGCCGAGTGGGGGATCCCACGGCAGGCGGCGGTGAGTAGCTGTTGCTTCCTGCCCCTACATCATCACCCCTCTAATGAAGTGAATATGGCGACTGGCGGCAGCGGGCAAACAGTAATGCAGGCTAAGCTGGAAAAATGTGTGTGGCAGAAGAACCAGGAGGACAGACAGGGCACTACCATAACCCATCAAACAAAGATCTCTTAGCGGCGATCACTTCTGTGCGGACCGCCCTCAAAACCCGGATTGACACAGTCACCACGGAAATGGCCTTAATGAGAGCAGACATGAGAAAAACGGCTGACTGAGTGAGTACAATCGAGAACACGACTACAGAGCTGGTAAATGATGGCGCCCTCCTCAAAAAACAAGGCACTTGCCACGAGGCGATGGCCATACAACTTGATGAGTACGAAGGCAGGATGAGTCGTAACAATGTCCGAATTTTGGACCTTCCGGAACGGGCAGAGGTGCAAGCTGTCGACATCTTCGTCGAGGAGGTCATTCTATAACGTCTTCAGTCAAGGGGCCTGTCCAAGTGCTTCTCAATCGAGCAAGCCCATCATGTTCCCAAAAGTAGACCAAAGCCGGGCACCCCTCCCCGTCCACTGCTTGCCCGAGTTTTTAATTTTCGCGACTGCTACGTGATCCTGCAAATGGTGAGAGAGGCACCCACATTGACTGTGGAAAACAGTAAGATATCATTCTTCCCGGACTTCACCTTAGGGGTCCAGAAACAACGCCAGAGCTTCCTGGAAGTGAAACGAGCACTCAGAGACCAGGAAATCAAGTACGCCATGTTATTCCCCGCAAAACTCCGGATTGAATCGGATGGTAAGCTCTGGTTCTTCACCAGACCTGAGGACACTTGGGACTGACTCAACGGCTGGTGTACAGTTGGTAAGAAGTCACACAAATCCACACCGGCTGCTGGAGGCACCACTGATTGGCATTAACAAAGACGATCTCTGCCTCCCTCTGATTCAGGTTCCCAAAACTCTCCTGGATGACGATGTGCAATGAACTACTAGGGGTCTGACTGGAGTTCGCTCTACCGCTGGTGAGCAGCAGGGAAGCAGTGACTAAGGGTTGTACCCTTGCCATAGTTTCTTATTATGTTAGCTGATGGTCATGCTAATGTTTGGTTGCTACTCCGGGGGCCGAGGGTGTCTGAAACTTAGGCTTTATACTTTTATCATTTCAGGTAATTTGGAATTCATTTAGTACGTCTCACTCTCGGGGTTGTGGGCGGGGGGAGCTACTCAACTTTAGTAGGGGATGGCGGGTGGTTCCAGACCCGTTATGCAGGGAGGCAGGGTGGGGGGGTTTGCACAGGGAAGAAGGGGGAGGGGTTATTAAATGTGGTTCTTTTGTGTTTTGTATCAGTACGTAACAATGCTTGGCTCTCCAAGATTCAACTAGGTTTCACTGTAATCAGTGCGTATGGGCTCATATATAGGCTGCTTCTGTTAAAAGGTAAGGGCCGAATTCGACCAAGAACCCTTCAGTATTTGCCCGGCGTTAGCCGCCTGTCATACCATTCGAGATTACCAAACAAAGAGGCAGGCGCTGGAGACAGAAGGCAGGAAACAGGAGTTTATTCCGACGGAGCAGAACACGTCAAATCAGACAACAGGGTATCTTCTCGAGGTGCTCTAACTGCATCTCTGAGGCCTGGCCTCTTATACACAGGTTTATGGCTTTATTACATACACTGCATCCGTAATGTTTCTTTGAAGGACAGAAAAGACATCCTAGGAATCCCCGGTCCAGGCCCGATCCCACACACATCTACAGTAGAGTTCCCACCCCGATCTCAGCATGTGGTGGTTATCGCGCAGCTGGGCATTCCGCTGGGAACGGGGATGTGTGTGATCAGTCGGATCTTCGGGGTGCGAAAGCGTTGATTAATCCCTGCTCCTTTGATGGGGTGAGTTCCTACTGTAGGGGGCAATAAACTACATCTGCGGGGCCTGGCGATGGCCTGGGAACAGCTTGGACAATCGGGCAGGGAGGAAGAGGATATCAAAGGCTTGTTCCCGTGAAGGGATGAAAGGGTTATAGGGTTTCGGCTCGGGATATTGCGCTGAGGCAGGATCGCGCTTATGGTTCGTTTATGGTTCAAGGAGGAGAGATCGGGGGTTGCCGGAGCGCGGGGGGGATGCTTGGGGAGACAAGAGAGGGAGGGGGGAGAGACGCGCTGGCTATCGGGAGTGGGTAGAGAGGCCATGGCAATCAAAATGGCTGCTGCTTACGCGCACGTATGGATCTAAAAAGGACAAGATGGCGCCGATAATGTTTACGCCACAATCCAGATTTTAACAGTCCTCCCCTTTCAACATATCTAGCCAGCTTGTCAATTTATGTCTATCCCCATTATAATACGTATTTCGATATCATACAAAGCTTTCATACGTTCAGCTTTGAAGTTCGGAGTCTTTGGGCAAATACAGTTAGCAAACAGTGAGCACAGAGGCGGCAAGCATTGAATACCCAGGCAGAGTCCACATATTACGACGATTGGTATCAGTACGACCATAAACAACCTCCATCCCCAGTCCTTTACAGCACTCCAGAACCAACTCCCCAGTGACCATCCGTCTTGTTCCTGATGAACTTCTGAGGAGAGTCTGTGGAGGTGTTCGATGGCTTTGTAGACTGAGGGCGAGTTGTCTGGTATGTAGGTACAACAGATACGGCATGCTCCTCCACGGTCCGCCAGAACCACATCTAGAACAAGGCGGTTTTGAAGAGCCACCACACGGACCGCCTGAAGCTCGGCTGTATTGTTTGTGAGGATACCAGCTGTAATGTTCATCGTTGTTTCGACTGCCTGGGACAAATGCCGAATGGCACGACTGTTCGCCATCGGACCCCAAAGTGGAACAAGTCCCTTTATTGCATCCAAGAATTGTGCTCCAGTGGAGTCGGCCTGCTCAATGTCCTTTGCTCGTTTTTGTCGGTGATGGTTTGCCGGAGCCACATAGGTCGGAGGAAGGATGAAGGCAATGTAGCAGGTACCTCCCCAGCCCTTCGGGAGCCAGGTGTAGGCTTTTGTACCACAGACGAAGTACATGTTTGGAGAGGTGACAAAAGAGGGTGGGTCGGTTGAGTCCAGAGTTCTGGTGATGCGGCAAGCACTGTGGCCCACCAGTTGTGTCCCATGGCCTGTGATGCATACAAGGCCCGAGACATTGACGACAGATAGGGCCACAGTCAGGGTGGCAGCCGTTCGTTTCCGGAGGTAGGAGAAGGTGGGTCTGGCTGGATTGTTGAATACTTGCATCTCCACCCTTTCTTTGGCGGGGATGTCCATGTGAACAGAAACATTGGAGGATAGAGGGCAGAAGGGAGCAGCAGTTCTTCCGGTTTTGTTCAGCCAGACCCCATGATAAAAGTGCGACATAGTTCTGCTGGAAGTGGCATTGTCTCTGTAGCTCTCTTGCAAGAGGATCAGCCAAGCAAGGCAGGAACCATGAACAGAGAAAGGTGAAGGGATGAAGGGGATGGAATGTCCGGTGGCATGTGGTATCAACCCACAGATCCAGCAATTCGTGGCATTGGCAGCAAGGTTGTGTTGGTGCAGCAACTGTACGAAGGAGTTGTTCCAGAACTCCTTACGCCTTTCTTGGATTTGAAGCGAAAGAGAGACCAGGTAGTGTTCTTTCATGGTGGTAGGCTGTGCAGTCGTTAGGAATGTCTTATGAGCCGGTGAGTTCTCTTCCACGATCCAGAAGGTAGTCATGAGGAGGAGGCAAAAGAGAAGAGCGATAAGAAGAGCAATAGTCTTTGAGAGGTGCAACCTGTCAGTTTTCGGGTTTCTGTAGTGGGTCTTCGGATGTCCGGTTGCTTCCATCATCTTCGTATCGGGCGCTTCCATCATCTTCAAGGTGCTCGGTAGTGGGCAGAACCACAGACTTCGTTGGGCTTCTCTTCTGGCAGCCTTAGTAGTGTTAGGCCACCAGTCTGAGAATTGTAACTTAGTCAGTGGCCTGCTTAGCCGAAGCTCCCTTCTTTCGTCGCAGGTTATACCCTTCTCTGGATGGCACAGTGGGATGAGGGAATTTCGCCAATTCGAGTGTCTCTGTCTCAGGGTAGCAGCTCAGGGATGGTCGGTCTTTGTTCAGGAGCTCTTCTTGGGTGGTCACGTCTTCGGTCGACGTCAGGGTCGGAGAGATTTTCTTGCAATGATGTGCATGCAGCCAATTTCGCTTCCCCTCCACTCGAAGAGCTGTTCGGGTGGTGATCAAGACTTGCCAGGGGTCTGTCCAGTGGGGTTCCAGACTCTTCTCTCGCTGGAAGTTCCGAATTAGGACGAAATCTCCAGGCTGGATGGTATGTCCGGGGCCCCTGGAAGCATCGGGGATGGCCTGCAGCACCTGATGATGAATAACAGACAGTGTTTTAGTTAGGTTATACAGATGGTCAGACATTAGGACGTCCGGGACGTCGTGAATAGATGTCGGTTTGGGTGCAGACCAGATACTCATGGGCCGGCCGAAAACGACCTCGTAAGGGTTCAAGTGGTGTTTGGTGGGGGTGGAACGCATTGACAGCAATGCCAGGGGAAGAGCGTCTGGCCATTTTAGTCCTGTGGTAGCCACTATTTTCGCCAGTTTTAGTTTTACTGTGGCATTGTGCCGCTCGACCAGACCAGCAGATTGGGGGTGAAAAACTGCGTGGAATTTCTGTCGTACCCCCAGTCCTTTCAGAATAAGCTGGATAACCTCGGCTACGAAATGGGGGCCTGTAACTGCGGGGACAGGAAGAGGCAATAAGCGGGTCTTAGTAGTAGCAAGGTTTATTTTAGTAAGTAGTGAGTCAGTACAGGTTTTCCTTGTGAGTCCTCTCCGTGGGGATCTGCTTCGCTCTCGTCGGGTCTTCCGCCGAACTTCCTCTTCTTGTCTACGGACGGGACTCCGCCTTCTGCCTGGCGCCGGAGGCTCCGTTCTGCCCGCTTTCGCCGATCGCCGGGGTACATGCAGAAAAGAGAAGACACGTAAGTATTTCAATGAGCGACTCCGTTTGTTTACCTAGCCAGGGAGTGGGGAAGTGAGGGATACACCCGGTGCTCAGAAGGTACTTAGGTAGTGTTTGTGACGGTACGAGTGAGGGGACGGGTACCAAAATGGGAACAGTACTCCTAGCGGCTAAGGCGGCCCCCTTCCCTTTCGCCTCCACCACCCCAGGAAGCGCTCACGTACCTCGAGGAGCCGTACCCCTCCTGGCGTACGGCTGGGCGGCTCTTGGTGTTGGCCTCCGGGCTCAGCTGGTCGTGCAGATCGGCTTCCCGCTTTTCCGGTGCTCCTTTCGGTCTCCGCGGAGTCTGTGGATTCCTCCTCGGGTCCCCGTCCTCGGCTCTCGTTCCTCTCGACGTCGTCCGTACTCTCGTCTTCTCTACTCCTCGCTCCTCTCCTCCAGTTCTCCTCGCTGCTTCCCGCCTCTCCGCTCTCTGCCACACTGTCCGCTCCTCCGGTGTAGAAACACCCCGCTTGATCGTCCGCTCCTCCCTTATACAGGTGAGACGACTCCTCCTCCATCAAGCTGCTTGTCCATTTAAAGGGCCCCCAGTCGCCATTGTCTTCCTCGTCACACGAGTATATCTCGGGTCCAGGTCCTCCGAGGGGTTGTTGAGGCTGCGGAGATAAAAAGGGGGGGGTCGGACATCATTATTGAGGGCCCCTCTTCGGGGCATGACAGTGGACCCCGGTTACAGGGCCATTGTCACTCCATAAAATACGGCAAAGGCCGTAGCGAGGGAAGAACTCTTTCAGTAGTACTTTTGCAGTGGCAATGGCGGTGTTGTCACTCGTTGGGTAGGCTTCCACCCATTTGCTAAAAGCGCTTACAACAACAAGTACATACTTCAGTCCTTGACATCTCTCTAACTGAATATAGTCCATCTGTAGGACTTCAAATGGGTGGTTGGGGACCCCAAACCCTCCCCGGGGTACGGCAGTTCCTTTCCCAGGGTTGTGTTGCAGACAGATTAGACATTGTTGGACCAGACGTTTGGCTGAGTCTGTAATTTTGTCGTTATGCCAAACTCGGGAGACAAGTTCAGCCATAGGGGCTGCTCCTATGTGTGCAGGGGAGTGAGCCATGGTCAGTATAGGGATCAAGTATGAATTGGGTAGCAGCCATTTGTTCGTGTCTTTTGTCCGCCAGCAGCCTTCATCGTCCTTCAGTCCCACCCGTGCCCATTCAGTCAATTCGTGTGGTGCACTGGCTATCTGGATGTCCCTGATGGTCTCCCTAGCGTCCTTCCATTTTTCTGTTTGTGACCTGGTCACGTATATGCGTGTTGTCGTCCTATTCTCTGCTGTCGTCCGGGCGGTGATGTCCGCCAGTGCATTCCCCTGTCCGACGATATCCGTCACCCTTTTGTGTGCCTGACATTTGATCACAGCAAGTCGTTTGGGAAGGAGAACTGCTTCAATCAGAGCGGAGACTAGATCTCCATGTAGGATGGGGGTGCCGTGTGAGGTCAGGAATCCCCTTTCCTTCCACAGGAGCCCAAAATGATGCACCACCCCGAAGGCATACTGGCTGTCCGTGTAAATGTTTGCTGTTGTCGCTGCTGCTAGGATACAAGCTCGTGTGAGGGCAATCAGTTCTGCTGCCTGTGCAGATTTCTGTGTGATGCGGGCGGTCTCAACTACAGTTCGGGCTGTGGTGACTGCATACGCAGCTGAGGTGGTGCCATCGGTGAGTTTGATGCAAGAGCCATCCACCCATAGCTCTCCGTCAGGATCTGGGAAAGCTGTGTCTCGAAGGTCCACTCTACTCCTAGTCTGTTCGTCCGTGAGGGTCACACAGTCATGTATAGGGGGCACATCGGGATCATTCTCAGGCAGAGGCAACAAGGTGGCTGGGTTCAGTGTGGTGCATCGTTTCAACGTGATGTGAGGTGCGAGCAGTGTCAGTTCGTACCCAGTCAATCGTGCGCTGGTCAGGTGTTGTGTCTTAGTCTGGTTCAGGAGGGTGTCAACAGCATGGGGCACTAGTACAGTGAGGGAATTCGAGAGTACGATCCCCTCACTTTGTCGGATAGAGACAGCAGCAGCAGCTACTGCTCGAAGGCAGGCAGGCAAAGCTCTCGCTACAGGGTCGAGAGTGGCAGAGAAATAGGCACATGGTCGTTGTTTGGGGCCGATGGTTTGGGTCAGGACAGACAAAGCGCATCCCTCCCTTTCGTGGGTGTAGAGAGAGAAGGGTTTTGTATAATCAGGGGTTCCTAGGACTGGTGCTGAACAAAGGGCGTCTCGTAGTTCCTTGAAGGAGGATTGGCATTCAGGGGTCCAAGGGAGCGGGAAGGGGACATCTTTAGCCAGTAGGGAAAGTAGTGGTTTCACAATGAGGCTGAAATTTGGCAACCATTGTCGACAGAAGGAGGTGAGGCCTACCAAAGAGCGGACCTGCTTCGGGGTTCTAGGGATAGGGGTCTCTAGAATAGCCTGAATTCGATCGGGTGTGAGTTTTCTCCCATCTTTGGACAAGAGGTGGCCTAGGTAAGTGACTTGAGGTTGGCAGAATTGCAACTTCTTCTTGGAGACCTTGTGGCCGTTTTCCGCGAGGAAGTGCAGTAGTTGGATGGTGGCTGTGACTGCAAGTGGAGTGGTGTCGGCCGCCAAAAGGATATCATCGACGTACTGTATCAACACCACTCCATCCGGTAACTGGACTGCATCCAGCTGTCTCTTGAGGGCCTGGCTGTAGATGCTTGGACTTTCAGTGTAGCCCTGGGGTGCTCTACAAAATCTATATGAGTGGGATTTTAAAGTGAGGCCGAAAAGGTAGCGGCTGTCTGAGTGGATGGGGATGGAGAAAAATGCGTTCTTGAGATCGATTACCGTGAAGGTGGTGGCAGTGGAAGGAATCAGGGTCAGAATGGTGGTGATGTCTGAGACTACAGGGTACTGAGGTACGACTACTTTGTTGACTTCTCGTAGGTCGATGATGAAGCGGTACGCTTTTTCATCTCCCTCACCCTGCTTCTTCACAATGGGTAGGATAGGGCTGTTGCAAACATTGCTAACTACTTCTTCTACCACTCCTGCGTCTACCAGGGACTGGATGATTTTTACCAATGCCTTCTCGCCTTCGGGCGATATCCGATACTGTGGGAGTTTTGGGAGCACTGCGTCCTGTCGAACAGTTATGTGTACAGGGTCTATCATCATGCGTCCTACGTCCGAGTCAGTCTTTGCCCATAGGTACAGAGGTAGGGTGTCGAGTAAGGACAAGTCAGCGTCAGTGATGGAAAACATGCGTTGCGTGTGACAAGATCTGAGCAGCGTTGGGTTGTCGTACAGAATGACTCGAACTCCGTCTTGTGAACACCTAATAGTAGCTCGAAAATGTTTCAACAAGTCAAGTCCCATAATTGCGTCGGGGGTGTTGGAGGAGAGCAAAAATGTCGTGTCAGTGGTGTTATTGTCCAAGTTAAAAGAGATCGGTGTGGACAAGGGATTAGTGGAGGGCGTTCCATCAAAACCTATTGATGTCACATGTGAGCCAGACAAGGGTGCCCTGGGAATCAATCGTTTAGACAACGCACTACGTGTTGCACCAGTATCTACCAGAAATGGAGACTTCGTACCTAGGACCTTAGCGGTGACATAAGGACCTTGCTGGTCAACATAGAGCTCGACTGGATCCCTTCCTTGCCCTTGGCAGTCCTATGCAAAGTCGTGGGCATTGTCGTAGTCAGACTGTTGGCACTGATTCTGTCGGGGATGGTCAAACGTGTTCGGTCTGCCAGGTCTGTCATTGTTGGTGTCGTTTGTGTGCCCTCGTCCCTGTCCTCTATTTCTCGGCCCGCCCGCTACTTCTCTCGTGTCTTTATTTCTGAGTGCTTCTTGCAGAGCTGGACATTGAGACTTCCAATGGCCAAATCCTTTGCAAAACGCACACTGGTTCTCATCGAGGTCTGTTCGTGGAGCGCCGGGTGCGGGTGTGCGGTCTCTAGGGGGTGGATTTCTAGGAGCATTCGGCTGGTAGTTCCCTCTATACTGTTCCCTTCCTATAGTCACCCCTTGCAACTGAGCAATCATCACCCTCTCTTTTAAGTCCTTTTTCTTTTTCTCAGTCGCTTGATCGTTCTCGTTCTTTTGTCGCTCATAGTATTGAGCCATCTGAAGGATAGCTGCGGGCTTGGAGGCCGCCCAACTACTCTCGCTAGTCTGTAGTTTCTGCGAGACTTCTGGTGTCAGGCCTTTCACATAGTTCTGGACAAACAAGTGATGTCCGGTTGCAGTGGTCATGTCCTGGCCCCTGTAATCGGAGAACACCGTTTCAAACCGGGAGAAGTATTCTGATACGTCTTCCTGGGGTTTCTGGCGACAGGCCGTTACAATCGACCAGTCCACCTTCCTTTCTGGGACTAGGGTTTTTAATTTCTGCACGATCTTATCTGGTAGGTCTAGAATGGCTTTCAAAGGTTTCTGTCCCGGCTCTCGCTGTTTGTCTACATCACCGAGTTGTATCCAGGTATGTCCGAACAGCTCAAGGTGGTCGACTTTCCGGATTTGCTTCCACACATCAGCTGGCAGACATAACCCGAAAAACAAATCGATATCCGCTAGGGTCATAATCGTCGAACCCAAAGCGGTGGCTAATTCTGTATAGAAAGCTGTGGGGTTCTTTCGCAGATCGGGCAAGGACTTTCGGAAAGTCAGGATGTCTTGCCGATCCCATGGTTGGTAAACCCAGTTGTAAACTACCCTCCCTCTCGCATCTTGGTGGTTAATATCGTCGTGTGGTCCTTGTCCTCGTGGGGGGACCCAATAGGGAGCGGCCTCCTTTATGGGCATCATAGTGTCAATTTTTTCTACTCTGGCTTCAGTCGCTGCAGGAGTCGTGGTGTTAGTCTCTGGTTTCAGTTCCGTGAGGTGGCGGAAAACTTCAAGCATACGCGTAAAGAGGTTCGTCACATCACACTCGTCCCCATCTCCGATATCAACTTTCCTATACAGAGTCGTTAGGTTTTCAGGGCCTTTTCCTTGGTATTGGTCCTCGTAGGCATTAAGGGTGTGGTAACAAAGGCGTACGACAAAGTGTCGTCTGTGGCTATTGGCATATGTATTGTACATATCCGTTATAAAATCCTCACTTTCCTTTCGCACCACCAGTGCCTTTACAATCTTATCGATCCCAGTTCGTTCATCCTTACTTAATATATGCGATCTCGCAGGGTCTTTCCTCCCCGCCTCGGGATCATCTGAAGTCGCTGCTCGCTCTGCGCTGAGTGCGAGGGGTTCGGTCGGCGCAGAGGCCATGAGGACCGAGGCTCCAGCACTACTCTCGCCTGTCGTTGGGGGTTGCGGGCGCTGTGCTAAGGGTTGGGAAGGGGCATATGGAGGGGGCATGTAGATGATCGGGGGACCTAGTAGTAAATCATCGTTTGTTCGCTGTATTGAAGGTAGCTCGGGGTAAAGTGGAGAGGGTGTCCTGACGGGACACTGGCCCGATGATTCGGAATCTTGTTTTAGCTTGGTTTCCTCTCTTTCTTTTATTTCTTCCTTCAATTTGTTAGCGGCTAGGTGAGCTGCTTTGCGTAATTCCTTTTCTAATCTGACTTCCTTTCTCTTTTTCCGTTGTTCTGTTTCTTTGCGCCACATGCCGAAGCTATCGAGCATAGTGGGTGTTGTCTTATTGTTATAAAGGGCTGTTCCCAGCGCGTTTATTTTATCGTTATCAAAGGATCCTATCAGTGGCCACTGATTTTCCCGATCCTTTCTCGTGAATTTATGCCACAGCTTACTATAAGCCACGGTGACTAGTCCATATTTAGTAAACATGTCCTTATTAGGGGTGCCCTCCAGTGGAGCCGGGTGGTTCACCTCTAATAAGCGGTTCGGGCTGAACCAACTACCAACAAACGGGGCGGAGATAGGCATGACGGGTTACAAAGGGGACAAAAGTCTGCACTACCTATCCTTCCATATCCGCAAAGACTAAACAGAGTATTGCGACTCTGTGCTTATTTGTGAATAGAGAATAACCCAAAGAGAACCAATTCCGAACGATCAATGTTCGGATAAACAATCAATCAAATGAGGGATAAAAATAGGCACGACGGATTACAATGGGGGCAAAAGCCTGCGTTACCTATCCTTCACTATCTGCAAAGACTAAACAGAGTATTGCGACTCTGTGCTTGTTTGCAAATAGAGAATGATCCAAAGAGAACCAATTCCAAACGATCAGTGTTCGGATAAACAATCAATCAAATGAGGGATAAAAATAGGCACGACGGATTACAATGGGGGCAAAAGCCTGCGTTACCTATCCTTCACTACCTGCAAAGACTAAACAGAGTATTGCGACTCTGTGCTTGTTTGCAAATAGAGAATGATCCAAAGAGAACCAATTCCAAAACAGTAAATGCTTGGATAACAATCAATCAAATGGAGAGGGAAGCAGGCACGACGGATTACAATGGGGGCAAAGGCCTGCGTTACCTACCCTTCACTATCTGCAAAGAGAGAATACTCCTATTCTTCCCTGTTTGCAGACAGAGAATCTCTCAGAAACAATCAAATGAGTAATACTAGTATTTTCAAACAATCAAACAATCAATTCGCAATTCGTCCTGTTACACGACCTTATCCGGACCGCATGGACCGTTTCTCGTCTTCCGCTTCCAGCGCCCGATCGTCCTCTATTCTCCGTAATTGCTGTGGAACTCCTGATGGTTCCCAGTCAGGACCGTAGATCACTCGAGAGAGGTCTGCTCAGAACCGGTGAAGTTCGGATGATCGGCTGCCAGACGAGGGTCTATCGGGCAGGAGCTCTTCCCGATCGTTGCAGTTGTTCACACTGTCGTCGGGACCTCTCCCACTGGATCCACGTGTTGCTGATGGGCCCCACGTTTGGGACGCCAATTGTTAAAAGGTAAGGGCCGAATTCGACCAAGAACCCTTCAGTATTTGCCCGGCGTTAGCCGCCTCTCATACCATTCGAGATTACCAAACAAAGAGGCAGGCACTGGAGACAGAAGGCAGGAAACAGGAGTTTATTCCGACGGAGCAGAACACGTCAAATCAGACAACAGGGTATCTTCTCGAGGTGCTCTAACCGCATCTCTGAGGCCTGGCCTCTTATACACAGGTTTATGGCTTTATTACATACACTGCATCCGTAATGTTTCTTTGAAGGACAGAAAAGACATCCTAGGAATCCCCGGTCCAGGCCCGATCCCACACACATCTACAGTAGAGTTCCCACCCCGATCTCAGCATGTGGTGGTTATCGCGCAGCTGGGCATTCCGCTGGGAACGGGGATGTGTGTGATCAGTCGGATCTTCGGGGTGCGAAAGCGTTGATTAATCCCTGCTCCTTTGATGGGGTGAGTTCCTACTGTAGGGGGCAATAAACTACATCTGGCAATCAAAATGGCTGCTGCTTACGCGCACGTATGGATCTAAAAAGGACAAGATGGCGCTGATAATGTTTACGCCACAATCCAGATTTTAACACTTCTAGCCGCCAACAATACTGCATTCAGCGACGATGGGGAGCCCCGGGGACCCCCAGACTGACATGCACATCTGACTAAACACTATCTGCAATAACTCGTTTGATGACAACTGACTTCACGCTTAATCTATCAACGTGGAATGTGAATGGCCTAGGGGACAAAATTAAAAGGAGTATAGTACTACATTATATTAAAAGGCAGGAAATCGACATAGTGATGTTGCAGGTGACACACTTAGTTGGAAACACGTGTGGGGCCTGGAATAGAAAAGGTTACCGAATGGTAGTTCACTCCGGATTCACTTCGGGCTCTAGGGGGGTGGGGATTCTCCCCCGAAAGAACTGTCCATATATCATCCACAACACCTGGACTGACGCTCAGGGTAGGTACTCAGCTGTAACGGGCTCCTGGGAGGGACGTGTCCTTAATGTTATATCTGTATATCCTCCCCAGGATTACAAAGACTGACGCTACATGACGTAGGTGTCTTGCTGTTGGAACTGCCCCTGGGGATATTGGTACTGGGGAGAGATTTTAACTTAACAATGGATGGCTCTCAGGACTGTTTGCCGTCCCGGGAAGACCCGCCGAGGAGCTCGCAGCTCTACGAGTTCGCTAATGCCCTGGGGTGGTGGACATTTGGAGATGGCTTAACCCATTACATACACACTTCACATTCCAATCAGGGGCACATGGTAGCCAATCACGCACAGATTACATATTCACCCATGCTCTGGACATCCAAGCCTGCACAAGTGCCTCATGCCTGGCTCGTGGGATCTCTGATCACTCTCCCGTCCTTACGACTTATGGAATACAACGGGCCAGGTGCCCTGGTACAATTCATATACAGCCGTGGGCTTTAAAGATTTGTCATATTAGGGAAGCTCTACATAAAAACACAGAATATTATTTTGCCGAAAACGTGGGCTCCGTCGACTCGGCATTGACACTATGGGGTGCGTTTGGAGCGGTAATAAAGGGCAGGGCACTATCATTGATGGTGGAACAAAGGGTCGAGAGATCCAGGAGGGTAGTTGAGATGGAAGCGGATATACAGGACCTGGAGGAGTCGGTTGCGTGCGGCTCTGAACATGATATCCAGCATTGCCTTAAAATCAAGAGACAGGATTATAGGCAGCTATTTCTGGAAGAAGCCACAATGCGCTCCCTGTCTTCTCAACACAGTATCTATGAGCAAGGGGAACGAACAGGCAAACTCCTGGTTTAGATGGAGCACAAGGTGCAGGCTTCAAGATGGGTCCATGTTATTGCCGGCCTAGACGGCACGCTTCTCACAGACCCTCATTAATAGCGGACACCTTTGCAACTCATTTCGAGGAGGCTTATAATATCTCACAGTTGTCTCAAGCTCCGATGTCAGCCGACCTTCTGGCCACTATTGATGTGGTCAGCATTTCCCCACTGGATAGTGAGGCACTGGAGGTGGATATCACGAAGTTGGATATTCAAAAGGCTATCCAAGATGTCCGTTCTGTCTAGGTGATGGGTCCAAACGGGCTTCCCGTCGAGATTTTTAAACTCATGGCTGCAATATTTGATCCCCACTTGTTGAAACTTTATCAGGAGAGTTTTGAGCTGGGACTCCTTCCAGCCGATATCCGTACCGCTGCCATAGTGGTCATCCATAAACCGAATAAACTGGTCGAAGATTGTAAATCATATCAGCCCATCTCCCTCCTGACCGACAAGGCCAAAATCTTGGCCAAACTATTGGCCAATCGACTCCTCCCTTATGTCACCGACTTGGTGCACCAGGATCAGTCCGGATTCATGCTGGGCAGGAACACCAGCCGGAATCTACGACGGGTAAACATCGTAGATTCTGGGCGGTGTTCCTGCCCAGCATGAATCCGGACTGATCCTGGTGCACCAAGTCGGTTGGATTAGTACTATTGAGGAAGACACAATCCTACTATCTTTGGATGCCACCATGGCATTTGATACCATAGAATGGGACTTTCTCTTCGCTGTGTTGACCCGCATGGGGTTTGGACCCGCATGGAGTTTGGGCTCAAGATGATAAGCTGGATTCGGTTACAGCACACGTAACCCACTGTACACGTTGTGGTCAATAATCATCGTTCGGCCACTTTCACCCTTCGCCAGGGTACAAGTGAAGGGCGCCCTTTGTCTCCATTACTCTTTGCCCTGGTATTGGAACCACTGGCCGTCTGGGTTAGGGTGTGGTCCAGCGATACGTGGGCTCAAATGGACAGTGGACCATGAGGACCGCATCTCGTTATACGCTGACGATATTCTCCTATATTTGGCCTCTCCATCATGATCCCTACGACGGGTGCTGCATATTTTTCACATTTTTGGTGCCCACTCTGGATATCTGATAAATTGGTCTAAATCCCAGATGTATGCGCTTTGGTGTTATCCCCCACCCAGTCCAAAGGGCTATGAGACATAATCTAAAGTTAACTGGCCCCACAGCCCGTACGGTTGAGATTTGGCACAGAGTCACTAGAAAAATGGGTTGCTTTAATCGCCTGACTAAGGCAACTCCGCTATGGGAGCCTGATATTCTGGAATGGCTCAGTCAATGCCCTGGGTTCGATAAATGGGACACAATTGGGATATCTACGGTGGGAGGCATGTGGGTGAAAGGGAAGCTGGCCTCATTTGCTGATCTCCAGACAAAGTATCAATTGGCACAATCGGAATCATTTAGGTATCTACAGATTAGCCATGCTATTTCAGCGGCCTTGCCAAAGGGGCTCCCTCTACCTGACTCTCCCCCCTTAGAGTAACGGTTGCTATTGGATCCCATGGACCACAAGGCAATCTCGCTCACGTATAAGAGGTTGAACAGGCTTGGGCCTCGCTGGGCTTTATGATTGCGAAGCGCAACATTGTGCAGAAGTGGGGTGTGGACGGGGTCCCGCTGAGTGATTGGGCAAAAGACATGGAAAGTGCAATGATTGCTGAAAAGATGATGTTTAAGGGACGAGGATGCTCAAGAAATGGGACCACAAATGGGGACGGTGGAACAAATACAGAGGGACATCTGTGTATCCCCTACGATAGAGCTAAGGCGCGAAGGACAAACACTGATGGACTAGTTGACAGATGAGATGGTATCCTCCCCCCTTCCCAACTAGACAGTATACAGCTCCTAGACCTACATTATATGCTGTGCCAAGATAAATTGTTCTCCATCAGTGATGTACCCGATGCTGGTTGGTGTCTGGCCAAGTCCTTGATCAAATGTATGTGTATGTAAAGTTGCTGAAACCATGTGTGGGGGCGAAATTATGGTAATGATGCTTGATATGTACCGATGCTATGTTGTTGAAAATAAAAAAAACAACAAAAATCAGGAATTGAGGGGTGGCTATTGCATTCTCCATCCCATATTTATGCACGTGTAAAGACTCAAGGGTTTATTCATCTGTAACTGAAGATTCAGGTTCCGATTGGACTAAGCATACTCAGTGGACTAAGTTAGCACTTTCAAAATACTCAGTAAAGACAGAGCTATTTTAAATGTTTTCACTCTAACAGTGCTGCTTTACCTTGTTTCTGTTCAGCACATGCAGTTCTGCTTTTTGAGACTGCTAGAGTGTGCTGACTCAGCTTATAAGAGGCTTGGTTCAGCGTGGTTTCAGGGGTTTCCTACTGATTCTTCCCTTGTCAGTATCATTCTTTATTGAAACGGTACTTCGCTCCCTGCTCCGCCCTCTGGTCCACCCTGGTTTTTACCATTTGTGCAAAGAGAGCCACGAGCTTACACAGTCACTTCCAGGTTGCGATTCCACAATCGCCATCTTTATTCAGGTAGGGTCTAGTGCTCCTCTGGCCTTCAAGAGCTGGTTGGGCTATTTAAGCTCATGAAAGCACAGACACGCTGCTTGTCTGTGCCAGAATGTCACTAGTCACCAGGACCCCAGCATCGTTTGCCAGTGATACAATCACAAGACAAAGGCAGTCTTAATCTGGGGAGGTACTACGTCTGATTGAAGGTAGGCTCCCCTATGTGAAGGTTAGGAGCTCTGTCTGCATTAAACTATGTCCCATTAAGAAGAAGGTCCTTCCTCATGCCCTAGCTGTGGTTTCTCTTGATCCAGAGGGGATTGCGCTTGGAATGAGTATGAGTGCGCCTTGGGGGTGAATACGAGTTTGGGAAACAGGCAGAAACTTGTGAAGGCTATTGCACCTTACCCCACAGGGGTCCGCCCTACAACAATCAGAGGTTTATACTGCAACTCCAGATCCATCCCCAAACATGCACTTGAACTATGGAATCTTGTGTCCTCCTTTAAACCAGACATCTGTTTCATTACATAAACTTGGATTCACCCTTAGATTTTACCCAGTATTCCTATTGCCTTTGTTGACAAATATAAGGTGATCAAGCTGGATAGAGAACATAAAATGAAAGGGAGTTTAGCGATTGTTTTCTTCGATACCCTAAAGGTCTCTTTCATTGACACTCTTCTCGCCGACTGGGTTGAGATGTGTATATTCAAGATGTGTATATTCAAGACAGATTCTCGGAGAGGGGCCTTGGTTTATCATCCACTCTGCCCCAAGAGAGATTTCAGTCACAAGCTAGTTGAGTACCTTGCACCATATTTGCTGGCAACGGATAATTTCATGGTACTGGTGACTTTCATTATCACAGAGAAAATGTAGTGGACACACAATGTCAGCCAACTCCTCTCTGACATGGAAATGCTTGGACTGCAAAACAGAGTTGTTGTGCCAACTCATATTGCAGGCCACAACCTGGATCTTCTTTTTACTAACTCTCAGCTCCTCTAAATCGACAGCCTATAGCCCTAGTTTGGACCATTCATTATACAATTAGTTTTGACCATTCCGGGCCTGGCGTGGTCAGCAAGACCACAGAGGCTGGGAGAAATGCGATTAGACCATGGAGACAAATAATCCCCAGAACTTACATTCCGCTTTTTGTCCACCGATTCATACACAATTTTGATAATATTAAAGATGCAGTTTCTAGCTATTAAAACTCCCTTATCAAAGCCTTTGAATTAGTAGCCCCTATCAAATGTGCTAGGAATAGACCTTGCAAATTGCAAGCCCCATGGTATTCAGCTGAGTTAAGAATTGATAAATCCACCTGTAAGTAAAAGAAAAGGAGATGGTGCAGAACGAAAGCCTCCCCTATAGAAGGGCCTACAAACATGCCCTTTGTTCATATTATAGGACAATTAGGGAAGATCTTAAATCCCAAATGATTAGAAGAAAAGATCAGCCAGACAATTCCAAGAAAGAACTATTTAAATTTCTTAACAAATTTACTAAACCGGCAGCCTCCAAGCTAGCAATGCCACCTTCTCAAGAGTTCTGTGATGCACTTGCCAACCATTTTGAGGACAAGATCTCCACGATCTAGAAGAGTTTTCCTACAGCTATAGGTAGTTCCATGGATTTGTGCAATCATAATCCTCTTCCTCATTCGGCCCCTGCTCAGTTGAATCACTTTGAGGTCATTTCCCAAGATCAGGTGCAGGATATGCGCCCCTTGGTCTCCCGATATAGCCCCTTCCCTAGCTTCATCACGTATTCCTTGAATCACAGACCTACTCTATCTATCTTTAGAAATGGCAAAGTTGCCACACGTTTGGAAATCTGCTCAGGTTATTCCTAATTCAAAAACAAATCTATAGCAGATTCCTCTGACCTTGCAAATTATAGGCCTATCTCCCATTGCCTCTCCTTTGCAAATTCTGGAAGGATTCGTCAATAAACAACTCTCCAAATATTTGGAGGACAATGCTATGCTGGATACCTCACAATCAGGTATTATGGACTCTAAGAGAACCACAACCACCCTAATAGCAGTAATAGATTCCACCCAACTACTTTTGGACGAAGGCATTCCAGTCATGCTGGTCTTACTTGATCTGTCTGCGGCCTTCAATACGGCCTCACATTCCACTCACACAGAGACTTAATGAGATTTGCCTGGGTGGGAAGGCCCTGGATTGGCTTAATGACTTCCTTGCTGACAGAACCTAATGGCTCATGCTCCATTCTTTTAATTCTAGATCTATGACCATAGATAAAGGAGTGTGGCCGGCAGTCTTCCATGAACCCTCCCCTTTTTAACATTTATGTGGCCCCATTGGCCAAGATTGTTCATGAGTGAGTATGGCTTTGATATTATATTGTACGCTGATAACACCCAAATGATAAGGGCTCCGAGTCATCTAAAGTTAGATTCATAGACTGCATGCAAAAGGTGGCCACTTGGATACCCCTTAACTGTCTTCAATTGAATGGAGGAAAAACTGAAACTCTTTTGTTTATCAAAGCACAGACATGTTGGTCAGTTGACTAGTGGCCCATATAGTTAAAGCCTGATCCGAACCCTAAGAGAGAGGTAAGAAACATGGGCATCTTGGTGGACAATAATTTATCCATGAAAGATTAAGTCCCCTCTATCTGTGGCACTTGCTTCAACACATTATGACTTCTAAAAAAGGTATTCTCATGGTTCTCTATGAGATCTAGGAGAACTTTGGTCCAGGTTTTTATCACCAGCCACCTGGATTATGGGAATGCTCTTCTAGCAGCCAATGAGACTCTTCTCTCCAAATTAAAGGTGGTTCAAAATCAGTGCTTATTTTGAACCAGTGGTTTCCGATGCTCAGCACCAGCACTTATTCAACACCGTGCTTTTCATGGGCACCAGTTAAGGGCACATTCACATTAATTTATGGTAGGCACAGTGAGATTAAGTGATTTGCTCAGAATCACAGGATGTTGAGCCGATGCCGAGACTCGAACCTGGCTACCAGTTCTGAAGTCAGCAGCTCTGGCCATTACACCACTTCCTCTCCCCTCTTTCATGGTTGGTAGTTGGTTCTGTTTTAGGCTAACAGGCGAAATGGGCTGGTGCAAGCTGCCTCCTGACGAGGGCTCTTATTTTTTTTTACAAATGAACCACTGTTCAAAACACCATGGCCGGCCTAGTCTTTAGACTACCTGCTGGTAACCATTCTACTCCTACTCTGAGAGCTATGCACTGGCTTGTTGTCAAGAAATGTTCAGTCTTCATATTTCTGTGTCTCATTCATAAATCTGTTACGGGGAAATGGCCCATCATACCTCCAAGCCAGGCTCTCTTGGTATCACTCCACTAGAAACCTGAGATCCATGGTCAAAATCCTAAAGACCTCACCATATTCGAACCTCCAGGCAGACGGGTCGCTCCTATTCTCATCAGGCCCTCCACTGCTGGAACAGTCTACCACACCCCATGCACTTTTGTTCTGATTTTGGAAGCTTACAAAAATGCTGAAAACATGTCTCTTCTGATAAGTTGCCTCTTTCTCTGCTTCTGTCTGGCTAGTGCCAGGATGCTCCTTCAGAAGTGAGTCGTTTAGCACTTTACAAATGATGGTAACACAACATAACTTAACTACCAATACTTAGTTAGTGTTTAAAGATGCCAGACTGTCGGGAAGATCCGTCATCATTTTCACGGCCATAAACAGAGTCAGAACTGCTGTCCATCTGTGAGATGGATAACTTTCAGCATTACAGCAGGGACGTGAAATATGTGTAATGAGGGAAATAAAACGTTGCCAACAGCCGAGGGTGCGCAGGGAGCTCAGAGTGCACAGCCGGTTGACGTGGTTCAAGACTATGGGGAAAGTAGAAGCTAATAGTTTTTTGCACCAGCCTGTCAGTGTGTGATTGAGTTTGGAGGACATAATTTTACTGTGGTGTTACTGGTAGTACTGGGGGAACGCTGGTGTATCCATGTTTTCATCTAAATGTACTTGGCTAACGGGGACATTAGTAGTTTCAGGAGCGATAGAAGAAGTAGGGGAGGTTGATTTAGTGGCAGAACATTCCTGTTCCCAGCTTTGGATCATGTTTGCAAGAAAGTGAATGTAAATGTCTGCACTGTAACGAAGATGCACTAAATAAATAAGGTCAAATATGCTGGACAAAGAAGATTATTTCAGGTGGGTTGCTGGTTGACATGGAAAAATGGGTAATTTGTAAGCAGCCCATAATTAGAGAGACAGATTGGCAATTAGAGATTTCGAAGAATACTTAGAATGAACTAGAAGCCCATGTTGGACAGATCTATCTGTTTAAATCTGCCAGTGGCTTCAATCTAGAATCAGTCCTGCCTGGGGCCATAAGGCAAATACCAATGGAAGCATACATGTAAAGAGTGCAAAAAAAACTAAACAATAGGTCTGGCTTGTAAATATCATGGGAATGGATATAAATTTGTGTGGATGCATAGAACTGTAGAATAATAGTGGTGTAGGTTTGTGACAGTTGGGCTGTCTAGGCAGACAAAAAAATCCAAGTATTCTAGTAACTGCCCTCCTCTCCATCTATACTGCTGCCAGGTAAAAACAACATAAATTATCTAGTTATCTACGACAATTTAATAGCATTACAGTTATGTGTGTGCCAATGAAAGTTCAGGCTGGGGCAGCTAAGTTATTAAACAAAACGATCACACCTGTGTGGAAGGCAAGTACTTTTTTGTGGAAGCACACATCTGCTCAGCCCAATCAAAAATTTTATTTTTGGATCCCAACATGTGAATAATGTCAAAACCCCCATCTGGTGATTCTCACATAATTATCGGGCGGCAGGTCTGCTGTCATGCAAGACCACAAAAACTGACTAAACAATCTATCCTGTGAAAAAAGCAGTTCAGCCATCATCTCTGCCCTGAATATCGAGGCTGAAAATATCGACAGACAAAATATCGACGTTGGAATATCGAAGGCAAGTATATCGACACCCTATCTACAACATGGTAAGTACAAAAATATCGAAAAAAACATATCGATGTTAAAAATATCGTAATTAAAAATATCGTTTTTTTAAAACAAAGGTAAAATTAAGTAAATAGTACTTATATGTATTTTAAACTTATGTTAAAATGTGTTATAATGTTTAAAATGAATAAATAATACATATTTACTATTAAACATTTAATTAAAATTAATAATTAAATATATACTTAAATAATTATAATATATACATTATTTCTTAAATAATTATAAAATATTAACAAATACTACAATTTAAAAATACATCAACACTCATAAAATAATAACATAAATAATAATAAATAATTATATTTAATAAATAACAACAATTAAATATACTTTCAATATTTTTACAATTAATTAAATACAACAATATGTAACATCTTAAATACATAAATAAATATAAATAATATTGAATAGCATAAGGGTAAAAATTACTATTCAAACTCCAGAGGGTGCAACAGTAGATAAAGCGTTGGATAGCGTAAGTGTAAATATTACTAATCCAACTCCAGTGAGTGCAACAGTAGGAAAAGCGTTGGATCGCGGGTTGGAAAAATTACTATTCCCACTCCAATGAGTACAACAATAGTGAAAGCGTTGGATAGCGTAAGAGTTAAAATTACTATTCCCACTCCAGAGAGTGCAACAGTAGGGAAAGCATTGGATAGCGAGTGGGTAAAAATTACTATTCCAACTCCAGTGAGTGGAACAGTAGAGAAAGCATTGGATAGCGGGTATGTAAAAATGACTAATCCCACTCCAATGAGTGCAACATTAGGGAAAGTGTTGGATAGCGTAAGAGTAAAAATTACTATTCCCACTCCAGAGAGTGTAACAGTAGGGAAAACGTTGGATAGCGGGTGGGTAAAAATTACTATTCCAACTCCAGTGAGTGGAACAGTAGGGAAAGCGTTGGATAGAGGGTATGTACAAATGACTATTCCCACTCCAATGAGTGCAACATTAGGGAAAACGTTGGATAGCATAAGAGTAAAAATTACTATGCCAACTCCAAAGGGTGCAACAGTATGGAAAGCGTTGGATAGCGTAGATTGGCTAATTACTATTCCAACTCCAGAGGGTGCAACAGTAGGGAAAACGTTGGATAGCGTAGGGGGAAAAATTACTATTCCCACTCCAGAGAGTGCAACAGTAGGGAAAGTGTTGGATAGCATAGGGAGAAAAATTACTATCCCCACTCCAATGAGTGCAACATTAGGGAAAGTGTTGGATAGCGTATGGGTAAAAATTACTATTCCAACTCCATTGAGTGGAACAGTAGGGAAGGCGTTGGATAGCATATGGGTAAAAAATAATATTCCAACTCCAAAGGGTGCAACAGTATTGAAAGCGTTGGATAGCTTAGGTGGGAAAATTACTATTCCAACTCCAGAGGGTGCAACAGTAGGGAAAACATTGGATAGCGTAGGGGGAAAAATTACTATTCCCACTCCAGAGAGTGCAACATTAGGGAAAGCGTTGGATAGCGTAAAAGTAAAAATTATTATTCCCACTCCAGAGAGTGCAACAGTAGAGAAAACGTTGGATAGCGGGTGGGTAAAAATTACTATTCCAACTCCAATGAGTGGAACAGTAGGGAAAGCGTTGGATAGCGGGTATGTAAAAATGACTATTCCCACTCCAATGAGTGCAACATTAGGGAAAACATTGGATAGCGTAAGAGTAACAATTACTATTCCCACTCCAGAGAGTGCAACAGTAGGGAAAACGTTGGATAACGGGTGGGTAAAAATTACTATTCCCACTCCAGTTAGTGGAACAGTAGGGAAAGCGTTGGATAGCGTATGGGTAAAAATTACTATTCCAACTCCATTGAGTGGAACAGTAGGGAAAGCATTGGATAGCATATGGGTAAAAATTACTATTCCAACTCCAGAGGGTGCAACAGTAGCGAAAGCGTTGGATAGCGTAGGGAGAAAAATTACTATTCCAACTCCAAAGGGTTCAACAGTAGGGAATGCCAATTAATAAATATTTACAAAATATATTACACATAAAAAATTGTAATTATTTACAATTCAATTACTTCCCACACTATTCCCCTATAAACCCACAACCCACTCTGGTACTAAAACATAACATTTAACAACAATTAACATTAATTGCCAATTAAATAATTAATTTATCAAATAAAATAATTAATTGCCAATTAATAATTACTATTAAATTACTTCCCACCCTATTCCCCTATAAACCCACAACCCGCTCTGGTACGGAAACATAACATTTAATAAAAATTAACAATAATTACTAATTAAATATTTAATTTATCAAATAAAATAATTAATTGCCAATTAATATTTACATTTAAATTACTTCCCACCCTATTCCCCTATAAACCCACAACCCGCTCTGGTACTAAAACATAACATTTAATAAAAATTTACATTAATTGCCAATTAAATAATTAATTTATCAATTAAAATAATTAATTACCAATTAATTATTACAATTAAATTACTTCCCACCCTATTCCCCTATAAACCCACAACCTGCTCCCTACTAAAACATATAATTTACTTAAAAATAAATGTATTAATATATAAAAATAATACACATATAATATAAATTAATTTAAATACTTTACAAAAACATATAACCCATACATAATAAAAATCTAAAAAATAATACAAATATCGATATTAATAACATCGAAATTAGTTACATCGATATATATGCTATCGATATTACTAACTTCGATATTACTTACATCGATATAAATGAATTCGATATTACTTACCTCAGGGTCGATATTCTGTCCTACGATATTCTTGACATCGATATTCTGTACCTTCGAAATTTTAAACACGATATTTTGGTAGGTCGAAATTTTCAACTCGATATTTTGACTGTGTACCCTCTGCCCTCACAAAACCTTGCACAGTTCGACAGCCAGAAGGTGCACTTAAGTGCAATTGGTACATGTTTAATCCAGTTGTGCAGGAAGCAAGGGCCAAAAAGGAAAAAAAGAGGGCACAGGCTAAGCCTACCGCAGATGCTACAGTTTCCAATGAAGAGTGTGCACCACTTTATGGACGCTGCCGTGGCCCTCCTAGGAATTCCATCATGACTTAAGGATGCCAATGTAAGTAGAAGCACCAAGGTGTGGTGGTGTAGCAAATGACAAGTTAAATTGAGGGAGGCAAATTGAGATAATCCGCTCCTTCAAAGAACGCCCAGCCTTCCTCGTGTCTCCGGGAATCTGATCCTATTGAAACGCGATCACGGAGACACGTGCTTTGACCACGGCGGATGGTGCTGTGTCAGCAGTTTTTGCCATACCGGGGCTTTTCATAAATTAGGAGTGACAAGTACGTGCCGTACACGGCCGGGAGAGACATATATAATTATTGCGGTTTCATAGACCATGGAACGGGATAAGGATTAGCATTTTCAAAAGCCTTAATAGAAGGTTTACAGTGCAGATAATACAAGGAATTGCACCTCACCATTGGGAAATATTATGACCTACCGGGTCGGAATTATCACCGGTTCCAAGGTCTAAGAATTATATTAGTCTGTTACAGCCCTGAAGAATTCAAGGGTTTACACCCTACTGACAAATCACGTGTTGGCTGGCTCGCAAAGCAATACACCATTAAAAGAGAATACCAGTGTCTTCATCTTTAATCAACGAAAACTGTGTTGTACTGTTTATTCACTTATATGTGTCCGCATAGGACCTGTTGCTGCATTTAGTTGGACTCTACAGGTACAGTGTGTATAGCGTCCACACACCCCAGAGGTATAACAGAGGTTAAAGCCAGGTGTGACCTTACTCTCTAAAGTGGTAGCTTGGTCGACCAGTAAGGCAGTACCAGAGGACAGTGTAAAGCATTTGTTCTACACACTCAAAAACTGAACTCCAGGCCAATTGTTTTTATATCAAAGATATAGTTGTTTTATTTCTAGAACCAACAGTTATCAAAATATACTGTTCTCAATATGGGAGGTCTCAGAAGAGTACTTTGCAGAAAGGAAATACATTTAGTAAACACAATAGGTACAGGGGTTGCAGTAGGCAACACAATTCTAAACACAATTTAGCATTGAGCTCAATGGGTTTTTCTATATAAATACAGCTGATTACTTGTAGATTACTCTGGCAGTTCCAGGACTGTAACCTAGATTCAGTCCTGGGGTCTAAGTTGAAAACAGTTTAGTAAAAATGTTTTAGTTATTGCATTGATTTTTAAGGAATATAAAGCTATTTTAAAAGTTCACACTTAAAAACTTTTCAATGAAAACCTGGCAATGGTATCCAATGGGAGAAAATTCAGGTTGCAGTTAAAGTACGATCTCGTTACTTTTGTAATCCAGTACTGAGCTCCTAGGTCCAGCACTGGGGTCTCAACTTAAAACAGGTAAGTAATTACGTTTCAGTATTTGTTATGATTTTTAAAGAATATTTCAAGTTTTCAAAAGTAGACAAGAAATTTCACAGAAAAGCACACAATGGATTCCTATGGCGAAAATTCAAGTTACTTGTAAACCCGACTAGGATTACTTTTGTGGTTCAGTACTGGGCTACAAGATGCAGTACTGGCTTCTCTTCTGATCACAGGTGAGTACTTCGGAATTCGGAATTCGGAATTCGGTTGATTTTATGGGAATATTTTAAGTTTTCAAAACTTCACACTTAAAAGATTTTTCGAGTCAAACCAGTCAATGTTATCCGATGGCAGGTAAGTGAGTTATCGGTTTCCAGGTGAGTACTCGACTGGGGAAGTTAGGGTCCTGGGCATAGACTCAGGGGTCACCCAGGGTCAGGTAGGTACAGTTGGTTCACCCCCAGCGGCACAGGGGCAGCCGTGTGCAGAGGTAGTGAGGCCCAATGTTATCCAATGAGGGGCAGGGGGCCTCCGGTTGGTGGCTGCTGGCTAGCAGGCCACACGGCTGTGGGAGCTGGGCTCCTGGTCACTTGCTCAGGGCCAAGGGGAAAGTAGGATAGGACAAAGGTTGCACAGCCAGAGGCACTGAGGCGGCTGGGTGCAGGGTGCTTTTGGGCCGTCGGGCGCTCAATGTTATTCAATGGGAAAAGTAAAAAGGTAACAAAGGCTGCAGACTCGGAGATGGTGATTCTTCAGGTGCAACCACCACTTCGAGAGGTAAGTTGGGATCTTGGAGAAGAGGTAGGTACCCAAAAGGCAGGCACAGGGGGCTGCAGGGAGCCGGGCGCAGGGGTGTCTTTTGGTGCCAGGAATCTTACCCTCGGCTGGTTGCGGTTGGTGGGGTCCCTGGTTCTGAGGCTGCAGGCGTTGTCTGGTTCATCGAGGAGGGACTTTGGGCACTGGACTTCGGGTCCTAGTCGCCGAGGGGAAGTCCTCGTGGTCTTGGATCACTCGGGCACGGGCCGGGCTTGGCGGGTGCAGAGTGGGCAGGTCTGATGTTCCTGGCTGGCTCCAGGGGGGTGGTTGTTGAAGCAGAGCCAATGCTTATGGGAGTCCCCGTCTTTAAGAGGGTCAAGGCAGGCAGGTCCTCCGGGTGTACCAAGGTCGCTGTCCACAGGAGTCGCCGGGATTAAGTAGGAGCAGGTTCCAGGATCGGCAGGCCGGTAGGGCTGGGGCCAAGTCAGTGGGTGTCGTCCTGTAGTTAGCAGCTGCACGGCGGGTCTCCTTCTTCTTGATCTTCTTTCTTCTTTTCTTATCGGGATCTGAGGAAGGAAGGTTCAGAGTGCCCCTAAATGCTAAATTTAGGGGCGTTACAGGTAGGGCAAGGGAGAGAGAAAAACTCTGTTTATTTAGACCTTAGTCTTTAAAACCAATTGAGTAAAATTCAGGGTATTGTACATAGTTAATTATTAGTAAAACAATATACAGCTTTTGTTAAAATCTTTAAAAAGATATAAAAATGTACAAAACATTCTACTTAAAAGCTAAATCGTCTTAGACATTTAAAATCAAGGCAATTCGTTATCTTCAGCAGTGCACCACTATAGTATGGAGATTAAAAAGATATTAATGCCCATAGGACTTGTCCCATCTGAGTTACTCTTCTTCTTTTATTGTACGCAGGGTAACTGGGGTTTCTCACAGCACATCCTTGGGTTTTCCCCTGACCATTAGATTTATTTCTTTCAGGTAGTATCCCAAAGCTATAGCTATTTCTAAATATTCCATTCTTAGCATTAAATCGATTGCTTGGGCTCTCACTCTTGTGTCATATTTTATGTCATATTTGATCTCACATTTAGTTCCCATACCGCATTTGCATAAACCATCTGGGTACATAATTTCTGCCGTGACTTTCTCCTCTACTCGCCAGGGGTTGATGCCAATTCTCATTTTTAAAATATCCCATCTAAATCCATAGTTCGGGAGTGCTTCTAGGTATGGATATCCCCTATCGGTTTCCCATATTTCTATCATGTTTTTTACCGATTTTTTGTTTCTTAAATACCCTAGGTCCTGCATTCTCGAGTGCTCCCTTCCTTTTGCTCTAAGTGTCACTTTTGTGAAGGCTACTTCTAGGGGGTTTTGGGTTGTACCCACATCTAGGCCATAAATTGTCTCTTTTATCTTCTTTTTTGCCTCCACTGCCCATCTTAGGTTGCTGTGTTGTATTTCCTCACTACACCAATGTGACACTTTTTGAGCTTCCTCTAGAGTTTGGCGTTTCCAAAATCTAGCCACCGCCATTCTGGCCTGGGTATTCCACCCTACCAATCCTGTTTCAAGTCTAATTGCCTGTAGCATGGCTGACTTTGGCAAGGACAGTAGTGTTTTTATAGCTTTACCCTCCTCCCGATTCCAATCCCCTTCACCACTAAGGAATAAGACCTCTGCCCCATATAGTACTTGTGGGGGGACCATAGCTGAAAAAGCTTTTATCATCGGTTTATGTGACATATATCCGTACATTTTATTGAATTTTTTCAGGCCGCAGATGGAGGAAGAAGCTTTTGCATTTTGGTTTTTTACATGATTGTTCCATTTTAAGGATGATTCAAACCATAGGCCCAGATATTTATATTCTTTTACTATTTCCAATTTAATTTTATCTAGGTACCAGCAAAAGCTTTTTGGCTTTTTTCCAAAGCACATAACCTTTGTCTTGTCCATATTTACTATTAGCAGTTTACTCTTGCAGTAATCATTAAAAGCATTTAATTTCCTCTGTAGCCCCAACTCTGTTTGGTCAGTTATGACAAGATCGTCTGCATACAATAAGCATGATACTTTCTTGCCACTCATTCTGGGCTAGCACTCTTTTCCACCTCCAATACTACCGGCAAGTCTGCTAGGAAGATAGGAAAGAGTAGAGGAGCTAACACGCAGCCCTGTCGGAGTCCATTGTTTATAGCTATTTTCCTTGTGAGAGCTCCCTGTGTATCTTTTATTACTTGGGCCCAGTTTCCTCTATGTAGTTCTTTTAGTATTGCTAATAGGTCAGTTGGGATATTGTTTTTAATCAGGCACTCCCAAAGTTTCCCGCGGTCCACTGAGTCGAAGGCTGCCCGGAAGTTGACAAAGCAGCAGAACAAGTTTCCCCTTTGCTCTATCGACTTCCGGGCCAACGCCCAAAGTGCATAGCAGTGGTCCATTGTGGAATGGCCTTCCTTAAATCCACCCTGTTCCACAGAGATGATTAGGTTTACTTCTACCCAGTTTTTTTATTTGCCTAGGACTATTTTGGCAAAGATCTTCTCCCCAATGTCAAGTAAATTGATTAGTCTATAGTTTTTTGGACTATGCATATCCCCTTTCTTATGTATGGGCCGTATAATGGCCCCTTTCCAGGAGTCAGGGATTCTCCCGGTTTCGAGGATTATTTGAAACATATCCGCGAAGAATTTTGCCCACCAGTCTGGCTGTGTTTTAAATATCAGTGCCGGGAGGTTATCCGGACCTGCCGCTCTTGTGAGGTTTAAACTCTTTATCGTTTTTCTAACCTCATCGACAAAAAATTCAGGTTTCATACCTACTACCAGACCGCTCCAGTCTGTGTACAGGTGCTCTTCCTGATCTGTTTTTACGCCATACAGGTCCTGTAAATATTCCTCCCAGGCCGCCTCTTCGACAATGCAGTTCATAGCCCCTTTTTGGCCTTCTGCTGCTGAGTTCACCAACTGCCAGAACTGGCGTAGGTTCCTTGTTTCAATCGTCTCTAGAAGTTTTAACCAACATCCTTCTTTGAATTCTCTTTTTACCCTCCTTGTTAACATGTTGTACTCTCTTTTTAGGGCCACCAAGGCCTTCCCACTGGCCTGATTCCCATAACGGGAAAACCGGCGAGCCATTCTCCTAACTTCTCTTTTCTTCTCTAGGCATTCCTTTGTAAACCAGCCTGTTATTTTACCTATCTTTTTATTACTCACTTTGGTTTTGTTATTTCCCCCATTACCATCTCTTAATCCTTTACAGAGTATTAGAACAACCTCCTCGATTTTTCCTACATACCAGTCAAGGGTTTGTCCACTAGCTATCTGTAGGTCTAGATTTTGTTGTAAACTTATTAGTTTTGAGGTGTATTCATCCGTTAATTTAGTTGTACGGCGTCTAGGGTAATCCATCTGTTGCTCTAACACTTGAGGGCGGGATTCTAACTTTACTACAGGAAATTCTAGTGATAGCACATTATGGTCACTCCCTTCTCTATTTATGATGCTAAAGCCTGAGACTAAATGGAAGTTCCAGGGTGCCAAAAAAACATAATCAATGGGGCAGCTCTGTGTACCCAATTTAAATGTTCTCTTAGCAGGACAGTCTTGGGGGCCCCTTCCGTTTAAGCAGAAGAGATTTTTTGCTCCTAGGAAGTTAGCCAACTGTGTGTCCTTTGCACTTAGTACACATTCTGGGAATATTGCCTGCGGTATTTCAAATGCCTCTAGTAATTCTCGGAAGCAACAGTCTACATTCTTTGTGTGTAATTTGTGGTTAAAATCTCCAAGAAGCAAAATGATGTCCTTACAATACTTTTCACATAGAGAAACCAGATCCTCTTTAAAAAGAGCCATTTCCTCCACAAATTGCTCCATAGAGGCCCATTGGATGTACACATTTATAATCAGTATTGTATCAAGATTTATACACTCTGATAACATTATTCTACATACCAGCAGCCATTTGCATCTTACAGTTAATTCCACTACTTTTTTCAAAATTCTTGTAGACACCAGGGTCATTATTCCACCCGCTGGACGCCCAAATCTATTCTTCTTTGCAGGTCGAACTAACTGGCAGAAACCATCGAAGATTAGAGTCTTGCCACATAGCCAGGTCTCCTGGAGACACATAATTTCTACGTTTTCTCCAAGTTCATTTAAGTTTTTTTGTTTTTCATCAGCTCCTAGCCCATTTATGTTCCAGGAGGCCAGTCTTATGCTATGTGGCATACCCTTTTCCTATTCAATGTGCTCTAACCAACCTTCATCCCCCTGTTCTTCCACGAATTTCTGTGATGGACCTGCCGGCTCTAACTCCTTGCTCCAGTTCCCCCACCATTGGTCAATATTTGAGTTATTTGCTGTTATTTTTATGTTTCCTGGCGTCTCGCCGTCCTATACCTCGTACTCACACAACCTGACCTGTCTCTTTCTTAGACCTGCGTGGCATTTAAGGAAGTGTTGTCCCTGCCCTTCCTTCTCACCTACGTCTACCAATAATTTGTTCTCCTCTAGCAGTCTTATTCCCTCCTTATGTAGCTCAGTTGTTGCTTTCTTGATCGTCTCTATTACCAGGATGGAATACAGTGTAACTTTTGTAATCTCTTTCCCTTCTCTAGCCTGACTGAATCCCACTACCCTTAGGTCGTTTGTACCAATTGCTTTAAGATTCTGACATTTTGCAAAACCTTGCAGCAGTTGTGACCTATTTAGGGGCGGCCTCTTTCCAAGATTTTTCCCCCCGTTTCTTTTTGGGATTTGTTCAAAGTATAACACCATGTTCCCGTTTTTCTCCTTTCTTACTCTAGTTGGTGGGGATAATTCTTTTATATTAGCTTTAGCTACATTTTCATTTGAACTACCTTGTCTAATCTCCCTTGTGACCCAGGACTGCAGATTTCCTCCCACTTGCCTCGTGGTCACTTTGGGCACTGCTAGGGGGTTATTTCTAACTAGGTTCTTTTGTGAGTTCGAACTCTTGGGACGGGGCGTCGCGTTTAACTGCCCTTTTGCAGTTTCCTTTTTTTGTGTCCCACTACGGTGTATAGATCCTTTTATGACTCTTCCCTGTACACCTCCTGCCTTTACCATCCCCGTTTCCTCGACCATTATTTGTTTCCTTTTACTTACGTTTTTTTTACCAACCCCCTTTACAAATTTGGTTTCACTGCTTCTATGTCCACATCTATTACACTCTAGTCTCCTTATTACCCTCATAGGCCATTTCGATATATATACTTGATGGCTCTCCTTGTGGGGGTTATCGGTTTGTAGCTGACTTTTCCCCTTAATATCTCTCTCTGGCATTGACATTTTATCAGCAATCTTTAACAAGAGCTCCTTCCCTAAGGGTAGTTTATTGCTTTCCTCCTGTATCTGTATCGACGACTCATGATCGGGGGTTTGTCTTCCCATTGCTGGCATGAGGGCCCTTATCCCCTGCAGCTCCCCCTCTATTTTGCCTAAGTAAAAAGTTTGATTTTTTAACACCATATTATTAGACAGGGTTACTTCTAATAGACCTTGTAAGGTCTTTTGGAGAATCAACATTAGGTCCAACATAGAGACTGCAGACATTGATGATAAGTCCCGATTTAAATCTGGATTTATCTCCGGAGTTGTATTTAGTTCATCGATTTGCTTCAAGCTGTTATCTAGGATTCCCAGCAGACTTTTAAGGTCCATTCTTTTCTCGGTCGCCCTACAGCTCAGGGTGATTTCTGACCCTTTCTCCTTCCCTTCCGAGGGTGCTGGACTGTCCTGTTGGATCAGGCTATCCGGAGCGTCTCTCTCCAGGTCATAAGAGAAGAGAGCCTGTGGTGATGATGACAACCGTGGCGAGGGTAGGCCCCCTTGATCCAGTAATAACTGTAGGGAGTGGTTGACCATATTAAGGGAATCGGTCTCATGCACCTCATACACCTCATGTACCTCCACCGGTAGGGAGGTACTTCCTTTATCGCCCATATCGGTGTTCCCATTCCTTGTAACTGATTCACTTATAGATTTTCCGTGGGTTAGGGTTTGATCGTGTATTTGCGCTGTTGTAACGACTTTTTTGAAGTGTCTCCCCACAAAATCCTTCATTGTTGTGGCTCTGAGTGTAGTATCGACCGTGGCGTTGGTCTTCTTTAGCCCCTTTCTCTTCCCTTTAACAGGGGACAAGTCTATACTCCCACTGTTCCCTTCTGGGGAGCCCGGGCTTACTACCTTTGCTTTTGTCTTTGAATTATGGTCCGCCACTTTTTTACCCTTTTTTGCGGCCATCTTGGCGATTTCACTCGGTATCAGTGTCGCTCTTGGGCGAAGGCAGCGGCGGGCTGGCGGGTTGCAGGTTACGGGCTCGAGCAAGGTCAAAGCACTACAGAGGCTGCTAGAAATGGGCCTAGTTCACCGCTTCTCAATGCACTTTCCAATGCCAGTTTTACACTAGCATCGCACGTTCCACTGGCTCTGCCGGCTCCGCAGACTCTGAAATCCGCAGTGCCCCCGGCGCCCTCAGTACTCCCGCTGTCCCGGCATTGCTGCTATAAATTATCTAGCCATATGCGGGGGTTCAGTGATCAGTGATCTGGGACACAGCTTTTCCTGCTTTCCTGGCTTTTAATACAGTCTTTTCCCTGTCTGCCAATAGATTCTGGTGCCCCACTCACCCCCCTCCCTACCTCCCTACCTTCAGATACTTCCTCTGCTGCCACTCAACCGTATCCAAAGAGTGTCCACACACAATCACTCACTGTTGTCCAGAGTCACAGCCTCCTGCCACGTTGAGCTCTCAGTGCCAGACGGCCGGAACGAGTCACGTTCCGGCTTGAATTCAAAGGAGGTGCTCCTGCCGCCTCAGAGGTTTTCTTACTAGGCGCTGCTCTCCCAAAGCATCTCCCTCGCAGCTCACCGTCCTTTGCAACCACGCACCAAACTGCAGCTGCAAATCGGGGGCAGTTTTGAGGGCTCGGGCGGACGCTCGGGTGGGCACTCCCCCTAGGGCCACTAGGCACTGGGGCATCCACAGCCCTGTGCTGTGCTGTGTTGGCCGTTGGCCGTTGGTCTCGGCGCTTGGCGGCTCACTCGCGGCTCACCCGCGGTTCTCGGTTCACTCGCGGCTCGTGAAAAAACCAGGTGCGGATTCACTGTACCAGGCGCGGATTCCTGTTACTGCTGCACTGGTTCGGGGAGAGCATCGGAGTCCTTCGTCTGGTGACAGAACGGGTAGGGCAAGGGCAGGGACCAATGGGTCCCTGTCCTGGGGTGGGTACACCCCTTAGCTTGCTCCTCTCCTGTGGAAGGGGAGCAGGAGCCTAGCTGTGAATGGGTAGGGCTCCCCATCTTCAAGATGACCGGGTCGGGCTTCACCTCGCCTCTCCCACTGGAGGGGTGGGGTTGGCACAGGCTGGCACAGGCTGGCACACCGCCCTTCCTGACGTTGGGTTTCCCACCAGTCTTCCCGCCAGAGTGGGGGTTGGAACTGGTGGGGACCAGTTGCTGAGTACAGCAAATTGTCTGGAGAAGCTCACAGAGGCGGCATGCCTTTGAAGCTTCCCCCTCCCCATCCCCCAGGAGAGCGGGGGGCTCTCCACCCAGGGGTCTGCTGTGTGGCACCCTAAGCAGCCACTCATACCAGACGTGGATTGTAGGTTAGGTTTTCAGGGGGCATCTCTAAGATGCCCTCTGGTGCATTTTACATTAAATCCCACACTGGCATCAGTGCGGGTTTAATGTGCTGAGAAGTTTGGTACCAAACTTGTCAGTCTTCAGTGTAGCAATTATGGAGTGGAGTGGTGTGGCTCACTGGTTAGAGGCGGCAGACCCGGAAGCAGAGAACGGCCCGGGACCAGGGTTCAATTCCCGACGCGGCAGGGTCGTGGACCAGGGTCAGCGGACTCGATAATTCTTGCCTCTGTGCCTACTCTAACCAGGGATCACACTCGGCAACTCTGGGCAATAGCTTGCCTCATCTCTACAACGGCCCCCCACATTCGCCGGGCATGGCTGGTTTCACTTTGGAGATACCCAGTAGGGACTATCTCACAGGGATAGCAGGACGGGTTCCCCAGCAGTCTACAGCGCCACGACACTTCAGGGCAGCAGTGCGCTTTACAAGACACATACATACATACATAATTATGGTGCTGTGGAGTTCGTAATGACAACCTCACAGCACCATATACTCTTAATGGCATCACTGCACTTACAGTGCCCAGGAATGGCTCTGGCTACTGTAGGGGTACAGGGCTCATGCACCTGTACCCACACCACTGGCATAGGGCACCCAGCTAGAGGGGTGACTAAAGTGTGCCAATGGCAGTTGGTTCTGTGGGCATGGCACACAGCGATGTGTGCCATGTCGACACTCTGTTTAGTTCTGTACTTAGACACTCAGCCTGCAAAGGCAGTGTGTGGGTGTCAGGGTACAGGGCCCCTAAGGGTGGCACAATAAGTGCTGCAGCCCTTAGGGGTCTTCCCTGGTCACCAGGCCCTGGGTTCCTAGGGTACCATTTACTAGGGGCTGATAGGTGGCCAGAGATGCCAATTGGAAAGGAACACAGGCCCTGGGTACCTGGTTGGCAGGAGCCCAGGGCACACTCAGTCAAGGCACATTAGCAGTCCAGCAAAAAAGTGGGGGCATACAAATGCAAGAAAGATGGCACTTTCTCACACAATACCCCCCCCCCAACGAAAGGTGATGAGACTAACCTTGCCCTAGGGAGTCTTCATTGTCTAAGTGGAAGAACCTGGAAAGTCCATCTGCATTGGCATGGGCAGTCCCTGGTCGGTGCTCCACTTCAAAGTCCATTCCCTGTAGGGAGATGGACCATCTCAATAGTTTTGGATTTTCCCCCTTCATCTCCATTAGCCATCTGAGAGGTCTGTGGTCAGTTTGAACGAGGAAGTGAGTTCCAAACAAGTAGGGCCTCAACTTCTTCAGGGACCAACCCACAGCAAAGGCCTCCCTCTCAATGGCACTCCAATGCTGCTCTCTGGGGAGTAGCCTCCTGCTTATAAAAACAATAGGTTGGTCTTGGCCTTCCTCATTGACCTGGGATAGGACCGCTCCTATCCCCAGCTCTGGGGCATCAGTCTGCACTATGAACTGCTTGGAGTATTCTGGTGCTTTTAGAATGGGTGCTGAGCTCATAGCTTCTTTCAGGGTGTCAAAAGCCTTTTGGCACCTAACAGTCCCGTGTACTTTCTTGGGCATTTTCTTGGAGGTGAGTTCTGTGAAGGAAGTCACAATGGACCCATATCCCTTCACAAACTTCCTGTAGTGTCCAGTCAAGTCAAGGAATGCCCTGACTTGGGTCTGAGTTGTTGGAGCTGCCCAGTGCATGATATTCTGGAACTTGACCTTTATGGGTTGGACCTGGCCTCCACCAACAAGGTGGCCCAAGTACACCACAGTGACCTGCCCTATCTGGCATTCGGATGCCTTGATAGTCAGTCCTGCAGATAGTAGGGCTTGTAGAACCTTCCCAAGGTGGATCAGGTGATCCTGCCAGGTGGAGCTAAAGACAGCAATATCACCAAGATAAGCTTCACTAAAGGACTCCAATCCAGTCAGGACTTGGTTCACCAACCTCTGGAAGGTGGCAGGGGCATTCATTAACTCACGAGGCATTACAGTAAACTGAAAGTGCCCATCAGGGGTGGAGAATGCTGTTTTCTCTTTGGCTCCTGGGGCCATACCAATCTGCCATTATCCTGCAGTTAAGTCAAAGGTACTGAGGAATTGGGCTGCCCCTAACTTGTCTATCAACTCATCTGCTCTTGGAATGGGGTGAGCATCTGTCTTGGTGACAGAATTGAGTCCACTATAATCCACACAAAACCTCATCTCTCTCTTTCCACCCTGTTGATGAGGCTTGGGGACCAGAACCATTGGGCTAGCCCAGGGGCTCTCAGAGGGTTCAATCACCCTTAGCTCCAGCATCTTGCTGACTTCAGCTTTGATGCTTTCCTTAACTTGGTCTGATTGTCGATAGATTTTGTTTTTGACAGGGTTACTGTCACCAGTGTCCACATCATGGGTATAAACGAAATGCAGCTCCCCCGCCTAGGGAGAGAACGCCTCCGAGCACAACCCAGGTGGACCAAAGGTCTTATTCCATAATCATATGGTAATCATCAAATGGTAATCAAATTGAAGTTATCCAACTTTCAAAGTTTATTTAAACAAGAAATGTCTTAATTTGTCGACATGTAAAGATGATGTTGTTCCACATCAGGTTTAAATGATGGTACATATTTTAACACACATCCCGATGCATTTCGGGCGGAGCCCTTCGTCAGGGAATTACTCTACAAGAAAAACAACAAAACCAAGCTATAATGTACTATCACGTCCAAGGTACAAAGATTCATAATATTGCAGTATCCGTCACTAAACCATAAAATAAACATGCAACACAGCGTGAACAAATAATAATCCCGTCCTTAGTGCAAAAGTAGTGCCTTAAAACCAGAAAAATCCACAAAAGTCAACATGCGTCGTGCACAATGAATATATATGTAAGAAGCAACAAAAACCCGAAAATACCAGAAAAGTGAAGAGAGTATACGATGATTCACCCGTGTGTTCAAAATCTAAGCCTAAGCGGTAAAAGTGTAAAACCTACGTGTGCTAAAACCCGGTTAAAGATTAACTCATGCGGTGAAGGAGCGGTGAAACCAGTAGTTGGGTCCCAAGAAGGGTACTTACGTTTGTGTGCTTAAGTGTGGACCCCGCGGAGTTCCACAGGGAAGGATCAACCGCGGGGACGGAAGGAAGCCATCATAAAAGGCAAAGCCAGGTGTATCAACATAAAAAACGGACTAAGTCACCGAAGGTGGAAAGGTGTACATGTTTTCAAGCGCCATGTTTAAACGATAAAAAGTCAGAAAGCAAATAAAGAAAGCGAGCGAACGCGCCAATTAGTATAAACAGTAAAGCATGAAGAGGTAAAAAACAAAGAGAAAAAACGGAGAGGAATAAAAGAAATTAAAAAGTGGGAAAGTAAAAGGCATAGAGATATATGATAAGATACAGAATTAATGGAACAAGCATGATGCATTATAAATAACAAAGAAATTCAATACGGTCATTGAGCCCATGGGGGACCATCGTGGACAGAAATCGGATCCAAAAGTTTTCTCGTTTTAATAAGTTGTTCTTATTGTTCAACGTGATTTCAACTTGTTCCAGTATCTGAAATTTAAGTTGTGCAACAGTATGTCTATTCTCCAAAAAATGGGTAGCAACAGTAGATTTAAGATTCTGAGTCCGAATGTTGCTCTTGTGTTCTAAGATCCTCACACGGATCTTCCTCTCGGTGTGGCCAACATAACACTTGCCGCAGGGACATTTAAGAACATATATGACATTCATGCTGTTGCATGTGGCGTTCACCTTGAGTTTAATGGGATTACCTTTCATCGGGTGGTTAATGATGTTACCACGGATACAGTTATTGCAATTACTGCAATTGAAACAGGTTCTAAGGCCCGTGTAGACAGTGTTCTTTTTGATTCCACTAGGTCGGCTGAGAATTTCCTTAAGATTCCTGCCTCTGGAAAATGCAAACATGGGCGGTTGGTCAAATAATCCCTTAAAATCAGGTTCAAGGGACAAGATACTCCAATGTTTGCGAATGATTTGTTGGAAAAGGTACGAAGTCTTAGAATATTTCGATACAACGACCATCCGATCTGTCGGAGTTTTTACTCTGGGTTGCAGGAGAATGGATCTCGTACACTTCTCGCTCCTTTCGGCTGCCAAATCCAGTATAGGGGTGGGATATCCGCGTGCTCTGAGTCTTTCCAGGGCAATCTTAATCTGTTTTTTGCATTCTTCGTCTTTCGACACAATTCTTTTTATCCTGAGAATTTGTGCATACGGTAAATTGTTCTTCAATCCGATACGGTGGAAACTTTGATAATGTAAAGTGGAATGTCTGTCCGTGGGCTTACGGAAAATGGTGGTAGACCATTCTCCCAATTCTCTCATTATTTTAACGTCCAAGTAATGGACGCATTGCTCACTGTAATCCCATGTAAATTGTATCCGCTGGTTAAAAGTATTCCAAGTGGTCAGAAAGGTCATGAGAGTTTCGGTGGTACCTTCCCAAAGTAGAAAAATGTCATCAATATAACGCAGGTATAACCTGCCGTGTTCCTGCCAACTGCTGTGGCTTAAAATGTGTTGAGACTCAAAGATCCTCATGTAGATGTTTGCGTAGCAAGGAGCAGCCGAATCTACAACTAAATGGCACAGCCATGGGAAATTCGGCTGCTCCTTACAGTGAGCAATGCGTCCATTACTTGGATGGAAGAATGCAAAAAACAGATTAAGATTGCCCTGGAAAGACTCAGAGCACGCGGATATCCCACCCCTATATTGGATTTGGCAGCCGAAAGGAGCGAGAAGTGTACGAGATCCATTCTCCTGCAACCCAAAGTAAAAACTCCGACAGATCGGATGGTCGTTGTATCGAAATATTCTAAGACTTCGTACCTTTTCCAACAAATCATTCGCAAACATTGGAGTATCTTGTCCCTTGAACCTGATTTTAAGGGATTATTTGACCAACCGCCCATGTTTGCATTTTCCAGAGGCAGGAATCTTAAGGAAATTCTCAGCCGACCTAGTGGAATCAAAAAGAACACTGTCTACACGGGCCTTAGACCCTGTTTCAATTGCAGTAATTGCAATAACTGTATCCGTGGTAACATCATTAACCACCCGATGAAAGGTAATCCCATTAAACTCAAGGTGAACGCCACATGCAACAGCATGAATGTCATATATGTTCTTAAATGTCCCTGCGGCAAGTGTTATGTTGGCCACACCGAGAGGAAGATCCGTGTGAGGATCTTAGAACACAAGAGCAACATTCGGACTCAGAATCTTAAATCTACTGTTGCTACCCATTTTTTGGAGAATAGACATACTGTTGCACAACTTAAATTTCAGATACTGGAACAAGTTGAAATCACGTTGAACAATAAGAACAACTTATTAAAACGAGAAAACTTTTGGATCCGATTTCTGTCCACGATGGTCCCCCATGGGCTCAATGACCGTATTGAATTTCTTTGTTATTTATAATGCATCATGCTTGTTCCATTAATTCTGTATCTTATCATATATCTCTATGCCTTTTACTTTCCCACTTTTTAATTTCTTTTATTCCTCTCCGTTTTTTCTCTTTGTTTTTTACCTCTTCATGCTTTACTGTTTATACTAATTGGCGCGTTCGCTCGCTTTCTTTATTTGCTTTCTGACTTTTTATCGTTTAAACATGGCGCTTGAAAACATGTACACCTTTCCACCTTCGGTGACTTAGTCCGTTTTTTATGTTGATACACCTGGCTTTGCCTTTTATGATGGCTTCCTTCCGTCCCCGCGGTTGATCCTTCCCTGTGGAACTCCGCGGGGTCCACACTTAAGCACACAAACGTAAGTACCCTTCTTGGGACCCAACTACTGGTTTCACCGCTCCTTCACCGCATGAGTTAATCTTTAACCGGGTTTTAGCACACGTAGGTTTTACACTTTTACCGCTTAGGCTTAGATTTTGAACACACGGGTGAATCATCGTATACTCTCTTCACTTTTCTGGTATTTTCGGGTTTTTGTTGCTTCTTACATATATATTCATTGTGCACGACGCATGTTGACTTTTGTGGATTTTTCTTGTTTTAAGGCACTACTTTTGCACTAAGGACGGGATTATTATTTGTTCACGCTGTGTTGCATGTTTATTTTATGGTTTAGTGACGGATACTGCAATATTATGAATCTTTGTACCTTGGACGTGATAGTACATTATAGCTTGGTTTTGTTGTTTTTCTTGTAGAGTAATCCCCTGATGAAGGGCTCCGCCCGAAATGCATCGGGATGTGTGTTAAAATATGTACCATCATTTAAACCTGATGTGGAACAACATCATCTTTACATGTCGACAAATTAAGACATTTCTTGTTTAAATAAACTTTGAAAGTTGGATAACTTCAATTTGATTACCATTTGATGATTACCATATGATTATGGAATAAGACCTTTGGTCCACCTGGGTTGTGCTCGGAGGCGTTCTCTCCCTAGGCGGGGGAGCTGCATTTCGTTTATCACTTTCCACTGCCTGGCCAGACAGTGTTCCCCCAGTAGCACACCACAAATCTTCAAAACCCTTCACTTTTGATTAACTTTGCTGTGCGAGCTCCTCTCCATTTGTCACATCATGGGTATACCAGCTGGTCATACCAGGGGTCAAGGAAAAGAGACTAGCAAACTGCTGCAAGACTTGCTTGCAGTCCGTCTGCTGTTATGTAGAGAGGGTGTCTGAAAAGACCACTCCATCCACTGATCCATCTTTTGGGCTGGAAGAGAGGAGATCAGGGAGAGGTTCACTCTCGGCTTCCTGTTCCTTATCAGTCACCATCAGCATGGTGAGGTCAGCCCTGTCATTGTAGAGTTTAAGGCGGTTCACATGGATAACACTTTTGGGTGTCCTGCTGGTGCCCAGGTCCACTAAGCAAGTGACCTCACTCGTTTTCTCCAGGATAGGGTAAGGGCCACTCCATCTGTCTTGGAGAGCCCTTGGTGCCACTGGCTCCAAAACCCACACATGTTGTCCAGGTTGAAATTCAACCATGGCAGCTTTTTGGTCATACCAATTTCTGAAGCTCCTGGCTGGCCTCAAGATTCTTGGATGCCTTTTCCATATACTCGGCCATTCTGGACCTTAGGCCAAGCACATAGTCCACAAGGTCTTGCTTGGGTTCTTGGAGAGGCCTCTCCCAACCCTCTTTCCCAAGACTAAGTGGTCCCCTTACAGGATGACCAAACAGAAGTTCAAAGGGTGAAAACACCACTCCTTTCTGTGGCACTTCCCTATAAGCGAAATGCAGGTATGGCAACAGGACATCCCATCTCCTTTTGAGTTTTTCAGGGTGCCCCATGATCATACCTTTCAATGTTTTGTTGAATCTTTCAACAAGACCATTAGTTTGTGGGTGGTATGGGGTAGTAAACTTGTACTGCACGCCACACTCCTTCCACATATGTTTCAGGTAAGCAGACATGAAATTGGAACCTATGTCTGAAACCACCTCCTTAGGAAACCCTACCCTGGTGAAGACACCCAGAAGGGCCTTGGCTACTGCAGGAGCTGTAGTAACCTTAAGGGGAATTGCTTCAGGGTACCTAGTAGCATGATCCACTACTACTAGAATGCATTTGTTCCCTGAGGCTGTGGGAGGTTCAAGTGGACCCACAATATCCACACCTACCCTTTCAAAGGGTACCCCCAGCACTGGCAGTGGTATCAGGGGGGCCTTTGGGTGGCCACCTGTCTTGCCACTGGCCTGACAGGTAACACAGGAGCTCACAAACTCCTTCATCTTTTGGTACATCTGGGGCCAGTAGAAGTGGCTAACTAGCCTTTTCCAAGTTTTGTTCTGCCCCAGCTGTCCAGCTACGGGGATGTCATGAGCTAAAGTTAGGAGGAACTCCCTGTACTTCTGTGGCACTACCACCCTTCTGGTAGCTCCAGGAGTGGGGTTTCTTGCCTCAGCATACAGTAATCCCTCTTCCCAATGAGCTCTGTGGATACCACTGACATCTCCCTGTGCTTCAGAAACAGCTTGCTGCCTCAGGCTTTCAAGAGTGGGGCAGTCTCGCTGACCCTGGCACAGCTCTTCCCTGGTGGGTCCCCCTGGGCCCATGAGTCCAACCTGGTAAGGCTTAAGCTCCATGGGCTCAGTTCCCTCTAGGGTTTCCAAGTCCTCTCCCTGAGGAGAGGTGTCCTGAGAGGCTTGCTGTGTAGAAGTTGGTCCCCCAGTCTTCTTGCTTTTTCTCTTGGTTGGTTGGGCCATACTTTCAGGCTCCAAACCTACTTGTTCACCCTTCTTTTTGCTCTGTGCTCTGGTTTGCACACACACCAGTCTAGGGATACCCAGCATGGCTGCATGGGTTATTTGCTCAACCTCAGCCCAGGCTGAGGTTTCCAGGTAATTTCCAAGCAAACAGTCAGCTGGCAATTGTGGAGAGACCACTACCAGTTTCAGGCCAGTAACCTCCCCCCAACCTAATGTCACCATAGCACGTTGGGTGGTAATGCTGTCAGCAGTGGTGACTGGGTATGTTTTCCCAATCAAGTATTGCTCTGGGGAAACCAGCATTTCCTTCACCCTAGTGATACTGGCACCTGTATCCCTCGGGGCTTCTACTCTAGTTCCATTAATGGAGGGGCATTACAAATACTTTTTACAGTTGGGTGTCCAACCAGCTACAGTGGCAAACTCAATTTCCCCCAAGGAGACTAGACTAGCATGAGTGTATTCCCAGATTTGCTATAGGCGCTCCTCTGATCCCATCTGTAGATTCACTGTCCCTGGAGTAGATGTACTGGGTGCCTTAGGGGCTTTATTGTAGGGGCAGTTTTTGTCCCAACTTTTTACAGTTGTTACAATAGGCCTTGTTAGGATCAAAGTTCTTCCCCCTATAGGGCTGAGGCATATAGGGAGTAGTTGGGACCCACCCACTTGTACAGGTTTTTGGGGCCCTTTGGAATACTCAGACTTTTTATCTTGGGGATTCTCACCACCTTTGCTCTGGGGAGGTGTTGTAACCACCTTCTTTTGGTCACCCCCAGTGGATGTCCTTGTCACCCTCTTCTTCACCCAATGGTCTGCCTTTTTTCCCAATTCTTGGGGAGAAATTAGACCTAGGTCTACCAAATGCTGATGCAATTTTTCATTTGTGCAATTACTCAAAATGTGTTCCTTCATAAACAAATTATAAAGTCCAGTAAAATCATGCACATTGTGTCCAGTTAACCAACCATCCAGTGTCTTTACTGAGTAGTCTTCAAAATCTATCCAGGATTGGGTCTGGGTTTTGGGAGCCCCCTGAACCCGATACTATACTCCTCAGTAGTGATCCCAAATCCCTCAATTAGAGCTTTCTTCATGAGGTCATAGGACCCTACATCTGGCCCAGAGAGGGTCTGAAGCCTGTATCTGCAGTTACCAGAGAACAGTTACCACAGGAGTGCCCCCAGAGAAGTTTCTTTAATCTTCTGATATCACAAGCCCTCTCAAAGGCTGTGAACAACTTGGTGATATAATCACCTTCCTCAAATTTATGAACAATCCCTTTGGGGATCTTAGGATCATAAGATTGCTCTTTATCCTTATTATTGGTATTGCTGCCATCAGAGATGGGAGCTAAACCCATCTCTTTCATTTCTTTTTCTAGAGCCAGGAGTCTGGACTCTAGATCTAATCTCTTGACCAACTTTGCTAAGAAGTTGTCCTCTTCATTGGGGCTCCCCTCAATGTGTTCTCTGGGGTATACACCCGTTACAACGCATCTTTTACTCCGCACTACCATTACAACGCGACTTTTACTCCGCATACCATTACAACGCATTGCGCTGGGGGGCGCTCTAGGATAGGGAATAAGTATAATTTACTATCCAACACCTTCCCTAGGGTCCACGGGGACTGGAGTTAGAATAGTAAATTATACTTACCACTATCCAGCACCCCAAAGCGCTATGCGTTGTAATGGTATGCGTTGTAAAAGTCGCGTTGTAACGGTATGCGGAGTAAAAGTATGCGGAGTAACATGGTACATCCGTTCTCTGGGGCCCAGTCCACCTCTGTGGTTCCCAGGCTCCCAGAAGCTGACTCTTGGATTTAAGGGTGTAGAGACCCTTACTTCCCTAGAAATGGGGAGGTGGGGTTGGTATTATACTCCTCCTCCTCTTCGTCCTCTGACTGGGTGTCACCCTGTTCAGAGGGGTAGCCTTTTGCATACTCAGCCAGCAGCTCCTGGAGCCCTTGTTTGGTTAGATGCAGGCCCACAACTACATTTTTAAGTTTGCATAGAGACCTCAATTCCTTGACATTCAAGTTCAAGTAAGGTGTGAGGTCGAGCTCCTCAACCAGGTCCATGTTATCTCCACTAATAGCTGGGTTCTGTTGAGACATTCTAACCTGACCGTTCTAACCCTCTACCCTAACTATAGTGACTTTTATTTTTCTCAAATTCTAATGGGACTTAAGCAAGGCCCTACTAGACTTTTAGCATTTTGGAAAAACCAATTTCCGAATTCTAAAGGCAATTTGTGAGTTCTGTCGTGTGATCAGATGGTAAACAAGTAGTCCAATAAATACAAGTTTGTATCCCACCGCTGATCCACCAATGTGAGAAAGTGGCTCTATATACACTGGACCAAGCTAAGGTCCACAAACCCCAGATGTATAACAGAGATGTATAACCCCAGATGTATAACAGAGGTTAAAGCCAGGTGTGACCTTACTCTCTAAAGTGGTAGCTTGGTCGAGCAATAAGTCAGTACCAGAGGACAGTGTAAAGCATTTGTTGTACACACTCTGTCAGCAAAAGGTTTCACACACTCAAAAACTGAACTCCAGGCCAATTGTTTTCATATGAAAGATATAGTAGTTTTATTTCTAGAACCAACAGGTATCAAAATATACTGTTCTCAATATGAGAGGTCTCAGAAGAGTACTTTTCAGAAAGGAAATACATTTTGTAAACACAATAGGTACAGGGTTTGCAGTAGGCAACACAATTCTAAACACAATTTAGCATTGAGCTCAATGGGTTTTTCTATATAAATACAGATGATTACTTTGTAGATTACTCTGGTAATTCCAGGACTGGATCCTAGATTCAGTCCTGGGATCTATGTTGAAAACAGTTTAGTAAAAATGTTTTACTTATTGCAGTGATTTTTAAGGAATATAAAGCTATTTTAAAAGTTCACACTTAGAAACTTTTCAATGAAAATCTGGAAATTTTATCCAATGGGAGAAAATTCAGGTTGCAGTTAGAGTACGATCTTGTTACTTTTGGAATCCAGTACTGGGCTCCTAGGTCCAGCACTGGGGTATCAACTTAAAACAGGTAAGTAATTACGTTTCAGTATTTGGTATGATGTTTAAAGAATATTTCAAGTTTTCAAAAGTAGACACTTAGAAGAAATTTCACAGAAAAGCACACAATGGATTCCTATGGAGAAAATTCAAGTTACTAGTAAACCAGACTAGGATTACTTTTGCGGTTCAGTACTGGGCTACAAGATGCAGTACTGGCTTCTCTCCTGATCACAGGTGAGTACTTCGGAATTCAGTTGATTTTATGGGAATATTTTAAGTTTTCAAAACGTCACACTCGACCGGGGTAGTTAGGGTCCTGGGCATAGACTCAGGGGTCTCCCAGAGTCAGGTAGGTACAGTTGGTTCACCCTCAGCGGCACAGGGGCAGCAGGGTGCAGAGGTAGTTAGGCCCAATGTTATCCAATGAGGTGCAGGGGGCCTCCGGTTGGTGGCTGCTGGCTAGCAGGCCACTCGGCTATGGAAGCTGGGCTCCTGGTCACTTGCTTAGGGCCAAGGGGGAAGTAGGATAGGACAAAGGTTTCACAGCCAGAGGCACTCGGGCGGGTGGGTGCAGGATGCTTTTGAGCCGTTGGGCGCTCAATGTTATTCAAGGGGAAAAGTAAAAAGGTAACAAAGGCTGCACACTCGGGGACGGTGATTCTTCAGGTGTGACCACCACTTCGAGAGGTAGGTTGGGATCTTGGAGAAGAGGTAGGTACCCCAAAGGCAGGCACAGGGGCTGCAGGGAGCCGGGTGCAGGGATGTCTTTTGGTGTCGGGAATCTTACCCTCGGCTGGTCGCGGTTGGTGGGGTCCCTGGTTCTGAGGCTGCAGGCGTCGTCTAGGTCGTCGAGGAGGGTCTTTGGGCACTGGACTTCGGGTCCCAGTCGCCGGGGGGATCTCCTCGTGGTCTTGGATCACTTGGGCACGGGCCGGGCTCGGCGGGTGCAGAGTGGGCAGGTCTTGAAGTTCCTGGCTGGCACCAGGGGGTGGTTGTTGAAGCAGAGCCTCTGCTTATGGGAGTCACAGTCTTTAAGAGGGTCAAGGCAGGCATGTCCTCCGGGTGTCCCAAGGTTGCTGTCCGCAGGAGTCGCCGGGATTAAGCAGGAGCAGGTTCCAGGATCGACAGACTTGTAGGGCTGGGGCCAAGTCAGTGGGTGTCGTCCTGTTGTTAGCAGCTGCACAGCGGGTCTTCTTCTTCTTAATCTTCTTTCTTTTTTTCTTAACGGGATCTGAAGAAGGAAGGTACAGGGTGCCCCTAAATACTACATTTAGGGGCCTTACAGGTAGGGCAAGGGCAGGGACCAATAGGTCCCTGTCTAGGCTGCTCCTCTACAGTGGGAGGGAAGCAGGAGCCTAGCTGTGATTGGGCAGGGCTCCCCATCCTCAAGATGGTCAGAGCCCGGGATCGTGCTTCACCTCGCCTCTCCCACCTGAGGGGTGGGGTTGGCACAGGCTGGCACCCCCCCTTCCTGACGTAGGGTTTCCCGACAGTCTTCCCGTTAGAGTGGGGTTGGAACTGGTGGGGGCCAGTTCCTGAGTACAGCAAATGGTCTGGAGAAGCTCACAGAGGCGGCATGCCATTGAAGCTTCCCCCTGCTCAACCTCGCCCAGGATGTGCATTGTTGCAGACTCAGGAGAGCGGGGGGCTCTCCACCCAGGGGTCCAGCAACATGTCTGCTGTGCGGCAGCCTCTGCAGCCACTCAGACCAGACGTGGGTTGTAGGTTAGATTTTCAGGGGGCATCTCTAAGATGTCCTCTGATGCATTTTACATTAATTCCCACACTGGCATCAGTGTGGGTTTAATGTGCTGAGAAGTTTGGTGCCAAACTTGTCAGTCTTCAGTGTAGCCATTATGGTGCTGTGGAGTTCGTAATGACAACCTCCCAGCACCATATACTCTTAATGGCATCACTGCACTTACAGTGCCCAGGAATGGCTCTGGGTACTGTAGGGGCACAGGGCGCATGCACCTGTGCCCACACCACTGGCATAGGGCACTCAGCTAGAGGGGTGACTAAAGTATGCCAGGGCAGTGGGTTCTATGGGCAGGGCACACAGGGATGTGTGCCATGTCGACTCTCTGTTTAGTTCTGTACTTAGACGCTCAGCCTGCAAAGGCAGTGTGTGGGTGTCAGGGTACAGGGCTCCTAAGGGTGGCACAATAAGTGGTGCATCCCTTAGGGGTCTTCGCTGATCACCAGGCCCTGTGTACCTAGGGTACCATTTACTAGGGGCTGATAGGTGGCCAGAGATGCCAATTGGGTTTTAGGTTCAATACAGTTTTAGGGAAGGAACACAGGCTCTGGGTACCTGGTTGGCAAGAGCCCAGGGCACACTCAGTCAAGGTACATCAGCAGTTCAGCAAAAAGTGGGGGCATACCAATGCAAGAAAGATGGCACTTTCTCACTCCCCCTTTTCGCTGATATACCTGGTTGCAATTGCAGCAGGCTGGATGGTCGCAATTATCATAATGGGGTTGCTAACACTATTCAAGGACTGTTTAATGGAGTAACTTTTCAAGAAAGAGAGATGTAGTGTCTTGCTAAAGCGTACAATGCTTGACTACGTGTTTATCCTTGTCATTTTTTTCATTACCTGTCTTCTCTTCCTTGAGTGTCTGTGCGCTAGCCTTCCTATCGTTCAGCCATTAGAATGTTGGGGAAGAGAACATTGGGTACTGGCAGCAAGAAGTGGGGTAGTTAACCAGATTTTTATCCTGAAGTAAAGCTAATGAGATCAAACATGATGTTGTCAGTAACTCCTTGAAATATTCTTTGATTGTAGTGATTACAAACTGTAATCTTTCTGTATTTTAAGTATGTTTTAAATGTTAACAATCTGTGCTTTGAATATCAGTTGAAACTATCATTTTATATGCAGTGACCTAAATATTAAAGGCCAACAAAAGAATATGGTTATTTTTAGCCATGAGTCTGATCACTCTCCCAGACCCCCTCACCCCACCACAGTTCCCCTATACCCATGTGCACCTAATAGGACAGCCACTAGACGTTTACCATGGGTGATAGACCTGTCAGTCTTAGGGTGCTTTTACCCCAAACGTGATTTTTTCAGTACTTCTATTTTGCTGAAGACTCTACATGTGTTCACTTCCGAAAACACAGTAAAACTGGCATTACACCCGCCTGGCGTATTTAATTAACTTATAAGTCCTGAGAAAGTCATATACCCAGGGCCAGTAAATTAAAGGCTACTAGTGTGCATTCAGCACTTCATTGTGCCTCTCACTTAAGTAGCCCCTTAAAACATTTTCCAGGCCTGCCATTGCAGACTGTGTGCAGTTTTAAACTGCTGATTCAACTTGACAAAATAGACCTTTTGCCAAGCCTAAAAGTCCATGTTTAATACACATATGTCAAACATAAGGTAGGCCCTAAACAGCCCATAGGGCAGGTTGCATTGTATTTTAAAAAATATGTTCAAGTTTCATATATTCTGGTAGTGAAAAAACTCATAAAATTATTTTTACTGCTGGGAGGCCTACTTCTTCCATAGGATAACATTGGGTTACTGTAGGAAACTGGATCTATATATACTACACCAAAATGAGGTATAGTGTGTATAGAGACCAAGTGATCCCAGAGGTAGGCAGAGGTTAAAGTTAGATAGAACCTTACTCTCTAATTGTGGTAGAGTAGTCGAGCAGTAAGGCAGTATCAGAGGACAGAGTTAAGCATTTGATGTACACACTCAGTCAGCAAATGAATTCACACACTCAATAACTGAACTCTAGGCCAATTGTGTTTGTATAAAAATATATGCTGTTTTATTTTTAGAACCAATCAAGCCTGGCAGAGGTAAGCATTAAATACTTTTCAGTAATAAGTTACTGGATATAGAACAGTTTAAAAATGCAATAGAAATTGTACTTTGTTTGATTTACAGGGGATGCAGTAAGTTGCAACACTTAGCAAATACAGTATATTGAAATGAATAGGCGTTTTCAGTAAATTACAGGTAAGTTACTTTTTACGTTACTTTTCTAACTTAGTGCTGGATACATAGATTCTGCATTGGGACATTTCCTGAAACAGGTAAGTAATTATGTTTTAGTTATTCACATGATTTTTAAAGAATATTTTTAGATTTCAAATCTCCACTCTTATTTATTTTTTGGAAGAAAAACAGTGCATTGAAATTAATAGTCTTTTTCAGTAAATTACAAGTAAGTTACTTTGTACGTTTCTTTTTTTACTCAGTGCTGGATACCTGGATTCAGTACTGGGACATTTCCAGTAAACAGGTAAGTAAATACGTTTTGGTTATTTGTGCGATTTTTAAAGAATATCTTTAGATTTCAAAACTCCACTCAATGTTATCCTATGGATGAAAAACAGGTTATCGGTTTACAGGTAAGTAATCCACTGTAGGAGCTAAGGTTCTGGGGTCAGACTCAGGGATCCCCCAGGGTCAGTGATGCACTGTTGTTGCACTCTCAGCGGCACTAGGGTGGCCGGGTGCAGAGTATTGAGGCCCAATGTTATCAAATGGGGAATAGGGGGCCTCCGGTTGGTGGCTGCTGGAGAGCAGGCCACTGGGTTGTGGGAGCAAAACTCCTAGGGTTAAGGTAAGGACAAATGGGGAAACAAAGTAGCACTAAAGGTGCACCCTTAGCAGCACTGGGGCGGCTGGTTGCAGAGTGCTGTGTCGATGTCAGGCGCCCTGTTTTCTGTGGAGCACCTCTGGTTTGCAAAAGCACTGCAGACAGGGAGATGAATGACTTCTGGGTGTGACCATCACTTAGAGAGGTAAGTTGGAAAGTTAAGGATTGGTTAGGCACCATCGGTGTGGGCACACAAGGCCGTGGGGCGTCAGGTGCAGGGGTGCCTTTTCGGGTCGGATCTTTTTACCAGCTCCTGGTAGCGGTTGGGGGGCCTTCTGGATTTAGGCTGCAGGCATCGGCTGGAGGCAGGTCAGGGGTCGCCGGATCTTGGGTCAAGATCGCCGGGGTGACCTCCACGTGGGGTTTTTCCGCTCTGGCCGCGTTCACCAGGTGCAGAGTGGGCTGGATTCGCGGTCTCTGGCTGGTGTCAGAAGCTGCAGTTTGAACAAATCCGGTATTCACAGGAGATGCAGTCTTTGGAAGTGAAGGCAGGCGGGTACTCCGGGTTTCTTGAGGTTGCTGGCTGCAGGACACAACGAGATTTCACAGGAGCAGGTTTGAGGGGAGACAGGCCGGTAGGGCTGGTGCCAAGTCAATAGGTGTTGTCCTCTTGTTAGTTCTGCACGGCTCTTCTTCTCTTCCTTCTTGTTTCTTGTCTGGATCTGGGGACTCAAGGTTCAGGGTGCCCTCTAAGTACTAGATTTAGGGGCGTTGCAGGTAGGTAAGGGCAGGGATCAATGGGGCCCTTCCCTGGGGTGCGTACACCCAGGGCCAGACTGGCTACCAGGCTTTTTGGTGTGCTGCCAAGCTGGGGCTGATTTCACTGCAGAGGGGGCTGATTTTGTTGATGGGACCTGCGTGTGCTTTTAAATAAACAAAGCAAAACAAAAATGGTATTAAGCACACCCAGGTCCCCATCAACAAAATCATCCCCCAGCTTGGCAGCACACCAAAACACCCGGTAGCCAGTCCGGCCCTGGGTACACCCCCTATTGTGCCACCCTCCAGTGGGAAGGGGGCAGGAACCTGTACCTGGTTGGCTAGGTCCTCCCATCCTCAAGATGACGGGACTCAGGTTTGTGCTTTAGCTCGCCTCCCCCACCTGAGGGGTGGAGTTGGCATAGGTGGGCACACCTCTTTCCTTCACTTGTTTTTACCCCCGGTTCTCCCGCCCAAAGTGGGGTGTGGAACTAGTGGGGACCAGTTGCTGACAGCAGCAAATGGTCTGGGGAGGCTCACAAAGGCGTCATGCCTATGAAGCTTCCCATCATGAACCCTGCCCATCCTGGGGGAGGAGGCTTGGCACCTCAACCCAGGAGGTACATTGTTTCAGGCCCCCAGGAGCAGCAAGTTCTCGACCCAGGGGTCCAGAAACATGTCTTTTGGTGGCAGTCTAAGTAGCCACTCTGTCAGGTCACTAGGAGTTGGTTGAGTTTCATGCGGCAGCTCTAAAATGCCATCTGTTATGCATTTTACATTAAATCCCACACTGGCATCAGTGTGTGTTTAATGTGCTGAGAAGTTTGATACCAAACTACTCAGTTTTCAGTGTAGCCATTATGGTGTTGTGGAGTTTGTGATGACAAACTCCCAGCACCATATACTCTTAGGCAGCACTGCACTTACAGTGCCCAGGAATGGGCTTGGGCACTCTAGTGGTACAGGGCTCATGTACCTGTACCCTCACTACTGGCATAGGGCACCCAGCAAGAAGGGTTAACTGATGTATGCCAGGGCAGTGGTTTCTGGGCATGGCACACAGGGATGTGTGCATGTAGACTCTTCACTTTGTTCTGCACAAAGACATGCAGCCTGCAAAGGCAGTGTGTGAGTGTCAGGATACAGGACCTCTAAGGGTGGCACAATAAGTGCTGCAGCCCTCAGAGACCTTATCTGGTCACACTGCCCTGGGTACCTGTGGTACCATTTACCAGGGGCTGACATGTGGCATGGGATGCCAATTGGGTTTACGTTTCAATGCAGTTTTAGGGAAGGAACATAGGCCGCGGGTACCTGATTAGCAGGAGCCCAGGGCACTCTCAGTCAAAGATCATCAGTAATTCAGCATAAAATGGGGTCATACCATGCATGAAAGAGGGCACTGTCTCACAGTTACCTCATTACATTTAATAAGTAATAACTTTTATTTGGTAGCAAGTAGAAATATCATGTTTGGTGTCTAAGGAATTGTAATTTAAAATCCTCTTTAATGGTAAAGTCATATTTTAAGTAAAAATTCTGAAAATGACACTTTTAGAAAGTTGGCATTTTTTTTCTGTCAAACCCTTTGGTGTCTGCAGCCTATTTCCTGGGTCATATGGCCAGATGTAGTTGGCAGTTGGCCTTTGTGTATTCCGCCTAGATAGCCACACAATAGTGGGACTGGATGTTGGCAGGATGGACCATTCTAGCAGGATTTGGAGGGGCAGAGCTGTGCGCATCCCCACTTACACCTCAAAGCAGCTGCCTCAGCACACACACAAAGAACTTCACACCAGCCTTTTGTGGCCCCAGACCTAATTAAGCCTGGGCACGGAGGCAGGAAGTTCCAACACCATCGGTGGTGGGGGAATTCTAGAAGTTTGTTCCACTTTAAAGCTGACACAAGCTATAAAATTAGGACCCTCAAACCCACTCTTCAGTTCACTTCTGTATCTGCTGAGGACTTTCAGAGGACAGCTCTAGTGCCAAATGCCTACTGTGTACTTCCGAGGACTTCCCTGATGCACCGAGGATTATCTTGCTGTCTAAAGCCCAACTTGTGCCTTCAGAAGACTGTCCTGTTGCTTGAGACCTGCTTTTCTGCTTGAACCAGGACTTCCAGAGGGACTACAAGAGCTAATTGGCTGGCTTCCTGATCAGAACCTCAGGAACAGGAAAGGCTCCAACCACCTTGAACCTGAACCTGGACCCACCCTGACTGAGTCCTGACCCTCCAAATAGTGCCCCTGCAGCACCGGAAGTGGTGCTAAAGGTGTACCAACAGCCAAAGTCCAAAACTTGGGACTTACAAAATTTTCAAACAAAAAGTGACCTGAGAACCGAGAAGAGACCAGGACCTACCTGCTCGCCAATCTGCATAAGATGTATCGCCAGTCAGTCAGAATTTGCGTAACTCCAGCTACGATGTTCTCCACATCAGCAAATCCTGTTCAGTGGCTCCTCATAGAAAGGGTATCCGACATCGTGAGCCCTTGTCGGCTACAATGTAGTTTCATCCCACTGGACATTTTCGACTTCTAAAAAAGGGCTATGTCTGAACATAAAAATTGTCACTGCAACTTCATCCAGCAGCTCCCCGAAGATGACGCCTTCTCCTCTGACACAGCCGGCTTTCTTGCTCTGCTGAACTTTACCTTCTCAGGCATATTTCTTTAAAAAGTCTTCTAAGTTAGAAGATAAGTAGAGACCGGGCCCAATTCACTTAGTGTATCCGAACCCCGCTCCATCACAGTCAGCCATAACATTTGACTTGCGCCAGTCCTGTGCAACTAGATATCCGCACTTGGAAATTTTAGAGTTATTTTTCACTTTAAATTTTTAAATTCATAACTCTGCCTCTACTGATTGGAATTTTGTCGTTTAGGTGTAATTTATTAAATTTGAATCTATTTTTCTAAATCGATGTGGGATTTTTCATGTGTTGTGCTTTCACTTTAGTACTATTTGGGTGCTGCATAAATACAATACAAATGGCCTCTAAGTTAAACTGGACTACTTTTGTGCCAAACTACCAGAGAGTTAAGCACAGGTTAGTTTAGCGACTTTATCTGGTTCATACTAACAAGGATTTTGGCTGTTGCTTGAGGCCCCCCTCAACCAACAACCCAATTTCTCACAATGGGTATTTATTAGGTCAATACGTTGCACTTCCAATAACATTATAGAGCACTCTGAGCAACTCAGGGTATATGTGCTATCCTAAAGTACTTTGTTAGATTACAGTTGCTCAAATAAAATCGACATACTAATGCCTTTTTATTTGGATTGAATAAAGTGGTCTAGCAAGCTGCAACAGTTAACCATTAAGGATGCGAATAACGTGACCTCCACCTCAAAAATGCTCGAAACCAGGTGATATTAGCAAGGAGGCCACATCAAAAAGCTAAGGGCAGAATGAACCAGAGGGATTCCTTTTTAGGGTCGAGCTTGTGAGAGCATTCGCTAGCGCACACGTCTAACTTGCAAAACACTGTTGTATACAGTAAAGAGATTGGAGCCTGCCCATGCTTACCATTTGTCTGCTTCTGCGTCACTCTTCTCTGCAGCTGTTCAGTGCAGCCAAAATGTCACTTTTGCCGCTTGTTGTGAAGCCGTGCCCAAGTACAGATTGATCCAATTTTATCAGTGCTCGTCCGCTGCTCCCGACGTAATTCAGGTACTATTTGTTTTTGCGCTTGCTGACACGCCACTTCCAACGCTTGTTTTTTTCTTTCAGCTGTAGCATTCCCTTACAGTGCCCTCTCAAACCCATTTTGCTTGGTCTCACTTGTGAACTAGTTTGCCCTTTTATGACGTGGATTTATTCTAGTTTGCTTCAATAGTCCCGAATAATAATTAATCTTTCGATTTCCTTAATCAAGCAAAGGGAGACAGAGACATATCCCCGTAGATGAAAAAGGGAGGAGAATGAAGTTGAACTTTGTAGAATATCATCAATAAATAAAATGTAATGTTTTATGACCCATAAACAATAACCTCTGAGGCAGCTCAAAAGCAAAGGTGGTGACGGTCACAGCAGAAAAATTTAGACACAAGGCTCTGTTCTAGTGCTTTGATTGCTGAGCGCCTAAAAGTCCCACAAGCATGAAGTGTGCAGTGGTTCCATCCCGGCTTCATCAGAGCAGGCACTATTAGCTGCATAAAGCAGCACCCCTGCGGGAAATGAAATGGCAGATGCTAAATGGAAACCACAGTTTGAAATCCATATACAATCCGTGTAGTGTTAGGAGTCTCTTCTAGGACTCTGTAGGGCTTCACAGATGGATCTAGAATTGACCACTGTGCCGCACTCTCTCACTAGAGGACTGAAGTTTCGCAGTAAAACTCTGCCCAACACTATAAAGAGCTGTGAAAGCAAAGCAGGGGTCCTGAGAAGATTGTCGTGGCTGCCACCTAGAAGCAGCAGTGGGGCGAGTGGGGGTGAAGGGGCGGGCTGGAAATCGGGTAAACAAAAAATAAATGACTTACCAACCGACTGGCCACTGCCGCCTCTCCTGTGCCCCGTCCCGTCCTCTTCCTGGCTTCTTGTTGCAAACAGGAAGCAGGAAGCACCCGGGCTCCCAGCAACCAATCACAACGCTGCAATGCAGTGATTGGTCTGAACGCCAGGGGCTGGAGGGGTGGGCATGTTCTCCAGGAAGGTTGTAGTGCAGCCTGCATGGAGAATAGGGAAGTGCGCATGACTGTTTTGGACGGCCCGAAAGGGTTGACCTAACAGTCATTGAGCACAGGAGTGTTCTACCACTCCTCCCTGCTCTGCAGCCCTGCCAGCCGTCCCCCGCCCCTTACACTGCTGCAGCAGGACGACAAATTAAAATAATAATAACATTACGTTATTATCATTTCATTTTTTCCTTTTTTTTTGCTGCTTCCTGCCAGTGGGGTGACGCTTCTCCGCCTTAGCGGAAGACCCACCACTGGAGAAGATGTAACATATGGTAGAGTCTCATTCGGGACCTCCTCCAGCAAACTACTACTGCTTTTATCACCCGTTTACTGGACTTTTGTCTATTCAAGTTTCATAGGGTCGTAGTCTCTTTCTCTAGGGTGTTCATACAAGTTCCATTTATTGTCTTGCTACATGTTTCCTTAAGCGTAATCTGGAGATATTAATTGCGTTTCTCCTTGCATACTTATCAATATTGCGGTACATACTCCCCTGGGGAAAGATAACTAACCTGTAAAAGGTTAAAGATATCATAGCCACTAATTAGTCACTGCTCCTTTTGTAATATTGTTCAACAATAATGTAATTATTTCTACATTTCATTTTTTGCCGCAGGTCTATGTAAAGTAGATACCAACATTAAATGCTACATTTAAAAATAATTAATAATTGATTTGTAACTATATCAGACTGGTAAATATTTCTACTTGCAAACATTCAATTGTTGTACAATCTAAATTCAATCCTGTGAGTCATAATATACATTCTCTTAACCAATTTAGAGAGCGAGAGAGAGATGACCTGCAGGACAACCAAATTGCATAGATTTAACTTTCTTTTATTTTAAGCCTTCTTTTTTCACTTGGCACTCATGTTTTATTTTGTTCTTGCTCTGTTCTCAAAAGATGAGATGCAACATTGTTTCTCTTTTATGTGTTATTTCTGAAATGATGCTTTTTAACATAATCGTGAAGTACCAATCCACCCAGTACCAATCCGCTCCACTCAATCCAGTCTCCTCCATACCAATCGAACCCACTCCACTCATCCACACTCCAATCCCCCACTCCAATTTGCCAACACAATATGATGATAGCCGGAGTGCTGAAACTTTTCAGACACTCACACCCAGTCACGGATCCGGGTTGAATCCATCATTATTATTATGCTCACTAAGCCACTCTTGTATGGACCCAGCCACATACAAATCAGTCTTGACTCTGCTCCTCATGGAAACAGTCCAGCCCGAACTGCCAGGCCAGGGCATGGGACCAGTTTCGAAATATAGCCCCTCATTTTCTCCATTCCAATCCAAAACAATCTGCCCTGCTCAATCCAAAACAATCTTCCGCACTCTAATCTGCCCCACTTAAATTCCTAAAAAATCTGCCCACTCCAGTGTAAAACAATGTGCCCCGCTCTAATACAAAACAGTCTGCCCGACTCAAATCTGCTCCTCTCCAAACCAAAACAATCTGCCTCAATGAAATCTGCCCCACACCAAACCAAAACAATCTGCCTCAATAAAATCTGCTTCACTCCAATCTGCTCCCCTCCAATATGCCCCACTCTATTATGGTATGTCCCACTCCATTCCACTCCAATCCGCCACACTACAGTGCAATCCACTGATGGAGCAAGGATTCACACGTAATGCGACTTGCTTGTGTTCAGTCCTCTCGACATAACGTTAATATACTAATCAACATGTTTTGTCCTATTAATATTGCATTACATGACATCTAAGTGAAGCTTGCATATGAGCTTTTACTAACGATAATCCGCTTGCATTAATATGGCTGCTGCTACGGGGATTTCTTACTGCGCATGCGTCTGTCACACTCATGTGACATGACGTACTTTATGCTTTGGAGGGAATCTTTTGCTTCTTCGCACTAGAACTAAGATGGCTGCTCTATGTCCTCACATGCAAGAAGCTTGCACTTCTGTTTATGCTAAGCTGTTCGTTCTGCCTAATTTCTAACGCAATAGTTAAAATTAAATAAGGGGAATAGAGTAGAGATAAGTGGTATACAGTACATTCCGTTATTCTTTGTTCTAAAACTGTTTCTTTTCTATTTCTCATATGTATCGAACTTTGGGCCTGACATATATTTATGAACTCCATCTTTGGAGGGACTGCGACTGCGCAGAAAAGCTCAAATCCATGAAGCACTGACATTTGAAACTCGGCCAACTCCTGACTTGCTAGAAGATGTTCATGGGAATGTCAACTCCTGACCCCTGTGAAGGAAGCTGAACTAAAATATGGACTACATTGTAATCATTATTGATAAATTCACTGCTGGGTGAAATAAAAGTGCATGGGAAAATAAAATTGATGGGCAGGAACGCAAACATTAATATTCATTCTAAGAGTTTCATTTTGGTATGGTGTCATGACCTCTCCTCATCCTTTTGTCCAATCGAAATTGGGGACCCTTACACTTGCAACATTGGTGGATGGTACACTGACCTGGAAAAATAGTGTAACTAGGGTAGGCTTAGCTAGTTAATTTGTCCGACTTGTCCGAATAGCTGACCTGTCACTGACCCAACGTACTTAAAAGGTGATCGGGAACAGAGGTGCTGGCGGAGCCCTCTGTCAGAAGGTTCGAAAACCGAAACCCAGATCAGGGTTTAAGAGCTGAAGGGCGGCGAAGCACTTTATCAGAGAGATCGATAACTCTTACCGGGTTCTGGCTGTTAGCTGCACAGAGGGAGTAACGCAGGCGTTGCAACTTTACCTGCGGGTGCCGGTCTTAGCCTGTGGTGGTCCTGTCCTGATCCAATTTGGCTTTACCTGTCCGGATTCTAATCTGTACCTGCTTGCCTTTATGGTGCCTGCACTTTCTGGGTTCTGTCCTTTAAACTGACCCGTGGCCAGGGTTAGTTCTTCAAGCCACATTAGGTCAATATTCACTGTGGGTATGTCATTGTATTGTTTCCTTCTCTTTTCCCACCTTAATGTCAAATGCGTAAAGACTGCCTTATAAAATCTCTGCATATTTTCATTCTAATCATTATTTTCCTAATTGAGAATTTTCTATTGTTCAATGCATGGATTATGACATTTTAATTTAGATAAAGAGTTTAAACCTTTCCCGAGATTGTGATTATTTTATGATTGCAAATGTTATTATTCTACCTATTATTCTAACACCTTTGATCCTTTAGGACTTTAGGTACCGATGACGAGGATTGGTAAATTAATGATATAGGTCCTAAATGAAATGTATAAATCACTGATTAGAGTAAGTGCACAGGTTACCTGATTAAATCTCATCATATGTTGTATATGGGCCCAGGTGAGTATGGTAAACTGAGTCGGGTGACCTGCGCGCTCTATCACCACCTCACCATAATCCACCCACTGCATCCCAATTCATCCCTCTCCTATCCACCCCACTCCAATCCATCCCACACAATACAATCCAGCCCAAACAAATCTACCCCACTCCAATCCAATCTACCTGAACCCCAATCCAATCTACCCCACTCCCTCCCCAATCTGTCCCACTCCAATCCAATCCGCCCCACTCCAATGTGCCCCACTCTAATCTAAAACAATCCATCCCACTCCAATCCAAAACAATCTGCCTCACCCCAATCCAAAACAATAACCCCCACTCCAATTCACTCCACAACAATCCACCTCACCCTATTCCACACACTCTGTCCCAATTCACCCCAATCCAATACACAATCCATCCCACTCCACACCAATCCATCTCACCCAATCCAATCCCTTCTCAATCTACCCCACGCCAAACCAACTAAATCCAATCCAAAGGAATCTGCCCCACCGCAATCCAAAACAACCTGCCCCACTCTAATCCAAAATGTGCACCACTCCAATCAGCCCCACTCCAATCCAAAATAATCTACTCCACTCCAATCAAAAACAATCAGTCCCACTCCAATCCAAATCAATCTGCCCCACTCAAATCCAAAACAATCCACTCCACTCCAATTAGTCTCACTATAATCCAAAATAATCTGCCCCACTCCAATCCAAATCAATCTGCCAAACTCCAATCTAAACCAATCCACCCCACTGCAATCCACCCACTCCAATCCAATTCACCTTGCCGCAATCCAATCCACTCTACTCCAGTCCACCCTACCCGAAGACAATCTACCCCAATCCAATGCACCCTACCCTAGACCAACCCCATCCAATCCACATCAATCCAATCCAGTTCACCCCACCCCAATCCAACTCACTCCAATCCAATACACCCCACTGCAATGCAGTCTATGCCACGCCACTTCATTCCACCCAACCCAACTCCAGTCCAATCTACCCGCTCCAGTCCACTTCACAACACCCTACTCTAATCCAATCCACCCCAATCCAATCCACCTCACCCCTTTTCAGTCCACCCCATTCCAATCCAATCCAATCCATCCAGTCCACCCACTCCAAGCCACCCCACTTAATCCAACACACTCTACCCCAATTCAAATCACCCCAATTTACTCCAATCCAATCCAAATCACTACCTCAATCCACTGTAACCGACTCCACCCTATTCCACTCTAGGACACTCTATGCCACTCAACTCTACAACACTCTCTGCTACAGAACCACTGAACTCTACTCCTCTTCACCCCCTACTCTACTCCAACAAATCCAGTCTACAGCACACTAATCCCCCCACTCCACTCTAGGACACTCTACCCCACTGACTTTTAGCCATTATGAACAGCAGCCAGACTGGTGTACAACTTAGCAAAGAGACAGTGCCAAACGTAATGCCTCTTATATAGGCAAGACCTATTGACTTTGCCAATGCTTGCTTTTTTAGGTTGAGTTGTTGGGTAAGAGGTTCTAGAGCATCCTGGGGTTATTTTCATTATTGGTAAGGATGACCAGCACACATGGCAAAAGGACAACATTACTGTAAAAGCGAAAGTATAATGAGCCAATTGGAGGGTGGGGTGAGGGCAACAGAAGACTGCGGCTGCCCGAGGCCCCCGCAGGGGGCCACTCAGTAGGGCGGCTCTCTAGTGGCATCGGGCTCCCCCCCTCCATCGGGGGGGCTATGATGGGCGTTAGCAACAACATGGGCAACAGAAGAAAGGTTTGGGAGGAGGCAAACAACAACGTGGAGGAGGGAGTTGAAAACCTTTAGGGGTGTTTTAAACATGAGCTATCTAGGGTGACCAACCGTCCGTAAATTTCACGGACTGCCCATAATTTGGGCCTCTTGTCCGTTGTCCGTGAAGACTTCTTTCACGGACGCCTTTTGTCCGTAATTTCAGCTGCCCCCTGCAAGCAGTCTGAGAGTCCTGTAAATGTCACAGCAGGGGCCAGCTCGCGCTCCTGCTGTGATCAGTGGCCTGTGGCAGCCCCTCTTCGACCTGGCACAGACTGCTATCAGGCCCATTATCATTCTGTATGTCAGCCTAATTATCACATACAGAATTATAATTGGCCAGTGACAGCATTTGCTGGGCCTCCTCTTTCACTCACTGCTCTTCTGAGGGATCGAACATGTGTGCAGCAACATTGCTCCGTGAGTGTTATCAGCTGCCACTGCGATACCACTTTCATCACATCTGCCTTTAGTGTATCACAGTTTGTTCTGCATTCTTAGAAGGTATTACAGCCCCAAAACACAAATTAATCTTCATTTCAAAAAGGATGAAGTGTCTTGCAATTTTGTGGACGGTAATGCTCGAAAAATTTGCATATTTTAGACACAATGTAAAACAGGTGGTTTATGAAGCTCCCCTTTTTTCCCTCTGTATGAAAATGTGTTCGTATCATAAGAAGAAAGTTTAGGAAGCCCAAAGATTTTACTTTCTTTTAGGCTTATCTAAAAATGCAGTGCAGTGCGAATAGTCCCCTGATCTATTATGATATGGTGCAGTGCAACGGGTTTGATTACCTGTAAATCTCTTAACATCTCAAATACTTTAGTTATTTCAGAAAGATACTGCTCTTTGTAGGAAAAAGTTAATTGGAAGTACAAAGGCAAATAGAAATATTGTAAGATCCTGCCACCTACCCTGATTCTCACTTAATGCATTGTTTCCTTTCACTTTGTACACAAAAATTGTTCATTTTTAAATGGCTTAAATAAAGGGACGCAGATAGTGCTAGCTATTATATCATGCCTTTTGGAATTATATAGGGCTGCGGAAAATCAATTGAATCTACCCAAGCTATTTGTTGAACGTAATCTGATGTTACAGTTTAGCAGGGATCAGAAAGCAGGCACATTGACAAGTACCAAACGATTTATGTCCATCTAGTGTAGGAACAGAAATGACACTTCTGCATAATTATCACAAATGTTATTCCTTTACAAATTATGTTGAGTGATTGACACCAGCTTGATCTGAGCCCAAAAGCAACTCTAATCGATAGAATCTTCTCTGAGATTATTCACCATCATTAAGTGAGATAATCTTTCGAAAACATGCTTTTTCACTTTGGTATTTATTTGACCAGCCTTGGTGTATAAAGACTTCACTCAGCAAATAATTTGTCACTTGTGCGTCCAGCCCAGAGAATTGCCTATTGTGTGTTACATTAGTCAACGCAGTTCCAGGTTCTGATAGGCTAAAATGATCCTTCGACCACGGAAACCTCTCGAAGGGGTGATTTCCTCCTCTGTTTCATTCTTTGTCTCCTGGATTCTGCCAAGTTATTGACTGCAGGTAATCGGTCTAGTCTAGGTTACTCCTTTTCACAATTGTGCATTTGTTGATGAAACAACAGCTAAGAATATAGAAGGAATTGTAGCTGAAACAGAAACCTGCAGCAGAGACAGAAACCTGCAGCAGAGACGGAAACCTGCAGCAGAGACAGAAACCTGTAGCTGAGACAGAAACCTGTAGCTGAGACGGAAACCTGCAGCAGAGAGGGAAACCTGCAGCAGAGACGTAAACCTGTAGCAGAGACGGAAACCTGTAGCATAGACAGAAACCTGCAGCAGAGATAGCATCTCTAACAGAAAGAGAGCTGCAGCAGAGCTGGAGAACCCGCAGCAGGAACCCCGAGGCTGAGACGGAAAGCTGTAGCTGAGACAGAAACCTGCAGCAGAGACGGAAACCTGCAGCAGAGAAGGAAACCTGCAGCAGAGACAGCGTCTCCAACAGAAAGAGAGCTGTAGCAGAGCTGGAGACCCTGCATCAGGAACCCGTGACAGAGACGGAAACCTGTAGCTGAGACAGAAGCCTGCAGCAGAGACGGAACCCTGCAGCAGAGACAGCGTCCCCAACAGAAAGAGAGGGCTGCAGCAGAGCTGGAGACCCCGCAGCAGAAACCTGTAGCTGAGACAGCGCCTTCAACAGAAAGAGAGCGCTGCAGCAGCTGAAGAACAGCAGAAGAGAGGCTGCCCAGAGACCGGCACATTTCCCCCCTAGGAGCACAAGAGATATGACAGGCCCTGTCTTCCAGACATTAGAGTGTGCGGATCCCGCGGCGTTCCTGGCTCTGTGATGCGGTGAGTGAGACGCAACCTATAATCCTGCACAAACGGCCCGGATTAACAGAAGGCAGTGGGTGCGATACCAATGTAAGGATATCCCGCTGGCAGTGGCGGAGCTGTTAACAACATATATAAGACAATGATAACTATCAGGTGGCTGTGATGGCAGAATTAACCCTCCTAACTATTCTATGTGAATGGATATTTATCAATTACAGTTTCACTTTTCGGCAGAAAAAAACAGTGTTAGTTATCTCCTATACACTCTCCTGTTAATTCTTAACTAATGTACGCAGCCATTTGTTTGATAAATTTCACCAAATCCAAAATGCAGTGACTTACATAATTTATTCCAGTAAGCAACAGCTATCATTAAAGGAACACATACAGTTAAATCATTATGTATGGTACACATTAACATCTGGGCTCAATTGTTTCCTTTTTTCCACGTTTTAAACTGTATGAACCTCAAAAAGCATTGCAGACCGCAAAAAACATGTTGCTCTGTTGCTCTCAACCTAATATAAACTTATTTTGACTTGTGCTTGTGTTGGTTGTCTGTTTACTTATGTAATATTGCACGACCTCCTCTGATGTGCTGATAGAGCGCGCAGGTCACCCGACTATAATTTTACCATATGCACATTGGGCCCATAAAATTTTCAATTCGCCATATTTATTAATCGGGTAACCTTACACTCTACTACCCGTAACCCTGTTCCTTCCTATTGTATTTCCAATGTTCTCGACTTACCACTCCACTGCTACGTGTACCTATTGACCATAATGGATCAGGGAGCTAGCTGTAAAAGAAAGGCAGACACCAAAATACAAAATCTCATTTATATTCTTTGCACTCATGTAATAACCACAGACTCGAAAAGTTTTAAAACCTTTATCTAGAATTCGTCAGTTTCAGAAAGCATAAGGTTCACAGCAAGTAAACTGTCAATAACTAAGATTATAAAGAGCACATATCCATATAGGAAGTAAATAAGACCAACCATTTATGAGTCTAAAGGAAAGTAGGAACAGGGAACATGCTAGTAAGAATTTTCAGGAATTTAGACTTGATGTGGAATAACTAAAGGACGGGGAAAAATAAGGAACATGCTAGAATGTCACAGTATATATATATATATATATATTTATATATATATATATATCCTGGCAAAAGTGGGCAAAGCACGAGAATTTAATTAGTCTATGGAAACTCGAAAGGTAACATGTAACTATGGGAAGGTAAAAGTGGAACACGCTAATATTCCAGAGCAATCATTTCATTTAGCTAAAGGAGGGTAAGAAAAAGGAACATCTATAGTTCATGAACTGAATGCAGGAACGTACTTAAAGGATGGGGAAAAATTGGAACATGCTAGTATAACAACTATAATGTATGACTTTATCATTTATCAGTGCAAAAGGAGAGTAAGTGAAAATCAATATGCAAGAACGCCTTTATTAAAGCAAAGGAAAAGAATGAAAGATGCAGAATAGGTTCCCCAGCACTATATTTACCTAGAACGGTATGAAGACCAACCCTGGCCACGGGTCAGTTTTAGGACAGAAGAAAGGACCCCAAGGAAGGACGGTCTGCAGTGGGCCAACAGGTGCAGAATGGACACCCAGGACAGGAAAACCAGATTAGGACAGGACAAGACCATCAAGGAAAGACTAGCACCCGCAGTTCGGTAGCAATGCCTGCGCTACACCCTCTCTGCAGCTATCAGTCAGAACCCCGATTGGGTTATCGAATTCCCCAGCAAAGTGCTCCGCCAGCACTTAAGGTTCTCAACCCCCCGCTTGGGTCTATGGAAATTATGGACAGAGTGCTCTGCAGCTCTCTGTATCGATCAGCTATTGAGTGCGTTGGGTCAGTGACAGGTCAGCTATTCGGACAAGTCGGACAATTTCTCTAGCTAATCCTAGGCTAGTTATACTGTTTTCGGGTCAGTGTACCACCCCCCCAAATGTTGCAAGTGTAAGAATCCCCAATTTCGATTGGTCCTCAAGTAGGACAGGTCAACACACCAACCAGGATTTGACTTCTACACGCCCCAATTTGCATCTTTTGGGACCGCCTATTGAATTTGGGGTTCCCATGACATAGGTCTCTACCTAACAATGGTGCACACAGTTTTTATTACAATTGTTTCAAATGCAGTATATCTCGGCTTCGTCCTGCTGGGTCACAGGTCGGTTCTCATGAGCATCTTGACTGTAGCTGCCAGCTGGCTGGGTTCCACTGGTACAAGGTTTTCTTCCCTCTGCCAGGGTGACATGCGCAGTAGGGACTTCTAAGATGGAGTTTCATACACCTCCCCGGCCCAAAAGATTCGCCACATGAAAAGTAAAGGAAAACAATTTAGAACATAGAAATATATGAATACACTGTATACCAGGAATCCCTATATGACTCCCCTTACTTTATACTAACTATAGCATTAATGTTAGTGCAAGACGAACAGCATTGCATAAGCTGCAGGGCAAGCTTCGGCATGTAAAAACACAAAGCAGCCATTTTAAACTAGTGCGCACGTGCAAAGTTTTCCCACCAGAACTGCGAGTACGTCACGTCACGTGAGTGTGACCAACGCATGCGCAGAGGAAATTCCCGCTTAGCAGCGGCCATTTTAAAGGCAAGCGTATTAGGATAAGTAAACACATAGGCAAGCGTCACTGGGACACCCCGTGTAATGTAGAAATGTGCAATTATTAGTAATACGAACAGGTTGGTTATACTGGTTAACATTATTTGAGGTTCTTGATACAAGCAAGTCGCTGTACGTGCGAATCCTTGCTCCATCCATCCCCTCTTTGATGATATTTTATATCATCACAAATTCATAGAACCAGATGCCAACTTTTCACTTTTTCCCAAGTTCAATTTCTTCAAACATTCTGTTCAGTTTTTCTTTAGTCTCTTTATTAGGGTGAGAATTGTTCACCCTTTTATAAATCTGATTATTCAGTTCCTCTAATTCAAGTTCATCCACATTTCTCTTTACTCCTCTCTGGTTCACTGTGTATTTCTTTTGGTGCTTTCGATATTTACAACAAATGAAGATAATGAATATTACTAAACGTATTCCTGCAATTGGCATCAGTATTTTAATCAAAAAACTTTTACCTAAGTTAGCAAACCAATGACCTATGGCGGAGAGACCATGAGTAAGTCTCTTCCAGGCACTGTCAACCTCAAGTGGTTTGAGCTCCTTTCCCAAATTTTTAATGTTCCTCACATACCCTTTGATTTCTACACTTTTATCAGGTATGTAGGTGCAACAATGTTGCGCTTTCAGCATTCTGCAGACTCCGCCCTCTTTTGCCAATAGAGTGTCAAGAGCAAGCCTGTTCTGTAAAACCATGGATCTGATCGCAACCACTTCGGTATTGACCATCAGGAAACCTCCAGCAGTGTCAGTAGATAACCGATCCACTACTGTTGACAATTTGCAAATTCTATGTGTATTCAGAACCACTCTCACTGTAGGTATCAGTGCACTAAAAATATCTCCTACAATTTCACCAGCACTTTCTCTTTTAGTACGCACTAACTCATTATTCTTTTCAGTGCTTCCAGTGATTTTCCCCACATGGTATATCTTTGGGAAGACAATACCAAAATAACAACTCCCGTACCAATGGTCGGGCAATTTGAAGTACGCCTTATTCCCACAAATAAAATAAATTCCAGGAAACACAGGCTCTGTCCAATCTTTGAAACCCCAACCCCCAATTACCTTGTAATTATATTCGCATTCACTGGAACCAATGAAAATATTGTTATAATAACTAGTCATTTCTCTTTTAAGACAGAGTTTCCCCTTCTTTTCGAAATCCAGAAGCATTGAAGCATTAGCTCCACCATTTGAGGTGCTCCCTATACTCTCTGCCTATTTAGGAACTTTCAGGTTCTTATCTTTGGCTTTCTTTTGGAAACTTTCTCTTCTCTTTTCCACCATATCCAGAAATTATTTTTCCTTTTCATGTAAAGAACAGGTCAAGTTATTTTTGTGTGCATTATCTATATCTATCTTACCTACTGTTAGAAAATAATCACTCATGTACTTAGCTACGTCTCTAGTTGTATGTACAGGGTTCAGGTTTCTTCGAACAGGAAGTTCAGAAAATGTCACGTCAGAGTTTGAATAATAATACTGTAAAGGTCCTCTTTTATAAAATAAACTAGTTAGTATACTACAGGAAATTCCATAGGTTAAGGGCAGGTGATGATAAGTCACGCCTTCAGCCACAGAAGTAGGTAGCTTCATGCAGACATAACAGTCGTCTATTTCCATAGTTTCTACATAATGTACTAACAGATTTGCGAAAACATTTAAATGAGTCTTGTTCTCTATGTTGTTAAAGTGTAATCCTTCCTCATCTGGTGCTTCTAAATCTAATTGTCTCCGTTTCAGGCTAAGTGGTCTGTCCAATGTGTCTACTCTTCGTTGTGTAATTCTAGTGTGTGATTCTACAGTGTTGTCAGGTAGATTATTATTTGGGTATAGACTCGGGTTTTTACTCATCATAGAAGGAATAGTTATTGTTAGTCCTATCCAAAGTATCAGTACTAAGGCTACACTACATAAACATACTTGGCAGCATGTTTTACAACAACTTCGTCTCGGTCTCCCATTCTCAGAAGAATCAGACATTTTCGGCTCATAAGAAGCTTCAACCCCTCTTTGTAACTCTGCACAACTTGCTTACTCGAGTAACTTTTTCAGGGTGGTTCTGCTTCTTCTTCGGTCTGTTCAGCAATCAATTCTTCACCACTTTCATTACTTTCGTCACTTATTTCCAAATTCTCAAATTCCTCCAATAAAAAGTAAGTCCATTCAGGACTGGCATATTTGTTGTTAAGCTTCTTGATACGAGCACTTCTTCTCTTTTTCTTTGTCACCACTGGGTCAGTTTGACTCGAGACCTCATTTATTTGTTCAGGCTCCTCGGTTATCGTCTTCAGACGTAATCTCAGCCTTTTCACAAATCTAGGTACTGAGTCACCTTTCTTCAGTCTTTTAACTGGCACTGTGTCTTGGCCTTCTTCAAACACCCTTTTGTTTTCGTTCAGTTGTGGCACATTGGGATCAAGTTCGTCTTCAGTATTGCTCCCTAACTGACTAGGTCCAGGTCTTTCATCTGTTTCTTCTGCCTGGTCCCTAAACTTGCCTTGTTCAGGTGTATGCTGGGTTTGGCTTTGATCTGTTTCGATCTCTTTTTCCTGAACACAATTGTCTAATCCTGTCTGTTCCTGTTCAAGCTCTTCGAGCTCTTGATTTTCTTCCGCTTGAACTCCCGCCCTAATCTCTATCTGTCCCTCTTCTGGTGCAGGTGTTCTGGATGGAGTGTCAATTACCTGCTCTTTCCCTATCTGTTCCTCCTCAGAATCCGATTTAACGTGGATTTCGATGATCTGAGTAGCTTCTTCTTCACCTGTCTCGTCCTCACTATCCCACTGTCTATCTACCTGGGCTTGACTTCTAGTTCGTATAGGGTCGATTGTCAGATCGATTAGTGGTACCCACTCTTCTTGACTGGAGCTCGGTTGAACTTCTTCAGCTACTTCAGGATCGATGTCTTGGGATCCTTCAGCTGCGCAACCTTCAGCCTCAGTTTCGGCAGGTTCAGTCACTTTCTTCGTGTGGCTGGCATGAATCCAGCGAGGTACTCCAGCACACTTTACAGCTGTGGTGGTCACCAGGATCACCTGTCGTGGCTTTCCCACCTGGGTTCAAGGCAGCTTTTCCGAGTGTGCTTCTTTATTACGACCCAGTCACCTGGATTCAGGGCATGTGCTGGAGTCGTTGGCCTGGCGACGTCTTCTCCCCCAACCTGGCGAGAGATAGAACGTACTTGGTCAGCCAGCTCTTTACAGTATTCCAGTACCAAATCATCAGATATGTTTATTATTTTGTATCCTGGCACTCATGCTTGCCGCATTGCTCTTCCCATCAGGATTTCATGGGGACTCAAGCCGTGTTCCGATCTGGAATACTTCTGAGTCCACAAGAGGCAGAGCATCTGGCCATTCCAGTTGAGCGTATTCACACATCTTTCCCAATCTTGATTTGATCGTGCCATTTATCTGTTCTACCACTCCAGAATCCTCTAGACGATATGCACAGTGCAGTTTTTGCGTGATTTTGAATGCTTCACAGATTTGACTTATTATTTCATTCTGGAAATGACTTGCTCTGTCAGATTCAATTAAGACCGGGAAACCGTAACGAGGTATAAGTTCCCTAAGTAATAATTTGGCTACTGTGATGCTGTCATTTCTACGTGCAGGGAAAGCTTCCACCCATTTTGAAAACAGGCAGACAATGACAAGAAGGTATTTCATTCCTCGACAGGGGGGCAACTGAATGAAGTCAAGTTGTAGTCTAATAAAAGGGCCTTCTGCCTTTCCAATTTTTCTTGGCAAAACAATAGTTTTCTTTCCAGGGTTAAATTGTTGGCAGGTCAAACACCTCTGGCAGAGTGCCTCTGCTACACTCCTGAATTTCGAATTGAACCATGTCTGACGGAACATGCGAATCATCGCATCCCTGCCTTTATGTGCATTTCCATGTATCAGCCTAGCCATAGGAGCAAGCATACAGTCTGGCAACACAGGCATATCATCAAGGTAAACAATGACACCATCTGCATTTCTCCTTCTACAACCGAAATTTCTCCATCTTTGTTTTTCCTGTGGCTCTGCTGCTTCCTGTAAGTCGCTCACTTCCTCCCATGTATTCACTCCCTCTAGCATCAAAAGTTGGCAGCTGTTTCCGTTTCCCCCCACTTTTATATTGATTGAAATTTTGTACTTTGCACAATGTTGGGCTAACTGGTCAGCATATCGATTACCTGCTGTCACTTTGTCATTGCCAGATTTGTGAGCAGCACACTTGACCACAGCCAATTCTTTTGGTAACTGGATTGATTCCAGTAAGTCCTGCACGGATTTTCCATTTCTAATAGGGGTGCCTGAAGAAGTCAGGAACTCCCTCTGTAGCCACAACTGGCCAAAGTCATGCACAACCCCATAACCATACTGGCTATCAGTGTATATGGGTATTTTAAAATTTCTCCCAAATTTACAAGCTTTTGTCAATGCAATTAATTCGGCTACTTGTGCAGACTTTACTTCAAACAAATAGGATGCTTCCACTGGGCGTTCCAAAGTGCACACGGAGTAGGCAGCACTTAGGCCACCATCCTCATGCCTCATACATGAGCCGTCTACAAACAGCTCATAATCTTCACTGTACAGAGGGTTCTCTCTGATGTCTGGGCGTGGTTTGGTACTGAACTCAGTCAAATCAATGCAATCATGTGCAAATTCTTCCCTCACCTCTTCTGCGAATGAGCTAGGTAGTAAGGTAGCTGGATTCAAAATGTTACATCGTTCAAGGGTCACGTTTCCTGCACCTACAAGGATTCTCTCATACTTAGTCAACCGACTAGGTGTGAGATACTGGGTCTTTGTTCTTGTCAGCAAAATTACAACAGAATGTGGAACATACACAGTTACTGGATGTCCCATAACAATGGACTCACTCTGTGCTAGACTCATGCATGTTGCAGCTACAGCTTTCAAACATCCAGGTAATCGAGCTGCTACTGGGTCCAATGTGGAAGAAAAGTATGCCACTGGACGTCGAGTCAAACCATGAATTTGGGTCAGAACTGAAAGTGCACAATTTTCTCGTGTGTCACAGAATAGTGCAAATTCCTTTGAATAATCAGGCATTCCTAGTGCAGGAGCAGTACACAGACATTCTCGTAATTTTGTAAAAGCTGTCATGCTTTCATCATCCCACTCTACAGGGTCACTTGCTCCTTTCTTTGTCATTTTTATCAATGGTTTTGCTAGGACTGCAAATCCCACAATCCACTGTCTACAGTACCCTACAACTCCAAGGAACATTCTGATTTCCTTCTGGGTATTTGGCAATTCCATGTTTCGAATTATCCTGATTCTTTCTGAGGTGACTTTCCTGATACCTCTCTCTATCTGGTGCCCCAGATATTTTACTGATGTGGTACAGAATTGCAGCTTTTCTGGTGATACTTTATGTCCTCCTTCACCTAAATGGTTCAGCAAGGCAATGGTGTCAGTTACACAGTCTCTTCGACTTTTAGACGCCACCAAGAGGTCGTCTATCTATTGCACCAAAACTGATTTTCCGGGCAATATTAGGGTTTCAAGGCACTTTTTCAGAATCTGATTAAAAATTGAGGGGCTTTCTGTATACCCCTGAGGGACACGATTCCAGACGTACACGTGACTATCGAACTCAAATGAGAAAAGAAATTTGCTGTCTGGATGCAATGGAATTGAAAAGAATGCATGACATAAGTCAATGACGGTAAACCATCCAGCATTCCATGGAATTTGGTATAGAATCACTGCAGGGTTTGGCACGACAGGACGACAAGGAACCACAATTTTGTTAACCATGCGCAGGTCCTGTACTACCCTGTACTTACCACTAGGTTTCTTGATTCCAATTATGGGTGAATTACATGGGCTGCTCATCACTTCTTGTATGATTTTTGCTTCTAACAATCTTTTTATTTCAATGGCAACTCCTGCTTTTACTTCTGCACTCATTTTGTACTGTTTAATATTTGGGTATACTGCATTTTCTTTTATGGATATTTTAATTGGGTCAACATTTTCCATTAATCCTACATCTTTTCCAGTAAAATCCCATACTTCTGGTTTCACTGTTTCTTGAAGCTCTTCAGGTAAGTCCTGTATTGTCAGTCTTTTAATTTCTGAGTCGGGTCTTGCTAACATTAATTTGTAAATTCCATCTTCGTCTGGGGTCTGAATTTCAACACCATTTGGTGTGCAAAAGATAGTGCAGTTCATTTTACACAACAAATCTCGTCCTAGCAGGTTTACAGGACTGGAATCACAGACAACAAACCTATGCATTTCCTTAAAATTCCCAATTTTAATCTCCATAGGTTTTGTAACTGGGGTACTAATTAGCTGATTAGAAACGCCCACTACTTGGATCGCTTCTCCCGAGAGGGGTAGGTTTGGAACGTCTGCTGTTCTCACAGTAGAACGGGTAGCACCAGTGTCCAACAGAAATGGTGATGTCATTTCCTTCAACCTTTCCTTCAATGTATGGCCCTGACTGGTCCACCGGCAAGGAGGCGCCAAGCACGCACTCCTCGTCCTCCCCCCTCAGGCACCGTCAATAGGTGTCATCACAGAGAAATGTGTCGTTTAACAGAAATTGTGGAATTGCTGCATTCTTATTCTCCCTTACTTCCCACACTTCGGTGTCTTCACCCTGTTGTGCTTTGCTCCTATAACTTTGTCTAGGTGCACGAGGCAACTGATTCTGCTTTACATGTTGCTGGGTCTTTCATGGTTTCTCATTCTGCGTCTGTGGATATAAATCATTTATTTGTACATTACTATTCTGTACATGTGGACACTCGTCTTTCCAGTGACCTAGCTGTCCAAACCCGTGACAGGGGAACTTCTTTTTGGCCTCTTCTCTGCTCATTTTTACTCTGGGTTTTCCCCCACCCCTGGGGCCTTGATTCTGATTATTGGTCAATTTATTTAGCTGATGTTCTTGGTGTTCAGCTAATTTTACCTGAGCCCACATGACTTTTTCCTTTAACTCCTTTCGTTTGTCTGCCAATTCATCCTCGCAATATTTAGCATATTTCAGGACCTCATCAATTGGTTTAGACTGCCAACAGATTTTATTGTCTTTGATCCATTGTGAAATCTCAGGCCTTAACCCTAGCACAAATCTATAAATGAAGTGGGTCATGTCCTTCATTTCAATGTTGTCTAATCCGCTGTACGTTTTGAACACCTGTAACAGTCATTCATAATAGGAGTGCACAGTTTCATCTCTATTCTGGGTAGTTCTATCTATTCGGGTCCAATCAGTTTCTTTTGCAGGCACCTTTCCTTTGAGATACAACATTACCTGATTGTATTTTTTCATTACATCTGCTGAAGGTGCCCCTGTGTTTGGGTCTCTCGGGTATTCCTCACTAGGCCAATCAATAGCAATTTTACATTCTGTCCACAGATCTACAGGTACTACAATGTCGAAGAACCCATCTAAATCTTTCAGGAGGCATTTCTGCACTTTCACAAATCTCTCGACCTGTCGATACCAATCTACAGGTTTTTCTCGTAATTTTGGGAAGTCATTGGTAAAGGACACAATATCCTGTCGAGACCATGGAACATGCACATATTTTCTACCTTTCAAAAAAGGGGTGGTGATGAACAGAGTGTCTGAATTAAGCAGACCACTCTTACCCAGTCCAAAGATCAGGGCTTGATCCATCACCGTTATTTAGCTCACTGAGGATCACCATCAGGATTCAAGCAAGCCCGGCCGACGACGCCTGAAATGGCAGAAACCGGTCCCCGGAAGCTTGTTTGCTTCCCAGTATAAGAATTGGCTTGGTAGTTTGGTTTGCCCTGTTCCCATCATGCACTGGGACAGGAACAGACTAATTTGCATATAGCCAAGTTCTGAGCTGGGATGGTGCAGTGAGCTAAAAAACGGTGATGGATCAAGCCCTGATCTTTGGACTGGGTAAGAGTGGTCTGCTTATTTCAGGCACTCTGTTCATCACCACCCCCTTTTCTGAATCATTTTGTCCACCATAAGCGTGGAAGGGTATACTCAGATGTGAGTCCCTTGCTCATTGCACCATCAGGATTCAAGCAAGCCCGGCCGACAACGCCTGAAATGGCAGAAACCGGTCCCCGGAAGCTTGTTTCCTTCCCAGTATAAGAATTGGCTTGGTAGTTTGGTTTGCCCTGTTCCCATCATGCACTGGGACAGGAACAGACTAATTTGCATATAGCCAAGTTCTGAGCTGGGATGGTGCAGTGAGCTAAAAAACGGTGATGGATCAAGCCCTGATCTTTGGACTGGGTAAGAGTGGTCTGCTTAATTCAGGCACTCTGTTCATCACCACCCCCTTTTCTGAATCATTTTGTCCACCATAAGCGTGGAAGGGTATACTCAGATGTGAGTCCCTTGCTCATTGCCCCATCAGGATTCAAGCAAGCCCGGCCGACGACGCCTGAAATGGCAGAAACCGGTCCCCGGAAGCTTGTTTCCTTCCCAGTATAAGAATTGGCTTGGTAGTTTGGTTTGCCCTGTTCCCATCATGCACTGGGACAGGAACAGACTAATTTGCATATAGCCAAGTTCTGAGCTGGGATGGTGCAGTGAGCTAAAAAACGGTGATGGATCAAGCCCTGATCTTTGGACTGGGTAAGAGTGGTCTGCTTAATTCAGGCACTCTGTTCATCACCACCCCCTTTTCTGAATCATTTTGTCCACCATAAGCGTGGAAGGGTATACTCAGATGTGAGTCCCTTGCTCATTGCACCATCAGGATTCAAGCAAGCCCGGCCGACGACGCCTGAAATGGCAGAAACCGGTCCCCGGAAGCTTGTTTCCTTCCCAGTATAAGAATTGGCTTGGTAGTTTGGTTTGCCCTGTTCCCATCATGCACTGGGACAGGAACAGACTAATTTGCATATAGCCAAGTTCTGAGCTGGGATGGTGCAGTGAGCTAAAAAACGGTGATGGATCAAGCCCTGATCTTTGGACTGGGTAAGAGTGGTCTGCTTATTTCAGGCACTCTGTTCATCACCACCCCCTTTTCTGAATCATTTTGTCCACCATAAGCGTGGAAGGGTATACTCAGATGTGAGTCCCTTGCTCATTGCACCATCAGGATTCAAGCAAGCCCGGCTGACGACGCCTGAAATGGCAGAAACCGGTCCCCGGAAGCTTGTTTCCTTCCCAGTATAAGAATTGGCTTGGTAGTTTGGTTTGCCCTGTTCCCATCATGCACTGGGACAGGAACAGACTAATTTGCATATAGCCAAGTTCTGAGCTGGGATGGTGCAGTGAGCTAAAAAACGGTGATGGATCAAGCCCTGATCTTTGGACTGGGTAAGAGTGGTCTGCTTAATTCAGGCACTCTGTTCATCACCACCCCCTTTTCTGAATCATTTTGTCCACCATAAGCGTGGAAGGGTATACTCAGATGTGAGTCCCTTGCTCATTGCACCATCAGGATTCAAGCAAGCCCGGCCGACGACGCCTGAAATGGCAGAAACCGGTCCCCGGAAGCTTGTTTCCTTCCCAGTATAAGAATTGACTTGGTAGTTTGGTTTGCCCTGTTCCCATCATGCACTGGGACAGGAACAGACTAATTTGCATATAGCCAAGTTCTGAGCTGGGATGGTGCAGTGAGCTAAAAAACGGTGATGGATCAAGCCCTGATCTTTGGACTGGGTAAGAGTGGTCTGCTTAATTCAGGTACTCTGTTCATCACCACCCCCTTTTCTGAATCATTTTGTCCACCATAAGCGTGGAAGGGTATACTCAGATGTGAGTCCCTTGCTCATTGCACCATCAGGATTCAAGCAAGCCCGGCCGACGACGCCTGAAATGGCAGAAACCGGTCCCCGGAAGCTTGTTTCCTTCCCAGTATAAGAATTGGCTTGGTAGTTTGGTTTGCCCTGTTCCCATCATGCACTGGGACAGGAACAGACTAATTTGCATATAGCCAAGTTCTGAGCTGGGATGGTGCAGTGAGCTAAAAAACGGTGATGGATCAAGCCCTGATCTTTGGACTGGGTAAGAGTGGTCTGCTTATTTCAGGCACTCTGTTCATCACCACCCCCTTTTCTGAATCATTTTGTCCACCATAAGCGTGGAAGGGTATACTCAGATGTGAGTCCCTTGCTCATTGCACCATCAGGATTCAAGCAAGCCCGGCTGACGACGCCTGAAATGGCAGAAACCGGTCCCCGGAAGCTTGTTTCCTTCCCAGTATAAGAATTGGCTTGGTAGTTTGGTTTGCCCTGTTCCCATCATGCACTGGGACAGGAACAGACTAATTTGCATATAGCCAAGTTCTGAGCTGGGATGGTGGAGTGAGCTAAAAAACGGTGATGGATCAAGCCCTGATCTTTGGACTGAGTAAGAGTGGTCTGCTTAATTCAGGCACTCTGTTCATCACCACCCCCTTTTCTGAATCATTTTGTCCACCATAAGCGTGGAAGGGTATACTCAGATGTGAGTCCCTTGCTCATTGCACCATCAGGATTCAAGCAAGCCCGGCCGACGACGCCTGAAATGGCAGAAACCGGTCCCCGGAAGCTTGTTTCCTTCCCAGTATAAGAATTGACTTGGTAGTTTGGTTTGCCCTGTTCCCATCATGCACTGGGACAGGAACAGACTAATTTGCATATAGCCAAGTTCTGAGCTGGGATGGTGCAGTGAGCTAAAAAACGGTGATGGATCAAGCCCTGATCTTTGGACTGGGTAAGAGTGGTCTGCTTAATTCAGGTACTTTGTTCATCACCACCCCCTTTTCTGAATCATTTTGTCCACCATAAGCGTGGAAGGGTATACTCAGATGTGAGTCCCTTGCTCATTGCACCATCAGGATTCAAGCAAGCCCGGCCGACGACGCCTGAAATGGCAGAAACCGGTCCCCGGAAGCTTGTTTCCTTCCCAGTATAAGAATTGGCTTGGTAGTTTGGTTTGCCCTGTTCCCATCATGCACTGGGACAGGAACAGACTAATTTGCATATAGCCAAGTTCTGAGCTGGGATGGTGCAGTGAGCTAAAAAACGGTGATGGATCAAGCCCTGATCTTTGGACTGGGTAAGAGTGGTCTGCTTATTTCAGGCACTCTGTTCATCACCACCCCCTTTTCTGAATCATTTTGTCCACCATAAGCGTGGAAGGGTATACTCAGATGTGAGTCCCTTGCTCATTGCACCATCAGGATTCAAGCAAGCCCGGCTGACGACGCCTGAAATGGCAGAAACCGGTCCCCGGAAGCTTGTTTCCTTCCCAGTATAAGAATTGGCTTGGTAGTTTGGTTTGCCCTGTTCCCATCATGCACTGGGACAGGAACAGACTAATTTGCATATAGCCAAGTTCTGAGCTGGGATGGTGCAGTGAGCTAAAAAACGGTGATGGATCAAGCCCTGATCTTTGGACTGGGTAAGAGTGGTCTGCTTAATTCAGGCACTCTGTTCATCACCACCCCCTTTTCTGAATCATTTTGTCCACCATAAGCGTGGAAGGGTATACTCAGATGTGAGTCCCTTGCTCATTGCACCATCAGGATTCAAGCAAGCCCGGCCGACGACGCCTGAAATGGCAGAAACCGGTCCCCGGAAGCTTGTTTCCTTCCCAGTATAAGAATTGACTTGGTAGTTTGGTTTGCCCTGTTCCCATCATGCACTGGGACAGGAACAGACTAATTTGCATATAGCCAAGTTCTGAGCTGGGATGGTGCAGTGAGCTAAAAAACGGTGATGGATCAAGCCCTGATCTTTGGACTGGGTAAGAGTGGTCTGCTTAATTCAGGTACTCTGTTCATCACCACCCCCTTTTCTGAATCATTTTGTCCACCATAAGCGTGGAAGGGTATACTCAGATGTGAGTCCCTTGCTCATTGCACCATCAGGATTCAAACAAGCCCGGCCGACGACGCCTGAAATGGCAGAAACCGGTCCCCGGAAGCTTGTTTCCTTCCCAGTATAAGAATTGGCTTGGTAGTTTGGTTTGCCCTGTTCCCATCATGCACTGGGACAGGAACAGACTAATTTGCATATAGCCAAGTTCTGAGCTGGGATGGTGCAGTGAGCTAAAAAACGGTGATGGCTCAAGCCCTGATCTTTGGACTGGGTAAGAGTGGTCTGCTTAATTCAGGCACTCTGTTCATCACCACCCCCTTTTCTGAATCATTTTGTCCACCATAAGCGTGGAAGGGTATACTCAGATGTGAGTCCCTTGCTCATTGCACCATCAGGATTCAAGCAAGCCCCGCCGACGACGCCTGAAATGGCAGAAACCGGTCCCCGGAAGCTTGTTTCCTTCTCAGTATAAGAATTGGCTTGGTAGTTTGGTTTGCCCTGTTCCCATCATGCACTGGGACAGGAACAGACTAATTTGCATATAGCCAAGTTCTGAGCTGGGATGGTGCAGTGAGCTAAAAAACGGTGATGGATCAAGCCCTGATCTTTGGACTGGGTAAGAGTGGTCTGCTTAATTCAGGCACTCTGTTCATCACCACCCCCTTTTCTGAATCATATTTTCTACCTGGCACTTCTCTCATAGGATAGAATTTTTCAGCCTTGTCTGCTTCTTTTAACACGTACTCAGAAGTCATTTGTTTTGATCTAATCTCCTCTTTTTTCTTTGCCCACCTGGCTTTCCATTTTTCTAATTCTCTGCATTTTTGCAACAGGTTGAATAATTCTCTGATCTGTACCTTTTTCCCTGACACATTCATGTTTTCTAAGTCTTTGTCGGAGAACTCTGCTCTGTAGGGTTTTTGCAATACTTTAGATTTACCAATATCTATCCCCATACTAGCCGCAGTGTCCATTAATTTCTCATGGAACACTCTGGTATTACGGGTGATACTTCTGCAAATAAACAGCAATTCTTCCTCAGTAAAGGTATTCAGTCTGTCTAACCCCACATTTCCAGCCATCAGTTCTTCCAATTCTATTCTTAGTTTGTAAATATCTAATGGTTTCGACTGAGGATTTTGTTTTTCTAATTCTCGGCTCCATCTTTCAATTTCTTCAGGAGTCACTACAGTGGCACTTCTAGTACCAGAAGCTGACTCAATCTGCACCTCTCCTGAATTGAAAGGAGTGTTCTTCCTCCGTGAACCCCCTTCTGGTTCCCTTATCGGTAAATCCATCAAGGAAATCACAGATTCACATTCACTTGCCTGATCATCTACAATTAAGAGCTCTTTTCTCGGCTGTACAACAGATGGGGTAATCATAGGAGTCTTCGGGCTGTTTTACTTATCCCCGTACAAAGGAACAACTGGTCCAATAGTCACTGGGATTTTCAAGGCTTCAGGACTTGTATTTAGTTGGGAGATTTTCTGAATTAATTCTGTTCCGTGTTTAGCTATAGCTTCTCGTTCTCTCTCTTGCAGTACTCTTTCCAGGCTTGTTTCATGCACTATTTGCGGAGTTAGGGTAGGAATATAATTCGGGGCAGTTGTGTGTGTCATACTTGGTCCCTCACCATAGTTAGGTTTCAGGAATGGATTCCCTGTACTTAAAGGTCTTGGCTCCTCCTGATAAGGAGGCCTTAGACAGGTGTCTCTTGCACTTACTGGTCTTGATCCTTCATTATAAGGAGGTGGATTCTTCATTAACAATTCCTCCAAATAATCATCATCTGAATCCCCACTGGTCATCAAATGTTTTGTTTTCTCTGTCCTTTTCTCTCCCATTGGCGCTTCTAGGGTGATTACAGGGTACAGTCCTTCTACTATCATATTCTGTCTCCATTTTTTCATTTTGCTTTCTCGGGTTTCTTTATTTACCTCAGGATACCATTTTGTCAACCCCTTGTCCATTCTGGGCCTGTCTCGCTCAAAAGTCTCTATCTCCCATTCTTCTAAGGCCTCATATTGCGTTAGTCTGGGTCTGGGATGTAAATCATTCATTCGGGTTCTCAAATTGAACAGAATCCTACTATTAAAGGTACCGTCTAACGGAAATGCCAAGATCCCGTCATCTTTAGAATATTCCACCCAATTTTCCAACCATACACACGCATGGTAGCCTCCGTCAAACATCATAAATGATGCGGGAGTATTAGGTGGTGGAATGACAACTCCTTCTCTAGTTTTGATAGGCTTGTCTCTCTTGAAATAATTTTTCACTTTGCTTACTAAGGTCATGTTCCTCTTTTCTCCGTACATACCGCTTTTACGACCTTTCCACTTATCTTTTCCGAAATCTATATATTTTGGATCAGGTCTAGTCTCTGGATTAGACGGATGCCACATATAATTTTCCACAAGCGACTTTGTTTACAAAATCACTTCTAATCCAAATGTGTTTCTTATTTTTCTGCAACTAATCAAATGCGCGATTTCAAAATAATTCAACCAATGGGTGCGCGGCGTTACTCGCAAACGAGTTCTCACGCTCCTGTGCTCACCCCTCCTTTACAATTCTGTCTCAGCTACACACCCGCTGTCTCGACCAATACCAGCGCGGCACTGAGTGACGTCAGCGAAGCTCTGCAACTGACTCCCTCCTTCACAAGGTAAGAAACACTTCGATTTCTACCTTTTAAAGTGCAAGTGCTCAGTTTAATTTACAACGAAAACACATTCTCGACTGTACTCGAGTGTCTAGAAAGAAAAGATTTGTTTCACTGCAAGTAAACTTCTTCTATTTACTTTTCAATTACTACGAGTAGATCCCTTCTGCCTACTCTTCACACAAGCATTAGTGAACCTGCTACTCCTTCGACTCATCCACTTTGGGATATATACTAAGCCAAAAGTTTCACCAGTGAACTCCTTTGCTACCAATCAAGCTCAGCCGAACCTGCTACTCCTTCCGTGTGACCCTTACTAGGTTATATCACAATAGAAGTTTTGCCAGCGAACTCTTTGCTAACATTTATTCAAACATTTATTCAGAAAATCCTAATTAGTGCTTCCAGTTCTGCCTAACCTGCACCAATTTTCCTCAAGCCACTGACCTCACTGCGACGTGGATTCTCCTCACCACCCGCTATTCTACCCCCGGGGATTTCAGACAAACATATAACAATCACTAACACGTTTTGTTAAAACATATATCAATATATCAGCAAGAAAAACAATTTAAAACATTTAATAATTTTCAAAGCAATAAGCAACAATTGTACAGTCGATCGATCAATTTAGCAGCAACATTTTGTACAATTAGCAGCAAATAACCTACCTACCTATCCTAACTAGTCCTACCTACCTTTAACTAGTCCCTAACCATCATTCTGCTACCAGAAAATTACTGATAGAGCGCGCAGGTCACCCGACTATAATTTTACCATATGCACATTGGGCCCATAAAATTTTCAATTCACCATATTTATTAATCGGGTAACTTTACACTCTACTACCGGTAATCCTGTTCCTTCCTATTGTATTTCCAATGTACCCGACTTACCACTCCACTGCTACGGGTACCTAATGACCACAATGGATCAGGGAGCTAGTTGTAAAAGAAAGGCAGACACCAAAATACAAAATCTCATTTATATTCTTTGCACTCATGTAATAACCACAGATTCGAAAAGTTTTAAAACCTTTATCTAGAATTCGTCAGTTTCAGAAAGCATAAGGTTCACAGCAAGTAAACTGTCAATAACTAAGATTATAAAGAGCACATATCCATATAGGAAGTAAATAAGACCAACCATTTATGAGTCTAAAGGAAAGTAGGAACAGGGAACATGCTAGTAAGAATTTTCAGGAATTTAGACTTGATGTGGAATAACTAAAGAACGGGGAAAAATAAGGAACATGCTAGAATGTCACAGTATATATATATATATATATCTTACCTACTGGCGGTCGCCAGTAGGTATATATAGTTAGGATGTTTTCTCTATGGGATTTTTGAAAATTCTATGTCTAATAACTTTGGCGTTTGTGGACGGTATTGGCTGAAATTTTCAGGAAAATGGCACATTTTGTTTCTGAGCAGCCCTTGAAAATTTGGGGGGGGGTTCGTCAAGGGGGGGCCGAGAAAAAAGGGGGGTCCCAAAACGTGCTTTTAACATTGAGTTTTCCATAGGGCGGTTGGCCTCACTTTTAGCCCGAACGGCTGAATGGATTTGCACGAAACTTGGCAAAATTGTAGGGACTGGTAGCCCGATGTGCCTTTTGTAGGTCTCAATATATGTGCTACAGTGGATTTTGAGAAATTAACGTTTAAAAAAAGATATATATCTGTAACAGCGGACCGGGCAGCGCTCCAGTACGCGTACTTTTCGCGCAACGGAGCTTTGTGAAGCGAAGCTGATTGGTTCTCCGGCATCTGTAAACATTCCAAACAGTCCGTAGCGGCCGCCATCTTGTCTCTCGGTAGGATCGAGAGAGAAGAGGAGGCCAAAGCGAAGGGGCAAATGACCATAACGGGGCATAGTAGATCCTCGCTGACCCCCTAGGTTTGATGTGGAGGTTTTAAAAGGGCCCCGCGGGGCAAAAAAAAAATAATAATAATAATAATCGAACGGCTGAATGGATTTGCACGAAACTTGGTAAAATATTAGGGACTGGTAGCCCGATGTGCCTTTGCTAGCTCTCAATATATGTGCTCCAGTGGATTTTGAGAAATTAACGTTCAAATAAAGATATATATCTGTAACAGCGCTCCGCTTCGTGTACTTTTCGCGTTACGGAGGTTTGCGAAGCTGATTGGTTCTTCGGCGTCTGTAAACATTCCAAACAGTCCGTAGCGGCCGCCATCTTGTCTCTCGGTAGGATCGAGAGACAAGAGGAGGCCAAAGCGAAGGGGCAAATGACCATAAGGGGGCATAGTAGATCGTCCCTGACCCCCTAGGTTTGATGTGGAGGCTTTGAAAGGGTCTCGCAGGGCAAAAAAAAAAGATACAGTTTTTTTAGTTTTTTTGCGTGGAGTGCGCCCGGTTCGCGAACCGGGAAGCGTTCTGGGGAGCGTACTTTCTTGAAAATTAGTGAAAAAAGTTAGAGTAAAATAATAATTGTGAGTGATCAGATGTAGGGTAGCTCTGAGAAGAGCTTTTGGGTTTATGGTACATTTAGGTACTTATAAGTAGGTACCAATGCACAGTCTTAAATTCAGAGTGAAAATTCTGTTGCCCTCATCTGAGAAGTGAACTCCATCTCCTCTGTAGATATCTTGCATGTAGTAACGCAAGTTATTGTTGTACAGGGAGCCCATTCCATGGTCTCTCATGTAAGCTGAAACAGATTTGTTTACATGCTTCCTCGATTTCTCAATTTGTGGACAAAATTGGTTCGACCACCTCCATTTTTGTCTTTGGCATATATTTGAATATACCAAGGCAGTCTGAGGAAAAAGTGCCATCAATTGCTCAAAGGTGTCCTTTAAAAGCATTTCCAGACCTACCCCAGTCAAAGTGCCCAAATCATTACCTCCACAGTGCACAATTAACAGGTCAGGTTTTGGCAAATGCATAAAGGTTTTCACCAATGGTATCAATTGGTGACATTTTAATCCTCTGTGGCCAAACCACTTAATTTCCACATCTTGTAAATTGAGGTTAGGTAAATTCCTGTTTTCAGCGTACCTTTGAGCCCAATAGATATAACTATGTCCAACAATCCAGACAGAAAACATGGCGAGAGAAGGTTCTCCTGCAGTCAGATGAAGTGTGGCAATGAAATGGCAGTTGAAAAAATGAGAGTGTAAAATGAAAAAAACTGAGGAGTTTCTGTGTTAATGAAGCAGTAAGAGTGATTGGTGGATTTTGATTGCTGAAAACAGAAAGTTAGTGTGCATGGATGAGTTCGTTGAAAGATGTATTTTGAGTGGCGAAGAAAAAATCATTAAATGAAAGAATGCTCTGGATATGCAGGTGCACTGAGAGTTCAGAGTTCAATTGCAACATTGTTGTGTGAACTTGGAAACACCAGAGGTCTTGCAAGAGGTGGTTGCTATGCAGAAAAAGCAGAGAGGGGGCAGGGTTTTGCTTTGAAAAAAAGTGAGGGAAGAGTTTTGATTGGTGTGACATGAGAGATATGTGTGAGGAATTACAGCATTTCTGTGCTTTTGATAGCTGCAGACTCTGGAGTGCATACCTTTTGCTCTGCTGAAGACAAATTGGTGTGTTTCTGAGACTGTTTTGAAACTCAAAGTATGAATATATAAAAAAAAAGAAAATCGTTTTTGAGGTAAAGGAATGTTTTCAAAATTTATGTGCGCCATATGCCCCCAAATTTCTTTTTCGGGGGTGCAGCAGGGTGTTCTTGAGACACCCCTGCACCCTCGGAAAAATTCGTAATTTGCGATGAGGTAATTGCTAATCGCAAATTGCACCTTCATTCCTATGGGCCTCCTGCTGCATGGAAATGAATGGGTAATTTGTAATTAGCAAATAGGTCATCGCAAACTAGGAATGGTAAAGAATCGCTATTTATTCCTTAAAGTTCGCTATTTAGGAAATGCAAAAAACTTTGATGATACATATGGCGGTTCATCTCTAACAAGATAAGAAGCATAGGGATAGATTTATGATGACTGGCGCATCACCAGGGATGTGTTAGTCATTCTGTGCCGCTGTTCCGTCACCTATGGTGTGCTGCATTTACAATGCGGCGCATCATGGGGCAAAAACAGCACAGATGCGTGACGTATCTGTGCCGTAAAGGTGGCGCATTGCTGGAGTTGTATCGCAAGTGTGATGAAGCTCCAGCAAGGCTCAGGGGTGCCCCTGTCGCAGGGTTTCTGTTCTCACACAGAACTGTGGACAGAGGATTGGAACCTCGGCGAATTAGGGTGTCCCAAAACTCACCTTAGTAATCAAAACCCCTTAGCAAGCTAGGTACAGTGTCACATTGGATATAACAAACTCTCAATGTTTAGACAATCCAGAATATGAACTTATAGTACCTCAGGATACGTGGAACTCATGAACAGTCGGTCGTTATATATTTCTTAGAAACCAGAACATGGAGTTAAGAAGAACACATGTGTATTTGAAATGTTTATTTACTAATGCCGTCTTCTCAGGCGTAGTATCTTAGATAATACAAGTACACATATTATCAGTAGCAAAATTACCAGCATAGTTACTAGTACATAAAAAGCGAATGGTGACAGTATGTTAACATGCTGTAAATGAATAAGAGTTAGCAACACTTATAAGCAGCCGCGGGCCGTGGAGGGAGTTACGGTGGGGCAGGGAGGCGGGGAGGGGGAGGGGCAGGATGGAGAGGGCTCCACCCTGCCCCTCCCCCTCCCCGCCTCCCTGCCCCACCGTAACTCCCTCCACGGCCCGCGGCTGCTTATATCTCACCCTCCCTAATACACATATTATATTATTTGCTAAGAAGGTCTCTTTGTGTTGGTTTAGGGCGTGCCCATACTTTAGTGTCTTAGATTTGAAGGAATCACATCAGCATACACCAGCTCTCTCTTCATGTGAACCGCATCAACTGTTGTGTATGTGTGTTCGGCAAAGCAATATAAAACTCGCCTCATGCCCAGAATTGGCAGAAGTTGCACTTATGTTATGAGTATGAAGTCGTGGAGATCAGACCTCATAACAATTCTGTATCGTGTTGTTCTTGAAACTTCAGCACTCGCTGTACAGATATAGTTTAACAAGCAAAGCAGATAGTAGAGCAAGAACATATTATTCTCATGTAAACCACGATGAACTACTAGGTTGAAAGCTAAAGCAACAACTAAGTGTCGTGTGCAGAAGTTGCAAAAAAGGAAAAATGGCGTTTAAACCGGTAATGAGCCCATGCTAACTTAACACGGTGTAAAGATATCCAGGACCTAGATGACACCTCCCCATGATCCGGAAACGAACTGAATAAGATAATAGAAGTGCCATCTCATGAGAGCAGATTGCAAGTTTATATGTGGACGGTCCGCAAGGTAAAGCATTAAAAACTAGGAAAATTTAATGCTAAAGAAAAATAAAACAGCCAAGTACTTTATCGAGTCTTAAGCCAATAGGCAAGCTAAATAATAAAAACTTGACAAATAAGTCAATGAATTGTCAATGAAATGCTAGTACTCAGCATATCAAACATGAAAAAGGTCTATGACATAACTGTGTATGCAAAATAAGCTGCAACAGCCTCCAATAGGAAGTCACCGTCTTCATCCGAAAAGAGTTCAGCCATCCAATTTAAAAGCGGAAAAGAACATACGTGCTCTCCCAGCACCGGATCCTCTATCACCATCAGAGGACAGCTCGGTGGGTTTTCAAGAAAGCTCTGTTCCAAGAAAGACTGTGTTGCCGCCAGTAAATTCCAGGGACCAATTAGTCCATGCATCAATGCCACAGCCATAATCCTTTCGCCAGGACAAACCAACTCGTGAGTAATGATAGGAGTCATCAGCTGATTAAAGTCGACGTCAGGAGAAACCGGTCCGCAGAGACACAAATCAATGGCCCAATCGAAATCACAGGTCAGGCAGTGAAATACAGGCTGGACACAGGTGAAGTAGGAGAATCGAAAAGATAATCCATATGCCGTGCTTAATATCGCCAACGGCATTGTGCCATAATATTCTAGCATGCGATTGCGGAACAGTGTCAGCAGCTGCAGGGCGGGAGCTTGCACAGGAGGGACATCCATATTTAAAAATGTAAAAAAGCACAAGAGCGTCCGCTGGTAATGCAAGTAAAAATGGGAATCCACGAAGCAGAGTGGAAAAAATAGAATGAAAGAAAGCAGGGATGACTCCAAAGATTTTCTCAAATGAAGTCACGAGACCACTGGTAACAACTTTAAAAAAGTGCGCCAGGGCCTTTGTGGAGGACGCGTTAAAGATAGTCCGAACCATCTTGCTGAAATGGAAAGGCAAATCTGTATTGAAAAGGGTCTGCACCTCTGTACGGGTGTTCGCTATGTGAAGCACGAAAGTTTCACGGGCCGAACTCAAGGCAACCTCTCTCTGAGACAAAAGAGCTCTTATTCTTGCCATGCCGTTGAAATCTGCTCCCAAGGTTGGTATTTGTGGCGAGATTGAAAACTCCCTATGTTCATGTGTGGGAGGAAATAGAACATTTCTGCAGCAAATAACCCGTTCACTTACTGTTACGATAAAAGGAATACTTTTAATTAACCCAGAACAATCTTCATTATTGAGCATCAAATAACTACCATTTTCCAACAACTTGAACGTGGGGATGATAGCAGGAACTGGCGTGCCTTGCAACACGCAAGCCATATTTGGTCGGTGTTTGTTGCATGAACCGTGTAACTGTATGTGCCTACACATTAGTGAATGATGTGGCGTCTCAGTGCATTCCTCTCCATTCAGATAAACTTCTTGATCATCTTTGAAACATCTGTATGTGTATGGAAGCGACCAGACCTCATGAAGAAAAGCACTACCTAAAGGTTCATAACGACCTATTGGTATATATTTCATACAATTTGAAAACTTATATAAAGCAAAAGGCAGCGTTATTAAACCGTGGATAAGGCACGTTGCCAAAAAACCCGCAATCCTCTGCTGATGATGTCACTGAGCATGTCATGAATGATGTAATATGTGACATCATCAGCAGTGGATTACGGGTAATAGTATCTCTAGTTTACTCCCTTATAGCTGTCTTTCTTTTAACATAAGTGTCTGTTTCCTTCCCTTATACTTACTGTTCTTTTTTTTAAAAAAATTTTTTGGTTCACTTCCGGTTCGCGTACCGGCGAGCGAACTGGGAAGCGAACTACGAGAAATAGAGGTTGGCACAGTTCCAAATATTGTACCAATTTTTTAATAACGGGGAGGTAGTTCTGAAAAGAACTTTTTTTTTTATTGTTTTTGTTGTTTTATATTTTTTTTATTATTTTTCTGAACATTTTTTTACTTTTTTTGAATTTTTCTGAACAGTTTTATATTTTTTTGGGTTTTTCTTGGAGGGGGCAATGAAAACGATTCATTGTAAAGGGCTCAACAGGAGCAACAAAACAAAAAAAAAGTATTTATTATTTTGGGCGTTTCGTACAAACTTGCATATGATAGTCAATAGCTCTGTTGATCAGAGTGATGCTTCTTTCTCCGTAGCAAATGAATCCATCGCAATGTACGCAGACGTGTTTTACTTCACCAAATCTCATTTGTATATTTGGCACCATCTCCCTGCCCTCTGGTCCCGTTACTTCCGGTACAACAGATCTTCTGGCCATAATAGGGAGATTATCTAGGTCGTTCCGAAACTGTGCAGCACTGTAGTTGTTAGGATGCCACCTAGTCATATGGCGATGCATTGTGTAGTTTCCGAAACTGTATTTTTTCTCGGTCCCTCTGGACAGTCTATCTTGACATATAAGGCAAGTTACGTATCTTGCATTTACTTTTTTCTGACCTTTGGGAATTTTAAAAAATTGCCAAATGAAGTTTTCTTTCCGGTGAGACGTCCTGGGCTCCTCAGGCAAAAACTGCCTCTCTTCGTGCTCGTCGTCCTGTTCCTCTTCTTCCTCTTCTTGTTGAATTATAACTTGAGCAGGTGGTCCACTCTTCCTTGGATGTGGTGGAGGTGGTGGGGAAGCACCAGCTGAAGCTACTAAAGAAGCCATTGCTCACTGGTAACAAAGGGTCTTTCTCTCACAATGATGAAAGTCAGAGTGAGGAAAGAAGGAGGGATTTTCATCATTTGGGAAAAACAAGAGTTCTCAACCAATGAAAAGTGTTCATTTTAGATTATATGACCTAGTCTTACATCATTAGGAAACCAAAAGTGAAATGAACCAATGAAAAGTTTTATTACCAAGTCACATGACCTGCTGTGTTTACGTTAAGCGCTTTGCAGGGCCTCCCGGTTTGCTTCCAGAAACCTGCGCTTTGCGACTCACTTCGCGTACCAGTTCGCTAACGTAGCACAACATATGATGTATCACGCGACAACGTGAAACGTCATGCAGACGGGAGGCGTCACGATGTTGTTTTCTAACGCGGCAGTTGCGGTAAAGAAACGTTTACCGGCTCGCGGTCTATTTCGTGGCATCAAGGTCAGCTAACGGGAAGCTTCCCGATTCGCGAAGCGGGAACGAAGAAAAAAAAATATTAAAAAAAAAAATTATTCATAAACATATAAAATATATTTTTGGATTTAAAGAAGAATACATTTTACAGCTACAGATATTAGCTGTTAAAAAACCAATGAAATTCACTGAAAAAACCATAGGTTATAGACCATATATAGTTAGGAATTAGCATTTACAAAACCTTGAAAATTCACTGAAAAAACCATAGGTTATAGACCATATATAGTTAGGAATTAGCATTTACAAAACCTTATTTTACTCACACAAAACCATTGAAATTCCATATATAGTTAGTTGCACTAACTATATATCGCGCACCCGCAATCCACTGCTGATGATGTCACATATTACATCATTCATGACATGGTCAGTGACATCACTGATGACATCACTGATGACATCTCAAATGACATCACTGATGACATCTCATTTGACATCAATGACCACATCACTGATGATATCATTCATGTGACAATACAATGCATCTCCTCACATTTTAATATAACCTCTGTTTCACCCAGTGTTAAATACAGAGTATAATTTTTGAAACCATTGACACACCAATACTAGTTACTACATACGCACTCACTGATTCCTATGTCTACACACACATTCACTCATTCACCCATACAATCATTCATACATACAATCACTCATCTTTACAACACTATCATATGCACTCATACACCTATACAGACACTCACAGTCTGCCACTCATCCATGGAGTTACTCACACACCTAGTCAGTCCTGTAAAGAATCAATGACACTTCCATTTTCTTGTCTATACAGTTAAACATAGAGCACCTTACATTTTCAAACATATACTAACACATACTTACCTTCTTATACAATCATTGATACAAGTACACATTGATCTGCACAGAGTCACACACCTCCCAGCCAGCCACACACACACTCAGTCTCCCATACAAATACTTGGACAATCAATCAGTAACCCATATAGTTAATCATATAGCTACTGATCAACACATGCAGCAGTTTACAGAACAACAGACATAATGATGCACAAATTAAGACAGTTTAGTCACTAACCCATGCACTCAGTGAGACACATTTAATCACTCACTCATACATTCAGTCATGCACCTACTAAATCCTTTGTCCAGACACTTATACTTCCACTCATTCTTCAATATGTAAGACACATTTTAACTTTACAGAAACATACAGTCACTGGATGTTGTCATCAGTGATGTCATCAGTGATGTCATTTGAGATGTCATCAGTGATGTCATCAGTGATGTCACTGACCATGTCATGAATGATGTAATATGTGACATCATCAGCAGTGGATTGCGGGTGCGCGATATATAGTTAGTGCAACTAACTATATATGGAATTTCAATGGTTTTGTGTGAGTAAAATAAGGTTTTGTAAATGCTAATTCCTAACTATATATGGTCTATAACCTATGGTTTTTTCAGTGAATATATATATATATATATATATATATATATATATATATATATATATATATATATATATATATATATGTCCTGGCAAAGGTGGGCAAAGCATGAGAATTTAATTAGTCTATGGAAACTCGAAAGGTAACATGTAACTATGGGAAGGTAAAAGTGGAACACGCTAATATTCCAGAGCAATCATTTCATTTAGCTAAAGGAGGGTAAGAAAAAGGAACATCTATAGTTCATGAACTGAATGCAGGAGTGTACTTAAAGGATGGGGAAAAATTGGACCATGCTAGTATAACAACTATAATGTATGACTTTATCATTTATCAGTGCAAAAGGAAAGTAAGTGAAAATCAATATGCAAGAACGCCTTTATTCAATCAATCAATCAATCAATCAATCAAAGACATTTATAGAGCGCACTACTCACCCGGAGGGTCTCAAGGCGCTAGGGGGGGGGGATGCTGCTACTGCTCGAACAGCCAGGTCTTGAGCTTCTTCCTGAAGGAGAGGTGGTCCTGGGTCAGGCGGAGGTGGGTCGGAAGGGAGTTCCAGGTCTTGGCGGCCAGGTAGGAGAAGGACCTTCCTCCTGTTGTCGCTCTTCGGATGCGGGGGACGGCGGCGAGGGCGTGGTTGGTCGATCGGAGGTGGCGTTTGGGAGCGTAGAAGTTGAGGCGGCTGTTGAGGTATCCTGGGCCTTGGTTGAGTAGGGCTTTGTGTGCGTGGGTGAGGAGCCGGAAGGTGATTCTTTTGTTGATCGGGAGCCAGTGCAGGTCTCTCAGGTGTCTGGAGATGTGGCTACGTCTGGGGACGTCGAGGATGAGTCTCGCCGAGGCGTTCTGGATCCGCTGGAGTCTCTTCTGGAGCTTGGCGGTGGTTCCGGCGTAGAGGGCGTTGCCGTAGTCCAGATGGCTGGTGACGAGGGCCTGGGTGACCGTCTTCCTGGTTTCGGTGGGGATCCACCGGAAGATCTTACGTAGCATGCGCAGGATGTTGAACCAGGACGAGGAGACGGCGTTGACTTGTCTGGTCATGGAGAGGGAGGAGTCCAGGATGAAGCCCAGGTTGCGTGCGTGGTCTGTCGGTTTGGGTGCGGTGCCCAGGGCGGGGGGCCACCAGGAGTCGTCCCAGGCGGAGGGCGAGGAGCCCAGGATGAGGACTTCCGTCTTGTCTGAGTTCAGTTTCAGGCGGCTGGTTGTCATCCACTCGGCTACGTCTTTCATCCCTTCGTGAAGGTTGGCTCTGGCGGTGGCGGGGTCGTTGGTGAGGGAGAGAATCAGCTGGGTGTCGTCGGCGTAGGAGATGATGTTGAGGTTGTGTTGGTGTGCGATGGCCGCGAGGGGGCTCATGTAGACGTTGAAGAGGGTGGGGCTCAGCGAGGATCCTTTAGGGACGCCGCAGATGACTTCGGTGGCTTCTGACTTGTACGGTGGTAGACGGACTCTCTGTGTTCTTCCGTCGAGGAAGGAGATGATCCATTCCAGTGCCTTCTCGTGGATTCCGACGTTGCTGAGGCGCTGCACTAGGGTGCGGTGGCAGACAGTGTCGAAAGCCGCGGAGAGGTCTAGGAGGATGAGGGCCGCTGTTTCTCCGTTGTCCATCAGGGCTCGGATGTCATCAGTGGCAGCGAGGAGGGCGGTCTCGGTGCTGTGGTTGGCTCGGAAGCCAGACTGTGAGGGGTCGAGGGATCCATTCGTCTCGAGGAAGGTGGCCAGCTGTTTGTTGACGATCTTCTCGATGACTTTGGCTGGAAACGGGAGGAGCGAGATGGGGCGGTAGTTCTTGAGTTCGGTGGGGTCCGCTGTAGGTTTCTTGAGTAGGGCGCTGAGTTCGGCGTGCTTCCAGCTCTCCGGGAAGGTGGCGGTGTCGAATGAGGTGTTGATGATGTCCCGCAGGTGGGGTGCGATGACAGCGTCGGCCTTGTTGAAGACGTGGTGAGGGCAGGGGTCGGTTGGAGATCCGGAGTGGATGGAGTTCATCGTGCGGACGGTGTCTTCGGTGCTGATCGGCGTCCAGGCGCGGAGGGTGGTGGTGGGGGGCGGTGGTTCGGTCGTGGCATGCGTCGGTTGAGTGCTGAAGCTATTGTGTATGTCCGCGATCTTGTTGTGGAAGTAGGAGGCGAGGGAATTGCAGAGGTCTTGCGAAGGGGTGATGTCGTTGTTTCCGGCGTTGGGGTTGGAGAGCTCTTTCACGATGTTGAAGAGTTCCTTGCCGTTGTGTGTGCGTTGTTGTCCAGTCGGTCCTTGAATGCAGTTTTCTTGGTGGCGTGGATCAGTTGGTGGTGCTTCCGGGTGGCAAGCTTGAGGGTGGTCATGTTGTCCGGAGTTGGTTCCCTTCTCCAGACTTTCTCGAGGGCTCGGCAGTTCTTCTTGGAACTCATGAGTTCGTCGGTGAACCATGGGGCCTTCTTGCTGCCGGGTCTGTTGGGCGGGGTCCTCAGTGGGGCGAGTTCGTCCGCGCAGTTGCTGATCCACTTCGTGAGGTTGTCGGCGGCCTGGCTGGGGTTATTTAAGCACAGGAAAAGAATGAAAGATGCAGAATAGGTTCCCCAGCACTATATTTACCTAGAACGGTGTGAAGACCAACCCTGGCCACAGGACAGTTTTAGGACAGGAGAAAGGACCCCAAGGAAGGACGGTCGCCAGTGGGCCAACAGATGCAGAATGGACACCCAGGACAGGAAAACCAGATTAGGATCAGGAGAAGACCATCAAGGAAAGACCAGCACCCGCATTTCGGTAGCAACGCCTGCGCTACACCCTCTCTGCAGCTATCAGTCAGAACCCCGATTGGGTTATCGAATTCCCCAGCAAAGTGCTCCGCCAGCACTTAAGGTTCTCAAACCCCGCTTGGGTCTATGGAAATTACGGACAGAGTGCGCAGCAGCTCTCTGTATCGATCAGCTATTGAGTGCGATGGGTCAGTGACAGGTCAGCTATTCGGACAAGTCGGACAATTTCTCTAGCTAATCCTAGGCTAGTTATACTGTTTTCGGGTCAGTGTACCACCCCCCAAATGTTGCAAGTGTAAGAATCCCCAATTTCGATTGGTCCTCAAGTAGGACAGGTCAACACACCAACCAGGATTTGACTACTACAAGCCCCAATTTGCATCTTTTGGGACCGCCTACTGAATTCGGGGTTCCCATGACATAGGTCTCTACCTAACAATGGTGCACACAGTTTTTATTACAATTGTTTGAAATGCAGTACATCTCGGCTTCGTCCTGCTGGGTCACAGGTCGGTTCTCATGAGCATCTTGACTGTGGCTGCCAGCTGGCTGGGTTCCACTGGTACAAGGTTTTCTTCCCTCTGCCAGGGTGACATGCGCAGTAGGGACTTCTAAGATGGAGTTTCATACACCTCCCCAGCCCAAAAGATTCGCTACATGAAAAGTAAAGGAAAACAATTTAGAACATAGAAATAAATGAATACACTGTATACCAGGAATCCCTATATGACTCCCCTTACTTTATACTAACTATACCATTAATGTTACTGCAAGACGAACAGCATTGCATAAGCTGCAGGGCAAGCTTCGGCATGTGAAAACACAAAGCAGCCATTTTAAACTAGTGCGCACGCGCAAAGTTTTCCCACCAGAACTGCGAGTACGTCACGTCACGTGAGTGTGACCAATGCATGCGCAGAGGAAATTCCCGCTTAGCAGCGGCCATTTTAAAGGCAAGCGTATTAGGATAAGTAAACACATAGGCAAGCGTCACTGGGACACCCCGTGTAATGTAGAAATGTGCAATTATTAGTAATACGAACTAGTTGGTTATACTGGTTAACATTATTTGAGGTTCTTGATACAAGCAAGTCGCTGTACGTGCGAATCCTTGCTCCATCAGTGCCTGTAAAATGTACCTTTTGTCCCAAATTTTTGTGTTGAATTCTGACCTACTGTCCTGAATTTTTGTCCTGAATTTTGACCCTTTGTCCTGAATTTTTACACTCAATGTCCTGAATTTTCACCCATGCCAGTTGGTCACCCTAGAGCTATCCCAAACAACCCCAAAAAATGTCTCATCTCCTGACGGAAAGCCCTAGCAGTCAGGTGCTTATAAATACCTCTCTTAAAAACAAGTAACACGCTGAACCGAAGGAACTAGCAGCGACAATTGTCCAGACACGAGCGTTACTCATCAATAAATATGGGAGACGACATTATAGTTTTTTCTCGACTACAATAATATTCATAATAAGTTCTTGTTTTGCTAAAGATGCAAATCAAACATATACACGTATGACTTACAGTCTTGCCAAGCGTCACGCAACAGGTGCGATGCTCATGCATTTCAGTGCGGTGATCCGCATCACCGCACTGAAATACATTGTCACGCATTTTGCCACCTGCTGCCAGGCGAGCCACCAGCGGCGCCTGTCAATGTGCCCGGGCTCTCTCTGCTCCTTCGAGAGAGGTGCGCCTGCTTCCGTTCCTAAACAGTTAACCAGAGACTGCTCTCAGCTCTGTGGCTGAGAGCGCTACAAATGTATCTCTCGACTGCACTCTGTCAGGAGCTGCCTGTTGTCCTGGAAACAAGAATGCGGCAAATTATGATGGGCGCCAGCGCGGCTCATGAATCATCACACACTGCAGGGGGGCTGGGCTCCCCTCTCAGTCCGATACTGCATGTGCCAATCACCGACCGTGTCACCAGGGGGCCGGGATTAAATCCGAATGTGCGGCGGTAGAGTGCCGTTGATCCAGCGGCCTATAGGAAATATGTCATAAACTACGCTACCCAACTCCGTAGTATACCCAATGAATTATAAATCAAACCTAAGGCCCATTAATCATACATGACATATTTTTACCAACTGAATCATGTGGCTAAATAAACCTATTCACAAATTATATATATTTATATACAACTGTAGTAATTGAAATTATCATACTAAACAAACTCTATTATTTATAAAGCCACTTATGGCGGTAAATCTAGCTATTGGTAACCTACACTCATGAAATAACAAGACCAGCTTGTCTTCCAAAGTAAGATTTTATTAGCTTATTTGTTTGGAAATTATAATTGAAGATTTTATTTATTCATTTTATTAGAATTATTGCAATTGATTCAAGACAGTTTTATGAAACATGTAAATTATTATTTGCAAATGAATATATCAGATTAGCATTTTTAAAACCTAAGTCCCTAACTAAGCTAAATAAATGGAAATATAGAAAAGTCTTTGAGGGCTCTTACGTGCTCCAAGAGAAGTCCGTCAGCACGACACCCTCATCCAAAGGTCAGCAAAGTAGCAGCAAGCATAACCCTTTCACTGGGAAAGGATTTTTATACCTTTCTACGCTAAACTAATCTTAGTAAAAGAAATACTTTTCTGCAAACTCGGAGTCTCATTGGATTAGAAGTGACACCCCATATTTTCAAAATATCAGTTCCGTCATTTTCTTAGAGTCCATTGTCTCTAACATTCGAACAACGAAACTTCCTCAGGTTGCAACATTTTCTTGCATAAAATTGTCATCATGTCTTTTTGCTTCCTCGGATGCAAAGTTATCAAATGTTCCTCCTGCCGGTTCCTGGCCTTGGCCTTGTCCGACAAGGAAATTGTCAGAGCCACATAGCATTCACCAAACGTTGATACAGTGATGGAAACTTTTTCTCAGAATGGACTTTTTCTTGCTCCGTGCAGAAGTTATTTGTAAACTCGAGTAAACTAGGCCCAAAGCAGTCAATTTATCGTCCACTAATGTATAAACAAACACAAAAGAATAATTAATGTAGGAAATATTATTTCTTCTGTTGCCACCCACCATTGCTAAAAATTAACCCATTAGTCTAAATTACCTAGCTAAAGCGAACAAATAAAGCAGCATTTATATCTACCAGTCTTCATTAATCCATCGAAATTCCTTATGCACCTATAGAGAATAGAGTGACACCACATACACAGGGAAAGCAAAACAAGCACATGCTACTTTTAAAACAGCCGCAATTAGTTATAACATTGACAAAATAGACAGTATTAATTTATTAATTTGCACGAAAAAAAGATGCAACAATAATGCACGTTTATGAGCACACATGTTAATATCCCGCGTGTAATGTAACTTTAATCTAGGTTGAATTAATACAAATACAACACCAAACGTTAGTAGAATTATTTTTCATTATGGAAGTATGACTTCACGAGTTGAAATAAAATGATTTCTAAATCTCGCTCCATCAAGAGGAACAGGAAGTTACAAGCGGTGGGAGAATCTGAGATTGCAGGCTGCTGCCTGCTCACGAGACAGCCTCTCTCATGCCAAGATGGTCGCACGCAGCTGGCCATACCCGATTCGAACATAGTGACTTTAATAAGCCAGGACGTTAAGGGTCACATCCTGCTTGCAGCGCGAGTGGTGGCTACAGTTTTAATATACGTTGTGGTAGGCAGGTAGCAGAAATGGCACCGTCGTGCGGTAAAATCAAATTAGTGATCCACGCAGCGGCGCCGGACCCAACCACACGGATCACGGCAGTCGCTAGAGCACACGCTTCTGTTGAGCCTGAATGTCCGGGCAGCACGTTTGTCGAAGGATTTAACTATTTCTTTGCGGCTAGGACTCTGAGGATACGGGCGGCCCGGCCATAAACTGAATTCCCGCGGCTATAGCCTTGCAAGGTAAGTGTCAATCTCAGACAGTGCGCCACTGTACTGTTTTTCTGGATTTTGATGGAGAGAGGCAGACAAAGGTCTTCTACCAAGGGCTTTGGTGACAGGAGGGAGACGTGACAACTGTGAAGGTGCTAGTGGGTGAGGGACAGAAGGCAAAAGGTACTACATGTGGAACATCTGAAAGAGAGAGGAGTGTGGCATCCACAACACATCTGTTTGCGCATACAATGCCCCCTTCCAGACTCTTCTCTTTGAATGTCAGTTGGTGTACTCTAGGCTCCTATCAAAGGGAGGGGGGGCATCTGAGTCACTCCTGGGGAGAAACAAAGCCACAGACTCTGGGTGTCCTGCTTCCGGGGTGCACCCCTGGGGGTTGAGAGGTCACCTTTGGGTTCATTTTCGTGAAGGGGATGTCTGTCTCTCTAGGCTTGAACCTAGCAGTTCCTAGCTGTAGTAGTTTCAGTCCTGGTCTTTAATGTGTAGGGTTGAGGGGAGGTGAGGGGCGTGTGGAAAAGTCAGCCCATAACACACCTGATGCCCAGGCTGCTGGCGCAGGATGCCTCTTAGTTCCCATCATGAACAATTACCAAATAAAGAGACGGGCGCTGGAAGCAGGAAGACAAGAATAGAGTTTTATTGCTCATGAGGAGAGCCTGTCATTTCGGACACTCGCATAGTGTCTTCAGGAGGTGCTCTAACAAGTTCTCTGAGGCTTCGTCTTTTATACACAGGTTTATGGCACACAGACATTCTTCATTACAATCAAGACATTGTGAAGTACGAAGATATTCCAACACGTGGCTACAGTAGGGGCCCTGATCCTCCATACAATAGGAGGGGGCTGTCACGCAGCTGAGTGTTCTGCTGATTCCTTTGGAATGTGTGCGCCTGATCGAATCTCAGAGGGTGGGGAGGTCATGATCAATAGTAGCCCCTTTCAAGAGAGGCGAGTGCATACAGTAGTGGGCAATAAACTGTATCCTCAGGCTAAGGGATGACCAGCGGTCCATGTAGACAATTAGGTTCAGAGGAAGAGGTCATCAAAGGAGAGATATTCATGAAAGGAAGGATCAGTGTGGAAAATCGAGCGTAGAGAAAAGGGTTTATCAGAAGAGGGGTATTCATGGAAGGAAAGGAGGTGTTGGTCAGGCGCAGGGTGTGATTCTCAGAGACAGAGTCATGCGGGAGGGGAGGGCTCATGACTTGTGCATGTGAGAGCGGAGGGGCAGCCAGGGTGCGTGGGGGATGCTGGCAGGGTCAGGGAAGTGTGCCGACGATCGATCGTGAACAGGGAGACCATGATACCTAAAATGGCTGTCGTGTACGTGTGTGCATGGGTCTATGCTAGCGGGATAACACAGTCAGTGTTTTAGCGATATCCGTTCTGCTTACAACAAGGGGTACTGTGAACACAAATGAACGCCGCTTATGTACTTACACATTGTCATTTTCAACAGTCGCCGCTTTTTTTCATAAGCTAGTTCAGTTGTATACGGTCGATACGATAAATAGAATGCGGTACATGTGAATTTATATTTGTTGTGTTCTTCATACAAGTCTAGAGATTGGTATAATACTTAGTTGGCGTTAATAAAGGAAAACGTTCAGACACATTATAGAATCATGTTCCGACTTTCTCTCCGGTGGCATCAACATACAGTAGAAAGTGCTCTGATACCTTCGGGTCTTGTCAGTACTATAAGAGACTTTTGAAAAACTAAATACATGAGTGACCGATGAAACATTTTAAAAGGCAATACAAAATGGTTGAGGGAGGGATTCAATTCGATACAAGCAATTAGTCAAGGGGTGAGTAGAAAGTTCTTGAAAGGGGGATGGTCTTTGTCGCAATGTCTTTTAACAGAGTCCGTTTTCTTTTGTTGGCGCTGCTGAGCACCGGCGGTGGAGCTATAGGTCCAGCTCGGATTCATCCTTACACGTTGCAGGGTGCGATCAGTCCTCTGCTGTTAGATCACAGTCCTGTTTCCTAACTTGTTTTCTATGGGGTGCCTCAAGCTGGGCACCTGCGTGTCTTTCTTTTTCCGTGGCAAAACCTCATTCTATAGTCAAAAGTTTATGCGAAAAGGGTGATGTTGTTGAATAATCAAGGGAAGAGAGGGAGGAGTGGGATCAGATCTCTGAGCACACCAAGGGACCAAATGGAGCAAAGGATGACGAGCAGGCAGACCCATCAGTCGGGCTCAAAAAAAGGGACGGGGACTTCAGGCACGAGTGGGTCAGTAAGTCGAGGGCTTCAAGGCAGCCCTTCATTCCTTAATCTGCCAAGTTTTGAGAGTGGTGCCTCGTCCCGCGTCTTGTTGCTCTGTGACTCCACCTTTGGTCACGGTCACACGTGCTTCATGATCTGTGGCCAGGCTGTGCGTCACGTCCAGCTCCTCTCCTCCGGTGATTGTATCTTTGAATGGGTAGAAAACAATTTTTAGAAAAACTGGCAGGAGAAGACATTTATACATCTCAATTCCGTCCCCAATCCTATGTAGGTGGGTGATAAGTTCATCGGTCATAGTCAGAAGTCGTCACTTATGGAGTCTGTAGGAGTGCATTGCTATTGAATTCATAAACCTGTGTGGCGTTCATTCGCGACGTATGGTGAGAGAAATTGGACTTTTATACATGGTGTATTATATCAAACTCAAAATCGAGTCCTAATGTAGAGACTCGCCCTTCCCTTTAACCCAAGTATCGACAATCTTACATTTCCCTTCGGGGTCGGCTAACTCATGTAAGCAGGGGTGTTATCGTCATGAAGAAGGGAGAGGGGGCAGATGTTAAACATGCTTTTCTTTGGGGAGCGACCGTTAATCAAGGTCATCAATTACACTTCGAGGGTAGCTGACATGAAGCTGGGGTTAATCGGGGGAAACGGGGGCGCTTTGGACAGTGGGCTGGGGTCAATCGGGAGAAGCGGGGGTGCTTTGGACATCCGCACTTAAGTGCAGAGGGGTGAAGTGATCGGTGCATTGGGAATTGCATTTCTAGCGAACTGGAAAACAGAAGGCCATTGACGTTATAGTCCCCCTATAAAAGGCCAGATTAGGGGACATCCGTCGTCTTACCTGTCCTTTCCTTCATTACCAACCCGGGTTCTATCGTTTAGCAGAAAGGAGAGGTAGTAATATGGCAAGTCACAATCGTTTTTAGTTCCTGTCAATTTTGCCGAACACCTTTGTGTTCGAGGAGACCCAATTAAGTTTTGTGCCGGGGGGGCACAACGTCACCATACAAGGAAAGAGGGAACAGGGGGCTTTTGGAGAGAGAGAGAGAGAGAGGAAGAGAGAGAGAGAGAGAGAGAGAGAGAGAGAGAGAGAGAGAGAGAGAGAGACCGCACTCTAAATGGTCCATTCGGTACACGTATGACATGGAGAGAGAAAGAGAGAGAGAGAGAGAGAGAGAGAGAGAGAGAGACGTGTACAATAATGGGTCATTCAGTGCGCGCACAACACAGAACAACAGGGGTTAAGTAATATGGAGACACAGGCAGAGGGATGACGTAGCTCCATACATTACGTACACACATACTCAGGTGAGGGAGACAGTACATGTATTATATACAAAAATCCAAGACAAGACATATAACCGTTATTGGCCATAATGATCTCTTCCTGTATGCTACGCATCCTTAGCATCCTACGCTCTTTTTACCCTTTTCTTTCCTTTTATTGTCGGCTGCCTTTACTGGTCTTTGTGGTTGTACACACTTACGCCTTTGGCAACCAGTCAAGAACTAACCTGGTCGGGCTAATGTGTTTCCAGGCTGAGGCAACCGTGGGTGTCAGTTGGGGGAACAATAGGGCAGCTTTGAGTTTCCGGTCCATGAGGGTGCGGAAAGTATGTAGTAATTTCCAAACACTGACAACATTCCTAGTCCTCCAAGCGGAGGGTACTAGAGTAAACCTCACCTCAGAATATTCTTTAAACCTTTCCCTATTTAGTTAAGTGTAGAGTGCTTAATCATGAGTGCACATTATTTTTAGTTGTATTATTCGGGGTGCGTAGGCACCATAATCGAACGCCTTTTTCCTGTCTCTTCGTCCGTTAGATCACCATTTTCTTTTTCGTATTTTTAATCGATGTTCCAAAGTGACCTGCAGAAAGAGGGAAAAAGAAGGGGGCTGGGGCAGCATTTAAAAACACATCAGCGCGCATAAACCCGAAAAGGCTTTTACTTACTACATACTCGGTCTATCTCCACGGAACGCAGTTCTTGCCAACTCGGCATTTAAGCCCAGATGAACCTTTTAGTATGGGAGAGATGATTATCGGAAGCCGGTGAATAGCATAGGTCACCCAAGTGTGGTATTACGGACCGTATGTAGGGAGGCCAGGTGGCACTCCTTCGGGGCGACTTAGGGACATTTTAGCACAATTTTCCTGATACAGGTAGCATATAAAGTATAGACTGAATTCCAGGGTCTTTTAGCGGTTGCTTTAGGCTGTACAAAAATGTGCAAAGTACATACAACAAAAACCTGGACCATTCATATTTGCAATATTTCTGCGTACTATACTTTTTAACCCTTAACTAATCGAGCTGAGCCATTTCACCTGTAATTCAGTTATATCAGAAACAGTGGTCAGTTATTCGAGACTTACCAATTCACACGTGACAACTACGTACGTTTTTCTCCAAAAATCTTTCATAAAAAATGTCGGTGCATAAATATGGGCCTACAACCCTCTGGGCCGGCCAAAACTGTACATGTGGGGGTACTTATTAGTGCAAAACCTAATGGAGTTGGTGGTCATTGAAAAATGTGCGACAAGTGCAATAAAATCATATCGAAACTTCAGTGTGAGCGAGTATCATAAGTGTTAAAATTCGAACTTTCAATAATCATGATGCGTCAAAACTTACCAACAATTCATTGTCCGACTGTTCAATCGGTACCCATCTCATGTCAATTCATTGTCCTTCATTGTCCGAACACATAATCAGTACCCATCCCATATCAATTCATTGTCCGAACTGACAGTATACATCCTATAACAATCCATTGTCCGAACATATAATCAGTACACATCCTATATCAATCCATATGTTTAAAAACTACATACATATCCCATGACACCAAGGCTGAGCAATCGGGGTACAACAAGGAGTTGAAAGTTTCATTTGTACCGGCGCCATTTTGGGTGCATCCAGGCAGATCCAGGCATAGTCTAAATCTCCACTAACTCGTGGTTGGCCCAGAGCCTCTTTCGGCAGTCAAAAAGTTCCGTTAAAGGGCAAAAGAAAGGATCGGTGGTCTGAACCATCAGTCAAAGGGGGAGGGAGGCAACAATTTTCCTACCGGGTCATACTGGGTTTTCACCGGAACTGATCCGAACTGTAGTCTGCAGGATTTTAGTCATTCAGATTGAGGCTGGCGTCAGCATGGGAGCGCCGACGTCCCGCGGCTACATTTTCATCGTTCTGCGGGCAGTTATGGCAGTCATTCCCCATCGGAGGTATCTGCGGGGGTCGGGGACTCCCGCGGCTCCTATAGAATCTTCAAGGTCGAGGAGAACTTTTATGATGGTGGAGTCAACAAGCAACCGGGCCATTCCTTCATGCTGGGCCCGCTCTTGCAAGGTCGACCGCCATTTTGAGAGTTCGGCAGCTACCGGCAATCGCGGGGTCAAATGAGCAGACGGGCTCCAACCTGTCGGACGAGGCGTCGCAGCATCGCCACAGTGGACGAACCCTTTGCCGGGTGCGAGGAGCGTTGGGGGTGCAGCTGGGGAGCCTTCACCTGGGGAGGTGGGAGAGGCTCGTTCGCGCCGCCTCTCCCTCCCGGTGCACCCCACGGCATCTCGCTTGACATTTGTTATGGCCGGACCAGGTGATGAGGACGAGGGGGGGTCCGAGGCATGTGCAAGACATCCCCCCCCCAGTGTTGTCGCAGCCATTATTGAAGAAGCGGCGACGCCTGGCACGTTTCGGACCGGGCCTACAGCCGATGGCGGCCGGACGCTTCTTTGCCCTGGCCCCAGGAACGGGTCCCGTGGTTCATCCCGGGAACAGACCTTGGTGCGTGGTGCCGCCTTCGGGCTATTCGCGTAGTGGCCTCTCCACCCCCAGGCCTCTTATGGAAGCCGGCCTAGGCTGTCTGAGAGAGGGGGGGTCGGGGCATGGACATTCCCCCCTACAACTCTCCAGTGTTGTCGCAGCCGCCACCGCGGCCGGATCCCGTCGGCCCCGGCCTCTCCTCAGGCCCACCTCATGCGATGACCTCCGGCCGACGACTGGCAGCAGGACCCGCCCTACATGTGTTGAAGATCTCGTCTTTCGGCTGGGCGTAGCCACAAACCTGTTGCACTTTGGGAGTTTCCAGAATGGGGGCGGATGTCTGCTGACTTGTATCTTTCCCAGGTTGCCGTTATTGGGGCATGGCAGGCGGTGGGACAGACACGTTTGGAGCAGTGAGGGGCGATGAAGCCTCGTTGCCTCGTGGCCGTCGCAATGTCAAGCCTGGCTTCTCTTATCATTTTCATGTTTCTTATTACGGGCTTATTTCTAAAGTTTCTTGTTTCTAGGACAATCATATGTTTTATCATTAAGTATTGTTATCGTTTCCTTATTCGTTATTGAATAAAAATGTCATCAGTGGCCTACTGATTTCGTTTTCCTATTCCTTTCTTTCTAGTTTGTTTCATGCTAAAGTTTCTGTTAACAGGATACAGTGATCACTTCGTTATTATTGCATATGTCCTTTTCACTAGGGGTGCTCTCTGGTCGGGCCAGATGACCTACCTCTAGTAAATGGTCCGGGTGGAACTGGTTTATCAATCAGTGGGGAGTAGATAGGCATGACAGATTACAGCGGGGGACAAAGGTCCGCATTACCTACCCTTCACTACTTGCAAAGACTAGACAGAGTATTTCTTTTCTATGTTATTTGCAAACAGAGAATACCTCCAAAAAGAACAATTCCAAACAGTCAATGTTCGGACAACCAATCAATCAATGAGGAACGAAATAGGCACGACGGGTTACAATGGGGGCAAAAGCCTGCGTTACCTACCCTTCACTATCTGTAAAGGGAGAGAGAATATTCCTATTCTTCCCCGTTTGTAGGCAGAGAAGATCCTTAAGAGAACCAACTTCGAACAATTCAATGTTCGATCAAACAATCAATCAATGGGGGAGAAAAATAGGTATGACGGATTACAATGGGGACAAAAGTCTGCATTACCTATCCTTCACTATTTGCAAAGAGAGAGGAACGTTCCTATTCGTCGCTGTTTGCAAACAGAGAATGTCTCCAAGAGAACCAATACTTCAAGTAGCAACCGAGGCTAAATGAACCAATCAATGAACAATACCAGTATCTAAATACCGTTTCCAATATCAACAATCAATCAATCAATCAGATGGGTAAAGCCATCCTACCAATCAGACGCAAAAACGTCCTACTTAACCTTACCCGGACCGGACCGTGTGGACAGTTCTTCGCCTTCCTTTTTCCAGCGCCCGATCGTTCTCTTTCTCCATGTTTTTACCGCAGCATTCCTGTGGGATTCCAGTCAGGACAATAGGTCACTTGAGAGAGATCCGTTCGGAATCGGTGAAGTTCATTCAATCGGCAGCCGGACGAGGGCACTCTCAAGGCAGGTATACTCCAATCGTTTAGATGTTCACCCCATCGTCTGGACCTCTCTCACCGGACCTTATGTCGCTGATGGGCCCCACGTTGGGCGCCAATTGTGGAAAAGTCAGCCCATAACACACCTGATGCCCAGGCTGCTGGCGCAGGACGCCTCTTAGTTCCCATCATGAACAATTACCAAATAAAGAGACAGGCGCTGGAAGCAGGAAGACAAGAATAGAGTTTTATTGCTCATGAGGAAAGGCGAGTTTAGAGGACTGGAAAGGAGCAGCTCAGTCCTGCTGTTCGCAATAAATCTCTGTTTCCTCCTATGGCATGAGGCACTCCTCGGGTCATAGCTCTAATTCCCCTCCCCTACAGACACAAGCAGAGAACTAGCTCAAACCTGATAGAGCAGCGCAGGCCCCCATAATACCTTCCGCCTCCCGTGAGTTCGCACATCAGCACTGCTCACTCTAGGGCCTGCACACACACAGTGACCACTGTTGAGTGCCGAATAATGCTGATGGTGCCGTCATAAGACTTCTCTCCCCTCCAACGACTGATGGATTGAGCCCAACGTTGACCTCAGGCCTCGCACACGGACCCCACATAAAACCTCCAACCTGGACCTCGAGCAGCAGGACATAACCCCACCCTGGATCCTACCCTCCTTATTTGCCCCATAACTGACAGATAACCTCACCCTGGACTTCTGCCTTGTCACCTGCAATACAACCCTCTGCGCTTCCCCCTCCAACTGGGTGTTAGAGATAGGAAAGGAAACCTATTTACCCTATTTTCCATCTCAGGTTGGATTACAATTAATTCTCATCTTTCTGGGAGAGGAAACGTAATTAAAGAACGCAGATGCACCAAGTGGTTCAACTGGCCTCTCTAAGGACAATCCAAAAGTCAAACGATCTGAGTGGAGATGGGTCAAGTTTTTTTTTGCTTTTTTACAAGCATCAAGTAAGAATGGCCTGGCAGAGCCTTTGTGGAACTTTATCAAATGACGGTATGCGCGAGTGTATCAATTCTGAGCTGGAGGAGTGGACCAGTTGTAACTCACACCTCTCCCTCATCTTACCCCGATATAATGTGTAACATGACCAGAGACTGACAGACTTTATTTCTGTTGTGAGTTCTGGCAGCTCTTAACCACAAGTGCAAACACACCAGAGACCCAAACTATTCTTTTTAAAGGCATTACTGTGAGCTGATTAGAATGAGAAAAACAAGCATTTACAATGCAATGGTTTCGCCTTTGGAAAAGTTAGAGCTATTGGCATTGCTCACACACAGAGCCCCACACACAAAAACACACACACACGGAGCCGGACACACAGAGCCAGACACACACACACACACACACACACAGAGCCAGACACACACACACAGAGCCAGACACACACACACACAGAGCCAGACACACACACACAGAGCCAGACACACACACACAGCGCTAGACACACACACACAGAGCCAGACACACACACACACAGCGCCAGACGCCCACACACAGTGCCAGACGCCCACACACAGCGCCAGACGCCCATACACAGCGCCAGACGCCCACACACAGCGCCAGACGCGCCCACACACAGAGCCAGACGCGCCCACACACAGAGCCAGACGCGCCCACACACAGAGCCAGACGCGCCCACACACAGAGCCAGACGCGCCCACACACAGCCAGACGCCCACACAGAGCCAGACGCCCACACAGAGCCAGACGCCCACACAGAGCCAGACGCCCACACAGAGCCAGACACCCACACACACAGAGCCAGACACCCACACACACAGAGCCAGACACCCACACACACAGAGCCCCAGGGCATAATTCCAAGAGCCGCACGTGGGGTCAGTTATGTCATAGCGTACTTAGTAACATAGTACGGTTCATCCATCACAGTAAGAGACAGTGTGTTATACAGTCTACATAGTAAGGATACACAGGTGGGGAGGACAAGTTAAAAACGGGAGGGGGCCAAACATGGCTGGTTAACAACACACAAATGAAGCGTACTGTCGTTAGGCCTGACTTACCCAGAGCAAAAGGTGGGCTTACTCCTGTCGTCTCCCCGGCGTAGGACACCTCAAGGTGGTTGTCGTAGGGAAAGGGAGAGAGAAAGACATGGAGATGCACCTACAAACAAAAGTAGTGGGGGAGGAGGAGTGGCCCACTTGGTAAGGGAGAGAGTCTGGAGACCCTAAAGGTCAACTCACCGGACCCTGTGAGGTCAGGGGAAGGAAAAGGCAAGGAGGTGCCAAGCCCAAAGGGGTCACCTGCGTGTGGCTCAATCACTCGCTACAGTATCCAAAGGGCGTGGTTCCTTACACCAAGTAAGGGTAGTCCAAAAAAATACCGACATCGAGACCGTCACACCGGAGCCGAATCAGGCCAATGCCCGTCAGGTGACAGGATACGTCCCAAACCGTGCTCCGCCGCGCAGGCAGTAGATGGTGGCATCATGGCAGAGTCCCCCTCGAGCAGTAATTAAGCACGCCAAGGGCACTTGGAAAGAGACAAGCCCACACGCTCTGCTAGTCCGTAGGCAGTGTAGGCTCCGCGCCGGTAACCCCTAGACTCCGGGAGCAGTCCAGGGTAATACTGCTGCCACCCAGTATCGTGAAAGCACTCACCTGTTCTAATTAGAACTAGCGCCGGCAACCTACCCACGCGCTATGTCCGGGTAGACGGGGCAATCCCTGGTACGTGGCACCGCAGTTTAAATGTGAGATGGAGATCGCGCCAAATCCCGCGGGACAACGTGCATCCTGAATACGTCATGGACGACGGGGAGTGAAGCGTACACAGGGAAAAAGGTTCAACATTCGGGCGGCCATACTGGAATGCTGGGATCAGTGCCTGGTGTGCCGGGGTGAATGCTATTAATAGCCGTAAAGTAGTGAGATATTATTAAGCCCCAAGGTCGGTGTGAGTATAAATCACAAAAGTTAATATACAGTAAGGGCTTGGAAAAGCTGGACGCTCAATGTCCATGCCAGGTAACGGGAAGTATAGTAAAATCCCGGGGGACAACGTGCGTCACGAAAACGTCATGGAATGGGGCCTTTAGCTGGTGATTCCAGCATCTAAAGTGCAAAGTCGCCCTCCACCAAAGCTATGTCACCCAGGCACTGGAGGAAGCAGATAGAGGTATGCGCAGCCATAAAGAAGGCCAAGACGACCATTGAGACCCGTGAGGTGCAGCTCAAGCCTACCTTAAACACGGACAGCGGGAGGAGGGTGGGCGGGCACACGGACAGCGGGGGGGGGGCGGACGGCTACACGGACAGCGGGAGGGGGGCGGGAACGGACAGCGGGAGGGGGGTCGGGAACGGGATAAAAACAAAAGGAAACAGAAAAAAGACATTAAGAGCGAAAACGTCAAAATACGTACACATACAAAGTGAAAACACATTTATAAAGGAAATGCTCCTTACCTGATCGCTTCGTGGGAACTCAAATCTTGCAGCCAACTCCAACAACAAACACTTGTAGAAAGAAGAAAACAGGCCGACTCGAAAAAAAAACATAACACACACCCACCGCCGCGATGACGATCAGAAGTGGGTGGAGAGCGAAAAAATCGCGGGAACGCCCCCGAATCTGGTCCGGCCTTGACGGACAGATCCGGCTCCCAATGGCTAGCCTCCATTTATGGAGCTAGCCAATGGGAGCCGGGGGACGTTCCTGTAGCCCATATTGTAAACATTAGATTTCGCCTGCGCCGAAAAGCTGCGCAGAGCGCAGCCTTCGGCAGGCGAAACCTAAAAAAAGACAAAATAATGAAATAATACTATCACAAAATGTGCTGAATTACGCCACATAATTTGCCATTTCTTACCGCATAATTTACTCGACCCTACCGCATAATTTCGCCCTCCCCTGCTGCATAATTGCAATGGCCCTGATTATAACTCCACATAATATTGTGAGTCCCTCTGGTGCCTCCAAGGATATCGTAATGCGAATAAAAACTTCAAAAATAAAGAGGTTAATGTTAAAGGACGACAGGGAAGGCAGAGGGGAATCAAACTATAGAGTGATTGGTTTTAGTTGGTTAAAAATGTTAATTATTCAAGCTCTCTGCCGCGGGCGCGTTAACCCACTGAACTGTCTTCCTGCGATTAAAAACTGTAACCTGCAGGGACACGCAGACTCCCCCCACCCGACCAGTGCATTAACCCCTGGCATGCCTCGCTATCCCCGCAGTAATGCCTCTCAATCAAACATCAGCTGCTTGGCACAAGCCGGGAGTGGCCGGATGGGGGAGGGGCAGGGTTGGGTCAGTGCGGGAAGGCTTCTTGACGGCGGATGCTGGGCGTGTGTGCAGTGAGGCTGCAACCGCTGCTGGGAGTGCACTACCACCCTCCTTTAAATCTGCCCCGTTCATCTTCCTCCTGCACACCCTATCCCCATCGAGCGTCTGCCCTGCTGTGCAGCGACCATCTCTTGCCAGTACGCCACCTCCTGCAAGCGCAAAGTACAACTAATATGTACTTCATCTACCACAGGCAAAAGCAAAGACGGCTCGGATGTAATAATGCCTCCTATTTTCTGCCAAGAAAATTAGTCCAGCTTTCTTAACCTTATACTAGCCCCTTTAGAGGGGGTCAGACAAGGATCTTTAAATGACACAAAAAAGGTGCATCAATGATGCTTTGCACAAGTATGAAACAAACTGTATTTCACCAACTGCAGGACAGGAGTTCAATTTCCTGCAGCCTTTTCACAAGTTGGGGAGGGTGTGGGCGGTGGAGGTACCAGCGCTCGTCACACCATCGCTGGTCTAGTGGCGAAACGCCTAGCTCCTAACTTTGGAACATAGGGACCTGGGTTCTAATCCTTGCTTCGGCACGTGACTGCAAATCGTGCGATTTTGAGCACATCAGACCGTTTCGATGTTCCTCCTCAGCAGGTACACGCTTCACACGTACCGACGGCATACAAGGCCTGCAGCCCCAAACTACACACGACGCAATCCCCAGCATGCCCCTCCTACTCAGGAAAAGAGGAGGGCGCAGGAGGAAAGGATGCCACCTCGTGAGAATAAAGGAATCCCAAGTCTGGGTATCGGTAGTCACAACGGTGTACCAGTTCTCACGGTCGCGGGGAGATGTGGCCTAAAGGCCAGAGGTGCCTATTTTGCAACGGGGGATGCGGGTTCGATCCCCGGCGTCGGCTCCACCTCCTGAGATTCTGGGCAGAACACTTCATGGACCTCAAAATAAAAATATAACCTCTTGCAAAGTATGCTGGTGCTTATGTGACACGTTCTGAAGCCTCTAGGCCACGTTCGTCCATATACAACAACTGCAAAGAAGTGTGTCCCCGGCTGGGGAAGGAACTGGCAATGAAGTCTGGATGATGACAACTCTCTGCTAAGAAGAGAGCCTACAGGATGCCGAAACTTTGTTGTTTTACAGTTTAGGGCAAAACCTAATACAAAAGAGGCCATAAAATGGATGGGGATACGTTTTCAAAAGCCCTCGTGCTGCAGTACTAAGACGATAAAAAAAATGTCAGGTCCTGGGCCGGCCAGCCAATCACAGCGCGGCCCGGGAAATGACATCACGGGGGTGTCCCGGGCCGGCAGCCAATGACTGCGTGGCCCGGGACAAAGGGGCGGGACTTAAAAAAAGTCCCAGAAATGCCCCCGAATCGCGTTTTCACCAGAAAGCGTGATTGACCGCCTCTGTCTCCCAATGGCTAGCCTCCATTTATGGAGCTAGCCAATGAGAGACAGAGGCGGAACCAAAGTCGATATTTAGGATCATGAGGTTTCGCCATGGGCGGGGCAACTGCTACGCAGTTGCAACGCCCAGGACGAAACCTAACAAAAACAACCCAATGCATTTTTTTCTCGGAGTTTTATATAGAGCAAACTTGACCCGATAGTATCAGGTATTAGAGAGCTTTACATGAGCACCAGTTGCGTTACATGAGGACACATGACCTGACTCTGTGTGCCATGTCAGTTAGAACAGAACCCTTCCATTTCTGACGCTTTGTATTAGTTTTAAGATCTTCTTAAAATTTCTTGTTGTTCAAATTGGTGTAATTTCTGATATTCAAATGTTTCCCTCGTATTCATTGCTTGATTTTTGCTCGTGAGAAAGTGTCACTCATAGTCGCTTAGTGTCACTCATAATTACACTGAAATTATGAAAATGCCACACATAAGCATCTGAAACCTTGGCAGCTATGGACTTAACTACATTTAAGAACATCTGAAACGCTACAAAACTGAATCAGAATATTCCAACATGGCCGCCACCAATCCTATTCGACTCGACCACAACCTCTCTCCTCCACTTTTATTTTTTGGTCATAAAGCCGGAGAGCCAACCACAAACTCGTTTTCCCTTCAAAATATTGATAGTTCTTGTTTTCCGACCATAAACACTAAGAGAGAGATATAAAGAAGTCGAGCGCAGGAACGGCACAAAAATGTTCTCAAACTAAACGTTCATCTTGAAGTTCCACTTGGTGTTATAAACAGTTCCCTAATAAATTTGAAATTTCCAAAACCATTACAACTGCCGGTCCTTATTTTTTAATGCAGTAGCATTGAACATAATACGGTTGCAAACAACTTCTGAAGGTTACACTTAAAAATATTTGAATAGTTCATTTTAAGGTATACCTAGCAATATGAGATTATTCAACTAGTAGAAAAACAATCTTTAAATTGCCGTTTTTCCTGTTTAAAATGTACTATTCTTTTTCTTTCCCAATACGCGGCTGAGCGTACTGTCAGTAATCGGATAGCGCCTCTTCAAAAATGGCGGACTTTTTGTAATTCAAATCCCAGCTTCCTGTTCCCAGTGAGACGGATGCCGGGCGTCACTGATTGTGACAGTTCTGGCTGTGCTGTCTGCATCCGAGTCCCCGGACCGTAGAGTGCTAGTGGCGCTGCCGCCATGGGGGAGGCGGAGAAATTCCATTATGTCTACAGCTGCGACCTGGACATCAACGTTCAGCTCAAAATGTGAGTCTGGCAGGAGGGGCTTGCAGGTGGAGAAGGAGTCTTATCTGGGAATGGGCACTGCCCCCTACCAGTTTACGAGTCTTTCGGTTTTGATCACAATTTACAGTCACATGGTATTCTTTTGAGCCATAGGGAAAGGTACTGCTAATTGCAGCTGAGGCTTCTGCCTCGGTAGACACCTTCACTCTATGTACAAACCCTGCTTCACCAGCGCTCAATAGCTGTTAATGTGGGCAGGTTTTGTAAGTGATACCCTATGCATCTTGGACCTGTAGTTTACCTGTATAAACATTGAACATGATACTACAGCGTTCAGTAGCTGTCTTAAATATCACGTGACCAGGGTAATAAATATGGTTACTAGTGTCTTCGTTTTTTACTCCAAAATCACCGATTGATATATCTGGACTACATGTGTGATTCTATTCTAGACTAGATCACAATGTATCATCAAATGTACCCAAAGACAAAAGAAAACCCACTCGGGAAAATGTATACGAAGACAGGGTGCTGAACTGGGGTGGCAAAGTGAGCTAAAGAACGATAATGGATTCAACCCAGATCTATGACGGGGTGAGTGTCTGAAAAGTTTCAGCGCTCCAGCCAACATTTCTTTGTGTCTGCTTTGTTCGTCCTAATTTGGCAGGGTATGCCCAGACATGGGTCCCTTGCTAACTTTGCCACTGGATTCAAGCTAGCCTGGCTGATTAGGGGTGTTATCCCTAAACCAGTCCCAGGATGCTTGTTTCCGATCCAGGGAAGACCTGGCTTGATAATTTGGGCGGGACTGTTCCCATGAGGAACAGGGACAAGACTGATATGCTTATGGCTGGTTCTGTACTGGGGTGGCAAAGTGAGCTAAAAAACGATGATGGATTTAACCCAGATCTGTGACTGGGGTGAGTGCCTGAAAAGTTTCAGCTCGCTGTCCATCATCTCTTTGTGTTTGCTAAAGTACTAATAATGAAGGTTTATTTTAAAATTAGGAATCAAATACATTGGTTAATCAATAAATCAGAAATATTCATGGTGCAAATAAAATGTAAAATACCATTTGCAGTGAAAGCGGATCTCCAATCCAAACAATGGCCAGCACTAAATTCGGTAAAGCACACGACAAATGAGAATCCAGGAGCCTTTATTATTAAGACTACACAGTAAGTCAGAAGAGAAAAAAAATAGAAAGTATTCTAAATCGATATAAAAGTCTAGCCATTGTCTGCCTTAGAGGGAGAGAAAGATCTCTGCTTCAACTGCAAAATGGTGAGCCTTTACGCATATCTAGATTACGGATACTGCAGTGTGACAAAGAAAGTCACATATCACGACCAGTAGGTAAATCGGAAACATATCACATGTTCATATTGACAGTTACCCACATTTTTGTGACTGCGCTCTACTATGTCTTACACGGGAAACAATATTGCATTCAAAATATAAACAGTATCTCCATTCAGCCGAGGTAGCTGGTTTCATACGTATAAAATTGTAAATCCGTGCAGTAGAGTATCCGGAACAGAAAAGATTACATTTTATATATGTTACAACGCAAGCAAGACTATAGAACTAGCTGAATTTCTTACTATTAAGTAAACAATTAATGTCACGTCTGAGCAATGCGGTCCACAGGCAAGGGGGTGGGATGAGTTTGTTTTAAGCACTGGTAAACACACACATTAAAATGTGCTTCACTGATGTCAAGCTAACAGAACGTCATTATATTAAGCACAGTAAAAACATTCCATTTGCGACTCTAGTAACAGTTAAATTGTAGAATTATTAGTTGTTAAATCTGCTCCAACACCAATTTATCACCACCTATGAAGCTACAGATTCCTAATTTAGCAAATTAAAAGCGTTGCTGCTATTACCAGTATTCAGAAGCGTATCTTCCCATTTTTCAGCTTTGTAGGTTAACCTAGTACCAACAGTTTACCAGCAGTGGGGTAAGTCTTCATAGCATTAATGACTCCTTGTATTGTATCATGCCTTACATTCATTTAGGAACACAATGCAATGTTAGCTTTGAAGTTCTGGTTTACCTCAGTTGAACCAGTTTTTGCTGAAATTCAAAAATACAGTAGTTTGTAGACGGAAACTTGAAGTGTAGCGTTCCACGGTTCGCAAAATTAAAAATCCCATGTGTATCTAAAACTGTACTAAGTGCTAGCCATATGTAGGCCAGTATTGTAGCACTCAGCTAGCACAAGCACACTTTTCAAAGAATCTTGATTAGGTATGCTTCTAGTTGGTATTTTGAAGGCTCAATGTGTGCAAAATACTTACTGTGCTTATGTTATTAAGTATACAATATAAAAAAGAAACAATTTCACTCCATTTCGTCTAGCAAAAGGGTGTAGGTTGGAGGAAAATGTTTGTCTGGGCCTGGCAGGCTAGATGTGGCAATATGCAAATCGTAGAAAGGTGTCTTTTGGTTCTTGGCAGTGGCAAATTCAACATGAATATATTGTTGAGAGCGGTTGGTCAGGTCACGTCATTGCCAGGTTGTATTGCACAGATGTGCTCTAGGTTGTGCAGTTGCACGCTCAACATGGAAATCACATAAAATCTAATTTTGTCTCGCACTGTGTTTCACATGCAAATAGATCAGACCTGCCAGTGGCAGGTTCCCCACGTAAATTGCAGAAAAGTGTTATGGCCATATATATGGCATATTTAAGGCTAACAAATATATTTTTTTCCGCCACCAATGCCCTGTGCTTGACAGAGGCAAGTTCCACATGCACTTTATAGAAAAGTTTGTGTGTCGTCAGTGGAAAGTTCAACATGTAAACAGGAGAAAGGTGGTTTGGGTACGGTTATTGGAGGAGCCATTCTTCTGTCAAACTGAGAGTATCTTCCAACATTTAACTCTAGCACACAATTTTCGTAGCGCTCATTTCGAAAGCATTTGTGATTCTGGAAGTTGAACATCTGGGTACTATATGCCTCAATCGACAATTTGTGTAGCATTCAGCTCCACCACCATTGTTGTCTGAACCTAGTGAGCAATCCATTGGATGTGAAATGTGATTTGATTTGTTTTGAAGCATATGTTGATCTACTGGGAGAATGTGAGTACACCGCAGAGACAGTTGTATCTACTTAAAGATTACCTTGGGACAATTGACCTTGGGGAATACAAAAATGTAACTGCTCCGAAGGAAGTGGCAGGGTTGAATGTGTACCAAAGAGTTACAAAATAACTGTATGATTAATAAATATACTGTGAACTCAATACATTTTATTCAAGGGACCGTGAGGAAGGAGAATCAATGAATCCATAATTGATGATGTTATAGGCCTTGTCTGTAACCTGTGACTTTGAATACATGACGTACAATCAAGTTCTACGAGAGAAGGTTTTTATGAAAAACAAAATCCAAGAATGTTGAGGAACGTTTTTGGACAGGAACCAAAACCACTTTAAAGGGAGCTATACATATAGCTAGAAGTGTAGACGTTTCCTGAAGATATGTGTTGAAGTCCAGAAGGAAACACATGGTAGACTTGATGTGATAAAGAAGGGGCAGGTTGAGGAAAAGAAGAAGAATGGCAGGAGCAATGGGAGGTTTCCTAGTAATTATTATGGGAGCAAGAAGGAGTGTTGTTATAGGTGTGAAAGGGCCAGCCATCTTGCCAATGCAAATAATTGTCCATTGCTAGACAAGGTGTGTGATTGATTAAAGGAAAACAGAAAAATCAGAAAATATAGAAAGGTGAATTGTGTGCTCGATGAGAATGAGGTAGAGTGGGACGGAGTGGTTTTATGTTTGTGTCGCTGATGCAAGAATACATGGTAAAGGTTAGCCTAAATGTGATATTTGCCAGATCGTAACAGTGGAACATCAGGGTGGGTTTTTATGCTTGGTGTTAGATCCGGGATCCCTGGTTGGCTGAGGTGGGTACCTTAGGCCAGCAATTCCACATCAGGAAAAGGAAGGACACCTTCTCAGATAGCCCCCGCTCACCCCCTTGGTAGCTTGGCACGACCACCCAGGCTTATCTTCAAGGCAAATGTGTAAAGTGTTTGCAACCATGCTCACAGCAACCCAATGATGACACCACAAATGGACTCCACACGAGTTTAAAAAAAACGAGTATAAATTAATATAAAAAGATATACAATAAGACCACACAATATAAATCCAACATATGCGTATTTGTAATATTCCTCCTGGCCGGTTGTTAGGCCAGCCAGCCTGCCCTTGAAAGTTCTGGCAATATTAACAAGCACTTCTAAACTTTCCACTGCAGTCCTAATACAATGCTATGCAGTTCGTAATGCTAGAATCAGGCACTTTGCACTGTAACAATAATGCAACTCGTAATGCTAGAATCAGGCACTTTGCTTTGTAAAATAATGCAATGCGTAACGCAACAATCAGTTAGTTAGTTATGCAGAAATAATGCAATGCGTAATACACTAATCAGGTAGTTCGATTTGCAGGAATAATGCAATGTGTTATACACTAATCAGGTAGTTTGTTATGCATAAATAATGCAATGCGTAATGCAACAATCAGGTATTTATTTATTTGTCTAAAGAGTTTTATATAGCGCTGGCTAGACCCGAAGGTATCAGAGCGCTTTACATTAGGTTCCACAATGTAACAGAAAATGATAACAATTACACATTATGTAAAAAAATAAACAATATATTGAGAGAGGAGAGAAGGAGAGACATAAATAGTGGAGGGGGAAGGGGAAGTGTGAAGAGGGAGGATGAGGGCAGAGACGACAGGAGAGATGAAAGGAAGTCTGTCTAAAGACCGACTGTGTAGGTGACGTCCGAAGAAGGAAGTCTGTCTAAAGACCGACTGTGTAGGTGACGTCCAAAGAGGGAATCCACGGCCCGTCTCCCCTTTAGCTAAACAAGATAGCTCCATCGGGCATCAGTCAAAATAGCTAGGTCTCAATTGACTAGGAAAAGTTCACAGATAAACAGGGTAGGGGCTAAGGGCAAGGGCAGGTGAGGGTGAGGGCAAAGGTCAGTAGAGGGCAAAGGTCAGTAGCTGGAAAGAGGAGAGGAGTAGAGCGGAGAGGGGGAAGGGGGAGAGGAGCGAGATTTGGTCAGTAGAGATGCAGGAGGGTTTGCCCAAAGACCGGCTGGGTAGGTGATGGTCAAGGAGGGAATCCATAGCCCATCTCCCCTTTAGCTCGTGAGGTGGCTCCACCAGGCATCAGTCAAAATGGCTAGGTCTCAGCTGTCAAGGGAAAGGGTAGGACCATGATGAAAAGAGGCAGTCTCTAGAGTTGAATTATATGGTATTGTCTGTATGTTTTATACTCATCTGTTTTTATTCCAAAATGTATATTTCATGTATGGCGATTTTCCACCCTTTTATGATTTTTTATGAAATCAGACAATCAGGTAGTTTGTTATGCAGAAATAATGCAATGTGTAATACGACAATCAGGTAGTTTGTTATGCAGAAATAATGCAATGCATAATACACTCCCACACTGATCACGGTGCCTCAGGCGGTTTCTACGCCACTCGTGATAACTCTTCGTCAGCCTCTGTCAACAGTTGCCCCCACATAGGTATGATGTGAACAAAAAGTGCAGCTCCACTCTCCGGCCCTGGTACTGCCACACCTTTGGCAAGTACGGGCCGCGATATGAGCAGAAGCTCGCACTGCAGGAATGGGAGAGGCCAAGAGCGTTTCCCTCCGAGCCCGCACCCCGTCCCAGGTGTTCACACGTTACCTGGGGGGGGGGGGGGGGCGCGACCTCGCTCTCCTTTTCCCGCAACTTGGGCCTTGATGCAATCTTTGTGAATTCCGGGCCGTGGGACTCGGGCCCTTCCTCGACGAGGTTGGCTCAAGGTCCCGCACTGATAACGGCTGGCTTGGGCCGGTGGCTCAGCTCCTCTGGGGCTGCCGGTCTGGGCCGCTGACACTACAAAGATCTCAGGCTGCCAAAGGGCACACACAGCATCTCTGAGACTCCCTTGAGCTTCAGGTGCACGATCACAGGGCACTCCTCACGAAGGTCTCAGGCTGCATGAAACACACGCACACAGCGTCGCTGAGACTCACTTGAACTCCGGTGTGCACAATTACAAGGCAATCCTCGCGAAGGTCTTAGGCTGCACAAACACACGCACACAGCGTCGCTGAGACTCACTGGGATTCTGGTGCACACGATAACAGGACAATCCTCACGAAGGTCTCATGCTGTGCACAGCACACGCACACAGCGTCGCTGATCCTAGCTTGGACTCCAGGTGCTCACAATCACAGGGCACTTCTTACAAGGGTCTCCGGCTGCACAAAGCACATGCACACAGCGCAGCTGAGACTCTCCTGGAAACGTTTGTGTTCCTGATTTTCCCAACAGGGAGCCAGCTCACCTCAGGCCCTTGGGGATCAGTTACTTCAGAACACAGCACACGGCAAAGTTCTTTCAAGCAGGACACTGCACACAGCAAAGTCCCTTAAGCCTCTCCTTGGTTAAAGCAGAAAACTGCAGGCCAGCCCCAGTACACACAGCAAGGGTCAGTCCTTTCCTTCAGTCTCTTCATCTGTTTCTTCCTTGGCAAAGGTTCTCTTGACCATGCAATAGTGTCAGTCTTGTTCACTCTTTATCAAGCCATCTCTCCAGAGTTCAGGGGATTCAGCTCTCATAGTCATAACCGTAACTCCCTAAATGTTTTTGAAGTCTTTGTGTTCAGGGAGCACGGAGCCCTGTTCAAACCAGATCTGGGTGCCTCCCTGCCAGTGACACCTTCTTCCTTTGATTAGTGGGGGTCTGGATTCTCATTCACACAGCAGGAGATGGGACCACTGTTTTATGGTAGCAACACAGGTCTCTTCACCTCTAGGGCTACTCCTCCCCCTACACTTCAGATGCAGGTCAGCATGTTGCTGTCTCACCTCCTCCCCTGGGTCAAGACATTCCCCAGATCCTATCACTTTCAAATCCAGACGGTCAATCCACAACCAGGCAGAGATACACAGAAATGTTAGAGCACACAAATCCAGCCACTTCTAAAGGCGTGGCTTCTAAACACACAATGCAAAATCCACCTTCATAAAAAGATGTGTTATTGCATTGTGAGTTTAGGCACACTAAACGTCACCTCTCCATATTAAGCCTTTAGGAAGATAGGGTGGAAAACATATTACACAGCCTCCTAATTTTATCCTATGTGCAAGATGGCCTTTCCACAGTGGAAAACAAAATGGAGATTATTTCACTGTCAGGACATGACACACACGTTATTACGTGTCCTACCTTTCACATGCACGGCACCCTGCCCAGGGGTTACCCTGGACCTACCATAGGGGTGGCTGAAGTGCATAGAAAGGGAAGGGTAAGGTCTGGCAAGTGGGTGCACTTGTCAGAACAACATGGCAGCTTAACTGCAGTGGCAGGCCCGAGTTTCCTTTTTAAAAGGCTACTTGTGTGGGTGGCACAATTAGGGCTGCAGGCCCACTAGTAACATTTGCATTACCAGTCCTGGCACACATCGTGCACTTTACTAGGGACTTTACTAGTAAGGCAAACATACCAATTATGGACAAACAATTACCATTACACTTTACACAGGGAGCACTTGCACTTTGACACTGACTAGCAGTGGCAAAGTGTCCAAAGCATCTAAGTTGGCAAAATAAAATCCATCACCGCACCAAAAATAGAGGAGGTAGAAACAAAAAGTCAGGGATCATCATACCAAGAAATGCCAGGTCTAACACTTGGTATACAATTATAGGTCGAACATTGATTGATTGGGATGCTGTGGCCAGGCAAGGAGTTCATGTAGATGAATGTCTGTCCTGGAAGTTATACAAGACACAATCTAAAACTTGAAGATTTGTTTTGTCAAATTTGTGTTTTAAGTGGAGATTAGCGAAGAGTAAAGTGCATATGGCTATGAAAAGGGAAGCTATTGTGTGACTTCCACATCGTAAGGAATTGAGTAGTATGAGTGAACAAGAGTCAACTGTAGGGGTGTACAAGAAGCTGGAATGTGATTTTGGGGATGTGTTTAAGACTTATATAGCAAAATTTAAGAATCTTAAACAACTAATTTTTCTAAAAGAGAATAAGCAAAAGGTCAGGGATGTACCACTCACATGTAGACCAAAGTTGAATGAAGCCTTGAAGGATTTCTACACCAGGGACATCATTGAACCTATTAAGAGTTCTGGTTCTTTATCCCCACTAGTAATTGCCTTAAGGTTGGGGGAGTTGAGACTCTGCATTAACTTAAGATTTCTCAATAAAGTTATTTTTATAAACATTTATCCTCTCTTGAATTTACAGAATTGCTATCTTTGTGTTAGGCGTAGTTTTTTTTCACCAATAGCTTTCATAAGTTTGTAGTGTCAAGTTGATTTGGAGGAAGACTCAACACACTTCATGGCATTTATTTTGGGACAAAAGAATGCCATTCAGAGTTGCAAGTGCTCTGGCTAATCTTTAGGCATTAGTGAGTGGCATGCCGAATGATGTGAATGGTGCAAAAATATCATGGTATTTGGGAAGGACGTGATGTAAATGTGAAGAATGTACTTTTAGTAGTGTAAACGGCGGGTTTAAGAATTAAACGTAGCAAATGCAGCTTCGGCTCGAGGGAAGTGGAGTACTTAGGGCACAACATCACTAAAGATTGTTTTCAGGTGAAGGCAGATCATGTGAAGGCAATGACTATGACTCCTTCATGCGAAGAACAATTATGGTCATTCTTGCTGCTTACTGAGGTATTGGAACCCATGCATCAGTTACTGAAATTTGTATAGGGACCAGAACGAAAGGAACGCTTTGACAGAACTGGGACATCATGAGAGCACAGTGTCTGAAGTAGTTTGTGTCTGGTAGAGAGTGTGGTTTGTCACTGGTTGCTTGTGGTTGTGATGTAGTAGTGGTTATTTTGCTCTAAGTTTACCTTTGTGAATCGGCCCCATGGTGAGTATTTGGCTCCTGATAAAAAAATGTTTCTCACATCAAGATTGGCAAGATTGTCATCCAAACTGCAAGTGTATCTTTATGGAATTTTAGAAGGTTTTGGAAGGTTAAACATTTACTAATGGGGATTAATGATTAAATGGTGGAGTAGACGAATATGATGTAGGTGTGCTTACTTTTGAGGAAATCCTTTAGGCATGTAGAGGGAAACACAACACAGTTTTCACTGAAGGTACATGGGATGAAGGGATGAGGAAGGAATGAAGTAAATGAAGAATGGTATAGTGTTGGGGGTGAGATAAAATCGGTTCCTTCAGATAATTTGAGGTGCAAAGGTACTGATTCATGTCCTCAAGGACATAGTGGTATGTTGTCTACTAAACGGAAGGCCACACAACATTATTGGTGCCCGGATTTGGATGTATTTGCTAATCAGCAGGTGAGAAATGTTTTAATTTGTTGAGGAAGCAACATGTCCCCTTAGTTTATTGCTAGTCTAGTCTTGTTGAATTAATGGGGGTTTGAGAAGTTGGCCTGATGTATGATGTCTCCAGTTCTGGGGGCACCTTATATCAGTCCAAACAATCCCTTATGGTAGTGGTTGTAAGTCAACCTTATAGACAAGCTATCCTAGGGGTAGCATGGACTAAGCAGCCTTAAAGGCTTAACTTCAGAGGGCGAGTGAAGCCAGCTGTTTTACCATATGCAATCCTGTAATACCAAATGAAAGGACACCACACAAGTTATATATTATCAAAATATATGTATTTATTCTTAGAATAATCCCCACTACTCTTTATGAGCAATGAAGCACAAGCGTTTAAATAAAAGCACAGTATAACATACACAAGTTGCACAATTATGGATGAGGCCGGTGGCCACTCAAACCATATATCAAAAAAGTGGTATAACAATCACTAATCTATCAGGGGTAAGGCCTAGGGCCTTGTGAATCGCTTGGACTACACTGGACTAACAGCAGTTAGGACGGGAGTAGCCCGCGGGATTCGGGTGCAGTGCAGAAAGCACAGGCATGCACCAATGCAAAGTCAATGGTGCGTAAAAGTTATCGAGTTACAGTTTTAAGAGTCTTCCGACTGGACTAGAAGGACAAAACTTTAGACTTAGACACTAGAGGTGTAAAACACTACAGGAGCACCGGCGTTCAAAAGTTACCTCACCCACAGGAAGCGGGTGCACAGGTGCAAAGGTGTGTCGGGTTTCGTCACAAAGATCTAGGGTGCCCGGAAATGAAGATGCTGCAGGCGTCCAGAAGAGAAGTGTCCGGTGCGATCCAAGGGTGGATCGGAGTTGCAGAGTACCTGAAAGCAGAGGGGACAGAGTCTGGGTCACTAGCCAGTGACCAGGAAGGAACCAGGCAATGTCGGGCGCAATCAGGTCGATGTCGTGTAGTTTCTCTCCGCTGCCACGTGGTCTCTGGGGCACCGAGGATGTCCTGGAGTGAATCACGAGCTGTCCCACGAAGGCTCTCGCTGTCGGCGGTGTCGGCTTCAAGATCGGAGTCAACAGGCCTTGGCAAATGCAACCCACGCAGGATTCGAAGATGGCTTAATACTCGGACCAGCAAGGTCTGAGCGGGTGCTCCTTTTTAGGGGAGCGAGGGCCGGTCTGGAGCAACCAGACCAGCTGTGTAAATTCTTAGGTTCGTCGGTTCTGGGGCCACTAGCCAACGGGCAAGCGACCGGACCAACGCGTCGAGCAGGAAAATGCAAAAGGGCCCCACGCAGCACTTGTCGAGTGTGGAGGGGTGAGCTTCGGTGCAAAAGCTGCTCTGGGCTGGAGCTTCTCAAACTCCAATGCACAGCTTCGAGGGGGCCTCGGATGCCGCATGGTCAGCGCTTCGTGGTTTCTCCAAGATGGCTGCTCCCACGCTCAGGTCGCCTCGACGGGTCTCAGCTCTGCAGGGACTGTGGATCGGGCTGTTAGAAGGCAGGCACGCTGGGTCTTGTCGATCTCTGTCGCTCGAGTTCCGGCGGGGACTGCAACAAAGCAAACGTCGAGGTGCTGGATGGTGCCTGTTTGCACAGGGTGGTCACTCCTTGACCACAAGGGAGATTCTTCAGTCTTCCACGAGGAGTGGGATGTCGAAGGGTCCAGAGTTTCGTTTCATAAGTTTCAGTCAGGATAATCTGATGTGCATTGGCACTTCTTCCACCTATATTCCAAATCTGGGGGCTGGACTACCTGCTAGGTCCCTCCTATGGGTGGGACCTGGGAAGGGGGTGGTTACACCCCTTTCCCTTTGTCCAGTTTCGCGCCAGGACTGGGGCAGGATGGCCCCAGAACCGGTTTGACTGGAACCTGCCCAGGACACCTTGTGCGCCCCAGGCAGTGTCTAGTTTCTTTCAACCCTCCCTGCTACAATCCACTATCTCCTGTCTGGGGTGGTGTGACACCTCCCTGTGACAGGAAACCCTTTGTCCAGGCGTCCTCTGCCGAGTTTCGGTCAGCAGCAGGAGGCCAGACATGTGTCTGTGGCAGCAGCGTCCATTTTGGGATGCTGGGGCTCTGATTAGGATTAACCGCGTTTTCAGTAAGTAACATGCCTTCACCCTCTAGAAGGGTGGGATGCTATCCCCATTACCAGGACTGGCAAGGGGATAGTATTCCAATGTGTATGACGCCAAACACGACATGTTTTGATAAAGCCAAACCAGAGTTGCAATAACCGTAAGGATTATAATGCACTTAAGAGTATATGGTATGGCAGTATCACTGGAACAGCATTAAGGAATTGGTCCCAACACTGCAGTCAGGCTCAGCTCATGCTAGAGCACCATCTCACATAAAACCAAGCACTCTGCCTCCAGGACTGGAAAGGCCTGCCATAGGAGTGACTGATCGGTATAGATGTGTCCAGATATAGGTTTAGACATAGGTATACTACATCTAAGCAAGGGGTGAGTACACCACCTTGCCCCAGCTGTGGGAACAGCCAGTTGTGTCGATTTAAGTACCAGCCAGGGGTGGCAAAAGATATGCTGCAGCCCCTGGTAGGCCTTGGATGCACCTATGCCCTTGGCACCTATAGTGCACTGGATAGGGGCTGACAAGGTGTCCAGTACCAAATGGGTTATGTACCTATAGTACATGTCTGTGAATTTAGAGAGAGAACAGCAGGCTGGGGGTCTGATTAGCAGGCCCACAGCCACATTAAGTCGAAAACCAGTGAAGCAAAAAGCAAAAATTGGGGTGACCATAGGATAGCAGACCCTACTCTCCTACACAACCCCCCCCCCAAACGCAGGGACATTAAACTTAACCTTGACCAGATAAGTCTTCATGTTCTAAGTGGAAGTATCTGGAGAGACCATCTGCATTACCATGGTCAGTCCCTGGGCGGTGCTCCACTGTAAAGTCTATCCCCTGTAGGGAAATGGACAACCTGAGTAGTTTGGGGTTTTCACCCTTCATCTGATTGAGCCACAAGAGGGGCTTATGGTCTGTCTGAATTAGGAAGTGAGTACCAAACAAGTATGGCCTCAGCTTCTTCAGGGCCCAAACCACAGCAAAGGCCTCCCTCTCAATGGCTGACCAACGTTTCTCTGGGGGTCAGCCTTCTGCTAATGAAAGCAATGGGCTGGTCTTGACCATCTACATTAACTTGTGAAAGCACAGCTCCCACCCCCATTAAGAAGCATCTGTCTGAACAATGAACTGTTTGGAGTAGTCAGGACTCTTAAGGATTGGTGCAGAGCACATGGCCTCAGGTCATCAAATGCCCTTTGACAACTAACTGTCCACTGAACCTTTTTGGGCATCTTCTTGGATGTCAGATCATTCAATGGTGTCACAATGGACCCATGGTTCTTTACAAATTTCCTGTAATACCCAGTCTGGCCCAAGAAGGCTCTGACTTGTGTTTGGGTAGTTGGAGGAGCCCAGTCCTGTATGGCCTGGATCTTGCTCTCAAATGGTTGAACTTGGCCCCCACCTACTAGGTGGCCCAAGTATACAACCTTGCTCTGCCCTATCTGGCACTTGGTAGCCTTGATAGTCAGGCCTGCCTTTTGCAGGGCCTTCAGAACCTTCTTCAGGTGGATCAGGTGATCCTCCCAGGTAGAGCTAAAGACAGCAATATCATCTAGATATGCTGCGCAAAAGTCATCCAACCCAGAAAGGACTTGATTCACCAACCTTTGGAAGGTGCCAGGTGCATTCTTCAAACCAAAGGGCATCACCACAAACTGATAATGTCCACTGGGGGTAGAGAATGCTGTTTTGGCCTTAGACTCCTCAGCTAACCTGATGTGCCAATAGCCAGCTGTCAAATCAAATGTTCTCAGATATGTGGCAGAAGCCAACTTATCAATGAGCTCATCTGCCCTTGGAATGGGATGAGCATCTGTCCTAGTGACAGCATTGAGACCTCTATAGTCCACACAAAATCTAATTTCTCTCTTTCCATCTTTGGTGTGAGGTTTTGGCACAAGGACTACTGGGCTGACCCAGGGGCTCTCTGATGGCTCAATCACTCCAAGGTCTAACATTTTCTGCACCTCAGCCTTTATACAATCCCTGACATGGTCAGGTTGCCTGTAGATTTTATTCTTCACAGGCAGACTGTCACCAGTATCCACCACATGGGTGCACCAGTTAGTTTGACTGGGTGTAAGTGAAAACATATGTCTATGGGCTTGCAAAACCTGTCTGCAGTCCATCTGTTGCTGGTCAGCGAGGCTGCCTGCCAAGGCTACTCCTTCAACTGAGCCATCATCAGGGTTCTGGGAAAGCAGGTCTGGGAGAGGGTCACTCTCTTCCTTCTGATCCCCATCTGTAGCCATGAGTAAACCCATGCTTTCCCTGTCAACAAATGCTTTCAACCTGTTTACATGGAGCACCCTGTGGGGGCTCCTAGGGGTTCCAAGATCCACCAAGTAGGTGACCTCTCCCTTCTTTTCCAGTATGGTGTAGGGTCCAGACCATTTGTCCTGGAGAGCTGCTGGGCCCACTGGCTCCAACACCCACACCTTCTGCCCTGGCTGGTACTCAGTCAGAACAGCCTTTTGGTCATGCCAAGCTTTCTGTAATTCTTGGCTGGCCTCCAGGTTTTTGGATGCTTTCTCCATGTATTCAACCATCCTGGAGCGGAGACCAAGTACATAGTCCACAACATCAAGTTTAGGCTTTTTGAGAGGTAACTCCCATCCTTCCTTCACAAGACACAATGGACCCCTCACAGGGTGGCCAAACAAAAGTTCTAAAGGGCTGTAGCCAACCCCCTTCTGTGGGACCTCTCTGTAAGCAAAGAGTAAGCAGGGTAAAAGGATATCCCATCTACGCCTGAGCTTTTCAGGTAATCCTTTTATCATTCCCTTTAGGGTCTTGTTGAATCTATCCACAAGCCCATTGCACTGAGGATGATAGGGTGTGGTGAACTTATAGTTCACTCCACACTCTTTCCACATTGCTTTTCAGTATCCAGACATAAAGTTAGTACCTCTGTCTGAAAGTACCTCCTTTGGAAAGCCCACTGTGGAGAAAACTCCACGTAAGGCCCTTGCCACAACAGGAGCTGTTGTGGTCCTCAAGGGAATTGCCTCTGGGTGTCTGGTGGCAGGATCCACTACCACCAGTATAAATCTGTGCCCAGATGCTGTTTGGGGATCCATTGGTCCAACAATGCCAATCCCAACTCTCTCAAAGGGCACCCCCACCACAGGTAGAGGTATAAGGGGGGCATTTGTGGTGCCACCTGATTTGCCACTGGCTTGGCAGGTGACACAGGAGCGACAAAACTCCTTGGTATCTTCTGACATGTGAGGCCAGTGAAAGTGAGGGACAAGCCTGTCCCAAGTCTTGTTCTGGCCTAAGTGTCCTGCAAGGGGAATATCATGGGCCAAGGTTAGAAGGAAGCCCCTAAATTGCAGAGGTATAACCAACCTCCTGGTTGCACCAGGCTTGGGGTCTCTAGCCTCTGAATAAAGGAGCCCATCATCCCAATACACTCTATGGGTACCTTGAGCATTCCCAGCAGCCTCAGCAGCAGCTTGCTGTCTGAGGGGTTCAAGTGAAGGGCAAGTCAACTGAGCCTGCCCCAGGCCTGCCCTTGAGGGCCCCCCTGTCCCCAGAAACTCAACCTGATCAGGTTCAAGCTCTTTAGAGACAGTCTCCTCTTGGATCACAGAATCACCCTCCTGTGAGGTCTGATCCTCAACCTGGGGCAAGTGGGAAGGCACTGCCTTGACCCTCTTGCTCCTTCTCTTGGGTTGTGGTTGGTCTATTGTTTCAAGATCCACCACAGGTTCAGGTAGGCACTTCTTGGCCTGGGACATGGTTACAGCAAGGACATGGGCTGAAATCCCTAGCATTTCTGCATGAGTCCTGTACTCCACTTCTGACCATAAGGATTCCTCAAGATCATTGCCCAACAAACAGTCAACTGGGAGGTCTGCACTAACAACAACTTTCTTGAGGCCAGTTACCGCTCCCCAGGAGAAGTTAAGAACAGCCACACTATGTGTAGTAGTGGCATTGCTAGCGTTGGTCACTAGGTAATTCTCACCTAGTATCATCTGTTCAGGGTCCACAAAGTTAGGTGTCACCATAGTGACACTGGCACAAGTGTCCCTGTAGGCCTGAGCCAGTTTCTCATTAATTAAAGGCGTCTGCCTGTACTTGCCCAAGTTATTAGGACTTATAGTAGAGGACATAGCCATGTCCCCCTCACAGATCAGAACTGCCTGAGTAGGGATTCTGACTAAGCCAGACTCCATCTCAGTACCCAGGGTTAACCCCACTATAGCCTTGGGTTGTGCACTACCACTGCTAACTGTACTAGGGGGTGCAGGTGTCCTAGGGACTGGAGTGGTAGGAACTGGATTTCTCTTGGTGCATTCACTTCCCCAATGAGAAGTGGACTTGCAAAAGTTGCACCAAGGTTTCTTTGGGCCATCATTCTTCTTTTTCTTGTTACCATTTTGGGAACCACCCTCCTTATTACTATTTTGGGGGCCTGTAGAAGACTTCTGGTCTTTTCTTTCTTATCTCCACCCTTCTGGTCTGCTTTCTTCTGATCACCTCTTTGGTTCTGGGGTTTCTGCTTAACCCTTGTTCTGACCCATTTGTCTGCCTTCTTTCCCAATTCTTGGGGAGAGGTCAGATCAGAGTCTACAAGGTGTTGATGCAACAGCTGTTTTGTACAGTTATTAAGGATCTGTTCTCTCATTATAAGATTGTACAATCCTGTATAGTCTGAAACTTTACTTCCCTGCAGCCAACCCTCCAGAGCCTTAGTGGCACAATCAACAAAATCAGTCCAGTCTTGAGTCTGTGCCTTTTGGGTGTCTCTGAACAACAACCTGTATTGCTCAGTGGTTAGGCCAAACCCTTCAATAAGAGCACTCTTCAAGACAGAGTAGTTTTTAGCATACTCAGGTCTAACTGTGAGGAGCTTATCTCTCCCTTTCTCAGAAAAGGAGAGCCACAAGATTGCTGCCCACTGATCTTGGGGGACCTGCTGTACCATGCAAGCCCTCTCAAGAGCAGTTATCCATTTGTGGATATCATCCCCATCTCTGTAGGGGGGCACAATCTTACTCAGGTTTCTATGTTCATAGGACCTGTCTTTATCCCTTGGGTTAATGCTGCCACCAGTGGGGATCTCCTCACTCAACTTCTGCTCTCTTGCAAAAGCGAGTCTAGCTTGGGCCAGGGCTAATTCCTCTCTTTCTATTGGGAGATTAACTGCTCTCATCCTGGCCTTATGCTCTCTTCTTTGAGGGGAAGTCATTCCTCTCTGTGATTCCCTTGAGGCACTAGAAATCCGTGAATCCCTTGAAAGGGTTCTCTCTCTCCTATTGCCTGGGAGAATCCTGCTATTGGGTCTGGGGAAGTGTCCTTCTCCATTCTCATGTAGGGCCAAGTTGGCGTGGCTAAGCCTTACCACTGGCACCTGGGTATCCCTCAAACCATGATATGACTCTTCATCTTCTGATTCAGGGTCTGCCTCCTCATTGTCTACTTCTGGGGAGGTGTTCTCATTATCTGGGGGATTCACTCCTCCTCCTGACACTGAGGGAACTATTCTATTTCTCTCAAGATCATCCTTTTCTAGGATGGCTATCATGATAGGAATGGTAGGGTTGTGACCCTTTCTCAGTTTTCTTGCAGTGCACAAGGCACTCAAGTCTCTGTGGCTGAATTGGTCATAGTTGGAGGTTACCTGTGGAGGGTCAACCGTCACAGGTAGAGAGCCTGTAGATTCACCTGTGCCAGACATGACTCTAGTGTGGTGTAAATGATGCACCTACCTACACTAAGTGTTTTCCTACTTTACCTTGCTAGTGAGTTGTAGTCAGGGTGGGCTAAGCCCTTCTACCTACAACTACTAAGTTCAGTAGAACTTAAATATGCTAAGCTTTTATTTATATGTACCTATGGTACTTAATGTGATCTTTCATTTTGATATAAGATTGCAAAGGTAAAACAACAGCAAAGCTCGAATCCGTACAGCTGCTCACCAATGTGAGAAGTTGGCCTGATGTATGATGTCTCCAGTTCTGCGGGCACCTTATATCAGTCCAAACAATCCCTTATGGTGGTGGTTGTAAGTCAACCTTATAGACAAGCTATCCTAGGGGTAGCATGGACTAAGCAGCCTTAAAGGCTTAACTTCAGAGGGCGAGTGAAGCCAGCTGTTTTACCATATGCAATCCTGTAATACCAAATGAAAGGACACCACACAAGTTATATATTATCAAAATATATGTATTTATTCTTAGAATAATCCCCACTACTCTTTATGAGCAATGAAGCACAAGCGTTTAAATAAAAGCACAGTATAACATACACAAGTTGCACAATTATGGATGAGGCCGGTGGCCACTCAAACCATATATCAAAAAAGTGGTATAACAATCACTAATCGATCAGGGGTTAGGCCTAGGGCCTTATGAATCGCTTGGACTACACTGGACTAACAGCAGATAGGACGGGAGTAGCCCGCGGGATTCGGGTGCAGTGCAGAAAGCACAGGCATGCACCAATGCAAAGTCAATGGTGCGTAAAGGTTATCGAGTTACAGTTTTAAGAGTCTTCCGACTGGACTAGAAGGACAAAACTTTAGACTTAGACACTAGAGGTGTAAAACACTACAGGAGCACCGGCGTTCAAAAGTTACCTCACCCACAGGAAGCGGGTGCACAGGTGCAAAGGTGTGTCGGGTTTCGTCACGAAGATCTAGGGTGCCCGGAGATGAAGATGCTGCAGGCGTCCAGAAGAGAAGTGTCCGGTGCGATCCAAGGGTGGATCGGAGTTGCAGAGTACCTGAAAGCAGAGGGGACAGAGTCTGAGTCACTAGCCAGGGACCAGGAAGGAACCAGGCAATGTCGGGCGTAATCAGGTCAATGTCGTGTAGCTTCTCTCCGCTGCCACGTGGTCTCTGGGGCACCGAGGATGTCCTGGAGTGAATCACGAGCTGTCCCACGAAGGCTCTCGCTGTCGGCGGTGTCGGCTTCAAGATCGGAGTCAACAGGTCTTGGCAAATGCAACCCACGCAGGATTCGAAGATGGCTTAATACTCGGACCAGCAAGGTCTGAGCGGGTGCTCCTTTTTCAGAGGAGCAAGGGCCGGTCTGGAGCAACCAGACCAGCTGTGTAAATTCTTAGGTTCGTCGGTTCTGGGGCTACTAGCCAACGGGCAAGCTACCGGACCAACGCGTCGAGCAGGAAAATGCAAAAGGGCCCCACGCAGCACTCGTCGAGTGTGGAGGGGTGAGTCGGTGCAAAAGCTGCTCGGGGCTGGAGCTTCTCAAACTCCAATGCACATCTTCGAGGGGGCCTCGGATGCCACACGGTCAGCGCTTCGTGATTTCTCCAAGATGGCCGCTCCCACGCTTCAGGTCGCCTCCACGGGTCTCAGCTCTGCAGGGACTGTGGATCGGGCCGTTAGAAGGCATACACGCTGGGTTTTGTCGATCTTTGTCGCTCGAGTTCCGGCGGGAACTGCAACAAAGCAAACGTCGAGGTGCTGGATGGTGCCTGTTTGCACAGGGTGGTCACTCCTTGACCGCAAGGGAGATTCTTCAGTCTTCCACGAGGAGTGGGATGTTGAAGGGTCCAGAGTTTCGTTTCATAAGTTTCAGTCAGGATAATCTGATGTTCATTGGCACTGCTCCCACCTATATTCCAAATCTGGGGGCTGGATTACCTGCTAGGTCCCTCCTATAGCGCTGGGACGCCCCTGGGTAGCCAACACGCTTTACAAATCATCAATACAATACTATGGGTGGGACCTGGGAAGGGGGTGGTTACACCCCTTTCCCTTTGTCCAGTTTTGCGCCAGAACTGGGGCAGGATGGCCCCAGAACCGGTTTGACTGGAACCTGCCCATTGACAACTTGTGTGCCCCAGGCAGTGTCTAGTTTCTTTCAACCCTCCCTGCTACAATCCACTATCTCCTGTCTGGGGTGGTGTGACACCTCCCTGTGACAGGAAACCCTTTGTCCAGGCGTCCTCTGCCGAGTTTCGGTCAACAGCAGGAGGCCAGACATGTGTCTGTGGCAGCAGCGTCCATTTTGTGATGCTGGGGCTCTGGTTAGGATTAACCGCGTTTTCAGTAAGTAACATGACTTCACCCTCTAGAAGGGTGGGATGCTATCCCCATTACCAGGACTGGCAAGGGGGTAGTATTCCAATGTGTATGACACCAAACACGACATGTTTTGATAAAGCCAAACCAGAGTTGCAATAACCGTAAGGATTATAATGCACTTAAGAGTATATGGTATGGCAGTATCAGTGGAACAGCATTAAGGAATTGGTCCCAACACTGCAGTCAGGCTCAGCTCATGCTAGAGCACCATCTCACATAAAACCAAGCACTCTGCCTCCAGGACTGTAAAGGCCTGCCATAGGAGTGACTGATAGGTATAGATGTGTCCAGATATAGGTTTAGACATAGATATACTACATCTAAGCAAGGGGTGAGTACACCACCTTGCCCCAGCTGTGGGAACAGCCAGTTGTGCCGATTTAAGTACCAGCCAGGGGTGGCAAAAGATATGCTGCAGCCCCTGGTAGGCCTTGGATGCACCTATGCCCTTGGCACCTATAGTGCACTGGATAGGGGCTGACAAGGTGTCCAGTACCAAATGGGTTATGTACCTATAGTACATGTCTGTGAATTTAGAGAGAGAACAGCAGGCTGGGGGTCTGATTAGCAGGCCCACAGCCACATTAAGTCGAAAACCAGTGAAGCAAAAAGCAAAAATTGGGGTGACCATAGGATAGCAGACCCTACTCTCCTACAGGTGGCTATCGGAGGAAACTAGCAGTTGCCATAATGGGTCCATTTTCAGTGCTTCAACATAAGGAATCCTATGCCATAGTTCCAATTGATTCGTTTTCCAAATAGCTGGATAAACAGATGGTAGGTCGTATTACTACTGAGATAATCATTGGATTTTTGAAAGATGTATTTTGCAGGTGGGAATTCCTGAGGAATTATTCTCAGACAATGGAGTGCAGTTGCAAGATTTTTCTTTAGAGTAGTCAGGTTAAACAGTACAGGGCTTGAAAAATCCACTTGCCACTTGTATTTGTGAGCCAGATTTAATTCGAACAAGCTATTTTTAAGTCCTACTCGCCCTTTCTGGCAAAACAAACTGACTTTTGACCTCTGCCTCTAAAGCAGAGCAAATGTGACAAGATAGCAAGATTTAAAGGCATCTTTATTGTTCTCAAAGTGTATGGGCAGTAAATATGCCTTTAAATCTTGTTAACTTGTCACATTTGCTGGGCTTTCAGAGGCAGAGGTCTAGTGCATTTCAGTTAGGTCCAGTAAATGTTTCAAGTTACTACACTTGCAGGTCTAGTGAAATTGTCATGATTTTTCGAACCCTACAATAAATAGAGGCTCTATATAACCAGAAGCAAACAGGCATGTTAGAAGTTTCAGTAAGGTGGGGGAAGAATCGGTCCAGTTGGTGTGAAAGCCAGAATTGTGCTGAAGGAAAGCTTGACAAGTCACTTCTTGTCCTATAGAATTACACCCAATGTGATGACAGGGGTGCCCCCTTTTGAATAAGGATGAGGAAGCCTGCTTCCAAATGATTTCCATTGTGGCTCATCCAGAGACAAGAAAAGCTGGAGATGAGGTAAGAGGATGCATTAATGAAAAGTATTGAGAGAATGAAAGTTTATATTGATAGGAGGCAAGGTGGTATCCAGGCGATATCATTAGTGACCAGGTCATATAGTTATTCTCAAGAAACCTAGTATTCCTGGAAAAGTGAATCCATGAGGTTAAATGCACTAAAGGTCATGGAAGGTTTGAGATCTGAGGTGCGAGTTGAGGGTGCATATCTATGAAGTATGAGAAGAGACTCTATGTGTCATGGTTACATAGATTGTTTAAGGTGGACCTTCCACGGCCTTTCCAGATGCATGGAAGTATCCAACTGTCCTATAATTGCTGAAAAAACCCTCTGCGGATCCTTCAATGCTCACCATCTAAAGCCATCTCCCTGCTACCATTCTGGGCCAAGGTCTTAGAAAAAATTAACAAACACTTCACTGAATTACCCAACGACCACCAACTCCTCAACCACAGCACAGAAACTGCCCTCATCGCCGCCACGTATAACATCTGCTTGACTGTTGACCGAGGAGACACAGCGACCCTCATGCTTCTGGATCACTCTGCAGCATTTGGCTGCAGTATAACACCCCATCCTCATCCAATGCCTAAATGACATTGGAATCCAAGGACATGGGCTACGATAGATCTGTTCTTTCCTTACTGGAAAGGACCCAGTCAGTCAGCCTGGCACCCTATGCTTCGGATGCCCTCTCCCTCATGGGCAAGACGCCCAGTACCTGGATCAAGGTCAGTGCCTGCATGACTGAAATCGCTGATTGGATGAAGACCAACTTTCTAAAGCTAAATACAGACAAGACCAAAATTGTTATCTTTGAGAAGAGCACATCATCATGGGACTCCACCTGATGGTCAACAGAGCTAGGACTGACAATGTAAGAATCTCAGGGTCAGCAACAGCAAACCCAACATGACTGCCCAAGTCAATCCAATCATGCCTCATGCTTCCATACCCTGAAGAAGCTAAGGAAGGTTTACAAATCCTCCTAATCAGCCCTTGGAAAACTGTCACGAATACCCTGGTCATAAACATGCTGGAGTACGGGAATATCCTCTATGCCTGCAGATCATTCAGAATCTGGCAGCCAGAATCACTCTCAATCTCCTATGTCACACTCACATCACACCCCACCTGAAGCAGCTCCACTGGTTCCCCATTCATGAATGAACTCTATTCAAACTTCCCGCCCACACTAGCAAGGCACTGCATAGCGCTGGCCATGCATACGTCAACAATTGCATCTCCTTACACAAACCTTCCAGACACCTTCAATTGTCTGGACTCTTACTTGCACAATTCCCGCACTTACAGAAAACTAGATCCATCAGTCAAGCCTTCATCTTCATTAGTAGTAAACCGTGGAATGGCCTGCTGCTACACATAAGAGCCTCCTACTTACTTCTTGAATTCCACAAGGAGCTGAATACCTGGCTTTTTGAGTATTTCCACCAGGCCCTAGGTGTGGCTAGACTCACTCTTGTTTAGTGTCGAGATACCCTCTTGGGTGCTAGTGCGCTTGATAAATCTGCATAGCATGACATAACAAGGGGACAGTTAGTGAAAACAGTCATTAATGTGTTTTGGGGTTTTGTCTTGCAAGAAGGCGTTGTGGCTATTCAAGATTCAGCAGTCTCTATTTCACCAAGGTCAGGAATCTCATATTTGTTGTCACAGAGGTTCTGGAAAGTTGAATGATTTTGTTACAGGATATTTATAGTTTATATTGTTGCTTGACTGTTTGCGTGTTTTTGTTTATTGAGCATGTGTGAAGGGGAAGATGTGTTGATCTGGAAGATGGAATGTAGGTCATAGGCGAGTGAGATAGGAATAGGTAAAATAGGAGTGTTTGTCCTTGCAGAAAGTAATGTTTGGTATTTTATGCTGCATCTATGGCATCATCTTGGAATGAATAATTTCCTCTTACTTGGTGTCCCATATTCCTTCATTTGACATCAAACTAACACCTGTTTGCCATCAGTTGTATATTTTGTAAGCTACTGCAATCTTGGTGCTTCCCACTTCTTTGATAAATACGCCCTAAATTGACTCATGTAAAAAAAAAGACCAGCATTTGGATATCTGTTTTGGAAAATTCATATTTAAGTAAATTGGATTTGTTCACAATTTCACAAATTGCGCAGGTTACTTTTACATCTTTACAACAGTTAGTGGATGTACCATGTGGTATGACAATTTGAATTTGTTTTATTTACAGTGGGAGTCTGGAAGGAAAGAGGGAGCAGAAGAGTTATAAAGCTGTTCTGCAGGACCCGATGCTGAAATTCTCTGGTCTTTACCAGGAAACTTGTTCGGACCTCTATGTTACATGCCAAGTATTTGCAGAAGGGAAGCCTCTTGCTCTTCCAGTGAGAACATCTTACAAGGCTTTCAGTACTCGCTGGAAGTAAGTAGAAATGGTCTGTGTGTGAACGAAAATGTTTAGCTCCAAAACACTAAGAAGGTATTGTGACACCTATTTAATTCCAAAGTATATATATATAAAGGATTTTATAAAGCGCCTGGTGACGCCATCGCGGCGTGTCCCCGCGCTGTGGAGTGAGATAACCGGAGAAAAGTGAGCGATCTAAAGGGTAAAGAGGTGAGTTTTTAAGAGTCTCCTAAATAAGGTCTCTGACTCTGCCAGTCTGATATGCAGAGGAAGAAGGTAATGTACAAATTCCACAATTTACACAGTAAACTGATTGTATTGCACTTTTCAAAAGCCAACCTCATATTTTCGACATGAAGTTGAAATACAAGTGTTATTTTTTATTTTTTTAAATAGGGGTATTTCGTTTGCGCGGATTCGTATCGGCTGAGCATAAGACCTTGTTAAACAGAGTTCTTTTGAAATACAAAAAAATTATCTCAGACTTGAGATACTGTGAATACAGCAATATGGTGGGCGCAGTTCGGCTGATACTAGCACACCATAAAAGTGGGATGTGCTGGGGACAGGTGGGAGCATGCGGTTGTACAGTAATACCCAGGACATTGTGCAATTTGTATTTTTTACATAATAAAGCTTTAAACGACATTACATATATTTTACAGTTTCAGGAACTGTCAGATGATGAGATGCCCCCAGTCACTCGCTGTTTTCTGTTCCATGCTTCCTTGTTAATGGTACACAGTCTGATCCTACAGTGGCTTTGTCAAGCTGTGAGCTGTCTAGGGCCTGCCTGACATTGCGATTCCAATACTTCCATCGTAGAGCACAGGCTGAGCTCAAATGTGATAATATATTTCGGGTATTCAATTTTGGACTGTCTATTTTGTTTGTGTCATTCTCACTGCACTGCGAGTGCGTGATTTTGCTTTAACACCCTGATCTCAGCACAGAATATTTTCTTACTGACTTTTCTGCACTTCGATTCATAAGGTCTGTATGAGAAATGGGGGTGTTGGTTGAGGGGGATGTGTACCCTTCTCAAGCAATATTCACAATCCTTGTCATACTGAGCCAAAAAGTCACTAAACGAACCTGTGCTTAACCCTCTGGTACCTTGGCACAAAAGCAGTCTTGTTTAACTTGGAGGTAATCTGTAAAGTATTTATGCAGTACCCAGATAGTACTTAGGTGAAAACACAACCAACAAAAATCCCACATCAAATTATAAACCTAGAGTAAAATGTAATAATTTGGTACCAAAATGACAAAAATGCAATCAGTGGAACTGGAGACATGCAATTTCAAAGATTTAAGGTAAGTATAGTACCTAAAAGCACAAAGTGGGGGCTGATGTGGCCTGAGGGGAACCAGGTTCGAGCCTCGGCGTTGGCTCAGCATCCTGTGATCCTGGGCAAATCACGTAATCTCCCCATGCCTACCAAAAAATTAATGTGTCCTTGTGTAACGTAATTGGTGCTCATGTAAAGCGCTCCAATTCCATCGGGTTGTGTTTGTGCTATATAAATCTGCATAAAAATAATAATAAATGCCACTGGCTGTCATCTAGTCGCGTGAGACCGGGTAAAAGTCACAAATTCTTTCCAACCCTGGTGAAACGTCAGCTAGATAAAGGAACCAGGTTAGTTTACCTGAAACAGTTACCTTCTAAAGTCTAGCATGAAGAGTTCCATTTACGATGGAGGAGTGTTATGTGCCAGGGTTAGGCCGATGTAGTGAAGCTGCTCATTTCTTACGTTGTTCTCTTTTTCCCAGTAACATTTCTGCTGTGACCTTTTGCGCATATTCGTGTGCATGACCGTTTTGGATTTGTTTCACTGAAACTACTTCTGTATACAATCCTGGCTTCGCATATCATTATCATGATGCCTCGAACACCAAGTACAAGGCCTTTGCGCACGAATGAACAAATGTTGTTCTATCTTTATCCACGGGCGACAGGACTATCTACATATCCATAACATTGCTATTATGTACGTACTGTAATTGAAAAGGTGCCGGCAAGGGAATTTATTCAAATCAAAATTTACAGAACTCAGATTGACAAACTAATTGTATCAATTTATCTGACCCAACCTTATTGGAATCTGTGCAAAATGTTTTCTTACTTTGTCTTGTTGTGACATAAAAGAACAATCAAGTGAAAGAAAAATCAGAATAACAACAGCAACACCGGAAATCTTTTATATAAAAAAGATTGTTTTATATATGTAAATATTTGTAGTTTCAAAGGGTACAAATCATTTCTTAGACTTAATCACAGATTCAAATGCAAAAGGAATAAACAAATTGTCCTACTTAACATCTGAATACAAAAGGCCAATCAAATAAATCTAATGGCAAATGACTTCTGTTTCCTTTACAGTGAGGGTCCCTTGCATAATCTAAAAACCGATGTAGAAATGGACTTACCAGTCGACGTTTCGGTCTTTTGTTTGTGACTATCAAGACCTTCTTCAGGACAACATATATTTAGACGTAACGGTGACCCCCTATAAAGACATAATGCAAACAATTACCATCATATCCCTTTGATTCAAACCTTCATTTTTATGAGAGAACCAGAACACATAAAACCCGTGTGCAAATACATGCTTGATTATGTTACATGTAATTAAAAACCATCATCACTTTATTCAAATTTTCACATCTGTCAGATGTCGCTTTTTGTCTAAGACACTTGTCACATATCACAATTTAAACATCAATCGAGAGCCAGCTTATATTGTCTCAATTCATTGGACTTATTTAGTGTGTTGATAACAAGAAGATATCTAATCTTATCACAACTTACTTCTGAGAGTTGATTTTAACAGAAGTTCCATAGAGTTTTTTACAACGGAAAATTGGCCATCACAGTCTTCTGCAATATAAAAATCAATACATAAGGATATGGAGCGTGATGTGACCTGCATTGGTCCTACTAATTTGGTCCTACTGATTTTACCATATATTTAAAGATTTACCTGTATTGATATTTCTTCTGGACTATATTTTGAGGAACTTTCGTTTGCAGCTTCTAGTTCTTTTTATGGTGCGAAGTCACTACTCACTTGCCATTTAATCTGCAAAGTAAAGAATGTTCCAACTTTTAGCCTGATTTCAATCATTGTATTTCGGCACTGTTAGTCGGGCCCCTTAACTCCCATAAGTAGCCTTGCTTGGTCTAGTATTATTTTCTAGACCAACTAGATGGCATATACACCCATCGCAACCTGCCTTAAGTTAACTAACACTATTTGGCCATACTTTACAGCCTCGATGAGTTCTCATGTATTTCTGATTAGTCTTTTTTTAGATGAATTTACTGTCACGGAAAACATGCTTTGAGTTAGACTGTACATAATATTATGCAGTTATCCTCACAGCCACGCGTTGCATTCGGAGTCATATTCAATCCAGTTTTAACACCGGCTGAATACTCGATTAGCAAAAGCCTGGGAATCATGCAAACTTTGCCATTCTTAGCTTTGCTTGCCTCCAAGGAGTATTCACGGAAAGTATTCCTTTCGATGCTCCACAGTCTTTCGAGTTCGAAATGCACTGACGCCAAAGCAACAATCAACGTGACCCGCATTTCGCGCGATTTATAAAGGCAGTTTTTTGGCAGCCATCTTGTAGTGATGGAGTTTACCTTACCAGATCACTGATATTTGTTTTTAAATCATTACGTGCGGTCAATTTCGACTGTCGATTTGAATTACATGAGACTTCCAGTTATCTAGTCGGTCCCATATTTTGAATCGCTTTTGAATCATAGTTATTATCTAGTGAGCGCTTACTCAACTACGTTTTGTTAACACGGCCATCTTTAGATGGCACAGTGTACTGTTTCGTAGAGTCCAACAATTTCGGGCCTTTGTTTTAAAATATTTTATACCATCAATTTACACTCCCAATTTCAAGTGCATGGGACTTACTGATCTACAATTAGACTCGACTCATGTTGCAAGTCGCTTACTCCATCACCATTGTTTTGTGAGTTCTTGAATAACCACATATTATACAGCGGCCATCTTTAAAAGGTGACGAATCCCGCTTCGTAAAGCTATAGTGTATCTGTCAGACATAAATCACTGATCCTCAATTTGTAAAAAAATAAATAAATAAATCTCTATGAGTTCATTGCAATTGTCACCTCATTTTGCTAACAGTGAACTTCATCACACAAGTGCGCTATAAGAAGACAATCAGATTTGAGGAATTCGAGCCTTCTATTTCACATATTAAATTATAATGTTTCACATAGTAAATCATAAATTTCATTAAGTTGTTTCTTCTCTAATCGCAACTGAATCATTTAGAGGCATTAAATACGTGCTCATAACTGAAAGTCATCATTTAGGAATATTAGTCATGATGGATATTGACATGTTGATTGTTAGACAAGGGGCTGTCGCTAGAACATGCACTCACAACCTAAGTTTCATGTCATAACTGTATTGTCATAATAATTGCATAACAACCTTTATAGGGAGAAAAATACTTCTGTTTATTATCCCAAGTAGTAGTGGGAATGCTTTTTTATAGATCTTCGCCAGCTGAACATGTATGTCAATGGTGTGATCAACCAGATAGCTGTCACTTCAACAATGTGCTCACAATCTATAAATAATATGCTTGTATACTTAACGTGGTACTGGCAGCTAAATAGAAAAGAAAGCATCTTTAACCTTAATCTTGATATTTTCATTCTGCTTCGACACCAATGTGTGAAATGCCTAAGCTAAGGGAAAGGTTATTCATGTCTACGTACATCACAAGCATACTTGTTATTATAAATAATCAGCTTCCCATAGGATTAGCAGAGGAGGTACTTCAGCTGACACCGAGGGTCCCTGCATGCTGAGACTTAACCACGCAGCGGTGTGACATCTCCGTGAGGTGTGCCCAGTTTGTTACCCGTCATTCTCTTCCACCATGTGATGGGGTTGGATCGTCCCTTGGGTGGATTCATGGCTGGTAAACATCCTTTACAACTCATGCAATACAGCACATGCAATACTCTGCATTTTTTACTCCAAATTTTTTACAACGTAGGGCTTTACATCGCAAACCATTACAACGCATTCCCCAAAGTAACGCCCCGGTGGAGTTAGAATAGTAAATTGTGTTGTAATAGGGAATGCGTTGTAATGAATTGCTTTGTAAAGCTCTGCGTTGTAAAAGATTATGCGGAGTAAACAATGTGGGCTAATGGCACGCGTTGTAAAAGCATGTGGGTTAAAGTGTCCTATTCCTTTGTGGCTTTACACTCAAACACACACTTGGTACACACAGAATAGGATTTGCATAGTAGGTGTACGCTTGATTAATACCTTGATTTATATGCCTGCATATACACACTGTTTCATTACCATGGTAGAACTATATCTGCTAATTACTCTTTTGGTGCTTGTAATTGCTTTAATCTGCTTCTGTCTATTGATTATCACAGCACATGTATTTTATACAAGAACAACGTTGGTTCAATAAATATATTGAAAACGTCCCAGTGTGTATTCTCTGTAAATGCCTCTGAGAACAAAAAAGCACAAGTGACTGAGCAAGAGGTTCTGATCTGTTACCATGATCCCTGAAGGGACAGGGTTGTCCTGTTCAGTGGCTGCCAGAAGCTATTCACTCCCTGGTATGTTTAGGGGGGCTTATAGTGGCCCTTTGAGCTAGCTGGTCTCTAGTCCACCATATCATGCAGGCATGCTCGGAATCAGTCTAGGCACCTCACCCTAAGTTTATGTTGTCCAACATATGCGCAGATCCTGCTGATTAGTAGGAAATACACAACAGTAGGCCATGAGGATGGTTGTCGCAATAGCGCAAAGAGATAGCTGCAAAGAGATTGCCGGGCTTCACAGTTGGTCGTTGCTGTAATAAGCAGGTCCAGTTGGGCATTGCAGACAGTAGCTGCTAAAGATTCATGTTGGCGGTCACCGCACGCTGTTGATGCGTAGCCCGAAGTGTGGATTTCGCTCGCTGTGTAGCGTGAAATGTCAGGTTCACTGGAGTTTCGCGTTGGCGGATGGCAAGGTCTTGGCACAAAGTAGCCTGTTTATGGACGAGAAGAGCACTAAAGTTAAGAATTTCTCCTTTTCTTTTAAGAGGATGTCAACTGATGCAACATTATGGGTCCAGGACCTGAGGGGCACCTCTTAAGGATCAGGAACTCACTCCAGCAGAGGCCAACAGGGCTCAGGCAGGTACAGTTGCAGGGACGCCTCTGGAACTTGTTGTGTCCCTGTAGATTGCTACAGGACGGCAATCAGCTTACTCTTGGAGTCACTTCCGCCTTCTTATGAAGGGTGCAGGTCCAGTCTGCCTTCTCAGGAAGCAAGGCAGGCCTCAAGCAGCAGGGTAGACCTCTGGCACCATGGCGGTCCTTATTCTGCAGGATGTTTATGTTTATGGACTTTGTAAAGCGCTCGTATACCAACGGTCTCATGGTGCTATGGGTAGAGGAGAACTATCTTTCGGGCTCTAACAGTAAGCTTGGGTGAATAACCATGTTTTAATTTTTTCCTAAAGCTGAAATATCCTGAGGTTAGTCTGATTTCAATTGTAAGGGAATTCCATGATGTGGGGCCTAATACCGAGAAGCGCGAGCCACCCATTCTCTTTCGTTTAAATCTTGGAATAGTCAACATGTTCATAGTCGCTGATCTAAGATACCATGTAGACAAGTATCTTGATGGATATGAACTTGGGTCTTGTTTCGTGGAGTGCGTTAAAAATCATACAACCGGTCTTAAACATGGACCACTGTATCACAGGGAGCCAGTGAAGCTGCTTCATTAACGGTTTAGTGTGACAGTGTTTCGGTTGCTGGAAGACTAGCCTAGCTGCTTGATTTTGAATGAGCTGTAACCTATGAGTTTGGCTGTCCGGGAGTCCTAAATATATGGAATTGGCATAATGCAACCGGGACATTATTAGTGCAAGCAGAATAGCTATGCTTGCCTTCCTGGAGAAAAATGTCTTGATTTTCTTAAAAGTCCTCAATTGATACATGCAAGTAGATGAGACAAGGCTAATCTGTTCCTGCATGGAAAGATTAGCATTTATCTTGATTCCCAGGCTTTTCACTGAGATTTTGGGTATGGGGGGGGATACCCAATGCAGCTGGCCAGTGTGCTGGTGACCACTGTTCTATTCTGTTGTTAGAAATAATTATCTCTTTTTTATCAGAGTTTAATTTGAGATAATTATGAGTCATCCACTCCTTGATGAAAAGCATAGTATGTTGGAATAAGCCCTTGGAGTAATTTGTATCATTAAGCGGGAAGATCAGCTGCATATCATCTGCATAATTATATACCTTCACTCCTCTTTCTTTTCTTGAAGAGCCTAAATCAGGGGACAGATGTATACATTAAACAGATGAGATGAGAGGGAAGACCCTTGAGGTACCCCACATGTGGTATTTACCCGGGAGGAATTAAAAGGTGCCAGTCTAACGGACTGGGAACACTCCTTTAAGAAAGAAAGCATCCAATCCAGGGCCGTGCCCCTCAGACCTGCCGCTGCCAATCTATCTGCTAGGATAGAGTGATCCACGGTATCAAAGGCAGCGGACAGGTCTAATAACACCAAGGCCTGAGTGCACCCCCCTGTCTGCACCTTCCTTCAGGTCATCCATAACCCTTAGGATAACTGATTCTGTAGAGTGCAATTGTCTGAAACCTGCCTGGTGGGAATCCAAAAAATTAGAGTCTTTGATGAAGGCACATAGGAGTTTAGCCACATGTGCCTCCAGCAGTTTGGCTAGGTATGGAAGGAGCGAGATAGGCCTGTAATTGCTCAGAGTGCTAGGATCTACCCCCCTTCTTTTATAAAGGCACTAACACTGCCTCTTTGAAGGCGGGTGGGACTACCCCTTGCTCCAGGGAGGTATTTAGAAGGGAGAGGAAGGTAGCTGGGATGTGAGCGAGCGAGCGAGGATCCTCTGGTTCAGGCGTGTACTGAAGAGTGAGTCTGAGGGTCTCCTTTTTATATCTGGCCCCCTCTCTGAAATGGAAGAAAGTTCTTGAGTCTTTCCCTCTACAGATGTCTGACTTCTCCGCCCATCTTCAAGTCTGGATGACTCATTCTGCCAGCACCAAGACGCTTCATTGTGTGGGTACCTTGGAGCAATACACAACGGCCATCACACCTAGTCATGTGACTCAGAAACAGGCTGCAGGCACCAAATTGTTAGGGCAAGAAAATGACAACTTTCTAAAAGTGGTATTTTCAGAATTGTGACTTAAAATCTAACATTACCATTCGAGGGGGGTTTACATTTCAGTTCCCTAGCCACCAAACATGACATTCCTACCTGCTCCCAAATATAGCTTCTTAAATGTAATAGGGTAACACAATGTTATCCTATGGGAGAGGTAGGCCTCACAATAGTGAGACCTGATGTAGGAGTTTTTCACTACCAGGACATGTAAAACCTTAAAAAAACATGTCCAGCTTTTTTAAGTACACCACACCCTCCCATATGGTCTGATTAAATGAAATGTGCCAGGCCCTGACCTTTCCTTTTCTTACTTATGAGTCACCCCTACGGTAGGCCCAAGGGGCCTTGTGGGCAGGGTGCAGTGTAGGTGAGAGGTAGGCCAGGCCATGCCCTGACGTGTGTGTTGCTTGTCCTGATAGTGAAATACTGCCAATTTAGTTGTTCACTATTTAAAGGCTATATGTCCCATGGGATAGAATGGGAGTTCATTTATAACATCTTATGAATATAGCTTCCCATTGGGACAAGATCCAACTCAGAATGTTAAGATGCATCTTTTAGTGAGGGTAATTTATACATTCTTGGTTTGAAAATACCACTTGTAGAAAGTAGGTATTTTCTTTTCTAATCATCCAGTGTGCATCTGCTGGGTTGTATATTAGCTGTCTGGCTTTGGAGTGGCAGGGGCTTGGGATGTGCATTCTGTTCAGACAGCCACTTGGGGGCAGGGGATAGGTGTGTCTTGCCTTTCCAGGGTGAGTCAGGCCTGGGCTGAGTGGACCTGGGCTGCATTCAGAGTAGGGGGAGGAGATTTCTTGTGCACCTGAATGGGCCTGGTGTGCTTAGACAATGCTGTCTCCACCTCCTGCCAGGAAACTGCACCAGAGAGGACAGAATTGGTTTTGGCTGGCCCAAGAGCTTCTCTGCCACAGAGAACAAAGGATTCGGTATTATTAAAAGAGGGGCCCAGACCCCAGACTTTGAGATCACTTCTGGGAATCAAGAGGAACTTTTGCAAAGGAGAAGACCTGAAGGAACTGAGGAGGAGTACTGCCCCTTTGCTGTTTGCTGTTTGGGGTTGGCATGTAGTGGCTGTTTCTGCCAAGGAAAGGACAAGGACTTTGCTGTGTGCTGTGTCCCCTTCTTGAGGAAGGGCTTGAATAGAATTTGCCTCCTGTTCTGAAGTCTCAGGGATACAAAGACTTCACCACCAGCTCCCCTGAACTTCCGTGCTGGGAGTTCTGACCTGCTAAGATGTGCCTCCTACAGTTTTGGACCTCTGGAAAACTGTTTGCTGCTGGGAGCTGGAAAAGTAACGCAACTTTGAGAAGCGCGATGCATCCGCATCTGTTTCCGAGGCATCACCAAAGAAATCGATGCATCGCCCACGTGGCTCGAGAAAGCGCTGCATGCCGAATCCTGTGCACTGACCCCTGACGCCCCAGATCTACGCACCGAATCCGGCAAGAACCAACACATCGTGGGAACGCGGCTGAGAGAACCACACAGTGTTGTTGCTGCCGCCGCATCCTAGCATCCCAGATCCTCAAGCACCGCATTTGGCCGTCACGCTGGCAATAACATCGGGGTCGCAGTAAAAAACAGACGCATCACCTCCCCGCACAGCAAGAAACCTTCGCATCACTTCCCCCTCAGTAAGGCACCAATGCATCACCGCCCCTGAAGTAAAGAACCTACGCATCACCTTCTCTGGGCGTAAGGATCCTACGCATCACCTTCCCTGCAGCGGTTTTTGTTTGGGTGCGCAACGCATCCAAGGTACTTTGTGTGAAAAGTGTTGCATCTGCAATTTGCTTTGAACAGAACTATTTTTACCTTTTTAAAAGTCATACTTGGATAACTGTATTGTGTATTTTTGCCGTTTTGGTTTTGTTTGGTTTAGATAAAGATTATTTATTTTTTTAAACTGGTTTGGTGTCCATTTGTTGTGTTTTCACTGTATTACTGTATGTGTTCACAAATGCTTTACACACTGCCTTCGAGATAAACCTATCTGCTTGTGCATTGCTACCAAGGGGGAGAGCAGGAGTCATTTTAGAAGTAAGTCCCCCTTACACTGACTAGGAAGAAGGGTCCCTACTTCGACAACGGTGCAATCAATTGCCAACTAGAGATGCCCATTTCTAACAACCTCTCTGTGGTGTTTGATACGATATCACATGAGATGCTGCTACACCAACAGGCCTCCATTGGGGTGGAGGGGAAGGCGCTAGCCTGGTTGTGCTCCTTTTTGAAGCATAGAGATCAGGCAGTATAGCTTAAACCATTTTTCTCTGAGACAAAGAACCTCAAGTGTGGAGTTCCCTAGGGTTCGGCCCTGAGCCACACACTTATTAATATACATATTATTCCCCCTGGCATACCTAATATAATTATTAGGTGTCCAGGTGGTCTTCGATGCAGATGACACCCAGCTTTTGCTGACTTATAACAACAATGCATCGGAGGCCAAGGCACCTTAGCACTACTATGCCTATCTTTGCATCTGTTTGTGCTTTAGAAATCCTTCCAGTCATTCATCTTTTTTCTTATGCTTCTATTCAATGTATTTAACCCCTTCCCCGCGGGGCTAATTCCCCCGCTGTGCTGGAGGAAGGGGGGCGCGTGCAGCGCCGCAGTGCTCATGATGAGCTTAGCGGCGCTGTGCTCATGACGAGCTAAGCTCGTCATGACCAAGCCCATTTTAATAGAACGCTCAGCGCAGCAGGGGAATTATCCCAGCGTGTGAGCGACGCGCGTGTCATGACAAGCTCAGCTCGTCATGAGCACAGCGGTACCGTGACTCATGACGAGCTGAGCTAGTCCTGAGCACGGATGAGGTTAAGACCCCCTTGGGTGTGTTTATGAGATCTGTGCTGTATGTCGTGTACAGAACAGATGATACCCAGATTGTTGTTTCTTTCCATCACCATCTACAAAAAAACAGCGGGTTTCCACTTGTATGCTAGCCATCTTGGAGTGGATGAACCACGTTTTCTGAACCTTAATGCAAGAAAAATCTGTTTTCATGTTACCTTAGTCACATTCAATTACTTCGTGATGCTCTGAGCTATACATAAACTCTTGCCCTATTTTCCTGTCCCTGCATGGAAAACCAATGTCCAGGCTCCTATTTCTTTTTATTCGACTCTGTCAATAACCTATGCCTGGAATCTTATCTTATGGAAAGGTTCAAGTGTGTAACAAATGTGGGGTCATGGGTCATTCTAAACTTCCCTTGAAGGATATTCCTTTTCTACCTTATTTTATGCTGCCTGTGTTCAGCTAATGTGTTTAAGTGTTTACAAAACCCATTTGCTTTAATGTATAATAGGTGTGTAGAGGTATTGAACATGTTATACATTTCTGGATTGAAGAGTAACTTTCTGTGCAGATGACCGTTGATGACTTGTGACCATATGTTCTGCACACATTTTTTGGTTCTGCAGAAAACAGGGTAACGATTTTACGTAGTACCTACTAAGTAATGGAAGCAGCATTGAGTAATTAGACATAATCATCTCAGCATGACATAACATAGAAGATTGTGTGCGCCAGGTACTAACATATGTACATTTGCTTCTTTTGATTGAGAAGATGGGTTATCTGTAAAGGTTTCACCACAGTTAAAAGGGTGCAGATAGTATGATCGTTAGCACCTTCAGACCTTGGTTATTTTAAGCGAATAGTGTCTTTTCTGACAAGTGTTGCATAGAGTGTATACTGTTCTTACTAGATAATTTTAATACCCTGTGATGTATTGCTCAAGAGAGTTTTTCTGACATATTCCCCTAACTATAAAGTTACTTTAACCTTTGTTTTTGTCATTGAATTTCGAAGCTTTTTAAAAAAAAAATGAAAACCGACCTATTTATCACACTTAATTACAATATTAGTTTAACCTTTGTTTTTTTTCAGTGGATTTCTTATTTTTTTAATGCAATGTAATATTTTATTACCATACGTAAAGCCAACTCCTGGAAGTGCCACTGTGGGTGGTTGACCACAGCACCTGCAGCCAAGCTCTGTAACAAACTCCCCACAGGCATCCAACTCCACGCTGAATACGGCCTTCACCCGTGCATAGCAGGGGGTTGGCCATAGTGCTTGGTCTGTGGTCAGGCCCTGTGGCCAACCCACCCAGAGGCAGCCAACCACACGCTGCACACAGCCTTTGGTCATGCGCAGCTGGGTTTTAGCCACAGGGCTTGACCTGCCCCCAGGCCCTGTGGCGAAATTCCCAGCAGGCTGCTAACCTCTTGCCGCGTGCAGGTTTTTGTGTGCACTGTGTAGCGTTGGCCTTCGGGCTCCGGGGCCCCATCCTCTGTGACACAACATATATATTAAGGGGAGAGGGGCATCCAGCCCCCTTCCAAACCCTTTATTGGCATTGGGAAACGCATCCCCGGAGCCAGTTTCAATAAAAAGGGGAGAGAGGCTGTCAGACCTGGCATCCTTGGCGTGGTTTTCCCCTAATTTTTTGCCTTCATACCTCCTGTTTTTGCTAACTTCATTTTTGTTGGCTTTAGGACTCTGCTCACTCTACCACTACTAACCAGTGCTATAGTGCTTGTGCTTTTCTACTAAAACATAGTTTTACCGTAGCGGAACAGACGCATCTCTGCTGCTTCGTGGATAGGACCGATCGCAAAGACCTGCATCGCATTGCAGCCCCACTGAAACCGCCGCATCACCCCGGCAGCACAATGCATGCCCTCGTATCCCACATCAACAGCAACCCTGACAACTACGTTAGACTAAGCATTGCAGCCGTGCAGCTCCTCTGAACTGACACATTGCCCTGACTGTGCGCTGCATCCTTGATGCCAGACTTTGCATCGCAAGCCCTGTCGACCGGATCCTCAACGATGACTCAGGCCCTCGCATTGCAGCCTCACTGCATCTCTGAACCGACACAATGCATATTCAACGCAGATCCTCACAACACTACGCAAACCATGATTTAGGGTACTTTCTTCAGCGGGCCTAACTGGGTCCCTGCAGCTGGCCTGCACTTGATCGTGGTCAGCCTCAACTTTTGACTTTGTCCTGGTCTGGTGCGACCAGATATCCACAGTTGACACTATGCTTTTTGGTGCTATTTTGACCTACGTATATAAAACGGAATATCTCCGGTACTACTAATTGGATTTTTGCCATTTTGTTCTTGTTTTATTTATTAATGATCGTTGTAGTTTTCTAAATTGGTGTGGACTTCTTGTGTTGTGTGTTTTAAACGTGCGACACTGATTGAAGTGTTGCAGAAATACTTTACACATTATCTCTAGGTTAAGCCTTACTGATGTTACTCCCCCTCCCCCCTGTAATACCTGCCGCCGAGTCTTTATGGGCCCCGGGGACCCCATCCACCAGGACCGTACCTTATTGTAAAGGGGAGGTTGGGGCACAAGACCTCCTTCACCGAGTCAGCTCAGGACCCAGGGATTCAATCCCTGGGGCTGCCTTTTTTTTTTTTTAAAGGGGATGGTGGCCATGCAGCCCCCCTCCATCAGCTTCTTTGTGCCCTGGGAACACCATCTATTTTTCCCATGTTGCTGGCAGCCAGTTAGATGACCCAAGGTAAAAAAAAAGCTGCCTTTGCCAATCAAAACACTTTATTTTTTAATTGCCGCTCCTGCGAGACTCAATAGATTCTCATTGTCCCAAATGTTCAGATATACAATTATTTTTCAACCTTAATTTCTCAAAAACTGGATTTACACCAAATCACAAATAGCATAATCTGCGGACCAAGATATAGCTTCCTCTCAAATTTGGTATAATTTCAATCTGCAGTTTTTGCTGTAGCCCTGCCTAAAAAAGCCCAAGGAAGATGTATTGGAATTTCTTTCTTGGCTCCCGGTTGACCGATCGCCCCGAAACTTTTCATGCACAAACCAGTTAAAAAGTAGCATGTTTTTGAAAAGTATTTTGGTGATTCGTTTGATGTTGCCAAAGTTATTAGCAAAACAAAAAAGGCATTTCCAATGGAAATGTTAACTTAGCTATAACTACCCAATTGCGCCCGCTACTGAGTAATACATGCATGCATTTGATCTCTATTATACTGTCATTATTCAGTTGCTCAATTGGTTCATGCGTACTCCAACATTTCCTGACAAATGCCAGCACATGTGCACCAGCATTGTAGGAATGCACTGTCTCCTTTGAGACATTAATACAGGAAGTGTTCTTAATACTTCCGTTTCAATCTTGACAAGATTAGCAAGTATTTAAACCTCAAGAACTCGGACCAACTATTTCTACACACTCTCCTCCTTCGTCCCTAATGTTCCATCTATGATGCATGTTTCAGTTTCTGCGTATCTCCTTCTCAGTAGCCTTGGCCTCAAGAATGGCTATCTCTAGTCTTCTAGATGGTTGGAGCTCAGCAGGAGTGAACCCAGTAATGCTAGGGAACATTGAGAAGGGGGCATAGATTATGATTGTAGCAGGGCAATGTTGGTGCTGTCAGGCCCAGCACTGTGTGACCCAGTACCTGGGAATCTGTAAACCTTCTGAGGGCCCTAAACTAATATGCTATCCTCTGAGGACCCTAATTTAATCTGCTACCCTCGGAGGGCCTTAACCTAATGTTAGTCTTCTGCTCAGAAGCTCCTTCCACACTGGACTGGTAAGAAAGAATTATGTCCAGCAACTGATTTGTATTTGGGCCTAGTTCACTTGTCCTTGCAAATATTTTCCGGTTTTTGCAACTTTAGTGCCCTCTCAGCAGTTTTATTCCCTATATATCCTAGCTCCTGACTGGTTCATCTTACTAATATACTGGGCCCTACTAAGTGGAGCCTAGTGGCTGGAATCTACTAACCCTTTTCTATGTGGCCCTGTGGCATTCTGTGGCTATTGGGCAGTATCCCACTAAGTACTTTGGTTTACCGCTGATGTCCTAGTGCCTTAATATCATACCACTTCAATTGAATAACCGGGTTACTCCCTTTAGTCACTTAATTGTCTCAAGATAGTGTGAAAGAACAGCCTGTCAAGATACTGTGAAAAGTGTTAGCATTAGGAGCACTGCTATGGTATGAAACAGAAGACTAACATCTGGTTCCCGTCAGTATTTTACCTTTTAAGAAGAAAGGGGCTATTATTAACAGTCAGGCAATTAGTTAATTTAAACATAGGAATTATACGTAAATCCAAAGTTCTAGCACAGGGGTGTGGAATTTAATAAAATATCTACTTGTCCATGGGGTAGGTTGCTTCATAAATCTACTTGTCCTGTAACAAAATACACTTGTCCCTTTTGTGCCATGTAATGCAGCAACAAATTATGGCAGCAATCTCATTATACAAAATCTCTGATATTGTGTCTCTGTTTAAGCCAGGGCTCATACCATGGTAGGGTTTGAATACTAGCAATTCCCTAATGATGCAACTTTTCTGCAGATCTACGTACTGGGGCTGAAGGTAGTTGTATGCAGTAGTTCCTGGGTTGGAATGACCTTTAGAGTCTGCAGGTGGTGCCTGGTATGTAGTGCATGTCAATGCCGTGCACAGTCCATTTACACTGCGAGTGGGTCTGCAGCTCGCAGATCAACCCGCAATGTAAAGGTGCCAGGATGGGCTTGCCAGTGTGGCAGGCACATCCTAATGTACATGATGGAACCACTGCGACTTCGGCGGTCGGTCCCAGGTTCCTTTGCGATGGCGAGTGGACTTTGTTAGCCCGTCCGCCCGCCATTGTAAAGGACCCCTTAGTATTAAGCAAATAAACAAACTGACAGAGTGTACTCCCAAAGAGGAAAACCAACTGACTAAGTATAGAGTAAATTATCAGACCTACTTAGAGTCTGCCCTCTAAGCAAACCCAGAAAGAACTACCTTGTCTACAATATACAGTAGGTTTTAAAACCGTGCGTGTGCGATTCCTTTTGGTCCACGGTATTGGTGTTTGCGGTCGTCTTCTTTAGAAAGATAGCACGTAATAGGCCATAGGCAGTCATGTTGCTCTGCCCATGGTCTATTGGTGTCTGTTACCCGCACGCCAACATCTGTTTTCAATTATCGTGCCCAGACACGGGCGCAATAATTGAAAACAGATCGCTCGATGTGGTGCACACGCACGCACCACTCGCGGGATTGTCATACCATGTTTTCAGTATTTGAAGGCCTCGCTGAGAATGCTCCTTGCCGCTGTCCTCTTCATTGGGTCAAGTGCCCTCCACTTAGTCCCTATGGAGGTTCTGAGACTCCTGGCTCTTTTCATACGTGGCACTGCAATTGAGACTGCAGTGCTTAGGGCGAAAAGTTTGGCATCTTGACACATTGCGTCATCTTGATGACTTAACACCACCATGCCTCCCTTTCTCTCCCTCCCCCAGTTTCTTCACCTACGAGCTGTGAATGCTTGTTGTTTTAATGGACTGATTACGAAAGGGAAATGGTAAGCCCTTGCAGCTTATTAAAAGCTTTCATATTTTTTAAAGCAAAGTTTTTGTATTTATTTTGCTATGTCATGATGATGGGAGAATGTTGAAAAAGGGTACAAACCCGCCCGGCTCCTGTCACCCCTAGCCCCCCCCCACTCCCCCAACGCCCTCCCCCTTTCACTCCATCACACTGGACATTGTTTTGCTTCTCTTGCGCCCTGAAGTAACATACAGCGCTTTACAAAATTCTGAAATAAATAAGAGACAGCAGATTGGGCATTACCGGATCTACTGCAAGGCATGGGTAATTCAGGACTCCTTGGGTGAGATAGCCGAGGCATTCCCAGCCTAGTAGGGGGCAACGTGGGCAATGCCAGGCCTATAGAAAGACTCAGGTAGGGGCAACGAAGGCCTTGCCCCAGGGCATTCCCGGGACACCACACAGCTACAAGCTGGCAGAAAATGAGCCTGGCCAACCACAGACTTGAAACAGAGACTGCTCGAGACAGACCAGACCACAGGCCAGGGAGGGCAGAGTATTCCAGCAGTGTGACAAGACACAAACACCCACTGCGGGATGCTTGTCTCCTACACACAGGCCTGTGGGACCATCCCTGCCCAGCGCTGTGTCTGGAAAATATGAGAAAAGCAGAAGTGGCCAGATGTCTCTTATGTGAGGAAACATCAGAAATGGAAGGAACATATGTCTGGTCATGTCACCAGAAAAGACAGACAACTGCATCCTTCCAAGTGAATGGCCTGGAAAGGTGTCTGTGAAGTGAAGGACATGTGTGTAAGGTGGGATGCTGCCTGCCTGGAACGCATGTTGGTGGCGTGTTCTTATAGGGTCACGCCAATAGGCGTGGTCCGTCCCCACCCATGTATCAGGCGTGCAAGATTGACAGACACCCAAAGCAGAGCAATAAACAGCTGCACACCAATGAAGCACGACAAACTTCCGTGCCCTCAGCTCTGCTTCCATGTTCACGCCTTCCGTGCAGCTGCTAGGCGCTATAATCACGCACACAGAAGTCACAAGACCACCACCTACTATGAAACACGCCTAAATACAGGGTCCATGGTCCACTTTAACTCTAGTGGGTGAGAATTCAGAACCGTACAGGGCCCCCATCCCCAAAGCACATCGAGGCCGCAGTGGAAAGGCGCTATAGGTGCTATGCATGTGACTTAAAAGCATGGGTTTTTGGAAGGCTGTAACTATTTTATAGCACCCCCACTGCTTTAGAAGTGGGTCACTTGGTAGTCAATACTGCGCTGGGGGCCATGCACGATCGGCCCGGGGCCAGGCCGTGGTGTTGTTTGGGGACTGCCAATTAGTACTGGCCCACTGGTACTGGTCCTGGGCTCTTTGTGCCATCCTGCGTTTCGGGGCCTCCTTTTCCAGGTGTCCTTCAACCCATCTCCCGGCCCTGTATCTTTGTATCTGTGCACCTCATCTCGTACCCGCCTCCTGCCCTGGGTGTCCTTGTACCCACCTCCTTGTACCCATCACCTTGTACCCGCCTCCCTGTACCCACCTCCTTGTACCCACCTCCTTGTACCCGATTCTCTGTGCCCACCTCCCTGTAGTCACCTGTTAGTACTCATCTCTTCTCACCCACCTTCTTTTCTGGGTGTCCTTGTACCCACCTCCCTGTTCCTGCCTCCCTGTTCCTGCCTCCCTGTAGCTGCCTCCCTGTACCTGCCTCCCTGTACCCCCCTCTTTGTACCCCCCTCTTTGTACCCCCCTCTTTGTACCCCCCTCTTTGTACCCCCCTCTTTGTACCCCCCTCTTTGTAACCCCCTCTTTGTACCCCCTCTTTGTACCCCCCTCTTTGTACCCTCCTCCCTGTACCCACCTCCTTGTACCCACCTTGTGCAAGGAGTGTTTAACCCTTGCAAGCCTGGTACAGAGTGTTTAACCTTTGCAGGCCTGGTGAAAAGAGTGTTTCACTCTTGGGCCTGGTGCAAAGACAGCTTAACCCTTGCAGGCCTTGTGCAAAGATCCTACTGGAGGAGATTTTTTTAGGGGGAATTTTATATAGCGCCAACTCGACCCCGAAGGTATTGGAGCGCTTTACATAATTTTAATGCCACTCAACCTCTTAACACAGAGCACCCTACAACATGCCCCCCTCCAAATTCAGAGCCGCTCCTGACCCTTATCCTGCCCTTATAACTCCCCCATCAACACCTTCTAATCACAGTGGTCTTCAAACTTTTTAATTCTGCGCATCCCCTCACTGCAGATAACAAGAATTTCCAATGTAAATGTAAATGTAGGTGTACTTATATAGCGCAAACCTGTCACCCAAAGAAAGGGCATCCTGGCGCTTGCTTAGGGAACCCGTCCTGGTATTCCCCTGTGAGAAACCCCGGCAGGGTGTCCACCGGGTGTCCACAAGGTGAAAGCCAGGCATCCCGCCGCGAGGGGCCGTAGTGGAGATTAAGCAAGCTATTGCCCAGAGTTGCAGAGTGTGACCCCGTGATTCGAGTAGGCACCGGAGCGAGAATTGTCGAGTCCATGGAATTTTGAGCCCGAGACCCGCCGAGGCGGGGAATCGAACCCTGGTCCACGGTCGATCTCAGCTTCCGGGTCTGCCGCCTCTAACCACTGAGCCACGCTTCTCCAATGCAATAGCTCTCGCATTATTAAAGTTTGAGCTATTGGTGTTGCATTATTTAGCAATGCCAATAGCTCAAACTTTAATAATGCGAGACCTTTTGCATTGCAAATGCTTGTTTATATAGCAGAGCAATACAATAGACTGTTCAGCTTATAAATTTCATACACAGAGCATTAGCAGGAAACCTTAGAAAGTAATAAAGTAAAGGAACCTCTCGGACATTGCTTCCTTGATAGAACATTGTAGACACCACTGTTAAGCCTTCTTTTTGATGATTTTACTGCAATGGAAAAGCACACAAGCATACACAGAGATTGGGAGAAAGGCTTTGCTCACATAAAATAAATCTGCACTATTATTCTGCAAATGGAACATAACTGCGGCCTAGTCGGCTAACTGAACCACAGTAAAATCGGGCATCATTTATAATTCGTAAAAACCCGTTCACACCAGTATGTGAACTTTATTTTCTTAGGATGTTCCCTATGAGTCTTTGACTTTAGTGTGTCTTTGAAACATTTGCAGTTCTAGTTTGGAAACCTAAATATGTTGTGCCACCAAAATCCTCGAACTCTCAGATTCTCTGTCTCCCTCTCCAATGTTGCTACCTTGCTTATCAAGATATCTGAGTGCTTTTAATTTTGTAATGAGGGCGCTAGTTTGATGTCAATATTGTTGATGGCATATGTTAGTTTTGCTATCACCTGCAGCCATACTTAGCTTGCTTCGAAACCTATTTCTATCCCTAGAAGAAAATCTTGGTCTGTAGGTTATCACCTTTCCCCATAGTGCTGATGCACAGAACTTATCTGCGCTAACTGGGTGTCAGTGCTTCATGCTCCCGTGCTGGCAAATGCCTGCCAACCCAGATTGCTGTTTTAATAAATAGCACTGTCTAATTTGAATCATTAATTCAATATGTGTAGTGCAGAGGAAGGCATGTCAGAAACAATGAGATCTCCATTGAGCTGGCTCTTAAAGATCTCTGATGCTCAAGAGTCACAACCCCTCTACCAATGATCCAGCAAGATTGCAATGGCTTCAAACTGGGCAAGTCAACACAGGGAACCCTACAAACCGAAGTCCTCTTCCTTACTCAGCTTGTTCAGTTATTAGGTAGGATAATTAATGCCCAGGTACTCCACAGGAGCAAACTGAGTTGTCTGAAAGAATCCTAGTTGAAAAGCCAGATTTGCAGTTTTCTTTGCAATTCGACAAAGGAGCTGGCTCCTCTGATCTCAGAGTGAGCATGTTCCCGTCTTGGAGCACTTTAGCGTACCCGATGCAGGGTGTTAGAACTTGGGGGTCTCTAGTTGGCAGAGGTAGGTACCACTGTCCAAATAGGGACCCTTGCTTCTAGTCAGGGTCAGGAGGTAACAATCTTAGATAAAACTTGGTAGCTTGGCAGGAGCAGTCAATGCTTATCAAAGGCATTGTGTAAAGTATTTGTACCAAAACTCACAGTAACACAGTGAAATACCACAAACTGACTCCACAACAGTTTAGAAAAGTAAAGGTATTTAATCTAAACTACACAAGACCAAAAAGACAAAATTCCAACATACACAGTTCAAGAATATGGTTGCAAAAGAGTTCTTAATGTTAGCGTTGGAATAATCCACAGTTGCGTGAAAAGTTCACAGTTGCGTCACGTTTAGCCACAGCACCTTTGTTAGCGATAAAAAGTTCCAAGCACAGAAGCTGTAGCGGTGGAAAACAAGCGATGCGTTGCTCCTGAGACCCTGGGGAGGCGTTAGCGACAGCCCCACTGCAGCAGCGGACGTGTTGCGACGAATCCGGTCTGTATGGGGAGGAAGGCTATGACTTGTATGGATTCCGGTGCGTAGGTTCCGTAGGAAGTTTTCTCCCGCAAAGGCACGATGCTATGATTCTCGGGGGCTGCGATGATCTCCGGGGCGACGATGCGCAGTCCAGCGGCGATCTTCCTCTCGCAGCCCCTCGATGCGATGGCTCTGCGACGATTCTCGCAGCAACGTGATGCGTGATCTCACCCAGCGGCGTCAGGCTCTGCGACGATGTTTGCAGCGGCGGAAATCTTCCCGCTAACGAAGGGTGCAGCTTCTTCAGGCAGCGGCGACAGGCGCTGCGATTATCTCGGTCTTCGTAGCGGCGGGAATTTCTCGCTCTGCCGGGTATGCAACAAAACTTGTAGAAAGTTCTTTAAAAGTGTGATTTCCAGCTCCTCAACACATGTACAACTTCCAGAGGCACCGCAACTGGCCCAAGCACTCTAGGAAGGACAGAACTCTCTCCGTAGAGTTCAGGGGGGAAGCTGGGGGCAAAGTCCTTTTGTTCCTGGGGCTTCTTAACAGGGAGCCAGCTCTACTCAGGCCCTTGGAGATTTCTTCAAGCAAGGGGACACAGCACAAAGCAAAGTCCTTCCCCTCTCCTTGGCAGCAAAGCAACTGCAGGTCAGTCCAGCATCACACAGCAGGACAGTCTTCCTTCTTCAGTCTTCCAGCTTTCTCCATGGCAGAGGTTCCTTCTTGATTCCAGGATGATCTAATTTTCTGTAGTCAGGGGTCCTGTATTTATACCCCTAAAAGTCTTTGTTCCCTTTGTGCAGGAGGGCTCTGAGCCAGGTCTGAACCAGTTCTGGGTGTTCCTTGAGCACTTTGTTTTCCTGGCTTCTCCTTTCCTTTCAGAGAGAGGGGCAGGGTCGTCAACCGCCCAGCAGGAGGTGGAGCCAGCATTGTGGAGGGAAAGCACAGCCCTGGAGCACTTTGTTGACATGATTCCTTCTCTCCTTTCACAGTGCAGGGCAGAGACATCAGACGCACCACAGAGGGTGGAGCCAGCGCTGTGGGGGCGGGCACAGTCCTATTCAGGTTCCAGGTGCAACTCCTCCCTCCCATCTAGATGCAGATCTCTCTATTCACCACTGGGCAGACTCATTCTGTCTGCTGGAATCCCCCAGCCCTGTCACTCACAAACCAGACAGTCAATTCACCAATCAGCCAAGGCACACAGAAAGGCCAGAGAAGAGAACAGCTACTTTCTAAAAGTGCTGTTCTCAAATACAGGATTTAAAAAACACCTTTCCTAAAAGATGTGTTATTAAATTCTGAGTTCAGGGATACCAGACTTTTATGTCCTACCTTGCTCCTATGGGAAGATATGCTGGTAGCCACTTTAGCCAGCATTCCCCATGATAGCCTATGGGCAAGGTAGCCTTACAATAGTGAAAAACGAAAATGGCTGTCATTCACTACCAGAGCATGTCACCTGCACTAGTACATGCTCTACCTTTCACACACACTGCACCCTGCCCAAGGGGGTACCGTGGGCCTTCCATAGAGGTAACCAATGTGTACAGAAAGGGATGGGTTAGGCCTGGTCAGTGGGGTCACTGACCAGGAGGACATGGCACTTCACAGACTGCACACAGGCACTGCGGTGGCAGGCCTGAGACACCATTTTAGGGCTACTCATGTGGGTGGCACAATCAGTGCTGCAGGCCCACTAATAGCATTTGAATCACCAGCCCTGGCACACTTAGTGCACTTTACTAGGGACTTCCTGGTAAAACAAATATGCCAATCATGGATAACCAATCACAATAACAATTTACACAGAGAGCACTTGCACTCTGACACTGATCAGCAGTGGCAGAGTGCCCAAAGCATCTAAACCAGGAAAAACGAAATCCAGCACAGCATCAAAAATACAGGAGGTAGAGGCAAAAAGATAGGGGGAAACCACGCCAAGGATGCCAGGTCTAACACAGGGCATGTAAGTGAGGGGTAGACCACCTGATCTGAGGTGTATGGACAGGATGTGGAAGTGGATGCGGTCGTTGAGGTTAGGTTTGCCTAGGTTGTGTAGTGCTTTGCATGTCAGGGTGAGGAGTTTGACTGGAGTGTGTTCCTCGATAGGGAGCCAGTGGAGGTCCTTCTGGTGCTTGGAGATGTGCGCTCGAGGAGTGTTCAGTATAATTCCAGCAGCTGCATTTTGTACAGCTTTGAGACTGTTGAGAAGCTTGTCAGCGATGACAGCGAAGAGTGCGTTGTCATAGTCTTGCTGATTATGAGGACGGGGGTCACCATTCTGCGGGTGTGAAGTGGTAGCCAGTTGAATATTTTCCTGTGGAGCTTGAGGATGTGGTAGCGCATTGCTGATAAAGTGTTTACTTGACTGGCTATGGAGATCTTACTATCGATAATGATGCCTGTGCTTGCCGGACAGTACCACTTTGGTTTTGTCACCATTGAACTTGAGGATGTTGCTTTTTACCCAGTCTGCTGTGTTAGAAATGCTTGTGACAACATTGGATTGCGTGATAGGCCTGTCTTCTGAGAAGGGGAGGACAGGTTGTGTGGCATCTGCATAGGAGACAATTCTGAAGTCATGAGATCGGACGATGGTGGCGAGAGGGGTCATGTTGATGTTGAATAGGATGGTGCTCAGGCGGGAGCCCTGTAGGATGCCACAGATCAGTTTGGTGGTATCTGATTGGAAGAGGGTCAGGCTGACCATTTGGGAGCATTTAGTTAGGAAGGAGTGGATCCATTTAAGGGAAGGCCTCTGATTCTAGCCTTGTGAAGGCTCTGGATGAGGATGGGGTGGGGGACAGTTTTGAAGCGTCTGCAGGATCTCTTAATCACTGATGAGAAAAATGTCATCCATGGGGGCGAGGAGGGCTTTCCCATTGCTGTCGTGGCTCTGAAGCCAAATTGAGACTGGTAAAGGCGGGGGATGGTTTTGAGGTAGAGGGTGAGGTGTGAGTGGATCGTTTTTTCTAGGACTTTGGCTGAGTAGGGCCGAAGGGAGATGGGCCTGTAGTTAGGCATGGTTTGAGGATCTGCTAAGGTATCTTAAGGCACTGTGGTATATTGGCATTTTTCCAAGGTTCCGGGGTGGTTGTTAAGAGCGAGAGGTTGTGTATTGAGGTGAGTTCAGTACAGTAGGGGTCCAGTCCTCTTACAAGCATTTCATGAAGACAGCGGTCCGAGAGTGCTCCAGATTTGCTGGACCACATTGTGTTGGTGATTACCATTGGTGGAAATATCTGTTCAGCTTGTCAGAGAGGGTCCTGGTCGGATGCTGGTTGCTGTGAAGGGAATTCCAAGAGTTGTGGGATCAGGGTGGGGGACAAAGTTGTTGTAGAAGGTTTTGATTTTCTCTGAGAAGTGGATGGATACGTCCTGAGAAGGGGTGATAGCTATGGGCTGGCGGTTGGATGTGTGAACTCATTGACTATGGCAGAGGTCTCTTTAGCAAAGTTTTGACTGTTCTGTATGCTATAGGAGAGGGCCCGATGTTTGGTTACTTTGATGAACTTTTGGTAGATCCTTAGGACTGATTTCTAGGACGTTCTCAGTGATGTCATGGTTGAGCCTCCAGTGCCGTTCCAAGCGTTTGCAGTGGCACTATCTGAGTCTGAGGTCTTTGGTGTACTAGCTGGCACAAGACATGGTATGGTGTTGGTTTGAATTGGGACCAGGTCATCACTGCAGGGTCTGGTGTTGGTTTGAATTGAGACCAGGTCATCACTGCAGGTGGTTATCCACACGTTGAAGTTAGATACACTGCAGGTTAAGATGGTGGGCTGAGGGCCTTGTGGGCAAGGACTGCCTTGTTCTTTGGGTGATGATTTTGTTTAATTGTTATCAGGCAATCCTGGTTTTGTCATGTTTTGTCTTGTTGAGTAGTTGGATGTTCAGTTGGATGGGGTAGTGGTCAGTCCAGGTGAGAGTGATGGGGTGTCTACCAAGATGTTGGGAAAGTTGCTGAAGAAGGGTTTGAGTTGGTGTCCTTCCATGTGGGTGGCTCCTTTGCATCGTTTGGTGAGGCCTAGAATTCTGATGCCTTTTTAGAGGTTGGTGGCATAACATTGGTGTTTGTTTGATCAAATAGGTGGAAGATGAGGTCGCCTAGCAGGATGAAGGCATTGGATGCTGACGGCTACAGTGTGATAAGGTCGATGAGGGCAGAGCTATAGTTGGATCTGGTTCCAGGGGGATGATTAAAGAGGGCGCTGCACATAGTGGAGGTGTTGAGAAGGTTGATTTTGAAGGACAGAAGTTCCACCCATCCGTGGTTGTTGGCTGAAGTGGTAGTGCAATTAAAACGTTTACGATGCATGATGGCTAAGAAGCTCAAGGTTTGTTGGCGCTGTCATGTTTGTTGATTTTGAAGCTGATGGAGGGTATGGTGATGGCAATTGCATGGTTGAGCTAGGTTTCTGTGAGAAAGAGCAGATTGGGGAGAGATCCTCTAATAGGTCACAGGCTCCGATGGCGTGCTTGCCCATGGAGTGGGTGTTGAGGAGGCATTGGAGGGAGCCGTGTATTTTGGGGTTTGTGGTTCTCGGGCGGGTATTTATTTATTTATTTATTTTTTCAGTTTATAGAGCGCGGCAGCTACCCAAAAAGGGTTTCCCGGCGCATGAGGAAGTGGAGCTTGCTGTGAGAGTTGAAGGGGCAATGCTGTTACTCATGCATAAGAAATGGCACGTGGGGCAGGAGAAGGCCGTTGCAGTCCGAGCAGGGGAGACACAGGTCTATGGTGACTAGGGTTGAAGGAGAGGAGCTTGTGGGCCGAGTAGCAGCGCATGGCGCCAGATAGACCAGGGTTTCTGGTGCTAAGCTGCAGTGGGGTGCATGCAGGTGCACATGGGCTTGCCTTCTCATGCCTTCAGCTTGTCACCGCCCCCAGCGCAGCTGCACAGGAAGGCACTAGCCACCATGCACTGCAGTGCATAGTGCAAGAGAGTCTCTGGGTAGTCTGCAGCCAGATGCCCAAACTCACTACACCTCTCCTAGAAGGCAGAGGTGAGGATGGCAACGCCCCAGCGTTAGTCACTCTTTGTCATTGAAAGCCATATGGAAGAGTCCTTGGTACCCTGCTGGATCGCTTCTGATCTCTTTATTTCTCCTGGTTGCAGAACAGTCCTATTTCCCTCAGTCCTCTCAGCTGATATCAGCTTGAGTGCCCCGAAGCCGCAGTTCAAGAATCCACAACAGGTCATCAACAGCTGCAGGTGGAGGGACGTGTGGCTCACGTTTGTAGACCCAGGCCCATTAACTGGTTAGTCTCCATAACAGCAAAATGCCTGTTGTAATCACTTACAGGTCACACGTACTCGCTCTTTTTCATTGTATTGGAACAGGATACATGCAAGATGATGACTTTGACCAACAAGGCCACAGAGTTCTTTTAAGAGCATCACTTTCGACTGGCAGCACTCGTGTGACTTCCAACACCAAATTAATTTTAAGCAGGATTGGAAACACGTATACATGAAAAAGGAGACTTATTGAAGTGAAACGACTTTAGCAAAAAACAACAGGCATAGCCTAATATCTGGTTGTTGTCACTGTCACCTAGAATAGAGTTCAAGCAAACCATAGATACAAATTTCCTTTTTTTTTAAAGCCTACCTTGGTTTGTTTTAGTATTTATTTTGTTAATATTTATATTTTGCAAATTATTAAAACATATATATATATATAAAGTCGTAGAGCACTATTATGAGGGCCATTCTTATTTTCTAACCAGAGATGACTTTCAGTGCAGTTGTGGCTCGTTGTGATTTCAAAGCATTTATTAAGGTCCATCCTATGTTAGCCATGAAGCTTACCTTACCTGTGCTTTGTTATGAGAGCAGCATCTGCCCCGTCTTCTATTGGCGCATAGTGTTAAATTAGCAGTAGGTTTTAGTGGCCTGTTAAAGGACCAGACTCTGAGGTGCTTGCTGTACTTGAGCAACTGTTTGGGAGTGTCCTCTGAAATCTTCTGAGTATAGAGCAGTGCTCTTTAATTATGCCCAGGGGAAAGGCACTTACCTCCCACTGCCCGAAGCACTGGTGCCCTAAGCCTCACCGAACCCACATCTGTTTCTGTTTGTCGTCCATCATGGCGGAGCTTGTGTCTTTACTTAAATCCTCATCACTCTCTCTTTCATTGTTGCAGCTGGAACGAGTGGCTGAGACTCCCCGTGAAGTACCCTGACCTGCCGCGGAGTGCGCAAGTCGCTCTGACCGTCTGGGATGTGTACGGACCTGGCAAAGCGGTTCCTGTCGGTGGGACAACAGTGTCACTCTTTGGAAAATATGGGTATGCAATGCTTTGTGGAGCAAGCGAGTACCTCCTGGGGAGGGGCTGGTGGGCTTATTTTATTTTTAAATATGTTTCATTGGTTTTATAGCCACATGCAAAAAACACGACACACTCGTTATGGATATAATTCTCCCGTGTAAGTAGTAATCGTAGGTTACATAAATGGAATTAACACACAATACTGGTTAGAAGTGATCCTGCTTCAGGGACAACAGACGAGTACAGTTACAATCATAGGGCAACATGAGGTCCCGCAACAAAGCTGAACCGTGTCGAATGAATGGCACCAAAGTAACTGGGAGCGGGGCGAGGCGGAGGTGCTGATGGGTAGGCGTCTCAGGGGAGGGTGGAGAGATGGATCTAGCCCTAAGGCTGTAAAGCAGGGAAGAGAGAAGGTCATTATATAGAATTGTAGTGTTCTGTCCGATTAGGGGCGAGAGAGTAAACAAAAGTTGGCCTGGGCAGTTCCGTTGGTCACAATGGTCCTCCTGTGTAAGTGTAACCGGGGAGGGGACGTCACAGAGGGGGTCACGAGGGGGTCTCGTCTCTCGTGTTCAGTCCTAGGAAACGTGACAGAAGATGGTCCTATGGTGGGGCTCCGAGGGTGGTGACTTAGGCCCCTGGGCTCTTCTCGAGGGGGCTGGGTGTTTTATGATGATGATGCTCGTCATGTACTACAGTAGTGTAAGGCATCCAAGGTGTGCACTGTCCACCCGTGTGAGGAAGGTCTGCTCCTCTCCATGGTCACAGTGGGTTCCAGCTTGTTTGGCATTGCATTCATTTCCGACGCTATAGCATATCGACTCAAGAAGCAGGGCCAAACTCAATCGTGGGGGGGGGGGGCAGTGTTAACACATGGATCAGTGGAGACAGAGACATCACAAGAGCCAAATCAAAATTACATGTGCGGGGCTCTTCCGCTTTTTCGAAGTAGTGCGTAAAACACAGAGTCTACATGTGACAAATGATGCATTTTTAAGCTTTAGTAAGGGTAAGTAACATTATTCTCGGCATAACAAGATTTAGGAGCTCTCAAATATTAGCACAGTGAATGACAAATGTTCTAGTTTAATACACATTAGGCCAGTAAACCTGGTGAAATGTGTACCGCCAGATTCTATTTTCCATCACAATCCTCGGGCAAATCGTACACTCCAAACACTCTGGGCGTCAACCTAACTAGTCTTAAAAACATCTTTTACAAGATATTTCACCATCCTTCCACAAAGGAAGGTTTTGAAAATTGGAAGCAAATAATTCAGTTATAGCACATTTATTTAGTTACTGCTCTGTTTGTGCTTCATTTACCTGCACACAATACTTTTATGTTATTTTCTGAATATGATGTTAGTATAGTAAACAGCGTTGCAGCTGTTTGGGGGAAGTTGTCACATATCCTAGCTCTATAGCACAAAGAATGTTGAATATATATTATTTGGTACTTTGTAAAAACTCCAACCATATATTTTTGAATTTGAAATGCTTGGGTAGTCATTTAGCAAGAAACACAACCCATGTTTGATCAGATTTGCTCTAATAACATACATTAAGGATAGAAAAAGCACACTAGCTTGATTATAGATGAGTCCCCCACATCAAAGATGGGTGTCAATCTGGGATTATCAAGGTTACGGGATGTTGACCCAGTTTTCCATTTGGCACTCATTGCACTGCACTCAGTACCCCTTGTCTAAGTGAAGGATCAGAAAATAAACAGAGATTTAAAAGTCTTATATATATATATTTTACATTCCAGTCCCTCTACCTAGCCACTGGGCAGCAAATAAGTAGCTGTTATGGAGGGAAGCAGGGGTAAAGGGTTCAACCATTGATGACACTACAGCTATTGCTGCCATTTTAGTGAATAAATGCCATGGCAGCTCATGGCTGACGTTCAAACCTGCAACATACCCCCAAACACAAACTGGAGCAGATTATTCTATAGCAATTACATTCGTGAAAATAATTTGCAACGGTACTCAAAGAATGAGAATGTATTTTCTGATAGCCATGTTTGCAGATTTCTGTTGAATTCTTGACTGCAGCAAATGACGTACAAAAAAAGACTTCTTGAGGTGGAAGCTTAATAGCAGTATGACGAAGTAATGCCTGAAAGAACTTTGGATGCATGAGTCTGTCGTCTAATAAGAATGATGGGGCTAAATTAGAACAATTGCATACCATTTTGGAATAATCATATTGTGATAAAAAGACTGGACTGCCGACAAACTAGTCTCTGCTTTGTTGTGGCAGGCAGGAAATTAGGCTCAATCACTAGGCCCTGCAAACCTAATCCCAACCTCATTTGAGTTAACTTATTGGCTCTTCTGAGCAGGAAGCAATTACTGCAGAAACAGAAAATACCTTCACAGAGTATTATCCATTTTGAGCACTGCCCCTCCTGGTGACATAGCCTTCTACCCTATAAACCATCGCAGAAGACAAGACAACCATGCTGCCCTCTGTCCTCAAAGAAGTCATCTCTCCCTTCCACATTACCGCCTGCCCTAGTATCTCCTGCTCTCAAAATACTTGGTCAGATGTTCCTCTTTCAAATCACTTTTCATTACCAACATGGGAATCTAAACAATGCTTCGCTGATGCACACAGACTAGAACTCTGGCCTCAAAACGTAACGAGAACTCGTAGTTCAGAGGTCAAAGGCCTAGCCTCTGCGCAATTGCTACTGCGGATTACACGTGTGTTGCAAACATGGTGTCGGAGGGTGGAGAAAAGCTGTACCAGACTAAGACTACCTATACTGCATGATTTGACAAAATTGGGATGGATACAGTGTCAGTAGATATTATGGATCTGGTACAATGTAGAGCCCTGAAGAAGTCCTGTGTGGATGAAACGCGTCGGCTACTGGTTTTTATCATTCATTTTACTGATGTAACTTTGTTGTGGAGAGGTTTGGTGCAGTGGAGAGGTTTGGTGCAGCGGCCAGGGCAGCTGACTTCGGAGCACAGGGCTCACGGTTCGATCCCCGGCAGCAGCTCAGCTCAGCACCATGTGACTCTGGGCAATAGCTCATTTAATTTTCACAACGACCCCCATCACCTTGAGACCCTTAAGGGTGAGTAGTTTGCGCTTCACAAATACAGATTTCCATTTACATTTAACTTTACATGAGAGGATATTTAAGAAAGAACAAATGAAGAAAGAACATTTCTACACCAGAAGTGTTTTCTTGTTTATACAGGGGCCGTGATCACTGTTGTGGTTAAATAGAAAAACCTTTCCTGAATTCTTGCATTATACATAATAGATTACAAATAGTGGTTGGGACTCACAATTCGTAATTTGTGATTTGAAAGTTTTCCATTTGGAGTAGAGAGAGGTTGCACTCCAAGGTTCTTTGCACCATTGTGAATATCTCACGTTTTCCCCACAATGTCATTGTTGGCAAGTGTGGTTCTCTTTTGCCTCATTCCCTCAGTTTCTTGTTGCTCAATTGAGTTAACTTATTGGCTCATCTGAGCAGGAATCAATTACTGCAGGGACAGAAAATACCTTCACAAAGTATTATCCATTTTAATCACTGCCCCTCCTGCTAACATAGCCTTCTGCCGTATTAACTATTGCAGAAGGCAAGACAATCATGCTGGCCTCTGTCCTAAAAGAAGTCATCTCTCTGAACGCAAGCAACAGTGTAGAACTACATGATATAAGTGAACCATTAAATCAGGCTCTCCAGCAGATCCATGCCCCCCCAAGGTATTTCGTTTAGCACGCCCTATGCTGGAAAAACACATTATCTCCATTCTTAACAACTCAATGGAGATTGGCCAACTACCATCAAGCCTCAAGGAGGCACGGGTGAGGCCCCTGTTAAAGAAACCTGGAGCTGATCCGGCCAATTTAAAGAACTATAGGCCGATTTCCCAATTGCCCTTTCTGTCCAAAATATTAGAGCAACATGTGCTGAAGGCCCTTTCCTCTTTCCTGGAGTCCCACCATCTTCTCCAGGAGCAGCAGGCGGGTTTTCGGGCACATCACAGCACCGAGTTGGTGATGCTCTCGGTGCTGGATGAACTAAGAGGAATGGCTGACAGGAAGAAACCGAGCGCCCTGATACTTCTAGATCTGTCAGCGGCGTTCAATACTGTCAGCCACTCCCTGCTATTGGACAGATTGGCTGCATTTGGGATAAGGGGTCAAGCCCACCAATGGCTCCAATCCTTCTTGACGGGTAGGACCCAGAGAATACAATTGGGGGAGGCTACATCCAGAGGGGGCTTTTTGGAGTGCGGAGTCCCGCAGGGCTCTGCACTATCCCCACTCCTTTTTAACTTGTACCTTCAGCCATTGATTGACTCGTTGGTTAAAATGGGTTGCCGTGTATTTAATTACGCGGACGATACCCAGCTATTGCTGAGTATTGATAATACAAGCGTTGCACAAACTAGCGCCCAGAACATACTCAGACATACGATTGGCTGGATGACGGCCAATCTGCTAAAAAATAAACCCTGAAAAAACTGAAGTACTAGTGATCTCTACTTTAGTTTCGCCGCGGAGCGACCTCTATTGGCCCCAGGAACTAGGCCCCTTACCGATACCAAGTGACAATGTAAAAAGTCTGGGAATCAAGATTGACAACGAATTGTCTATGATCAGTCAGATTTCATCAGTGGTAGGGACGTGTACTGGCTTGATTCGACAGCTGCGGAAGCTGGCCCCTTTGCTTTCCTTTTCTGCACTCTGTATGGTAGTCTCGGCCACTATTGTGTCGAGACTAGACTACGGGAATGCTTTGTACCTTGGCCTACCTAAATTTCTGATTAATCGATTACAGGTGGTCCTGAATGACGCGGCCCGTTTGATCTTCAAGCTACCTAGAAGATCTCATGCCTCTGCTCTACTACTCAAATTACATTGGCTTCCCATTGAGCAGAGAGTGGAGTTCAAGAGCTTGTGTACTGCCCATAAGGCCATCTATGGGCAAGCTCCGGCGTACATCAAAGAACGCTTGGAGTTATACATTCCCAAACGAGCTCTACGGTCCGCAGAATCCCAACTTTTGGTATGCCCCCGCTATAAGTTAAAAACTAAAGGCGGCAGATCCTTTTCGGTTCTGGTTCCACAGATTTGGAACAATCTCCCAGAGTCACTTCGGAAAGAAGCAAATCTTTTGAGGTTCAGGAAGCAGCTAAAAACTCTGTTATTTAAGAAAGCACTAGATCTAGTTGAATACATTTCAGTATTATAATTTTGTGGATCATCTTAGTGTCACGTATCTGTTGCTCTGTTTGTTTAAAGCGCCTAGAGACCTGGTGGTGAGTTGGCGCTATAAAAGACTAAGTTAACAATAACAATAACAATAACAACCACACAAATGGATAGAAATATATCAAAGTAATTTTATTTGATACGTGGGATAACTAAATACATAATATCAAAAATAGATCAAATGCACATACCACCAAACACTCATTCATATCTCAAGCAAACCATCTCCGGTATTGCCATTCTCGCACATCTGTCCAGAGAGGTCATTCACACCCAGCAAGCATAAATAGGAATCAGACTACCCAAAAAATACAATATGGTCATAAATGAGGCCTAAATACAAAATGATAAGGAAATGCCTCATAGGTATGATAACAGATACAATCGAATATATACATAAAGACAAAAAAATCATAGAATAAACATCAAAGATAGGTTTAACATAGCATTTTGAAACATAAAATGAATGAGGTGATCTAATGATTCATGATATTCCAACAATTGGAATCCAGCGCCTACGAGCTTTTCGGTGTTCGCCCAATGTTGGGCACCACCTTCCTCAGGGCATCCGAGTCAGAAACACAGAAAAACAGTGGGATCTATAAACACCAGAATTCAGATTCAGGAAAACGGGATTTGATATATTTCTATCCATATTTGTGGTTCACTCATATCACGTAGTTCTGCACTGTTGCTTGCGTTGTTATATCATTGACTATTTGCATTTTAAACTTTATAGGTAGAGAATTCTTTTTGTTGAAATTCTTATGGTATGTTATCTTATCCGCCTTTCCCTGCAGAAGGGCTGCGCAGAGCTATGGCCTCATGCATGTCTCATGGCCTCGGGGCAGGTGGGAGCTGCTCGCGCTGTTTCCCGGTGGTGCACACAGTGGAATATTTCTTGTGGTATCACGGCGCCGTACAAGGAATTCGTTGCCGCTTTTTGGCAGGCAGAAGGAGCATTTCAAGCCTGAGTTCCAAGCTTGCTGCCTGACGTCATGTGTCGGTCTGGGATAGTGGGTTGAGTCACCCGTAGGTGTGGGGTCCATTCATTCTTTCATCCATTATTCAGTCTTTCACTATTCATTTGGTCCTTCCATCTGTGTGCCCATCCATATCCAAACCTATTCAACCATTTCCAAACCTATCCATCATCTTTCCTTCCTTCCATCATTTCACTCATCATTCCCTCCTTTCACTCATTCATCCATCATCCATCCATCCTGTTAGAGATGGGATCTCTGGTTGGCTAAGGCTTGCGCCAAAGCCAGGCAGAGACCACTACTCTAGTCAGGGCAAGGGAGTTACACGCCAAAGATAACCCCTGCTCACCCCCTTGGTAGCTTGGCTCGAGCAGTCAGGCTTACCTGATGGCGATGTGTAAAGCATTTTCGCAACACACACAGCAACAACATACTAGGCACACCACAAAAGGAACTCCACTCAAGGTTATATATAAAAATAGCCTTTGTATTATTGTAAAGCACATTAGATGGTAATCACATAATATACACTATGCTAACTGGAACTGGGCAATATTTACAGGGGATTATATACACATGACAGGGCCACATGGACCACTGTTAGAATCATCACTTGGTAAAAATAGTAAAAGTAAGACATATCATTAACTTAGAACACAACCAGTAATTACTGGCACACTATACTCAGCATCATCCTGCAACATAAATCATATCATGTACAGTATCATCTCAGGCGAGAAATATATTCTGCGCCAACCTCATAAGCATAAACATAGTAGACCATAACCTCCTAAACATAACTCGCATTAGGAAATAAACATACTAACATAAACCGCAGTAGGGAATAAATCAAACCTAAACCACAGTAGAGAATAACTCAAACATGAACACAGTATGCAACACCTCATAATCATAAAAACACATTTAGAGGCATAACTTAGGGTGCGTAAATCATACTATATAAATTAAATTTCCTAGCACCCTACAAATAATATCAGGGCCTGGCGCCTTATAAATCAAACAGTCCCCCTGGCCATCTCAAAATGGGCTTAAATGCCCTATGGCCAAGAGTCAGGGTGAGCTGCCAATGCAGCAGAAGTCTTGAGCGCGCAATTGCGCAGACCTAATCGTTGCAGCTGGCACTAAGTGCTGCACAGCTGGGAAAGTACTGGGGCAGAGGAGTGCATTTCACTCCTAACAACAGCCATGCCCCCAAAGAATTGCGGCCTTAACGTAGCAGCTGCCCACTACGTGCTGGGCAGCTGTGAATTACTGTGAAGGCCTGGCACCTCTGTCCCTCTCCGGGACTTCCAAATCCTTTATGCTAAACGGTGCAGCTGCCCGCACTGGTGCGGTGCAGCTGGGATCAGACAACTAGGCTCTGGCACAACTGTGCCTCTTCGGGGCCTCACTGGGGCTCGTTTAAATAATATTACCCCCATAGCGTCACAGCTGCCCTCGGCGAGCGGGGCAGCTGAAATGACAAGGTGAAGGGGCCCTGGCACATCTGTGCCCTTGACGTTGGAGCCACACACAGGCTCTTAAAATAAACATGCCCCCAAGTGTGGGAGCGCCCCCTACCAGACGGGGCCGCTCGGACTCTTGCACTCACCGGTATTTACTTGTGTGTGTCCAGGTCTCCTCACCAGGATTGGCAGCACTCTTCCCCTGTGGTGGCACTTCTCTCACGGCGCAGGTCTTCCCTCCACTCCTGGGAGCCCTGCGCTGCCGTTGGCGGGCTTGGCTGCCTTTTCTCTTCACCCGGGCCCCCTCCTGGGACCCAGGACTCTTCCGCACTTCAGCCGTCACCGCGGGGCTCTCCCTCAAGCATGGGAGCCCCGTGTCATCACGTCAGGCCGGCATCTTCCTCTTCCGGATGCCGGCCCGCCCACAACCAAGAAGCCGCGCCAGGGATTTCTTTCGAATGGCAATGAGGGGTAGGCTCCCTCTAAATTAAAGATACAAAGCTGGGTGGGCATCCGCTATTCCGAAATAACTATAAAGCAGCCATGTGGGGTGGGCACCCACGAAGCAGCAGATGAATGTGGGGTGGGCACCCGCTCAATACCGGCAATTTTGGGGGAATCCCTACGCTGGGGATTCCCTCAAGGCGATCTGCATCTCGCCTCTGCAAATCTCCAGGGCCCCTCCAGGAGCTAGATTTCAGCGCTCTCAGGGTGCAAAAGGCAGTCAAAGTCCTGGAGGTCTTGGGCTATGAAGGAAAATGTACAGGGTCCACGCAAGTTGTTCCTTTCCTCCAAAGTCCAGCGCTCACAAGGCACTAGAAGCAGGCAAGGGTCCTGTAGTAACAAGAATATGTAAAAGGGTCCCAAAAAGTCCTTAAGGCATCAAGGTGGCAATGCAGGGCCCAGAGAGGCAAGCCCTCATGGCAGCCCCCCCTGGGCCCCAGCAGCAGCACGCTCCAGCAGGAACAGCACACCAAGACTCAACAATTTCATGGGGTCACAGCCCCTATATTTATACAACATTTCCCTTTGTCTAAAAGTGCAGGGCATGGGAGAACAACTGGTTCAGGGGAGCTTTGGAGCGGCTTTGCTTAGCTCCTCTCTCCTTTGTCAGGTGGGGGCTCAGGGATCCGATGCACCAAGGGGGTGGAGCCGACATTGTGAAGGGAAGGCACAGTCCTATTCAGGTCCCAGGTGCAACTCCTCCCTCCCATCTACATGCAGATCTCCCTATTCACCACTGGGCAGACTCATCCTGGCTCTTCGCTCCTGGAGCCACCCACATCATCCAGCACCCGTCACTCACAAGCCAAACATGCAATTCACATCATGCAGGCACCGGACACACAGCACACAGAAATGCCAACTTCTAAAAGTGGCATTTCTAAAATAACCACAATAAATCTGCACACACTATTGCACAGCATTTATTCACACGAGCTCGCACATACTCAATCAATCAATCAAAAAATTTGTATAGTGCACTACTCACCCGGAGGGTCTCAAGGCGCTGGGGGGGGGGTTGTGGGGGGCGGTCCGCTACTGCTCGAACAGCCAGGTCTTCAGTTGCTTCCTGAAGGAGAGGTGGTCTTGGGTGAGGCGGAAGTGGATGGGGAGGGAGTTCCAGGTCTTGGCTGCCAGGTAGGAGAAGGATCTTCCTCCCATGGTGGTTCTTCGGATGCGTGGGACGGCGGCGAGGGCGTGGTTGGTCGATCGTAGTTGGCGGGTGGGAGTGTAGAAGGTCAGACGGTTTTTGAGGTATCTGGGGCCTAGGTCGTGGAGGGCTTTGTGTGCGTGGGTGAGGAGGCGGAACGTGATTCTTTTGCTGACGGGGAGCCAGTGCAGGTCTCTCAGGTGTCTGGAGATGTGGCTGTGGCGGGGGATGTCCAGGATGAGTCGTGCGGAGGTGTTCTGGATGCGTTGGAGTCTTTTCTGCAGTTTGGCTGTGGTTCCGGTGTAGAGGGTGTTTCGGTAGTCTAGTCGGCTGGTGACAAGTGCCTGGGTGACCGTCTTCCTGGTTTCGGTGGGGATCCATCTGAAGATCTTTTGGAGCAAGCGTAGGATGTTGAAGCATGAAGACGAGATGGCGTTGACTTGTCTGGTCATCGACAGGGAGGAGTCCAGGATGAAGCCCAGGTTGCGTGCGTGGTCCGTTGGTTTGGGTGCGCTGTCTAGTGCTGGGGGCCACCAGGAGTCGTCCCAGGCAGATGGTGTAGATCCAAGGATGAGGACTTCCGTCTTGTCTGAGTTCAGTTTCAGGCGGCTGTTCTTCATCCACTCGGCTACTTCTTTTATCCCTTCGTGTAGGTTAGTTCTGGCGGTGGCGGGGTCGTTGGTGAGGGAGAGGATCAGCTGGGTGTCGTCGGCGTAGGAGATGATGTTGAGGCTGTGTTGGCGTGCGATGGCTGCGAGGGGGCTCATGTACACGCTGAAGAGGGTGGGGCTGAGTTATGAACCTTGTGGTACGCCGCAGATGACTTCGGTGGCCTCAGATCTGAACGGGGGAGGCGGACTCTCTGGGTTCTTCCGGCGAGGAACGAGATGATCCACTCCAGTGCCTTCTCTTGGATTCCGACGTTGCTGAGGCGTTGAACTAGGGTGCGGTGGCAGACTGTATCGAACGCTGCGGAGAGGTCCAGGAGGATGAGGGCCGCTGTTTCCCCGTTGTCGAGCAGGGTTCGGATGTCGTCAGTGGCTGCAATGAGGGCGGTCTCGGTGCTGTGATTGGCTCGGAAGCCGGACTGTGATTGGTCGAGGGATCCGTTCGTCTCGAGGAAGATGGCCAGCTGTCTGTTGTCGGTCTTCTCGATGACTTTGGCGGGAAATGGGAGCAGTGCGATGGGGCGGTATTTCTTGAGGTCGGTGGGGGTCTGCCGATGGTTTCTTCAGGAGGGCGCTGAGTTCGGCGTGCTTCCAGTTTTCCGGGAAGGTGGCGGTGTTGAAGGAGCAGTTGATGATGTCCCGGAGTTGGGGTGCGATGACGGAGTCTGCTTTGTTGAAGACGTGGTGAGGGCATGGGTCGGTTGGTGATCTGGAGTGGATGGAGTTCATCGTCCGGATGGTGTCTTCGGTGTTGACTGGGGTCCATTCGCGGAGGGTGGTGGTGGGGAGCGTTGGTTCTGTGGTTGGGTGTGTGGTCTGTTCGCCGAAGCTGTTGTGTATGTCTGCGATCTTGTTGTGGAAGAACGTGGCGAGTGAGTCGCAGAGGTCTTGTGAGGGAGTGATGTCGTTGTTTCCGGCGCAGTGGTTGGAGAGCTCTTTGTTGTGTGCGTTGTTGTCTAATCGTTCCTTGAAAGCTGTCTTCTTGGTGGTGTGGATCAGCTGGTGGTGTTAGCGAGTGGCGTGCTTGAGGGCGGTCATGTTGTCTGTGGTCGGGTTCTTTCGCCAGGCTTTCTCAATGGTGCGGCAGTTCTTCTTGGAGTTCTTGAGGTCTTTGTTGAACCACAGGGCTTTCTTGCTTCCTGGCCTGCTGGGATGGGTTTTCAGGAGTGCGAGGTCGTCGGCGCAGTTGGTGATCCATTGTGCTAGGTGTGGGCTGCTTGGTTGGGGTCCGATGATCTGGCGGGAGGGTTCTGGTTCAGTGATGCGGTAAGCTGGCCGGTGGTGATCTTGTTCCAGTTCCTGCGAGGAACCTGTTGCAGGAGGTGGTGAGTAGTGTTCTTTCTGAAGCTGAAGTGGACGCAGCTGTGGTCTGTCCAGTGAAGTCCGGTTGAGTGGCTGAAGGAGATGTGCTTGCTGGAAGTGAAGACTGGGTCAAGCGTGTGTCCGGCGTAGTGGGTGGGGGTGTTCACCAGTTGCTTGAGTCCGAGGTTAGCGAGGTTGTCCAGTAGGGTGTTGGTGTTGTTGTCGTTGTTGTTCTCCAGGTGGAAGTTGAGATCCCCAAGTAGGATGTAGTCGGCGGAGGGGAGGGCGTGTGGGCTGATGAAGTCTGCGATGTCTTTGCTGAATTGTGTGCGGGGTCCTGGGGGTCTGTAGATGAGGGTGCCTCTGAGTGTGGTCTTGGGGTCGGTGTGTATCTGAAAGTGAAGATGTTCGGCGGCTGTGAGGGTGTCTTCGGAGTTGGACGAGATGCGGATGGTGTTTTTGTGGACGATGGCGATGCCTCCTCCAGTCTGGTTGGTGCGGTCCCTCCGGATGATCTTGTAGCCGTCCGGGATGGCAATGGAGATGTCTGGCGATGAGGAGGCGTTCATCCAGGTCTCCGTGAGGAAGGCGACGTCCGGGGATGTGGTGTCGAGCAGGTTCCATAGTTCCACGGCGTGTCTGTGGACAGAGCGGGTGTTGAGCAGGATGCACTTCAGGTGGTTGCTGTAGGTGCTTGGCTTGGCGGGTGCGGATGGGTTGCGGGCCTGGATGCCGGTGATCTTGCAGGATTGGCAGGTGAAGGGTCTGTGGGTGCGTCCTGGGGTGGCTTGGTGGCATCCGGGGAGGCGTCCGGTGTTGAGTGCGCTGAGGGTGGCGGCGTCGTACGTCCGGCGGGTGGGATGGCATCTGCGGGGGCCAGGGGGTCTGGCGCTGGGCGCGGTCCAGGCGCGGACGGGCGCAGACGGGCGCAGACGGGCTTACCTTTGGCGCGCCTTCGGCGCACCATTGGCGCACCCGCTGCGCGTGAACACTGCGCGCACGCGCGGACTCTGCCATAAATGGAGAGTTGAGGGGGCGGAGCGAGGGAGGAGCAGCTGGGAGGCGGGAGCGGGGTGGCGAGTGGGGAGGGGAGCGATGCGAGGAGAGGCTGAAGGAGCGGGGGAGGGGCCGCGGGGGAGCAGCGGCAGGGAGCGGGGTGGGTCAGCGGGACCGAAATCCAAGCAAGGGCACGGAGAGAGCAGAAAACAAATAAGGGCACGGAGAGAGCTGAATACAGTCAGGGGCACGGAGAGAACAGAATACTATCACACAATACAGAGCAGAATACAATCAGGGGCAACAGTCAAGGGCACAGGCACGGAGAGAACAGAATACAATCAGGGGCAACAGTCAAGGGCACAGGCACGGAGAGAACAGAATACTATCACACAATACAGGCAGCAAACAAAGTTACTAGCAGTGGCGGCAGTGGCGGCGGCAACGGGGTCTGGCACACGCAGGTGGGCCACGCGGCGGGTGGAGCGGCCAGCACTGACCAGGTCAGGTCAGGTCACAGCTCCCCGCCTCGCGGACCCCACCTTAGTACTTCAGTGGGAGGGAGGAGCAGCTGGGAGGCGGGAGCGGGTGGCGAGTGGGGAGGGGAGCGATGCGAGGAGAGGCTGAAGGAGCGGGGAGGGGCCGCGGGGGAGCAGCGGCAGGGAGCGGGGAGCGGGGTGGGTCAGCGGGACCGAAATCCAAGCAAGGGCACGGAGAGCGCAGAAAACAAATAAGGGCACGGAGAGAGCTGAATACAGTCAGGGGCACGGAGAGAACAGAATACTATCACACAATACAGAGCAGAATACAATCAGGGGCAACAGTCAAGGGCACAGGCACGGAGAGAACAGAATACAATCAGGGGCAACAGTCAAGGGCACAGGCACGGAGAGAACAGAATACTATCACACAATACAGGCAACAAACAAAGTTACTAGCAGTGACGGCATACTAAACTCGACCCTGCACTCGCCTCATACCAGGAATTACCATGGACACACATATCTCCCATGCATTCCTATGGGAGGGCAGGCCAATCTCACCACACGCTCTCAGAGAGCACCTGCACTTTACACTGGGCCACAGTGCTAAAGTGCACAGAGGCCTAAAATCACTACCAGCATGTCAGAGCTGAAGGGAAAAAGTTTAGGGGTGAACCAGTCAAAAAGGGCCAAGTTCAACACATCCACCCTTCCAGCCAACCATTTACCTTTTCAACCATCCGGCCATCCTTTCACTTAGTCATCCATCCATCCATCCATCCATCCATCCATCCACCCAGTCGTCCATTTGTCCATCTATTCACCATTTCACTCACCCATCCTTTCTTCCAGCTCTTAACCCCTCTTTTCACTCATCTATACATTATTTCACTCATCCATCCTTACATCCTTCTTTTCACATATCCATACATCCATTTGCCCATTCATCCTGTCCATTATCCATCCATACTTTCACTCATCCACCCATCCATCCTCCCTTTCTCTCTCCATCCCCCTTTCACTTAGCCATCCTTTTACCCATCCATCCACCCAACAATACAACCACTCAGGAATTCATCCATCCACCCTTTCATTCATCCATCCACCCTTTCACTCATCCATTCATCCTTTTGCCCAACTACCCTCCTTTTCACTCACTCGTCTATTCCTACATTCTCCCTCTCTCATCCATCTGTCCAGCCTTTCACTTATCAATTCATCAATCCATCCATCATTTCATTCATCCATCCGCACATTCACACGCCCATCATCTACCCTGCCACTCATCTATCCATCCTTTCACTCATCTATCCGCCCTGTTATCCATCCATCGATTCACCCTTTTTCCCATCCATTCACCCTTTTTCCCATCCATTTACCCTTTCACTCATGCATCCACCATTCCACCCATACATCTATTTATTTTCCCTTTGTCTCATGCATCCTTCCACTCACTCATCCATCTATCCTTTGTCTCATTATCCTTCCATTCACTGTTAATTTATCCATTCATCCCTTCACTAACCCATTCAGCCATTTACCCATTCCTGCACTTACTTACTCACCCACCTTTTCACATTAATTATGAGCTGGGCCTTTGTCTGCAGAGTTGCAGACAGAAGAGGCCCAGCACCATTGCTGTCGTTCCTAAAGCAAGGGGTGGGATGGGGAAGGGTTCACTATGCCCCTGCACATAGGCAATTTGAAAACTTGGAAGTCATGAGTCATGCATGATGCCCAGTGCCGGAACCTGAGGTGACTGTGGCATGGTATTGTTTCCAGGGCTTTAAGTGAGTTGAAAAAACGTGGGGGTCTCTCCATAGGGCGTAAGACTAGATTTAAATATAGTGCACTGCATGCGTCTGCTCCACCGAGCTACAATGTCAGCATTTTGTGTTTTGCTGTGAGGTAGTATGCACCCTGTGGTGACGTCCAGCAATCGCATGTTATGGCACAACACACAGCGGCCATTTTGAAAGTGAATATTGACGTATTTGAGTCAAGTTGATAGTCCACACTTTAATCGGCTTGCTAGTGCATCTCCAACGCATGACGCATATTGTGGAATCGCACACAGCGTCCATCTTGGTCCTACCAGGAAACAGCCTCACAGTATTCTAGCAGTTAATGCGATTCGGCATACTCTAGCAATGTCAGAGATAAAGTACACAGAACCCGCAACAACTCTAAACAAAACCAGCTCTCTATTCAGTGGTGACACGCACACCACAGTTATGAAGCTGCTGGTTTACATTGATGGAGCACTTTTCCAAAGTGCATGTGTATCTATGGTGATACACACACCTGGCTTTATGCACACATTCCTCATCACAGTGAGTTTTGGTTTCATCAGTGATGTGCACACCTCTCTTCAACTAGTATCTACTTTCCTTTCATGAAGATTTGTGACTTATATCATATATTTTAGTTGTAGGCATTATTTATATATCCCTTTACTATTTTGCATTATAAGTCATGTCTGCTCCCCAAATATCTGTAGTGCCACCATCCAATTTCTTACAGCTATCAGGGCTTCCTCCGATACCATGGGAAGATTGGATCATCGTATTTGAAAATTATCTGGATGCCTTAGATGGCCAGGAGTTTAGCTTAAAAAAAGAAAAAAAAAACATTGTTGCTTTTCACTTTAGAAAAGGAGGGTCAGCACACTTTTAGATATCTACTACAAGCTTTACAAGCCAATAGCAAACTTGTACCCAATGAATATAAGGAAGCGGTATGCCGATTAGAAGCAAGGTATGCAAAAGAAGAGGACCTGGTCATGAATGGTTATAAGTGCTATACTGAACACCAAATAAAATGAGGAATAGATTGATGAATTTGTAGCCAGGTTAAGGGAGTTATCCATTAAGGGCAAGTTTGGAGTGGCTGATGATTTGATTAGAGCCCAATTAATTGTGCAGTGTAACAATAAGAAAATTCAAGAGAGATTGTGGGCAGCTAAAAACCCCTCTTTAAAAACTGCTATTGAATTGGGAAACGTGATAGAACAATCCAAGTGTTGCATGAAAGAGCTGGAGAAATTTAATCACGACCATGAGGTTGCTGAAATATCTGAAAATTACACTTGTAAGGGATGTGGCCATGGGGAGGATGACACTGGGGGAATAGCACTGGTTAAAAATAAAAGCAAAATTATCAGCAAGAAAAGTGTGAGCAATAGAGAAGGTACAAGGATTCCTCTTGTTTGGACCGGTGATTTTTTGATAGGTTTGAGAATTGCCAAAACTAGGAAGGTAGGACACGTTTTTAATAAGCACCCCCTCTTAAATTAAGACCTTTCCACAAAATAACCCTAAAGGCACTAAACACTGTGCTGTCAGCGCACCCCCTCTTCAGAAGCAATGAGTTAGAGGTGGACGCTGTCAATTTGGAAAACTGGATAAAGCAAGGCGCGGAGTTCTTGGCGCCTGAGTCCTTACATCCTCAATGGACAATAAATCGCTCTGCTCCCTGGTTCAATGAAAACCTGCGCAAATGTAAAAGTGCCTCTAAACAGTTAGAAAGGGCGTGGAGGAGAAACTTTAGTTGCGATAGCAAAATATTATACAAAAAAGAACTAAAACCGTATGACCATAAAATTCTGGAGGAAAAGAAACTGTTCTTTGCAGCAAAGATTGAGGAATCGGCCAATAAGTGTATGGAAATCTTTAAAAATGTAAAGCACTTTACGTCAACCACAGCAATCACCTCCAAAGGCGAAGCATCCGAAGACTGGACACACAAGTTAGCTTCTTATTTTCATAAAAAAATTGCTGATATTCAAACATCCTTAGACTCCTCCTCCAGTGCATGATCAATCCTCAACTCTCCGGTGTCAATCCATTATGTAATGCCTCCTTTCTTCAGATCCCCATATCACTTTGGAGCAATCTCTCTCGATTATGAAGAATTTAAAATCTGGCTCCCCGTCAGACCCCTGCCCTGCTAAAACCCTGGTGAAGGTGGCAGACATCATCAATACTGAGGTCAACATAGTGCTAAATCTGTCTTTAAGCAGCGGCCAGGTTCCATCCATTTGGAAACAGGCTAAAATCCCACAGGTGCTGAAGAACCCTATGGCGGATCCCCTATCAGCATCTAATTACAGACCTATCTCACTTCTGCCTTTTTCTGCTAAAACAATTGAAAAATATGTGAACTATGTCACTTCTGAATTCATTGAATCGATCAACCTCCTTCAGACAAGCCAATCTGGTTTCCGCGCTAACTTTAGTACAGAAACGGCCCTCCTTGAGATCTCGGAATCATCAAAGAGACTCTCGATTTAGGCGGGGGAGCAGCTCTAATATTGTTAGATCTGTCAGCTGCTTTTGACACTGTGCCCCATGATAGACTCCTACGGAGATTGAGAGACTGCGGAGTGGGGGGCACGGTGTTTAAATGGCTCTCCTCCTTTCTGGGGGACAGAAGGCAGGAAGTTTGGAATCTGCCTTTTTCCTCCTGTATGCCTCCTGTGAAGGTCGGGGTACCACAAGGATCTATTTTAAGTCCATTACTGTTTTATCTATATATGGCCCCCCTCACCCATTTGGTTGAAGAGGCAGGAGCCATAATTCTATCTTACGCTGATGACACTCAGTTATTGTTCACCTATAAAAAAGGAGAAGTTTTTGACGGTGAGAAAATCAATAACTGTTTGAGAAAGGTCTTTTCCTGGTTTATTTTTAACCAGCTTCAGTGTAATTACGCAAAGTCAGAAGGGATTCTCTTCAGACCTTTTGATCCAGATGTTTGGAGGCAGTGGTGGCCGTCTGATGTGTCCCCCCCCCGCAGACCTCCATGCGAGTAGCCAGAAATCTTGGGGTAAAAATGGATGATTCCCTGGACATGAAGAAGCACGTTCAATCAGTGGCAGGAACCTGCTACGGAACTTTGAAAACACTCCGTAAATTCTTACCTCTTCTGTCACTCTCCCATAGAAGGACGGTAATCCAAGCTCTTATTACCTCACGACTGAATTACGCCAATTTCCTCTATCTGGGTCTCCCGGAATGTCTACTAAGCAAACTCCAGGTGGTGTAGAATGCTGCAGCTAGAGCCATTCTTATGCTGGGCCCTCGAGCCCACATTTCCCCCCACCTCAAGAGCCTACATTGGTTTTCCATCCGCCGTAGAATTCAGTTTAAGGCCCTGACACTGGCTTTCAAAGATCTGCACTGCTCCGGTGCTCATTACATCAGGAGAAGAGTTAGTTTCTACTCGTCCGACAAAGTTCTAAGATTATCCCATCTACATATGATGTGTGCCTAAATTCGCATGCTCCCACAGAGGTGGTCGTTCTTTTCAAGTTCAGGTTGCTCACCTGTGGAACAAACTTCCTACCACAATGAGGGAATTATCTGACATCTGGCTTTTTAGGAAACAACTAAAAACGTGGCTCTTTCAGCAGTAACTTTCTCTCCCCTAATGAGCCGGCCTCTTTCTTTTCCATTAAATCGTTGTGTTCTGCTAGCGCCAGGACACTCTATTTTGAGTAGCTGTGCGCTTTATAAATACGTTATAACATAACATAACAAGGATGTGTACCAGATGTCGTACTAGTGTCCATTCTCCTGACTCAATTTCTTTTTTGCAGCAAATAAAGAATGTTTAAAGTGTGGGCACATTGGGCATTATGCCAGGGTGTGGAAAACCAAAACAAGTGGCAAAGTGGCCTTGGTTCAAGATGGTGTAGCATTGAGGGGTGATCTTGCTGCCAGAGTCCTTTGTGTTGATGGGGAGGAAGAACTAGCAGAAGATGAGGAGGAATAGCCCCAGGGCCACATCTCTTGTAGGTAGTAGGAATGTTTCTTTGATGGTGGACACGGGGTCCAAATATACTATTAGTCTGAGAAAAAATATTTGAGTGTGAGCGGGAAGGTGAGATTTCTACTGCCTAAAAATATATCACCCGCAGGTTATCAAGGGGGGTCCATAGACTTGGTGGGGTATTTTGAAGCAGACATCAAGTTTTCTAAAAGGGACACTTGGGGAAAGGTATATGTGGTAGAGTAGGGACACCCTATATTTGGTTTGGTTCACTAATATGACTTTCACATTATCAATCCAAGGGCGCCTTCACAAGTTAAAATGTTAGAGCAGGAGAGTATAGAGGACGTTTTAAAAGGGGCTGAGGTAGTATTTCAAGAAAGGTTGGAACAACGCAAAGGATATGTCCATAAAATCGTCCTAAGGAAAGACACCATACTGATGCAGCCCAAGTTAAGGAGGGTGCCTATTGAAGTAAAGAATCTCATAAGGAAATGTTGGATGGTGGTGTCATTGAACCTGTGGAGGCATCTTGTTGGGTGTCTCCAGTGGTCATCACGAAGAAGGCGCATGGCAAACTCAGGTTTTGTGTGGACTTGAGGTCATTAAACAAGTGCGTAGTTGCAGACACATTTCCCTTACCTAACACAGGAGAGTTAGTTTCCACCTTGAATGATGCTCGGTTCTTCTCAAAACTGGATCTCAAAAGTGCGTACCACCAAATAAGGCTACATGAGAAGTCCACACACCTAACCGCTTTTATTACCAGAGAAGGAACATTTCAATTTACACGGTTGCCTTTCGGGTTGTCGCCGGCAGCTGGTGTATTTAAACGCATGGGAACAGAAATCTTTAAAGGTATTGACAATGCAATATACTTCCAGGATGATATTCTCGTTTTTGGAAAGACTGTGGATGAACATAAGTCGGTTTTGCACGATTGCTGAAGTGGGTTTGACTCTGTACTAAGAAAAATGCTCGTTCCTGGTGGAACAGATTGAATATTTGGGGTACACAATTTCAGCATTGGGCATAAAACCTAAGAAAAGTTTGCTGAGTGCTATTGAACTTGCACCTGCTCCTGTTGATACAGATCAGTTGAGACTGATAGAGAACTATTCAAAGTTTGTACAGGGGTTCTCGGATAAAATAGTATGTTTGAGACAACTACTTAAAAAAGGAGTGAAGTTTGAGTGGAAGGATCAACAAAATGAGCGTTTTAACAACATAAAGAATGAAATTTGTCATGCAAATGTGTTGGCACCATTTGATATCAAACTCAAATCTATCATCATGATTGACTCCAGTGCTACAGGATTAGGGGCTGTTCTCTCTCAGAGACATTCGAGTGGAGGTAAGACAGTTACGTTTGCGTCCAGGACGCTTACGACTGCCGAACCAAACTATTTTGAACTAGAAAGGGGAGGCATTAGCTGCTGCTTGGGTTATGGAATATTTTCACACTTATCTCTGGGGTACGAGGTTCTTACTTAGTTAAGACTGACCACAAGCCCTTGGTGAAAATCTTGTCCCCCGGTGGTGCTGGAAAAGGTTCCGCGAGGTTGGCGGCAAAACTCCAAGAATATCAATATGAGGTTATGTACGTGCACGGTTGGAGAAACCTACAGGCAGACTGCCTGTCCAGATTGTCTGTAGAGGGAAAGCTGTTGATGGGCTTCCTATTTCATACTCCGATGATGATGCTGCTGTTGCTTATATGCAAGATGTGGTGACAATTGGAGAAGGAACACTTACGGCTGAAGAATGGCACCTAGAAGTGGAAACTAGCAATTTCCTCAACATGGTGATAAATTTGGTTAATATGGGTTCCGGGAGAGAGAGAATTGTGTTGTTGTGTCTGTACATCCTCTTATTAAGGTGTTGGATGAGTTATCAGTTTGTGGAGAAAATGTTCTGATGAGGCGTGATAGGTTCGTTCCACCTTTTGGTTTAAGGAGAAAATTGTTGTTGCTTGCACAAGAGGGTCATTTGGGACAAACCTTAACTCAATCTGCCTTAACACCTACTTTTTTTTTTTTTAAAACCTTTATTGTAGCATTCAAAATACAAGCACGGGCCTACAACCGCAGGGGCCGGCCGCTAAACAAATTAAGACCCCCTATATCCCAGTACGACACAGCTCATCAGCCGACAACCCTGAGGTCCGGCAGCGATTCAGGATAGAACTGGTATTAGAATGCACAACTGAGTCCCAGGATGAGACAAAGGTTCCATTTTATATTATTTAAGGAAGGATCAGGTGCCATACAATCAAACAGAAGAGTACGGTGGACAGGACAAGAAACAGGATATGCATGTAAGAACCGCTATAATGGATCATTGGCGCCAAAGCATATGGATCGGTGCGAGCGACAATACAATATACAGTCAATGTTGAGCGCCAGTCCTCAGGGCCCGCCCACCCGGGAATCAGGATATCATCAAAGTATAAGCACTAAGTACAGGTACGCGTTAAAAATCCGAATGATTCACAGACTATACTGATCCTTTAAGGAAAAGCTAGGGAAGGAAAGTAAAAGGCCATAGAAAAAAAAAAAAAAAGGCAAAATAAAAAACCCCTTCCAACCCCCCACCCTGCACCCCTGCAAATGGCTACAGCCTAACCCCACTAGCAGCGTGCCTGTCGCCCCTAATAACTAAAACCCTAAAAGTAGGGGGGAAAAAAAAAAGTGGAGGAGGGCTTATCAATTTGGGCTCCCAGCCCCTTTAGACCCCCCCGCCAGAAACAGATACCCCCTATCACCAAAAGATCAACGTATGACAACACTTATAGAAGAAATTAGGGGGCATCGTAATACATCGCCCAGCCTTTTAGATCAAACAGTTGCAATTCGAACACCCGTAGAAGCCACTCCAACCCGTCCCGACCTAGTTGATCTTAACCCTGGCCCTTACGAACCAGTACATGAATCCCCCCCTTAAAACCTACTTTTGATTGCCAGGCATGGATGAGCAAGTGACAACATGAGTTGAAAGGTGTACTATTTGCACAGAGGGTGAAAAAAGATTGAAAATGGGCTCCCAAACCGAGATGGGTCACATTAGGAACCCAGGTGAAGCATGGTATAGTGTTTGTTTAGATTTTATTGGTCCTATGGACGAACTGCCTGGTCGGGACAGGTTTGCCATTGTTGTGATTGATGTATTATTCCAAGTGGTTGTGCGTGAAGTTCGTGAGAGAGATCATACTGAGAGTACAATTACATATTTGAGTAAGTTGTTCCATGATGAAGGGGTTCGATCTTTCCTCATCACTGACAATGGAATGCAGTTGGTGTCACGTGACATGCAGGCTTTCTTGAACAGATGTGGTGTTGTGCATCATCGTACTTCTTTGTACAACCCCCAAATAAATGGCCTCTGTGAGTGGGCTAACAGGTTGATCCAAGGTATTATTCAGATGACGTGCGTAAATGGTGGTGTGGTTCAGAGAATGGTTGATGAGATGTGTGGGCATATCGTACCGCCAGACAAGTTCAGAGTGTAAAGTCTCCTTTTGAATTGATGTATGGGAGATCCCCAGGTTGTAGGTTAGTCCCTGCGTGGATAAAAGAGTGGGTTTCTGATGGCAGTGAGAGAATTACGATTCGCATGAGTGATTCTTATGTTGTGGAGTGTCGCATCCGAGTAGGAGATTTGACCAAAGTCAAGATAGGGAGAATTGGCAGAGGGCTTTTGAAGTTCAAAGGGCCGTTTAGAACTAAGGAATTCTATCATCATTTTGTAGATTTAGAGAAAGGCGATAAGTCGAACCTCCGTCGTGTGGCCCTTTATTAGAGGGGTGCAGTGTCTGATGAGAAGGTGCCATGTGAGAGTAGCGGTTATCTTTTGGCACAGGACGCAGGAGGTGCGGACATGCCTAATGGTATCAACGTTGGTGGGGGGCTGGAGACAGTAGTATGTTGCCTTCTCCTTCAACCACCCGAAGTGTATCTCCTTGTCAGAACAGAGAAAGTTTTAAGGTGTGTGAGAAGGCGTAGACCTCCCGTATATTTCAATGTTAATTTTTTTTTTTTTTTGGGGTTTGTTCCTTTGTTTTGGGAAAGGGGGAAGATGTGTTGTATATGTTAACAGTGTTTTCCATGTCTATCGTTACTCTTGTATAGAACTTTTGGTGGGTGGGTTCTGGGTTGTTTTCATAAATTAACGTTCTCTGGTGAGTCCGCGATTCCCTGGTCAGCTGTGAAAGTGTCAGTTTTGCTGTTGGCTCCACTTAATTAAAGGAAACATTTCTCACCTGTGTGGAGTGCGTTGCGACTTCATTTACAACAAAGTGTAATGAAGTGATATGCATGGCCACAGGATATATTATATCTTAATTTTTGATTTTGCAATTTCAGTGTGCCTCCCACTTATATTTGTGGGCGTGCTAATTTCAGGGCACATTTCCAGAAAATTAGCCAAAATACCAATAATCAATGATTCAGGAAATGCAAAAACCACAACTTTTAAATGATGTAAAACGCAAAAAAGTACCGCAACCGTGAGAAGATGAACATCCATGATGTTTGAAGAAACCATAGCTTGTGAAATAGACTTGAAAGATGCTTAAAATAAATGTAAAACTGGAAAATACCCCTATAAAACGAGAAACAGATATGCTTGTCTTAATATCTGTGAAACACCAGAAGAAACCGATAAAGGGAACCAGTCTTAAATAAATATCACAAGTGAGGAACTAGTCTTGTGGATTAAATCTTGGTAGTCTTGTGCATTAAAAGATGGTATTTTTGTTAATTTTCAGAATATTATCCAGATGAAGGGCACCGTCCTGAAATGCATTGGGATCTGTATAATGGAATCAGTTGAATTTAATGAAGTTTGATTCTTGTCTGTATGTTTGATTTCGCAAGACAGAGAACATGATCCAATAATAAATGGCTATTTGATGATTAAAAAAAACATATGACAAACTAGTAATTATTAGAGGAAATTCACCCAAAGGAGTGCCATGCCGGGACGTTGATCTCATTGAAGGTAACGCAAACTACATACTGTATTTCTTACACACTGAATCGTAGGGCGGTACCTGTGGTGCCGGGCTGGGGGCAAGCACGTGGTGACTGGGCCTGTTGTGGAGCGTGGACACGGACACAAAAGAATCACGCCACACACTTGGTATCTGTCTCGGAAGTCCCTCCCCGAGCGGGCGCTTCCCTTTTATTAACTCCGCAGGCCACACCTGGCCTGCGGATGACATGCATGTGTGTTTCAGGCACGGAGTCAGAAACACAAGAGCGCTGACCATTACATCCCTTTCCAACTTGGTCTTTGAACATAAAATGTTAAACATTATTTTGAGGATAAATGAATATAGTTCAGGGTACCTGTGTACAGTATTATGGTGTCAGCCTCTGCGACATCAGCATGCGATGTCTCTGAGCCGTTGGCTCGGGCAAGGGTTGGGTCGCAGGCTGGACCTCTAAAGATGACCTCTTTGACATGTGTCCTCAGGTAGCTCCTTGGCGGGAGACAGGTGGGGAAGCGCCGAGGTGTCGGTGTTCGGTTCCACTGGGCTGTCTCTGCATGCTGGTTCTCGGTCTGCGGCCACTCGAGCTGGGATTGTTGGGATGTCTGGTTGGCCACTAGCTGATGTATACGAGAGGTCAGTGGGGACTTCCTTGAACCAGGAAATGTTTCTGAAGACCTCTTCACCTCCGTTCCTAGCCGTTACCATGGTCCCGTTGCTGGCAACTACTGTCCATGTGCCAGGCTCATAGGTCGTCCTGAATTTTCCTCCTGGTCGGCGATCTCTAAGGATCACTGTTTTGCCTGGCTAGAGAGGCCGTGGTACTGCACGGCATCAGGCACTGGCTTGTATGTTCCGTCGTCCTCACCGGTCCTGCACCTCTTGCGCCTCCAGTGGTGAGGGTGTCCATCCTGGGCGGGTGAGGATGAGGTCTCTCCTTGGGCCTTGTAGCATTAGTGACCAGGGGCTTCGCTGCGTGGTGAAATGTTGACTGCTCCTATTTTCTCTTAGGAACTTCAGGAGCCGCTTATCCGGGTCAGCGTGCTCCAGTATATCGATGAGGAACATCTTGTTCAGAGTTCGCATAAATCTCTCAACGTCACCATTTGCCTGTGGCCATTGGAGTGTGACACGGCGGGGGGGTGTTCCTCACTGCTTCAGGAAGGCAGCAAACTCCGAGCCTTGAAAAGGTGGTCCATTGTCACTTCGGATTTCATGGCGGAAACCAAACATAGCGAATACTTTCTCCAGGACGGGGCTTGCATGGATGAAGGCGGTTGATGTTACTGGTTGCACGACTGGATACTTCGAGAAAGCATCGACGATCACTAGAGTATGCTTCCCTCCGGGGAAACTCTCGAAGTCAATGCTCACCTTGAACCACGGGGAAGTGCATGCCTCCTCAGTAATTATTGGGGTTGGTCTCTCCGGGGTACCAGTTAGTTGGCAGGACGAGCAGCGACTGACGAGGTCTTCGACCATTTGTTCCAGTTCTGGCAACCAGACTTTCCCCCTCATTCGTGCCTTCATTTTCGTCATCCCCTGATGGCCTCCATGAGCTAGTTGGGTGGCTTGGTGCTTCAGTGCTTGGGGTATGACCACCCTTGATCCCCTTAGCAGTACTCTGTCGCTTGTGGCGCTGAGTTCATTCCTTACGCACCATATCTTCGTCAAGCCTTCCTTGTCTTCTGGGGCCAAGGCGTTTGCGTGTCGCAAGTAGCCTGCCCACGGCCCTTCTTGGACCACTTGGAGGGTTCTGGTGTATACTGTATCGGCGGCAGCAGCTTCTTTGATGTCCTCGAGGGTCATAGCCTGAGGGCACGCTGCTACATACACCATGTGGACATACTGCTCACCATCTTCTCCGTCTTCCAGTGCCTCCTGCGGTATCGGGTGTCGGGACAAGAAGTCCGCGGGATTCTTTGCTCCGGGCCGGTACACCAACTCTATCTCGTAGGGCTGTAGCTGCACGGCCCATCGCTCGATCCGGGGGGGCAGATGAGGAGCAGTTCCTTTGAAGAGCGGAACAAGGGGTTGATGGTCATTGAATACCGTGAAGGGCTGACCGGTCAGGTATAGATGAAAGTAGCTACAGGCCCACTTTATGGCGAGCGCCTCCCGCGCGATCTAAGCATATCTTGTTTCTGTGGGGGTGAGTGATCTGCTGGCGAATTACAGTGTTGCCCATCTTCCGGGTTCCTGCTCTTGAGCTCCTAGTCCTACTGGGCTGGCATTGGCGAGCAATTCGGTACACTTGGCCGGGTAAATGTATGCAAGCGTGGCGATTTCCAGGAGTGCGTCTTTTATTCGTTGGAATGCTTCTTCTTCTCTCTCTTCCCATTGCCACTTGGCGTCAGTTCTGGTTAGGGCTCTGAGCGGTCAGTGCGGGTTGCCAGGCCTGGGATGAACCTCCCGCAGTATGTCGCCATGCCAGGAAGCTTCTTACTTCTGTGGATGTCATTGGGGCGGGAGCATTCTTGATGATGTGCGACTTCCTGGGATCGACTTTGATGCAGTCTTGATTTTACACGTACCTGAAGAACTCTAGGGACTGTTGGAAGAACTGGCACTTGTCTTTGTGAAGCGTTGCTCCATGCTCACTCAGATGCTTCAGTGTGTTTCGGAGGTGTTTGTGGTGTTCGGCTGCGGTTGCTGAGTAGATTGAGTATATTGTTGCTGACTTTTAACACCCTCGGCAGGCCTGAGATGCAACTCTCGTTTTGTGTTCTGGAATACCTCTGCCGCTGAGGATATTCCAAAGTTCAAATGTTTATACCTTCTTAGCTCCAGGTGGGTGCTGAATTTAGTGACGCAGCAGCTTTCTTCAGACAGAGGTAGCTGGTGGTATTTGGCGTTTAGGTCGATTTTGGAGAAAAACTTCGACCCATTGACGTCTGCAATGATGTCGTCCATCGTTGGAGTGATGTGAAGCTCCCTTTTGATGGCTTTGTTTTGCAGTCTCATGTCGATGCAGAGGTGTATTGCCCCTGGCTGCTTCGGTTTCTCTGCGATGACCATCTGGGACACCCAGTGCGTCGGTCCAGAAACTTTTTCGATCACACCTTGCTTTTCCAGTGTTTCCAGTTCTTTCTCCACCAGTGGTCTCAGATGGAATGGCACTCTTCTGTGGCATAGGGCAACTGGAGTGACTGTCTTGTCGATATGTAGCCTGACCGGCTCACACTTGATGCAGCCGAGATCAAATGAGACTAGACCCAGGTCTTCCACCGTGTGGCTACTCAGCAGTGTGTCTGCTTCCCTGTCGATACATTGATGGTCACAGTAACTTCTTGGTCATCGACTTTGATTGCAACCGATATTTTCCCTTTCAGTGGCAAGGAGGTATCAGACCCATATGCGTTTATCCTGGTCCGTGATGGGGTGACTGGTGGGCATGGTCGTAGACGTCGATATTGTTGGAGGCCCATTACGTTTACAGATGCTACTGTGTCGATGACCGCTTTTACTTCTGTGCCTGCAATCTGGACTGTGCAGGTGGGCTGTGGTCTTTGACGTCGTTTGAGCTCTTTCGCAAAGGATATGAGGGATACTTCCTCTTCGTCCTCCTCCGGTGTCGAGTCGACTGGTCCCTGGTACTTGTGGCTGGTTCGTGATGTCTCCTCCAGTGGCACAGCTGTTGCTAGGGAAAGTTGCCGTATCGCACGTGATGGCAGCTTTTGGCTTCTGGTGTCGCAGCCTCGATTCCATCTTCGACACACAGTGGCATAGTGGTTTGGGATCCCTCAGTTGGTGCAAATTTCTCCTTGCATTGGGCAGTCTTTCGCGGCATGTGGTTCATAGCCGCAGTAGCCGCACCGCAGTCCGGGAGTGTCAGGTTTTGCCTTTCGGGGTGCGTCAGTGCGAGGTCTCGTTTTGAGGGCATCCGCCCACTCTGTTTTGATCGTGTCCGTGCGCCCTTGGGGCTTATTGAGGGCTTGGTCCATCTCGTTGGCCCTGGCTGCCAATAGGTCGTGAGACCTCGCTAGTAAGGGGATGTCTTCTAGTGCGATTTTCGGTTGGCGTAGGATGAGTCCGCGTAGAGTCTTGTCCCTGCATCCTTGAATAAGCTGCACTCGGAATTCTTTCGGTTGATCGTCTTCAGTGCACGTGCTTGCGCAAACGTGCATAAAAAGCATCTATTGACTCCCCTTCCCTTTAGCGGGTTTGGCGAAGTTTGAAGCGCTCAAAATTTGGGTTGAGTTGGGGGTCGAAATGGGCGTCCAAGGTGGCGACTGCTGCGCCGTGGTCTGCAGCTGTCCATGTGTTTGGTAGGTGTTTGAAGAGTTTAAATATCTCATCTCCCGCGTAGTGCAGGAGTAGTGACCGTTTTACTGCTTTGTCAGTTTTCCTGGTGGCGACCAAGTAGTTGTTAAGGCGTTCAATCCAGATTTTCCATTTGGGGAATGTAGTGGCAGAGTCCTCCAAATCACTGAACGGCAGCAGTACTTCTGAGGCTGCATTTTGGAACGGGAAGTGGGCTGGAGTGGAGGCTGGGGTATCATCCCACATCGTGCTCTGAGGCACGTGTGGCACAGCGCCCTACGCTAGTGTAGTAGCGTGTAGGGGCAAAGAGGTTGTAGTGGCTGGATACTGACTCTGGGTATCGTCTGGTGTGCATGCTCCAATTCGAGGTAGGTGGCGCTAACTCATGAGGCAGCTGTGTCGTGCACTGGTCTTCATTCCTCCCCCACGGGGAGAGGCCGCACGTGGCGTGCCGCGTAACACTTGCAAACCGCGGTGACTGGGTATGGAGCCTGCAGCTAGTGTATGCATCAGGGTCAGCGGCAGGGCAATGCTGTGCGGGATCAGTGCTGACAGCAGATAGGCTGCAGCGGTGCGGGTCACACTTACTCGCGGGCCGATGTAGTGCACAAGCGCAGCTCCTGCGCTGTGCGGAGTCGCGGGTCACAGTGCGGCAGCAGCGTGCGTCTGCGTCAGGCAGAGCAGTGCGAAAGGTGAGGATTGCGACCCCCTCTTCGCCAGTGTGGTGCCGGGCTGGGGGCAAGCACGTGGTGACTGGGCCTGTTGTGAAGCGTGGACACGGACACACAAGAATCACGCCACACATTGGTATCCGTGTCAAAGTCCCATCACCGAGTGGGCGCTTCCCTTTTATTAACTCCTTAACTCCGCAGGCCACGCCCGGCCTGCGGATGACGTGCATGTGTGTTTCCGTCGCGGAGCCAGAAACACAAGAGCGCTGACCAATACATTACCCACTCGCATTCTACACCAGTTGAATTGGTTTACCACAGCAACTTTACATGTTTACCTAAAGAGTGTAACAAATCATTCATTTCATGCATGCTGATTTCAGAGCTTACGTTTTGTTTGAAATGGAGTTATTACAGTGTATAAGCGTGTTCTCTTTGAAGCAGATTTCGAATCGCTTTCTATTTATTTAAACATAATTGCAAGTAAAATTCACAGGCAGATAATGGACACCAGACAGAAGTGGAAGCGCGAAACTTTCAACTGGAGTACAGTTTAGTACACTTGGGCTCAGGTGAATTCGTTCAGTTTCCAGATAATATTTTAAAGATCAGATTCAAAGGTAGAATTGGTCCCGTTTCTCTTGTAAAATGTTTTGATTGATTACTTGGTGTTAGACTGGATGCGTTCTGTCCTGGACTATTTATCCTTATTTATCATTAAAATTTAGATCTGATCAGTCCAATCTGTCTCCACTAGCATTTTAATATTATTTTGTCTGCTGTGCTTGACTTTTTTTGTATACATAATTTCTCCCTTTGGAAAACTATGAATTGGTGGTTTCTCGTTACAGCCCTGTGGATGAAGCAAACACCGAACATCACCCAAAAACGTCTGTTCTAAATGTATAATTCTGTCTCGGTGCTTTAGAAAGCACCACTGCACACAATTCATCAAATGAATGGAGTCCTTCCTGGAGCTTTGCTTATCTGTGGGTCCTTGTAGCTGCAAAACTACTGTCGGGGCCTAGAGGGAGCTCCAACCACACATATGTGTCTCAGGAAGACCTACTTAATTGTACTTTTTGTTCAGTTCCTGCCTTGGTCCCAGTGGGGCATGAATGGCTTTATATCTGTTAGAGAACAGACGTTTCTGGCATTGTTTGTTTGCTTAAAGCTATTTCTTGATTTCACAGGAGAAATGTACCTGTCAGTATGTGATAGGGTCTGGTTAGAGAGACGCGTTTGTGACTGGAGCGGGCTGGGCCTTCCTCTGTGCTTTTGGCTCCGTGTGGAAGTCACAGCTCGTCCGTCTGTATGTGGCAAGCCGTTTGCGCACTAGTGCTAGCTGGTAATTTCAGAATATGCAACTGTCCCACTATGAGCTGGTGTTTGTTGCGACTCCGGGAGAATGCATACGTGGCCCGTGACAGACAACGCACATACCCCCATTACCTATTTTTAGCATATGGTACTGTGAAACCCACAGAGTTCTGTTACCTCGCCCCTCAATCTCGTGCCAATGGGTGAACTCTCCTAGCCGTGCCCCGACATCTGCAGACTCACTGGATCAGCCAAACAGACAGCACCGGGCGGCCATTGGCCTCTCTGCCCTGGGAGAGGAAAGTGCTGTCTCTTCACAACCAGGCATTCGCTATGAGCCCTCTTCAAATCTTAAAAATGTTTGTGGAGCTACAGGTCTAGTAACAAGGATTATATACTCGGCCGAACAGCAATGCACTGACCCCCGAACTGGTCACACCTGTCATCCTTAAATGTATGCACCAACATGTCACTAGCAAACAGCAAATGTGAAAATGCCCCTCTGTATCTTTGCTAGTTGATGGACAGAGGTGAAGAGATTCATCCTATGGCTGAATAGCACAGTAATTAACCAGGAAAAGTGGGTTCAAATCCCACATTACCTGCTGTACCAACTTGAGTGATTCTGTGCAAATAACTTTACTTCACTATGCATCATTTTAATTGACCATCTGATCTGAGACCACCTTCAGTTCAGGATGTGTGCCACATCAAAATCTCACTTTCATATAGTTTAATAGACAATAATGTTGCTCCACATGCAACAACTCCATTGGCCGTATATACAGTGCTTGCAACAAACTGACAGTGTTCTCAGGGCATTCGAAGTGTAGAAAAATTAATGTTTAAAAACCATTACTTTGAACCTATGTCTATGCAGTGATATACATCCTTTGTACTGAGGTGTAACTGAGGCCTAAAACAAATAACCTGCTTAGAATCTAAAATAATGTTTATCATCTTTTCACAGGATGTTTTCTTTATCATTTGTATACCGAATCCTTGATAACACGGCTCCTGCTTTGACACTGAGAGCCAACCCAGACGCCTGGCACAGCTGAGAGCCACTCTCAGACCCCTGACGCAGCTGAGAGCCACGCCAAGACCCCTGACACAGCTGAGAGCCTTACAACTTACCCCTGACACAGCTGAGAGCCATATCCAGACCCCTGATACCGCTGAGAGCCACGCCCAGACTTCTGGCGCAGCGGAGAGCCACGCCCAGACTCCTGGCGCAGTGGAGAGCCACTCCCAAACCCCTGACTCCGATGAGAGCCACTTCCAGACCCCTGGCGCAGCTGAGAGCCGCGCCCAGACCCCTGGCGCAGCTGAGACCCATGCCCAGACCCCTGGCGCAACTGAGACCCATGCGTAGACCCCTGGCTCAGCTGAGAGCCACGCCCAGACCCCTGGCTCAGCTGAGAACCACTCCCAGACCCCTGACACAGCTGAGAGCCACGCCCAGACCACTGGCGCAACTGAGATCCACGCCCAGACCCCTGGCTCAGCTGAGAGCCACACCCAGATCCCTGGCTCAGCTGAGAGCCGTGCCCAGACCCCTGACACAGCTGAGAGCCACGCCCAGACCCCTGGCGCAACTGAGACCCATGCGTAGACCCCTGGCTCAGCTGAGAGCCACGCCCAGACCCCTGGCTCAGCTGAGAGCCACGCCCAGACCCCTGACACAACTGAGAGCCAGACCCCTAACAGCTGAAAGCCAGATCCCTGGAGCATCTGAGAGCCACGCCCAGACCCCTGGCTCAGCTGAGAGCCAGACCCCTGGCGCAGGTCAGAGCTACGCTCAGACCCCTGGCTCAGCTGAGAGCCACATCCAGACTCCTGGCTCAGCTGAGAGCCACTCCCAGACCCCTGGCTCAGCTGAGAGCCACTCCCAGATCCCCTGATGCAGCTGAAAGCCAGGCCCCTGGCGCAGCTGAGAGCCACTCCCAGACCCCTAGCACAACGTTGAGCCACTCCCAGACCCCCGACACAGCTGGGAGCCACGCCAAGACCCCTGACACAGCTGAGAGCCACGCCCAGACCACTGATGCAGCTGAAAGCCAGACCCCTGGCGCAGCTGAGAGTCACGCCAAGTCCCCTAGCGCAGCTGAGAACCACGCTCAGACCCCTGTCGCTACTGAGAGCCACGCCCAGACCCCTGGAGCAACTGAGAGCCACGCCCAGATCCCTGACGTAGCTGAGAGCCACTCCCAGAACCCTGGCTCAGACGAGAGCCACTCCCAGACCCCTAACACAGCTTTAAGCCACTCCCAGACACCTGACACAGCTTTAAGCCACTCCCAGACACCTGACACAGCTTTAAGCCACTCCCAGACACCTGACACAGCTTTGAGCCACTCCTAGATCACTGACACAGCTTTGAGCCAGACCCCTGACACAGCTGCGAGCCGGACCCCTGGCGCAGCTGAGAGCCAGACCCCTGGCGCAGCTGAGAGCCAGACCCCTGGCGCAGCTGAGAGCCAGACCCCTGGCGCAGCTGAGAGCCAGACCCCCGGCGCAGCTGAGAGCCAGACCCCTGGCGCAGCTGAGAGCCAGACCCCTGGCGCAGCTGAGAGCCGGACCCCTGGCGCAGCTGAGAGCCACGCCCAGACCCCTGGCGCAGCTGAGAGCCACGCCCAGACTCCTGGAGCAGCTGAGCCACACCCAGACCCCTGACACAGCTGAGAGCCACACCCAGACCCCTGATATGGCTGAGAGCCACCCTCAGACACCTGATACAGCTGAGCGCCACACTAAGATCCCTAACACAGCTCCAAGTTTCCCAGACCCATGAAACAGCTGAGAGCCAAGCCCCGACACAGCTGAGAGCCATGCCCAGACCCCTGGCGCAGGTGAGAGCCACGCCCAGACTCCTGGCGCAGGTGAGAGCCAGACCCCTGGCGCATCTGAGAGCCACGCCCAGACCCCTTGCGCATCTGAGAGCCACGCCCAGACCCCTGGCGCATCTGAGAGCCATGCCCAGACCCCTGACACAGCTGAGAGCCATGCCCAGACCCCTGGCGCAGGTGAGAGCCATGCCAAGACCCCTGGCGCAGGTGAGAGCCATGCCCAGACCCCTGGCGCAGGTGAGAGCCATGCCCAGACCCCTGGCGCAGGTGAGAGCCATGCCCAGACCCCTGGCGCATCTGAGAGCCATGCCCAGACCCCTGGCGCAGCTGAGGGCTACGCCCAGACCCCTGACGTAGCTGAGAGCCACTCCCAGAACCCGGGCTCAGACGAGAGCCACTCCCAGACCCCTAACACAGCTTTAAGCCACTCCCAGACACCTGACACAGCTTTAAGCCACTCCCAGACACCTGGCACAGCTTTGAGCCACTCCTAGATCACTGACACAGCTTTGAGCCAGACCCCTGACACAGCTGAGAGCCGGACCCCTGGCGCAGCTGAGAGCCAGACCCCTGGCGCAGCTGAGAGCCACGCCCAGACCCCTGGAGCAGCTGAGCCACACCCAGACCCCTGACACAGCTGAGAGCCACACCCAGACCCCTGATATGGCTGAGAGCCACTCTCAGACACCTGATACAGCTGAGCGCCACACTCAGATCCCTAACACAGCTCCAAGTTTCCCAGACCCATGAAACAGCTGAGAGCCAAACCCCTGACACAGCTGAGAGCCATGCCCAGACCCCTGGCGCAGGTGAGAGCCACGCCCAGACTCCTGGCGCAGGTGAGAGCCAGACCCCTGGCGCATCTGGGAGCCACGCCCAGACCCCATGCGCATCGGAGAGCCATGCCCAGACCCCTGGCGCATCTGAGAGCCATGCCCAGACCCCTGACACAGCTGAGAGCCATGCCCAGACCCCTGGCGCAGGTGAGAGCCATGCCCAGACCCCTGGCGCAGGTGAGAGCCATGCCCAGACCCCTGGCGCATCTGAGAGCCATGCCCAGACCCCTGGCGCAGCTGAGGGCTACGCCCAGACCCCTGGCGCAGCTGAGAGCTACGCCCAGAACCCTGGCGCAGCTGAGAGCCACTCCCAGACCACTGGATCAGCTGAGAGGCACTCCCAGATCCCTAACACAGCTGAGAGGCAATTACCAGATCCCAGACGCAGCTGTGAGCCATACCCAGACCCCCGACACAGCTGAGTGCCATACCCGCACCCCCGACACAGCTGAGTGCCATACCCGCACCCCCGACACAGCTGAGTGCCATACCCGCACCCCCGACACAGCTGAGTGCCATACCCGGACCCTCGGCACAGCTGACAGCCATACCTGGACCCTCGGCACAGCTGAGAGCCAATCCCTGACCCCCGACACATCTGGGAGCCATAGCAGGTCCCCTGACACAACTGAGAGGCATACCCAGACCCCTGACACAGCTGAGAGGTATACCCAGAACCCTGACACAGCTGAGAGCCACACCCAGTCCCCTGACGCAGCTGGGAGCCACACTCAGACTCCTAGCACAGCTCTTAATATCGAGTTCTTGTCTTCCCCATCTCTTATAGAGTTAATTATTGCTTTTGTGTTGATCCTCTGTGGGTACCTGTGCATAACCAATGCACAGCCAGCTTAAAACATTTGGAATCTCAAAATAGTACATTAGACACCAATGTTGCCCCCATAGCTAAAGCAAGATTCTTCCATCTGAGGTCTCTGAACTGGATTTTTATATTTCTAAGCTTTTCTCAAAAGATGAACTCACTGTCTTCATTTAGTCTTTGCCGGATGGGGAATACAGTTTTCCTTGGAATGTCTGCTTTAACCTGATTACCATATTTAAAATGGAGCCTCAACGATTGTGCTTAGAGTGTGATCAACTCTGACCATGTTTACGAGCATCTATGTACACAACATTGGTTACCAGTCAGAAAAAGATCTTTATTCAAGGCAATGTGCATGTTATGCTGTGCCTATCTTGACAAGAGCCCCCAATACCTCCATCAGAGATTTGACAAATATGAGCAATCAAGACTGCTTCGCTCAAGGTTGTGCCTCTGAATATCGACCCTGAGAATATTGTGTACAAGAATATCGAGGACAGAAAATCGATGTACAAAATATAGAAAGGTAAGTACGTATAGGAAAGTATAGGTTTACTATTCGGAACTCCACATCTACATACCTTGAAGATGCATTTTGTGTAGGTACATATATGAGGATTTAGGTATAGAAAAATCTATTCTTACTTATCTGTCAATATTTTGGATTCAATATTTTGTCCTCAATATTATGTGCCATCGATATTCTGTTTTCGATATTCAAGTTGCACACCTTCGCTCAATATTGTCTATGCTATTAACTACTGTTGCAAAGTGACTTCTTTTTGTGTGGCCACCCCCAGTTTTTAATTTTTTGTGGACTCATCTGTTGTTAATCTTGAACCCGTAACTGCTACCCAGTACCCAGTGTTAGTGGTATGACCCCTGACCATTGGTTTAAAACTTGATTGGTGTTGGACCGGGCCCTTATGGCAGGTCCACCCCTGAAGTTTTGCTTGTTAAATGTGACCTGGGGATGGTGATTCCCACTCTGAGTGCGTGTAGATGAGAGAAGCCTGCCCTCCCATAGGAATGCATGGGGAATGTGTGGGTCCCTGATGGTTCCTGGTGCGTGAGGGGTACAGTCTCGAGTCTGGTATGTATGGACTCGTGTGATTGACTGCTACAAGATGATGTGTGCGGCGTGTGTGTGTCTAGAAGGGAAGTGCCACTTCTAGACATGGGTGTGTGTGTGCAGTGGGTGTGCTGACACGTGATTGGCTGAAACCGGCTGGGGAGCCTGGCTCCAGGAGTCTGTGTGGGTCTGCCCCGGTGGTGAATGGAGAGATTAGCATGCTGATGTGAGGGAGGAGCTGTGCCTGTTTCCTGTATGGGGCTGGGCTTTCCCCCCACAATGCTGGCTCCGCCCCCCTGGGGTGCGTCTGATGACCTGTCCTGCCTGATGAATGAAAGGGGTGGTTGGGGAAAACAAGATACTCCCAAAACCAGCTGCGACTGGTTTCTCCCCCACCCAGCACCTTTAGACAAAAGATTTGCATGTATAAAAAGAGGCTGTGACCTCTTCTAAAATGTTCTTGTTCCCACTTGAATCTGCCAGGGGCTGTTGCTGCTTGGGCCCAGGGTTGGCTTGCCTCCCTGGGCCCTGCCCTGCTCCTGGACTCTTATGGACTTTCCCTGCTAGGAGCTGCTGTGCTCCACCTAAGGTCCTGGACTCTGATGGACCTTGCTACTTCTTTACCCCTACCGCTTTGGGAGCGCCTTGCGTGCTGTAGCGCTGGGAGCGCTCTATTTTCACTGATAGCACTGTGAGCGCTGTCCTGACCGAGCCGGTGCCCACCCGGCATTTGCCCCGTGCTCAGGAAGATTCCTGAGTCTCAGCGAGTGCCTACCTCGCTTTTATTGCCTGCCGTGATTTCATTCCTCGAGGGAGCTGACCCCTCGCTATCCACCCCGAGTTCACCGCCGCCGCCCGGGACCCTCGTGACGTCATCCCCGGGCCGCGCTGGTATTGGTTGCCGGCCCGGGATTTCCCCTGTCACGTCATTCCCCGGGCCGCGCCGTGATTGGCTGCCGGCCCGAGGAGAGGAGAGAGGCCGGCCGATGGAGCTAGTCGAAGCAGGAGCGGCGGGAGCCTACTCCGCGCTCCTGCCTTGCCCCTGAGATGCTGCCGAACCCCCCACGGGGCTCCCGAGAGTGAGGGAGAGCCCCGGGAGACCAGAGGAAGCCTGCGCAGCAGCGGAGACCGGCGCGACCGACCGGTGAGTGCTGCAGTGCGCGGGGGAGAGGAGGGGCGTCGGGACACATTGCCGGTGCCCGCCCCTCCCCTCGAGCGAAGCCGGAGTTGTGTCTCTAGGCCCGTGGGGCCCCCAGTGATGCCGGGTCCCCCGAGGGGGACCCCGCCTGCCCACAGTTGCATCCCTGAGTCCCGAGAGGCTCCAGCAGGGCCCGTGGGGCCACAGTGATATCGAGTACCCCGAGAGGGACTCCACATTTGTCCATGAGCCCCGAGAGGCTCCACCATGGGGTCCTTGCCCCACCGAGCCGGCGAGGCTCGGCCCTAGCCCGCATCTGGTTTCCTGAGCCCCGAGAGGCTCCGTCATGGCCCGTGGGGCCACAGTGATACCGAGTCCCCCGAGAGGGACTTCCCCCTTTTTGTCCATAAGCCCCGAGAGGCTCCACCTCATGTTCATTGCCCCCGAGCCTGCGAGGCTCCATCATGTTGGCCCATCCTTGGCCCTCAGCTGCCCAGCACTTCGTGGGCAGCTGCCACGTGTAGGTTTAGTCATGGCTCCCTGCAGCCTGTCCTGACTCTGAGACATTGGGGAGCCCTAGCCCAGAAAGGGCCGCTGGCCTGTTGGAAGTTATTGCCTGATGTTCTAATGTGTTCTTGTGTGTTACTCTGTGTTGCATCTCTGATGGTGCTTCTGTTACGTTAAGTGCTGTGTCCTGCCTTCCCTCCTAAATATCCTAAGTCTCATGTATGTGGCTCTGGTTAGAGTGAGTTCTACTGCTAGTTCTATTAAGCCCCAGGTTGTCATGTGTTCTAATGCTAGCTCCTGGTTGTTATGTGTTCTAGTACTAGTTCTAGGAAGCTCCCAGATGTTATGTGTCCTAAATGCCAGTTCCATCATGTGCATAGTCCTGGCAGTGGTCCCCAGACCCTGTCCTGTATATATTCCCTTGTAAACCCTGCCCGTGCCCCTGGCACCTTGTAAATTGTGTATTTACCCTTAAGTATGTCTTTCAATACAAAGTCTATTTTTCATATATACCTTGTGTGGAGTTCCTTTTGTGGGGGGCCCGGAAGGTTGTTGCTGGGGGTGCGTGCGCAAATGCTTTACACATGACCTCCGAGATAGGCCTGACTGCTCGTGCCAAGCTACCAAGGGGGTGAGCAGGGGTTGTCTTGGCGGGTGACTTCCCTACCCTAACTGGAAGTGGTGATTTCTGTCTGGCCTTGGTGCAAGCCTCGGCCAGCCAGGGATCCCATTTCTAACAATTGGCACATTTTTATAAGGCATAGTGTATAGTGCAGAATTGTGCAATCCATTACAGTGGCAATGAAAACATGGTATCTGATAGAGACTACTAGCCGCAGATTCCTTAACGTAGAATTATCCCCAGGCGTGAGATTGGATCCGGAAAACTTTCTGCCACAGCATCCCTGCGCGCCGGGGGGACGGCATCACGTGAATCTGGCAAGGCGTTGTCCACGTACGTGACGTCAGCGAGGTCACAACCCCGGTGCATGTACGTCAGTTTTTTCCTTTTCCCCGTGCAACGCAGATCCGATTCGTGATCCGGGCCTGTTTAGGCCTTTCTTTTTTGCTATTGCGTGTGTTTGTGGGAACTGTGTGCGGATGCCTTCGGGCTTTAAGACGTGCTCGTCTTGTGGACACCTGATGTTGGCGACAGACCCTCACCTCATTTGCGTGTGGTGCTTGGGGGAACATGACGACTCCACTGATTGCGAGGCGTGCCAGCAGTTGAAGCCGAAGTCGCGGCGGGAGCGCCTGATGAAACTTCTCTCGGCTCGCATATCCAGAACGGCGTCCTCACCTCGATCAGCTTCTGCGGAAGGTTTTCGAAGCCGCTGTCGTCGTCCACATCCCTCCTACGCCTCAAGAGCGTTGCTCTCCTGTCGGTAAGTGTCGCAGTTTGTCCCCGAGGGCTGGTTTCCGGCCTTTTGGGGGCATAGGCTCTCCGTGGGTGATGCGGCCCACGTATCATCCCCCTATCTACCGTTTCCCGGTGAGGGGGCATAGAGCATAGAGAGCCCAGATGGAGACATATGCGGTGGCTTTGCAGGCCTCACTGGCTTCTCCTCCTCCTCCTTTCCCTCCTGGGACATCGGCGGATCCCTTGCGTTGTGCGGGGCTCACCGCGGGGTTGTCGGCGGCTCCGGCCCTGACGCCGATTGGCTCGGTTCCAGGCTTGGAGGATGTGGTGCCGTTGGGGTGCAGCCTTTCGGGGGTCTCTCCTTCGGATCACGGCGCCCCTGCTTCGCTGCAAACTCCTGCAGGAGTCCCTGTTGTGTCGCGGGAGGTCACCGGGGCTCGGGTCGCATCCCCGAGCCCCTCTCGGCCCTATGGACAGGCGGCGATCGTGTCTGAGGCCGAGGTGACGCAGCTTTGGCGCCGGCAGCTGTAGGCCCTGGTGGCGCCACAGGGGTCGGCGGACCCCCCTTGTCCCATCATGGGTCGAGGCTGGCGGGGGACCTCTCGTCCCTCCCCGGACCCCTCTCGTCCCTCCACGCAGGCGGCTGCCTCGTCGGAGGTAGAGTCGGCCTTGGTGGCGCCACAGGAGTCGGCAGGCCCCTCTCGTCCCCTCATGGGTCGAGGCTGGCAGGGAACTCCTTGTCACTCCCTGGGTCCCTCTCGTCCGTCCACGCAGGCAGCTGCGTCGTCGGAGGTCGAGCCGGCGGCGTTCCTTAGCCGCCTTGGCTCTGGCCCAGCCCCGGTGCAGTATGGCGAGGCAGAGGACTGTCTGGCGTCTCCTTAGCGCTGGAGGACGATGACGTCCTGCCTCAGGTTGCGGACTCTACGGCGCCGGACAGGTGTCGGGTCGTGAACTCGTCTTCGGACGCCTCCTCTTCCCCGGAGGTTGGGCGCCTGCTGGTGTTGTCCTCGCCGGAAACGGGCCACCGCGTCGTGGCTTTTTCCCCGACGTCGTCAAAGGACTGCTCCTCGCCGTTGCGGCGGCCGCGGTTTTCCCCGGAGGAGCTGCAGGTCCCCCACTCCTTGGCCTCCCTTCCTCCTTTCCGGACCTGGCCCTTCCCCACTCTGATTGGCTTAGGGGATGGCCGCCTTAGCTTGCAGCCGTCGCCTACGGAGGAGCTGCTTTCCCCACCGCAGGGCCCTACGGAGGCAGGTGCGGCCTTCACTCGCGCTGTTTCCATGGCTGTGGGGATTTTGCACTTGGGTGATCCGGCTGCCCATTTTACCTCGGATCATCTTCTGGAAGTTCTCCACCAGGGCTCTGGTGGGAGGGAGCTGCTGCTTCCCTTTGAGGGTTCGCTCCATTCTTCTCTGATGGGGGCGCCCCACCACGGGGGATCCGGTGCCCCAGCACCTTCTGCACCAGCACCTTCCACCACCGCATTTCCCGGTGTGTCTTTCCCTCCACCCCTCTGCCAGAAGCCCCCTTTTGCAGACTGCCTTTCCCTCCCTGCCGCCGCTGTGTCTCCGCCATCACGGGAGGCCCGCTGGCTGGTCTCTTGGGGGCGCAATATGTTCACTTCGACCAGTGCGGCTTTGTGGGCCCTTAACACTTTGTGTGTTGGCTAGGGCCACTTCTTGCTTGTGGGACTCGTCAGAGTCCCTTGGATCTGCCGCTCTTTAGGAGGGTGCTGGGGTTGATTTGCGGCACCATGTGTTTATTCTTCGCTCCGCTCTGGACATCTCGGAGATGCTTGGTCGTGCCATAGCTTCTTCGGTTGCCCTTCGCCGCCATGCTTGGCTTCGGGACAGGGTGTTCCCAGAAAATGTTCGGGAACGGCTGGTAGATCTTCCCTTCAATGCCACTCTTTTGTTCCACGCCCCGGCAGACTCAGCCATCCAGAGGTTCTTGGCGGGGCTTCAGCCTCCTCCTTCTTCTCCCCCTCAGTGACCTGTGAGTTGATCTGGTTTTTGGGAGCTGTTCTTTCGTTGGGGCGGGTCGCCCCTGTTGTGATCTGTGTGCTTCATGTGCATTCGAGTCCTCTTTGTGGGGACTGTGGTTCTGTTGGCTGCTGGCCGGACCTTCTTGACTGTGTGTTTTTGCTTTGGGGGTATCTACACCAGGTTGGCCCTGAGATTAGGTCTTCTGTTTTTCTCTATGGCTGCCTGACAAGCCTTCTGCGGCGGGTTTTCCTGCGGATCTTTCTGTTGTCCTATGCTGTGTATGGTCCTTCCTATGAGGGTTCCCATGTCTCAGGACTTAACATACTCTATGTGGGGTAGTGTTAGCTGTTATTTAGCTTGTCCTGTGCTTGGGAGCTGTGGTCACATTCGAGCCTCTGCTCTCCTTGGCATTTAAGTACGTTGCAGGTGCAATTCTCTTCTGGTTGGTTTGGAATGCCTTTGGTGGCGGCCCGGGGTATCCTTCTCTGGGGTCGATGCGCTGTTAGCCTGGTCTGACCTGCTGTCTACGGTCTGGCGTCATGGCTCTGGTTCCAAGTCTTTTTGTGTCATGTATGCGGACCCCTCCCTGAGGTGTGTCCGGGCCCTTCTTTGTCTTCCTGCTCTCTGTCCTGGGGCTGAGATGGATTTCTATCCTCCCTCTTTTAGGCGCACCCTGCCCGATCTTCCTGGGTGCCCCGGGCTACTCTTTCTGCTTCTACCTGCTTTCTTGGTGTCGGCGCTGTTCTGTCTATTGACTTCTGGCTGTGGTAGGCTCAGCTCCCCACTTCGCGGGGTGTGCTCCCGGTGGAGGCGGGGGGGGTTTCGGGGGGGGGGGGTCTTGCCTTCTTTCTGCCTTGTCTCCTTGGTGTCTCTAGGTTGATCTTCTTTCTCTTTCTTGCCTTAGCCTTGGATGGAGGTTGTGTTGCCTGGTATGGGCGTGGGGTGCTTCGGCCTCCACTTGCCTTGCCCCTGTTTCCTCTGCTGAGTGTTAAAAGGCTTCCTCTTCTTTTCTTCTTTTTCTCTTCCCGCATTCCCCTTGGGATCAGTGGTGTCCTGACTGTAGGGGTTCCCATTGCCTGGGGGGACAAGGCTCCTCGCCCTGTCTATCGGCCTCGTCCCCTGTGGGACCCTCTGTTGTGTCCAGGCTGGTGGGGTTCTCTCGCAGACCCTCCTTCCCCGTGGGTATGGCTTGGGTATCTACTCCACTTTAAGGAATCTGTGGCTAGTAGTCTCTATCAGATGTACGAGTTACTTACCTTCGGTAACGATGTATCTGGTAGAGACGATTCTAGCTGCAGATTCCTTCACGGCCTGCCCTTCTTCCCCGTTCTGCGAGGACCTTTTGCTTGGTCTTCTGCACTTGCCTTCCGGTGGGTGGCTATGTCTTCTGTGAGTACATTCTTTTGCTCTTTTTGATGGGATGATTCGTCCTGTTGCTGCTTCTTCTTCTTTTTCTTCTTCTTCTTCTTCTTCTTTTTCTTCTTCTTCTTCTTCTTCTTCTTCTTCCTTTCCTCCTCTTTTGGCACAGTAGAGGATGGGTGTATAGGTACTTCTGTGCCCTTCTACTCTGGTTGCTCCACAATTGGGGCTTACCTTCAATCTCTTCCCTCTCCTCCCTCTCCCCTTTATTACTATGGGTTCTGGGTCCTCTGCTATCCTCTAGGTTGAGGTCACCTGGCTGTGCCTCTGCCCGTTGTTCCTTTGGGGTTTGTCACGCTTTGTGATGGGGTTGACGTTCCTTATTTGTCTCGGACTGGTTCCCCTTAATTGTTCTTGGTTGGGGTTGTAGTCCTGCTACATGTTGTCATTACATTTTTACATATGTTCCTTGTCTCCAGGGAGGCTGTCTACGTACTGGCAGGGTGGCTGCTCAGGGCTGTGCTCTGTTCTTTCTTCTTTTTCCTTACCCATGGGTGCTGCAGTGTTGACGCTGCTCCCCATGGTGTCCTTCGTCACCATTCCTTTTTCCAGTTTTTGTGCTCTTTCGCACACTGTTCCCATACTCCCACAATTTTGTCTGCTGGCTCCGCGTTGTGGCGGCAGAAAAGTTCTCTGAAGAAAACTGACGTAGGCACGCCGGGGTGGGACTTATGTGACCTCTCTGACGTCACGTGGGCAGAGTCGCGTGATGCCGTCCCCCCTACGCGCAGGATTACTGTGGCAGAAAGTTTTCCGGATCCTGTCTCACGCCTGGGGATAATTCTACGTTAAGGAATCTGTGGCTAGAATTGTCACTACCAGATATATCGTTACCGAAGGTAAGTAACTCGTACTTCAGGCTTACCCTGTGTAGCCTCTGAGCAGCAGCTTGAACCCAGCAGCCCAGGCCTGTCAAAATTGCCCTTATGACATATATGAAAAGCTAATGTTAAAAATTAAATAATCACTCCTAAACACAATTTGTGACTCACAAGGTAGGGCACATAATATTTAAAACTGGAACATGTGTGACATTAGAAATGGAATGTTCCCCAGTGGCTAGGCCCAATGACATTGCCCCTGGTTAGGCTGGAACTGATACATAGGAAAAGTTAAAGTATATATTATGTACTCGAATCTAGAAACTTTGACCTGTATCTGCTACAGATTCAATTCAAATATGGTTTTTATATTTAATAAAAAAACAATGTAATGGTAAAGTCATGTTTTTATAAAAATATATTTCAAATGTACCTTTTAGAAAGTTACTTGTATCCAGCCTGAAGCTGCTGGAGGCTAATTTGCATAAGCCTATAATTGTCCTTAATTAGGCGTGAAAGAGGTGTGAAAACTGCTTCCAGAGCTGGGAAAATGGCATGGGAGCAGGGAGGTGTTTTCTTCCCCTCGCTGGAAGACCAGTTTGGGTGGGGCCAGGAGCAAACTTTTCTTCTAAGGGGCCTTTCCTGTCCCAAGTAAATGTTAGGTGACACCTGGAAAGGCCCTAGTTTTTGTCCCCTAGCCTGCCTGGCACGAAACCCAGTGGGAGAAAAGCTACCCCTAGAACCCATTTTAAGTGTCCACAGAGGAGGTAACTGTTCATTACCTCCGGGTGAGCAAACAGGCTTTCCACAAGGAGAGAAGGGTTCCCGATCTTGGGTATTGATAGTGAGGGGAAGCAGGATCTGCTGAACACTTGGATTGGGTTGCCCCTGAGAACCTTTGCCCAGTTGGTTAGAGAGTGCTCGGGATTCATCCCCCACCTATTACCTGCTGCCAGGCATACATTTGGCACCCCAGGGCACTGCCTCCTAACACTTTCTGAACCGGTAGAAGATCAGAAGAGAACCGACCTGCTGTCTGGGATCTGAGAGGACCCCTGAAGGACTGGACCTGCAGCTGTCTTGGACCCAGAATAAAGATTTATTGGCCTGTTAGTATACCTCCTGTGTGGCTACAGGGAAACAACATGATGCATCCGGCCTTTTTCCCTAAAGTGCCCTGCTGACCAGTGGCAACTGGACTTTGACTGGACTTGGTGTTGACTGACACTCTGAATCTCTTATGTACCACCCCTGAGGTCCTCGGGGCGTGAGAAGTGTACTCTGGTGTTTGTTTGTGCACAGGAGAAAGTTTTGAAGATATTTTCTCAAGAGCCTTAGGGGTACCTGCAGGAAGAAATATCCAACCCGCAGTTTGAAGGCTTCGAATTGTATTTCAGCTACGTCCCGCTAAAGGCTCCCTGCACGTTTGGTAAAAAATGACTACGTCACTTTCTGCATTGTGATTTAGAAAAATGTCAGCAACAAAGCTCCAAAGCTTCAGCATGACCAACCTTTGGTTTCAGTGTGGCACATACAATTTTAGAGTTCAGGGAGGATTTTTCTTATAATATAACATCTCAACTTGTTGCACCCTTTGTGCTTTAGCAGTCTGGATGTTCATAAGGCTAATAAAACATAGGAAAATGCAAGATATGCTGTTCTGCACGTTTGAGCATAATAAAGCACCAAAGCAATATACCCAACAGTGTGATGCAGAAAACAGTCCATTCCAGTCCATTCACAATCATTCACCAGAGAGCCAACAGAAAACATTAGTCACATCTCACCTCATGTACACAATATAACTTTAATATAGGTGACCCGACTGTACTGCACACCTATCACAGTTACCCATGTTCATAATACCAGCAGACAAATTAGACAGTCCACTTGAACCCTTAGCACAAAAACCATATATTGAATGTAATGCCCACAAGACACAACCTGCTTCCTCACAAACCCAATTGAAGATGCTAGGCTGACCACCACACGCATAAAATAGGAGAAAAGCAACATGTCGGCTAAGCAATGCTCCTCAACCGTACAACACACTATTCATACAAACCAATAGCCACAATAACAAAAGAAAATAAAGGAAGCCACACCCTTACATGCACAACATGGAAAATGAACTATATGGAAGGTAAAGAGATGTTCCCAGATGTACAGAATACTGTTCATAGCCAGCACTCACAGTGCCAAATGAACACGTCAATCATACCATCTGGCAACCTCCAACAGCAAAACAGCTCGTAAGTCATCTAGTTAAATAGGATGATGCCTAACACCACAACTGAACCAGTATGGCAGTAGAATACGGTTCACACTGCTGGTAATCAAAATACAGCAACTATTTAGTCACCCATATACCAACACACACCCCAAAGATTTAATTAAAGGTCAGTAAGTCTGCATGGTGGTTGGACCACTAAAACAAGAGTATCATCACTAAAGGCTGCTAAGAATTCATTTATGGTTACCCAGATCAGACACACAAATGCCTTGCTACTGCAGTTTCGGTCAGCATGATATCACGGTACCATGCACAGACACCCCAACAGCTTGACGAAGTACATAACCAAACATATGGCAGGAAATTATGGAACAAATCATAAGTATATAACCCAATATGTAATCTTATGCATTTTTTCTGTAGTAAACGACTGACAAGTATTTGGCCTCTTAGAGCTTTTCCTTGGAGATATGTGGCTGGAGTTGTGGGTTTAACCATGGAGGGTAATCCGCCAGGCTGTCTGTGGAGATACCATGCCCGGCTAATGCCTTACTGCACTGTGTGATCTGGCTATGCGGCCCTTTCCAAGAGGAAGATAGCTGAATAAACTTGGCTTTTATCCACGATAGAAACAGTTCAGAGTCAGACCATGGTCTGGTCACTTTCTGATCATGCTACTCATCTTAGATGTACCATAACAATCGTTTGACTAAATGAGCCCTCTTGCTTTCTGTAGTGAATCACTGTGGAATAATATTATTTTCACCTTTTCTGTAGCATGTTCCGGCAGGGGATGCATGACTTGAAAGTCTGGCCAAGCACCGAAGCAGATGGATCAGAGTACACAAAAACTCCCGGCCGGACCAGCAGCACGTTTTCAGAAGATCAAATGAGTCGACTTGCAAAGGTAAAGGGATGCTCTTTTAAGCCTCAAATAATGCTTTTAATGGAATAGGTTCTTCTGATGTCGGTTGTGTAGTCAGCTCAAAGTGTCTGCCTCATGGTATGACTGAGTGAATGTGATGGATGGATTATTAAACATGAGATCAGACGTACACTGTCTGGAGTTCTCCTTTCTCCCTCTCGCTTATCTGACTATCTTTATTATGTATGATGAGTTTAAATGTAGCCACACTGATGGCTCGTGTACAATGTCGGTCGGAGTTGTCTCCTACCGACACCAGCGCAGTCTCTGGACCAACCAGCCTCCAATCGGCAGCCCCGATACCACAATTACATTGCGACTGCACATGATATGGTCACATACTTCCATTTCTCTATGGGAGTTTGTACTGCGGCCGTAAACTGGCCGTAGCACGAGCTCCCATAGAGAATTGGGAGATTGTGTTAATCCCTGCACCGTGTGGCAGGCACCTTAAGGTTTCTGCCACACGGTGCAGAGTTTAACAGGGGGGCACTATAGGTGCCCCCTTGGCCCCCAACCAGAGGCCGCAAGGAGAAGGGGGCCCTGCTAGGGGCCTTGAAACACGCTTTCTGACAGGCATTCCATGTGAGAAAGCCTGGCATGGAAAGCCTGTCAGAAACCCAGCATCGTAATCCCAACGGCGGAAATGACATCCATTGGGATTACGGGCTGGTCTCTGACTGGCAGACAGGCTCCTAGAGCCCGTTGGAATCCAGCCAGAATGACTGTCCAGTTTCAATTCCAACCGCCTAAATTGTAATTAAGCGGTAGGAATTGAAACCGCGATCTTACCGGGCCTCATCGTAATAAGGCCCTGAATGTCAGAGTACTAGGCACCTGGCTAGAGTTCTACCCCCAGTCCGGGTGCTGTACTGGCCCAGCCTCCTTTCCCTAAAGGTGTACTTACATAACAGGCTCGCCTACACTCGGTAAGCTTTTCCCTCCACTTTCCTCCACCACAGACCTCGGAGTAAAGCAATCTTCAGTTGACCGCTCTAGACCGGTTTTGAAGACACTGACCCACAATCCCAGGTAATGAACAGCTCTCTGGCAAGCCCAGTTGGTTTGAGCTCTCACCCACTGTGGGAGTGGAGCACGAGTACTGCCCTCCGCCCCACCACCCTGACACCACCCTCCATCCCACTACCCTGACATGAGCCTCCATCCTACTACCCTGACACCCCCCTCCATCCCACCACCCTAACACCACCCTCCATCCCAACACCTGGACACCACCCTCCATCCCACCATCCTGACACCACCCTCCATCCCACTACCCGGCACCACCCTCTATCCCACTACCCCGTCACCACCCCAACACCTCCCTCCATCCCACCACCACCCTCCATCCCACCACTTCGACACCACCCGATATCCTACCAATTCGACACCACCCTCCATCATACCATTCCGACACCACCCTCCATCCCCCCACCCTGACAACATCCTCCACCCCAACACTGACACCATCCTCCGTCCCACCACCCCAACACCACCCTCCATCCCACTACCCCAACACCGCCCTCCATCCCACTACCCCAACAACGCCCTCCATCCCACCACCCAGACACCACCCTCCTTCCCACCACCCGGACACCACCCTCAATCCGACAACTCAGACACCACCCTCCATCCCACCACACTGACACCACTCTGCATCCCACTACACCGACACCACTCTGCATCCCACCACACCGACACCACCCTCCATCCCACCACACCGACACCACCCTCCATCCCCCCACCCTGACAACATCCTCCACCCCAACACTGACACCATCCTCCGTCCCACCACCCCAACACCACCCTCCATCCCACTAGCCCAACACCGCCCTCCATCCCACTACCCCAACAACGCCCTCCATCCCACTACCCCAACAACGCCCTCCATCCCACCACCCAGACACCACCCTCCTTCCCACCACCCGGACACCACCCTCAATCCGACAACCCAGACACCACCCTCCATCCCACCACACTGACACCACTCTGCATCCCACCACACCGACACCACACTGCATCCCACCACACCGACACCACCCTCCATCCCACCACTCCGACACCACCCTCCATCCCACCACTCCGACACCACCCTCTATCCTACCATTCTGATACCGCTCCCCCCACCCTGACACCACCTTCCATCCCACCATCCTGGCACCACCCTCCATCCCATTCCACCACTCCGACACAACCCTCCATCCTACCACTATGACATCACCCTCCATCCCACCACCCTGCATCCCACCACCCTGCATCCCACCACTCAGATACCACCCTCCATCTTAAAACCTTCTATCCCCCATGGGCGAGACCTGCAAGCACCGATTCCCACTCCTGCCCTGGCTTCCTGCAGTAGGATGGTTCCAGGCTGTCAGGGCTGGGGAGACGGTTAACGATATTGGAAATTTGTAAGTCTGGGATATTTGTGTTCTGCTCAGTAGACTAAGAAAGCATAACCTCACCTGGTATTTTAGGCCAGTACTAGAGGCGTCTGCATCTTAGTGTTCTGTCCAGTGTAGCAGTATTATTAATATTTGTATTATTAGTATTCGTATTAGTATTTTTCTGTGCAGACAGTGTGGGACGTACAGAAGTTATTGTAATTATTTGGGGCTTCATACGTGATATTGTGGCTCATAAATGCTCGATCTCTGGCATTGTATGCAGTAGAAGAGGCCTCAGCGGGGGTATTAAGTTCAGTAGAGGAGCTCGCATATGGGTGGTGTTATGATGGTTTCCAGGCCTTGGAGATACTGTGGTATCTAGGCAGTCCTTGTGGCAAACATTGCTATTGTCTCTGGAATCAAGAAGCCAGATATTGATATTACTTCGAGCTCACTAAATTGCTAAGTGCCTCCTTTGTAAGCTTTGTCTTTCAAGGGATCCTGAGGGCGAACAGTGAAAGCTTTTCAAGAGTGATAAGGGGTAGAACACTTAATAAGATTCAGTTGGCAATGTTCTTTCTTTCATTTAAGAAATAAGTCTTTATTCATGTTACCTAAAAGTACTCAGTGACATATTAAAGGTCAGATGCAGGTCACCCCTCGTGCTGCCTCAGCAGGTCTTTCTAACTCTGCCATACTATATTTTGCGCTCTGCTGTGTGTTTTTCTGTCATTTCAGTTATTTTTTCTGTTTATTCTCCTGCCTGTAATCTGTTATTGCTGCCTGTGATTCTGTTATTCTGCTGCCTGCAATTTGTTATTGTGCTACCTGTATGTCTGGGATTGTGCCGCCTGTAATTTACTTTCTATTATCTGTAAGTCGAAACTGGTTGAGTTCAGCATTATTTGTTCACTTGCGGTACGTTTTCCTTTCCTGTACCGCGCCATCTAGTAGCAGGTTCGCCTCGGCACTTGCTCGTTTCCCACCCGTTTGCCCCGCTGTCTTTCCTGGCACCCCCATCCACCTCCCAGGGACTACTTAATGGAGGTCGCAGCACAGCTGAACTGCTGGACGGCCAAATGCATGCCAAAGGCAAGTCATATGCACCCATCTGTGCCTGGACCACACCGAGGCCCAGGACCAGGGACCCTGGCCCTTCAGCCACCCAGCCACCCACAGATACCCCACAGCAAAACTCCTAACCCTGGACTCCAGACGCCGCAACAACAACTGCTACCTCGTATTTTACTCGGTCAATAGTATGACGTTTCACCTGTTGCCACTGTCTTGTTGCCTGCAACTCCGAACCCTGGACCCAGACGCCGCAACAACAACTGCTGCCTCGTATTTTCTCGGTCAACGGGAGGACCTTTCACCTGTTGGCACTGTTTCTTTGCCTGCACTCTTGGAAACCTTCACCACACCCACCTCGCCAACTAAAATTGCCCCGGAACTACTCAACTGCCTCCTGCTTAATGGTGTTCAATCTGCAAACGCACCACAAAATCTGGGACACCATCACCACCCTCACTCCGACATTATATTCATCACAGAGACCTTGCTCAACCGCTCCTCCACCCCCACCACAACTCCCAGTGGATACAAGATGATACTCCGTGACAGCACCAACAAACACAGAGGCGGCATTGCCATCCTCCATAAAAATGTCATCCTTTGCACCACCACCGAAAACGTCACCACACCGATCATGGAACACCTCAGCTTCCAACTCCACCCCGACTGCAGAACGACCATCAAATGTCCCCTCACCTACAGACCTCCAGGATCACGTCCAGGCTTCTGCAACGCCAGCCCTGAATTCAATCGTCCCACTCAATATTGATTCCAAGCACTGTATCTTCCTCAGTGACCTGAAATTCCACCTCGACGACTCCAAAGGCACAAATGCTGCCAACCTCCAGGAAAAAATTAGCAACATCGGCCTCACCCAACTGGTCACCAACCACACACACAGTGCAGGACACATCTTGGTCCCAATCTTCACGGCTAATGACAGAGTCAAGTATAGCCATGTCACCAAACTCACCTGGACTGACCACACCTCCGTCCATATTACCACTGCAGGATCACCATCACAATGCACCACAACCAAGCCTCCAAGGTCATCCCAACGCAGCTGGAACAAAGTGACAAAGATTCAATCGATGGGTGCCCTCAACACCACCCGTCCTGACCCCGCAACAAACCTTGAACAGGCTATCAATTACTTCTCAGCCTGGGTTACCAACTGTGACCACAGTGGCTCCTATCAAGCCTGCCAAGACCAGTAGATCCACCAAGCAGGGCAGCTGGTATACACCTGAACTCAGGACCATGAAACGCAACTACAAACAATTAGAAAGACCATGGCACACCAGCAAAGATTCCACAGACCGAGTCACCCTTTCAAAGCAGCCCTCAACAAATACCATAAATTCCTAAAATATTCTTGCCTTTATCTCCCTTCCATTCTCACTGACTGTAAGTGGGCCTGTGCTTTTTTTCCTCCTTTTTTGTATCACTTTCTCTCTCTACCTCACGTGCAATATTAATCAGGTTCCTCTTTCATTGCTCTCTGCCTTTCTCAATTCCTCTTTATTCCCTCTTGCCTCACTCTTCCACTCATCTTTTTCCGTCACTCTATAGCCTTTGCCTCCAACCACATTTCTACCTACCCCTGGCCCCCTTACTGTTTAGTGTGCTGTTCTCTCCCTCTCACACCCCCTATTTACTCCATCTGTCTTTCTCCCCCACACTCAGCATATTAACCCCTTGGCCGCGGCACGCTGGGGGAGAGAGGGGCCGCACTGCGCCACCATGCTCGTGACGGAACCACTCAGTCACGAGCTACGGGTGCGCTGTGCTTGTGAAGGAGTGGAATGCGCCGCACAGGTGCAAAATTGATGCTGCACAGGCGCGGCGGCCGGGCCGTGACGGAACCACTCCGTCACCAGCACAGCGCGTCCGTGGCTGGTGACGGAGTGGTTCCGTCACCAGCACGCAAGGAGTTAAGAAACAAATCATGAACAAGTTACTTACCTTGGAAACGCCATTCCTGTTGTATACTCTATCTAACCTCAATCAGATTCCTCAACTTAGAATATTTGCCAGGTGCCAGACGAGTGCTTTTTTGTGCCGTCAGATGCAGCTTCAAAACACCCAGGAAGTGACGGAGCAGGTTCGCAAATAGGTTTCACCTCTAAGCCATGTCATCTGATTCTTACTTCCCTTTCCTAGCCCTCAGACGCAGAGCTTGAACAAGCTGTTGGTACCAGTGTGCTGATACCTAACTTGATACGTTTTCAAGTGTTACAAAGGGATCACTTCACAGAACATGGTTGTAGGTGGGCAGTGAGGAATTTATTGTTGGATAGAGTATCGACTGGGAAGAGCATTACTGAAAGTAAGTAACTTATTCTTCTGATGGATACTTCTAGCTTCATACTTCTCACTTTCTAATAACGGGTCGATCTTATGAGCTCCGCATCATGCCAATCATTTGTCCCAACGCCCGGCATACATGGATTTCGTGGAAGGGCACCTGGCAGCAAGGACGATATCCAATACCTGATTCGCAGGTCAAATGCATTTAGTTGCCGCAATAAATCTCCTTGCATGTAGGTGTATATCGTGCATATTTGGGTTGAGGTCCCTGCACATTTGGTACAACAGTAGATCCTCCTGAAGTAGTGGGCTGATTAGAATACAGATGCTCATGCCCAGAAGTTCCTGGTATTGCACTCTCCAAACTAGATCCAAAGCCACTCGGATGACTTGCGCCCTGATCTTTTTCAGAACTATGATGCAAGGGTGGGAAGGCATACAAGAGTCCTGGATTCCATTCCATTCGGAATTCATCATCTAATGAGTGTTCTTGTGGAAACTCCAAGGGTCAAAATGTTTGAAATTGCATGTTCTCGACAGTGGCCCAAAGATCTAGCCAGTGTTCTTCTCACTGTGGGTAGATGCCCTGCGCAACCTCAGGATGCAGCAGCCACTTCTGGTCTGCCAAGGGCTGCATGCGCAGCTTCTCCACCATGACATTCATGGACCCTTTCAGGTGGTTCACGATTAGAGTAATGTCCTGGTTGTCGTGGTTCTTGATCCTCCCGATAAGTGTGATGCTCAAAAATGTCAACCTTTAGGCAGCACCAAGTCTGAATGCTATTACAGCACAGATTAGATTTTGGGGAAGGATCTTTGCTTATTGTTTTTCAATAGACTTGATTCAACTGTCCTGTTTAACAGTCTGGATATTTATTAGGTTGACTCCAAAGTACAGAGCATGTCTTGACATCAAAAGTACTTCATCATCCCCTCCCTGTCTCATCCCCTGAATGCCAGTTCTCAATTCCTCCTACTAGCCACGGCCCTTCTACAGCACAAATTATTGATGTGGTTAGGCGAGGGGAGGAATTAAGGGAAGGGAACAGCAGGGAAAGAGACCTGTGGAAAAGAAGAATGTTAAATGATATGAGTCTGTGATGAAGCTCCCTACTCCCCTTCATACTTAATCCTGCCACATCAATGTTCACCTGTGCAAATGCTGGAGTTGGTCTTTTCTCATTTCCTCCTCCAGCTGTACGCTAACTCTGGCGTGAGAGCTAAAATATAAATATACAATTAGTATCTTTCTACCCAAGAAAGCATACATAAACTGTTGAGTGTTTTGACAGGAATAACATAACATTCCATTAATATGAGACTAGTTCATGAACACGCACTCCTTCAACTTCAATAATATTTTTAATTAACCAGCAGGAGTTTCCTCACTACAGTGTGTTGGATTCAGTTTTTGTGCTTTCTTCATGCTTTCTTTCCTGAAGGCTTTTAGTTCAAAAGCAAGTCCAGCTATTCTTGCTTCAGAATAGCTTTGTTCGTTGCATCACAAATGTCTTGACTCTGTTATTGGTTCCTATCTTTCTTTAGATCAGTGGTCTCCAACATTTTCTTTAATAAGAGCTACTTATGTAAATGAAAATCATTTTGAGTTACTAACACTATTAGTATTGTAGTATTGGAATAGTGACACGACAGGCAATATTATATTGGTGGCCACCGTTTGCTAAATTAGCACCCTTGCTCACTGCAAGGCCTCAAGCAAGGTTGTCAGCAGTAGCGTCAAAAAGGATTTGTCAATTTTTAATGTTTTTACGCGAGTAATACATATCAGTCATAGCTGCAACACCCCTGGAACGAAGGTAACAAAATTAGTAAAAAGTCTTTCGAACACCAAATGATTTATCACTCAAATATCAGCTTTAAATATATTTTGAAAATTCAACTATTTTTTTCTTCAACATCAGCTTAAGAGTTTTAAAGATGCTCACAATTTTCTCTGAGATAAAAACTTTTCAATTTTGGTTCACATATGCTAATTCAACCATACAAAAGCTTCTAGTTTAGTAGCCTGAGATGCTCACAGAATAGCTACTCACAGGTACCTTGAGAGCTTCCAGTAGCTCACGAGCTACACTTTGGGAAAGCCTGCCTTAGGTAATAGGCCTTCCACTTCTCAAGAAGTGTCTGTTCAAAAGTTCCAATGGCTATTTAATGATCTTCAAACGTTGTTGAATAGACAACAGCACTGTCTTTCTTTGGCAAAGGCTCAAAGGGAAATGCGCAGATGCTCTTTTACCTCCGGACCAGTATGGTCTTTGAATTCACTGGTCATTGCACAACTTGAGCGCAACTCACACTCACCAGTAGGGCTTCGCATAACGTGTGAGTAAGCCAAGGCATGGCTGATTTTTATAGGAAGGGTCCACCCTAGATGGCTGTTGCGCTAAGGCAATTGGGACACAAATTCACGAGAATTGAGTTCAGTGAGCGTGCTGAGTGAAACGTGACTCGCCCTGGGCTTTGAATTCTCATCAATCTGGGCCAAGCCTCATTCACAGTGCTTTGGTGAACCAATTTTGTCCCAGATGATGACCCTCTCGACAGGTTTTCAGTACACCCCCACCCTCTCCTTGGGAGGAGTGTGATAAGGACCAAGCTAGGCAAGGACAACTACGGAATATTAGAAGGTGCTTTGGTGCAGTACATAATCCCAGAAGGCACTTTGTATCGCAGTTGTGCCAAGAATATGTTTGACACTAGTGCTCTATCAAACTCCAGGGGTGCAGAGCCTATTGGCACAGGACCCCACTCTGCTCTGCATGCTACAATTCCACACTTTGGTAGTGCTATCTGTGAAAACCTGCACCAGTCTTTCTTTGATGGTTGGGAGAAAAGTCTTCAGAACCGGACAAGTGACCCTCAACTCCAACTAACTGATGTGGAGCCGAGCTGCCATCAGAGGCCAGAGTCCTCTGATCTCCACTGCCTCCAAATAACCTCCCCAAACTGGCAGGGACGCGTTAGTCTCCACAGTCAGCGCTGGGTGGGGAAGTGGAAGAGGCCTACTGATGCACCATTTTCAATCGAGTGACCACCGCTGCAGATCATGAGCCATCTCCCCCGAGGTGTGAATGGTGTTCCTCAGATTTCCTTGATGTTGAGACCATTGAACTTTTAGGTATAGGCCCGTCTGTACCACCTGGCGTAGCCAATAAGAAGGCTGCAGGAGGTGAAGAAACCTCAGAACTGCTCTCAAAATGATCTAGGACGGAGGCTGAAACATCTGGATCATAGCCTGAATGTCCTGGGCTCATTGTTGCAGATGCGCCTACGAAAGAATCGGGTGCCACCAATGTCAAAAGGTTTACCGTTGTATGGAGGTTCTTTAAGACTGACTGTGGTGAGATAGGTGGAGACTGGCATACCTGACCTCCAAAGATGGACTGCATCCACCACCATCACTGCATTTCATGAACGCTGGGGTGTGATGGTGAGGCCAAAAGGGAGTACAACAAACTGATAATGCTCCTGTCCTACCTTGAAGCACAGGTAAAATGTGTGATACTGCAGTACTGGCATATGAAAATACGTATCTAGCAAGCCAAAGTACACCATCCAATTGTTTGGGTCCGGGGTGGATCAGGATCTGGGCCAGTGAGAGCATACTATATTTGTCCTCCGCAGAAAGCCCTTCAGAGTTTGACGGTCAAATGAAGATTGGAGACCAACATCATTTTTCTGCACAAGGAATTATCAACCACTTCCTCCTTCCGAGTTCTCTACCCTCTGGTTTCCCCTCCTTCTGAATAATGTACAGGTGTCCTGAAATTCTCTTCCACGTGTAGGTAATGTTTGATGTGGCAAAAGGGAAAGGTAGGGCATATCCATGCTGAACGCTTTGTAAGACCCATCTATTAGATACGATGGATAGACACCCTGGGAGGAAGTGTTGAATCCTGTCCGCCGTTGGTTGGCCGTGTGCCACTAAGGGAAAACTAAAACAGATTGTTTGCTGTCGCCTTAAGGGTCAAAGTTGAATAGGAGAACTGATGGCCACGCTGGCCTGCATGCTGCCTGCCAGACCCAAGCCCAGAGCCTTGAAACGACTGGTGTGACTGCTCTAAGGGTTGAGGAGATTGCCTTTGTCATTACGCCAACCGTCTAGAACAGCCTCTGAAGTTTTTGAATTGGTGTGGAAACTGGTAAACAGAAGTCAACAGTACCAGGGAGCATTCCAATCACAGGAAAATCATGCGGAGTTCATCTACGCATATCTGCGAAACACAGTTCTGGTGCTGCTCTCCATAAGCAATCAGTAGTATCTAAGCCAACATGGATCACATATTTGGCCACGTCTTGCCCATCATGAACTCTTTTAACCAGCGAGTCTGTAAGGTTTTCCAGGACCTCCTGCAACATCTCACTGGCCTTGTCCCACAAGGAATGTTGATAGCCATCGAGAAGGCTGTCGGCATTAAGTGACTGCAATGTTAGACTGGCAGAGGAAGCCATACGCTAGTCAAAAGAAATCCTCAATCCTCTTGCACTCCCTATCCAGAGGAGTTGTCAGTAATGACTTGGATTTCACATTACCGGTTGAAGGCTGAATCACAGGGCTGTCTGGAGTAGGAGGTTTAGTAAAGGAATTATTATCATCAGCAACATGTTTGTGAGACCTGGCCACCCGCCTATTCCCCGGCAGACAGGAACAGGGCTTTGGCCAAGCTTTTGTAATCTCGTAGCATGAGGTTGGTCCAAAGGTGTCGATACTGACGTCGACCGGCAAAGGCTCAATGCAAGTCTTTGAGCTGAAGTGGAAGCTTTTACTGTAGTCGGTACAAGGCAGGAGGTATGTCTCAAGAGATCAGACGGCTCTGATTATGGATCTGCTGGTAGTAAGTCAACTAGGTCCCCTGTGGTTCCTTAGGGCCCAAAGTCATGCCGCAGGGAGGAAGCAATACACCAGAAATCTGCTGGATGAGCTTTTTAAATGGCCTCAATCTACTACATTGTTGCAGTTGGTCTGGAAAATGTAGGACACATTGGAACCACCTGAGGGATCTGATCCTCTGCTGAAAAAACTTTTCTGGATTCGGTTTTGTACCTGCGGAATATTCTAATGTGAGGAATCTGCTATTATTCAGAAAAGACCTGTGGTCAGTGCATTCCCCCAAGACTCCAGTGCTTTTCAGGACCATTCTGTAGTAATAGGAACCCGATCCAACTCCTGGATCGACTCCTCCAACTTCAAAAACCTTGAGTCTCGTCTCTCAAACTGGTCCACATCCTAGCAGCATCACTTCCCCTTTCACAGACCTCTGTCGCTCACCCCACTGACGCTGCAGGCCGACAGAGCCCTATACATTCTTGAAGCATCTGCAAGGCTCTCCGATTCATAAACCTGTCTCTACAGGGAACGGCCATGAACAACTCAACACCAAAAACCAACGCTACACCTCCGTCCAGTGCCAGCACCATAGCTCAAAGTCAACTACAAACATAAAAGTCCTAAAATCGGATTGGTGTCACTATATCGCGGATTATTACAACGCATTCCGTTACATCGGAATTTTTACAACGCAGGATCTATTACATCGGATGCCATTACAACGCATGGCATTACATCGCAGATGCTATTACAACGCATGGCATTACATCGTAAGTATAGGTAAGTATACTTTTTAAAAAAAATGTAATTAATTTAATTTAATTAATTTAATTTATTTAATTTAATTAAAATACATGTTAAAATAGTAATTAATTTAGTTTAATAAATTTAAATCTATTTATTTAATTTAATTTTAATAAAAATTGTAATTAATTTTAATTAATTAATATAATGAAATTATTTTAATTTAAATATGTTTAAAATTGTAATGAAATTAAATTAATTAAAATAATTTTTTTAATTTAATTAATTTAATTAAAATGTAATTAATATAATATAATTAATTTAATTTAATAAATATATTTTAATTAATTTATAAATGGTAACTATAATTTATTTAGCCCTAATCACAGACCCAACCCTGAACCCTAAAAACACCCCTGTACCCCAAAACCCAAACCCTACCCTGAAACCTAAAAACACCCTTGTACCCCAAAACCCAAACCCTACCCTGAAACCTAAAAACACCCCTGTACCCCAAAACCCAAACCCTACCCTGAAACCTAAAAACACCCTTGTACCCCAAACCCAAACCCTACCCTGAAACCTAAAAACACCCCTGTACCCCAAAACCCAAACCCTACCCTGAACCCTAAAAACACCCCTGTACCCCAAAACCCAAACCCTACCCTGAAACCTAAAAACACCCCTGTATCCCAAAACCCAAACCCTACCCTGAAACCTAAAAACACCCCTGTACCTCAAAACCCAAACCCTACCCTGAAACCTAAAAACACACCTGTACCCCAAAACCCAAACCCTACCCTGAAACCTAAAAACACCCCTGTACCCCAAAACCCAAACCCTACCCTGAACCCTAAAAACACCCCTGTACCCCAAAACCCAAACCCTACCCTGAAACCTAAAAACACCCCTGTATCCCAAAACCCAAACCCTACCCTGAAACCTAAAAACACCCCTGTACCTCAAAACCCAAACCCTACCCTGAAACCTAAAAACACCCCTGTACCCCAAAACCCAAATCCTGCCCTAAAACCAAAAAATACCCAAACACCCCAAAACATATACCTCAGTACACCAAAACATATACTCCTATACTCATACTTATTAAAAAAATTACTTAAATTAATAAATGTAATTTATAATATTTAAAAACATGAATAAATATTTTTATTTATTTTTATTTATAATTAATAATAATTAAATCAACGCATGGCATTACATCGCAGATGCTATTACAACGCATGGCATTACATCGTAAGTATAGGTAAGTATACTTTTTAAAAAAAATGTAATTAATTTAATTTAATTAATTTAATTTATTTAATTTAATTAAAATACATGTTAAAATAGTAATTAATTTAGTTTAATAAATTTAAATCTATTTATTTAATTTAATTTTAATAAAAATTGTAATTAATTTTAATTAATTAATATAATGAAATTATTTTAATTTAAATATGTTTAAAATTGTAATGAAATTAAATTAATTAAAATAATTTTTTTAATTTAATTAATTTAATTAAAATGTAATTAATATAATATAATTAATTTAATTTAATAAATATATTTTAATTAATTTATAAATGGTAACTATAATTTATTTAGCCCTAATCACAGACCCAACCCTGAACCCTAAAAACACCCCTGTACCCCAAAACCCAAACCCTACCCTGAAACCTAAAAACACCCTTGTACCCCAAAACCCAAACCCTACCCTGAAACCTAAAAACACCCCTGTACCCCAAAACCCAAACCCTACCCTGAAACCTAAAAACACCCTTGTACCCCAAACCCTACCCTGAAACCTAAAAACACCCCTGTACCCCAAAACCCAAACCCTACCCTGAACCCTAAAAACACCCCTGTACCCCAAAACCCAAACCCTACCCTGAAACCTAAAAACACCCCTGTATCCCAAAACCCAAACCCTACCCTGAAACCTAAAAACACCCCTGTACCTCAAAACCCAAACCCTACCCTGAAACCTAAAAACACCCCTTTACCCCAAAACCCAAACCCTACCCTGAAACCTAAAAACACCCCTGTACCCCAAAACCCAAACCCTACCCTGAAACCTAAAAACACCCCTGTACCCCAAAACCCAAACCCTACCCTGAACCCTAAAAACACCCCTGTACCCCAAAACCCAAACCCTACCCTGAAACCTAAAAACACCCCTGTATCCCAAAACCCAAACCCTACCCTGAAACCTAAAAACACCCCTGTACCTCAAAACCCAAACCCTACCCTGAAACCTAAAAACACCCCTTTACCCCAAAACCCAAACCCTACCCTGAAACCTAAAAACACCCCTGTACCCCAAAACCCAAACCCTACCCTGAAACCTAAAAACACCCTTGTACCCCAAAACCCAAACCCTACCCTGTAACCTAAAAACACCCCTGTACCCCAAAACCCAAACCTAGCCCTGAAACCTAAAAACACCCCTGTACCCCAAAACCCAAATCCTGCCCTAAAACCAAAAAATACCCAAACACCCCAAAACATATACCTCAGTACACCAAAACATATACTCCTATACTCATACTTATTAAAAAAATTACTTAAATTAATAAATTTAATTTATAATATTTAAAAACATGAATAAATATTTTTATTTATTTTTATTTATAATTAATAATAATTAAATCAATTATATAATATTAAATAAAATAAAAAAAATGTATATACTTACCAATACTTACGATGTAATGGTATGCGTTGTAATAGCATATGCGATGTAATGCCATGCGTTGTAATGGCATCCGATGTAATGGATCCTGCGTTGTAATAGCTGCGTTGTAACAGCATTACGACGTAAAAGTTGCGTTGTAAGTGTGCATCACCCTAAAATCACATTTTCTCTAGTGGTGCTGGAGAGTCTCCAGCACCACTCTGTCTGTAACCATTTCAATTTGCGAGGCAGTGTCATGCAAGTTTTCAGTTTCTGACGGCATAATTTGATTTTTTGAGTCATCCATGCGCTAATTTATTGATTCAATAAGGAGCGAGTTATTTGTTCACTCTACTGCTTCTTATTTTAAGTGCGATAATAAAAGATGTGTTGTTGGTATTTCTCACGGTGTTGGGTTTCTTAAATCGACAGTCTCCAATAAATAGCTGGTTCTTTTCAGAAGGCCACATTATCTAGACGGCTTCAATTCCTGACACCAGCTCTGGCCCGGACTCCGATTGTTTTATACAAGCCTTCCGTCTAATGGCTTTATTTATAGCTCCTCGCGCATTGTGTGACTTGTCAGTTACTTGTCGGAATAAGCCATAAATATGTCCCGCCTTTGTCAATGGATATATGGCAGCAGTAAAGTATGGGTTCGAACTCTGTGTTTTTATTGTCAGGTTCACCTTGAGAATTGAGTAGAAGCATGTTATAAGCACTTGGACAGCACGGCTTAAAAGACACATGCATTAAACATTTAGATCTTCTTTTATCGAGGAGTTTATCCATTTGTGAGAAGTGAATTTCCTAAGAATGACAAGTATTTCAAATAACTTATCTAACGGAGGCTTCTGTTTCCGTAACAATACAAACATACAGACGCTTATTCATAATTATAATAGCTTATTTTTATATAGCACTTCATATAGCACCATGGCTGCTTCTAAGCACGGTAAAATAATTTATGTTGATAACACCCATTTTATGGCTTTCTATGATGTAAAGGTGTATTTGACAATAGAATGGTAATGGTAATGAATTTGTTTTGCTCTGCAGCCCAGGTGAATTGCTTAGTTCTCTGCCATACGCTTTGAAGTTCATGCCTCATTCAGCTTCCTACGTCCATTGGGTACAAATAAAGACAGTGATGACTTTTTTTTTTTTGCAGAGTTTTATATAGCGCGAACTAGACCCGAACCGAATCAGGTATCAGAGCGCTTTACATAGCGCCAGTTACATTACATGAGGACACACTTTCATTTTTTAGGCACGGGGAGATTAAGTGATTTGCCCAGAATCACAGGAGATTTTTTTTTTTTGGGCGTCGTTACCGAGACTCGAACCCAGATCCCCAGGTCTGAGGTCGAGCGCCTTAGTCGTTAGGCCAACCCCTCTCCCCTTCCAGCCATGACACAATGTTGGAGGAAAGAGGGGCCTTTAGAAAGACGTTAAGCTAGATCGATATGACTGAATAAATAAATGAATGAATGAATGAGTGAATGGTAAATGTTGTAACTACCCAAATATGGTGGACCGGCGCTGTAAAGGTAAAAAGGCAAGACCACAGATCCTTCCATTTAACAGTGACACAGACCCCGGACTCTATGTAAGATTTCACAAACATCCGAGGTAAACGACTGTGAGGTACAAGCGGACAGGACAGATCCTACGGGTGTTATGTTATGTGTTGTACAGCTATGTTAATTACCGATCACAGTGAATGTTTGTTTATATCTTTTCTAGCACCAGTGTGTTGTTTCAAGTCTTTTTGGTCCTCAACTGTATACTATATTGCTGTCCTGTCTTTTCTGGCTTTCATTCTACAGCGTCACCCCTTTATTGACCACAGTGGCTAATCGAGAATCTGGGGAAGGGTGACTTCATGTGGGATTAAAGGAGTACAGTAGGTGATAGTCTAAAAATAAGTAATCTATTCCTAAATAGAGTTCTCCAGCATTTGTGATTGCAAAGTCACAAGCTGTTTCCAACCCTCACTTTGTGCTGCGTTGTCCTCTGGCAACGTACATAGAAAATGACGTAATTGGCAAAGCCCTACCCTTGGGGTTTTATATATTGTTAGTAGAGTTTGTTTCATCTAGGCACATTCTTAACCCCACCCAAAAACTCTATTTTATCTAGACTCAACACAGTTGACACCACCTCCACCTTGAGGTATGTTGGGTGACATGAGTCTATGAAAGATGCTGGAGAACCACATTTATACGAAAGTCACATATTTACTTCCATTATTGCTTCTTTTTTAGATTCACATACTATTTTTTAAGAGAATACATCTTTGAGATTATGTCCCACGTGGGTATCTTCTTTCGCTTCCATGTCCAGCCAGTAATGCTGTTCTCAGACACCTTATCATTATTAACTTTTGTGTATCATTCTGATGAGAAAACCTGACTTATAGGAGTTTATCTTTGTATGTTTGATTTTTATATAGTGTTAACCTAACTTTAAAACAATAGACTGGTGACAATAAAAGTGAAAATGTCCTACAAAGAGAGAGATAATAAACTTTGCTTCCATTTGAGAGGGTTCCTTTCATTGACATTCATACGGGGTAAATAAACAGTTTAAGTAGTTGCTTGCAGATGACTTGTTTCTTGGAGAGAAGAAGAAGTGTTTGTCAGATCCCTATTTGGATGGAGTGCAAGATCATTATTGCATATTAAGAGACGACCAGCCTTCTGGTCTTTTTCTTCATGCATTTTTTGATTGAAGTCTTTTGGTATGATTGACGTGTCTGTGTCTGGTAGGTAGCATTGTGTGTTGGATGTGACAGACTCAAATATGATGCCATAGTTCTTGAAGGTGATTTTGGCTTGAAGGTTATTTCTCCAATATAGTTTCTGGTATCTAAAGATGATCCGTGCATTCTTTGTCAGGCCCTGGATTGGTCATTCTGCTGCATAGTAGACGTCATAGAAGCTGGCAAGCAGGGTGGTTTTTGCCATTTGGACATAAGTTCTGAAGTGATGCTCCGTGAAGTATCCTTTGACTTTGCAGACAAATTGGAACTGGTGCCAAACCTCCTGTGTATATGGTCTTGAAGCGGACATTGTCAAAGTCAAGGCAACTGGCGATGTTGTGGTGTTAAAGGACGAATTCTTCAGGTTCACTGCGGTGAGCTTTTCATGTACATCAGCTTGATTGCTCTCACTTCAGATCAGTGCGATCTCTGTTTTCAGCATTGTCCTCCTCTAGGTCTATATCATCCACGCCTGGCTGATAGAGAGGCTGTAGGTTTCTCATCTGCATACGTGATGTTTTTAACAACAAAGAGGATGCATAAAGTCGTATTTAGAAATTGAAGATGGCAGGTGCTAGAATGGACTCTTGTGGTTCCCTACTGGCCATTGAGACATGCTCTTCTCTTGATGGTTTCATTTGAACAAACATGTCCTATCCGTCAGAGAACTATTTGAGGACAGCATACTCCAAGCCCATATGTGAAGTGAAGATGTTAACTAGGAATTGGTGTTTGGAATTATTGAATTATTTACAGCAGTCCATGAGCAAGAGAACATAGGGTTTGTCACTATTGGTGATGAGGAGGATGCTGTCCATCACCTGGATATTGGCTTTCCAATTGCACCACTTTGATTCATTGTCCCAGTGTTAGCAAATAAATAATACCTCTTTTCTGTAATATATTTTAATTCTGGATACATTATCTCAAAAGGTGAAAATAGTATATGTGATGAAACTCCCTTAATATCTAGCATTGATGCTTTAGCTTGTTTAAATGGAAATGTCTTTTTAATAGGTTTTTCATTAGATCCTTAAGAAAGCATGTACTTTGCAGATGAAGAACGTCTGACAGTTTTTGGAGTGTCGTTAGTGATCGGAACAATGCAATTATTCCAGTAACATATTTAAAACTACTTATATTTGTAGTTGTGCTCCGGGTAGATACCTGTAAGAAAACAAATGATTAATTTAGGTGCATGAAAGTCCCATGCAAATAGAAGTCATCAACCTGTTGGGTCCAGTCAAAGGTTTCAGTAATTTAAACTTAAGCTCACCCCCGTAGCTGTGGCACAGAGCAAATAAACGTAAGAAAGTGAATAAAGCAATTGGAAGTATCTAAACAGTTCGAAAGTAAAAAAAATACAACACAATAAAAATCATAATAAAGGAAATAAAACAAAAACAACGAAAATCTAATAAGGGAAACAAGGGATACGAATTTTAGAAGAAAAATAGCTTCAAAAAGCACTGAGCGTCAATGTGGTCTGTAGTCGCGGTAGACCGGCACCTAGGCAAAAATTCAGGCAGACTGTGATGGAGCGTGGGTCGAATACAGCGACCAGGGTTGTCTCGGTCGGATCTTTTACCTTCAGATGAAGTCTCTGCAATGGAAGTGAAAATCCTCCACCGGGGAAAGCCAGATGGCTGTATTTGAGGAGGTGCTCTTGAAGTCGGATGGGCATTGGGCGTGGTCAGGCAGTAGTATTGGCTGGAATAGCTCAGAGCGGGAGAAATTAAAAATTCGTGCCCAGAGAGACCCTCGCCTGGGTCGGATACTTTTGGCACCCTCGTCAGGAGTTCTATATTCAGACTTGGTCTCTCTTTTGGGACTCCGAATTCTTCAGTGGGACAAGGTTGGAGGCTCTGTCCAACGATGAGGTCCATGAAGTTGGATACCTTCTAGCTGAGAGCCCGCAGACACAGATTTGCTGCTGTGTAGAAGGTCCAAGCAGGCCCTGGTCCAATCACAGGGGTTTCTAAGTTTCAACTTTGGTGAGTTGTTGGAAGTCCAGTTAGACACATCCAAGGGGCACAGGTCCTCAGGAACAGCATATGTGGGGCAAGACTCACTCCAGTAGAGGCCCCCAGTAGGGTCCAGTTCAGGCCCAGTTGCTACTGGTCAGCTGGGCACTTCTGGGTAAAAAAGACTCTGCCAGTTTATTGTGTCCCTCTAGCCAAAGAAGAGGTCAGCCAACTGACTGCTGAAGGCACTGCTTTGTCCTGGGTACAAGCGGAACCATATCCAGCACTTCAGTCACAAATAGCAGGTGCAATACGTCTTCTATAAATCCAGAAAGTGTTCTGATGAAGGTGCCTTGGGGTGTCACATTTATGGTTAGCGGGTAATGGTGTGAAAACCATTTCACAAAAGGGCGCTCTCCTTTAACATGAAACAAAACGTTTCTTCAGCTTATTTCAACATGTATTGATTGATTCTAATCAGACCGTTGTTGTTGATGACATTCACTTTATTCAAATGTTCAGTGTTCATCAAGTTCATAGGTTTTCAAAACAATTTTCATACATCCATTTTAATCATGGGTTGTCTGATACGTTTCATTATACCCAATGCATTTCGGGTTATCAAGCTAACCCTTCATCAGGGGTCTGTAAAGAAGAGACATACAGGACCTTAGTGTTCAGCACATGACATAAGCATTCATAAGCATTTATATTCAATAACTGTATCTTCTCTATGGTTCCTATGTAACGTACGTGTAGTCATTTAATGCTAAATAATAACCACAAATTAATTTGAAGTAACAACCAAAACGTGTGCAATACAAATTCAGGAATAAGATACTAAATGTATTCTACTGTTGGGCAACGCTCGTGTGGAGCAATATAAACAAATGAGGTCATTTCTACATTTACTAAATCATCACAAAAGGTCGTGAAATACTATCGCGTACGGATTCGATTGCTATACAGCGTGGCGGGATTTCACAAAACGGTTTAATGTTCGACGCGGCAAACATACTGCTGCACTCTGTCGGACAACAAACTGCCCGTCGTGATATCGGCAAATTAATCTCGGAGTAAACAAGTTCACTAAATGTTGGTAAAAGACCAACTGTTAGGACATGAGTAAACTTACTTCTAGAAACGCGTGGGTTGTGGAGTCAGTATCGGCTGGTTCTAACAGGAGCCTATCGCTGTGTTTGTTTTTAAAAAGGTGTAGCAAGTCACGTGACTCGATATCGTAAATAAAATATGCGTCGGAAAAGAATATTGTAAATGTGTCTCGACAACTCTATTAGAAAACCTCATTGGTGGCAAAAATACAACTTGCGCGATTATATTCATTTCATTTGAATTGCGCGGAATGCTATGTTATGCTTCAAGCTAAAAGACGCTCCGTGATTGGAAGAAGTTCCGATCACGTGATATCGCGTGTGGACAATTTGTGGAATAATAAAGTTAGAAATGATGATATTGTCACTGGTAAATTATTATATAGCGAGTGATGGCTCGTGTGTGAAATCGAGGAACATAAAATACAAGGCTTAGTAATGCATAATAAATGTAAACCAAAATGAAATGTATATACAAAATAGTCCAAACAAATGTATAAACAACTGTAGTCTAGATACATATAATTACTGATAGGTATTGCTCTCAATGTCTCTTAGAGTATTTCAAGGGTTCTGTAGTTAATTCTAGAATTAGTCCGTTGTGTTGAGAATAATTAAAACCTGGGCTGTGAATATTTCTCAGATAGCAAGGACATCATAGAAAGCACGAAAATTCAATGCGGTCATTCATCCCTATGGGTTGTTTAATTTTTTGATCCAGAAGAATTCAGATTTAAGACGTTGTTTAACAGGATCCATATCACAGCTGTGAGGGAGTATCTCCAGTATTGTAAATCCCAATTGCCCAATTTTATGATGAGCTGCAAGCCAATGCATGGCTATAGTGGATTTGTTATTCATTGTTCGTATGTTGCTTTTGTGCTCTGATATTCTTACTTTAATTTTGCGTTCTGTCTGCCCCACGTAAATTTTTCCACATGGACATTTGATTGCATAAATGACGTTTATAGAGTCACATGTCCCTGAGTATTGAAGATCAATTTTATGACCTTTTGTGGGATGCATAAAAATATTACCTGTCATTACGTTATTGCAATGGATGCAATTAAGACATTTAGGGCCCGATGTAGGTAGCCAAATACCGGTCGGTAACGGCCGAATTCGGCCGTTACCGACCGGTATTTGGCTTTTGAGATGTAGGTGCCAGAAAACAGCCCTTTCGGTAATTTTACCGATTCTGTAAATATACCGGTCGGTAAATTTACCGACCGGTATTTTCACAGATTCGCTAAAATCGAGATGTAGGTGGGACTCTTCTGAGTCCCACAAGCCCTACAAAATCGGTATTTTACCATCAAATACAATTTGATGGTAAAATACCGATTCAGGTGTGCATGCACATGTGTGCATGCACCCTGTGCCATATGACAGGCAGACCTGCCCTTAGGGCAGGTATGCCTGCCACATGGCCCCCAAACCTTTTTTGGGGGTGCTAGAGGGTGTCAAAGTGACACCCCCTGCACCCTTGTCAAAATCTGTATTTACCGATTCGGTAAATACCGACCGGTAATGCCCCATTCATTCCTATGGGCTTCAGAATCGGTAAATACAGATATTTACCGATTCGGGAAAAGGAACAAAACAGAGCAGAACCAGAGCTACAAAATGTGTATGATGATCATGTGACCTTTGCATTCCAAAGATCCAAAAACTTGAAAGAAATTTTATCTACCAAAAAAGAAGTAAAATTACCCTTCAAAGGAATGGCTAAATGTCTTAATTGCATCCATTGCGATAACGTAATGACAGGTAATATTTTTATGCATCCCACAAAAGGTCATAAAATTGATCTTCAATACTCAGGGACATGTGACTCTATAAACGTCATTTATGCAATCAAATGTCCATGTGGAAAAATTTACGTGGGACAGACAGAACGCAAAATTAAAGTAAGAATATCGGGGGAGGAGCTTGGCGGGCATCCGTGATGGCCGCGTGAGCACAGCGCTCTCCGGACCCCCGCCACTCCCGGCATGATATCCTGAACATATCCTGATTCTTCACGAGGATTTATGTAGAGGACGCTGGGCTGATCTTCCTGGGATTTTTGGAATTTGATTTGGACCCGGGGTGCCGAAGATACGGCGATTCGAACTTTCGGGGTCCGCCCTTGAGGTGCGCCCGGGACTGGGTGAGGCTCTCTGGCCGTCTCGGAGTTGAACAACAGCGGCAGGGGGATTGGACTTGTGGGTCCCCCTCTTAGGTTTCGGTTTCGATTCTGCCTTAGACTGAGACATCTGGCAGGGGAGTCTGGCCTGGGTTGGGTCCGGCGCACGGGACGGCTATCGGGCCTTTGGCTGGCTTATTCTCCTTTCAGGCTGGTCCTCTCCTAGTGGTGCCCTTGCAGCGGCCTTTTGGTCCCGACGCCCTACTTTCCTGTGGCCATTTCCATCGGGTCGAGTGAGTCTCCTGGTGACGCGGGTTCCGACATGGCGGGCAGAGGGGACCGGGAGACACGAAAGACCAAGACGCCCCTGCGTGGGGGCCCGGTCCAGTCTAACGTTATGGACCGTTACACCCATGCGAAGGGGTCCCCCGGGGCCGCCCTGCCTGGCCCAAGTGCGGTTGACCACATTGTGGACGCGTCAACGGAACCGTCCTTGCAGGACATCATGGGCGCCATTTCTGGCATGAAGGAAACGATAGGTCAGCAATATGAAGCTTTGGCCCACAAGTCGACACCGTGGCCATTGATGTGAACTTGATTCGGGCCGACCTATCTAAAACCAATGAGAAGGTGAAGTCATTGGATATCAAGTCATCCAGCCTCACGGCAGACGTCTCGGAGATGCAGACGGAGATTGGCAATCTCCGTAGGGTGAACGATTTCATGACCCGGCGCTTGGAGGACTTTGAGAACAGGGCACGTCGCTGTAATGTGCGTGTGGTTGGCGTTCCGGAGAATCCAGAACCGCACTCTGTTGATCTCCTGGTCGAGGACCTGATCCAGAACTACCTCTCTCCGTCTGGGCTGAGTAAATTCTTCGCAGTGGAGCGAGCCCATCGTGTTCCGGGAGGCCAGGGTAAGCCTGGCGCCCCGCCGAGGCCTATTGTTGCGAAACTCTTCCACTATAGGGATCGGGACGCTATCCTGCAGGCATCACGTGTGAAGGGCCCGGTGGCCTTTGAGAATGCCACGGTGAACTTTTATCCGGACTTTTCTCAACAGGTGCAGAAACAGCGTATGGGCTTCCGTGGAGTCAAGAAGCGTCTCCGGGACATGGGATTGCGCTACGCTATGCTTTTTCCGACCAGGCTGCGAGTTGAGTACAATGACCGAACCTTTTTCTTTGATCGGCCTGATTCAGTGAATGACTGGCTGGACTCTCTGCCGGACTGACCTCCTGCGGCTGAATCCGTCGCCCACCCGGGTGGTGCTGAGGGTGGTGTAGAGAGCTGAACTATTTGTCTTTGCCCGGGTCCTCGTGTGAAGTGACTTCTTCTGGGATTCTATGCCTAAGTGCCTCTACTGTCTGTGTGTTTTCCTTGTTATTTGTCTTGTTGGGGTGGCGGGTGGGCCAGAGCCTTTCCTCCTCCGGGGTCTTTTTGTAGAATGGGGGTTCTTGGGCGACAGGCACACTGCATGTTGGGGTGGCTTTTTAGCTTCTTGCAGGGGTGCAGGGTGGGGGGTGTTTCCTTGATTGTTGGGGGGTGGGTGGGTGGGAAGTTTGATGTTTGTGTGTTGTGTTCTCAAGGCGATTCTATCTTGTTAATGATGTTTTTGATGTCATGCTCATTGGAGGGGGGTTGCGGCGTTGCTGTGTGGGATGGGGGGTAGCGGGTTGAGGTTTATTTCGTGGAATGTTAATGGTCTGGGGGATCGTATTAAGCGGGGTGTGGTGTTGCGATGTATACGACGTTTGTCTCCAGATATTGTTTTTCTACAGGAGACTCATTTGGTGGGCAATACATGTCGTGCAATGAATAGGTGGGGCTATCGCCTCGCCGCACATTCGGGGTTTACCACGGGTTCCAGGGGGGTGGGTATCCTTGTTCGGGCTTCCCTCCCCCTAGCTATTGATGATGTGATCCTTGATGATCGGGGGCGTTATGCCGTCCTCGTGGGTCGCTATGAGGGTCGGACCCTTTCCTTGTTTGCCGTTTATGTGCCCCCCGGTCTACAGACCTCTACCTTTTCCGATTTGGGCCGTGTGTTGTTGAACCTCCCTGATAGTACTCTCTTCATAGCAGGTGACTTTAATTCTGTGTTCTCCGGTCTACGTGATCGTCACCCCCCTAGGGACACCCCTTTGGCCCAACAGTGGCTGGGTGGGTTTCTGGATACGTTCGGCTTGGTGGATTGCTGGAGACTTATGCATCCTACTCAGCTTCAATACACTTTCCACTCTGGGGCCCATGGGAGTCTGTCTAGACTGGATTATTTCCTGATGCCTGCGGCGCAGTCGCTAGCGGTTCGTGAGATTAGACACCTCCCCCGGGGCATCTCTGATCATTCTCCGCTCTGGCTTTGTTTTGAGGTGGGGGTGGAGGCGGCGGGCCGGGTGGCTCCTATCAACCCATGGTACCTCACCTCCCCCGAGACCCGTAATCTCTTGATTAAGTCTTTGGACAATTATTTTTTAGACAACGAGGGTTCCGTATCCTCTGCGATATCCCTGTGGGAGGCCTTTAAGACAGTGATTCGTGGGCAGGCCCTTTCCCTTATTGCTGAATCCAAAAAGGCGAGGAATCGGGAGGTGGTAGACCTTGAGAGGGAGATTGCGGAGATAGAGGCTGACCTAGAATCGGATGTTACATCTGCTAAACTCCACGCCCTGGGTCTGAAACAACTTGCTTATAAGTCTTTGGTCACAGATGCGGCTAAACTGATGTTTCGGGAGCAACAGGGTCGTTTGTATGATGTGGGGGACAAAGCGGGTAAATTACTGGCATGGTTGGATAAGAAGGAGAGGGAGAATCGTGTGGTGCCTGTGATTCAGACTTCGAATGGTGTGGGAGTGACGGACCCGGTTGGAATAGTTGAATGTTTTGCGGATTATTTTCGTGTGGTTTATACCCCTGTGTCTGACCGGGATGTTGATGACTCTCGCCTTTTGTTGCGTGATATAGCTCTGCCCAGTGTTTCCGATTTAGACCGAGTCTCTTTGGAGTCCCCTTTTACTACGGACGAGATAGCGACGGCCATTCGCTCACTCCGTTCGGGCAAAGCTTTGGGCCCGAATGGATTGCCAATTGAATTGTACAAGTTACGTCCTGACAGGGTGGCGCCCTATCTTCGTACCATGTTTTTGGAATCCCGCGAACGGGGTATTCTCCCATATGATCAGCGTCTGGCTACGATAGTTGGTATTCCCAAAGAAGGCAAACCTCGGGACCTTTGTTCGTCTTACAGGCCCATTTCCCTGTTGAATGTTGAACCCAAGGTCCTGGCTAAGCTCCTGGCTACCCGCCTCTTGACGGTCATTAGTGGCTTGGTTCATCCGGATCAGTCCGGATTTATCCCGCATCGCAATACGGCTCTTAACCTACGTCGTCTCCACGGAGCTGTTGCGAGGGCGGGGCTTCTGACGGAGCCGGCCATTTTGGCTTCGCTAGACGCCTCGATGGCCTTTGACACGGTAGAGTGGCCCTATCTTTGGGCAGCTCTTGAGAAATTTGGTTTTGGACCTGAGTTTATTGGTTGGGTGAAGTTGTTATACACCGAACCCTTGGCACAGGTAGTGGTAAACGGTCGGGTTTCTGTCCCCTTCTGTCTTGGTAGGGGGACCCGTCAGGGGTGCCCCCTGTCTCCGTTGCTTTTCGCGCTTGCTCTGGAACCGTTGGCTGCGTGGCTTCGATGGGAACCTTCGCTCAAAGGGATCCGTTGGTCACCGGATTTTGAAGACCGCGTCTCGCTTTACGCGGATGACATTCTTCTGTATCTTACTTCCCCGCGTAAATCTTTAAATGTCTTATTTGACGTTCTTACTTCGTTTGGTGCTAACTCGGGTCTGGTTATTAATTGGGCTAAGTCCTGTGTGTATGTTCTCTCGGGTGTTTTGCCCCCATTACCGGGCAGGTTTCCTATCCAGATTGTCCAATCTGGCTTCAAGTATTTGGGGATCTTTATTACGCTGGACTCCTCACTCCGGTTCGAGCGTAACCTCCTCCCCCCGCTTCTTTGACTGCGACTGGATGTGGCCCGTTGGCGTAAGCTACCCCTGTCTCCTCTGGGCAGGGCGGCCCTTTTTAAAATGATGTCTTTGACGCGATTCCTATACGCGCTTCAAAATTCTTATGACGACATTCCCGCTACCTATTTCCGTGAGATCGAGAGTCTTCAGAGGCAACTGATCTGGGACGGGCGTCCACGTATTGCCCTTGCGAAACTTACCATCCCTTGGTACGACGGGGGCATGGCGCTCCCCGATATCAAGAGATATTATTGGGCTGCCCAGCTGTCTGCCATTAATCACGCAATGTATTCCCCGGGTCGAGATTCGGCCTTTGAGATGGATAAACTCCAGCTGCCGGGAGGGGATTTTAATAGAGCGCTTTATTCCAGATCGGCCGGGCGCCATCTTGTGGGCCCGTCCAGGATCGCAGTCAATGTGTGGCGCGCCGCGAATGTGAGTTTGGGATGGGAGAATCGACTGACAATGGCGACTCCGCTTTATGCTTCTGAACGTTTGGGCTGTCTCTGGTCTACTAAGGGCTTTGACCGCTGGGCTATGATTGGGATATGTAAAGTGGGTGATGTCTGTCTGAAGGGTAGAGTGAAGTCTTTCCAGGCCCTTCAGGCAGAATATGACTTGAGTGATAGAGAGTTTTTTCGGTATTTGCCGGTCCGGCATGCCCTGGCCTCCGTTCTGACTCCTGATGGGACCCTGCCCGAGTCCTCCCCCCTTGAGAATCGTATACTGGATGGACAGCTGCCCGATAGCACTATCTCCCTTATTTACAAGAAACTGATTAATAATCGCGCTGACTTATTGGTCCGACTTAGGGAGGTTTGGGTCGGTGACGGATTGGACTTGGATGACGAGGATTGGCAGTCGGCACTCTCTTCTCCGAAAGAGGTCGCCATCCCCGCCCGTCTTCGTTTGGTTCAACTTAAGATCCTCCACCGGGTGTATGTAACTGGTCCGCGTCTGGTTGTGATGGGTTTTTCCCCAGATGGCTTATGCAAGCGTGGTTGTGGGATGAGTGCTACATTTCTGCATATTCTTTGGGAGTGCCCGGTGGTAGCAGCCTACTGGATTGATGTGCTTGCGGTGATGACTGTTGTAACTGGTGTTACCCTGCGGCCTGAGGCCCGACGATGCCTGTTGAATGTATGGGAACCCACCGACTATTCTGTGGCCCAGACCAGATGGGCGACCTTGGGATACATGGTCGCGAAGCGGGACATTGCGCAACTCTGGGGCGCATCCAGACCTCCCGAGGTCTCGGTGTGGGAGGATAACATGGACTGGTCCATGTTCCGAGAGAAGACCGTCTATGTGGCTAGGGGCAGACCCAGGGCGTGGACGAAGATTTGGGGTCAGTGGAATGCGTATCGTGGAGATATTTGTACCCCTCCCTTGGTTGACACTCCCGATGTTACCCTATCTCCCTAGACTGACGTTCCCGAAAATTGTTCATGTTATTTTAGGATTTTCCTGCCCTCCCCGCTGGCACCCCCCCTCCGGCCTTGCCGTGTCCCATTGATTTGCTTTTGTCTTCCTGATTAGTGGCTTTCCCCTCCGCCTTCTGGGCTGACCTGATTAATGTGCATTCGCCTTGTTTAGAGTTTGTTGTTCTTATGATTATTACAGAAAATTGTCATGTCCTGTCCTATGCTTTGAGCAATAATTGGTATATGCTTTGTGCCTGGCCACGGTAGTGATCGTTTGCTTCTATGTTGTGCGTTGCTGTTAGCGGCCAGCCCGTGTGGTTGTGGGCCCATCTCTGTAATTCTTATTTTATTGCTCAATAAAAGTCTTTAACCAAAAAAAAAAAAAAAAAAAAAAAAGTAAGAATATCAGAGCACAAAAGCAACATACGAACAATGAATAACAAATCCACTATAGCCATGCATTAGCTTGAAGCTCATCATAAAATTGCGCAATTGAGATTTACAATACTGGAGATACTTCCTCACAGCTGTGATATGGATCCTGTTAAACAACGTCTTAAATCTGATTTCTTCAGGATCAAAAAATTAAATTCCCTACAACCCATAGGGATGAATGACCGCATTGAATTTTCGTGCTTTCTATGGTGTCCTTGCTATCTGAGAAATATTCACAGCCCAGGTTTTAATTATTCTCAACCCAACGGACTAATTCTAGAATTAACTACAGAACCCTTGAAATACTCTAAAATACTTTAAGAGACATTGAGAGCAATACCTATCAGTAATTATATGTATCTAGACTATGGTTGTTTATACATTTGTTTGGACTATTTTGCATATACATTTCATTTTGGTTTACATTTATTATGCATTACTAAGCCTTGTATTTTATGTTCCTCGATTTCACACACGAGCCATCACTTGCTATATAATAATTTACCAGTGACAATATCACCATTTCTAACTTTATTATTCCACAAATTGTCCACACGCGATATCACGTGATCGGAACTTCTTCCAATCATGGAGCGTCTTTCAGCTTGAAGCATAACATAGCATTCCGCGCATTTCAAATGATATGAATATAATCGCGCAAGTTGTATTTATGCCACCAATGAGGTTTTCTAATACAGTTGTCGAGACACATTTACAATATTCTTTTCCGACGCATATTTTATTTACGATATCGAGTCACGTGACTTGCTACACCTTTTTAAAAACAAACACAGCGATAGGCTCCTGTTAGAACCAGCCGATACTGACTCCACAACCCACGCGTTTCTAGAAGTAAGTTTACTCATGTCCTAACAGTTGGTCTTTTACCAACATTTAGTAAACTTGTTTACTCCGAGATTAATTTTCCGATATCACGACGGGCAGTTTGTTGTCCGATATAGAGTGCAGCAGTATGTTTGCCGCGGCGAACATTAAACCGTTTTGTGAAATCCCGCCACGCTGTATAGCAATCTAATCCGTACGCGATAGTATTTCACGACCTTTTGTGATGATTCAGTAAATGTAGAAATGACCTCATTTGTTTATATTGCTCCACACGAGCGTTGCCCAACAGTAGAATACATTTAGTATCTTATTCCTGAATTTGTATTGCACACGTTTTGGTTGATACTTCAAATTAATTTGTGGTTATTATTTAGCATTAAATGACTACACATACGTTACTTAGGAACCTTAGAGAAGATACAGTTATTGAATATAAATGCTTATGAATGCTTATGTCATGTGCTGAACACTAAGGTCCTGTATGTCTCTTCTTTACAGACCCCTGAAGAAGGGTTAGCTCGATAACCCGAAATGCATTGGGTATAATGAAACGTATCAGACAACCCATGATTAAAATGGATGTATGGAAATTGTTTTGAAAACCTATGAACTTGATGAACACTGAACATTTGAATAAAGTGAATGTCATCAACAACAACGGTCTGATTAGAATCAATCAATACATGTTGAAATAAGCTGAAGAAACGTTTTGTTTCATGTTAAAGGAGCGCGCCCTTTTGTGAAATGATTTTCACACCATTACCCACTTCAAGAAGGCACTGAGTGACACAGTGCGACAAGGACAGCGCCACAACGAATTAAAGACAAATCACAATCAAAAAAGTGTGCACGGAGACTCTACTTAAACATTTATGGTTAGCACCAGCTCGTTGGGTGGGGTTGATAACTGGATCTTCCCTAACCAATGGAGTAAACGTTCCCAGGGGCAAACCCACATACTTTTGCAGCGGTTCCTGTTTGCTCCACTGTAAACAATCCCACAGTGCATCTGTTGGAAAGTGCCACTTTTGACATGATCACCCCCACTTTTTGCTCACTGGTACGGATGTTGTTGATTGGTAGCACACTGGGTCCCTGCCAACCAGGTGCCAGTGCTCTTGCCCTAAAACAAGACAAATGCTTACTTGTAACCTAGTTGGCAAGGACTTTAGCACCCTTGAAAGTCCCTGGTAAGTGTTATCCCTGGTACTCAGGGCATGGGTACTAAAGAGGGTCCTAAGAGCTGCAGCATGTATTATGCCACCAAAAGGGACCCACCAACAAGCTGCATGCAGACTACCATTGTACGATGTGTGAAATGGTGCAAGCCATTACGAAAACACGACATTACCCACTCCCTGTGAACATTGCCAAAGTACACTGCATGTCCTATATGTAAGTCACCCCTACAGCAAGTCACCGAGCCTCAAGGCAGTGTGCATTATAGCACATGTGAGTGCACAACTACATGAGTTGATGTGCCCCTGTAAAGCCTAGTTACATTACAGTCAAGTCAAGTCAAGTCAGCACTTGTATAGCGCACTACATACCCAGAGGGTCTCAAGGCGCTTGAGGAAAAGGGGGGTATTTACTTATCGAAAATCGAGACATTGCAAGTGCTCAGGAAGCCATCTTAAAGGTATGTACTGGGCTCTGGTTGTTATGAGTTAGCCAGCTACATAATGGCTTCACTGAAAATAATTGATGTTTGGTATCAAACATCCTGTTTGAATAAATCCATACTGATGCCAGTATCGTACTTATGAAGACATACACACAGAAGGCACCTTAGAGGTGTTCTCTGAATCCCTCTAGTCACTTAGTGTGTTGGCTGACTAAAATTGTCCAGCCTGCCACCACAGATAGTTTCTGACTCCAACAGGTCAGAGACCGCCCTCCCAGTGGCCAGGAACAGGGCCTGCCCGGCATAAGTGATCACACCTCCTCCTGAAGGATGTCTTAGCATCACAAAGCCAGAGGCTTCAAAGCCTCTACTGCATTGGAATTGATACCCCGACTTCCCCTCAGATCTGGGAACGCCACCCCTGCCCTGAGGCCCATTTGGCATCATTCCAGAGGAGAAATTCGATATTCAGGAGGCGTGTTTCACATACAGGCTAGTCACACCCCTAAAGTGGGCTACCTGAAGTGGACTGCCATAAATGGGTTTCACCATCTTGATTTTGGTGAAAGTAGAGAATTCTGGATCACGGTTTTGCTCACTTCCCGCATATAGGGCATATAGAGGGGTGTAGTCACCCCAATGGTAGGTAGGCCATTGGCTACTACCCAGATCACCCCTAAATTGAGTATTTAATTTAAGCCCCCCCCCCCGATGCCAGACAGATAGATTTGTCTACCTGGGAACAGACGAAGGACAAAGAAGAGCAGTCACTGCAAGAACTGAGCACCTACAGCGAATTTGGCACCAAACCCTGCCTGGCTGTTGGTACTTCAACAATTGCAAAACCCGACTCATCAAAAACCTGTGCATTCTCCCAAACACATGGAGGACTGTTAAGCACTTCACCAACCATCTGGCATCTCCTTTGGGATGGAATTGGCATTCCCCTGCCTCTGCAGGCCCCAACCTCACTTGTCCGGTACACTGTGTTGTTGGCCATTGGTCCCACTGAGGTAGCAGCCTGTCAGGAGGAAGTCGTAGTGGCTGTAGGAGGTCATCCCCCATCTCTCTACCAAGTCTCGACGGGAAGATAGACCCTCCGGGTGTCCCCCTGCACCAATGCCATGGGCACCGGAGCACTTGCAGCAGCCAATGCTTGTTAGTGTCTGCCTGGACACCACTGCCGTCAGAGCTGACCTGCACGACGAGGGACTTCAGGACCAATGAGGCTCACACTGAAAGTGGCCCTGCTGTCTTGTTTTCCTTCCCTCTACAGATCAAACTGAGAATCGTGAGAGCCTTCAACGCAAGTTGCCAGCTGGCCAAACACCTCTGTACTCAGCCCCACAGCCTGGGTTTGTGACAACTGACTGCGCCCCTCGTTCTAAACATACTCACAAGCCATGCCCTGCCTTTGGGTTCTGTCAGAATTATCTCCAAGTCCCCCCCTTGCAACCTTCCTTTTCAGGTGCCCATTGCTTTCTATGGGGTAGTGCTTGTGGCTACCAACCTATCCAGCACCTCTGCACCCAGACATGCCAGGACAGGTAAACTATAAGTGCTGGTAATTCTTTGGACCTTGGCTCCCTAGCACCTTAAGTTCCAAAGGGCACACCCGATATTCAACTACAAGTATGTGTTTGCAGGATATATCTTTCCTCCCAGAGGATAACATTATTGCGTTAGATGATGATACCTCAAAAAACGTTATTTGTTTATTTTACATTTTTCTTGTAAAATCCATAACTCCAAAAGTACTTAACTGATTGGCTGGACAGGACCCGTGTCTATGTTCCCCATCTGTATATGGCAGGGTACTAGAATTCAGAAGATCATTTTAGGAACTATATTCTCATCTGAATCTTCCCCTTTACTGGAGCCATATGGTCCCATTTATTCAACTCCTCAAACTAAGTAGGTCTAGGTAACTGCTTCCTGTCATTCATGGTTTGTCTCAGGAAATCAAGGTTTCTAATATTGAAAGTATCCTCTAAAGAAAATTGCAAGTCCTTGTCCGAAGCAGTATATTCATGCTATTCAGAAATCCAGGTACCGTAATAGAACCCAATGTCCTACATCAGTTCATATACAGGCGTTCCTTCAGCGGTAATTTCGGGCCCTCAGTAGAAGGTACAATAGAAACTTTAGGTTTTTTCAACGCAGCACCCGATATTTTTTCTCAAACGATCCAAATGTCACACAGATCAGAACAACAAACAGCCCCCATGCTACTTTGCCAATATTCACTCTATCACAGTGTGGTCTGTCAGCAACAAACCAATGACAGTGCATCTCTGTGGTGAGATCTCACCAATCTCAGTGTGGCTCTCTGGCTGACTAACCACTCACAGCGTGACTTTTCCATGAATGAGCAAGCCAATTGCAAATACTTCCTCAATGAATTTATACTAAATAAAACAAAATAAACCCTGTCTTCTCATCCTGTTGTAAGGCGTTTCAATCTCTGAGTGAATTCTCCCGATTCATGCCCTTATATAGGTACAATTCACATTGCCCTAAAATAGGCATAGAATAGAAATCAAGCCCTTATTTAGGCATAGCCCATGCTACCCAAATACAGGCATGGCTACTTCCACCCGTACCAAACGTCACAACGATTTCTTGGAAAATCGGCTTAAGCAGTCAGGGACTTCCCCTTGCTTGAATATTGATTTCTCCAAGAACTCAGTTAGTTTTACAATGAACAACTATTCCTAAGGGGTTTATTATGACGTTCTTATGCCCGACTTTACGTCAAACTATGGCATTCCTAAACACCTTCTAGGTATAAATATGCCTTCACTTGCTATAGAAAAACTACGGTGGTTCAGAGCAGCTCGACTATCTACTTGCCCGACGCAGCTTGCTACAGCAAGTGCCGAAGGAAGCCCTGACGCACTGATCAAGAGGCTGCCCTTCTCCTGCCGAGAATCCAGCTCCAGTGTTTCCAAGCTCCCCTTGCGGGGTGTTGGGAAATCGAGTCCCGAGACAGAGATACCAGACCTCCTTCATTCTACCTAAGGTATGGAGCTGATTAGAACCTAGAGTAACCTTTGGTAGATTCTTGGCAAAAACAACTAAACCTATGCTACACAATACTTACTTCTTCCCTCGTACTAGACTTAGGTTAGGTACATTGGGGTAGGCGTATTTTAGAAGCACAAGTTGGAGTGTTTTAGTCAATGTTATTTATGTATGTATTTTTATATGGCTTAGAAACCATACAATGCTCTTACAGTATTATTTTATAATACTATTCTCGCTATACGCATTATACTTTGCAGTCTGTATAACGATTGTAGCAGTTCACTTCTCTTGCATGAGAAAGAAGACTGTTCAATAAACCCTTTTTATTGAAAACTCCCGTCTCTCTATTTCTCTGCAACTCTGTAGAAACTAAGCATGCACGATTGACTGAGTGAAATACTTATCTATTGTTTCCACGACTCTGAGAGATATATTTCTTATCTTGGGAAACAAAGTTGTCATGTTTATGCGGTTGTCAGAAACTAATCCCTTCTTGTGTTTTCGAGAAAGTTTCTAGTGACCTCTGAGTTAGTTGGCACACACACAATTAAGTTTAGTATATTCGATAGAGACCTAGTAGACCTCAGTCCTACGTCAAATCTATAGGATATATTATTCCAATGCGCAGAGCCTATTGGTAATATAGGAACTACACTACAATCCTAAATAGGAAGAAATCAGTAAGACAGAATAAGACAAATCTCATGAATGATAAAAAACAAGAGCAGCACCTTTCCGCACATGTTTAAACCGCAATCCACTTTAGGTAGACTACCGTCCAGCAGCAGTCTACCCTGGCTAATGCTCCTACTTTTGTCCATTTAGGAATAAGGACACTAACCCAGATTAGACAATCTCCTAGAAGGGAGAAAACCCTATCTGTATGCATGTGACACCTCGCAAAACACACTACCTCATGCAGACAGGTAAACCACAATATCTCGAGATCTGAATTCTGCAGAATACGATAACCAAACCATACTATACAAAAAAAGCAAATTGCTCTTTAATATAAATCACACATAAGACTAATACATCAAAACAACAGTGATCAAACCACCAATTGACCCTATAATCAGCATCCCATAACCAACACTGCTGCCAGCGCGCTACTATTACTGCTGCTCTAATTTTAATCGTGATTTCTTTTAACTTTGCGCCGCTGTACTGCGCTGCATAATTTGCTCGCTTACTGGTGTTACTAATTTTTGCCTACCTTACTGACGCTCTTCTTTAGGCCGGGGTTCAGTTAGGCTCACTGGCACTATAATTGTTCTGCACCCGCATTCGGCGGGATATAGCCAGCATTAGCGGGTCCGACCGCCATCTTGGGTGGGTTGTGAGGCCAGGGGCACTTCGGGCGCCATCTTGCTTAGGGCAAGGGGCGCAGGAGGCGGACTTCCGCTCAGTGTAATATCATATAAAGATGGATGAGCAGGCGCGCAGCGGGCGCGACGTAGGCGCGCCGGAGGTGCGCCAGAGGTAAGCCCGTTTGCGCCCGTTCGCGCAACGGGCACTTTGTGCACATCCTGCATAGTCTATTCTCGGACTGACTTACTAGCTTTGCGAGCGCCCCAGGTGCCCCCTAGTCGACAGGCCAGTTGTCCGCCTACACCCAGAAAGCTCTCCTGTGGTCTGCTTAACGTCCGGTCGCTTTGTAGGCACCACACGGAGATTGCCTTTCTAATTGAGTCTATGGAGCTTGATGTGCTTTTCCTAACGGAAACCTGGACTCGGGCGGACTGTGAGGTCGAATTAGGCTTGGCCTGTCCTCCAGGATTTAAAATCAACCACACTCCTCGCCTACTGAATAGGGGCGGTGGAATTGGATTTATTTACAGGGAGACGCTAGCTCTATCTCAGCTTAAGATCAGAGAGGTGCCGGGTTTTGAGCTGATGGGGTTCTCCTTTAATGGACATGAGGGGATTTTATGCTCAGGTGTTTTGTGCTATGTCCCCACCCTCCCTGATTTCATCGATCTGCTATATGATCTTTCTAGCACTCACTCTCGGCTGATGGTCCTTGGGGACTTTAATCTGTGGCCGGGCGGACCGCAGGATAGTGCCTTTAACACCCTGTGCCAGGCATGCAACGACATTCAGTTGCAGCAGCTTGTCCTCTCGGCCACGCACCGACAGGGCCATGTCCTAGATTTAATATTTGCCGACACACAACTGGTAACGGTGCACGATATTCTCTGTCAGTATTGGACGGATCATGCTTTAGTTGCCTTCTCTCTATGTCTGGGCACCAACTTCTCGGTGGCCTCCGGTTCTAGTCATGCTAAAATGGGTAGACCTTGGTCCCGGTTGTTAAACTCTTCAGCTCTGCCTACTTTACTACCAGGAAACTTTATCCTGGGAGATAATGTGGAGGAGAGCTACACTTTGATGTGCCGGCGTATCTTGTATTCCTTGGATAAGGTGGCCCCCCTCCGGAGGTCTAGGGAAAGACTGAATCGGGCATGCCTTTGGTACACGAATGATCTGCGTCAGTTGAAGCTCTGCTGCAGACGTGCTGAGAGAGCCTGGAGGAAGGACTATTCGGATATAGCGAAGGCCTCCTTCAGGCAGTCTCTCCAGGAATATAAAGCACAGATTAAGTGTGCGAAAGCGGCCTACCTGGAATCCGCTCTGAACCAGGCCCCTAATAAATCTCAGGCGCTGTTTAAAATCGTTAACGACCTGACGCATCCTACCTGCGCGGCAAATAGGGTCCCCGCATTGCAGGCTCTATGTGAGTCTCTGGCAAATGCCTTTGAAGAGAAGATCCTCACGATCTTGGAGGGACTAAATTGCCCAGCGTTGTCCTTCTCTGGTCTGGGAGCTCCGGACGTCCTGTCCAGTCGACCCCAGCAAAGTCACATGTCCCCTCGCTCGGGAGCTCCGGACGCTGCATCCAGTCGACCCCAGCTGGGTGGTACTCTTCTCAGCCTGGGAGCTCCGGAAGCTGCGTCCAGTCGACCCCAGCTGGGTGGTACTCTTCTCAGCCTGGGAGCTCCGGACGCTGCGTCCAGTCGACCCCAGCTGGGTGGTTCTCTTCTCAGCCTGGGAGCTCCGGACGTCGCGTCCAGTCGACCCCAGCTGGGTGGTTCTCTTCTCAGCCTGGGAGCTCCGGACGTCGCGTCCAGTCGACCCCAGCTGGGTGGTTCTCTTCTCAGTCTGGGAGCTCCGGACGTCGCGTCCAGTCGACCCCAGCTGGGCAATTCCTCTTTTAGTCTGGGAGCTTTGGACGCTGGGCCCAGTCGACCCCAGCTGAGCTGTTGTTCTCGCAGCTTGGAAGCCTTGGTGGTCTACTCCAACCGACCCCAGCTTTGTTGCTTCCCTAGCCCGTCTTATGAGGAGTTTTGCAAATTGGCACTAACTGTGTCATCAGGTTCCCCCTTGGACCCACTGCCTCCTAAGTTCTGGAAGGTGTTCCAAGATGAACTTTTCCAGCCCTGGCATTCCATCTGCCTCCAGTCCTTTGACACTGCAACTGTTCCTGAGTGCTGGAAGCTGGCAGTGGTGTCACCTCTTTTAAAGAAACCCACATTGGACCCTGCCTGCCTGTCTAATTACAGACCCATTTCCTTGCTGCCGTTCCCTATCAAAATCATGGAGAAGCTAGTGACCCGCGCCCTGTCTGGTTTCCTGGAAGAGAACACCTGGTTTGATGAGGCACAGTTTGGCTTTCGTCCAGCACATGGGACTGAATCTGCGCTGGTGGCCGTGTTGGACAATCTTCGTTCGCGGGTCGACACGGGCCAGGCAGCCTTCTTAGTGCTGCTCGACATGTCGGCCGCGTTCGACACGGTCTGCCATTCTACCCTCATCAGGAGACTGGAAGAGTGCGGGGTCACCGGGCTGGCAAGGGACTGGTTGGTCTCGTATTTGAACAACCGACGGCAGGTGGTGGCGCTGCCTCCATTTAGATCGGAGGTGAAGAATGTGGGGCAGGGGGTACCACAGGGCTCGGCCATCAGCCCAATACTCTTCAACCTTTACCTTCGCCCTCTGGTCCATCTGATCAAATCTTTTGGTATCTCAGCATTTAATTATGCTGACGATACCCAATTGGTCTTTTCCCTGGAAGGTAACAACTCGGTCCCGTTGGAAACATTCCATCGCTGTATGTCAGCTACAGCCGACTGGCTCCGATCAAACTCCCTTCAGTTTAATAGTAAAAAAACGGAGGTGCTTTACTGTTCTTCTGATAAAATACCGCGTTCACTCCCTGACAATTTTTGGCCCTCGACCTTTTCTGAGGCAGTGTCAGCCGCTGAGTCTGCACGTAATTTGGGGGTTACTTTTGGGCCTAACTTGCAGCTGGATATGCATGTAAATAAGATCACGGCTACGTGCATGATGCTGCTGCGTATGCTCCGCAAAGTTTTGTTTGCCCCTTTTACCTGAACAGTCTAGACCAGAAGTAGTGCGTGGGACCATCTTAAGTCATTTAGACTATTGTAACGCCCTACTTCTGGAAGCCCCTAAAACGTTGCTTTGTAAATTGCAACGGGTGCAGAATATGGCGGCCAAGCTGGCTCTCTCTCGCCCTAATCTCAGCTCTTCCACCGCTGCTCTCCGGGACTTACATTGGTTGCCGGTCCATCTACGGGTTCAGTTCCAAAGCTGCCTGTCTGGTGTTCAAGGCTTTGCACGGACAGGGCCCGGTCCCACTGCAGAATATGTTTTCCTGGTATTCGTCCACGCGCTGCTTGCGCTCCTCTTCTGCGTGGCTGGTGGTGGTACCGAGATTCCAGAGAGTGAGGATGGGCGGACGCTCGTTTAGTGTCGCAGCGGCTAAACTCTGGAATTCTCTGCCACTTCCTTTACGAGGTCAAAAGGACCTTCTACCATTTAAAAAAGCGCTGAAGACCCATTTGTTCCCTAGGGCAGTGTAAGTTGTAGTCCTGTTGCTGATAGTGATCTCAAGCGCCAGGATGCCCTTGGGGTGACAGTGAAGCGCTATACAAATATACCAATAAATAAATAAATAAATAAATAAACACTGCACACACAGCATAACAACCTATCTCTCAGTGCACACTTAAAGATCAGAATCTCACCCAACACACTCAGCAAAAAACCCTATAGAATTATCCACACTGGAAAACCCACAAATTCTATAGACTAAGCAAAAAGAGAATTTAGAAGCAGAAAAAGAGATGCTCTTTAATGTGAAACCAAACTGTAGGAGCAAAACACTGTACCCCAGAATCAAGACACCCCAACATTTACCTCAATGTTTCCACACTTCACTAAATCAGGGACTGTTTTAAACCTCGATTTCATGAGTCACTATGGCCACTCCATTAACCCCTCCCATACTGGTCATGGAACCGCTCCGTCACCAGCCTCGGTCGCGCTGTGCTGGTGAGGGAGCGCCTGCGCTGGATGTTCCATTGATCGGGCGGGGCCGTGACGGAACCGCCCGTCACAAGCACAGCGCGCCCAAGCCTCGTGACGGAGCGGTTCCGTCACGAGCATGGGAGCGCCGTGCGGCCCTCCTACCCCCTAGCGCTGCGGCGGAATTGCCGCCGCAGCGAAGGGGTTAAGGCATCTCACAAAGCATCAAAATCTTGAGACATGTAAATTCATTAAATAACTCCAATTTAAAATTGATTGGGCCCACTCAATAACTGAGTTCTAGATCAATGAAAAGTAAAAGGGTTCTACTACAAACTTGAAAAGTAAGCAGTATAGAATCAGTGCCATGAAAGCTCTCAGAAGCAGAGTTATACAGAGTATGCAAAAAACGTTTTGCAGATTGATCATGGTGTGACTGAATGGACACTTTCTTTAGCAATTCAGAGCACCTAACAAATAAACATCATATTGCCTTAACACCTAACCACTAACCCACTACATGATTAATTTATTCAGCACCCTCTATGCTAATGTCAACCAGAGAAGGTCGAACAGAACAAGATATATGATCATTAGCACATTATATGAATAGATTTACCTTGGTGAATCTGCAGAGAAAATTGAAACATGTTGCAAGTTACTTCTGAACTGGGGAAGGTTCATCATGAACAGAACAACATCTGTGGGGAATAACTCAATAGTGCTGCTTGTCTGTGCCCTGCGGAGCTTATGTGTGCAAGGGGAGAACACCACAGAGTGATTAACAGAAATTACTACTATCCTGCAAAGAATGGTGTTTTGCACAACAATATGGCCTAGTTAACGTACATTAGAAAAAGACACTTGTACACATTATAAGGAATTCGTTTCAAATGCAATCACTTTATATTGGTATGTACATATAAAATCATTTATGTAAATGCATACTTCACAGTGTTCATGATGCACAAAAATCCAAACCCATAAAAATATTGAGCAATCCTTTGTGGATGCCTCACGCAGTGGTGAGGGTCAGTTTAGCCTCGCCCCTGTTTGGCTCCGGTCTGGCCTCCTAATGATGTGAAGGCCTTTCTCTGAAATCAGTAAAGAGGACAATGATCAGATGACCCTGATTTAAGATAAAATCAAGCTCATGGTGATTTTTATGCTTTTATCCCTAAGGTGCTTCTAATATTAAAACACACCTTTTTTCCTTTTGTGATCATTAGCTATGCTAATGGATCCTGCCCAGCTCTTGAAGCAAACTGAGAAGTATGCATTGCTTGAAGACATACTAGTTGTGTGAGGAATTATGTTTGTTTGTTGCTTTTGTACACTTTTTAAAATTCTAACACCTATTGACGCCACAAGATGGTGTCTTTCTTTGATAGCGCGGTCACATACAAACACATAATAGACTACATTCATTATATTTGTATAAAACTGTATCTTACTAAGTTAACCTACTCTCTTTAAATATAGGAACCAAACAAGGAACATTTGGAGGAAGTAAGTAAGAGTAAAATAAAGGCCTGATAACTCTCTTTGTTGACAGTGTGCATGATCTTTACGCAAAAGATCCAGCTGTGAGTTTGACCTCTATCCCTAGATATACTTGAAAAGAAATTGCAGAGCTCTTAGTTTGACAAAGATTAACTTGCCTAATGATTGCATTTTATAAATCTATCCCCATTAACTGTTTTAATGATTTCCAGTACTAACACAGCACTGTGCAAAAGTTGATAGCATGTTTATAGTGAGTGTTTTTTTGTCCTGTTATTATATAATAACCCTGCTGATGGGAATGTATGGCTTCTCATTGACATTGTTCCTGCTTAATTCCAGGTAGGCTTGTTTGGCTGTTATTGGTTTTGGTTTTGGTTTTATAAATCTTGTCGCATTCATTTAATGTTTCATATTTTAGGACCAAGCAGTAGGAAACATACCTTCAGATCTTAGTAATGTTGTCCATATATACCTTTTGTCAAACCCAGGTCATGCTGGGAGAGTCGAGTTAGAACTCCGGAGCATACATCTACCTATCAGATAAAAAATAATTTTTAAAACCCATGGGATTGTGTCCAGGTTCCCATCACCGAAATTGCCAATTGCTGAATCCATGTTTTCATTGTCAGCGTAGTAAATGGCACAGTGTGTGCAGCAGTGCAAAGGTTACATTTAACTTTAAGGTAACCTCTGAGCACACTAATAACATTTCAAACATTCACAAGTTAAGTGACAAGTGCCACTACTTCAGTCTTTCAGATAATATAAATGTCCAAATTCTCCAATCAAGGTTAAAGTTCTTCAGTATTTATTCGTTCTTCTGATAAACAGCGTTGAAAGTACATCAGCCAACACGTGTTTCGTCGTGCTATTATACAGCACATTGACTTCCTCAGGACTGTAACTAAATAAACAGTACCCATAATTATAACACGATCTACATATGGCATAATTTTGAAGGTGAGTATATAGTCCCAATCACCTACACCAAAGTAAAAGCACTGCACCGTGTGCAATTCTAAACAGAAGAAAGTAAGGAAAAGAGAAATGCCAGTCCAGAATAAGGTTCTCACCTACAGTGTAAAAATAGATCCCCTTTGTACCATGCCAGAGGAGTGTGTAACCTACTTAATTTGATACAATAAGTAATCACCTAATTATCCAAGATTTTCACTCAGCCAATCCAATCCGTAGGTTATCTCCAGCTTTCAATCTAAGAGAACAATTTTTACAAAAGATAAACTACGGACTCCTCTTTAATCCTCTATGGTCTCCTACACATTCCTTACTTATACATTTATCTGCAAAAAGTTCCTCACATCCGTTCTTACCAATCCCTCTCTTAATGTCCCCTCCCATCCAAGAGTACTTCACTGAAATTCAATTACCTTAAATATCCCCTATTGCTTTTAATCACTTAAACCGTTCCTACTCTCTCCATATAAATACACTTTTAGGATGAGATAAAAATAATATAAATTAAATAGTTCCAATTAGCCGGTTATATCTACACTTTTAACCAGCAATCTCGTATAACTCTAAAGCCCAATTACACTCACCTAAAGGCGTAAGGGTTATCCAATTTATCCACATGAATCTTGTCTCTTCAGTATTCTATATAATTCCAGTCACCGCCACTATGATCATAATGGTTATCGTTTTAATATCAACCATTTCAAAAAAGTTTTTTATATCACAAAACCCCATTATTAGTAGATCGCGCTTACCATCGGCAGTAGCTCTTAGTTTTCAAACTCCTCTATCCTAATGGTTTGTCCGTAATATTGTGCTGCCTAAAATAAATAGGCATCACACATTAGTTACTATCACTTAGATGCATACAAAACCCCTCCGAGTAATCGCTCTCCTCAGGTTCTGTCCAATCTCACACGAATTTCCACTCCTAATTCTGGTTTGCTTCTCCTGTATGAATAACATTGGGAAATCGTCTTAATCTAAATTCATGGAAACCCCAATATAAACCTCAAACTGCCAATTGTACTCACCATCCACTCGAATATCTATCGATACGGAGGTCAGTTTCCTCTTAATAGTAAAATAATTTCCTGTAACAACATAGAACGAATCTCTACTTATGTCTCTACATTTATCGTACTTTTCAACTCCATAATTAACCTGTAGTTTTATTAACTCACCAAGCACGTTTATGAAATTGCATCTTAGACCTCCACTTCCTCGATCCTATATCTCCAAATAATCAAAATTACAACACTCATTAGGACCACAAACTGTACTAATACCTATTGCCAAGAAAGTTAAAAGTACAGTCACTAAGTACACAGCTTGCTCCTCGGTAAATATCTTCACCGATTCCTCTGGCGTCCCGCACCCGCGCCATATTGAAATGTCCTTTTCTACCTTTTGGTAGCGGCCGCCATCTTGTAGCGGTGTATCATATATTTATCACGATACCCACTACTAATATCCTTATCATATTACCTCATTATATGTAAACAATATATACATCTGGTCCACTATAGCTGCAAATTCTAATACCCATATTCCTTTCGTACTATTTTGTACAAATCTTCGCACGGGGCGTATCTTCTCATTCAGTATTACGCCGAACATCTCCTCTATTTGGATTAACATCCTAGTCAGTATCTCTATTACAAGTTCTCCTACGAAAATTATTATTTAACTAACTCGAGATATTACTAATAAGAAAACGCAATATCCACATTAAAAACAGGACGTGAACAGTAGCCGCCATCTTGTAGTGGTGTATCTTAAGTCTGGCATGATACCCACTCCTCATATAACATTCGTGCTGCTTTGAACAAAGCTTCGTACAGGGCGTAACTATTTGTTCATTCATACGCCAAACATCTCCTCTATTCAGATTAACGTCCTAGTGGACTCTTGAGTCACTCGTGGTCACTAACAACACTATTACAAGTTCCCCTCTTATTATTGTACTGCCACAAAGTATTAGTATTGAAAAAATGAAAATTCCACATTGGGTGTTTTCTATTCTATTCAGGGCGTGAATAGAATAGAAAACACCCTCAAGCCCAAGTTCTGAGGATGTGGAATTTCATTTGAATATACATGACCGCCTGGACCTCGTCCCGAACGGTTGCTCCCCCACGCTGCCTGGCTCCTGCTTGCAATCCTTTTTCCAGTGCCCACAGCTGAAGCGTTTTCAAGCAGCCCTCGTGTGTGGTATCGTAGCTCTTGGCTCTGTGCCTTGATAATTGTAGTGGCGCTTATAATAGCAATCAGCCTTCGTGTTAATTGTCATAGCGCTTGTGCTCTGTGAATTGATAATTGTAGTGGCGCTTATAATAGCAATCAGCCTTCGTGTGCATTTTCATAGCGCTTGTGCTCTGTGCCTTGCTAACTGTCTCGCTTAAGTAGCAATCAGCCTTCGTGTGTATTTTCATAGCGCTAGTGCCTGGCTCATTTGGGCAGCGCTTGAACATAATTGCATTTGGTAGCGCTTTTTACATATTCCTAACAGTATTAAGTCCTTAGCGCTTTACCTGCTTTCAGTGCATTCCTTCATAGCTGGCATTGCACCGTGTTGGTTTCGATTCCTACCCCTCCCACCATTTTGTTGTTGTGCTTTCCCCTGCCCCGCCTCCCCGCTACCGCCTCCCAGCTGACCCGCCCACGCTCCGCCCCCCTCCACTCTCCATTTATGTCAGATGTCCCAACGCGCAGCGTCCACGCGCTACGGCCTCGCCGAAGGTGCGCCAAAGGTAAGCCCGTCTACGCCCGTCCGCGCCTGGACCGCGCCCAGCGCCAGACCCCCTGCCCCTCGCACTGCGCAGCCCCCCCGCATTACCTACGACGCCGCCACCCTCCTAGCCCTTAACCCCGGTCGCGCCCCCAACTGCGTCCATGCCGCTCCTGGACACACCCATGGACCTTTCTCCTGCTACTCCTGCAAATTCATCGGCACCGACAACATCTCCGCTACCACCACAACACAAACCCCTGACCCCAACCACCTACAATGCATCCTTCTCAACACCCGATCAGTCCACAGACAAGCCATTGACCTATGGAACCTACTAGACACCATCTCTCCGGACGTCGCCTTCCTTACAGAAACTTGGATGAACGCTTCCTCCGCCCCAGACATCACCATTGCCATCCCGGAAGATTATAAGATCATTCGCAAGGACCGCACCGGCCACACAGGAGGAGGAATCGCTATCGTCCATAAGAAGTCAATCCGCATCTCAACCAGCTCCGACGCCAATCTCACCAACTCTGAACACCTTCACTTCCAGATCCACATCGACCCCAAGACCACACTCAGAGGCACCCTCCTCTACAGACCACCAGGACCCCGCGCAAAATTCAGTGAAGACATCACGGACTTCATCACTCCTCACGCACTCCCCTCCAAAGACTACATCCTTCTGGGAGACCTCAATTTTCACCTTGAAAAGATCAACGACCGCAACACCACCACCCTCTTGGACAATCTCGCCAACCTCGGACTTAAACAACTGGTCACATCCCCCACCCACATCGCAGGTCACACGCTCGACCCCATCTTCACCTCCAGCAATCTTGTCTCCTTCAGCCACACTACGGAGCTCCTCTGGACTGACCACAGCTGCGTTCACTTCACCTACAACAAACCAAAACCCACCAACCACCTCCAACCAACTCTGCAAAGAAACTGGAACAAAATCACCACGGACCAGATCTCCGCATCGCTCCTTCTAAACACCCCAGCCCACTCTTCTAACGCAAACGAAGCCGCCACCAACCTCACCCTATGGTTATCCAACACCGCCGACACCTTAGCACCACTGAAGAAACGTCAAAACAAACCTGCCAGCAAGAAGGCCTCATGGTTCAACGATGATCTTAAGAAGTCCAAGAAACTCTGCCGCTCCCTCGAAAAGGCCTGGAAAAAAGACCCAACTACTAGCACCAAGGACGCCTTCAAAAACGCCACCCGCACTCACCACCAACTAATCCGTAAGGCCAAGAAAACAGCATTCAAGGATCGACTTGACAACAACGCCCACAACAGCAAGGAACTTTTCAACATCGTCAAGGAATTTTCAAATCCCTCGGCCAACTCCAACGACATCACCCCCTCTCAAGCCCTCTGCGACTCCCTAGCTTCATTCTTCCACAACAAGATTGCAGACATCCACAACAGCTTCAACAACCAACCCGGAAACCAACCCACCCTACCTTTTGCTGAACATTCTCCCCCCGTAAACACCCTTAACAACTGGAACCCAATCTCCACTGAGGACACAATCCGCCTGATGAACTCCATCCACTCAGGATCCCCCACAGACCCATGTCCTCACCACATCTTCAACAAAGCAGACTCCGTCATAGCACCGCACCTCCGAGACGTCATCAACAGCTCCCTCAACTCCGCCACCTTCCCGGAAGACTGGAAACACGCTGAACTCACCGCCCTTCTGAAGAAACCCACAGCGGACCCCACCGAACTCAAAAATTACCGCCCCATCTCGCTCCTTCCATTCCCGGCCAAAGTCATCGAGAAAGCTGTCAACAACCAACTCGCCGCCTTCCTCGAAGCCAACAAATCCCTCGACCCCTCACAATCTGGCTTCCGAGCAAAACACAGCACTGAGACCGCCCTCATCGCAGCAACAGACGACATTCGAACTCTGCTGGACAACGGAGACACAGTCGCCCTCATCCTCCTCGACCTCTCTGCAGCATTTGACACAGTCTGCCACAGCACCCTTTTACAACGCCTCAATAACATCGGAATCCAAGGAAAAGCACTTGAATGGATCACCTCTTTCCTCACCGGAAGAACTCAGAAAGTCCGCCTCCCACCATTCAAGTCCGAGGCCACTGAAGTCATCTGTGGCGTACCACAAGGATCCTCACTCAGCCCCACCCTCTTCAACGTATACATGAGCCCCCTCGCGACCATCGCCCGCCAACACAACCTCAACATCATCTCTTACGCGGATGACACTCAACTAATCCTTTCTCTCACCAATGACCCCAGCACCGCCAAAACTAACCTACACGAAGGAATGAAAGAAGTTGCCGATTGGATGAAACAAAGCCGTCTGAAACTGAACTCAGACAAAACAGAAGTCCTCATCTTAGGTACATCCCCCTCTGCATGGGACGACTCCTGGTGGCCGGAAGCCCTCGGAAAGGCACCCATCCCGACAGACCACGCACGGAACTTAGGCATCATACTGGACTCTTCACTCTCAATGAATAGACAAGTCAGCGCCGTATCCTCTTCCTGCTTCAACATTCTTCGCATGCTTAGAAAAACATTTCGCTGGATCCCCACCGAAACAAGGAAAACAGTCACCCATGCTCTGGTCACGAGCCGACTGGACTACGGAAACACCCTCTACGCAGGCACTACCGCTAAACTCCAGAAGAAACTCCAACGAATCCAAAACGCCTCAGCCAGGATCATATTAGACATCCCACGCAACGAACACATCTCAGGTCACCTTAAGGACCTCCACTGGCTACCCGTCAATAAGAGGATCACTTTCCGACTGCTAACTCACGCACACAAATCACTCTACGACATCGGACCAGAATGCCTCAACTCACGACTGTCCTTCTACACCCCCTCCCGCCAACTACGCTCTTCCAACCAAGCCCTCGCCACTGTACCTCGCATCAACAAGACCACCATGGGCGGCAGATCCTTCTCATGCCTGGCTGCTAAAACATGGAACTCACTCCCCGCTTACCTTCGCCTTACCCAGAACCACCTAGCATTCAGAAAGCAACTTAAAACGTGGATATTTGACAAGTAATCTTCCTCCCCTCTCTAAGCGCCTTGGGACCCTCTGGGTATGTAGTGCGCTATATAAATGCTCTGACTTGACTTGACTTGACATGATATGACAAGGAGATTTGAAGCCAGAGGGTTTGATAAGGGTGTAATAGATAAGGCTAGAAAGCGGGCATGTAGCCTTAAACGCTCAGAAACCCTTGCACCAAAAAAGCATATTGATAAAAAAAGAACAAAAGGTGCGTTTGGTTACTCACTTTAATATAGCATCAAATAAGTTGTATCCGATTATTAACAGACATTGGCATCTGCCTAAAGCAGATAGGGATCTGATGCAATTTATCAGTGAGAGACCCTCAATTACCTTTAAAAAGGGTAAAACTTTGGCTAATGACTTAAGCCCCAGCTATCCAGTCAAAACAAAGAGAATTTGGTTGCCAGGTAACACTAGAGGTTTTCACAAATGTGGACGTTGCAATTCTTGCAGAAGGACCCGTAAAAAAGTCCTGAGCTTCAGTTACAATGGTTCAGAAACCTATGAAATAGATAGTTTTATCAATTGTGAAACCGCATTTGTGGTCTATGTAATATCATGTACATGTGGACAAATCTATGTGGGCAGTACGATTAGGAGGTTAAGGGACAGGATGGTGGAACACTTTCGAGCCTGGAAAAATGGAGACACAAGGTAACCCATAGCTGCACACTATATACAAAATGAGAAGAAACATGAACATCAGTTTCAGGTTAGACAGGACCCCAGAGGGGGTAATAGACTTCTGAAACTCAGGCGCAGAGAGGTGGTCTGGATTATGAAACTTAAAGAGGTAGAGATGGGTCTGAATATTGACAATGAGTACCAATTTTTTCTTGGACAAGAATGAGAGCAACGATGTACCACTTATGAATGAGTAGATAATTATACAGGTATGGGGACTAAGAGTACATTATATGTTACCTGTTTAACTTAAAACTATTAACTGGGAGCGGATGTGTCTGAGACATTAGCCTTAGAACAAGAGGATGATGTTTAGAATTAGACTATACATGTCTGTAAACTTGGTAAATACTCATAGTATAACATGCAACCTTTGTATTGTAAAATTAATAATACTATAGAGTGTATAATGCATGGACAATGGATTTTAAAGTGTTTAGACTGTAGACATACTGGCATATACTTACACAACTCATTTCTGCACTTCCCCCTTTCATATATAAAGTTTATGAAAAACAAATTGCCCTTCAGCAGCGGGAGGGCACTCAACGGCGCTCTCTGTCAGTGTCAGCCTCGCTGCAGCTCGCCTCTCTGTGCCCCTTAAAATTATGAGTAAAGCCGACGCGTTTCGAGGCATTGCGCCTCTTCTTCTTAGGCAGACTTCAGAAACACTGTGGGCTCACCATTTTTTACTTTATTTTATATCATCGCATTCAATAGTGGGCGTGGCAACATTGAGCCCCATGGTATGCTGGGACTTATAGTCCAAATGGTGAGTACTAGTAACTGACCTTTAGTGGGTACAAAGTTTCAAAAGTCAAATTCAGTCCGTTTGTTCCTTAGTAGGACGGGATACAGAGATGCAGGCTTCTTTTGTGCATGGGAGCGTCGTGCCTCGTGGTTTGGAGAAAGTTCCACTCCACAGCCTTTTCTTCCGTGAGAGAAAATGGTGCTCAATCCCCACGGCACGGGCCGCCGTGAAATTAATGAAAAACAAATTGCCCTTCAGCAGCGGGAGGGCACTCAACGGCGCTCTCTGTCAGTGTCAGCCTCGCTGCAGCTCGCCTCTCTGTGCCCCTTAAAATTATGAGTAAAGCCGACGCGTTTCGAGGCATTGCGCCTCTTCTTCTTAGGCAGACTTCAGAAACACTGTGGGCTCACCATTTTTTACTTTATTTTATATCATCGCATTCAATAGTGGGCGTGGCAACATTGAGCCCCATGGTATGCTGGGACTTATAGTCCAAATGGTGAGTACTAGTAACTGACCTTTAGTGGGTACAAAGTTTCAAAAGTCAAATTCAGTCCGTTTGTTCCTTAGTAGGACGGGATACAGAGATGCAGGCTTCTTTTGTGCATGGGAGCGTCGTGCCTCGTGGTTTGGAGAAAGTTCCACTCCACAGCCTTTTCTTCCGTGAAAAGTTTAGTGCATATATCCCAACTAAAAGCTTTGGGCTTGAGGGTGTTTTCTATTCTATTCACGCCCTGTTTTCAATGTGGAATTTTCGTTTTTTCAATACTAATACTTTGTGGCAGTACAATAATAAGAGGGGAACTTGTAATAGTGTTGTTAGGGACCACGAGTGACTCAAGAGTCCACTAGGACGTTAATCTGAATAGAGGAGATGTTTGGCATATGAATGAACAAATAGTTACACCCTGTACCAAGCTTTGTTCAAAGCAGCACGGATGTTATATGAGGAGTGGGTATCATGCCAGACTTAAGATACACCACTACAAGATGGCGGCTACTGTTCACGTCCTGTTTTTAATGTGGAATCGCGTTTTCTTATTAGTAATATCTCGAGTTAGTTAAATAATAATTTTCGTAGGAGAACTTGTAATAGAGATACTGACTAGGATGTTAATCCGAATAGAGGAGATGTTCGGCGTAATACTGAATGAGAAGATACGCCCAGTGCGAAGCTTTGTACAAAATAGTACAAAAGGAATATGGGTATTAGAATTTGCAGCTATAGTGGACCAGATGTATATTTTGTTTACATATAATGAGGTAATATGATAAGGATATTAGTAGTGGGTATCGTGATAAATATATGATACACCGCTACAAGATGGCGGCCGCTACCAAAAGGTAGAAAAGGACATTTCAATATGGCGCGGGTGGGGGGGTGTGGCCAAGCAGCATGGCCGACAGGACGTGAGCTCCACCGGCTCCCGTCCTGAGGACCCTAATATCCTGGTTATTTATCCTACCTGGGCTGCTGTTTCTTGGTAACGATAGCCGGATGTCCTTCTCATACCGGGGGCCTCATCTCTGGACGTCGCCGGAGGTCTGAGGTGCGGTTCCTCGACGGTAGTGATGGCGTGTGAGCTGGGTCTCTGTCCTAGTGAGACCGTGGTCTGTGGCCTACCCCCGAGTGGAGTCGCGGAAGCGGACCGGCCTGCCGCACTCTTTGGGGTCGTGGTGCTGTATGGGGATGGCGGAGCCCGCTGACACCTGGGGCTCCGCCTTGCTAAAATCCGTGTGCGGCTGCTGTGCCCCTCAAGAGACCCCTGCTGCATAGCCTCGACTCGGTGGCGGCGAGGTGCTACGGAGCGGAGGCCCTTCCCCCCCCGGGAGTGGCCTGGATCTTGCTGCGAGTGCCCCCCGGTTGGGAGAACGTAATTGGTGAGAGACCTCCTTTGCCCCGGGGACTTGGAAGGCTGGCTGGAGTCTGCGGCGGCAGTAGTGGGAGCGGTGCTGCGGGGCCTGCGGGTCCGGCTCTGCGCCCCTCCCCCACGGAGCCGCCATTTTGTTCTCGTGGCAGTGCGGCCGCTGGCTTCCCCGGAGAGACCTGAGGCCTGAGCGGCCCGCTGCTCCTGTGTTCCTGCACCGCGGTGCCCCACCGCCCATAGAGAACTGCTGGAGTGTGACCTGGGAGCCGGGGCGGCGGTGCCCGTGAGCGCTGGGGTGAGAGGCGACACATCGGACCCCCGGTCCTCCGGGATAGGCCTGCTCCCCACGCGGGCCTGTGTGCTCCGGGCCCCCACGCTAGGCGGCTCCTGGGGGATTGAATTGTTGCACCGGACTGCCCCCCACGGGCGCTGCGCTGTTGGAGTGAGACCCGCGAGCCAGGGCGTCTGGAATAGCGAGAGCGGGGGCGAGCGGCTACCCGCCGGACTACCGGCCTGACGAGACGAGCTTGCTCCTTGTACCGGCCTGTTTGCCACGGGCCCCACCGCTTGCCTGGCGAGGAAGGGGGGGTGCTGCTCGTGCCTGCCGCCTTATATCCTGTGTGCTCCACTCCATTGTTGGGCGCCCCAGGGGAGATAGGACTGTCGTGTTGGTCTGCCCCCACTGCCGCTGTTGCTCTGGGGGGTGCAGTGGGCTCCCCGCCCTGGATATAGCTGTGTGGACTGGCTTGGGCTGCGGGGAGTGCACTCTTGGCCCCTGCTTGGCGCCCCCCCGTTTCTGACGCCTCTTGGGGAGAGCTGGAGGTGCGGTGGGGTGTGCCGGACATACGTCCTGAGGAGCTGCCTGGAGACCCGCGGCTGGGGGACGGTGGGTGTAGGAAGTCCTTGGAACTCCCCTGGAGGGATTATTGGGACTTTCTTGACGACCGGCAATGCGCAAGGACAGGCTGTCGAAGTCCACAAAGCCCAACACCATTACACAGTACACTACCCAGCGGCTGTACAAAGTGTTGCTCTCACTAAATCTAAAAGTTGAGAAACCCTGTGTCTCAATTGGTTTATACACATTGTGCTTTATCAATCAAGTCGATTGTGATTCAATTCCAAGTGTATATATGTATAGTACTACTACTACTACTGTTCACGTCCTGTTTTTAATGTGGAATCGCGTTTTCTTATTAGTAATATCTCGAGTTAGTTAAATAATAATTTTCGTAGGAGAACTTGTAATAGAGATACTGACTAGGATGTTAATCCGAATAGAGGAGATGTTCGGCGTAATACTGAATGAGAAGATACGCCCAGTGCGAAGCTTTGTACAAAATAGTACAAAAGGAATATGGGTATTAGAATTTGCAGCTATAGTGGACCAGATGTATATTTTGTTTACATATAATGAGGTAATATGATAAGGATATTAGTAGTGGGTATCGTGATAAATATATGATACACCGCTACAAGATGGCGGCCGCTACCAAAAGGTAGAAAAGGACATTTCAATATGGCGCGGGTGGGGGGGCGTGGCCAAGCAGCATGGCCGACAGGACGTGAGCTCCACCGGCTCCCGTCCTGAGGACCCTAATATCCTGGTTATTTATCCTACCTGGGCTGCTGTTTCTTGGTAACGATAGCCGGATGTCCTTCTCATACCGGGGGCCTCATCTCTGGACGTCGCCGGAGGTCTGAGGTGCGGTTCCTCGACGGTAGTGATGGCGTGTGAGCTGGGTCTCTGTCCTAGTGAGACCGTGGTCTGTGGCCTACCCCCGAGTGGAGTCGCGGAAGCGGACCGGCCTGCCGCACTCTTTGGGGTCGTGGTGCTGTATGGGGATGGCGGAGCCCGCTGACACCTGGGGCTCCGCCTTGCTAAAATCCGTGTGCGGCTGCTGTGCCCCTCAAGAGACCCCTGCTGCATAGCCTCGACTCGGTGGCGGCGAGGTGCTACGGAGCGGAGGCCCTTCCCCCCCCGGGAGTGGCCTGGATCTTGCTGCGAGTGCCCCCCGGTTGGGAGAACGTAATTGGTGAGAGACCTCCTTTGCCCCGGGGACTTGGAAGGCTGGCTGGAGTCTGCGGCGGCAGTAGTGGGAGCGGTGCTGCGGGGCCTGCGGGTCCGGCTCTGCGCCCCTCCCCCACGGAGCCGCCATTTTGTTCTCGTGGCAGTGCGGCCGCTGGCTTCCCCGGAGAGACCTGAGGCCTGAGCGGCCCGCTGCTCCTGTGTTCCCGCACCGCGGTGCCCCACCGCCCATAGAGAACTGCTGGAGTGTGACCTGGGAGCCGGGGCGGCGGTGCCCGTGAGCGCTGGGGTGAGAGGCGACACATCGGACCCCCGGTCCTCCGGGATAGGCCTGCTCCCCACGCGGGCCTGTGTGCTCCGGGCCCCCACGCTAGGCGGCTCCTGGGGGATTGAATTGTTGCACCGGACTGCCCCCCACGGGCGCTGCGCTGTTGGAGTGAGACCCGCGAGCCAGGGCGTCTGGAATAGCGAGAGCGGGGGCGAGCGGCTACCCGCCGGACTACCGGCCTGACGAGACGAGCTTGCTCCTTGTACCGGCCTGTTTGCCACGGGCCCCACCGCTTGCCTGGCGAGGAAGGGGGGGTGCTGCTCGTGCCTGCCGCCTTATATCCTGTGTGCTCCACTCCATTGTTGGGCGCCCCAGGGGAGATAGGACTGTCGTGTTGGTCTGCCCCCACTGCCGCTGTTGCTCTGGGGGGTGCAGTGGGCTCCCCGCCCTGGATATAGCTGTGTGGACTGGCTTGGGCTGCGGGGAGTGCACTCTTGGCCCCTGCTTGGCGCCCCCCCGTTTCTGACGCCTCTTGGGGAGAGCTGGAGGTGCGGTGGGGTGTGCCGGACATACGTCCTGAGGAGCTGCCTGGAGACCCGCGGCTGGGGGACGGTGGGTGTAGGAAGTCCTTGGAACTCCCCTGGAGGGATTATTGGGACTTTCTTGACGACCGGCAATGCGCAAGGACAGGCTGTCGAAGTCCACAAAGCCCAACACCATTACACAGTACACTACCCAGCGGCTGTACAAAGTGTTGCTCTCACTAAATCTAAAAGTTGAGAAACCCTGTGTCTCAATTGGTTTATACACATTGTGCTTTATCAATCAAGTCGATTGTGATTCAATTCCAAGTGTATATATGTATAGTACATTATACCACACGTGCTGATCGTTTGAGCAACCTTTGTCTTTTTCTTTTTCTTTGTTTTTTCCTCCCTCCACTCACAATCTCTGTTCTGGTATTTTCACAAAAGTTTTATTTGCCAGATCTGTGTATATATGGACGTTTGCTGTTGAATGACTGTGACATGATTGACTAGTATGAATGATTTTTGTTACATAGAATATTGGTGTAGTATTTGTATATAAAATGTAAAATTTTGTTAAAAATAATAACGTCAAATTGAACAAATTAATCGCTATTGATTGGCAATATTGCAGGTTGCAATGAGCTTTCTTCTCTGTTGAGTGAATTGCATTCCAAATTGTGGTATCAGTTCAGGCACGTTCTTTTGTTATAGGTGCTCAGCCTAACTGATTAGAGCCAACTCTTTATTGTTTATACAGATTGTAGCGGGAATCTTCTCGCGAAGGTTTTGTTTGTTGTTACCCACAAATACCTTGTGGCCGACAAGAATCCAGTCCTTGTCCTCTCTTGGGCTATAGATATACCTAGATACTACCGCCCAAATATAAACGCACACATTATTTCACTGTTTGATTGTAATCCCCTTTAATTTCTAGTTAGTTTATCAGTCCTCTATGGCTGAGAAAGATACTCTTGCTTTTTCAGAAGAACATATAAGAAATCTCTTGAGTGACCCCCCATTATTCTCTTCAGTCTCCCTCAGTGTCTCGGCCACTTCGCAAAATGAGACGGACAAGTTACTCAGGTTGAGAAAGAAACAAATAAGAACTGACCTACACGGTCATTTCCTTCTCCAACATTTACGAGAAGGCATGATCCCGGGTGGCCTTCAAATTAAAAATATCCCAGTTATCTTTACTGAAGACCCCCTATTCAAAAAAGGTTTTAGTCAGATAGAGACAAAGTGCAGTAGGGACCTTATGTCGAAACAGCTGTCAGAATCTCAAGACAAGAGCTAGAGCAGATAGCCCAATTGGAATCTGAGATAAGTAGCAACCCTGCGATAGTTGACGCCAAGGCCTTGATAGATAAAGTGGCAAAAGAAATACAGGAATTCAAAGACTATAGTGTAACGCAAAAAACAAATCAATTCGAGAAAGACAAAAAGAACTTTTCTCTGGAGAACGTATATCCGTTCTTACAAACTGATTTTTACACTAAACCAGACTCAAGGCGTTTTTTACCAGGGAACCGTGGCAGGTCACGAAATCAGTTCATCACTTTTTCGGACACTTCGTCATCAGGTGGCGAAAGCGATAACAGTGGCAACACTAATAACAGCAGACCAAATAGGAACCGCAAATGGAACCAGAACCAGCAGCAACAAAGCAATGCTCAGAATTCTTTTTTAGGGAGAGGCCAAACACGCCCGAGGGCGAAAGTGAGATGGGAAATGACAACCCGGCGACAACACTATCAAAATCAATAGTGTCACCCATTTTCAACCTCTCACCCAAAGTACTGACCACAGCAGAAGATAGTGTCCTCTCTAAGGGACTTTCATTTGTACCCTCTAAACGCACTGACTTCACCAGGATGAAAACTGAATTCATTGAGTTTTGCCGTAAACTAAGACTCTTAACTTTCTTTGCGGGAAACCCCACTACTGGAACCCGTGAAGTCACAGGGCTCCGGAATAAATCCACCTTTTGCCCCCCAGGACACAAGATTCCAAAAGAGATCTTGGTCTTTGAAAAAACTGTACTCTCTGCAATTTCTGCAATGGAAACGCAGAAAAAATATGTCAAATATAACACCACAAAAGAACAGACCAAAGCCCTTATGGATTTACGGAATGATCCCACGATTACCATAAAGCAAGCCGATAAAGGCGGTGCCATAGTGGTGTGGGATACTTCCAACTACAACAATGAAGTCCTAAGGCAATTAAATGATCAGGATTGCTACAGAAAGATTGGGAAAGATCCAACATCTGAACTGCAGAACCAACTTTTTTCTATCATCAGTGAAGGCCACGAACAAGGTTTTGTAGGCCCTAAAGAATTGGAATTTTTACAAAAAAAACACCCAAAGGTACCTTTATTTTATATCTTACCAAAGGTACATAAAGACCCCAATAAACCCCCGGGCAGACCAATTGTGGCTGGTTGTGATTCATTACTTGAACCGGTGGCCAAATACGTCGATGTTTTTCTGAAGCAGTTCATGAGCCATGTGAAATCATATCTGCAGGACACGACGGATTTTATTAATAAACTTGAAACCATCGAGTTCTGTAGAGGCAGTGACATCCTGGTCACCCTGGATGTCACTTCACTCTACACCCAGATTCCCCAGGACGAAGCGGTGGCAGTACTCACTCATTTCCTGGATTTAAGAACTAGACCAGTACAGGTTCCAACTAAATTTTTGATTGATCTGGCATCGTTTGCTCTAAAAAAGAATTATTTCTGTTTCGGGAAAGATTTTTACTTTCAGGTGAAAGGAGTAGCGATGGGGTGCCCCTTCGCCCCAGAATTGGCTGTCCTTTTTATGTCACTTTACGAGGACACTTTCATCTATGACAATAACCCCTTTAAAAATCACATTGGAGCGTGGCTACGCTTCATAGATGATGTTTTTATGGTGTGGAAAGGCGAGGAGGACGAATTGGAACGATTTTTCACGTGGTTGAACGCACGGACAATGGACATTAAGTTCAGTATAACATCATCAAAAGAAAAAATATCTTTTTTGGATGTGGAAGTCTTTCCAATTGAGGGTAAACTATCCACGTCTCTTTTTGTGAAGCCAACGGACCGGAACAAAGCCCTTCTATTCTCAAGCAATCACCCGAGGAGCTTGCGAGAGAATTTACCGCTAGGACAATTTCTTCGCATTCGAAGAAATTGTTCGACGAATGAAGACTATAGGCATCATGCTAAGAATCTAATAACAAAGCTATGTGACCGCGGCTACCCAAAAAAGCTGGTGTCAAATTGTATGAAAAGGGCACGTTGGACCCCAAGGGAAACCCTCTTGGAACGTTGTAATAAACCACAACTAAAACGTCAGGTATGTGTTACTACATACTGTCCCAATGCCAACCAACTAAAAAAAGTGATAAAACAAAATTGGCACCTTGTGAAAAATCTAGAAGGCGGCCTTAATGAACCCCCACTTTTTGCGTTCAAAAAAGACAAAAGCATAGCCAATTTTGTAGTGAGAGCAGCTATTCCAAAGGAGGAACCTCCTACCATCAGGCAAATGATGGGTCTAAATCCCATCACAGGGCATCACAAATGTGGCACCTGTTTGTGCTGCGAGTCCACAATAGAGGGCTCTCTGTTTCAAAATAGGGGTATATCGTTGAAACACGATACACACAGTAATTGTAAATCAAGATATGTAGTGTACGGAGTTATGTGCCCTTGCGGACTCCTGTACATTGGCAAGACCAATCAGGAAGCTCGCCAAAGAATTTCCCAACATAAATCCAGACTCAGAAATCGGGTTGAGACAGCACCACTGGTCAACCATTGGAACAGAATGTCCCATCAGATTAAGGATTTAAAATGGACGATTATTTCCAAGGTTGAGCGTGATCCCCGAGGAGGAGACTGGGATGCCAGGCTCTCCAAAAGGGAGGCGCTCCTCATTGTGAAATTTAACACGGCCGTCACTGGCCTGAATGAACTGTTAGAAATCTATAAACTTTAATTCATCCGGCCGTTGGCCGTTTCCACTCCCCTGCTGTGTTCAAACAGCAGCGGTAGCCTCTGTCCGTTCTCCTTTTGTGGCAAGTAGGGTGTCCCCTTCTAGGATTAACCGGGTTGAGAACTCTGGGTCCACACACAGTTCTAAACCGCAATGCGCATGCACGGGAGAGTAGCGTCTCCCGCGAGCTTGACGTTTTAAGCAGATAGTTTCTGCTCCCCTGCGCATGCGCGAAGAATCAGTGCTGCGTAGACGCCGAGACGGGCGACCTGTGAAAGATTGACACCCGGTAAGACTAATATACGGAGGTTCCAGTGCTTGGCCACCCCCGTTTACCAGCACTCCGTTACTAACATTGAGGCTCCTTTTGCAGGAGTCAATCTAACGGATGAAGCTCCTGTTACGTCACACTCGTAACTTTTTCCGACCAAGTGAAGGTGCTGCTGTTGCAGGTAATTATTCGGACTCACTAGACCACTATTCGAGGTCAACCCCGTTATCAGTCCTTGATACATCCTTCATTTCCTATAGGTGTAAATCCTCAACTTCATTCGATTGAAAAGCTGTGAAATACACCCAGCCACCAGTGGGTCCGATTGAATTCCCAGGCTGGGCGCGAGCTAGGTAAGACACAGTGCAAGGTGCCTTGTGTGCTTAGGTCATCTAGTGTTGCCAACGGAAGATAATGTCCAACTTTCTTACTTTCCAGTGTGTTTCCACCACCAGAAAGGTGCCCTGCCAAAGATAGAGCGCCACCCGCTGCGCATCGTTACTTTAGACTCTATACAACTCTACACCCTCCAAGTGGCCTTGTAGACCAGTGGGGTAAGCTGTTTGAGGGAATGGTTGTCCACTCTTGAGTGCCATATAGGCCCCCGATTGAATTTTTTCACTTAGAGATATCTCTTTTTTTCAGATACCTCATTGGCCCTGATGAGAGTCCCCCCTTCCAACTTCTGATTGGGACTCGAAACGCGTTGGCCCATGTACAAAGTGTTGCTCTCACTAAATCTAAAAGTTGAGAAACCCTGTGTCTCAATTGGTTTATACACATTGTGCTTTATCAATCAAGTCGATTGTGATTCAATTCCAAGTGTATATATGTATAGTACATTATACCACACGTGCTGATCGTTTGAGCAACCTTTGTCTTTTTCTTTTTCTTTGTTTTTTCCTCCCTCCACTCACAATCTCTGTTCTGGTATTTTCACCAAAGTTTTATTTGCCAGATCTGTGTATATATGTACGTTTGCTGTTGAATGACTGTGACATGATTGACTAGTATGAATGATTTTTGTTACATAGAATATTGGTGTAGTATTTGTATATAAAATGTAAAATTTTGTTAAAAATAATAACGTCAAATTGAACAAATAAATCGCTATTGATTGGCAATGTTGCAGGTTGAAATGAGCTTTCTTCTCTGTTGAGTGAATTGCATTCCAAATTGTGGTATCAGTTCAGGCACGTTCTTTTGTTATAGGCTGGAGTCTGCGGCGGCAGTAGTGGGAGCGGTGCTGCGGGGCCTGCGGGTCCGGCTCTGCGCCCCTCCCCCACGGAGCCGCCATTTTGTTCTCGTGGCAGTGCGGCCGCTGGCTTCCCCGGAGAGACCTGAGGCCTGAGCGGCCCGCTGCTCCTGTGTTCCCGCACCGCGGTGCCCCACCGCCCATAGAGAACTGCTGGAGTGTGACGTGGGAGCCGGGGCGGCGGTGCCCGTGAGCGCTGGGGTGAGAGGCGACACATCGGACCCCCGGTCCTCCGGGATAGGCCTGCTCCCCACGCGGGCCTGTGTGCTCCGGGCCCCCACGCTGGGCGGCTCCTGGGGGATTGAATTGTTGCACCGGACTGCCCCCCCCACGGGCGCTGCCTGTCAGGACTACCGGCCTGACGAGACGAGCTTGCTCCTTGTACCGGCCTGTTTGCCACGGGCCCCACCGCTTGCCTGGCGAGGAAGGGGGGGTGCTGCTCGTGCCTGCCGCCTTATATCCTGTGTGCTCCACTCCATTGTTGGGCGCCCCAGGGGAGATAGGACTGTCGTGTTGGTCTGCCCCCACTGCCGCTGTTGCTCTGGGGGGTGCAGTGGGCTCCCCGCCCTGGATATAGCTGTGTGGACTGGCTTGGGCTGCGGTGAGTGCACTCTTGGCCCCTGCTTGGCGCCCCCCCGTTTCTGACGCCTCTTGGGGAGAGCTGGAGGTGTGGTGGGGTTTGCCGGACATACGTCCTGAGGAGCTGCCTAGAGACCCGCGGCTGGGGGACGGTGGGTGTAGGAAGTCCTTGGAACTCCCCTGGAGGGATTATTGGGACTTTCTTGACGACCGGCAATGCGCAAGGACAGGCTGTCGAAGTCCACAAAGCCCAACACCAGTACACAGTACACTTCCCAGCGGCTGCCGTCGCAACGAATTACGCGGCAGACCGGTCAGGAGGAGAGTGCGGATGGGCCTGCGGGGCCTTACCGGGCCGAACTATTGAAAGCTATACTGGGCTCCCACAATGCGCTGGAGCGACAGATTGAGACTGTCTCAATTGATGTTAATCTCTTACGGACGGATCTTCGGAAGGTGACGGATAAGGTCTCGGATGCCGATGGCAACATTACCCAATTGCAGGGCGAGGTGGCCTCCCTCAAGAAAACGGTAACGCACCTCACGCCCGCGACGCATGCCTTGGAGCGAAGAGCTGAGGACGCGGAGGGAATAGCGCGTCGCAGTAACATTAGGGTCCTGGGGGTACCGGAACGGTTGGAGGCGGGTAACGCTGAGCGTTTCCTGGAGACCTGGATTCAAACCCACCTGTGTCCGCAGGCCCTGTCGAGCGTCTTCGTTATTGAGCGGGCGCACCGGGCCCTGGTTCCGCCTCTGCGCCCAGGGGAGCCCCCGAGTGCACTCATCGCTAAGATCCTGAACTATAAGGACCGGGATTGCATATTGCGGGCGGCGAGGGAGACGGCGAATCTCTCTATAGAAAACAGTCGCGTCTCCATATATCCTGATTACACCCAGCAAGTGCAGGAGCAGCGCAAGTCCTACCGGGGGGTGAAACAAAAGCTCAGAGAGATGAAGCTCCAATACATGCTATTGTATCTGGCCAAGCTCAAGGTGATCTCGCAGGGACGTGCGCACTTCTTTGAGTCCCCAGCGGAGGTGTGGGAGTGGCTGGAGATACGGGGCGATGACCTGCCACCGGGAGAACATGGGGGACCCGTCCTCAGAGACGACGTCGCGGAAGACGAAGGCGCCGGTCTGCGTCCGAAGGTCCCGAGGGGCCTAGAATCATGGTGGGTGAGGATGGCGCACTGCTTCTGAGAACTTCTGGGGAGGAGACAGGTCCGTAGTCCCCGGGCAGACCCGGCCCGACCCGGCCCTGGGGAAATTTTGGTTTCGGACACCTTACAGGATACGGTGCCGGGTAAAGACCCTATGGTCCTGGTGATCCCGGAGACTGCATGCCCGAGCCACGGGTGGAGACGGCTCCATCTTGAGGTACTGTTTGGTATGTGCTACGTTGTTCTCGGCCTGGGAGGGCCTTGGCTGTATTTCTGGTTGTTGGAGATGCCTGTGTTCCCATACTGTTTGCCCGTAGATGGCGAGACGGAGCGGAGGACTTGTATCCTGCTAAAGGAGGACTCTGGGGCGGGGAGTCTATATGGTTCATATTTCTAGTCAGCCTGGGACTGCTATGCTGGTTTGGGTCCTGCGGGGAGCTGGAAGGGGGAGGGTGGGTGGTATTGGTTTGGTTGTGTGTGTGTGAGTGTTGTGTGGAACGGATGGGGTGGCTGTGCACGTCAGGCACCGGCAGGGGGAGGGCAGGATAGCATGTTTTGTTCTAGCTGTCTTTTTGCTCGTGGGTGGGGGTGGTGGGGAATGTTCTGGGGGATTGGTGGAGTTGGGGGTTCTTGGGGGTTGAGTGGGGGAGTTGTTGTTGGCATCAAGAGTGCGATGGTTCAGGTTCGTGTGTGGCTGGTCCTGAGGGTTGAGATTGCTGACCCGGATGGAGCTTGGCCCAGGGGGTGGCGGATCGCAATCTGTGTGTTACAGAGCCCGGATGGGCGTCATTGTCTGTTATGGGTTTTAAATTCTTAACTTGGAACGTGCGCAGGTTGGGCACTTGCACCAAAAGGCACAGGGTCCTTTCATTCCTCCGACGACATGGGGTCTCTGTTGCGTGTCTCCAGGAGACCCACTTGAATGAGGAGGGGGCTCAGAAGCTGCCCAAAAAATGGAGGGGCCAGGTCTTCCATTCCTCCTTCTCCACGTATGCCAGGGGGGTCCTGATTTGGGTGGCACCCGGGGTTCCCTGTGCTGTTCAGTATGTAGAGGCAGACATAGAAGGCAGGTATCTGCTGCTGCGGGTTAAGCTGGATGGTAGGGATTTTATGCTCCTTAATACATACGCACCAAATGTAGATGACCCTGGCTTCTTTTCCAGTCTTCAGGACCTTATTGTCTCGGATCTGGATGCCACTTTCCTCTGGTTTGGGGATTTTAATTGCATATTGGATCCGGATTTGGATCGGTTTCCCCTTGCTCCGGCACGAAGCCGCGCATGACGGCGCGGCTCCGGGAAGTGATGCACAATCTGGGAGCTGTGGATGTGTGGCGCACAGGCCACCCTACTCAGAGGTTATACACCTGTTATTCCCCGACGCATGGCACCCATAGCAGACTGGATCGCATACTTGCGACCAATATTGCTGCGTCCCTCTCCTTGACGGTTACCCACCAGGCCCGTTTTTTGTCGGACCATTCCCCGGTGACGTGCGAAGTGGCCTGGGCTGATCAAGCTATGCGCCCCTGTTCTTGGCAGATGTCAACAGACCTCCTACAGACCAGGTAGGGAAAGACCATGTGACGACTGCCCTGACTGATTATATAGATCTGAACTGGACCGCCCGTAACTTGCCCTACTCAACCAAATGGGAGGTCCTGAAAGCGGTGGTGCGTGGTGTCTGTATGGGCCTCACGTATGGAGTCCGGAAGCACTTGCTTTGTGAGTTGCAAGACGCGGAGGATAGACTCCGGCGCTGTCAGTCTATCCCGGATCCAGTCGCCTCGGACCAAACGCCAGAGAGGGAGGCTCGGGTGTCCGTCCATTACATCCTTACCCGTCTGGACAAGTATACTTTGGGTCATTATCGGCAGCGCCTCCACCGTGAGGAGGACAAGTCCGGCAGATTGCTGGCCTGGATACTTCGGCGAGAATTTGCACCGGAGCGGATAGTTGCCTTGCGGGGCCCCGCTGGTGACATGGTACACTCGGAGTCTGCTATCCTCGAGGTCCTTCGTTCCCACCTACAGGAGGTGTACACCGCTGACCCCACGATTACGGAGGCCTCCTATCGGCCTTACCTCCAGGGATTGCCTCTCCAGGCCCTCTCAGGGGAGGCTGCGGAGGAGCTCGACGCGGCCATAACGATCCGGGAGATTAAAGTGGCGTTGGCCGCCCTCCCGCGTGCTAAGGCACCGGGCGGAGACGGCTTTCCGCCAGAATTTTATCAATCATTTGGGGATGCCCTGGGCCCCCTCTTATTGCAGGTCTACAATGAGGCCCTGGAGTGCGGCGTCCTTCCGCCTACCATGAATCAGGGAGAGGTCTGTATGCTTTTGAAACCGGGAGGCGACAGTTGCGACCCCGCGGCGTACCGGCCTATCACTCTGATCAATACGTACGTTAAGATCCTCACCAGGCTCTTGGCCACTCGGCTGGCCCCTAATCCAGCGGCCTATAGAAAATATATCATAAACAACGCTACCCAACTTCATAACCTATAAACAAAATTCTACACTAACTTATGGACCCATTTATAAACATGACATATTTGGGCCTACTGAATCAGGTGGTCAGATTAAATCTATATACACCTTATTTACAAACTATATACAATTTTATACATCTGCGGAAGGAATATTGTCATTATAACAATTCTTAACTATTTAAACGACCACCATTGGCGATGGGATCTAGCTAATAGTAACCTACACTTCTGAATAATCAAGACCAGCTTGTTTGTCAAAAGTAAGAATTTTATTTACTAAATTATGGTATTTCAAAATGTAATTTTATTAGCATTAAAGTAAGCATATTTGAAAGGCTTCATGAGAAAAATACAGTTTAAGTAAGAAATTCAAAGTTTAAGTAAAGATTTAATAGTTTAGCATTTCTAAAGTCTAAGTCCCTAGCTAAGCTAAATAAATGGAAAATAAAATAAAGTTCTTTGAGGATTCTTACGTGCTCCACGCAAAGTCCAACAGCACTTCACCCTCATCGGAAAGTCAGAAAGCAGCAGCCAGCCCATCCCTAAGGGCATGACTTTTTATACCTTTCTATGCTAGCTAATCTAAGCGAAGGAAAGTTTTCATAAATCCACGATGTCCCATTGGTTGAGAGTGACAAGTGACATGTCACCCACATTTCAAAACTTCCATTAGGTCACATTTCTTAAAGACCATTGTCTTTTCCAAACGTGACTTGGAGCTTCCTTGGTTTGCAACAATTGTAAATTAATGTTCTCGCAGCGTTCATTTCATTTCCACGTGTGCCAAGTTAGAGCTGACAAAATTGTCCTTTATCACCGGTTTCCGACCTTGACCACGTCCGACAGAATGATGACAGCATGTCAGAATTGCTTAGTGAATGCAGCTTTGACGAACACTTTTTCTGAATGGGCATCTCGTGACTTTTGCAGAAGTAAAATTCAGTTTTAGCAAACTCGAGCAAACTAGGCCCAAAAGCAGGCAACTTATGCTTTCTAGTAATAAACAAACACAAGAAAAGTATTAATGTAAGAAATAATGTTGATTCTGTATCCACCCTAGGTTTACTAATTAATTAACCCTCCCGATTAGTCTAATGTTACCTAGCAAATGCAAACATATAAAGCAGCGTTTATATCTACCAGTCTTCATGAATCCATGAAACTTAAGTGCACCTAGAATAGTAGAATTGACACCACATAGACAAGGAAAAGCAAAATAAGCACATGCTTCTTTTAGGTTTGCTGCAGTTAGTAATGACAAAAACGAAAACAACAAATTATTTTGTTATTTTGCACGAACAAAAAGATGCAACACTTATGCACGTTTATGAGCACACATGTTAGTCCCCCCATGTGTAAAGTTTAATCTAGGTTATATTAGCACAACAATTTAAAAATCATTAATTTTATTATTCATGTTATGGAAATGTGACTTCGCGAGTTTAAACAAAATTCTGTTTTCTATCTCGCTCCATCATCCCTCACATGGCACACTTGGTCCATCAGGACCAGTGTGGATTTATCCCTGGTCGTAATACCGCAATGAACTTGAGGCGTCTGAACAATATCCTCCATGAGGTACGTGGCAGTGAGGAGCCACACGTCCTGGTGTCGATCGATTTGGCTAAAGCCTTTGACACGGTCTGCTGGGGATAATTGTTGGAGGTGCTCCAGATGGTGGGGCTGGGGCCAGTGTTTTGCGCTTGGATCCGGATCCTCTATGGGGCTCCCCGGGCTAGAGTTCAGCTAGGGTCGGCCCGCTCCGAAGAGTGGTCTTTGGGGAGGGGCACTCGCCAGGGGTGCCCCCTGTCGCCGCTCCTTTTCGCCTTGGCGGTTGAGCCTTTGGCGGTCTCCATTCGGGCGGAGATGGAACAGTGGGGCATCAGGGTGGGGAACACCGTGAATGTGATATCCCTCTATGCGGATGACGCCCTATTCTATTTGACCTCCCCAAAAGAATCGCTCCCCGTCCTATTGCGGTTGCTAGACAGATTTGGAGCGGCCTCTGGGCTGTGCATCAATCCTGGGAAATCCTTAATTTTTCCACTAGCGGGCTGTGATGTGGACCCGGGAGGGAGCCTCCTGCGCCTGGGGCTGCGATGGGAGTTAGAGGCCTTCCGATATTTGCGCATTCAGGTGGCCTCGTCTGACGAGCAACTGCTGGTCCGTAACGCCGAGAGGGTGCTCTCCTCTCTGCGCCACTCCGTGTCCTTCTGGAATACGCTCCCCCTGTCTCTCATGGGGCGGGTGGCGATTTCCAAAATGGTGATGTTGCCCAGGATATTATATGTCCTGCAAAATACGCTATGCCCGCTCCCCCGCGAATATTTCGCACGCTCAACGCGCTGCTCACGTCCTTACTTTGGGCAGGCGGCCATAGTAGGGTCGCCTTGCATACTGTGGTTGGGGCTGGGAGGAGGGGGGCCTTGAGGCTCCGAGGTTTGACCTCTACTATTATGCGGCACAACTCCTGCCGGCCGCAAGGTGGTTCGCGAGCACAGACAACTGGGAGCTGCGGCTCCTTGCAGGAGGAGCGGACGAAACAGCCTTGCAGGTGGCGCTGATGCAGGGACGGGGGGCGGACGGGACCTTGCCCTATGTGGTGCGCCATACGGCGGGGATCTGGCAGCGGTTTACCGAGCGGATCTTGAAGCGCGCCGCCTTTCATAGGGAACTGCCAGTGTGGATTTTGGCCTCGGTAAGGTTGATGGAGGAGAATATGTCCTTCCGGGAGTGGCGGGAGGGTGGCTGTGAGACTCTGGCTGATCATTACCCAGACAACTCCTTCGTGTCCTTTGAGCGCGCTGAGGAAACCTTCGGCCTGGGCAGGGGACAATACCCGCATTACAGAGGACTGCAGGAGACGGTGAGGGCGACTTGGCCTCAGTTCCCGACCCATACCCTCAACATCCTTCTCGCCTGCGGCAGGGGACGGCGACTGATCACCTTACTGTACTCAGCCATGAGACGGGATTCAACGCCACCGGTCGCGCCATCCTGGGCGGCATGGGAGGCAGACCTAGGGATGGTCCTGGAGCCGGGGCAGCGCAAACGTATTGGGCTCCTGACCCGGAAAGTGTTGTGCAATGTACGGTTTAAATTGATCCACTTTAATTTTCTACATCGCACCTACATGACCCCTGTCTCCCTGGCCCGCATTTCAGCGGATCGGACAGACAACTGCCCTAGGTGTGGGACGGAGGGAGCTGGATTCTTACACTTAGCCTGGGAATGCCCGCAGGTCGGTAGCTTTTGGATGGCGGTGGTGGAACGCATTGGCCGAGTTACGGGCCTCCGGATTGCATTGGCCCCGCTTCACTGTCTCTTAGCCTTGGTTCCCAAGCCCAAAAAGAGGAATTTATCCTACAAGTTGCTACAGTTGCTCCTGGTGTTAGCACGGAGGCGCATAGCTATTACATGAATGGGGCAGAGTGCCCCCGAGTTCTCCCTCTGGCTTAGAGATTTTAGGGAATGGTCCCTGGCTGAGAAAACACACATGCAGAGCGCTTCAGGAAGACCTACTGGCTTGGAGGGTGATGAGTGCTGAGGGGCTGCCTGGTGATGACTCGGATGCAACTAGTGGCGAATTGTTCACCCCTGAGGAGTCTGAATCTGAGGAGTTTGCGGCAGGAGGAGAGGTGGAGGGGCCCGGTCTGGGGTAGTGTCCCGATGGGCGCGCACTTCTGTTCCGTATTAGGTTGTTATGTGAATTGTCTAGACTCCCATAGAATTGCTTAACATGGTGATGACTGTACCCTGCTGGGCCGAGAAGAGGTAACCTAGCTCTTACACGTACTCTGTTATCGATGCCACATAGGGGGGGGGGTTGGTTCTATTTTGTATGTTGATTGGGTTTTTGATGCAATCATTATCTGTGCAGATAGTTGGGTGACGGGATAGATGGACGATGTAGAAGGGGGAAGAAATAAGAAACAGCGGAGACATGCGTTACATGTGTACTCTATGCAATTGGTTAAGTCTATTTCTGTTTTGAGGCGCCTCTTGACTTTACGCCGCCCGGCCTCCGGGATGTGGGCCGTATGGCTGTGTATTATCCTGTATGGTACCCTTGGTTATCCTTATCTTATTACGCCTATGAGTAGACTGTCTGAATATGTCTTCCATGCTGTCCGCAATAAACATATTTTTCCCCCAAAAATATGGCACGGGTGCGGGACGCCAGAGGAATCGGTGAAGATATTTACCGAGGAGCAAGCTGTGTACTTAGTGACTGTACTTTTAACTTTCTTGGCAATAGGTATGAGTACAGTTCGTGGTCCTAATGAGTGTTGTAATTTTGATTATTTAGAGATATAAGATCGAGGAAGTGGAAGTCTAAGATACAATTTCATAAACGTGCTTGGTGAGTTAATAAAACTACAGGTTAATTATGGAGTTGAAAAGTACGATAAATGTAGAGACATAAATAGAGACTCGTTCTATGTTGTTACAGGAAATTATTTTACTATTAAGAGGAAACTGACCTCCGTATCGATAGATATTCGAGTGGATGGTGAGTACAATTGGCAGTTTGAGGTTTATATTGGGGTTTCCATGAATTTAGATAAAGACGATTTCCCAATGTTATTTATACAGGAGAAGCGAAACAGAATTAGGAGTGGAAATTAGTGTGAGATTTGACAGAACCTGAGGTGAGCGATCACTCGGAGGGGTTTTGTATGCATCTAAGTGATAGTAACTAATGTGTGATGCCTATTTATTTTAGGCAGCACAATATTACGGACAAACCATTAGGATAGAGGAGTTTGACAACAAAGAGCTACTGCCGATGGTAAGCGCGATCTACTAATAATGGGGTTTTGTGATATAAAAATCTTTTTTGAAATGGTTGATATTAAAACGATAACCATTTTGATCATAGTGGCGGTGACGGGAATTATATAGAATAGTGAAGAGACAAGATTCATTTGGATAAATTGGATAACCCTTACGCCTTTAGGTGAGTGTAATTGGGCTTTAGAGTTATACGAGATTGCCGGTTACAAGTGTAGATATAACCGGCTAATTGGAACTATTTAATTTATATTATTTTTATCTCAGCCTAAAAGTGTATTTATATGGAGAGAAACCAAGTAGGAACGGTTTAAGTGATTAAAAGCAATAGGGGATATTTAAGGTAATTGAATGTCAGTGAAGTACTCTTGGATGGAAAGGGACATTAAGAGAGGGGTTGGTAAGAATGGATGTGAGGAACTTTTTGCAGATAAATGTAAAAGTAAGGAATGTGTAGGAGACCATAGAGGATTAAAGAGGAGTCCGTAGTTTATTTTTTGTAAAAATTGTACTCTTAGATTGAAAGCTGGAGATAACCTACGGATTGGATTGGCTGAGTGGAAATCTTGGATAATTAGGTGATTACTTATTGTATCAAATTAAGTAGGTTACACACTCCTCTGGCATGGTACAAAGGGGATCTATGTTTACACTGTAGGTGAGAACCTTATTCTGGACTGGCATTTCTCTTTTCCTTACTTTCTTCTGTTTAGAATTGCACATGGTGCAGTGCTTTTACTTTGGTGTAGGTGATTGGCACTATATACTCACCTTCAAAACTATGCCATATGTAGATCGTGTTATAATTATGGGTACTGTTTATTTGGTTACAGCCCTGAGGAAGTCAATGTGCTGTATTGTAGCACGACGAAACACGTGTTGGCTGATGTACTTTCAACGCTGTTTATCAGAAGAACGAATAAATACTGAAGAACTTGATTGGAGAATTTGGACATTATATTATCTGAAAGACTGAAGTAGTGGCACTTGTCACTTAACTTGTGAATGTTTGAAATTGTATTAGTGTGCTCAGAGGTTACCTTTAAGTTTGTTTCTGCAATTGCGGGATTATTGGATGTTGGATACACATGCATCCTCTAGAAGCACCATTTGAGAATATCAGAGTAATTACACCCTGATACATGAGCTGGGCGCCCTCTAGTCTGTTTGTATCCACTGTTTAATTGAATTACATTTAACTTTCTCTGCCACTGGTGTGTTTTATTACACCGTATACCGTGGCCTTACTGGAAAGTTAAATATGCCAGTTGGGGATTATGCCAATTTTGCCAGGTTTTAGGAGTCAGTCCACATAGTTAAAAAACCTGCAGCATCAATCCGCAAAAAATGGGTGTGGCCATGCAAAAAATGGCATTTTCTAAGAGTATTCTTTAACTATGCCCAGAAATGGTTACTTCGAGCCGACCAAGCCACCCATCTGAATACTTTAATCCTATGACTTTAGTCTGTAAAGCTTGCTCACGGGTCTCCGTAGACCCCAATTTTGGAATTTTCACTACTTACATTTCAATGTCTTGGTATTGGTACTGCCATGTCGTCGTGGGTTCCTGTTCCAGCAGACTAAGTCCACTCCTCTGACCCAAAGAACAATGCTCCATTGCTACAACATTTCCACAGTTTCAGAGCCTGGCAGATGATGAAATACAAATGATAGCCTTACTCCTCAGCCTTTCACTGGTTGTGACTCTAGTGTCTCCATTGATGTGGCCATAGCTCCAGTGCCATCTCTCGTGCCAGTACCATCTATGTTACTGTTGCTGCTTTTAGCTTAAATTTGGTCTCCTATGCTTAAACTTCTAATTGATGGAGCCTATGCAAACAACCACCCCTTCTCGAGGTCTTGGACATGCTCAGTTTTGTGAATAGTAGGGGAGAACAGGGGGACTTTTATTCTAAAATGAGGAATATTTTGCAAAGAAAGTCACTAAGAACTTCCTACAACCATGATTTTGATTGTTACTGTGGTCACTGACTTTGGTACCGTCCAGTTCCATCACAAATCTGTCACAACCTATGTACCCGAAAACTAGGACCAAAAAGCCGGGATAAGAAAGATCTCTAACCACAAGACAAGCATTACATATTCAAAGTCAGTAGTCAGACCAATGGCCTCTTCTATTCTTCTTCCTCCTTCTTCGAGCAAAAAAAGCAGATCTGAACTTTGAAGCAGACTTCCTCCATCCCTGGTGGAATGTATGTGAAAAGTGAGAGTCTGTCTTCACGTTCGTTTGATCTACACAAGACCGTTAGATCATTTTTGTAGGCTGGTGGGGGATTAGCTATTGCTTTCTTCTTGTTCTCTCTTTTTCTTCAGATGCATTTTTAAACTCCCTGGATTTGTAAGTAAAAGTACATAAACCCCTGCATCTATGAGCTTTAGAGCTAGTTTACCAAATGAAAATAAACTTGAGTCCTTCTCCTTTTGATCTGTGCTGCCTTCTGTTCAATCTTTCTTGCCAAAAATGTCTTTTAATTTGTTAATAACCTGACTACATTGTCTGGCCAGTACATTGCCTCCACTGTCTCATCCGACCAACTATATTGTGGATCTCTACCTCTTTAACACCTGCATCGCCTAAGGTAAGCATCATGATTCATGAATGAAAATTAAATAAAAGTAATTAAAATTTCATTAATGAATTTTGCGTTCTAGGTTTTTAATGAAAGTTAAATTTATTTAAACTTGTTTAATTCATTAAAGTAGAATTGTAGACCAGCATGTATTAATTGAAGAATATGAGGGTATATCCTCATTAAGGTTACTTTAATAAATGCATTTAACTGTAAATTAGGTCAATAGAATGTTAGGTGTGGCCTTTTTGATTAAAAATGAAATACATCAAATGAGTTGGTGGTTATTTTAAAATGGGTAAAATAATTTATATTGACAAATATTGAACAATTAAGCATATATTATTAATTAAAATATGTATTTAAATACATTTAAAGATGATGTCGAGGTTAACTAATTAAAATAAATTAATAGAAACTTTTCAGAAAATGATCTTACAAATATTCTAAATTGTTCTCATACAGTAAAATATATTTAAAGAAGAAAACATTGTAGAATATGTAGAAAGGCTAGATTAATAAATTAAAATAAAGAAACATAAAGAGTATATACTATTGCATTAATTATACAAAAAACAAATACAGTTAGAGGGTAGAATATGCACATTAAACGAAAAAATAGCTAAAATTCAAAAAAGAGAATGGGGCTACAACTAAAATTAAGAAAGAAGAATGAAAAATTTCCTAGTTAGCGTAACGGAAAGGTTCAATTCTATTAAGGACCCAGAGGTGAGGATTATGCTAAATCTTTCTTTACTTTATTAACAGCAGCCATTTTAAAGTCATCAAACAAACAACAACAATTATTCCCATGGTACACTGGGAATGTGACAAAAAACAATAGAGTGTCCAAGTCCAGAGCGTCCCATGATCTCTGCTCCAATCACCGCTCTCCAAGGCTCTGATAGTCCTCCAGTGTCCAACCGTCCTCTTTCGTTGCTGTAGATCAGCCAGTCCAGAGGCATCACACGTCCTGCTTACCAGAATCTCCTGAAACATAAAACTGGGTGTAAGCAACAACCATGGCTAAGGTTTAGCCTGCAAAACAAACGGCAAAGTAAACAAAGACACAACAGCTGAGTATCATTATAACCGTTAAAACAATGTACTTACTTCAGTATGTGGGAGGGAAGGAACAAAAAAGAGTTTGTAGTTTTGGGTGGGATAATCCTCGCCTCTGGGTCCTTAATAGAATTGAAACTTTCTGTTACGCTAGCTAGGACATTTTTCATTCTATGGCAGGACCCGAGGCGAGGATTATGCTCGTTTAAAGCTTGCTCACTACCAAGTGAGCCATATCGATAATCGGCTTAAAATAAAACAGCTTAAAAGTGGAGTCTGAAGACCAATCTGCAGCATTCAGAATGTCTTCCAGGCGAGCTCCTAGGGTAAACGCCTTAGAGGCCATTGCTCCTCTGGCAGAGTGAGCGCCGAAGATCCGCAGATCAATACCCGCTTCCTGCATGTCCCACCTCACCCAACGGGCAATGGTGGGGTAAGAAACCGTCTTATGAGGTTTCCTGAGTGCAATGAGCAGTTGTCGCTCTCCCGGAGGACGAAGGTCCTCCGACATCTCCTCATACGCCTTGAGGCAGTTCACCATACACAGTTTCGGGGAATCCGGGAACGCCGGCTAAGAAATGGTCCTCGAACCACACTTCATCCGTCTGGATCGTAAAAGTGACCCCGTGGGGGAAAAGATCCGATTGGTAACATCAAGGGCCCTGACATCAGAAACCCTTCTGCATGAAATAAGGCAGAGAAGCATCGCCAACTTTGCTGACAGTTCCTTCTGCGAGAGGAACCTATCTGGCTGCCGTGACAGAACCAAATTTAAGACCCGATTAACATCCCACAGACGAGAGTACCGAGGTTCAGGAGGCAATGAAAGACGAATGCCCCGAAGAAGGCAACATACCAGGGGATGTTTACCCACCGGTGACCCATCCACCACGGTGTGACCTGCCGAGATGGCAGAGCGGAAAGTGTTGATAGTTCTGTAGGCCAAGCCCTCCGCAAGGGAGGCTAAAAAATTCAAAATGGAAGTTACATCCGCTGCCACTGGATTGAGACCCCGTCGCACACACCAACGACACCACTGTCTCCAGGTCGACCAATAGCGCTTGACCGTGCTGTCGGCCCAGGCTTTTGACATGAACTTCTCAGCCGCTCCCTAAAGGCCTGGGACCGCCCAGGGTCCCCTGTAATCCTCCACGCCATGAGACTGAGACATCCCTGCTCTATCAATGGGTGAGGTGCTCCGGCTGGATCGAGCAGAAGCGATGGAAAGAGGGGAGAGTGGGATTAGAAAATCCCAAGAAAGTTCCAGAAGAACCGGAAACCATACTTGAGACCTCCAAATCGGGGAGACGAGAACCACGTCCGCCTTCTGGCGTCGCACCTGGGCTGATACTCTCGTGATCATTGCAAACGGGGGAAATGCAAAGCCTTTCTCGTTCCGCCAATTCTAAAGAAACGCATCCGTGCTCTCCGCCAGAGGGTCTGGTCTCCAACTGAAGAACTTGGGCAGCTGATGATCCAGGTGAGAGGCAAAAAGGTCCACCGAAAACAGACCCCAAAGGGACTGTAGGTCTACGAAGACCCCTGGATGCAATCTCCAAAGACTCCCGCCGTCGAGATGTCTGGACTGAAAATCTGCTATCAGATTGTCCCGACATGGAAGGTACTCTGCCGTCACTGACACGTGATGGTCCAGGCAATATTTCCAAACATTTGCCGCCATGTCCGAGAGAGCCCGGGAACGCCTGCCCCCCAGATGGTTGATATAACGGACCGCTGAAATGTTGTCCATCTTGAGGAGAACACAAGAACAGACAGAGTCTTTGGTCCAGCATTGGATCGCAAATGATCCCGCTAAGAGTTCCAGACAATTGATGTGCAACTGCCGCTCCATAGGAGACCACACACCGCCGGTGGTGAACTCTCCACACCGCGCGCCCCAGCCTGACTTGCTGGCGTCGGACTCGATAACGATATCTGGCGCAGAGCCGAAAATTGCATGTCCATTCCAGGCTTCCATGTTGGAGAGCCACCATTGAATCTCCTCCCTGGCCTCCGCATCGAGAAAGACTTTTCTGGGAGTAAGAGAGGCCTCTGCGAAGATGCCGCGCTTTGAGACGCTGCAAGGCCCTGTAATGGAGAGGACCCGGGAAGATGGCCTGGATGGACGTTGACAGAAGACCCACAATGCGGTCTATCTGCCGGAGAGAGAGATGGCATCGAGTAAGAGCTCTCCTCAACTCGTGATGGAATTTTGTCATTTTCCTGGCCGGAAGACTGAGGGTAGTGGCGACAGAGTCGATTGCAAAACCCAGGAAGACCAGCTGCTGGGACGGAACGAGCATGGACTTTGACTCGTTGATCACGAAGCCCAGACTTTTCAGTAAGTCGACCGCCGTCTGAAGGGACAGCGACGCGGGGCACTGCGACATGAGTAAAATGTCATTGATATAGACAATTCAGAAAGGGGGTGGTGATGGACAGAGCATCTGAGTTAAACAGAACACTCATACCCAGTCAAAAGATCAGGGCTTGATCCATCACCGTTTTTTAGCTCACTGCACCATCCCAGTTCAGAACCTGGCTATATGCAAATTAGTCTGACCCTGGCCCAGTGCATCATGGGAACAGGGCAGACCAAACTACCAAGCCAATTCTTTACTGGAAAGGAAACAAGCTTCCGGGGACCGGTTTTTGGCATTACAGCCGTCTTCGGGCCGGCTTGCTTGAATCCTGATGGTGCAGTGAGCAAGGGACTCACATCTGAGCATACCCTGCCACTCATATAGTGGCCAAAACGATTCAGAAAGGGGGTGGTGATGGACAAAGCATCTGAGTTAAACAGAACACTCATACCCAGTCAAAAGATCAAGGCTTGATCCATCACCGTTTTTTAGCTCACTGCACCATCCCAGTTCAGAACCTGGCTATATGCAAATTAGTCTGACCCTGGCCCAGTGCATCATGGGAACAGGGCAGACCAAACTACCAAGCCAATTCTTTACTGGAAAGGAAACAAGCTTCCGGGACCGATTTCTGGCATTACAGCCGTCTTCGGCCCGGCTTGCTTGAATCCTGATGGTGCAGTGAGCAAGGGACTCACATCTGAGCATACCCTGCCACTCCTATAGTGGCCAAAACGATTCAGAAAGGGGGTGGTGATGGACAGAGCATCTGAGTTAAACAGAACACTCATACCCAGTCAAAAGATCAGGGCTGGATCCATCACCGTTTTTTAGCTCACTGCACCATCCCAGTACAGAACCTGGCTATATGTAAATTAGTCTGACCCTGGCCCAGTGCATCATGGGAACAGGGCAGACCAAACTACCAAGCCAATTCTTTACTGGAAAGGAAACAAGCTTCCGGGGACCGGTTTCTGGCATTACAGCCGTCTTCGGCCCGGCTTGCTTGAATCCTGATGGTGCAGTGAGCAAGGGACTCACATCTGAGCATACCCTGCCACTCCTATAGACAATCAGCCTCATCCCTGACGCACGCAGGCACTCGATCACCAGATGCAACACCTTGGTGAACCACCAAGGAGCGGAGGAGAGACCGAAAGGAAGGGTGGTGAACTCGTACACCTGACCCCACCAAAGAAACTGCAAATACCTGCGATGCGGTGTTAAAATCGGGACTGTCAAGTAAGCGTCTTTTAGATCCAAGCACTCCATCCAGTCGTTGGGTCTGAGAAGGTCGCACAGAAGATGGATCCCCTCCATCTTGAAGTGTCTGTAAACCAGCCACTCGTTGAACTCTCACAAATTGATCACGGGTCTCTTGCCCCGTCAGCTTTATCCACTACAAAGAGATTGCTGAGGGAGCCGTGAGAATGGCAGTTGGACTGTACAATTGCCCCTTTGAGCAAAAGCGACTGGACCTCCTGGTTGAACAAGTCGTCGTCCGCCGCTGAAAAAACCAGGGGACACGGCGGAGCCCGCTGAAATGGTTGCCCCCGGAACTCTATATGGAAGCCCTGGACAGTTTGGAGGACCCATGCGTCGCCCTTGACAGAAGTCCAGGCCCGGAAAAAATGCGCCAGCCGGCCCCCCACTTTTAGTTGGGAAGAACGGAGAACACTCACCGGAAGAACTGGAGATGCCGCCTCCTCTGCCACCGCGGTTCTTCCCTTGTCGTCCCCTTGTAGGGTAGAAATTTCCGAATCTGGCCTGATCCTGATAAGTCGCCTGGTTGGAGCCTCCTCTTTGCTGGTTAGGGCGGCCCCTGCCTCGACCGGCCCCTCTGAAAACCCGCGGACGAAAAACCTTCCGGATCGAAGTTTGTGCTCCGTCCAAAGAGGTGAACGTGTTGACGAAGCGCCCCAGCTCCTTCTTAAAGGGCTCTCCAAAGAGTCCTCCTTGGGCCGTGGCCCCCGCCTCGGAGTCTGCCAAATCACCCAGCTTGGGGTCAACCTTGATTAACAGCGAACGTCGACGCTACGTCGACAGGGCGCAATTGGCATTGCCAAGAAACACCACCACGCACTGGGCCCAGGAGGAGAGATTTTCCGGAGAGATCAGCGCCCCAGACGACTTGGCCTCCTCGGCCATATCAAGAATCTTGGTGATGGGCCCCAGAATATCCAAGCTCTTGTCTTGGCAAGCCCGCCAAGACCTGTCTATGCCTTTTTTAGGATCCTTTACGAATTTTTGCAGGAACGTCACCATTCTGGGATCAATTTCGAGGGTTGCCGCCACCTTGCCTTCCAAAGAGGGACGCAGACATTCCGCCCGAAGGCAATTGCGAACAGAAGCCTCCAATGACCGGCGGATGTGGCTGGCGACATACTGGGCGACCTTGTCACAGGGCGACCAGTCATAGGATCTAGGATGCAAAATATCAGCCGGGTATAACATATCGGCGCAGAGGTCCTGCTCGATTGTGTCTTGGTTAGGAGTAGCGGACGCCGGCTGAGAAGGCATGCAGGGGCATGAAGGCCCAGCTCCATCATCAGTCCCAGGGGCAGAAGTTCCAGGAGAGGCAGCTGCAGCAGATGGCTTGCTCGCCAAGAATGCTCATTTGAGGCGGGCAAAGGCGCCCGTATCCACCTGTGCGTCCTTTGCTCGCTTGTCGGGAGGTGGGTGAGGATCAGTGGTGGTAGCACCGAGAAAAGTGGCGGCAGAGCCGAGAGAAGCTGAACTGAGCTGAGCTGACTTTGCCAACTTCTCGCAAGCCAATTCAATCTTCCTCGAGAGGCGATCTTCCAATGGAGCCATAGCCTGCTCCCCCGCTTTGTGAACGGAGGAGTCCACAGTGTCGTAGAAGTCCTCGTCCCACTGCAACGCCTTGAGAGGGTCCTCCTCCCACTGTTCGTCCTGATCATCCAGGTAAGCGTTCTCATCATAGGCCTCCATCATAGAGGAAGAACACGCTATGGATAGCCAGACGTGAAGGATAACACGCTACTTGTGAATGCAGGCGTGAAGGAAAACCTGCTACTCTTGAGTGCTGACAGGTGGGGGAAACTCTGCACTTTAGGAGGCTGGGGGTCAGCCTAGATATGGGCAAGCGGAAGCCTGCGATCAGGAACCAAGCCCTGGCCCAACGCTCTGGTGCAATTTTTTAAATGGGCAACCTGTCCTTTAAAGTGGGCCCAAGCGGGGACTACCCGCAATACTGACTCTCCCCACGTGCGTTCACAGATGGCCTAGATACGGACCTCCGAGACCGGGCACACGTTCCAGCCACGATCCCCTTTCAAGGGATACCGGGGGCGTGCAAGTAACAACTGCCTAATGGCAGGAAACAGACCATAGCTGGTGTCGGGACAGGTAGAGGCTCAAAACCCTGCCGCGTGACCCGAGACTCCAACGCGGAATGCGTAGAATCCCAGGAACGCGCCACAGCGTTGAGGACGCCGCAGTAGACCTTTGTATTCTCTACCATTCCTATGTGACTCTTAGAGTATATCCATTGTATCTCTTCCTTGAGTGACTTTACTACTTGTACATTTGCAATTTTTCTTTCTGTTTGTATCTCTTTCTTGTGTGACTTTACAACTTGCACATTTGCAGTTTTTTTCTGTTTGTTTCTCCTCCTTGTGTGACTTTACATCTTGTACATTTGCAATTTTTTTCTGTTTGTATCCTGTATGTAACGCAAGTAATCCTAAGTCCTTATGTTCTGCAACTGGTTCTTATGTAAAGCGCTCTGACACCTTCGGGTAAAGTTTGCGCTATAGAAAATCGCATTAAATAAAATAAATAAAATAAATAGCGGTGACAGCACACATCGCCAGCCGCACCAACATACCGCTGCTAGGGAGGAACACTCCCGCGGCTGTAAAACGAGGCAGCCGAGTAGCGGCTGACTCGCCCCTAAAAAGAAACAAGCATTGAAAATGCAATAGGTCTCGCAATAGAAGAGTTTGACAGTTTTCGTTTTTCAAATGGATGAGTAGCGTTGCGTGGATGAGTGGCGTTGCGTGGATGAGTGGCGTTGCGTGGATGAGTGGCGTTGCGTGGATGAGTGGCGTTGCGTGTGTGAGTGGCGTTGCGTGTGTGAGTGGCGTTGCGTGTGTGAGTGGCGTTGCGTGTGTGAGTGGCGTTGCGTGTGTGAGTGGCGTTGCGTGTGTGAGATGTGTGTGCGACAGATGTGTGTGTTTGTGTGTGCGGTTCTGTGTGTAGTTGTTTGAGTGGTTGTATGTGTGAGTGGTTGTTGTGTGGGTGGTTGTATGTGTGGGTGGTTGTATGTGTGAGTGGTTGTATGTGTGAGTGGTTGTATGTGTGAGTGGTTGTATGTGTGAGTGGTTGTATGTGTGAGTGGTTGTATGTGTGAGTTGTTGTATGTGTGAGTGGTTGTATGCGTGTATGGTGGTGGGGTAGGAAATTAAACAGCAATCGAGTTTTGCATGCGGTGACTGTTGCCATGTTTTCGCCGTGCCCTTGTTTATCCCCTTACCACATTTGCCCTGGAGTTTCGTTGGCTGTGCAATTTAAGGATATCCCTGCCTGTCTTGGCCCCCGGTAGCAGGGAGGAGAGCGCGCCGGACCGGTCGCGTGGCACTGCTATGGACCCCGTGTTATTCTTCGAGAGCAGCGCTGCTGATTGCCTCAGCAGACGTCCGGGTAATTATCTGCAGGTGGCGTTGCCTAAAGCGCTGCCATTATTATAAAAATATAGACCCATGACAACATATGAAAAAGCCAACACACAGCACGGTACTAATAAAACATAGTTGAAACGCACTCACATGTGTGCGAGAGGCAGGCGATCATGTGGAGAAGCGTCCTCGGTTACAAACACCTCGTGTAACTAACAGCGGCAGCATTTTAAAACATTGTTTGCACTTTAAAACAAAGAGATTACGACAAACATATGTTCAGTTTAGAAGAAAGTGCCTGTATTTTAGCCCACCTTAACAGTACTACAACAGTGCGTTATAGAAGCCAAAGGAGGGTAGGGCTGGGGGAGAGTCAATGGCTGCAGCGCTACCCAGCATGAACCCAAACATCCCATGTACATTATAAACGCACCAAAGAAGACGCAGCCTTGGTTACAAACACCTCGTTTGACTAAGGCGAGAGGGGGAGGTGGGGGTGCAACTCTGTGTGGCTTGTGCTCTCCTGGCGCCTCTGGTCTGTTTACTGTTAACACATGGAATTCCAAAGCAATCATTAAGCCGGATGGCTCCGTCTATGTTGTGCACCACTGGCGCCTTTTGTCTGTTTCCAGCAGAGAGGAAGGAGCTGGAGAAGCAGGAAACTGAAAGTACGGCCGGCCCCCGGCCAGCCATGAATGAACCCCTCGGTTGCCTGCACAAAAATACGGGCATCAGAAGCAAAAAAAAGACGCTGCGAGGCAAAGAGAGAAAGGGACGCGGGCTCATGTTTGTTTGAGGAAATCAGAGTTTAAAAACGAAAGGCACTAATCTCTTGCTCTTTAAGTTCTAGACATGGTCGTTTTTTATGTTTAAATCAAAAGAACTTTTGGCATGCTTGAGATACTGTAAAGAAACATACGGGCATCAGAAGCAAAAAAAAAGACGCTGCGAGGCAAAGAGAGAAAGGGACGCGGGACAGATAGAGAAAAGAAGAAACGGGTAAAACAAGACGGAGGGCATTGCTGTGGGGAGGGGGGAGGAGAAATGCGACATGGCGGGCAGGGGAGGGGGCGGAGCGGGGAGAGCGGCATGAGGGTGTGAAAGCAGCAGGGGCCTGGAGTGCGGCTAAGGGAACTGAAGAAACGCGACACGGCAGGCAGGGGAGGGGGCGGAGCGGAGGTGTGGGAGGAGTGCGGCTGAGGGAAAATACATGCAAGCAGGCGGCTGGGGGCATGTGCACGCGCTTTTAAGCTCAATGCACATGCGCATTAAGCTTGAATTTCACGGGCACTGCAAGGAATCGCCACGATTCCTTGCAAGTTGGTTAAAGACTGTTTAAGCCCCAATAGTCTCGCAAGCTCGATGCGCATGCGCATCGACAGGCGAGACCACGAGCCTGGGCCCGAGGGCAGAGATGCGCCCCCCCCCCCTTCCCGGCCGCGCTGTTTGGCGCCGGCGGTGCCTGACTTCAAGATGGCGCCCTCGGGGACACACTTTCTATGACCGGCAGACGCAGGCTACGGGAACACGAACGCAGAGGATAGTGCCCTGGTGGACTCTGGAGGACTTTTTCGTTGGACTAGTCCCTCCCTACATACCCTGCATCCTACCCACCCTTCCTCTATGCTGTGAATGCTGCTGTTTTTTCTTGGACAGTTCTCGCTGGACTCTAGCCCTTCCTTCCCTCCAGACCTTTGCATCCCACCCACCCCTCCTCTATGCTGGTACTCGTGTAGTGTTTGCAGCGGTCCTCTGTACTCTCTACCACCCCTATATTACCCCTAGAGTGTTTCCAGTCACATCCCTACTGTCAAGATAGATGATAACTCTAATGACTAGTTTACTATTTGATTTTTAGATTGTATCCATGTGTATCCCCTCCCTGGGTCAGAATTATAGCTTTTACGACTAATCGCCTGTGGAACTGGTGGAATATAGCCAGGTGTACCCCTTCCCCCGTGTGAAGAGATAACCCTATCCACTAGAGCTAAAAGAAAGGTGTTCCTGAAATGTGTAACGTAACTGATTTTATGTAAAGTGCCTTGTAAAGGGGCAGCTGAAATTCCAGGAGCCTAGTCCCGACAGCTCGACGACTTCGGAGGGCTGGAAGTGATCCCCCGCTACACGGCGGAGGAGGGCACTGGACATCGAATGCTGTCTTATGTAAAGCGCTCTGATAACCTAACCTGTTCAAGATCCTGAAATGTGCAACGTAATTGATTCTATGTAAACTGCTGTGATAACATGTAACGGAACTGGTGCTATGTAAAGCGCTCTGATAACCTAATCGGTTCAAGTTCGCGCTATAGAAAACTCTAAAAATAAATAAATAAATAAATAAAAACGCAACAAAGCGCCACCAAAACCAACAGGCAACCACAAAGGGTAAAACAATATAACGCCCTCGCCGGTGCGCGCCGGAAACAGGCACGGAGCGCGAAAGTGCCAGAAAGGGGAAAACATAAGAAACCCCTCCAATCTAGCAATCTTGCCGCAGCAAAACACACCAAGGCAATACAATGAATTTGATCACAGTGAATTAGAGAATCAGCACAACTTGAAACCTCAGAGGTTATGAGAGAGAAGAAAAACGTGACTTATCTCTGGCTGCAGCAGTAAAGAAAGAGGACGGTTGGACACTGAAGGAGGACTATCAGAGCCTTGGAGAGCGGTGATTGGAGCAGAGATCATGGGACGCTCTGGACTTGGACACTGTTTTTTGTCACATTCCCAGTGTACCATGGTAATAGTTGTTGTTGTTTGTTTGATAACTTTAAAATGGCTGCTGTTAATAAAGTAAAGAAAGATTTAGCATAATCCTCGCCTCGGGTCCTGCCATAGAATTAAGATAGAAACATAGGCTAGGATGATGCGGGGAAGGGGTAGTGATAGAAACATGTAAAATGTATCTGTACTATGCAGCGGTAGGGCAATGCGAACGCATCCGAAATAGTAGCATTTAATAACATGCAACATAGGCAGATATTGTCAGCTCCTCTATTGGGCAACGGACTGTAGAGTGTAATTCAAAGTTGTCACTATTGTTTTTTTTGGTGGAAACAAATGTTATTGATTTTGATGGAAACTCAGGATATTGAAATGACATGAAAATATGCACATCATGATAAAATGGTACAGCGCGATCATTAGTCGCCTTCTTCTTTTACATCGTTTGAAAGTAACAGAAACTTCAAATACCACAACACTGGTATTAATTTATTCTTAGTAGTACCCAATATTCCATTGTGTAGACACTCTAGATCAAGCATCATTTTGATCAGGTCCTTTTATGACTCATACATTTAATCATCTTATGCAAATATTATTTCTTCAACTATTTGACCAACTGTTACCTTGTATGTCTTAAGGTGAATACATCTATGGGAGGCCCACCTTGTCCAAATTTTGATGTGTTTTTGTGGGGAGCCCCGGGCTATAAAAACCGGAAGTTCCAAGTCCACTGTGTAATCTAGGCTAGCTTTCCACTGCGATTTTCAGGGTGCATTTTCTGCCTTCCATTGTCTAGCAATGTCGCATTTCGCTAAAGTGAGGCCTAAGAACAAAAATGTGTTTTATATCTATTCCCACCTATGCCCTCTGTGCTGTACAGAAACAGAAATTCGGGGGATCGCGGGAGTTCCCAAGCCAGTACCTCTGCACGTCATCACCACCTGCCTGAAGCGTTCAAGTACTGGACATGTCCATGTCGTATGTATGAGGGTGCCTTTATGAGTGGCAGTGGAGGCAGTGCAGTGAAGTTATCAACCCTGCTTTCCATAGTCTGGATCTGGTATAATATACCTTTTGTAAGTATTTGAACTGGATAGAGCGCAGCCTGGTGGAAATTGATGCCTCTCGGGCGATTGCAACCCTTCTGCCTAGTCATCGTCTATTTGCCCCACCTCAGCATCCCATGTGGCTCTGAGGGTATCAAGGGTCGTGGAACTATTTGTGACTAGAGTTTGATATATATTTTGGATATTTTGTGTTCCCCCAGGTCTCCCATAAGGAGTTTGCCTTCTTGTGGGCTGAATTCTGGTATGTGTGTTAGGTTCTTTATGTAGGGATGGAGGGCATGCAGCAGCTGTTTTTATTTGAAGAATTGGGTGTGTGGCATAGTGAATTCCTCTCGGAGGTCACCAAAGGATTTAAGGGTAGACCCTTTAATGACGTCACCGAGGGTTGATATGGCTATATGATCCCAATCTTGGAACCCCTGAACATCTGCAACTTACGGAAGCAAACGGTTCCGCGATAGCGGAGTTTCTCACGTAAGGCGGTTCCACCATCCCATTACACGTAGGGTTTGTTGCCAAGTCATTATTACTACTTTTGTTGCCCGGGGTAGGTCTTTGGGGTTGGCCTTGTTATAGAGAAGTGAGTGTATGGTGATTTCACCCATAATCCTTTGTTCAATTAGATATGAAGCGTCCTCCCTAGATCCGTACTACTATTCGTTTAGAATCTGGAGGTGTGCTGCGGCATGGTAGGATTGTATGTCAGCTGCTGCAGCACCTCCAAAATATGTGGATTGCATGCTGGTGGGTAATGCCACCCTGGCCATGCTTCCTCCCCATAGAAAGCGCCCCATACTTGCATTAATTTGGCGGAACCACGAGACGGGGATCGGGTATGGGTGCGATTGGAGTTAGTATAGAAGCCGGGTTAGAGAAACCATCTTAACGATGGCCGACCTTCCGTAGAGAGACAAGGGAAGGGTTGGCCAGTGTTTCACCTCGGTTTTGACTTTATCGCTGGTTCTAGATTGCGCTTCCACACTTGAGCTTGGTTGTCTGTTATGTATAATCCCAGATAGGTGAAGCCATGTGTCACCAATGTGAGGCCCTCTGCCCATCGTCCCTCGCCCATCATCCCTTTAATTGGCCACAAATGTCATTTAGAGGTATTCATATACAGTCCCGATGTCTCGCCAAAGACGCTCATTACTTGAAGTATCCTAGGGCCTGTTCTTTGAGGGTGCGTTACGAAGAACAGAATATCGTCAGCATATAATGCAATGCGGTTGGAGATTTTGGGTCCATTCAAAGCCGCGGATAAGTGTGTCTTTTCTCACCCAGATGGCCAGTGGTTCAATAGCAAGGGGGAAAATGGGCATCCTTGCCGGGTGCCGTGGTCTATTGGAAATGGCGCTTACGTGGCTCCAGCCACTCAAATTGCTGCTGTGAGGGCCGTATACAGCAATTTCACCACCACAATGTTTTGAGGTCCCATATTGAGGTGTCTCAGTAGGATGAACATGTAAGACCAGCTGACAGAGTAGAATGCTTTATCCATGTCTGCTAAGAGGAGGGCTGCAGGTCGATCTAGTTTATTGCAAGTGGCAATCCCCTTGTGTACGCGGCGTATGTTATGCTGGGTCGCTCTATGTGGCATAAAGCCTCCTGATTTGGATGAATCAGGTCTTGGAGGTATGGTATTAGTCTATTCGCTAAAATCTTGGCGAGTAGTTTTGGTTCAATATTTAGGAGGGAGATTGGCCGATAGGATGATCATGATCCAGATGGTCGTCCTGGTTTCTGAAAGACTACTATTTCGGCATGCCACCAATCTTGAGGCAGGAGTCCGTTTTCAAGGGCTTCATTGAGAGTTGCTAGATATCTAGAGCCCAATATTGTTGCATATATTTTGAAATTTTCACTGAGGAATCCATTAGGACCAAGGGACTTGCCAGAGGCCATTTCAGCAATAGCCGTGGTTAACTCATCTTGTGTAATCGGCAGGTCTAATAGGTCCCTTGCATCTGCAGTTAATGCCCTAGGTGGTATGTCGTGAAAGAAGTCCTCAATCTGGGCTTCAGAAAGGACCTCCTGCTTCGTGTATAGGGTTCAATAAAACTCCGCAAAGGACTGTCAATTTGTGTGGGATCAGTGATCATCTCGCCCAATTGTGATGTAATGGTAAGTATTTGTACTGGTTTCAGGGTGCTTTGGCATAGTCAGTGTAGGAGTTTCCCCGACTTGTCCCCCCATTGGTATATCCTACTTTGTGTAGGCTGCCATATGCGTTTGGCCTCATCTAGCTGGATGCTTTAGTACCTTCTCTGTAGAGCTCCTAGGTGCCTTCGATAGCTATCACCGTTGCACTGCTGTGCCTGAATCTCGGTTTGTATGATCTGGGCTTCTAGTTGGAATAAGGTGTGCTGTTTCTCACGCTTGGCTGTGGTGTTGAAGCTAATATTGAAGCCTCTGATAGTTAGCTTCATTGCTTTCCATACGATGGTGGTGGATGCTGCTGTCTCCTCGTTTAGTAGGAAGTATTCTAACAGGACTTTATGTTGGTGTTCTTATAGCTCGGGTAATGGAGATGCCAGAGTGATAGCCGCCAATGCATTGGAGCCCTTCTGGGACTTATCTGTACCTGCAGCTGAACTGGGGAATTATCTGATAGGCCTCTAGGCAGGATTTCATCCCCGACTAATCAATGTATGTGTTCCCGGTGATGAATGTATGATACAGTCTGGAAAATGACCCATGGACAGCCGAGTAGTATGTATACCCCGTAGTGTCGGGGTGTAGTGTCCTCCATGTATCAAACCACCCTAAAGTGTACACCATAGGTCCAATATGCGATTCTCTCAGTGGGCGTTGTGTGGCCAATCAGAGCAGGCATGTCGGGTAATGATCCCCAGGTGTCAATGATGTGTTCTGTAAATGTGTGACTCCTTGGCGGGGGACATATACACTACCTAGAATAGTGGATTCTCCGTTGATTGTGCCCTGGATGAAGAGATACCTGCCCATAGTGTCCGCCCATGTGCACATATGTGTGAATGAGAGTCTACAGTGGATCAGAACAGCTGCGCCCCTAGAGCCCCTTGTGAAGCCAGAGTGAAATACATGCAAATAACCATAACAGGCGAGACATGGAACCCTACAGCCCACTAAATGTGTTTCTTGCAATAGTAAGATGTCTATCCGCAGGTGTTTCGCATGTCGAAGGACCACCCTACGTTTAATCTTGTTGAGAATGCCACAAACATTCCAGGTGACCATCTTGACGTCCCCCATTAGGTATAGTTTGGATATACTGTCGTGTTGAATGGCCTACATAGTTATGACATACATGACTCAAGCTACAAGTGGGTACTGTAAATATTCAAATATAACAATTCTATAAACTGTAACACAATTCCCCAACCCTAGCCCACCCCAATACCTCAAGAAACACTGAAGTATCTGTTGCGGAAGGTATACAGCATCCAGAGGATGAAGGCTGATACAGTCCAAAAAAGTCCCCAAAATCCCTCACTAGTGTCTATTGGATCTCAAACAGTCAGTTCAAAATTGTAGCCCTCAGTTTGTGCTGGCGAATGAGCATGTTGATCCAGGTTTATATATGCTGACACTCTGTTGCCTAAGATATCGATATGATACTTCATTTCAATCATTTGTCTTATGAACCTGTCTGTTAATCGCTCTGGGAGCGGCAGCGCCAGGATGACCGCGAACAGTGCCTTCGGTTGTCTTTTCCTTTGTTAATCTGATTCTGCCGTGGGTCACCGGAGGACGAATTCCGAGTCCTGTCTGCGGCAGTGTATGAAGTTTGATCGGTCTGCGCTCGTCCGTCCATTGGAATACCTCTTCTGGTGTATCAAAAACATGGTGTTACTCTTATAACTAATTCAGAGACGAGCTGAAAACAGCAGCATATATGGAATTTGGAGTTCTCAAAGGAGCGATTTTGCTGAAGTAAAGGCTTTCTGAATACAGGCCTGTCTCAGGATGACATCTTTATCATGATAATTGAGGATTCGAGCAATGATTGGTCGAAGGCGAGCGCCCGGGGAGGCCTAACCGCCAGGGCTCGTTGAGCCCACCCCAGGATGAAGCATGAGGACCACTTCCTGTCTGTAATCCAGGATCTGAGTCACTGATCCAGGAACACACACATGTCGGAGCCCTTGCAGCCCTCTCGGAATCCCACAAAGCGTAAGTTATTGCGGCGAACCCTCCTGCATCCTTCACACGGGTGGCTAGACCCCGCATAAGTGTTTCAAGTGAAGTTACACATTTTTGCAGCCCTTTGATGGTATCCTCGGCCCCAGAAATCCTAGCCTCAGCATGTGTCACCCACTCCGCCACATTACAAAGATCTTGTCGCAGCAACATAACATCTGCCCCTACTTTACCAATTTTTGTGTCCAGCAAGTCGCATGATTGCGTATTGCAGCAAGGATGGTGGTGGTATCGGGTGTTGTGTTAGGAGTGTCTCCTGCGACAGTGGAGCTGGCGCTGCAGTTTGTGAATTTGTCCATTGTACTTTGATTTGTTGCGGGACCAGTTGACTGACCTTTAGACATGTTGGCAGCTTGGTACATGCTAGCTGATGGTAGCATGGATTATCATTGTGTGATTTTATGGTCCGGATCCTTGCAACCGAAGGCATGCAGTCTGGGGCCAAGTGCAAGGGGGAGTGTCTCCCGCACCCACAAGCTGCACCTGGACCTGGCCCGGCCACCTCTGTAGATGGGGCAACACCCCCCGCTTCTAACAGGCACTACCCCCCGACTTATGCTCCATCTCGGGCCTCAAGTAGATCGTGGTGGACTATATGAAGGCTACTATGGGGATCGGCCAACACCGGAGGTATTATATAGGTCCCACAATGTATGCGGCCTGGAGGCACTGTGGTGCTTACATGTAATACATTTCTTCAATCCCCGCTGGCCGGGCCCACACGAACCACACTGGTCCCAGCTTGTGTAGTACTAGAGGTCCACAGCAGTACAGCGTCCCAAACCCATTTGGCGGGCATGTGGAGGTACCTCCTTGATGGCACCGATGCAGTCCGCCGCACCAGCCGCAGCCTCCTCACACCCTGGGTGGGAGTCACAGCCGACTCCGTGAAGATTCTCTGCCAGCAAGGAGCCGCCTATGCCTCAGTTCTCAATCCTCCACGAGGAAGATTACTCAGCATCGCGGCCCAGCTCCAACGGCTGCGCGACTCCTCGCCTCAGCTCCTGGCGGGCCCAGATCCTGGGGCAACAAGGATCACAGTCTCTTCTCCTGGACCCGGCACCGGAGCTGCCCATATGACATACGCGACTTCCTCCGCCTCCAATCCTGGATTCTGCGGTTCTATGGTGTCTAGGCACAGCTGCGGAGACCAATCTGCCACAGGGCTGTCTCACTCAGCGCCCCTGTCCCCCAGTACCATCACCGCCTAGTAGGCCTAAATCTTCAATCCGCAATGCCCCTAGGCTTGTTACCCGACCCTTGTCGACAGGGCCACGAGTTTCACGGTGCGATCTCCTCATGGATTGCAGGCCGCTCCGCCCCCAATCCTGAATGCGGGCGTTCTATGGCATCTGGGCACCGCCGCGATGATGGTGAAGCCGAATCGTTTCCCTGGACCCAGGCCACTTCAGCTATGTTGGGTTTCGGATTTGTATTCACAAATGTGAAGGTTAGCGTTTGGGGCTACGGGAGCTCAGCTAAGTCTCGTCCGCCATGACGGACCGAATGGCCATGCCTACCATCACTTTTTTTTAATTACCACATTTTATTAGTTTTAACAGTTAGCAGCAGCCACAAACAATCAGTTAACAACATCACATCTTGTGTCAGATCATGGAGCTTAGGGGCTGATTACGATGGCGGTGAACCCGCCACCAACAGGCTGACGGTGGCGGTTTCACCTCCATCGTAACGCCATTTCCGCCTGCCATATTATAATGGCGGGCGGTAACGTGGCGGTCAGAAACTCCGGCCGCCATGCATCAGACAGGCTCCTTGAGCCCACCGGTGCTGTGGATGCCCTCGTATTACCATAAATGGCGGCAGTGCCTTCTAGGCACCGCCGTTGGGATTATGATGGTCCATCCCCACCAGCCTTTCCACATCACCCTGGTAATGCCGGTCTAGATTCCCCCTGTGAGACAGGTCGTTGTAATATTTTATGAGCAATCATTTGTATCTTTCTCTGCCACATATAGTTGGAAATTATTCTTAGCAGCTTGTTGAGAATTGTACCAGGCAGTGCTAGCTGGTTAGTTTGAAATTGTTGGAATATTTTAGGCAGTACCCTCATTTTCAGTACAGCAATTCTGCCTAACTAAGAGAAATGCTTCATGTTCGATTTCTGGAAGCCTTTTCTAAAAACTTGTATTAGGTGTGTGTAATTAAGCGGTATTATCTGTGTGCTGGATTGACCCAAAAAATACCCACGTATGGAATTGAGTTTGAGCCCCACTGTATTGGTAGTAGACTTTGTAGGAAGTCTTGCTTGTTCCAGAGATGGTTTAAAAAGAAGGGCTTCAGATTTTGCTTTGTTTATTTTAAACCGAGAGACTGTTTGGTATGTCTCCCGTTGCTCCAGGAGGGTTTGGCTAGAATGCCATATATTTGGAAATGTTACCATGATATCGCCAAGTGAACGTTGTAAGATTACAGATTTGATCCCCATTTTGAGCCCTTTGATCTTCCTATTCCTCAGTGCCTTAACCAATGGCTTTATTGCCAGAGTAAATAAGAGGGGAAGTGTACACCCCTGCCGCGTCGCCTTTTCAGTTTTTATTTTGGAGGATGAAACGCCATTGATCCTTAAATGATTGGTAGGTCGCAACACCAATCTCTCACAGGGTTTCCCAGTGGTTGTGCCTTGCATGTCCAGTCGTCTCTGTCAAACACCTGCATCCAAGAGGAGCATCAGGACTTTATAGAGCCTCGTCTGAGTGTATTTTAGTTATATGCTGCAGGTTCTAAGAGTTATCTCCACACTGTTTATTAGGAGCACAACTGGATTGATATAGTATTATGTTGCGCATGGGTACTCACAAACTTTCTGTTGGGGGCCAAAATTACAGTGTGGTTTGTGGCCGAGGGCCACACCGGTAGGGGTGGAGTCAGTGGGGGGCGAGTCAGTGGGGGGGTGGGGTTAGAGTAAAAAAAATCAAACCCGTTTGAAACATTACACAGTGCGATAATGCTGTATTTCGAAAGCAGATGTAATACAAAAAGCACATTTTGATAATACTTTTTTATTAGCAGACAATAGCAATCTTAAGGTGTTGCATTGCTTCATATACATTTTGACCTCAATTCCATCAGTCTCTCTCTCTCTTTCTCTCCCCAGTCCAGCTCTCTCTCTGTCAGTCATTCTCTCTCTGTCAGTCTCTCTCTGTCAGTCTCTCTCTCTCTCTCTGTCTGTCAGCCAGCCAGTCAGTCTCTATCTCTCTCCATCAGTCAGTCTCTCTCTCATGTAAACACAAAATATCTGTGCTTAGCATAGTTTGCCACCCTACTGGTATTTTGCCGTTTGTCATTGTATCCTGATATATCAGATACAACCAGTGACATTATACCTGCAACAAGTCCAGACTATTGGCTTTGCCAATGGTTGTTAGTTGCATAAGATAAATAAGCAACAACTATGGCTTTGTTAGATATATATTATAATATTGAAAATGCTTCAGTTCTGAAACGATGAGACTATGAAGGAACTAAAACAAGTCTATTTGAATTACATCAAAGTCTTTGAGCAATGAAGCTGGTGTTGAGATGAGGTATTGTTGGTTCACCCTGAGTGCGAAAATGGAGACCCCAATAGTTGTTAGTAGCATAAGATAAATAATCAACAACTATGGCTTTGTTGTATATAATATATAACATTGAAAATGCTTCAGTTCTGAAATTTTGAAACTGTGAAAGAACTAAAACGGGCCTATTTGGAATTGCATCAAAGGCTTTGAGCTGCTGTTTAGTTGATATTTATCTAAGGGCGAAAATGGAGACCCCAGTAGTTGTTAGTTGCATAAGATAAATAAGCAAAAACTATGGCTTTGTTGTATATAATAATGAGATTGCTTCAGGTCTGAAATGATGAGAGTGCTGCTGCCGAGTTGATATTTTTTTCACCCTGAAGGCAAAAATGGAGCCCCATAAGTTACACGTCAAGTTCAAGTTCAATTTATTTATGATTCTGGAACTCAGATGAGATCCACATAAAAAGAAACACAAAGGATAAAACATACATTTTGAACAATAGAATAAGATATACAAATATACATAATTATGTAAAACGTCAAGTAAAATCACTGATGATAGTCATAACATCCTTTAGAAATTTTAGTATAGATCTAAAAAACATTTAAAAAAGTAAAAAATCCAGTGGCAAAACATTTCATTAGGAGGATTTTAAATGGCATCCATAAATGCGGTGGCGGACAAAATGGATAGTTGCAGGCAGATTGGCCTCATCCACTTACGTCGATACATTAAAAGAGCCGGACAAACAAAGAGCACATGTGTAACATCCTGGGTGGAATTATTGCACAAATTACACATAGGGGAGGAACCGTACCATTTGGACAATACATTGTTAAGTGGAAGAGAACCCTGCCTCAATAAAAGCCAAAAACGACGCACTCCATGAGGGAGGTTCCAAGTAATATAAGACTGTACTTTGTTTATCAGGCAAGAATCGATAACTGGATGAGTGCCTCTCTTTGAAATACGCGCTTCCCTGTCCGTATTAAAACTTAATTTCCAGGTGGCCTGCTTCAAAGTTGCCTTAAGCTGATATGAAGATAAAGTAAAAAGTGCCAATTCATCCAATTGAAGCAACTCCACCGCAGTTCTAACATTTTTTACAACTAATGATTGCTCATTTAGGGTTCCTAATAATTCTTTCTGAATAAAGGATCTTAATGTACCAGGATCACCCTTTACAAGGCTTGAGACCCAGCGCACTATCCCTGCGAGACCCTGTACCCAACTACTGCGCAGCCCAAATTCCAGCCTAAGAGCCGCAACAGTACAGGCACAGTTAACTGAGGCTAGATTCCGAATTTTTTTACCATCTGTTGTATTTAAAAAGCCCCATTTTCTTATATCGAGTAGTGCGATAACATACAACATGGACGCTGGGATTTTAGCACGGAAAACCTCTAGTAGAAGTGCGAAGTGTCTTCTGCCTGTGGATCTGTAAAGGGAGATTAAGCTTTTACCTTCTACCATTGCTTTCCTAATATTATTTCCTATATGAGCATTTTCACTTAAGTTTCCACACACTATTTTTCCTAGGAAGACATATGAATTTACCACTTCCAATTTTTGTCCACCAACAGACCAAACATAGTTCCCAAACTTCAACTTTTTCCTTCCCCGCATGCACATTATTTTACTTTTAGACACATTTATCTTTAAGTGATGAGCCTCTGTATATACATGTAATACCTGCAGACGACTATTTAATCCCCTCGGTGTTAAATCCAGTATTAATATGTCGTCGGCATATAGCAAACAAACTATCGATTTTGCCCCCAATAATGGGGCGATACCTTCACTTAAGGACAGGGCATAGGGTAGATCAGATATATATAAAGAAAATAATAGGGGGACCAACAAGCAACCTTGTTTTAGGCCGTTTGTTGTAGAAATAACTTGGGACAGACCTCTTTCCCCCCCATCAAGACTCTACACCAGGTGTCAGTATGGAGAGCTCGAACCAACTCCAGAAGGGTGGCCGGCATGCCGAGGTCCGATAGTTTCTATGAAAGCTGCGTACACTTTCTCTCCTCGGACTTTAACATATTTTTCAGTTATTACTTGCAATGCCGTTAGATTATCCATGGTTCCATGCCTTCGCCTAAATCCGGTCTGTTCAAATGGAAGAATTTCACCCGAGTCCACCCAGACATTGATTTGCATCAGGAGGCATTTGGCGAAGACTTTACCCACGGCATCCAAGAGTGCAATTTGTCGGTAATTGTGTGGGGCGTCACGGTCTCCCTTCTTGAAGAGGGGGACTAAAATACTCCCTTTCCAAAATGGGAGAACGGTTTTATTTGCAAAGCAGAATCTAAAGACCGGGAAAAGGATTTTACTCCACATTGCACTGTTTTGTTTCAAGACCGAGATTGGGAGTTCATCCGGGCCCATCGCCCCAGAGGAGCGCATACCCTTGATGGCCAGTTCAATATATTTTTCAGAAGGTGGTTCATATGGAGACGGGTCTTCAGTTATTCTGCTACAATCAATCACATTCCCGTTACTTGCATAAAGGTCCTGGATATAGCCAACCCATATAAGCTCCTCAATAGGAACTGGAAGTGGACTTGATCTAACTCCACAACCCTCCCCGATAGTTACACGTCTCAGCAGCCCTGCCTGCTAACTCGGGGAGAACAGCATAAAAAGTACATTTAAGCAGATGATTAACTCACATTACGTCACAGAATACAGCAACAGCGCCATCTACTGTTGCATGCACTTACATTAATATGCAAAACCACTCGTCATAAATTGAAAAGCAAAACGTACATAACTCTTCTGCCCAAGATTTTAAGCCCCTGGAAAAACCCAAACGATATCTTTAACTTTTGTGTGGTGCATAAACAAGGTCTAGCAACAGAAAACCACAAAGTATGGGGGCCCAGCAATAACAATTCTGGCATTGGCATACACTTGCTGCTTTCAAAGGCGAGGCTACGCGGCAATTGCTGCCAGGTTGCAGTGAATCTCGGGTTGGTTTCAACTGGGCCACACTGCTTCCAATGGCGTGAGTCCGAAGTAGGTCCTGCTGTGATGTCACGATGGGCAGATGAGGGGGATGCACAGTTGAGCATGGAGACACTAATTGTCTGCGCATGCCCTAATGCGGCCCCCAAGGAGACACCACAACAGCAGTGATGGCGCTGAGTCCGTGACTGCTGTTGGGGCCGCAAGGAAAGGTCTGGCGGGCCGCAAATGGCCCGCGGGTCGTACTTTGAGTACCACCGATCTAGCGGAACCGGAGCTCCTACCTTACTGCTAAAATGCTTGTGAACAATTTTGCATCCACATTTAGGAATGATATTGTAATATCCTGGAGAGGTTGGAATGTTGCCCGATATTGGGATCACCGCCATTGTAGTTTTTGATATAACAATTGATATAGTACTCCAGTAACTAAATACGTTATCTAGGTTTTCCAGAATGGGAGCTAGAATGCTACAGTTTTGCTTATAGAAGATGGCTTTGTAGCCATCTGGGCCCCTCGCTTTTCCAACCTTCTGCCTACGTATAGCCATGATTTTGTGCTCCTTACTGATGGGCTTGTTAAGGGATTTGTTCCAAGATTCTGGAATATTGTATAGTTTGAACTATTGAGAGATATAAGCAGATCCCACGGACTTGGGGCTGGATTGTCAGATGTTTCCATACATTTTTATTTAAGAATTGAAGTTTTGCAGCAGGCAGTGTCTGAACTTTATGGTAGCCAGTCGGCTAGAAACAATGAAGGAGTTGTGGTTCTGTTGCTCGCACAGGAGTGGGGATATGGGCGAGGGACAGTGAAAGAGATGTAGAGCAAGAAACACTAGGAAGGGGAAAGTAATAAAAGTAAACAAAGTGAGGTTGTCGTAACAAAAGGTATCGATTAGAATACCAAAGGTATTTTGGTTTATTGGCCACCCTCCACCACCCTTTTCTAGTTTAAGCCACTTATATGATGATAAGTAATGACATTGAAAGCTGACTTGATAATTTATTATTTGCTTACATGTAATCCTTTGCATGATCATCCATTTTGTTCTTGATTTCTGCAAGAAAAAAATAAATATATTTATATATATATTCACTCAAAAAACTATAAGTTTTAGTGGTGTTATAGTTAGCTGGACATTTTACTCATACAAAACCAATGAAATTGCTCCTATATAGTTAGTTGTACTAACTATATTTCGCGCACCCGCAATCCACTGCTGATGATGTCACATATTAGATCATTCATGACATGGTCAGTGACATCACTGATGACATCTCAAATGACATCACTGATGACATCACTGATGACATCATCCAGTGATTGTGGTTTGCTTCGTTATTTAAATATGCATTATATATATAGCAATTTACATTGAAGAATGAGTGGATATATATAAATAAATATTTGGATGGAGGATTTAGTAGCAGTGTAATTGACTGTTTACTTGACCAATTTATAATGTCTCACTAAATATAGTGGATAGTGACTAAACTGTGTGAATATCTGTATCACTTTGTCAGTTGTTGTGTAAACTGATTCTACAGTTGGTTACTAGCTATGTGAAAGTCTATATTAGTTATTGATTAGTTAACTGAGTATTTGTATGGGAGTGTGAAAGTGTGTGTGGTTCGGTGGGGGGTGTGTGACTGTCCAAAGATGTGTGAATAGTTGATTCAGTAGATATATGAAGTTAAAACTACATGTTCTAACAGTTTGGGTGAGGGAATCTCTTTACGGGTGTGGTGATGAGCAAATATATTTCTCAAAGGTACAGGTCCAACAAACTAGAAAAATAAAAGGCAGTATATGTGTCAGTTGTTGTATATAAATAAGTATACATAAGACACAATGATTGTGTGAGTGACTGTATGGATAACTGTATACTTGTAATAATGATTTTATAATTCACTAAGTATGACTTACTATCTAAATGAATAGAAGAAGTGGTGTTTGTATAAGTGTTTTGCTAAGTAAATATGTAAGTATGATCCATTGTTTGCATAAGGGAGTAGGATGACTTCATATGTGAATAGGATGCGTGCTGTTGTTTAATGTCGATATAGATGTATAAGTATGTTTGATAGTGTTCTATTGTTCATTGACAGCATGTATGAGTGAAGCCATAGGTAAGTTATTAGATGTGTGTATACATCTATGAATCACTGAGTGGATTTTTAGATACTTGTATTGCTGTGACAATGGATTTAAATATGATACTCTGTATTTTACAAACAGTGATGAAAAATTGTAATAGTGTATGAAAAGGTGTATGTGATTGTCACGTGGATGATGTCATCAGTGATGTCATCAGTGATGTCATTTGAGATGTCATCAGTGATGTCACTGACCATGTCATGAATGATCTAATATGTGACATCATCAGCAGTGGATTGCGGGTGCGCGAAATATAGTTAGTACAACTAACTATATAGGAGCAATTTCATTGGTTTTGTATGAGTAAAATGCCCAGCTAACTATAACACCACTAAAACTTATAGTTTTTTGAGTGAATTTCAAAGGTTTTTTAAAAACTAATTCCTAACTATATAACTCCTGAAACCTATGGTTTTTTCAGTGAATTTCAAAGGTTTTTTTAAATGCTAATTCCTAACTATATAAGGCCTGAAACCTATGGTTTTTTCAGTGAATTTCAAAGGTTTTTAAATGCTGATTCCTAACTATATAAGGCCTGAAACCTATGGTTTTTTCAGTGAATTTCAAAGGTTTTTTAAATGCTAATTCCTAACTATATAAGGCCTGAAACCTATGGTTTTTTCAGTGAATTTCAAAGGTTTTTTAAATGCTAATTCCTAACTATAAAAGGCCTGAAGCCTATGGTTTTTTCAATGTTTTAAAAAAAAAAAATTGATTGGTTAACTGCTTTATTAAGTGTATCTTAGTGAATACATATATTAGCGAGTAATGTTTAAATATTTAAATATATGCATGAGTGATGTAATATGTGACGTCATCAGCAGTGCATTGCAGACGTGCAAGTTATAGTGAGTCCAACTAACTATAACGTGGGAATTTCAATGGTTTTATGCGAGTAAACTTTCCAGCTAACTATAACTGGTGTGTTTTTTTCAGTGAATTTCAAAGGTTTTTTAAATGCTAATTCCTAACTATAACTGGAGTGTAACCTATGTTTTTTTCCGTGAATATATATAGATATATATATATAAAATTTCTATGGCAAAATGAAAGCCCTCATTTTGTTCCTTTTCAAATTAAATGTATTAAGTGTTACCACTTTATTCCAATCAAGATGACTTCAGGTGTCCCATACTTTTGTCATAAGTAAGACTGTTAGCGTTCTAGTTGTTCTTTAGAACACTCTGGGACATTCTGTCATTGGGCTATAGTTGGGCTACATCTGGCTGATATTTGGGCTACATTTGGGCTCTTTTGTCTCTGGTGGCCATCTTGGGAGACTGCATATCAGAAGTTTTTTTAATGAAATATCAGAGGATTTGAGAAGTCACTCAAAATGTGCCCTAATTTTTCTTTCTTCAGCACTAATCATAATTTCTATAGCAAAATGAACCCCCTCATGTTGTTCCTTTACAAATTAAATGTTTTAAGTGTTAACACTTTATTCCAATTAAGATGACTTCAGGTGTGCCATACTTTTGTCATAAGTAAGACTGTTAGCGCTCTAGTTGTTCTTTAGAACACTCTGGGACATTCTGTCATTGGGCTATAGTTGGGCTACATCTGGCTGATATTTGGGCTACATTTGTTTTTTTTTTGTCTCTGGTGGCCATCTTTGGGCTACATTGGGCTACATTTGGGCTCTAACATATATATAGCCCAATGTAGCCCAATATATATTTTTTCAAAGTTACTTTTCGTAAAAACCACTGGAGCACATATCTTGAGACATAGCAAAGGCACATCGGGCTACCAGTCCCTACAATTTTGCCAAGTTTGGTGGAAAACCATTCAGCCGTTCGGGCTAAAAGTGAGTCCAACCGCCCTATGGAAATTAACATGGGGAAAACACGTTTTGGGACCCCCCTTTTATCTCGGCCCCCTTTTGACGAATCCCCCCACACTTTCAGGGAAGGAGCAGAGCGCCGCGAGGCAAAGTTAAGGAAAATTTCAGGAAGATTCCGCAACCGGCGCCAAAGTTATTCCCAATAGAATGTTGCGATTTCCTTATGGAAAACAATCCTAACTATATATACGTACTGGCTATCGCCAGTAGGTAATAACATTTCTATGGCAAAATGAAACCCCTCATTTTGTTCCTTTTCAAATTAAATGTATTAAGTGTTACCGCTTTATTCCAATCAAGATGACTTCAGGTGTGCCATACTTTTGTCATAAGTAAGACTGTTAGCGTTCTAGTTGTTCTTTAGAACACTCTGGGACATTCTGTCATTGGGCTATAGTTGGGCTACATCTGGCTGATATTTGGGCTACATTTGGGCTCTTTTGTCTCTGGTGGCCATCTTGGGAGACTGCATATCAGAATTTTTTTAAAGAAATATAAGAGGATTTGAGAAGTCACTCAAAATGTGCCCTAATTTTTCTTTCTTCAGCACTAATCATAATTTCTATGGCAAAATGAACCCCCTCATTTTGTTCCTTTGCAAATTAAATGTTTTAAGTGTTAACACTTTATTCCAATAAGATGACTTCAGGTGTGCCATACTTATGTCATAAGTAAGACTGTTAGCGCTCTAGTTGTTCTTTAGAACACTCTGGGACATTCTGTCATTGGGCTATAGTTGGGCTACATCTGGCTGATATTTGGGCTACATTTGGTTTTTTTTTGTCTCTGGTGGCCATCTTTGGGCTACATTGGGCTACATTTGGGCTTTAACATATATATAGCCCAATGTAGTCCAATATATATTTTTTCAAAGTTAATTTTCGTAAAAACCACTGGAGCACATATCTTGAGACATAGCAAAGGCACATCGGGCTACCAGTCCCTACAATTTTGCCAAGTTTGGTGGAAAATCATTCAGCCGTTCGGGCTAAAAGTGAGTCCAACCGCCCTATGGAAATTAACATGGGGAAAACACGTTTTGGGACCCCCTTTTATCTCGGCCCCCGCTTGACGAATCCCCCCAAACTTTCAGGGAAGGAGCGGAGCGCCGCGAGGCAAAGTTAAGGAAAATTTCAGGAAGATTCCTCAACCAGCCCCAAAGATATTCCCAATAGAATGTTGCGATTTCCCTATGGAAAACAATCCTAACTATATATACCTACTGGCTATCGCCAGTAGGTAATATATATATATATATATATATATATATATATGCACCAATAATTCCAGCCACTTCCGTTTTTTCGCGGCGAAGCAGGAACTCAGACCGACCACAGCGTTTTTTAAGGCAAGGTACGTTTTTATTAGTTGTTCAACCAAGCCAGCAACGACGCGTTTCGGGCTTCAGGAGCCCTTGTTCACATTCAGCGTTCATTATGCATTTTTCACTTTTTGTAATGTGGTTAACAATGTACACACCCCTTCCCCGGTGATGGTGTGGGTCACATGATGCTGGACACAAGCAACAGACTATATGTAGTTCTAGTAGTTCCCAACATGATTACTGCATGGATGCCTCGAAAAAGATATATATCAACAAATTTTAGCACTATTATTCTCAAGTGCAGTCTTATTATTTAAAGCATTAATCAGTATACATACTGATAATCATATGAGTAAATAAATAAATAAAAGACATATTTTCGCTGGTTAAATCCATGATGTTATAATCACATCGAAATTCATCCACTGTAGAGCGGGATATTTATCATATTTTTTAGACTTCATTTTGTCCTGTTGATCAACTCATTGACCCCAAAATTGTATATATGTGCAAATACGCAACAGAAAGTGCTTTAGTGCCTTTTACTAGTGCAAAGAATTGTACATAAAGTGCAACAGAAATTGTGCAAAAATACAACCAACAGTGAATAAATATAAAATGCAATTTCATCTAAAGTTTCCCTTACAAACATGATAAATATATATATACATCCTTTAAAAGCAAAATCTCATTTCATACAATCTCAACAGTGTAAAGTTATTACTCCAGCCGGATAAAAAAACCACTATTAAAAACTATATAAAAGATTTGTAAAATTGCTTAAAATATATAATATCATCATTGTTTGTTAAAAGTATTTTTTTCCTTTAAGAGAGAGAGTTTCTGACATGGCATCTTTCATAAGTATTTCAATTTGCAAGTACAATAATCTTCAGTATTCATAGTTGAATTAACTGCTATGTTAATACTTGTTAGAGCAAGGCACTGGGTTCATAAATAAGTGTGCATGTCCTCTGCATTATTCAATCCCCGTGGCCACTTACTGTCTAGTTCAAAGATAAATTTTGTTTCCAAATGTCTTAATTGTTTGTCATGGTTGCACCTCTCTTGCTTGCTGGCACTGCCCCAATGACATAATAAGACAGACAGTTTAGATCCCTGTTATGACATTTGTTGAAGTGTCGTGCCACTGGGTAAGCCGTGTCATGATGAAGGATGGCTCTTAGATGTTGTAGTATCCTGACGTGTACCTGTAGCCTTGTGCTTCCCACATATCTAAGGCCACAGGTACAGGTCAGGACATACACGGCAAACTCTGTTTTGCAATTAAAGCTGCCCTTAATTGCCACTGGAGATGCTTCAAATGGGGTCATGTAAGATGTTTTACTGCACCCAAATTTACATGCTCGACAAGCTGTGCATCGTTTGAAGCCCCTGGTTGGCTGAAACCAATTTACGGACTTTCTCGTTTCTGGGGAATTTTTGTCTAAATCATTGCCCATCGATCTGCCCCTTCTGAAAGTTATAGTAGGAGAAGGTGACAGGCGTTCTTAAAGAACTATATCTGTTATTACAATTGGCCAGTGTTTCTGTATGATATTTCTAATTTTGCGTTCCTGTCTTGAGTATGTAGTGATCAATCTCGGGCTATCTATAGAATAATTTTCATCTTTTTTCCCAGTGCTGTCGGTTTTCTTCTCAAATAAACTGGATAGTGGACGATCCTGTGCTTTTACAATTGCATCATTTATAATTTGATCGCTATATCCTCTCTTGATGAGTCTAGTCCGCAAATCTTCCTGACAGGTTTTAAAGTTTTCATTATTGCTGCATATTCGTTTTAATCTTAAAATTTCCCCATAAGGTATGTTGGCCAACAAGTGTCTGGGGTGTGAGCTGTTCGCATGGAGCGTAATGTTCCCTGCTGTGGGTTTTCTGAACATAGTACTTTCAAGTCTAGAATTTTCCACATGCAGCCTTACATCAAGAAAGTCAATTTGAGTTGGGTGAATGTGTGACGTAAACCTCAAATTAAAGTCATTAATATTGATGTCTTCAATGAATTTGACTGCTGATGCTAGATCTCCCCGCCATATTAAAAAGACATCGTCAATAAATCTGTAATATGTGGAGATATTCGCATCCAGTTGTTGGCGGTGTGTGCGCCTAAGGACCTGCTCCTCCCACCAGCCTACGTGTAAACACGCATAGCTGTGGGAAAAGCAGGCCCCCATGACCACGCCTCTAAGTTGTTTATATAGAGTGTTGTTGAATAGGAAGAAATTATTGTTAAGGCACCAGCTAATCAGTTCAATTATGACTTTATTATGGCCATAGAACTCTATCGGTCGTGATGAAAGGAAGTATTTAACTGCCTCTAGTCCTTGCTTATGGTCAATACTTGTGTATAAGGATTCTATATCCAGTGTTATTAGATAAGAATCCTCTGTCCAACTTGTCAAGAAATGTCCTGTATCTCTTATATAACTCGGTAGTGACTTAACTAGATCTTGCAGGAAGTGATCTATATACTGCCCAATATTCTCGCAAGCGCTATTCTGGCAGAGATAATTGGTCTCCCCGGTACTGGTGTTACCCCTTTGTGAATCTTTGGGATCAGATACAAAATGGGCAACACCGGATGTCCCTTGAAGAGAAACTTGCTTTCATCATTGGATAGTAATCCTTCCCTTCTCCATTGCATCAATGATTTTTGTAAAGTTTCCCTTGCTCTTTCATATTCCTTAATGGAACTTTTTGATAACATGTACCATCACTTAACTGTTTCTGTGCCTCCATTATATAGTCCTTTTTCGGCCATAACACTAAATTACCGCCTTTATAAGACTTTTTTACGATCACCTCACAGTTATCTCCCAGTTTTTTGACTAACTTGTCTTATGCTAGTTTTCTAAAAAAATTTCCTCGCTGTTGTTTGTTTTTCCTGACATTTGTATTTAACTTTTTCAAATCATTCACAATCATGTCATGGTAGGTATCTATGGCGTCTTTCGGCATTAGGGGCAGAAAACATGATTCATTCTTAAATTGACTTATTCCTGCTCCGTTTTGAAAAAAATCTATTTTGCCAAGTCTTTCCTGTGTAGAAATGTCAACTGGGTCAACTGACCCCTCTGCTGACATTTCTCCATCTTCCCCAAGTAGTTCATGCATAGTAGTAACACCAGCAACATCAGAAGCTCTCAGGGCTTGTGGTGTTGTTACTCCCTCCAGTAACTAAATACGTTATCTAGGTTTTCCAGAATGGGAGCTAGAATGCTACAGTTTTGCTTATAGAAGATGGCTTTGTAGCCATCTGGACCCCTCGCTTTTCCAACCTTCTGCCTACGTATAGCACTGATTATTTGCTCCTTACTGATGGACTTGTTAAGGGATTTGTTCCAAGATTCAGGAATATTGTATAGTTTGAACTATTGACTTGGGGCTGGATTGTCAGATGTTTCCATACATTTTTATTTAAGAATTGAAGTTTTGCAGCAGTCAGTGTCTGAACTTTATGGTAGCCAGTCAGCTAGAAACAATGAAGGAGTTGTGGTTCTGTTGCTCGCACAGGAGTGGGGATATGGGCGAGGGACAGTGAAAGAGATGTAGAGCAAGAAACACTAGGAAGGGGAAAGTAATAAAAGTAAACAAAGTGAGGTTGTCGTAACAAAAGGTATCGATTAGAATAGCAAAGGTATTTTGGTTTATTGCCACCCTCCACCACCCTTTTCTAGTTTAAGCCACTTATATGAGGATAAGTAATGACATTGAAAGCTGACTTAATAATTTATTATCATCCATTTGTTCTTGATTTCTGCGAGAAAAAAATAAATATATATATTTATATATATATATATATAATATATATATATATACATATATATATATATATATATATATATATATATATATATATATTATATATATATTTTATTACCTACTGGCGGTCGCCAGTAGGTATATATAGTTAGGATTTTTTTCCTATGGGATTTTTGAAAATTCTATGTTGAATAACTTTGGCGTTTGAGGACGGAATTGGCTGAAATTTTCTGGAAAATGGAACATTTTGTTTCTGAGCAGCCCCTGAAAATTTGGGGGGGGTTTCGTCAAGCGGGGGCCGAGAAAAAAAGGGGGTCCCAAAACGTGTTTTTAACATTGAGTTTTCCATAGGGCGGTTGGACTCACTTTTAGCTCGAACGGCTGAATGGATTTCCACGAAACTTGGCAAAATTGTAGGGACTGGTAGCCCGATGTGCCTTTGCTATGTCTCAAGATATATGCTCCAGTGGTTTTTACGAAAATTAACTTTGAAAAATATATATTGGGCTACATTGGGCTATATATATGTTGGAGCCCAAATGTAGCCCAATGTAGCCCAATGAAGCCCAATGAAGCCCAATGTAGCCCAAAGATGGCCGCCAGAGACAAAAAAAAACAAATGTAGCCCAAATATCAGCCAGATGTAGCCCAACTATAGCCCAGTGACAGAATGTCCCAGAGTGTTTTAAAGAACAACTAGAACGCTAACAGTCTTACTTATGACAAAAGTATGGCACACCTGAAGTCATCTTGATTGGAATAAAGTGGTAACACTTAATACATTTAATTTGAAAAGGAACAAAATAAGGGGTTTCATTTTGCCATAGAAATGTTATATATATATATATATATATATATATATATATAAATATATATATATATATATATATATTCACTGAAAAAACCATAGGTTATAGACCATATATAGTTAGGAATTCGCATTTACAAAACCTTGAAAATTCACTGAAAAAACCATAGGTTATAAACCATATATAGTTAGGAATTAGCATTTAAAAAACCTTACTTTACTCACACAAAACCATTGAAATTCCATATATAGTTAGTTGTACTAACTATATATCGCGCACCCGCAATCCACTGCTGATCATGTCACATATTACATCATTCATGACATGGTCAGTAACATCACTGATGACATCACTGATGACATCTCAAATGACATCACTGATGACATCACTGATGACATCTCAAATGACATCACTGATGACATCACTGATGACAACATCCAGTGACTGTATGTTTCTGTAAAGTTAAAATATGTCTTACATATTGAAGAATGAGTGGATGTAGAAGTGTCTGAACAAAGGATTTAGTAGGTGCATGACTGACTGTATGAGTGAGTGATTAAATGTGTCTCACTGAGTGCATGGGTTAGTGACTAAACTGTCTTAATTTGTGCATCATTATGTCTGTTGTTCTGTAAACTGCTGCATGTGTTGATCAGTAGCTATATGATTAACTATATGGGTTATTGATTGGTTGCCCAAGTATTTGTATGGGAGACTGAGAGTGTGTATGGGTGGCTGGGAGGTGTATGACTCTCTGCATAGATGTATGGGTTCAAAAGTGCATGTGGAAACAGCTGTATGGGCGGTTGACTGTGTGCATGACTGTATTGGTGAGTGAATAGATATCTCAGTGCTACATGTCAAAGTAAGTACATATGTAAAATACAGTACATGTGAGAGTTGACATATATAAATAACTGTGCATAAGAGCCAGTGAATGTGTGAGTGGCTGTATGGATCATTGTGAACTTGTATCCAGGATTGTATAAGTGAGTAAATATGTTTTAGTATATGTTTGAATAAGTAAGGTGTGTTTAACTGTACAGTTAAGGAAATGGAGGTGTGATTGATTGTTTGCATGACTGACTAGGTGTGTGTGTAACTTCATGGATGAGTGACAATCTGTGAGTCTGTGTTTACACTGAGTGTATCTAAGGGTTCGAGGCATGTGGGCTGCTAAATTCATATCTTAGCATTAGATCGCCGCCTAGTGTTGGGTCCGGATGATCGCACATTGTTGTCCTGGAAGAGTCTTCGAAGTATCCTGAGATAGGTGGCTCCTCCCCTGGACTACAGTGCGCATGGGCATCGGCTCCATCCCCAGATTGTTTTTTTCCGCCATTGGGTTCGGATGCGGTCTCGACTTCTCTCTGTCGGAACCGAGTAAAACTAACTTTTTAAGGCCAAAAGGCCTTGTATTCCTAGCGTCGGTATTGTTTGCGCACGGTCTCGAGTTCTTCCGTCTCTTGGAGTCTGATTCAGCGGAGTTTTTTCACTCTTCGGACATCGAGGCCTTCTCATCGCGACACGACCGCAACTTTTCACCATGGAGCGGAGTCCGTTTAAGTTCTGTCCGCTCTGTGGGTCTAAGTACCCACATATAGACCTGCACCCGGTCTGTAACAAATGCCTTTCACCGGACCATGACGACGGCAAGTGCAAGGCCTGCGCACAATTCAGGTCTAAAAAGACTCTCAAGCTTCGGCGCGCGGTGCGCCTAGAGGCCCGACAAGCGGCCCCGGATCCAGAAAACATCTTCGGCGACCAAGAAGAAGATGAACAGGGTCATCATCTCCAAATTTCCCCACCCGAAACGGAGGTCGAGGCGGATCCGGTAGACGACGACGGAGTCGTGGGTCAAGGCCTTGAATACGACGACGAGGTAGGGGACGTCGAAGAGATTTATGGGGCCGCGGCAGATAGCTCAGGGGACGAGCTATGCCCCGAAGGTTTCGAAGATCACGATCGGGTCACGGGATCGCCAGTTGGCCTTACCCAAGACCCCGTGCCGCAAGCCACGGACCCGCCTTCAGGCCCGGCCACGGACATACTTGCTGGGCAGGCTGGATCGAAACCGAAACCTACGGTATCGACCACACCTAAAATGGCCGACCCGAAAACGAAACCGAAACTTATGGACTCGAACGTCCCTAAAATGGCGGCCGGGCCACAGAAAACTACTGCACCCGCTGCCGCATCGGCTCCATCGGCCTCCGGTCCACAGAAGTCGAAGAAATCGGTCGATTCCACAGGGTCAAAATCTGCGCCAGAGGAGGGCTCCTCTAAAAAGGGTGGTCGGCACGGATCGACCGCTGCGACACCGTCCAAGCACGCCAAGGCCAGCGGCACGGCTCCGGTTCCGACTGGGACTCCGTTAGTCGGTCGCGTAGTGGAGACGGAGGCGACACAAGCACACGGATCGAAGGCTGGCACGTCTGCGCATAGATCCAAGGACTCTGGGTCGGCGGCAGCTGCATCAGCGTCCAAGACTCAGAAAGGCCACCATGAAGTCGGATCCGAGGGGAAGGTCAAGACATCCTCGTCAGCGCCGAAATCCACTGTAAGTGATGCGTCCCTCATCGCCGCTTCGCTACAAAGAATCAGGGAAAAGGACGCTGCTACGTCGGCTCCGATGCCGTCGCCTCAGACGCCGAAGGACACTCCGGCAAAGCCTAAGAGTAAGCTTCTCTTCCTTCTGCCGCCGAAAGAGGCTCCAAAAGCCTTTTCTACGAAATCGACGCCAAAGCCGTCGGATTCTTCTACGGCAGGGGTACCTTCAAGTCGAGTACTCGAATCAGGGGACGATTCTGAGCACTTCATCGACGCAAACACGGGCAAATTAACCCTATACAAGAGGAGGATCACTTCAGAGCCTGTGGACTCCTATGTCATCCCACTAAAGAAGAAAAGGGTTCCTCAGGACGCTTCTAGCCTCATAGAACCTACCCAGCCTCCTCCAAGAAGGAGCCCTACTCCCTCACCAGAACACTCTGAGGGTGAGGGATATGATGAAGATGACCAATACACCTTCCCCATCAATGAACCAGATGCACATCCAGATTCATATGATGACATTGGTGACCAAGGCACCCAAAGTGTGGGGCAAGACCCACAGCCTTTCAGTGCTCGTGCATCCCCAACGGAGGATTCTGCAGGTTTTCATGCACTCATTGAAAGGGCAGCTGCTAATCATGATGTGGACATGCATGCTGACCCAGTGGAAGAGGACTTTCTCTTTGACACTTTTTCAGTCTCTGAAAGAACTGTGAAAACGCTGCCTATGCTCAAGGGAGTCCTCAAGCATGCAGCTGACATCTTTAAAGAACCTACCAGAGCGAGAGTGGTCAATCCACGTATCGAGAAAAAGTACAGACCAGCACCCGCGGACCCTGCATACATTCGGGGACAGTTGCCACTAGACTCTCTTGTGGTCGCAAATGCAAGAAAACGGGCCAACTCGCAGACGACGGGTGAAGCTCCTCCCCCAGACAAGGAGTCCAAGGTGCTAGAGGCAGGGGGCAAAAGAGTAGCTGCGCAAGCTGCCAACTTTTGGCGTATTGCTAATACACAAGCACTCTTAGCATGTTACGATAGGGCGCACTACGACACCCTAGAGCAAATTGTACAACACCTGCCTCCGCAGTTTCAAGAGGCCTCCAAACTGCTTATAGAGGAAGGGAAACTGATCTCCAACGCAGCCATCAAGTGTGCACTTGACGCCGCAGACACAGCAGCTAGGGCGATCAACACTAGCGTCTTGCTGAGACGACAAGCTTGGCTCCGCATATCAGGGTTTAAACCTGATATTCAGACAACCATACTTAATCAGCCAGTCAATCCTGATAGACTGTTTGGTCCAGATGTTGACACCACCCTCGAAAAGATAAAGAAAGACACAGAAACTGCTAAGTCCATGGGAGCCCTACAATCACAACAGTTTCGTGGCAATAATTTTCTTCGCTCAGGTGCACGTGGAGTCACCAGAGGACAAATGGGTCAACAATCGCAATTCTCCAGAGGTGGAGCACAATCCTCGTTCACAAAACAGAACAAGGGAGGTTACAGAAATAACAGCAACAGAGGTCGCGGCAGAGGAAACAACAACTCCCGCTCCTCTACCCCAAGCAAACAGTGACTCTCTGTCACTGACCCCGACCACTTAACACCTGTCGGGGGGAGACTGCAGCAGTTCCTGCCCGTCTGGAGAAACATCACCACAGACAGGTGGGTGCGACAACTAGTCCAGTATGGTTATTGCCTAGAGTTGAAATCCACTCCACCCAACATTCCACCGAGGCAAAGGCCTATGTCCGCAGAGCACTTGCACTTATTGCAGCAGGAAGTAGTGGCGATGCTGCACAAAGGCGCAATCGAGCTCGTGCCGGTGGGAGAGGAAGGCACAGGGGTATATTCCCTGTACTTCCTTATTCCAAAGAAGGACGGATCTCTCAGACCCATTCTAGATCTGCGTCCCCTCAACCTGTACATACTATCAGAACATTTCCATATGCTTACACTGCAACAGATTCTTCCCTTGTTAAACCAAGGGGACTTCTTAGCAACCTTAGATCTCAAGGATGCTTATTTCCACATTCCACTACACCCGTCCCACAGGAAATACCTCAGGTTCACTATCCAAGGCAAGCATTACCAGTTCAAGGTCCTACCCTTCGGAGTCACCACAGCCCCAAGAGTGTTTACCAAGTGTCTGGCGACAGTAGCAGCGCACCTCAGGAGGCGGAACATCCATGTCTACCCCTACCTGGACGACTGGCTCGTTCAAGCCAAGTCGGAACAACAGTGCGCCGCGGACATGTCGACCACCATTCACCTCCTTCACAATCTAGGTTTCTCGTTGAACTACCCAAAGTCGCATCTTCAGCCGGCACATGTCCGGCAGTTTCTAGGTGCGACAATCAATACCCTGACGGCCATGGCTCAACCAAACCAAGTCAGGATAGACAGCATGCAGTCTCTAATCCAGAAGTTCAGACCACAACACTCGCTTCCAGCGAGAGTGTTCATGCAATTGATAGGCATGATGGCCTCCTGCATCTTCATAGTCCCTCACGCACGGTTACATATGCGCCCGCTCCAGGAGTGCTTAGCAAATCAGTGGACACAGGCTCAGGGAAATTTAACAGACCTAGTGTTGGTTACCAGTCGGGCATTCGACTCTCTGCATTGGTGGACTCCACACAACCTTTGCAAGGGCCGACTGTTCCAGGAGCCAGTGCCACAGATTATCCTGACAACGGACGCATCTCTCCATGGATGGGGAGCTCATCTGCTCACTTACACAGTGCAGGGACTATGGACAACGCAGCAACAGAAGATGCACATCAACTATCTGGAATTGATGGCAATCTTCATGGCGATCAAGTCCTTCATCGTACATCTGTGCAACAAGGTAGTGTTAGTCCGGACGGACAACATGACCGCGATGTACTACATTCAAAAGCAGGGAGGCACCCACTCGCCACAGCTGTCTCATCTGGCTCAGAGCATGTGGAAGTGGGCCATTCAGAGGAACGTTTTCCTCATGGCAGAGCACCTCCCGGGAAAGGACAATCAGATGGCGGATCTGCTCAGCAGATACAGCCATCAAATGCACGAGTGGGAGTTACACCCATCTGTACTCCACCCGTACTTCCAGCAGTGGGGTCATCCGGTGATAGACCTGTTTGCCACAAAAGAAAACGCAAAATGCCAACACTTTGCCGCCAGGTTCCCTCACCCACAGTCGCAAGGGAATGCGATATGGATGAACTGGTCAAGCAAATTTGCGTACGCTTTTCCGCCAGCCCCTCTGATACCGCTGGTGGCAAGAAAGCTAAGGCAGCACGCGATGACTCTCATCCTGGTTGCTCCAACGTGGGCTCGCCAAGCATGGTACACCACGTTCCTCGAACTCTCGGTGGTGCCGCATCAAAGACTGCGCCTCACGCCCAGACTTTTGACGCAGAACCATGGAGAAATTCAGCATCCAGATCCGCAACAGCTCAACCTGGCGATCTGGCTCCTGAAGTCCTAGAGTTTGGATACCTTAACCTACCTCCGGAATGCATGAACATCATCAAGGAGGCAAGGAAGCCAACTACCAGAGCATGCTATGCTGCGAAATGGAAGCGTTTTGTCATTTACTGTACAGCCAATGACATCAACCCGCTAGATGCATCTATCCCTGACATCATTTGCTATCTGTTGCATCTTTACAAGTGCAATCTAGCGTACACTTCCATTCGGATACATCTATCCGCCATAGCGGCTTATCTTCAGAACAGGCAGCATCTCTCTGTCTTCAGAGTGCCTGCCATTAAAGCTTTCCTTGAAGGTCTGAAACGAGTCATTCCCCCAAGAACACCACCAGCTCCGGTGTGGAACCTCAATGTGGTCCTCACCAGACTGATGGGACCACCTTTTGAGCCACTGCACTCGTGTGAACTCCAGTTCCTAACGTGGAAAGTAGCTTTCCTAATAGCTATTACGTCACTGAGGCGTGTTAGTGAGCTACAAGCGCTCACAATCCAAGAGCCTTTCATTCAAATTCATCCAAATAGAGTAGTGCTACGCACTAACCCCAAATTCCTTCCGAAGGTGGTGTCACAGTTTCATCTCAACCAAACTATTGACTTACCGGCATTCTTTCAAAACCCACAAACAGTGGCGGAAAGAATGCTCCATACCTTAGACGTACGGAGGGCGTTGATGTACTACATAGACAGGACACAACCCTTTAGAAAAACAAAACAACTTTTTGTTGCCTTCGCACCACAACACAAAGGCAACCCTATTTCCAAAGCAGGAATAGCCAGGTGGATTGTTAAGTGCATCCAAATATGTTATCAAAAGGCCAAGCGCACTCTAACGATACCGCCAAGGGCGCACTCCACACGCAAATTGGGGGCGTCCATGGCTTTCCTAGGGAACATTCCTTTAGAGGACATTTGCAGAGCAGCCACGTGGGTTACACCACATACCTTTACAAAACACTACTGTGTTGATGTGCATTCCAAGCAGCAAGCTGCTGTAGGACAGGCTGTTCTCAAGACACTCTTTCAGGTTTCTGCAGCTGGCACGGGCAACCGCCGCTGATGGAGGGACTGCTATGTATTCTATGCTAAGATATGAATTTAGCAGCCCACATGCCTCGAACTGAATATGCTACTTACCAGTATGCATCTGTTCTTGGCATGTAGGGCTGCTAACATTCATATCGCCCACCCTCCTCCCCGGTGCCTGTTGCAGCTGCAGATATACTATTGTATTCAGACATTAGCATGGACATCCTTTACACTTTTCACTCCATCTTCTGCCACAATGGCGAAAAACAATCTGGGGATGGAGCCGATGCCCATGCGCACTGTAGTCCAGGGGAGGAGCCACCTATCTCAGGATACTTCGAAGACTCTTCCAGGACAACAATGTGCGATCATCCGGACCCAACACTAGGCGGCGATCTAATGCTAAGATATGAATGTTAGCAGCCCTACATGCCAAGAACAGATGCATACTGGTAAGTAGCATATTCATTATATTAGAGTCTGAAGAGGTTCATCGTATTATCACATGAATGATGTCATCAGTGATGTGATCAGTAATGTCAAATGAGATGTCATCAGTGATGTCATTTGAGATGTCATCAGTGATGTCATCAGTGATGTCATCAGTGATGTCACTGACCATGTCATGAATGATGTAATATGTGACATGATCAGCAGTGGATTGCGGGTGCGCGATATATAGTTAGTACAACTAACTATATATGGAATTTCAATGGTTTTGTGTGAGTAAAGTAAGGTTTTTTAAATGCTAATTCCTAACTATATATGGTTTATAACCTATGGTTTTTTCAGTGAATATATATATATATATATATATATATATATATATATATATATATATATATATATATATATATATATATATATATATATATTATATATATATATATTATATATATATGTCCACCAATTCGCAGGCTCCTTCTTGGGATAAGTCCCGTCGTCGGTTGGTGCAACGCCGGCCAGAGCCCAACGCTGGCAAAATTAACTTCTGTTTGCTTGCATATAAGAATTGCACACTCGGAGGCTAAGTCCAAATTAATCCAAATGTTTTTTTTTTTTTTTATTAACGCAACACTGCTACGCATTTCGACACCGTGGTGTCTTGATCACGCAATACTATGCAGTATAACACACCGTGCCTAAATACATTCTTTCATTTCCACAGTAAACATAGAAAAAGGATTAAACTAGTTTCACGGCAATCTCCTCCTCCTGTTGTAAATACATATTTGTCCGCCATTTTAAAGTGGTGTACATATATTTTAAAACACATTATTCTTCATGTGCTTTCTTACAAGACAATGGTTCATAATTTGTTATCATGAAATACATTATAATAATTCATTTTAAATGAAAAAAGAGGGGACTAAAAACACATAAACTTCATTGTGCTACCCGATCTCTAAATTCATAGCGGTATTTAACCGACTCATTGCTATATTAGTCCACTTACCTGGCTATTTATTTTAAACCGTATGTGTCTGCAGACATAAATTATATCGGCTTAGTATATGCAAGCAAACAGAAATATATATATATATATTGTTAAATGGTGTAAAACCGTTCAGTAGTTCCTGAGAAATTAAAAAAAAAGTCAAAAAATGAATTTCCCATAGGAAACTTTAGACACGGCTACAGCTGGAACTGCTGAACGGAATTACCCCCAATTTGGCAAAATGGTAGTGCTTGCTTCAGAAAGCGCCCTTTTTTTAAATGGTGTAAATCCGTTCAGTAGTTGCTGATAAAATTAAAGAATAAAAGTTTCGATATATAGAGGCGCGGTGGATCCGCGCACCCTCCCGACCACGAGCTTTAGTCTAATTGGCTGTCAACACTCCAAACAAGTAAGTGTTGGCAGCCATCTTGTGACTCGGTAGAACCGAATCACAAGAAAAGAGAAAAAGAAACACGAAAAACAAGAAAAGGGGGCAGGGTAGAAACACCCTGACCCCCTAGACCTGCATAGGTTGTCGTTCAAGGACCCCCAGGGCCCAAAAAAGCATTTAAAAAAAAAGAATTGGCCAAATTCGCGCTGGGTGCGCGAATCCGGCCGAGAAAATTAAAAAAACGAAGCGTGGACTCCCGCGCTTCATTGTATTGAAGCCCCGGGTGCGCCAGGTATCGGGGCCAGTGAAAAGAATGTGTGGGGAGCTCCAATCCCCCTCACACTGCCCCGGGGACCGCCACCTCCCCGGGGCTTCATTTTCAATGGGTGGGACCTCCAAGGCCCCCCCAAGCCCTGGGACTTTTATTGATTATTTTGCGACGGGCACATGCCCTCCCCCCTGCCCCGGGGACCGCCACCCCACACAGGCTTTAAAGAAAGAAAATACACCTGTGTGGGGGAGTGCGGGGGGGTGCTCGAGCCCCCCCACACGCCACGGGGACCGCCACCTCCCCGGGGCTGTGCAAACGTTGGGAGGGGGGCCTCCTGGAGCCCTTGATGGACCTGGGGACCGCCACCCCCCAGGGCCGGCTACTGTAGTGTCCCGGGGTGCCGATCCCTGGGACACTGCTGTTTGCTATGGCAGGGCGGGAACAAACTGTGGTTTGGGTTTTGAAAGCGAGAGCAGGAAACCTGCTCTCGCTTTCAAAAATCAAACCACATTGCTTTTCCACACGGGGAGCTGCTGACATGCATGTGGAAAAGCAATGCCGGCTCCCGCAGGACGCGGGAAGCCGGCAGGTACCGCGGGGGCATTGGGGCCCCCCCCCCAAGGTCCCCAACGAAGAAGCCAGGCCCAGTGGGGTTGGGGTCCAGGGGCCAGAAGTGGCCTAGGAGGGGGGCCACACGGCCCCCCTCCATCAAAACATAATAGTAAATAAATAATAGAGGCACAGCCCTGAGGGATGGGGTCCCTGGGGCTAATAATAGAGGCCTCAGGAGGGGGGCCACGCAGCCCCCTACCTAGATTTAAATAACAATAGTTTTAAAAATAATTATGGCCATGCCCCGGGAGATGGGGTCCTCGGGGCCGAAATTGGCCTCAGGAGGGGGGCCACGCCCATTTACATAAAAAAAAAAGGGCAAGGTTCTGGGGTTGGGGTCCCCAGGGCCCAAAAAAAGGAAAGAGGAGGGGGGCCACACAGCCCCCTTCTTAAAAATAAAAAAAATTGCTATGTTTCGGATAGGCTCCGCCCCCTCCAGGCAGCACTCAGCAAATGCGCCCCCTGGCACGTTGTAAGTTGGGGACTTAATTCCCCTTGAATACTGAGGGTCCCTGGGGGCCAACTAGCCCACCAGGTACCTCCAGTATGCGCCAGGTGAGGTTTTCAGAGGCCACGCCCCTTTTTGCACCTCTCTGCAACACAGCTCTGTGGCGCTTACTGGAGGTACCTGGTGGGCTAGTTGGACCCCAACGACCCTCAGGATTCAAGGAAACTTAATCCCCCAACTTAAAATGCGCCACGGGGCTCATTGCACAGTGGCGAAAGGAGGGGGCTGGGCCTGTGGTGCGTTTTAAGTTGGGGAATTAATTCCTCTTCAGTCCTGAGGGTCCCTGGGGGTCAACTAGCCCACCAGGTACCTCCAGTAAGCGCCAGTGCGCTGTGTTACAGTGAGGTGGCCAGGCCACGCCACTTTTTACATCTTTCTGCAATGCAACTCGGTGGCGATTACTGGAGGTAGCTGGTGGGCTAGTTGGACCCCAGGGACCCTAAGGATTCAAGGGGGCTTAATACCCCAACTTAAAACGTGCCACGGGGTGCGTTTGCACACTGGTAAAGGGAGGGGGCGGGCCTGAGGTGACGTGTGCAAACACGCCCTGTGGCGCTTTTTAAGTTGGGGAGGTTATGACCTTTGGTAACATCTCTCCAGAATGGTCCCCGACGTGGTGGCCTACCCAGATGGGTCCTCCCCCGGTCCCAGTCGCAAAGGTCAGGAATCTTGGAGTGATCTTTGATAAACACCTATCTTTTAAACATCATGTAAACAAGGTTGTCTCAGCTGCCTTCTTTATGTTGAAAAAGATAAAGAAACTGCTACCGTACCTACCAGCATCAGCTGGAAAAACACTAATCACCATCTTAGTGTTTTCCAAGATTGATTACGGAAATGCCCTCTTTTTCCAACACTCATAAATACATTCTGAACAAGCTCCAATCTGTTCAAAATATGGCAGCTAGAATCCTTCTCAACATTCCTAGGCGCCAGTCCATCTCGGCAGCTATACGCCATCTTCATTGGCTAAGAGTGGAGAGCAGGATCAAATTTAAAGCCTTATGCATTGCCTATAAGGCCATTCATCATACTGGCCCGAAGTATCTAAATGAGGCATTTCAGGTGTATACCCCTATAAGGAACTTAAGATCAGCAGCTAGTTGTCTACTATCTGTTCCCCGAACAAGAACTACCACCTGGGGTGACAGACGATTCCTGGTAGCAACTCCCAGATTGTGGAATTCACTCCCCTCACATATCAAAACCGCCCCAACTCTTATTTGCTTCCGTAAGGCCTTGAAGACTTGGCTCTTCAATCAATAAGTTTGTGTGCTGATCACTGTATCCTAAAGTATCTTACTGCGCCTAGACACCCTAGGGTATTAGCTGCGCATTAAAAATCCCATAAATAAATAAATTAAGTTGGGGAATTAATTCTGCTTCAATCCTGAGGGCCCCTGGGTGTGTTGAATTGATTGCAAATTACCCATAGAGCTCGTTTAAACACAAGAGTATGACTCAGAATGTAATTATGCCTACAGGTTGAATAAGGAACCGTTATATGTGTCTTGCACTCATCTAGATACCACATGAGGGTGATTATTCATATAATACAGTCGTTTCTACTTGAGGTATGTATACTCAGGTTTGTTTCTAAAAGATGATCTTGCCAAAACTGTAGAAACTGATTACTCTGTGGTTTGCATTATCTTTTTAAACCATAATTTATCTAGGTAATTTGGTAGTTCCTGCATTTTATGATTTGTGACAGCATGGCAGATTCTAGTCTTCAAAGTTTTAAACACTAACCTTGTTCGTTTGTATTGCAGCTCACAAAAGCCCATCGACAAGGTCACATGGAGAAAGTGGACTGGTTGGACAGACTGACCTTTAGAGAAATCGAAATGATCAACGAGGTGGGTCATTCTTCATCTTCTGATCCTGGTCAGGGGCTGGGGAACTTTGAAGTTTTTCAGTTCCAAGAAGGCTTCTGTTTTATTGGATATAGGAAGTGGAAGTCTTGGACCGTGGACACTGTGTCTCCGATGTCCTCTGAAGCTAAAATAGAGCCAATTAATACAAAAAATAATCACCCTACGGGCATATTTTTTTATTGAATTTCTCATTCAAGACATTTTCAGTGTTACAACAAAAGTGCTATTTAGAAAATGTCTTGCATACGCCAACAATGTATATTGTGCATTCACATTGCTCTCTCAATACCTTAAATGCTTCTGTTTTCATAATAAACAATGTATATGCTTTACCTCTGGCATATACTCTTCAACTGGTTTGCCTAGACCTTTTTACATTACTAGAACTCATAATTGTAAAAATTGCTTCAAACAAGGAGGAGCTTCTGAGTGTAGTACTTCAAAGGTCAGTGTGGAAGACATTTGTTGTACAATGTGCTTTACGGCCATTCAACTTGACTGAGTACTAAACTACAAAGGTCTACTGAACTAGGTACTAAACTGCAAAGAGTCTAGAGTGCTAGACTGGTGCAAATGATATGAGATTTATCACATGCAAAAAGAAAAATTGATGGGCAGAATGCAGAGCAATGTCATAAATTCACCCCAGTACATAGATCTGGGCCTAAATCCACCGTTCTTTGATCCTAGGTGGGATGGGTATGCCCAGACGTGGGTCCCGTGCTCACTTCACCACTGGATTCAAGCTAGCTGGGCTGATGAAGGGTGATGCCCCGAAATCGGTCCCAGGATGCTTGTTTCCGGTCAAGGGAAGACCTGGCTTGGCAGTTCGGGCTGGACTGTTCCCATAAATAACAGGGTCAAGACTGATTTGCATATGGCTTGCTCCAAACTGGGGTGGCATGTTGAGCAAAAGATTGATGGATTAAACCCAGATACTTGTGACTGGAGGTGAATGTTTAATTGTTCAGCATTCCTTCCATCAATTGTTCCCTTTGCATGAGATTTATCACAGCACATAGATTATGTTAAATGATTGGATTTTAACAATTTCAAGAATATTTTTTCAGTCCTTAAAATAAAAATGGTACAAATAGTAAAAATACGTACTGTGTTTAGTTCAAATACTGCTTCTAATGGATATTAGGGCCTGCCGACTTCTTGAATGGACCTTTTGCCAAGTGCCAGACTAGATCTGGAAAATGTCTCCCATTGGAAGTGATGTTGCAAGTACATGTGAGATGTTTCTCTGTCTATTTTTTTCCTTCTTTGATATGATTTCGTTAAAAAAATAAGACATTATTCCTCACCCGCAGTTCTCTTGCTTGAAACTTTTGAGAGGTAGTGTAAACTAATATCGGGGACATATACTAAGTTCCACGGGTTCCGCTGCACTGACCATTGCTTCCACTTAAATTTTAACAATTTTAGTGGATTCTACTTCGACTCTGATGACTTCTGCTTTGACTTTGAGGCCGTCTGAGCCCACATCCATCATTTCTAGCAGCGTTAAACTGTTTTAGAAGTAAACTTACAGCATATACCAGTGACGTTGCAGTCCAGACTGAAGATGTTAAGTCTACAATGTTAGATATCTGAAATGAGGCCATTCAATTTCAATTGCTTTGGGATAGCATCTAAATATTCATAAAACTCAAATAATTGAAAATTATGATATAGGTATGAGTGACCCTCACATGGCTAGGTATGCCTTTATAGGGGTCAGGTGGCTAAAGTGGGGTAGGTGGTTTAATTAAATTATGAAACAATAGTAAAAAAATTACACTGTTAAGATAGTCATTGTATTTGAATGTTAGTATTCTTTGCTTCTACATAAGCTATTCAGAGCAGCCTTAACTTCTGCTCGTTAACAGACCCAAACTCTTTCTTTGTATGGATTGGACTTGGAAACCTAAAGTTCTATTTGGGAGTTACAAGGGGGCTCGAATGAATATCAAATCTTTGTAAATCTTGCATGTAAGAAGGGGTTGGTATTTGCCTGATTTTGCTTATATTTTTGACTAGTCATGGGTAAGTCATCGTAACCATAAACAGAACCACCTCTGATGGTGAGGCACCACCCATTAGTGTCTTGGTAGTGATTTAGTTAGTGTTTGTTTTTAAATGTAGTGCCCCCAGGTTTTCAAACTGTTACATGAAAGATCTTACAGTCAGAACTGCAGATATATGGCGGGCCTGGTATAGGTCTGTAATATCATAAGATATTGCTGTTTTATACCTTTGCAGGATATTCCTTCGTCCCCAACATGTGCCAGAATCAAGTTTGCTGCACATGGGATGTCTGAAGGTCTTGTTAAAGTGGGTCAGATGTTTCACAATCGTGTATTGTTGTCCTTCTCTGACATCCAAGATTAATTTGAGATGCCCAGAACCGTTTTTCTCAAATATCTGAAGATGATGGACTTTTGACGAGTTTTGTGGGCCTAAATTTAACCTGGTAAAATCCCCTCAATGCACTCACTGATAGCAGGGCGCTCTGAACTTACGTTTACAGGGATATGCCAATTACTCCAACAGACATCTCCTGGTGATGTTGAGGGTATGGCCAATTCCCAGCAGTATCTCTAAACCACCTGCAATGGGCAACCATATAAACATTTTAAGCAGACTGTGAATAAAATATAACAATGGTCTGTGGAAGGCGAACTGGTCTTGGGAGTTTCTCAATCACTCTCATTCTTCTATTCACACCACGCTCTCGGGCAGTCTCTTAGACATTTCCACTCTTTTTCTCCCCGTATCTTTCTGAAACACTCAATGTGTGTATCTCACACCTCATCTCTTTCCTCTTCTGCACCCTCCCAAAAACGTACTTCCTTGCATCTCGTTCACTTCATGACCTCTACTCACAATGCACACACTCACCTGTAAGCACTCCATTTTCTGTAACTAGCTCTGTCAATTTTTCACAGCTGTATATCTCCTTTACAGGCTTTCACCTATAATCATAATTACAGCTGACACACCTGAGCACTGCTCATTGCTCTCTGCAGAGACGCTAAGGATTAAACGAGCATGTGTTCTGAACTCCTTTATGACCAACAGATAAGCACTTTGAGAAATTCCTACTACATTTGACCTGAACTCCACAGCTGTGAATCACGGCCCACTCACAACCTGAACTCAAGCAGCTACATAGAGGCACTCTCTTCACACTGCGCACTACACATTGGGTATTCTGTTACATAAAAAATGGCAAAAACACAACATGCTGGAAAACGTTAGACCTGACAACCATGGTGTGGTATTCCCTCAAACCTTTTGCCTTCACGCCTCCTAATTTTCTTAATCAGTTTTTGTTGGCTTTAGGACTCTGTGCACTTTACCACTGCTAACCAGTGCTAAAGTGATTGAGCTCTCACCTTCAAACATGGTAACATTGGCCTACACCTAATTGGCACATTTAATTTGCGTGTAAGTCCCTAGTAAATGGCACTACATGTACCTAGGGCCGAGAATTTAAATGCTACTAGTGGGCCTGCAGCACTCATTGTTCCATCCACTAAAATAGCCTTTTAAATCATGTCTCAGGCTTGCCAATACAGCCTGTAGTGCAGTTTTAAACTTTAATTTCCACCTAAAAACATAAACCTTTTGCCAGGCCTATACCTTTCTTTTTAATACTTATAAGGTCACCTCTAAGGTAGAGTCTACAGGCTGATAGAGCAGGGTGCATTGTATTTGAAAAGTAGGACGTGTGTGTACGTTTTGCATGTCCTGGCAGTGACAAACTCCTAAAGTCGTAAATTGTAAGTCCTTTCACTACTATTGACTAACACTGGGTTACCTCATTACATTTAATAAGTGCTAACTTTAGATTGGGAGCAGGAAGAGATATATATTGTTTACGCTTAAATGAATTATAATTTACAATCCTCTTTAATGGGGAAGTCGGATTTTATGTTCCCATACCGAAAATGCCAATTTAAAAAAGTTATACTTTTCTTGTCCCAACTATTTGTGCCTTCTGTTAGTGTCCTGAGTCACATGACTGTGAATGTCTCTGCTGTTGGAGTTTGTGTATTGTCTCCAGATAGTAACACAAACAAGGCTTAGGTGTGTATAGGATGGACCATCCTGGCAAGATGTCCGCGGAGGTGCTGCACGCAGCCCCACTTACCCCTCAAAAGGCTTTGCCTCCTGCACGCACAAAGGAATCTGACACCAGGCCAGTTTGGAACCTTGGCAGGGGAAAGGAAGCACTTTCCTGAATGAGATGTGGGGGTAGGGCTGTGAGTTCCTCCCTGGTATAAACATTGGACCTCCAGAGCCACTCATCAGAACATTCTTGGATATTTGAAAGTTACAGAAGGACTGCCCTGCTCCTTGAAGGACTGCCTTGCTATCTGAGAAGATAGACTGGACCTGCTAGCCTTCATCCCAGGTGAACCAGAACGACTCCAAGGGTTAGTTGGCGGACCTCCTGTGTGAACTACAGGGACACAGCAAAATTCTAAGGCCTCCCTGCATCTGCCCTGCTGACCTTTTGCAACTGGACCTACAGCTGGACCTGCCTGCCAGGCTATTCCTTCGTCCCCAACATGTGCCAGGATCAAGTTTGCTGCACATGGGATGTCTGAAGGTCTTGTTAAAGTGGGTCAGATGTTTCCCAATCGTGTATTGTGGCCATTCTCTGACATCCAAGCCTGTACTGGCATCAGTCCTGAGGTTCCTCCCAGTTCCTGGACCCTTGGCTCGAGTCTAAGTACTCCTCCCTGCGAAACTGAAGAGTTCATTGGAACCAATGCAGAGTGATGGCAAGACCGCTTATCACGGCACCTTGCCGCTCCTCATCTGCAGCTTCATGAGAACCGATCCAGTACAGCGCAGGACCACACATCGGGACACCACGCAGCACTTGATCGGCAGCTTCTCCGGAACCAATGGAGCTTGATGCAGCCCAGTGCAGCACCTCGAAGCTCCTCATCGGTGTCTTCATCGGCATCGATGCAGCGCGACGCAGACTCGCTCAGGACCTCACATCTCCACACCTGTGAAACTAAAGTACAACTCCCAGCAGTCCTTGTTTCAGGGTTTATGTACTATTTCTTCATATCAGAGGTCATGTGCACAAAGGACACCGCTATATACCTGCCTGACCTCAGGCAGGTATATAGCGGTGTCCTTTGTGCACCCAAGGGCACTTGACTCGTCAAAGGCACGCCAAGACTTAAATATTGCCGAGAAACGCTGCCTGAAGTCAGACCAGTGGGCCTGATGAGAGCACTTCTTAGAAGCCCGCTAGAGAGGTTTTCCTAAGGTGAGAGGCATTTGTAATCCAGTATCCTATATATAATCAGGTTGCTCTGAAGCAGAGGAACCCTTGTGTTAAGAGCTCTAGCTTAAAAGCGCCTCTCGTGGTTCATTGCTTAAATAGAGGCTGCTGCTCTGCTACCTTAATTAATTGCAGGGCCCTAGTAAACCATCGGCTCAGGAATTGATATCCGAGAAATGCTGACATTTTGTTGCTCTAACTGAAACGTGGCTACCCTAATCCTTCTCCGGCCTTGCAGTTACTTTAGTAATAAGTTATATTATTTGTTATAAAGAATACACTGTTTCAAGAGGTGGAATTGTTCTTGTTTTCAATTAAAATCTTCAGGTGTTATGCATTATTTCTTAGCATTCAGCTACTCCTCATTTACCGATCTGTCAAATTCTTAAAGAGAATTTTGACTGCGTCCTAGAAGTCATTACCCAGGTATCCTTAAATAAAGTATAGAGTGGTGTTCGAACACAATAGAAAAGTGCCAGGAAAATGCTGAGACCAAGTCAGGTCCTCCTGCCGAGTCAATCATATAATTGACAGAACCATCACAATCTCAGAAATATTTGCAGTGTGTTGGACAGGCCATTACTTACGGCGCGGAGGAACTGAGCTCTACATTATGCAAAGGATACTCTGCAGCGATGATCTTTTGGATCTCTCTTATGATGCTGTTGATCACAAGCTCCTTATTATTAGTCTTAACGAAGTAGGCATCAGTAGTACAGTCCTTGAGAGGTTCATCGCCTTTCTTCATTGTAGGACTCAAAGGGTAACAGGATCTAACTTTTTTCTGAGGATTCCCATTTTAACTTCGGGAGACCGGCTGGGTTCATCCTTTTTCCCCACTACTTTTTAACATATATGTTCACTGACAGCCTTAATTCAGTCTTATGGCTGCAATCCCTACTCATTCACTGATAATACTCAGGTCATGATTCGCCTAGGTCAACACTTAAAATCACCCTTACCTTAGCTTCGTGTCTTTTTGAACGACATCTATCTAGTGTTGAATGATATAGAAAAGCCTGTTTTTCTGAGTGTTCAACCCAGATCTTTTTGATTTTTTTGTCGACCTGATGTTAATGTTATTTTACTGGTACTATGACTTCTGTTCAGTGCCACCATGAGTGTGTATGTTTGTGCTCAAATGGGTACGGTAAAATTGATTTCATGCAACTATTTAACGCTCCAATGAGGCCATTGTAAGTTGCCGCAGAAATTGCACCAGTGGTGTGGAAATTAAATATTATAGTAGGACTGCAGTGTGTAAGTGTACCACTCCTACATCTAAAAACAATATTTAGCTGCCAGGAGCACCAGTGTGCTATGGCTGGGTTGCAGTTTAAATGTATTGGAGAAAAGAAAGAAAAAATGCCTATGCCATGGAGGGAAAAACTGTTTTACCTATTAATAAGTCAGTATTAAAGTGTGCCTTGTAAACTTGCAGGGCTGGGTGTACAATATATAAAAGTGGAAATGGAAATCGTGTGTCCTCACAGTGATTTACTATCCCAAAGCTGTTTTTAGTGTGTAGGTCAAACTAGATTATCCATAAACAGGCCTTTGCATAATTAAAACCACTATTTTAGACCTTAGCCTGGAAAATTGCTATCAGTATGATCGAAAGTTTTTCCCACTTGGTTTTCCCAGACTCATTTCTTGGTTAAAGTAGATTTTGATAACTTTTGTAGAAAATTAGCTTTATAAACATGTACTTTGTGCTGCCTGATACACAACTGGCTTGGATTAAGTTTAGTCCCCGCACCTCACCTTCTGAGGCCTAATATACATTCCTGTGTTGAGTTAAAAACCTTCCTTTCCATAGCACTGCAGCCTAGGTTCAGCTCGAGTAACTGGCTTACTAACAGGGATTATCCATCTCTAAGGGAGGGAGAAACGGGTGGCAAAATAAAGGACACGTGACCTCTTTTTACTTGTAACTTCCTAATGGGGCTGACCGGATCTGCTCCCATTCATTGTGAGAACCGTCTTGAGACTTTGGCTCCAGTCGTAGTATGGAGAAAATCAGTTCTTGGCCCTGACATAGAGAGAAGACCTCATCTAAATCGGTGACTGATTTAGGGAGAGCAGAGCACTTTCTGACGGAAAAAAGGGTTAGTGTTTTTGGAAGTAGGGCATAGGAGTTCGACATAGCATGAGAAAGTAGACGGACTTGGTGGGGGAAATCTCCAGTCCCTGAGTGGTACGCAGGATATGACTGGCACCCGACCACCACTTGCCATGAACATCCAAGGACCTGGAAGGATTACTTCTGAAAAAGGAGATTCTGTTGGAAGAAAGAGGACTGAAGGACCCTTAAAACTTTCTGGTATTTAGGGACATCTTCTGCAAGGGTCAGGTGGCTGGCCTTTTGTTTGCCTGTTCCTGTGACATAAAAAGGAGCAGGATTCCTGTCTCCTAAACGGTGCAACTGAACACAGAGGACTCAACCTTGCAGGAGCCACGACTAGAAAGAGACTTGGGGCCGTGAAGCCTGTGCTGAAGATCTGATGATTGCAGGAGTGACCCTAAAGAACTTTTCCAGCAGTTGGGGAAAACTGGGAGTTAGTAATTTTTCCACCTCCAGAGCATTTTGACTGAATGCTGCGGTTTGCCAACGTAGGTTGTATCCGAGGCAGGCAAGCAAACCAGGTTTGCTCTGCTCAGAGCTTTTTGCTGCAATGAAAACAGGTCATCTAGCCCTCACTGTAAAGCTATCAGATCTCATGGAGCCCTGCATGGCTACTGCTTTCAGTGTTGACCGGCTTCAGAATTTTGAGAACCAAGAACTTTCTGAAGGTAAAACGTTGGACCAGGATAAGGCAAAAGTATATCCCAGCAGCAAATCGATGAAGGTTGCTTAAACATTGAGCTTTGTCCAGCTCTTTGCTTTTGCGCCAAAACCAATGGCATTAGTGGCTGTTCGATGATGACTTTGAGGAACCCGCCGCACTGGCTTCAGCCTTGATCCTTGCCCTCTTGAGGAATCTGACATCTAAAAAGTAGACTGTGTCAGAAGGTAAAATCTTTGACTGGCACGACCAGCTTGGTGTCAATTTTTAGTCTTTTTGGTTAATCAAATTTATCAATAATATTGTATTATTTGTGTGACCTTTAAAATTGTTGGAACCACTTAAACGTACCAAGCTTCCTCTGGGGAATAGCCTGCAGCTTGTGCCATATCGACCAGGGGTTGAGCATATAGTCACTGAGACTTATGTTGAGACCCAACCACGGTGTGTGTTATTAAGTTGGTAAGTGTACCACTTTTCAAAATTAATAATCCACTTTCTTTTAGATGACTTCTATTTTTTTTAATTTGAAAGCAAATAAAACAGGTCTAATTGTTTTTGTGAAAAAGATTGTTGTCCTTCAGCCTAGGATCCTCAAAATCTCCAGAACAAAAGGAAAAAATGTGGGAATCACTATAGATACCAATTTATCATTGTGTCTTGACTTCAATACTTTGTGTTGTTCAGCAATCACGTTACATTTGCTTTTTTGGGCCCGGCTTACCGCCCCAAAAAATGCCTTCTGCAGTTGTTTCTGGCTGTGTCTTCAAAACATGACTACTGAGTATGCGAATTACAAGCCTCACTACAAAACGTTTGGTTAAAAAATAAAGCGTACAAAATGCATTGTATAAATAAATATGTTTTTGAAGCACAGGATAAGCTTCATGGGTTACCCTTAGAGCAAAGAATGTATTTCAAATGTGTTTGTCTTGCTCACAAAGCATTCCACTCTGCAGACACTCAGTGCTCATCTAATTTAATCCAACATTACAAGCATAGCTACAGCCTTATTTATCATTGTGTCTTCAGATATTTGGGGCCAAGTTCTAGAAATCTCATTTTAACCACAACTTAGACCATGCATCACCTTACTTTCTAATAGGCTCTTGAACCCACCTATCCTCTAGTGGTCAATTTTCCTGGTCAGTTTTGCGTCTTTAAGCGCCATGATATCTGTGTTTAAGCGCACTTCATATTCACAGTAAGTTAAAAAGAGTAATTTCGATTCTCCCGGTTGAATAGATAGAGGTTGCAGTGACCATGCAGATAAACTAGACTATTTGAATCTAACAGTCGGACTGCCTAATGTAGCGTCTTCCCCAGTCCTGAAGCATGCGTATAAAAAATACTCCCCACAGGAGCTGCAGTCAAACACTTCTTTATTCCTCAGCATACACTCATGCCCTGCCCAGTGTAGCATGTTGGTGTTATACGCATTAGGACGCTCGTGGTTCTGAGACAGACTCTGAACAGGAACTACGTATATGTGCAGAGGTGTTAGGGTGTGGTTAATGTTGAGTCTGAGATAATGTTCAGTATGTGAGTGCAAGCTGGGGAATAAAGAAGTGTTTAACTACAGCTCCCAGGTGGCGTAATGTATCTGTATGCTCCAAAGTCGCAACACCAATTTCATCATGCTTCACATTAACCACACCTTAACACCTCCCATCGCATTTCATGCTTACTCTTCAAAGTCCGCGAAGTCCCACAATACGCTACACCCACTAAATGCAGAGATACCTCTAATACAGAGATACCATGGTTGGACTTTATTTTCTTCCACTGTTTGTTTTGTTCATGGGCTTAAGTGGATCTTGGTCGTGAGGGGATTGTTTTTAATTGATGGATTTCATACAGTAACTAATCCATTTTGTCTCCTTTTAGAGTGAGAAACGAAGTTCCAATTTCATGTACTTGATGGTTGAATTTCCCTGCGTAACAAGTGATAGTAAAGAATATGCGATTGTATACTATGAGAAGGTGGGTAACTTGTGAATTTCAAGTTTGTGTAATGCGTTTATTTGATTCTCTGCCTGTAAACAGCTTTTCAGTTGATAAAATTATTGTTTTCATATGTGCCGTAATCAGAAATACAATTTTTTATCAAATTTGAAATACAACGAGGATTTTTGTATTGATAATTTGTAAATTTGTTGCTGCTGCTGAAAATCTTGAATGTGATAATTTGTGTGAAATGTTTTCTCAAGCAGGTCCTGCTCTCCAGTCAAACTAAATTTCCTCCGGTATAATACTCAATTTCAACAGCCAGTTTCCCCGGCTCCCATCCGTATTTTACAGTACGCGGGGTATGTGCTTAACCACATTGGTTCTTAGTGTCAGCAGGATCAGGACAAATTAATCATGACAAATTCTTTCTTGACCTTAGTTTTAAGGAGTGGGTGAGTGAGCCGCTTTCCCTCAAGGCTCCTCGCTGAGCCCACTTCTATTTAATGTTTATTTTTCACCCCTTTTTGATATCATCGCCCAAACAGGAATAAAGGCCACCTCTTACGCCGATGATATCCAACTTTTGTTTTCATTCAATAGTATCACCCCCACTACTTTTGATCCCCTAAAAAATTGCCTCCGCATAATAGCCCAGTGGATGGACAACAATTTTTTAAGGCTAAATGCAGGAAAAACTGAGGTACTTTTCTTCCATCAGCCGTCTCCTTTGGACCCCAACATCTGGTGGCCCCTTGATTTGAGTTTTCCCCTCTGCCTATAGACTCTGTGAAAAACCTAGGGGTTAGATGGGATTCCAACCTCACATTCCACTATCAAGTCCACACAGTCTCCGCTGCATGCTTCGCCAAGATCAGAATGGTAAAAAAGTTTATCCACTTCCTGCCAAGCAATACCAGGAAGACTGTAGTCCAGGCGCTGATTACTTCGCACATGGACTACGCAAACGGCTTGTATAATGGCCTGTCTGTGGGGCTCTGTCATCGCCTCCAGACAGTCCAGAATGCTGCAGTCCGATTGGTTGATGGCATCCCCCTGCGTGAGCACATTTCACCCCATCGTCGCAGACTTCATTGGCTGCCGATACATAAAAGGGCAGAATTTAAGGCCTTGGTACTAGCTCACCGTGCTTTGAGAGGCAAGGGCTCTGCTTACCTATCTACTTGTTTGACCCCCTATAACAACATTAGGACTCTCCGTTCCTCCTCAAAAAACCTCCTTACGGTTCCCAGATTTAGGAAAACTCGCTCTGGCGGGAAAACTTTCCAAGTACTGACCTCGGCCCTCTGGAACAAACTACCAAATGCTATTCGGTTGATTCAGGACGAACTGCCTCTCCGGGGAGCCCTAAAAACCCATTTGTTTTCTTGATCATTTCCCTACTCAATAACACCTTAGTCAGCATGTGATCACACAGGAGTGCCGGGACACCCCGTTGGGGTAACTGTGCGCGATATCAAAATACACTAAATAAATATTATAGTGTCCCTTTATCAAGGGGGACCCCTGAGACATTTGCCACCCCTTCCTACCTCTTTGTCTGGCAAATAGCTTTCTTTAGATTCTATACCTTAAGAATAGCCTTAGAGATCCAGTGCTGTGTAAACTTTTTTTTCTCCAGCGCCACCAAAGGGCGCCATGTGGCTTCAGCCACCCATGATTTGACGGTTCCAGTGATTAGTATTCACTGCTGGTTTTCTGCGCCTCATCTACACAGGTCTGGAGCTGCGTCAATATGGAAATGCATCTGCTTTCAGCAGTGACTGGGTCAAATGTCTCATAAGGTCTCAGGTTCTAAAGCCTGTTGTAGATGCTGTAAAAAGATGTCTTTGTTGGAACAGCATGATATCTGCATGTGATATCTTGGCTTTGGCTACAATCCAACAGCCAGTGACTCTTGCTCCTTGAGGCATCAAAAGGCCATCAGAGAACTAGGTGCCAAGTTATTTTTGGCCAAGTGGTGTAGGGTCACCGTAAAATTATTCTAGTCCCCTTCAGGTAAGCCTCGTGACAGGAATAGGAAGGAGAGGTTTTTTTCTTTCCTTGAGGTAATGATCCCTCTTATGGGACAGTTCAGAGACTAGACACTGTTCCCCAACAAGAATCTTCTCTTGTGGGAGGTGGTTCCTATAATAAAAGAAAAGTGAAGCTAGGGTTCCCGATTCCATCTGCCAACCGCACAAAGGTGAAAGCTTTTCAGGCTCTGAAGGACATATTTAGAATGGCCAGACTACCTTGTGGATGATTACCGAAGGATGGGCCTGTTCCTGTCAGTTTGATGATTCCTGAAGTTCAGACCCTTATTTCCCCTGACTACAAATCCAGAGGCTTCTGCTTTGGTGCCACTTTCGAAGAAGCAAATGCCTTCCAGCGTTTCACACCTCACGTGCTGTTTCCAGTACCAGTCTTGGATCCAGCCTCTAAGATGGCAGCATTAATCACTAGCTGAACACCTTCGAAGGGCCCACAGATTTGCACAGATGTAGCTAATATTGGATTGGAGTCCAGTGCTCAACGACCATGGCTGCTCAAAGGTTTATGAATTGGAGTCCGATAGCCTCCTCTACGCGTACAATTTTGATGCTAGCCTTTTCCTGAACTTAAAGAAGTGCTAGTGTTCTCAATATGTCTGCAGTAGTGAACACCACGTAAACCTCTGGGCTTCTTTCAGAGCAAGTTAGTTTGTTCACCTCGTTTGTACAGAAAGTTGCAGAGGCTTTGGAATTATCCTTTCTCACTACTGAGGCAAAATTCAGCATTTTTACTGACATTTTGAAGCCATCTTTTATGGTGTGTGAGCTACTGCTGCCTTTTACCAAAGAGCTTTTTGAGCCTGTTTTGGCTGTCTAGGGGAAACCTTACCTGGGCCCTGCACTCCACAGACAACTGCATAGTGACAAAGAATTACAACCTTGGATCATATGTTTCTGTCATCGCCTCTTTCGTTGGAGAGCATGGTGGTTCAATTCTTTTCACTAAAATTAACCTTAATTCCTTTCCTTTGGCCCCTCCAGACTTGAGAGTCTAAGAGGCTTGACTCTATGGACTGAAACGTCTCTGCCTCTGACAGTTTAGCTATTTGATTTGCAAATGCCGTACGCCTTCTTGGCCACTATATTCACGCCCTATGGAAGCTGTCAAAAATTACTGCTATTGATTTTCCTAAACACACAAAAAAAGCCATTTTCTGATTTGGTAAGATGGCTCCAAATAAATCGTAAAGAGTGGCTTGGATTCTACTTGCACTTGGCTCAGTCAATGCCATGATCGTTAGCCTGCTCCCCCACACCTGGGTGCATTCCACAGACTTCCCGGGACACGTCCAAGTGACTTAAGTGCACATGCCCTTCAATTATGAACAACTATTTGGTGAGAAAGAGAGCTGCAATTGTGTGATCTCTGAACCTGACATCTCTTCCAAAACAGTACCAGCAACAAAATAGAATTTTGGGGACTTCTCCAGGACACAGCATTTTTGCCAGTGGCAGCTTTCTCAAATGTTTCACACACCTCAGTAGAAATATCACTCTTTTTGGGACATGAGTGGATCTAGAAGACATTGTCATTAACAACCCCAGCACCTCCAGTCCCTCCCATCGTCCGCTGGATCTGCAGTCTAAGATCATGTTTTACTCCCTTCCATCTCACTGCCACCGGCTTCGGCAGGGAGAAGATCTACCTTTCCTCTGCTGACTGGGAGACCATCAAGGCAGACCTCTAGGTCAAACACATATCCGCACTGGCCAATGCTTACTCTCCTATCATCTGCTCTGGACTTTCTCATTCTACCAAGATGTGTTATTCATCACTTATCTTTATGTTGGTGGTTGACACTCTTGCCCTCCTGAACAAAGGGACCATCGAGGTGATACCTTTGGAGGAAAGGGGCATGGGATTTGAGTCCCTTTACTTCTTGGTCTATAAGATAGACATAGGCTTAAGACCCATTCTGGACCTCCACCCCTGATTTTTTTCACCCAGTACAAGTTCAATATGCTGTCAGCACTCAATTTGGGGAATAGGTTAGACCTTGATGACTGTCAACTATTGCTATTATGACACCATTATTGACCGTGGGGCTCGAGCCGTCTAACTGAGAGAGCTGCTAGCCCACCCAGTGGGAGGGGCACAGGACTTGCTCCTCTATGCCTGGCCAAAAAGTGCCAGAATACACTAAACTGGACTCCGGATCCAGCAGAGCTGATAGAGGCTTCTAGCTGCAGATTCATTACTTTAGAATTATCCCATGTGTCAAACTGGATGCTGAAGATTTTGAGCTGTACCCTTACCTGCCGGTAGGCATCATTCAGCTCTGCGTTGTCCATGCCGTAAATGACGTACTCTGTACCTTTATATATGGCACCACAGTGTGCTGACATTAGTTCTTTCCTTTCCGCGCCAGATAGCAAAGATCCATGAACAGCTACCCCTCAGTTACTTTTTGACTGTCTTTTTTTTTAACGTTTTGTCTACTATTTTTGAGAATAAATCCTTTATCCTGGTGTGACAGGGATGTCTCCCAAAAAAACGGCTAGTTTTAAACCATGTGGCGTGTCGCAGCGGACGTTCCCCTCCAAGCTCCAGGCACCACCCGGGTTTCGTACAAAAGGGGGTGGTGATGGATGGAGCATCTGAACCAATCAAACACTCAAACCCAGTCAAAAGATCTGGGTTTGATCCATCACCGTTCTTTAGCCCACTCTGCCACCCCAGTTCAGACATGGCTATATGCAAATCAGTCTGACCCTGTGCCTCATGGGAACAGTCCAGCCCGAACTGCCGAGCCATGCCTTCCCTGGACCGGAAACAAGCTTCCGAGGACCAGTTTCTGGCATTACAGCCGTCTTTAGCCCGGCTTGCATGAATCCAGTGGCAAAGTGAGCAAGGGACTCATGTCTGAGCATACCCTGCCACACTTATGGCAGCCAAAGCGGTACAAAAGGGGGTGGTGATGGATGGAGCATCTGAACCAATCAACCACTCACACCCAGTCAAAAGATCTGGGTTTGATCCATCACCGTTCTTTAGCCCAATCTGCCACCCCAGTTCAGACATGGCTATATGCAAATCAGTCTGACCCTGTGCCTCATGGGAGCAGTCCAGCCCGAACTGCCAAGCCATGCCTTCCCTAGACCGGAAACAAGCTTCCGAAGACCAGTTTCTGGCATTACAGCCGTCTTCAGCCCGGCTTGCTTGAATCCAGTGGCAAAGTGAGCAAGGGACTCACGTCTGAGCATACCCTGCCACACTTATGGCGGCCAAAGCGGTACATAAGGGGGTGGTGACGGATGGAGCATCTGAACCAATCAAACACTCACACCCAGTCAAAAGATCTGGGTTTGATCCATCACCGTTCTTTAGCCTACTCTGCCACCTCAGTTCAGACATGGCTATATGCAAATCAATCTGACCCTGTGCCTCATGGGAACAGTCCAGCCCGAACTGCCAAGCCATGCCTTCCCTGGACCGGAAACAAGCTTCCGAGGACCGGTTTCTGGCATTACAGCCGTCTTCAGCCCGGCTTGCTTGAATCCAGTGGCAAAGTGAGCAAGGGACTCACGTCTGAGCATACCCTGCCACACTTATGGCGGCCAAAGCGGTACAAAAGGGGGTGGTGATGGATGGAGCATCTGAACCCGGATTTGGGCTTAATCGAAGCGCCTGCATACTTGAACACTCATACCTTGAATCGGGATAAATTCACAGCGCGGACACTTTATTTTATAACCATTACCTCCACTGATCATCTATAAATTCAGCTCTAGTGGTGGGGTGAATGATATTACCTCAATGAGGCATTACCCATATTGACAACTGAATAGATAAAAAGCCCTGATGAAGTCGTGACAAAACACGTGTTGGCTACGCTTTGGAAACACAATATCTTGCTAAGAACAATATTGGAGCAATTACGTTTGACGACTACATCATTATAACTGTTATAAATTAAGTGTGCTAAGTGTGCCAGATGAATGTATATTGCCATATTGGGAATCTTCTGTAGGGGTCCTCACTTATGAATGTTGGGTGAACATTCATCCATCGTGTGCAGCGTATCTAATACTTTTGTGCGATAAATCCTTCGTGACAATCCCGAGTGAGCGCTACAGTACCCTCCTTTTCACCCCCTTCTCTGTCATTGAACAAGCATAATCAACCTGATACATGATAGTACATATCTCTTTGAAAGTGATTAAGTTAATGTGATCTGTTATCTCATCTACAAGATGATTTATAACATTTGTAATTGCATCTACCACTAAATCTCTTTGCTCTTAAAAACTGTACCAGGCCCTGAGCCCTATCTCTCCGTTGTTAGACATCTTTGGGAAAGATCACTCCTAATGAAATTCTGTGTGGGCTTCTTACGTCCACTTATTGTTTCCTTCTGGTCAGTGTGATCCTGATTCGATTCAGGTATGGCCTTGTGATTGCTGCTCCCTGCAAACGTTGAAGCCTCTGGTATTATTTTGTAAAAAAAAATTTTTGTACGCCAAAGGTACTTATTACCACTTTTGAAAAATAGGGGCATTCCGCAGTTTCTGGCCGCTTTCCGACATTTAAAGTTATTACCAGATCATGCTGTTGTGCTGGCTGTTACTTCTTTTTTAAAAGGTGCCTGCCTTACTTTGGAACAAAATCATGAACTTTTAAAGCTGTATATATTGGCATTAGATTATAAAACCTGCCAGATGTACCTTTATGTGTGTTATTTTTAACTGGTTAAGAATCCCTGCAATCAGCATCATTTTGGTGGCTTTTGTATTTTAATGTAGGTATGAGGTTTTTAGAAGTGTTTTTTTTTTTACTTTTTGTTATGATTAAGTTGTATAACCGAATTAAGACCATGCTCTGTGTGTGAAATGGAAGGTCTTATTTTATTATGGAAGCTCTATGCATTTTATTGAGACAATTTTGCAAACATGGCACTTTTCTCTGCACTTTATTTGTACCATCCTGCTACACAAGACAGCATCTAGTGTGTAATTTACTGTTTTCGCTACGTTAACAATTCTTGTAGTCGTGCGGAATTACCTGCTGCTGGTTTTGATCTCTTATGGCCACATTTGTGCCCGAAATAAGGCGAGAATTGAATTGAAATTGACCCTATTCTATTATGGGTGAGGTAAAGAACATTGCAAGTGGTGTGTGAGTTGTGGTTTGCTGATGTGGAAGTTACAGATACCCCACACAATCCCACTCGTCTCCATTTATGAAGTGTGTTTTCTTAAAGTAAAAGTTTTAAACAATTACAAGGTGCACCGGTGTTATAAATGCATGAAGTATTCATATTCAGTGCTTTGGTATTTTTTTCTGGTCACGAGTGCCTGCTTCAAAAATGTTCTTAGCAGGGTAATCAAAATGAGAGGTTTTGTTACGTGATAGATCTACTGTCGAAGAATTCATTACGACAGTTTGTAACTAACAAATAATATTAAGTAGCACTATGGTAACGTAGCATGATTTTAATACATTACTATTCTTTTTTTTAGATAAAATAAAGTTACTATAAAAGTAGTAGGTGTGTGCTGCACACTAGGTATTTTTATGTTCAACATTCCCTTAAAACAGACATACAAGTCTAATGGTGCCGTGTGGGCATATCTAATTAATCTAATTCCGGATTTCGTTTTTTGTCATAAAGTGCTGAGAGGAACTTCTTTCTTACACAATATATGACTGTATCATGTAGACCGGGTGCAGGTAAAGCAGCCACGTGAATGCTGTTGGTGCCACAATCAAAAGTGCTTTTTAGGTTTTGCCTACGCAATGCGTACGAAGTACGCATGCGCTAGCAAAATCCTTATGTTTCTCTGTTGGGTCGGGTATCCCGCCCCCTCCTCGCCCCCTCCTCCCATTGGCTAGCTCCATAAATGGAGGCTAGCCATTGGGAGCCGGATCTGTCCGTCAAAGGCCGGACTAGATTCGGGGGCGTTCCCGAGAAGTTTTCCCTTTCTGCTCACGTCATGTAGACGTGTTCACTCGGTGGGCGGGGCTTTTTTTTGGGCTCGTTGAGGTTTGCTTGGTCCATTTAGCGGCCGACTGCCGGCCGAGGAAGTCCAGGTGAGTTGTTCCTTTCCTGTCCCCCCTCCCGCTATCGGTTCCTCCCCCGCCCCCCCCCTCCCGTTCCTTTCCCGCTCCTCCCGCTGGCCGTTCCTTTCCCAACCCCCCCTCCCGCTGGCCGTTTATTTTCAAGGCAAACATAATTTTCCAGATCTGTTAAGGCAGTGTTTGTTTGACTTCGAGAGTGGAAGGTTGACCGCAACAACATGCGAGCGACATACATTGAGACGATAAAACACCGTGAATATGCAGCGTCCACTATATAAATGTGAATTATTCAATCAGAAGTCTCCGTCCAGGAGGAAGAGGCGGGGGCGAGGGGAGGACCCAGGCATGCGGACAATGCTGCACTCTGGGGGCTGCTCCCGCCCTCCAGGCCTATTATCAGATCTGCGGCGGAGCTGCTGCTTGACTGCCCTCCTCACACGTCCACACCCCGCCCCCCCGGCTGATGGACCACTTGGGACCCGCCCAATACTTAAACCCAGCTGGTGCATGCGGTCGGCTTGGAAGACTTTCCCAGACTCCAGAGTGGATTGTTCCGAGCTCCCTGCGCGTCGGACGAGGGCCCCCCGAGCTCAGAAGCAGGGCGTGCTGCTCCTCAACTGACCCCCAACCGAGGGCTGCCCTCCCATCTACAGCAGGCCTCATCAAGACCCACGGGCCCCCTAGACGTCTACTGCAGAGCCGGGACCCCTGCTCGACTCGAGGGCTGCTGCTTCTCAAGCCAGAGGCCACATCTGGCGTCACATCCGCCCTAGCCAGCTAGGGTCAACCCAACGGCCTTCCGCCAGTCCTAGCTGGGCTCACTATCCCAGCCAAGGCCCGTCCATCGAGGCTGACTGCACCCATCTAAAGGCCGCCACCTCTGCAGCCAGGGCTCGCAGCCCACCCACCAGGGGTCACTGCGGTCGGACTGACCTCTGGCAGGCAGCTGCGCACCGGTCTGCGGAGTCAGGTTTCCCCAGATATCGAGCCGCGAAGCGTGACGATGATGAGGAGGCAGAGGAAGTTCAACCTCCAGAGACTGTGAGCAAAGGTATGTTGCTGCCCCCCCCCCGACTCCCAAACAGATAAGCTAGGACCGGGGTCTCCCACCTGCAGCCCCTAGTTACACCAATGTATTTAACAGCTTTTGCTTAGTGTATGTGTATATGTGTATATATATATATATATATATATATATATATATATATATATATATATATATATATATATATATATATATATATATATATATATGTATATTACCTACTGGCGGTCGCCAGTAGGTATATATAGTTAGGATTTTTTCTCTATGGGGTTTTTGAAAATTCTATGTCTAATAACTTTGGCGTTTGTGGACGGAATTGGCTGAAATTTTCAGGAAAATGGCACATTTTGTTTCTGAGCAGCCCTTGAAAATTTGGGGGGGGGTTCGTCCAGTGGGGGCCGAGAAAAAAGGGGGGTCCCAAAACGTGTTTTTAACATTGAGTTTTCCATAGGGCGGTTGGCCTCACTTTTAGCCCGAACGGCTGAATGGATTTGCACGAAACTTGGCAAAATTGTAGGGACTGGTAGCCCGATGTGCCTTTTGTAGGTCTCAATATATGTGCTCCAGTGGATTTTGAGAAATTAACGTTTAAAAAAAGATATATATCTGTAAGCGCGGACCAGGCAGCGCTCTGGTTCGCGGACTTTTCGCGCAACGGAGCTTTGTGAAGCGAAGCTGATTGGTTCTCCGGCGTCTGTCAACATTCCAAACAGTCCGTAGCGGCCGCCATCTTGTCTCTCGGTAGGATCGAGAGACAAGAGGAGGTCAAAACAAAGGGGGAAATAACTATAAGGGGGCATAGTAGATCCTCGCTGACCCCCTAGGTTTGATGTGGAGGTTTTAAAAGGGCCCCGCGGGGCAAAAAAAAATAATAATAATAATAATCGAACGGCTGAATGGATTTGCACGAAACTTGGCAAAATTGTAGGGACTGGTAGCCCGATGTGCCTTTGCTAGGTCTCAATATATGTGCTTCAGTGGATTTTGAGAAATTAACGTTCAAAAAAAGATATATATCTGTAACAGCGCACCGCTTCGCGTACTTTTCGCGTTACGGAGCTTTGCGAAGCGAAGCTGATTGGCTCTCCGGTGTCTGTAAACATTCCAAACAGTACGTAGCGGCCGCCATCTTGTCTCTCGGTAGGATCGAGAGACAAGAGGAGGCCAAGGCGAAGGGGCAAATGACCATAAGGGGGCATAGTAGATCCTCGCTGACCCCCTAGGTTTGATGTGGAGGTTTTAAAAGGGCCCCGCGGGGCAAAAAAAAAAAATAATAATAATAATCGAACGGCTGATGACCATAAGGGGGCATAGTAGATCCTCGCTGACCCCCTAGGTTTGATGTGGAGGTTTTAAAAGGGCCCCGCGGGGCAAAAAAAAAAAATAATAATAATAATCGAACGGCTGAATGGATTTGCACGAAACTTGGTAAAATATTAGGGACTGGTAGCCCGATGTGCCTTTGCTATGTCTCAATATATGTGCTTCAGTGCATTTTGAGAAATTAACGTTCAAAAACAAGATATATATCTGTAACAGCGCTCCGCTTCGCGGAGATAAAATTATATCTGTATTACCTAGCTGTTGCTAACACCAGTTAGCGACGGCTAGTAGGAGATAGCGACCATCTTGGGTCCCACTTTGCATGTGAGTGATATTTATCACTAATGACATGCAAAGTGGGCATGCCAAGATGTTAGCGACTGGAAACAGTCGCTAACATCGCTATCTCCTATTATCAACTTTTGGAAATATTCGAGATAAGCGCGAATATCTCCAAAAAGTAACAGCTGCCCTGAGCAGTTCTTAGCCATGTTATCCAATGGGAGGTGGATAACATGGCTAAGAGCATTAGCTCGGTAATGCATGAATATCGCGGAGTTTTCAGCGATATTAATGCATTGCGCTCGTTTTTTATCGTATTTGCGATAAACCTTGATAATAGCAAGGTTTATCTGCGATAATTTCTGACGGTAAAAAAATCTTTGCAATGCATCGTTAGGGATAAATATCGCTTAACTTTGGTAATATGCCCCAACGTCTGTTAACGTTCGATTCGAAGGAAATCAGGAATTGTTGAAAAACATTGTGTGCGCCATCTTGTCTTTTTTCAAATGCCACACTTTTGTCGTGCACGGCAGCCATTTTAGATGCCTTGACCAGATCCACTCTGTGCACGCTGTCGATCCTTAGCATGGCTCCCCACCCTCGCAAGCATCTCCCCCAGGCAGTGGTCACCCCCGCTCTCTGTTTTATGCATGGGTAATAAACCTCCCCCCATCTGCGCTGTTCTTCCCTGAGAATCACACCCTGTGCCCGCCCGACACCTCCCTTTCGCCCTATTCACTACCGCACCCTCTGACACTCCTTTTCCTCTGTGTCCGATTGTCCAGGCCGGTCCTAGGCTATCAGCTAGCCCTGCAGATGTAGTTTATGGCCACAGCTGTAAAGAATCACCCGTCTTCAAAGGAGTTATAGTAGATCAAGGCCCACACTCGATGAGATCCGTCACAGCAGAAGCGTTGCTATTATCTGAAAACCATCCTGTATTGTGATTGGGGAGGGGACCGAGCGTGAAGCGGAAGATTCCAGGGATGACTCTTTGTACATCAAAGTTTTTACAATTATGTGTCACATTAAAAATATATAGCACTCCGACAAAGTAGTAAGATTATAAAACTTTAATAATTTATAAATATATACAAGAAAACAAAAATAGTAATAACATATAAACATTTTTAGAGAAAAACAACGAAGTAGCGGTCGGCTGTGCGAATAGTCCCAACGCAGCACAACGTCCAGATTTCCGGCGTGGGGCGTCGCGGGGGGTGGGTCATCAGTAGCAAACTGTTGTGCGAATAGTTCCAAGGCAGCAGAACGCGCCGAAATCTAGATGACACGAAAGTGATGTCTAGTAAGTTGCCACCCAGCAAATAACGGCGTGGGGCGTCGCGGGGGGTGGGTCATCAGTAGCAAACTGTTGTGCGAATAGTTCCAAGGCAGCAGAACGATGGCACCAAGGTGATGTCCAGTAAGTTGCCGCACTGGTTTTGGTATCCTACAATGCTGCTCCGAATAACGGCGTGGAGCGCCCCGGGGGAGGCGGCGTGAACGGGCCTCTCCAGGTGGAGTCTCATCTGTTTTAGTGGGGCGCCCCTTTACCGTTTCAGTTGCCATTCCGTCCGCTTTTGGTCCACTGTGTCAAAATCCGCCATTCAGCTGAGTTGCGCCCACTCTTGCGGTGCAGCGATAGGCGGCTGTCACAGGACTCTCAAAATGGCGGCAGGCTGTTTCCTTTTTGGGCCTGGTCCACTGAAATGGCCCTGGGACACCTTGGAAATCGGACGCTTGTCTGCTAGGTCTTGGACCCCATTCTCGAAAGCGTCCCCTCCGCCTTGAGAATTCATCAAAAGTTTTGGGGGCCCCGACTCCTGCAGGCTTCTGGTGGGGAGCGGCTGCCATGATTGCTCGCGGAATGACCACGACGGAGCTACGAGATGGTGGTGCTCTCATGGTGACGCCAGTTTAGTCTGAAACATCCAGAAACAAGGTGGGGCTTTCATCGTTTGGGGGAAAAAAAAAGTTTTCATCCAATGAAAAGTGTTGTTTTTAGGTCATATGATCAAGCCTTCCATCATTAGGAAACCAAAAGTAAAAGGAACCAATGAAAAGTTTTATAAACAAGTCACATGACCTGTTATGCGGCATAGGGTATAAAATGCGGAGAAAATACGTTGGCACGTGAGGCGGCGTCAGTAGCGGACCGATGTGCGAATAGGCCGAAGGCAATACAACGCGCCAAGATCCGGATGGCACCGAGGTGGTGTCATAGTTGAGAGTTCTGAGCAGCGGTTGTAACACTGTCTGAAGCTTATTTGCAGCTGCTGCAGCTTCACTACGCGCCAAGATCCGGATGGCACCGAGGTGGTGTGTAGGAAGTTGCCGCACTGGTGTGGCCATCCTACAATGCTGAAAGTCGGCGTGGGGCGCCCCGTTGGCCTGTGAGTTTGCGTCAGTAGCGGACCGATGTGCGAATAGGCCGAAGGCAGCACAACGCGCCAAGATCCGGATGGCACCGAGATGGTGTCTAGTAAGTTGTCGCACTTCTGTGGCCATCCTACAATGTTGAAAGTCGGCGTGGGGCGCCCCGTTGGCCTGTGAGATGGTGTCAGTAGCGGACTGATGTGTGAATGGGGCCAAAGGCAGCGCAACAATATTTTCTACTATATTTCCGGAGTAGAAGACACCACAAGGCGCTGAGATGCCAAGATCCGGATGGCACCGAGGTGGTGTGTAGCAAGTTGCCGCACTGGTGTGGCCATCCTACAATGCTGAAAGTCGGCGTGGGGCGCCCCGTTGGCCTGTGAGATGGCGTCAGTAGCGGACCGATGTGCGAATAGGCCGAAGGCAGCACAACAATATTTTCTGACTGACACCACAAGGCGCTGAGATGCCAAGATCCGGATGGCACCGAGGTGATGTCTAAGTTGCGGACTGATGTGCGAATGGGGCCAAAGGCAGCGTAACAATATTTTTTGTATGGAAGATACCACTAGGCGTTGAGATGCCAAGATTCGGATGGCACTGAGGTGATGTCTAGCAAGTTGGTGTGGTCATCCTACAATGCTGAAACTCGGCGTGGGTCGCCCCATTAGCCTGTGAGATGGCGTCAGTAGCGGACCGATGTGCGAATAGGCCGAAGGCAGCACAACGCGCCAAGATCCGGATGTCACCGTGGTGGTTTCATAGTTGAGAGGCACTTCATCTGCAGTGGGGCGCCGAGATCCGGATGGCACCGAGGTGATGTCTAGCAAGTTGCTGTACTTGTGTGGTCATCCTACAATGCTGAAACTCGGCGTGGGTCGCCCCATTAGCCTGTGAGATAGCTGTTCTTTGGATTTGGGCCTGGTCCACCAAAATGGCCCTGGGACACCTTAGAACTCGGACGCTCGATTTTTTTTCCCTTTCCTGTACATGCAAAAAAAGGTAAATGCCCGGTACGTTACACGCTTCATCTGCCACGATGAACTCTCCAGAGGAACCGAAAAAAAATATAGTTGTGGTAACTATACCATGCATCGTCATATGGAGAGGTGGCACCAATTAATTATAGTGCTGCATAAAAGAGAGATTTGGAGGAGAACCCCTGACCTGCTAGTACATTCATCAAAGAAGTGGCACTGAGAGCTTCAGAGGCAAGGGAAACGGTCCCAAATATTTAGAAGAACTTTGGAAAGATTAAAATGACATGTTTAGATTGTGGCAAATTAATTTCATGTGGACAGATGAGTGTTACTCTAATAAATACAGCATATGAACATCATCATAGTCGATGGTTGGTAGAGACATTTTGACTATATCCTGGACCTGCCCGTCCTCGCCCAAAATGGCGCCAGAATAAATGGGACTCGTAACTCCTTGTTGTGTACTGGTTGCAGAACCTTGAAATCACGAGATACGTATGCAGTTTTGAAGCACATGGAGGGCGGGGACGAGAATTGATTGAATATTTCGACATCCCTATTGATATTAAGTTCTGATGTGTTATTGATTACTGTACTGTTGAAAGTTCGAATTAACGTCACCCATGGTACTTGCCCGCAAATGTATATCTAGATAATTTTATTGTAACTGGCCCTGTCGTATTTTAATTATAAAATGTACGTCCACCGATTCCGTAACTGTTAGACACCTTAGTTCTTGCAACCTAATGGCCCGCCCGTTACGTTCCTCTACAGTGTAAATGTCTATTCATCATATACGATTACAGTTTGCTCCGTGGCCGGCCCACGTGGTTATAGGCTCGTATTTGTATAATGAAATTTTCACAATAAAGGTTTTTAAAAGAAAACATGGTAGTAGTATATACATTGGTAAAGTTTTTAATAATAGTCACTGTTTTAGAATCATTAAAAGGCAAGTGAAATAAAGCAGACCAATTACATGAAGGGTAAAAGGTATAATACGAAGGAACGCAGTAAAGATAAATGGTCAAGGGCTGTTGTGTTTTCTATTCCTGCAACATAAAGTGATCGATAAGAATCTCATATTCAGGCGTATCGGCGACTAAGACAGCAGGTCGACCCTCTTTTGCTCAACGGCTCCGTCATGGGACGAAGAAACGCTCTTTTTCTCGGAAAAAGAATATATTTTACTTGCAGGACAGTTGTAAAATTTCCGGGAAAGTACATTAGCCTGGAACATTATAACATATATTTAAGAAAAAATAATGTTCGGAAGTAATGAAAAGCGTAATTTTTAGGTCATATGACCAAGCCTTTCATCATTACAATAAGAAAAGTAAAATGAACCAATGAAAAGTTTTATTAACAAGTCACATGACTTGTTATGCTTACGTTACGCGCTGCGCGCCCCGGATGACTTCCGGATGCGCTAACGCGGCGCGTCATATGACGCATTACGCGACAACGCAGGTACAGAATATAGTCAAAATGTCTCCACCAACCAGCGGTCGGAACACAACCCCTTTCAGCAGGCTAAATAGTTCTGTTAAATGACAACAGAAGGGACAGGCAACAAGAACCATCAGTCAAAGAGGGGAGGGCTAGTTCTTCTCTACCGGGTTACATTGGGGCGCTACCGGAACTGATCGAATTGGTAGTCTACAGTGTTTCTGGATGTTTCAGGCTGAAGCTGGGGTTAGCATGAGAGCAGCACCATTTCGTAGCTCCGTCGTGGTCATTCCGCAACCAATCATGGCAGCCGTTCTTTATCGTTATTTTGGGCGGGGTGGGTGGCGGAGCCGAGCTGTTTTGCAGCCATCATTGTGTGGAGTTCAGTTCATCTCACTAGTTTTGTATTTGTCATGAGGGGTTGTTCCTAATGTTTCTATTTTAGCGAGGTCAAAAAGAGATCCCATTAGTGGCCTACTGATTTTGCTCGATTCCTTTTCTTTTTTTTTACACGATTTTTCGTTATCTGCAAAGACTAAACAGAGTATTGCGACTCTGTGTTTGTTTGTAAATAGAGAATGAACCAAAGAGAACTAATTCTAAAACAGTAAATACTTGGATAACAATGAATCAAATGGAGAGAGAAGCAGGCACGACGGATTACAATGGGGGCAAAGACCTGCGTTAACTACCTTTCACTATCTGCAAAGAGAGAGTACTCCTAATAGAAATGAGGGGGGGGGCACCATTCAAAGCAGATCAGTGTGCATAAACACGAAAATGTTTTCACTTACCACGTACTTGACATTCGACAGCTTATGATATTTGCTATTAAAAAACCATTGAAATTCACTGAAAAAACCATAGGTTATAGACCATATATAGTTAGGAATTAGCATTTACAAAACCTTGAAAATTCACTGAAAAAACCATAGGTTATAGACCATATATAGTTAGGAATTAGCATTTAAAAAACCTTATTTTACTCACACAAAACCATTGAAATTCCATATATAGTTAGTTGCACTAACTATATATCGCGCACCTGCAATCCACTGCTGATGATGTCACATATTACATCATTCATGACATGGTCAGTGACATCACTGATGACATCACTGATGACATCTCAAATGACATCACTGATGACATCACTAATGACATCTCATTTGACATCATTCTTGTGCTAATACGATAAACCTCTTCAGACTCTAATATAATCTTAGATACACTCAGTGTATACAGACACTCACACACTTCCACTCATCCATGGAGTTACTCACACACCCAGTCAGTCATGCAAAGAAACAATCTCATCTCCATTTCTTCAACTATACAGTTAAACACACCTTACTTATTGAAACATATACTAACACATATTTACTCTCTTATACAATCCCTGATACAAGTTCACAATGATCGATACAACCACTCACTCATTCGGTGGCTCTCATGCACAGTTATTTATATATGCCAACTCTCACATGTACTGTGTTTTACATATGTACTTACTATGACATGTAGCATTGAGATATCCATTTACTCATCAATACACTCATGCACACAGTCAACTGCCCATGTAGCTGTTTCCACATGCACTCTTGAACTCATACACCTAGTGAATAAACTGTTCACACATCTATGCATAGAGTCACACACCTTTCAGCCACCCCCACACAAACTCAATCTCCCATAGAAATACTTGGGCAAGCAATTAATAACACATATAGCCTCTCGTATAGCTAATGATCAACACATGCAGCAGTTTACAGAACAACAGACATAATGATGCACAAATTAAGACAGTTTAGTCACTAACCCATGCATTCAGTGAGACACATTTAATCACTCACTCATACAGTCAGTCACGCACCTACTAAATCCTTCATCCAGACACTTATACATCCACTCATTCTTCAATATGTAAGATATATTTTAACTTTACAGAAACATACAGTCACTGGATGTTGTCATCAGTGATGTCATCAGTGATGTCATTTGAGATGTCATCAGTGATGTCATCAGTGATGTCACTGACCATGTCATGAATGATGTAATATGTGACATCATCAGCAGTGGATTGCAGGTGCGCGATATATAGTTAGTGCAACTAACTATATATGGAATTTCAATGGTTTTGTGTGAGTAAAATAAGGTTTTTTAAATGCTAATTCCTAACTATATATGGTCTATAACCTATGGTTTTTTCAGTGAATATATATATGTATATGTGTGTGTGTGTATATATATATGTGTGTATATATATATATATACACACAAGTGCCAAGCATGTGTTCGAGACAAACTTATATTTTCAGAACGGCTTAAGCTGATGTTTAGAGAAAGGACTGAATTTCCAAAATTATATTACGGTTGATACTGGAGTGCTAAATCATGCAGCGTTGGGAATACTTCTTATTATTTCCTTGATGCTAGTGACATTGCTGCTATGACTTTTATAGATCACTCACATAGAGACATTGCACTTTTGAGAACTTTTTAACATCACTGCTGGCAGCCGTTCCGGAGGGGCTGGGCTGCTAATGTTGCATATGGTGGCCACTGAGGTAATGTCACCAGCTCAGTCTGCTTTTCGTTAAACATCAGTAGCTCTTTTTACAGAAAAGATTGGAGACACCGTTGGTCTGTTAGGTAGGTATCTTCCTTGGCTCCGGGCAGCAATCGTCAGTTTTAAGAGTTTTCAACGAGTCTAAAAAGGGGGTACGTTGGAGAGCTTTCCGACACCTCAGATTTCCTGGTATCAAACATCCTGATGTCTGTAAAACTGATATCTGTATGCCCAGTTTGTCAGTGTTCATAATAGTTGCTATTGTTATTGCTGGCAAAGTTCTGTAAAACTTGCCCCAATCCCGCTTCCGTGTTTTTCCCGCCCCCCCCCCCCCCCCCCCGCTTTCGTGTCTTTTCCGCCCCGCCCCCCTTCCCGCTTTCGTGTCTTTACCGCCCCCCCCCTCCCGCTTCCGTGTCTTTGATCTTTGGGTGTCCCAGTAGAAGACTCTTCCCTCTGCTATTTACGGGTGCATGGTTTTTTACTTGCTTGCAAATTCTGATGTGGGTGTTTGTGTGTGTCATTTGCGAGAGATAAAGCTAGTGGCATTGTAAATGACAATGCCATTTATTTATGTTAAAAAACATAAATAAAAATAATGTCAAGAGCAATGCCAATAGCTCTAACTTTAACAAAAGCAAAACCATTGCATTGTAAATGCTTGTTTGCTACTGTATCGCAGTTTTCTCATACTGCAACCCCTACCCTTACCCCAACCCCAACAAAGAGGTGCTTATGGGTGCTGACGGAGGCGGCTCTTGCTGCTCTAGGGGGCCCTGCTCTGCTTGTGTGTATCGTTGATTTATTGTAGGATAATGTGGTCTTTTGTGAGTAAGAATGCACACAAGACTAGGCAGAGCTGTTCTGGACCCCAAGATTTAGGTAGTGCGAGTATCACCGTAAAATATCTATTTATTAATCTACTGACATAATCTTGATTTGTTGCTTTTCAGTAGCAGGCGCGTGGCCTCTTGTGTGCCTGTTTGGTAATTTAATGCCTGCCAGTCAGGCCTGACGTGCCTGGTACAAGATGGCTCGCCTGTCTAGGCTCTGTCGCCTAATGGAACCCGTCGCCATTGTCACCGGCCCAGTGACAGATGCTCCGAGTGGAGATGACTTGTCTCGCGCGGGTTGATAAATGTGCTTCCAGTGCTTTGAAGGGCAGCTGCCAGAAATTGCAATTTTGTGAATGTATGAAAGCTGTCATGCAGTAAGTATAAGTCCTTAGAAGTTTTGTCTGCTTATGAACTTTATGTTCACTAAAAAATTGCACACTGCTTCTCCCGGTGAATAGTTTAGGCACTTTAAACAATTGCTGTGCTTTTCAGAGTTAGTTGTGTTGCCAAGGGGTGGTGACTCTTACCTTGCTTTTCGGTCTCCCTAGCGTGAAGTCTGCACTAATCCTCTTGTTTACCTTATGTGCAGCAAACGAAAGGCAAGGTGGCTTGCAGCTTGCAGAATGCTTCTAATAATGCTTCCAACAATTCTGGCAGTGTTACTCCTAATGGCAAATAGGTTTAATGCAGTTAAGTACCAAGAAGAATCACAAATGTGGAACTGCTAATGACCCAGAACTAGGCAGCTCCTTCCTAAATCTAAAAAACACAACCACGTCACCCGGGCACTGGTGCCCCTCCTCTATATATTCTGAAGCAGTAAAATATCCAGTTGTGTAGAGGCACTTACACAAAATGGTCATATACCCTGTTAGACCTGGCATCATTGGCGTGAGTCTCCCTTCCATTTTGACGGATTGCCTCCTCTGTTTTGATATGTTTTTACTGGTTATATGCTTTGGGCACTGTGCCACTACTATTCAGTGCCACAGTGCAAGTGATCCAACGACTGCAACGAGTCCAAAATTTGGCAGCTAGGATTTTGGTGGGACCCGCCGATGTTCGGTCAGAGCTACGATCAAAGGGTTACATTGGCTTCCAATTTATGCCCGGATTCAGTTCAAAGCTCTGTGTCTGGTGTTCAAGATCATTAAATTTGGGAGCCCGGGACTTCTATGTACTTTTCTGATCCCATATGTCCCTCACCGTAACCTGCGCTCGCTAGGACAACACCTGGTGACTGTACCAAGGATTAAATTCTGCCACATTGGTGGTCGTTCGTTTCGGTTCATGGCAGCTAAGCTATGGAACTCCATGCCGGCCCATATCCGTGGAATGGAGGACGTGTTAGTCTTCAGGAAAGCAATTAAAACCCTCTTTTTCCCTTTAACATAGTCTTCTGGATATTGTTTGGCTAGCTCTCAGGGGATCCTGTTCCAGTTAGATTTGTTAGCGCCGGGACGCCTCTTTGCTGGGGCAGCTGCGCGCTTTAAAAAACACTTAACATAACATAACATCCCTATGTTAAATTGATGTACTAATTGGTAATTCCATGATTGGGTTATTTGATTTACCTGTCAGCCCCTAGCACAGTACACCATGTGTGCCCAGGGCTTGTAAATAAAATACTGCTGTTGGACTTGCAGCACTGGTTGTGCCACCCACAGAAGCAGCTTGTAAAGTGTGTCTCAGGTCTGCCATTGCAAGGCCTGTGTGCAGTCTAGTACTGCCATGTCGACTTGGCAAGTGCACCCACTTGCCAGTCCCTAAACCTTCCCTTTGCTTCATAATAGACACCCCATGGTAGGCCCAAGGGCATGTGCATTGTAAGTATAAGGTAGGACACACTCTGATGTGTGTAGCATGTCCTAATAGTGAATTAAAGCCATTTTCGTTTTTCACTATTGCAAGGCTACTTGTTCTCCATAGGCTAGAATGGGCAGTTAGATTATTACAGTTTTATAATCCTAACTGACTCAGGGAACATGGTAGAAATTCAAATTTAGCATGCCTGAACTTAGAATAATAAAATACATCTTTTAGTAAAGTTGGTTTTAATATTCTGTGTTTGAAAATACCACTTTTAGAAAGTAGGTATTTTCTTGCCTAACTGTCCAGGCCTGCCTCTGCTAGGTTGTATATTCCTTGTCTGGGTTTGTGAGTGGCAGGGCTGAGGGATTCCTGGAGACAGGCTGGGGCAGCCCGGTGGTGAATAGAGAGATCTGCATCTAGATGGGAGGGAGGAGTTGCACCTGGGACCTGAATAGGGCTGGGCCTTCCCTCTACAATGCTGGCTCCACCTCCTGTGGCTGTCTGATGTCTCTGCCCTGCACTGTGAAAGGAGAGAAGAAATTCTGTCAACAAAGTGCTCCAGAGCTGTGCCTTCCCTCCCCTGTGCTGGCTCCACCTCCTGTGGGGCATCTGATGTCTCTGCCCTGCACAGTGAATGGAAGGAAGGAGTCATGTAAACAAAGTGCTCAGGAACTGGTTTGGACTAGGCAGAGGCCTCTCTGCCTTCAGAGAACAAAAGATTGTGGGGTATAAATATTGGGACCCAGTCCCAAGAACTTTAGATCACTTCTGGAGCAAGAAACCTTTTGCCAAGGAGAAGAACCAAGGAAGCTGGAGGAGTTTTACTGCCCCTCTGCCAGTGTGCTGTTTCCTGGGTTGGCCTGCAGTGGTTGCTTCATTGCCAAGGAAAGGAGAAGGAACTTTTTAAGGACTTTCATCATCTACAGAATATTCTCCAAGGGCTTTAACTGTGCTTGCCTCCTGCTGAAGTCTCGGGGACAAAAGACTTCATCTCCAGCTCCCCTCTGAATTTCCTTGCTGGGAATTGTATCTGCAGACATTTGCGTGTTGCTGGGAGCTGGAAGTGTGACGCATCGAGGGGAAGCGTGTCACCGCCGCAGCTGAAATCGTCGCATCGCCAGAGAAGCGAGCTTCACCACATCTCCCTGGAAGCGTGTGTTCATTGAAGCTGCCTGCTGTCGCATCACCGGAGAAGCGTGACACCATCGAGAGAGTAGCCATCGCATCACCGGAGAAGTGTGTTGCAGGGCCTGTTGCGGCTCCAAAGTACAGAGTCGTCGCAAGACTGCCAGGGCGCCTACGTATCATCATTGCAGCGTCATCGCATCGTCGCATCAAGGGCGCCATCTTCTCGCATCGCAACCGGATCATCACATCAAGGCGCCATCTTACGCACTGCAACGGGCCTACAGGCCGAGAAGCTACGCATCACCTCCGCACTGGTAAGAATCACGAAGCATTGCCTACTCTGCGCAAGCATTGAGGCACGATGCATCATTTCCCCCGGATCACGGAACTAACGCATCCCCCCTTTTGCGAGCGCTTTTGTTTACTTTGCGTTACGCACACAGGTACTTTGTTGAGAACTTTGTTGCATTTATCATCAACTTGAACTAAGTAACTTTTATCATCTTTAAAGCAAGCTTACGTGTAGTATTGTGGATTTTTGTCGTTTGTGGTCTTGTGTTAAGTCTATATAAAGAATACTTATTGTTATAAAACCTGTGTTGTGTCCATCTGTAGTGTTTTCACTGTATTACTGTGTATATTCACAAATGCTTAACACACTGCCTCTGAGATAAGCCTGTCTGCTCATACCAAGCTACCAAGGGGGTGAGCAGGGATTATTAAGGAGAATATTTAATTATCCCTTATCCTAACTTAGAAGTAAGGGTCCCTATTTGGACAAAGGTGAATACCATTGCCAACTAGAGACCTCCAGATCTAACACACCCCCTACGAGAAATCTGTGGTCCAAAAATGCTGCCTGTTGCTACTAAAATAATTCCAGGTATCAGAAGCATGGTTTAAAAGCTCTGATAGTTGTGGACCCGCTCCTGTGAAATTAGCTTGACTTTGCTTTACGAGTTAAACTTCTTTCAGTTCAGAAAACGCTTTCAAAACCTACCTCATTAAAAGGGCCTGCGGCAGTTTCTTGTCTGAACCGGACTCCACTCTCTGGCCCATGGATTGGGCAACTCCATTGTGTAGGACCCTTCCATGATATGATATCGCAGATTGTGCGCAGGAAAACTGGAACGAATAACCGGGTCGGCTGGAATTCCCAGATTGAACAGAAAGAAAGGACCAGATAGTGCCCTGGATGAAGTGTCTCAAAAGGTGCAGGTTGTAGTTGTGTACCAAAACCCTTACATTAATAAATCAATCATATTTCTGCTAAAGGACACATTTCAGTGATGAATAAGTGCATTACCACTGAAATTTATATTACTCATCACTGAAATTAAGATGAACTCTCGGACGGTTTTAGTGGCAGATATTTGAGTTAGTAGATAAAGATGATGACAGTCCTTATTGTGCCATCATTGTAGGTGAATAAGAAGTCAAGTAGTTGGCTGACGTGGGAGCTTTAGCACACTTTGAGAGAAATTGGTTTGGTAAATGTGTATTGAGACATATGGGAATAAGCAGTAGATTCATGGATTAAGCATTGGAAATGAAGGGCATATTAATCGAGGCTAAAAGTCATGTTGCGAAAGATGTTTTTTTTTAGTCTGGCCTCAACTAAGCGATTTCAAGAGCAAGCTTGAATCAAATCACCTAGAACAGGTGGTGGGAGGAGTAAGTATTCTGGATGCCACAGAGTTGAGGAGGGCAAATATATTGGTGTGTTTAGCAGTTTACTGAAAGGATTTTCACACAAGATCATATTAAAATAGAGAGCAGTACCAAGTGTTCAAAGAGTTAGAAATCTACCGGTAAAGCGGATGCGTCTGACCTGCATTTTCAATTATAAGCCAGACCTGTTGGCTTTGCCAAAACCTCCTGGCACACTGAATTTGTATTTCAGTAGCACTCTGTCTGAAGAGCAGAGGACTTACAAGGCATATTGATTTTTAACAGTAGCCTGACCGGTTGATGTGGTTGCTAGGCATGCCAAATGACCATTCCTCTAATGGAAATCGTTTGCTGCCCCTAGAAATGATCAATGTGTCCTGCAGAGAAAATAATAATAAAATACAGCTTTTTCTAAACACAGGTGGTTAACGGAGAATAGCGGAGACATTCTTCCACCTAGATTTTCTGAGTGACTTCAAATAGATCACAAGAGGAAATTCAAGTTGTTTGAGGTGTCACTGAAAAATCTGAGGTGAAAAAATCCTTGTTATTTACTGTTATCCATGTACATTTTTATGTTACACATGGCCCTCCCAAATCATCTGCCCCAGCGTTCAACATTTTCAGAGGTACAGGAGTTTTGGTTGCTGTGCACAACTTCCCTTCCCCAAGTAACACCTGGTGTCCTGCCACATACTTGCACCACCCTCTGAACATCACACATCTGCCTCCCCTCCAAAATAACTAGGGCTCCTGGGGGGCATTACATCCTGTTCCAACTTGCCAATTAACTAATGTGCAGAAAAGAATCACTGGTATGCTTTCACTAAGATGTGGTACAGTAACACCTGCTGCAGTGGGCAATAGTTTTGCTAGGCAGAAAGGGTTTCATTCTGCTCTTTCACCCATTTCATATACTGTTCAATTCACTTTTCCATAGTGGCAATAATCGAAGTACTTTTATTAATGTTAGACCTGGTATCTTTTGGCATATTTCCCCTGTCTTTTTGCTTGCTGGCCTCCTGTTGCTGGTTTAGTTCCTCTGCACACTTTCTCACTGCTGTTCACTGTTAAGGTGCTGGTGCTCCTACTGTAAATTGTGTTTATGGATTGGTTTTTCCATGTTTGGCTTATTTGATTTACTACTAAGTCTTTAGTATAGTGCACTGTGTGTGCCCAGGATCTGAAAATCAAATGCTGCTAGTGGGCCCACAGCACTGATTGTACCACACACACAAGCAGCCTTTCAAAGGTGTCTCAGACCTGCCACTGCAGTGTTTGTGTGCAGTTTTTACTGCCATGTCGACCTGGAAAGTGCCCCCTCTTGCCTGGCCCTAACCTGGGCAGGGTGCAGTGTTTGGGAAAGGTAGGACATTTCCTGATAGTGAAATACTGCCAATTTCGTTTTTCACTATTGCAAGGTTATCTGTGCAATAGGCTAACATGGAAGTTGTTTTTTATTATCTTAAAAGTATAACGTTCCATTGGGACAAGACAGAGAAATTAAGTGTGGCCTCTCTGAACTCAAAATTTAATAACACATCTTTTTAGGGGAATGGTTTTTAAATTTTGTGTTTGAAACTGCCACTTTTAGAAAGAAGGCATTTTCTTGTATAACCATTTTGTGTGAATCTACTGGTTTGTGTATTGACTGTCTGGTTTTGGAGCGACGGGGCTGGGGATGTGTATTCACTTAAGAAGGGCTGAATAGGCCTGGTCTGCATTTAGAGTGATGGGAAGAGTTTTCACTAGCATCTTAATAGGCAGTGTCTCCTATGCACAATGCTGCCTCCACATCCTGTAGTGAAGCTGGGCGTGAGAGGGTAGAACTGGTATGGACTGGGCTCAAAGTTCCTTGCCACCAAGAGAAAATGGGGCATATATATTGGGGCCCTGACCCCAGGACTTTAGAACTCTTTTAGGACAAGGAACCTGCCAAAAAGAAGAGCTTAAGAAGCTGTGAGGAGGAACTACCTCTTTTGCGGTGTGCTTTGCTGCGTTGGCCTGATTCTGTCTGGTTAGAGAGGACTGGAGTGAACTTTCTGCAACTTCTTTGTTTAAATTTCTCCAAGGGCTTGCGGTAGAGCTTGCCCCTTGTTCAAGAAGTCTCAGGAACAGCTAATACTTCAAGTTCATCTGCTACCAGCACTGGGAACTGTGTGTTTTGTGCTGCAATGGAAAAAAAAAAAACCCGATGCCGTCAACTACACCATTCCTGGCTCCGTGTCCTGATGGCACCGCAGAGCGCACCGCTGCACTTCGCATTGCAACCCTGGTCTCACCAACAACGCTGCCGCCGAGCCACTGCTTGAACCGAGACCTGTGGGCACAGCACTTTGCGCCGCCTCAGTTCACACCGCCGCCCTAGTATCCCCGATGACGCTAGTCCAAGCCGACATAGACGCTGCTGCTTGCACTGTGGATTGAGGGCACCGCCCATAAGTTACACAACACGCCGTCCTCATCCCGCACTGCAACCTTGGCCTGCTGGCGCCATCAACTCCAGTTTTTTTTCAAACAACATCGGTCCCATGTACATTCTAGTGCAGTATCAATAAATATAGACGAAATCAGTTCTATATTTCAGAATGACGTGTCCAGCCGGACAGAGGTCCTTCAAGTTTACTTAATAAACAGAATTCCAGAATAAAACAAGAATACCTTCCACAAAACCCTGTGTGGTGCACAAGCCTGTGCCCAACACTTAGGGGGTGTTGACAGTTAGTGATAAAAAGGAAAGGTTTTAAGGCAAACAAGCGTTCTTCTGTTTACATGTTCATTACACAGAAAATATCAGGTAGCACCATTACAACAATTTAGCAATCAAATATTCGTATATGGTGTTTAAGCAAGTCGACGGCGTTTCGGTCCCTCTAAAGGGTCATGGGGACCATCATCAGGACAAATAATTAATTGCCTTAATTGCTAAACCTCAAATTGCCTATAGGGAAGCAAAAGGGAAGAAAGGAGACAAAATATACAAACTTAAGAACAGAGCATACTTAATTATGAAACAGGTGACTCTTTGTGCAGGGTGTATGCCAAGGATATCAACGTGATGACGTGTCACGATTGTCAAGGGTGACATGGTGGCGGTGGCGGGGAACCGTGAACCCGTGGGTGTTTGTGCTAAGTCGAAACTAACGTCAATTCCATGGTATCGACGAGTGCGGAAGGGGTGGCAACGCGAGGACCCGTACATGCGTATGACCAGGGGTTTAAATAGTGCCTATCGCGATAGTGCCTGCATGATCTCAATATTCGAGCAGGTAGTGAGATGTAATTCCTACTGGTGGTGGTGCCAAACGGGGAAAGTGGTATGGCGCATGCCACTAAGGAGGCTGGAGAGTGCATATGGCTTACCAAGGCAGCGTTTATTTAATGTCTGATGAGTAATTACTCAAGACGGCCCGGAACGACAGCCCTAAAATAATAGAAGAATTTTTAAAAAACCATTTGAATAGCAATCCCGCAACAGTGCACGAGACGTGCCATGCAAGGCAGCTTACCTAAGTAATAAGTGGGTTGCCGTGTTACTGGGTCGTAACCGGGCGACGCCAGGGTAAGCCTGTTGGAAAGGGAGGAAATTAGTGAAACGTTGATCACATCGGTAATACGAGGCATGTAACCAAGCGTTGTTGTTTTTACTCACCGGAATAGACGGTCATGGAATCGTTCCCTGGCGTGCTCGTGCAATCGAACCAGGAAGTGAAAAGGGGGCGGGTGCCCTGTGATTGGTCAGTGCGCGCAAGGTTTCCGGCCATAAACATAAACGAGGAGTGCATATTGTGGTGGCCATCTTGAGTGATGTGTGTCTATGCTGATATCTCATGCAAAGTGACAAATATAAAAACATTAATTACAGCCTGACATTTTTTCTCGGACAGTTAATTACTGGGTGCTTTGCTAAGAGTCTCTACAGTAATGTTGTCCCAAAAAATCTGATTAATGCAGTCCATTCCTCCTGTAGGTTCAAGCCTGAATTCAGGCTGTCAGTCTTCAGAATCCACTTCAATTCTTCTCTGTTTAGTATACGGTTTAGGTCGCCTCCTCTTGGTGGTATGATGATTTGCGTAATGACAGTCCAACGGATCTCATTTTCAGTATGCCCTTTGCTTAGAAAATGTTCAACCAGGGGTGCATTCAGTGTTTTACATCTAATGCGGCTGCGATGTTGAGATATTCGCAGTTTAATCTTTTGCTTCGTCTGGCCAACATATATAAGGTTGCATGGACAGAAAATTGCATAGACGAGATTACAACTATTACAGTTTGTAAATGTATGCAGTTCATTCTTCACATTTTTGAATACAAATTCCTTACTGTCAATCGAAAACTCACACACCACACAGGAGCCGCACTTGGAGTGACCTCGTAAAGGTGGTAATGACCAGTGATCGTGAAGCGTGGTATTTCTCCCAATTACTGGTGGTAACGCTGCCCTGACCAATTGATCCCTGAGATTTTTGCTTTTCTTGAAAGCAAAGAGGGGAGTTTCCCAATTGAGTGGACCAGAATTCAGAATGTGCCAGTTCTTTTTAATACACTGCTTCACACGATTAGATATAGTGGAGAAGGTGGTTACACAAACTGTTTTATCGCAGGCTCCTTTAGGTTTGGGTTCAAGGAGGGTATCACGAGGACAATACCAGGCTCTCTTCATGGAGTTTTTTATCAGACGTCTAGGATAGCCTCTAAACCTAAGTTTCTCAGATAAGGTATTAGCCTCAATAAAGTAGTCCTCTTTCCTAAAGCAATTTCTTCTGAGCCTGAGGAATTGTGAGTAAGGGAGACTATCTCTAAGCGCCCTGGGGTGGCAGCTGTTATAACTGAGAAGGGTATTCCTTTCTGTAGGTTTGCGATACAAGGATGTGTATAAAGTGCCATCATGATGTTGGATGGTCAGATCTAGGAAGGGAATGCTATCCTTATTGTGGGATAAGGTGAACGTCAGGCCATTGCAGTTATTATTCAGCCAATGTATTAGCCCTGGGAAATCCTCACTGGAACCTCCCCAAATTAGAAAGATGTCGTCTATGTAGCGCTTCCACGTATGTATACCCTGATGGAATGGGTTACTGCTAGACAGAATGATATTCGTTTCCAGCCAGTCCATATATAGGATGGCCAGGGTGGGAGCAAAAATAGCACCCATGGAGCAACCACGAACCTGCTGGTAATACTGCGAGTCATGGAGATAGAAGTTCTGAGTTAGGCAAATCTCTAACAGTTGTATTATGAATAGGGTAGGTACTCTATGGGGACGTGTTCTTGTGTTTAGTATACTTTCCATTACAAGTAGCTAGTCTCTCTGGGGAATATTTGTGTATAGGGACTCTACGTCTAATGTGCATAGAGTCTCATGTGCAGGGTCAAAAGAGTAGTTCTCAATGAAATTAATCATATGCATGCTATCCCTGATGTAGCACATAGTCACTGGCACAAAGTCCCTTAAGAAAAAATTAACCTAGTGGCCCAAAGGTTCCAATACTGACCCGCAGCCAGATAGTATTGGTCTGCCCGGGGGATTATCAATCCTTTTATGTATTTTGGGCAAAGTATAAAGAACAGGAGTTCTTGGGTTCTCAATGTTTAGGAAATTGTATTCATGCTTGCTTATAATGTTGTTTTCCAAAGCTTCCGTTGTAATGGCTTTAACAAGCTTTTGAATATCCTTAGTGGGGTTACAGGGTAGTCTGCAGTAGTGGTCAGTGTTAGACACCTGACGTACGAGCTCATTTCTATAATTCTTAATATCCTGGAGAACTATCCCACCCCCTTTATCCGCTGATTTGATAATCAAACTGGTGTTGTTCTTAAAGGAGTTGATTGCTAGTTTTTCATCCAGTGAGATGTTGTAGGGTACAAAGAGATGGGATTTCTCTATACTGGAGATTTCCTTAAGAATTACTTTCTCAAAAGTAATAATTTCTTTCGGAATCATATTGGATGTCGGTGAGAAGGTTGAGGGTGGTCGAAACGGAGTCGTGACACTTTTGGGTTCCGAGGGATTGAGTTCAAAGTATGAACGTAATCTCAATTTCCGAAAGAAGCCGAATAGTTCAGATTGGAGAACTATTCGGCTTCTTTCGGAAGTTTGATTATCAAATCAGCGGATAAAGGGGGTGGGATAGTTCTCCAGGATATTGAGAATTATAGAAATTAGCTCGTACGTCAGGTGTCTAACACTGACCACTACTGCAGACTACCCTGTAACCCCACTAAGGATATTCAAAAGCTTGTTAAAGCCATTACAACGGAAGCTTTGGAAAACAACATTATAAGCAAGCATGAATACAATTTCCTAAACATTGAGAACCCAAGAACTCCTGTTCTTTATACTTTGCCCAAAATACATAAAAGGATTGATAATCCCCCGGGCAGACCAATACTATCTGGCTGCGGGTCAGTATTGGAACCTTTGGGCCACTATGTTAATTTTTTCTTAAGGGACTTTGTGCCAGTGACTATGTGCTACATCAGGGATAGCATGCATATGATTAATTTCATTGAGAACTACTCTTTTGACCCTGCACATGAGACTCTATGCACATTAGACGTAGAGTCCCTATACACGAATATTCCCCAGAGAGACTCGCTACTTGTAATGGAAAGTATACTAAACACAAGAACACGTCCCCATAGGGTACCTACCCTATTCATAATACAACTGTTAGAGATTTGCCTAACTCAGAACTTCTTTCTCCATGACTCGCAGTATTACCAGCAGGTTCGTGGTTGCTCCATGGGTGCTATTTTTGCTCCCACCCTGGCCATCCTATATATGGACTGGCTGGAAACGAATATCATTCTGTCTAGCAGTAACCCATTCCATCATGGCATACATACGTGGAAGCGCTACATAGACTACATCTTTCTAATTTGGGGAGGTTCCAGTGAGGACTTCCCAGGGCTAATACATTGGCTGAATAATAACTGCAATGGCCTGACGTTCACCTTATCCCACAATAGGGATAGCATTCCCTTCCTAGATCTGACCATCCAACATCATGATGGCACTTTATACACATCCTTGTATCGCAAACCTACAGAACGGAATACCCTTCTCAGTTATAACAGCTGCCACCCCAGGGCGCTTAGAGATAGTCTCCCTTACTCACAATTCCTCAGGCTCAGAAGAAATTGCTTTAGGAAAGAGGACTACTTTATTGAGGCTAATACCTTATCTGAGAAACTTAGGTTTAGAGGCTATCCTAGACGTCTGATAAAAAACTCCATGAAGAGAGCCTGGTATTGTCCTCGTGATACCCTCCTTGAACCCAAACCTAAAGGAGCCTGCGATAAAACAGTTTGTGTAACCACCTTCTCCACTATATCTAATCGTGTGAAGCAGTGTATTAAAAAGAACTGGCACATTCTGAATTCTGGTCCACTCAATTGGGAAACTCCCCTCTTTGCTTTCAAGAAAAGCAAAAATCTCAGGGATCAATTGGTCAGGGCAGCGTTACCACCAGTAATTGGGAGAAATACCACGCTTCACGATCACTGGTCATTACCACCTTTACGAGGTCACTCCAAGTGCGGCTCCTGTGTGGTGTGTGAGTTTTCGATTGACAGTAAGGAATTTGTATTCAAAAATGTGAAGAATGAACTGCATACATTTACAAACTGTAATAGTTGTAATCTCGTCTATGCAATTTTCTGTCCATGCAACCTTATATATGTTGGCCAGACGAAGCAAAAGATTAAACTGCGAATATCTCAACATCGCAGCCGCATTAGATGTAAAACACTGAATGCACCCCTGGTTGAACATTTTCTAAGCAAAGGGCATACTGAAAATGAGATCCGTTGGACTGTCATTACGCAAATCATCATACCACCAAGAGGAGGCGACCTAAACCGTATACTAAACAGAGAAGAATTGAAGTGGATTCCGAAGACTGACAGCCTGAATTCAGGCTTGAACCTACAGGAGGAATGGACTGCATTAATCAGATTTTTTGGGACAACATTACTGTAGAGACTCTTAGCAAAGCACCCAGTAATTAACTGTCCGAGAAAAAATGTCAGGCTGTAATTAATGTTTTTATATTTGTCACTTTGCATGAGATATCAGCATAGACACACATCACTCAAGATGGCCACCACAATATGCACCCCTCGTTTATGTTTATGGCCGGAAACCTTGCGCGCACTGACCAATCACAGGGCACCCGCCCCCTTTTCACTTCCTGGTTCGATTGCACGAGCACGCCAGGGAACGATTCCATGACCGTCTATTCCGGTGAGTAAAAACAACAACGCTTGGTTACATGCCTCGTATTACCGATGTGATCAACGTTTCACTAATTTCCTCCCTTTCCAACAGGCTTACCCTGGCGTCGCCCGGTTACGACCCAGTAACACGGCAACCCACTTATTACTTGGGTAAGCTGCCTTGCATGGCACGTCTCGTGCACTGTTGCGGGATTGCTATTCAAATGTTTTTTTTTTAATTCTTCTATTATTTTAGGGCTGTCGTTCCGGGCCGTCTTGAGTAATTACTCATCAGACATTAAATAAACGCTGCCTCGGTAAGCCATATGCACTCTCCAGCCGCCTTAGTGGCATGCGCCATACCACTTTCCCCGTTTGGCACCACCACCAGTAGGAATTACATCTCACTACCTGCTCGAATATTGAGATCATGCAGGCACTATCGCGATAGGCACTATTTAAACCCCTGGTCATACGCATGTACGGGTCCTCGCGTTGCCACCCCTTCCGCACTCGTCGATACCATGGAATTGACGTTAGTTTCGGCTTAGCACAAACACCCACGGGTTCACGGTTCCCCGCCACCGCCACCATGTCACCCTTGACAATCGTGACACGTCATCACGTTGATATCCTTGGCATACACCCTGCACAAAGAGTCACCTGTTTCATAATTAAGTATGCTCTGTTCTTAAGTTTGTATATTTTGTCTCCTTTCTTCCCTTTTGCTTCCCTATAGGCAATTTGAGGTTTAGCAATTAAGGCAATTAATTATTTGTCCTGATGATGGTCCCCATGACCCTTTAGGGGGACCGAAACGCCGTCGACTTGCTTAAACACCATATACGAATATTTGATTGCTAAATTGTTGTAATGGTGCTACCTGATATTTTCTGTGTAATGAACATGTAAACAGAAGAACGCTTGTTTGCCTTAAAACCTTTCCTTTTTATCACTAACTGTCAACACCCCCTAAGTGTTGGGCACAGGCTTGTGCACCACACAGGGTTTTGTGGAAGGTATTCTTGTTTTATTCTGGAATTCTGTTTATTAAGTAAACTTGAAGGACCTCTGTCCGGCTGGACACGTCATTCTGAAATATAGAACTGATTTCGTCTATATTTATTGATACTGCACTAGAATGTACATGGGACCGATGTTGTTTGAAAAGAATTGCTCCCCGAGGTCCCCTGCTGACTAAATTGGGGCCCCTTGTTGTTGACAATATATCAACTCCAGTTTGTCACCCGATGACAGCGCTTCAGCAATGACAATGCCGCTGCCTGCCCCATGGCCTGCTAGCAACGCATCTAGCACTGCACTACTACGCACCGCAGCCCTGGTCTCACTGACGCTGCTGGACGACCGTCACCAATCCGCTGCCTGCACCGTGACCTTAGGGCACCGCACACCGCACCCCTGCACTTCACACCGCAGTCCCAACGCCCGCCAACACCATAGCTCCTTACTTCAACTGCATGGAATTCGATCTGCAACGCCTGTGACTTCTAGGGCCCGACGACTCCTCCACCGACCTCAGGAACTGACGCCTGCCGACGCTGGCTGTGTGAGACTCATTGCGAGGCCACTGACGCCCTGCATTTCTAAACATATTATTTGCTGGTCTTCCTGATACCATAGCTGGCCTGCGACACCACAGTCAGCCAGAACTGTTTGGATTTGTTGTTCACGACACCGTAATAGCCCCGGGCAACCTATCGACTTCAAAGAACTGTATTTTACGTCTGTTTTTAACTTATTGATATTTCTAAGAACTGTATGGTGTATTTTTTTAATCGTTTTTGCACAGATAAAATATTGGATTTTTGTCTAAAACTGGTGTGGTGCCCTTTTGTAGTGTTTCCAGTGTATTACTGCTGGTTATGTGCAAATGCTTCACCCACTACCTCTGAGATAAGCCAGACTGCTAGTGCCAAGCTACCAAGGGGGTGAACAGGGGTTATTTTAGAGGTGTGTCGCCCTTATGCTGTCTAGGAAGAAGGGTCACTACTTGGACAGGATAACAACCTGCCAACTAGAGCCCCCCCTCCAATTACTAACACTAATTGAGTCAAACTTACCACTATAGAAAATAAAGTAAGGATGCAGCTTTATTTGGAGTTTAAATACTGCATTGTCTGTCCAAGAAAAGCAGGCATATGATTCCCCTTTTAATTTTCATTATTGCCGGATAGAACTGCCTTCATTGAACCCTACTCCATTATCCATTACACCATATCTGAATTCTAGATACATTAAAATATTTCAGTTATCTCTTCCCCACAATGTTTCTTTCTAGATATTCTCTTTGACTTGGTATCCTAATAAATTTGCAGTGACGGATTTCTCCATCCCTTCCTGCTTTGGGTTTTGCTTCTTTGATCTTGTGTGGATGTGCAGTACCCTCAATAAAGAGCCAAGCCTTTCAGTACAGCTCTCTTGCTCCTTCCATGCCTGTTCCCAGCTGTGGAACTACACAGCTTGCTAAATAATTCATAACTCAATATCAAATGCTACAGCTCAGGAGACATCCTGGCTGATGTTAGAGATTTTGCGGACTCAGACGGCTAGTTAAACCTGTCATCGGTAGCAGATCCTGCTGTACTGGGCGCGTGCGGGTTTACTGCTGTGGCTCTCCTAACACCAGATTTCCAAAGCACTCAGCCAGATTTGCTAATTAACGGTTTCAATTTGCGACCAGTATTATTGTGAACAGAGTGCTAGTTTGCGAACAGTCCTTTGTATCAATAGGTCTGCTTTCAAATTACAGATTCCTAGTGGGTCACAAATTGACCTACCTGATGAATATTAATGAGGTAGGTCGCAATTTGCAACCCATTAGGAATCACAGCAACCACAGGGATAGTGGCATTCTTGGATCCGCAGACCACCATCTCTGTGATTGCTTTTAAATAAAGCAGTTTTTTTAGTTTAAACACAACCCATTGTTCTTAAAGGAAAATGGGTTATATTTAAGAACAAAAAGTAGCCAGTTGTCCTGAAACAGTTTTTAGAGTAGGGAGGGGTGCTGGCGAGTAACGCCACCTCACTAAAGGTATAGGAGATACGTGTCAGGCTGTCTTTAAAAATACAGCAAATGCTTCCAGAAGAAAAGCATTTTCATGGCTCATTTATTATCAGTTCTTTATCTAAACTGTTGAAAGTTTCTTGGGGGGGGGGCTGCATCACCTCCCACAGTTCCAGCACCAATTGCTTGCAAGTCCTCAATACGTTGGTAGACCAACACACATTGCTTATGCTCTGACTTACTAACGCTCAGTTCAACGTTTCTCTGAGAATGGCCAGGAAAGCTTCTAGTCTCTCCAGGCTTGATGATTGCAAGATGTAAATATGGTTCCGTCTGTCTTGAGCCTCAAAGTAATGGTTGTACCAATAGTGAACTAACCATGGACTAATCCTATGGGAGGAACCAGGTTTTATATCAAGCGTCATGTATCCAATACTCAATAACAGGGAATAAAAATTAAACAGCAACGACCACATGAGTAGTGAAAAGAAGAAGCAGGCACTTACCCTCAAATTTGTATCTGCTTCAATTATGATTTACCAAAGATGGGGACAGCACCACCCTGATAAGTGTGCTGTGAAGTTAATCAAAAGTATCAAAAAATAACTATATGGTTCATGTGTCAAATGTACAACACACTCAAGCCTACGTAATGGCCTGTTTCATGAACGATTGTTAGCATGATAAATAACTATTGTTGTTAAACTCAACGAGGGCTCTTACCCGTTCTGCCGTTTCTATGTCCATAAAACCCTGTATGTATAAGTGAGCCGTGACCGTCTCCATTCAAATATATTAAGATAGAAGGTACATTAACATGAACGACGGACCACCATTTGGCAAGAATGTATCTTTTTGTGGCCGCCATATTGGAAAGGTAAGTATGATATCCAAAAATGGGAGAAGAAGGAACAAATCAAATCGGAAGAGCAGAAATCAAATCAAATAAAATGAATAGGTATAAATGGTCCACATGAGTTATAGTGACCGGATATGGCAGCCACAGTATGACTTGTGCTTTGACACGCAGTGGCTCGTCATGCCTGATATTATGAATCCCCGTTCTCAAATAGCTAAATAGGGATTCATTTTTTGTGAGACGATGATATTAGGTGGTCTGATACATTGGTTAAACTGGTTGGTGACAAATTAGTTTACTGTGATTTCAAATTAACAATTGTGAGGTACCTCAATGGGAGTTCCCTCTTCTCCCATCAATCATCCTAGATTTCAATTTGCAGGCTATATGAAGTTTTTTCATTTTTACATATATGTTTTCACACTTACCTTAGAGTAGAATTATTAGTTTGTGTCCATGCATCTTAGGTTAGTTGTGGAAGCTCCACTTGTCAAGAAGATCGTATGCGGTGCCCAGATGTCTTTTCGTCCTGATGATAGAGGCAGAGCTGTATTATACAGATCTAACAATTAATAATTGTAAACTAAATCCTTATTCTATCCTTTAACTTTCCGACATTGTATTGCAACTCTTCCTTTCACTGATAGTTTTGCATAGGCCACAGTCATATGTAAGCCAACTGGGACCTCCACTGCATTTCGGAGTAATGTCAGAAGTGGCAATGTTACCAGGCAAACTCCCATCACATCTGACAGTATTTAACTATTTGGGATGAGAGCATATTTACCTTTGGGCACATCCATTGCAGATGTATAAAAATCAGCCTCAGGGCCAAGGCATCTTTCACATGGCATATTGTTAAGCATTGCATCAATTAATGAAATTGTAGACCAGCAAAGGTTCCTGGAAACTTTATTGTATAGCTGGATACCACCATCCAACTGTCAGGGCAGCTCCTCTTCATTTGCTCCGTTAGAATCCACTCATATAACATTCTTACATGAACATTCTGTGATGCCCACAGTGTTTTTAGGCTTCCCAGGTGACCCATACGTTAAACATTCTCTTGATTATTGTAACACCATAACACCATCCCCTTTCTACAGAAAAGAATAGACAAAAAAACTGAAGCAGAAAAATACATGAAGTAAAACAGAAGAGTTGTGTGTTAACATAAGAAGTGTAGGCATGGGCGAAGTTTGTGGAGCTCTGCGTCCACCGCGCTACGTGGAATTCTGCAAGCGGCAGAGTGCATCAGGTTGTGCTGTTCGTGTTGCTTTTTAGTGCCAGGTGTTTGTCCCGCACTGGAAAATCTCGAATGGCACCATGCGCAGCACAAGAGAGCGCTGCCTTTTACTGCCGCTCGAGTAGATTTTCTACTCATGCAGCAGCTTCCACAACGCGAGCGGATGGTTTCCCAACGCGAGCGGTTTTGACCATCCCCGACTGCCCGCTTTGAGAAATCTGACTGGGAGGTGGTCTAGAGTTGGATTTTCCTCGATTGCGCTCACCAACTTAACATTGCGGTGCAGGGAAAAAACTCTGCTCCACGAGTTTTTAGGAACTCTGTGTGCTCCGCAGAGTGCGGAGTGTGTAAAACACTGTGAAAGGAGCGGAGTCCACCATCCAGATCTAAAAAACTGTTCAATTCATAACAAAATCTTTTCACTACACAGACCTTCTTTTTTCCCTGTGGTGAAAATTACTTCTGATGGAAGTGGTAGTAGTATAGAATTGAAAACTCAGTGATGGTTCTTGGAATCCTCAATTTTACAGGTTAGGACTTGATTCATACATCCTCCATATACAGGATCACCACGTTTTTCTTTACTTTGGAAATAGCGTGCGGACCTATGAATTTGGACCTACCTTTTGTCATCCTGTCTGATTACCAATGCAACATTACTTACTTTCCAATCAGTATCTTTGACAATATTTTTTCATCATACTGTTGTTTGTACGTTCTTTGATATAGTTCTCTCCTTAGAGAAACCACACTATCTTTAAATTCAACTCTCCTTTTCATCTGCATTCTGCAACCCAACCAGGCTGGACTCAATTTTGTGTTGGCAGGTCTTTCCCTCGAGTAGAGAAAGGGAGATTTCATGGTCACCTCATTTGGAGTAATACAATGCCCACCAGGTTTAATGATGTATGTTATTAGGAGGATCACTTTGGTCAAATGTCTTTTGTATGCAAGATTTACCAACCCTATTCATGCGTTCAGCCAAACCATCGGCCTCAGTGAATACAGGTTAGATCTCTGGTGAATCAGAGATAAACCTCTCAAATATTTTAGCATTTCTAGAGAAGTTGTACCCCACGCTTAGTCACTAAATATTTCGGTATCACCATTCTGAAGTGTAATGCACCAACAATCTCACATACAGTTCACTGGCAGGTAATAATTCAAATGGACTTACTAAGTCAAATCCTACCTTCACCCACACACTTTGCACTTCCACCGGCGACAATGTGGGCATGTATGATCCTCTTCTGATACACTGAGTACAATCTTTAACTACCCACTCAACTTTTTTATCAACAGATTGATCAGTTTCGATCTCAAACTTGCTGGAGACTCACATCCAACACCTCTCAAATGTTTCTCATCAGACAAACTTAGTTCTTCATGCACATTTCAGAATCCCATTTGAGCTGCAGAAAGACCATTGCACTCCAGCCACCCTTTGACCACACATTCCGTATCAGTTTAAAACACAGTATCACTTCATCATGCTGCCATTCATTGCTTCTAATTTAAGGCATTCGTTTTTGCAGAACACACTGGACAAGGATTGTACACCCATTCTCAATGGATATCCATGATAGGCAATCTGATGTTATGTTGCTGACACCTGGAAGATATTCAACTTGGAAGTTAAATTCACTCGACACACCCTTTTATCCTTGATGTAAGACTTTCTGCTCTCCTTACCGTGAAAATATGAACGATAGGGTGATGATCAGTTCGTACGATGAATAGCAGATCTCATAAAATTATTTTAAAATGTCGGATTGCACAAAAACATGACAAAGCGCCTCTATCACTGTATAGTATTTTTTAGCTTCACAAAGAGAGTATGGAGCATGTGCCACAACTCTTTCTTCACCAACCACCAACTGTGGATGGACCACACCTAAACCTTTTTGGCATCTATTGTTAATATTGTTTTTTGTGTTCAAAACTACCAAGGGTAGGCATATTCCTAATTCTTGCTTTAACACGTTCAGATGCTTCATTGCCCTTATTGGACCACTTGAAATTCACATCCTTTATAATCAACAATTAAAAATGAATTTATATAGGTTTGCAGAAGAGCCATAAGACGTGGCATATCCATAAACAAAAATCTGAAAGAGACACGTTAGTATTAGATTCCTTACCTTAGAATATCCCCAGGCGTCAGACTGGATCCGGAAATTTTTGCGTAGCAGTACCCTTGCGCGTCGGTAGGCGTCGTCTGCGGCTCCGCGTCCGTTGTCGGCGTCGTGGGCGCCGTGATGACGTCGTCGGAGTACTTAGACGTCGCCTCCGCTTGCTGACGTCAGTTCTTCTTTTTTCCGCGCCAGCAAGCGCAGATCTGGAAAAAGCAGTAACCCTAGTCAATTTTTGACTAACTTTTTGATTGTTTTTTTGATCATTTCTCAAAGTCTTTCGACTCCGATTGGTGCCGTAGGGATGCCCGGCTTTAAGCACTGCGAGGATTGAGACCGCACGATGTCGGTCACGGATCCTCACCACCTGTGTTTAACTTGTCTAGGCGTCGATCACGACGACAAGGCCTGCTCCGACTGCCGGGCCCTCTCTTCGAAAGCCAGGCGGGAGCGGTCCCGCAGGCAACTCGAACTCCGGCAGTCGGTCCCGCGCCGCGAGAGGTCTCGGTCCCACGGGAGGTCGAGGGACAGGTCGCGGGCTCGGAGCCACCACAGCTCCGAGAGTAGGCTGCACTCCTCCGGGTCGAAGTGGTCGTCAGGTAAGAAGCACAAGAAGTCCAAGAGGCGTCATCGCTCTTCGGACTCCCCCCGACGCTCGCGCGATGCGGCCGGGGGTTCGGGTGACACCGCCCACGCGGCTCCGTCGGAGTCGCGGGTGCCGCGTTCAGCTCTACACCCTTCGGTCCCTGGGCTCAACGCGACGCCGGAGGAGATCGAGCGCTTCCTCATGGCCATGAGGAAACTCTCTCCTCCGACGGGCTCTGCGGTGCCTTTGGGCCCAGCGGACCAGTCTGGGGCCTCTAGCGGGTCGGGGGTTTTGGCCCCGACGCCGTCGGGTGCTTCGGCCCTGGCGCCGCAGGTTCCCGCTATCCTGACGCCGCCGGTGCCTTCTGGCCCGGCGCCGCCAGCGCCTTCGGGCCCGGCGCCGCGGGACGCCGCTAGACCTTCTTCGGGATCGGGATCTGGATCGTTGCCGGTGGACCTTACGACCTCCCCGGCGTCAGGTCCCCGATGCCCCCTTCATTCCTGTTCCGACGTCGGGACGGCCTCGATGGGCGCCGCTCCAGACGTCGTTTGGGGAGTTTCACTTCTATGAGCAGGCCCCATTAGTTGAGAACCCTGAGTTTCAGGAGATGGGTGATGAAGGGGATTGGGAGGGGTCTGTAACGACCGTATTTTTATAACAGGTAGCTCACCAACCGTGGCTAAACCCAGTCGTCACGCAAACACACTCTTCTCAGGTTACTATTTACAAGATATTTGGAGGACTTGCCTGAGAAGGTGATTATTAGCTATTTACAAGCCTGTACAATCAAAGATACCACTAACATCTAATGGATTCCATATCTCATCCTATAGTTACCTCACTTTATCGCTTATCTTATCTTATCATCTTCTTTATAGTCGCCAGACTTTTCTCTTTATCTTATTATCTTCTTTATCTTATTTTATTATCTTCTTTATAGTCGCCAGACTTTTCTCTTTATAGTCGCCAGACTTTTCTCTTTATCTTATTATCTTCTTTATCTTATCTTATTATCTTCTTTATAGTCGCCAGACTGTCTATGCTATGTGGGGTTAATCTATCAACAATTTGGGCATTCCTACTTAGGAGCCGATTTCCCTTCACCAGAGAGGAATCACCCATCTCTCTGTCAGCAAAAAGGGGCCCGACCTTCCTTCACAGAAATTAAGGGCCAATTATATGTTCTGTCTTGCAACCATCCCTGATCCTGAGTAGTGTACCTAGTCTCAACAGTTACCCACACAGCATCTGGTTAAAAAGGAACCCTGTACTCTCTCTCAGAGACAATAAACAAACAGAATTTGACTGGGGTCTCTTTATTACAATGACAAGGATCTAAATGACTAATGCTCTATATAGCGCAATGATAGAATTCAATCATCAACACATACATTTATATAATGAACTGAAAAGTAATAATCATGGCATACAAATAGATAGCTGAAAGAAAAGTGATTAATTGTGAGCTGAAATAAAAGTGATTAATTGTGAACAGATATAGTAGAAACATTTTAAGAACACCTCACCCTATTAGGAAGGGTCCAACTCTCTGTCCCTCTCTGGTGGAATTAGGACTTTTTCCATCACCATGGCATCACCACCAACGGACCAACATCTGCTGTCTGTTCCTCTCTCTCTGGTGGAATCAAGACTCTCTCCTCCTGCACCATCACCAACGTTCTAACTTCACTCCACTGGTTCAACTGCTCCAAAAGCTTTAACTGGCAGCTCCAACTCTTCCATCTGACTGGCAACTGCTTCTTCATTGACTGACAGCTTCACCGCTCAAATCCATCTGACCTCTTAATCAGAAAACCAACTGACTTCACTCTCCAGTTCCAAAATCCTTCTGACCGCTCTCTTCAGTTCCAAAAACCATCTCTCAGCTCTGCCTCTCTGCACTTCGATAATATAGAGTGCTCTCTATCCATGGAAATTTCCAACAGAAACTACCTCCCACCGAATTCCTGTGCCAGCTCCAAGGCTCTCCGCGCAACCGCAGTGGCCATCTGCATGTTACGTCTAGACCCCGAGAGACAAACACATTTACTCGATAAGAACCAGTCTCCACCGGCTTTCCAACTAGTGAATAACAACTTAACTCTAAACATCACCTTTACCCTGCAAGCGCCTCAGACAACTGAGGCAGGAAGACAAGATGGCTGCTCTCTAGTTTAGGACTTTAGGCCCAAAAAGAGGCAAAATAGACATAGAGACATGCCAAAGCCAATAGGCAAACCTACAAATAGGCTGAAATAAAGGATTCATAGCAATATACTGAGATGACATGCCAAAGCCAATAGGCAAACCTACAAATAGGCTGAAATAAAGGATTCATAGCAACATATTGAGATGGCAGTGGACTATAGTCATCACTAATCAAAATAGGGCAAATTATCCTGTCGTTACAGGGTCTGAGGACCCTCTGACCCGAGAGTGTCAGTCTCATGAGGACTGGGCAGGAGACCTTGGGGAGGCAAGTGGCCTGGACACCTCTCCAGACACTGGTTTTGTCTCCACTCCTACCGTGGCTTCGGAGGAGGGGGCAACCTACAGTGTGGTGTTGATGAGGGCTGCCAAGGCCTTGGGCCTTGAGCTCCCCGTCGCGGCCGTGAGGACTAATCTCCTCACTGAGGTCCTTAAACCGCAGTCAAGCTCGGCCGAGCCTCTGCTGCCCTTTAATGAGGCCTTGACCGACGTTCTTCTGGGCACTTGGTCCAAGCCCGCTACGGGTTCGCCCGTAGATAGGAACGTGGCCAGACGCCACCGCCCAGCACCGGGCGACCCATTTTTCCTGTCCACCCACCCTACCCCCGAGAGCCTGGTCATCCAGGCCTCCAATTCCCAGACCGCATTCCCGTCTGCACCGCCGGACAGGGAATCCAAGAGGTACGAGCAGTACGGCAAAAAGATCTTCTCGTCCCTTAGTCTGGGACTGCGGTCTTCCAACACGGCATGACTCTTGGGCCGCTACACCGACTCTCTGTGGGATAGGGTTGCGGAAGTGCTGCCAGAGTGTCCGTTGGAGGTACAGGCCAAACTCGGCCAAGCCCTTGTGGAGGGCCGGGATGCAGCCAAATATTCTATACGGTGTGGGCTGGATACCACCGACTCACTAGGTAGAGCGATGGCAACGACGGTGGCGGTCAGACGTCACGCCTGGTTGAGGTCCGCCAACTTTTCGGCCGATGTCCAGAACGCCTTGATGGACATGCCGTTTGATGGCCGTCGCCTCTTTGGCGACAAGGCAGACCATGCGCTCGAGCGCATTAAGGACTCCAGGGCTACGGCCAAGTCCTTGGGCCTCTCGGCCCCGCGCCAGCAATCGGCTGCATTTCATTCCTTTCGTGGCCACGGAAGGGGTGTACCCACACGTGCTGCCAGCCACGCTCCGCAGGGTAATACCCAAAGCGGTGGCGGCCGTGGGAACCGCCGTCCCGGCGGTCGGGGACAACGGCGAGGTCAGTCCACACCTTCCCCCGCAGCATCCGCCTCAAAACCCTCCTAGTCCGTGCTTTCAGGCCCATGTGACGCCAGTGGGGGGCAGGGTTCGCCATCACCACCTCCACTGGCGCACCGTCACTTCGGACAGGTGGGTGCTGCAGATCGTCCGAAGGGGCTACTCCCTCCCCTTCGAGGCGACTCCTCCAGCCATGCCACCGCAGAACCACCGTGTATCGGGGGATCATTTGCGACTTCTGCAGGAGGAAGTTACGGCCCTCTTGGCCAAGGGGGCCATTGAGCGCGTTCCTGGGCCAGAAGTAGGGTTTGGTTGCTACTCCCACTACTTTCTGGTACCCAAGAAGGGCAAAGGGGGCCTACGCCCTATCTTGGACCTAAGGAACGTCAACGGCTTCCTCCGGAAGGAGAAGTTCAAGATGCTGACACTGGCTCAGGTCCTAGCTGCCCTGGACCCAGGAGACTGGATGGTAGTGTTGGACTTGCAGGGCGCTTATTTCCACATCCCCGTCCTGCCGGCCCACCGGCGCTACCTGCGGTTCACGGTTGGCCACGAGCACTTTCAGTATACCGTGCTCCCCTTCGGCCTTACCAGCGCCCCACGGGTGTTCACAAAGGTGATGGCGGTGGTCGCAGCTCATCTGCGCAGGTTAGGGGTTTCAGTCTTCCCCTACCTCGACGACTGGTTGTTGAAGGCGGGCTCGCCCCAGACAGTCGTCAGCCACCTCCAGACTACGGCAGATCTCCTGCACCGGCTGGGGTTCTCCATCAATGTGCCGAAGTCACACCTGTGCCCCTCTCAGAAGCTCCTTTTCATCGGAGCGGTTCTCGACTCGGCGCGGTTTCGGGTTTATCCACCCGAACAGCGGGTCCGGGATATTCAGGCTCTGATTCCCATCTTTCAGCCGTTATCCCGGGTCTCGGTCAGGTTGACGCTGCGGCTTCTGGGGCTGATGGCCTCCTGCATCCTGCTGGTGCATCACGCCAGGTGGCGGATGCGGGCTCTGCAGTGGGACCTGAAGTTTCAGTGGGCCCAGCATCAGGGCAACCACGTCCTGATCTCGGAGGGCACTGCGAGACAGCTGCAGTGGTGGCTCACGGACCGTGATTGGGTCAGCGGCAGATCCCTCTCCCTTCCCTAACCGGAGCACGTAGTTGTGACGAATGCGTCCCTCCGTGGCTGGGGAGGCCACATGGGAGAGGCGGAGATCAGAGGCCTCTGGTCTCCGGCGGAGGCCCGGCTCCACATCAACCTGTTGGAGTTACGGGTGATTCGTCTAGCACTGAAAGCATTCCTCCCCTCTGTCCGGGGGAGTGTAGTGCAGGTGTTCACGGACAACACCACCGCCATGTGGTACTGCAACAAACAGGGCGGGGTGGGGTCGTGGACCCTTTGCCAGGAGGCTCTGCGCCTCTGGCAATGGCTGGGACACCAGGGCGTGACCCTGGTGGCTCAACACCTGGCAGGTTCTCTGAACGCCAGGGCGGACGAGCTCAGCCGTCGGTGCATGATGGATCACGAATGGCGTCTAAACTCAGACGTGGCGCAAGGCCTCTTTCAGCAATAGGGAGAGCCTTGGTTAGATCTATTCGCCACCGAAGAGAACGCGCAATGTCATCAGTTCTGCGCGTTGGAATTTCCAAGGCGGCACTCGCTCGGAGACGCTTTTCGTCGCGAGTGGAGCTGCGGTCTACTGAACGCCTTTCCGCCTATACCACTTCTGCCCAGAGTGCTGAAGAAGATCAAGCGCGACCAGGCCCAAGTCATCCTTGTGGCTCCGGACTGGGCTCGAAGGTACTGGTATCCAGAGCTACTCAGTATGTCAGTCGATCCCCCGGTTCGTCTGCCTCTTCAGGAGGACCTTCTGTCGCAGCAGCAGGGGACGGTCCTCCACCCGAACCTGTCTCCACCTCCATGCTTGGAGATTGAGCGGCGACAGTTGAGGCCATTTGACTTGCCTCCTGAAGTCTGTAACGTCATTCTGGCAGCCAGGCGTCCCTCCACAAAGTCGGTATACGCCTGCAGGTGGAACAGATTTGTGGCATGGTGTACAGCAAAGGCTGTGGATCCTCTTGCTGCCCCTCTTTCTGAGGTTCTTCTCTTCCTTCTTTCTCTTGCCCAGCAGGGCTCTGCTCTGGGCACTATCAAGGGCTACTTTTCTGCCCTTTCAGCCTTTCTAAGGCTGCCTGATCAACCTTCTTTGTTCAAGTCCCCTATTGTAAATAGATTTCTAAAGGGCATCACACACACATTCCCTCCTGTTCCGTTTGTGATGCCTCAGTGGGACTTGAACCTGGTTCTTACGTTTCTGATGTGCGCTCCCTTTGAGCCACTTCACAACTGTCCTCTCCGCCTTCTTACTCTGAAGACTGCTTTCCTGGTTGCCATCACCTCTGCCAGGAGAGTGAGTGAGCTCAAGGCCCTTTCTTGTGCTCCACCTTTCCTTTCTGTCCATCCGGGCAAAGTGGTGTTGCGTACTAAGCCATCCTTCCTGCCCAAGGTTGTCACGGCCTTTCACATCGGGCAGTCTATCACCTTGCCAACCTTCTTCCCGCCACCGCATCCCTCTAAAGAGGAAGAGCGGCTCCACCGTCTGGACCCAAAACGTGCGCTCTCATTTTACTTGGATCGCACACGCCAGTTCCGGGTGGATGACCAACTTTTTGTTGGTTACGTGGGCGCTAAGAAGGGGAAAGCGGTGCACAAGAGGACCATCTCCCGGTGGATCATCTTGTGTATCCAGGCATGCTACTCCTTGGCTAAAAAGGAGCCCCCTGTTGGATTGCGGGCCCACTCTACCCGAGCCACGGCGACTACAACTGCCCTGGGCCGGGGAGTGCCCTTACAAGACATCCGTCAGGCAGCTACGTGGGCATCGCTGCACACGTTTGCAAGACACTACTGCCTGGACAGCCAAGTCCGGAGGGATGGCTTCTTTGGCCGTTCTGTCCTCCAGGACTTTCTGGTGTGATTATTGGTTCGCAGACCCACCACCGGGGTTGGTATTGCTGGGGTATCTATTCTAAGGTAAGGAATCTAATACTAACATGTCTCTTTCAGATGCACAAGTTACTACTTGTGTAACGATATATCTGTAAGAGACATTAGTTAGTATTAGATTCCTTACCGACCCACCCATCCTCCCCGTTCTGCGAACCGATATCTAGGGTTAGGGTTACCCCCTTTCAGGGCCCTAGTTTCAATGGCACCAGTGTTGGTTTTTAACATGGCTCTGCGTTTCTGGCGCGGAAAAGCTGTGTCTAAGAACTGACGTCAGCACGCGGAGGCGGCGTCTAAGTACTCCGACGACGTCATCACGGCGCCCACGACGCCGACGACGGACGCGGAGCCGCAGACGACGCCTACCGAAGCGCAAGGGTACTGCTACGCAAAAATTTCCGGATCCAGTCTGACGCCTGGGGATATTCTAAGGTAAGGAATCTAATACTAACTAATGTCTCTTACAGATATATAGTTACACAAGTAGTAACTTGTGCGGTAGGACGAAAGCCTCAATCACAAGTGTCAGCAACAGGTAACTTTTGTAATCAATAAACTTAGACGGTGTACCACATTCGCAAAATTAGCAATGAATTTCACATAAAATTCTATCAGTATCAAGAATGACGTGACAAAATCCTTGTTGGAAGGTATGGGGGCCTTTACAATACTCTGAATTGAATCAAACTTGTGGCACACCTATATCACTTTAAATGTTGATCTCATCATTATCTTACAGTTTTGGGATTTCTGTCTTCGTGATCCACCTGCAGAAAACATTCATAGTTACAATTAACTTTTGTGGTCTCCCCGTTTACATTCAACACCACAATCACATTCTCCTCCAAAATCTTTTATTTCACGCACCCCGTTAGTAGTATTCGCCATTCTCTCCACAATTACCTCAGGCTCTTTCAGATCAGGATTCTTTGTCAATAATTCACCTAACCAGCTGATCCCTTCTAAGTAAATCAGTGAGGTCTCCAAAGTGACGTGAATGTGCTAAAGTTCTCAAATAGACTAAATAGCTCCGCACATTTTCAGTTTTGCCTTGGATTCGTGCCAAGAATTTGTGACGTTCCAGAACCACATTGAATCGTGTGCCAAAGTCCTTCTCAAGCATCAATAATGACATTGCAAAAACATTTCTAGGTTTACCATCGGCATCACTATAGGTAGTTATCGTAAGCTGTCATATATATTCCTTCTCTCAGCATGTAAGTTGTTTTGGAGGTCTGCTTGGTTCCATGCTGAGAAGAACTTTTCCCCGGCAAGGAAAGAATGATCAGAATCAAATACTTTTTTCCATTGTTTCCAGGGTAATATTGAGTCTAATCTTTCTGAAAGAAATGCAGGTGGCTGAGACCTACTTGCTGCTACCATAGTGATATGGGTTAATTTGAAGATAAATGTTGCTGGGGAAAATCATGTGTCGTCGGAGATTAGTGCAAGAATGAAACCGCATGTAGGAAATTGTTGTCCAGACCTCATAAAGCTCTGTACGAGTTGTGAGTGTGTTTTATTTTCTTTCTTCTCTGATTTTTTTAATGCAAATGTTATTCTAAAAGAACTCGACTTGTTGCAGTTACCAGATTCTGCTGCCCCGCATTAGTTATATTTTGAGCATTCTCAATAATAGCTTAGGTTCTTACCTGTGGAGGATCGGCATCAGGACTCTTCTGTGCATGACTTGAAGTGCAAGGTCCCGATCTAAAATAGTTACCACGTAACGTCACTCTATCCGATAGAGACTTCTGACTGCAGATTCCTGACCTTAGAATATTCCCCAGCCATCAGACTATATCTGGAAATTTTCGAGCAGTATCTCTGAATGTCAGTAGGTGTTGTCACCCATCTGCATCGGATGTGAAGTGCATGGTGCTTTTTAGGCACAGCCGGTGCACTGACATCAGTTATTTTCTTTCCGTATCATCATTGCAGATCTGGAGAATGCTACCTCAGTCCATTTCTTGGACAATTTGTGGGACGTTTTGTCTACCCTTTTTTCTCCCATTAAGCATATGAATGTTCTCTAAAAAGCCTGTGGGTTAAAGCCCTGTGGTTCTTCTAAGTCTATGACAGACCCCAACTTGGTTTGCCTCAGGTGCCTGCAGCCAGGCCAAAACTCCAAGGCCTGTCCGACTTCCACGCCATGAATTTAAAGGCTTGTCAGGCGCATTCCCTGAAGCTCCTGTTCGCCGGGCGCCAGTTGACGGTGTGACCCTTCAGGTCTCGGTTGCATAGAAGGTCCCCAGCCCATTCACAGCACCAGTTATCACACTCAAAGTGATCATCTGGTAAGTCCCACAAAAAATCTTAGAAGCCAAAGTGCTCTTGGACTTCACTCTGCTGATACAAGTCTTCGGTTGGGGTATGGGTCTAGCGCCACCATTCTAGGCCCCGCTCCCAGGTTTCAGGCACGCAGCCTGAATCTGGGTCCTCTCCACTCCTCTCAGAATTTCTCAGAGTGACTCCCCCCTGCCCAACCAATAAAACATTTTTATAAAGCCATGCACTTCATATTTGGGCAAGCTGACCTTTCTGGACTGCTTTCAGACCTCCATCGGTTCAGCAGATGCACTACCCGCTGGTAGGTACGCCCACGGCGCCAGTCCTCAGTGCTTTGGAACCATATCCTGTTACGAGACCTTAACCTTTCCTGAAGCCTGTTCCAGTGACGTCGTTCTTGACGCCATCGTTATACCCGACTGCAATACAGAACTGGAACGGCATCACCCAACATTGGCTCAAGCAATGGCCAAAACTCAACCTTCCAAGTTGGAGCTATGGCCTCCATTTTTCTATATGATCGGTAGGTAGTACGATTGGGACGATCCTTATGACTACTCCAACCCCCCTGGAAGACCTCAAAGATAACTCGTCCGAGAAACTGGCTGATGCTGCTAGCCTCTGGCCAAAAAGAAACACCCTACTGGCTTGCAGGCTCATTCCATCCAAGCTAAGTCTGTGACCACTACATCAGCTCGTGGAGTCCCTGTCATCGACATCTGTTGGACTGTGACATGGGCATGTTTGTACGCATTTACCAAGCACTATTGCCTGGAAAGTCAAGCCCGTTGCGATTGGCATTTTGCCCGTTCAGTCCTCCAGGATTTTCTGGTCTGTATTTGGGCACAGACCCACCTCCGGGAAGGTATTGCTTGGAAAAGGAATCTGTGGCTAGAAGTCTCGATCAGGTGAACAAGGTATTTCCCTTCAGTAACGCCTTATTGTGTAGAAGCTCTTTCTAGCCACAGATTCCTTACCAACCTTCCCATCCTCCCAGCTTCAGTGAATGTATTTCTGTAGGTGCTTAGTGTCTGCACACAGGTACATTAGCATTCTGTCATGGCTCTGTGCTTCTGACTCAGAAATATCACAAAAAGTAACTGATGTCAGAGAGCAGGGGTGGTTCCTATATAGACACTACCCATGTCGCAACCAGAGCGGATCACACTGCCGGGGCAGAGCAGATCAATACCACCTACCGGCGACAAGAGGGACTGGTCGAATATCTCTGGATCCAGTCCTACTTTTGGAGAACATTCTAAGGTAAGGAATCTGCAACTAGATAGAGTCTCTACTAGATTCACAGTTATCGAAGGTAAACGACTTGTTCATCTCGTCACACCTTCATGTGCAACATCAGAGTAATACATCTGTGCATACAGAGTAAACAGCAGATTTATTCTACATTGACTGATCTTGTGTGTGTTTGTTACGCACACACTACTAACTTTACATCTGATCTTTGCTACTTGGGTCAATAACATTCTGCCAAATTCCAGTACAAATTACTTCAATCAGGAATGCTTTCAAAATGCTGGAAAGAAAGATACTCCTTTGATGTAAACGTTGTTTTGTTAATTGTTCTGAGGTTATTATAATCTTTATCGAATGTTGATTGGCAAGAGCCTGTCTCCTGATAGTTGGAGCGTGTCACCAGTGTTACGCCACCTACCAATGAAGTGAATTAGAGCCCAGCAAAGGTTGCAGGAAGCTTTGTGTGGTGAGTTAACTGGCAGGGCAGCTCCTCTTTAACTGTACACTTTAGAATCAACTCATACAACGTTCTTACATGAACACCCTGTGTGACTCCCACAGTGTTCTTAGGGTACCCTGGGGCCCATCATTTTCAACATTCTCTTGACTGAACACTATAAGAACATCCTCTTGCAAGCCTGTTTGATTTAAGCTCTTTGGGTATGATAGATATGGTGATGATATTTAAAATGCAGCAATCCGTGCCTTCTTTGTAGTGCTATGTGCGCGGTTTGCCTACTACAATATTCCCATTGTGAGACTGTTAGTGTAGTATTTAGGTCACCTTTCCATTTGAAGCATTCAGAAGGTTAATCTTTTTGTGCCGCAGTGTATAACCGATATAAGATGTTTTGGATGGGGGGACAACCTCTTTATGCATTATTGCTACAGTAGAAGGCATGCAGATGTTTAGACTGTCCTCTTCCACAATCCTTTTTAGAAAAAGTGTGATTTGGATAGGGTCTCCAGTAGAGTCTTCCTCTACCCAATGGCAATTGGCTTCTCCATTTGCTGCCAAACTAAATATTTAGTTTGTCTGTTCTTACATCTAGTCATGTCTCTGTAAGTAGCCCTCATATATGTGGCAGGTCATTGGGTCGTTACAATTTGAGAAAGGGCCTCTAATTTAAAAGATTGAACAGGCTGCCCAGTCTTGCAATCTGCATTAAACATTTTGCTGATTTTAAACGTATCCCCCTTTTTCATGTTGGAGAATTAAAATGATGTATACTTTCGTTCACCCGACTAACTTTTCTTCATATCTGCCATAGGTCCCAATTCACCATCTCTGCACCTACAATCTTTTTTTAAAGTACATGTTTTGTAATCTGCACATTGTATGCTGGCCTACCTCCTTCAAGGCAAGCCTGTACTGCAATTAGTTTGAATACATGTATGGTGATTCACAGGTATTTCCCACTCCTAGATATCCTGGGAAGATTACATTGGCATAGGGCAAACCAAATAAAGCACATGAAGATGAGGACTTGTCATCCTTGTGATTCTTGGCCATTCTAATAATCAGATCTACCCCTTGTGACAGTTGGAACAGTTGTATATTTCTGTCCTATGTGTTAAATCTGCATCAGTCTTTGCCAGCTCTTTCTCTAGATTCATTCTCCATCTGGGAGTGATGTAAATATTAATCATACTGGCCCTTGTTGGCTTATGACAGGCAGTTCCTGTCTCCTCGTGTCCCTTCCACTCCTCTCTGTAACACTATATATGTACATTCTTGACCCAGAAAATGGCTCTGATACGAGTGCCAACATTCACGACCAATCACAAATCATATTGTAGACTAAAGCATGCTCTACCAGCACATTGATTGCAGTGGCAGCAAAGCACAATTCTTAGCTGAGCCCATCAGCTGGGGTGAGCTTACTGTATTGTACACGAGACCAACTAATATCTATTAGTAAATATACTTCTAAACTCACTCTCAAAACTCGTCATTGGTGCAAACAGGTTTTTATAAGAAATTACATTACAACTATAATATTTCTAGGGATAAACATGTTTAAAAATAGCATAACTTTGGAAAATGTGTTTTAAATTTCACGTAGGGTGGGTAGCTAATCTGCCTAGCGAGATCATCCTCCTTGTTACCTCAGCTTCTCCCATCCTGAAGATGGTGACAGGGTCATTTCTTGGCTCTGCACAATGGTATGGCAGCAGGGTAATCAAGTGTGGTAAGCCCTCTTCACCTGACCTGAGTAGGGCTAAGAGGAGTGGGTTACTTGATAAAGTGAACTTTGCTACCTGGGTGTAGTTATGTGGCTAACTAAACAAAATTCGACCCTGTAACCAGACATGCATCCTTCTTCCCTAAGGAAATGGCCTATCTGGTTTTGAGCGAGGCCCCGGTGTTCTCCTGTAAGCTGCTTCCAGCAGTCCAGGGGTAACGCTTGATGGTGTAGAAGAAGCTTGGGTATGGCCAACACTGGCTCTATCAATTTTTTTCAAGCTGTGCTTTGCCTTCAGCTTCTGGGGAAGCTACTGGAAGACCTGGAGGTCAGGGGCATGCTATACCTGTCTACTTGGATGAACTATGAGCTCACACAGATGAGCAGCTACTACTTATTTTCCGGGAGACTATCTTTGACATCTTCCAGCTTTGGAAAGTCCTCCCGGATGAGATACAGCTCCAGGCACTTTAGACACCACCTGCAGCTCCCCATAGGAGCATAACCATAATTTAGGAGTGTTTCTTGTAGGGACTTCCTCCTTCCATGGCAGCAGATGAGAAAGGAAGGAAGTTGACATCAGTGTCTTAATGAAAAATAGGTAACTGTGCAGGAAGGGATATGTCCTGCATGTGTAAGGCCCTTCTTTCACATAGGGAAACTTCTATTAATATCTCATATAACGTTATAGGCATTCTAGAGTGTTAAGAACTTGTGCTAGTCTAAAATAAAAAAGGTGGTTTTGGAGCTTGAAATCCAGAAAGAGCTATCTGAACATCTATTAGAGGAGTAATAGGGAGCATACAGTCTGAGGCGCCCATACCTGAGTGGCAGAGGAGCAACACAAAGAAATGGGCTTTGCACCTGTATCCTCAAACCCAAAACAAACCCTCTGCTTCTCTCTCCCGCTGGATGAGATACCCCTGGATAAAGCAAGGATTGTGCAGTGTTCATGGCACATACTGGACATTGTAGTAGTATGATGGCATGTATTAGAATCTCTAAATGTAAGATTTAAAATACCGGATGAGTATTCTAAGTCATTTGGAGGAATAGCTGTTGGTGGCTCCTCAACATTTCTAGTGCGGCAGCTCTGTATGAAAACGTATTGCAAACGGTGTTGCTTGCTCTTTAATTATGGGGTGATCACTACATCATTGTTGGCGATGAGCTGGAACTGCCACTGGACCCACGTAAGAGACACAAACCGCAACTGTATTCCAGAAAGTTTTAAACTATTTTTACAACCCTTGAGCAATTTTGGGGCTAACTGTGTTAGCCAGATGTGTTGTTGTGTCGTGTGCACATAATTGGTGTTGGGAGCCCTTACGGGGAAGACTGCAGGCGTGCAGAAGGAGTGAGAGCTTCTTACATCACTTCGCTATACATCTGCCATTTTAACGCTGTTGACATTGCATTTCAGCAGCGCAACCATAAGCGTTTCAGTGTAAGCTTGTGTGACCAGTAGAAACGTTGTGTCACAATGGGGCAGCCATGTTTAATTGGTAACATTTCCACTATTCAATGCTCCATTTTATATTGGGATACTCAGTGTGGGTCTCGCGCCCATTGTATATTCGGAGCTTTAGGCCTTAATTTACGTGCTGCCATTTTGAGTTGGACTTTGTCAGACATAACATGGTGAAACTTACACTGTTTTTTGTTTTTAAATAGAATGACACATTGACAATTTCATGCGTCAGGCTTGAGGTGGTAATTGGGGCTGCCATTTTGAGTTGGGCTCTGGCAGCCATAACTGTTTTCTTTTTTTTTTAAATGGAGTGACATTTTGAACTGTATCACAGCCATCATCTTTATCACCTACAGCCATCCGCAAGTGTACATTTTGTGACTTTGTGCAAATTAAACACCATCTGGATACGGTGTGAGCAGTGACGCACAGTAGGAGTAATACATATACATATATATCAATTAAACTCTTGAAGGAGACGACTACAGGTTTTTGCAAGTATTTACCAGATATATATGTCAATCACATTTACTTTAATACGTACACTGTTGTATGGCATGTGAACTCCTGATTTTTCAGTGGTGCTCCATTACGTGCTCTGTTCCATCCACTCATCAAAATTACTGTGATGCTCACACAACTATTATTTGTGTCAACTTTACAGTGATACGCACACTATTGTATGGCGTGTTATCTCTTGATTGTTCAGTGATGTGCACACTATTGTATGGCGTATCAACTCCTGATTGCTCAGTGATGCTGCTCCAAATAAATCCTCATTCAAAATACTGTAATAAGCACACTTTTGGTATTTACGTATCTAGGTCTGATTTTTATTATGCAATCATTGAATCCACTGCCACCATTTTAGAATAATCTGGGAACTCCCCAGTGGTGTGGTTGGTGGAACAGGTTCAGTGCTTTTGAAATCTATTTGTGGTCAATATGAACCTCGGGATTTCGCCTAGAGTGGGCATTTTTTTTTACTGTTACATTCTTTAGGATTTGTAGGGCGTGCCATTTTTAAACATTTACCTAAAGTGGCGGGAGCGGATGAAGAGCAGATGGATGAATTTATAGACTGTAAAGAAGCTAGAACTACGTTTAGATGTCCAACCTAGCAAAGTGGTTTTGCGCCACAAATTTCATATGAGTAAACAACAGTTTGGGGAAAATGTGTATATGTTTGTGTCCGCACTCAGGAGTCTAGTGATAGATCATAATGTTGCTCATTGTACGGACCAGTTGGTTCATGATTAATTTATATTCCACTGTACAAACAAAGCAATACAGCAAAAACTATTGTCTTTAGCTAATCCAACTCTAGTCGAAACGTTGCTTATAAGTAAAAGTATAGAAACTTCACATATCTCTCTGAAAGAGCTGGAAGAAAAAATAACGGAAGTTGTAAATGTTATTCAGCAGAGAGGGAAATCCCTTTCTGCTGTTTATTCCAAAGATGTTACAAAACCAGAAAATAATTTCTTTGAGAAAAAAAATATGGGTTTTAAGTACGGAAATGTATCACATTTCAGAAGTGGGAAACAATGACTGACAAAAAATTTAATTTGCAGAAATTGCAATAGGATGGGTCATTGCGCCAAAGTATGTCAAAGTCAGATTACACAGACAGGTAAGGGTAACAGTGTGGTAGCAAATCTTGGGGAAGAAGGTAATGATGGCCACTAAGACAAACTACAGGAAGAATGATCTCCAGGATATGGTTTTAGTGTTAGTGAAGACGTAATGGGAACATGAGATACTTATACCTGTGTGGACCCATATGCGGAAATCCAGATAGGTGACAAATCAGTAAAACTGTTAGTGAATTCAGGAGCAAGAATAACTATGGTCATACAAGAGATATTCGATGAGCTTTGGCCATGGAGAATTTTTGAACGTTCTGATTGTGCACCTATATCTTAGAAAGGGAGATGTATCGTTCTTTCAGGATTTTTGGGCAAAGTTTTGATTTTTAGGATTTTTGGTAAAATATACGTGGCGGTCAAAGGACTGTGCATCTTGGGGTGTTTTTCACCAAGGTCTGTTCAAAATGGTTTTGAGGCCTGACAGCAAAGATCAATTCTCCATAGTTGGAGAGACCAAGTAGAAGTCTGTGCAAAATTTCCATCGGTGTTTTCGGATAAACTGGAAACCATTAAGGGTTCCGAGACAAAATTAAAGTCAAAGAGGAATCCTTACCAGTGTGTTTTTTGTTTTGTTTACTGAAACAAGTAAGATTGGTAAATAAACGCAAGAAAAGGCAGCGATAAAGTATTGTTTTTATAAAAGTGTGTAGAGGGAAGCGACAGGAGAGCAGGGGTTAAAGTAACAATGAGGACGAAGGTGGGGGGGATCGCGGAGGTCAGCGGGAGAAGTACACAATACGTATGAGAGAGATCAATGTGTGGTGCAGGGGAACACAAGCACAAGAGCGAGAAAGGGCACAACGTGGAACGGGGACAGGCACATGGGTCAGAAAGAAATGCGGGGGAGAAGCACTCAAGGGCAAACACAACACAGAGGGATGTGAGGAAGATGCACTTGGGCAAAAGCAACACGGAGCTCAATAGAGGGGGAAGGGAAGTACACGAGGAAGACAGCTGAAGAACACATGTACTCTCATGGAGTGCCTAACCAAAAAGATAAAAATGTGTGTATGAAAATTAAGCAGTGAAAAGACACAAGTAATGCAGCCATGCTCCATGGGAGAGACAGACACAAAAAGACGAAGAAAAAGCCTCAGAAACAATCTTCAAAGCCGGTTTGACTGTATTTGTAGAGAACCTTAGCCAAGTAATGCTATAAAGACTACATTTTCTTATTTCCCCTTCAGAGCGATTAAAATGTACACGGCATTCATATATGAATTTTATACAAATATGAATCTGCCCAATGTGCACTCCCTCTATGGTTCACAGAGTTCCTTGTCAATATATTGATTTCTATAGAAATGGCAGACAGGTTGATAGATAGCTATAGACACCATGTAAATGTTTTGTAATCTTCATAATGACTTCGCTTTACTGGATACCTAGCTGCATAGTTTCAGACAAGAATAAGGTACACTTGAGTAAACAATCACAAATGTAGGCCACAAGTTTCCATGAAAACAACAAACAAATAATGAATTGAAAATGATTGTTAGAAAATCAAGAGCTTATATTGGAGTTGAAAGTCATGTTTATTTTAAGGGTGGTGGTGGTTAGGATAGGGAGTTTAGGTTGGTGGTGTGGGTGATCGTGGCTATGGTGGTAGTGGTAAGACTGATGGTAGGATGGTGGTGGTGAGGGCTGTGGTAGGGTAGTGGGGTTAGGGCTGTAGTTAGAAAGGCAATGATGTGTGAGGTGGTGGTGAGGGTACTGATGGTGGTTAGGGAGTTGGTAGTATGGTGATGGTGACGTTGGTTAGGGTGGTTGTGGTGGTTAGAGTAGGGTTGTAGTATTCTAGTGGTTAGAGTAGTCATGGTTAAGGTCGTGATAGGGAGATTGTGAGGGTGGTGGTTAGGGTGCTGGTGGTTGTGGATAAAGTGGTGGTTATTATAGGGTGGGAGCATTGGTGGTTAGACTGGCGGTTAGTGTGGTGGTGGTGATTTAGGGTTGTGGTTAGGGTGGTTGTAGTAAAGGTCGGTGGTAGTTCTGGTGGTGAAGGTTAGGGTGTCTGTGGTTAGGTTGGTGGTTACGGTAGTGGTGGTTTCAGTGGGGATTATGGTTAGAGTAGGGTGGGGTGATAGTAGGGTAGTGGTGGTAGGGTGAGGGTGGTGAAGGTGGTGGTGGTTAGGGTGATGGTTGGGATGGTGGTGGTGGTTAGAATAGGGTGGTGATGATTAGGTTGAGGTTTTGGTTATCAATCAATCAATCAGGACATTTATAGAGCGCACTACTCACCCGTAGGGTCTCAAGGCGCTAGGAGGGGGGGGGGGTGCCGTTACTGCTCGAACAGCCAGGTCTTGAGCTTCTTCCTGAAGGAGAGGTGGTCTTGGGTCAGGCGCAGGTCGGTCGGGAGGGAGTTCCAGGTCTTGGCGGCCAGGTAGGAGAAGGACCTTCCTCCTGTTGTCGCTCTTCGGATGCGGGGGACGGCGGCGAGGGCGTGGCTGGTTGATCTGAGGTGGCGCTTGGGAGCGTAGAAGTTGATCCGGTTGTTGAGGTAGCTCGGGCCTTGGTCGTGTAGGGCTTTGTGTGCGTGGGTAAGGAGGCGGAAGGTGATTCTTTTGTTGACGGGGAGCCAGTGCAGGTCTCTCAGGTGTCCGGAGATGTGGCTGTTACGTGGGATGTCGAGGATGAGTCTGGCTGAGGCGTTCTGGATCCGCTGGAGTCTCTTCTGGAGCTTGGCGGTGGTTCCGGCGTAGAGGGCGTTGCCGTAGTCCAGTCGGCTGGTGACGAGGGCCTGGGTGATAGTCTTCCTGGTCTCGGTGGGGATCCACCAGAAGATCTTCCGTAGCATGCGCAGGATGTTGAAGCATGACGAGGAGACGGCGTTGACTTGTCTGGTCATGGAGCGGGAGGAGTCCAGGATGAAGCCCAGGTTGCGTGCGTGGTCCGTCGGTTTGGGTGCGGTGCCCAGGGCGGGCGGCCACCAGGAGTCGTCCCAGGCGGCGGGTGAGGAGCCCAGGATGAGGACCTCCGTCTTGTCTGAGTTCAGTTTCAGGCGGCTGGTCGTCATCCACTCGGCTACATCTCTCATCCCTTCGTGCAGGTTGGCTCTGGCGGCGGCGTGGTCGTTGGTCAGGGAGAGGATCAGTTGGGTGTCGTCGGCGTAGGAGATTATGTTGAGGTTGTGTTGGCGTGCGATGGCCGCGAGGGGGCTCATGTAGACGTTGAAGAGGGTGGGACTCAACGAGGATCCTTGAGGGACGCCGCAAATGACTTCGGTGGCCTCTGACTTGTACGGTGGTAGGCGGACTCTCTGTGTTCTTCCGTCGAGGAAGGAGGTGATCCAATCCAGTGCCTTCTCCTGGATTCCGATATTGCCAAGGCGCTGCACTAGGGTGCGGTGGCAGACAGTGTCGAATGCCGCGGAGAGGTCCAGGAGGATGAGGGCCGCTGTTTCTCCGTTGTCCATCAGGGTTCGGATGTCATCGGTGGCAGCGATGAGGGCGGTCTCGGTGCTGTGGTTGGCTCGGAAGCCAGACTGTGAGGGGTCGAGGGATCCATTCCTCTCGAGGAAGGCGGCCAGCTGTTTGTTAACGGTCTTTTCGATGACTTTGGCCGGGAACGGGAGGAGCGAGATGGGACGGTAATTCTTGAGTTCGGTGGGGTCCGCTGTAGGTTTCTTGAGTAGAGCGCTGAGTTCGGCGTGCTTCCAGCTCTCAGGGAAGGTGGCGGTGTCGAAGGAGGTGTTGATGATGTCCCGCAGGTGGGGTGCGATGACAACGTCGGCCTTGTTGAAGACGTGGTGAGGGCAGGGGTCGGTCGGAGATCCGGAGTGGACGGAGTTCATTGTGCGGACGGTGTCTTCGGTGCTGATCGGAGTCCAGGCGCGGAGGGTGGTGGTGGGTGGCGTTACTGCGGTTGTGGCGTGCGTCGGTTGGATGCTGAAGCTGTTGTGTATGTCCGCGATCTTGTTGTGGAAGTAGGAGGCGAGGGAGTTGCAGAGGTCTTGCGATGGGGTGATGTCGTTTTTTCCGGCGTTGGGGTTGGAGAGCTCTTTCACGATGTTGAAGAGTTCTTTGCAGTTGTGTGCGTTGTTGTCCAGTCGGTCCTTGAATGCAGTTTTCTTGGTGGCGCGGATCAGTTGGTGGTGTTTTCGGGTGGCGAGCTTGAGGGTGGTCATGTTGTCCATTGTTGGTTCCCTTCTCCAGGCTTTCTCGAGGGCTCGGCAGTTCTTCTTGGAGCTCTTGTGTGCGTCGGTGAACCATGGGGTTTTTCTGCTGCCGGGTCTGCTGGGCGGGGTCCTCAGCGGGGCGAGTTCGTCCGCTCAGTTGCTGATCCACTTCGTGAAGTTGTCGGCGGCCTGGCTGGGGTTCGCTGAGCCGGCAGGATGGTGCTGGCTCAGGGAGGCGGTGAGCTGGTCGGCTGTGATCTTGTTCCAGCTTCTTCGGGCAACCTGTTGCTGGTGGTGGTGGATCGTCGTTCTTTTGAAGGTGAAGTGGACACAGCTGTGGTCCGTCCAGTGGAGTCCTGTTGCGTGGCTGAAGGCAATGTCTTTGCTGGATGAGAAGACGGCGTCGAGTGTGTGTCCGGCGAGGTGGGTGGGGGTAGACACCAGCTGTTTGAGTCCGAGGTTGGCGAGGTTGTCGAGCAGGGTGCTGGTGTTGCGGTCGCTGTTGCTCTCCAGGTGGAAGTTGAGGTCCCCCAGGAGGATGTAGTCGGCGGAGGGGAGGGCATGCGGGCTGATGAAGTCGGCGATGTCCTCGCTGAATCGTGTGCGTGGTCCCGGGGGTCGGTAGATCAGGGTGCCTCTGAGGGTGGTCTTCGGGTCGGTGTGGACCTGGAAGTGCAGGTGTTCGGCGGTGGTTAGGGTGTCGTTGGTGTTGGTCGTGATGCGGATGGTGTCCCTGTGGATGATGGCGATGCCTCCTCCCGTCTGGTTGGCGGTGCGGTCCCTCCGGATGATCTTGTAGCCCTCTGGGACGGCGATGGCGATGTCAGGCGCTATGGTGGTGATAGGCTGAGTAGGGGGTGGTGGTGGTTAGAATGGTGGTTTTGGTGGTGTTAGGGCGGTTGTTCGGGTGGTGGTGGCAGTTAGGGTGTGGTGGTTAGGGTTGGGTGGCGGTGGGTAGGGTGGTGGTGCTGGTGGTTTGGGTGAGCTGGTAATAGAGGTAGTTGTGGTAAGGTGGTGGTGATGGTGGAATGGAGGTGGTGACTAGGCTGGAATCGTGGTGGTTAGGGTGGTCATGATAGGGTGGTATACTGCTTAGACTGGTGGTAGTTAAGAGGATCGTAGGGTTGTGGTGGTAGGCTGCTTAGGATGATGGTAGCAAGGGTGGTGGTAGTGATCGGATGAGAGTGGGATAGGTAGTTGGGTGCTGGTAATTAGGGTGATGGTAGGTAGTGTAGGGTTTGGTTAGGATATGGTGGTTGTGGTTAGGGTGGTGGTAGGATGGGGGTGTTAGTGGTATGGTGGTGGTAGGGTTGGGGGATGGGTTAGTTAGGGTGGTGGTAGGGTTGTGGTTAAGGTGGTGGTGTTAGGGGTAGGCGGATGGTGATAGGGTAGTGTGGTGCTGGTTGGGTGATAGTGGTGTTAATGGTTAGGGTGGTTGTGAAGTTTAGATTAGTGATAGGGTGGTGGTTGGTGGTGATACTGAGGTGTGGAAGAGGTGTGGTGCAGCGGCCAGGACGTCTGACTCCGGAGCACGGGGGCTCATGGTTTGATCCCAGACACCGACGGCAGGTCAGCTCAGCACCATGTAGCTCTGGGCAATAGCTCGCTTAATCTTCCCGACAGCCCCCAGTGCCTTGACGCCCTCGGGCAATTGTTTGTGCTTTACAAATACTGGATTTACTTAGAGTGGGGGCTTGGGCTGTGCTTAGGGTGTTGGTTTTGGTCAGGATGCATTGATGTTTAGGTTGGTTTGGGGCCAGATGTGCTTGCTAGGGTAAGATGGTGGTGGTCTGATGGTGACAGTAGGGTTTTGGCAGAGTCGGTTGTCGATTAGGGTGGTGGTTAGGCTGGTGTTGGTGTTTAGGGTGTTGGTAGTAGAGTGTTAGTGTTGATGGTAGGGATATGGTAGGGTTGAGGTGGTGGTAGTGGAAGGGTGGTATTGGTAGGATGGTGATGGTAGGGGGCGGTTGAGTGCTGGTAGGGGGTAATTGGGTGCTGGTAGGGGGTGGCTGGGTGCTGGTGGCACATATACTCATGCTAGAGGGGGTGGTAGTGGTATTGGTAGGGTGATGGTGGTTTGGGGTGGTTGGTTGGGGGTGTTGCACATACTGACGCTGGGGCACACAGGAACAAGCAACAACAGGAGAACAAAAAAAAAGAAAAAAGTACCTCAATCCCAGCGCAAGTAGCAGAAGGACACTAATCGAAAAGAAGAAATCAATTATTGATCCATGCTCCACGATAGGGAAAAAAAACAAAGGCAAAGTGTAACAGGACGTGCTGACCAATCAGGAGCAACAAATATGAATGACAGTGAAGTTAACATATGGTAAGCAATGGGCTGGCTCCATGTCCTTTTTAGTAAACAAGACAACTTGCAAGTGACAGTGCATGCACTGCCTCTGGTGAGACCTAAATAGCAGGCTGAACTGTGAAATTTCAGTCACTTTCGAAACGCTGCTGCCAAAAGTGTGCTTATTCTCAGGGCTGGTTTCAAAGACAGAGACTTAACAGAACAGTGGGGCCACCTGGGTCTACCTCCACGCCCACAGGTGTGTCAGTACGCCGGTGCCACAGTTGTTTTAATGGGGAAGGTTACAGGTCCTCACAGGAGCCTGAATAATTGCCACGGCTGTCAAATGACCCTGTGTTTCTGGGGTGACCACCGTACATACCTGAATTTCAGCCGACTGTACTTTGGATTCTGGGATTTTCTGGGTTGTACGTAAAGGGAAGAAATCAAAAGCGCAGGCCCTAACATACAGGAATCATTTGGCTAATAAGACAGAGTTGGCATGTACGGATTAACATGCCTGTATTTTCGGGGGCTCCCAGGTCTGCTCATTCCCGAACACGTCAGCACCTGATCATTGTTGCCCTTAATGTGCAAGTGATATTGGGTATTTCCGAGGGGATATCTAGGCACAACGGGCTTGATATATGATAATAGCTCACGAAGCGCTTTGCAAATTACGAAGCAGAAAGGGTCAGCACATCACGTCGGATGCATTGTGGAGATAAGGTATGGCCATCTGCGTTCAGGCTGTAGGATAAATCTGAATAATTTATAAGTGTTTACAAGTGTCTTGCATACCCAAGTATCTTTATGCTGACACATATCTAATTTATGCCTTTTGAGCTGTGCTGTCATGGAACTAATTGAGGCTTGAAGTGCCTATAAAATTTCCCAGACTGCTTTGAAATCGCAAACATCTGCTCCGTAAATTATCTCGAAACAATTGCAGATCAGATAATGAGTATGTGCATCGACAAAGCTCCCCATCCATCATGTTCTCATCCGCGGAGACGGTTCGTAGAACGCAGAGCTCCAGCGACTTTATGTGGTTCGGCCTGCATGCAAGTGTGGTGCAGCCGCGTGCCTTCCTGTCTCCACGTGACAAAATGGCGGCCTTGGTCCGCCCTGCGAATGGAGGCCCGCTCCCTTCCTTCGGATCAGAACAAATGCACAGCTTATGGGATTCAGTACAACACCCGAGCGTTCTTGTTATGCCACTGCATATCCTGTTGTAGTTCAGAGATGACGTCTCCTTTCAGCTGCTTTTAAAACTGCAGTGAAATTGTGGCGCATGTTCGTCGCTTTGAAGCCTTAGTACAATTGTGATTTACTTTTTTACTTTAAAGGTACATAGCACACACATTCATTGCGTCTGATGTTTCAGAGAATTTGTGAAAATAAAAGAGCATGTTCTGCATTTATAGTAAATTTGTAGCAGGCTTGATATAACCTAGTGCTTTTGCACACTCTTTAGAGTCGCACCAAGCCTTCTCAGCACTATAGACTGAGGCGTCAGGTGTCCGGGGTAGGTTGAAACGCCAGAGCCTCCACGCTCGAGCTGGAAACCTTCTCTTTGTAAGGCTTTCTAGCTCACCTTAGTGTCAAGTTAGTGATGTCCCTTTGCTAGTTGGAGGTGTGAACTGTGCTGATACTGTATAATGCATAGCGCTGTACTCAGGGCACAGTACTAAAAAAAGAAGTGGGGGGACTAACCTAATTAATCAGTATGCAAGTGGCATCACTGCGCGTGACATCGCGGTGCTTGAGACGTGTGACATCACAGAGCATGACATCACTGGAAGTGGCATCACATAAAGTGACATCAGCTCTTAAGCCCTAACATATATGTTTAGCAGGTCTATCATGAGTACATTTGAGCACATTTCGAGTATACTTGCAAACCCTCCTCATTTAGGTAGAAGATTCACACTTTTGTAAGCTTCACATAAACCAATGTTGCCTTTTGTCATCGTAAAACTTCCTTTACCCAAAGTTCTTTAAAATAAATAATAGTGATATTTAAATTATTACAATGCATGCTCAGGGATAGTAAGCTCTATATAAATGCTATTTATTTTGTGCAAATACTGGGAAAGAGCAATACATCTGACATTCTTAAAGTGCATGCATATCTCCTAAACAGAGCCTGAACAAAGTGAAAAGCCGTCTCTCTTAAGTATGTGTGAAGTGCTAAGAAGGTGACAGCCTTTGCTTCCCCTCTGCTGCATTTGCTTCTAGGTGAGAGGCTTCTGACTGCTCCCAGCCAAGAGACTCGAACAAATGGAGGCCTGTTGACCCCTCACATTCAGCCATTTTTTTTTTATTTGAAAGGTTTTTATTGGCATCAGCAAGTAAACAAAAACAGAAAAACATACAAAAATAAAACAAAGGAAATATATAGGTGGAATATACGTTGGCCGTTTTGTTTATTTCCATCTACAGACCATTTGTGAATGCGCGCTCAATTTTTTATGGGCCCAGCAGGGGTCAGAAATAAGAGAGCCCCATCATCAACGCCCTCACGTTGTTTCAGATCATAAGCAGATATCAATGTACAGGCGCTGCTGAAAGTGTCCCGGTGTTTGGAAATTACACTGGGACATGTTCAGCATCTTTTTTATTAGGGCCCAACTTCTTGGCAGGGTGGACAGCGTCCACCTTCTGAAAATAGTGGATGGATGGCATCCACCTGTGTGTACCCCCGACTCGTGCCCTGGCTGCATTGTGATTTAGGAGGTATAGAGAGTCTTCCTCTGAACATCTTATAGCTCATTTTGTATCAATGTACGTCTATATGTTCACTAACATAACTGCTCATTTTACACATGTGCTGTTGATAGTCAGACAATTGTTAGGTGGAGCCTACCAGACAGCGCAAGCTACCCTGTTGCAAAATACCAATTGGGGCATACCAAGAATGTGCAGGAGATTGCTGCCCATCCGTTGCATACCATTGGTTGGCTTTATAGTCTACTTGTCCATCTTTTTTTGTCCCTCCCCCAGAGAATAGCCACTTAACCATCCCTCTGATTGACTGCCTTATAACCTTCCACTGCTCATGGGTGGGCAACTCTTTTTTTGTTTTGGCTTACGCGCTCATAGAAGCGTTAATGTTTTCCAGCTTTTCTCCCATGTAAACTTTCCTCCTCCTAATATCCGCCCCTCCCTGCTCCACGTTGCGGTCTCCCTTGTGTTGCAAGCTCTCTTTTGTAGCCGCACATGCGTAATGATTCTTGTCCACGCACACATCTTTACGCATGTGTGTGTGTGTGTGTGTGTGTGTGTGTGTGTGTGTGTGTGTGTGTGTGTGTGTGTGCGCGCGCCTTCAAAAGCACTTGGACAAAAGCTATCTCAAATCAGGCGCTAAATAAACTTCTGCACTATCTTGGCATTCACGCTGTTAAAACTGAGTGATGTGGTCAAAAACTAGGATTCTTCATTGACCTTAAACTGTGTTGAAACACCCCATTCATTTCTCTTTTTTAGAATGCATTTCATTGTTTTTAAACGTACCTCAAAAAAACAGGTATTGAAAGAGAGTGCAGTTTTACTGTTCTCTTCACCCTTAGACTTCCATCCACTCTACTGCCTAATCATTCCCTTTATTTAATTCAAAAATTAACTGCAAGCAGTCAGTTGCATTTTTCACTATTATTACTATTATTATTATTGCCCTTTATATGTTCACAACTGACGTTGTCTCAGTACTGAGCTCAAAAACGTGGTCCACTGATGGTCAAGGATTGATATCGATTGATGAGCCTTGTTTGTATTGCTTACCTTCATTTGCAACACTTAACTATCCTTTTCAAAGGCGTTTTGTGATCTCACGTTTTATGAGTATTAGCACTGGAAGAGGATTCTTTTTTTGGGTCAACTGTCTGATTTTGGAACACTCTTAGCCTCCATTTCTTCATACTGAAAAACATTTAGTATGGATCATATCAACATATCCTGTTTTGCCATCAAAATAGTTGGGGGGGGGGCCAGGAGAGTGTGTTAATTGGTGTGTTCAAGGTATCCTCACGGCATTAGTACCTGCCGTCCACTACAGTGGTAGATCAGACTTATAGGATAACCAGGAGTGGCTGGTAACATATAAAAGTGGTGGGGCGAGTGAAGTGCCCCATCGCATCCCAAAACACATTTTCATAAAACAAGAATACAAAATAAAAGCACTTGCATGCATTACAATTACATTCAAGCACTTACCTGGACTGCGTCCCTTGAGTCCTTGCAGATCGTGGGTCTGATGGGCACCAGTGTAAGAGGAAACTTCCCTAACCAATCTGGACCCTGCTGTCATGCTGCATGAGAGCAGCGCCTGGATTGGACGGAGCAGGCTGGCTAGACCCTCCTTAAGGCTCTGTAGGCCTACGCTTGGTCTCCACCCAGCTGTCTAAGACAGTTGGGTGGAGACTGCAAAGTGCACATGTCAGTCTGGCCTTTCCTGTCACTAGTCCTCTGTGCAACAGAGGACACGCCTCTCCTTTATCCCGGCTCCTGGGCAGGCTGACGGCTGCAGTGCGCTGTGTGAATAATAAAATGGGGATGAAATTATTTAATTGCCATTTTATTGTTCACATAGCTTTATCACGCCTCGCAGCGGGTTGGGCGACATCCCCCCACCCTCACGAAGAAACCACCACTGATGATAACATAATATGTCTGTGGCATTGCTGCTGGAACTCTTTAACTCCAGTATCTTCACATTGTAGATGACAAACATGTTTGACATATTTTAAAGTAAACACGTATTACAAATGAGACATTTCATAACATACTTGCAGCAAGGCCTTTCTTATTTATGTCTAGAACCCCTCCCTCCCCCCTCATTTATTTGCCTAAAATTAGACGCTGAAAGTACACCGGGGCATACTTAGATGGTAGCTGAATGGGCTCTGCTATGTCTTGCAGCTGGGCCTTGATCATTTGGCCAGTCAAGAACAAGGTTGAATTGTTTTCTCCGCCAACATTTCTACCAGTCTGTTAGTTGTAGTTGCACTAATCCTATTATTAGTATGTGTCTAAAAAGCACTTCCTGCGTAGTTCTATTGGTTTGACATACACAAGGCGGCTGAAAATTCACTTGTATGGCAAAGGTCAACATGAAAACAATACAGACCAATGTCATTTTGGATTGTTTTAGGTATGCAGATCTGTAGCCATTTTAAATTGTGTCTCTTTATTGTAGTGGGGTTTGGACTCCGGCATGGAAGTGGTTCCAAAACATTGGTTCGTGCTAGCTAATCCAGTAGAGGGTTCTGACCTAGAGAGGTGGTGGGGCATGAGCATGGGAGCAGAAAGTAACAGATGTGATAAGTGTCTCCTGCGAAGTTTGTACTGGTGTTCTCACTCTGGTGTTCTGTGTGTGTCTATACTTGGTGCAAAGAGTTAATGGGGAGCGGTAAGAGAGCATGTGGGCCTTGGAGGGCACCTGAAGCAAAGAGGGCTGGAAGCAGTCCTGCTAATCCACTATACTGCACTTGCTCCGTAGAAAAAGAACATCGACCATCTGCTATAACAAGCACTCTTGTTCACCAACCTTGGGAAAATGGCAGGCGTTTGGACCTAGCGACTAACTATACACACAGACACTGCAGGCCTCCGTATTCCAGTCATACTCTGGTTAGTGTATGCTGGTATTCTTGTGTGGGCTTAAAACTGAGCAAAGTAGGAGGGGTTTGATGTCTCCGTAGGGCTCAAGCCAGGAAAGAAATGCTGCTATGCTATTTACAGTATAGGAGTGCGAACCTGGCTGGGCGACTGGTGGCAGCCTCATTTAAGCCGCACATGAACCAGGCAAGGCTGCTGGTGGGGATGCTGCAGGGGTTGGAAATCCAAGGGTAACTTAAATGCAGTACAACAGTCTGGAAGAATATCCAGCTTCCAGTTCACGCTGTGGGTGCAAGTAATATGACTATCCCGTGGGTCTTTTCCAAAATCAATGGACTTTCCCCTCAGGTACATAGGTAAGAAATTCTCCTTGGGCTGTCCTTGGCAAGTGGCACAGGCTGTTACACATGTAAGCGAGCAGCTGCACATGCCAGACAGTGAAAACTGGTGAATTCCAGCTTTTCCAAGTGAAAAGTAGCATACTTTCATGTGCAATTTTAGTACATTTCTGTCCTCCAAGTGTAACATTGAGTCTTCTAGAGTACCGCATATGGAACGCTGCAAGCTTGCAGGTGAACAGTTCAGCCAAGGTTGTTACTTCTCCCTCGTTATTCAGGAACACAATGTCTCTTTTCGAGGTGGTTGCCAGTAATGATATTCCATACCCAAGGAGAAGGCCGACATCCATGTACAGTGATATTAACAGTCACCTCAGAGTGCTTGCTCCCACAGCAAGCTGTGTTCTGGATGACTGTCTTGTTGTAAGGAGCCGGTTAGGGGCTGCTGTCCTGCTACTTTTCCCTGTGGACGATTTTCCTGTTTTGAGGCTACCCTGGTTCTTGGCTTTTCTCAGACTAGTGACCTAGGTAGGTCTTTGGCCCGCCCAGGGAGCTACCTTGATATGTAAAGAGTATTTTTTGAGTAACTCGAGCTGCACCACTGTTAAGACTGACCTTTAGCCTTCATGTGTCTCCTCCTCGTTGCAGAGAGGGATAATGATGGGTGCAGACATTGGTCCCAGTCCCGGCTGTCCTGCTCCAGTGTTGGGGTTATGATCCATGTACTGGAGGGCCCTGTACTCCTGGTTAGAGCCTTTCAGGGTCTGGTAGCAAGCTAGTGCTGCTGCCAACCACAGATTCTGTTATACCATCCTGCTGCTGGACAGGACTTAGGGTATTGAGTTAGGGTGGGGGCACTTTCCAGCACCACCATATTGCATTGAATGGCACATTTGGTGCCCTCCTTGCATACTCTGGTTTGAGCCAGTTCAGGAACACTAGTTCCTGCTCTGGCGTGAAACTGGACAAAGGATAGGGGAGTTATCCTCCCCTCTATCCTGCACCTCCTCTGGGAGGTACCCCTAAGTTGTTCAAATCCTTTCTTTGGGTATTTAAGGGCTCCCTGTGGGTGGGTCCTCAGATTCGTCGTGGAACAAGATTCACCTCTAAAACCAAGACACTCTTTAATCGTCTGGACGCTTGAACTTCATTGGATTTTGACTGGAACTGAGACTGCATCAAGGAAGACTCCTGCTGCTCCTAGTCTCGCTGTTCTTCATGTTTTCTGCACACATCTATGTTTGTGCTTTGCTCAAGTTCTCCAGAAGACCTGTGGGCATCAACAACATCTCCTGTGGAGTGAAAGAGTGACTCCCCTTCATCTGCAGGCACCGCAATTAAGCTGACTCGTCTGCTGCGCCTGTCTTCCTACGGATTTCCAGAGGCCCAACAACACAGGTGGTGTTTCCGCAGCTCTCCAGAGGCCTGACCTGCCATCCCTGTAATCAGTATCCCTCGTTGGAGCCGCTAGGAACGAACCCCTGTGCACCGTGTCAACTTGCCGTTGCCAAAGCTTGTTGACTCTGCACTCCAGAGATCTTATGGCTACAAGAAGCTACAGCCTCCAGTACCTCATCCCTCGTAGGTCAGCGTCCTTACCGCATCCCTTGCACAATGGCCTCCATCTTTGTTGAGGTGCCGCAGGTACTCTTGCAACTCCTGTGCCTTCAGCCTGTGGGTCCTCTCGAGAGTCCTCTCTTGCTTTGATGCTTTGATGGGCTCCCCTGTTTGCTCTAGACCTGCTCTGACTCTCCCTCACTTGGTAAGTCCCTTGGACCTTGCTGCTCCCAGCGATTGCATCTTTTTTGACTCCCATGCCAGTTGAGCCTACCAAGGCTTGTTGGTGCTCCCACCAGACACCGACCACCTAGATACGACATCTGACATGGGGCAGCTCATGGTCTTCCTCCTCTTCGCCTGGTCCCCACAGCTGCAGCGTCAAGGTCCTGGTCAACTATCCTGAGCTCCCTGAAAAGGGTGGGCATTGTGCTTCTGTGCCTCCTGGTCGTCTCAGACTAGCATAGACTCTGTCTCAACTGCTTGCATGTTATCCTCTTCAAGAATCCGCCCTTAGATTCCACCAAACATCTTCAGAGACCTCTCCCCAAGTCTTTCTTCCCTAGTCGTCATTTGTCTTTTACAGGAGGCTCCGAAGTGACTTTACCCCCATGCACCCGGCTTCCCTGGTGCAGGTAACCTGGTTCCTGGGGCATCCACGGATGGGGTAGCTCTACAACATTCTGTCCTCAAAGGGTTTCCTCGGGGTTCTCTGGGAAGGGTCCTTCTTCTTTAAAACTGTGACTGCAACTTCTCTATTGATTTCCATTGTGCATGCGGCTGTGTTTTCCCTCTGCATACAGCCTCCATAGGGTTCCTGGTTACTTACCTCAGGTGGTTCCTTGTTCTCCCAGCTCCTCTGAGTCCTTTGGTCCAATACAGTTCTTCCTTGCAGTTTGCATTCCACTTCTTTGGTATATGGTTTGGTATCCCCCCTGGAGACCAGTGTATATTTGTGCTACTTACCTAATTTCTCTTAAGCAGTTTCATGTCTATTGTTGAAATCTCCGGCTAGGTGATATACCAATGTGTTAGTGATTCTGTTGTGTAATAAATAGACTTATTACACTGTGTGGTTCTTTTTCATCTACTGTACACTATTGATTAAATGTAGTAAAATAAGCTGCTTTACACCAGTTCAGTGTAAACCTGAAGGCTGCTCTCCACAGCTACTACTTTGAGAGTTAAAGGTTATCGAAGACTACTAAAATCACCATAAGGGTTGCCTGGATTAGTGCAAGGTGCATCACTCCCTTAAGTGTTCACCTTATACTAAACCAGCCTCCTACAGTAACCAATGTGCAAGCCCACTCTTTTCCTCTGTGTTATCCTTTTCGAAGTGGTGGCTACAAGAAGTTAGTTGCCCCTGTGCCCAGGTAGCACATTGGCCCAAGCACATGAGTGCCCCAGGGCACCAGAGTCAACCACTTTCTGGCCTCTCAATCCGCTGAGGATGAAGGTACGGGGAAGGAAACCGACATCAGCTGGCTTCCCCACCTAACACTTGGGAGGAGAGTGTCTGGCTGCCTGGGACCTATATGAGCCACACAGCTGGACAGAGCTCACTGCAAGGTCCTCATGTGCTGCGAGAGGGCGAGATAGAGTTGTGCACAGTGTGTCCAAGAAAAAAAAAGCTAAAACTGTACATGCCCATGGAGGCTAAAAAGGAACAAGTAAAAGCATTTCGGATTCAGGCGTATTAAAGGGCAGTGGCGTGCATCTCTTTGATTTTGCCATAGAACGCATTTTATTATGTTGTTATGTAGCCTATTTTATTTATTTATTTATTTTGAGAGTTTTATACGGCGTGAACCAGACCCTTGCGGGTATCAGAGCGCTTTACAGGGTAAGTGTCTTAGTTACATAGAATCCACAAGTGTGATCAATGGTACATTGATGACATCCCTTAGGCACTCGAACTGGTGAATCCCTCAAATGATTAACTAGAAGGTAAGTGTTTTCAACCGTTGTTTATTTTCCTAAGTAAATGGTATTCATTTCATATCCATTTTCAATGTTAAGGACAATCCAACTTTAAATATGCATTTTGTTGTATGTTGCTCCAATGCATTTCGGGCATCCGCCCTTCATCGGGGAGCCTCTAAAATAAAGACGAATATAGTTGTAACCATCACATGATAATCATATAAGGAGTGAAAAGTATCAAAAGATAGAAAGTTCCTTAACCAAATAAAAACCCCGAGGTGCTTGTTAGTATGGTTTGCTCCTTACGAAAAAACTCGATAGTTAAACAATGGCTGGTTTATAATATATAACAAATCCAGTTTAGTCGGGTAAAAAGTGACGTGTAAAGTAACGTTATGTGAAAAAATGGGTTGACCGTGAAGATATATCGTCGCTAGTACAGGTAGGGAACAAAGTTCAATCAAGCTGGTAGCGAAGTGCTTATGTCTAAAACCGGGGGTGAAAAGCGCATAAAAAGCGGTGATCTCGATTAGGGGTTACTTACAGAGTTGGAAGTTTGGTAAGGTTCCGAACGCCGACATGAACCGGCAAGGTTTAACCGGAAGCGTGAATACGCCCTTCCTAAACCGAAGACGTGCAAGTGAATGAATCACATGATCGGGAAGTGTAGAACTAGGAAGGGGACCATTATGAACGTGAAATAGAAAAGGAAGTGAGTAAACGGAATACAATACAGCTAAAATTCATATCTCAAAAGCAAAAATTCGTAAACAATCGCAATAATCAATACAGTACAGTACATACAGATACATGAGTAATGTAAAGGCAAAGAAAATAAATGAACATTAAAAAATGTGTGGATAAGGTGGTTACCCACAGGTAGGGGACAAAGTCAGAACTATATAGCACTAGAAAAGTGCTGTCATTCAAGGTTGCAGTACAGTTTATAGGTAACATGAGAACTCAATGCGTTCATTTAAGCCATGCGGCTTAATTGAATTGAGTTTATAAATCCAATGATTCTCCAGTTGTAATAACATCTTGTTATTATCTCTTCCTTCTGTCTTTTTAATGATTTCCAATGCCATGAACTTGAGTTGGGCTATATTGTGGTTCATTTCCACAAAATGTGACGCTACTGACGATTTCAAATTCTTCGTTCTAATGTTAGATTTGTGTTCGTTAACACGGGTTTTTAACTTACGTTCTGTTTTGCCGATGTAGACCTTCCCACATGGGCATTTGAGTAGGTAAATTAAGTTGTTGGAGTCACATGTAGCCGTAACATTTAGGTTGATATTGTAACCTTTCATGGGGTGAGTTAGTTTATTTCCAGGAATTATGTTGTGACAATTATTGCAGTTGTTACATGGCCTGGTTCCTTTTGTGATTAGTGGCTTTTCCGTTAGTTGTTTCAAAATTTCGCCCAAGTTTTTCCCCCTGGTATGGGCAAAAATCGGTTTAGCTTTAAACATGTCTTTGAAGTCAGTCTCCAACTCTAACATTGGCCAATGTTTAAGTATGATGTTTTTGAATGTCGAACTGACGTTAGAATATTTAGATACTATAACCATCCGGTCACTCTCCTTTTTCTTAGTTGGTTGTTGTAACAATTCATGTTGATCTAATGCTTCCACTTCGTTTTTTGCTCGTTTAAGTAAATCTTCTGGGTAATCTCTCTCTTTAAAGCGATCTACCATTTCGTCCATTCTTACTTTTGCCATGGTAGGATCAGAGGTAATACGTTTGATTCTAAGTAGTTGGGATTTGGGTAGATGGTTTTTCAATGATGTCTGGTGAAAGCTAGAGTAATGTAACATATTGTTTCGGTCAGTTGGTTTCCGAAAAATGTCTGTCGAAATGTGATCATTTTGTAAGGTTATTCGAACGTCCAAAAATGTTATGGTTTTGGAATCTATTGACCAGGTGAACTGGATTCGTTGATTGGCTGAATTTAAGGATGTCAGAGCAAGTTCCAAGTTTTCCCGTGTGTCTTTCCAAAGTATGAATAAATCGTCTATGTAACGAACATACATTTTGAGGTACTTTTTCCACATGGAATTTGACCAAATGTTAGCCTGTTCAAATTCTCCCATGAAGATGTTGGCGTATACTGGGGCCGCGCTGTTTCCCATGCTCGTGCCCACTAGTTGCAAAAACCAATCTTCTTTGTAAGTGAAATAACTATGATATAAGGTGAACATAGTTAGCTCCATCAGAAATACTTTCAAAGGTTCATCCACTTGTAATTTCAAAATAGCTTGTTCCATGGATTGTATACCCTCTTGATGTGGGATAGAAGTATATAGCGAGCTGACATCGGCAGTGCATAGCCATAATTCCTCTTTAGGATCTATTTGAATCTCTTCAAGTTTTTTCAAAAAGTCTGTGGTGTCACGAATGTAACTGGTCAAAGATTGAACAATGGGTTGGAGATGGCGGTCCGAATACTGGCCTATTGGTTGATGTATACTACCACGGGTTGATACTATTGGTCGAATTGGTGGGTCCATGAGATCTTTGTGAATCTTGGGTACTGCGTATATTTGAGGACTTCTAGGGTTCGATTTCAACAAAAAGCTCTTGGTTTTTTGATTAATCACACCAGATGTTAACGCCTTGTCGATGATTTCTTGTAATATCCTCATGTATTCTGTGGTAGGATTGCCTGGTAGTTGTAAGTACGTGTTCCCATCAGCTAAGTGATCACTAAGTTTCTGATAGTACATTGTTGAATTCATAACGACTAGAGCGCCGCCCTTATCTGCTTTCATGCAAATTATATCCTCATTGTTAGCAACTTTTTTAAGAGTATCACGATCTTTTTGTGTAATATTTTTGTACGTGCTTTTCTTAAAATTGATTGATAACAGGTCTTGTTTAATCAATTGTTCAAACAGATCGATGGTTTTATGACTCTGTGGAGCTTGAAAAGAGCTGAAAGTTTTAAGACCCATTAAGGGATCTGGTTCTTTGTTTCCCGAGGGAGGTATTATGTTCGTAAAAAAATGACGTAATTTCAACTTTCTGATTAATTTGAATGTGCTGACTTCGAGTTCTAGTAAGTCGGTATTGGTCGTTGGTACGAAAGAAGTGCCTTTCTGAAGTAATTTGATCTCCTGTTCAGTAAAGGTATAATTGGATATGTTGATGACTAGCTGGCGTTCGGTTTCTTCTTGTTGTCTTTTTTTGGTTGAGTGACACTCCATGTTTGCGGTGGTCCAGTCTTTTGTTTTGCTCCTCGTAGATCGTCGTTAGTTACATAGAAACAAGATAAATAGCATAAAGTTCACTGATAGACAATGATAGTAAAATCATCCTATCGTTGATACAAGGTATATGATACAGAACAAAACGTTCACTGTATATCAAGCGTAATATATATACAATATCTAGGATACCTGGCAGGGCAGTGGACATTAAGTTCCAAGTAGAATAATAGTATAACCAGACAATACTAAGTCTGGCTATGGTTAACTTGTTTGTAGGTGACAATGCTAATACTGATTGCTTGTTAGACTAGCAAGGTGTGTACCTAATGTCAAGCAAACTTTGGAACAGGCTTCTCCAACGAGCAGCTTGTGGGCTACTGATAGTTCTCCAGCTACCTGTAAGTACCTCTTTTATGTACAGCCCAGCATACTAAATTAGAAGATTGTACTTGGTTGGAATATTATATGTATACCAAAATTGAAAAGTTTGTATTCAAGATCAAAGTGTGTGTATTTTCAGAGCTCATAATTTACAAACTATATTTACAGCTGTTATTAGGGTGGTACCAGGGCAATTACATTTATAATAGTCGAGGTGTAGATTATGTAAGATCGTTTATTAAGAAGTTAAGATCAAGAGTCCCACAGGAGCAGCCTTTCTGCTGCTCAGCCCATACTCCAGCTGACTCTCAGACATCCAACATTCCATGCATTACCATGCGCCAACATTCCACTTCATAATCACGCTGACTGAGCAGCAGGTATACCGTTGTCCATTTTCTATCTATGTAAATTACATAATTTGCACCCTGGTTATTCTGACAGGTGTCGTTAGAATTTTCAATGTGTATTTTTACTTGAAAACATATACATATTTGTAATTTTGAATGTAGCATTCAATTAGTTTGCATTTAAGTGCCTTTCCTTTATAAAGCAGAGCATTGAGCATTGATTTACATTTTGTTATTGCATACATTTCTGAGTTCTGAATTTCTAGCCTACAGTTCTCCCTGAGTCAACCTTAGACTGCACTGTCTCGGTGCCATGAGAGCCAAGTGCTAAAGGTGTTACTTGGTCCCCAGTTTGAATGTCTAGAATGTAGAAGCCGTGAAGGGCCCCATTTGACACAGCCCTGTAATTTCTGACTGCCCTGGGTTCTCCACACTAGATATGTGTGTCTTATTGTACCATTTTGTCACTCCTGGCACAATCATGCATTTGTTGAAGTGTTGCTCAATGTACACTGAAGATGACTTTTGTTTAGTATATAACATCTGCCATTGTTTTCTTTTAAGGATGGTGATGAGTCGTCTACAATTTTAACAAGCTCCGAGATTGTCAAGGTTCCAGATCCCCAGATGTCTATGGTGAGTACTTTTAGCTCTTGACGTGGTAAACCGGTATTGTGATCTTCTCCGGGTTGGTCATGTGCAAATCCGGCTCTAAACATGCATAACAAGACATTCTGGAATTTCTAACATGCTTTCTCCGAGTTTAAGCTGCATGACTTTAAACTACAAACCATAAAGTAATCAGAGTATTCCAACTTCCATCAACCTATAATGCCCATGCTTATCAACATAAGAGATGCAAAATCAGCAAACCGTCCGCCACTTATTTCTAACAACAAAGTCTTACACACTTCCTTCATATATGACCATATCAGTGCTAGACTATGTGCTGTAGAACACCCAGCAACATAACATAATATAATGCAGAGTTGTTGTCCTGGAAGAGTCTTCGAAGTATCACGAGGTAGGTGACTCCTCCCCTGGACTACAGTGCGCATGGGCATCCTTTCCATGCTCAGATTGTTTTTTTCCGCCATTGGGTTCGGATGCAAACTCCTATACTCCAACTCGGAATCGAAACAAACCTTTTCTAAAGGCCAAAAGGCCTTCGACTCCGTCGGTATTGTTCCGTTCAGTACCTCTCTACTCTATACAACTTTCCATCTCGATCCGGTCGTCGACGCGGGCCGCTGGGCCTTTTCGACGCCACGTGAGCCGACCGTCGATGGAAAGAAGCCCTTTCAAAAGGTGCCCCCAATGCAATTCAAAGTTCCCCCATACTGATAGACACTCAGTATGCAACAAGTGCCTTTCCCCAGACCATAGGGAAGAAACCTGCCCGGCCTGCGCCCAGTTCCGATTGAAAAAGACTATACGGATGTGAAGGGCCGCCAGGCAAGAAATGCAGCGACGGGCACCGGAACCGGACAACATCTTCGATGATGACCAAGAGCTGGCCTACGCTCAAGACTCGGACCTAGAGATCGTCACAGTCGAGGACTACTCCGACTCCGACGACGAACTACCGTCGGGCCAAATCGTGAGTACTCTGCCCCCGACACCTATTGACCCGTCACCAAAGGCTCCGGTCGAGGCATCGCCAATAGGCCTTAGCCAAGATCAAAAAAGACTTTCGACAGCCCCGCCTCCCGGCCCGGCTCCGAAACCGAAACCTTCAGAAATCCCACGGCCCAGTGCCATCGCCCCATAGAAGGTTCCAGTGCCAAAGAAGGTTACCGACCCCAAGATCGTCGATCCGAAGGGCGTCGATCCAAAAAAGGCCGCACAGCCAAGGACTGTCGAGCCAAAGAAGACTGTCGACCCCGCAAAGGCCGATCAGCCAAAATCCGTCGACCCCAGAAAATCGGTCGACCCGAAGAAGGGCACGCAACCGAAGGGCGTCGAGCCGAAGAAGGTCGCCGACCCGAACAAGCCTCCGGTTCCAAAAACTGTCAACCCGGCATCCGGTGCCGTACCGAAGCCATCGAAGCCGGACAAACCTGTCGACCCAAAACCAACAGCTCCAACAACACCGGTCGATCCGAAAAAGACCGTCGACCCGGGAAAAGGCTCGCACCCAAAAAAGCCTACGGAGCACAAACAACGTGTTGACCCGAAAGTTCCCGTCGACCCGAAACAACACGTCGAGCCCAAATCAGGGCCCGAACCCAAGAAATCAAGCAAAACACCAAAGGTCGTCGACAAACCTGCCTCTGTCGACCCTAAACGGTCCAAGCCTCAACCCAGGACTGTAGAGGAAGAACTATTCCACCCAGATCCATCCTAGGACCAGGCAAAGATTTACATTAACCCAGATACTGGGAAAGTTACTATCCTGCATAGGAAAAAGAGACCTTTGGACTTTGCTCCTGATTCACCTATACCACTCAAGAAAAAGGACTTTGGCACTTCTCCCACTAGGCCCTCACTCCCTTTTCAACCTACCATGCCCTCCACACCACCTGCACCTACCTCACCTTCTAACCACGATGACGATGAGGGGGACACAGGGTATGAACCACAGCCCCTATATGACTTTCCTCAGGATCCTGATCCAGAGGAACCCTGGGAGGAGCCAACAGACCCCTATGATACACATCCTATACCAGATGTGCCCATTTACCCTACTAAACCATCACCCAATGATGACACACTAGTCTTTTACCAACTCTTGGACAGGGCAGCACAGTTCCACAGTTCCACAACGTGGACATGCACAGTGACCCTGTAGAAGAGGACTTCCTCTTTGACACTTTCACAACTGCAGAAAAGAGTATCAAAACACTTCCAATGCTAAAGGGCGTCCTCACACATGCACCTGACATCTTCAAGGACACGGCCAGGCCACGGGTAATCAATCCCAGAATAGAAAAAAAGTATAGACCGGCTCCTACTGACCCCACCCATATCAAAGGTCAACGACCTCTAGACTCCCTAGTGGTTGCTAACGCACGAAAAAGGGCCAACTCCCAAACTACGGGGGAAGCACCTCCCCCCTATAAGGAGTCCAAAATCCTAGAGGCTTCCGGCAAGAGAGTAGCTGCACAAGCTTCCAACTCTTGGAGAATAGCTAACACACAGGCACGACTGGCTCATTACGATAGAGCACATTACGATCAGCTAGAAACCCTTATGCAACATTTGCCAGAACCATTTAAAGCACAAGCCAATGATCTTATCCAGGAGGGGAAGTTTATCTCCAACACCTCCATCAAATGTGCACTGGATGCTGCAGACACCGCAGCTCGAGCCATCAATACTAGTGTCCTTCTCCGCAGACATGCATGGCTAAGGGTCTCCGGCTTTAAGAATGAGGTCCAGTCCACCATTCTAAACCAACCAGTTAACCCTGACTTTTTATTTGGTCCCGCGGTGGACATCATCTTGGACAAAATGAAAAAGGACACAGAAACAGCTAAGTCCATGGGTGCACTGCAATTTCAGCAACATAGCGGCTCCTTTCTTTGCTCCTCATATGGAGCGAACACGCGAGGAAATGCTTCACAAACCTCTACCTCCTACAAAGGTAACACACAAGGTTCCTTCACAAAGAACACAAACAGAGGTGGTTACAGAGGTAACGATTCTAAGGGAAGGGGGCGTGGAGGCAATAACACCAGAGCCTCCGCGTCCACTAAACAGTGACTCGCTTCCGCTGCCTCCGGAACACCTAACTCTAGTCGGAGGCAGGCTTCAACAGTTCCTACCTGTCTGGCACACTATCACCACAGACTAGTGGGTAAGAGAAATTATCCAGTCTGGTTATTGCCTAGAACTCACTTCTACGCCACCAAACATACCACCCAGACATCGTTCTATGTCCATGGAACACATCACCCTACTTCAACAAGAGTGAAAAGCATGCTGGAAAAGGGGGCCATAGAGCCAGTCCCTTTCCATCAGCAGGGATCAGGAGTATACTCCCTATACTTCCTTATTCCCAAAAAGGACGGTTCCCTCAGGCCCCTAAATCAATACATACTGTCGGAGCACTTCCATATGATCACAAGTGCTCCCGTTGCTACAACAGGGAGACTTCCTAGCAACACTAGACCTCAAGCATGCGTACTTCCACATACCCATCCATCCAGCCCACAGAAAATACCTCAGATTCACAATACAGGGGCAACACTACCAATTCAAGGTTTTGCCCTTCGGGGTTACCACGGCTCCAAGAGTGTTTACAAAATGCTTAGCGACAGTGGCTGCACATCTAAGGAGGCAACACGTCCATGTGTACCCTTACCTGGACGATTGGCTAATACAAGCAAAATCTTACCAGGAGTGTGCAGCACACACGTCACAAACAATCCAGTTGCTGAACAGCCTCGGCTTTTCAGTCAACTACGCGAAATCGCATCTGCAACCTTCCCATATACAACAATACCTGGGAGCCACTATAGATACCTCAGTGGCAAAGGCATATCCAAGCACAGCAAGGATAGCCAGCATGCAGACACTCATTCGCAAATTCCAGCCACAACACTCCCTGACAGCTCAAGTCTTCATGCAGCTCATAGGCATGATGGCCTCCTGCATATTCATTGTCCCCCATGCCAGACTTCAGATGCGCCCATTACAGGAATGCCTTGCACGGCAGTGGAACCAGGCTCGTGGACAACTTGAAGACCTAGTGTTGGTGGACAGTCGCTCTCACAACTCTCTGCAGTGGTGGAACCGACAAAACCTTTCCAAGGGGCGACTGTTCCAAGAGCCAGTTCCACAACTAGTACTAACAGCGGACGCATCACTAACAGGCTGGGGAGCCCATCTCCTCCAATACACAGTACAAGGGCTCTGGACCAACAAACAGAAAAAAATGGCATATCAACCGACTAGAGTTGCTAGCAGTCTTCCTAGCCCTAAAAGCCGTTCAAAAGTACGTGTATAACAAGACGGTGTTGATCCGGACGGACAACATGACCGCAATGTACTATATACAAAAACAAGGGGGGACGCACTCTCCACAGCTGTCCCATCTGGCGCAGAGCATATGGAGGTGGGCGATCCCAAAAAACATCTTTCTACTCGCAGAACACCTTCCAGAGAAGGACAATCAGATTGCCGACCTGCTCAGCAGGCACAGCCAGCAAATACACGAATGGGAGATTCACCCCCAAGTTCTCCAACCATTCTTCGAGGAATAGGGGCACCCAGACGTAGACCTGTTTGCCACAAAAGAAAACTCCAAATGCCAGTACTTTGCCGCCAGATTCCCACATCCGCAGTCACTGGGCAATGCGATATGGATGAACTGGTCAGGCAGATTTGCGTACGCTTTTCCCCCAGCACCGCTAATCCCGCTGGTGGCACACAAACTGCGGCAACACTCGCTCACCCTGATCCTAGTTGCCCCCACATGGGCGAGACAACCATGGTACACAACGTTCCTACAACTCTCAGTGGTTCCTCATCAAAGACTGTGCCTAGCATCCCATCTTCTCACTCAGAACCATGGAGAAATAAGACACCCAGATCCCAATCAGATGCACCTAGCGATCTGGCTCCTGAGGTCCTAGAGTTCGGATACCTCGACTTGCCCCCAGACTGCATGAACATCATTCGAGAGGCAAGGAAACACACCACGCGCGCGTGCTATGCCGCTAAATGGAAAAGATTTGTTATTTACTGCAACAATAACCAAATCAACCCGTTAGACGCTTCCATACAAAACATTATATGCTACCTCTTGCATTTACAAAGATGTAACTTAGCATACTCTTCCATACGACTACACCTCCCTGCTATAGCAGCGTACCTTCAGAACAGGCAACACCTTTCACTCTTCAGGATACCAGCTATTAAAGCATTTATGGAGGGCTTGAAAAGAGTGATCCCTCCAAGACACCCTCCTTCCCCAGTCTGGAATCTAAACATAGTGCTTACCAGACTCATGGGACCTCCTTTCGAACCTCTACACTCATGCGAATTGCAATTCCTAACGTGGAAAGTCGCATTCTTAGTTGCCATTACCTCACTCAGAAGAGTGAGTGAATTGCAAGCACTGACAATTCAAGAACCATTCATGCAGGTACATGCTAATAGGGTAGTTCTTCGAACAAACCCTAAATTCATGCCTAAAGTCGTATCCAACTTCCATATTAATCAAGCAATTGAACTGCTGGTATTCTTTCAGAATCCACAATCAGTAGCTGAAAGAGCCCTGCACACGCTAGACTTCAGAAGAGCTCTACTATACTATGTGGACAGGACAAAATCATTCAGGAAAACAAAACAACTTTTTGTTGCCTTTGCACCACAACACAAAGGAAATCCTATTTCAAAGTCAGGAATAGCCAGATGGATAGTTAAGTGCATTCAAATATGTTATCTAAAAGCTGGACGCACTCTCACAGTTCCCCCTAGAGCACACTCTACACGGAAAATGGGGGCATCCATGGCTTTCCTAGGAAATATTCCACTAGAAGACATCTGTAAGGCAGCCACATGGTCCACCATACACACCTTCACTAAACACTACTGTGTAGACGTGCAAGCAAAACAGCAAGCTGCTGTAGGCCAGGCTGTCCTCAAAACTCTTTTCCAAACTGCTGCAGCTGGCACAGGTGGCCACCGCTAGAGGAGATACTGCTATTCAGTCTATGCACAGATATGAATTCAGCAGCCCACATGCCTTGAACGGAATATGCTACTTACCAGTATGCATCTGTTTTTGGCATGTAGGGCTGCTGACATTCATATCGCCCACCCTCCTCCCCGGCGCCTGTTGCAGCTGCAGCATTATCTCTAGCATGGACATCTCTTACTTTCCTATCTCTACCTCTGCCACAATGGCGAAAAACAATCTGAGCATGGAAAGGATGCCCATGCGCACTGTAGTCCAGGGGAGGAGACACCTACCTTGTGATACTTCGAAGACTCTTCCAGGACAACAAAGTGCAATCATCCGGACCCAACACTAGGCGGCGATCTATGTACAGATATGAATGTCAGCAGCCCTACATGCCAAGAACAGATGCATACTGGTAAGTAGCATATTCCTTATTGAAGTTGTATGGCCTAGGTTGGCTTCTTCTATGCCCCTACCACTGTGCAACGAAGTTCCAACTGCCAGCTTGGTACTGAAAGCCTTTCTTTCTTTGATCAACCGAGGACTGGTGCAGGTGTTCATTGGCAACACCACCATGCGGTATTGCAACAAACAGGGCTGTGTGGGGTTGTGGACCCTTTGTCAGGAGGCCCTGTGCATCTGGACATGATTGGAACATCAGGGCATTTCCCTGGCGATTCAACACCTGACGGGCTCTCTGAACGCCAGAACAGACAAAGTCAGCCGAAGATGCCTACCGGATTGCAATGGCATCTCCGTTCCAAGGTGATGCAAGGTCTCTTTCAGCAATGAGAGGGCCTTGATCTTGATCCTTGAGATCTAGTGAACAAGCCCTGCTGCAGGTTCCGAGAGCAAAAAAGGCTAGACAGGGTGGTAGAGCCCTCTCAATTGCTGGTCCAACGCTGTGGAACAGTCTCCCACTTTCCTTGAGACTTTGCAAGGAGTATCTCCCGTTCAGAAAACAGTTAAAAACCTTCTTATTCCAAAACTAGTGTAAATTTTATATACCTACTGCTATGCGCTGGAAGGTTGCCAAAGGCGCGGAGATACTCCTTTGGGAGGTGATCCTAGCGCGTTATAAACCCGCAAATAAATAAATAAATAAATTGATGGTCTATTCACCACCGCCAAGAACGCGTTTCTGCGCTCTGCAGTTTCCAGGGTGACCTTGAGTGTAGCTCCAAGCTCCTGTACGCCTTTCCACCAATACAACTCCTGACTAGAGTTCTGAAGAAGATCAGGAACGATTAGGCCTAGGTCATTCTTATGGCTGTAGATTGAACACTGAGAGTCTGGTATCCTGAGCTGTTGAGCATGGCCATCAATTCTCCGATTAGGCTGCTCCTTCGAGCATTTCTTCTGTTGCAGCAACATGAGAGGGATCAGCACTCGAACCTGTGCACCCTCCACCTCATCTGTGGAGATTGAGCAGCGACATTTGACAGCTTTCGACTTTCCTATCAAAGTCAGTAATGTTATTCTGGCAGGCAGACGTCCCTCCTCCAAGTCCGTATATGCCTGCCATTGGGACAACTTTGTGTCATGGTGGGCTTCTCAGGACGTTGAAGCCCTTTCTGCATCCATAACGAAGTTTTATTGTTTCAATTATCTGTGGCCCAGCAGGGCTTTGCTCCGGGCACAGTTATGGGTTACCTGTCTGCATTTTTACGGTTGCCTACCCAACCTTCTCTCTTTAAGTAACCCCTACACCATTCATCTTGCCTTAGTGACACCTAAACTTGGTTCTCACATTTCTCATATGTGCACCATTGTAGCCTCTTCGCAAAGGCGCACCCTCCTTATACTTCCTTCTATCTGGACAAGCTGGTGCCTCGGACATGTGCCCCTTTCCTTCCGAAGATTGTGACTTTATTCCATGTAGGCCAGAACATCACCTTGCCTACTTTCTTTGCTCCCCCTCATCCCACCAAAGAGGAGGATAGACTCAATTCTGTGACCTCAAAATAGCGTTGCTGTTCTACCTTGACCTCACCAGAGAATTCTGGGTGGATGATTAACTATTCATGGGTTATGTAGGAGCAAAGGACCATCTAGGATTCCATAGGGACCTTCATCTTGTCACAAGCAAGTGGCACTTTATTCTACCACCAAGAGGGCCCTCACTGCAGAAAACCGGACCCTTTCCAACATATTTCCTCTCACCCTCACCAGCTGCATCTCCACCTCAACACTAACTTCATGATGAAGCAGTCCAGCATCTTCTAATCCTAGGTAAACACCACATAGTCAATTGAGATTCCAGCTCACGTTTCTTACCCCTCACAGGACCTCGGGCACTTACCTCCTGCCAAGTACTCCAGGAAACCCACGATAGTGGACTGTGTCCACTATCAGGGCCTCTTCGCTTATCTACTGACTTCTTTCTCCCTCTACCATGCCTATGCCTCAGATTATGAATTCCACAGCCCTGAATTCTTGTCCCCCCCTACTTTAACGCATGTTATGCTGTCAAATAAACAAATTATTAAAATGAAAGAATGTCTCCGTTGGAAGTCACTGCGCTTTCGTTTGTGGATTGAAAAGGATGACTGTCTCAGAGGGTTAAAGAGTAGAGTGGACTGACCAACGGGCTCAAAATGAGATGCAGTTTATAGGTCAAAGCCTGGCATTCACTGCGCAAGCAGTGTCGCGCAGGCGAGAAATTTTGATCTCCAATATGGGGCTTTAACCCTCTTCTCTCTTCCATTGGCTAGCTCCATAAATGGAGGCTAGCCATTGGAAGAGAGATGTGGCAATCATTCTCAGAGCAGATTCGTGGGCGTTCCTGTGTTTTTTTAAAGCTCCGCCCCCTTTGCCTCGTCATGAAGAGATGGGTGTTTCCTTTTTTTTTTTTTTTTCATGATGTTTGCGGCCGCCATTTTTTTCATGGAGCTGGGGCGGGCGGGTCGTAATTCCTGTCACTGTACAAACGCACCGCACCGAGTGACTTCCCGCTCTGTGGCTGCGCCCAGCTGCTTTCGGCCCTTTAAACTCCTGAAAGCTTCTTAATCCCGCTGTGGACAGGCCTTGCACGGCCGCTCCTTTCCCCTCGCCTCCCGATTGGTGACACCGCCCGGGCCAGTGGCGCAGCCCGCACCAGCCCGAGCCCTGCTCTGTAACCGGAGATGGACGGAGCGCTGCTGCCGCCTCTCCCCGGCTCCTGGACACCGTAGCGGGGCTCCTCCTATCTTTGCCCCCTGGCTGGGAGTAGCTTTTACGTTTATGCACAGAGGTTGGCCACGCTGGATTCTCGGGCACTCGGACTACAAGGTTTGCTTAACCCGCTCTACTCCAACAGACAGCGCCTACTCTCTTGTTTTATCCGTCTTCTGCACCGTGTGCGCAAACCCGTTGTTTTTCTCGCACGTAAAGCATGAAGGGTTGTTACAATGAGCGCGAGGTGCACAGTGTAACTACGCTCAATGTGCCAGGCTGGGAAGGATGAAAGTGGGAGGGCGCCCGTCACCGTCCCCCGGGTCACCCCAAGTTTCCCGCCCCTCTCGCTCTGCCACGGTGCTCAGTCCGAGGAGCTGTCTCACCGTGGTAATGCGGAGCCAGTGTTGCCTTCAGATGGAAACATTACACGTTCCGGCCGGTGGTCACCATCCCAACCGCACCCCGCCTTTAAGTGTGGTGGATAACTGAGAGGTAGAGGAGCTGCGAGTGAGTGGCTAACAAGAAGTCTCTACATAGAACAACGTGGGGGCATGGATGACACGAGGACAGGGCATGGCTGACACGAGGGCAGGGCATGGCTGACACCAGGACAGGGAATGGCATGGCTGACACGAGCGCAGGGCATGGCTGACACGGGGCTGACACGAGGGCATAGCTGACACAAGGATATGGCTGACACGGGACATGGCTGACACAAGAACACGGCTGACACAAGAACACGGCTGGCACAAGAACACGGCTGACACGGGACACGGCTGACACAAGAACACGGCTGACACAAGAACACGGCTGACACAAGAACACGGCTGACACAGGACATGACTGACACGAGGGCATGGCAGACACGAGGGCATGGCAGACACGAGGGCATGGCAGACACGAGGGTATGGCAGACACTAGGGCATGGCAGACACGAGGGCATGGCAGACACGAGGGCATGGCAGACACGAGGGCATGGCAGACACGAGGGCATGGCAGACACGAGGGCATGGCAGACACGGGGACATGGCTGACACGAGGTACATGAATGACACAAGGACATGGCTGAGTGACCAGAGACGATCACTAACGGGGTGATGAAGGACCAGTCAATATTTCCTTCTTGTTTGGACACGTTTCTAGAGACATCTTAACATATAGCTCAGTAGATAGCCTCTTATCAATGGTAATAGTCCCAAGTCTGCATCCCAAACACCGTTCTGAAAAAAACGTCAATATCGGGCATCTCAGCAAATATTTGTTGAATGCTATTTCAGGTCAAATAACATATTAGTTAAGACGTATTTACAAGTAATCTGTCTAAATTATTCATTTCAGTTTAATGAACTGCGGTTGGAACGCTGCGCGAAGCAAGCCACACAAACGTAAGCTTGAAAATGTAATTAAAAAGAAAAAAACAGCATTCATCCCCCCCAACACCCCCCGGATATGTCATAGAATTTTATGGTGTAAACCTGTATCTCGAAATCGTTTACTTTGGGCATATATATATGACTTGCATTAATTCCTATGGAGGTTAAAAAATATGTTTCAACTACAAATGCATATTTATTCAAACCCCACTCTCTTAAACTGCACGAGGATTCCCAGGCCCAAGCTTTAGATGTACATAGGCAGGCGTGAAACGTACGTTCCTATTTAGACTCAGGTCTTTAAGTGAGCCGGGTCCTGCCGGTGCTAACACCGGTAGTTCTAACAAGCAGGCGCTGAGACGGGTCCCTATGGGGCTCTCCATGTTTGCCCCAGGCCCCGGGGTGAGAAAAAACACAAATCTTAACTCTGCAGCAGTACGACACTTCACTACCTTTGATGGAGCTTCCAAAATGTGCCCCTCAAATACAATCCTCGAAACGGGATTCCTGATCCACGTTTTGTCAGGGCCTCAGATGTAAGCCTCCATTTGGAGGACACATCGTTTCAACCATTCCGCCTTCAGGTCTCGGGACAGTCTCCTATCCGCCTCCATCCTTCTGCAGGGGAACCCTACCCTCTAAGCGCTTCTTCCACCCACTAAAGAATTCTAGCGCCCCATCACACAAACGCTACACCAACACGACAATAAAAACTTCTTGTCGTGACACTTACATGGCTCGGGCACCACATATCTAAAACTGACATTGGAAGAATAGTTGTGAAGCCAAGGTCTGGTCACCAAAATTGTCATGCTGATTTGGAGGACTCTTGCACTAATGGTAAAATATGTGGTGAAATGTATCCCTCCGCAACTGCACAGGACACTTCGAGTGCGGCCTTCGGACCCTTGCACTAATGGTTAAATATATGGTGAAATGTATCCCTCCGCAATTGGGGACACTAAGAGGGCCGCCTTCCGAGTTGTGCACTAATGGTTCATATATGGTGAAATGTATCCCTCCGCAACTGCGCTGGGCACTTAAGAGCGCGGCCTTGAAAGCCACACTGGACCCCTCCACAAAGGGCCTGTCCAGTAGGTACAAGACAGCCTCCTTTCTTGATTGGCTTGTAAAGTGCCGGCCTGTGCGTGCGAGGCCGCCATTCTGCAGTGCTGAAGGCTATAATGAAGGCAGTTCTTGAGTTAACCATCTTTGCAGGGATGGAAAGGCTGCAACAGCAGAGGGTCGGGGAGGGGGAAGGGCACTCCTGTGACATGAGGGTACAATGCCCCCATGCAGCCCTGCATCCCCACCGATCCTGCTTAGACGGGGGGCGTGCACGAGGAAATAAAGTCCGTAGGACCGGGCTTTTAATTATTATTGTATCATGGTTCGTGCAATCAGGCAGACGACGGTGTGCACTGCACAGCCAGTATGTTTCCTTTTTTAGTAGGACCATAGGAATTATGTGGCATGGGCTTAGGGACTGCGAAAGGTAAAGGACAGTGAGAAGGACTGCGAAAGGTAGAAGGCAATGTGAGGAACTGTGAAAAGTAGAGGTCAGTGTGAGGGTCCTTCCAAGGTCGATAACATGAATATGATTGTCTTAGAATTCAGCACATTATTCAAGTACCAGGGCCCATTTGATGTTTGTCGCTCCCTCTTTAATAGTGCCCCGTTCCCACTGTTCCGCAGTCATGTTCCCTATCGTTTCTCCTTCCTTCTCCCATTTTGACCTCAGTGTGGGCCTTCCACTGGTCCCGCAGCCAATAAGTGTGTTAATTCATAAACTGCGCCTGCTCTGTGCCCGTGGCGGTGGAGAACCATCCCTGAAGCTGGCCCACCGCGCCAGCCACACCTTGGGTTCCTTCATCTCGAGCACCATGGAAGCCGGCTCTATTTCGGAACCCCCTCGTGGGTGTGAAGTCCTGTCTGCGTCTCCAGGGCTCTTCCTAGCTCGGGTCAACACAAAGCACTGGCATGTGTGATGCACCCTCTGACCCTCGGCACCTGGGACCGCTTCAGTCAGTCTCAGGCCTCTAGCCACGGGGCAGTGGCATTGCCTCCACCCTCATAGGGACTCTCCCAAGATGGAAGATGTAGGTGAGAGAGGGCCTTGTAGGTGCCTTCCCAGGCACGAGAGGTTTGTCCTTTGTGCCTTCAGCCGCGAAGTGTTAAGTGCTAGAAAAGGGGTGGGGCACAGGAAGGGGGACGGTTGTTTAAGCTGCTGCCCGGGGAGCCAGACAGTAAACTCACTAGAATTCCATGGCTATAGAATCTGATAATTCCAGTAGTGTGTGTGGCTTTGTGTGTGTGTGTGGCTGTGTGTGTGTGTGGGTGCAAATGCAATAGGTTTCGCATTAAGCTATTGGCATTGTAAATGACAATGCCATTTATTTATGTGTTCTCAAAACCAAAACATACATAAAAAAATGTGTCATTTACAATGCCAATAGCTCTAACTTTTGCAAAGGCGAGACCGTTGCATTGTAAATGCTTGTTTATTTTATCTACCAATAAAGAGCTTTGTCTTTTTTTGTTATTTCAGGAGAATTTAGTAGAAAGCAAGCATCACAAGCTTGCTCGAAGCTTGAGAAGCGGCCCGTCCGACCATGATCTGAAGCCTAATGCAGCCACCCGCGATCAACTCAATGTAAGTTGGTAGAAAATCTGATTTTTTTATTGTACCAAAATTATTATTTGAGCCAACCTTACGTGCGTAGTTGCTTCTTCCATCTTTGGCAGTGGGGTTGTGTAGCCATTTACCCAGATTGAAATAAATATATATGATGCAATCATTAACCAGGTCACCAGGTTCAACCGCTAGGGACTAATATGTGAATATAATGTGAAGACCACTTTGTGCACAAATTCTCATTTAGGGACTAGAAAGGGATCCCCCCTCTAGGTTATTGCTGTATGCATTCTCCGTTGTGTGTCTACGGTGTGTAGAATGCTTCTGCGTTAGGTCCCACTGCAGAAGTGTCCTGGAAGATATTGAGGAAATGCCAGGTCTGATTTTTCGATTTCTGGAGTACATCTCTGCCATATTTTACACATTGCTGCAGACTGGGGCAATAACCGGCAGAAACTTGAATTCTGATGGTTTTTACCACAAAATGTAACTTGCAACAGTAAACGCGAGGGGTGTGTTATTAATGCCACATAATCTGATAATAATTGAAATGCTTCGAAAACGAAAATAATATTTGATAACCTTATTTTTCCCTCGCTTGAGCATTTTTGCTTCCTTCTAAATGAGGGTCAATATGCTGCAGAACCTTTTGAAGTCTCTTTGTTTACATCTTACTGGTGTGTTGCCCAAACTAGCACAGTATTGAACACAAGGTACAATAAATCCCAGGTAAATCGTTGCCTAATAAAGGACTTTGAAATTATTCGTAATAGGCCTAGAAAGTATTTTGATCCTAAACAAACAGACTCTTCAGTTTTCTTTTCAGTTATCTTTCTTTGGTTACATTAAACACATATATGAAACCTCAGCAGTATAGTAGAATAGGCAAGTGTCGAAAAGAAAGGAATGATTGTGCATTTGTACGTAGGTAACTATAGAGACAACTGTGGCTAGAACATATAGGCTATAGGCTAGGGTAGGGTGTTTTCCTTGAAGAAGGAAGAAGGAGGTATGAGGGAAAGGGGCCACGGTTATTAAGGGTACCAACATCGGATTTGTATAATGTGTGGTAAATAAATAATTAATTACCGGTACTATTTTTCAGAATAATCAATAAACAGGTAGCTCAATAAATAAGAGTCAAGATTCGAGGTAGCTGGAGTTTACAGGCTTTAATCAGGCATAAAGGACAGGAACAGGACAGCCTGCACGGGAAGGGAATGAAGGCAGCTGCCGGGGGCAGGATCTGGGAATAATAAGGTAACCTTTTGTAACAGTGCACAATATATATATATCAAAACAATTGCATTACATTCAATACAGTAGGCGTAGCAGTAGGCGTGACTCGTAGCAGTCGCGAAAGATAAGGGCAAAATGATGTAACAAGAAGGCGTGTACAGGGCGTATACATAGACATGTGATGTAAACGTAACAGAATATGTCATAAACGGGGCGGAAACATGGAGGGGGCTACCTGAGCAGCTGGGACCTCTAACCTAGTGGTGCGCGCAAATGGGCAATGACGTGTTACCAGGGAGAACTGGGGGCTATGACTTCTGCGCTAGAAGAGGAGACTAAAGTCTGGAGTGTCAGAGCGACATGTACCCAAGGCATATCTGGTATCTGGTGTTTAGAGTACATGTTGATAGAATCCAAAAGTTATCAGGGTAAAGGCTAATAGACTCTAAGACTGGTGCATGCATAATTCTACATGTATTGTGTGTGCGAGGAATATTCTATGAATATTAATACAGTATTTCTCTTACATGGAGACATAAAGGCTAGACCATGACAGAAACTATTGATGCGATTCAGTAGCTTAGGAATGCAGAGAAGGAGGGCTGGACTGATAACTAGAAACATAACATACTTTTGGCAGACTGGGAGGCAGAGCCAGGCCGGGCCGGGCACTGCGTGGCAAGAAGTAAGCAAAGGGTCAGGGATGCAGGTGGGGGCTGTATCGCTCCTCGGAGAGGGTTCAGAAGACTGGAGCTGAATCTGAGTCCGGGCCCTTTTGAGGCCTAGAAACGGGGACAATTCAATGAATTAACGTGCACACTGTGAAATATGGCAACGTAGGTTTACATAGGCCTGATATTCGTTGTTTTCATGATGACTGGAAACTGGCATACTAGAGATGGACACAACTGTAATTGCGTCTTTAATCGATCAGAGGGGAATACATGCATATCGATCATGCACATATAACAAAATATGGGGAACACGTAGGCACATACAACATGGCAAAATTTACTTTTCCACATTCCCTCCTTGTGCCCTACGTTTCCATCAGGAAACATCTATATTCATGATACCATCTATCATTTCATATAGCATCATTTGCTCGTCTCGAATTGTCTTGGAACGGGATTTAGGACTAGGAATACAAGAGGTAGCACACATGCCGCAAATCGCAGGGCCACATTGTATACAGAGGTAGCAACTGAATATGATCATTACTGCTATACCTAGGAATGACAATACTTTCCATCCCCAGGCAGATATAATACTCCAGAGCCAACCGGACCATGTCCAGGTGCCTGGATTCTGGTGTAACTGATGGGCAATTTTATGAAGTCTGGTTATAGCTGAATAAACAGACGGCGCGTTATTAGGAATGAAAATGCAGCAACTAGATCCGATAACTCTACATGCTCCTCCTCTATCGGCCAGTATGACGTCAAGAACGAGACGATTTTGGAGCACAACAAATCTCATAGCAGATTGCTCTTCAGTTAAGTTACCTAGAGCGGAAGTAGTCTCATTCACTACTGCTTCAAGGGTTCTGGTTAACCTACGTATTAGCTTACTATTCTGGATAGGTCCTATAAAGAAGAAGAAACCTTTATTGAAGTCTTGATATTGTTCTAGAGTAGTTTCAGTTTGATCGACAATTGGGGACTCGATCTCCCTTCTATGTCTCACGTGTACTAGATGTGTGTTTCTGTGATAATCAGATGGGGCTAGAAAAGCTGGTGGCAGTAGGAAAGCAATGTAACATGTTCCATCCCAATCGAGGGGCAGACGAACATATGCGGTCTGACCACAAACAAAATAAGAATGACGTGAGGCTTTGAAAATAGATTTCCCACTGTCACTATACTTGACAGTAGTAGTACAATCACTATGTCCTACATGTGCGGAACCATTCTTTCTGACACATATTTCGCCTTTGACTGGTAGTACTGAAATAGCAGGCAAATCTGGAGTAGTATCAGACTGAACATTCAGGACCATGAAATTCGAAGAATAATTACCTAAATCATATACTTCATTTTCTAGATCTAACCCTGTTCTATGGGGGAGACCTTGCTTGTCTGGGAAACATGTTCTATTCAGAAGGGACATATCATTGGAGGATGACGTTAACGTGGACCATGCTCCACACGAACCATTATGTGAAAACGGATAAGGAAAGAGTGGCAGAACTCCCTTCGGTGTCTGGAAAGGGGGGAGTCGACCACACACCCAACAATTAGTGGCATTGCTGGTCTGGTGTGAATAATGTAACATCCTAATGAATGTATTATTTCGCATAGCAAGACGATAGGATAGCTCGTGAGGAGGCAGATCACTAAATGTGTGCTCTACTGTAGCATTAGGAAACTTGTTTACATGTGAACTTGGAAAACATAAATGTAATGCATAACTTGTGCAGGTAACCATTAAACTTAGAAACAATAAGAAACTTAGAATAATAATACATCATATAGAGTTTTGACTAACTCTCTCACTGTGGGGGTCTATCTCATACATGTCAGGAACCTGTCTAACCGTTTCACCCGAGAGGGACTTAGACAATTAAACTGGCTGACTTATTTTACTAGACCTGAGTTTTAATTTATACTCCTGTTGCGGAGTTTTCTCTAACAGAGGAACTTTTAGTTCAGAATCAAGTTCAAAGTCTGTTTTTAGGCAGTCTTTAGGAAATGTCTTATCACGAACTCCATGGAATTTCTTGACGTGGGACAGATGGACCCATCCCTTCCGGCCCTCTAACTTGACTGCGGTCCTTGTTGTAAGTAATACCATCCGAGGCTCCTTCCAACGGGGTTCCAGCGGACTTGAACGATCAAAATTCCGCACCAACACGAGGTTTCCTGGGATGACTTCATGCGGTTTCACCTCGGTGTTGTCTGGAAATGCGGCGGCAACCTGTGAACGACAAGAGTGTAGGGCAGACATCAAGGAAGCTAGGTAATCTGTCAGCATATTACTGGAAACATCTGTAATACTGCGGGGCCTAGGTGTACCCCACATGTTTGGGGGGCGGCCGAATACGACCTCATACGGGGACAGACCTGATCTGGAATGTGCAACCATCCTCATGTAGAATAGAGCAACTGGCAGGGCAACTAGCCAGTCTACACCTTTCTCTTTACATATCTTGGCAATACGTATTTTCAGGGTTTGATTATGTCTCTCTACGAGACCGGCTGCTTCAGGATGGCGCACACAATGGAACTTCCACTGGTACCCTAACAGAAGGGAAACATGTTTCATGAGTTCAGATGAGAATGGCTGGCCGTTATCAGAATACACGACCCTAGGGAGTCCATAGCGGGGAAAGAATTCACGAACCAACTGCCTGGCAGTGGTCGCGGCTGTGTAATCTGGAACTGGATATGCTTCTGTCCACCTGGACAAAGCGCATACAACTACGAGGACATACTTGAAACCTCGACATCGCTCCATCTGAATATAATCCATCTGGAGGACTTCAAAAGGGTGGTCAGGAGGTTGGAATCCACCTTGTTCCACCGGGACACTTTTACCTGGATTGAACTGACAACATATCATACAGGTACGGACTTTCTGCTTGGCTGCAGCTCGTAAGTGTTTGTTGAACCAAAGGTTCTGAATACTGTCTAACATAGCTTTCTCTCCTAGATGTGCTGGACTATGTGCGGTATTAATAATGACTTGAACCATAGAGTCGGGGAGAAACCATGTGGCTTTTCCCTTCGTCAACCATCCTTGATCTGTCTGGACCCCTCCTTGTTCGGACCATTTCTTGATTTCTTCGGGAGTAGCATGTAACTGTATGTCTATGACATCTTGTGTAGGGTCCTTGACTGTCATACAAGTAGTCTGATCTGGAGTGAGTGTCTGTGTCGTGTTAACTGGAATGTCTGGAGTCTGAGCTGTAAGCTTGGCTGTTCGATCTGCTAGATCGTTACCTTGGGAAATGATGTCAGTAACTTTCGTATGTGCCTTGCACTTCATGATAGCTATAGCTGTCGGTAAATGTATTGCATCTAACAGAGCTTGAATGAGGAGACCATGCTGAATCTTGGTTCCATGAGAAGTCATGAAACCTCTCTCCTGCCAGAGCACTCCAAAGTCGTGTACGACTCCGAATGCGTAACGTGAATCTGTATATATGTTTACTTTCAGGTTCTTGGCACGTATGCAGGCTTGGGTCAGAGCGACTAGCTCTGCTGCTTGAGCAGACAGGGTGTCAATACGATGTGTTTCTATAACTTCGGTTTCAGTAGTCACTGCATACGCGGCTACTAGTTCTCCTGTACTTGTTCTCATACATGAACCATCCACATAAAGTGTCAGGTCGGGGTTAGGTAATGCAATGTCTGTCAGGTCTTGTCTTGGCTTAGTCATAGTGTTAACAACTTCCACACAGTCATGTGTGGCAGGATTTGAAGTAACTGTCGGTAACAGTGTAGCAGGATTTAGAATGTTGCAGCGTCTGATTTCTATGTGTGGCTGGAACAGTGTCAGTTCATAACCTGTTAAACGTGCAATTGTCAAGTGCTGAGTCTGTGTTCGGTTTAAAAGAACTTCCACGGAGTGTGGAACTTGTACTGTCAGGGAGTGTCCTAACACTATGGAATCACTTTGTCTGATTGCTAGAGCTGTGGCTGCAACTGACTTGAGGCACGCAGGCAGAGCCTGGGCTACTGGATCTAATGTGCTCGAAAAATAAGCACAGGGCTTGTACTGTCCTGCTTGATCTTGTGTGAGAACAGATAATGCAGTACCGTCACGTTCTGTGACAAAAAGTGTAAAAGGCTTACTGTAGTTGGGTGTCGCTAGAACAGGTGCTTGACATAAGGCTTTCTTTAATTCATTAAAAACAAGTGTATGTTCCTGGGTCCAAGGGAGGACAGTCGATACGGCTGCCTCCTGTGTCGTTAACTGTATCAGTGGCTTGGCTAGAAATGCATACTGAGGAATCCATTGTCTGCAGTAAGAAGTGAGGCCAATAAAAGATCGTACCTCCTTCTGTGTTTTGGGTTGTGGAAGATTCGCTATTAACTGGATACGGTCTGGTGTCAACTGCCTACCCCACTTGGACAGTAAGTGTCCTAAGTAGACCACTTGCTGGACACAGAATTGTAATTTGGAAGGGGACACCTTGTGCCCCTGCTCGGCCAGAAAATACAGAACTGTAAGTGACGCACGCTCGCAGTCACGTTCAGAACGGGCTGTGATCAGTAGATCATCGACATACTGGAGCAGGGCAGTGTCAGTTGGCATGTGAATATTGTCTAGTTGTCTCTTAAGTGCTTGACTGTAAATACTAGGGCTTTCTGTGAAACCTTGAGGAGCTCGTGTGAATTTATAGCTCCTTCCATTTAAACAAAAACCAAAAAGGTACTGGCTGTCTGGATGAATGGGGACACTGAAAAATGCGTTCTTGAGATCGATAACTGTGAAAAATGTAGCTTCAGAATCAATGGCTGTCAATAGGGAAGAAATATCTGGGACTACTGGATACTGAGGTATGATACATTTATTAAGCTCTCGTAGGTCAATCACTAATCGATATACTGGAGGTGCATTTGAATCAGTACGTTTCAGGACTGGAATGATAGGAGAATTACATACATTGGAGTCAGTTTCTACAACCACTCCTTGAGCAATAAGCTCGTCGATAATTTTGGATAAGGCTGCTACAGCCTCAGGTGGCAATCTGTACTGTCTGATTCGTGGCAAAACTATACCTTGCTTGAGAGTCACACGATGGGGTGTGATGTGCATACATCCTACATCAGTTGGACCTTGCGCCCATAAATGCTGTGGTACATTTAATAATCTTGGATCAAAATCACGTAATACATAATGACCTTTAAAGTCGCGTAAAAACAATCGAACTCCTTCTGGGGAGCAGCAAATTACTGCACCTAATTCTTTTAACGTTTTAATGCCTAACAAATTTTCTGGACATGACTTCGTAAGTAACAAATCAGTAGTTCGGGACAATGGACCAACTTCTAGGGAAACTGGCTTCGAAATTTCATTAACAATCGGCTTTCCTGAAAATCCAAGGGAAACATTTTTAGAGCCTGAGAGCGGAGCCCCTGGAACCTCGTCATGACTGATAGTAGTCCTACTTGCCCCTGTATCAATCAGAAACTTTCTGTCTTTCCCTAATACTTGACTGTGTACATAGGGACCCTCTTGATCTACAGGTATCTCGATGAGAGGCAAGCCTACCTCCCTCTCTAGGCTGTTTCATGAATATGGCTGATACTCTGGATACTCTGACTGAGCATACTGGTACATTTGCTGTGTAACATGCTGTGTTGCAGCGATTGGCTACGGTGCTGGAACTGTCTGTTGTGCATTCTGTGGTGACTGAGAAGTCTGTGTAACTTGTTCTTGTCTAGGCGGACGTGGTCTTTCTTTAGTCTTACCAGTGGCTATGTTGTGTTTCAGAACTGCACACTCGTTTATAAAATGACCTGGCTGTTTACAATAATTGCAAGTCCCTTTAACGGGAGCTGCAGGATGACTGGCTTGATTCGGACCCCTCTTCTGACTGTCTTGTGGAACAGATTGTGCAACTAATACTTTCATTTTCGTGTCTTTCATACGTCTCCTTTCGTGTTCTTGCTCTTCCCTGATTCTATTCTGGTGATACTGGAGCATCTGTAGCATTTGTGACGGAGTATTAGCTTGCCAACTACTTTCGACTTTCAAAACTCGATTTTTAACTTGTGGACTTGAATTCTCGACTAGTTTGGTAACAAAAAGATGAGGGTACGATTCGCTACTCGTCTTCAGACCACTGTTGATAATAAAACATTTCTCAAATCTAGAATAAAAATCACTAGTGTCTTCATCCTGTTTCTGTTTGCATGCTGAGATTGCATCCCAATCTTCCTTTTTCGTGGCTAGTAACCTTGGCAAAACCTGTATCAATAACTCGGGCAATTCTTTACATTTGTCCCCAAGACCAGTACCTGGTACTCGTATTTTATCTTCAGCTTCTAGAGCTGTCCAATCAATCTTTTTCTCTCCCACCTCCCATTCTTTTTCCTTGAGTTTTTCATATACCCCTGCGGGCAACAGGACCTTTAGCATTTTAATGATATCTGGATACGTGTATTCTCCCATACGGAGCATGTCTTTTAATTCTCGATGGAACCCTGCTGGATCTTTGTCGTGACAGGGAATTAATTTTTTCATCTCTAAGAGTTCCATCTTTGTGATAGGGGTGTAAACAAATACTCGTTCTAGATCACCACCCGTTCCTCTAACTGGATGTACTTCACGTAACGGATGCTGTCTATCTATGTAAAATGATTTACTTTCTGGGGGTGGGACATGAACAAAATGCGGATTCAGAAACGTTCGATATTTGTGGCGCTGTTCTAGAATGATACTAATTAAATCAGTACCTAGACCTCTCCATCTATACTGGAGTAACTCGTTCAGAACATTATGTAACGGACCTGGATCAGAATGCTGTCCCTCATACAGTGTGATGAGGTGCTGGATCATATACATACCCACCAGTCGCTGCTCGGCTGGGGGCAGTTTCAGAAACATTTGTGCCACTATTTCGTCTGGAAAAGTGGTAGAATCAGTAGTCCATCGGACCGCTGATCGAGCTAGTTCTTGTTCATGCATGGTACTAAGTTCACTATAACCGATTCGTGATTTCAGAATGTGATCCGTAGCTTGGAATACTTGCTCAAGAGAACCTTGTTCTGGTGCTGGAGGAGGGAAAACTTTCTTGTGATCTAGGCGTGAATGTCGGTCGGGAAGTCTAGTACTACCTACATACGCTATTCTGGAGGGATTCTCGTCGTCTACCTCTTCAGTAGAAGAGTCGTCTTCTTTCTCGGACACTTGTGCTGCTTTGCGTTTCTCGTGTAACCTTATTATTTCCTTACGGATCTTCTTGTACATACTGTCTATACAGTTCTGTGTCTTGTGTCTTCCCTCGGCTATATGGTCACTCCACCTGGTCAGGACTTTCATTTCGGTCGGATCTTTAGTTGGATAATCTTGTTCCCTTATTAAACAATTAATTAGAAACTTTAAAAGCATGAGCTGAGTCTCGGCTTTCCTTTGAGACATGGCCTCGCCAATACTTCCTGGATCTGCTCCTGTACGGATGAAACGATATATTCTGTCTAGATAACCTTTCATATTCGGTAGGGTGTCCAAATATTCGGTCACCCGTCTTACACGCAATGAATACAGGACCATATCATCATCGCCTGGGACTGGATCATAACGGCATTCGGTAAGGGCTCGCTTGATATCTGCAACGGACTGGGGTCTGGGCGTACGCTGTAACGCACGTTCATGTAGCTCGAGTAATGTCACACGTCTGTGTTGAGGCGGGGTTCCAGGAGGACTTCCCCCCGTGGCCCCTAGACTAGAATCGTCAACGGGTATTGTACGTGCTGGGAGAGTGACTGATGTAGCAGGTACATGTACTGTAGGCTGGACCGGGGGTACCGTAACAGGTGCTGCAACGGGTGCCCCGGTGGCTGGAGGAACAGGAATTACATTATTTACGGGAGCTGGCGGAGCAGGATTTGCATATTCTGGGACTGTGTCGTCCAAATAGGACGAGAGAAAAATATCAGCTGCGGTCGGTTTGTGACGTAGCTTAATCGGAACTAATGGCGGAAAATTACATGGTGCTTCCGGGGTTGCTTTCGGCAAGCCCTCGGCAAGAAGAGGATACATACCCTTAATAAGGGCATTTCTCTGTCTGTCTGACTGTTCGGCTTTAACTCGTTCACCTACTTCGATTAATTCCCTTTCTTGGGCTCTTTCTGAGGATTCCCTACTTAATTCTGTCTTTCTGATTTCTTTTTCCGTTCTTCTGTGAGATTCTTTACGCCATAACTCGATGGCATCTTTCTGGGACTGTCTGGATTTCTTTTTCCATAATGCTTCTTCTACTCGCATGATGCACTCGGCATCCCATGTACCTGACACGGGCCATCTATATTTCTCCTCTAATTCCTTGGTGTACTCCACCCATAAGTCTAGATATAATATGGCGCTTAAGCCATGCTTATGATACATAAAATGACCTGGACTGTCCCTAGGCGGGACAGGAACTGCTTCCTCGAGCAGACCTTTTCTGGTTTTTAACTGACGTAACCTCGAGAACAGAGGCATAATTTAGGCTGGAGTCTGGACACAATACAATACACAATAGACACAATAATAACTGAAAAACAAATCACTCATACCACGACATTGAAAACACATGAAAATAACATTTAGAATAACAGTTCGGACGGAATACATGAATTTTCGAGAACTGAACTTACTAGAATGACTAGATGCACTGCTAAAACAGCACAAAACTTACCGGTCCCATAAAGAGACACGTCAGGCCCCGCATCCACCTAGGTGGACACTTCGTGTTGGATCTGTGTACCCAAACCCACGGACCAGAGACAAATTAATTGACCCTGTCTAGATACTACCCCAGCAACGGTACTCACCGGGCAGCAAGAACGGAAGGCCTCGGACTGGACTGGACTGCTACGACGACGGACTACGGACTTCGGACTTCAGTTACAGGTGGGCCTCCGGATACCTCGGACCTTGGACTCTCGGCTTGGGCTCTGGTCGGGACTCGCCGCGTTCCTCACCGCCTCGTCTGGACGCTGGACTGCAACCTCCGTCTCCTCCGTGGGCCTGAGGGATACTTGAAGCAGAAATATCTGCACGTGCACGGTATGGTTCCGTCACGGCTGCAGAGGATCAGGGGGCCTGCGTGGCTTCTCCGGCGCGTGGGGAAAGGGCAAGTCCCTGTTCGGGCGCCATTATGTGGTAAATAAATAATTAATTACCGGTACTATTTTTCAGAATAATCAATAAACAGGTAGCTCAATAAATAAGAGTCAAGATTCGAGGTAGCTGGAGTTTACAGGCTTTAATCAGGCATAAAGGACAGGAACAGGACAGCCTGCACGGGAAGGGAATGAAGGCAGCTGCCGGGGGCAGGATCTGGGAATAATAAGGTAACCTTTTGTAACAGTGCACAATATATATATATCAAAACAATTGCATTACATTCAATACAGTAGGCGTAGCAGTAGGCGTGACTCGTAGCAGTCGCGAAAGATAAGGGCAAAATGATGTAACAAGAAGGCGTGTACAGGGCGTATACATAGACATGTGATGTAAACGTAACAGAATATGTCATAAACGGGGCGGAAACATGGAGGGGGCTACCTGAGCAGCTGGGACCTCTAACCTAGTGGTGCGCGCAAATGGGCAATGACGTGTTACCAGGGAGAACTGGGGGCTATGACTTCTGCGCTAGAAGAGGAGACTAAAGTCTGGAGTGTCAGAGCGACATGTACCCAAGGCATATCTGGTATCTGGTGTTTAGAGTACATGTTGATAGAATCCAAAAGTTATCAGGGTAAAGGCTAATAGACTCTAAGACTGGTGCATGCATAATTCTACATGTATTGTGTGTGCAAGGAATATTCTATGAATATTAATACAGTATTTCTCTTACATGGAGACATAAAGGCTAGACCATGACAGAAACTATTGATGCGATTCAGTAGCTTAGGAATGCAGAGAAGGAGGGCTGGACTGATAACTAGAAACATAACATACTTTTGGCAGACTGGGAGGCAGAGCCAGGCCGGGCCGGGCACTGCGTGACAAGAAGTAAGCAAAGGGTCAGGGATGCAGGTGGGGGCTGTATCGCTCCTCGGAGAGGTTTCAGAAGACTGGAGCTGAATCTGAGTCCGGGCCCTTTTGAGGCCTAGAAACGGGGACAATTCAATGAATTAACGTGCACACTGTGAAATATGGCAACGTAGGTTTACATAGGCCTGATATTCGTTGTTTTCATGATGACTGGAAACTGGCATACTAGAGATGGACACAACTGTAATTGCGTCTTTAATCGATCAGAGGGGAATACATGCATATCGATCATGCACATATAACAAAATATGGGGAACACGTAGGCACATACAACATGGCAAAATTTACTTTTCCACAAGGTGTCAACCTTACAGTGGCATGACTGTAACTATATATAGAGAGTTATGCTTTTGGTAATTAAAAATACAAATGCCTCAGAGATAAAATTCTGTTCTAACAGAGCTCTGTTTGTTTTGCCAGATCATCGTTAGCTATCCGCCCACTAAGCAGCTGACGTCTGAGGAGCAAGATCTGGTCTGGAAATTCAGATACTATCTCACAAACCAAGAAAAGGTGAGTTGGTTTAAAACAATATGCTTATGAATATGAGTTTCTGTCCTCTCTTAATGCACCTTGATTGTCTGCACCCAACCAGTCACTTGGTTCTCTCAGAGGAATCCTGATCAATACTGAACTCAGTGTGGGCCAAGTCACTATCGCATTCCAGCCCTGCCGTCTGCGCCTGTTCCGTTCAGATTCAGAAAAGGGGGTGGTGATGGACAGAGTATCTGAATTAAGCAGAACACTCCTACCCAGTCAAGAGATCAGGGCTTGATCCATCACCGTTTTTTAGCTCACTGCACCATCCCAGTTCAGAACCTGGCTACATGAAAATTAGTCTGTCCCTGGCCCAGTGCATCATGGGAACAGGGCAGACCAAACTACCAAGCCAATTCTTTACTGGAAAGGAAACAAGCTTCCGGGGACCGGTTTCTGGCATTGCAGCCGTCTTCGGCCCGGCTTGCTTGAATCCTGATGGTGCAGTGAGCAAGGGACTCATGTCTTAGCATACCCTTCCACTTCTATAGTGGCCAAAATGATTCAGAAAAGGGGGTGGTGATGGACAGAGTATCTGAATTAAGCAGAACACTCCTACCCAGTCAAGAGATCAGGGCTTGATCCATCACCGTTTTTTAGCTCACTGCACCATCCCAGTTCAGAACCTGGCTACATGCAAATTAGTCTGTCCCTGGCCCAGTGCATCATGGGAACAGGGCAGACCAAACTACCAAGCCAATTCTTTACTGGAAAGGAAACAAGCTTCCGGGGACCGGTTTCTGGCATTGCAGCCGTCTTCGGCCCGGCTTGCTTGAATCCTGATGGTGCAGTGAGCAAGGGACTCATGTCTGAGCATACCCTTCCACTCCTATATTGGCCAAAATAATTCAGAAAAGGGGGTGGTGATGGACAGAGTATCTGAATTAAGCAGAACACTCCTACCCACTCAAGAGATCAGGGCTTGATCCATCACCGTTTTTTAGCTCACTGCACCATCCCAGTTCAGAACCTGGCTACATGCAAATTAGTCTGTCCCTGGCCCAGTGAATCATGGGAACAGGGCAGACCAAACTACCAAGCCAATTCTTTACTGGAAAGGTAACAAGCTTCCGGGGACCGGTTTCTGGCATTGCAGCCGTCTTCGGCCCGGCTTGCTTGAATACTGATGGTGCAGTGAGCAAGGGACTCATGTCTGAGCATACCCTTCCACTCCTATAGTGGCCAAAATGATTCAGAAAAGGGGGTGGTGATGGACAGAGTATCTGAATTAAGCAGAACACTCCTACCCAGTCAAGAGATCAGGGCTTGATCCATCACCGTTTTTTAGCTCACTGCACCATCCCAGTTCAGAACCTGGCTACATGCAAATTAGTCTGTCCCTGGCCCAGTGCATCATGGGAACAGGGCAGACCAAACTACCAAGCCAATTCTTTACTGGAAAGGAAACAAGCTTCTGGGGACCGGTTTCTGGCATTGCAGCCGTCTTCGGCCCGGCTTGCTTGAATACTGATGGTGCAGTGAGCAAGGGACTCATGTCTGAGCATACCCTTCCACTCCTATAGTGGCCAAAATGATTCAGAAAAGGGGGTGGTGATGGACGGAGTATCTGAATTAAGTGGAACACTCCTACCCAGTCAAGAGATCAGGGCTTGATCCATCACCGATTTTTTGGCTCACTGCACCATCCCAGTTCAGAACCTGGCTACATGCAAATTAGTCTGTCCCTGGCCCAGTGCATCATGGGAACAGGGCAGACCAAACTACCAAGCCAATTCTTTACTGGAAAGGAAACAAGCTTCCTGAATCGTTTTGGCCACCACAAGCGTGGAAGGGTATGCTCAGATGTGAGTCCCTTGCTCACTGCACCATCAGGATTCAAGCAAGCCGGGCCGAAGACGGCTGTAATGCCAGAAACCGGTCCCCGGAAGCTTGTTTCCTTTCCTGTAAAGATTTGGCTTGGTAGTTTGGTCTGCCCTGTTCCCATGATGCACTGGGCCAGGGACAGACTAATTTGCATGTAGCCAGGTTCTGAACTGGGATGGTGCAGTGAGCTAAAAAACGGTGATGGATCAAGCCCTGATCTTTTGACTGGGTATGAGTGTTCTGCTTAATTCAGATGCTCTGTCCATCACCACCCCCTTTTCTGAATCGTTTTGGCCACCACAAGCGTGGAAGGGTATGCTCAGATGTGAGTCCCTTGCTCACTGCACCATCAGGATTCAAGCAAGCCGGGCCGAAGACGGCTGTAATGCCAGAAACCGGTCCCCGGAAGCTTGTTTCCTTTCCAGTAAAGATTTGGCTTGGTAGTTTGGTCTGCCCTTTTCCCATGATGCACTGGGCCGGGGACAGACTAATTTGCATGTAGCCAGGTTCTGAACTGGGATGGTGCAGTGAGCTAAAAAACGGTGATGGATCAAGCCCTGATCTTTTGACTGGGTATGAGTGTTCTGCTTAATTCAGATGCTCTGTCCATCACCACCCCCTTTTCTGAATCCTGTTCCGTTCAGAGCAAAGGGTGTTAGTTCTGCAGTCCTTGGTAAGTAAGTCCAACCACCCGAAATAAACCCATACCCTACGACTTGTATTGTTATACTAGCAGAGAAGCACTGTTCCCCAGAGTGTGAGTTGACCTGACTTTCGAAAGTATTCTACCAACCTGTTTCTCACGCTGATCGTCACCCGGAAAGCACCAGTTGAAGAGCATTTTATTTAAAAAGATTGTTCCTTCGCACAGGGCAGAGGACTGACTATATGAGGCTCTTCTACTCTCACAGCCAGCGAGGCGGGCAGTTTCAGGGAATGGGGAAGGGCGGGAGCACGCTGGGAACATTGATTGTGCTAGGTCAGGAATCTCACAAGTACAGGTACATGCGAGCATTTAGGCATGCAGAGATCGACACACATTCATACACCATGCTCATTCCAGTGAGGCACATACACAGACAGATACAAACACAGGCATCACACGTGCAGGCACAGCTAAATACATGCATAAATGGGCGCAGAGGTTCGTGGAGAATGCAAAGGTATCTGTGGATCCATGCATGACTAGATGAATGTATGTGGTGGTGCATTGATGGATACTTGGATAGTGTGGGTGTATACATGGACGGATGAGTGGCTGGGTGAAGGGATGGCTATGGGTAAGTTAATTGACAGATCTGGAATGCATAGATGGATGGATATCCCAACCATTCATCCATCGCTTTACTAATGTATTAACTTTTCACCCCTTTACCTTTTGCTTATCTCTAGTCATTCACCCCTTTATCCTTACCGACTCATTCAAGCATGGATCCACTTGCCTGTTTATCTGTGCACTTAATAACTTACCCTGTAATATGTGGTGGCTGCGCTTCCTGGGCTGCGACAGGCTGAGGGATGAACTTTTCGTAGGGCAAGCTTGCGTAGCGGGGACAATGATGGAGCCGACCCACTAGACACACTGTCGGAAGTGACAGGCCCTGAGCGGCCGTCCTCCTTTTATTTATTCCCCGCAGGCCACACCTGGCCTGCGGATGTAGGGGTGCATGTGGTGGAAACACTAGACTACGGACTATTACATCCCTATCCAACTTTGTCCTTTGTTTGTCCTTACTTGTTCCTATGCCCCCAAAGTTACAAAATTTACCTTAGATCTTACAGACAGGCGTAGTCTCTCAGCCTCTGGCTCGGGGTGGATTTGGCCGCAGGCTGTACCGTTGGGAACCAGGGCGCCCTCCTCTGCTGTTTGGACTGGGGCTTCCGGAGCCTGCCTCCCGGGGAGGGGAGGACAGGACTTCAGCGGCCTCGCTGGGCTGGCTACTGGGTGGTTCCCCGGCATCGTCTTCGGCCACGGCGGTGGCCCGGAGGCTTGGCTGGTCACTCGAGGCCTCTCTGTGGTGTTCCGGTGGGACTTCTTTGAACCACAAAGTATTTCGGGACACTTCCTACGCTCCTTTGCGGGCCGTTACCATTGTGCCGTGATTTGCTGTGACTGTCCAGGTGCCAGGTTCGTAGCGCGTCTGGAATTTACCTCCCTGACGTCGGTTTTGCAGGATGACTGTTGCCCCTTGTTGGAGCCTCCTGGGGGTGGCTCGGCGACGAATACTGGCTTCCTGGTTTTGTCGCCGCCTTCTCTCTTGCGTACCTTTCACATCCTGGGGAGGTGACGACCATCCTGGGGAAGTTGGTAGGAGGTCTCGCCGGGGTCCTTGAAGCATGAGGGCGCACGGGCTCAGTTGGGTTGCGCAGTGGGGGGTGCTCCGATATTCTCTCAGGAACTCGTGGAGCCGGTGTTCCGGGTTCGCCTGTTCCACAACGGATATGCGAAACACTTTCTTCAGCGTGCCCATGAAGCGTTCTACGTCTCCATTTGCTTGTGGCCACTGTGGGGTGATGCGACGATGGGTGATTTTGCGTTGTTGAAGGAATGTGGCAAACTCAGCTGCTTGGAATGGGGGACCGTTGTCGCTGCGAACCTCCTGCGGGAAACCGAACATCGCGAAGACCTTTTCCAGGACAGGTCCTACGTGACTGAACGCTGTTGATACAACAGGCTCGACCACGGGGTACTTTGAGTAGGCATCCATGATGACCAGTGTGTGTCGTCCTCCTGGAAAACTTCCGAAATCCATGCTTATTTTGGACCACTGTACCATGCAGGCGTCTTCGGTGATGACCGGGATGGGCTTCTCTGGGTCACACATCAGCTGGCATGATGCGCATCGCCTGACATACCATATCTTCGAGCTCCGGGAACCATACCTTTTCCCTCATCCGCGACTTCATTTTGGTGATGCCTTGATGCTCTCCATGGGCCAGCTGGACAGCCCCATGCTTGAGGCTCTGAGGAATGACTAGCCGGGGCCCTCGCATCAGGACGCCATCTCCGGTGGCACTTAGTTCGTGGCGGACTCTCCACATCTTCGTGAGAAGCTCCCGGTCTCTTGGGGTCCACGAGTTAGCTTGGCGCAGATAGTCGGTCCAGGAACCCTCTTGTACCGCTCCCAGCGTCTTGGAGTACACTGCATCGGTGGCCGCTGCTTCTTTCACCTCGTCCAGTGAAATGCTCTGGGGGCACGACGTGAGGGCCCCCCAGTGGGCGAATTCTTCGCTGTCGTCATCCTCTTCGAGTTGGTCCACCTGAGCGGGGTGTCTCGAGAAAAAATCGGCGGGGTTTTTGGATCCCGGGCAGTATACGACCTCCATCTCGTAGGGTTGTAGTTGGACGGCCCACCGTTCAATTCGTGGCGGCGGATGCGGCGCAGTTCCTTTAAAAAGAGGGACCAGGGGTTGATGGTCGGTCACCATGGTGAACGGTTGCCCTCGAAGGTAGGGGTGGAAGTGCTTGCAGGCTCACTTGATGGCGAGCGCCTCACGCTCGATCTGTGCATACCTGGCTTCCGTCGGGTGAGAGCCTTGCTGGCGAATGCTAGGGCGGCCCACTGACCTGGTCTACGCTCCTGAGCTAGTACAACTCCGAGCCCGACGGGGCTCGCGTCCACCAATACTTCTGTCGGTTTAGTAGGGTCGAAGTATGCTAGCGTGGCCTCAGAACCCAGTGCCAGGCTGCATCCACCTTTGTGAGGGCTCGGAGAGGTTAGCTTCTGGTGGCGAGGCCTGGTATGAAACGCCCGCAGTAGGTGGCCATACCCAGGAAGCTCCTTACTTCCGTCGGTGTGGTCGGGGGGGGGGTGTTCTTGATGGCCTGTGATTTTCTCCGGCCTACTTGAATGCCGTCTTGGTTGAACACGTAGCCAATGAACTCAAGTGAGGTTTGGAAAAACTGGCATTTTTCTCGATGGACGGTTGCTCCATGGGCGCTAAGGCGTTTCAGGGTTTCACGGAGGTGTTTGTGGTGATCCGCGGCTGTTGCTGAGTGGATGAGGATGTCGTCACTCAAGTTCAACACTCCTGGCAACCCTGACAGTAGTTCCCTTATGGTGTTCTGGAACACTTCAGCCGCCGATGATATTCCGAAGTTTAATCGTTTATACATCCGGAGCCCTAAGTGAGTGCTGAAGGTTGTGATGAAACGGCTCTCCTCCGCCAGGGGTAGTTGGTGATAACCTGTGTTCAGGTCGATCTTCGAGAACCACTTCGACCCGTTGACGTCTGCGATGATGTCATCCATCGTGGGTGTTATGTGGCGTTCCCTCTTTATCGCTTTGTTAGGCAGGCTCATGTCAATGCATAGACGGATGGCTCCTGGCTGCTTGGGTTTTTCCGCGATGACCATCGGGGACACCCACGGGGTGGTCCGGATACCTTCTCGATGACCCCTTGCTCTTCCAACTTTTCCAGCTCCTGCTCTACAAGTGGTCGCAGGTGGAAGGGGATCCGTCGATGCCGCAGGGCGACTGGGGCCACTGACGTATCGATGTGCAATATGATGGGCTCGCATTTGATGCATCCCAGGCCTTTGAACAGCTCAGGGAACTGCGCCAGGAGTTCTTCTACCTGGTGCGTCCGGATCCTCCTGGCGAACGCGATCAACTTCAGGTCTTCGGTGGTGTGGCTTCTCAGGAGGGTGTCTGCTTCTCTATCGATAACATGGATTGTGGCCGTTACATCGAGGTCATCCGCTTTAATAGGTACCGCCATTTTCCCTTTTAATGGCAGGGGTGTGTCAGATCCATACGCGTATATCCTGGACTTGGATGAAACTACAGGAGGGCGAGGACGCAACTTTCGGTATTGCTGTAGGCCCATGACGTTGACTGTGGCTCCGGTGTCAATAACCACCTTGACATCCGTCCCTGTCACTTGGACTACACAAGTGTGTTGGGGTCTTGGACGCTGTTTTAGTTCTTTTGCGAACGACACTATGTATGCTTCTTCGTCATCTTCGTCTGACGAGTCTTCCACGGTTGGAAGATGTCTCGCGGTCTTGTTCTAGGTGTTGTCAGGTGGTGCGGTGTCTGTTACCGACAGCTGTCGGACCGCTCTCGTTGGAGGTCTCTGCCCTCGGGAGTTCCGGGTATTGCTGCGCCGTCTGCAGACAGATGCAAAATGATTGGGGATGCCACAGTTGGTGCAGGTTTTTCCTTGAGATATACAGTCCTTGGCGGCAAGGGGTTCGTGTCCACAGTACCCACATCTCGTTCTGGGTGCATCTCCTCGGGGTCTTCTGGGTTGGTCTCCTCTTGGTTTCGTTCTTACTGCATCTGCCCGCTCTGTCTTGATGGCCTCCGCCTTTCCTTGGGACTTGGTCAGCACCTGATCCATCTTGCTGCGGACAGGTCATGAGACCTGGCTAGTATCAGGATATCTTTCAATGTGATCCTTGGCTTCCGCAGTATGAGGCCACGCAACGTCTTGTCGCGGCATCCCTGAATGAGTTGCCTCCTGATCGCTTTCGGCTGATCTTCGTCCGTGCAGGTGCTGGCTAGTTCCCAGACGCGGGCATAGAACAAGTCCATGGACTCGCCTTCCCTCTGGCGTGCTTGTCCTAGCTTGAAGACCTCGAAATCCGGGTTCAGTTGCGGGTCGAAAGGGCCGTTGAGCGCCGTCACGGCAGCGTCGTAGTCATCTGCCGCCCCGGTGTTAGGTAGATGCTTGAACAATTTGAATATCTCGTCTCGGGCATAGCGGAGTAGCAGGGACCTTTTAACTGCCTTGTCTGTTTCCCGGGTGGCGACAAAGTAGTTGTCTAGGCGTTCTATCCATATCTTTCATCTGGGGGAGGCAGTCGCTGGGCCTTCCAATTCGCTGAACGGGGGTAGGACCCCTGACGTCGCGTGCTGGAATGGGATGCGGATGGGCGCGGCTGCTGCGTCGTCATCTCCCATGTTGCTTGGCCGGGGCGCGTCAGGACTGGCGTGGCAGTCTTTGAGGATGGGCCCTGTGCTGTGTATCGTCTATGGCGTTGCGGCGGCGTTTTTCCGTGTCCTTGGGCCACCCCGTCGCGAGTGGGTCTTCTCCTCCCTTCCCCACTCCTTACTGTGTGTGCTGGATGGGCTTCTTTCCTTAGCGTCGTGCCTCTCACGGGCTTTTCTCAGGGCCACCTTTCCTCTTATTCCCTTTCTTTTGCCAGTGCTTGTTTCTTTTTTGTTTCTTCTTGTCTAGGCAGCTCAGGGTGGCCGGTGCACAGGTACTCCTCAGGTATGGGACAGGGCTGAGGGAGTGACACCCAAGACGATGACTCTTGTTCCAGCAGAAACCGGAGGGCAGTCAGGCTGTGTAGTTCCAGGGCTCAGGCACGCCGGGTGAGGCAGCACCCCCTTCCCCCTTTACACGGGAGGCATGTGATGCACAAGGCCGATCTGCTGGTCTTCAGGGCGTACAAGAGCTCCACGTGCCCTCTAGAGGCAGCTGCCAGACTGACCAGACGCTGTAGCAGCAGCGCCGCAGGGGCCGCGTAGGATTACCGCAGGTCCGCGGCGGTGCCAGACGGGAGAGGACTGACGGGTTTTCAACGGGGGAAACGCGTGTAGACAGTGGGTTCACGCTGTGGCTTTGCGGTGCACGGGCAAGGGTTGGGCCCCCTCCGCTCATCGCCAGTGTGGTGGCTGCGCGTCCTGGGCCGCGGCAGGCCGAGGGGTGAGCTTTTCGTAGGGCAAGCGTGCGCAGCGGGGACAATGATGGAGCCGACCCACTAGACACACTGTCGGAAGTGACGGGCCCCGAGCAGCCGTCCTCCTTTTATTTATTCCCCGCAGGCCACGCCTGGCCTGCAGGTGTAGGGGTGCATGTGGTGGAAACACTAGACTGCGGACTATTACATAATATGCAGTCCCTTCCGGATTCATGCACACCCTCGTGCATCAGTGTATTGACTCACTCGGTCACCCACCACCACAGATACGCCCTTGTACTCGTTTAAAAAAAGCCACCGTTAGGGTCGCGTGCTCGCCCTCGAACTCGTCATTGCAAATAAAATATAAAACAGCGAAGCCGAGATCTCACAGCAGCGCTTTATTTTCTCCTGCACATGGGCATTCGGATTTGTATCAGATGCGAATATTCCAGTGCATGTTCATTAAACGACGATCTTCGTTTCATGCCTTACAGATAATGACATAGCCCAATTAGCAGTAGTGTCATTTTACCCTTTGTTTTAAGGTGTTTTTCCAGTTTTCCCCGCGGGCTTTTCTGGGACGAAGATAAGTGACAGCGTTTAAGCGCAACTCCGTGAAGGATGACTTCTGATTAAACGTAGCAGGAGTTTTAAAGTATAAAGAATGCGAATTTCCAGTGTTTGAAACCCGTGAAAGACCCTTTCCAGAATACCTTGGGCGGCGGGTGGCGCGTGATGGAGCACGCCAGGCAGGCTGATAGATTTGTTAATAAGCATTGGCAATGCCTGTATGCAGACCTTCCTGGATTTTGCTGCCTTAGGACGGCAAATTGTGCGCCAAAACCCAAATCTGGCGGTCTCAAACCCCAAAAGGTGCGGTGTTTTTGCGTCAGGCCGAAAATGTGCGTGTCATAAAAATACTGCTCGTTCTTTGGCATGTCGATCCTGGACAGTCTGCAGTGCCAGGTCACAATCTGTGACCCGACCGAGTGTCGAGCAGAGTGCAGATTTAAATGTGAAAACTCTACTTTTTCTGCCATGTGATTCTGACAACCTCAGTTTTAAAGGTGTACAGGGCAGCGGGGCGGAGGGGTGGGGGGGGGGGGGCAATTTGGTGAGCACAGGAGACCTGTAGAGGGGAGTTGGTGGGAGACGGAGAGTGTCCTTGGGAATGGAGCTGGTGGAATTCAGTCACAGGAGTTGCCGGAGAGAGAAGCACAGGGGGTGGTGGTGAGTGAAGAACAGTCAAGGAGCTGTAGGGATGTGGTGGACATCAGACAAAGGGAAGAGGAGAGGGAGGGGGCCTGGGCTATATGCAGGACGCTAGGAAGCATGCTAGCACAAGAGGCGGTTGTGCGCATGTGCAAGCTGTTAGCATGCAACAGAGGAACCTAACACCTCCGCTAGCTGCTGGCCTGTTGCTGACCCTCTCTTTATTGGCTCAGTGGCAGCTAAGAGAGAAACATCAGTTTAAAAAAAAATAAAAAATAATGCAGGACTTTTACAAAAGTGCTGGTTTTGCAATTTTTTTGCAAATCGCAAAAAATCCGATATCCTGGGGGGTTCTGCATGTGCCTGGCTTGTAAAAGAAAGTGCCAGCTCTGTCATCGATAGTTTAAGCATTCAGTAAGTCGACTACACTGCACTCTGTAACTCATCCAACTCGTCTACACACGGACTAATTATTTTATTCATTTATTCGCCCACTTACACAATCACTATAAAGCACTGACACATATTGAACTTTGTCGCTATCAGCCCACCACACTGCTGAAGTCCAACCGAAAATAAAGCCCTTCTAAGGTTTCCATGCATACGCACGTCCAGATTTGGTTGCAAATATTTATCTTACTTGGCCCCATTCCAGTGGAACAAACCTCCTCTTCATATCCGTATCTGTTCCAATTTTACGAAGTTTAAGAAGTTTTTAAAGACGTGGATGTTCTAAAGTGCACCTGTGTCCTGAATAGCAAAGTGCTGAGCTACTCCTTTGGGAGTGAGTCGTGCGCTATAGCAAGTGTGAATAACATGTAAATGTAAATGTAAATGTACAGGAATTTATATAGCGCAGATCACCAAGCGGTTTCTAAGCGCTTGCTTAGGGAACCCGTCCTGGTATTCCCCTGTGAGATAACCCCGGCAGGGTATCCGCAAGGTGAAAGCCAGGCATCCCGCCGCGAGGGGCCGTTGTGGAGATTAAGCAAGCTATTGCCCAGAGTCGCAGAGTGTGAACCCGTGAATCGAGTAGGCACCGGAGTGAGAATTGTCGAGTCCATGGACATTTTAGGACTCAAGACCCCGCCGAGCCGGGAATTGAACCCTGGTCCCGGGCTGACCTCTGCTTCCAGGTCTGCCTCCTCTAACCAGTGAGCCACACTTCTCCACAGTAGCAGTAACAATAGAATGCACCCTGGATCAATCTTTTTGCCATTGCAGAGAACATGCAGTGTCAAAAACTTTTGCTCACTGGAGTTTTCGAAGGCAGTCGTGCTTCTGTGATACCTTCCTCCAACATTGGGGGTCAAGACTTCTGTTTGCCTTTCCGCCCCTCCATCTCTTGTCCAGAGTACTGAAGGCGATTAAGGGAGAGCAGGCACACGTCATCCTAGTGGCTTTGGACTGGGCGAGTAGTGTGATGCTCAGAACCTTTTGGCTCTGAGCATTTGTCCTCTGATTCGGCAACCTTTAGCGCCAGGAAACCCTTTTTGGGTAGCTGTCGCGCTTTAAAAGCCCAATAAATAAATAAATAAACCTCTTTGGAAGAATCTGCATTTGCAGCAACAGGACCGAGTCTTGCACCGAAGGATGCACAACTTACATCTCCATGCTTTGAGACTAAAAGACGACAGCTGATAGCTTTTGATCTTCCTCACGAAGTGGTTATTGTCATTTTGGCAGCCAAGCATCCATCCGTAAAATCTGCCTTTGCAGGATCCGGGGAGAAGTTTGTTGCTTGGTTTTCTTCCTTTACATCCAACCACTGAATGCAAAATTATCAGACATTCTCCTGTTTTGTTTGTCCTTAGCCTAGCAAGACCTTGCTGTGTGGCCAACTAAAGGATACCTTTCGGACTTATTACATTTGCCTGATCAGCCATCCCTCAAGTCACCTGTTTTGATATGTTTTTCTAAAGTGTCGATCCATATGTTTCCGCCAACGTTTATGAAGCTACAGTGGGACCTTAATTTGGTACTCACTTAGCTGTTGTGTAACCCTCCTCACAAACTCATGCACTCTGCCTGCTAACTATCAAGGCAGCATTCCTCATCACCATGACATGGGCTAGCCGAGTGAGCGTGCTATAAGCTTTGTCTGTAGACCCACCATATACAGCTTCATTACTGGACAAATGAGTCCTCCAGACAAAAGCGGTATTCCTGCCCAAGATAGTCACACCTTTCAACATAGGGTGACCCAACACCTTGCCAGCTTTTTATGCACCATCGTATCCCTCCCATAAGGAGGAACCGCTTCACTACCTTGACCATTAATGGGCGCTTAGCATATATGTAGACTGAACCATGGACTACAGACAGGATGGCTAATATTTGTCTGTTTCTTGGGGGCTAAGAAGGCCAAAGCAGAGCAAAATTTGACTATTTTGAGATAAATTATATTAGGCACCAAAACTGGACAGGAAGCAGCCACCGGAAGGCTTGCGTGCTCACTGCACCAGAGCTAAGGCTGCTACCACTGCCCTGGTGCACGGTGTGCCAGTTCTGGACATTACTCAGGCTGCCACATAGGCATCCCTACATATGTTCATGATACATTACTGCATGGATAGCCAGGAATGGTGGGGACAGGCATTTCACCTGATCTGTCTTGCAAGATTTACTGGTCTTAGTTTTTCTAGAGATCAACCACCCGAGGAGGTGGATGGCTTTGGTATGTAAAAACTAATGTAGGAGGCCCTTTTGAAAAAACAACAATATGCAATTGCTTTTGAGTGCGATGTATAAAGATATTTATATCAATTACTCATATCCAGATTCATTCACATAATCATCTCTAAAAAGAATTTCAGTTGAAGCAGAAAGAATGAGAGTAGATTACACACAAAAGGGTTTTTTAAATGTTTAGTGATTCCATGAAATTCATAAACCAATTGGACACTCATCGTAAAATCTTCTTTTAACCCCTTCCATGCTGATGACGGCCCCCGTCCGCCATGCACTACGGTGGGCGTATGCTGATGACGGCTGAGGGCCGTCATGAACCCGCCCACTCATTAAAAGCGCCGCACAGGCGCAGAATCGTGGCCGCGCCCAAGGGGTTAATAGTACAGCCTTCAGCCAACGTGTGTTTTGTGACTCCTGCCACGTTCTCAAGGCTGCAACGACATAAAAACAAGATCTACAAGATCATGTATAATGTAATTGACTATTTATTCTAGTCCTCATCAGTACATTATATCGTTTATCCCTAAGCACCCATTTGTTGTTATTCTTATAACAAATGATTCATGGAAAAATGAAAAATAAACATTTGTTTATAACATACATTACCACTAGTTTTCAAGTTGAGAACCACAGACCTTTCCATTTTATCATTTACATACCTGCTGCGCCCAATCACAAGCTTTGAAAATCCTGGGTTCTTATTTAGATTAATTTAGGAGCTAAAGAAATAATTTCAAAGCTTCCGGAAGTGCATAACTGAGCAAACATCAAACAGTTTACTTCAAACACCTTAAATCCACGTTCCAGGTCACTTCAGCCTTCCCTTGCATACTGAATACGAATTCAATCCCTCGATAAAGCCATTGCAGGCTGCCCATACACTTAGTGAGATATTTTTAAAATTTTGAAAGTGGCTTGCAAATCAAAAAACTGAAAAATCACAGACACAAAGATCAAAATCCAATATAAAGGGGCAATATTCTTCCATCATCTTACCCAGGGCACAAGTCCTAAACAAATAAGTAAGGGGACCTACTAGGTTGGACAGTAAGCAGATGACATCATGGCGTGTGACATCATTGCACCTCACGTTGCATGTGGAATCACAGGAAGTGGCATCTGTAAAATAATTAAATAAAAACATAGGTATTTAAATGGCTATTTGTTGGGGTTTTTATGAAGTAAAAAAACCTGCTGCCAAATCCTAGTTTCTCTTAGATGCTTGTTAAGTGTTAACAAGCTGTGTGCTTTTGTTTCCCCTTCACTGCTCTTGCACATAGGTGTGAGACTGTAGATAACTCTCATTCAGGATTGTACTGCACAAAAGAGCTGATGGCCTTTACATTAGCTCTTTGTCTTGGCCCAGCTGGAGGGGGAAATAAAACAAGCATTTGCAATGCAATAGGTCTCGCAATTACGATATTTTGAGCTATTGGCATTGTACATGACAATGCCTTGTATTTATATGTTTAAAAAACAACACATAAATAAAAGGCATTGTTATTTACATCACCAATAGGTTTAAGTTTATATCCCCTCGCCCCTCCCCGTCCAGACCCATGGCCTCATAGAGCCAAGGGGGGAGGGAGGGCCCCACCCCCCCCCGAGCTGGCCTTATTTTCATGCTTAAAATTCTCATTAGGATCGTTTAACAAACACCATACTCTCCTCTAGAAACACAGTCAGAGCATAAATTTTGTGCAAGAATAACAAACAATGCTCGCTGAAAGACACCCACACCGTAGACTCTCCTCGAGCTGGGCATGGGGTGGGAACCAAGGGGAAAACAGGGCCAGGGGCCCTGCAGCACACCCCACGGTAGAAAAGGCATGGCTGCTTCCTAACACAGCTTAACTCGTAAAAAAGTATATGCAGGTCGCAGGTTTTTCTTAAAAAAAAATAAAAAGAATAAACACGCCAAATACTAAGGCTGTCTTGTTTTTCACCACTTCCAGTCTCCTTTTCTCGCTCTTTCTCATCTTTCCCATCCCAATTATTTTCACCTTTCAACATCTCTTGCTGAGGGTCAAAGTCTGATGGCGAAACTAAGTCTTGGGCAATTACCGGCACACAAGAAGCACTGGGCAAGTAACAAGCCAACACCCAACATCAATTACTACAAACTGACTCGTTACAGCACACAGACTCAAATGAATCCATGCCACTACTCCGGAAATGGAAAATAACGTTGCGGTTCAGTACGCTGAGGAACTGGATCGTGAAAAACTCCTGAGGACCTGGCTTTTTAACACTCTGTTGCTTCCTGGTTCTTCTCCTCACTTCTATTCTTTTGGGCAACCCCTGATAACAATCTACTAGGCAGAGGAGTCAAATCTGATCCAATGAGGACTGCCGGATCTCATTGGGCAGAGTCCACATAAGTGATGCTATGGTCGTGTACTTCGTTCTAGGTGAAGTGGCACCGAGTGATGGGCAACACTGTTAAGTCTGAGAATTGGGACATGGTGGACGTGTGCACACATGATGGAAACGTTGGGTGGCAGTGTGCACTGTCAATCTTTTCATGTTGGACCTGTGCAGAGGGTAGTGTTCATGTGCAGGCTACCGCTCTGTATGCATAAGTGCAGGGTGGTATACAAAGTCAGGATGACGGTTTGTGGAAAGTATTACAACCTGCATGTGCATGGTTTTCTGCCCAGCATAGACAGCTGTGGTATTGTTGGGGTGACTAGTGTTTAGTGTGCAGTGAGTCTGGAATCCAGCATGACAGATCAGGTATGCACACACATAGAGTACAAGCCCTCACCTACTCACCGAACCAGTTGCAGGCGCCTCTCAGAATTTTATTATGCACATATAATGAAATAAATAATGAAATACCAGCATTTGTAAAGCGCACTGCTACCTCCGGAGAGGTGTCCCGGTACTGGGGGCCATCAGGAAGATTAATCAAGCTATTGCCAAGAGTCCATGGTGCTGGGCTAACCTGCTGCCGGTGATGGGAATGGAACTGTGAACCCCGTGGTCGGGAGTCAGGCACCCTGGCTGCTGCGCCACACCTCTTCCGCACCCTGTGCGCAATATTTAAAGTGTGCAGGGAGCGACTAGGGTGATACATGCTGCTGGAGTTGGTGTCCCTTGTGCAGGAGGTTAGTCTGTACCACTGCATGCCACATGTGCACACGCCGCGCACAGACCCTCAGCTAGCTCGCAGGACTTGTGGCAGGGGCTCATAGGGCGGCTGAGGTGGTGCATGCCGCTGGTGTTAGTGCCCAGTGTGCAGGAAGTTAGTGTACAGGAAGTGCACAGGAAGCCACGCCTGCACACACCACGCGCATCTCCTTATCTAGTTCACAGGACTTGTTGCAGAGTGTGCAGTGGGTGGCTGGAGTGGTGCATGCCGCTGGTGCAAGTGCCCTGTGTGCAGGAGGCGAGTGTGGTGCACATGCTGCGGCACTGCCCCTTCCCTAGCTCGCAGAGCCGGCTGAGGTGGTGCGGGTTGCACCACACTAGTTCGGGCTCAGCCGCTTCAGCTCGCAGGAATGCCAGAGGTCGGGCCATCGGAAGCGGCAGCAGAGTAAGAGCGGCAGGGCCTACGCCCGGCAGCAGGAGACAGGTGGTCCTGGCACCCCCCCAGACTCAACGGCCTGCAGCGGCGCCTCCTGCTGCTGCTCCTTCAGCCTCTTGAGCTCCGAGTGGCCCAGTGCCTTCAGTCCCGCCTCCGAGGGGCCCGGCGCGGCCTGGCCGATCTTGGCTGCCTTGCCCATGCAGCAGCCCCCGGGGCTGGTGCCGCCGGGGTGCATGTCCCCGTTCCCGGCCTGCACGCCCTCTACACAGCCGGGCACCTCATGGCATGCGTAAAGACAGCCGCTTGTCTATATTTGCATCGTGCTTTCACTTTAACAATAGCTGCCGCCCCAGACAGCATACGCAGGGTTGGCCGGCAGCTATTGTTAAAGTGAAAGCGCGATGTAAAAATAAACACGTGGGTACCCTTGCAAAAGCCGAATGAAAAAAAAAAAAGTGCTTACTGACAAATGAAGGAGACAGTGTAATGCAGCAATTAAAATAGCCAGTCCTGTTGGGCGGTCACAAAAGGAGACAGGGCGGTAACAAGAGGGACTGAGAAGCCTCATTATCAATCGGAAGCCAGCGTTTACCATGGACAATGACACCACCGAATGAAAAATATGGGCGGGGCTTCCACACCACTTCTAAAATATACCTTACTACAGCATGCCTCGCTGAGCGATCAGCGCGTGTGCTGCAACGCTACGCTCGACCTAAAAAGGCCCTCCACCGCCTGCCCTTTGTTGCTTTGCGGAAAGCAGCCAGTGCACAGGTGCTGCGGAATGTGTCCCAGTGTTAAGAAATTACACCAGGACCAGTTCAGCCAGCTTCACTGTATCCGGAATGCTTTTGGGGGTAAGGAAATGCCCTTATCTTATAACATGCCACGGTCAGACTCGAACTACCAATTTATTCTCATTGTCCCATCGTCCTAATGCTCTATGCTAAACAAACTCTTCGCCCTTGACCACATTTTCTGCTCATAAAACCAATATGTCCCTTCGTGGAATCTTAAAAGAATTATCCCCTGTAAAAATAACATAATATATCCGTTCACAATAATGTCCCAAATTTTTCAATGCTGACAGGTCCACCTCAACTCGTAAACTTCTTCATTCCTAAGCACACTTATGGTGATGTCAGTAATTAGAGCTACTGAGACACCATTCCAAGGTTGCACTCAAACTCACTCTGTCTATTGATATTCATCGTCCTAGTCGTTAGTGCTAAGCACTTGTCACAAGCAAATCTCCACCACTGCTCGCCTATTATGCACTTTATTCCCTGACTCACATCATTTAATGATTAACCAAATAACATCCAGGATTATATGGCATTTAATACCCCCAGATATTATATTGTAAGGAAAACATCTATAAAGTAAGACAAGTATCCCTGACCAAGACAGCAAATTCCTAATAAATTAATTTGACAGGAGTGTATGTAGTTTCTTATCAATATCTATTTTCACTACATTTCTGTGTCAATCCATCTAGTTCCACATTTTCTCCAGTTTTGCGTTCTATCACCTCCCCTCCTGCCCATCTTAACGTTTCTATGTAGTATGCTTCATCATTGAATTCTCACCAGTACTTTTTTGCGTTACTGGATGGGCTCAGTCCCTCTTATTTGTAGAACAGTTTGTTGCCAGCAGATTTTGGCACAGGGTCCAGGAAAAAATGAAGTAAAAAAATGCCTAAGGCTGCTTGTTTGTATTTCTTACGAGGAAGATCAGCCTTGGCAGCACTAAAAACAAAGAATAGGGTGCCGGGGAGAGCTAAAAGGCTTCCCTTAACATGTTTCGGCTGTTTTTATGGTCGATAAACAGGTCTTTCAGCGTTCATCAGAACCATCCAGGTCCGGCACAAATAACTGAGATTTGAATAGCTCCTGGTTCGTGTGGCTCCAGAAAGGTGCCAAATACTCACGCCATGTATTCACTCATGTTGATACTGATAACCCAGCTTTGAAAATCACCTGCTTAATTTTGGATTAATAATTAGCTTCGGGTACCTGCAAAAAATCCAGGAGATTGCTGTCAAGATAATTATGCGTCTTTGGTGACGAGTGTTTCGCCATCATTCATGTGTGGAATGCTCATAATCATGGGCTATGAGGTGGACTACGTATTTCATGCTACTCAGTTGAAAGAGCATGCTTATCACAAGCAGCACAACAACGCATGAAGTTGTGAACAACCAGGTTGGGAGGCTTGTATGATGGGAGATACAGGTATGGTTATTGGCTAGCATATATATAGGACCAGTTGACTTGAGCATAGTCTAATAGATCCCAAACGAATGGAGAAAAGTATCTGGGAGGAAAGAAGGACATGACCAATCTCCACACTGTAAAAGAACCAGGGTACACGAGAGTGGATGGACAAACGAGCCCACCACCCAAAGCGAGAATGGGAGGAGAAGCAACAGATAAAACAGAATAAGACATCCTGACCGGGGAAGGATGTGAACTAGACTAACATGCATGAAGACAGAAACCACTGGTAGAAAGATGGGTAAGACTCCAACCTGAAAGGTCCTCGTAGAGCGGGGAGGATGGGTGGGTGTTAATGAATGTGCGACTAGACTGTGTCTGTACCAGATACATCGGTACCGAAGGTAAGTAACTTGTTCTTCTGATAGAAACATCTAGTTGCAGATTCCTTAACTTAGAATAGATACCAAAGCTATACCCCATTGAAGGAGGGTCTACGACTGAACCCCACTAAGTTCCAAAGAGCACTAATCTGTCCATAAATATTGACTAAAACAGGTTGAGACAGCAAGTGCAAGCGTGGCTGACACTAGACCCCTAAAGCTCTGCAAAGGAGCATGAACAGGGAAAAGCAATGGCACCACAGTCCATCAGAGGACCGCACAAGACTTTCACCGTCCAGGAAGGGACGAAGGAAAATCACAGGAACCAAAATGGCCAGTGCGCAGTGGAAGGGAATCCATAAACTTCAGTGAGAAGGATAGAAGTAGAACTGTTCGTTTCCCTTTAGATCTGTAAAAAGTAAAAGTTCCATAGGAAGGACAAAACAGCATGACAGAGTCACAGCATACAAAATGAGCATGACAACGGTGGATGCCAAGAGTGACAAGTGTAGAGATAGATATAAATGTAGAGAAATACAAAATAATCACTACAAGGAAATACAGGGATGTGGACAATAGCGATGCGCATATGCAGACAGTGTGGACCATGGGAGCCACACCGCACACATGCAAAATCCCATGAAATGGAGCAGCCACAACCAATCAATCAATCAATCGGGCTTTTGTTAAGTGCGACTACTCACCCGTAAGAGTCTCAAGGCGCTGGGGGTGGGGGTGGTGCAGGTTCCATCAAGGAGGGGGTCCGTCGAAGAGCCAGGTTTTGAGGTTTCTTGCGAAAATGGGAAGCAATGTTGTCTGCCTGGGGTAGAGCGAAAGGGTGTTCCAGGCTTTGGCCACGAGGAAGGAGAAGGAGCAGCCTCCCGATCTAGTTCTTCTGGTGCGAGGGACCACGGCGTAGGAGAGCTGGACTGATCGTAGGGTCCTTTGGGGTGCGTGGAATTTGAATTGGCTGTTAGTTCGGTGTCGTGGAGGACCTTGTGTGTGTGGGTGAGCATCTTGAAGGTGACTCTTGGGGAGCCAGTGGAGTGTGCATAGGTGCTGGGAGATGTGGCAGTGTCTTGGCAGGTTGAAGTCCAGTCTTGTGGCGGCATTCTGGATGTTCTGTAGCTTGCGTGTGAGGCTTTTGTTTATTCCGGCGTAGAGTGCGTTACCATAGTCGAGTCTGCTGTTCCCCAGGGCGTGAGTGACTGTCATTCTGTGTTTGAGGGGGGGTCCATTTGAAGGTCTTTCGTAGGGGGCGGAGGGTGTGGAAGCAGGAAGATGAGACAGAGTTGATCTGGCGGTCCATTTTGAGCTCGGAGTCCAGGATGATTCCCAGGTTGCGTGCATGGTCCGTGGGGGTGCGCGGGAGGCCACCAGGTGTCAGGGTTTGGGCCCATGATGTGAGTTCGGTGCCGTCTGCGTATGAGACAATGTTGAGTCCGTAGGTTCTGACGATGGGGGCGAGCGAAGCCATGTAGATGTTGAAGAGTGTAGGACTGAGGGAGGACCCTTGAGGGACTCCGCAGCTGCTTGGTGTAGGGTCCGAGAGGAAAGGGGGGGGGAGTCAGACCTGCTGCGTTCTGCCGAAGAGGAAGGAGTGGATCCAGTCGAGGGCCTTATCCTGGACCCCTGCTTCGTGGAGTCTGTGTATTAGGGTGGGGTGGGAGACTGTGTCGAACGCCGCTGAGAGGTTGAGAAGAATGAGGGCTGCTGTTTCTCCTATGTCCAGTAGGTTGCGGATGTCGTCTGTTGCGGCGAGGAAGGCAGTTTCCGGGCTGTGGTTTTTTTCTGAAGCCGGATTGGGAGGAGTCGAGGATGTTGTGCTCTTCGATGAATGTGGCGAGTTGGCTGTTGATGGCTTTCTCAATGACTTTCGCAAGGAACGGGAGCAGGGAAATGGGCCTGTAGTTTTTGAGGTCGGTGGGTTCCGCCGAGGGGTTCTTCAGGGGGAGGTTGACCTTGTGCGTTTCCAGTCGTCGAGGAACAAGGCGGTCGCCAGGGAGCGGTTGATGGTGTGGCGGAGCATGGGTGCGATGGCGGCTCTATTAAAGATGTTGTGGGGGCAGGAGTACGTGGGGGCCCCGGAGTGGGTTGACTTCATCATCTTAAGTGTTTCTTCGCTGCTGAGGGCTGTCCAGTTCTCTTTGTTGGTTGTCTGTGTCGAAGTTGTCAAAAATGCTCTTGATTTTGTGGTGAAGGAAGGTGCTGTGTTTGTCCCAGAGGTCTTGTGAGGGAGGGATGTCAGTCGATTCGCTGGTGGGTTGGGCAAACTCCTTGATGATGTTGAAGAGTTCTTTGCTGTTGTGCGTGCGTGGAGATTCTGTCTTCAATTGCTTTTTTCCTTGTTTTTCTGATGAGTTGGTGGTGGGCGTTGGTAGTGGCTCTGAAGTTGTTGTGTACTTCTATAGATTTGGTGTTCCTCCAGGCCTTTTCGAGGCGGCAGCAAGTGTACCTGGACTCTCGAAGTTCGGTGGTAAACCATCTGGCTTTCTTAGCGTGGGTGTTGTTGTTTTTCTTGAGGGGGGCTATAGCGCTGTCAGAAATCCACGTGTGCATGGTTCAGGCTGCGGTGTTGAGGTCGTCGTTTTCCGCGATGGGTGGGAGGGAGTTGCTGAGTGAGGAGGTGAGCTGGTCGTCAGTGATTCTGGTCCAGTTTCTTCGTGGGAGCAGGGGCTGGTGTCTTTGGATGGTGGGTGTTCTGAAGGTGAAGTGGAGGCATCGGTGGTCAGTCCATGAGAGTTCGGTGGTGTGGCTGAAGGTGATGGAGTTTCCTGTTGTGAAGAGGGCGTCAAGGGTGTATCGTGCTGAGTCCGTGGGTTCGGTCACGATTGGGCGTAGTCCGATATAGTGGAGGTTGTCCCGAAGGGATATGGTATTGGGGTCCTGTTGGTTGTCGAGGTGGAAGTTGAGGTCTCCCAGCAGGTTGTAGTTGGTGGATGCGATGGCATGTGGGGAGATGATGTCTGTGATGGAGTTGGTGAACTGTCCACAGGGTCCAGGGGTCGGTAGATGAGGGTTCCTTGGAGGGTGGTGGTAGTGCTGGTCAGTATTTTGAAGTGTAGGTGTTCCATCATATCTGTGGGGTCGTCGCGGTGTGTGCTCAAGCAGAGGGTGAATTTGTGGACAATGGCGATTCCTCCTCCCAGGCTTGTGTGGCGGTCCTTCCTGGAGATCTTTTATACTTGGGGAATGGCGATGGCGATGTCAGGTCCCGAGGTGGTGTTGGTGAAGGTTTCGGTGAGGAAGGCTACGTCCGGGGTGGTGCTGTTGAGGAGGTCCCAGATTTCGGTGTCGTGTTTGTGGAGAGATTGGACGTTGAGGAGGATGCATTGCACGGTCTTTGGTTCAGGTGTGTTCTTGCGGTCGGGTTGTGCTGGGTCCGTGTTACTGGTGGTGCTGTAGGTTTGTTGGCAGCGGTGACAGCTGAAGGGTCTGTGGGTGTCGGCTGGTGAAGCTAGCTTGCAGTTGTTGTTGCGGACTGGGTTGAGTTTGTGGAGTGCTGCTGGGTTGTAGCGAGGGCCAGGGTTCCTGGCACTGGTTGCGGACGGGCGCAGATGGGCTTGACTTTGACACGCCAGCGGCACACCTGCTGCTCGTCCACCATTAAGTAGGGGTCGGGGAGGGCTGGACAGCTGGGAGTGGGGGTGGAGCTGGATTGGGCCGGTCGCGCTGATCGTGCTGTGGGGGAGGGGCAGCGGGGGCAGCAGCAGCAGGGAAAAACAGGTGGGAAAAGGGAAAGGAAATTGAAGGAAATAAGAGAGGAATAAGGCAGAAAAGTACAAAGAGAGTGCAGAACAGAGAAGAAAGAGGGAGAAAACAAGTGTTAAAAAACAAAAAAGAAGTGAAAAATGGAGAGGGAAAAGGGAAAGGAAAATTAAAGGAGGGCTAAAGGAAATAAGAGAGGAATGAGGCAATAAGGCAGAAAAGTGCAAAGAAAGTGCAGAACAGAGAAAAAGAGGGAGAAAAATGAGTGATAAAAAACGAGTTAAAAACGGAGAGGAAGGCGGAGCGAGAGAGAGGAGACAGAGGTCTACTGGACCACCAGGGATGAGGCGCAGGTGAACCTGTGGGTGGAGGAGGGCCTCGAACACCAACAACACTCGAGAGTGAAGGGGCAGACCTCACTTAATGGTGGAGCTGCGAGGGTGGGAAACCAATTTCACTGACGAGTCAGTAAAAAGCACCCAAGGTGTGCGATTTTGGCTTAAGAAATCGTAAATTACCACCAACTTCCAAGTTGGTGGTAATTTGCGCTTGTTTTGAAAAATTCACTTTTTTGCAATTTTCAAAGTGCCATGTGGTGCACATACATATATTTCAGGGTTGCAACAGGATGTCCTTTTGACATCCTTGCACCTTGAAATTGCATTCGCAATTTGCGAGTAACTAATGGGTACTCGCAAATTGCGATTGTCTTCTAGGCCCATAGGAATGAATGAAAAAAGTATTTCTTAATTGCGAATCACAATTTGCGATTCGCAATTAAGGAATATTAAGGAATCGCAATTACTATTGCAATTCCTACATACATTCCATTTTGCGAGTCCTTATTAGCGATTCGCAAAAAATCGCTATTAAGGACTCGCAAAACAGGTTTTTCATACATATGCCCTAATGCCTTTTATTTATGTGTTAGTTAGCAAAACAGATCAATAAAAGGCATTGTCATTGACAATGCCAATAGCTTAAACTCTCGCAAATTGCATTGCATTGCGAGTGCTCGTTTATAGTTCTATTTGTCACTCAACAGAACTCCTGTCTTATATTTTTTTTATGTTACCAATATCCTTATTCTCATGTTGGGACCAAAAGTGATTCGCAACTATATATGACAAATTCTTATTTTCGAAGGCTTGCATTTGTTCTTTTCACTGTCTTTTGAGTGGTCTCTTTGTTGAGCAAACATACAATTTACAACAGTTCTGGAAGACCAATGCTTCTAAAACTCCGTAAAGTCAGCCCTTGAGAAATCTGCTACATGGATAGAGTTAGTCTAATAGGTGTCTCTTCTCTCAGCTCATACACAGCCCTCCAGTCAGCAAAAAACATAAACATGTTTTAGGAGTTGCACAGTCAAATGGTGAAGGGTAAACAAAGCTGTAGAGCCAGGGATTTAATGAAAATGTGCTCTAGCGGGTAAGCTGAAGATTATATAGCTGAAAGCTTCACAATTTAGTGGAAGAACAGAGAATAAATACTAAAATGGGCATCTGAGAGAACCTGGCTTCATATTTTTGTTAGGGAAGGGCTGCCTACTCTTTGTTTTATTTATTTTGGGAGTTTTATACATTTGCAGGGAATTTTGATTGCCATGGCAATGCAAAATGAAAGGATGGCGGCCTTTGTGCCACGCTCCGGGTGTCTCTCTGAGTTGGTTTACAGATACAGTCCAGATAGATCCGTTCCAGCATGGACCCAGTGTACAATCTGCCACCAGGAAATGCGCACGGCTTAATTCTGTCCTGATTGAATAGCCATCTTGCCGCTCCCACTGGCATTACGTGATCTGTAAATTCAACTTGCTTGATGCATGTCTCTCTTTGCTTGAGCCGACTGGTAGTGGTGTGAAGCAAAATGTTGCCTACACTTCACATGAAACGGGTACGTTGACAACCTCACAAACATTTGAGAAGGGTTTCAGAAGCGCAGATGGATGTGAGACATGGGCCCATCCATTCCCCAGAGCCAACAATATTTTAATAATGTTAACAGAAGGCGGTAGTAGCGTCCCAAATGGAAAAGTCAGCAACATTCAAAGAGAGACATGTTTCATCATATCACTAAGTAGATGCGTATTGTAAATAAACATAATCACAATATACAATGGGTGCTCAAGAGACTCAAAGTACCTACTACCTAAAGGTAATATATTGGTGCCCACGGATGTGCAACCAAAAACAATGCTTAGGAGGTGAGGTTCTAATTACAGCACACCAAAAAGTGTTCAACTTATTTCAGCCTTCATGTGCATTTCGCACCGATAACCCGCCTTGTCGCCTGCAATAGCGACAATATAATTTTGGATCCTGACAACATAGATCTGTATCTTCTTTTCGCCTATGATACTTGGTCGTCCTAAACTATTGTGATATGATTGTCAAGATGATTATGCTGACGCTCTTATTGAAGTGAATCCAGTTACGAATTCACCTCCCTCTTTGTTTTGGGTATTCTAATATTATCACGCAACGCTGTGTCCTTACCTCAAGAACAGATTATTATACATCTTCCAACTATTATTTATGCCTTGATGAGGTCTCTGTGGGAGATGAAACACGTGTTGGCGATATGTATGCTGGAAAAACCTGTTTTTTATGAACCTTGAATAAAGAAGAATAACAGAAATAACACTATATGAAGAGGACCTTTTTCTTGACTCAACATTGGATTATTGTTTACCCGTATACTGTGTGATTTTTATGTTGTTCTATGAATTTCACTGGTGATAATTGTCAAATTTCTCATTTGTGCGAAATGCACATGAAGGCTGAAATAAGTTGAACACTTTTTGGTGTGCTGTAATTAGAACCTCACCTCCTAAGCAATATTTTAATAATGTTGTTAATAAGTTAATATTTTGCCGCTATGTCTACTTCCTAACACTCGTCAAGCGAGTCCGATGGAATGGGGCTTGCATTCATAGTCTGTCAGGGCTGCTTTAGCTCCCAGTGAGTCCTGTTCCCTTTCTGTCTCACTGAAGACGAGGAGCCGCCCCAAGCACACCTCTCCTTACAACCTAATGAGGCTCGTCCTTATCGATGCCGCCCTTTGTACCATATCTACAGAAAGCTGCATGCAGCATTGTCTGAGATAAATGAACGCGCGTTGCCGCTGACCCCTCCAAACCTGCCCATTAGCAGCCCGGCCTGTGTTCGATTAGCTCCCGCTCGGTATGCATGTCTTCACTCACCCCCATGACCTCCCGGGCTCCCTCCCGTAGGCTGCCTGGAGTCTGAGCGGCGCTCGTTAACATCGCATCCCTAATTACTGCTCAGGAGGCCGAGAGGCCCTTTGATGTGCCGCACTCTGCTATTGGTCAATACCTGCGTGTTGTCAAGCAAACAAAGAACAGCGTTAGCTAACATATGCTCAGAGTAGCTCCACTTTACTTTCCGCCTCCATTTTTTGTTATTTTAAGGTTAAGGAACACAAGAAAAATAGCTGTTAATATAAAGCACTAAACCCATACTACACCAGTTACTCAAAGCTACCAGCTTACTCAGGGCTTTGAGTGGGATGAAAAAACGGGGGGGGGGTCTCTCAAAGGGTCGTGGTCAATGTAATTAAGGTTGTGGCTTAAAAACCTGTAAGCTGAAAATCTGTGCCTAGCATACGGTGCCGCCCGACTTGTATTTTGCTGTTTCTGTCATTGCATTAGGAAATATGATACAAGTAACATCAAGTCAGAACTATTGGCTTTGTCAATGGTTCTTAGTTGCAGAACATAAATAAGCAGCAACTATGTCTTGTATATTGAAAAAGCTTCCACTTAAAGCCCTGGTGACACCACAACAATGTTGCTGCTCTTGAGTTTCAACAAGAGAAGGGAAATCCAGAGCGAATGACTCTTTTTAAAGGATTTCCCTTCCCCCTACAACGCTCACCTGGCATGCTGTAACTTCACCACTAGTGAGAAGTGAACAGTGTGAGCATGAGCACATCGATGTGCCTGCTGTCACTGCAGTCCAGAAAAAAACGGACCGTCTGTGCCAGAGCACAAACCAGAGCCTAATAGAGACCAGATTTGAGGCCCACTTTAAAAAACTGCCGGTGCTCAGCAGCAGTGAGACCCGGCCCACTTAAAGCCCTGAGCTTACTGAAAACCCTAAACCCTAAACTGCATTTCCCATAACATGATAACCACACCCTGGTAATTATCATACACGACATGGAAACACTTCCCGTTGGTGAAGTTTTATACAGCGCGAACTAGACCCAAAGGTATCAGAGCACCAGTTAAGTTACAGACGGACACATTCATTTTTGTTAGGCGCGGGGAGATTAAGTGATTTGCCCAGAATCACAGAATGTTGAGCATCCCTGCCGAGACCTGAACCTGGTTCTCCAGCTCCAAGGTCGACCGCCCAAGCCATTAGGCCACATTTTCTCCGCTCAATGTTTGTGAATGCACTGTCAAGCCAGACCTAAAAATCCATGTACCTTAGTGACTGCCTCCCCTCCTATCTGTGCTTCTGCAGAGAAAGCACCATAAAGTATCTAGTTATCTTAGACACTTTAATAGCATTACAATTTTTTTGTGAGTGTGCGCTTGCGCGTGCGTGTGACTTTTAAAGTTCAAGCTCAGGCAGCTGGATAAATAAAATGATCACAGCAGTGTGGAGGGCAAGCAGTTGTTTGTGGAAGCACGCAACTTCTGCCCAATCAAAACATGTACTTCTGGCTCCCAACATGTGGGTGGAGGAAAAGCCCCTCCCCTTGTGTGAGGCAGTCTGATGATCTTCCTACAGCGCATTATCACCTCCAAGGATTCTTGGTTGTTTGTATTTGTGTGGACATTAGGAAAAATACTAAACTATTCAAACAGTTGTCAGTGTATTTGTTTCCACCTCCCTTCCTTCGACAAAATGGTATCCTCTGTCAAAATTAAGTCCCCACTTTGGCTGTTATTGTGACTGTCAATGCTGTGTACCAGAACTGCTGTCTTAACTATAGTTTCTGTTCAAGATAAGATACTTTTACTGCAGCTAAATATGTGTGTGCATATATAATGTTAATTACACTGTGCAGACCCTCCAGGATTTCTCGGTTTGCCCCAAAATCGGCACTTTTGTAAAAAGACAGCGATTTTTACAAAAGTGCCCGCGAAATCGGCACTTTTGTAAAAATGCTGCGATTTTTACATAAGTCACCGCGGAAATTAAGGAGGTGGGGAGTGTGGCCTCATTTGCAGATTATATCTTTATGAAGAGTGCATACTTATTTTTTCACTGCCTTTTAAATATTGTACATGCATTTTACTTGTGCAGTGCGCTCTGCAGCTTGTCTACTTTGGAAAAGAAAATTTACAAAATAGAAACAAAAAAATAGCTAATTTATATCCAAAACCAAGCATATATTAAAGAGATTATATTAAAAAAAGGCGATGCTTACTCCAGCCTGAAAGGCTCCGGTGTCTAAACGCCAGCTACCAGTTTTGCATCTGTTTTTATTTTAGAATTCTCTGTTATTCAACATCAAGATGCCCTTGGGTGAACGTTTGCTTTACAAATACTTATGCTATGTTACTGGTGGAATCTCCTCAGCATTGGATGTTACTCAACAGAGTATCTGCATCCCCTATTGGAGGAGCCACTTTGGTGATAAAACATTAAGGCGAAAACCCACCAAAGTATTTCTTCCCATGGCGGATGCTGCAACTATGGTGGACAACCCTCCTGTGCACTGCTGGTTAATCCTTCATAAGGTGAATTTTCAACAGCTGCCTTGTCAGAAGGAGTAAGTCTACCAGCATGGGGGGTGGGAAATCCGCCAACCCAAGACAAAAGGCGTCTGTTTGATGTGTAATTAAAAACAAGATACAGGGTTTTACTGTTATTTCAGTAATCCCATTTCGGCTTCATCCAGTAAGGCGACCCTAAGCTTAGCTGCCCGTCTCTCCGTGTAGGACAGAATAAACCTTTCTAATTCAGAAGTTGCTTCAATATATGAAAGTATGGGTTGTCTCAATGCATCAAGATATATTTTAAATACAGGCACATTGGGCATGGAAGGTGAGGGTTTAACATGGCCAACTAGAGCATGGGCGTCAATTCACTAAAATGCTAGGGGTAGTGGAAGGGACATCAAAGGCAATGACTTCACAGGACCTATTTCAAAATCGAATACTCTGCTAAAACAGTTTCCATTGTTTTAATGCTGAAAATGAATGATTAGGAGTAAAATAAAGTGCAGCAAAAATGCTGCTGAATTTCCATATTTGTGCCGCTAAATTTCCATATTTGTGCCGCTAAATTTGCTAATCCATGCCGCTATATCCTGGTAAGTCTGACTGTGGTGGTTGCCACGGTTAGTTACAGTTAGGAGCTAGTTTCCATAGGAAATAGATTTTTTGTTTTGCTGCTAACTTTCATGTTGTTGTCCGTCCATCCACCTCAGGTCCTTCATGCAAAGTTTCAGCGTGATCCTTCAATCAGGACCCAAGTAAAAGAGAGTGAGGGGGTTTCTTAAACGCAGTTTCCACATGCAATTTCCATTGGGAGTTTTGATCAAGGCTACAGCCAAAACGCCTGAGCGGAATTACACCAAATCTGGAAGAAAGCTTAATTTTTGCTCTTTGTGATTTGGTGTAAACCATTCAGCAGTTTTTGAGACATTAAGGTTCAACATTTTTAGATATCTGGACAGTTGGGTATGGGGGACTCCTACTACATATTTAAACAAGCATTTGCAACGCAATAGGTCTTGCATTTGCTAGAGTTTAAGATATTGGGATTGTAAATGACAATGCCTTTTATTTATCTGTTTTGATAATTAACACATAGATAAAAGGCATTGTTATTTATAATGCCAATAGCTCAATCTCTTGTAAATGCAAGAACTATTACATTGCAAAGAAGCGGCCGCCATTGTCCCGGGCGGCTTGGAAAGTGAAAGCGCATATGGCTCGCTGAATGTTGCAGGAAAGCATGTCGTGCCTGCAGTAGGAGAAACTCATTAAATAAAATAGTGCTTACAGACTAAATAATAAAGAACAACAGGAGTATAACCCATAGACTGGATTGAGATCTGGGTGTATATATGCGTTTTAACAACGGTGTCTCAACCGGATTTAATGAGGAAGGCAAATAAACAAGTATGTACACAACATTGCAAGGTAGCAAAGAAAGGAGAGACTCCCGGTATCTTTTTTTAAAACGTGCTCATTGCATCATATATTGAATTCACACTTTATACAGGACAGTTATAACAGCACTGTTGGCATAAAATCCGGCGGCAACCCAAGGGTGCTTTGTGCACATGGTGCTTGTGAAACTAAGAGTGGCGGCACGAGTGACAGGGTGAAAACACTGCGATGGACGCAAAGTGACAAGGTGAACAGCAATATATACGAAAACAATGGTTCCTCTTCAGATAATTGTTTGTGAACCAAAGTTGAGAATGCGCCATGAGTTGCGCTGTATGATCGGTCGACGGCGTTTCGATCCTATCAAGTCAGGATCGTCATCAGGACCAGGTTGCCATTTCAGAGGTGATGAAGGTAAAGAGTGAGCCGGAGAATCGCAGGCTTGGTGGTAAAGTGCTGTACAAGGCGGATGAAGTGAACTGGAATCCGTATTCGTGGTAAATAAATGCAAGACCCGTGGTGAGCGGAGCCTAGGCGCAGGGTTGGAGCCCCGATCCACTGTGTGGCTCCTGAAGGGGTCAAGGAGAGGTTGCAGGCAGGGTCAGATCCCCGATCCACTGCCAGGGTCCCAGGGCGGGTACCTCGGTTTCAGAGTTGGCGGGCCGCGGAGTCAATCCAGAGGCCGTCAGGTGGCTGCAACAGTGTCCTAATCGTGTGCAGTCTCGCCAACTCTGAAACCGAGGTACCCGCCCCAGGACCCTGGCAGTGGATCAGGGATCCGACCCACGCCGTCACTCTATGATTCACGAGCACCACGTGCACAAAGCCCCCTTGGGTTACCGCCGCAATTTATGCCAGCAGTGCTGTTATAACTGTCCTGTACAAAGTGTGAATTCAATATATGATGCCATAAGCACGTTTTCAAAAAAGATACCGGGAGTTTCTCCTTTCTTTGCTACCTTGTAATGTCGTGTACATACTTGTGTATTTGCCTTCCTCATTAAATCCGGTTTAGACACTGTTAGTAAAAACATACAGACTTAATAAGTCATTCTGTGTAAAAAACAGAAGTAAAAGGGCCAGTCCTCGTGGGGGTTACAAATTTAGACAAGGTGGTTCTAAGGAGGGACTAACAAGCCTATTAACGAATCAGAAGCCAGCATTTACAGAGGACAGTGGCACACCCAATGAAAAATATGGGCGGAGAGTGGGCGGGGCTTTAAGTCCATACTCTAATACAGCATGCCTTGCAGAGCAGCGCATGCGCTGCCCTGGCTTGACCTAAAAATATAGTGATCCAATTGGCCGATAGGGCTAGCTCCTGTGAGTCTCATGGGAATGGTCAACTGCATTATGGAAGTGCATATCACATCCCTTTGGGTGTACTGTTATTCATCTGACAAACTTTTAAAGAGAGATCATTGACAAAGCGGGTATCTTTACATCAGAGGATATTGATTTGTGGTCTTAAATTACATGAGACGCATCATATTCCCCGGTTTCCATACACCGTTTTATATACATAATCAGATTAAATCATTACTCTTATTGAATGCACATTTCTGAATCTCATTAACGTGAATCAGAAAACACCCATTAAAATTCTGTTGTCTTCAGAAACGTATTGCCAACACCCAGCATTGATATCTAGAGAGCCGATAACTAAGAGTTCCCTTCTCGGTCCCTTTTGCAGGCGTTGACCAAGTTCTTGAAGTGTGTCAACTGGGGATTGGCTCAGGAAGCCAAGCAGGCACTGGAGCTCCTGGGCAAGTGGAAGCCAATGGACGTGGAGGATTCTCTGGAGCTGTTGTCTTCTCAGTTCACCAACCCAACGGTGCGGCGGTACGCGGTTGCCAGGCTGCAGCAGGCGGACGACGAGGTACAGTGATACGCTTTCATGCTCCTTTGTATTATTGCAATCCAAAGACCCTGCTGGGAAATGTTCTGCGCTCGAAAGAATAGGATGATTGCCATAGCAATATCTGATGCTTTCTTTTCTGTTAAATGGAATGAGCTGGTACTTGTGGAGTGAATGGAACAGAACATTCCTTCGCGGGCTGTGAACCACTGTGTGATGCTTTGACCCACTTGGGGGGGTCCAGGTGCTCACTTATGAAAAACAATTTACATTCTTCCCATGATGTTTGGATGAATGAATGCTCTAAGAATCCTGGATTTCAATAGTTAGAAGCGATGCCGAGCATGCCTGTGTTCCTAATGGCTCAGGCGCCCCCACATCCTTTTAGAACTGCGTGCTCTATGCATTAGGTCTTTTCCTACAGATTACCATTCTTGATGGTCAGATGTGCAGTTTCTTCCTCTTGTGTACAGGGGTAGTCTGTCTTAGTCACTCAAAAGAACACTTTGGAAAGGCAGTATACACTGTAGAGGGTGAGCTTTGGATTCTATGCAGTACATTTGGAGTAAAGCTGTTAGTTAGTTTATGATGAGATAAACATTTTTAGATTGCATAGTGGCTTACACCTCAGATGCATGAGGAGTAATGGTAGAAATAGAAAGCTTCATGTGTTACAGTATTTGTGGCCTTCCTTGACCACAAGGTTTGAATATGTGCCAAATGTTTGCAGTTGCCATAACTGTGTAAATAATTACCACTTATATTCATTTTATGTACCAGAGATGTCCTAAAAATCCGGCCTGGATGTGGCCCTGTGGTATTAGAGATTATTCTAGTCACTGCTAGGACTGGGACTTTCCTGTTCTCCTCCTGTGCACTCTACCAGTCCTATTGCTACACCTGTGAGGTCGAGGAATAGAGCGCTCCACATGTGAGGCGCGTCACTGTGTGATTTCATCCATTGCAGACTCGGGGAAAGCACTCACACTTAAAGAATCGTGCAGCTTGTTCATGGGTCGGCTTCACTTCTGAGAATCAGGCAGAACGCTTCCCTCCAAGAACCAGCGACTTCAGCAGCTTCTGCTGACGATTACTAGCAGCTAATGTCATAGGTTGTCTGACACATAATCATATTAAGCTCAACTTAACCAATGCATTTCCTACAAGGGTTAGTTTTGTAAGATGGCCCGCCTCGAGCAATCCCATCCTGCAGTGCTGAAAGCCATGTTTAAACGGAGCTGAATTCAGTCTTATCCACACACACACAGTGCATTACAAGTTTGCACGTGCAGGATTCCTGAAGATTATAATATCACTATCCCTATCTTCACCTGTCCAAGGCAGACAGTCTAATGGCCCACCCTTCTTCTGTTACATGTAAATGTTTAACAATAATTCCAAAGTTATTAACTTCAGTGGGTCTGTTGTGCACCTCTGTGCTGTTGGCAACCAGACATGGGTGGTTGCGGACACTGGTGGTTGCTCTTCCAACTTCATCTGCTAAGTATTGGTCCTCTCCGCAGACCTGGCTTTCTTTCAGGGGGATGCGCACTAGGAGAGGCAGGCTCTTGTCACACTTTACGTTTTGCGTCTGATCTTTTAAACTCTGCTGTAGTTCTTACAGGATAGAGCCTGCTCTGTAACTCCAAATAAGATCTGATTGGTTACAGGGTTGGGGTCAGCTCCACATGGGGGTTTCTCATGCGTATTGCTACTACGGCTACTGTCTTACATGAGAGGGTATTACAACCTGGGGCCATGGCCCTTCTTCCATCCACACGTTAGCCAGCACCCTGGGCTGAATGCTTTCAGGGAGCTCCATTATCTTTACGTTTGGAAGGACAAAGTCAAGCAGGCTATTTACTCCCTGAAGCACAGAAAAAGCGAAGGTATGTCAGAGCTCCAGCCCTACTACAAAGCTCATGGGTAGTGTTCTGTGCCCCTCTTTTTAGTGCAATAATACACCGAGCCATTATGAGTATTTTTCTGTATAACATTGGTGTTGGATTTTACGGAATATCTACTTGCCCAAGGGATTAGCAGCTTCAGAAAACTAGTTGTCCTGTAAAAATCCACTTGTCGCATTTGACTTCACACAACGAGGTCACAGGTTATGGCAGCATTTGCTTGTCAGAGCGGTGACTATAGCCTTTCTGGTTATGCCGGGGATCATAGTGGACCAGTGTTTGATTGCAGTATGGCTCTGATAAGACAGCTTTCTGATTTTAAGGGTCTCTGAACATAGCAGGCTCTATTTATCTCAAATCTTTGAATATTCACAGGCTGTATACATACATAGGCTGCTTATGATTGGGCTTTGTTTAGACTAACATTATAACCATGGTAGATCTCTTCGAACCATCACACACAAGGACATCTGGGCTAAAGTTTAGAGGCTTTTATTGGAAGCCAAACGAGTACTGAATATGTGCAGAAGAAATGGTAGCAAAATCACACTTACCACGGCAATAGAAAAAAACAATAACATAAATATTAGAAGGAAAGGTAAAAATGATTTTTTTATTCCCTTTACTTCTAAAGTGTCTCCTACTTAAGATTAGCAGCTAGAAAGTCTGCCATTGTGAAATGTTATACAGTGTTTTCGTTCTTTATGCCAAGGGCAAGCTCTGTGGAAAGCCATGATATGACAGATGTACTTGCAGTGGTAATACCCCTTTGAGTGAAAGAATACCCTCTCTGGCTGATTACGAGTAAGGAGTCCTATTTGCATCCTTTTTACGTAAGGACAATGAGAAGATGTGCTTGTCATTCTGATGCTGTGCCCAAATAAAACACTATAACAGTATCTATCTATCGATCGATCGATCGATCGATCTATCAAATCTATCTATTGAATCTATCTATCGAATCTATCTATCAAATCTATCTATCAAATCATCTATCAGATCTAAAAAGCCAAAGGTTAATGTGAAGTTACGGTTCACATTAGTTATAACATCTCAACGTATATTTTAACAAAACATTAAAATTTCCTGTGAAAAACGATTGTTAAAGTCCAGTGATGGTTCCGAATTAAAGTTGAAAAAACGCTGAAATTTTGAATATGAAATTTGTGAGAAGCACAATCCATAACTGACCCAACAGCCATGCACACCATATGCAGTGTTCAAGGCCCCACCCTCCATAAAACAGATGCAATTGGAAATGTTGGAAGTCATCTAACAACGATGTTACATATCACATTATCTTTGCCGCTTTAATAGAGATAGCTATGAATGAACTGGTTTGATTAGGTGTTATTTATTGGTATTGTGAGGTCATAAGGATTGCATTTAGTGTGTGAGTACTGAATACTTCGTTTTTTCATTTTTTTCTGAGTGGATTCATGAAAACCGCCAGGTCTCTGGGTCCAGGATTCATGAAACTTGTGATCAAAATCATTGTTTAATAAATATTTTATTGTGGGATGGGTCTCTGGGGCAAATCCACATGATACCTTGGGTTCAAGGAAGGTTCACATTGGCCCTTGTGACCTCCCCACTTCACTAACAACCCCCCCCCCCACATAGTGCTTAGTGCACCATATTGGGAATGGTGGCCAGATATTTGTGCCGGCCAGCCAATCAATACACAGTGGATCAGTCAATTCACTGCTGGATTTGCAAATCTGCAATGGAGGACAGGAAAAAAAACTCCCCTGTACAATGGGGTGATTTAAATATTTGATTTGAAATTGCAAATCCTCCATGGGTTCGTGAATCCACGGAGGATCCACAATTTAACAGTCCAGAGAGCTCTGAAATGTAATCTCCTCATGCCTGACTGGGTCCTTTTTAAAAAAAAACACACTTTTGAAGTAAAGTTCTACCTTCATGCGGAATTTTGTTTAATTCCGTCTAGCTGTTATTTCGGCGTCGAGGTTGCAAAGAATCCTCTGGGAATTAAATTGGGAAATAGCAGTTTGGCAACCCCTGACTCCCCCTTTTCTTGGCCCTGTGTATGAGATTGCCATTTAAAAAAAAAATGCAGAATGTAACTCAACCACCCATTTTCTTAACAAGTCCAGGTGAACCAGCGATAAATGTAAATGTAAATGTTTTTGTACTTGTATAGCGCGCTGCTCCCGGACCGGCTCTCCCGGCGCTTGTACTCATACCACTAAGGAACCCTTCCTGGTTTTCCTTGTAAAGTGTCCACTCCTGGGCACCCCCATGGTGAAACCAGACATCCTCGGGCTGTTGGGGCCGTTGTGGAGATTAAGCAAGCTATTGCCCAGAGTTGCAGCGTGGGACCCATGATTAGAATAGGCACCGAGGCGAGAATATCAGGTCAGAGGAATTTGAGCCCGAGACCCGCCGAGGCGGGAATCGAACCCTGGTCCCGGACCAGAGCTCTGCATCAAGGTCTGCCGCTCTAACCATTGAGCCACACTTCTCCACTAGTGAGAAGTGGCAAAAGTGGAAAAAGATCTTTGTAAACTATGAAAGAGTTTGTGGAATGAACTTGAGAGCTGAACGCAAACATTCTTTGTTACTTCACTGTCTAGTGGTAGAAGGACAGGAGGTACTTGAGCATTTGCCTGAACTTATTGCTGCTGATCATAGGACATTAAATGAGTACGAGATATGCATATTACCGTTGGATCGACATTATCTTCCACGTTTAAGCACCATTATGGAGAGATACCATTTTGGATTACGTGAACAGAAGAAAGATGAGTCTGTTGAAGAGTTTGTGACTGGGTTGTGAAAGCTTGCTGCCTCCTGCAAGTTCGGGGGTGCCATAGAGGAAAGAATTAGGGATCAATTTGTTTTGAAATGTTGTCATGATAAGATTAGAGAGGAGTTATGGTTAAAAGATGAGCCTCCCTTGGAATAAGTGTTGGCGATAGCCAAGACGGTTGAACTTCTGATGAAATGTTTTGACGAGTTAAGTATTGCAAGAAATAAGACAAATGCTCTGTCCGCTAATGTTGATGAAGTTGTCTGTCAAGTAAAAAACAAGACATCTGTTGAGATAGAGTCCGAAAAACCTTCTCGTACTGTAGAAGGAACCAGTTCATAAGACAACAGAGCTATCTGCTTTAGATGTGGCAGGTCGGGACATAGAGTGAATGCCCCTTTCTGTCCAGCATTGCAAGTCATGTGCAATACCTGTGGGAGGAGAGGTCACTTTGCAAAAAGTTGTAAGAGCAAGCTGAAAAGGAGGGAACAACCACAGGTTAAAGAAATTATCTTTCAAGTAGTTGTCTGTAAAACAAAACATCCGTCACATATGGTCATCATTGAGGGAACAGAGCTTGAGATGAAGTTTGACTCTTGTTCACATCTCACTAGGATTAGCATGGACATATTTGAAGATCATTTTAGAGGCTAGGTCACACTCCTAAAACATGATGTCACACCCGTTGGTTATGGTGGTTTGCCGATAAATATGCTGGGCTATTTCTTGGCCTGTATTGAGTTTTGTGGGTGAATGACTGCTGGCAAGGTGTATGTTGCCAGGAAAGAAGATGCACTCTTAGGGTGGCCTCACCAACTTTTGCTTGGGGTTATTCTTAACCCAAATGCTGTGCCATAAGTTCAAGTACAGGTTGTTGACAATCCCTTTGCTGTTTTAGGAGAACAGTTTGCTTATGTTTTCCAAGATAAGTTAGGATGTCTGAAGGGGTACAAACATCATATAAAACTGAAAGAGAGTTCTGTCCCCATTGTTGCCAAGGTAAGGAGGGTGCCGTTGAATGAGCAAGCCAGTGTGCAGAAGGAGATTGAGCGACTGGTTGACATGGGAGTCATTGAGCCTGTCGGGGCAACTGAATGGTTGGCTCCGATCGTTGTTGCGAAGAAAGCCAGTGGTGAGATTCGCCTTTGCATTGATTTACGCTCTCTCAACAAGGAAGTTGTAGTGGACAGATTTCCCCTACCGAACATTGACGAGATTGTCAGCAGATTAGCAGGTGCAGAATTCTTCAATACTCTAGATTTAGCATCCGCCTACCATCAGGTGGAGTTGGATAAGGCTTCGCAGGATCTGGCGGCATTTGTGACACCTATCGGAACCTTTAAATTTCTTAGGATGCCTTTTGGGTTTGTATCAGCTGCGTCTGTTTTTCAGTCTATCATGCCGAATGTGCTTAAAGGTGTTTCTGGGGTAAAATGCTATCAGGATGATTTGTTGATTTATGATATCACAAAGGCTGAGCATTTTTCAAGGGTTTGTGCTGTGTTGGAACGACTGAGGAAAGCAGGTTTAACGCTTAAGAAGGAGAAGTGCAAGTTTGCTGTCGAGGAGGTGAATTATCTGGGCCTTTGCATAACTGGGCAAGGTGACTTCCCCATGAAAGATCTAGTTGACACCATTGTGAAGTTGAATGAATCGTGTAACAAGGAGGAGTTACTTTCCTTTCTGGGGATGATCGAATTTTCACTGCAAATTAATTCCAGGTTATGCTGACAAGACACAAAGTCTCAGGAGATTGACAGGTAAGAATGTGGTCTTTAAATGGAGTTCGGAGTGTGCAAGGGAATTTGTTTCTATCAAGGAGGATTTGAGGAAAGCTCCCTCTTTACAGGCTTTTGTACCTGGTGATGAGACTCACAGTTTGACAGATGCCAGTGCAAAGGGCATAGGAGCAGTGTTGCTTCAGAAGAGTTGTGGTGTAGAACGTTTGATAGCTTGTACTTCAAGATGTTTGAGGGGCTCAGAACTGACTTACTTAGTAATTTAGAAAGAGATCTTGGCCATCTTTTGAGCTTTGAGGAAATTCAGGAATTTGATTTGGGATGCCAATGTAAAGGTTCTCTCAGATCATAAGCCACTAAAGGAAGTTTTTTTGTAAGAAAGAACTACATTCTATCTAATCTAGGATAAGGAAGTGGATCATTGCTCTCCAAGAGTATGGTTTTGATGTTGATTATATTCCAGGTGTGGTTAACAAAATCTGCCGATTGTTTATCTCGACTAGTAGGTGTCAAAGAGATTGATTTGGATGAGGAGAGTTTTGTTGATGAATTGATGAATGTCTATGAGGTTACGTTGGCAGCAGTTGACGCGATGGAGTGGAGAACTGAGGTTACCAAGGCTGTAGACATTTCTAAAGTAATTGAGTTGCTGTTGTTAGAAAAGTGAAATCAGGGTCTTTATCAGGTGAAACCAATTACAAGCATTTGCAATGCAATAGGTCTCACATTTGTGAGAGTTTGAGCTATTGCCACTGTAAATGACAATGCCTTTTATTTATGTGTTTTGAAATGCTGCCAGCGGTGCATAAACACGCAAATTTCTTACTTATAGTCCTGTAAGTACAAACTTTTTGATCTACAACACATCTAAAATGTGGTCTCTAATAAGTTTTAATGTATGCGCGGCTCTATACGAGACCTAAACATGAAGATCCGCCCCTTCCAGATACAGCTGGTGCATGCAATCAATAGTGCATTCATGCTTGGTTGAGAGGCTTAATGGTACATGCTACACGTATGAATTAATGACAGACATTAATGATGTAGGATGGCCTCGTGAGTGACATCATCAGGCTGAGGCTGCCGGAGAGGCTTGTGCAGACAGTGCAGTTTACCCCCAGTGGTTGGCATCGGAAGGGCTGTTAGAGACAAATATTATGTAGAAGCCTTCCACGCGTAAACTCAACCCGTAGGTATCAGAGCGCTTTAGGTGAGCACCAGTTACATTACAGACAGACACATTAATTTTTAGGCACGGGGAAAATAAGTGATTTGTCCAGAATCAGAAGATGTTTGAGTCTCCCGCCGGGATCGAACCCGGTTCCCCATCTTCAAAGTCGTCCGCTCTAGCTGTTGAGCCACATCCTGATCAAGTGAGCCTCGGACCCTGCATGGATGTCGCAGTCAGCTTGCCGGGATCATCATGTCAGGCGGCCTCTGCAGACAGATACAGTGGGGTGTCTGATAGAAAGCACGACAGCCAGACATCCATCCAATCTATTTTGAGGCTGTAGGTATGTGTCACACAGTTAATGAGAAGGACACCCGACGCATGCGCAATAGAGGCGTTCCTACATTTCAGACCCAGCGGCAAGTTGGACCACGTCGCAAAGAAATAAAAGCCTGTATGTTTGAATGTTTATATATTTTTTATTTGGATGACATAATGCACGTCTTCACAGTGATGTGCGGCCCCTGCATCTATTTATTATTAAAGTGGATGTGTGTATACAGACGGACACATTCATTTTTAGGCACGGGGAAAATAAGTGATTTGTCCAGAATCACAAGATGTTTGATCTTCCCTCCGGGATCAAACCCGGTTCCCCATCTTCAAGGTCGTACGCTCTAGCCGTTGAGCCACATCCTGATCAAGTAAACCTCTGACCCTGCATGGATGTCACAGTCAGCTTGAGCGGGTTCATCATGTCAGGCGGCCTCTGCAGGCAGATACAGTAGGGTGTCTGATAGAAAGCACGACAGCCAGACATCCATCCATCCTACTTTGTGGCTGTAGGTATGTGTCACACGGTTAATGAGAAGGCCACCCGACGCATGCGCAAAAGAGGAGTTCCTGCATCTCAGACCCAGCGGCAAGTTGGACCACGAAGCGAAGAAATAAAAGCCTGTATGTTTGAATGTTTGTATATTTTTGATTCAGATGACCTAATGCACGTCTTCACAATGATGTGCGGACCCTGCATCTATTTATTATTAAAGTGGATGTGTGTATAATCTAACTTTGGCCTGGTCGGTAGGCCTATCCGACGACATGCAATGTCTGTGTGCATGGATATTGGATTGTTACAGCAAAGGCCTTCATTTCAGTAATTACAGAGCAGTGGGCCAGGAATAAGTTTTATGCTGCCATCTGCTGTGTTGTCAATGCCACTGTGTCGACAGAGAGGGGCTTTGAAGGACGGAGAGGCAACAGGCAGATCAAAGGATGGGTGGGAGGGGGAAAAAAACGCATTAGCGAGTGAGAAAAGCCAGAAACACCAATGGGGGCGGGGAAGCAGATTGCCTTCAAGCTTTCAAGCGAGTGGGAGGGATTCTGTGAGATTAGCTTCTGAACTCCTGTTACAAATGACTAATAAGCAGTGGCTAGAAAATGGTGCAGACACTTTGGGGAAAATGGCTTCTTCCATGTACATGGGCAATGTTAGGTTTTTATTATCCTTTGTGGCCAAATCCATATAGATGTCAAGATTATTTATATTGATAAACGGAGAAGCTACCCTTGCCTCATGCCACTTGTGTGTTTCAATACATCTATCAATTCATCATTGTTCCCATTTCTAATTAAAGTTGCAGGTCAGTGTGTGCTCTGTTACAAATACGTTGTAACAATGGTAACATTCGTATTGCATCATTTTCAGGCTAGAGCAGCTCACACTTTAACCCGGTTTACTCAATCAAATCCAGACCCGGGGTTCACGCGCCCTAGATGCATTGTCCACTTGCTATTCCGAGTATGTTTGTTTATTCATTTGAAGCTCTCTAAGCCCAGGACACACCAGGAGGATGACAGCGCCCTTTAAAGTTTGACAGGGTGAACGGAGCTATTGTGTGCTATCAACGATGCTACTGTGCGCACTGCATGTATTCCTATCCTATTATTAACACATGCATGCAATGTGAAATATAGTTGATACCTCTTCTACACTAAGGTCAAATCATTTGCAGTGTTATATAAATTGCATAACAACGTAGAACATGAGTTAGCTTTAAAAAGATAGTAAAATAAACTACTTTTTCAAACCCTTTCACCTAGGCAGCATCATTTAAAGTTATCCATAAGAACTGATGGATTTGCAAAGGGTCTTGCAGAGCTCCAGACATGGTCAAACCTCATCTGAAGTTTTAGGAGTGGCTGAATCTGTCAGTTAATGTGTTTTTTGTTCAAGCGCCTCATGGCAGGGCAGGCATTATGCAATGTAGTTTCTTATATTTCTTATATAATCTAATATTTTCACTCCCTTAACCTGCATGGGATGGCAAACTCCAACAAGGGAGTTTTCACTTTATTTTCCCAAAGGTAGCGCTGAGAAGTCATTGCCCATAAGTTCCTATAATATAGTCACTCACCTTTTGATATATCACTAGTTAAACTGGACGCAACGTAATGAAACGAGCTTGTAGTCAGATAAAATGTGTATACCGACATGAACACTTGTGCAAGTATACACTGCGAATTTCGAATATATAATAAACAGTCTTTGCTGTCACCTACGAAGGGATAGAAGAGAATGAAAGACCACGATAGTGAATCCACAGATGCAACAGAAGAAAACAAGCCGGGGTGCCAACCTTCTTGTAGCGCTGTGAGGAGGAGGGAGGGGGGAGAGAGTGCGCTGTGCATACCAATGGCGAGGTTAGCAGCGAAGGGGCCTGAAGCGCATCAGCAGGCGAGCCCTAAAGAGAGCCAAAATGGATCAAGGAAGCAGCAGGGCAGGGGGAGAAAGGAGGGGTGATTTTGCGAGGCTTCTGGCGGGGGGGAGAAAGGAGGGGCAGCGGAATGCGTGCGAGGGGAGGAGAAGTGTGGCAGGCAGATGTGCGGCCTGGTGAGGGGGCGGGAATGCGAGCCTGGTGGGGGCAGGCGGATTAGGGAGATGCTCGTGCTTGTGTGGTCACCTGACCCGCTTTGTGGCCACGTGACCTCACATGCATGTAAATTGAAAGAGCTTGCAGGCAGTGGGCGGAAGCCATTTTAGGCAGCGTGCTGCATTTACGCCCTTTTAATATTTTGTAAACAGTGTTTTAAGTTGAGCAGAAATATTTAGCATATATAGAGGCGATCAAATGTCTTAGATGGGGTACAATAAAAGACAATCTAAATAAACGACATGAGGAGGGGAGGGAGGGGCTAAAGGCAACACGGACACCGGTTGAATGAAAAGTGAGATTCGGGCGGTGTTCGAAGCTATGAACAGTAGCATGGAACTACACGCTGAAACTGTGATACGCACATAAACACAATCCAAACAAACGGCATGAGGAGGGAAGGGGGGAGCTAAAGACAACACAGATACTGGCGAGCCCAAAGTGATTGCGGCACCATAATAAATAAATAAAGGCGCACGCCGTGTCGGGAGAGAAAGGAAAGCCAGCCATCAGCTGAGCGGGAGCGCTGGTCAGGCACGGAGCTCACTCATGCGTGCATGAAAGGAAGAGGAGGCACCAAGGCGAGTGCACGGGGGCCATCGCACGCATACGGACAAAACAAGTTGTATTTTGTAATACCTACAGACACAGACTCCCGCTCCAAGGCTTGTAAATGTAAATTGAAAGAGCTTGCAGGCAGTGGGCGGAAGCCATTTTAGGCAGCGTGCTGCATTTACGCCCTTTTAATATTTTGTAAACAGTGTTTTAAGTTGAGCAGAAATATTTAGCATATATAGAGGCGATCAAATGTCTTAGATGGGGTACAATAAAAGACAATCTAAATAAACGACATGAGGAGGGGAGGGAGGGGCTAAAGGCAACACGGACACCGGTTGAATGAAAAGTGAGATGCGGGCGGTGTTCGAAGCTTTGAGCAGTAGCATGGAACTACACGCTGAAACTGTGATACGCACATAAACACAATCCAAACAAACGGCATGAGGAGGGAAGGGAGGAGCTAAAGACAACACAGATACTGGCGAGCCCAAAGTGATTGCGGCACCATAATAAATAAATAAAGGCGCACGCCGTGTCGGGAGAGAAAGGAAAGCCAAGATCAAGGGAGCAGCAGGGTAGGGGGAGAAAGGAGGGGTGATTTTGCGAGGCTTCTGGCGGGGGGAGAAAGGAGGGGCAGCGGAATGCGTGCGAGGGGAGGAGAAGTGTGGCAGGCAGATGTGCGGCCTGGTGAGGGGGCGGGAATGCGAGCCTGGTGGGGGCAGGCGGATTAGGGAGATGCTCGTGCTTGTGTGGTCACGTGACCCGCTTTGTGGCCACGTGACCTCACATGCACTGTGAAGAAACGCCAGTGGTTTCACTAGCCGATCAAGCACTATAATTCTCCCCCATTTCCCATTGCTTCGCAATGGAAAAGGACGAGACCTAAAAAACCCTCATAAAACGTACACAGGCCGGTGGCAGTATATCTTGATTCTCCGCCTGGGTGTAACGTTACAGCATCATCATAGGGTTCTTAGATAGTTTGTATTGTGTCCTCCACCTGGAGGTAGAACAACTGATTTTCCGGTAGTGTCCAGAAATATGCAAACAGTAAAAAAAAGTGCAGGTGCTGTGAATTAAAAAATTCTCGTGAAAATTTTATTCTTGAGAAAAGTGATATGATAAAAAAAATAAAAAAAGGGCATTTGTAGACCCAATTACCAGTCTACTGCACTATTGGGTCGACATGTTTCAGCCTTCTTGTAAATTCTAAAGGCTTTCTTCAGGACCAAAGTATTTAGGATGCTTGTTGTAGCCCCTAATTGTAGTGGTTAACTTACCACTTTCATAGTGATTTCAAATCAATCAAATCAAAACCAACTTTATTCGGTTTTTCATATTTGTAGAAATACCATAAAAGTACAGGCATGAAAACAGGAAAATACATTTTATACAATTATCCAGTTAAAAAGATAAAAAAAATTGATTATTATTTATACAATAAAAACAATTCTCATCAAAGTCTAAATTACACCTCGTATCAGTTCATTGAGTTGTATCCCCTGAAGATATTCATTGTGCAAAAGGAACCTGTTACCCAAAGTATAAAATGGTTCAGTCATCTCAGAGATTTGGGCGATGGCGAATACAAAATTTAAGAAAACGGGCCAACATTTTTGCAATAACTTCATTTTCAAGGTATTGAAGCGCCAGAAAAGCTGGTCGGCATCGACGAAGACCCCAAATTTTAAGTATTTTTTATTTTTATTTTTTTTGGTTGAGTTTTATATAGCGCGAACTAGAACCGAACCGAATCAGTTATCAGAGCGCTTTACATTGCACAAGTTACGTTTTTATATGAGGACACACACTTTCAGGTTTTTTAGGCACGGGGAGATTAAGTGATTTGCCCAGATTCACAGGAGGTTTTGGCGTCGTTACCGAGACTCGAACCCAGATCCCCAGGTCCGAGGTCGAGCGCCTTAGCCGTTAGGCCAACTCCTCTCCCCTCCTCTCAAAGTATTGGTAATAACCAGCGAGTTCTTGGTATTATGTAAAATTTACAGAAGAGAATTGTATGTATGGTCGATTGTGTGGAGACAGAGTCACAAGGGCATAAAGTTGATATTGACGTCCACTCATTTTGGATAGGGAAAGAAACCATTAAATGAAACATATTAAATCTGAAACGTGTCAGCAACAGTTTTTCAAATTGGGTTAAACTGTACATCAAATAAGGTTCAATAGAAGACACAGTCTGAGTTTGCAGGGCCTGTTGGACAGAGGGTTTCCCTATCTCTTTTAACAGGCGTGTTTGGGCCAGATGTGCCAAGCAAGCTTTTTTTAAGTCTGCCTTTGAAATCTCGGTCATTGTTAATGGCTCAGCAAAGTACTTTTCAAAGCCTAAGTCGGTTAGCAAGGCCTTGACGTATGCTAACCACTTTATTTTTCTACAGTGATCGAGTGACTGAATGTCTTGAATAATTGATCTTGTCAGATGACATTGTTCTGTTACCCAAACTCGACGCCATAGCATTACTGGCTGTATTTGTATAGTGTCTGATATGTAGTCCATGCCCAGTTCTAAGTGGCAGGCATATGTGGAGGTGTTCTTCGTTGCTCCTAGCACATATCTTGCAAATGAGTTTTCTATTAGTTGCAATTCGTCCACATTCGCTGACCCCCATATCCCAGCTCCGTATATGGCGGTGCTGACACATTTTGCATTATATATTTTTAACAGCTCCAATGGTGGTTTCTGGCCCAGTTTTTGTGCAAACGATTTTAATGCAGTAGTTGCTCTTAGAAAGGCAAATTTTCTTGCATTAATCGCTGACTTCCATTTGAACTTGTCGTCAATTACAATACCTAGGTATGGATATGTTGTGGTTCTGTCCAGTGCCTCGCCCTTTACATACATACTTCTTATCTTGCTGGTTTTCTTCCCTGCATGCATGGTGTATGTTTTTTTAACATTGAGTGTCAAATTTAGACTAGTCATGAAGGCACAGTATTTATCTAGTGCTCGCTGCAGCTCAACAGGGGTTCTAGCTAGAATAACCGCGTCGTCGGCATACAGCAACGCTGGTATCTGTCGACGACCGATTGAGGGAAGATCTTTACTCCCTACTAATAAAGCTGTTTCTAGCCCATTAGTATACAGAGTGAATAGAAAGGGGGCCAGAACGCATCCCTGTCTGACCCCCTTTTCCACTCTGAAACTTTCTGTGAGCTGTCCTTTAGTTCCAAATCTGACCCTTCCGGTTGTCCTAGTGTACAGTTCCCGTAGGAAGTCCACAACCGAAGGGTCGACACCCATGACAGAAATGATCTTCCACAGCTTCGAGTGTACCACGCAGGCGAATGCTGAGGATAAATCAACATAGACCATGTGAAGCGCTGACCCCTTGGCCTCCACGTATTTTCCTGCCAGTAAAGACAGGTTTAGTGCCTGGTCCACTGTACCTAGCCCCTCACGGAACCCATATTGTATTGCCGATATGATGTTATGAGTTGTTGTCCAATCCTGGAGTCGCTCGAGAAGAATCCGTCCTGCGATCTTCCCGAGCGAGTCCAGGAGTGATATCGGTCTATAACAGGATGGACTGTTTCGATCTCCTTTTTTAAATATGGGGACCAGTATTGAGGTTTTCCAGGTTTCAATTAGACCCTCATCAATAGTGGCATTTAATACATTAGTCAATAGTGGGGACCAGAGGTCTGCTAGGTGTTTAAAGATGTCCACTGGAACCCCATCTGGGCCTGGGGCTTTACCTGATTTTGAGGATTTAATTGCCTTTTGTACCTCCTCATGCAGAAAATGAAGTTTTATTGGGAATGCAACCTCAATCGAATAATCTATGCACTCCGTCTCCCCTATATTCCCATCACTGAATACTTTAGAGAAATGGCTGACCCAGTCGCAGTCGCTAATTGCAACATCAATGGATGGTTGGTGTTCTTTAGGTGCTAGGAAAGGAGATCTAACAATTTGCCAAAAAGTTGCACTGTCCTTTAATGCTGAGCTTTTATTCAAACGCTCCCATAGATCAGCTTTTAGTTCTTGTTTTCTGATTTTCAAAGCCATAGCGTATTCTTTTCTTAGTCTAATAACCTCCCCTCTATCTCTTTTTTCCCTACTTAAGGCTGCCTTCAGTTTTGTATAGGCTTTTGTACAAGCCGGGCTAAACCAGCCCTTTTTAGCCCTAATTTTTTGTTTGCTTGTTCTAGTGAGTTCTTTTTTTATGTTTTGGGAGATGATGTTAAAACTAACCAGAACCTCTCTAGAATTAGTACTTGAGTCTAGACAGTTTAATATGTCTGTTTGATTTTGTTGAACTAATTTTGCAGTTACAGCTCCTTTGTCGATGTTTCCCCATTTTAATGTAAACCCGTTAATGGATCCTAGTTCAAGCTCTTGCTGATCAAGGATACTCATTAGGTGGGGAATTCTGTTGGAAGTTAGTTCGCGTATAGCGATGACGCTTGGAAAGTGATCACTCAGTGGGTTTTTCACTACTTCGAATGAATCGATGTTAGGGCCTTTACATGATGAAATCAAGATATAATCTATTAGGCTCGTTAGGCCTCTGCCATTGAATGTTGGCGAGAAAGGTACCGGGAGAGTCTTAATCTCATTGGCAAAACCCAGCTCCAATTCTGTCATTATCTCGTTCATTTTCTCGCCCTCATTAGAGTGTAAGAAGTGTGTTATACCATTGCCGTCATACTCTTCTATTCCACATCTATCTGTATTATTTGTTCTGCATAGATGGAGGTTGAAGTCTCCTCCCCAGACTATAGTACATAACAGTTTTGCGTAACGTGCTCGGAAGTCATGGAGGGCTAGGGAAATCTCTAAGAGAATATTTATCAGATCGTCCGTATTCAGATTATTATAAAAGTTTACTACGTCGTATATATTTTGTTTGGTTCTCTTTAAGACTATTAGCTGGTAGTTTTCTTCCATTTTTAAGGGAAAAATGTCCTCACATTGTAAAGTATTTGCTATGTAGGTGGTTAATCCACCCTTACTTCTTCCAAATAACGATTTTTTGGCTGAAGAAAAAAAGGTCCTATAACCTATTATGTGTATAGGATCAATAGCCCATGTTTCCTGGAGGCAGATGATACTGCTCGAATTAACCTGGTTCAGGAAATTAGGGTTAGTCTGTTTGGCAGACAAGCCAGCTATGTTCCAAAATGTAAAATGGATTAGTGAGATAGGTGAGCTTAAATTAGGGAGTATTCGTTAAGTTGGCAGTTATACTCAGATTGGAATGAACTGCCGTTGGATTGACCAAACCGTTCTGGCTGTATTGCAAGGGAATATTAGAGGTATGCTTACCGGAAGCAAATATTATATTTTTGTCCTCCTGTAGCTGACATGTTGGATTTTAGTAATTCTGCCTTGTTTACTATATGTTCATCCATTGCTTTAGGTTGACCAAGAGTCAGTCAGTCATTAAAATCCAGACCAGAGAGTGCGCTGAATCTGTTATAGGTCGGAATATTATAGGAATTGCCTGGTGCTGCGACGGCTTGTCGCCAACGGGCATCTCTGTGTTCATAGTGTGGCGTTATAGACAGATAGGGATGGGTGGTCGAGTATGCACGAGTTGGGGCCTGGAGCCATTGCACAGGACCATTGGGATAATTGAAATTCGAGTTCTGTTGAAAGAAGGACATATTATTTTCCGGTAGAAAATGTTGATCATAGAAAGAAGTAATCTGATTTGTTGCCGCAGATGGTTGGGTGGCAATCAGATGTCTATAGAAATACCCTAAAGGGAGAAGAGTGGTGTTAAATTCCCAAGTAGAGGGGGGGGGGGAGGGGTGCCCTGGCCAGAGTCTTTTCGGCCCATGTAGGATTTTTGAAAGTGACAGTTATACAATCCCCCTCAAATTTTTTCTTCAGAGGGCCTATCCATCCAGCTCTCTGAGTGTGAGTAATTTCTCCAGAGCATTCCATTGGAAAGCTGCAGTTGTTTGTCAGCCAATGTAGTGTCTTATTTTTTAAGGAGGAGGAGGTCTCGTCCTGGTCATTTCTAAGTTTCGGGACATTGACCAAGACCAGCACATATGCCCCACACTCAGGTGGGAGGTTAATACGAGAAGGTATCTGCCTCGAGTTGTAAGGAGGATCTTGAGGGGCTCTAGACCTTTGGAATATTGGGAACGTGTCACTACGTTGGTTTGGTGTTTTTCTACCACATTGGGATATTGTTTGTTGCTTCTCGACCTGGGTATTTGTGTGTTGACTGTTTGTGTCAAATCTGGGATTGGGCTGCTAATTGAAGCATGTTTATTTGTAATCGTTACTTTACTTAAAGATGGCACAGGTTTTGGTTTTTTCGGATGATCTTGGCCTGGGGGATCCTTTGATATGGGTGGGGTGGACTTACTGGCAGTTGTTTTTGAGCTAATTGTGGGTATCGGGGCAGCGCTATCAGCTTTTTTGTTATAGGCTGTGAGTTCTTCTAATTGTTTCTCGATGCGGGCAAGCCTGGATTCGATTGGCGACATAAAGATACTTAAAAGGTCGCCAAATCTTTCCACTAGTTGGTCGCTTCCTATGATGGCTTCGGGCTTACCCACACTCGCAGATTGGTTTTCATGAGTATCTTTCTTAAGTATCTCTGTAGGTATATTAGGTCCCCTAGCGTTTAAATGGTTATTTTTACCTTTCCTATGTTGACCTTTTGGAGGATTGCGTTTTTTAACAGCAGGAGGGTTGAGATGGATTAATTTGTTTGTTTGCTTTCTAATGGCACCTTCTTGCCTATCTCTGGGGTGCCGCTCGTTATTTTCCCCTACAATCTCTGGTGTGAAATCTATATGTAGGTCTGGTGTTCTCTCAAGTTCACTACTTGTATCACGATCTGAATCGTTTAAGGGATTTGTGGCCGATAAATTGACCTCGTTTGGTATGGTATGGAGGTCAGGCCGAATTTCGTGAGAAGGACCTGATTGTGAATTACTATCTGAATTTGTGGGTCTTACTGGGGTTGTCACTAACATTATGGTCCCAAGAGAGGAACGTTTCGCGTTTTCTAAATCTAGCGAGACCCTATGCTCAAGGAGCGAGATGCTGAGGTCGATAGCATCGTTTGTCCTTTTTATAAAGCTATCTATTGGACCGATAACGGAGGCACCCCCAGCCGCTGTCTTACTTCTGCTACTTCTAGTAGACATGATAAAAAAGCTTTCTAGCTAATCTTTACTTGAGGCAGATATTGCAGGTCGCCGGGGACCCCTACACCAAACTATTTGGAGCTAGTAGGTCACAAGTTAACAATATCAAGTGTAGATCTTGAGAACAAAGTCAAAAAGTCTTACTTGCTGTGAGAGACGAGTTGTTAGGAGGGTGGAACCAACCCAACCTCCTTGACCTCTGAGGGCCTCAGAGGGCCCGCCCTTTGCCCGGGCTCCGACCCGCGCGCGTCCCGCGGCCGCGTTAATGGTTGAGATTAAATAGAGAGGAGGAGAGTGGGCGGGAAGAGTCACAGGTGCGCTGGTGGCCGAAGCGCTACTCCTGCTGGGACTCGCAGTCCCGCCCGCACAAACCAGACAGACTTCGGTCTCTCCCCGGTACTCCAAGTACTTTAAGCAGAGAATGGCAAAGATCAGCTTTCCCGATTATCAGCAGCAGCAGTCAAAGTTGAGGAAGCAAGGCTGCGAGAGGCTCCCGCGGAGCGGGGGCCGCGAGCCGTCTTGAGGCAGCAGGGGGAGGAGAGTGGGCGGGAATAGTCGCAGGTGCGCTGGTGGCCGAAGCGCTACTCCTGCTGGGACTAGCAGTCCCACCCGCACAAACCGGACAGACTTCGGTCTCTCCCCGGTACTCCAAGTACTTTAAGCAGAGAATGGCAAAGATCAGCTTTCCCGATTATCAGCAGCAGCAGTCAAAGTTGAGGAAGCAAGGCTGAACTGTAATATCTTTATACCGATACGCCGCGCAGAGCCAGAACAAGTCACTGGCTTAGCAAAGCCTTTTACAGCTCAGCGACATCCTGAAGAATGGAATAATGATACATTATAAAGATACTGCAGATCTGAAATCACTATGAAAGTGGTAAGTTAACCACTACAATTAGGGGCTACAACAAGCATCCTAAATACTTTGGTCCTGAAGAAAGCCTTTAGAATTTACAAGAAGGATGAAACATGTCGACCCAATAGTGTGGTAGACTGGTAACTGGGTCTACAAACGCACCTTTTTGTTTTTATTTTCTCACATCACTTTTCTCAAGAATAACATTTTGACGCCATATTGTGATGTAGAGAATTTTAATTCACAGCACTTGAGCACCTGCACTTTTTTTACTGTTCGCATATTTCTGGACACTACCGGAAAATCAGTTGGTCTACCTCCAGATGGAGGAAAGCATACAAACTATCTAAGAACCCTATGATAATGCTGTAACGTTGCACCCAGGTGGAGAATCAAGATATACCGCCACCGGCCAGTGTACGTTTTATGAGGGTTTTTAATTGGTTCCAATCTGATAAAGACCCTGATTTCACAGGACAAGTGATCCATTCTCCCCCTGATTATTACTGTAACCTCTGGAAGCTGAATGGATCATAGCTTCTTTTTCCCTCTATACTAATTATTATAGTTGTTAGGAAAGAACTGTAGTGTAGTTCCTATATTCCCAATAGGCTCTGCGCATTGGAATAATATATACTATAGATTTGACGTAGGACTGAGGTCTACTAGGTCTCTATCGAATTTATTAGACTTAATTGTGAGTGCCAGCTAGCTCAGAGGTCACTAGAAACTTTCTTGAATGAACACGAAGGGATTAGTTTCTGACAACCGCATAAACATGACAACTTTGTTTCCCAAGAATAAGAAATGTATCTCTAGAGTCGCGGAAACAATAGATAGTTATTTCACTCAGTCAATCATGCATGCTTCGTTTCACCAGAGGTGCAGAGAAATAGAGAGACAGGCGTTTTCAATAAAAAAGATATTTATTGAACAGTCTTCTTTCTCATGCAGAGGAAATGAACTGCTACAATCGTAATACTGGTTGCAAAGTACAATGCGTACAGTACGAAGAGTATTATAAAATAATACTGTAAAAGTATGATATGGTTTCTAAGCCATAAAATATATATAATACATAAATTAATAAATAAAGACCAAAAAGTACTCAACTGGTGCTTCTAAACTACGCCTACCCCAGTGTACCTAACCCTAGGTCTAGTACAAGGGAAGAAGTAAGTGAGGTGTAGCTTAATTTCAGTATTCTTTTGCCAAGAACCTATCCAAGAATTCTCTAAGGGTCTAATCCGCTCCGTACCTTTGTTTTAGAATGAAGGAGGTCTCGTATCTCTCTCTCAGGACTCGATTTCCAAACGTAGTTTGGAAACACTGGAGCTGGATTTCTCGGCAAGAGAAAAGACAGCGTCTCTCTCGGTGCATCTGCTGGAGGGTCGGCTTCCTTCGGCACTTGCTGCGGCGAGCTGTGTCGTGTAGGTAGATAGTCGAACTGCTCCAAACCAGCGTGTGTCTGCCTGGGCAAGTGTGGGCATATTTATACCTTGAAGGTGCCTAGTTTGACGTAAGGTTGGACATAATAACGTCATCAAAGACTCAATTCTTTGAAAACTCCATGAGTTCTTGGATAAATCAATGTTCAAGCAAGGGGAAGTCCCTGACTGCTGAAGGCGGGTTTTTCCAAGAAATCGTTGTGGATTTTCGGAACTAGTAGAAGTAGCCATGCCGTATTTGGACTGCATAGGCTAAGTCTAAATATGGTTACGATTTCTATGCCTATATAAGGTTAGGGTGATTTATACCTATATATGGGCATGAATCGGGAAAATTACACTAGAGTCCTAAATTCATATACAACAGAACAGACATCTTGAGAAACCTTGGTCCACAGTTTGTGAGGAGTTTTCTGTCATGGATGGTGTGCTTCTTCGTGGTACTAAGCTTATTCCACTGTTGGGTGTGCCGAGTAAACTTCTCAATCTTGCACATGTTGGCCATCTAGGCATAGTAAAAATGAAGGAGTATTTAAGGATGCAATTTTGGTGGTCGGGGATGGATAAAGAAGTTGAGAGGATGGTCCAGGATTGCGTTAAGTGTTGTGCAAGTGACAACATTTTGGAAACCAAGCAGATGTCCATGGTCTGCAGAGAGTTACCAAAACATCCCTGAGATGAAATTGGTATTGATATTGTTGGACTTTTCCATGGTGTGAGTGATACCCCTTATTTGATTGTTGTCTTGGATCTTTATTCAAGATTGATTGTAGTGAGCACGGTTAGAGATATTTCTTCGGCTAGTGTAATAAAGTTCTTAGAAGAAATCTTCAAGAGGGATAGTTATTCAAATAGTATCCTTTTAGACAATGGCCCACAGTTTTGTTCTTCGGAAATGCAGACCTTTTTGAAGGATTGTGGGGTAGCTCATAAGAGAAGTACTGTGTACGATCCAAAAACCAATGGGGCTGTAGAAAGGGTGAATAACACTCTTAAAGAAAGCATCCAACTAGCCAGGGCGAGTAATTTAAACTGGAAAATTGTCCTGCAAGACAAGGATTACTGCCTATCGTATGTCACCTCACTCGACTACAGGAAGAACTCCCTTTGAGTTATTCAAAAAGAGGGCCTCCGCGGGAGGAGCTACGCTACGAAGCAAGATGGCCGCATAAGCTCCCGGCTCCGCCGACCTCCGCCGGCAGCTCGTATATCCTGTCTATTATCCTTCAATCGCCCCGGACTCCCATGCGCATACCGGACTCCTGTTTGGCGAAACATCGTCTCTAAAGGCTGTGAGCGACATGGACAGTTTTTCAGTGACTTTCGGAGAGAATCGCCCTTCCCTTTCATCATCCTTTGTTGTCGTATTTTCGGATGTCGCCATTTTGTTTCCTATCTTCAACCCGATTCTGCGGCCCCAAATTGTTCTGGACGCTTCGACTACCTTGATGTCACCGTGGCTCGGGCCACTTGGGCGTTTGTAAAGAACCGTACTGGTCAGGGTTGATTTTTTACTTTTTTGGAGTTAGCCGTGCTTTGTGATTTATGCCGAAAATGTACCTTTTATTCTAATGGGAGTCGGGCCGTTTTTTGATGATGTCCTCCCCTTGTATGGGGTCAATACTTGCTCTTAATAGTGGATAATATGTCCTGGGGAGGTCGCTAATGGCGGGGGGTTAAGGTGACCGGGAGTGTGTTTTATTGTTCTCCTCTCTTTCTTTATCTTTTATTTTCCTTTCTTTAGGGTAATTCTGGGGCGACAGGCACGCTGTTAGTGGGGTAGGCCATAGCCATTACGGTGATGTAGGGTGGCGGGTGTTGGGGGGGTTTTGTTATTTTAGTTTGTTTTGTTCTATGGTCCCTTTCTCTCTTCCTTTCTTAGTAGGGTTGGCTGTATCTCCTTCTTTCATCCTTTTCTCTGTCGGGCATCTGCACTTGCCTTTACTTTATTGTCTCGGAAGGGTGGGTTTTTCGGATGATGCTTTCGCTAAATTGCTTGCCATTGTTTGACCTTTACTCCTGGCCTGCCTTCGGTGGGCGTAGTGTGTTTTAGGCCGTATTGCTCATCACCGATTCCCGATTGCATGGAGGGATACGCCCCTCCCGTCTCTTCTTGTTTATCGTGTAGTGTGCTGCCTTCGATGATATAGCCACAGCTACTTCTTCAAAACTATAAAAAATGAAACCTCTTCCATCCTTGTGCTTCGTGGTGCCTACAACCATGTATTATGATTACACCGTGATTACTCCTTGAGCCGTAAACATGTGCAATGCTTCTGCTTATATTTCCTGAGTTTGTGGCCGGCCCCTGTGGTTGTAGGCCTGCGCTTGTACTGCTTTGATCAAATCAATAAAGGTTTTCGAAGAAAAAAAAAAAAAAAAAAAAGAGGGCCTCCAACTCTAAGTTGTGTCCAGGTTGGATGGTCATGAGTAAAGGTTTGAAAAACAATGAGCTAGGAAATTGGAGGCGCAGAGAGCTTGATATACAGTGGGCAAGGAAACTGTACTTTGATGAAAAGAAGTGTGCTCAAACCAATGATGTAAATGTGGGTGACTATGTGAAAATTAAAGCACCTGTTGGTTGTCAACCTTAGTCAAAGTTTGCCAGGGTTAGAAAAGTGGCAAAAATGTTAAAGAATGCTGTGAAGACTGATGATGGTAGGATTTGGAATAAGAGCAGAGTTGTAATGGTTAAATGTAATCCAAGTCCTACTTGTCAAGGAGAAAAGTCACAAAGGCTTTAATTCCTCAACTAGTGATGTCGATTCTTCTCTGACAAGGTCTCTTTCCTTATCTCTTAATGTTAGAGAGAGTAGTCCGAGGATGCGTAAACAACCTTCGTACATGTAAGGCTACGTTTGTTTATTTCTTTTTTCCTTGTGTTTTGCCATTTTCTTTCTGATGATTCATTTACCTTTTTATGTTCTATTTAGTTTCTTTTGTTGTAAAGGGGGAAGATGTGTGACATCATTCCTAGTTCTAAGTTTAATCCCTCCATGCATTCTAGGGGGAGGGTCACGATGTAAGTGGATTCTACCTGGAGCAGTTGGTGGATGAGGTGTATTAAACGGACCTAAACCTTACTTGGTGTACAACTGTTTAATCTTAATGCGGAGGACACCACAGATCAGCACACCACTTGATATAAAGAACCTAAGTTAGTTCAGATTCATCGAATGGTGCCAAGGTTACTAAGGAAACAAAGAATGCCTTTCTTATGGAAGCTGTGACCTAACTGACACTATTGCTGCCAGTGGTATGTATGTGTACATGTATTATGCCACCGTGTAGTTATGGTTCAGCCCTTGAAAAGACTTTTTATTTTGCTTCTAAAGCCAGACAAGCCCTTCACTCATCCCCCTCAGCACACAACCGAATGTGTTTGAGCACAGAACGGATACATTGGCAGGCCATGCACGGTGGGGGCTGTGCAGCCACAGCAGATTCGGCACAAGGCCTAGCCCTGCAGGGCACAGCCAAAAACCATGCGCAGTGCGGGTTGGGCCGTCATGGAGGTTTGGAAGCAGGACCTTGTCACAGACCCCACTGAGGCCAAATATTGTACGCAGCAGGATTTGAAAATTAACTAAATCATAAAACAACATTGAAATGCATTGAAATAAACGCAGTAAAAATCGAGTTATGTTTACGACTCAAATTCATCACGCAATGAAATGTGCAAGTGATGGTTACCAGCGCACACTACACATGCCAAAACTTGGGCCACCCCCTGCTCAAAACACCATTTTGACAAAGGTACAAACAACAGTAATCAATTATTACATTAATTAAAAGATTATGGTGTATGTTGTATGCATTGAATGTGGAAAATGAAATCATTAACTGTTATAAGAAACCTTTAGAATATTTCTGTATTAGACTGTTCAACCTTTTGTAGTTTTGCGATTTGTAACCTCTTTCTGGCATTGTCTCACCTCTCCATTAATTTTGTCGTTATTTCAATCACAGGATTTATTGATGTATTTACTGCAACTAGTTCAGGCTCTGAAGTATGAAAACTTTAATGACATCAAGTCAGGATTGGAGCCAACTAAGAAAGACACGCAGACCTCTGTGTCGGAAAGCATGACGTCATCTGTCCCAAACCCTAAAGAATTCGATAGGTAAGTTAGTGGCTTGTCATTCTGTAGAAGTACTTAATGGGGATTTCTGCCATATCCTGTAGATGATGCTTTGATGCAAGCTAGTGACTGGGAGGTTGGCAAATTCCATCTAAATGAGGTTCACCTGACTTCTGCTTTGCTGTGTGTGGCCAGGTGTGTGATCATAAGTTGAGCTCTAGAATTGGCAGGTCAACACACTTAGCAGAAATCTCATTCAGACTTAAATTTAATTTTTACTAAGAATGTTATCTTGCAAATAGTGAATGTAGAGTTGCCTAGGGGCTGTTGACCAGTACTTCACGCCCTTTGGTTCCTATGATATACAACTGTTCCCATCCTTTGTTAAGTTATTGTTAGAGTGGGACCATTTCCTCCTCTATCCATGTGCAACTGAAGTACCATGTTTTATGGAAGCCCCCCTCACGACTAACGTCCTGATTTTTTGTTACTGAGCCATCAGAAATCAACAGGCCATAAAATTGTTATTAATTCCCAGTCCTGCTAGCTGGATTACTACTCATTAGATATTGTTTCATAGAGATTTCAATGTTTGTGTACCCCAAAGCTGTAAGCAGTGCTTACTTTGTGCTGGTGGTTGCCACATTTTGTATTTGTTGCAACGGTCAGCCGTACAGGCATTAGCAAAGCTTTTTAAGCATTGTGATAGTTTTGTGTTCCTTGTTTTCAAGGAGTGTTCTTTCTAGTTTTAATATTCACGTGGAGTTCATGAACGATGTGTAATGTTAATGTCCAGGACCTTTGATTTTACCACTAGGGTCCCTGGGAGGCGGTTTTATCAATATACATCTGAAAGAGACAATTAATTATAGATTTCTTACCTTAGAATTACCCCTAGGCGTCAGACTGGATCCGGAAAGTTTTTTGTCAGCAGTACCCCTGCGCTTCAAAGGTGGCATTTGTCGTTGACGTTGTGTTCGCCTGGTTGACGTCACAGTATGTACTTAGACGCCGCCCTCGCACGCTGATGTCAGTTCTTTCTTATTCCGCTCCAGCCAGCGCAGATCTGGAGTGAGCAGTACCTCCAGTCACTTTTTCTTGTCAGTGAAAAGGGAAGTAGAGCATAGGAGTGAAATGAAAAGAACTTATAGAGCATACTATACCCTGAGGTGTCAAAGCACTATAGGTAGGCAACCAAAAATCGCCCCGGAAATGGCTAAAGGATATGGGACGAGAAAAGACATGTTTTAAAGAGTTTTTAAATACGGCAAGTGAGTCAGCTTCTGAAATATGGGCAGGCAAAGTATTCCACTGTTTGGCAGCCACCATCAAGATGGAACGACTTCCCCATCTGGCCTTCCGAAATCTGGGAACCAACACCTTATTGTGGAGTGAGGATTTGAGTAGCGTACTAAGGGTTAACCAGTGGAAGAGAGAATTATGTTGGCTGGACCCTTTCTGATGCAGGGCTAGAAAGGCCATACAAAGAGCCTTAAAAATAATCCTCTTTCTGATCGTAAGCCAGTGAATGGAACAAATCCGTTACTGACCGAGACGCACCTCGGGATGTTAAGGGTAAGTCTGGCAACCATGTTCAGGGAGACTTGAAGTGTGTTAAGACAATAAGCATTAATATTGAGATAAACTGAGTTGCAATAATCCAGGGGTCTCAACCTTTTCTGTAATAAGAGCTACTTATGCTCAATGAGAGCCATCATGATCTACTATTATTATTTGTGTTGTAATTGTGACCACATCACATAAGATTGCATCAGCGGCCTACATAAGCTTGTTTATTACCAGCAGTGATCACCTCAGTGCATCATGCATGGGTTCCAGAGTAATGTGAAGAAAAATCCTTTAAAAATGTGAAATGACTCTACCTGGATAATACATAACAGCCATAACTGCAAAGCCTGTGTACCAAGTTAATAATATTAGTAATACTTCTTCACAATACATGATTTATCACTCAAATATCAGCTTTAAACATATTTTAGAAACTCAAAAATGTATTTCCTGACATCAGGTTATGAGTTCTGAAAACAGACACATTTTTTGTCTCAAGCACACCTTTCAATTTTGGTACACACATATTAATTCAAACAAGCAAAACCTTCTAATTTAGCAGGCTGGGCTTCACACAGGAGAGCTACTTTCAAGTAGTTGGGGAGCTACCAGTAGCTCACGAGCTACTCGTTGGAGAAGCATGCAATAATCCAATCGCAAGGTGACTGGTGTGACGATGACTGATTGGCGCAGTTCCACTGGGATAAAAGGGAATATCTTTCTCTGGTTCCTTATGATGAGGAAACAGGTGCTAGTAGTGAGACTGACTGAGTATTAAAGCTCAAGTTATTGTCAAATAAAACACCTAGGTTTTTGACTTATTTGACGAGAGTGGGAAGAGGTTTATAATCTTCCGGCCACCAGACGTTGGACCAAATAGACTTCTGAGTGCCAAACACCAATACCTCTGTTCTATCAGCATTTAATTTTGGGGCTTGTCTTTTATCCACCTAGTAATACTAGACATAAAATGACTGAACTTCTCCGCTACAGAAGTCAGGTCATTGGAAATTGGTGCGATCTGGGTGTCATCTGCGAACGACCGCACCTGGAACCCAAAAGAGCACACCAATGCAGCCAGTGCAGTAACATACACGTTAAAAAGAGTCTGACTGAAGGACGGGCCTTGGGGCACCCCCAAGGAAGGCTAAAGGCTTCCGACTTGAAACCCACCTGCTCACAAGTTGCACTATGCTGGTAAGAGAAGAGTGGATGATCTTTAGTGTGGACCCACGGTCAGGCTGCAGACATTAGATCATACACACCGGTGAGACGGTGTTGAGTGCTGCAGACAAATCAAGCATCACCAGAATGGCCGCCCTACCCTCATCAACCTGGTGTTGGATGCTGTCTGCAGCCACAATAAGAGCAGACTATGTACTGTGGCTACTCCTGAAACCGTATTGTGAGGGGCCAGGGATGTCATGATACCCAATAAATGTAACCAATTCCTGGTTAACAAACTTTTTAAGAATCTTAGCCGGCGCTGGTAGCAGGGAGATAAGGCGGAAGTTTTTCAGATCTGCAGGAACTGCATTAGGTTTATTAAATAGCAGAGTAACGATTGCTTCCTACCAAGGGGTGGGAAAGACTCCGAATTGTAGCGTAAAGGTAAACATATTCTGCAGAAAATCGGCAATTGGTTCTGGGGTCAGTTGAAGTGTTGGAGGCAAACAAGTATCATACGGAGATCCAGATATAACGCTCAACAGCAAATCTGGTTTGATGCAAAGAGATGAGGGAAAATTCACTGAGCTCATTAGACTGAGGGCACAAGGTGACATTTTTGGGAAGGGACTCACTTTCAATTGATAAATTAAAGTTCGAGTAAATATTCAAAATGTTATCCGAAAGTAAAGTTCCAATCTGTCACAGAAGTCTGGGGAAGAATTTAGCATGCCCTGGGAAGAAGTGGTGGACAGATCTTTTACTACTTTAAAAAGTAGCTTTGGGGAGTTATCTTCACACTGGTGGTTGGAGTTTCGTCTTCCGGAGTTCTGGATTGCACAGGTAGAACAGAGGTAATTAGGCCCACTAAAGGGACAGCAAGTCTTTATATAACGATGAGCACTCACAATTTGAGTATGAAAATAATTGTGCATATATAATAATGCTGAGTAACCCAAAATCCATATGGATCACCTGAAATGCCAATAGGTTGTGTGGGTAACAAACCGAAGAAGTACACAGAGCCCTTCTCCATGCTCGAGAGTGCCATAAGATGTCGGTTAGAGCTACTTCTGATTACGTTTAGGTGTGGAAGACCCAAACCTGACAGATAGGTCTTCTTCATAGACTATGCAGGCAAGCAGAAGGAAACACTAAGGAAAGGGAGAGAAAAAAGCATAGGTTGAGTAAACAAAAATATGGTGAGCAAACTGAGCGCACAGGGACCATACAAACAAGTAGTTGTGAGGCAACTTATTCTCCATATACCGCTGCTTAAATTATCCTGGATACAGTCCATCTGTCGTTTATTGACTCACCAGGAGCACTGAGCCCCTGTATCTCAGTCCCTGCTGCCATTGTCCTGTATTTCACAGTCTCTAGCTCTCTAATCTCAAACTTTTGTTGTGTATTCCTATTGTCCTTATTTCTTGCCTTACACCTTGTGCTATTTAAAATGTGTGCTCGCTTAGCAGACATATCTCCTTATAATATACTGTATTTTGAACATTTGCATTATGAATTTTGACTTACTCTGACCTTTTCTTGACTTGCAAAAAGAACCGAAGACTCAGTCCCACTTTAGTTATTCCTGTGTGCAACGGTCACTTGAGCCAAACAGTGTTGATGTGCTTTATTGTAGCTGTTGATGACTCATGTTCTTCTCAAAAGCGTGGTGTGAACAACGATTTGACCTTCAAATAAGCATCTTCAAACTGCCATTTTTGTGTAGTCTTCACTTTAGTAAGTCGAGTGGAGATAACATCATGTTGAATGGACTCCATATGTGCTTTTACAAATTGTTTTGAAGTGTATCATCCCAAATGGTTCAGTGGAATCGAATCAAAGTCCAGCTGTACAAAGGGTTTTAGCATTTTCAAAACATACAATTGGGTAACTCTTAGGACTAGCAAATGCTAAAACCTTTTTCCTCGTGTACAAAACCCAGTTAGTGATTCAGAAACGTTTATCTGAATCGCTAAATGGATTTAAAAATGGATGCCAAATTGCAACTTGCAAGAGGAATGTTTAGGGCATCTCTTGCAAAATTTTATATTCGGTGTATCGATTTCTGGTTGCAAACCTTTCGTATGTTATCGATCTCAAAATGAGGTTGGAACTGATTGCAAACGGAAGGGGCCTTGTTTGGACTCTTTCCCTTTTGGGAATCTGGGTGGCATCTTCGGGGGCGAGGGGGCAGGCAGTGGCCCACAAAACCATTGCCTGCTCTTATTGAACATTTACAAAACCGAATTTATTATATCTATCTATCTATCTATCTATCTATCTATCTATCTATCAACTACAGCTGTTTTAAACAAAATCTGTTTTGGAAAGCAGTTATAGGGGTGGTGGTCCGCCGCCCCTTGCATACCACCCACCATACCAGTGGAAGTAGCCAATCACAGGTGGGCCACTGGTTATCACCTGCCTAATGAAGATTAATTAGGCAGGTAGTTCTGCAATCTCCTATGAGTTAGTATTTTGTTAACTAAACCATTTTTACACATATCGGTTTGCAAAATCAGATTGCATTCACAAAATGTCCCCATTTCACAATTTGCGACCCCTTTTTGTGAATATAAACTTAGTACATGTAAATGTAAATGTAAATGTACAGGAATTTATATAGCGCAAAAATCACCGAGCGGTTTCTAAGCGCTTGCTTAGGGAACCCGTCCTGGTATTCCCCTGTGAGATAACCCCGGCAGGGTATCCGCAAGGTGAAAGCCAGGCATCCCACCGCGAGGGGCCGTTGTGGAGATTAAGCAAGCTATTGCCCAGAGTCGCAGAGTGTGAACCCGTGAATCAAGTAGGCACCGGAGCGAGAATTGTCAAGTCCATGGACATTTTAGGACTCAAGACCCCGCTGAGCCAGGAATTGAACCCTGGTCCCAGGCTGACCTCTGCTTCCAGGTCTGCCTCCTCTAACCAGTGAGCCACACTTCTCCACTACATCCGGCTCTATGATTTGTCTCCCAGAATACACTTACATTTTTAAGATGCCAGTGCGATCCCAAAACTGAAAGAATGATGTCCTAGCTAAATGATTAGTGGTAGCTTTGATGTCAGTTGTAATGCCCTCTTAAGGCAATACACACCCTCTCATGCTTTCCGTTTGGTGTATTGATGTGACCCTTGCTTACTCACCAACCATCCGTTTTGTCAGTGTATTTATCAGCTGTGACAAGAGTTGAAAGATTTCTGATTGAACACAAGCTCTGGCTAGTAAATCATAAAAGAAGGCCGGAGTACGTTTTATGATTGGGAGGCCATAATTGTGTGAAATTTTAAAAACGAATTCATAAGTTAATTTCTTACTAACATATATTTGTGTGAGTAATCCGTTGTTTCTTATTATTTAAATTGCTGTTCTGTCACATCCAAATAGAGTAACATAACCATATTTTCCCTCAGTCCGCTACCCACAGTAACATCTCCGCCTCCACCGTCTAAAGGGAAGGAACCTGTAGATGGCGAAACTCTCGAAGTGAGTACAAGGTTTCTTCTCATTATGTATGTTTCTCCATTTGCTTGGGTTAGTCCCTTTGAACTATTCTTGAAATAAATTGTCATTCACATTTTTCGTCAACCTAGATTAATATCCCTTCCACATCTTCAGGCTATTCATTCTGTTAGTCCTTCAGGGAAGTCCTCCCATTGCAGTGCATGATGGTAAAGCTTCCATGCACTCTCACCCTGTGGCCCAACTCCCACCAATTCTTACACTCGAACACCCTCTAATATCATACCTTGTACTCCCATCTAGACACCTAAGACCGCTTTGCAGCCCCACCTCTTCGAAGACAAGCGTTTCCACCACAAATGACAGGTTCAAGAAGGCGAACACACATGGCCAAGGCCTCAGGCTCACCCCACAAGCCGGTGTGCACACGATGGTCACATGACATACCAACACTTCACAGCCCCAACCACTTGCGGCAGGTTTCAGTATGCCTATGTGTGACATTTCTATGATGTGTGGTGTTCTTGTGTGCAATGAAGATTACTGAGGGAGGGGGCACATCTGAACATGCAATAAAGATTGCTGACCGGTTGGGGAAATCTAAACCTACAGGAAGGTGGTAATATGTGGCCATTCCTTGCATAATGATACCCAGCCCTGGCATAATGCGTGCACTGGCATAATATTTGTAATTCTCGTATTTTTTCGAATCTCTCTTTGTGTTTTTCAGTTGTTCATCTACAAAATAGTCAGACCTGTATGTTTTGCCAACACTTGTTTAGTGAAACCATATATTATACGCAATCTGCTTGGCGAGCTGTTAGATAGGAATCCGTATTACAAATCCTGATCGTAATAAAAGAAAACAGTGCAAATCCATTGCTTTAATAGAGGTTAAAAGAGCATTTTGCACCCAATATTTAAAGCAGGTGCAAGAACAGCCCCAGCCAACTATAGGCTGATTGCCCTAATCGACGTCGAGGCAAAAATTTACGCATCTAATCTCCTCAGAGATCTGGAAGAGTGGGTTAGTTCCAAACATATCCTTCCTATTACCCAGACGGGGTTTAGGCCCAGAACCAACACCACGTGTAATCTTCTAGCACTAAATCTCCCTGTCGAAAGAGCAAAGGAAAGGTCTACGAAATTGTACACCTGTTTCGTAGACCTGAAGGCGGCGTTCGACACTGTCCCAAGGGAGATCCTATGGCCAAAGATGGTCAATTGGGGCACTCCTCCGAACCTGTTACGAGCAATAATAGAATTATACACATCCACCTGGGTCAAGATCAAATTAGGCAATGGAGATAGAACAACAAAAAAAATCCCCACCCTAATCGGCCTGAAGCAGGGATGTGTATTAGCCCCAACCCTTTTCAACATCTTTACTGCCGACTTTGACAAGTGCATCGCGGAGACACAAAGTGACCCGCCAAAGTTAGCTCAATACAAAATAAGGAGCTTACAGTATGCCGACGACATTGTTCTCTGCAGCCAGACCCCCAAGGGTCTCCAACGCTCCATCACAAGACTGCACGATTATTTCTCTGCGAATGGCTTGCAAATCGCCTCGGCAAGGGCAACAACCCTTTAAATGGCACATCGCGGGCAATACCATAGAGTCAAGTAACTCGTACAAGTATCTGAGGGTAGTGGTCGATTCAAGCTGGTCACTTAAAACTCACCAACCAGTCAAAGAAACTACGGTTTGCTCTAAAGTTACTGAAAACAAAATTGAAATGCCCATCCAACCTGTACCTCTTGAAAGTGATTGAGGCTAAGTTTCTACCTTCCCTTACGTACGGTTCGGAGTTATACAGAGGCAAATATGCAAACTTCTTGAACTTACAACAGTCAAATCTGTTTAAATACATCTTTCAAATACCAAGGTTCGTATCACAAGCGCAAATACGCCTGGAATTCGGGCTTTCAAACAAGCACCAACTTAGGCAAGCCGGAATACTAAAAATGTGCTGGAAATTTAAGGGCAGCAAGTGAGGACACACTGATGGGCCATTGCTGGTGCGAAATTAATAACCGAACAAACGAAAAAAACGTATGGAAAACATCTTTGGAAGACGCACTGACACAACTTAACATGCGAGAGGCATGGGATACAAACCTCCCCTTCATGGCCTTCAAAAAAATAGCCAACAGTATAGCAAAACAAAAATCCAGGATTGTCGACAAAGCTGCCCTCGCAAAGAAAAAACATGGCTGGACGGTGCTATCCACGTATGAGAGAAGTGCCCCACAACCCTACCTAGTCAATTATATAACACCATCCTCACAACAAATGCTCCTACGCATACGCCTGGGCACCTACATCACAAAGGATCAGACCCCAGCATGGAAGCAAACATGCACAACATCGCTATGCAGACTATGTGGCCGTTCTGAAGAAACACTGATTCACATTCTGTGCATTTTTCCATCATTGGCTAGTCTGAGACGTTACTACCTATAACAAATATTCCGTTCTTATCAAATCAGAACATGCAGGCCTGCCGTCATGTTGGCACTGAATAGTTGCCAGTTGCAAACGGCCTGTAGGGCCTCCAAATGTTTACAGAAGGCGAGCCTCCTAATCCAGAAAACTGAAAAAATGGTGCAGACTTATTCCGAAGGACTGACATGTTAGGAGAGGCACAGGCCGCAGACGACGTAACACTGTTTTTTAAAAAAGAACTTGTTTTTTTTATTAAAGAGTGCAAACACATTTTAACCAAGGCTAGTTCGTATACTATTCTGTACTCAATTTTGTAAAGGTTTTAATTAACCATATGCAATAAAATATTACTTACTTACTTACAGGTTAATTGTCTAAAACATTTGCTCCAGTCCGTATTTCAAAACATTTTTTCTCCTTGGGCAACAACGGATTGAGGAACCAGAGCTAAGTCATTTTGATCAATGTTTTAACTAAGAAATCCTGTATAATGAATGTCTTTTTTATTAGGGCAAACTTTTGTTTTAGAATATTTTTGGTACTTTTGTAATAGAAAGTAGAACATTCTGATATTGCCTCAATCTTGGTCACATCTTTCACGTTTCAAAAGTGGGGAAAGTGTGCTTCCTGCTTCTCTTAGCAAACAAACACACTTGTTGTGTTATGAATTCCGGTTTCTCCATGCTTCTACATGATGCAAAACCTTAGCATAGAACATACTGCAGGAGCAATAAAAAATAATGCAATTAGATATGCCTTGTTTTTTTACAATATGCTTCCTTAAGATGGCCACTTAAGACGCAATGTTTCTTTAGAGTAGATACTTATCATCAAATCTTACAAGGTATTTATAGTGGTAGTTACTTGGCACACACCTAACTAGGGAGTAGAAGGGATCTGAGCATTAAATCACTGAAAAAAATTCAAGAAAATTGCCCTTTTCAGTGTATTTTTAAATGCAGATAGCAACATTACTTGTTGCCTGTAGTTCTGAAAATGCTCCCATCATTCTCTTCCAGGGGATCCTCATCAATAGTCATAAGCATTAGAATATTCCCGCCCATGTGCGGGACCCCGGAAACACTATATTATATGTGCCCCACATATATATATATAACATGCAATAGCAGCCAATAAAAACAGAGCTGAAATATGCTGTGTAGAATTTCCACCATACATGTAATAATAATAAGCATTAGAAACATGAGAAACAACACAAAGTTTGTTTTAGAAACTGTTTTAATGCTCAGAAAGCAGTAGAAATTCTTATAACTCACTGGAAGCATAGAAAGCTCCCAGGCTGCATTGCAAACACACAGTCTAAAAAGACTGAAAAGCTAACCTGTAGCTACATAGCAATAAACTGACACCGTGCCTTTAAGGCACTCATGACCCCCAGTATCCCATCATGCCTCAGGGGTGACAGTTAGGTCAGTTGTTCTTTCCGGCTCCTTCAGAGAAGGACCCTGGTTACACAGCTCCACTAATTTTCCTGTTTTTTGACAGAAAAACTCTTCACTTTTGACAATTTTTTGTTCTTACTCGACATTTAACATCTAGTCAAGTAAGATACTGTCTTTTTCAGTCAATTTGGGGAGCATTTTCTCCTGAAAATGCCTTCACTTTTTGACAAATGCCCTTCTTGTGGCAACAAGAAGGCCAAGTCAGACAACCACGACGTCTGTATCCTGTGTCTGCCTGAGGAACATGATCCAGGCACCTGTCCTCATTGTGAACACCTGTCAGGAAGAACTTTAAAAGACAGGGAGAGGATTCGCATTTATGGCCTAGCTCATAGGTCATCAAGAGGAAGATCTCCGGTGAGGAAGGGCTCCAAGAAGACTCATTCATCTTCCAGAAAGAAGTCTTCATACCCCTCACCCTCAGCGTCGGGCTCGGCGCTGAGAAAAGAACCACCGGTGGATCATTCATCGTCTAAACTACCGTCGGCGGCGGGCTCGCCGTCGAAGAGAAGACCAGGTACGTCGACGACGTCGAAGGATCCAGTTCCATCGTCGAAATCCCTTCCGTCGGCGTCAACAGGGCGACGTCCGTCGTCGAGGAAGGGAACTCCGCCGCCGTCAACTGGGCGACGGTCGGCGTCGAGATCCAGGACCCCTCCGCCGTCGTCAACCAGGCGACGACCGGCGTCGAGGGAGGTCACCCCTCCGCCGTCGTCATCCAGACGTCGACCGGCGTCGAGAAGTGTGACTCCTCCGCCGTCGTCGAAGAAGCGACGTTCGGCGTCGAGGACCAAGATCCCTCCGCCGTCGACAGGGAAGAGTCGATCGGCGTTGAGGATGCAGTCTCCGTCGGTGTCTCGTCAGCTCTCGGCGTCGAGGGTGTCCAATACCCCTCCACCGTCGTCACACAGACATTCGACGTCGAGGCAGAAATCTCCGTCGACGGCTGATCATCACCGTTCGACGTCGAGAGAAAGACCTCCGTCGACGATTAGACATCGTCACTCGACGTCGAGGCAGGGTGCTTCGTCGACGACAGGACATCGTCGTTCGACGTCGAGACTTCCGTCGACGACTAGGCATCGTCGTTCGACGTCGAGGGAGAGGGCTCCGTCGACGGCCGGTACTCACCGTTCGACGTCGAGACGTGGAACTCCGTCGGCGGCTGCTCATCGCCGCTCGACGTCGAGAGACCATACATCCTCGCAAACCAGATTGTTTGATCCGCCGACTCCCCGAAAGCACTCGACCACGAGGGAAGATCGCTCGGCGTCGAGATGTGGTGATGGTAACGGAGTCAGCTTCCCGTCATTCCACCTCAAGGTCCTCTGGCTCCTCAAGTACTTCTTCGAAGTCCAGAAGTCCAGTACGCAAGTCACCTGAGCGTCGGACGGACCCTTGGGCGGATAAAGTCAGACTTTCACCTAGATGGTATAGGTCTTTGGATCATTGGAGAGATTCTGGGGCTGCAAAACGTATGCAGGACTACGCCAGCTCGCAGCACAGGTCTCCTCTTCAGGATCTAGTGGAGGAGATGGACAAGCATAGCCCTCCCAGGCGCAAATCTCCGGTGAGAGCACCAACTAGATCTCCCAGAAGGACCCGATCTCCCAGAAAAGACCTGAGGTGCCGGGTTTTTAGGAACCCGGTGGTGCCAGGGGATAACACCCGATGACCTCTGAGTTCTCCCTTGTTCCGGACCACAGAAACAATGAGTCTTCTAGTCGCAGTCAGAGATCAAGTTTTATTGGTAGCTACCAAGTAACACGTGTCCTAGAAGCATGACAAACACGGGTCATGTATTCTCAGGAGACTGTACGTGTTCGTTTTTACAGAACCAGTCTTCTCCTTTTATACAGAAATAATGGCTTCAAGCAAGAATTCTTGAGTTTATGATATGGCTGTAAACATATTTCTGTAATAATACAAAGTGCGGCGTCACGTAAGCAAACCCACATTTTAGATGTCCAGTTTGTGACAGATTACCCAGCAAGATCCGGGACTCCCATCAGATATCGATGAAACACCAATAAAGGCAGGTACCACCCAGTCATAAAACTGGCCATAAAGAAGAAGTATGGGCAGGTGCATGTTTGTAGAAAGCATGTTCTGTATGGGGTGAATGGTTTGTGGAATGTTATGTGTCGATAGTATCGTATTCGGCCACTGGGCGGGGAGCCGCCCAAACAGGTTTGGCTTAAGGCAATGGAGTCAGTTTGGACAGGTCAGGGGGAAGTCAGGGAAGGTGGACGTGTCCTTTTGGATCAAGCTCGACCTTTAATTGACTTAACATGAGGGCAAGACGTAAGATGGATGCCGTTCACAAAATGGAGTCTAAGGGATTGGGACGGAAACTACGATTTAGGGGTGTTGGCTACCCTCGATTGTCACGCAAATACATAGGAATGATGTCCTAATCATTATCGGTTCACGGACACTAAATTCGTCATGGTACGTTGATATTTTGTGACACGGGTATTGGACCTCGATATTGGGATAACAATAGGGTCCAGATTTTCAGAACCACAGACCCTCCTTTTGCCGTTATGTAAGGCAATAACTCATGTTAATCCGAGTCCAAATCTGTATGAAGGAATTCGTGGAGATGCTGCTGTAACATCATCCTGTTGCTTAGTTCGTCCCTTGACGCAGGCTTCCGTACACATGAAGTAGCACAGAGGCCACAGAGTGCAGGAGCGCACTGGACACATAGGCAGAACATAAACAGAAGTGTTAAGATCATCCCAATGAAGATTAGCGTTTTCCATCCCCAGGCAGCGATCAGTCCCCAGAACCACCCTAGCAAGGACCAATCCCCTTTCTCAACGTGAAGGGAACCAGATATTTCATGTAGTTTAGAGATGGCCTGGTATACTGTCGGTGCATTATCAGGGATGAATATGCAACAACTGGATTGGATGACCCTACACACACCACCACGATCGGCGAGTATGATATCAAGGGCAATTCGGTTCTGAAGGGTCATAAGTCGATCCGACTGAAGCTCTGTTGTCAAATTGCCAAGTGCTCCGGCCGTTGTAGTCACGGCGGATTCAACTATCCTAGCTAACTGGCGAATATTCCTGCTGTTCACCATAGGCCCCCAAAATGGCAGAAAACCTTTTGCGAAGTCAGCGAATTCCTGACCCGCGGTGTCATCTTTACTCACGACACCTCTAGCTGTCCTTGTCCGATGGTAATCTGCTCGGGCCGTGTAGGTAGGAGGCAGCAGAAATGAGATGAAGCACGTGCCTGAGAAGTCAGGGGGTAACCATGTAAAGGCTTGGTCGTGGCAGACGAAATACGTGCCTTTGGCTGCTAAGAGTATAGGGGAAGTTCGGGAGGCGAGCACATATGTTTCTGTGCAAATGCTCTTTCCTAACTGTGCAGTGGGATCTCTACCAATACCTTGTAAACATAGGTGACCTCGGTGGGGCACTATCCAAACTGGGCGGGATTTCTTTGCTGCCTGGCTCTTGATCAGGTAAACGCCATGTTTGGTTACGTTCCAACGAGTGTATGGAGTCAATTCATCTTTGGGGATAGTCAGATATGTGTCGAACTCTCTACTCATATTTCTTATCCCTGCTATTAGTGCCTTGTTACTGGAATGGCTTTCAGTGGAACGTGTCTGGTATGGTTCTGGGGCGAATAGGAACATGGTCTGGAAAGCCCACAGAGAACCATAATAACTAAATGGCCGGATGAAGTATGGGATACCCTTATCCGTCGTGTGCGGCATGAGTCCGCATATCCAACAGTTTGATGTGTTCATTATAGACTGGTGTTGGTGTAGGAGTTGGATGAAAGAGTTATTTACAAATTCGAGCCTTCTGGCAGACTCGTGTTCAGGTAGAGGGTGAAAAGAATGTGGGGAGAGAGTGGGAGAAGGCGTCGGCAGAGTGTCATTTGAGAGTAGGGAAACTTGAAATACGAATAGAGCATAACCAATCAAAAGCATCACAGTGCTACACAGCATTAGAACACATATTATTAAAAATCTTTTCTTGGACAGTATAGTACACAATTGTTTTTCAAAGTTCGTAAGCTTGACAGGTCTCTCTACCCTTGGAAACTCCATCCTCTACATGCTGCCCGCGGTGGTAGGTTGATTCTGCCAGGGAGCGCGCTCCGTTCGGTCCGGGGTGACTCCCTCGGACCAACCAGAACCGTGGACCTAAAACTTCCTTGGTTGCACTCCCTACACTTCAACCGCGACCCTAGCAGCGGAACCGGATGGCGGTTCGAAAATCAAAAATGAGCTAGTTCCCTGGGACGAGAGAGCTGGAAGATAAAAAATAGTTCTTGGGGGAAAAGGGAAATCACATTAGATCAAGGTTTTATTAGTCCCTGGGGCTGGATCTTAGGTTGTATCGTTGCTTCTCAGGTACGGTGTGGTCTTTAAACAATGTCTTAGGTTCGGTAGTGTCCAATTGCATAGATGGTGGCACACGTCCTTGCAAAATACGATCACTCTCCTTTTCGGTACCAGTCTCTTTTAAACGTGCATCGCTGAAAGGGATGAAACGAGGTACGGATTCAGTCTTAGAGTCGGCAAGTCCTTTATCGACCCACCGGTCGTATGGAAAGGGCAGAGGGACCCGTTTGCAATGGGTCCCATGCACCCAGTTCTTTTTGCCGTCCACCCGAACCGCTGATCTCGTGGAAAGAAGTACCAGGTATGGTCCGGTCCACCTCGGCTGTCCGTTGTTGGTGCGCTGGAAGTTCCGCACCAGGACCCACGAGCTGGGTTCGATGGTATGACCTGGATCGTCAGAGGCTGGCGGAGAGGAACTGTGAAACCTGTTGGTGTAAAACACGCAATTTAGCTGTCAATTCGCACAAATAATCAAGCAGTACGGGGTGTTCTATTTCACGGAGTTTCTTTGGTCTTGGCACGCCCCAGACGTTGGCTGGGCGGCCAAACACGATCTTGTGGGGGCTAAGACCTAATCTGGAATGGACGGTCATCCTAGTTGACAAGAGTGCTAGGGGTAAGGCGTCAGGCCATTTAAGACCTGTACTGGCTTGGATCTTGGCTAGCTTGAGTTTCAAAGTGCCATTGTAGCACTCTACTAATCCAGCTGATTGGGGGTGATTTGCAGCTTGGAATTTCTGGTGTATGCCTAGACACTCACACACTCTCTTCATCACTCGTCCTATGAATTCACTTCCATTATCACTCCAGACAATTCTAGGCATACCGAATCTCGGGAAGAACTCTTTGACAAGGGCTTTGGCAGTTGTCATAGCAGTATTGTCTTTAAGGGGGTACGCTTCCACCCACCTTGAAAAAGCGCAAACAACAACGAGCACATACTTTAGATTGTTGCACCTTTCCATGTGAATGAAATCGAGCTGCAAAACCTCGAACGGATACGTAGGAGGCGCAAAGTGACCAGCTGGAGTTGGAGTTCCTTTACCGGGATTGTGTTTTAGGCATATCATACAGTTTCTGACCACATTTTCTGCATATTTTGGGATATTGCTATTCTGCCATACTGGGGCCAATAGCTTACATATTCCTTTCGAACTGATGTGTGCCATGCCGTGAGCCATTGTTACTCCTGCAAGTACGTATGCATTAGGTAGTAGCCATCGCTGGTGTTCCGATAATTCGACCCAACAACCATTCGCATCCAATCTACCCTTACTTTCTCTCCATTCATTCAACTCATTCTCAGTTGCCTCAGCTTGTATGCATTTTATGCTTTCAATGGTGTCCTCACACATTCCCACATCAGCAGTACATCTAGCGGGACCTGCAACATACATTCGACTCATCGTGTCCCTTGCGGTCTCTTTCGCAACCTCGTCTGCAAATGCATTCCCGCGGCCAATATCGTCTTGAATTTTCTTGTGTGCACTGCATTTCATAATGGCAACTTGTAGTGGCATGGTCAGTGACTCAAGGAGCTCATTAACTAGCTGACCATGTTGTATCTTTGCACCATGTGAGGTAAGGAAACCACGTTCACGCCATAATCTCCGAAAACTGTGAGCCACGCCAAAGGCGTATTGGCTGTCCGTGTACACATTCACTCGCTTTCCTTTTGCTAACACGCATGCTCTGGTAAGTGCAATAATTTCCGCAGCTTGTGCAGAGTTGTGGGAAATACGTGCGGTCTCTATAATGGTGTGTAATGTTGTTACAGCATATGCGGCAGTCGTATCACCATTCGGTAACTTGAAACATGAACCGTCAACCCATAAAGTATCATTGCATTCAGGAAGGGGAGTGTCCTGTAAGTCTACTCTCCCTTTTGTCTCTTCTTCTGTCCTAAAGCAGCAGTCATGTTTATCACTCTTGTCTGTTCCTGTCGGAATGGGTAATAGCGTTGCGGGATTCAGTGTATCACACCTCTTTATGTGGATGTGACTTGCTAGCAACGTCAGTTCGTAACTGGATAGTCGAGCGCTAGTAAGGTGTTGTGTCTTCGTCCTGTTTAGTAAAATGTCTACTGCGTGCGGGACCATAACGATCAGAGTATTATTCATGACTAATCCAGCGGATTGTCGAATGCAGACAGCTGCTGCGGCGGTAGCCCTCAGACAACTTGGTAGTGCCTTAGCCACAGGATCCAGAGTTGCCGAAAAATACGCGCATGGGCGCTGTCTGTTCCCAAAATGTTGTGTTAAGACTGATAATGCACAGCCTTCCTTCTCATGGACATATAATGTGAAAGGCTTACTGTAGTTGGGGTTTCCCAACACAGGGGCTGAACACAATGCATCACGCAACTTGTGAAAACTCGTCTGACAATCTTCAGACCAGGGCATAGGATTGGGCGTATCTTTACGGAGTAGTGCCAGCAAGGGTTTAGCTAGCAGTGAGAAATTCGGTATCCATTGTCTACAGTACGATGTAATGCCCAAAAAAGCTCGAACTTCTCTCTGTGTCCTTGGGGCACTTAGTTCTGCAATTGCCTGTATTCTTTCTGGTGTCAGTCTCCTTCCCTCCTTCGACAAGACGTGACCTAAGTAGGTTACTTCTTGTCGGCAAAATTGTAGTTTGGAAAGGGAGACTTTGTGCTTCATGTCACATAAGTGATGCAATAATGATAACGTAGCTTTCTTGCAAATTTCTTCAGTGTCCGCAGCGATCAGTAGATCGTCTACGTACTGAATCAGAGTTGAACCACTTTGTAGAACAATCGTGTCTAGTTGTGTTTTCAGGGCCTGACTGAATATGGATGGGCTTTCGCAGTAGCCTTGAGGAGCGCACTTGAAGCGGAAGCTTCGTCCTCCTAAATTAAATCCGAAAATATCTCTACTCTCCTCGGCAATCGGGATACTGAAGAAAGCGTTCTTCAGGTCAATCACCGAGAACCAATTTGCTGAAGCTGGAACCATTGTCAATAAAGCAGTAATGTCGGGGACGACTGGAAACTGTGGGATAACTATCTTGTTTACTTCTCTGAGGTCGATCACGAACCTATATACAGGGGGTTATGAAGGATCAGTACGTTTTAAGACGGGCAAAACCGGACTGTTACAGACATTTCCTGTCGTTTCTTCGATGACGTCTTTATCAATTAAATCATGAACAATTTTCAACAACGCTTTTTCGCATTCGCTAGATATTTTGTATTGGGGAATACGTGGCAACCTAACGTCGGCTTTCAACGTTATGACATATGGTGTTATCTCCAAACGACCTACATCATTAGAACCATTAGCCCAGAGTATATCAGGAAGTGACAATAATTCAGTTGGAATATTTTCCTTTGATAAATACATCGAAGAAATGACCTTCTTGCCTAAAGTAAGTTGTACTCCCGAGGGAGAACAGTACAAAGTCGCATATAACCTTTTTAGTAAATCCAAACCTAGCAAATTTTCACCACAACCTGTTGTCAAAATGAGGGGTGTTTCTAATTTGCATGGGCCAACAGAAAGGGATATAGGACTAGAGATCGGGTTTCTAACAGGGGCGCCAGAGAAACCTACTGAGACATTCATTTCGCCAGACAAAGGTGCGCCAGGAAGTTTCGAGTGCATGATAGAACTTTTTGTGGCACCAGTATCCAGCAGAAATGGCTCTGACACTCCTGAGGCTATTACCTCGACATAAGGTCCATTCTGATCTACCGGAACTGAGACAACTCCCTCTCTTTGTCCATGGCTGTCCTAGCAATCGTTACCCTCATTTTCGTGTTCAGCGTAATAGTCGTCAGCATAGTACTGAGCTAATTTAGACGATGAATTATTCTGTTGGTCAAAGCTATTCATGGACTTCTGAGGCGGAAAAGAAGTTGTATTCTGAGTGAAATTTCCACGGCCTCTACCTCTAGGGGCATGTTGAACACCTCTCCCCCTTACACCTTGACCACCGTTTAAACGTCGCGCAAGAGCCGGACAATTATCCTTAAAATGACCCTCTTCTTTGCAATACGCACATTGATTCGGGCCATATGTAGGACGCTGGTGGGAAAACTCGTTACCTTGCGCGTTCCTCGAATACTGCTGTCGCGGTTGATAGTCGGGCTGACTAGCCGTGCGAGGCGGATAGGCCTGCTGGAGGAGAACCTTAGTTTTCAAATCTTTCGTCTTTTTATCTGCCTTGTCTAGCTCGTCTTTACGCCTATTCTCATAGTACTGGGCTGTAGCTAAAATCTGTGCTGACGTAGAGACAGCCCAAGCACTCTCAGAGTCTTTTAGTTTATTACATAGTTCAGGGAGCAAATTATGTACGAACTTGTCCACAAACAATCTTTGGCCACCCTCGGTAGCCATATCTTGGCCACTGTGGTCGGTGAATGTTTCCTCAAATCTCGTGAAAAAGTCAGACACATTCTCATCTTTCTTTTGTTTACATGCTGATAGCTTGTCCCAATTTACTCGTACTTCATGCATTATTGTCTTCATGTACGCTATAATTCTACCGGGAAGTTCAGCTATTAACGGCTCAGGTTTAAAACCACCGACTTGTCTAGCATCTGTAGTCGCAATGTTCGCCCATGAGTCACCTAGTTCCTGATCGTGATCCGTATGATGTATCTTGCTCCATAAAGGATGTGGAACAACGTTCCCAAATAACATGTCTACATCTGCTAAATTCATTATACATGAGCTTGCAGTTTGCGATAACTCCTTATAATACCCAGTTGGGTTCTTACGAGGGTCAGGTAGTGACTGCTTGAGTGCTAATACTTCCGATCTTTTCCATGGGACATGTACCCATACACGCTGGAAATGGGGCAGAATTGGTGGATTAGCATTCGCATCACCTTCCCTCCAAACAGGAGGAACCTCTCTCATGGGGTACTGTCTCGCTCTTTTCCTACTAGACATACCACATTCAGACGATGACCCAGAGTTACCACCTGTGCTTCGATATGATAATAATACCTCAACTGCTTTGTCGACATCGGGACCTACAATCATGCCTTCCCCGAATTTAAATCGTATACTACACAACTCTCGAGAGTTGCTCTCTTGACCATTATCTTCCAAATCCTCACACAGAAAAACACACATCTGTTCAAAAACATATCTTTGCGTCGGTTCATCCCATTGACGGAAAACGTTCATGACAGACTCTACATCATATCTGGCTGTATCCAGAGCCCAATTCCGTGCTAACTTATTCAGGCATTCCCTCTCTCGATAATCAGGCATTTGGCTTTGTAACTGTCTTAGTCCCGTATTAGGGGTCGTTGTAGGCGACCGAAAAAGTGGTGAAGGAATGTTAGTAATAATGCTGGCCGTTTTATGCCAGACGGAAGGTGAAAGTGGAGGAATAACTGGTGTCAGAACAGAGTCACGCAAAGCAGAAACAGAAGCGTTCGCAGAACTAGTATCGGAAGAAATAGAAGGTGCGCTAGGCGAAGTTGTAGAAGGAACAGTAGGAGAAGTAGATGTGACTGGTGAGCCTTGAGGAGGCTGCACTAGAGAAATAGAAGCCAGCTGAAGAGTAGCTGGTGAGTGCTGTAGAGGAGCTGGTATAACAGCTACCAGAGGTGCAACTAAAGGTTGCGGAGGTGCTGTGGCATTTTGCGCATAGGGTGGTGGCGAACTCAGCAAATGCGCCATTAATGGATCTTTCTCACGCTCTTTTACTGTCTCTTGCTGAAGAGATGGTAAAACAGGATAGCATTTATCTATTGCCATTTTACGTTGCCTGTGCAACTGCTCACTTATTCGATCCTCTTCGTTGTCTTTAAATTTTATCGCGGCTTGTATTACTGAAATACCCCTTTCCCTCTTATTCTTCTTTTCTAGTTTAATTGCCTTTTGTTTGGCCTCTTTACGCCATAAGCGGAAAGAGTCAAACATCGCCGGTCGGGCTTTCTTTTTGAACAGTTTGACCTCTAGGTTATCTAGAATTTCTGAGTCGAAACTACCATATTGGGGCCATTTTAAAAGACTATCTTTACGGGTGTATTTTATCCACACTTCATTATATGTGATAGGACCTACGCCATGTTTTACATAGAGCTCATACGTTGGAGTTCCAATTGGAGGAACCGGACACGAATCCTCTAATCGGGAGTCTCTATTATAACCAAGACAAAACAAGTTTCCAAGTCTGCTAAAACCAGGCATCTTCGCTCACTAGTCTAGCTTCAAACTTCAAAGGTTTATCTATTATGATATTTCTCGTGAAAACACGAGTCCTTCGGCTTTGGGGCTTCCAAGTGCTAAATTAAGTCGTATCTCCAGGATACCAAAAACTAAGGACAAACTAAGGAGTGGGAGACGCTCCACTTATACTTAACTGAAGTATTTGAAGATCGGTGACGTCGCTAGAAGACTCGTCTATCGTTTCGCTCTACCAAGGATCACTGGGTCCAAAACAAGGCGATAGTCAGGGCAGCAGTCCTTCGTAGCCGTCGGGACGCGGGGAACCTCGCAGCAAAGACCTTCGGAACCACGTCGACATACAGGGGTCGCTGAAGTGGCTGGCCGTCCTCCGGAATTTTCACACGAAGCTCCTCACGAACATCTGGCTTGGACCGTCGCTGCTTGATATCGCCCCGAGTTGGGCGCCAATTGAGGTGCCGGGTTTTTAGGAACCCGGTGGTGCCAGGGGATAACACCCGATGACCTCTGAGTTCTCCCTTGTTCCGGACCACAGAAACAATGAGTCTTCTAGTCGCAGTCAGAGATCAAGTTTTATTGGTAGCTACCAAGTAACACGTGTCCTAGAAGCATGACAAACACGGGTCATGTATTCTCAGGAGACTGTACGTGTTCGTTTTTACAGAACCAGTCTTCTCCTTTCATACAGAAATAATGGCTTCAAGCAAGAATTCTTGAGTTTATGATATGGCTGTAAACATATTTCTGTAATAATACAAAGTGCGGCGTCACGTAAGCAAACCCACATTTTAGATGTCCAGTTTGTGACAGATTACCCAGCAAGATCCGGGACTCCCATCAGATATCGATGAAACACCAATAAAGGCAGGTACCACCCAGTCATAAAACTGGCCATAAAGAAGAAGTGTGGGCAGGTGCATGTTTGTAGAAAGCATGTTCTGTATGGGGTGAATGGTTTGTGGAATGTTATGTGTCGATAGTATCGTATTCGGCCACTGGGCAGGGAGCCGCCCAAACAGGTTTGGCTTAAGGCAATGGAGTCAGTTTGGACAGGTCAGGGGGAAGTCAGGGAAGGTGGACGTGTCCTTTTGGATCAAGCTCGACCTTTAATTGACTTAACATGAGGGCAAGACGTAAGATGGATGCCGTTCACAAAATGGAGTCTAAGGGATTGGGACGGAAACTACGATTTAGGGGTGTTGGCTACCCTCGATTGTCACGCAAATACATAGGAATGATGTCCTAATCATTATCGGTTCACGGACACTAAATTCGTCATGGTACGTTGATATTTTGTGGATTATTGGACCTCGATATTGGGATAACATTAGGGTCCAGATTTTCAGAACCACAGACCCAGAGGAGCGGGTCAGGTCTCGCTCTCCTAGACGAGAAGTGCGTCCGAAACGATCCGAAGAGAGGAGGCACAGTGTCCACCGTAGACGTCGACGAACTCCGTCTACTTCCTCTACCTCTTCTACCAGGTCTTCCAAGAGGGACTACTCCCCTACGTTGACGGACAGTCCTACATCCGATCCTCCCCAGTGGATGACATTGGCACGTATCTGGACGTCTTGCAAAGAGGAGCTCAGAAGCTGAACATTGAAATGTCTGTCCCTCAGGTTACCACGACAGTCATTTTTGAGACTTTACACAAAAAGGCGATCACCCGTCCTCTACTGCCATTAGTTCCGGGGATTATAGATCCTGTCAAGGAGGTATTCCTAACTCCGGCGGCTATCAGAGCGGTGCCAGCCCGCATCCAAAAGAAATACAAACCGGCCTCTTCTGACCCGGTTTTTGTAAGATCGGACCCGCCAGCAGACTCTGTTATTGTGGCGGCGGCGAGGAAGACACACGCAGTGGCAGGTTCTTCTTCCGTCCCCCCAGACAAGGACAGCAAGACGCAAGACTCCTGGGGTCGCAAAGTTTGCAACTCAGCTGCGTCGACTCTTAAGGTTTCTAGTGCGGCTGCACTTCTGGGTCGGTACGACAGAGCCTTATGGGACTCTATGGAAAGGTTCAAAGCCAAGCTGCCAAAAGAAGACCAGCAGGACTTTGAAGAGACCGTGACTGAAGGATGTCTGGTGGCGAATCAGATGATAAGCACGGCTGCGGATGGTGCTGTCCTGTCGGCGCATTCCTATTCTCATGGGGTTTGTGCCAGGAGATCGGCATGGTTGCGCTTGACAGGCCTGAAGCCGGATGCTCAACATCGCATCCTTAATCTCCCCTTTTCGGGTTCCGCTCTTTTCGGTGAGCATGCGGACGAAGAAATGACCCGAATGAAGACGGAACTGGACACAGTGAAAGCGGTGGGCTTGGAAAAGAAGAAAGAGTTCAAGCGTCGTTTCAAGCCCAACAGGGGGAGAGGGGCTCAACAGAGGGTTCAAACCCCTCAATGGTCCCAAAGTAAAGCCCAAGGAAAACCCCAGTTTCGAGGTAAACCTGGCAGAGGTAGAGGAGGTCATCAACAATCCTCTACCACTACAAGAGGAGGAAAAGCCTGATCAGTGGCTTCCTCTGGCGCCGTTGCCCACTCCAGTGGGAGGAAGTGCTTCACAACACCTGGCAGAGTGGGTCAGCATCACCAAGGATCAGTGGGTGCTGAATATACTGCGCAATGGATACAAACTACGTTTCCTTGCTCCTCCAAAGAACATACCTCCAAAGAGCGCTTCCCCTCACCAACTAAGCTTGCTCCGAAGAGAGGTAACAGTCCTACTACAAAAGCGAGCGATAGAGGAGGTTCCTCTCGCTCAAAGAGGAAAGGGAGTTTACTCCAGGTACTTTCTTGTCCCCAAAAAAGATCAGGAGGACAAGTTCAGACCAATACTCGATCTACGACTTCTAAACAAGATCATCATCAGAGAAAAGTTCCGCATGCTGGCTCTTCACCAAATATGCCCACATCTTCAAGTCGGAGATTGGATGTGTTCGGTGGACTTGCAAGATGCGTACTTTCACATCCCAATTGCACAACAACATCGCAAGTACTTGAGGTTTGTCGTAGGGAACAAACACTTTCAGTACACGGTGCTACCCTTCGGTCTCAAGTCCGCACCACGAGTCTTCACCAAATGCATGGCGGTGGTGGCGGCTTTTCTGCACAAGAAGGGACTCTTCCTATACCCATACTTGGACGACTGGCTCCTAAAAGGTCCGTCTACAGTGCGGGTAAAGCACGATCTACATCTGTGTCTTCTCCAATTGCACAAGCTCGGTCTCCATGTGAATCTGGAGAAGTCAGTCCAGCGGCCTACACAGTCGATTCACTACCTAGGCTCCGTTCTGGACACAAAAGTGGGAAAAGCGTTTCCTTCAGAGGAGAGACTTTTTTCCCTGAACCAGAAATGTGGAACTCTGATAGACTCTCGGCTTCCAAAAGCCCGACAAGTCGCATCCCTGCTGGGTTCCATGGCATCCTGCATCTTTCTCATCCCAAACGCAAGGCTGAGAATGCGGCCTCTACAGCAGGCCCTGGAGGATCAATGGGACCAGGCGACAGGACTTTGGGAGGATCGCATCAAGCTCTCCCAAGCGACGAAAGACGCCATCAAAAGGTGGACACGGAGAAAGAATCTGCTGGTGGGGGTTCGGTTTCACCAGCCTCTTCCAAACCAGTCGATAGTGACGGATGCCTCTCTACAAGGTTGGGTAGCGCATATGGGTCCGCTTCAGATTCAAGGCCTGTGGTCTGCGCAGGAGCAGACATACCACATCAATATGCTGGAACTCAGAGCGGTATTCCTGGCTCACAAAGCGTTTTTACCAGCGATAGAGTCCAACTCAGTCCTAGTTCAGACGGACAACACGACCACCATGTTCTATCTGAACAAACAAGGAGGCACAAGATCTCGCCCTCTGTCTCGAGAGGCTCAGGCAATCTGGCATTGGCTCCTCTCTCGAGGCCTCACGATAGTGGCGGTGCACCTGCCAGGCGAGTTGAACGTAAAAGCAGACGCACTCAGCAGGCACTTCGAAGATCAGCCAGACTGGGTGCTAAACGACGATGTGGTGGAAGAGCTTTTTCGTTGCTGGGGTCGTACAGCCATAGATTTGTTTGCAGATGACGAAAACTCAAAATGCCACGCCTTCGCGTCCAGGTTCCACCGGCCAGGGACTCAGGGGAATGCTCTGCGGATGGATTGGTCAGGGACGTTCGCTTACGCGTTTCCTCCCCTGGCTCTGATTCCGAGAGTAGTTTCCAAGCTCTGCAGGTCGAGCATGGAAATGATCCTGATAGCTCCGGATTGGCCGCGGCAGTGGTGGTACCCGGACCTTCTACATCTGTCTGTGTGTCCACACAGACGACTCCCTTGCAGGCCGGACCTGTTGAGCAAAATGAACGGGAGGATAATGCATCCCAACCTCCCATCATTGAACCTAACAGCATGGCTCCTGAGGTCCTGCAATATGGACATTTGAACTTGCCTCCTGAGTGCATGAACATTTTAAAGGAGGCTAAGAGACCTTCCACAAGAACGTCCTATGCGTTTAAGTGGAAGCGGTTTTTCCTATGGTGTAGGGATCATCACCTTGATCCGACTACAGGACAGGAGGACGTCATCTTGCCATACCTCCTTTCCCTAGCTACTGCTGGTTTGAAATACGCTTCTATTAGGGTGCATTTGTCAGCCATAGTAGCATACAGAAAATCTCCAGATCAGGTTTCTTTCTTTCAGGTTCCAGTGGTTAAGGACTTCCTCCAGGGGTTGAAGAAAGTGTATCCCCCTGTGCGAAATCCTTCTCCTCCATGGGAATTAAACCTGGTGCTATCCAGGTTAATGTCACCACCTTTTGAGCCCATCCACAAGGCCTCTTTGCAACATCTCTCTTGGAAGGCGGCCTTTTTGGTGGCGATTACCTCTGCTCGCAGAGTCAGCGAGATTCAAGCTCTCAGTGCGAAAGAACCATACACTATCTTTCATCACAATAGGGTAGTCCTAAGGGCTCATCCAGCTTTCCTACCTAAAGTCATCTCTGATTTTCATATAAATCAGTCCATTTCCCTCCCTTCATTTTTTCCAAATCCTACGACCCCAGCCGAGCGGTCACTTCACTCCTTAGATCTTAAAAGAGTGCTCAAGTTCTATTTGGAAATGACCAAAGTGATTAGGAAAACGGATCAACTGTTTGTGAACTATGGTTCAATGCGAACAGGTTTTCCAGCGGCCAAGAGGTCCATCGCAAGATGGATTGTCTCTTGCATTAAATTGGCTTATCAGCTTGCAGGCAAGCCTTTGTTGCAGTCACCCAAAGCGCATTCCACTAGAGGGAAGGCCGCTACAGTAGCCTTCTTGCACGACATTCCAATGTCGGAGATATGCAAGGCTGCGATTTGGAAATCAGTTCATACCTTTACGAGACATTACTGTCTCGAGTCTGATTCCAGGGCCGATACTCAAGTAGGACAAGCCTCTTTGAGGAATCTATTTGGGTAGCCTACGGCCTGTACAAGCTTAGTGAATACTAGGCTTAATATGGTTTATTACTGTATTGTTACTCCTTTGCCCGCAGGGAGATGAGGTGAGGCTCGCTATTCTATTCTAATGCTTATGACTATTGATGAGGATCCCCTGGAAGAGAAGGATTAGTTACTTACCTGTAATCCTAGTTCTCTTCCAGGGGTATCCTCATCAAAGTCATAAGCAACCCTCCCGCCTCCCCGGGCAAAGGACATTCTTTAATAAGGAGATATGGTTAACCTATTTGTTATTGGGTTTATTTTCAGTCTCCGAAAAGAACAACTGACCTAACTGTCACCCCTGAGGCATGATGGGATACTGGGGGTCATGAGTGCCTTAAAGGCACGGTGTCAGTTTATTGCTATGTAGCTACAGGTTAGCTTTTCAGTCTTTTTAGACTGTGTGTTTGCAATGCAGCCTGGGAGCTTTCTATGCTTTCAGTGAGTTATAAGAATTTCTACTGCTTTCTGAGCATTAAAACAGTTTCTAAAACAAACTTTGTGTTGTTTCTCATGTTTCTAATGCTTATTATTATTACATGTATGGTGGAAATTCTACACAGCATATTTCAGCTCTGTTTTTATTGGCTGCTATTGCATGTTATATATATATATATGTATTTATATATATATGAGTATATATATGTGGGGCACATATAATATAGTGTTTCCGGGGTCCCGCACATGGGCGGGAATATTCTAATGCTTATGACTTTGATGAGGATACCCCTGGAAGAGAACTAGGATTACAGGTAAGGAACTAATCCTTCTTGTCGATGCGCATAACAATTTCTTTCAGCGTGAGGATTTGTTTAACGTTAATGTTTTTTTCATCTTTATCAAATGCACAGCTGATGGCGTCGCACAGGGCCCTTCTCATCCACTACCTCTTGTTTATACTGAAATATTGGTAGAACATTCTGAACTAATAATGGTACTATGCAGCTCATTATATTCTCTCACCTGAAATATGCTCCCCATCGTATACAAATCCTCCCACACATAAAAAGTGTGATAGCCCATTGGCATTGAGGGAGATTATTGTAAGTGTTATGTGTAGGCTTATTGGGAACTAAGGATTGTGATTTTGATGAATCTGGTCTCTGACATAGAATGAGGTAGTGTTAACAAGAAAATGCCAGTCTGAGAACAAATAGACATATAGGGAAACTTAACAAATAGGTTTTGGTGGTGCTATACAGTGCACTGTGGCAAGGATTTGTGCAGTGTATAGTTTGTTGTTTGTCAAACAATTTTCCAGAAGACGATTAGACGATGAAAGCACAAGATCAAACAGGATGTTGGGGAAGGGTGTAAATGTATTAGGATTCTTAAGATCAGTATTTGGTGTTGTGAGTAAGGGGTTAGAGGCTGGATCACTGGATTTGGTTCTGGTGAAAGTTGTGTCTTTATCTGGCAAGCCAACTTGAGTCTGCTATGTCTCTCTGAGCTTGGCGCATTGTAAATGCTTCAAGAAGGATGGCAGTCTCAGAGGGAGAATGGGAAAGGGGTGTTGAATTCTGTATTGATCTCCTTGCTTCCAGTGGATTGTATAGAGGAGAAGGTGTGTGGAGTTTGGTGGGAATGGGAGTGGCAAAAGAAAACGCTCATAGTCTCTGAGGCAAAGGGTTCACTGTTGTAAACCTGTACAAGTGTGGACGTGGCAAAGTGTGATCATGTAAATATGTGGATTGTGTGACTGTAATAAATTGGGTTACTGGTTGAGGGGGTTAAACCCCTACTCAAGCAGCAATAACAATCCTTGTCAGGGTGAAGTCACAGGCAAACCCTAAATTAACTTGTGCTCAACCCTCTGATTTCTTGGCACAAAGCAGTCAGGCTTAACTTAAAGGCAATGTGTAAAGTATTTATGTAGCACTTAAAACAGTAATAATGTGAAAACACAGCACAATAAGAATCCCACACCAAATTAGAAAAACAGAGTACATTTTCATGAATAGAACCAGACCAAAACAACAAAAATCTAATCAGTATGACTTTCAGTGAATATAGCGCCAAAAAGCACAACACTCCAACTCCGGTTATCTGGTCATGCCGGACCAGGTTAGCATCACAATTTCATTCCAACTGAGATGGAGCTCAGGCCACTTACAGCGACCTAGTTAAGCCCGCTGAGCTCAGTACTTTAATCCTGGTTGAGAAGAGATGTGGAGTTCAGTGTTGAGGATGTATTGCACAGCAGAGGCGATCCGAGGTACGGGCAAGGAAATGCATTGCGCCTCGGCGGTTCTGGGTAGCTGCGAAGTGAAACTCAATGTTTTTGGGTGGAGGTGCGTCATGCAGCAGCGGTTCCAACAGGCTGTGTTGGATGATGTGATGTCCTTGCGTGGAGATGTATTGTGCAGCTGGGGTTCTGATGGGCTGCTGCATGCGATGCAAGTCCTTGCATCGTGGAAGTCCACACAGCAGGGGCGATGCGTCGTTTCCAAGAGCGTTACATGGAAAAGCAAACGCGATTCACCAGTTATGCGGGAGATGTGCTGCGCTACTGAGGAGATGTGTCTGTTCTGCTGAATCCATAAATGGGCTGGCAAAGGACCTTCATGCCGACTTCCAAGGATCCAGGACTGGTGTGGCGCTACTTGGGTGGGCAGGACTCATAGATGGCAGAGTACTGGTGCTGGACTCAAGATGGTTGGAAACTTGTCTGTTCCTGAGGCTTTTGATCAGGAAGGCAAGCCACCTAGCTCTTGGAGTCTCTCTGGGGTCCTTGGTGTAGAGATGCCGGACCAGTCCTTCTCACCCAGGCAAGAGAACCGCAGAGCGGTATGTCAGCACAGCAGTGCAGCAGTCCTTTATGGCAGCAGTCCAGGAGAGTAGCATTCCTTTCAGCAGCGTAGCAGTCCTTCTTCCTGGCAGAGTGTACAGGTCCAGAAGTGTACTGAAGAGTTGGACCTAAGTGTCCAATATTTGTACAACGTGGCCACTTTGAAGCAGAGGAAGCTTCTAGGGGTTTGCATTCCCTTCCTGTCTGACCTCCGAGATCATCTGTCAGCCTTGGGCGTACGACTGGATGAGAAACATCGACTGAAGCTGAACTCGGACAAGACTCGGTTCCACCCCCTCGGCCTTGGACGACTTGTGATGGCCGACGGTGCTAGGAGCACCCCCTACACCCATCGACCCATCACAAAACCTTGGGTTCATCCTCGTCTCCACCCTCTCCATGACGAAGCAGGTCAACGCCGTCTCCTCCTCCTGCTTCAACACCCTCCTCAAGTGGATCCCCACCGAAACTAGAAGGACGGTCACGCAGGCCCTCGTCAGCAGTAGACTGGACTATGGCAACGCACTCTACGCAGGAGCCCCAGCCAAACTCCTGAAACGGCTCCAACGCATCCAGAAAGCCACTGCCCGCCTGATCCTCGACGTCCCCCACCGCAGCCACATCACACCCCACTTGAGAGACCTGCACTGGCTCTCCATCAACAAGAGGATAACCTTCAAGCTCCTCACCCAAGGCACTCCACCACACCGGACCAGCGTACCTCAACAGCCGACTCAGCCTCTACACACCCACCTGCCAGCTCCCCTCCACAGACCACACCCTCGCCATCATCCCCCGCATCCGAAGAGTGACAGTCGGCGGCAGATCATTCTCCCACCTCGCCGCTAAGACGTGGAACACCCTCCCCATCCGCCTACGGCAGACCAAAGAACTCCTAACCTTCAGGAGACTCCTCAAAACCTGGCTCTTCGAACAGTAGCAGCGTTCCCCCCCCTCACCCAGCGCCTTGAGACCCTCACGGGTAGGTAGTACTCTTTACAAATGCTATTGATTGATTGTCCTGACCCTAGCTTGTCGGGGGTCACAAAAGACTAGTTATAAACCCTTTGGGAGAGTGCTTAGGCAGAGCCTTTGTGATGTACAAGTGTGTTAGATGACAGCTCATTTCCCTCATTAACTCAGAGTGCCTGTCCTGCCAACACCTAGCTTTCCTTTGTCTCACTGTATCAGAGCAATACACTAGGACTAACTGCCGGTTACACCAAGTCAAGTGATCCAGGATTAGTTTGCAGGTATTAAACCGTTAGGACCAAAATATTACAACTTTTTAAATTTTCAGAACTCTGACTAAAAAGCCGACTTTACCATTAAAGAGGGCTTTTAATGACATTTCCTAAGACACTAAACTGAACCTATCTACCTGCTCCCAATGGAAGTTCAAGCTTATTAAATGTAATAAGAACACTCCAATGTTATCCTAAAGGAGAGACCGGCCTTGCTGTAGTGAAAAACAAATCCAAGAATTTTTCACTACCAGGAAATGTTGAACCTAAAAGTACATGTCTACCTTTTTAGCTAAACTGCACCCTGCCCTCTGGGCTGTTCAGGGCCTACCCTAGGGGTGGCTAATATGTATTAAAAATGAAGGTGTGGGGCTGGTACAAGGTTTTATACCCAGGTTGAATTGGCTGTCTAAAACCATACACACAGGCTGGAATGGTAAGCCTGAAACGGGTTTTAATGGCTACTTAATGTGGGTGTACAGTGAGTGTTGCAGCCCCACTAGTAGCAATTAATGTACAGGTCCCGAGTACATGTACTCCCATTTACTGGGGACTTATAAGTAAATTAAATGTGCCAATTGTGTGTAACCCAATTCTACCATGTATCAGGGGCTGCCTTGGGGGAAATTGGACCCTTGCCGCCAGCAATATAATCGGACCTTCCCTGCCTCACCTGGGGAAAGCTTGTTTTACCGCTGGTCCCTGCCTTCTGTCTCCCCCTGCTGTCGCAGCCTGTGACATCCCGGGGCGGCCGCCGAGCGGGGGAGACTACGACCCCCAGTGTCCTTTGCGGCAGGAAGCCGCCTGATCCCGTTTCCGCGCCTGGAGGCGCCTTAAATTCAATCAGCAGCCCCTGTGGAGCGGGCTGCCTTGGGGGAAATTGGACCCTGGCCGCCAGCAATATAATCGGACCTTCCCTGCCTCACCTGGAGAAAGCTTGTTTTACCGCTAGTCCCTGCCTTCTGTCTCCCCCCGCTGTCGCAGCCTGTGACATCCCGGCGCGGCCGCCGAGCGGGGGAGACTATGACCCCCAGTGTCCTTTGCGGCAGGAAGCCGCCTGATCCCGTTTCCGCACCTGGAGGCGCCTTAAATTCAATCAGCTGCCCCGCGTCGCGGGACGTGTGCGGGACGTGCGCCGGGCTAAGCCCGGGCAAAGGGCGGGCCCTCGGAGGCCAGAGGAGTACGGGACGGGCCACTCCCCTTGGTTCCTCGACTAGTGGAGGTATATCGATTAGAACTATACATTGACTCTCTTTGGACAGTTCATTCACCCCTTAAAGCCACCATCATCACTTATATAGTACCACACGGTATCATGACACGAAAGGGGACTAATAAGAAATCTCCCTCGCAGCGCAACCCAGGCCAGGGGACCATACATTTTATGGTGACTAGTAGAACATTGCCCATCTCTAGTGAAGCTGAGAATGACCCGCACCAATCCATAGATACTAGGCAATCTCCCCCACTGATTCCTGATAGTCCGCAGAACTTGCCTTTTTGGGAGGAAATAAACGCCTTGTGTGGCACTAAGTATGCCCTAGTGGTATCACCAACCCCCGTAAAAGGCATCAGAACCACTACCCCAATTAGGAAACCTTGTGACTCATTCTTACCTTCTCAAAAACTCAATACCCAAGGTATTGCATTGTCTCAGGGTCCAAACGCTAAAAGGAAGCATGACGGGACTAATGACAGTGGGAAGCATCCGAAAATACTAAAACTGTGTACTGGTCCGACATCGCCAGTCACTAACCCCACCTTAACTATGGCGGAGGCTGGAAAATGTGACGACAAAATATCCTCTCCCCGTCTCCCTTTATTTTCTCATTTAGAGCTATTGTTAAATTCTATCGTATTACCATTGGTAGAAAAAATTAACGCCCTGGGTGATAGATTAACAGGTATTGAGAAAATCATTCAAGCCAACTCTCCACCAACTTCTAAAGAGCTGTCTAGTGGGGGAAGAGCCCCTCAGCTAACTACCTTAAGAAAAGAGAAAACCACTAAAATCAACTCTCCGTCCACTTCAAAAAAGGTAATACCTAACGGTTCTGACCTATTTATTGCCCCCAATGCTCCTCTGCCTGTTAACATAAGTAAATACGCCCAAACCCCTCCACAATTCTCAAACAAAACCGCTACAACTGCCCCTAAAGTCGCCCCTAAATCTGGGTTTACTAAGTATACTGCTGCCAGAGTGGACCCAAATAGAGCAGCATCCATACACTTACCCCCAGAAGCCGCCCCATTTGTTCTCGTTCTCTCAGGAATACCGGCACCCTCCCACGGGAAACCCGAAAGACGCCAGGAACTTTTAAATAAGGTCATATTCTGGCTATCCAAAAATAGACCACTCACACCCAATCACGACGGTGGAATCCTGTGTGTTAGAAGGGTGGGTTGGATAGGGTCTTTAACTAAAGACATCAGCGGGGACCTGGTTCTAGTGAAAGTCAGAAATAGGAACATTGTCCCCTATCTACGATCCAACTAGCCCCAAAAAGGAGACGGCCCCATATCTGTGTGGGACTTACATGACTTCTACCCAAGTACCCCATATATCCCGCCAATAAGATCAAAGGCAGATAATACCTATCTGCTGGGAAGTGGTTCTCATGCTGTCAGTGGTAGTAACTTTTTTGCATCTAAGAGACTAGATCCACGGTATAATAACTGTAACTGCTGATGAAATTGTATAAAGGGACAGTCTCATGTATTAGCCAAGTTGGTAACCCAGTTTCAAACACAGCACGTTTTTAAATTTGGAAAGTACCTCAAAAGTTTGGGCACATGTTTTTTTTAACTTGTAGTTCTCTTAACCTGTAGATATTTGACCGTATTGTATCACTGTCTATATGTTTTTGCCTTTTTAATTATGATGTCTTTTATTTGTACGCTTTTATGATTTTTTGAAACAAAATCGAATAAAGCATTATCAATTCTCACCATGTATCAAAGAAAGAGCACAAGCACTTGAGCACTGGTTAGCAGTGGTAAAGTGTGCAGAGTCCTGAAAAATAAACAGAAATTGGTTCAGAAACCAGGTGGTGAAGGCAAAAGGTTTAGGGATGACCATGCAGAAAGGGCCCAGTCCAACAATGACCATCAAAGGTGATTGGCCATTTTTCTTGATATGTTGTAATGCCTTTCTGCTTTAGGTGTAAGAGGAAACAAACAATGATTAGTCAAGGTTGATGTGATCTAGCTGGGTCTTTTGGTTTGATCTGCTGTGCACAATAGAATTCCAAGGATTGGGAGAATTCAGTGTTCATCAAGCGATTCGGAGTTCATCAAGCGAACATCCTCCGGGATGTAGTGAGGGAGGCTTGGGAAACTCTCCTACTGTTCGTGCCTTCTTGTTCACCTCTCCGGGGCTCCACGTATCTCAGTTTTACTTCCCAGGCAGAACCATGAACCAGACAGGCTCCTCCTCCAAAGGTCGACAACTGCAGTGACAAGGGCTGTGGGTGAAATAAAAATAGGTGCCCCTCTTGTTTGGGGACTGTCATGTGCTTTAGGCTAAAAGCAGATGGGGGGAGGTGGAGGTCACAGTTCAGTTCAATAACTCCGTTTTTTGTGAATTTCCAGCCCTCTGTCATCTTCAGCGTCTACACCTTTGCTCCATGTCTGAGGGATAGAGAGCAGGGGCGCAGTAGGGATCCTTCTCCATATCACCCTCCAGTGCAGACGTTTAAGGTGAAGCTTAAAATCAGAATTTGTAGGAATTCTGCATTACTTCCTTTTCTTTTCCAACCAAGTGACCAGTTTGGCTTTCAAGACAGGCGCACTGACTTTCAAACAACCTAGGGTAGGATGCAAAAATTCTGTCCTAGATCCAGCGCATTGATAGTTCAGAGTAAGTTGAACCTTGTGGAACGTGAGATCAGCTCGTTGTGTTTGGATTGTTTACAGTTAATGACAACAGTAATCATGATAGCATGTTTTATATAGCCATAATACCGCAGATGTGCTTTTTCTTAGTTCTGGATAACCTTGTGGATTTCACCGAGATGAAAACCAAATGGAATGACAGACCTCTTTCCCTTTTTTTACCTCGAAGAAATTCCAACATCTAGAATGAATTCTACCGCACACAGCTGCAGGTGTCTCTGGGAGCCAATATCATTGGCTGGGCAACGGAGGACTGGATATTTCTGGGGCTGGACAGACTAGGCATATCTTCATGGCTGCAGGGTTAGGGTCTGTGGGCAGCAGCAGAGCCTGGCCCCCAGCTAACCCCAGCAACAGCCTGAGCAGACAATTGTCCCCCCACCAACGAAGAGGCTGAAGTCCCCGCCTCCCCCACACACTCACCCGGCCTCACCCCGCCCTCGTACTGTCACACTGAGATTTTACATCTTCACTGATGAGGCAGGAAACATTTTCAGACTTTTTCCTAGAATGGAGATGAAATGCTTGAATTCTGTATTTCCGGGTACCTGCAATAATTCCCATTCCACGGGGAACACTCGAGATTGCCGGAATGTGGCCTGGGAGTCCTGGTGGCAGTTGGAGGTTCCTACCTCCTGGTGTCCCTCTCCGATCTCCAACAATCTCGTAATCGGGGCCTATGAGTTCTGTGGGCAGAGACTAAGATTCAAAACTCTACACCACTTGTTAAAGTTTGACCCATACTGAAGCTAAATAAACCCTTTGCAGTTGAATTAGATGACAATCAAAGCAGTATTAAAAGTATGTGGTTTTCCATTGTTTTTTTTTCTAATTTTTTGCAGCAAGACCTGTGCACCTTCTTGATCTCCAGGGCCTGCAAGAATTCTACTTTGGCCAACTATTTATACTGGTAAGTTGGAAACCCATGTGGGAATAGCCTGGGATTTAATCGTGATAGCTAAAATAATACACCTGTGAACTATGGCCTTGTCATCGTGCGACTGGTACTGTAAGGCAAAAACATGTCCGCTGTGGCCATTCTTGAAGCTTGGAAAGAAAGTATAGAAATAAGAATATACCAGCCAAGTTGAACTACATTACGCAGTTTTTGAGGCTATATAATTCCGGTTATATGATGTTACAACGCATTCCGTTGCAACGCATGCCTTTTCCACGCATGCGTTACAACGGAATGCCATTACCACGCATATGGTTTACCACGAAAATGCCTTTACCACGCATAGTTTAACAACGTTTTTCGTTGTTTAACTATGCATGATATCGGCATTTTCATGTTAAACCGACTGCATGATTGATTATGTAGTTGAAATCTATATATATATATGTTTTTTTAATTAAGCCTAACCAAATAAATTATTATAATTAAAAAATATACTTACATTTTCTTTCAACGGTATTCTCCTTCTTCTAACTCTTTAAGTGGTCCTTTCTCTATTTTTAATGCAGTACGTAGACGCACGTACGTAATCACGTCTGTTAGGGAGGCTCTTTCCACGAAGGACAGAGGCACAGAAGAGCGTGTTTTAGGTAATTTTTTTTTTTTAAACCCTCTCGTTTGTTTGTTTTTTGGGGGGAGACCCCCCCAGCCCCACCTATTGTTTTTCGACCTTTAACTCACATTCCTTTACTACGTATTTCGTAGTAAAGGAATGCGTGGTAAAGGTTATAGTGGTAACCACGCATGCGTTGTAAAGCATGCGTGGTTAGTGCATTCGTGGAAACGGCTTCGTTGTAGAGGCTGTTTCCCTATAATTCCTCTTTCAAAGGCTTCATTTATTCCTCATCTGCCTACTAATTACCGAAAGGGTTAGTTGATTCTATTACAGGACCGGAGGCTTCAGATTATGCTTCTCAATCTTTACTGCATAAAACACAGCAGCCAATGAAAATGTATATTTTCAGTAAACATTAACCACAAAACTTCATTACCCATGAACACCCATGAGTATAGGCACGCCCCCACAGTCCATAAGAACCCCTTGCGTGCTCCCATCATCCTCTTTCTTTGCTGCTCACAAGCCAGAGTTAAGTGCACCTTCCCTGTTCCCTCACTCTGCTTGTTGGTCTGGGGGTGCTGTGGGAGATTATTGTGTTGTTGATGTTTATTAAGGTTGTTTTGAGATTGCTGCGGCTCAGTCCGCGCCCTGATTGAGGACATTGGTGTTTATTCTGGTTTGGTACATTTTGGGCATTATTTCTGGTAATTGCTATAACGCGCGTAGGGTTCTCTCACCTCGCGGTACATGTGGGGCCGTCTCGACACTGGGGCAGCTTCCGCTGGGGAGCGCACGCGTTTTAGCGCGTTTATCACGGTCTTTGACCGGCGAGGGGCCGCCGCGTCTCCCAGAGGGGCCCGTTACCGGCAGCCTGAGGGCGTGCAGGAGCTCCCTCATACGCCCTGCGTTCAGGCCGGGTGGCTCACGGCCGACGCGCGCGCCCAAAAATGCTGACCATTTGGGCTTCTTTTTAGTAGGATTTGGTAGCGTTTTGGGCGGCGCGCCTCAGCACGTCTCCAAGGCTGACAGGAACGCGCGTTTTGCGCGTTTGCACACACCGGCTTGCCTCTCGTCAATCCCCCGCTTCTGGTGGTGTAAAAACGAGGTCCTGAGTGGGCACACGCTCGGTGTATTTTGGACCTGGGTCATTGGCCCTATTGATTACAGCGTTGCTGAGGGGGTTTGGGTACAGTTTGACTTCTATATTGCTTGTGTGCAGTGGGCTGACCCCCCCCACCACCCCCAGTTCTGCCAGGGTTATTCCCTTGTGACTAGCAGTGTGGCACCATGGAAAATTGGGCTAAGTACCCAGATGAAGAACAGGCAGAAGGGGAGGATACATCAGAAGGGCAGCAGGAGGCTGTCCTAGAAGATAATATTGTAGAAGCCCTGGATGCCTCGGTCCAGGCTTCCGTGAATAGAGCCATGGACACGAAGGTCCCTCAGACTGTGCAGCAGGCACTAGCAGTGGCCCTGCGCCCCATTAAAAAACAATTAGAGGGTTTTGCTAAGCGCCACGGCTACGGCAAACACAAGAAACAAAAGCGGCCTAAACCCTCTACCTCGACAGCAGTTTCGGATGACCGCCATCTCTGGCCTCACGCTCAGTCCATGGCTTCCTTGCAGGATCGGGACGCTCCTACTCAGCCACGATCTGGTGGCAAGGCGAAGAGTAAGCGCCAAATAGTAGTGGACACGGATTTCACCACCTCCTACACTGATTCTAGTACAGGCACTGATTCATCGGAGGAGCAGCCTCCGCCCCCTAAGAAGGCTAAGTTGGCTCCCGCGGCCGCGGGGGACAAGGCACCCAAGGCTTTTCATTTTGACCCTTCGGACATAATTCACCCTCGGTCTTCGGACTGGGTCCCGCCAGCGGAGGTTTCGGAGTATATTCATGATCACCTCCGGAAGAGTTTCACGAGAGAGGTACGCAACCGGCTGAGGGATGAGTGCCCGCGTCCAGAGATACCGGACAATGTCGCAGACACTCCGGAGATTGACGCCAGTATGTTGACCTTTTTGAAAAAGTTTTCTAAAGACCCCAAAAGGGGGCTTGACAGGGCCTGGCGGGGCTGTCAAGACAAGATGCTTGATGTTATTGGCCCCCTGGCCAAGATCTTAGAAATGGCCCTTGCGGCCAAGGAAGGGGCAACACCGGTGGATCCGGACATCTTGGCTGAATGGACTCAGCGCGCGATTTGCTTTCTAGGCAACGCAAATTGCGCCGTCTCTTCGGAGAGGCACAAGTCCTTGCTGCTTCGAATGGACAGTAATTTAACAGAACTTGCGGAGGCGGAACCAGGTCCCCTGGCTGGGGGCTGTCTCTTCAGGGACCGTTTCATTAAAGATGTCACCAAGTATGTTGGTACCTTCACCGCGTTGGACAAGGCCCAGAGCGGTATCAAGCGAGCACTCACACAGGGTGTTTTCAACAGGGCCGGGCGAGGCGGGGGTCGCTCGTCAGGCCGAGGCTTCCAGAGAGGCTCCCAGAGAGGTGATTTTGGACGAGGCCGGGGCGAGTGGGATTCGACCCGCGGCGGCACCTTCTATCCTTCTCGGAAAGGCTTCAACAGAGGACGTTTCCAGTCGGGAAACAACAGGGCGAGTTTCAAGGCCCATCAAAGTTCCGGTGAGTGTCACGAACTTATCTCTTCTTCCTTTGGGGGGTCGCACGCAGCATTGTCTTCTGCACTGGCAGGCGTTGACACAGGATGCTTGGGTTTTACAGACGGTTCAAGGGTTCCGGCTGGAATTCTATTCTCATCCTGCGCAAGCGTTACCCCCGCCACCTCTCCGTTTTTCCCAACTAGATCACAATTTCATAGACGCAGAGGTGGCAGACTTACTGACGAAGGGAGCGATCGCTCAGTGTCAGCGAAGCCCTCGCGGCTTCTCCAGCAATGTCTTCATAGTTCAAAAGAAAGGAGGTGGCAACAGACTTGTGCTCAACCTCAAAGATTTCAATCAGTATCTGGTATACAACCATTTCAAAATGGAGGGTATTCACATGCTGGCAGACTTATTACAAGAAGGGGATTGGATGGTTCGATTGGACTTGAAAGATGCTTATCTTTCTATTCCAATTTTTCCGCCACATCGCAGGTTCCTGCAATTTCTTTGGAACGGCCGTTGGTACGAGTACTTGGCTCTTCCTTTCGGTCTCTCCTCGGCCCCCTGGTGTTTCACCAAAGTCATGAAACCAGTGGTGGCCTACCTCAGAGAAAGGGGAGTGCGTCTGATCATTTATCTGGACGACGTCCTGATAATGGCACAGGACAGGTCGGTCCTACTGCAACAGCTGACCATGACTACTTCACTGTTGCAGCGCCTAGGATTTGTGATCAATCTGAAGAAGTCCGTGATGATCCCTTCTCAGGTGATAGATTTTCTGGGATTCACGATCAACTCCCTCACGGCGCAACTGTGTCTTCCGTGGGCGAAGTTGAGGGAGCTGAAGAAAGAGATCGTAAAGTTACTAGACAGTCAACTGGTCACGCTCAGAACTCTGGCCAGGATTGTAGGGATCCTGGCGTCGTCAGTTCAGGCGATATTCCCAGGCCCTTTACATTACAGGGCCCTCCAACGCCTCAAGATCAGGCATCTTCAGAAAGGTCTCTCGTATACGGACTCGGTCCCGCTTACGGACGAGGTTCGGCACGAACTCCAGTGGTGGCTAGGCCACGTAGATGCCTGGAACGGCAGGGCGATCTTCGGGTCGCGCCCGGACGTGGTCATAGAGTCGGACGCCAGCAGATGGGACTGGGGCGCGCGCTGTGGAGATGTTTCCACAGGCGGCAGATGGTCATCACAGGATCTGGAACTCCACATAAATTGCTTGGAGCTACTGGCGGGATCCTTTGCGGTCCGCACGTTATCCCCGAAGCAGACGTCCTGTTGCATCCTCCTGCGGATGGACAATGTGTCCGCAGTGAGGTATATCAACAAGTTGGGCGGCACGAGCTCGTCTCTTCTTGTACAAATAGCCAGGGAGTTCTGGCACTACTGTCTGCAGAACCAGATATCTGTCATAGCGGAATACATCCCGGGTCAGGCCAACCAAGTGGCGGACTGGCATTCCAGGCACTTGAGGGATTACAGCGACTGGAAGCTGCTTCCCCAGGTCTTTCTCTGGTTGCAGGCGATTTGGGGTCCTTTTCAGACGGACTTGTTCGCCTCCAGGTTGACTTATCAACTTCCCCGGTTCTTCAGTTGGAGACCGGATCCGATGGCAGCGGCAACGGATGCCTTTCTCCAGGATTGGTCAGAGGGGATCCAGTATGCCTTTCCCCCCTTTCTGTTGATCCCCAGAGTGATGACTCAGGTGATACGGCAAGGGGCGGAAATTGTCATGGTGACGCCGTGGTGGACATCACAGGCGTGGTTTCCCAAACTGTTGCAGTGGAGCTGCGACCGCCCCCGGCTACTGCCGGATTTGAAGTGGTTGTTGCAGGGCCCTCGTCAGGAACAGCACCCGTTGCTGTTGGAGGGCAGGCTATCCCTGATGGCATGGAGGCTTTCAGGGAGCAATGGCAAATGCCGGGAATTTCGGACAAGACTGCTGACTTTATCCAACAGGCTTGGGCACCTTCCACCAGGAAGCGATACTCCGCTGCCTGGAAGAACTGGGTGGATTGGTGCGTGGGACGACATCTGGATCCCGTGGGGGCAGAGTTACCCCAAATTTTGAACTTTCTATCTGAGAAAGCGGCTGGAGGCCTAGCGTATCGTTCTGTCAACAATTTTCGCTCGGCCATCTCGGCGGGCCATGCCCGGATGGATGGTAAGCCAGTGGGCATGCATCCGGTAGTTTGTAAGTTGTTGAAAGGCATCAGGGTAGCCAACCCTCCCAAACCCAAGTATACGGGTTTGTGGGATGTCTCAGTTGTAATTTCATTGTTCAACAGATGGCCGGTTAATTCTCTCCTGTCCAGGAAGCAATTATGGGCTAAACTGGCCATGCTGCTTTGTTTATCGTCTTGCAGAAGATCTTCGGATGTCAGAGCACTCGACGTAACAGGTAGAGTGTTTACCCCGGAAGGGGTTTCTTTTCATATTACAGGTCGTACTAAAACATTGTCTAGACATATCTCTTATAATGCTTTTTCTGAAAATGAAAAACTGTGTGTGGTCCAATGTTTAAAGACCTACGAGGAATGTACGAAGGCCTTGCGGCCGCAGGGCTGTTCACAATTGTTGATTGCTATTCAAAAGCCCTTTAAACCAGTGGCGGCTGCCACTATTGCTAGATGGCTTCGGTTCATTATGAAGGAAGCTGGTGTTGATACAAGCATCTTTGGTGCTCATTCAGTTAGAGGCGCTATGGCGTCTAAATCATATGGTTTAGGATCCAGTATCCAAGATATCATGCGTTGTGCAGATTGGTCCTCTGATTCAACGTTTAAGACGTTTTATTATAAGCCGGTGGGAGATATTACTTCAGTGGTATTTAATCAGCGTTAAACTAGCATAATCTGAAGCCTCCGGTCCTGTAATAGAATCAAAAATTTGCTAGCATTCGCGACAAGAATTTTCAATTCTATTAAGGACACGGAGGCGAGGATTATCCCACCCGGCTTAATGTACTGTATGTATTAAGCTTCCCACCCTTTGATGCAAGGATTACGGTGGTGTTATTTCCTTTATTTCAGGATCTGATAAGAAGTCGGATTGATCGGCTCCGGAGGTCAGGATGTTCCGCCTGATGATGTTCTTCCACGTTGGAGGATTGTGACCGTTCAAGTTTTGTTGGACTTGTCGCCTCAAAGAAAGAGGATGATGGGAGCACGCAAGGGGTTCTTATGGACTGTGGGGGCGTGCCTATACTCATGGGTGTTCATGGGTAATGAAGTTTTGTGGTTAATGTTTACTGAAAATATACATTTTCATTGGCTGCTGTGTTTTATGCAGTAAAGATTGAGAAGCATAATCCTCGCCTCCGTGTCCTTAATAGAATTGAAAATTCTTGTCGCGAATGCTAGCAAATTTTTGATCCTCACTTTGTCAGTTATTTTGTTGATCCTTTGTGTGTGATATTGCGTGCAGCATAACTGAATTAAACAAAACTGTTAAATTGACCTACGGTAGTGTCTGTTTTCGTTTTGCCTTATTCACCATCTTCACATTTGCACGAGGAAACGGTATATTCGTTCTCCTTCAGGGGTTCCGCTTTGATAACCATAAACAGGGAATAGTCCGGCCCATGTGCAGGCATCTCGGAGCACATTTCCCGAAGTTGCATTTAGTGTAACATCTTCACCGTACTTTGGAAAAGCTAGGAAGTTCGCGCGAAATAAATGCATAATTTAGCAGCCTAAAAAAGGCAATAATGCTAATTCCATTAATTTACTTTAAAAGCTCGGAAAAATACATAAAGTCATTAAACGTCATGTGAAAAACAGAAATGTCATTTTAAAAACATCCTTCACAAACACTTTTTCTTTTCTTTTACAGTGAATGAAAGGGAAGAGCAGGGCTATTTAGTTCTGTGCAGTATGTTAAAGTTAAAATGGACAGTACGCCTTTAAGGGCACATCGACCTGCTGTGTCCCATAATGCCCTGTAGGTTACCTCACTTCTCCAGCGCTTGCTGAAAGGATGTTGGTGCACTGTGCTTTGTCTTTTTATGCTATTTTTCTTTACAAAAACGTTTCAGAACTAATTTAAAATTGGGTGACTCACTGCCATTTAGTACTGGGAGTATTTTTCTATGTTTTCCTTACAGAAAAATGACCTTTTTGCAAAAATGCCATTTCTTTTTGCAAAATATCCATAATGTGCCAGAAAATTTCTAAAGCTGATCTCCACTGGATCGATATCCTATGCCTGCCAGATATACACAACCCTAGATGCCATCACTGCAGCTCCCTACCCAGGCGCACTTTGAGAGACCGTGAGAATATTCCCCTGAACAGCCAAGAAAAGGGCATAAGCAGTGAGGATCCCTTTAGGAAAATATCTGCTGGTCAAGAGAGGCTTCTCCTCTACAAGTGCTCCTTTCTCACTCTCCGAGAACTCTTACAGAGGGAGATCCAAAAGAAGGAGAAGTCACAGTGAGAACCTACACCCCTGTTCGATATCGAGGACATCAAGTAGAAGTACAGCACAAACTGTCAGTTAAGGGCTGGGTCAACTTTGAAGGGTTTATAAAAGTCTAGGCACTCTTTTGGCAAAGATGGCTGAGTGGCTTACAAGGATTAAGGCACAAGCATTTCCCTGTGAGTCAGTTTCTGAATTTTCCAGAGAGGTTTTAGACTGGCTTGCCCAGTCCTGATATTGGACTCACTTTCTCCTTCAACAACAACACCTCCTCCTTTATCTCAACCTCCTCAACCACCTATGATGACTCCACACTGGTAATTCCTGTGAAGCTTTCTACAACTAGAACTCCTTCAAAGTTTTAACAATACAGCTAAGCTGCATCTGCTCCTGTGCAACCCTGCCTAGATGTTCCAGGTCTCCATCCCTTCTTTACAGACCTTGTAATAGATTTAGGTCATAGTTGGTCCCGTATCGTTCCAGATCAAGGTGATCCAGATGTTCACAATCTTAACTTAAATGGGATGCCACATCCCAATCATGATCATCAAGAACCTACTACTTGTCCTCATCTACAGGAAGATACTTTTCTTCCCATCCAGAAAGCATTTCTCCTGTGGACGACAGTAATACTTTTCAAGAATTCCTTATAAGAGGGGCAAACGAATTGAGTTTCCCTCATCCAGGTGCAAAATCCTTCACTTCTGTCATCTTCAAGACCTTACACCAATGTTATGTTTCGTCTCAAGACATTTTATTACCATTGGATCCGGGTCTCCTAGAACCTGCAATTGAACTGTTCTTGACTCCAGCTCTGTCAAGACAGCTCCCTCTCGTCTGGAGAAGAAATACAGATCTCTTGACCAGGATTCATTATTATTCCACATGGATCTTCCTCCTGATTCTGTCATTGTGTTAACTGCTGGCAAACTTCACATTCTCTCTTTCATCCTCCGTGCCTTCAGACAAAAAGAATAAAAAGCTGGATTTGGTGAGAAGGAACCTACCGTATTTTCCGGTGTATAAGACGAGCCTGCGTATAAGACGACCCCCTACTTTGCTTGATAAAATGTAGGTTTCGTGCTATACTCGCCGTATAAGACTACCCCCACTTCCAGCGCAGTCCTGCATAGTTGGCTCGTACTTTGTACGCTTTTGTAAACTGCACACTTATCACTTTTTTCTCCAGGAATGTACCGATTGCTACCTCATGTATTTTGGTTGCTCACTATTGTCACTTTTGATCCATGTAATTAACGTTTGCTTTTGTAATTTGTTCATTTGTAATTGTTCCTCTTGTATCAATACTGTTCCTACTGTAAAGCGCTCTGACACCTTCGGGTAAAGTCCGCGTTATGTAAAAAACGCCTGAAAACATACCTTTAAATTTTGTACCCGGCGTATAAGACGACCCCCGACTTTCCAGAACATTTTAAGGGGTTAAAAAGTCGTCTTATACGCCGGAAAATACGGTAGGTGGCGCATCTTCTCCTACTATGAAATCAGTGAGTGCTACTGTACTCTTAGGGTGGTATAATTGGTGCTCTGGGACTCGTTCCAACAGTTCATCGACGACCTTTCAATAGACCGATGTGAGAACATCAAAGAGTTCCTTAATGGGGGAATGATGGTATCCAATCTAGTAATCACTGCTGCTGCGTATGCATCTCTTCTTGCAGCCCATGAACCCTGTCATGCCCTGGCCTTACATCGTTTCTCCTGGCTAAGACTCAAACGTCTCAAACCTGAAGAACAGCAGAGGATTTTGAACCTCCCTTTTCTGGGCAACAGCTTATTTCAGTCAAATGCCAATGGTGGGGTGCCTCAAATAAAACCAGAATTGGCCACTGCGTGCTCTTGGTTTGTATAAAGTAGTATAGGAAACACTCCTAAAAACCATACAACCAATATTGTTACCCTCAGAGGGTTCAAACCTTTCAATGACCTCAAGGTCAACAGCAACACCATAGGCAGAGATGCCAGCTCACAGGCAGAGGAGTTCACCAGCAATCTGCCTGGCCACTAAACTTAAACTGCGAGTTCCCACTTCCCCCTCTTCCGTTACCCATTCCGGTTAGTGACCAACTTCTGCAATTAGTCTTCCTTTACTTGCGAAAACAGACTGCAGACAAGTTCCCACTCCTCACAAAGGAATGAGAATTTATTCCTGTTATTTTTAGAGAACAAAAAAGTTCTCAAGAACAAATACACACTCATTCTAAATCTCAAGACGGTAAATAAGTGGATTAGCAAAGAAAAGCTCAGGATGTTTGCTCTGCATCAGATAATCCCCCACCTCCATCAGGGAAATTAGCTATGCGCTATAAACTTTCTAGATGCCTCTTTTCTTATACCAATTGCCAAAAACATTGCAATTTCCTGAGATTTACAGTGGGAAGCGACCATTACCAGTACACTGTACTCCTTTGTTGCCTGATGTCTGAAGTTAGGACATTTTCAAAATGCATGGTGGTTTTTGCAGCACATCTCAGGATGTTGAAGATTTTCATCTACCCCTATGTAGAGGATTGGCTAATGAAGGCTTCAACATATCAGCAAGCGTGCCATCATTACCAGATTCCAGTTGCCACCCCTAATCGATTAAGCCTGCATGTCCATCACAATAAATGCATTTCAATTTCAGTTTAATTCTTTAGCAGCAGTTTTGGATACTGCAAACACAAAAGTGTTTAGTCGGAAAAGAGAAAATTGTGCATACTTCAGAAATGCAGCAGTCTGACGAAAACTGAGCATCCAACAGCGAGGCAAATATTGTCACTCGTCGATTCAGTGGAGTCTTGCATTTTCCTAATAAAATAGTATTAGGACTTCCTAGTATGCTTGAATATGAGACCTGTGCAACATTGTCTGGGGGATCAGTAGGAACAATTCTCAGGCAACTGGGAAGACACATTATCTCTGACACCGCATGCAGAGTAATCACCCAGTTGGTATTGTCTTCCAGAGAACAAGATGAGGAATTAGTTTCCTTATTGCAGTTAAAGATTTCTTGGCAGGCATTGACATTTTTTCCCTATCCAGAAGCTTTCTGATCCATGGAAATTGAAAATTGTCCTATCACGTCTCATGAGCCTTCCCTTTGAGCCTATATGCAAGGCTTCTTTACGACATATTTTCTGGAAACTGCTTTATTGGTAGCCATAACGTCGGTGCACACGGTTAAGAAGACTCTGCTCCACACCGGAAGTGACAACTGAAGCCTTATGTAGGCACCAGCCAGGTGCTCTGGCATCAGTTCCTTTATTTCCTTGCCTTTCTATGCAGATCCAGAGCTAGCTCCTGTATTTTTGCTAATCAGTAGACAAGTGTTTTTTTATTAATTGTTTGTTATTTGTTTTATTATGACAACCACCACCACATTGCAGCCAATGATGTTAAAATACATTGGTGATCATATAATTACAAAAAGCCAATTTTATGTCAGTGCTTTCAGCACCAAAACCTTCCTATGGTTCTGTGTACAATGATCACACCATGCATCTCATGTTTTATGATACTTGCATGGGCTGTCATGTGCCCTATAAACTGTTCGCTCAGGTTCAGCACAAATGTCAATTTCAGGTGTCCTTTCCTTGAGTCCGGGGACATTGGATGCAATCCAGTGTCTGGCAATATCATGTTTAGCCACCAGCAGGCCCATTGCCACAAGGTGGCGAGTGCCAGCAACATTCAGTTCCTCCTGTTACACCCCCAGTATGGCATGGTTAGGTGGTTAGGGTCAAGTGTCAGTGGCTTTCACTTTTTGCCACCTAAAGTGATATATTTCATGTCCCAGTAATGAACTACTAACCTTGAGCATATCCATGCCATATGAAGGTTGCCTGTTTCTTTTGACAGCAGGAGTCCTTCCTCCTCCCCATGTGCCAGAGCTTGGTAGGATCGTGATATGTGCGATGCGATGGAGATAACTTCTTGTAGTTTGACTGATATGGCTAAGCATCTGGCCGCCATCTTGATCTTGTTCCACTTGTCATCAAAGGCTGTGGATCCCCCTTCTGCCCCTCTTTCAGAGGTACTCTTGTATATACTTGCTTTGGCCCTGCGGGGCTCTGTTCTGGGCCCTCTTAAAGGCTATCTTGCAGCTATTTCTGCTTTCCTTCGGCTGCCCGATCAGCCTTCCTTATTGAAGTCCCCTATTGTAAATAGATGTTTTAAGGGCATTAATCACCTCCTTCCTCCTACTTTTTAGGGCTCGCCTATTAATATCCCGCAGGGATATAATAGGCGAGCCCTATTGGGGTGAAACCAAGAGCTAAACTAAGCTCTCAAAAGCAAAGGGGTTTTCCAGAAGTGCACGTCCTCGTGCACGAGCTTGCCCGAGCCTTCCAGCAGCATTTCTCCTCCCTTTACCATTTGCTCCTGCCTCCGAGAGCTTCAAAGGGATCTGCTTCCCCGCCCACTGCTTCACACTTCACGGCCGCCAGGCCATGAGTCGCATTTCTCCTTCCTTCGTGCCCAGCCCCCCTCCCAGCGCTGCCTTGTTCTAAAGTCCATCTGTGGCTCCTCTTAATCTCGTCGCTGTTTGTTTGATTGGTTACAAGTGCTAGCATACTTCTGTGGCTTTCTTCAAAATATGTAATTTTACATATGCACTGACCGACTGACGTACAGCCTAAACAGAATCACTCTGTTACGTTTGCCACCTTGGTGACTGCATATTGGAAGAAGATGCATAGGGCCAGTACAGCATAATTTCTCTCCTCTAACTTCCTTCACTCCATTGCAAGTTATTGTAGAAACTTATTTGTCGCGATTTTAATTTGTTTTAAATGTCCATGTTAGTGGATCCCAGATTCTGTGTTGCGCTCTCCCTTGTGTGCTGCAGGCTCTCTCTAGCTCTCTTGTGTGCTTCGCCACCGCCAAATTGCTCACTCTCGTGCTCTGTTTTGCTCTCCGTCTTGTGTACTTGCCCCACGCCGTATATTGCTCTCTCGCCTGACGCCCATTGCTACACAAAAACTGCTTCTGTGCCAGGCCTTGTGCTTTGGCGTACATGCGTAATTAAGCATTTTTACAAATTTGTTTGAAAATATATGGACGCAGACAATGTGGCACATCAATCTGTGAACGCGCACTTTTTCAGCTGTACATTTTCGATGATTAAAATTGCATTAGCTAAAGTTGCGTTCTACCTATGTAAGCTAGCTGCCGTATTTATTTTGCACCTTTCGGCTTTAGCTGGTTTAAAATACATTGACTAAATTTACGATCTAGCTATGTATGCAGCTTTGCTAGCGTGTTTGCAGTCCTTTGCTTTAGTTATTTGAAATACATCAAGGCAGACAATGTGGCACGTACAACTAGCGCCAGATTGGTCATTTATTTCCTTCCTGCTAGCACCTCAACACTAACAGTTAAGTTACCCTGTCGCCTCGCCACATGTCCCATTTGTTCCTATCCTTGTAACACCTAGCGCACGATAATTGAGTTAGGCTGGCTTCCATTGCTACAAAATAAGTGCTTCTATAGAACGTCGTCTTCTCTGCATCGGTAATGGCATTTTGCATATAAAGTTGCCTTTAAATCTTCTGCTTTATATGTTGTTAAAAGCATTTTGTGCTAAATTACTAGCGCAGCATGCATGTGGTATTAAAAAACACATGTGCGTAATATACACGCAGTTCGTTTGCCGTTATTTGTGCATTATCAACCATAAAATTAATGCCGTAATGCTTATTTGTATGCCCATTATGCTGCAATAATCTACTAGTTATCCGTTTCTTAGCATTTTATATGTAGCTTTTCTGTGGTGAGCCCTATAGTTTGCATTGTTAATAGCATTTTGTCTATAAAGTTGCCTCACCCTTCAGCTTTAGCTCTTTACATCGAGACAGTCAATGTGGCGCGTCCAGCTAGCGACATATTGGTGATTTATTTCCCTTTCCTAGCGCTTCAGAAACATTTGTATATAAAGTTGCCTTTAACCCTTTTGCTCTGTTAGGAGCATGTTGTGCTAAATTGCTAGCACAGCATGCGTTTGGTATTAAAAAACACATGTGCGTAATGTGCACGCAGTTCATTTGCCGTTATCACACCATATTAAAAAACACATGTGCGTAATGTGCACGCAGTTCATTTGCCGTTATCACACCATATTAAACAAGCACTGGCGTTGCCAATAGGTCTCGCAGTAGGAAAGTTGGAGCTGTAGGTTTTGTAAATGACAAAGCCCGTTAGTTTTTAAAAAAGAAAACAAAAATAAAAGGCATTGTTATTTGCAATTGTAATAGCTCCAACTTTCCTACTGCGAGACCTATTGGCAACGCCAGTGCTTGTTTCATAATGCCCCACTGGGACTTGAATCTTGTTCTTATTTAACTTGTGTGCTTTCTTCGAGCCCTTTATAAATGTCCTCTTAGGCTCCTCACTTTGAAATCTGCCTTCCTTGTTGCCATCACCTCTGCTCTCAGGGTGAGTGAGCTTCAAGCTCTTTCTTCTAGGCCCCTTTCTTCTCTGTGCATCCGGACTAATTGCTTAGGATGAGACCTTCGTTCCTACCTAAAGTGGTTACACCTTTTCATATAGGACAAACTATCACTTTGCCCACCTTCTTTCCACCTCCTGGAACCCTTCTGACGAAGAGAGACTCCCCCGTCTGGACCCTAAATATGCACTTTCCTTCTATCTTGACCGCACAAAAGATTTCCGGGTGGATGATCAACTCTTTGTTGGCTATGAGGGTGCCAAGAAAGGCCGGGCAGTTCAGAAGCGTACCATCTCTAGATGGGTTGTTCTTTGTATTAAAATCTGGGACTGCAGGCTCACTCCGCTAAAGCTACGGCAGCCACCACTGCATTGGCACATTGAGTCCCACTTCTCAACATCCGTCAGGCAGCCACGTGGGCATCCTTGCACACGTTGACCAGGCATTACTGCCTGGACAGCCGAGTCCGGAGGGACGGCTATTTTGCCCGTTCGGTCCTCCAAGACTTCCTGGTGTGAACTTAGTACGCAGACCCTCCTCTGGGGTTGGCATTGCTGGGGTATCTATTCTAAGGTAAGGAATCTATAACTAACTGTCTCTTTCAGATGAACAAGTTACTTACCTTCGGTAACAATGTATCTGTAAGAGACATATGTTAGTTATAGATTCCTTATCGCCCCACCCATCCTCCCCACTTTATAAACTGACTTCTAGGGATAGGGACTCTCTTGCAGGGCCCTAGTTGTTGTGCACCAGTGGTCGATGTCTTTCATGGCTCTGCGCTTCTGGCGTGGAAAGGCGTGTCAGAACTGACGTCAGAGCACAGGGGCGGCATATAAGTAGACACCGCGACGTCATCCTGGTACCACGACACCGACGGACTGAGTCCACCTACCGACGCGCAGGGGTCCTGCTAAGAAAAATTCTCCGGATCTAGTCTGAAGCTTGGGGGAAATTCAAAACGTTGCAAGTACATGCCACAGATGTAGTACTTGTAAACCACTAGACAGCACCAAACATGTAACTACATATGGATGTGCAAGAAAGTTAACTTGAGATGTGGAAGTAGTGGAACTTGCACCACATGCACACTTGGCTAAATGTCCTTAATTGTGCTTTCCATGTGTCACCAAAGCACTTATCTTGGCAAAACCACACCACGCTGTGTGGTCGCTTGAGAAGACCATTCTCCGCCAAAATATGTAGTGCCATATGACACAGGTTGTCAGGAAGAGTTAGAAGACTACTTTATTCTCTAATTCCTGTTCAAATACAATGTGTGTATTTGACAGAAGGACATTTGGATGCAGTTTTTTTTAACTCTATTTATCATTTCCAAATAAAAATACAATGATATATCATTTGTTGCATAGTGGAGCGGATAAGTAACGTCAAAATGGACAGCGCACATACAAAAATACGAATTAATACATGGTACATCATTAGGGCTACTATGAGGCAGTGATCTGCACAAATGGAGGAATGCGTGAGGCATAAGACACAAGAAAAGAAATGGTAAAGAAAAAGAAAAAATACTTATAAAAACCATCGCCGACACTTTAATATATATATGATAGCACAGTACTCAGTTCCGTAAAGAAGACATCAGAGGACCGAAAATCAATCAAATAAAAACAGGTGCGAATCATTCATAATAGCAAGGCACATCAGCCAATCCCCTCAGGAACTGTGCCATTCTCTGGCTGAGAATGGCGTTTAGCAGCAATCTTGGTAATGTAGGACGGATATGGCCCCCAGATAATCACAGGTCTGGACGGACTAGGGACCTGTGCAGAGTATTCTACACAATTAGTGTTACGTAAGGCCATGCTCCCAAGCCAAGACTTCAATCTCGGAGGTCGTCTATCACACCATAGCAATGCAATTTCCCTCTTCGACAGCAAAAACCCAATGCAGCAAGTTTTCTGACAGCGCGTGGGAAGTTGGAAACATAGCCCAGCAACGCAATTTCTGGAGTGGAGATCAGATACATGCCTAAAATGTCGCTGAGAGTACGGTGTACCTGGGACCAGTAGTCATGAAGAAGAGGAAAGGTCCAAGAGAGGTGGGCAAAATCGGCAAATGGTGCCTTGCACTTGGGGCAGTTGTGGGGACGACTAGGGTCTATTCTGTGTGAACGTGTTGGGGTGTGATACAACCTACGGAGAAATTTAAAATGGATAAGCTTATGTCTACTGTTTAGGGAGATTTCTTTTGTAGCTTTATAACATTGTTCCCATTGATCGTCCGAGATGGGTTTCCCTAGATCCTCCTCCCACGCGGTACGAACTTTGGAGTCAAAAACGGGATTGAGACACTGCACAGTTTGTATAATGTAGAAACCATGTGTGCCCCGAAGGGTGCTGGATGAGAAGCGTAAGTGGGGGTGTAGGGTCTGGAGCCAATGGAAATGTAGGAAACGAGGCGCGCAGCATGGATCTCAGCCTAGTCAAAACAAAGGAGTCCATGAACGAGCGTTCAGTGAAACGTGGGTCTTCAGAAGTGGAAAAAGCATGACCCTCAGGGAAGAGGTCACCAATGGTATGAATGCGGAATTTCGCCAATGTGTTTTTGACAACTAATTCCCCGGTAATCGGGAACCAAGAAGCATTGGGAAGAGGAAGGGCCCGTGAATACAACTGGTCCAGGCCAAGAAACCTATGTAATCTGTCCCAGGCCCAGCAGGTTGACGAGACAGTCTGTATGTCCTGCGGATCCCGTGGGAAGCCCCTGGGGAGCACAGTAGAAAAGAGTCCAGGAAGAACCAAATCCGTTTCAGGTTTCAAATACAAAATGCGAGCGTCTGGGTGGAACCATGGGTATGCGTAGGAGCATTGTGCAATTAAAAAATAGAGGTAAAAATCAGGGACATTACTCGTCAGTTGACACGTGGAGATTTGTCTCCCCAAACCAGGCGCAACAACAAAGAGTGCAGCTGGAAAAAAAATAACTTTGGTGAGAGGGATCGGGATATTATTAAAAAGATATAAAAATCGAGGAAGGACAACCATTTTAATTATAACGATACTCCCTGCCATAGATAATGGGAGGCAAATCCACCTCTCAATCTGGCTCTCCAGCAAACTGACCGCGCCACCATATTTCACTCTAATCATGGCGGTGGTATCAAGATGAATATGAACACCCAAATATTGTACTGACTCTTGACTCCACTCAAGGGGGAAGGGGCAATTCCAAGCAGATGTGCTAGGGGTAAGCAGAAAAATCACTGATTTATGCCAATTGATGCTAAGGCCAGAGAATTTGCCAAAGCGGGTTATTTCCAAGATAAGAGGCTCAAGATTAATTTGAGGCATCCTGACATATAAAACTGTTTCGTCCGCATACAGTGAGATCAGGAGAAGACCAGTATGGAACTGAAGCCCCCGGTGTAAATGACGGACCAGAGGATCCATCGCCAGGATGAAAAGTAGTGGGGATAAGGGGCATCCCTAACGTGTGCCGCGCAACAAGGAAAACGGCTCGGTGATGGTGCCAATAAGGCGCAGCCTAGCCGTAGGTGCAGTATATAATAGAACCACTGTGGAGACGAAGCATTCCGGCATGCCCATGCGTCTCATGATGGACAGGAAGAAGGGCATTTGGATGCAGTTTATCCATAACTGAGTGATTTTATTACTTAGAAAATGATTAGTCATGCTTAAGTTCTAGAGTAGTTATTCTTGCTATAACATTGACAAGAGGAACAAACCTATCCTGAGGAAGTATTCTTTGAATTAATTTTGTTGACCAAATGGCACTAATTTAATTATTAGGTCGAGCCTATTGCGGCAGGGTGCATGCGCTGCTCGCTCTGCGAGACATCCAGTAATGGAGTAAGGAGTGGAAACTTGTTTTTAATTGGCTTGTGTCTTTCGTAAATGCTGCCATCTGATTGATTATGAGGCTTGTAAATCCCTCCTTATTATGGCCATGTCGTAAGTTGTCACCATCTGTACCATACCATGGCTACTGGCCCCTTTACTTCGAGTGTTGCACAGTACGGTTTATTTCGACTTTGAGCACTACTTTGTCCGTACCTTCTCACACCCTACTCCCCTCTCCCCCAGACTGCATTCCCGATGTCTGTGCTTCCCCCCTCCCCTCCCGTTGTCCGTGTTGCAATGCAACAGGTCTTGTGTAAATGCGAGTCCTATTGCATTGCAAAAGCTTGTTTTTTCATATTGTCAGGTTTTGTTAAAATTGATGAGGTGCTCATTCAGTGGCCTGTGTAATTTTGAAACAATGTGTGGCATGTGATGCCCATTGCTGGATAAAAACTCCAACATTATGATCACCACACGCTTAGTGAGCGAACACTAATGTATTTAATTTTAATTCAAATGCATTAATAATGCAACAGATCATTACTACTCTGTATGGAAAAAAGTTTATGTTGTTGCTCAAAAATTAATACATTTTCAAATTATGTCTTATTTATTCCCCACCATTCACACAAAATGTGGAGGCTCATACTCCATCCTGAATATGGTATTCCATGGCTTTGCTGAATTTGGATGAAAGTATGTGATATATATATATGTAAACTGTTATTTGTGCATGACAGTTTACTGACTGTGAGAATCTGCTTCATTATGTTATTAAATATCATAAGACCTGACAATATCCGTTTGGCATCACTTGGGCCTTTCCTACTTATATATTACAGGTACGTGATAGTGGAATGTGAAGACCAAGACACTCAGCAAAGGGACCCAAAGACTCATGAGATGTACCTGAATGTAATGAGGTGTTTTAGTCAGGCATTATTGAAGGTAACATCATTTCCATAGATTTGAGCGAATGAAGAAAGTGTTGTATGGATGATGGTCATGATTATTTTTGTGCCTGCTTTCCTAATCAACAAGGACATACCATGTTCAAGTTCAATGTGATGAAGGCCTGAAACCCACTGTCATCATTAATGATGGTACAGTGTGACTCAATGCCAAATGTCCATCCTTGCCTGCCCTCTTGAAAATCACTAGTTTCAGTTTTAGTAGTCCAGTTGATTCAGTTAATCTAAACCAGGAATACACGTCTATAAAAGCTATAATGTGGCTAATGATAGCCTGGTACTGTAAACAATAACTCCTTGTGAAAGGGAGTCGTATATTTTACTTGCAAAGTCAAAACAGGCTGTCATCTTATCAGTCTCTCTAAAAGTGAAGTCAGATTTTGCAGGCTGATTTATGCGTTTATATTTCATTATTATCCAACATTACCAAGAGCCTCCATGTAGCACACATACGTAAAGGCCTAAAAACAAAGAAATCACTAGAACTCAGCAATCTACATATTGTACATTTCCTCCTACGATTTTTGTTGATTTTAGACTTAGCGTGGATTTCCCACAGCTGGAAACGTAGATTTTGTTAAATACTCCTATACCCTTAAATTTCCACAGTGGACAATCTGCTGGAATGAGTGTACCAGACATGTGCTTCTGAGATAGACTTCTAGCCGCAGATTCTTTACCTTAGAATATTCCCCCGGCGGCAGACTGGATCCGTAATTTTTTTTAGCAGTACCCTTGCATGTCGGTAGGTGGCATCGTTCAGCTCCACATGGTGTCATTGGTGTCGTCCGTGCCGTATATGACGTGTGCGGTTCCTATATAGGCGCCACCTCAGTGCGCTAACCTCAGTTCCTTCTTTTGCATGCCATCAGTGTGGAACCGGACAAGGTTCCTGGATCTTTTTTTACTGACTTTTGTTGACAGTTTTGTCGAATTCGAACCAGTGTGCCTTTTTTAGAACAGTTTTTGGATTACGCCTCTGAAGAAATCTACTGTTGTCAATCCCTGAGTTTCTTGCCACAGGAAAATGGCAGTGACAGATCCCCACTTTCTGTGTCTGTGGTGCCTGAAAAGAGGCAATGAGTCCAAGGCCTATGCAGAATGTAGGACCATGAATCCAAAGACCATCTGCGAGTGGGCCATGAAGCTTCTGGCCACTTGGCATGCAACTCAGGTCCCGTTCTCAAGGGAGGTAACAAGACCGCTCTCAGAGCCACCTGTGACTGTCATCGTCTCAATCCTGGACTTCTACAGGTAAGTTCCACCAGAAGAAGTTCAAGAAATCTAAGCACTCTTCGATTTTTCTGCACCGGTCTCATTAATTGGATGAGGTGTGGGAACAAGGCCACAAGTCCAGACCCCGCTCATCTCTTTGAAATACAAACCTGACACTAGGTCCGCTCCATGCTTCCCAAAGTTTCCCGAAGACGCAGTGATCCTGCCTAACTTTATAAGTTTAATGAGTCCCTGATCCTCATTTATGGGAGGTCAGACCCCTATTCGGAAGGGACTCCAACTGAAACCCCGTTGGCTGGTCCTCCCTTGGTGCCAGTCGGTACCTCAGGATCCGTTATTCAATCTGAATTGGCCCTGGCCATGACTTCCTGACCTCCTCAGATTAATGTTCCAGTGGTGCCATTCCCTGCGCCGCCGACACTGAATCCTTTCTCAAGAGCTATGAAGACCTTGTTGATGCAGTCTGGATACCTCACCAGACACTAGGCTCCTTTCTCCTCCCACAGTAGCGATGGAGTAAGGGGCTTTGTTTTTATGGTCCGGAGGGTGGCTGAAGTCCTGTACCTTCAGCTGCTCATGGTTGCGGTCAAGACCATTGTCTTTACAGAGTTGCTTCAGCCTGGCGTGTCCCCCTCAGAACCTACTCTCCTTTAATGATGGCCTCACTGATGTCCTGCTGTGGGCTGAGGCCAAACCCTGCAAAGGCACTCCTGTGCACAGGACTTTCTCCCGAGGGCATTAACCCACACCTGGGTACAGAGTCTTCTTCACCCACCATTCCACCCCAGAGAGTCTGGTAGTCCATGCTTTTACCTTAGAAATCAACCTTGGTGAGTTTCCTACTACACATCCCGACAAGGAATCCAAGAGACTTGATACCTCCGGAAAGAAGATTTTGTCTTCCACCATCCTTGCATTGTGGTCAGTCAACACCATGTGCTTATTGGGACACTATTTCCATACTGTATGGGATACGGTTGCGCTAGTGCTGCCTATAGTCTTGGAGGAGGCCTGAGCCCTAATCTCTCAAGCTATTGCTGACAGGAGAGATGCAGCAAAGTTCACAGTCGGATGTGTATTGGATACAACTGACTAGCTGGACAGAGCCATTGCTTCCACTGTGGTGCTTAGTCGTCACTCATGGCTGAGGACAATTATTTTTTCGGGGACGTCCAGGCATCCCTTATGGACATGCTCTATGACGGCACTCGCCTTTTTGGCAACAAGGGTCGTCACTCATGGCTGAGGACAATTATTTTTTCGGGGACATCTGGGCATCCCTTATGGACATGCTCTATGACGACACTCGCTTTTTTGGCAACAAGGCAGATTAGGCACTTAAACGATTTAAGGATAGTAGAGATAGGTAGTTGGGGATCACCTTGGCCCCATCACTGCAGCATTCCGCCTTCTGTGACAATGGTACGGACTGTTATCTGTGTTCTTTCCCCCCCTAGCCACCATGGCAACCAGGCATCTTAGTCCTTTTGTGGCCGCAGATGCGGCTCCCACAAGACTTGTAGGATCCAAGACCAGAAGTCAACACAATCTGCCTCCCCCATCAGCCGCATGCTCAAAGCCCCTTTAACTTGACCTCCAACCATCACAGGCAACCCCGTTGGTGGCAGGATTTGCCACCACCTGCCCTAATGCCGGGTAATCATTTTGGATTAATGGGAGCTTCAGATTATCCGAAAGGGCTATTCCCTAGTGTTCTAACAGACACTGCCACCTTTGCCATTGTCCCCTGATCGGCTGACAGATTACCACCTTTTGCTCTAACTCAGGAAGTACAGACTCCTTTAGCAAAAGGAGCCATTGAGAGGGTACCAAAAGCAGAAGCAGGCCGTGGTTGCTATTCCTTCTACTTTCTGGTGCCAAAGATGAATGGAGGCCTCTGTCCCATCCTAGTCCTACGCCCTCTCAACTAATTCCTGAAAAACGAAAAATTCATGCTACTCACCTGGGCTCAGGTGCTGTCTGCCTTCAACCCTGGAGACTGGATGGTAGCACTGGGCTTGCAAGACGCCTACTTCCATATACCCATCTTGCCTGCTCACAGGTGTTCTCTACAGTTCACAGTAGAGCAAGAGTTATTTGCTGTGCTCCCTTTTGGCCTTACTAGTGCCAAAGTGATGGTGGCGGTTGCAGCACATCTGTGGTGGTCAGGGATTCTAGTCTTCCCCTAACTCGATCAACTGGCTGTTATAGTCAGGCTTGCCACAGGAAGTTGTCACCCACCTCCAGACTTTGGCAGACCTCCTGCATTTGCTGGAGTTCACTATGAACGTGCCGAAGTCATACCAGAATCCATCACAGATGCTCCCTTTCATCTAAACTTTTCTGGATACAATGAAGTTTCGAGCTCATTCTCCGAAACATCGTGTCCAGGATACTTGAGCTATGATTATGATGATTCAGCCTCTATCCTGGATTTCAGTGAGACTGACTGTGAGGCTGCTGTTATCATGAACTCCTGCATCCTGCTGATAATACATGTGCGGTGTCATATGCAGGCTCTGCAGTGGGATCTGAAGTACCAGTGGGCACAGCATCAAGGGAATCTCTCTGACCTGGTCCAGATATTGAGAGTACTGTGAAAGATCTGTAGTGATGGCTGATAGGCCATGATTTTGTCAACGGCAGAGCTCACAGTTAGTAAAATGCATCACTCTTGCGTTGGGCTGACCATCTGGAAGATCAGAGGACTCTGTTTTCCGGTAAACAGTCAGCTCCACATCAGTCTGTTGGAACTGAGAGCGATTCACCTGGCATTGAAAGCCTTTCTTCCTTCCATTGAGGGAAGGCCTGTGCAGTTGTTCACAGACAACAACACCGCCATATGGTATTGCAACATGCAGGGCAGGGTGGAGTTGTGGACCATGTGTCAAGAGGCCCTGCATCTCTGAACATGGCTGGAATGTCAGAACATTTTCCTGGTGGTTCAACATCTGGCGAGCGGTCCGAAGAGCAGAGCGGACAAACTCAGCCTTTGATGCCTTGTGGATCATGAATGGTGTCTCCACCTGGAGGTGGTGAAAGGTCTCTTCAGAGATTGGGGAGAACCTCACCGCTGAGGAGAACGTGCAATGTCAAAACCTCTGCATGCAGCATCAGAGTAAGTTCCTGCACCCAAACCTGCATACTCTCCATTTACATGCATGTAGATTGAGCGGCGGCAGTTGTGGGTATTTGAACTCCTTCCTGAAGTATGTAATGTCATCCTGGCAGCCAGGCATCCCTGAACTAAAACACCATTCGCCTACCTGTGGGACGAATTTGTGGTTTGGTACACTACTAAATCTGTTGATAACTGCACACTTGTCTGAAGTTCTTTTGTTTGCCTTATCTTTTGCCCAGCAAAGCCTTGATTTGGGCGCAGTGCCATTTTAGCTTGTTTGCGGTTTCTGGATCAACCCTCCCTGTTTAAGTCACCTCTTTGTGACTTGTTCCTTGAAAGTTTTGCAGCATGTTTCCCCCTACAGCTTTCATCAGCCACAATAGGATTTGAATGTAGTTCTCACCTTCCATATGTGTTCACCATTTGAGCCAATGCACATCTGCACTCTACGGCTGCATACCATCAAAACACATCTTCCTTATGGGTATAACATCTGCCAGGAGGGTTAGCAAATTGCAAGCACTTTCTTTTAAGCCCTCATTCCCAAAATCTTTCCCAGATAAGTTGGTCCTTAGGATCCGTGTCTCCTTGCCAAAGAAGGTCACACCTAAAAGAATCAATGTAGTGGTGCACCTTAGATAATACCCAAATGCGCTACTGTTCATATAATGAGTCCAGCCAAGTGTACAATTCAGTCATCAGCTTTATTTAGGTAGTACAAACAGTGGATGATTCAGCCAACGCGTTTCGTTCAGATCGGTTGATTGAACTTCATCAGGGCTATTGATCAAAACGTCCACATGTGAGTACTTCAAAAGCGTCCAAGGCCTCTTACATCAAGAAACCACGTATCAAGGGAATACTGCTTATAATATTGCAGTAGTACAACAAACATGTCTAATATAACAGGGTGAATTGCCACATAATAATGCCTCCAGTCTGATAGCCAAGCTACAGATGCCCGTCCTTGTTCACATCTGGCAAACAGTGTAAAAGTTGCCAGAACATCACGCTGCCTAACCTCCTTCTCCCCACCATCCATTTATCCTGCCAAGAAAGAGGAGAGCTTCCACCTCTTGGACCCAAAAAGAGCATTGTTGTTCTACATTGATTGTATCATAGACTATCTTTGTCGGATTTGCATGTGCGGATAAAGGCTAGGCAGTTCACAAGAGTACAATCTCGAGATGAACTGTTGACTGTGTCAAAATCTGCTACACAATGGCTAAGAAGCATGCCCCTGAGGGTTTGAGAACTCATTCCACCAGAGCTAAAGCTGCGACCACTGCGCTAGTGAGAGGAGTCCCAATCCTGTACATCTGTCAGACAGCAATGCGGGTATCGCTGTGCACGTTTGCTAAACGCTATGGCCTAGACAGTCAGGTCCGACGAGATTGGCATTTTGCCAATTGAATCCTCCAGGACTTTTAGTATAAAAGTCTGCAGACCCTCCTCTGGGGAGAAATTGCTTTGGTATTCATTCTAAAGTAAGGAATATTCTACTAAAAGTCTCTGAAATAAACAGGTTATTTAGCTTCGATGACGCCATACCTAGTATAAACTTTATTTAGCTGCAGATTTCTTACCAATTCTCCCTGTTTTTTGTCTTTGGCACTCTGGTGTCATTTCACCTTCGTTTGACTCCATGCTTTTGATGCAGAAAAATAGTCTGCAGTCAGCACGCTGGAGTGACGCCCAATAGGCACCACGCATATCATTACCAGCACGGACAACATCAATGACACCACGTGGATCTAAACAATGCCACCTACTGGCGCCCGTGGGGCCTGCTCAAAAGTTTCTGGATCCAGTCTGATGCCTGGGTGACATCCTAAAGTAAGGAATCTGCGGCTAGGTACCGTCTCTACCTGATAAGGAGTTACATAAGATAAGTAACTTGTTCGTTAACACATGTAACCTTTTCCTTGTTAGTATGAGGAGAATTTCTTCTGGTTAGCCCTTACTCTATCTCTTTCAGAACCAACCTTTGTAGTGTGAGGAGGTGAGCACAGCAGGGCACCAACCTGAAGCCAGAGGATGTATCAACCTCTAGTTTGCCATTGAATACATAGTGCTCTTTGAGATCTGCAGACTACGCTCCCATATAAGCTTATTGTATTGAGAATCGCCAATGACTTTTGTCTTTAGGGCCCAAGGCATGGTTGCTTCATAATGAATGTGTGACTCAGCACCATAGACCTGCAAGAGGTTATGTATAGGCAGAGAAGGAGTAAGTGAAATAAAAAGAAATCAAAATGAAATGAGCTATGAGCGAAGTAATGAAAGTAAAGTGAAAACTGTGAGCACAAGAAAAGAGCACGAAAAAAAGTGAAGCGGAAGGAAAGCAAAACTAGTAATAAAGTTAGGTAAAAAGAATAGAAGCAAGATGGAAGTTGTGAGAAATTGCAGAAGGCGGGGTAGAATAAGAAAGTTGTATAAAAGAGGGAAAGGAGAGGCGTTCAAAATTAACTGCAAAAATGGAGAAGAGCACACGAAAGGGAAGCAAGACACTAAACTGATTATAGAGAAAAATAAATAAGGAAAGGTGCTGAAAGTGAAGCACACATTCAGAAAAAAAAGAAGGCAAAGAAAAGTATAAGAAAGAGTGAGAGAAAGAATAAAATAGGTGGAAGGATTGAAAAAGATTGTGTGATCCTCCTTACCAGAGGGATCTATGAATGAAAGATAATGACGGTAAAACCGTGCAGTAAAATATTTAAAAATGCACAGCAGGAAAACAGCAAAAAACTTGAAAATGTGAACTTAAAAACGTGCCAAAAATAGAATCGGCAAGATAGAAAATCATTGGATCTGAAAACCCTTCTACACTCGTTCTGGCTCCCTACCTAGGTTTGTGCTCTTCAAAGACGAATGACCTAGTTTTAATTTTCCCATGGAAAAAGTCTCCCTTAGTAGTCGGCTTCAAATTGTTATACCCAATGTCCGCCTCTAAAACATGTTGGTGCTCTGTACCCTTTTCCACCCAAATGGCAGCAGATTTGTCAGTATGTTTGCACAGCCTAGTAATATAGCAAATAAAAACTTTTTGATGGTGCTTGAGAGGTATTGTGAATGGTAATGGCAGGAGAGGTTTGCATCATGTGATGTAGTTTTACTTCTTCAAATTTGAAGTAAAATTGCATTGCAACAGTGCTTTTACCGCAAAGACAAAATCGATTAAAATGGTAAAAGGCGTAAAAGGTTTTGTCATTGATAACTATCTGCTTCATGGTCTATATTTGAACATTTGTTTATCAAATGCATTTAAATTATGTAGACCTAGCCACATCAGCCAAGGAGCGTTTCCCTAAGTAATAGAGAAGCAGCAGATTTTTTTTCCATATTTAAAGTGTCCTACAGAAACTTGAGTATTTTCACTTCCCACCAAACTTTAAATAAGACTGTTGAAAATGGCCCATTTTGCAGAATTACCCCATACTTTTTGGCTTCCTTCTCCTCTTTTTATGACCTCGTTTTTGTTGGCTTTAGAACTCTGAGCACTTTATCACTTCTGTCCAATGCTAAAGTGCATGTGCTCTGTACCTAAAATGTGATGACGATTTATCCATGATTGGCATGTTTAGTTTCCTCATAAGTCCCTAGTAAAGTGCACTACCCGTGCTTAGTGCCTATAAATCAAATGCTACTAGTGGGCCTGCAGCACTGGCTGTGCCACCCATCTCAGTAGCCCTTTAACCATGTCTCAGGCCTCCATTGCAGAGCCTGTGTGTCCAGTTTAAAAGTTCACCTTAATGCCAGGACCAACCCTTCCTTTTTATTACATATAGGTCACCCCTAGATTAGGCCCTTGACAGCTAATGTGCAGGGTACTTTAAAGGTAGGACAAGTACTTTTAAGTTTTACATGCCCTAGTAGTGACATACTCCTAATTTCGTACTTCACTCATGCAAGGCCTATCTCTCCCATAGAGTATTTATTTATTTATTTGATGAGTTTTATATAGCGCTGGCTAGACCCGGAGGTATCAGAGCACTTTACATGAGGGTCAGTTGGTTACAAGTTACATCTGACAAGAGCATAGTCAAACATAGGATAAAAAAGCAATGTTACGGTAATTCATCGGAGGGAGGGAGAGGAAGGGGACATAACAGGGAGACCGGGAGAAACTGTGCCCAAAGTCCGGCTGACGGCTGAGAGGGTGAACCAGGGCCGATCTCCTCTATAGCTGAAAAGGCAGCTCCACCGGGAATCAGCCATAATGCTCGGACTCCGCTGTCGGGTTTATGATCTGGTTTAATCTGAGAATGTCGAAATCAAACGAGGGAGTTGAAGAGATGAGAAACCGCAGTCCAATCAAAACCCAGGTGTAAATGAGATTATTGGTTCAGCGATTATCAAGGTGCAATCAGCAGTAAGTTCGATGACCGGGAGAGGCAGCCCCCAGTGAACCAGAGAAGACAATGGGCAGAACGAAGTCAAGGAGCGGTCACCATCTTAAAGTCAGGCGTTGTCCTGGCCCGACCTTACAGTGGACACCACTGCCTCGAAATGTCAACAGAATAGAGCACCTCTGTAAGGAAGGATCAGATGGAATGCCCCAGCAGCTCAGTTTGGGAATCTCCCGTGGCGGTAATCAGGACTGGTCCCAGCCACCATCTTGAGGTCAGGCACTGCCCTGAGAAGGCTCGGCAATTAATATTTCGTCCTCAACAAAGTCCCCGGGGCAGATCGCTATGTCAGGGCGGAGATTCCCAGTATTGCCTCCACTGCTATCATTACAATGTTAAAGTGTGCATTTTAGAAGAACCCCTATTCAGTCATAACTTGGAGTCAGGCAATGGCCCCGGTCTCAATCATAATGGGTTAGAATTAGAGCTTACTGTGACTTGAAGGGGCTCTTGTGGGCACAGCGATTAGTTCCTAATGCCAGAGTCATCTGTATCTTCCCCCTAGGAGACAACCTAGCAAGACTCAAGCAGTGCAGGGAGGGCCACCCTTACTGAGCCAGTGAACCGCATCGGGCGCATCTCTGCTCCTCCTCCGTCTGTAGGGCAGATTATTAATCTTTCATGGTGGGCCTTTCTTTCTGTCGCCAGCCCGTCCACCAAGCTGTGAGCGTCCAGAGGTGTCTACATTCAAGCACACACTCAGCCGCGGCATATCAGAGTGTTTCCACTTGGTGTTGCGCAGCGAAACAACTCACGAGGCTTATTGCGGAGCCTAGCAGATTCACATCCTCGCGGCATAGGCTGGAAACTTAGAGGGTAATCAGCAGGCCACGAAAATCATCCTGGGGAGAAAGGAAGACGTCGGAGCACAGTCAGTCGATCCCCGCAGGTGTAGGCAGAAGAAGGGGAGAGAAAACCCGAGCAAATGCCAAAGGCAGTTCCCAGTTGGGGAAGGTCCCGGCCGAAGCTTCTCACCCAGCGGCCATCTTTAGGCTACCAACATTGATTAACAGGGTAACATTGAAGCTGCCTTATCACCTTTTACATGTGTAACTTTCTATTGGGAAAAGCTAGGAAAAGTAGGTTTGGTGTATCTGGACTCACAATTTAAAAAACTCATCTTTTAGTGATGTTGACCTTTAAATTTCAGGTCTGAAAATGCCACTTTTAGAAAGATGCCATTCTCTTACTTAAACCCTTAATTGCCTTCTGCCTGTCTCCGGAATACAGATCTGTGCAACAGCTGGCTTCCCGCATTTCCCCTAGACAGACACACATAAAAGAAGGAAAGGTGTTCCTGAGTAGTCATCTGCTTGTTGATGGGTCTGCCTGAGCAGAATGTGTGGGAGGGGCTGACACCTCTATCCGAAAGGGCTAGGTGCCGTCTCCACACAAAGGGCTGCATACCCACCTGGTATGAGTATGGAGCCGGGCAGGATCTTGTGCACTACAAAGGCCTTTCTTTAAAGTCTCCTTACTTCAAAGGATAAAATGGGTATACGTGCTGGACCTCTGACACTATGTACTCAGTTCACTTTGGTGTCTTAAGAAGACACTGCCTAGAAGAGGAGCTACACTACAGGAGGGTCCGCCACTTTGCTAACTGCTTTGCTGTGTTGGCCTGCTGCCTCTTACTTGGGCAGTGAGAAGGACTGGACCTGTTCTATACAACCTTTTGCGACCTAAGTATTTCCAAGGGCTTGTTGGCTTGCCCATGTTCCGGAATTCTTAGGACCATCAAAGATTTAATTTGCACAAACAACTGCTGCTAGACTCTGCTAATCTGGAGCCTGACTCTGCCTGACTTGCCCTCAAACAGTCCTGGGCCCTTCGCATAGTGTCGGCAGCCGCTCTTGGACATTTACGTGCATCACCACAGTGCCTGCTTGAGCGCACACCATCATGTTTGCCTGCTTCACCAAAGCTGCATAACCCAAAAGCAGGCTAGTGCGACCCGAAGTATTCTGCACTCATCAAGGATAGATAGGCGTCTGGCTCCATCTCCCTGACCACCGTATCAAATCCAGCAAAGGGGAGACGTCAACAACGCGGTTCCCGATCCTGAGACCGACGGCACCGCTGCAATCCCCAGTGTAGGTGCTATGCACTCTGGGACTTACAAGGTCTCTGCCACCCATCAGTGCTCTCGCAGGCGACAAGAACAGAGTGAGTAGATTAGTCTCCCACAACTGGACATTGCATTTTTTATATCTTTAATAACTTTGGAAGCACTGCTTTGTTCTGACACGGGGAGAAAGCCTGTTTCCTGATCCACAACGTGGATCGCTGTCATTTCCCCAGTGTAACCGTAAAAAAAACTACTGAAAGCACAAGGGCTCTTTCAGCACTGTAACTACATATATTCTTGAAGTATTCCTTCCTTGAGATGTTTTCATTGGATTCTAGAGGTTTTTGTCTTGCTGGTACAAGGGTACAAGAGATACTATTTTCATACCTCTTTGTGGAGTCTTTTTGTGGTGTTTCACTGTGTACTGTATCCACGTATGCACGACTACTTTACACATTGCCTCTTATGTTTAGCCTGACTGCTCTGTGCCAAGCTACCGCAGGGTGAGCACAGGCTGATTTAAGTGTGTGACTGACTTACCTTGACTGGGATTGCTGTACCTTCTTGGACAGGTTGCATACCTCTGCCAACTAGCGACCCAATTTCTAACATAGGCCTTCAATTTTTTGGAATGACTAGCTGGAGGCTAGATTTGCCTTTAATGTATATTTCCTCTCCTGAGGTGCAGAGTTTATTGTGTAGGTACCTATAAAGTTAGAGATGTGGTGATTTTTGGGAGAGGCAGCCATTTTGAAATCACTTCCGACACTAAGTAGATGTGGGAATTTAGTGAGTTATTGCAGAACTAGACTGATATTATCTGATTTTATAACCACTCATTAGGTGAGCTGCATGGAGTATTGCTTTAAGCAGCATTTTTCAGAGATGTGATTGGCTTGAAAAAACAAACCTCCATTAGAAGCTGTCGCCCACCTTTTGAAAGAATTGTCCTATTTGTGATTGTGCATTCTGCTGGGATCATATGAACTCTTTGAACTTGCAGGAATAACCGTCTTAAGACTACAATATGTGACTCTGGAGGTGTTTTTCTTAAGCTTTCTTTTGACAGAGGGAAGACAGTTTTCCAGATAACATGCCCCTGAGTGAAAGAGTCCACGAGCCTGTTTGGTCCTTCCTAAAGTTAACTTGGGTACTACCCTGCAAGAGTGTCTCTTTGACATGACGTGATGGTCAATGACCTGTAGACAATTGATCTTGGGAGCCTGCGGTGCTGTGGGTTTGCTTTCACTGGTCGCTGCTCTGCAGTTTCGAGGTGCTAGTTTGATTGCAATGATATATTCTTTGCTGTTCCGATATACATTACTGTTCTATTGTCGAACTGTCGCATAAGACCCACAAAAAAAGCATTGGCAACCCGGAAGATTCAAAAGCCTCAGCAGATTAGCTTTGCCAGTGCTTGTTTTACTACTACTTGTACTCTGCACTTGCAGGACCTGGGCCGCCATCACCCATCCCAAGTACTGGCCACCCCACCCCACCAACTGTCCTTTGTCTGTGACTTGCTATGTGGATCAGAGGCATGTTAACGGGAGGCTGCCTGGGCACCACAGCACTTTCACCATCTCGTCTGCTCCGGGTGTTTGGGCAGCAATCCCAGGCAGGCTCCCTGGCTGCTCCTGGCAAAGCTCCTCTGCAGTACTCCATCGGGTGGGTTATGGGTTGGTAAGCATGCTGCTGGGAACTGATCATCAGTACTTACAATGACAAAAACAACTAACACTTGTGCAAATAGACTCTACTGTGCAGGTGACATCCCCCAATCTGTGCAAACATATGCCTGGGTGGGCTCAGGCCGTCAGGCAGTACAGTGCGGCGCGGACTGAGGCCTGTGTTACTGACTGGGGCAGCAGGGTTTAGCTATGCTCACATAATGACTGGCACTAACAATGAATAATGGTGTATAGATTGCTAAGAAATTGTTTGAAACCTTGATTAATTACTTTTATGTTATGAATATTTGTACAATCTTTGTACCTTTGGAAAAATTAAAAACATATTTCAGTATGCGTTATGTTTATTACGTTCAAACCTAATTTAAAAAAAGCACTGAAGTAAAGAATTGCTATACTCTCTCTCTTTTAAGGGTGATAAGTCTGTGAGGGTGATGCGTTCATTGCTGGCAGCACAGCAGACCTTTGTTGATCGATTGGTAATTCTGATGAAGGCGGTGCAGCGGGAAAGTGGCAAAAGCAAAAAGAAGGTAATCTGAAGCATTGAAAATCCTCCCTGTTTTTAATCACTTTACTTTCCTTCCTTTTCTTTCCTCCCCTCTATTTTAGGTCAGGCAAGAGGCAGGTAGTTCACGTGAACAAGAGCACCAAAAGAGCCCTTTAGTCTGTCCTCTTCAGCCATTTCTTCATTGAAGTGTCTTTCACGTTTGGATGAGCCCACAGGGCTGTTGAGCATTTATACATTTTAAACAGGTGATTGGTCAAAGAAGGTAGTCCTGTCTGGCATTGCAGCTTCATTTATTTTGTGACTCCCTCTTTCTAGAAGGGGATATGTCCCTTCCTGTACAGTCATGTTAGTTAAAGCCAAGCTGCTCTCCTGTATAACATTGTCAATGTGTGTTTGAAGTGAGGTTGTTTTCCTTGGGTTTGGCTCCCGCAATCCCATCTTCAGAGGGCTGTAACCACATGGATACCCGTTCTGTGCTATACTGTCCAAGGGTCCACCTCTCCTACAGAGTAGCATCCTGGTTGCAGGAGTCTTGGTCAATGGTTTCTTATAGAGAGAACAACTCCCTTAAGGAAAAGCTGGATAGTTTGGTCTGTGAAGCTCTTTCCTAGACCACATTTAAAGTTAACCATCACCTAGTCCAATGCAACCCATTCACAGACACTCCTGTGTGCCCCCCACCCAGTGCTGATCTTCAAACTTAATGCACAAGGATGCTTAGTGGGCCCTTTCATAGGACTCGAGGGACACACATTCTTTCCTATGAGGCTTGCACTAAGTTCACATGTAGCCCAAATGCTCCGTCTTGGCCAAAGAAAATTTCACTCCTCCTGGTAGGTCGCTCCCCCTTCACGCAGCTCCGACTGTGTGCCCCTGCAGCCTCTGCCAACTCGCTGGTAAGTGCCCTCTGGCTTCTGGGCCACTGCTTCCCCTCTCTGTGACCCATTTTTGTGCTCTGTGCCACTCGTTTTTCCCCCCTCTTTCTCACCCCTTTTGCCTGTGTGCCCCGTTTTGTGCTCTGTGCCACTCGTTTTTCCCCCCTCTTTCTCGCCCCTTTTGCCTGTGTGCCCTGTTTTTGTGCTCTGTGCCACTCGTTCCCCCCCTTTTGTGCCCCTTTTGCCTCCTGTACCACTCTTTTGTCCCTTCTTGTGCCCCATTTTGCTTCTGTTCCACTGCTTCCCCGCCGCTGTGACCCCTGTGGCTCCTCCCCCTACCCACTCGCTGCTCCCGCCTCCCAGCTGCTCCTCCCTCCCACCTCCCCATATATGCCGGACACTGCACGGACGTGCAGTGGGCGCGCCGCAGGTGCGCCTAACGCAAGCCCATCTGCGCCCATCCCCGGCTGAACTGCGCCCAGCGACAGAACCCCTAGACCCCGCAAATGCCGAGACACCAGACTCCGCTACGACGCCAGCACCCTCCATGCACTCAACACCGGCCAAAACCACACCTGCTTCCAGGCCACCCCTAAACAGACCCACGGACCCTTCTCCTGCCGCACCTGCAGCTTCACCTGCAACAGAGGCACCTAACCTCCAAGGACTGGACCCAACCACCTACGCTGCATACTCCTCAACACCCGCTCCGCACACAAACACGCCGTCGAGCTCTGGGATCTGCTCGACACCTCCGCCCCAGACGTAGCCTTCCTGACCGAGACCTGGTGGAACGACTCCTCGGCGCCCGACATCGCCATAGCCATCCCAACGGAATCGGAGGAGGAATAGCCATCGTCCACAAGTCCTCCCTCAAGGCCGCCAACCACGCAGACGACACCCTCAACACCGCCGAACACCTGCACTTCCGGATCCACACCGACCCCAACACCACCCTCAGAGGAACACTCGTCTACAGACCCCCCCGGACCTCGGGCCCAGTTCAGCGACTCCATCGCCGACCTCGCCAGCACCCACGCACTCGCCTCCACGGACTACATCCTCCTCGTGGACCTGAACTTCCACCTCGAGAACAACAACGACGCCAACTCCACCACCCTGATCGCCAACCTCGCCAACCTCGACCTCGGACAACTCGTCACCGCACCCACCCATGCCGCCGGCCGCACGCTGGACCCCGTCTTCTCCACAGGCACCCACGTCGCCTTCGACCACACCACCGAACTCCACTGAACCGACCACCACTGCATCTATTTCACCTTCAAGAAACCAACCACGCACCACCGCACCCAACAGCTGCCTCGCCGCTGCTGGAGCAGAGTCACCGAAGACCAGCTGATCACCACCCTCGCCCAAAACCCCCCACCAACCCAGACACCGCAGCCCGCAACCTCAAACAGTGGATCGACGACTGCGCCAGCACCCTCCCCCCGCTCAAGAAACCCTCCAACAAACACGCCAGCAAGAGAGCCACCTAGTTCACCAACGAGCTCCAGACCTCCAAACGTGCATGCCGGAAACTGGAGAAGAAATGGCTCCACGAACGTACACTGGACAACCACGCAGCCCACAAGATTGCCACCAGCAGACATCGCCACCTCATCAGATTAGCCAAGAGAATCTCCTTCAAAGACCTCCTGGACAACAATGCACACGACAGCAAAGAGCTCTTCAGCATCGTAAAGGAACTTTCCAGCCCAGCCCAGCGCCAACGCCAACGACATCCCGCGCTCACAAGAACTGTGTGACTCACTAGCCACCTTCTTCCACCGCTAGATCACTGACATCCACGACAGCGTCAACACCACAACCGCCCGACTACACCAGACTCCACCTCCCCGCGAACACCACCAGCACCAACCGCCTGACCTCCTGGTCCAACGTCCACGATGACGAGACACGCAAGGTCATGAACTCCATCCACTCAAGATCTCCGTCAGACCCGTGCCCACACCACGTATTCAACAAAGCAGACGCAGCCATCGCCCCCCAACTACGGAAGGTCATCAACATCTCCTTCGAAACAGCGACATTCCCGGAAAGCTGGAAGCACTTCAAAATCAGTGCCCTCCTCAAGGAGCCTAAGGCGGACCCCAAGGACCTCAAGAATTTCCGGCCCATCTCCCTACTCCCGTTCCCGGCGAAGGTCATCGAGAAAATCGTCAACATACAATTGGCCCGCCACCTCGAAGACAACAACATCTTGGACCCGTCCCAGTCCGGATTCAGATGAAACCACAGCACCGAGACAACCCTCATCGCCGCCACAGACGGCGACAGGCACCAACTAGACAATGGCGAAACATCAGACCTCATCCTCCTGGACCTGTCAGTCGCCTTCGACACGGTCTGCCATCGCACCCTAAAGACACGCCTCCAAGAAGCCGGAATCCAAGAGAAGGCCCTCAACTGGACCACGTCCTTCCTCTCCGGTAGAACCGAGAGCGTCCGCCTCCCACCCTTCCGATCTCAAGCCACCGACATCACCTGCGGCGTCCCCCAGGGCTCATCCCTCAGCCCGGCGCTGTTCAACATCAACATGGCCTCCCTCGCACAAGCAGCCCGCCATCACGACCTCAACATCATCTCCTACGCCGACGACACCCAGCTCATCCTCTCCCTCACCAAGGACCCACACACCACCAAAACCAACCTCCACAGGGAATGAAGGCCGTTGCCGACTGGATGAGGAGCAGCTGTCTGTAGCTGAACTCGGACAAGACGGAGGTCCTCATCCTCTGACCCACCCCCTCAGCCTGGGACGACTCCTGGTGGCCGACCACACTGGGAACAGCACCGACACCCACCGACCAGGCACGCAACCTAGGATTCATCCTCGACTCCTCCCTCTCCATGTCTAAACAGGTCAGCGCCGTCTCCCCCTCCTGCTACAACACCCTCCGCATGCTACGCAGGATCCACAAGTGGATCATGACGGAAACAAGAAGAACGGTGACACAGGCCCTCGTCAGCAGCAGACTGGACTACGGCAACGCACTCTATGCAGGAATTCCAGCCAAACACCTACGACTACAACGCATCCAAAATGCCTCCGCCAGACTGATCCTCAACGTCCCCCGCCGCAGCCACATCACCCCCCACCTGAGAGACCTACACTGACTCCCTGCCAACAAGAGGATCACCTTTAAGCTCCTCACCCACGCACACAAAGCACTCCACAACGCCGGACCAGCCTACCTGAACAGCAGACTCAGCTTCTACACCCCGACCCGCCAGCTCCGCTCCGCCAGCCTCGCCGCTGTCCCCCGCATCCAACGAACGACCTCCGGCGGCAGATCCTTCTCCTACCTCACCGCCAAGACCTGGAACACCCTCCCTGCCCACCTATGGCAGACACAAGACCTACTAGCCTTCAGAAGACTCCACAAGACCTGGCTCTTCGAGCAGTAGCGGCACCCTCTCCCCTCAGCGCCTGGAGACCCTCACAGGTAAGTAGCACGCTTTACAAGTACTCTGATTGATTGATATTGATTCACAGTGTCGCACATCTACTGCAAAGTTTCTTTCTAGGATTGTGTTTGCTCTGGCTACTATAATGAGGCCCTGACACCAGCATCGCTGTGCACCACAGCTCATGACTGTGAAGGCAGGAGTATGCCTATATTCTAAAAAAGGACTACTAGTAGGACTGCCACTTTACTCAAGGCAGCAAATTCATAGTCATATGTTGGTGGGTATCTCCCCATGTTGCATAAATTACAACTTTGGCTTTACTCTACAAGATGTGCCATCCCACCAAAGAGTGACAAGGGTGACCTTGGTTCAATGCACCAGAGATGAATGTGAAAGACAGGTTATTGTAGGCCTGAAAAACACTATTTAATGTGTAATTGACATAAAAGTATTGCATTTGGGTTACTAACAATCCCCTAATGTGATCAGGGGCATGTTGAAACAGAAACAAACCTTATTTCATTATTCACAATATCATACACACTGTACTAGGAAGAATGAATACTTTTAAGTTAAAAAGAAATGCTGTGACAGGAACAATTGGTTTTTCAGTATATCTAAAACAACTACACAAAATATTATAAAGCCAGTAAAAAGGCATTTTCTGAATAGCGAGAATAAAATAAACATTTCTAGCATTGTTTAAAATGTCAATCTTATACAGACATTTAACCTTTGAATTCCCCAAGGTGTCTAACTGGATCCGGAAGATTACATGCCGGTAGGTGGCGTGTTTGGGTTCCACATGGTGCCCCTGTCTCCTATATAGGTGCCACCTCGGCGTGCTGATGTCTGTTGTTTTCTTTCTGCACCAGCCAGTGCAAATCCGAGAGAAGAGCTACCCCTCGGTCATTTTTTGACAGGATTTTCGCAATTTAAAAAAAATCTTTTTTTGAGGTTTCCTCCTGGTGTGTCGAGGAATGTCATAGGGAAGACAGGTTTTTAACCCTAGGGTGCCTGTCACCGTGCCATGTCTGTGACCGACCCAATCCTCGTGTGTTTGTGGTGCTTGGAGCATGACTACGACTCTGGCTGCTGGACCATGGCGCAAAAGGCTTTGAGGGAGTGGCCCCTGAAGCTACTCGCGGCCAGTCATCCGAATCTGCGGCAGTCACAGTCCCTGCTATTTGGCTTTAATTATGTCATTGTGATGCCATTTTTAGCATCAGCATGAAGTCAGCGCCCTCCCCCACCTCGCCCCACTGGTGTTGCAAAGCGAAGATGTATGAGACATTTTTAGATCCAAACTGGCATCTGGCATATTCAGAGACATTCAAAGGTGAGTAATCTGCAAGGTAGATAGTGTCCATCAGAAAAATTATTGGGGAGTAAATTTTTTTCTCTTCTTTAGTATTTGCTCTACCAGAATCCCTATGGTACTTCGTATGGGAATGCTGCTTTTCAGTTGCTCCCAAATATGTTACCCCCAAACCAATGTGTGTAAAATTTGACATAACAAATATTATTGCACCACTCGTTAAGATTTCTTAATGGCCTGATAAGTTTGGCTCTTTTTCAGACTTCATACTTCGGGTAGGTGCTGTCGGTTGTTTAAACTTCACATGAAATCTTAGGCAAATGTGTACTACTGAAAGAGCCTGTGCCCTTTGTTGCGGACGCTCTAAATCTTGCAACAGCATACAGGTAGGTGTCTGTGACTACCTTTTGCAGTGGCAGCAGCAAGTAAAAAATGCAGCACAATGATTTGCAACTAGAGCTAACTCTTATGTTCTTAGTGTGGAATCCTGAAGGTGCTTGAAATCTCCTGACCTGGGTAACTTGTGATACTACTTTCCATAGAACAGAATGTAACTAACGCTACAGGCTTTTCTGGTTTAGGCTGCAGCGGTGTGCACTGATTCTGGTAATTCCTCACACCACCCTGCTGGTCACTGTCGGTACCATGGGCCCTAAGAGTAATGGATATACTGTGATATGTGTCAGTTTTTCATTTAAATACTCTTCTGATTCTGCATTTATAGCCTCATAGTTCAGCTTCCATAATGTCGCATTTGGGCGCCATCTGTAGTTCGGAGAAGCAACGGATAGTTGCGAAGGCCAATCAAGCCTTGGAGTTTTGCATGCCTGTCAAGTATCACGCATCAGGTGTGTAATGCCACATTCTGAAACTCTGGCTATGCAGGGTGCCCGCAAGCGCCACGGGCGCCTGCACCTGTGCGCTGGCTCTTAGTACTGCTGCTCCGAGACGTGCTGCCACTGCCAGCAGCTGCTGGGGCTCAGTCATTTAATAGTTAATGCTCTCACCTCGAGGGGCTGAGAGTGACTGTTACAATGTTTCAATTGTTCTGCCCAAGCGGCGCTGCGCACCTTTTACACAAATTAGACTCCGGGGCGGGCCTGAGCTCAGTGGTTGCTTCTACTTGCTGTACACACCAGGGGGCCCGGAATACCGTAGTGCCTCCTCACGTCCGGAGGAAAAGGAACACGTTAAGCGGCGGGAGATTTGCACTCACCGGGATCGGGTCGCGGTAAGTGACTGGGCTCACGGTAGTGGCATGGCCCGGCCACCTATGTGGTGAGGGGCTGAGGTGGTGCCTCCCCTGGCTGTCGGAGGCCTCCAGGTGCCTGGATGGGCGGCTTACCTTGTTGCTTGATCATCCACTGTATCAGAACCACAATCAAAAATAGAGAGAAAAGCAATAACCCCTCCAAGAATCCGGAAAGGGCTATTCGTGGAGATGTCGGATGAAAACTGCTCGGGATCGCCCTGAAAGACTGGGTCTGACCAATCAGGTCGATGATGGGGAGACAGGGCAGCAAGAGTGGGATTACAGCCAAGTCATACAGTGCTGGATCGGCGCTGGGCTCGAGTCACACTGTCCACACTGTCCGTGTCACCTGAATGCTGCCTCTTCTGTCGCGCCTGCTGCCTGCTCGCCGCTGCCTGCCCGGCCGCCTTCTGCCTTCTATGGACGTGTTTTCCTCCTCCTCTGACCGGTATTGGGTGCTTGAGGCCGCGGTGTCTGGGAGGCCGGGGCCAATGGAGAGAGGCCTGCTGCCCTGGCATTTAGAGGCGTAACAGTGTAGGAGGAACAAGTAGCGGCCCATTGGTCTGGGATGGCTATGTTGCGCTGCTGCATCAGTTAACCCCTGGCACACATTGCACATAATTGAAACATAATAATAAAAAAATAATACTTGCCCTCCAACACACTGATCAAAATGAGGTTGGGACCTAGGCATCGAGCCTGCGTCCCTGTCCTGTATGCTGGCCCGGGTGAATGTCGTACTGTCCCCCAGATTTCCTATCTACCGATGCACCAGACAGGGCTGCCTGCTGATCCAGTTTGTAAGCTTTCATTATCTAGTGATTTACATGTCCTGGGAGCCGGACCTAGTTTCGACCCTCAACCTTAGCCTCCTTCCCCGGGCCATTCAAGCAGACCTAAACAGATGGACCAAATCACCGTTCGACGCTTAATTTGCAGAGTGGTTTTGTACAATGATGGTCCTTCTGCGCCTCCTGTATGTCCTCCAGAATTTCCTCTTCCCTATACCCAGCCAGTTGTTTACTGCATTGACGTCCAGAGCGCAGAAATTCCTTTGGGACAATTAACCCCCCAGGATCTCCTTCAATAAATGTGTCCGCTCTACATAGGAGTGGGTTCTGACAATGGCCAACATCTGCCTCTACTATTGGTCAGCACATACCATTGTAGTGAACGTCTGGGGCTGCTGTCTTGTCATCCTTCTTGGGTACCAGTACTAATCACTTGAGGGTATTCTCGTCAGACTACAGGGTGCCGGTGCGTGTTTTGCCACTAGGGCTCTCTCTGCTCTATCTGTTGCATCCAGTAAATATTTTTGTTTTTAACTGTGCATGTGTCAGCATAACACAGAACTCATAAGTACACATAAATTTAATAAAGGACTGCTACTGAAAAACCTGTTTAATATCATGGTTATACATTTGTTTACAGTACAGTCAGGTTACAGGAGGGAGCACTAGGGTTGGTGTGCTTCCATTTCTGGTGCTCTGCAGCAGTTTCAGGAAGTTCGTGGAATTTTTTGATGCTCAAATGGCTGTAATTTCTGATATTTAAAAGTTTCCCTCGTCTTCATTGCATGATTTTTGCTTGCGAGAAAGTGTCACTCATAGTCGTTGAAATGTCACTCATAATTTCACTGAATTTATAAAAATGTCACACACGGCAATCTGAAACCTTGGCAGCTATGGTTTCGCCTCTCCTCTGATCACGTTAGGGGTTGCTGCTGCACCAGGTATCGCATTTCTCCATTCTTTAGAGGCTGTATACTGATTTCAGCTTTCCATGAGTCAATCAATCAATCAGGGACTTGCGAATCGAGGTACTCACCCGTGAAGGTCTCAAGGCGCTGTGGGCGGGGTTTATCAGCTCCGTTCAGTCGAAGAGCCAGGTCTTGAGTGTCTTCCTGAAGATGTTCAGGGAGGGGCCGCGTCTGGTGTCAATCAGGAGCTCATTCCAGGTCTTGGGCTCAATGTGGGAGAAGGCTCTTCCAACTGTCCTGGCTTTGTGGATGCACTGGGTTTCGGCGAGGTCAGTGGATCGAAGGTTTCTCTTGACCACCTTCTCTTGTTGAGGTATTGGGGTCCAGTGTTGTGGAGGCATCTGGAGGTGTGTGTGAGTATCTTGAACGTGACTCTCTTCTCTACGGGGAGCCAGTGGAGGTAGCGCAGGTGTTGGGTGATGTGTTCCTGTTGAGGGATGACGAGGACGCGTCTGATTGCGGTGTTCTGAATGGTCTGTAGTTTGTGGATGAGAGACTTGTTGATCCCGGAGTGGAGGGCGTTTCCGTAGTCTAGTCTGCTGGTTCTGAGTGTGTGGTTGACGGTCTTCCTTGATTCGGTGGGATACATATAAAGGTCTTGCGGAGGGTGTTGAAGCAGCTGGAGGTGACGGCGTTGACCTGTTGGGTCATTGAGAGGGAGGTGTTGAGTATGATGCCGAGGTTTCTGGTGTGGTCCGTGGGTGTGGGAGGGCTGCCAAGGGCGGTGGGTCACCAGGAGTTGTCCCATGCGGAGAGGGAGGGTCTGAGGATGAGAACTTCTGTCTTCTCCGAGTTCAGCTTTAGCCAGCTGTTGCTTATCCAGGATGTGACGTCCTTCATTACGTCCTGGAAGTTGAGTCTGGTGGTGACGGGGTCCTTGGTGAGGGAGAGGATTAGCTAGGTGTCATTGGCGTAGGATACTATGCTGAATCCGTGGTGTTTGACGATGGCAGCGAGGGGGGCCATGTAGATGTTGAAGAGTGTGGGGCTGAATGACGACCCTTGGGGTACTCTGCAGTTGATTTCCGTGGGTTCGGAGAGGAAGAGTGGCAGTCTGATTCTTTTGGTCATGCCGGTGAGGAAGAAGCTGATCCATTTGAGGATTGTTCCCTGTATGCCGGTGTCATGGAGTCTGGCGGTGAGTATGTGGTCGGAAACGGTGTTGAGACCTGCTGAGTGGTCCAGTAGGATCAGGGCTGTGGTGTGTCCTTGGTCGAGGAGGGTGCGGATGTCTGTGGCGGCGAGTAGAGCGATCTCAGTGCTGTAGTTGCTTCGGAATCTGGATTGGGACGTGTCGAGGATGGAGTTTTCTTCAATGAATGTGGTTAGCTGGGCATTGATGATATTCTCTGTGACTTTGGCCACAAAAGGGAGGAAGGAGATGGGTTGGTAGTTCTTGAGGTCTGTGGGGTCTGCTGATGGTTTCTTGAGCTGGGGTCTTACTTCTGCATGTTTTTAGTAGTCATGGCGGAACGTGCCATTCTTGAAAGTGGTGTTGATGGTGCATCGTAGTTCGGGAACGATGGCAGTGGCGGCTCTGTGGTAGATGTGCGGTGGGCAGGGGTCCTTGGGGACTCCTGAATGGATGCGTTTCATGGTCGAGGTGGTGTCTTCAGTGGTGACTGGGGTCCAGGAGGATATGGTAGGCCTGTTGGCGTTGCTGGAGAGGGGGGTGGTTTCGGTGTTTGGTCGTTGAAGTGGTAGTAGAGGCCCTTGATTTTCAGATGGAAGTAGGATCCAAACTTGTCGCAGAGGTCCTGGGAGGGAGGGATGTCTGTGGTTTCGCTAACATCAGAGTCCAACACATTCAATCTATTCACTCACCTCAAATCATCAGGTGCAACTTATAATTCGTTGTGAAACACTTACAAAGAAAAATAACACATTAATTATATCCAAACAGACTGTTTATTACAAGGCTAAAAAACATTCTTCTGAATGTACAATAAATATAAATATTAAAAAAAAGTTTAAAACCATAGGGTACAATCATAGAAATTCATACAGTTACACAGGAGAAAGAAAGAAGAGACAGTCAACTTTGTCTTATTGATGTTAATTTAGACTCCGTTGGTACAACACAGGGTTGGGTTTCTTTCCCCTATGGCCCCACAGTTGTTGACCACACCAAATTTAACAAATGCCAAAGCTTTGGCATTTGGTTTTCTTTGTAAGTGTTTTACAACGAATTATAAGTTGCACCTGATGATTTGAGGTAAGTGAATTAGATTGAATGTGTTCAAATCTGATGTTATATAAATCGCCTAAAGAGAAAAATCCTTTTTTTACTTCATAGTAACTTGGCGCTCCATTTGCTTTTGCTTGAAATAGAGCCCCTCTCACTGGTTTGAGAGTATATATTAACTGACTTAAAATCTGCATTGAAAAAGAGATTTAGGGAAAAAAGCATAGCTAAATTAAAAAAATACCGATTATCTCAATATGAGGGTGGAGAAAAGATAGGGAAGATTTTAGCATTTAGGGTAGCAGATGATAAAGCTAAGACTTTCATAAAAGCGATCAGAGGGCCTAATAATGTGGTCTATGAGAATTCAAGTCAGATATTGGAGCAATTTGCTAATTACTATCTGGATCTGTACACTCCAGAGAATCAAACGGAACTGGGTGATATAGATAGGTATTTACAGACTAATCTAGTTAAAAGGATGGGAGACGAAGTCTCTGACTCACTGATGGCCGATGTCACACTGACAGAAATTAAGCTGGCGATTGCCGCTCTGCCTGCTGGTAAAGCATCAGGAGAAGATTCAATACCTCTCAAATTATATAGAATCTGTATTGATGAACTTCTCTTACTTTTTAATCAAGTAATTAGCTTTATTGGGGCAGGAGGAAAAGCCCCTGCCTCATGGAACATTACACAGATTGTCTTTTTTCTTAAAAAAAAAATAACCAGCGGGAGAATGCGGGTCATATAGGCCAATATCGCTTATAAACACCGATGCAAACATTTTTGCTAAAATTTTGGCGACTCGGCTCGCTTTGATATTGCCTGATCTGGTGTCTCCTTGACAACATGGCTTCATTCAGGGGAGGGACACCACGGCTCATGTAAATACGGCCGTGACCGCATTCGATGTTGCTAGGACAAAATCAACCCCACTCGGCATGATCCTCTTAGATGCTGAGAAAGCTTTCGACCGAGTGGGGCAGGATTTTCTCTGGACTACACTATCTGCATTTGGTATCAAAGGTAGGTGTATGCAATGGGTCAGAGCTTTATATGATCATCCTACTGCAAAAAAATGTTATGCTGGATTACAGTCTGCTCCTTTTTCAATCTCCAGTGGCACCCGTCAGGGGTGCCCTCTGTCACCTTTATTGTTCAACCTGTCAATAGAGCCATTTATTCTTGCCCTGCAAAATCAATCCCGAATAAGCCCTTTTTTATGTGGGATGCATAGCCTTAAAGTCACAGCGTATGCAGATGATATTGCCATATATTCAACTGATGCTGATGAAGCACTAAAGGGGATAGTTGAAGAGGCTGAGAAATTTGGTGCAATTTCTGGTTAGAAATTAAACACAAATAAAACCCAAGTCATACTAAATTATAAATCCACAACCCCAGTTCCGGGAGTCTGTAGTGTTGTCACTTATCTAGGGGTCAGAATGTCGGCTAGAATAGAGAAGATTGTAGCATTAAATTATGAGACATTATTGAAAGAAACTGTTAAATCATTTAAGAATTGGCATAAAGTGCCCATTGGCATTAGCGGGCGAATAAATACAATAAAAATGAAAATTCTCCCTAAATTCCTCTATTTATTCAGATTTATTCCTCTACGAGTGAATAACTCTTTTTTTAAACGGTTGGATGGGGTCTGTAGCAGCTTCATATGGGGGTATAAGAAAGCGCGACGAGCTATTGATTTATTGAAGCTTCCATTTAATCAGGGGGGGGGGATTTTCCTGATTTCAAACTATATTTCTGGGCAGCATTTTTGGGACGCCTCCGTAGCTTAATGCATCCTAAGGGTAGTACCTTTTTCTTTCATAAATTTATGTTAGGGGAAGAGCACAACATGTTCCTCTCTAGAACTAATGACCCGAATTACTACAAGCGGGTTAAATTTAAGACTGCCCATGATAGCGTAAATATTTGGCGGGCTATCATGGTTACATGTAATACATCGTTTTTACACGTCAAACTTCCCTTGTGGGACAATCCTGGCCTCCCAGAAATTTTCCACGGGGTGGTTGGAAAACGATGGGCTAGTATTGGGATTAAATGTTTAGGGGACTTGTACGACTACAATGGGTTCATCACATTCGAGAGACTGAAGACTTTATAGAATCTTCCAGAAAACATGCAATTTAAATACTATCAGATCCGAGACTACTTTATACGTACTATGAAATTGGTTAATGTGTTGGATTCTGACATATGGAATTGTTTTTATGAGGCTAATTGTAAATCGCTGATTAGCATAGGGTATAGAAGTCTAAACACCTATAAGGTAGACGACTGTGCTAGACTAGCAGATCGTTGGAGTCAAAACATGGGGACATCAATTTCGGCTGACACTATTTCACAGGCTTTAGGCAGTATTAATAGGTCTGTATACTCATCCAGTTTGAAGTTGCAACAGTATAAAACTATATGTTTACTATATTATACACCCGAAAGAATTTCTAAATCGGCATCTACTAACGTTGCTTGTGATCGGACAAAATGCCCTGAATGCGAACTGCCGGCAGCGGATTTAAAACACATGTTTTTTTATGCCCGAGCTAGCAGAATTTTGGCAAAAGGTGACTCAAATAATGTCTCAGAAACTAGGGATCCATTAAGTTATCAGTAATAGATGTAATGATGAGCGGACAGAATATAAGATCTAGCCAAGCAGATTTAATTACCATTTTAATAGTTTGTGCCAGGTTTACAATAGCTCGAGTTTGGATATCACGTGGTCCTCCGTCAGCTTTAGAATGGTGGGGACTGGTTAAAGAAATACATGATATGGAACAAGCATTATCTAAAGGTAGGGGTACTCGCTCAGTTGGAACATTTAAGAAAATTTGGGGGTCATTTTTTTAAGACTAAAGGAATACTACTGTATAATTTTGTTCGATATGTACTATGCTTTGTTATTGTTGTCATTATCCGGATTGTTTACAAAAGAAGACAATTTATATTTCATTTTTGGCATATACTCATGTTGGTAAATAGAAATAGGACTGTTTTTTGTACATGAAATACAAATTGTGTGAACGCATAGTTTATTTTAATTTTTTAAATATGAAACTAAAAGTCTCTTCTATGAAATGTTTTGCCTTTTACGTTCCCTTTCACACATAACACAAACATAAAGTGCTCCCCCTATTTGCATAGTACTCTTCTTGAGGATGCAGATTGGTTAAGCTAATGCTGTCAGTTCCATCCATCATTTGTTTGCGTAGCACTTTTTGCCAAATGTGGGCTGTGTATGCCCAGACGTGGGTCCCTTGCTCACTTTGCCACTGGATTCAAGCTAGCCTGGCATTCCGTCCATCATTTGTTTGCGTGTCAGTTCGACTAAGGCAGGTTCCATATTACTGCGGCAAAAGATTGCTAGTTTAGTGTTGGATTTTCTTTCAAGAAATGCTAAGGACAACACAATTCGTCCAACTAATAAATTACACTTCTGCTAACAAAAAAAACTGACTTCTTTGCTTTGTCAATACATATTTGAATTGTTAAATCAAGTAATTAACTAGCCTTCGACCTGAGTCTTTAATGAAGGGCTGATTAGCAATGTATTTAGAACGCTTGGGTGTGCGAAGACCCATTTCAGCCATTTGGGGGTCGCAGCATGTTACCCTTGAAACGCATTTGTAGTTCAGAGAGCGTTCCTGTTTGTGCTGTCATAAATTAAGAGTTGGGGTAATGTTTGTTGGTGTCCTTGTGCGACCACAAACCTTTAGGTTTACGGCTATTCCTATTCCCTTCAGTACAGCGAGGTCCAACCCGCACAGTGGCCCTACAATTAAGAAACATTTATCCTCACAAAAAGCTAGGCTTGTTTGCTTGGCTAACGCTAGGTTAAGTTTTGTAAGCCACAGATTTGCATAAACAGTTTTTTTTTTTTACTGATGAGCCGGTATTTTGGCGTGTTTTGTTAATCTTTGCATTTGAATGGGTACCCAGCTGTGGAAAAATGTTGCAGTTACTGAATCTTTGAATGCTTTGCCATCTGCTTTCCAATATGGGTTTGTATTTTGTTTGTGTACGTATTTGTTTGTTCTTCTCGATAGAACGAAAAGCTGCAGGCTCTACTAGGAGACAATGAAAAAATGAACCTAGCAGATATGGAGCCCATCCCGCTGCCACTGGAACCGCAGGTGAAAATTAAGGGCATCTTTCCTGAGACAGCCACATTGTTTAAGGTTAGTAAAACATTTGCCTCTGCTCAGACATTGAACCGTAGACTGTGACCACCGGAGTTGGAATGTTGCTTTGGTGGTTTTCACACTAATGGCATTTTACAGAGTTGATAGGGATGCTGAATGCTAATAAGCTTATAACTGCCAGTGAACATAACTTCCCTTCCTGCTTTCAAAGGCAGCCTTTCTCTCTGATGTTCTGGACCCTTTTTCTCTGATGTTCTGGACCCTTTTCTTCCTCCCAAGAGTGGCAACTGCACAGCACTTTCTTCCGTCCCTCCACTGTTGTGAGCCAGAACATTGTTTGGGATGACCCATGGTCCTTTCTGGCTGTTCTATCAAAACTCTGAACTACTATTGCCAGGCTTCTCTTTGCAGGAGAACCGCCCAAAATTTTTTTTTTTAGTTGCCAATACATGGCCATCCTTTGACAAAGATGGTTGAAAGGGTATTGCAGAGTATGGATATGGCTAGGTGAGAAGCGTTCTTCAGTGTGGGGCCTTTCAATCAGGAACTAGTTCGCTGTCTTCTTTTTCGAAACTGTTTTGTGACCCCGGTTATGGAGATTCACTCTGGCTTTGTAACAGTAGACTAGTAACACAAAAGGCAACCCTGGGTCAAGACAAAAGACAAAACGTGAGAGGAGGAACCCCCCTCCCTTTTATAGGACAAATTCCCTCACCCACCCGTGGGTAGCATGCTTCATCTTCGGGAACCTCCTCGCACTGCGAACCTGGTTGCAGTGTGGGCGGGAGGAGCTCAGGGATGTTTTAGTTGTGTGTAACAAGAGGTATACTAAAACCTTATGATGAGCTGGTTGTGGAGGGAGAGTGTGAGAAAGAAAGTGCTAGTGAAGTTAAAACTAACTCCCTGGTATGTTGAAACACTATTTTACTGGTACACCCAGGGGTCAAGGTTAAACAATAGTTGAAATCCCATGCCTGGAGAATTCAACCTAGCATGGATGTTAGTGATCAGAAGGTCGACATGTTTCAGCCATAGTGCCCACCGTAGAGGTGCTGTGGCTTCTTCAGGACTTGATGACAGATGTGTGAAAACGTAACACCAAACCAACTCAGGTTGGTGTTTGAAGGATGCGACAACTGGCGGATTGGATGTCAGTCGCGGGTAGCTGGTGTTCAGCTGTGTTCCCGTCATTTGAGTGCTCTCCTTGGACGCACTACTGAGCGCAGCAGAACTCAAGCAGAGGTTTTGTTGAGCCTTCCTCAAGTGCACCGATGATGAGTTGCCATATTTAATTTCTTTTATTTTTTGCAGTTTTATATCGCACAAACTCGACCCAAGGGCATTGGAGCACTTTACATGAGCATCAGATTACATTACACAAGGTCAGATTTTTTTTCAGGCACAGGGAGATAGAGATTTGCCCAGAATCACATGCTGTTGACCCTACGCTGGAACTCAAACCTGGTTCCCCATTTCCAAAGTCAGCAGTCTGGCCTTTAGGCCACATCTCCTCCTGTAATGGTAGGGTTTTCTACGAAGCCTGCTAGGAGTACCTATGTTGACTAGTGTGGAGTTTGCAGGCTCGGAGAACTCAGCACAGTGGAAAAATGGATTAAACGTGACATTTCTGTGCTGACAGGTACTGTGTGATGGCTGAAAGCATGTTCAAATAACAATCATTTGGTTACTTTGCTGTAAAGTATGAATTGGGTAAGCCTAAGATCACAAAACGTTCATTATGTTTGACCCTTTAAAATGTCCTTACACGCTCCCAGTGAGAGCTACATGGAAAATAAAAGAATGCTTTCCTGCTTGCTACCATGAGGAATTCATTCCTGCCTGACAGAATACTATAGGGATTGTAGACCTCAATTTGGCACTGAGTTTATAGCAAGACAGGAGGCTAGCCTTACTACTTCTGAGCAGCACTTCAAAGAACTGTAAAAATAGAACCTCAACACCAAACAATTAAAAAAAACTTTAAGGTCCCATAACCTAGTGAGGATGAGGGCTACTAACCACGAGGTGGTTGCCCCCCTTTCCCACCCCCATACTGTCCTGAGGAAGACTCGCAGGCAAAGGTCCAACTCCCCCACAAGCCACAAGTCGAGTCGAAACGTCGATGAGCCCACCGACGGTATCTGGACCCACCGATCCCCTAACCAATACGTGCCACAGATGACTACAATCTGTGATTGTCCGAACAATTGTAAATAGACCGTGTAAAATAGACCTTTGGGCCAGTACACTCTGATTGATACACTTGATTAATCTCACCTTGAATCTGTCTACTTTCTTCTCAATTTCACGTTGGGAATACTTCCCAACTCACTAGAAACTTTCGAGCACTCCTTCTTTGCACGTTCCCCTTGGAGCAACCACACTGACTGTCTGATGATAAATGCAAATTATATTTGGAATGAAAATGAATTCATGTTGATAACTTACAAAGTTGAAGTCTCTGCACATCCACTCGTTTTTGTTTCTGAAAAGTTATGTTTCATTTGTACACTGATGTATGTACTAAACAAAGAATGGTATGCTGTTGGACATTTTGCCTAAAGGAGCACTAACGTTTCTCTAGCTCCCTATTAAGGAAACACTCTACTAATACCATTTGTTTAAAATATTGTTTGAGGACCATTGTTTTCTATACCGCATATTACCCAGGTCCACAGACTCTTTGGGTCACCCCATATTTGTAATGATGGTCCAGTTTATTAGTAGCAGAGGCTTCACCAGAGGATCCCAGAGTCAATACGGATTCTACCCTCAAAGAGGAAGGGGAATCACAGCTAGAGTGGCGCAAGAGGTCGAGGTCAAGCATCTACTTCGGCGTCCGGTAGGTACGTATATGAGTAATAGTACAGGTTTTATACAAGGAATGGTGGGTGGCAGGTTGAAACATTTTGTAGATGAATGGAAAGTGATGACAAGCGATCCGTGGGTGTTTGAGGCTGTAACAGGTTACGAAATAGAGTTTGATTCAGAACCGGTGCAATAACAGAAACCAAGAGAGTTTTATTACAGCATACAGCAACAAAACATAGTGAAGGAAGAAATAGAGAATATGCTTCACAAGGGAGCGATTGTGGAAGTAGGAGAAGATCAGGTGGGTTTTGTGAGTACGTTCTTTCTAGTAGAAAAGAAGGATCGGACTCCCGCCTTTCCTCTCCGAACCCTCAGAGATCAACTGCAGAATACCCCAAGGATCATCGCTCAGTCCCACGCTCTTCAACATCTACATGGCCCCACTCGCCACCATCGTCAGACAGCGTGGACTCAGCATAGTATCCTACGCCGACAACACCCAGCTCATCCTCTCCCTCACGAAGTACCCCAAAACCACAAGACTCGGCTTCCAAGCAGGAATGAAAGACGTCGCAGCTTGGATGAGCAGTTGCCGGCGGATTGATTGGCGACCGGACTTTAGATCTGTGATGAGGCTGAAAGAGTGAGGAACGCCTGGTAGGCCCTAAAGTGCATTATTGTAAAGGATTGAGCGTGCCACGAGTAGCATTAGGACCTTAAGCAATCAGTGGAGTGAAAAATCCTGTTCATTTTTTGTATGTGTGGGTGAATTTACTTCCGATTGACTGTTTACTCCGATTTTAAGGTGAGGTAACAAGTGGCTGGTTTATTGGAAATTGCCACACATGCGATTGAGTTGCCCGGAGGCTTACAGTCCGCTACATTTGTCGGCTTCAAGTGTGTTCCCTTACACTTGTCCTGAGGAACCCAAGATGTAAATGAAGGCCAAAACGCGTCCACGTCGACAGTTTATGACAAGAGAATTCCAACTGGAATTGACAAAAAACTTCCTATGATTGAAAGCACATTTGAATTATGGTCTTTAGAGGGATGGTAACCTCGTGTGCATAAAAGACGACCTCACAGTGTATTGCCTTTATTCAGTCTCCAAACACTGATTAGTTTTCAATTGAGTGGGTAGAAGGAATTAATGTATTTTGTTGTGTTTTGTTGATTTGTGATGTATATGTTGTTTGCATATATGTTTGTATGTTTTAAAAGAGAAACAAAAATAATGATGATTAGCTTTCTAAAAATGTGTCTGTGGTATGTGATATGTTTCCTTGAAGAAGGTATACAAATTGATGACAGGACTATGTACTGTTAATAGGGTAATATTAAGTTCCCTATGATGTAGAAGATATAGACATATTTTTTCCTCCTTGCCATGTTTTTCCCCCTACTTTTTGCAGCTTGGATGAGCAGCAGCTGTCTGAAACTCAACTCGGAGAAGACAGAAGTCCTCGTCCTTGGACACACTCCCTCTGCTTGGGACAACTCCTGGTGGCCCACCACCCTCGGCAATCCCCCACCCCCATGGACCATGCCCAGAACCTCAGCATCATACTTCAGTCCTCCCTCACCATGACCCAACAGATGAACGCCATCGCCTCCACCTGTTTCAATACCCTCTGCCTCCTCCACAAGACCTTCCAGTGGATCCCCCCCGAAGCCACAAAGACCGTCACCCATGCACTCGTAACTAGCAGACTGGACTACGAAAATGCCCTCTGCGCTGGAATCAATAAATCCCTGCTACACAAACTCCAGACCATCCAGAACACCGCAGCCAGACTCATCCTCAACATCTCACCACATGAGCACATGACCCAACAGCTGCGAGACCTCCATTGGCTCCCCGTCGAGAAGAGAGTAACCTTCAATCTACTCATCCACGCCTACAAATACCTCCAGAACACCGGACCCAAATACATCAATGCAAGAGTCTCCTTACATGTACCCAAAAGAAACCTCCGCTACGGCGACCTCGCCCTAGCAGAAACCCTGCTCATCCGCAAATCCAGACCGCCCTGATTGATTGAAGAAGGACAAGGAATGGAGACCAGTGATCAATTTAAGGGATCTAAACTAATATGTGAGATACAGACATTTCAAGATGGAGGGCATTCACTGTTGAGAGATGTCTTACAAGATTCAGATTGGTTAGTAAAGCTGGATCTAAAAGATGCATACTTTTGATTCCAATCTCAGAGAACAGTCAGAGATATCTCCAGTTCAGGTGGGAAGGACATGTCTATCAGTTTGTTTGTCTGCCATTCGGGTTGACTTCGCCCCTTGGTGTTTCACGAAGGTGATGAGATCGGTTGTTGGTTTTTCGAGAGAAAGGGGAGTTCAGATAATTGTGTATTTAGACTATCTACTAATTATGAATCAGGTTGTGACATTGTTGAGGAGTGCAGGGGCGAGTTTAGTATGTATGTACTCGTGAGAATAAATGCTGCGCGTTGGTGTGCCCAGATTTATGGTGACTGGTGGAGAAATGCCACTTTTAGAAGTTGGCATTTCTGTGTGCTGTGTGTCTGCCTGCCTGATGTGAATTGCATGTCTGGCTTGTGATTGACAGGAGCTGAGAGGTGTGGGTGGCTCCAAGAGATAGGGTGAGTCAGCCCAGTGGTGAATAGAGAGATCTGCATCTAGATGGAAGGGAGGAGTTGCACCAAGGACCTGAATTGGGCAGTGCCTTCCCTCTACAATGCTGGCTTCACCTCCTGTGGTGCGTCTGAGGTCTCTGCCCTGCAGTGGGAAAGGAAAGAGGAGCATGGTAAACAGAGTGCTCCAAAACCAGTTGCATCTGGTTTCCCAAGCCCTGTGCTGTAACACAAAGGAAAAGGCTGTATAAAAGAAAGGGCTGTGACCCCATGAAAATGTTTTGCTGTTCCTGACTTGAGGGGGGCCTGCTGCTGCTGAGCTCCAGGAGGAACCGCCACTAGGGACTGCCTCCCTGCTGGAAGGCCCTGTGATCTGGCCTGCCTGGGCCAGCCCTTTGCCCCTCCCTTCATCCTAAAGGCCTTACTTTGGACTTTTTATCCCTGGGAGCGCTATATCTTCTTATCCCTAAGTGCTCCTCACTTTCTTTAAAGGAGTGCTGGTGGCCTGCAGCGCGAAGCTGCAACGTGTGAGATTCCCCCACACTGCCCCTGTATTTTGCGGGAGCCCACCCCGTGTTTCAGCAGCCTTTTGTGCTCGTTCTCTTAACAAGCGGGTGCTCACCCCGCAGTTGTGCCCTTTAGCGAGAGCTCACCCCACGTTCTGGCCACATTTTGAATTTATTTAGGCGGTAGCCCACCCCGCAATGCCGAGCTTTAAACAAATAGTTCACCGCCGCCGGCCCGAGCCCCATGAAGAAACGTTGCCGGGCTGCTGCAGACGCGAGGCGGAAGCCAGACGGCCCTGCCTGGTTGTGGGCGGGGCCGCGTGACGCGAGGCGGAAGCCGTGTCTGCGGAAGAGCGGAGCCCCCCTGCGTGAGGGAGAGCCCCGCGGCCAGCCGCGTATGGTGATTCCAGTGAAGGGGACCCGAGACGCATTGTCGGCACCTGCCCAAGCCGCATTTAAAGGAGACACACCACTGGAGTCCCTACAGAGCCCCGGTGAGTGGGGCAGAGCGGAGGAGACGTCTGATGCCCCGGTGTATGGTGCTCCACGTGGTTAGTGGGTGTGCTTGTTCGCCCCATTTGTGTTCTGCACCTACAGCTGCCAAAAGGGGGGCACCAGTGATTTCCGAGTCCCTGGGTGGGACACAAGCGGCACTAGTAGTGCCAGTGCCTGTTCATGCCCCCAGCTGTACCGCTGAGGCAGACAGCAACAACGGCGGAGGCAGTTTTGGTTAATTTCTGAGTCCCAGAGCGGGACTCCCACATGCACCTTGGTGGTGCTGTCTTCTCTCCCAACTGCCCCGTCCGACAGTGGGCAGCTGCAACGTTTTGCCCCATTGTACTAAGAGCCCCAGTGGGGGTTCCGTAGGCACAGTGGTGCCAGCCCCATTCTTTTCCTCAGGGGCATTTTCATTTAGAGTCCCAGGTGCCCGTGCTCATTTTCACAGCTGCCCAGCAATTAGTGGGCAGCTACCTCGTTTAGGCTGTGCATCTGCGTACTTTGCTTTGCTGCTTTTGCAGCCAGCCCTGACTTTGCTGGACATAGGGCAATGGCGCCCTAGAGGAGGTCAGTTTTATGTGGTAGGGCGCAGAGCTCTAATATGGCGCATAATGGGTTTATGCTTATGGTGTAGGTATAATATGATTGTTGCACCCTGATTTATACCTCTACTATAGTTTATGTGATGAGGTTACTTTCTACTGTGATTTCTGCCCCTAGCGGGATTCATGATTGTGAGGTTATTGTCTATTATGTTTAGGCTCATGTGTTTGGCGCATAATGTGGTGGCCTGATGTGATGCTGATTGCATAATATGTTTTATGTTGCAGGATATAATACTGAATACCGTGTTTGCCAGTAATTACTGGTTGTGTTCTGCATTTATTATAGGTTCTACATCTGCTATTTTCACTTTGTGATGGGTCTGAAAGTGGCCCGATTGGCCCTGTCATGTGTATATAGTCCCCTGTAAATACTGCCTAGTGCCAGTTGGCACAGTGTAAATGTGTGATTAGGTTTCTAATGTGTTTATGATAATACAAAAGCTATTTTTATATAACCTTGTGTGGAGTGTGCTTTTGTGGTGTGCCTAGTGGTTTGCTGCTGTGTATGTGTGTTGCGCAAACGCTTTACACATGGCCTCAGGGATTAGCATGACTGTGCGTGCCAAGCTACCAAGGGGGTGAGCAGGGGTTATCTTTGGCGTGTAACTCCCTCGCCCTGACTAGAGTGGTGGTCTCTGCCTGGCTTTGGCACAAGCCTTAACCAACCAGAGATCCCATTTCTAACAGGCAGGAAGGGATGGAACATCCTTTAATGGAGGAAGGTTCGCTCAACCTTCTAGTTTGGAAAATATATGGGGAACCAAAAGATTGTCAGTTCTTTCAGGAACAGCTTCAGTGTTACTCAGTGAGTCGTGGGCACCTGGGACTTGAAAGAGATATAGGGGTGCTTGGTCAGTTTGGTTACGTTGGTTTGTGGAAAGGGATTTAGATCTTGTCAAAGCTGATGAGATGATGGTATCAATTTTTTTACCAGAACTGTTCAAGAAAGGATTGTCATACAGAACTATAAATTGTTACAGATCGGCAGTTTCGGCGGGGCACGCTTTAATCCAGGGTGTTTCAATTGGTAAGAGTCCAATGGTGTGTAGAGTAATGATGGGCATTATTGAAAATATCTCCTAAGGCAAAATATGTTTCTGTTTGGGATGTTAATTTGGTTTTTAAGATGTTTGAGGGTTGGCCTTGTAATAATTATGTGGGTTTGAGAGAATTGTTGTGAAAATTGGCGACTTTGCAGTGCTTGGTTTTTATCAACAGAGTGTCAGATGTAAAGGCATTGGATGTTAATTCTAGGTTTTATCAACCGCAGGGAGCGTTGTTTGAAATCTAGAGAAGAACTAAGACTATGTCGTTGTCAGCCTTTTATTCTATGTTGGATGCATGCCCAAACTTTATATAGTCAAGTGCTTGAAGGAATACAAGAGCAGGGTTCTGGAGTTTAGAGCGGATGGTGTAGATCAGTTGCTGATTTCATATGTTAAACCTCATAAGGCGGTTTCTGCACCAACTATTGCTAGATGGGTAAGATCAGTTATGAAGGAGGTAGGTGTGAACTTGAATGTTTTTACATCACATTCTATAAGGGGTACGATGGCTAGTAAGGCATTTGTGAATGTTGGAAGTTTAGATGAGATCTTAAAAGCAGGCAATTGGTCAAATGCTGAGGTTTTCAGGGAGATTTATTTCGAACCTATAGGGCATGTTGCAAATAAAGTTTTAGTTGACTTTGAACATGCGTAATGCTAGCCTCCTGTCTTGCCATAAAATGTTAATTCTCATAGACTTATTGCATAGAGAATCGTGATTTTATTAAAGACAAGGAGGATAGCATTATACATCCCTCCCACCCTGGATTTGGGTTTGGAGGAAGAGGAGATGTGTTTTGTGATAAGATCTCTTTTAAGAAGTATATTTATGAAAGAATTTGCCTTTGGTAAGTTACAGTCATGAAACGGAATGTGTTAAATTATGTTAATAGTAATGGTTTAGTGTTTCTTCGATACATACATTTTTATTATTTACAGAAAATTAGGATTCATTTATGGATTTGTGCGGTTACAAGATATAGTTACAGAAGAAGTTACATTTTGTTCAAGAGGAAGTTTAGAGAAGAAGAAACAAAAGAGGAAGAAGATGGCGGTTGACAGGATCTTATGGGACCTTAAAGTTATTTTTAATTGTTTGGTGTTGAGGTTCTATTTTTAAAGTTCTTTGAAGTATTGCTCAGAAGTGGTAAATAAAAGCATTATGCACAATGCTAGCCCCCTTGTCTTTAATAAAATCACTATACTCTATGCAATAAATCTGTGAGAATCCCCATTCTCTCTGACCTGACGGCTGCTTCAGTGCTAGCAGTGATAACCGTTTGCTGACTCCCTCCCCACCTCAATATTATAGGGTTCCACTTCCTGCCTGTGAAGAAGCCTCTGGGCCCTTTTAGAACGTTATTATTATTATTATTATTATGCGTTCATATATAGCGCTCGATTACCCGTAGGCATCTCGCCGCTTGCCTTGGGAACCCGTCCTGGCTTTCCCAAGGTGAAAGCCAGGCATCCCGTCGCAGGGGGGCCGTAGTGGAGATTAAGCAGGCTAATGCCCAGAGCTGCAGAGTGGGAACCCGTGATTCGAGTAGGCACCGAAACGAGAATTATCGAGTCCGTGGCTCAAGACCCTGCCGCGTCGCGAATTGAACCCTGGTCCCGGGTCTGACGTCTGCTTCAGGGTCTGCCTCCTCTAACCAGTGAGCCACACTTCTCCACGTTTCTCCTGTGACTAGAGGGCACAGACGTTGCTAGTACTTAGAAAGGGGTGAGCTCCATGCAAGAACGGTCTTTATCTTGCCTGACTCTATGGATCAACTCCCTTGTATCTGGGAGTGCAAAATATTCAAAAGCAATAGAAACTGGTGCTGCTGTAAAGAAACCAAAGACCCAGTTGGCACTGGACATTTAGCAGTGGATGTTATACTGTAGTTATTTCATTGGCCTTTAACTCAAGTTAAAGGCCATTGCAATAACTACAGTATAAAATCCATCAAACCCGTGGGCTGTTGGCTCAGCTTTACCTAACTTAAAATATGTGTCTATTCTTTGATAGGTTCGTTTTTTGTGTATAATCACCATCCATGGTGAGGCTGTTGGACCTCAGATGGCTTCAGTGTTTTGTAATGTTATGCACCCTTACATGGTATCTGTAGAGTTACACATGGACTTATCTACAAGCACTTTTTTTGATCAAGCCCAAGAGATGTTCATTGTGGCAAAAATATCTTGACGAATATCTGTGACCTTATTTTGGTATCAATATCTACTCTCCCATTTTGAAAATGAATGTGCTGCAAATCCTAGCTAAAATCTAGAGGACAAGTGGCCAGATATAGCAATATGTGAAATTTACTAAGCACTGTGACTGTTTCATACAATTGACCTGCCCATCACTACTGTTGATGTCCTCCAGGAGAGACAAAGAGAAAAATACTAAGATACAGGTACCTGAAATAAACATTGGGGAGGGTATGAGCGAGTGTATCCTTATTGCTTTGCATACGCACTAGATTCCACTTTATTTTGTATGGCTTACAAAAGGGTCTGATTGCTACCCCACAGTTAGAACATCCGATGAATCTGAACGGCCAAGCACAGCATTATAAGTCTTCTGGTATTGGAGGGCCTAGATGGCCCTCAATTGGCACAATATAATGTGTCTGCTAGTGCAGTGGTTCCTTCGTTGTCACTGTCACGCTTTCCACCAAGGTTCATATTCATTACTGTTAAACTTAGTCAGAGCTTTGGGATGAGAAAAGGTCTGCTACAGACCGGGAATAGTTGAAAATCAAAGAGAAAAATGAAGAGTGATCACCACAAGGATGAGACTGGAGGGTCTTGTTTTTCGTAAACCACCATCGATGATTGGTCTGGACTTTTCATTGTATGAATCTGTATTTAAATTGCCCGAAAAGAGATTGGTAGTTGAATTTACTAAAATCCAATTTTTTTCCAGAGTGCACTCATGCCTGCCAAGTTATTCTTTAAGACTGACGAAGGAGGTAAATACCCAGTAATATTCAAGCATGGAGACGATTTACGGCAAGATCAGCTCATCCTTCAGATTATCTCACTCATGGACAAGGTAAGAAAGGCGTGTGTTGTCCCTCTAAACAGCATTTGTATTGGGAGCACATGTTGTACTAACTTAAAACACAAATCTAACTAAGACATTGAAGTCAAAAAGCAAACTGAACAGATAACTGATGCCTTCAAATTCTGGTTCAACAAGTGAATAAGCAAATGAGATGAATGGCTGCTCCAGGTGCCCATATAAGCAATGCATATGGGTTGTGTCTTGCACATTTTGTGATTGCCATAAAACGTTTTTTTGTAATGCCGCATGGTAAGATAAAGATGCGCACAAAGTGTAAGGCTTTTAGTCAAAAGGGTTTGTAAGGTCTACAAAGCTTTACCACAGTCTTGTTTTTGTGGTTTGTTGCACCAGGTGCCTTTCTTGGCAGTGACCATTAAACGTCAATGTGTCTTTCTGGCTTAGGGCACAGTTGGACGTTGAGCGCTTTAAGCTTGAGTGTTTTTGTTTGATTCCTATATCTCAGTTGCTGTGGGGATTTTTCCCTTGCCATTTAATGATCATTTGTCTTGCTATTGTAGTTTCACTGTCTTGTGAGTACGCTGTTATTTGATTTTATAAGGCACTCTGAAGAAAGTAATGGTTAATTGTGCTTACTTAAAGACCAGAGGACAGAAAAATGTTCTATCACTATATCTGGAAAACAACAAGATCTCATCTCCTTTCATGGTTCATTAAACCACTCAGTCCTGTGTCAGTTATAGCTTTTCTTCTCCAGCATTGAATCTTTAATAGATTCACATGCTTGAATCTTGACGACGGGGAAGATTCAAGCATGTGAATCTATGAAAGATATAAATACTGGAGAACCACAGTGTACAGGTAAGTAACTTGTTTTTCCTCTGGTATTTCACAGTGCAACATGTTTCCAGACTTTGAATTTGAAATCTATTAATACTGAATTTCTACAGTTCTATCTCACTTCTAGCTGGGGACACTGGAATTATGTGACACTAGAGAGGCAAATTACTCGACGACAAAGTATACATATTACAGAAAGGCAAATTATACAGCACTTTTTGTGGCATCATTAGCTCACTACTTTGGCAATTTAACACACATTGATACAGAAGGGATCCCTGCACTGTAAAAAATGTAAAGATGTCTTGAGAAAGATAACTACACGCATTCAGTTGATCCTATGAAAAATGTAATTCACCAGCATAGAATGCTGTAATTCTGCCTTGAAGCCCCGGGACACTATCTATCAATCAATCAATCATTAGGTTTATTTGATTATTTAAAAACAATCATAAAAGCACTACGTAATTTTTTTTTTATTATACATCATTAATAGAAAATACAATACAAGAAAATTGTTAAAGACATAGCTTCCAAGGTTCATCAAATTGCGCTTATGGATGGCCATCTTTAAGAAACAACCTACGTTAAAACACACAAATTGATTTGAGAACAGGCTTAACAAATTTCCTTATCAGTGGCTTGTAATTAGAAAAGAAAAAAAAATGTGCGCTAGTGTTAATGCTGAAGACTCCTCACATGGACATAATAGAATACATGCAATGTCAAATTGTCCAACTGGGAAACAAATCTGAGATCCAATAGTCTCCAGCAGGAGATCTAATCGCTAAAGCAGGAGTTGCCTTTCCCATGTTTCTTTGTCCACACCAAATACGGCTCCAGATGAGGGGAGGTTTTGACAATAGCGTAATCACCAAGCATTGATTTACCCAATTCTGCCTGTTCTTTAGAGGATACGCAAAATGTCAAAAATAATTTCTTAACCCAAATAATGCCTATTTTCGATAGCTAATGCGGAGGCCTAAACAGTTCGAGAAAGCCTATCACATGACTTAGAATGTAAAATAATGGCCCGATTAAGTTATAAAGATGCCACTTTGATAACGTCTACCACAAAATGTATCCCCAGGTCTTCATGCATAAAGAAATGGGGGGCGAATGGGGCAAAATCTAGTTTGCCGTCAACTGTTAGTTGATGGCAAAATCGTTTTTCTTCAGTTTGCAGGTAAGCGGCATTCTTAGATCCCCAAACTCCAGCCCCATATGTCATAACTTGGAGCACTTAGCCTCATAGACGTCCAATAGGGGTGCAACAGGCTTGTTTCCCACCCTTTTAGCAAAATCGAAATGAGCCCCTACTGCTTGCTTATTACGTTGACCTCTGTGCGCAGTGTGTGCCAGCTGATTGGCTACTGAGTCAAAAGGTATGCCTAAATAAGGGAACTATTAACCTTTTCAATGAGACACCCTTTCACACGAATTGGGCCTTTTTTCTTTTTTTTGCCCCACATTTTATAAACTTAGTCTTTGACATATTTGTCTCAAGGTCCATGAAATGCACAAAGCTGCCAACTGGAACTCTAACACCATTCGGAATGTGAGATCGCAAGATGACATTGTTTGATTAAAGCAGAGCTGGGGTGGAAACAGAGTTAGGCGGATACGTTCCCCTGCATTGTAAGTGTCCATTGAGCATTTAAGCTAATATAACGCAAAACTAGGATGGACACAAGGACGCAGCCTTGCCGCACCCTACTCTAAAATAAAGGAATCAGTGCGTCTGCCTCCTGAGCCAAACCTTACAGAGGTGCGGATATCCCAGTGCAAGGCCCTTAGGAAATTACCAAGATCTATGTCCAGACCCAACTCAAGCAGGATGCTCCAAAATTTGCTTCGATTTACTCTGTCAAAAACACTACTCAAATCCATTAAGAGGTATACACCCCACCTTTAGCAGTTGTGTATTTATTTATCATCAAATATAGATTAAGACATTGTTCAAGCTTGCCTAAGTCGGCTCTAAAAATAAATTGAACAGACGAGATGACATTATTCTGCTCAGCCCAATTTTCTATCCTGCTCAGTATTATCTGCCCAATGATTTTAACAACAGAAATTAAGTGTGATATTGGTATATAGCAGTGTTGGTCATGACTGGAACCATAGTTAAACACTGGAACAATTACTGCTGTGTGCCTTGAACTGGGGGGCCTTACTGGCAAGGAAACAATTTAAAACATTAGTAAGAATATGGGCCCACAAGTCAGGCTCGCTCTTATACAGGTCCAAAGGGATTCCAAGAGGACCAGACGCTTTCTGTGAGGAGCTGGCGTTAAACGCCTGTAACACCTCATCCTGGTTGAATCAAATATTCAAGGGGAACACAGGCTGACCATCAAGGGATTGAATGGAAGAAAGGCACAAGTATGATTAGACTGATATAAAATGAGCCACTGGGACACTAGTTTGTTAATACTAGGCTGTCTAGCTCCTAGAGGAAAAACAAAATTGGTGTAAAACAGTAAAACAGTGCTGCACAAAAGATCAATCAAGCCCACATTTGCATTTCTTGTAATTAAAGGTGGGACTCTTGAGTATACACACGATATGTTTTAAAACATGTCTAGAAGTTCAGGTTCATTCTATGTCCTCACTATGGACTTCTGAAAACACCACTTTCATTAAGAAACAGCATAGCGGAGCAATGGTGTAGATGGCATATGTATTGTGTGGGTGTTTGACTAGGCAACACTTTAAAGTTCAAGACATCAGGACTTAAAAAGGCAGTACAATGCATGGGGTGTTTTTATATCCTGACTGTCCTCTACTACTGTTTTGAGACTAGTACCTCTAGCAACACTAACGCGTAGAAATAACAAAACATGCATTTATATGCCCCAAAAAAATTTCTTTTCATCCACAGCGGTTTTGAAAAATCACTTATTCTTTACTCTATTTTTGTATGTCTCTTATTTTACCGATGTCTTGCTAAAGTTTTGTGATCGAACATTCTGCCCAGACTCTGAACTAGAAATACATTAACACTGTGCTGCCCCACCATACGTGTTCAGTATTGTCTTGGTCTGATGAAGCACTGGATGTGGCAGTGCCAGTTTGAACTGAATTGCAATAAACTCGTTTTAGAGACATTAGAAGGTAAAACATGCTCCCTTTTCTCTCATTTCTCCTTTATGTAGGTGGCCTTCCATTATCCCCAAGGGTTTTTAATAATTAGTTTGCCTTATTTCTTTTTTCTTTTTTCTTTATTCATTGTTTTCTATAACGCGAACAAGACCCAGAGGTGTCAGTGCGCTTTACTTTTTAACCACCTTCGATATCAGCAGATATCCAATTATTTCACGTCAAGAACAGGTCTATGTATTCCACTAATATTGGCACATACTTCTCCATGGTTTGCAGCCATTATCCCGCATTTTTTATCCCGCGGACTTTCAGGCCGCATACTATGATACCGCAAGGTCATTGACCCCGCCTACCATCATCCCGCATTTTTTTACAACGCATGTGCTTTTATCACGCATGCCTTTACAACGAAATACGTTGTAAAGGCATGTATGGTAAATGCATTTGCGTTGTAAACAACGACGATTTGAGAGGTAAGTGGGTTTGGGTTAATTTTTTAGGGGTGGGGGTCGTGCTGGGGTAGTGATTGTGTAGTGTAGTGTTGTGTTAGTGTAGTGTAGAGTTGTGGTGGTTGTTTAGTGTAGGGTCGTGCTGGGGGAAGTGTTATAGGGGTTAGGGTAGTGTTGTAGTGTTTGTGTAGTGTAGGGTCATGCTGGGGTGTAGTGTTTTAGGGTTTTGGGTTGTGTTGTAGTGTAGGGTCATGCAGGGGTAGTGTTTTAGGGTTTAGGGTAGTGTTGTATTGTTTGTGTAGTGTAGGGTCATGCTGGGGGAAGTGTTATAGGGTTTAGGGTAGTGTTGTAGTGTTTGTGTAGTGTAGGGTCATGCTGGGGGTAGTGTGTTAGGGTTTAGGGTAGTGTTGTAGTGTTTGCGTAGTGTAGGGTCATGCTGGGGGTAGTGTTTTAGGGTTTAGGGTAGTGTTGTAGTGTTTGCGTAGTGTAGGATCATGCTGGGTGTAGTGTTTTAGGGTTTAGGGTAGTGTTGTATTGTTTGTGTAGTGTAGGGTTATGCCGGGGTGTAGTGTTTTAGGGTTTAGGGTAGTGTTGTAGTGTTTGTGTAGTGTAGGGTCATGCTGGGGTGTAGTGTTTTAGGGTGTAGGGTAGTGTTGTAGTGTTTGTGTAGTGTAGGGTCATGCTGGGGTGTAGTGGTTTAGGGTAGTATTGTAGTGTTTGTGTAGGGTCATGCTGGTTGTAGTGTATTAAGGTAGTGTTTCTGTAGGGAAGTAAAGTGCTTTATGGTAGTGTTGGGGGGTCGTGCTGGGTAGTGTAAATGTAGGTAATGGACTGTGTGTCAAGGGTGGGTGGTGCAGGGGTACTACATTAGAGTGTAGTGTAAGGTAGGGTAGGGTACTGTTACTTACCTTTACTACTTTTACAACAAGTATACCTTTAACATGCATGCCTTTTCGTTTTAAAGGCATGCGTGCTAAAGGTATATTTGTTTTAAAAGTTTGCGATCTCTTAGTTTGCGGACTAATAGTACTTGCGGGGTTATTTTTGCGGGATGATGGTATGCGGGATGTTTTTATGCGGGCTAACGTCATATATTCCTTCTCCATACACAAAACAAATGTAATGAAGAATAATAGAAATCATTAGATAACATTCAAGACTGTTGTGTCATAATTAAGTTTAAAATAAGGTCACTCCTGAGTTCTTCTATATCCAAGCTGGTTATAGAATTGTTTGTTTAATCACAAATATATGTGTATTGGTCGAGGTATCTGTCCATAGACGGCATCAATGTTGTTGGAAGAGGGGATTAACCTTGTCCATCCTAGTTGAGGCTAGTCATTCGAGTTCAATCAATGACAGTAGCTTGATTCGAGAGGTGATCAGTTTCTTTGTTCTGTGACTAGGAGGGTAGTAATCCTGGTCACAATGGCTTACTTGAACAGCTGGTTTAGGATCACTGCGTTGACAGCACATTTCCATAAAGACTGTTGTCGTCCCTGTTGTTCGTTATGGGAGAAATTTACCCATCAGAAGGGACTTAGTTTCCTTTTTATATCGTGGAGCATAGGTGATTCTTCTAATATTTGGTGGGGGCGAATTCCAAAATCCTTGGTGCAGCCCCCGTGATTATTGTGGAGATGTGCACCCATTTTTGACTCTGGATAATTTTGGAGAGATAACGTTCTGAGAGCAGTAGAGTATTCTTCATGTTTCCAATAGCGTTTCGCCTGTCTGTAGCTATCCTATCTGTCTGGCCCATGAGCATTTCAAATTCCTTTCCTGATGGTGGTGAGAGTTGGTGTTTTTGCAACGGGACTCCTGGCATGTGGATCGGTAAGGTGGAAGGATCATCTTCTGGCTGTTTGTTTGTCTTTCGTTCCTTAAGTAATTATTTTTTTGCTCTTAAGGGCAGGTCCTGTATTAATATCGGTCTTGTGATTTGTCGTCCCCGGATACTGATTGTTGGGTGCAGTGTCCGAGAGATCAGTGATTTGTAAAGTTCTGGAGGTATTAGCATCTGATGTGTGCCGATTGGGCGGGTTGTTGGATATTACTTGGATTTTTTTCTATGGGATTATTGCTGATTGTTTTGGGTATGTCTACTCTTGGGTTGTTTGCTGGGATGCGTGTCTTTGTATTTTGTCAAGTACTAGAGGATCTAGATTGTCGACTCTCCTGATCTGTTCTGCTGTCTCTCTTTTCATTTACCCTCAGAGGAGTATGGGTGGTGGTGTCTAAGCTGTTGTCTTGTTGGTGAGCTGAGATAGGGATGTTATGGATCTGATCTTTTAGTATGGGTGGTGGTGTCTAAGCTGTTGTCTTGTTGGTGAGCTGAGATAGGGATGTTATGGACCTGATCTTTTAGTGTGGTAAAGTAATCATCAAATAACTCAAGATCTTTGTTGGCCACTTGGATGAGTACCGTGACGTTTTTGTAGAAGGATATATTTAGTGTGGCCTTCAGATTTTTCGAGGGTTTTATAATCAACTTCGTTCTGTAAGGGATGTTTCTTGATTTTTGATCTTTAGCAATTCGGATATTGCAGTGCGCCATTTAGCTAGAGATCTAGTATAGAAAATTAAATTGTTAATAATCACTCCGTTTTTTGAGTTAGAGGAGGGGTCTAAGATAAGTGCTTCAGGGTGTTTCCTGAGCAGGTTGTATTTAAAGATTTTGGAAGCATTTTTAGAGAGATTTGAGGGGTAGGCTATTGCGTTGGCGTTATTACCTGCAGGAATCCGATTTGCTCCTTTCATTTTGTAAATGGTGCAAATAACTCTTCTTGAGGAGCCTCCTCTGCTATATTGTCCGAGATTATGTTTTAGTGCAAAAGGTACTCACGTAAATACTGCTGAGAGTGCCCTGTAGAGAGTGAAGTTATCTATTTCCTAGTGCACTCGAAATTACATTTACCCATTTTCAAGGTCTATTCTTTCTTTTAGAATGTTCTGTCTTGCCATAAGTGATAATATCTATGTCTTTGAATACCAGCTTTACACAGTCAATTGTCATGGCCTATTATTTCTTTTAGATATCCTGTCCTTGGTGTTAGTGTTTTTTTCTGATTTAGTATTCACTTATTTATTAGATCACATTTCTCTTTATACTGCTGATGATTGGCATTAATTAATTAATTAATAATGTGTTTATCAATTGATTTATCTATTCTGGGAATGCAGGTTATCTCTTATTTCATTAATTAATTACACAGTTATTTATTCTGGGAATGCTGGTTAATTGTAATTATTTAATTAATTAATCACATAATTAAGCCTTCCCTCTGCTGCTGTATTTTATACTGAATCATCTTATAGTATCAGCACCAACGTTTTTCCTTATGACTAACCTACCATTACTTTCCTTTAATTGAAAAATCACTGGTGCTAATTGGAACATCTCAATGGTTTCCATCTCTTAGTTAGCTTGAGACACACAATTATTTTATGGCTTTTTAAACGTTTTTACCACAACGAGCCTTAGAAGTCTCAGGGACTTTCTTGTGGATCAGCTGCAACTGCACCACCTAAGACATCCAATCCATACCAGTGGGAGATGTTGTCAAACCCCTGTCACCAATGGACGGAGATAACCAAAAGCAAATGGGATCTCTCCATTGCAGAAGGGCTATTCTGCTCATCTGCCACAGCCTCTTCCATCCAGACCCCTTCCCTCCTGGGCCGCATCCCAGTCACTTTTGCAGATGGAGTGATACTCCGCTTTTTAAGAGCAACCAAGCCAATCTCACTTGATGTACATAGTGGACCTTCAAGACACTTACTTTCTTTTGCATATCTTGAAGGAGAACAGTATCTTCTTTCTGTTCCCTGTTGGACTAGTGCAGGACACTGCTGTGTGGTCTCTTTGCCACCTCTTGTGTCTTCACCACTATGGCAGCTTTGTCTGACTCAGCAGATGGTAAACTGCTATCATACCTAGACAACTTTTATTTGAATGACATCCAGGGAGAAAGTTAAAGCAACCCTAGTCCTAAGTTTTGAGATGCCGAGATATTTGTTTTTTTAGGGAACTACCCAAAATCTTCTCTGGTTTCCTACAAATGGATACATTTCATTTGGACTGTCTGACAGCGGCTTCCCCTCGAAAGTAGAAGATTATGTCCATCAACCAGTATACCACTTCTTGCCCAACAACACAACACAGTGTCAGTTTCTTTGCTCCAGTGGCTTCTGGGACTACACCCATTCTACATTGTGGTGGTGCCCCACGCCATGCTACACTTGCTTATCATTCAGCTAAACCTGATGGAGTACTGAGATCTGCTGTGAGTAGGGCAGCCAAAACTTGACTTGGTTACCCATCCATGACTTTATCCTTGAAATGTCTGGTCATGACACCTTGCATCGGATACACTTTCCACCTGCTCCCTCTGTTGCTTAGGGTCACTACTGATGTAATGGGTTGGTGTCACATTGGAGGGATCTCTCCATTACTGACATCAGGTATCACTGCACGTTAACATTTGTAGCCAAAGGGCTTTTTTATGGGTGTTGAAGGCATTTCTTCTGTGGCTGGGATCCAGTTTGGTAATGGTCCACATCGATAACAACACTGCTCTGGTCTGTATCTGAGAACAAGGGCACATACTCTTCACAGGTCTGCCTACTGGCTGTAGCTCTGAGGATGTGGGCTCTTCAACAAGATATTTCCATTGTCTATCATATTGTGGAAATTGAAAATACCATAGTGTGCAGCCTCAGCTGGTATCCTTACCAGTCACACTAGTGTAAGGTCCTCCAATAGGTCCTTGATACCCATCTTTGAGGATTTTGGTTAACCTCCAATGAACTCTTATGCGACTTACCAGCACATCAAATATGTGAGATTTACCTTTTGGGTGGGCACGAGGGACCCAATTTCCGACTGGATGGCATGAAAGTGTGTCGCACAGGAGAGTTACTGAACGTTTTTTTCCTGACTATCTCAGGAGCTCTCCTGAAGCCCAGGGAGATCCCGGGTGCATATGGATCCTGGTAGCTCCAGCATGTCCTCATCAACACCATCCTTCTGAATCCATTACCATCGTCAATCAGAAAACACCAAACAAAAAGCTCAGTTAGTTTTTAATTAAAGCTAAATGGTGATGATGGCCATTGGAGCATTTACTATGGCAAGCCACATATAACATCTGCATGGCATATGCAGAATCGACACACTGTATTAAACTTCAATTGAAGCAGTATCCCGTGCCACTTCGCCCGTACTGGTGGTCATATTTCAGAGGAAAATTCTATACATAGAGAGACTAGGCGGGCTGCCCCCTGTCGCCTCTTATATTCCAACTGGGCCTAGAACCATTGGCTATTAAAATGTGCAAAGACCTTATCGAACAAGGTATACAGATTGGGAATGCGTCGCACCTTTTCTTGGCGTACGCTGATGACATTATTCTGTATCTTCATGATCGCCGGCTGCCCCTGGCCCCAGTATATGAGACATTCCATCACTTTGCAGCCTTGTCAGGCCTGACCATTAACGTTGCAAAATCGCAAGCTTTTTTCTTCACAGACGATACAGCGTTCACAGACAACGACTTCAGAGATACTAGACTTCAGGTGGCCCCACACACATTTAAGTACCTAGGTATACAGATCTATCGGACACATGCAGACATGTTAGATGGTAATTTGAACAGAGCGATCCGCAATTTGCGATCCAGTATCACTTTCTGGACTGCGATGCCATTGTCTGTAATGGATAGGGCAGCCCTGGCGAAAATGGTGGTTCTACCGAGATTATTGTATTATTTCACTAACTTACCACTAATAGTGCCACACTCTACGTTCAGACTGCTAAACATTCTGCTTATTGACCTTATCTGGGGTACAGGTAGACGACGGATAAGTCTGAGGACATTACAAGTGGATTCACGCATTGGGGGCTTGAGCGTCCCGGACTTGCGGGCGTATTACTATGCATGCCAATTGCAGTGGTTATCATATTGAACGCCGGGGCGCAACTTACAAGAAAATGGATACACGGAGGCGGACATAGATAGCAGTGCCTTACATGTCCTGTTGCTGCCTGGTAGTACACTCCCGAGGGATCTCCGCCCATTACTAAGCACGGCGCTCCAGTGCTGGAAAGCGGCGCTGCAGTATGCACTTGCCCTCCCTGCATATGCAGGTAACATTCAGCTGTTGGGGATCCCACTGGCTGCTTGCAGGCTCACAAAGCGTAAATTAACACCCTGGTTGGGTTGGGGATTAGCATAGTGGCAGACCTATTTGGAGATGGGACATTACTAGACCATGATACCTTTGTTAACAAAACCGGGGCATGACATATTTATATCTGAAACATGCTGCACTGCTTCAATACATCAAAACACATTGGGTCCCACAGAGACAAGAGCCTCCCACCCATGATCTGGTCAAGATGGTTTATTATATGGGAAGAGGCAGACACCTCATTAGATGGCTCTATACAGGCATCAGCACACATACAAGAATAACTTTGGACACACTACGGACGGCATGGACTGAGGACATAGACAGGGACTTGACAGATAAGAAATGGGCACGTATACTTGAACACCCACGAAAATTATCGAGGAATGCGAAATTTAAATTTATTCAGACTATGGTGTTGCACCAAGCCTACCTCACTCCACATAAATTGGACAGAATGTTCCCCCAGACACAGCATTATTGCCAGAGATGTTTACTAGAAGGGACAGACCTGCTTCACATGCTATGGACTTGTCAGACAGTCTGGGGGTATTGGGACAACGTTAGGCAAATAACAGGGGAGGCTACACACCATGAGGAAAAAAAACACAGTGGAGGGATGCATTCTAGGTCTTCATACTCCAGTATCAAAACATAAAGTACAATACCGCTTTATAGACCTGGCGCTTATCTTAGCTATCCAAACCCTCACTATGAGATGGAAATCCAAATAAACCCCAGCCATATCAACCTGGTACACAGAACTGCTGTGTTGGGGCAGTGCTGAAAGCGCCGCACTGCGCAGAGTGGAACTAAGAGGATTACGCAAGACACCTATAGCGTTGGAATGGGACGTTATGATCGAGGTCATAAAATCAGCTGACGTCGCATAGGAACCATGGGATTCATGCAGTGGGATACATGCTGAGACACCCCTAATCTGGTAATAGAACATAGACGGTAGTTTTCTACAGACATGTATAGACTTGTTATGAGCCGACAACATCTAATTTGGGAAATGTGACATTTTTGTAAATACACTTGAGACCAGGTTTTTTTTGGGGTGGGGGAGGGGGAGTTGGGAACATGTTTATTGGAATGATCCTACAGAGCATAGCAGTTTATCGAGAATGATATCGACACAGAAAGAAAATGGACATTTGTGATACTACAAGAATCTTTATCTGTACCACCGTCCTGGACTGTGTTTCTTTGTTGTAATAAGTTAAGGCTATATGTGATATGTAACATGAAGATATGATATGTATAATATACAAAATCAATAAAAATCTGTTAAAAAAAAAATCCTGTGCCACTTCTAGGTGGTAGGCATAGCCACAAGAATACCCAGAACTTGATAATTAGAAAGAGCCTGCAAACAAAGAGTAAGAGGACACTATGAAGGTTTCAGAACTCATACCAGTGAAAATAAGGTCAACTACCAAAAAGCAATGTCTGCTTATTATAAAAATATTAAGCAGGCAAGAAAGAACAGCATTAATGCACAGTTAGAGGTAGCTGGCAACTCCCCCAGAGAGTTGTATAAAATCTTAGACACTTTCACTAAACCAACTGTATGTGAAAGTCCAGACGAATTCACACAACTTTTGTGCAATAACACCTCCCAATTTTTCGAAGACAAAATTGAGACAATCTATAAAAAAATCATCTCTGCCCAATACCCCAGTGATCAGGAGCATTCCAGTATAAATCAGCCTGACACACCTAGAGATGTTCTACTTACCTTCCCTGAGATTAATCATAGTGACACCCAAACACTAATTAATAACATGAAAACTGGATCCCCTCTTGATTTGATACCAGCTAAACTAACTGTTACCTTGAATAAAATCCTTTGCCCCACAATTCAAAAGATTCTAAATCTTTCTTTTAAAGAAGGCCAGCTCCCACGGCAGTGGAAGGAGGCAGTGGTGAACCCAATACGGAAGAACACGGCCTTACCATGGACAGAACTTTCCAACCTCCGTCCCATCTCTCTCCTACCTTTCTTAGGTAAATTGGCCGAGAAGCATGTTAACACCCATGTTTCCAGGTTCATAGAGGCGACAGGGGGACTGGACCCTTCACAATCTGGGTTCAGGCCCAACTACAGCACAGAATCGGCACTCCTCTATGTGACTGATAACATCAAGATGTCACAGGATAGAGGAGGATCAATGATTCTGGTGCTGTTAGACCTGTCGGCAGCCTTTGATACTGTGTCTCATGAGCTTCTTCTCGGCCGATTGCAGAGAGTGGGTATTGGAGGATTGGCTCTGTCCTGGCTGGAGAGCTTTCTCTCCGGCCGCTCACAATCAGTTAGCATGGGACCCTATCGTTCCACCTCGAGGGTACTCACTAAGGGGGTGCCACAGGGCTCATGCCTAAGCCCCACATTATTTAATGTGTATGTGGCCCCCCTTGCAGCGATTGTGAGAAGGTTTGGGTTCACCCCAGTGTCATACGCTGATGACACCCAGCTGCTTTTCCCCTTCAACTCTTTCACGCCTGATGTGAAGAACAAATTCGCCGAGGGCATGAGAGCCGTGTCCCACTGGATGGCTACCAACTGCCTCCAGTGTAATGTCGGGAAGACCGAGGTGATGCTATTTGGCAAAGCTAACATGCTTTGGTCTCCCGACTGGTGGCCTTTAGATCTTGGCCCCGTCCCATGCCCAAAGCCAACTGTTAAGAACTTGGGGGTAAAACTGGATCAGAACTTGAGTTTAAAGGAACATGCTAACTATGTTACAGGAGCGTGTTTCAGAACAATTGGCCAGTTAAGACGAATCTTCCCTATGTTGCCGGACAATCACAAGAAGACCCTTGTACAAGCACTGGTGATTAGTCGCCTTGACTACTGCAACGGCCTCCTCATATCAGCAAATGAGGAGGCGTTAAACCGTTTGCAGGTGGTCCAAAATACTGCGGCCAGACTAGTTCTAAATGCTCCTGCAAGGACCCCGTCCAAACCTCTGCTAAGTCACCTCCATTGGTTACCTATACGACAACGTATTACATTTAAAATCTGCTGCTTATTGCACAAATGTCTTTATGGGCAAGGCCCCAGATATCTGGCACAAAAATTTCAGATATACAAACCTGAACGTTTATTACGTTCTAGTAACCAATGTCTATTGGAAATCCCCTCTGTAAAAAGAGTCAGACAAGGAGGACGTGCCCTATCATTTATAGGCCCAACCATGTGGAATAAACTTCCATCTGACCTAAGACACAATGACAACCACCTATGTTTTAGGAAGGCCTTAAAAACCTTTTTGTTTCAGGCAGCATAACCTTCCCTGTGGTATTCCGCAGAGACAATATATTTTAGAACTTTTGCGAGCAAAGCGCGGAGATACCTCATGGGTCGATTCTGGCGCGATACAAGCAATTAAAATAAAAATAAATAAATAAATTAAACTTATGAATAAAGCATACTGGTTTTAGTTTGTATAGACGCTTAAACGAAATCAGAGTGGATTAAGTGTTTGATGCTTATTACCACTGGTTTAAAAAGGAATTTGTGTATGGCAATTCCGTATTGCAACAGTAAAAAAGAAACATTATGTTCGAGGCATATGAGCTGCAGATAGTACACTGTGCATTAGATCGCCACCTGGTGTTGGGCTCGGATGATTGCAGGTTGATGTCTTCTTGGAAGAAGTCTTTGTTAGTCCCGATAGGTGACTCCTCCCTTGGACAATACTGCGCATGGGCATCTGCTCCATCCTCAGATTGTTTTTTTCCGCCACTGGGTTCGGATGAAAGTTTCTCCGCTCCGGCCAGAAAATGTTTTTCTGCAACTTCGACGCGCAGAACTTCATAAAACATATACTACCTGCCTTTGACATCGACTGCGACACCTTTCGGCGACGAAGTTTCCATTCCGGTCATCCAAGTGGGTCTTTGGGCCTATCGACGCCGTGCGGCCTGCACCATATGAAAAGAACTCCATTCCAAAAATGCCCGAAATGTCAAGCAAAGTTCCCACATACCGACCACCACGAGGTTTGTAACCTCTGCCTGTCGCCGGACCACAACGAGTTGACCTGCACAGCCTGTGCTTTCTTCCGCTCGAAGAAAACCATCTGAGACCGGAGGGCCCATCGACACGACAAGAGGAGAACAGCTCCAGCACCGGAAGACATCTTCGCCGACGAGGTTCCACTCGTTCCCAAAGAAGACTCACCGGATCTCCTGATCGTCTCCGAGGCAGATGACTCCGACGACTCCATTCCATCGGGTCAGCGCGTGAGTACTACTGCCCCGGCCACGCATACGCCCAAACAGAAGGCAAAGGTCAGCACTCTGCCCGCTGGGCCCAGTCGAGACTGATAATCTACTTCGAAAGTCCCGCCCTCAGGCTCGACTCCGAAGAAATCTTCCACGCCTTCCGGTGACTCGACACCGACCAAGAGTCTTCCATCGACTTCGGAAAAATGTCCTCCGCCTTCCGGTGCCTCGTCACCGAGCAAGACTCCGTCGGCACCGAAGCCAAAACACCCGTCGGCTCCGACACCGAAAGAAGTGCCGATACCTAAACCAAAACCTGTTGCGGTCTCGAAACCGAAACGAAAAGACGCACCTGCTCCGAAGCCGCCAACGGTGCCGAAAAACACACAGCCTGATTCTGAGGCCTCCAAGCCCTCGAACATGCCTTCTAAGCCAAAAACGATGCCTTCGGCGCCGAAACCTAAGCCACAGGTTGCTTTAAAACCTTCCAAGGTTAAGGACACTAGACACCCTACGCCGGCACCGAAAAAATCGACGCCCAAGAAGGTTGTTCCTCAAGAGGACCTTTTTCAACCAGATCCTCAATAGAAAAAGATCTTCATCAACCCGAAAACCGGTCACGTTGGTGCCACACCGCTCAAGAAGAGACCTGCAGCTACACCACCTACACCGGTGGTTCCTGCCAAAAAGAAGGACTGTGCAACCTCTCCTCTGCACTTTTCCTTTCCTGTCTCTCCTCCTTCTCCTGCTCCTCCCTATTTTTCACCTCAAACCTCTCCTATACAGTCTCCATTGTCACCACATTCGCCACAGAATGATGATGAATATGATTGGGGTGGAGGGAACGGGGAAGGAGACACTGCATACCCTGTAGGCGAGGGCACGTGGAATTTTCCATACACAAAACCTGCGTCTGGGTGGGGCTTTCTATATCCTGCAAATGACCCTGCTGTCCCTGAGGCACCTTCATACCCATCTAAACCTTCTCCTCCTGAGGATACTATTGGGTTTGGCCAGCTAATAAACAGAGCTACTACATACCATGGTGTCTCCATGCATTCTGAGGCCATTGAGGAAGATTTTCTCTTAGATACTTTTGAGCAGTCTCAGAGATCCGCTCAAATTCTTCCCATGATCAAAGGAGTGGTTAAGCATGCTACTGAGGTCTTTAAAGATCCTGTGCGTACCACAATTTTAAACCCCAGGATTGAAAAGAAATATAGACCTGCACCCTCATACCCAGTCTATATTAAAGGACACCTACCACTAGACTCCTTAGTGGTATCCCACGCACGTTAAAGGGCCAATTCTCAGACTTCTGGTGAAGCACCCCCGCCTGACAAAGAATCCAAAATTAGTGATGCGTCAGGCAAGAGAATAGCTGCGCAGGCTTCCAATATATGGCGCATAGCTAATATACAAGCCCTCCTCTCTCGTTATGATCGGGCTCACCACGACCAATTGGAGAAATTGCTTGAGCACCTCCCAGACCAGTACAAAGATCAAGCTACTGACCTCTTACAGGAAAGCAACTTAATATCTAACGCTTCAATCGAATGCGCACTAGATGCCGCAGACACAGCATCTAGGGCTATTAATACCAGTGTCGTTATTAGGAGACATGCGTGTCTACGCATCTCATGGTTCAAACAAGAAGTGCAAACCACCATTTTGAACCAGCCTTTTAATCAGAACCAATTATTCGGCCCAGAGGTAGACACTACCCTTGAAAAAATGAAAAAAGACACAGACACTGCCAAGTCTATGGGGGCCTTACAGTCTACCCCAGCTCGAGGTTCCTTTTGTCGCTCCTCTTACAGGGGCGGCTCCAAACAAACTGGAACAGACACTAACACGTCTTTAAAGACACAAACCTTCTCCAAAAAGGGTTACTATAGAGGAGGATACAGAGGCAATAATACCAAGGGCAGAGGTAGAGGTAATAACAACACTCGAGCCTCTTGCGCCACTAAGCAATGACTTCCCTACGCTCCCCACGCAGCATTCCACTCCTGTAGGGGGCAGACTAACACAGTTCCTGCCTGTCTGTAACTTCATTACAACAGACAAGTGGGTAAGACAGATTATGCAACATGGCTACTGCCTAGAACTTACAGCAACCCCTCCACACATACCTCCCAGACAGCATCCAATGTCTACCGATCATCTAGCTCTGCTTCAGCAAGAGGTTCTGTCCCTTCTACAGAAGGGTGCGATTCAGTTAGTTCCTTTACAGGAACAAGGGACGGGGGGGGTTTACTCGCTGTATTTTCTAATTCCCAAGAAAGACGGGACCCTAAGACCGATTCTAGAGCTCAGGCCCCTAAACCATTACATACAATCAGATCATTTTCATATGATCATTCTGCAACAAGTGCTTCCACTGCTGCAACAGGGAGACTTCCTTGCTACACTAGATCTGAAAGACGCCTACTTTCACATCCCTATACATCCTGCTCACAGGAAATATCTAAGGTTTGTACTGGAAGGACAACACTATCAGTTCACAGTCCTTCCATTTGGGGTGACGACAAGAGTATTCACAAAGTGCCTAGCAGTAGTAGCAGCACATTTGCGAAGACAACAGATCCATGTCTTCTCTTTTCTAGACGATTGGCTCATAAAAGCCAAATCGGCCAGTCAGTGTGGTACACACACACATCAGACGATCCAAACATTGCACAACTTAGGGTTTACAATAAACTACACCAAGTTGCACCTAGAGCCTTCGCACGTACATCAGTATCTAGGGGCTACAATAGACACCACTACAGCTCTAGCTTATCCCAGTCCAGCCAGGATACAGAGCATTCATAACTTAGTTGCTGTGTTTCAACACCAACAGTCTCTCCCAGCCAGAGTGTTCATGAAACTCATAGGCATGATGGCATCTTGCATCTTCATAGTTCCACACGCAAGATTGCAAATGCGTCCATTACAAGAGTTTCTAGCATGACAGTGGAACCAAGCTCACGGTCAACTAACAGACCTGGTGTTGGTGGACAGCCGCACACATCGCTCTCTGCTGTGGTGGAACACCAAAAACCTGACAAAGGGGTGGCCGTTCCTAGAGCCAGTTCCACAAGTAGTGCTCACAACAGACGCATCCCTCACAGGATGGCGACCCGATCTCCTACGACATACCACTCAGGGTCAATGGACCGCTCAACAGCGGCTACTTCATATAAACCATCTCGAGCTTCTAGCAATATTCCTAGCACTCAAGTCCTTCCAACTTCACGTGCAAGGCAAGGCTGTCCTCATCCAGACGGACAATATGACAGCCATGTACTATATTCAAAAACAGGGGGGGGCACACTCTCTGTCCCAGCTTGCACAAGACATTTGGAGATGGGCCATGCCTCAAAACATACATCTGCTAGCGGAACACCTTCCAGGAGTTCACAATCAGATAGCAGATCTGTTGAGTCGGCAGTCACAACAGATTCACAAATGGGAATTGCATCCACAAGTTCTTCAGCCATTCTTCCAACAGTGGGGTCATCCACACATAGACCTATTTGCCACCCACGAAAATGCAAAATGCCCAGCCTTCCCCGCCAGGTTTCCACACCCACTGTCCGAAGGCAATGCGATATGGATGAACTGGTCAGGCAGATTTGCGTACGCTTTTCCGCCTCTCCCATGCCTCTATGGCTTTCTAAGGAAATATACCACTAGAGGACATATGCAAGGCAGCAACATTGTCTACACCATACACCTTCACTAAACACTATTGTGTTGATGTGCAAGCCAAGCAGCAAGCTGCATTAGGCCAAGCTGTCCTTAAAACTCTCTTTCAAACGCCTGCAATGGATACAGTTGACCACCGCTAGAGGGGATACTGCTGCACAATCGATGCACAGTGTACTATCTGCAGCTCATATGCCTCGAACGGAAAATGCTACTTACCAGTATGCATCTGTTCTTGGCATGTAGAGCTGCAGAGTAGTACACGCCCTCTCGCCTCCCCGGGACTTGTATCCGTTCCAGTTTTCATCTTACTTAGATGCATACACATGGACATCCTTCTTTCTTTACTTCTACTGACTCCATCATTTCCCATCATGGCGAAAAACAATCTGAGGATGGAGCCGGTGCCCATGCGCAGTATTGTCCAAGGGAGGAGTCACCTATCGGGACTAACAAAGACTTCTTCCAAGAAGACAACAACCTGCAATCATCCGAGCCCAACACCAGGTGGCGATCTAATGCACAGTGTACTACTCTGCAGCTCTACATGCCAAGAACAGATGCATACTGGTAAGTAGCATTTTCCTTTCTCCAGTAAAGGCCAGATCATAGAACCCTTCAACACAGCCATACCAGCTTTGAGTTGGGCTTAAGTGATGGACTGGTACCAGGGCTCATAAGGTTTTTCTTGAGACATGTAGATCTTAAAAGTTGTTGAACTTATATCCTGCTTTTTCTGCCTCTGCCTCTTCTTTCTACTGCAGCTGTTACGTAAAGAGAATCTGGACCTGAAATTGACTCCGTACAAGGTTCTGGCTACCAGTACCAAACACGGTAAGCTAAAACATACCTGCAGCCAATTAAAAGCTTAGATTGTATACGCGGAGTGATGTTCTTTCAGCTTGGTGTGATGTATCAAGGAGTGACTGACCAGCATCTCATGCCCCCTACATATACCTCTTGTACACTTTTACTTCCTGCGGTATGCAGACTATTCTCTCAGAATCAAGTAACCCTAATAGTCCATTCTATTGATGAACCCAGCACATGTTGGACATGGGGTCGAAATAGCAACACGCATGTTTCAACATATTCTACTCTACATTCATTTGAATTGTAGGTATGGAGGTTGTTTCCATTTTTTTAAAATCACCAGTGTATTTTTCATGATCACATTTATTTGCCAAAACCCACTTCTAGGCACTTGTGACTGTGCTGTTTGTATCGGATTAATTTGCTGTCTGGGCCAGAAAATTGCATGGATTTTTTAAAATTATTAAACAATATGTAATATTTTTTGTAAGGATGGAATAGCCCTCACAATAAATTTGTGTTTTCCTCTTCAAACAAGGCTCTTGCATTATATGTAATTGATAGTAACTGTAAAAGAGTTCACAGTGACTAAGCTAAAAATAAAACCTAAATGTTTTGCCTTCAGACCTGTTTTTGCTGACTTCACTTTAGCTGGCCTTAGGACTCTGCACACCTTACCTATACTAACCAGTGGTAAAGTGTTTGTGCTCTCTCCTTACAACATGCTTAATTGACTTATACCCAATTGGCATATTTAATTTACTTGCAAAACCATAGTAAAACATTCCTACCTGTGCCAAGGGCCTGTAAATTAAATGCTACTAGTTGGCCTGCTGCACTGATTGTGCCACCCACCTAAGTAGCACTATGAACATGTCGTAGGCTTGTCATTGCAAAACCTGTGTTTGTGCAGTTTTAAACTGCTATTTTGACATGCCAAAATAAACCTTTTTCCAGGCCCAAACCTACCCTTTAATACATAAATTCACCCCGAAGGTAGGCCTGGACCAGTGCTTAATTAGTTTTAAAAAGTGCCAGGGCCCTCGTAAAGAGGCGACTAAAGCTTGCACCACCAATTGTCCCTGCCATTGCTTCCATAAAAAATACCAACACAAGTACTAACCATCAGACCCTACAAGTGTGAAAATTCAGACTATTCCAGGCCAACTAAAGCTATAAGAGTTGCTTGGGCGGTCAGGTATTAGTCATCTTTAGTGTATGTTGAATTACTAAACAACTGTGCTCATCACAAAATTAGAATATCAGTGCCACTATGTGGTGGCATGTCATATGTGCCGGTGTTGACAATTAAGTGCCGGTACAGAGCGCCAGGAACTACCTGCTTCAATTAAGCTCTGCCCTGTACAACCCCAAGGTAGGGTGCAGTGTATTTAAAAAGTTGGTCATGTACTTTTAAGCTTTAAATGTCCTGATAGTGAAAAACTCTTACATTCGTTCTTCACTACTGCAAGGCCGTCCTCTTCCAGAGAATAACTTTGGAATTAAGTTATTACATTTTATAAGTGTAATTTCGATATGGAAACAGGTAGCCTCCTCATGTTTGGTGTCTCTTGTATCTCAATTTAAAATCCTAATGCATAGTGAAGTCTGATTATAAATTACAATTCTGAAAATACCACTTTAAGAAAGTTGGTATTTTCTTTCCTTAGCCATTTGGTGTCTGTGGGTCACATCACTGGGTGTGGTTGACAGTTGGACTTTGTATATTCCTCCTAGACAGCCACTCACAATGGGAGCTTAGGTGTGAGTGGATGGTTGTTCATTGGCAGGGTGGAAGGGAGGAGCTGGGCCCAGTCCCACTTACACTTGAATAGGCTATATCCTGTCTCCACACAATGGAGACAAACTGTAGTTAGTCTGGAGCCAGTGCTAGGTAGGAGGGGCACCTGTGCACCTCAAAAGTTTCTCCGCACTTCAAAGGCACACCTGTGTGTAAATACTGGAACTCTGACACCAACTTTTAGGTACACTTCTGGACCTGTGAATACTCTGCCAGGAAGCAGGATTGCTGTGCTGCTACAAGCACTGCCGCTCTGCTGGATTGTGAAAGACTGTAACTGCATCTCTGGATCCTAGAGTGACTCCAAGGGCTAGTTGACTGGCCTCCTGATCTGAAGCCTCAGGGGTATAAAAGGCATTCAACAACCTCACATCTGCACCTGGACTCTGCCATCTGTGAGTCTACCCTGCCAAGTGTTGCCACCCTAGTCCTGGACCCTTAAAAGTGGGATTAAGGTGCTTTGCCATTGTTTCTGTCTCTAGCCGAATTACGCATCTCCTCTGCTGTGTGGTCAACCATGAGCAGAGCCTGCGCTTCTCGGCTGCTGCGTGGATTGGACCCGTTGCAAAGACCCTCATTGCAGCTCTTTGCCACGTCCGCTTTAACCCTCATCGATGGCAGCCTTGACGACAGTTCCAGACTTTGCTTCAAAAGCCCAGTCAACAGGATCCTTGACACTGCAGGCCCTCGGACTGCAGCCCGTCGCATTGCGGAACCGATGCCTCGCTTCGGCTGCATGGGGTGTCTTCAACACAGATCCTCAGAAAGCTCACAAACCAGGATTTAAGGTATTTTGTTCCGCAGGCCTAACTTGGTCCCTGTAACCGGCCAGGTGCTCCATCGTGGTAGGCCTGAACTTGTGACTTTATCCCTGTCTGGCACGGACCGATAGCCACAAGTGGTACTTTGTGCCTTTTAACCCTTTTTTCACCTATATCTATAAAATTGCAATCTTTGGCTCTACGTATTGGATTTTTGTTGTTTTGGTCTTGTTTATTTCAGTAAACAAAGCTCTATTTTTCTAACTTGTTGTGGGATCCCTTTTATGTGGTGTTTTACCTTTTTGCTGTTTGAAGTGTGGCACAAATACTTTACACATTGCCTTTAAGTTAAGCCTGACTGCTATGTGCCAAGCTTCAAGAGGATTGATCACAGGTGCCAAGGATTGTGGTTGCTGCTTGCCCAGGGCTCACACCTCAGTCAACCAATAACCCAGTTTCTCCCAATACATTATCCAGCTTTACGGGTTAGTTAAAAGGAAGAATGAAATCTGACATCTTATAGTAACCATTTTGATTAATTTTGTTCTGCATGTTTGTCTTGTGGTTGTATGAATTTTAATTGCTGTTAAATGTAAGACATAAATTTAAAATTCCCATTTGGAGTAAACAAATGTTACTTTTTCTTTTCAGGTTTTATGCAGTTCATTCCATCCGTGCCTGTAGCTGAAGTTCTTGCCACGGAAGGAAGCATACAGGTAAAAGTGTTGCATTGCACACTTCATTAATTCGATGATATAATAATTACTCTTAAATTGAGTGAGTTAATATTATAAAGTTTCGTCTCTTAGAGATTGCACTCTCACCTTGTGGAGGTTTGACTAATCAAAAACAATATTAAGTATGTCTACCCTCAAAGCCCAATAGACATTAAAGACTCATTCAAGCTGTATTGGTCTGAGCTGAAGACACAGAAGCTGGCCTCTCATGATTGGTATGAAGCCATTTAAACATCCCACTCAATGGGGTGGAATGTCTTCATTAAATATAGCCTGCCATTAAACATAGGGAGATTGAAAACTCTAGCAGATTTTTCCTCGCTCCTTTTTCCCTCCTTTCACAGTTCCTGCTGTCTAGGCATCACAGTTACTTCCTTTAAACGCCTGGTGATGGGGTCAGAGGAATGGAAGGTCTTAGCATCATGTGATTCATCTGTCCTTATTTTCTGTGCTCGTTGGCTGATTGCCTGTGTGAGCAGCTCAGAATGCTGGGAAGGAAATGGAGAAAATATTTGTTGTCTTCAGTGTCAGGAGTGAGGTTGCCCTTCTCAGGTGTAGGAACACATTCTTTAAAGGCTGGTGGCAAAGAAAGTGAAGTGTTTTTTCCTGGATTCTGAGCCATGAGGAGTCCCCTCTTAAAGCAGGATTGAGCTTTGGCAGCTGTGGATGAAACATGCGCTGCTGCAGAAGGTATGTTTTTCAGTCAGGCAATGTGACTTCTTGATGTGCTTATGTGATGAATGAGACTTAATAGCCGTGCATTTGATGAATAAATGCATGCATATGATGAATGAAGGTTTGTAAATGTATGGATGCTGCAGGTAGGAGCTGCAGCGGATGCCTGGATGCAGTGTTGATGTGATCGTACTTGCATTAGCATTCAATCAGGTGCACTGTATTAGTGTGTATGGCATTGTCTGCATTATATAGTGCAGTAGGACAAGACGATGTGCAGTGAAACCAGTAGGCGGTAGTTAGAGTGAAGAGTTTGATCCAGTACAGGAGACTGATGTGGACATTACCTCATGTGTGGAAACATTTTCAATCCTGCTGTACCTGTCAAGATTTGATTTATCCCTCCCTATTGCTGTCTGCTTGTGAATGTCACCTCTGTCTCTTAAATGGCCTGCCAGTGTACATAGATAATCTCAAACCCATTTCATCATGCATGCTCTAAAGTCCTTTGTGTCATGTTTTTCTTCTCTAGAATTTTTTTAGAAAACATGCGCCAAGTGAAAAGGGACCTTATGGGATAAGTGCAGAGGTTATGGACACATATGTGAAAAGCTGTGGTAAGTTATTTCAAGTATTTGTGTGTGTTTTTAATGTGGTGTAATTTTCAAGGTAACTAGTCCTCCTCTTAAAGAGTACATGATGGCATAATTCATCAGATTCCTCGCCTCATGAATCTCTCCCAAGTGCCAAATTGGATCTGGATTTTTATTTTAACAGCTATATTTTGCCAGTTTTCAGCAAAGAAAATAAGCACATTACACAAACATTAACAATATGTGTTCCCACCAGGAGCGATCATTAGAAAGCATAAAATAGGCCATGAAAACCATAATATAACAATGAGTATGTGCAGTGATCCCTGGTCAAACCACCTCCCAGCAGGGGGGAACAGGAAACCCAGACAGACACATTATCAGACCAGCTCCACCCCGTCTCGATCAACAAGACCTGCAAAGGCTACCAAACCCAGTGGGTGCACATGTATCTGACCCCTAGAATTATTCTTCACAAAGGTTTAAAAGGGGTTCCATATTTTGTCAAAATGCAACTTTGTGTCTCTCCCATTTGCAGTCATGCACTCCATAGTGTCAATCTCCCAAATCTTAGTCCATCACAATGGCATAGTTGGGAATTCTGGGCGTTTCCAACGAAAAGCAATCACCAAGCATGCTGCCACCAGACAGTGGGTAATCGCTTTACCCGAAGGGAGATTAAGTGGGTAAAGTCTCTGTTCGTCTGGGGCTCCAAAGAGTGTCTGTAGGGGGTCAGGGTGAGCATGATCGGTAGGGTTTCAGAAATTTGACGAAACATGTTTCCATAAGTTGGAGATCATCAGATATTCCCCCCACAAGTAAAAATATGTGCCACGAGCCTTGCATTCCCGCCAACAACTATAGCTCAAACCCATCATGTGAGGCAGCCGGGCCGGGGTGAAATTCCAGCGCAGCAGTAAATTGTAAGCACTCTCCCTGTATTGGATGCACATGGGGGACTGAGCCGCCTGCTGGCAGATGGCACCCCAGTTCCTCTCATTGATCTCAATGCGCAGATCAGTCACTCATCGTATAAAAAAGCCTGGTTACATCTTGAGTGCACTCTAGTGCCCTATAAAAATGTGAAATCACTTTATTTTTGTTTCCGCCACTGAGAATTTCAACTAACAAATGTGTCTCCCGTGTAGCTTCCTGAAGGGTGGCAGTCTGGTGAGCCCAGTGGATCAACTGAGTAGCTCTATTCAGATCTGTATGGTGTAGTGGAAAGTTGGTCGCACACTGATCTCTTATCTGGGGATATCCTGTCAGCATATAATTTGTGAAGAGTGAGTTAGGCCCCGGTTTCCCACTTGCGGAACCGTCCATCCAACGTAGCTGGGGGGAAATCCAGATTACCCAGAACCGAAGTGTGTGGGGATGGGTATAGCTTGAACTGACTAGTATGGACAGCTTGCCTCCAGTGATGTTGAGTACACAAGGCAGAGGATAACAATGTGCTGGCAGAGGAGAGGCTGCAGAGCAGCAGCCACAGCTAATGTTTAAGTGGGATTCGACTCACAAACTGTTCCATTTGTACCCAGGGCCTAGCAGAAGCACAGATCCAATCTAAAGCCGGGGCAAGCTGGGCAGCCATAATATAATGGGCTGCATTTAGGACCTCGAGCCCGTCCTCCCACAAAGAACGCCACAAAACTGCCTCGGCCACCCTGGAAGGTTTGCTTTCTTTATAAATGACCATAGCTTCCTTTGGATCAACACAACTACCGTCTTTGGTATCTGAAGCGGAAAAACCCTGACAACATAGAGGAAACTCTGCAAGAAATTCATTTTAAGGCAGTTGAATCTACCCATCCAAGAAATCTCTAGCTAACCCCATCTATAGAGGTCTTTGAAAAGAACGTCCAAAAGTGACGGGACATTAAAAAGAAAAATATCTGATGAAACGCTCAGAATGGACACCCCTAAATATTGAAAGTCAGTAAAGGTCCAAGCAACACCTCTGAAATCAACATTGTGTTGAAAAGACGACACAGGACCTAGCCCCATACTGAGTGATTTTTTGTAATTAATTTGAAATGCTGAAACCTCCCTAAAGGTTTTCAACGTGGCTTAGAGTGTATTCGAGAAGAACCAGGGTCAGTATCATCAGCAAACATGGTGATTTTCGGTTGTGTGTCACCCAAGGGGAGCCCTCACACATTGAGATTCGCTTGGAGTTTCAGGATAAGAGGTTCAACATAAATGGCAAATAATCGCTGGGAAGAGGGGATACCCTTGACAGGTGCCTCCGGACAGCATAATCGAGTCAGACAGAATATCTTGCGTCTTAATCTTCATGGATATTGACACAAAATTGGCCAAAATATAGGACTTCAACTGTGGGCCCACGTTTGTCATGGATAGGACCTTGGTCAAAAAGGACCAGTCCAGCCGATTGAATGCTTTCTACACATCCAAGGATAGGAAAAGCATCTGTACCCCACCTCATTTGGCTTGTTCAGTGGCATTAACTGTGTGTCAAGTATTATCTCCTGTTTGTCAATCTTGTATGAAACCACTCTGGAGCGGGGATAAGAGGTTGGGCCATATCCTCAGCAAACGACTTACCAAAAACTTAGTAAATATCTTGACGTTTCTATTCGAGTGTGTAATTGGTCTGTACGTCCCACATTAATTTGGGGTTTGGATGGTTTTAGTATCATAGAGGGTGGACTCCATCATAGTTGAAGTGACTGATCCATTGTCTAGGAAAGAATTAAAGACCTTTGTCAGATGGGGATGAGCAACTCCCTGAAAGACTTATAAAAAATAATTGGGGAATCCATTGGGACTTTATGGGCTTTAGGTGTAGGAAGCTGGCTCTGTATATACTATACCAAAGTAAGGCCCAGAGAATCCTCAGAGGTATAGCAGAGGTCAGATTAGACAAGTACTGACAGCTCTCTTTGTGGTAGTGTGGACGAACAGTGAAACGTATCAGGAGAGTGTTTTAAGCATTTATTGTATTCACTCATTCAAAGCTGGTGGTACACACTCAGAGACAAAATCCAGACCAATTAGGTAAGTATAAAAAGGTATACTTATATTTTATTTTGTAGAACCAAGCGGCACTTTGCACAGGTAAGTAAGAAATGCTTTCAAATGCAAGGCTGTACACAGTAATGCAATTTTACATTGTATTGGAATCGTTTACTGGTTTGTATTACTTTCAAAATAGTTCAAAATACAGAATGATTACTATTGATTACTCTTGGATTACTTTTCAGTTACTTTGAGTACTTGAGGTGATATGCTGAGGTATCTTACACTAGACTTTGTCACTTACAGATAAGTACGACAAGAGAAAGCATAGTTTCTTTTCTTTCACACAAAACAACAATTCAAGACATTTTTCTGAACAAAACCTGTGGAAAAAAAGGAGAATATCGGTTTGCAGGTAAGTAGACGACCTGCAGGAACAGTTTTTGGGGGTTAGAACCAAGGTTCCTCAAGGTTCACCACTAGCAGCACTAGGGCGGCCGGGTGCAGGGTGTAGGATGCCAGTGTTAGCTAATGGGGCTAGGAGGTACTTCGGTTGGGGGCTGCTCATAGGCAGGTCACTCTGCCTCAGGAGCCAAGCTCCTAGGGTTAAGGTTAGGGCAATTGTGGTCCCAGGTCAGCACCAAGTCCACACCACCAGTGGCGCAGGGGCGGCCGGATGCAGGGTGCTTAGGAGGGGTCAGGAGCTCAATGCAATCCTATGGAGGTTCCTGGTTTTGGATTTTAGCTGCAGGTTCGGTCCAGTAAGTCTTCCCTGAAGAACCAACAGCTGGGCACGTAAGTTGGAGGGCTCGGGACTTAGGTGCACCTCAGGTTCTCTTCTCCAGGTTCACCTTACCTGCCAACTCGCGGTTGGTGTGCAGAGGTTGCAGGTGACGTTGGCGAGTCCTGGGGTGATCCACCCATGGAGGACTTGGACTCTGTAGCGCTGGGGATCTCGCAGGGACAGGTGGATCACTTGGAATCGGGCCGTAGGCGACAGATGCATTGGTGGTTCCAGGCGTTGGGTTTCGTCATCCTCAACAGGCTCAGAGCTTTTCTTTGTAGTTTCTTTAGAGCGAAGTTGCTGTTTGCAGGAGATCTAGTCTTTGTTGAAGGCCGTCAGTCCTCCCAGAGGTTCTGGAGGTTGCTGGCTGCAAGACTTGTAGACTTTTGGTGCAGGATCTATGGTAACTGCAGGCGGTCCGGTAGGGCTGGTGTAGTGAGGATACGGTTCTGCCTGCACACATTGCTATGTTAGCATAAGTGAGTTAGTTGCCCAAACGCCATTTTGCCGCTTTTGCGCACAACACTACATGTCTCAGTTTTTATTAAGACTACCTGCTTGCTTTCCTTCACATGAGAACAGTCTGTTTTTCACATCTCTATACTCTCACTGTGACGTCAAGTCTGCACAGAGTGATCAAGGTTAAATAACAATGTATGCTGTTGATGCAGGGTGACCATCCTAAGCTCTAGACATCACACACACAGCTGCTCATTTCTGAAACTAGGGGGCTTTTAATATTTTATTGCATGCATGAGACAAGCACTTGGAAAAAACCTTTCCATCGAGCTGTGCTGATCTGGGATGCGATTCACTTCACCTGACTTTGGAGGTATAGGGTCCCCGTTTTAACCTAGGGATCTTCTATTGTTATAATACATAGCTTCTAGCCATGGGAGGGTGGTACACAAGGCACTATAGACCTGGTTCCACTATCATTATAATATGATTTCTCCCTTTGTATTTTATGGAATTGTAACAATGCTGATTGTATTGATTTTATGCATCTTTTTACTTATGTTGGCAAAGATACTGCTTCTTAGAGCACGTAGTTGAAATAAACATTTTAAACGATACCGTGTCTCTGATTACTCACGTTGTGGACATTTATTAGAATAAAAACAAAAGAGTGTTCTTGATTCCTACTATTCCTGAGAGGTTTCTAAGTCGCTTGTTCTGGGTTGTCTAATCATTGGTAGCTTCGCTGTAGTACGGAGAACGAATGAGACACTGATGCTAGTCGGATTGGGGTTCTGGGCACTGAGGTGGGTTTTTGGTACATCACAATACACAGAGGTCCTGGTTTCCTGCGCATAGTTCTGTACATGAGCAGAATCCCTGCAACACTAGGGCTAAGTCAGTTCTTCTCTGCAGTCTCCTCTGCTGTGCGACTTCTTCCGTCCTAATTCGTAGGTTGCAGGAATCTAGGGAGACAAGTTTCAGGGTCCCTCTAAATACTAAATTTAGGGGCATTACAGGGGTGTGCAGGTCGGGCCAGTGGGTCCCTTCCTTGGGGTTAGTACATCCCCTATTATACCATCCTTCAGTGGGAGGGGGCATGAGCTTCTCTCTAATTGGCTGTGTCCCCTCATCTTCAAGATGGAAGAAACTGAGATGTGTGCTTCCCCCTGCCTGCCCCACCTGAGGGGTGGCGTTGGCAAAACTGGGCACACCTCTCCTCCTACTTTGGTTTTCCTGACGATTCTCCCATCTCCCATCCAAAGTGGGGATCAGGACTGGTGTAAGCGTGGACAGCTTACAAAGGCGGCAGGCCTTTGAAGCTTCCCCTTTGTGGACACAGCCTATCCTGGGGGAGGAGGAAGGGCACCTCTGCCCAGGATGGAATTTGTTCCTGGACTCAGAGAGCAGAGGCCCTCTACTTAGGGGTCCAGAAACCTGTCTGGTGGTGGCAAATAGCTGGCAGCCATTCAGGAACCACACTAGGGCTGTTCGTTTTTCAGGGGGCATCTCTAATCTAAATCTCTGCATGCATTTTATACTAAGTCCCATACTGGTATCAGTGTGGGTTTAATGTGCTGAGAAGTTTTCTACCAATCTTTCCAGTTTTCAGTGAAGCCATTATGGAGCTGTGGAGTTTGTAATGACCAACTCCCAGACCATATGCTCTTTATGGCTTTACTGCACTTACAATGTCTAAAAATGGACTTAGACACTGAACCTTTACGTGTGGTCTAGTGCACACTGCTGGAGGGGTGGCTTACATAGGCCAAAGGCAGTGGTTTGGATGCATGGCATACGTATGTGTGCCATGTTGACTCTTCACTTTTCTCTGCCCCAAAACACGGAGCCTGCAATGACAGGGTGTGAGTGTTAAGGTGCAGGTCCCCTAAGGGTGGCACCATTAGTGCTGCAGCCCTTGAAGTTCTTCCCTGGTCACTGTCCCCTTGATACCCATGGTACCTTTTACAAGGGGCTTACCTGTGGCCAAGGATGTGCCAATTGTGGATAGAAAGGTACAGTTTTGGGAAGGAACATATACCCTAGGAGCCAGACTGGCAGGGATCCAGGGCACATCAAGTCAAAGAGCAATAGAAACCTGCCAAAAAGTGGGGGTGGGTGGGTTACTGCAACAGAAACCCACTTTTCTACAGCAGGTACTTAATGAGGGAGTCCAGCATCTTGTTTAGCAGGGTCTAAAGCCTCCCCTGGTACAGTTCCCTATAAAAAGACACAAAGGCATTTACATACATCTTCATCAGAACGCACAAAAGAGCCTGCTTCTGTCGTAATCCCCTTAATATAGTTCCTAGCTTGGGCTTGCCTAATTCTATATGATAGCAGCCTGTCAGCCTTGTTCCCTTTCTCATAGTTGAATTGTTTGGTTTTCAATAGTTTGTATGCAGTATCTTTGTTCTGCAGTGCCTTCAACTCCCCCCTCGCTTTACGTAGCTTCCTATGAATAAGGCGCAAAATTGTCTGTTTGAGTTCTGTCTCCAATATTATCCTCTAATTCTACCAGTTGGAGTTTATAAAAATGTAAAAAGGCAATGGTATGTGCTATAAACTCACCTCAAATCACTGTCTTAGCAGCATCCAAGATCGTGGCCAATGAAAGATCATTGGTCAGGTTCTCTGCAAAATAGCGTTCAAGCCTCCTTAATATTAGAATGGAGGGCTGGATCCTTGAAAGCAACCTCATTCATTTTCCATAGTCGATATGATCACAACCATGGCGGCTCAGTTGAAAGCGACAACGTGATGGAAGCATGGTCTGATAAAACTTGGGACTCAGTAGTTGCTCCAACCAATTTAGACAATAGGGCGGCAGAAATTTAAAACAAATCGATGCAGGAATAATTTATGTACATTCGGGATGTAAGAATAATCCTGATCGTGGAGTTAGAGATGACTCCAATCATCCACAAAATTCAAATCAGTAACGCCCTGAGTCAAAGACTGCGAAGTATAGGACACTCTCCATGAGGAGGTCGAGTGATCCATGGTTGGATCTAAAGTCTCGTTACAGTCCCCTCCCAAAATCAGTTGATAACAAGGGGCAGCCACCACAGTCTGGAACGAAGCCGCACAGAAGGGAGCCTTGTAGTTATTGGGACCTTAAAAGGAACCTATGGTGTAGGACGTAATATCGTATAAGACACGAATCATCATCCATCTCCCCCCTTTATCCCTACATGTGTAGGTCACCCTCAGTTGGACACCCACCCGAATGAGAATCGCAACCCTTTGGTTTTGGTAAGTGTAGGAATGAAACTGCTGGGGCAAATGCGTGACTTGAGCCTGGAAGCAGCGTTTGCCAACAAGTGGTTTTCCTGAGCAGGACCACATCTGCCCCTCTGGAGAACAGCCAGCTGAGAAATGCCTTGCCTTTACAAGGGGAATTAAGGTCCTGAACATTGCCAAAAACATAGCGGTGTGTCAACTGCCATGAGAGCGATAAAGCCGGAAGGAAAGTAAGCAAACACCCACATGGGACCACCCCACACAACCCAGGTCCCTGCCTCCTGCCGCAGTATTAAAGCAATTAACAAAAAATATAACAGAAAGGGAAAAGCAATACCAATATAAAAAAAGTTATCTACAACAACAACTACATAATCAGCAGAAGCCAGGTCTTGCCTCCCTCCCTCCATCACAGCAAAACCCACAAACCAGGAAAAACAAACTCCATGATCGACCATTTACTGATTCTGGTCCAGTTTAGTGACTGAAGTGTGAAACTCCTTCTTGATCTACCCCAATTCCTTACAGAAATCGTTCACTATTTCTCAAATATCCCCCTTGATCGCTAAAGCCTCCCCATCGGAAACGATTGATTGGGAAGGAGCCAGCATTGGTATCACTACCGATTCCTAAGCACTGGGCTTAGTAGAATGCTGGGGAACCTCAACAATGCTCGAGCTTTTGGGTAGTTGTTCTTTTTAGCAGTCATCAGGATGCATGCCAGGTAGCGGCTACGAAAGATTGGGGGGGGGGGGCCTTCAGGGTCCATTGCCACTTTAATAGCACATCCAGGAGAAATAACGCAACATCTATCATACTGCACAAGGTGTCAATAAGGCAAAATCAACATCTCAATGTCCCAGGGTCCTCCACCTATGTCCCCCAGCCATGAAACAACGTGACCGACTAAGCATTAACCAGTCTACATTGTCATGAACCTAACATCATCCACCTCCAAGGCCAGGGGCAGGAGCAGCGAGCTCAGAAGCGGTAGTATAAGCCTGGAACAGCAATCTGCTCTCCCGACGCACTCAATGCTGGACACGCCAGGACCTCAGCAACACCTCTCTCCCATCCCAAGGAAACCACGCTCACTCTCAGGGGCCCCTCCTTGTGAACAGCACCTAAACCATCACAAGAGAAAGGACTTGTGTAGCACCATGCCCACTCCAGCCAAGATCATGCAGGCTAGAAATAAGGAATACCGCGGGGCCTCCCGAAACCACTACACAGAACCCCTAGTTTCACCGTAGAGAGCATATACTTCACTGGTACAGGGGGTATTGCGGAATCCCCGAGGTGCATCCTGTATGGAGCCAAATGGGCCGCCTCCAGGCTAAATTGGAATGCATCACTGAGCCCTGTTCTCTGCGTGACGAGGGAGATGGGGAGAAACACGCTCCCAGCGCTATTGGGCACCGCACACTGCGCACAACCATAGTTAAAGAATCCATGCCACCTCCGGACTCACTGGAAACATGGCATAGTTCAAATGGATGGAGGTCCACACTATACAGTCCTCTCTCCATTAAGTCTCCCGGCAATCGCCACAGTGACTCTGGGCCGACACCGCCTCGTGGCCGAGCGCGAGGACAGACCCCATTTTGAGGAAAGGCACGGTGACCCCAGGACGCGAAAAACGCACCCAATTTCAGGATTCCTGTGCACCAGATGATCCACGCTCGTCTCAGCTTGGAGGGGGGGGGAAGAGGTTCCCCTCACTCGATCCACCAATCAATGTCCACTCCTCCTCGCTTTGACCGGGTTCTCAGCCAGGAGGGCTGTCACACCAGAGGGGCTTGGCGAGGATCCGTCTCTATGGGCCCTCGTCGTAGTCACACCCCCCTGTTGTATAGTTCCTACTAATCCGTAGGATCTGCGCATTGTTTGGGCAACATAAACTAAGGGCTTGGTATCAAGACTGGTTCCGGACAATATGTTGGCCTATAGACCAGCTAGCTCACAGTTCCACTGTAAGCCCGCCTAGCCTACAGGTAGTGAACAGTTTCTGGGAACCATTGAACATGACAACCCTGATCACTCGGGGACCGTGCAAACAGTACAGAATCTTTTACTCCGTCATTCGTGCTTGCGTTCTCTCAGAGAAGTATACAGAATATACAGTGGGATATTTACAATATATTTATTGAAGCAATGTTATTCTTGTATAGAATACATGTGCGGCAATGATTAGGAGACCGAAGCAAATAAAGGAGATTACAAGAACCAACAGAGTAAACAGTAGATACATTTCTACCATGGTGCTTAAGCGATGAATATATATGCAGGCATATATGCAATGTGGTAATCTAATGTACTCCTACAATGCGGACCCTACTCTGAGGGTACCTAGAGTGTGTATGGTGTAGAGCCAAGAATCCCCCCAAAGGATGATGCAACCCCATTACCTGATAAGAGAGAGTGAAGGACCCCCGTCTTGGTCTCGAGTTGGACAACCCTCACGGATTTTCAGACCCGTGCGTGTTGATTTCTCACCATGCAAGGACCTTCAGTGTCAGCAGAAGTGCCTCCTCTACCAATCTATTGGGATGCGTATTACTTATTTATAATAAAAAGCAGCCTTCGCGATGTTCATGCTAGATTAGTGATGTTATGGATATGTAGATTGCGCTGTTGCCCCATAGATGAAGATAGGACAACTTTTGTACCTAGTGCGTAGAGATTCCTAGTACATGATGTTCAAGGCATTGTGATAATATTGTGCGTATCTGGATGTGTAAACAAAGTAGTTTCAAAGACACTAATCCAATATTGTCGTGCATGCAAATGTGTGCAAAGGTTCACCACTGAAATTTTATTTTCCAGGACAATGTATGGAATAAGCTGCCTCGCTACATCAGCCTAACTCTGGAAAATAACACCCCATCTACAAAATGTACAATAATTCTTCTATGCTGGTAGTTGACACCATGGTTGCCTGACAAACCAAACTGACAAAAGAGAGCAGCTCCTCGAACCAAGTAGACAGGGTTGACAAACTAAAACACCAAAAACCGTTCCCCAGGGTGCTGATATACCCACACCAAATAAATCCACTCAGTCTTGCACACTTTCTTATATCAAATATGTAACTCTGCAAAGACCATATAAAAATCAAATGTATTAGCCTTATAAATGTATTGCCATTTCCAATAAAAACATATTTTATTACTGTCCAGACGAGCTCTGCTCTAACCTGTGTTTGACTTTGTATTTACACTTTCTGGGCTTCCCTGGACTTCAACTAGCCTTAACTTCAGCTTTCAGTGTACTGCGAGTTGTTATTTGGGTTGTTTAAGATATATTTCTACTTTCAGGTAGAGACTTCTAGCAGCATGGTCCTCACCTTTGGAATATTCCCCAGGCATCGGACTTGATTCTGAATCTTTTCAGCTAAACCTCAGTGCACCGTAAGGTGAGTCCATGTGGCTCATCACTTACGCCGTTCTGCTCCGTAAGTGACATTTGGGGCCCTTATAGTTACCACGCTTGCACGCTGATGCCAGTTGTTTTTTTTTCCACGCCACCAGATACGGATTCGAAACTTCCTTTGTGTCTCTCTGAGACATGGACCTCACATTTTTGCAGTGTGCAAAGGATGTCAACCCCTAAAATGACAGATTTCAAGCCCTGTCAGGACTGTCGCAAACAAATGTCTGGGACGTATCTCCACCAGGTATGCCTGTGGTGTCTGGGGTCGGGCCATGATTCCAAGGCCTGGAGCGACTGTGCTTTAATGAACCCAAATGCCATTAGGGACCGCGAGGCAAAGCTTTACATCCTCAAGGGCAAAAAGCCTCCTGGTCAGGGCCACTCCAATTCCTAGTAGGCTTCCAAAATTCGATCCCGGGCTGGGGCCTCCTGAAGTCACTGGAACTACTCTAGAGGCAGGCCTTTGTTGCCCTTCAAAATTTCAGGTAAAACTGAATGAGAAATCTATAGAGGACTTCACGTTCTCATGCCACTTACATTTGCCTGAGCAGGCGAGGGTCGGTGCCCCCAAATTTACAAATACACAATTTTGGCCTACGTGCCCCACACCTCTAACCTGTTCAGTCTCCACTAGGAACTAAGGGTGTGCAGAATTCACAGAGTTTCACTCCGCCGTATTCCGCAGGGTTGCGTAAAAACTCCACGAGATTCAGTGAAATTCCGTCAGTGGGCAGAATTTGTCACATTGCGCTGATTTTTAGCATCAGGTTCTTGTTCCACGCTGCCAAATCAACACAGACTGTACAACACAGCGTGCTAGAGGGTGCTGCTTCTCTGTATTAGGATCTACTACGTAACGATGAAGACGCAGCATCCAAAGGCATTGAGGGCCAATTCAATTAGGGCCTGGCTGCTATCATTGTACTGTCATGTTGAGTTCTTGCCCTGGACATCTGTGAGGTAGCAATATTGGCATCAGTGGACATGTATACCATGCACTATTGCCTCAACAGCCAGGTCTGATCGGAAGGGCATTTTGGCCGTCAGGTCCTGCAGGACTGTTTGGTCTGATGCATTCCACAGACCCAAAACCTTGAAAGGTGCTGCTTTGGTATGTATTCACAAGATGAGAAATCTGCGGCGAAAAGTATCCATCAGAAGATCAAGTTACTTAACTTTGGTAACTCCCTTTTCAGATACTCTGTCTTTCTCACTATTGTCCAACCTCCTCATTCTGTGTAATGGAAAACTCTTTGTATCTAATAATGTCCCAATACTAAAGATCACAGACTGGCTTATTTGATTACTACTAAGGGTGAGGACAACATTCAGAAATAAACTGACATTAGCACGCATGGGTATGTATCTCAGCTCTACTCGATAACCTCTCGGTTGCGGATTGAGAGGTTATCAACCAGAGCTGCGATTGTACACTGATTCAGGTGTCTCGGTTGGGGAATATTCTGACCTAAGCCTACTTAAATGACCCTTGTGCAGCAATACACTGAAATGTACAAAGTAGCATACATAATAGTAAGCCCAGATGAAGTTCAGCATGTTTTTACGAAAAAGAAACAAAGAATTTTGGAATAAAGGAGAAAAATGATCTATAAAAAGGATTGTGGTCTTTTCTTTGGGTGCACCTTCTAGTGGTTTATTCTTAAGTATTTCTGTTTAACAGAAGTGTCAAGCAACCACTGACACTTTGGCTATAGTGCACTATATTCTGAAATTGAAAGAAACTGTGTGGAGGTGCGGGCCCAGGGTTCCGCCGTTGCGAGTGTTGAGGATATAACAAATTGGCAGTTTTAAAACTGCCTACCCAGGATGCAGGGCCAGGCGTTGTGACATGCTCTGCATTGTGAGCTTAGTCGTGGCACAAGATATGCTGCAGCCCAATGGTGACATTTAACTTGGAGGCCCTGAGTAAAGTTTAGTGCCGTATACTAGAAACGTATAGGTAAGTTAAACATGTCAATTAGGACTGTAGCCAATTTCATCATGTTTGAGGGTGTCTGAGCACATGCACTGAGGTCTGGTTAGCATTTCCCTAGTCCTCAGAGTCAAAACCCGGCAGCATCAGTCCAGAAAAAACAGTGGTTACCATACCAAAATTTTCCTTCACTGAATTAATGACTGCACTGCAAAAGATGATGGACACTTTCCTGAGACTGACTCCTCAAAAGCCTGTTGGAAAACTGCTATTAACCCACCACCAGGGCCATCCCTGCTGCCGCTTCCTCCACAAGCTACCCCACCACCTCCCCCCAAAGTTTGCACTGTACTCCTGACCCTGCACAAGCTGCACACCCAGGTTGTTCAGAGGATAATTGGGGATGTTCATGAGGCTGCTGCTGCGTTCCACAATTGCTTGACTAATATTGAGGGCTGGTTGAGTGTCACTCATTCAAATTTGAATGGCCGTAAGGCCAGATTGTTCAGTCTATTCCTCCCTTTTTTGCGACCTCTCCTTTTGGCTTTAATTCCTTGGAACTAACTAGAGTTGTCAACCTTTTTGAAAATTTTAAGCGTAAATATTGATTCCACCCTGTCATTGGTGGAGCATTGTAATGCCTCGACAAAGAGCTATTTCTTCCAGCTATGCTCACTGAAGCACATTCTATACCTGTTTACCTTCTCCCATAAATTCCAGATCATCACTGCTTTTGTTTCATCACATCTTGACTACTGCAATTCAGTCTATCGTGTACTAATTCAACTTATTCAGAATTATGCGGCAAGCGAGATACTGTATTGAGCTCTTGACTTCTTCTGTATGAGCCACCATGATCACGTAGCAACCTTTAGTGGTCGGGTTTTCTCGGTATTTGCGGCTCTATAATGGAATTCCTTGCCTCTTTAGCTTAAGCAGACGACTGATTCTCCGAAATTAAGGAAAGAGCTAAAGCCTTGCCATTTTTAGGTCTTGCCTACACAGCGCGCATGCACTGCAAAGGCAAAAAGACCTTTTGAGATCGCTTTGGCTTTTTAGCAAAGCACGTGCACGCGTTCCATTGCCTTCAATGGCAACGCGTGCACGTCTGGAGATTCACTTGCGGGAGCGAGAGCTGCCATATGGTAGCAATTATCGCTCTCACAAGTGAATCGCGCAGGTCACCCCTTCCTCCCCCCTGCTGCCGTGCGAGCGCTTGTTTATATTTATGCCAGGCTTCTCCGTAACATTCTGCGCCGTATACCTGCGACTTTTCAAACGTATTCCAATGACTATGAGTTTACATTAAGGTCAATATAGATGCCAACAAACACAGTTAACTCGTCTACTCAAATATGTCACTACTATAATTTGAAATTATATGGAGGACATTGATCGTTTTCAGAGCCCACAATTTTAAATTATAAAATATAAATGTCTTGCCTCTAGTCGCTTCTTAAAATAACTGACGAAACATAGTGAAAAGCCACATCAATTACTTGGGGTGTGTTATGACTGCTCTCCGTGTTACTGAGCACCAATATGGCCATTCATTCACAAGTACACCAAGCCTTTAAAGCATGCAGACTCACACATACACGCATCTGTGCAATATACAAGGCAGGAGGGGTGGGTTACTAAATGTGTTTGAACACTCCCTTGAGCAGCCACACTTCATGCACACGGAATCAAACATTGAACCGTGCCCACACACCTACACGCTACAGAGCACGTAGACACTCACACACACATAAACATACACACAATCAAGCACACAAAAACACTCACAAAGTCTTAAACGTACACATTCACCTTCTGGCATGATAGACTCACACAGATCGTACTGAGTAAATTATATGAGTGGATGATTTTGTGGGTGTGTGTGTACTAGAGAGTACTTGTATGTGAGTGAGTGACGTTGATTGACTGAGGTGACACCCTCACTCACTAGTGAGTGAATTTGAGTGTGTTGATCGATGAAGTGAGGTGGCGCGAACTAGTTTGTGTGAGATCATAAATAAACATGAGTAACAATTAGTGTATTTTTGTGAAAACCTGCTTCTGTTTGAACCACCCAACAAAGGGGCGAGAAACAATGGCAAGAAACTCACTACTTTGCAATGTTGTCATATGTCAATAGGAATACTCCATCAGAGTGTGATGAGGGAGCACAAAGAGGAGCAGTTGTGGGCATATGGTGACACATTTTGGGCATATTAATAATGTGCTATATACGTGAATAATGTAGTTTCAAATTGTTTTATGATAGTAATATTTGGGCATATAGCACCACTAGAACATAAATGGCTGAAACTGAATGGCAAAAAGTGATGTTTCAAACTTAGTAATACGATCAAGCCACCGTCTAGAAAATCACTTCATTCTACCAGTTAAGGGAATCACTGGCAAAATATCGACCTAGAAAATATCGACCTACAGAAATATCAATGCTGAAATATCGAAGGCAAGAATATCGACATCCTATCTACAACATGGTAAGTACAAAAATATCGAAATAAAAATATAGATGTTAAAAATATCGATGTTAAAAATATCGTTTTTTTCTGGAAAAATATAATTGTAAAATAAAGTAAATAACACTAATAAATAAAATAAACATAGTTAAAAATATCTAATAAGGTTTAAAATTAATAAATAATACATATATAATAATACATTAATTAAACATATACAGAAAATATATAATATATACGTACTTAGCAATACGTTTTGCTAAGTATTTTAATAATTTATAAATTAATAAAAAATATTATAAATTACAAATACATTTACAAACATAAATCAAAAACATAAATAAAAGTAAATAATTATGTTTAATAAATTAAAAAAATTAAATATACGTTTAATATTTTTTACATTAATTATATACTAAATTATACAAAAAATATTAAATAGCTAAATAAATAAAAATACTATTCAAAATCCATCACTAAAAAAAGACAGTAATAAAAATGTTGGATAGCATAGAACTTAAAATTACCATTCCCACTCCAGAGAGCGCAACAGTAGAGAAACCATTGGATAGCGTAGGGGTAAAAATTACTATTCCAACTCCAGAGAGTGCAACCGTAGGGAAAGCGTTGAATAGCGTAGGGGTAAAAATTACTATTCCCACTCCAGAGAGTGCAACAGTAGGGAAAGCGTTGGATAGCGTAGGGGTAAAAATTACTATTCCCACTCCAGGGAGTGCAACAGTAGGGAAAGCGTTGGATAGCGTAGGGGTAAAAATGACTATTCCCACTCCAGAGAGTGCAACAGTAGGGATAGCGTTGGATAGCATAGGGGAAAAATTACTATTCCAACTCCAGAGAGTGCAACAGTAGGGAAAGCATTGGATAGCGTAGGGGTAAAAATTACTATTCCAACTCCAAAAAGTGCAACAGTAGGGAAAGCGTTGGATAGCATAGGGGTAAAAAATAATATTCTAACTCCAGAGAGTACAACAGTAGGGAAAGCGTTGGATAGCGTAGGGGTAAAAATTACTATTCCCACTCCAGAGAGTGCAATAGGGAAAGTGTTGGATAGCGTAGAAGTTAAATATAACATACTTATAAATAATTGTTGTAAATAAAATAATTAATCATTAAATTTTTAAATAACTACATCATTTGCAAAAACCCATTAATAATTACTAAAACATAATTACAATTGAATAATAAATTAACAATAAATATTAATTAATAAATATTATTTACCAAATAATAAATATTAAACACTAAAATATTTTTCAAAACAAAAAACATATTCATAATTAAAAATTGATTAACAATTAAAAAATGGTGAACAATACATTTATTTTTAAATACAAAAATATTTATATGAAACATAATTACCAATTAATAAAATATCATTTCCAATTATTAAAAAGTTAACAATTAAAAATATGAATTACCAGTTCAAAAAGTAATTACCAATTAAAAACATTATTTGCCAATTAAATAATTTAATTACCAATTACAAACATTAATTACCAATTAAAAAAATTAATTACCAATTAAAATCTTTAATTACCAATTAATAATTAACTAAAAATAAAACAATTATCAATACCAATAAAAAGAAAATCATTACTTAATTACAATTAAATTACTTCCCACCCAATTCCCCTATAACCCACAACACGCTACAGAACTTAAACGCAAAAATTAATTAAAATTAATTTACAATTACTAAAAATTAATAATTAATGTACTATAATTAAATTACTTCCCAACTTATTTGCCTATAAACCCACAACCCGCTCCAGTACTAAAACATTAAATTAAATTAAACATAACATGAATATATAAAAAATAGTACACATATAATTTAAAACAAATTAAATACTTAAAAAACATATAACACATACATATAAAATACATAATAAAATTCATAACAAACAAATATCGATATTAGTAACATTGAAATTAGTAACATCGATATATTTGATATCGATATTACTAACTTCGATATTACTTACATCTATATAAAAAAAATCGTTATTACTTACCTTAGGGTCGATATTCTGTCCAACGATATTCTTGACCTCGACATTCCTCACCTTCGATATTTCCAACTCGATATTACTGTAGGTCGATATTTAGGAATCGATATTTAGACTGTGCACCCAGTTAGGGACCTGGGTACAGGGGCACGAGAAGCCATTAGCAGTCGCCATGAATTGCTATAAAACATTCACCTCAGTGACCCAGCTACCGAACTACAGTGGTTGGGCTCTCCAGCTTCCGTTTTCCACTGCGCATGCGCAATTCCTCTGGGTCTGCCAGTGATGCCAGGACAATTCTGCAAATCACAGCTTGCATCCATCCCCAACATAAGCAATGAGAGTGTGCATAAATGAGAGCACATGAGAGAGAGCACATGGCAGAGATATGTGCCTCACAAGCACACTGAGATCTACACAGGACAACATGGCGATAAAAACATTCAAAATACTGTTGAGCATCACAACTCTGATACTCAAGAACCAAACTCACCCAGGAGGGCCATTCTTCCAGCTTACATTCAGGTGAGACTGTGGGAGTGGGGATCTGAAACTGAGACATGGACCTTTCAACCACGATCAGTAGCTACAGACTAACGATTACTCTGAACAAATTTTGTAGATGCATAAATCTGTGACAGTGAAAGCATAGTATTGTGCTGGTAGTAATTTTGCTCTTTTTAAGTCTAAATGCTGGTTGAACATTGAATAGTACATGAATTTAACACTACATTGAGCCCTCGATATTTAGCGCCACATCACCTCCCCGAGTAAACCATGGATCATTACACTTCACTACCCGGAGTATCAAAAGCAAATGGATTACTTGGTATCCAGTTTTGTGACTAATTGTAGGTTTTACCCTATGACATCAGTAGTAGGAGGGCCCCATTGACACAATTTTTGCCTGGAAGTCCCAAACTAGTTCCCATGAATATTTTTCCTATATTGCTGAAAAACAGCCAGGCTACCGACAAAGGCTGCACCTGTAGTTGTCTGTGATGCCTCTTCTTCTGCAGCCGAAGTCCAACACTAAGAGGGCACTCCAGTGCCTGCACTACCAAGAGAAAGGAAAGATATAGGCCATGTCCTGTAAAAATATTGATGCTGGAACTATGAATGGCTAGAATGGCTAGAACAGATCCTGCTACCAGGATATTTAAGCAGCGGGCAATCACAGTATATATATCGATCATCCCACAGAACTACTGCCCTCTTTGGGAACTTGTTGTGCCCCCCACCTCCATGAGATTATTTTTGCCTTTGAGCCAGTAAGGCCAGCACATCTCAGATTCTTGCGTCCATATCCAGCTGAGGGAAGTTATTCCCTATTTTCCTTCTATTCTTTTGAACCTGCTTCTTTAAAGATCCATCTGTATTCTGGACAGTCCTATTCGTTTTTCTGTACGTATTCCAGCCTGTTTTGTTCTTCTTTCCTCACTTGGCTGATTTGTCCCCTTTGTGCTTTTCTTCTCCATGCAGTTTCACACTCTTTGCATTCCTTTGTTTCTACTGGCCAAGAACATTTTGCTACATCCCTCCACCGCACACCCTTTCTTTCCTCTGATAGTAAAGAAAGATGCTGCCATCTTAAAAACAGATGTAAGAAACAGTCCCCTCAAGCAGAAACTGCGAGGCATCCAGCTCTGAACATTGAGGAGGTCCAACAAATTTACACATACACATGAATCCACACCTACTATTCTGTCTCAACCAGAATTCCAGAACCACATAATTGGTTCTCATATGTCCAAGCCACAGATTTAGAAGATGTATAAATTATACTATCAGCAACCAGACTGGGAATGGGGTAAATGCGCCATTAGTGTGCATAGGATCAGATTTTGTGTTGTACAGTAGTGACTGCTGATCTTTAAAGTGATGGGGCATAATACTTGCACTGATATAAAGTGAGTGATAGAGTTTGAAGACTTTTAGGTGACTTTTCGATGGGATGTAGGGTGCCTCCTCTATTGTGATATAAAATAGCACATTTTATATCACAATCATCATATACATTTGCTGAGAAATCATAGGCTCTGAAAGGGCTCTCACTGAATATGCCTGCACTTTTCTAGCGATGAAGTCTGATGCTGCCAGGAAGTGACCACATTTGTCAATTGCAGCTAATATGCCAGAAATACCATTTTGTTATGTTTTCCGCCGTATGCCATGGGTGCCCCCCCAATGCCAAGATTTACATACAATATGTCAGTGCCAGAATTAATAACACTCGTATACCATGGGTTACAGACATGTGAGAAAATGACATACTTCTAGAATGTCAATTTATTTATTATTATACCATTTCTAAAGCGCGCTACCACCTGACAGGCATCTTGGCGCTAGTAACTCAGAGACCATATCAACACAGGAGGGGGGTTAATGCACAGGCCTAGTTCTTAGGGAATAGCCAAGTTTTAAGGTTCCTTCTGAACGCGAGAAGATCCTTGTTTTGCCGCAGTTCAAGAGGTAAAGTGTTCCACAGCCTGGCTGCGGCCACCCCAAATGTTCTGCCCCCTGCTCTAACTTTGTTAAAGCGTGGTACTTTTATTGACATTCCTCTCGAAGAACGGAGCGCTCTGCCCGGAACGTACCACTAAAATATTTGCTGAAAAGAGGTTGGTCCTTTTCCATGCAAGGCTTTAAATACTAGACACAGAGATTTAAATTTAACTCTCTGTGTCACGGGCAGCCAGTGCAGCTCCGTCAGTGCTCCAGAGGCAGAGGACCACCTTGACCAGCCTAATACCAATTTAGCAGCGGCAGATTGTACCCGCTGTAGTCTGTCTAGCAGAAATTTAGGGGAGCAGAGCGTTACAATAGTCTACCCGACTAAGTATCGTGCTTTGTGCTATCAGGGCGCGGGCTTGATGGGGTAAAAGAGGAAAGATCTTCCTCAGAGAGCGAATAATCCCCAGACAGCAGCTCACCACCTTCCCCACATGCACCTCCAAGGAGAGGTTACAATCAAATGTGACCCCTAGGTTACGGACTATTTTAACCGGCTGGCCGGGGTTGGGGAACTCTGGGGGCCACAGATTCATGGGGGGCCCTTCCCTGTTCCTATGCGTTTCGAAGTGCATCAGTTCAGTTTTAGCAATGTTAAACTGTAGGGAATTCTCCTTCAGCCATTGTGACATATCTCCTAAACATCTAGGAAACCCTTCTGCTGAGATGGACTGCTCTCCCTCCAGGGAAAGAATAAGTTGCGTATCATCAGCGTAATTGATGACTTTGACTTTATGGCGCTTGATGATCGTCAGCAGGGGTCTCAGATAGACATTAAAATGAATGGGGCTGATGGCCGAGCCCTGAGGGACCCCATGTGAGACAGGAGTAAAGGCAGATTGGTAAGGAGGAAGGGATACTGCTTGCTATCTCCCGGAGAGAAAGGAGTGAAACCATCTAAGGGCCACCTCCGTAACTCCCACCTCACTCAACCGACAAGGTCAGCATTCAGTCCTGGTTGCCTGACCCCACCCTATATGACATGGTTGTCCTCCATCATACCAAGAATTACTTCTAATGTGCCAACTCCTGCATTTTGCCATGGGTGCCTCTTATGTTTTTATGTCAAAACTTATTATTCCAGTACCAGCATTGTGTCACAGTTATTTCATATGGTAAGAATTCTCTCAAGTGTGCCATCATCCACAATTTTCAATGTGGGTCCCTTGTGCCCAGAATTACCTCCTATACCCCATCACCAAACTTTTGCCAAGGGTGTCCCATATTCTAAGAATTGCCTGTAGTGTGGCTGCTGCCCCATTTTGCTATGGTTGCCTTCAAAAGCCTAGAATCATCTCCAGTATGTTCCGGCCAGTTGTAGACTCACAAGCATAGCACACACACACACACTCTAACTCACTCATGCATACTTACATTCACTCGCTTACTCACTCTCATTTTCACACTCTAACTCAATGTCACTCACACTCATTCTTACTCACACTCAGTTCCCCTTATTAGCACTTAGTTACACATATTGTCATTCATTCCAGAGCACAGGTATACTTATTGTCACTCACTCGGTCATTCTCAATCACTCACTCGGTCATTCATGCTCACTCACTTCAGTCACACACTGTTGTATGTTATTTCATGGAAAAAAGATCTCATGGAATACCATTACTTTAGAATTAATTTCACTTAAACTGTTTAATGGAAATTTGCAAGTTGAATGGCATTTACCATTTCATGGAAACCAGTTATAGAAAGACTTTGTTTTCGAAATTGGCCTTTGCATGCTTATTTTTTAAGGTACAAATATAATAGTTGCATTCTGAAAGATTTTTATCTGCGGTATTTATTTCAGTGTTTTACTTCAGGGGACATTACTTCAGATTGATATCTTCAACATTGTCAATTGCTTTGCCTTTAATTCACTGACCCCTCACCATGCCTAAACACCATCCATCTACGTCCCCTTCACAACCCTGACCATTGTCATCTTCCAAGCAACACCCATGACAAATCCTTAAAAACACTAGTCACCCCTAAACATCATCTATCCCAGACCCCTGAAAACCCCTAAAGTCCTCCCATCCCTAATCCATATAGGCACCTTCAACTCCTAAGCTCCACCCATCCCTGAACCCCAAATGCCTTCACATCCCTAAACACTAAAAACCCTTTCTGCATCTTGCCTTCATTCATCTCTCCCCTACAACCACTCACCAGACCTCAACTCCACCCATCCCTCAACCATAAAAAGCCCTTACTGCACCAGAACTCGGTCCAAGCCTGGCTCCTAAAATCCCCTCATCTCATTACCCATCACTGAACCTCAAATCCCCTCACTACCTCAAAACTCCACACAATTTTAATATAATTGTGATTTCTTTCCTTAAATATTATCTTTCCTTTAAATTGTCTCCTTTAGTTTTCAATTTTTGTTGTATTTCCTTAACATTTTCTCTCCTTAAAACTGGCTTTCATTATTTGGTATCCTCCATTGTAATTTCTTAGTTTTCATTTTTCCATTCATTCACATACATCAGTTGGACACACATACACACAACCTCACACATACACACACAGAGACACACATTCCTTCTCCACTTTTCACCGGCATACAACATTTGTGTGATTTTTTTAGGTCTTGCCTAGCGAACGCAGCGCATGTGCTGCTTCGCCTTGGCGAGAGTATTGTTCTCGACTTGGTTTCGGAAGGGAGACAACCCATGTGCGCGCCCGGCCTGTCCGGACAAGAGCTGTGCACGTGCACAGCGTGACTTTGGCTCACAGCGCCCGAGGTTTCCCTGCAGCAGACTCTCCGATCTTTTTTTTGCTGCGTAAGTTTGGGTCTCTTGGTGTGTTGACAGAGTTTAGGCGCTCACGACACAGTGTCTTTTCCTCCAGTAACGGGTAGTTCATATTTTGGTGCACGCTACTGACTGACCCTTTTAGTGGCTATCTTGAGTTGAAAGTTTGGCCACCAGTCCAGTTCAGTTCCTCATCCCCTTCTCAGTCTATGCTCCAAAATAATGGCCCTTCAGAGCGCCAAGGACGCCCACGTGCCCTCACAGGGGTGAAAGTATTAGTTCTGCGGAGAATTGTTGTTAACTAATAAAAATAAAAAACTGGAGGGCACACAGTTAAAACAAGAGTCGTGTGGTTTTGGAACACAGATCCAAGTGTGACATTTCCACTGCTTTTCTTTTAACTCGGGATACAACATGAATCTCCTATGGCCTGTTTTTTTTTAATTATAAAATAAGTTAGGCTCCTAAGTGGAGCTGCACATTTACTCTCCCATGTAATTTACATTCTGTGACCTCAGTTATTCATTTCGGATAGGATTATTGTGTATTGCAACTGTCACGATGAACAAGCATTTGCAATGCAATAGGTCTCGCATTTACGCGAGTTCAAGCTATTGGCATTGTAAATGACAATGCCTTTTTATTTATGTTTTAAAAACCAAAACATAAATAAAAGGCACTGTCATTTACAATGACAATAGCTCAAACTTGCGTAAATGCGAGACCTGTTGCATTGCAAAGCTTGTTATCTTTTCTAATTTGCTTTTCTCCTTTTTAGTTGATTTGTTTTCAAAGGCCTGAGCTAGTTTTCTAGCATGATGAAACCCTTTGGTATTGATGCTGCACTTTATAAAACACTTACAAAAAATAAACTAGCATTGGCAACGCCGCTCGCTCTTGCTCGTTTGTAAAGTTAAGACTGGGTTGCATAGCTAATGCGTGCTACTACCGCCACCTTCCAGTAACACCAGAGGAAGGGCCAATCCAATGGGAGCAGAGCACTAACTGCTCTCTCCTCCTTAAACTATAATCTGCGTGTGAGACCGGAAGCAGGGATCTCAGCTCCAGCTTTAGAAACAAAGTGCTCCAGCCAGTGTGCAGGATCGGGTACGATATGACCTGCCCCAAAGCTCCATGCCTGCTTGGTAGACTCCGACTCCCACCCTTACCACAGAGAACCTTCGGATGAATGTGATATGCAACCGATTGGATTTCTACAACGAAGCAACGTTTACCTGTTAGTAGTGGCATAGGAAACAAGATGCGCAGCCACCCTTATTTAATATGTTAATAAAAAATACAAAAACGACGGGCAAGCCGCGCACAACGAGACACGTGGCCACATTATTTAGTATGTTAAAAATAAAATAATGCATTTGCCATAATTAGGAGCAGCGTGCCACTGTGCTTTGTAAAAGTGGGCGCCTGCTGTGAAGGAAAACAAGCATTGGCATAGCCAATAGGTCTCGCCTTTGGGGCCTTATAAGTGTTTAGCCATGCAACAGTTGATGTTGTTGCACTAAGGATATTGTGCTGCATTACTAAATACTTATAAGGTCCCAAAGGCGAGACCTATTGGCTATGCCAGTGCTTGTTTTATTTCTTATTTATTTTGGTTCCAAGCTGGCAGGAGAGCATGTGTCCTCTTTGAATCTCGGGAAGCCCTAATGTTTCAGTTCTTTCCTAAGGACAATTTTCCAAAGGTAAGAATGTTACACAAGGTTTAAATGTGCTATAATAGATCTGTCATTTGTCCTAATTTCTCAACGGCCCTGGGTGTATTGGAGGCAATTTCAGTGAGCCATGTCTGCTTACAACGTTACAAAAATCGTAATGGCTCAAAAACCTGCCATCCATCGGCAAGAGTTCAACGGCAGTTTTGTTGCATAACTCACTGGTGAAAAATGTTGATTTCTTTCCATCAGTGAAATATGCAGTGCTGGTATGGAATTGGCACAAATAATAAATCCTCCAAAATTGTGTGTACTTTTTTTCTGTGAGTGAAACTAGTAGACAGTGAACAATACACCAGTCACGAAGTTGGAGTCATTTTTATTGAGTTTGAAGTGAAATGACATAACTTTGGACAGGCATTCCTTTTTTAAACATTTACCCAACTATTCTCTCAAGTACTGAACTTCTGCCTATTATACCCCCCGTTCGCAGTGACCGCTTTTAGTGCACGAGTCCAGGTTGACTACCCCTCTCCAGTCTAGCTTCTGGATATGCCTATGAGCGAGCTAGCGTATATTTCTCGCTACCTAAAAGTCCCAAAGCTCGTAATCCTATTGGGCAGTACAAACCTCTATTACTATCATTCAGGTATTGTAACATTAGGTCCCTCATTTTGTTAAATATAATCGCCTTCTCTTTGAGTTTGTGATGTGGTGCGCAGTAAGTTGCCCCAGTATTCTTGGAGCGTTGGCATGTCCAAAGTACGTGTAGTATTGTGCGCTCCTCCCCATGTTGCCTCCAGCAAAGTGTCAGTCGTGTTTTTTATGATGGATACATCTGCCAGTGGATTCCTCACCTTGTGAATATCCCCTTGCGTCAGCAACATTCGGAAATTCTTTTTGTAGCTTCGCGCCGACGTGGACGACGTCACAAAGGCACGGCATCGCGCGCGACTCCACTGACGTCACTGACTCCATATTAGGCCCACGCATGCGTGATGACATCAGTTCCCTTTTTTCCGCGTCGTCGACGCTAACGGTTTTCGAGGGATCCTCTGTAGCTGTTTGGTAACTTTGTTACTGTTTGTTCTTTTCGGTGCCTTCTTGCTTCTTTGTCTCCTGTCGAGATGGCCACGAAGAAGACCGGATTCAAACCGTGTGGAGAATGCGGCAAGATGATGTCGATTACGGATCCGCATGAGTGCTGCGTTTGGTGTTTGAGTTCGGACCATGACGTCGAAGAATGTTCTTCTTGTAGGAAGATGAATCCCAAGGCACTTTGTGAGAGGGAGTCAAAGCTCCTTGTTGCCAAGTTGAAGAACAAGAAGGACAAGAAGAGATCGAGGTCTCGTTCAAAGTCGGACTCGAGGTAGTCTTCGGCGCATGCTTCAAGGTCTTCAAAGAAGAAGCACAAGAAGAGAAGTCATGAGTCTCGTCATCACTCTGGGAAGGACTCGAGCTCGAGACCGAAGTCGCAGGTGAAGTTGCTTCGCAAGGATGTGGTGACTTCGACTCCAGAGGTTCAAGACACCGAGGGTGAGGCTTCGCCTGCGGATTCGCCCGTTCATTCACCGAAGCCGTTGTCAAATCCTTCTCCAGCTCATTCACCTATCCAGGAGGGTGAGGGAGAAAAAGAAGAAGAAGGAGAAGAGGAGGCTCCGTTGCCTGCGGGTTCGTCGACCCCGGTGCACCAGCCTGAGGTAGAGGTCGAAGTAGAGAAGTCTCCGCTCCCTCGAGAGCAACCTGTGGTCTCTTATCCAGCTTTTCCGGCTCCAGGTCAGGACCCTACTCAGTGCCTGAATGCTATGTATGGAGTGTATTCCAGAGCTATGTACCCCTCTGGTGCACCGGTTGGTCCCACGGGTCCATTCGCATACAATCTGGGTATTCCCCAGACTTACGCTCCTGCGCCTTTCATGCCATTCATGCCGGCTCTGACGCCGCCTTGGCATTTCTCGGCGCCGCCGAAGCCTTCGACGCCAAGACCATTGAGGCCGATACCCTCGACGCCGATGCCGAATCCGATCAGATCCGACCTCGTGTTCAGCGGTCTGGCCCTCCGGCTTCGAGTTCGGCTCCGGCGGAGTCGATTCCAGATCAGTCGACGTCATTCCTGAAGGAGAGGTCGAGGCGTGAGGCCCAGAGGCTTCTGGAAGAGCAGAGGTTCCGTGATGCAGACATAGAAGAGGGTGAGCTGCAGTATTCGGGGGATCTTTTCGACGATCTAAGAGAGGCTAGTGCCCTTGAGCTGTCTCCTGATTGGGAATTGGCGTCTGTTTCTGACGCCCCTTCTAAGGATGTGACACCTTATCATGTAGGTATAAGGAAGGCTGCAGATTTGTTGAATATAACACTACCTACGGCAGAGTATAAGTCCAATATACTAACAGAGGTCCTTCATTCACCTACCTCTGTTGTCGAACCATGCTCCCTTTCAATGATGCTTTGGCGGAGCCTATATCTGAGGTTTGGAAAAGACCACTTACAGCCCCTGCTGTTTCGAGGGCTGTTGCGAGAAGGTACAGGGTGGCGCCTGGTGACCCGGACTTTTTATCCACGCACCCCTTACCAGAGAGCTTTGTTGTGCAGGCTGCCTGCTCGAAAAAATCTGCGGGCGCTTTTCTACAGGTTCCTGGGGATAAGGAATCGAAGAAGCAGGACCAGGCTGCGAAAAACGTCTTTTCCTCGGCAAGTATGGCACTCAAATCAACAAATGCTACTTGTCTTATGGGACGCTATATCCATGCATTGATGGATTCAGTCAAACAGCTGGTTCCAAAGCTTCCTAAGGAGGATCAGAAGGATTTTCAAGAGGTGATTGCTGACACTCAGGCTGCTGCTAGGCAGGTCATTCAGAGTGGGCTGGACACTGCTGACTCGGTGGCAAGAGTGATGGGATCTTCAGTGGCCACCAGGAGAGCTGCATGGCTGAAGTCCTCCGAATTCTCTGCGGATGTTCAGGCTGCCTTGATGGATTTGCCCTTTGATGGGTCCGGTTTATTTGGGAAAGAGGCTGACGCCGCTTTAGAGAGGTTTAGGGACAGCAGAGCGACGGCAAGATCTTTGGGCCTACAGTCCAGGGGTACTGTGGGAAAAAGATTCAGAGGATTTGGCAGGTCTTCCTTTCGGACCTACAAACAATCGCAACAGTAGCCGCAGCAGCAGCAAAATTCGCTGTACAAGTCATACAGGGGCAGGCAAAGAGCTCATCCTAGAGGTCGTCAAGCTTCCTCCTCCTCTTCCTCTCCTCCACCCACCCCCTCCCAACACAGCAAAGCAGCCCTAGATCCGCCATTCCGGATCATGCGGGTCCAGTGGGGGGGCGGCTTACCTATTTTCTACGGGATTGGGAATCGGTCACTTCGGAATCTCGTGGAGAATGGGTATGCTCTTCCCTTTTGGGAATTCCCTCCCAACTACCCTCCTTGCCAAGTTTTTTGCTCGGAGGACCATCTGCTGCTCCTGCAGGAGGAAGTCCTGGTGTTGCTAAGAAAAGGTGCAATAGAGGTGGTTCTGGTGCAGGAAAGGGGTCGGGGATGCTACTCCCGGTATTTCCTGATTCCCAAGAAGGATGGCAGACTTCGTCCAATCCTGGATCTCAGGGTCTTGAACCTTTACCTGAAGCAGGAAAATTCAAGATGCTCACCCTTGCACAGGTTCATCAATCAATCAAAACATTTATAGAGTGCGCTACTCACCCGTGAGGGTCTCAAGGCGCTGAAAGGGGGGGCGGGTGCTACTACTGCTCGAACAGCCAGGTCTTGAGGTGTTTCCTGAAGGAGAGATGGTCATGGGTCATTCGTAGGTGTGCAGGGAGGGAGTTCCATGTTATGGCCGCCAGGTAGAACGATCTTCCTCCGGCGGTGGTTCTGCGAATCCGTGGGATGGTGGCGAGGGCGAGGCTGGCGGAGCGGAGCTGGCGCTTGGGAGTGTAGAACGAGAGGCGGCTGTTGAGGTATTCGGGGCCCATGTCGTGGAGCGCTTTGTGTGCGTGGGTGAGGATCCTGAATGTGATCCTCTTGTTGACGGGGAGCCAGTGCAGGTTTCTCAGGTGGGCGGAAATGTGGCTGTGGCAAGGGATGTCGTGGATGAGTCGTGCAGAGGCGTTCTGTATGCGTTGTAGTCGTTTCTGAAGTTTGGCGGTGGTTCCTGCGTATAGGGCATTTCCGTAGTCCAGTTGGCCTGTGACGAGGGCCTGGGTGACTGTCTTTCTGGTTTCGGTGGGGATCCATCGGAAGATCTTTCGGAGCATGCGCAGGGTGTTGAAGCATGATGACGAGACGGCCCTTGGTCATCGTGAGGGAGGACTCCAGGATGAATCCCAGGTTGCGTGTGTGGTCCGAGGGTGTCGGCGCGGAGCCCAGTGCTGAGGGCCACCAGGAGTAGTCCCAGGCGGAAGGGGATTGTCCGAGGATCTCCGTCTTGTCTGAGTTCAGCTTCAGGCGGCTGAGCTTCATCCATTCTGCGACGTCTTTCATCCTTTCCTGTAGGTTGGTTTTGGCGGTGGCTGGGTCTTTAGTGAGGGAGAGTATCAGCTGGGTGTCGTCGACATAGGAGATGATGTTGATGTTGTGTTTGCGTGCGATGGCGGCGAGGGGGCTCATGTAGATATTGAAGAGGGTTGGGCTGAGCGAGGATCCTTGGGGTACGCCGCAGATGATCTCGGTGGCTTCTGAGCGGAAGGGAGGGAGGCGGACTCTCTGGGTTCTGTCGGAGAGGAACGAGGTGATCCAGTCCAGGGCTTTTCCTTGGATCCCAGTGGTGAAGAGGCGGGTTATTAGGGTGCGATGGCATACGGTATCGAAGGCTGCCGAGAGGTCCAGGAGGATGAGGGTGGTTGTTTCTCCGTTGTCCATCAGGGTCCTGATGTCGTCGGTGACTGCGATGAGGGCAGTTTTGGTGCTGTGGTTGGCTCGAAATCCGGACCGGGATGGGGCGAGCGAGTTGTTTGCCTCTAGGAAAGCAGTCAGCTGTTTATTGACGATTTTCTCGATGACTTTGGCCGGGATGGGAAGAAGAGAGATGGGCGGAAGTTCTTGAGGTCTTTGGGGTCCGCTGTGGGTTTCTTCAGAAGGGCGTTGATTTCTGGGTGCTTCCAGCTCTCGGGGAAGGCGGCTGACGCGAACGAGATGTTTATGACGTTCCGGAGATGGGGTGCGATGATGGTGTCGGCTTTGTTGAAGATATGATGGGGCAAGGGTCCGAGGGGAGCCGGAGTGGATGCAGTTCATGACGTTGGTGGTGTCTTCAGAGCTGATGGGGGTCCAGGCGCTGAGGGTGGTGGTGGGGGTCGCTGGTTTGGTGACTGAAGGCGGAGTCTGGGGTTCGAAGCTGTCGTGTATATCTGCGATCTTTCGGTGGAAGAACGTGGCGAGGGAGTTGCAGAGTTCTTGTGACAGTGTGGTGTCGTTGTTGCTGGTGCTGGGGTTGGAGAGCGCTTTGACAATGTTGAAGAGTTCCTTGCTGTTGTGGGTGTTGTTGTCTAGTCGCTCTTTGAATGAAGTCCTTTTGGTGGTGCGGATCAGCTGGTGGTGTTCGCGGGTGGCGATCTTGAGGGCTGTCATGTTTTCTGTAGTTCGTTTGTGGTGCCAGGTTTTTTTGAGGGTTCAGCAGGATGTCTTTGATTCTTTGAGGGCGTCTGTGAACCATGAAGTTTTCCTGTTGCCGGTCACGCCTGGGGGGTTCTTCAGTGGTGCGAGGTTGTCGGCGCAGTTGGTGATCCACTGTACGAGGTTGTGGGCTGCGTCGTTGGTGTCAGTGGTGTTGGCTGGTGGGTTCCGGCTCAGCGATGAGAGGAGCTGGTCTGTGGTGAATTTGCTCCAGCATCTGCGGGGGATTTGTTGCGTGCGATGGTGGGAAGTATTCTTTTTGAAGGTGAAGTGGATGCATCTGTGGTCAGTCTAGTGTAGTCAGGCGCTGCTGGAAGAAGACTGGATGGTGTTGATCGACTTGCAGGATGCGTATTTTCATATCCCGATCCTGAAGTCGCACAGGAAGTATCTCCGTTTTACAGTGGGGTCGCAACACTACCAGTTTGCGGTCCTTCCGTTTGGTCTTACTACTGCGCCTAGAGTCTTCACAAAGGTGATGGCTGTGGTGGCTGCACATCTCAGAAGGTCAGGGATTCCAGTATTCCCTTATCTGGACGATTGGCTAATCAAGGCGGAATCTCCAGAGAAAGTGCTCCATCATTTGCAGTTGTTGTACAGGTTGAGTTTTTCGATAAATGTACCCAAATCTCACCTGGTGCCCTCACAGCGCAACCTGTTCATTGGTGCGGTACTGGATACAACTGTATGTCGGGCATTCCCTCCTCCACAGCGGATTCACGACATACAGGAGATGATTCCTTTATTTCACAATGGATAGGTCGTTCCAGTCCTGAAGGTCCTCCGTCTGCTCGGTCTGATGGCTTCCTGCATTCTGCTGGTCAACCATGCACGCTGGCACATGAGGGCACTCCAGTAGTGCCTCCGCAGGGAGTGGTTTCAACACAACGGAGATCTCAGGGAGTCTATCAGGATCTCCAAAGAAACTGCGGCGGATCTGTCATGGTGGAGCGTGGAGGGCAATCTATCTCAAGGAAAGCCTTTCCAACTGCCTCCATCGGTGGCCACGGTAATAACGGATGCATCCACTATAGGGTGGGGTGCTCATCTGGGGGATCTGGAGATCAAGGGTCTTTGGTCTCCAGAGGAAAGGTTGCTTCATATCAACCTTCTGGAATTGCGGGTGATTCGTCTGGCGCTCAAGGCCTTCCTCCCTTCCCTTCGCGGTCGGTCTGTTCAGGTCCTGACGGACAACACGACCACGATGTGGTTTGTCAACAAGCAGGGAGGAGTGAGGTCGCAGTGTCTCTGCAGGGAGGCTCTGCGTCTGTGATCCTGGGTTCAGGACCATCAGATTTGTCTGATGGCAAATCATCTGGCTGGAGTTCTGAACGTGCATGCGCACAGTCTCAGTCGGCAATTTTCAGCCGATCATGAGTGGAGGCTCCATCCGGAGGTGGTTCGTCACGTCTTTCGGACGTGGGGAACTCCTTAGGTGGACCTGTTCGCCACTCACGAGAACGCGCACTGCCCGTCATTCTGCAGTCTCCAGTTTCCGATTCAGGGGGCACTGGGAGATGCGTTTCAGTTGAGTTGGGGCTCACAACTCCTTTACGCGTTTCCTCCCATACCCTTGATTCCTCGGGTTCTGAGGAAGATTCGCCAAGACCGGGCCCAAGTCATATTGATCACCCCGGATTGGCCAAGAAGGGTGTGGTATACAGATCTTCTCGACCTCTCCTCGTGCCCGCCGCTCCGTCTCCCTCTCAGGGCAGACCCCCTCTCTCAGATGGAGGGGCAGGTTCTACACCCCCACCTCCAGACCTTACACCTTCATGCCTGGAGATTGAACGGGGCAACCTGAATTCATTTTCTCTCCCGCACGATGTGGTGGATGTCATTTTATCGGCCAGGCGTGACTCCACCAAGTCCACTTACTCTTATAGAGGTCTAAATTTGTTGCTTGGTGTGGGGAGAAGTCCATCGATCCTTTGAGGGCTCGTTTTTCTGATATAGTTCAGTTTGCGCTTTCCTTGGCTCAGTAAGGGTTTGCGCTTGCTACTATCAAGGGTTATTTATCGGCATTTCTCTGGTTGCCGGATCAGCCGTCTTCGTTTAAATCTCCTATTGTTTTGAGGTTTCTAAAAGGCCTTTTGAATAAATTCCCTCCTACTCCCTTTATTGTTCCTCAATGGGGTTTGAATCTTCTGCTCACTTTTTTAATGGGTTCGCCTTTTGAACCATTGCACAAGTGTCCCTTGAGGCTGTTGTCTTTTAAAACGGTCTTTCTTATTGCAATTTCCTCGGCAAGGAGGGTAAGGGAGCTTCAAGCTCCTAGTTCAAAGCCCCCATTCTTGTCCATTCATGCTGAACCAGGGCTGCTTTTCTGCCGAAAGTGGTAACTCCTTTCCATCTAGGGCAGTCCATTACCCTCCCTACCTTCTATCCTCCCCCTCACCCTTCCAAGGAGGAGGAGAGATTTCACCGCTTGGACCCGAAGAGGGCGGTGAGCTTCTACCTCGATAGGACTAAAGACTATCGTGTGGATGAACAGCTCTTTGTTGGTTTTGCTGGCTGCAAGAAGGGGAAGGCGGTGCACAAGTGCACGCTATCGAGATGGTTTATCCTGTGCATTAAGATCTGCTACGCCCTGGTGGGTAAGGAACCTCCAGAGGGTATAAGAGCTCACTCTACTAGAGCAAAGTCTTCTACATCTGCTTTGTCCAGGGGTGTACCTGTAGAGGACATTTGTAGAGCGGCGACTTGGGCCTCTCTCCACACTTTCGCGAAGCATTACTGCTTGGATTCCGAGGTGAGGAGGGACGGCCACTTTGCACGCTCTGTCCTCCAAGATTTTCTGGTATAGTAGAGTGGACACCCTCTTTCGGGAGTGGGGACTGCTGTGGGACTCTATTCACAAGGTGAGGAATCCACTGGCAGATGTATCCATCAGAAGAACAAGTTACTTACCTTCGGTAACGCTTTTGCTGGTGGATACAGTATCTGCCTGTGGGTTCCTCACTGACCCACCCGCGTCCCCGTTGTTCACTCTTCTATACCTGAGTTACTGTAATGTTAATATTTTTATTGTTGAAGGAAAAGTTTTATTTCAATTGCTTTTCTACATTGGTTTCACACTATGTGTGTTATCTTGACATTTGTGTACTGTGTATACTGTGTATATATCTACTGTTGTCGGTCCGTCCGTATGCCTCGAAGGCACAGAAAAAAGGGCGGAACTGATGTCATCACGCCGGCCTATTATGGAGTCGGTGACATCAGCGGAGTCGCGCGCGATGCCGTGCCTCTGTGACGTCGTCCACGTCGGCGCAAAGCTACAAAAAGAATTTCCGAATGTTGCTGACGCAAGGGGGGATATTCACAAGGTGAGGAATCCACAGGCAGATACTGTATTCACCAGAAAAAGCGTTACCGAAGGTAAGAAACTTGTTCATCTATCCTGGGCAGGCGTGTAGTGCAGTTTGTAAACTATTTTGGACAGAGCCTCTCACCCTTGGGCAGGATGGCCAAAACTTACCCTCCTATTCTTTGGCGGAGAGAGAGGTTTTGAGCCATTTCCCCCAATGCTCTTGGTATGTGAAAGTCAACAGGGAGAGTTCGAAATGAGCAATGCATGACACTAATCACACTTAAATAGGACATTATAAAACTTTAGTATAATGTAAGGCTGTTTTGATGTTAACATGGCTGGCTTCTCGAACTACAGAACAGTGCATTGATAGTATACTTTGTTGTTTGATTAATTAAAATCTTACAATAAAACAAATTCATACAGTAATCCATGATATGCAATTTGAATAGCAGCAATTCCTTAAAATTCTATACATCTTTTGAGTGAATATTTTCGATAAAATTCATTACAGTGAGGAGAAAATAAAGCAAATAAATAAGAATTAAAAAAAGGAAAAAAATATTGTAGTTATTAGTTTTCTGTTTCTTGGACTAATAATGTATTCCAGACTTTTGTTAAACATTTTACCAAAGCAGAATTCATAAGTATATCATCTGAAGAAAGACATAGGATCAATGCCTGTCTACATGTTCTTACCCCTCTTTCGTTAAATAGTCTCTTTAGTACAAAGAACGATTTTAGAGAGACTCAACAACTTACTTATTAAATAACTGACAAACCAAAAAGAGGTCTCAGAATCCCCACACCGTTCTGCTCAAAGAGATACACAGGCAAGGGTGGCTAGACTTCATGCAGATATGTTGCCATTGAGGACCAATTTAGATTAAGTAGACAATTATCACACTGTAATTTTATGACTGGGATAGAATATCCTGCATTTCACCATTTCATGTCTTTCAATAAATGCACCAGGAAGCATGAGAGCCTGTATGACATAGTGCCTGGCTCTGTTGTCCTCCGTCTAGGGGGGCAAGAGCCTTGGTTGGCAACGCACTCTGCTCAATTGGTATTGCATTCATTTGTTTGCTGACTTTTTTGGCGGGTGAGGGCTGTCTGCTGTTACCACTCACTAAGTGCTGAGGATCAAAGAAGCCAAAGAGGAAGGAAGCGAGGCACAGATTAGATTATGGCAACAATGGGCTTTTGGCCACAGCAGATGGCAGAAGGGTGACAAACGGCAGATTACAGCTGCTGACAGGTTATCAAGAACTCACATCTCCATGTAATAAAGAGCCACTGAAGCCACAATCTAGAAGGGTCATTGCTCTAAGCCATGGCAGCAAACTTAGGGGCACAATTAACAGTCAGAGGCTCACACATCCCACTCCCCACCCCCTCCCCCAGCCTCCCAGTTATAGCATTTACATCCTGAAGATACGCAGACCATTTTTCTGGGTTAAGATTCTGCATTTAAAGTGCAGCTGAGTGAATGACAGCCAATGAAAAGCATGAAGTATTTTTTTACTTCTTATTGTAGAAAGCCTTCTCACTGAGACACTGCAGCCTCATACTATAAACCAAATGTATTTTGCATGACAGGTACTGCTCCTAGCTATCTTAGAGTAGTCTTCTCACCCAAGAGAATTAGTAATTCCTTAAATGCTCGCCCTACCAAAAATAGGCATAGTTAGCAGGTGAGTGGAATTTTTGAGGATTTCAACTTGTTACAGAGGAGAAAGGAGTACAGTGGCACATAAAACCAGCAACTTTGAATGACCCTAGTGAGAAAAGGAAGACAACCATGGCACTTACAAGAGACAGAACAAGCATTAACAAGAAGCCAACATTTTAGAAGTGAACGGCCGCGCTCGTAAAAAAAAAACAAAGTCATCACGATCGCTTGGAAAGCGGAAGTGATCGCGATGGCGCGCTAAAACATGCAAAGGATGTGCGCGCAAGCGCGCGTGCTTGTGCGCGTTCTAGCAACCTGGTCACCGCTTTGGGAGCACTTCCCAAAGCAGCTACTAAATGTCTCTCCGAGCAGCGAATGCGTGCTGACTCAGCGAGACCTTAAAAGGACCCGGTCATTATTGTTTGTATGCTCCCATGTTGGCAATCAGTCTCCCTCGTTTGTAAAGTTGAGACCAGGTGGCATAGCTAATGTGTGGTATTACTGGCCTGTGCTTTGCTAATGCTGGTTATTACTGGGCGCTATCAGTCACCGTATTACACCGATGGCCACCGGATGTGAACGTCCCATGCACATGCCCCCATCCACCATTCCACGTTATTTTCACATGCCAGTGCACACTGTTGCTATTTATACAGGTAGTCTCAAAGCTCTGGGATGTAAAAAAAATACAGTTGTGGGGTGGGATGGTGAACGTCCTTTTAAATATCACGTGCACCACTCAATGTTACACATTCTATGAACAATTAAAAGGTAAAGTGGGCACTGCATAGCAAAAGATGGGTATAGCAATTCAGACCAGTGACCGCTGCATTTCTCCGTTACCCTTCAACCTACAAAACCCCATTGGCTGCACCTCTATCCATGCTAATCATGCTGGGGGGCCAGTAGCCATGGGAGGATACAAATGACGACATGGCCATATTAAGGAGGGACTAACAAGCTTATTAAGAAATCAAACACCAGGATTTACGAAGGACAAAGACACAAGCCAAAAGAAAATATGGGCGGGGCTTCTCCTGCGTACTCTATCTACAACAGATAGCCAGAGCAGTGCTTGTGCGCTGGCTCAGGCTCGACTTAAAAGAGAAAGTTCAAACAGGCGTTGCTGTGGTGGAGGTTCCCGTCAATCCTCAGTGTGGGCCTCCCGTTCCAACCTTAGACAGACAAGATGGCATTGACAATGGGCGCATGAATGCAGGACTGACGCCGACATGCAGGAGCTAAGAACCAGAGGCCTTTGTTCAAACTCAGAGAGGATTCTCCACATCAACATCCTGGAGCTGTGGGCCTTAAAGCTGGGCCTGCAGTTGTTCCTCTCAAACATAGCCCGTTAAGCTGTGCTTATTCGAATTTACAACATAGCTTCGATGTAGAACATCGGGAAACAAGGAGGAACAAGGTCTTGATCTTTATCAGAAGAGGCTCAGATGCTGTGGGATTGGGTGATCTCCAATATGGTGGCCATCTCCCAGAATGCCGTTATTTCTATCATATGTACTCCTTACACTGGAGCAGTCCAAGGCTGACTCGAGAGTGCTGTGGGCTTGAAACTGAGCAATGCTCAAAATAACATTGTCCTCCATTCACTGCTTTTTCTTTAAATGGGAAAAATACTAAAATATGCAGCCAGCTGAATACTATGTGCCTAATTTCAAATATCTACAAGATTGGATGTGGAATTACAATTTGGAATCCCTCCAGAAGTGGCCTTACCAAATCACCTTGGTGCAGCCATGTGCCCCAACAAAGGACACATTGGGCAACTAACCCCCTAAAACTAGGATATATCCATCCTACGAGAGGCACCTAATGATGATTTGCACAAAGAACAATACACCTATATTTGCCTCTAGAACAACATGCAAGGTTATTGAATAATATAAAGGTTGCCCCTGATAGAGCGCGCGAGGCCACCCGACCAATAGTTTTCGCCGTTTTCCGGCTTCAGGGCCCATATACTTTCAAATCACCATATACATCGATCAGGTGACTTCACGAGCTCTACCAATTTGTGTGTGTTCTCCCTACTAATAATTTTCAATGCACCCGACTTACCATCCACCGATGCGGGTACCTAATGACCACAATGAATCAGGGAGCTAGCTGTAAAGAAAAGGCAGCAAAATACAAACCCAACCAATAACATTCAAAATACTATTGAAATGACCACGGACAACTGGAAGTTTTAAAATGTTTATCTAAAGTTCATTATTTTCTTGCATGAGGTACAGTAAAATAAAGCAATCAATAACTAAGATAACGTAAATTATATAGGCATGAAGAAATAATGACAGGGTAATCATTCAAATGTAATATGGTATGTAGATGGGAAAAATACTATAAAATCTCAGAAATGTTTAAGCATGGACAGTTTATGCATGGATAACTATAGGAGGGCCTATAAAGAGTAACACGCTTCACTTAAGGTGAATGGGCCTTTGAACAATCTAGGCAATGAAGTTCTAGACCAAATCAGAAAATTACAAACTGCAATGCAAAATATAATCTCTATCAAATGAGAAGACATAGGAACAAACTTATGAAAAATATGTAATTGACTTTCAATAGTTGCGGAAAGGCATGGAAAATATAACATATGCAATGATGAACTTTATTAAAGCAAAAGTTAGAAATTCAGAAGGTGCAAGATTTTAAGAGTTTCAGAGCAATATTTACCTAGAATGGTGTGGAAACCAAACCCTGGCCACGGGTCAGTTAAGGACAGGAAACCCTCAAGGAAGGATACCCCTCAAAGGAAAGCAGGTGCAGAATGGACACCCAGGACAGGACAGGATACCCTCGGAATAGGAATCAGGACAGGACCCTCAGGACAGGACAGCAAACCCTCAGGACAGGACCGCTCAGGACAGGACCGCACCCACAGTTTGGAAGCAACGCCTGCGCTCCACCCGCTCTGCAGTTATCGATCAAGACCCCGATTGGGTTAGCGAACTCCCAGTAAAGTGCTTCACCAGCACTTTAAGGTTCAGTAGAACCTCAGTCTATGGTCAAATTCGGACAGAGTGCTTCGCAGCGCTCTGTATCTTCAGTCACCTATTGAGTGCGTTGGGTCAGTGACAGGTCAGCTAAACCAGACAAGTCGGACGGCTCCCCAGGGGAACCCAGGGTAGATATACAGTTTGGGGACAGCGTACCACCCCCCAATGTTGCAAAGTGTCAGGATCCCTTAATTTCGATTGGTCCTAAGGTAGGATTTGGGTAACACACCAATCACGACATAGCGCTTCAAGCCTACATTTGCATAATAGGGTACCGCCTAACTAGATTGGGGTTCTCATGAGAACTGGTGCAGAAATACAATGGCAACTTTAACATTGTTGCTCTGTGAGCACATATGATTGGTTCAGCCGAGTTTTCGGGTCGTTCTCAGGAGCATCTTGCTCATCACTGCCAACTGGCTGCGTTCCATCAGTCAAGGTCTGTTTAGGCCTCGGCAAGTCGCGCAGGCGCAGAAGAGACCTCCAAGATGGTTCCCGGCACAGACAAACCCCATTCCCCGCGGTACATAAAAAGTAAGCGAAAAACAAATTAATACATAATAATGTCATTATGAAAACACATCACAGGATTTGTACTTTTGACTCATCATCCAGAAATAAAAACTATTGCATTTACATGTTAGCTACATTGACACAGTCACAAGAGCAGTGGCACGAGCAGTACCACATGATAAGCACAGCTATGAATTACGCATGCGCATAACTTTCCCTCCACTTCTGCAGACGCGTCAGGACACGTGAGTGTGGCTGACGCATGCGCAGTAACTAAATACAAGCGGCGGCCATTTTAGATGACTCGAGTAAATTATTTTAGTAAAACACATGTGCAAGCTTCACGATCCTTATCTAAACTAAACATAAATGTTAGTAGAACATACACTTGTTACCGTATTACACATAAACGAGGTTCTTGACTTCGGCAAGCCGCAAAATATGCAAAGCTTTGCTTCATCAATCCCCTCTTTGATGATATTTACTATCATCACAAATTATAATGGAACCAGATGCCAACTTTCTTTCACACTTTATAAAGTTCTATCTCTTCCAGCAACCGTTCTAACTTTCCTCTCTCAGTTTTAGTAGGGTGAGAAGTCTTCACCTTTTTGTATATCTGATCATTCACTTCCTCTAATTCAATCTCATCCACACTTCGTTTCACTCCTCTTGCATTTACCTCGTGCTTTTTGGTGCGCTTGCGGTATTTACAGCACAAGAAAATGGAAAGTATAATAAGACCTATAATACCAATTGGCATCAGAATTTTGAACAATAAGCTTTTACCTATGCTAGCAAGCCAATGACCTACATTTGAGAGACCATCTACCAGTCTCTTCCAGGCACTATCAACCTCGAGTGGTTTGAGTTCTTTTGCCAAATTAGTAATGTTTTTCACATATCTTTTGATCTGTACACTTTTATCCGGAATATAAGTGCAACAATGTTGCGCCTTCAACATCCGGCAGACTCCGCCCTCTTTCGCTAATAAGGTGTCAAGAGCAAGTCGATTCTGCAAAACCATTGATCTGATCGCAACCATTTCAGTATTGACCAGCAGAAATCCATGAGCTGTTTCAGTAGACAGCACATCTACTATAGTAGACAATTTGCAAATTCTGTGAGTGTTCAGAACCACTCCCACTCCAGGTATCAGTGCACTGAAAATACTACCCATAATTTCACCTATACTTTCTCTTTTACTACACACTAAGCCATTAGTATCTTCATTGCTTCCAGCTTTCCCATTCACATGGTATATTTTCGGGAAGACAATACCAAAGTAGCAGCTTCCATACCAGTGATCCGGCAATTTGAAATAAGCCTTGTCTCCACAAATATAATAAATTCCAGGAAACACAGGCTCTGACCCATTTTTGAAACCCCAACCTCCAATTACCTTGTAATTATGTTCGCATTCACTGGAACCAATGAAAACATTATTATAATAGCTAGTCTTCTCGCGGTGAAGACATAGCTTGCCTTTCTTTTCAAAATCCAGCAACAGAGCAGGACCCGCTCCACCAGATGAGGTGCCTTCCATGTTCTCTGCCCACTTTGGCTTTTTCTGACTTTCGTCATTAGCCTTCTTTTGAATTTTAATTCTTCTTTTCTCTGCCATGTTCAGGAACATCTTTTCCTGCTCACGCAAAGAACAAGTCAAGTTATCTCTGTGTGCGTCTGCTATGTCAATGTTACCTATAGTCAGAAAGTAGTCTCCCATATATCTTATGGTGTCACTTTTGGTATGTACAGGATTCAAGTTCCCACGTATAGGAAGTTCAGAAAAGATCACGTCATTGTTAGAGTAATAGTACTGTAACGGTCCCCTTTTGTAAAATAAACTAGCTAAAATGCTACAGGAGATTCCATATGTCAATGGCAGGTGATGGTATGTCACGCCTTCAGCCACAGAAGTAGGTAGCTTCATGCAGACATAGCAATCTTCAATTTCCATAGTCTCTACATAGTGTATTAACAAGTTTGCGAAAACATTTAAGTGTGTCTTGTTCTAAACTCCATGATAATGTAGTCCTCCCTCATCTGATGCTTCTAAGTTTTGTTTTGTTTGTCTCAGGGCTCTTTCATGTCTTGCTACACTCTGTGTTGCTAGCTCCTCACTGTCAGTATTTACAACTTCAATAGGGACAATGTTAGTATCTTTACTTACAGCAAAGGGAATGAAAATTGTTAGTCCTATCCAGATAACTATCAGTACTACTACACTACATATACACACCTTGCAACACGTCTTAAAACGGCTGCAACTAGGTCTACCATTCACTGTTGAATCAGACATTTTGGCTCAGAAGGAGTTTCTCGACCCCTCTTTTTGGCTTTACACAACTAGCTTACTTTGTGCAAATTCACGGTGGTTCGTCTTCTTCTTCAGCTGAGTACTCAGGGACGGGCTCTCCGTCGCTCACGTCAGTTATATCAAGATCTTCAAGTTCTTCCAAAACCAGTGTCCATTCAGGAGACTTGTATTTCTTGTTTTGTCTTTTTAATCGTTCACTCCTTCTTTTGCTAGAGTTATCTTCTTGCTCTGCTATCCGTGCACTTCTCCTTGCTTCTGCACGTTTTTCTTCCACCGTCTTTATCCTTAGCCTTAGTCTCTTTATGAACCTAGGCTCAAGGTTGTTTCTTTTCTTTAGTCTCTTAGTTGGTACTTGGACTTCACCTTCTTCTCTTATCCTCTTGTTCTCTTTAGCTTGTGGCAATTCTTCTCCACTTTCTTCTTCTACTTCCCCTATCTGGCTAGTTCCAGGGCTAGCATCAAATTCTTCTGCCTGGTTGCTAATCTGGCCTTGTTCAGGAATATTTTGTTTTTGGCTTTCGATTGTCTCTGTTTCTGTTTCTGTTTCCTGAACCCGTTCTTCTAACCCTCTCTGATCCTGTTCAAGCACTTCGATCTCTTGATTTTCTTCTGCTCGAACTATCACTCTATTTCTAGTCTCTCCCTTATCCGCATCAGGTGTTAGCGGTGGTGTATCGAACACCTGTTCTGTCCCTGTCTGACCTTCTCCTTCCTCAGTTTTGATGTGAATCTCAAGCGGCTGAGGTTCTTCGCCTGTGCCTTGCTTTTCCTGGCTAATCCACTCTCTACCTTCACACAGTCGTTCTCTTGTTCTGATGGGATCTTCGGTCAGATCAATCATCGGTATCCATTCTTCTGGCCATATGCTTGGCAGCTCGTCTTCAGCTACTCCTGGCTCAGTTTCCTGGACCTCTTCAGCAGGCTGGATTCTTGGCAGTTCGTAGTCAACTACTCCTGGGCCAACGTCTGCTGTTCCTGTAGCCTGACTGGTGCTGGGCTGCTCGTTGTCAGCTGCTTCTGGACTGGCTCCTGCAGGGTCCTCTGCTGGTTGCCCTTCTTCTGCAAATTCTTTGTCTGGTAATACCTTCTGGGTGTGTCCAGCGTGGATCCACTGGGGAACACCTGCGACCTTCACTGCAGTGGTTGTTACCAGGATTACTTGGCGTTTCTTTCCCCACCTTGGTGCCAGACAGCTTGATCGAGTGTGCTTCTTTATTTTGACCCAGTCTCCTGGAACCAGGCTGTGGAGAGGAGTCGTTGGATTGAGGATGCCGTCGTCTCCAATCTGGCGAGAGATAGAACGCACTTGGTCACCCAATCTTCTGCAGTATTCAAGCACCAAATCATCAGTAATACTCAATAGTTTGCTTCCTGGCACCCATGCTTGTCTCATTACTCTTCCCATAATGATTTCATGGGGACTTAGGCCTGTCTTGCGGTCAGGAACACTTCTCAGTCCCATCAGGACCAGGGGCAGGGCCTTCACCCAGGTCATGCCAGTAGCATTTGTCAGCTTTGCTAGCCTGTTTTTGATAGTTCCATTTACTTGTTCCACTATTCCAGAAGCCTCTGGGTGGTATGCACAATGCAGTTTCTGCCTTATTCCAAAGGCCTTACAGAGTTCAGCCAGTATTTCATTCTGGAAATGTCCACCCTTATCTGATTCAATAATGTATGGTATTCCGAATCTAGGTATCAGTTCTTTTAGTAAACACTTCGCTACTGTCAGTGCGTCACTTTTGGGAGTAGGGTAAGCTTCTACCCATTTCGAGAATACGCACACAATGACAAGGACATATCGCTTTCCTTCACAACGGGGCATGGTGATGAAATCAGTCTGTATTTTTATAAAGGGACCCCCTGATCTCCCAATTTTGCTCAGTTCAACCATTGTCCTCTTGCCTGGGTTCATCTGTTGACATGACAGGCACCTCTGGCAGAGGGACTCTGCTACCTTCCTGAACTTTTTACTGTACCAAGTCTGTTGAAATACCAGAATCATGGCATCCCTACCAATGTGTGATCCTTCGTGTATTAATCTTGCCATTGTGCCAAGCAAGTGTCGGGGTAACACAGGCATACCAGTTGGGCCCAAAATCACACCATCCACACGTCTCGGTCTACACCCATCCTCCTTCCATTTCTCTCTTTCTTGCCAAGGAGCCGATTCCTGCCACTCTCTCACTTCATCCCAAGTAGGCACTTCCTCAAACACCTGAAGCTGGCAGCTGGTTCCTGGTCCCCCTCGTTTTGGATTTACAATATACCGATCTTTGGCGCACCATTGGGCCACTCGATCAGCATAATCGTTTCCCAGTGATACTTTGTCCATGCTCTTTTTATGAGCAGCACATTTTACCACTGCCAGTTCTTTGGGCAACTGGATGGCCTCTAAAAGGTCATGAACAACCTTTGCATTCCGAATGGGAGTACCTGAGGAAGTCATGAATTCCCTCTGTAGCCATAATTGGCCAAAGTCATGCACAACTCCATAACAGTACTGACTGTCAGTATACACTGTTATGCGTAAGTCCCTCCCAATTTTGCAAGCTTTTATCATAGCAATCAATTCGGCTACTTGTGCAGACTTGATGCTATATAGGTAACCTGCTTCTTCAATTTTTGTAAAAGAGACTACTGCATAAGCAGCACTCAGGCCTCCTAGTTCATGTCTTAGACAGGAACCATCCACAAATAGTTCTTTATCATGTTCAGGCAATGGCGTTTCTTTTATGTCTGGGCGTGGTTTAGTACTGAACTCTGTCAGGTCAATGCAGTCATGTTCATCATCATCCCCACCTTCCATTTCCAAGGGGTCGGGGAGCAAAGTGGCAGGGTTCAGAATACCGCACCTGACAATGCTTACATTTGCTGCACCCACAAGAATCCTCTCGTATTTAGTCAGCCGACTAGGGGTGAGATACTGCGTTTTAGTTCTGGTCAATAGAATTACTACTCCATGCGAAACATACACAGTCACAGGATGTCCCATGACAATGGACTCGCTCTGTTCCAAACTTGCACAAGTAGCAGCTACTGCTTTCAGACAGCCTGGTAACCCAGCAGCTACTGGGTCCAAAGTGGCAGAGAAATAGGCCACAGGCCTTCTGGTCGTGCCATGTTCTTGAGTCAGGACTGACAATGCGCAATTATCGCGAGTGTCACAGAATAAGGCAAATTCTTTGGAATAATCAGGCATTCCCAGCGCAGGGGCTGTACACAGACAGTTTTTCAGTCTTGTGAAAGCCATTAGGCTTTCATCGTCCCACTCTACAATATCTGGCATTCCTCTCGTGGTCATTTTTATCAAAGGCCTGGCTAAGGCTGCAAATCCCAGAATCCACTGCCTACAGTAGCCTAGTACACCCAGGAACATTCTGACATCTTTTTGAGTACGGGGCAACTGCATCTTTTGAATTATTCTCACTCTTTCTGATGTGACTTTTCTGACACCCTTTTCTATCTGGTGTCCTAGATATTTCACTGATTTCGCACAGAACTGTAGTTTGTCAGGGGCCACTTTATGCCCTTTCTCACACAGATGATTTAGGAGGGCAATGGTGTCAACTACACAGTCCCTATGACTTTTAGACGCCAGTAGAAGGTCGTCTATGTACTGCACTAACACAGAGTTCCCAGGTAAGATCAAAGTCTCTAGACATTTTTTCAAGATCTGAATAAAGATAGAGGGGCTCTCTGTATACCCTTGAGGGACCCGGTTCCAACAATACACGTGACCCTCGAAGGCAAAAGAGAAAAGAAATTTGCTGTCGGGGTGCAGGGGTATCGAAAAGAATGCATGACACAAATCAATCACAGTGAACCACTCAGCATCCCAAGGAATCTGGTACAGAATCACTGCAGGGTTCGGGACAATAGGGCAGCAAGGAACTACAATTTTGTTTACCTTTCTCAGGTCTTGCACTACCCTATACTTGCCGCTAGGCTTCTTGATGCCCATAATCGGTGAGTTGCATGGGCTGCTCATTACTTCCTGTATGATGTCTCCTTCTAATAATTTTTGAATTTCCAAAGTGACACCTGCTTTCACTTCAGCATTCATTCGGTAGGGCCTAGTGTTAGGATATACTGCATTGTCCTTGATGGCTATCTGTATGGGATCCACATCTTTCATCAACCCCACATCCTTCCCAGTGAAATCCCACACCTCTGGCTTTACTGCTTCCTGGAGTTCTTGGGGCAAGTCCTGCAGGGTCAATCTTTTAATTTCTGAGTCAGGTCTAAGTAACAATAGTTTATAAATGCCATCTTCATCTGGGGTCTGTATTTCAACACCCTTTGGTGTGCAAAAGATGGTACAGTTCATTTTGCACAGCAAATCACGACCCAGTAAATTCACTGGACTGGTGTCACAGACGACAAATCTATGCATCTGTTTAAAATTTCCAATTGAAATCTCCATTGGTTCGGTAACAGGAGTACTAATCAATTGATTAGATACACCCACTACTTGGATATTTTCTCCCGAGAGGGGTAGGTTTGGAACGTCCACTGTTCTTACAGTAGAACGGGTAGCGCCAGTGTCCAACAGAAAGGTGACATCATTTCCGTCTACCTTTCCTTCAATGTATGGTCCAGACTGGTCTACCGGCAAGGAAGCGCCAAGTACGCACTCCTCGTCCTCCCCTCTCAGGCCCCGTCAGTCCTGATCATTACAAAGGAAGGTATCATTTAGCAGATACTGCGAAGTTGCTGTATTTCTGTTCTCACCGCTTTCCCAAACTTCTATCTCCTCACCCTCTGCTTGCTTTCCCCTGTATACCTGCTTGGGTGCTCGAGGCACCTGAACTGTTTTTACCTGGGGTTGAGTCTTTCTTGGCCTTTCTTTCTGCGTCTGTGGATTTAAATCAGGAGTATTTGCATTATCATTCATTAATTGAGGACACTCGTTACGCCAGTGTCCAATTTCGCCGCACTGATGGCAGGGAAATTTCTTCATAGCCTCTTCCCTGCTAAATTTTGGCCGGGGCTTTCCTCCACCCCCTCCCCCAGGACTTTTGTTCTCAGCATTTTTAACCATGTTACTCAATTGTTTTTCCTGCTGTTCTGCGAGCTTCACCTGAGCCCACATCACCTTTTCCTTAAGGGCCTTTTTCTTTTCTGCCATCTCGTCCTCGCAGTACTTAGCGTACCGCAGGACCTCATCCATTTTCTTTGTATGCCAGCAGATTTTATTATCTTTTATCCACTGGCAAATTTCAGGTCTTAAACCATTTACAAACCTGTAAATAAAGTGCGTCATGTCCTTCAAATCGATGTTATCAATACCACTGTATGTTTTAAATACCTGCAATAACCTCTCATAGAAGGAGTGCACTGTCTCGTCCCTTTCCTGTGTTGTTCTATCTATTTTTGTCCAATCCGTCTCCTTTGCGGGCACCTTTTCTTTCAAATGCTGAATTACCTGCTCATATTTTCGCATGACATCCTTTGATGGCTCCCCTGTTTCCTTATTTCTTGGGTACTCCTCACTGGGCCAGTCTATGGCTATTTTACACTGGGTCCATAAATCTACTGGAACCACAATGTCGAAAAACCCATCCAGGTCTTTCCACAGACATTTTTGTACCTTCACGAACCTCTCCACCTGCCTGTACCAGTCAACTGGCTTCTCTCGTAATTTTGGAAAATCGTTCGTGAAGGACACAATATCCTGCCTAGACCAGGGGACATGCACATATTTCCCTCCTGGAACTTCGCGCATGGGGCATAACTGCTCAGGTTTTTCTACCTCCCTTAAAGTAAATTCAGGAGTCACTTGTCGGGAGCGAACCTCTTCCCTCTTTTTCGCCCACCTGCTTCTCCATCTTTCCACATCTCCCCATTTCTGCAGTACCCCCATTAATTCTTTAATCTGCAGCTTTTTCCCCGCCACATTCAGGTGCTCTATATCTTTGTCTGAGAAGTCTGCTCTGTACGGTTTCTGTAAGGGCTTGGATTTTGAGATATCTACCCCCATACTAACTGCTGTTTCGCTCAGTTTTTCGTGGAGCACTCTGGTGTTCCTTGTAAAGCTTTTACATATGAACGACAATTCTTCTTCAGAGTAAGTGTTCAATCAATCCAACCCCACATTTCCTGCCATTAATTCTTCTATTTCTACCCTCAGTTTGTAGAGGTCTAAAGGTTTCGTTTGCGGAGTCTGTTTCTCTAATTCACGACTCCAACTCTCAATTTCATCTGGAGTTACCAGAGAGACATTCCTAGTACCTGTTGCTGATTCTAATTTAATCTCTTTCGCATTAAAAGGGTTATACCTCTGCTGCATTCCTTTTCCGGTCGGTTTGTTTGGCAAGTCCAAGAACGCAACTTCAGACTCGCACTCACTGGAATGATCATCTATGATTATCGGTTCCTGTCTCGGGGTTGCCATGACTGGGGTCATAACTGGAGTAATCGGATTTCCCTGACCATTTCCGTATAACGGGACCACCGGTCCAATAGTTACTGGAATAGTCAATGCCTCAGGACTGGTATTTAACTGGGAGATTTTCTGAATTATTTCTGTCCTTTGTCTAGCTAGAGCCTCTTGCTCTTTTTCCACTAGTATCCTTCTTAAAGTCGTGTCCTGTAATATCTGTGGGGTCAAGGGAGGAGTAAAACTCGGGGCAGTAGGATGCGTTTCACTTGGTCCCCCACCATAATTTGGTTTCGGAAATAAAGTTCCAGTGTTAAAGGACCTGCGTTCTTCCCCATATGGAGGTTGAACAAAAGGCAGTCCTGAATTTGATGGTTTCTCTTCGCTTTCATACAAGGGTCTGGGGAAAAAAACTTTCGTACTTGAATATTTTTCTTCCTGGCTTGCGGGCACTTTGGGATATATATCCCTTGTTTCCGCCGGTTCGGGTTTCTCAGGATAGGGCAATACTTGACCACCCCCTCCCAGTCCTAAGAATCTGTCTTCTTCCTTGAGGAGGTGGCGTCGGGGAGCATCTCCTACACTGGAAGGTCGGGTTCCCTCATTATAAGGTGGCGGACTTCTGGTACAAATGTCATCTAGCAATTCATCATCTGATTCCCCCGGACCCCCCCAATGTTTACACTTTTCGGTACTTTTCTCACCCGCTGCAGGGTTATGACATGCCGGCATCATGGGAAACAGACCCTCAACAATCATGCTCTGCCTCCACTGTTTCATCCTTTTATCCCTGGACTCCTGTTTCTGCCTGGGGTACCACTTGGTCAAACCCTTGTCCATTCGGGGTCTTTCTCTTTCAAAAGCCTCAATCTCCCATTCCTCTAATGCCTCATACTGCGTTAGTCTTGGCCTGGGATGCAGTTCATTCATTCGGGTTCTTAAATTAAATAAGATCCCTCCATTGAAAGTACCATCTAACGGAAAGGCCAATACTCCGTCATCTTTTGTGTACTTCACCCAATTCTCCAACCACACACAGGTATTGTACCCTCGGTCAAACATCATAAATGAGGCAGGAGTATTAGGTGGTGGGACAAGAACACCTTCCCTAGATTTAATCGGTTTGTCCGTTTTAAAATAATTTTTCACTTTACTTACAAGGGACATTTTTCTCTTGGTTCCGTACATAATATCGTATCTATTAGTCTTCCACTGATCCCTTTCAAACCCTAGGTGCCTTGGATCAGGTCGAGTTCCTGTAGTCTGCGAGTGCCACATACGACTTCTGCGCTAAACTTTGTTTACAAACTACCTCCAATCAGAACGCGCTTCAGAAATTCGTGCAACCAATGGGTGCGCGACACTAAATAAGCTCCGCCAATGGGTGCGCGGCCCCTTCGTGAGACAGTTCCCACGCTCCGGCGCTCACCCCTCCTTTACAATTCCAGCTCCGCTACCCGCCCGCTGCTTCTACCAATCCCAGCGCGGCACAGAGTGACGTCAGAGGCGCTTCGCGACTGACTCCCTCCCTTCACAAGGTAACGGAAACTTTCTTTCTTTTAAAGTGCTCAGTGCTTGGTTATTTTACAACAAATACACATTCGCCACAGTGCTCAAGTGTCTAGACAGAGAAAGAATTGTTTTACTGCAAGTAAACTACTTCCATTTACTTTTCACTCGCTGCGGGCAGATCTCTTCCGCCTACCCTTCACTCTAGCATCGGTGAACCTGTTATTCCCCTAAACTCATCCACTTCTTTCCGGGATATATTCCGAGTTTAAGGTTTCTCAGCAGACCCCTCTGCTTTCACGTTAGCTCCGAGGAACCTGCTACTCTTCCGATGTGACCCTTACTAGGTTACGCCACTATGGGAATTTTGCCAATGAACCCCGTTACTGTCATTTATTCACACATGTATTCAGAAAAACCCTAGTTAGTGCTTCCCGGTTATCCTAACCTGCACCTAACTTTCCTCGAGCCTGTGACCTCAGGACAATGGATTCTATTCACCACTTGCCCTTTCAATTCCCCGGGGAGTTCGGACAACATGGAACGATACGGTTTACAAATGCATGGATTAGTACATATAGCAATATAAGAACAAGAATAATAACAATACAAAAATTCATGAGTTTCAGCAGCGTATTCACAAGAGAATGATCAGGTCTCTTAGAACAGCCGCTCCTCTAGCAGCATCAATATACTAGCAGCTTCCGACTCAACTAGTCCAACTAATCCCTGCCTTACTCTCAACTAGTCCCTAACCATCCTCTAGCTACCAGAAAAACTGATAGAGCGCGCGAGGCCACCCGACCAATAGTTTTCGCCGTTTTCCGGCTTCAGGGCCCATATACTTTCAAATCACCATATACATCGATCAGGTGACTTCACGAGCTCTACCAATTTGTGTGTGTTCTCCCTACTAATAATTTTCAATGCACCCGACTTACCATCCACCGATGCGGGTACCTAATGACCACAATGAATCAGGGAGCTAGCTGTAAAGAAAAGGCAGCAAAATACAAACCCAACCAATAACATTCAAAATACTATTGAAATGACCACGGACAACTGGAAGTTTTAAAATGTTTATCTAAAGTTCATTATTTTCTTGCATGAGGTACAGTAAAATAAAGCAATCAATAACTAAGATAACGTAAATTATATAGGCATGAAGAAATAATGACAGGGTAATCATTCAAATGTAATATGGTATGTAGATGGGAAAAATACTATAAAATCTCAGAAATGTTTAAGCATGGACAGTTTATGCATGGATAACTATAGGAGGGCCTATAAAGAGTAACACGCTTCACTTAAGGTGAATGGGCCTTTGAACAATCTAGGCAATGAAGTTCTAGACCAAATCAGAAAATTACAAACTGCAATGCAAAATATAATCTCTATCAAATGAGAAGACATAGGAACAAACTTATGAAAAATATGTAATTGACTTTCAATAGTTGCGGAAAGGCATGGAAAATATAACATATGCAATGATGAACTTTATTAAAGCAAAAGTTAGAAATTCAGAAGGTGCAAGATTTTAAGAGTTTCAGAGCAATATTTACCTAGAATGGTGTGGAAACCAAACCCTGGCCACGGGTCAGTTAAGGACAGGAAACCCTCAAGGAAGGATACCCCTCAAAGGACAGCAGGTGCAGAATGGACACCCAGGACAGGACAGGATACCCTCGGAATAGGAATCAGGACAGGACCCTCAGGACAGGACAGCAAACCCTCAGGACAGGACCGCTCAGGACAGGACCGCACCCACAGTTTGGAAGCAACGCCTGCGCTCCACCCGCTCTGCAGTTATCGATCAAGACCCCGATTGGGTCAGCGAACTCCCAGTAAAGTGCTTCACCAGCACTTTAAGGTTCAGTAGAACCTCAGTCTATGGTCAAATTCGGACAGAGTGCTTCGCAGCGCTCTGTATCTTCAGTCACCTATTGAGTGCGTTGGGTCAGTGACAGGTCAGCTAAACCAGACAAGTCGGACGGCTCCCCAGGGGAACCCAGGGTAGATATACAGTTTGGGGACAGCGTACCACCCCCCAATGTTGCAAAGTGTCAGGATCCCTTAATTTCGATTGTTCCTAAGGTAGGATTTGGGTAACACACCAATCACGACATAGCGCTTCAAGCCTACATTTGCATAATAGGGTACCGCCTAACTAGATTAGGGTTCTCATGAGAACTGGTGCAGAAATACAATGGCAACTTTAACATTGTTGCTCTGTGAGCACATATGATTGGTTCAGCCGAGTTTTCGGGTCGTTCTCAGGAGCATCTTGCTCCTCACTGCCAACTGGCTGCGTTCCATCAGTCAAGGTCTGTTTAGGCCTCGGCAAGTCGCGCAGGCGCAGAAGAGACCTCCAAGATGGTTCCCGGCACAGACAAACCCCATTCCCCGCGGTACATAAAAAGTAAGCGAAAAACAAATTAATACATAATAATGTCATTATGAAAACACATCACAGGATTTGTACTTTTGACTCATCATCCAGAAATAAAAACTATTGCATTTACATGTTAGCTACATTGACACAGTCACAAGAGCAGTGGCACGAGCAGTACCACATGATAAGCACAGCTATGAATTACGCATGCGCATAACTTTCCCTCCACTTCTGCAGACGCGTCAGGACACGTGAGTGTGGCTGACGCATGCGCAGTAACTAAATACAAGCGGCGGCCATTTTAGATGACTCGAGTAAATTATTTTAGTAAAACACATGTGCAAGCTTCACGATCCTTATCTAAACTAAACATAAATGTTAGTAGAACATACACTTGTTACCGTATTACACATAAACGAGGTTCTTGACTTCGGCAAGCCGCAAAATATGCAAAGCTTTGCTTCATCACCCCTACCGGCTTTGTAGAGGGTATGCCCAATCGCAAAAAAAGGTGTACAGTCTTAATTAGTATTTGTTTCATGTTAAACTATAACCCTCTTGGCTTTATCACATTTTTATCATTTGCTTTTCACCATAGATATACCAAACCGATTGGCTTTAATGCCGTTTTTCATTTAAAAAGGAATGAGGCTTTTAGCACAGGCATTTCTCTTGCTGACACAGGTTGTATAGCAGTCTTTGTGACCCTGCAAACATAGGGTCACACATTTTCAAGGCCTTGAAGCAAGTGCCCCTGTTCTCCTAGTAACCTCCGGGGAGCTTTGGTGTGCCCCAATTTCCTACCTACATAGCATGGCTTTGTGGGAGCGTGCCATGCTCCTAGGAGGCTACTGATGGGGTCTAACTGTCCTACTGGTACCCCAGTTCCTTGGGAACGCCTGTTTCCTAATATTCACATATTTATCCCTGCACCAGGCCTTGTAGGGTGTACTGTGGGCCTTTTCTTTAGGTTTGCTTTCCACGCCCCAATGACTTTAGTTTCAATGTAGTCTGCAGCTGTCCAGTCATGCAGTGTGAGTTCCCTTGTCCCTCAGTGGGGCGCCTGCTCTCTTGTTATTGGGCCAAGTCCGCATGGTCTCACCCCTTCCACGTCCTCCTGGCCCTCAGCTCTTAGGTGCCTGTTGGGCAAGACTGCTGCCTCCCACTATCCCTGTGTGCCTTTCCACTCCTGTGCAGGTAGCAGGAGAGACACTGGTCTCCTTCTTATGGGGCAGCAGCACAGGGGCCCTGGGATCCCTGAGACAAGGGGCCATTTCGATTTAGGCAGTCCATAACATCCAACGTGAGCACTTTCTCAAAATTAGCACAGGCTCGTGCCTCAGCCCAATCGTCGGGGCCCAATACCAAAGGGGCATCCAGAGAGCCCTAGCGCCCCAGCGCTTCCGATTTTCCTGCAGCTGCTGGTGCCCCCAGCTGTAGAACACTGACTGCAAAATGCTGCACATGACAGCGATGTGATTTCCAACTATCTTCATGTTTTTTGCATTGCTTTCACAGTGCTCGTGATGGTGTGTCCCAGCCACCAGGGAGCCTCCAAGGGGCCTCCTGGCTCCTAGGTTATCTGGGAGTATATCCTGCTGCCTCCACTGATGCGCTTTCTCCTCCTTAGCTGTAGTGTTGGCATTAGGAGTCTGGACCTTCCCTACTGTCCAGCCATAGTAGTCACCAGACCAAGGATCTACATTGGCAGCAGCCCCATGTTTCCTCTATAGCAGATCACTCTCCTGCTTGCTCTTCCCTGGCCAGATAAGACTTACTCCTTTCGCAGAGTGGCTGTGAGCAACAGCAAGTTGGGGCACCCTCACAGGATCTGTCCAAGGAAGCCCATAGGACCTCCTCCTTCACAGTCCCCAGCAAGGCTATCCTCTACTTGTCTTGAGAGGGAGCGGAGGAGCTGCTGTGACCAGCCTTTGAGGGAATCCACAGCAGAAACCAGAAGTCTCCAAATTCCTGAAAGGTGTGCATCCAGTCTTACAGATTCCTTCTCTGCTTTCCAATCTACTGTGTTGCCTTAATAAGGGGGTGGAGTTTCCTATGATTGGTGACGTGCCCAGTGAAACTGATAGTGTTACTAACAGGAATCAGCCCATTGCTTGTCCCGTCCCTTTGTTGAAGTCTGTAAACCATATAAGATAAAAGCTCTCTTCAAAATTGTGGCACGTCTTCTCTTAGAGTTGAGGTCCTTCCACCGAAAACTGATTTCTTCTCTTCAACCCTTCAAAGAAGCCACCTGTGTTGACTTGAGCCAGAGTTCTGCCGTTCCTTTTTATCTCCCATGTGGCTACATCATGTAAGCTATTTTACAGTAAGCTGCTGCTAACAGCTGTGGAGATTCAAACACCACCCCCTTCCTACAGAAGAAGATGCTCATTCCTCCTGGAATGGGCCTATTGTTCGGAGGGGTCTTTGATCTGCCAGCTGGTGCAGCAGAGTTATTACATCACACATGAGCACAGTATAATCCAGCTCCCATCTTGCTAAGTTATTGTTACTACCATCTTTCCTGGCGCTTAGAGGCCTGTAGGTGATTAGGCGCGCTATAAAATCCCATTAACAATAACAACAATAACAATAACACAGTTAAGCATCCCAAAGCTCAAACTGTGTTAAAAGCTGGTGAGTAGAAATGTGCCAAATTATTAAGGGCCTGATTATAAGTTCGGCTGATGGGTCACCCCGTTTTAAATTTGACGAATATTCCATGTTGCAAATGCCTTTGGATATAATGCATTTGTAAAAAATGTTAGAGGATACCCGTCACATTTGTGATGGAGTAACCCATCTGCCGAACTGTAAATCAGGCCCCAAGTATTTTAATGAATCCAGATATTGTCAAAGCTGTTAACTTTAGACAGAGATCTCTTCTATCCTTCTTCACCAAATACTTAGAGAAAATAGAGACAAAGCAACTCTAGATCTGTATTGAAAATCATGATCTACTGCATAACACTCAAGTGGGATTCCAACTAGGCTGTGGAACGTTATTCGTCCTAAGCTCAGCAATAGATGATCTTAGACCATCATGGATAGGTGAAGATCATGAATAATTTTACTAGATCTATCCGCTGCCATGGATTCTATAGCCCACAAATCCTACAAAAGCGACGTACAGCATCTCAAATGATGGTGGAAGCAGCCTTCTGGCTCAAATCCTTCCTAACCAACAGAACTAAACAAGTTCAGTTTGGCCCTTTCCCTTCCTTCACCACCTTTGGCAATGGGGTGTTCCACAAGGCCCTTCTATTCCCCTTGCTCTGTACTTTAATGTGAGCACATATCTATGTGCTGATGATACTCAAATGATGCCACCTGAAGTGAAGTTCGGTCTTCATCAGTGTAGATGTGAAAGACCCTGATTATCCAGTGTAATTGACGCTAAGATTTTTCTAGTTTATCAGTTTCCCCTACCCTGCGCTCGGAATCGCATTGATTTTTCAATTCTTGTGTTCTTCAGATTTATTGATGACCATGCGTTTGAAAGAAAAACATACCTTGCACACCATCTTAGGTCTCCATCACAATAAATGTGCGCTTTTATGTATGTGACCGACCTATTGATCTGCCTGCAGCTTTTGATATGGTCAGTCATGCATCTTGAGTGTCTTGCTGCTACTAGCCTTTGCAGCCCCACACAGATATAGTCAGTCATGCATCTAGCTAGTCTTGCTGCTGCAACTGTTTGTGGCCGCACACTAATATGGTTAGTCATGCATCTTGAGTGTCTTACTGCTACAATTCTTCGCTGCACCATCACTGATATGGTCAGTCATGCATCTAGTTTGTCTTGCTGCTACAAGCATTTGCAGCCCCACACAGATATGATCGGTCATGCATCTTGATTGTCTCACTGCCACAACTGTTTGCGGCCCCACGCTGATATGATCAGTCATGCATTTTGAGTTTCTAGCTGATTCAAGTTTTTGCTGCCCCACACTTATAGGGTCAGTCATGCATCTTGTTTGTCTTGCTGCCGCAACTGTATGTGGCCCTACACTGATATTGTCGGTCATGGGAAACGGCAAATACATCGACCGCCGAACAACGCGTTGCCTTTGCAACGCGGGCGGAATAACAAATGTGTCTGAACCACGCATTACATTTACAACGCAAGTCATTACAAAGACTATGTGTTAGGTCAAGAAGCGTTGGACTTTAAAGTCCGACACTTTCCCTACTTTTACGGTGACTGGAGGTAGAACAGTAAATCATACTATTCCAAAGTCCAGCACACCCCTAAGGCAAGTCTTTGTAACAACTTGCGTTGTAAATGGAATGCGTGGTGCAGATGCATTCGTCGTTCCGCCTGCGTTGTTAAAGAAACGCGTGGAAAATGAGTGCATGGTTGTGTCATACAACGGTCAGTTATGCATCTTGACTGTCTCACTGCAGCAAGTCTTCGCAACTCCACACTAACTGGTCAGTCATGCATCTTGAATGTCTCGCTGCCACAAGCCTTTGCGGTCTCACACTGATATGGTCAGTCATAATCCTAGATTGTCTCCCTGGCAGAACTTTTCCCGTCCCCACGCTGAAATTGTTTGTATCTTTTCTGGAGGACCGCACCCTTTGTGGGTGCAGTCTTGTTCGTAGCCATGTGTTGTTGAAGTAAATTACCCCCCCACACACACACATTATGGCCACTTGACCAAAAGTGGATCTGAGAAATAGGATCAGTCCTCAATCTTGAATGAACTGCCTGCTGGCTGTCCCTGTGCTGCGGTGTGACTGTTTTAAAGGATTCATTGAAGGACGGAACTTGTGCTTCTGTCTTCACTGAAGGTACCCAGAATACATAACTGGGATTACAAGAATGTTATTACTCTCATTTTGCTGAGATAAAGTAATTTCATGTATATGTATGGTATGTTTTGTATGATTTACGGAAATCAGATGTAAGTACACGGAGTAATTGATCAGTTATATGCCAAGCCTTGGAGATTCCTGCTGTCTGTATCACATTTCTACCTTTGTTTACTATTTTTTCACACACTCATATTCGAGAGGACATTTACTCTGGCACTGTTTCAGAACTCCTTTTTGCATCAAACAGTCCATATTTTAAAATCAATCCTGAATATTTATAATTATTTGTTAAACAGCCTGTTCCTCTCTTCAGTTCCTTGCTTTGGAAATGATGCTGTGCTTTTTCCAGATGTATATTACCCTTTGAATGATTAAGCATTGAACCCGGTGTATTTAACCACTGTGAGACTCTTTTGACTGGTTCATAATCATCACTGTGGGCACCTCGTGGGCGTTTATGATACAAATGGTCGAGTCTGCCTCCGGCATTCATAACTGGTTTCCTTACTTTTGACTCCCAAAATAGATTATTTTGCATTAAATGGGCACTGGGATTGAAACGGATGTTGCTGGAGGCCCGGCTGCGCGCGGAGCGAGCATCTGATGGAGAGTTTCCGGTCAGGCCGCTGTCGGGGCAGGCAGCGACTGCAGCAGAGCCGGAGACTCTCTCTTTCACTCTGGTTTGCAGACCCTTCTAGAACTGGTTCGTGCTCGGTCCTCTCACGTCTTTACCACCAGTATACCTAGAATTGCTGACTGACTGAAATAAAACCTTTAAATACATGAACCATTAGTCTCTGGATTGCAGTCATAGACGTCAAATCAACAAAGTGCCAGGAGAGTAATGGAAGTGACGTCACGTTGCCTTTGACCCTTGATTACATCGCAAGACTGAGCCCTGGTTCCTGCTGAAGGATTAGCAAACGATAGGGGCAGCAAGGGTAGTACCAAGCGTACCCACTAGCATCCAGGAGCCTCCCCTAATGACGTCCTTGATCACAACCCTCACCCCCTTATAGCTCAAAAGTCCTGAGAAGGTTTGCCTAAAGCCATCGCTGTACTTGTGTACCTTGCTTGGGGCGATGCCTGAGACCTCCAGATACATCTGTAAAATATTTGCTTGAACACAGTTTTGAAGATGTTTTACTCTTCATGGTTGGACAAGCAAGGTAGAGCTGGTCGCCTTAGTGAACTAGTCATTCTCCTGCTTTTTCCCTGGATAAATATGGAGCCGGAGGATATTGGGTTTGGAACATCCTGGCCAAGTATAAAGGCAAATGCTTGTGTTTTAGACTCTTCCTGAAGTTGCCACCTCTGCGGTAGCCTGTTCGACTTCCCTTGCATCAGTCAACGAGACCAGAAGCCATGATCAGACTAAGTTAGGTAAAGAATCCACACTGTCCCCCTCCTCCCACCGGACGTGTACTTCTGGGTGGAAAGATATCTTGGGAACAGATTTATAGGGTATGTCAGAGTACTTGTGGCTAAAACAGTGTCGTTATTTAGGAAATGTTCTTAAATCCCTCTTATAACAGTTTACGTACATTCTTCTGCTGTTGTAATGGCCACTGTAGTAATGTGTATTTTTGTCGTTCTCCTTGCAGCTGGATATTGCGTGATAACGTACATCCTTGGGGTTGGAGACCGGCATCTGGATAACCTTTTGCTGACTAGGACAGGTATTTTTCTAAATGTTATGATTTTCAGTGTGCCGTATAAAATATTAATTATGTAGCTTATTTAATGTGGCAGGTTGGTGATGCAGGACATGCAAGTTGGTTCTGCCAAGGACTTTGAAGCTCCATGGGCAGTTGTACGATTTTGTTTGATGGTTTTACTTTGTCAGTTTGCGACGGCCATGGCAAGGCCTTGATGAAATTCCAAAGAAAGATATTGCAGAAACGAAACGTGTGTTTGCACAAAGTATTGTAAAGCTGTCTGGTAGGAGAAGTTTCTATTGAATAAACCTCGGAAGTCAGAAGAAACTTGCGGAGAAGGAAGTTGTGATTGCTATTGTTAAGACAATGTACTGTTAAGTCTAATAGCAATTAAGAGCTAATCGTTATGGAATTGTCCCTATGGACATATTTAGGATAGGTACACATTCGTGATAGGTCTTGATTATGGATGATGAACATATTAATGCTTTGTCTTGATTATTCAAGTTTTGGGATATTGAAAGTAAGTATCCATCACCGTTAAAGCACCCAGAGATAGTGCAAATGTGTTACATTATATTCAGAAATTCTTTTTGAATTATGATTGTAGGAAGTTTGCCATTTTGTGTGGTTCCCCCCATATTTTTCACCTGTTACTGGACCCTATATTTTTCCTGGCTGAAGAACTGTGTGCACTTTACCCCTGCTAACCACCCAAAACGGAATTCGTCCGAATCGTCCCACCCAAACATTCTCCCCAGATGGAATTATTGTTGAAGCAACTAACTGCTCTTAATTGTTCACCATGCATAATAGATTGCATAAGATCTCTGGGAAAAACACTTGAGAAGAAACTGAGCATGCAGCAGCATATCAGTACCACCACCAAAGGAACAAATGAACGTCTTAAGGAAATTAAAATCATTCCTCCTCCATGACGACTTCAAGGCTGCGATTCAAGCCCAAGTTATTCCCAGACTGGACTGTGGAAGTACCACCTGCTGTAGCTTTCCTAGATCCAAGATGGCTCCTATATGGGCCTTTCTTAATTCTGTGTTAAGGCTCATCACAGGAACAAAAAGAATCAAACAGATCACTCTGGGTCCAAAATCCCTAAACTGGCTCCCATATGAGGCAAGGACACAGTTAAAAATTGCCTGCATGACCAATAAAGATGTCCACTACAACACAAGATACTTGACACTCCCTGTTGCTGAAACCACAGAAATTCCATAAAAATAAAACTTGCAACAGAGCCTTCTCAGGGATCGCCCCAAGAATTTGGAACTTCCTACCATCTGAAATCAGACTCATCCCCTCAACTGCATCTTTCAAAAAAGAAGTTAAAAGATTACTTATGAACACATTTCTGCTCTAGGTCCCACAATTTGACTCTGTGTCTACGCCCATAATTATTGATTGAATGTTGGATCTTCTCTATTGTCTCAGCGGCTTACTTCTTTGGAGGATCTTTCCTCATTTGGTGAGCCTACGCAATCTGTACATCTCTTGATTATGCAGTTGTCTGCTTTCAAGTTTCTCCCGGACCCATCCCAGTCCGGATTTTGAGCCGACCACAGCACCGAGACAGCCCTCATCGCAGCCACCGACGACATCAGGACCCTGTTGGACAACGGGGAGACAACCGCCCTCATCCTCCTAGACCTCTCAGCTGCCTTTGATACCGTCTGCCACCACACCCTAACTTCCCGCCTCTACAACACTGGGATCCAAGAAAAAGCACTGGACTGGATCACCTCGTTCCTCTCCAACAGAACCCAGAGAGTCCGCCTCCCGCCGTTCCGCTCCGCGGCCACCAAGATCATCTGCGGCATACCCCAAGGCTCCTTGCTCAGCCCAACCCTCTTCAATATCTACATAAGCCCCCTCGCCGCCATCGCACGCAAACACAACCTCAACATCATCTCCTACGCCGACGACATCCAGCTGATACTCTCCCTCACCAAAGACCCAACCACCGCCAAAACCAACCTCCAGGAAGGAATGAAGGAAGTCGCGTAATGGATGAAGCTCAGTAGGTTGAAACTGAACTCAGACAAAACGGAGGTCCTCATCCTTGGGCAATCCCCATCCACCTGGGACGACTCTTGGTGGCCCACTGCGCTGGGCACTGCACCGTCACCCACGGACCACGCACGCAACCTGGGATTCATCCTGGACTCCTCGCTCACGATGACCAAACAAGTCAACGCCATCTCATTCTCCTGCTTCAACACCCTGCGCATGCTCCGAAAGATCTTCCGGTGGATCCCCACAGAAACCAGAAAGACGGTCACGCAGGCCCTCGTCACCAGCCGACTGGACTACGGGAACGCCCTTTACGCAGGAACCACAGCCAAACTTCAGAAACGACTGCAGCGAATACAGAACGCCTCCACACGACTCATCCTCGACGTCCCTCACCACAGCCACATATCGACCCACCTTAAAAACCTGCACTGGCTCCCCGTCAGCAAGAGGATCACGTTCAGGCTCCTCACCCACGCACACAAAGCACTCCACGGCATGGGCCCCGAATACCTCAACAACCGCCTCTCGTTCTACTTTCCCACCCGCCAGCTCCGCTCCACCAGCCTCGCATCCGTCCCACGGATTCGCAGAGCCTCCACCAGAGGATGATCGTTCTCCTACCTGGCCGCCAAGACATGGAACTCCCTCCCCGGTCACCTACGACTGACCCAGGACCATCTCACCTTCAGAAAACACCTCAAGACCTGGCTATTCGAGCAGTAGCGCCCCCCTCTCCCTCAGCGCCTTGAGACCCTCATGGGTGAGTAGCGCGCTCTATAAATTGATTGATTGATTGATTTGTAAAGCATTCTGATACCCTCACAGGTTATGTTTGTGCTATATAAAACTTTATTAAAAGATATATATAAAATAGTGCCTGTGCTCCCTCTTTAAGCATGGTTGAATATGCATTATCCTAGTTTTTATATTTAACTTACCTATAAGTCTCTGGTATATGGTATAAGTTGTATCCAGTGCCTTGAAGTTAAATGCCACTAGTGGATTGCAGCACCTATTGTACCATCTGATACAGTGATAGTGCAAATATGGCTTCATGTCTCCCCCCTGTAACCTGACTCTAGCAGTTAAAACGCTGCAATTCAAATAATCAAAATAAAGCAGCTTTAGAGTAAGCACCACCTTTTTAAGTATTAATAAGTCACCACTTTGTAGGACTTATAGGCCCCAAGGTAGGTTGCATGTCATTTAAAAGTAGGACATATAGAAATGTTATGATATATCCTTAAAGTGGCTAGCACCCAAAACCTATTTTTGATTGTGACATGCCTAGCTGTCCTATGTAGAAAACCAGAGTACTCATTAAATGTTAATAATATATCTTAGGAATGGGACAAACGAGAACAATAATTAAACAATTATTTTTAATAGTTATTAAAAATCCATTTCAATGGTAACGTCTGGTTGTCTGTAAATATTAATGAAAAGTAACTTTTAGAAAGTTACCTTTTCCCTTTCCAAAGTTCCTGTAGGCTAATTTGCATTTGCTTTGAAATGTCGCCCAGTCACTAATTAGCATCTGAATAGGTGTGAGAAATGTATGAAATGCTTCCTCAATAACTCAATGGGCAGAGACGACTCCTCTGCACCTTACTCAATATGCAGGGTGGGGGTTGTGACCATGCTTTTTGGACATTACAGTGTCAAATCCTTCTTGATAGGTCTGCTGGGCTTACATGCAACACTTTGATGCACTCTTGAAAGGCAGAGAACAGGATGGTGAGACCTTTCTTGCGATCCTTCTGTCTGGTTGCCAATGAACCCTGCTTTGGCCTACCAGAATTTTGTCTCTGTTTTCACATGTATTACTGGAACACATGTGCACTTTTATTGGGGGGTATAGTGCTGTCTCCAACTGGATGTTGATGTTATATGTTGAAGTACACTAGGATTACATTACCATAGTACTCTCACCACACAACCCCCAATCCTCAGAGCCCAGGTTTAGAGTGCCTGAAGACTTTTGCCATCTTAAAAATGCCCAAAGTGGGTAGAGTTGTCATTGGAAACTTTTATCCCATTGGTTAGGGCAGGCCCAGGAGTCCTTCCGACCCACTAGCTTGCACCAGGCATACATGTGGCATCTCCAGGCACCCACTTCAGAATGCTCCTGGGCCTAGACCAGCTCAGAAGAGGACTTAACCTGCTTTTTGAGATCTGAAAAGAACCACGAAGGACTGACCTGCTCTCGCTTGTACCAATGACAAAGAAGTGGACTCCAAGGGTCAGTTGGCTGACCTCTTGTTAAAGCTACAGATACTCAGCAAGCTACAAGAGACCTGTTCTTGCAGCTGACCAGTAGACCTGGACTGGACCCTGCTGTTGGGGTCTGCCTGACAACCTGTGAGCCTCCAAATACCTCCCCTTAGGTCCTGGGAGGCTTTAGAAGTGTACTCATGTGGTGGATTAGGACTAAAGTCAGAAGGTAAAACATTTTACCAGGATGTACCCGGTTGGTGTATCCGACCCGCACTGCATCACGACCAGCCTCAAATTGTGCCTTGGTCCTGGTCTACTGTGACCTTTGACTCTCATTGGCACTTTATGTTTCTTGGCACTATTCCTATTTAAGATTTTAAAAATTCATGTCTTCGGTTCTCTTTTTTGTATTTCTCTAATTTTTTTGTCAGTATGTTTATTAAATGTTACTGTCTTGTTTTCGAATTCGTTTTGGGAATTGTATTGTTTTGCATTTTGACTTTATTACTGTTTTGGTATATCATAAATAATTTACTCATTGTTCTAATTTAAACCTGCCTAGCTACCAGGTAGTTGAGCTTAGGTTAATGTAGTGACTTTGAATGTTCACCCTGACAAGGGTTGTGATTATTCCTTGTGGTAGGTAGTCACCCTCTTCAAATAATAATCCAGTTTCTTACAATGACCCTGTGAGTTGCACAGTTGAGCCGCTCTATGACTGAGTTTGTTATTTACCAGTTGCAAGCCATGCATCCAACCAGTCACGTAGTTAGTTAATGTACTGGCCTACTTCAGCTGAGGCATCCTCTCTCTGGGAGAAGGTAACGACCTCAAGCGTCTGATGCCACTGCAGGCTGGCAGAGTTTGTTGGTAAATTCCGAGCACCGACACATGATATACTTAATTTCTCAAGCATTAGTATTTCATAATATACACGTTTTAGTCAGTCCCTGTGGTTAAACTGTGAATCTCTGACATGTTAACTATGCAATAAACAGTATTAACATGACCACAGGCTCGTAATAGTACGAGTATGAGTGGTAACTTCATAAACTCCAGCTACCGAGGTGTATACACTCACCACTCTTCCAAGTGGCACCATAGCTCAGATTTCTGCCACAAGTCGAGTGTTAGGAAGTCACTAGACAGAGCGCTGTTCTATCTACTTCCTCAGATTGATCTGGCATTAATTTTACTTTTCATAGAATATTTAGACCCGGCTCAACTTCACCTTCCAACTTGCGCTTTTGGATTGCTTTCTGGATCCTTGGGGATGTTTGTCTCACGGTGGTGGAAGTGGAACACTGCTTTCACAGAAAGCAGATCTCTCCACAAGGCCTGCTGACATGCATGCAAAGGAATATTTTTAAAGATGACTGCACCTAGGGAGCTTGTAATTTATGCACACTTAGCATAAAACTTTAAAATGTGGCAAAAATAAGACGTTCACGGCGTCACCAAAACGGGCATCTCGCTTGTTCCTTCAGGAGTGATAAAAATGATGCTGGCTCTTCTGGAGATGAGCCCTTTTCTGGAGATGCACTCTCTGCCATGGATGGTCCACGCAAAGAGCTCCCTTCCTCTCCACCAAAGTGTGGAAAATGCAAGAACCAAAAGATGCCAGAAGTGTATCTTTCTAAAGAGGCACCAAACATATGAGCTTTTTAGGAGAAACTGTTTCTTCCAATGCTAGCATCCTCTCTAAGTCATTGAAAATAAAACATTCTGATCAGCCCGCAGCCAGATCTGTGCAGACATTTGCTCGTTATAAGTTTCATTCAGAAACGGTCTGCTGGCTGTCTCCTTCGGCAGCAGCGAACCCCCCTTTTTGGTAGTTTGCCTGTTAGAAGCCGGAATCCAAGAGAAGGCCCTTGACTGGACCACGTCCTTCCTCTCCGGCAGAACCCAGAGCATCCGCCTCCCACCCTTCCGATCCGAAGCCACCAAAATCATCTGCGGCGTCCCCCAGGGCTCAGCCCGACACTGTTCAACATCTACATGGCCCCCCTCGCACAAGTAGCCCGCCATCACGACCTCAACATCATCTCTTACGCCGACGACACCTAGCTCATCCTCTCCCTCACAATGGACCCACACACCGCCAAAAACAACCTCCATGAGGGAATGAAGGCCGTCGCCGACTGGATGAGGAGCAGCCGTCTGAAGATGAACTCGGACAAGACGGAGGTACTCATCCTCAGACCCACCTCCTCAGTCTGGGGTGACTCCTGGTGGCCAACCACACTGGGAGCAGCACCAACACCCACCGACCATGCACACAACCTAGGATTCATCCTCGACTCCTCCCTCTCCATGTCTAAACACATCAACGCCATCTCCTCCTCCTGCTACAACACCCTCCGCATGCTCCGCACGATCTACAAGTGGATACCGACCGAAACAAGAAGAACGGTGACACAGGCCCTCGTCAGCAGCAGACTGGACTACGGCAACGCACTCTACGCAGGAATCCCAGCCAAACACTTACGTCGACTACAACCCATCCAAAACGCCTCCGCCCGACTGATTGTCAACGTCCCCCGCCGCAGTCACATCACCCCCCACCTGAGAGACCTACACTGGCTCCCCGTCGACAAGAGGATGACCTTCAAGCTCCTCACCCGCGCACACAAAGCACTCCACAACGCCGGACCAGCCTAACTGAATAGCAGACTCAACTTCTACACCCCCACCCACCCGCCAGCTCCGCCTTCGCCGCTGTCCCCCGCATCCAACGAACGACCTCCGGCGGCAGATTCTTCTCCTACCTCGCCGCCAAGACCTGGAACACCCTCCCAACTAACATACGGCAGACCCAAGACCTACTCACCTTCAGAAGACTCCTCAAGACCTGGCTCTTCGAGCAGTAGCAGCACCCCCCTCCCCTCAGCGCCTTGAGACCCTCACGGGTATGTAGCACGCTCTACAAGTACTATGATTGATTGATTGATTGATTGATATCACCAGGGCCGGCGCTAGGCATGGGCAGAGTGGGCAGCCGCCCAGGGCCTCGCGGCTGTGTAACTGTGAGGGGGCCCCCCCACGGGCCCATCAACCTTTGAAATGGTGCCATTGTAAGAGTAACAGGTGGGGAGCCGTGGTGCAATGCGCGAGGCCCACGGCGGGGGCCCCCTCACTCCCCGGCTGCCATGGACTGAAAGTGCAATATGACACCCCATCCCTTTCAGATGCTGAAGTGCAGATTGGGCCCTGATCATCCTAATCGCTGCATCTGCATAACAACAGTTAGGGAGATGCTTGAATTGGCGTGAGGTGTGAAGTGAGCCCTACCCCTGCATGAAAGAAACGCAGAGCAACCTGCAGGGCTCACAACACAAAAACTTAGAGTGATCTCACATTACAAAAGGTGCTGCTCCTTCTATGGAAGAAATGGATAAAGGGCTTATTATTCTTTTCTTTTTTTGCAACTCTGTTTTTTTTTTCTCAAACAAGCAGGTTCATCCAAAACAAACATAAAAGGAGTTGAACATAAATAATAACTCCAGTTATAAGCGCTGGGTGTTTTTTATTTTCATGTAATTTACATGAACCGAAGGAAGAATGAGCAATTCGCTCTTTAAAAGTTAAGTTGACATGCTAACATTCAGTTAGGGGAAGCGATGGGGGGGTGATCCCACATCCATCCTTATCACCCCAAGGGGAGTGCAATGAACCCTCCAAGATACACCCAAGACATATAACCCCTCAGGCCACTCACCATTCATTGCTTTACGCATCTGAAAAGTAATATGAGAGCAGTTGTGTAACACAAAATGATGGGGTCCCTCACTGCAGAATGTGATAATGGGCCCCAGAGTCTCCCACATCTCACAGATATTCATTGGGCCTAGGCTGAATGGGAGGCCCCTGGAGGGATGGGGCCCTCAGAAGTGTTGTGGGCCCATCTGTGCTGCAGGGGCCTGTATTGCGCACAGGCACAAGGCGCGAAGCAAGGTAAGAGGCCGGAGAGAAGAGTGGTGAATAGCAGGGTATGTAGGGGACAGGTGGAAGCTTGAGAGGCAGAAACAGTGAATGGAGAGTAGAGGTGATAGAGATAAAACATGAAGGGGGAGATTTTCAAACCTTTAGTGCAGATTTTGCGTCATAAAAGTGACGTTAACTAGCGCACATTTTTTTTGCTGCTATTTTGTTTCCAGCTAAAACTTGTTTTGTGCTGGAAAGCACCCTCTAAGTAGTGCAAAGAAGCGCAAAGCACTGCTTTGCGTTACTTTGCGCCGAGGGGGTGGTACAAGGGCGTGCCCATGTAACCATCCATGCCCTTTGAAGCAAAACCATATTTACAAAAATTTGTGAACACGGTTTTGCGACAAAAGTTAACTCTTTTTCAAAGGAGGCGCTAACAAGAGAAATGCTTTCATTTCTCCATGCTTTTACGACTTTGCATGCGCACTACACTGCGCAGCACGTATGCGAAGTGGGAAAAGCGTAGTATCGTACCCAGCATAGTATTTTGCACAAGAAGGGTACCCTTCTGTACAAAACCTATGCAACACTCATGCACACAGAGCTGAAACGAGTGACTGTGCAAGGGAAAGGGGAGGAGAGAGCCATGTGTCTGAAGATATGGTGCTCTCCTGCTCCCTGGCTTTCGCGCAGTGCAGCGCAGCCGCACGGGGGGGGCGGGGGGGGGGGGGAGGCTGCGATGCGTCACATGACTTTTTTCGGAATATCCCCAAAAGAGTTGAGCATGGAGGGGCGAGGTGGACATGAGGGACGCAGAACCCGTGAACAAAGTAGAAGAGAAAGATGAAAGGCAGTGCTTGGATAGGCGAGGTAGATATAAGAGAAGCAGAACCATCAGGAAAACTTAAGTGTCATAGAGAGGGAATGGTGAGTGTTGGATATAAGAGGGCAAGGCAACCAAGAGCAGGTAAGAGGCTAGGGTAGAGAGGAAGGGGAGAGGTAACTTTCAGAAAGGTAGAACCAGTAAGAGAAGGCTAGAGACTGCAGAGAGATGAGAGGTGAAGAGCTCAGCAGGTAGGTAGGAGGTGGGTGTAATATAGGCAGGATTTGTGAGAAAGGTAAGAGACAGTAGTTAAGATAAAGTGAAGTGTAGAGCATGGAAGGGAGACATGGATTTATGAGACAAACAGTGAGACAAGGTAAGAGGTAAGGGGATCAAAGAGGAGAGGTGGATGCAAAGGGTACAGACCAGCAAAGAAATCTTAGGAGTCTGAAGGAAGAAATGAGAGCAGAATGGCAGTACATGGATTTGGTATGTAGATGTAAGAGAGGCAGAACAATCAAGAAAGCTTATACAGAGAAGAGAGAGGGAATGATGAGATGTGGATGTAGATGGCCAGAATCGGTGAAAAAGGTAAGAGGCAGGGGGGGAGATGAGGCATACAGCATGGAGGAGAAAGATGGATATAAGGACATAACGAGAAAGAGAAGCAACAAAGCTGGGGATAGCAGAGAGATTGATGTAAAAGGGGCAGAATCCATGAAATAAAGTTTGAGGAAGAGATGATAATATGAATGAATAATGAATGGAAATAGGTGGTGTAAGAGGCAAAATCTGTGAGAAAAGATTAGAGTGTTCAAGAGGATGAAAATCGAGAGAAGATGGAAATGGGGCGGAACCAGTGACAAAAGTTACAAGGCTGGGGGAGAGATGAGCAGTGAAGATAGCGTAGTAGAGTTTGATGGAAGAGTGGCAGAATCAGCAAGAGGAGAGAGGAAGGAAGTAAGGGGAGAGTTGTATGTAATGAAGTAGGAGCAGAAAGAAAAGATGAAAGGGAAGAAGTTAAAGGCATGGCTGGATTTAGGTTGGCATAACCAGCAAAGAAGATAAAGACTGGGTAGAGAGTTGGGATGTGAAGAGTAGGACGCGGAGAACTGTTTGTTGTAGCGCCAGAGCCCGAGCGCCTAAAGGATTGCCACGAAGAGGAAGGAGTGCTGACCAAGTAAAGCCTGCCTGCTGCCTGCAGTGTCCCCCTCCCGCCGCCGCAACCGAGCAAGAACCGCGGCCGCCGAGCGGAGGGGGACACCAAAACTACACCCCCCAGCAGGCCTTGCGGCACTAGACGCCCTCCCATTGCGCCAGGCGGCACATAAAGGTAGCGTCACCCCGGTAGAGCGGGTGACGCGGAGAACTGTTTGTTGTAGTGCCAGAGCCCGAGCGCCTAAAGGATTGCCACGAAGAGGAAGGAGTGCTGACCAAGTAAAGCCTGCCTGCTGCCTGCAGCGTCCCCCTCCCGCCGCCGCAACCGAGCAAGAACCGCGGCCGCCGAGCGGAGGGGGACACCAAAACTACACCCCCCAGCAGGCCTTGCGGCACTAGACGCCCTCCCATTGCGCCAGGCGACGCATAAAGGTAGCGTCACCCCGGCAGAGCGGGTGACGCGGAGAACTGTTTGTTGTAGCGCCAGAGCCCGAGCGCCTAAAGGATTGCCACGAAGAGGAAGGAGTGCTGACCAAGTAAAGCCTGCCTGCTGCCTGCAGCGTCCCCCTCCCGCTGCCGCAACCGAGCAAGAACCGCGGCCGCCGAGCGGAGGGGGACACCAAAACTACGCCCCCCAGCAGGCCTTGCGGCACTAGACGCCCTCCCATTGCGCCAGGCGGCGCATAAAGGTAGCGTCACCCCCGCGTCGCGGGAGCGCGCGGGAGTGCCCGGGGCGAAGCCCAGGCAAAGGGCGGGCCCTCTGTGGCTCTCAGGGGACCAAAGGAGACGGGACGGGCCACCTCCCTAACGCTGCACCACCCCCTGGATCAAGGTGACTGAGATCCTCCTTTGTTTTCCGGTTTTCCGCTTTATTAACCGTTTCAGTAGCTAATACATACATATACTGATTTAAATACGGATTATTCTTTTAAAATGACTAAAGTAAGAAAGACTCCTGTGGCCACAAGATCATCCACCAGAAACAAGACCATACCATCCACACCCTTGCCGACACTAACTGCTATAGACCTAATGTTAATAAAAACTATTGGAGTAGTTGCAGATGCTATCCAAAATACGGAGAGGCGTCTTTCATTAACCCCGGATTTATGCTTTCCCAACTTATCACAGCACACTACTGCAAACTCCACTGCAATCAATAACATCATGGACTCTTCATTCAATCAGGAGGAATCTCTCCTAATACAGTCTTTTGCAGGGTTGCCAAGTGGTCAAAAAAGCAGTAAGAAAACCGTTCAAATGTCATCTCCTATAATTGTAAACAGCCTAGAACAAAGCCCCTTACTTGTTTCCAATTTGGGGGGCATTGATTGTTCTCCTCAACCCGGAATATCCACTTCAAGCTTACAAGGGGGCACTTGTGTTGAAGGCTCACCAAATGTCAATGTAATATCTGTCGACAAAACACTATCCCCAAATAAGAGAAAGCGCCAACAAAAGAAACATGCAAAAACTAAATCTATAGTAAGGAAAATTTATAGACCATTAGGTCTCCACAAGCCATCGGCTAAGGATGTCTGGTTAAATTTCAGGTTGGCCAAAGCACCTAATGCCACACAAAATCTCACTTCTATACTTGCCACTAAGAATACAAGTACATTAAATGACATACAGGTAGATCACATTAAGACTTACTCAGTGCAATCAAGCCAGACTGAAAACTATAGTGTAGTGGACAACAAAATATCAACTGACCTGGAAGAACTGTTTAAATCTTTACTACAACCTTTGTGTGATAAAATCACCTGCATAGAGCAAACCTTGGCGAAATTTGAAAAACAACAAAGAAAGGACACCTCTAGTATTTTGAAGATCCTTTCCGTGCCTAAACTAAAGGAAAGCTCCACACCTCCTAAAAGTAATCTCAAACAAACAAAGATTCAGAGGACACAAACCAATTCTATTGCCCAAAGTAGTAGTTCTGTTTTGACACCTTTTTTACCTGTAAATACTTCAGTGCAAAACACTTTAACACCACCACAAGCCAATAATAACATAGATACAGCACAACCCCTGGATTCCTCACCCGAGAGCTACACTCCTGACACCGATGAGAGTGAATGGGCTGCGGAAGATATATCCTCTGAGCCACAAAGGCCAACAACCATACAAAACACTGCTTCTGATACACGTCCTAATCAAATACCCACAACAATAAAACTAAAAAAAACTACTCATATTCACCTCCCACCTGACTCTCATCGGTACACCATAATAATGATTGGGGTACCACAACTCGAGACAGGTAAAACAGAAAGCTATGGTGAACTGAAAAACAAAGTGAGCCATTGGCTAACTGCTCATAGACCAATTCCCCCATATGTCAGTGGTAAAATAACAAATGTCAGAAGAGTAGATTGGGTGGGAAATAGATTTAAATCCACCGAGGGTGATTGTGTTGTAGTTAATTTCAAGGATGGCCGTACGGCAAAGTTTATAACGGACTGGAAGGACAGTTCCATTAGCAGCCTGATCCGCACTATGGATCTGAGTTATTTTTACCCCCCAAATAACCATCCTCCAAAATCGGTGCATTCTTTCTCTACCGCTGAACATGTAAGAGCCCCAGACAACTTTCACCAACATTACAGTGGGATAACACCTAGAAATCAAGGCCACTATATCGCAAAGGAGCAGCGTCAGCAAAGAAGGAATACATCCTGGGAACCCAGAGAGGTTAGATACGAAGGTACTTATCCAGAGATCTGGGAGGTTGCCCAGGGGACGTATTATCATCAAGAACACCCCCAATTCATAGATCCAAAAATCTATTATAATGTACCCGTCACTAACAGGTTTGATGCTTTTTATAACCAAAGTGATCTGGAGGGGGTTGACTGACTACAGGCTGGTCCATCTATATTATTGCCAGGCGAATTCGCAGAATCTGATTTCACAGAACCTAACCATGAACAAGGAGTGGCATTCAAACAAGCCATAGTAGCCCCCCCTTTGATGTCAAAGCTAGACAACCCCAGTAAGCTATTGCCAGCCATGGTCAATCCACCCAATAACAATAAATTTCCTGTCTTGCCTGAGGCTCATAACCCCCCCTTGGCCAACCTAGAACCAGACCTGCCCAGCACTGTGAACTTGGGGGCGATGAACATAGATACAGCCAATCCAATGATAACTCCAGTTAATAGAAAAACTGTCATAGAAACAGTATCTGGTGACTGTAGTTTAAGCCTAGTTTCTTGGAACATAGCCGGCTTGGCCGATAAATTATGTGATCCCGCTTGGTTAATATCTATTAAAAAATACACAATTATATGCCTTCAAGAGACATGGATGGAGGATAAAAATGTCCACATTGAGGGCTTCCAAAGCTTTGTTATACCAGCAGCTGCATCAACCAGGGGCAGAGCAAAGGGGGGTTTGGCCATCTTCATCAATCTAGGTCTGTGTTGCAAAATAAGTAACTGTTATAATGCCAATCGGAACATTCAGATTCTTGAACTAAAGAGCGGCAGAAGTGTTTTGACCCTGATTAATTTTTACAATGCTAACGGTAATGGTGATTGTAATATTGTGTCCTTAACAGAGATATTGAGAGAAACTGCATGCATTGTGTCACGGAAGTTGTTGATTGCAGGTGATTTCAATGTACACCCATGTGGTAATCCAGGCCTCACCCCAATGGGTTCTTTGGGATGTAACAATATAGAAGGTTTCCATTTCGCCCATACCAGGGGAGGCAAGAACTTAAACGATCTAGTGAACGAAAACAATTTAATTGTAGCCATGTCTATGGTTCCTGAAACAAAGGTCTATGATGTTACAACTTTTAAAGGACCTGGTCAGGGATCTTTTATAGACTATATACTGGTTTCCCCAGATCTCGTAACTTGGGTCTCGAATTTCACCATTCTTTCGAGCGCTCATAGTGATCACAATCCCCTAACTATCAAACTGGGTGGGACTTTATTCAAACAACGCATGCCCCGCAATGATCGGGGAACGATGAGCTGTATAAATGGCAGACGTCGTATAAAATGGACAATGGTAAACCAAGAAAATTTTTACTCTAAAATAAATAAAGTTTGTGAGGAGGAATTGTTAACATGTACATCTTCATACTCACCTCCTGAGAACATCTTGTCTGGGTTTGAGGCGTTAGTTTTAAAAATTGGCCCTATGCTAACAGCACCAACAAAAGGACAATGTGATAATAACTCCAAATGGTTTGACCATAATTGTTCAAAGGCAAGCAGAGATTTGAAGAATGCTCTAAAAATCAAACCCAGAGACTATGATCAAATAAGAAATCTCCGATCGATACACAAGAAGGCATTAGTCGCTAGGAAAAAAGAAATTAAGGCCAACACTATAGAGTCTCTCCTTGACCCCTCAGTGTTGGGGAACAGCAGTAAGTTCTGGCAAATTATCAACAAACCTTTGTTTGATAATCCTAATGATACAGCCCTTGGTACTAACATCTCTGAGGAGGAGTGGGTGTCCCATTTTAGCACAATTTTTAAAAGTCATGAGCAACGGGAAGAAAATGTCTTTGTAACTCCATCCGATAATTTTTTGAGCTTTTCAGTTAACGAGATTGAAAGGGGTATCCAGGGACTAACTAGCAATAAGGCCCCGGGCCCGGATGGTTTACCCCCGGACCTCTTTAAGTCAAGTATTTCCTTCTGGGCTCCCGTCCTCACTGCTGTAGTAAATGCAGCAGTGATCTCGGGGTGCCCAAATGTGTGGGGGTTATCGACCATAGTCCCTGTTTTTAAAAAGGGCGACCATAGTAGCCCACTATGTTACAGGCCGATATCCCTAATAAATTCAGTAGCCAAAGTGATAGGAGGAATAATCCTGAACAGGTTATCTACATGGGCTAAAGAAAATAATATTTTATCATCCATACAATACGGATTCAGAACTGGCCATTCGACAATTACACAGTGTCTGAACCTGTATTTGATTTTAAGTAAGTATACCCTGGCCAAAGAAGGAACAGTCTATATGGCATTTATGGACTTATCGTCCGCCTTTGACTGCGTGGACAGAGGCACACTATGGGCTACCCTGATAAAAATGGGCGTAGAGAGGAATCTTGTTAACTTTTTGGCCGATCTGCATTCGGACACAAGAGCCAATGTCCGTTACACCCAAGACCTAAAAGTAACGGGCGAATTTAGAAGCAATCGGGGTTTACGACAGGGGTGCATCCTGGCTCCATTCCTCTTCAATTTGTATATCAACGAATTGGAGGAATTTCTTCTAAAAATTGAAGCAGGCTACCCCTTTGTAGAGCGCAAAGGGGTTCCTGTGCTGCTTTATGCAGATGATGCTGTACTCATTTCTAAAACAGCAAATGGCCTTCAGAAACTACTAAATTCCTTCTTTAAGTTCATAGAGTCCCGTGGATTAAGTATAAATAACTCTAAGTCCTACGTTATGAAAATAGGTCAGGGTATACGGAAAACTAATTCTTTTTGTATAAATGGGGAGAAAATCCCTACCACCAACACCTTTTCATACCTTGGAGTCCTCTTAGATCACAAATTATCCTGGGGTCCCGCAGTCATCAAAAAGAAGGGTGAGGCAACACGTGTAAATGCGGCCATTCTTGGCTTTGCGGAAAAAAACGGAAATTGTCCAATGGCCGCCCTGCTCAAATTATAACAGGCAAAAAGTGTTGCTGTCACCAGCTATGGAAGCGAGCTTTGGGGCTACTGTAAGATAAAGGACCTAGAGGTTACAGAAAATAATGTTTTGAAAAAGATACTGAGGCTACCAAGGGGCACAGGGAATTTCTCGATACATGAGGAGCTGGGTGTCCCCTATTTAAGTGACAGAATTGCATTGAACCCGGTACTGTGCTGGTTGAATTGTTGGCTTAATAAAGATATACCTCTCACCCAAGCTTTGTTAAAAGAAGCCTTAACACTTGATGGGAGGTTTCAAGTTCCGTGGCTGAAGTATATAATGGACTGTTTGACGGCAATTGGCCGGTCTGATTTGTTCTCTGCCCCCAATTTGATTACGAAACCCGATGTTATATTTGTAAAAAATGCTATGTTAATACTAAGATGTTCAGACAGGGAAGAGGTTGAGCTACAGAAGGACAGTGTTAGGAAACACTTACTACTCAAAACCTGTCCACAAATGGAACCCTACTTGTCATGGCATATGACTGGCTACGAACGTTTTTTGTTAACAAGGTTTCGCTTCGACCTATTTCATCTCTTACTGGCGGTCCCAAGCGGGGCTCATCGGGGGGAGAAGTTGCCAGCTTGCGGCTGCGACGGGAAGTCTCCGCAAGACTTGGCACACTTTTTATTTACTTGCCCTTATTACACTTTACCACGGAAATTATATCTTAAACCATGTCTTAAAAAATTGAATTTTACTCAAGTCAAACCCGCACTTTACTATCTTCAACTGCTGAATTGTGATGGCACTTTATTTGTCTGTAACTTTTTAAAATCAGCCATTACCTTTAGGAAAAGTATGGATGGATAATTATGCTGCTAATGCTCTAGGTACTTTTAATTTTTATAACGAATCTATTTATGTTTTTAATGTACTTTTAATAATGTTAATGCTCATGTTGCCCGCTGCTTTCTCTTTTTTACCTTTTACTGTGTATTGGACTTCTTACTTGTCAAAATGAATTATCCGGACCGTTTTTAATTGTTTGTCGATGATATGTACTTTTATGATTGTAATCTTTACAATCGAATAAAGTTATTTGAACTTGAACTTGAGTAGGACAGAGAAGAGAGATGTGGATTTAAGAGGGGATGAATCAGCAAGTGAATATCAGAGGCAAGGTGGAAAGATGAGAGGTAAAGAGTAGAGCATGGAGGTGTGAGGGTCAAGATGGATGCAAGAGTGGCAGAACCAAAGAGTAAAGGTAAAAGGCTTGGGCATTGGGGAAAGATAATATGTTAAAAGGAGAGCATGCAGAATGAGGTGGATGTAAGAGGGGCTGAACCAGCAAGAGAAGGAAGTAGGCTGAGCAAGAGGTGAGGTAAAAAGTAAAGCACAGAGGAGAGAGGTGAATGTATGTGGGCAGAACCAGCAAAAAAAGTAGGAGGCTGGAGGAGAGGTAAAATTGTCTTTGAACTAGCATGTGCTGCTAAGTACATTGAGCCTTCTGCCAAAGTTTTCAATTACCTGCCTCTTTATTTTCCAAGTGCCATCCATCCTCTTGTTGGTGCTTTCTGTTTACCGGAGCATTATCAGGTCGCTCACCCGAACCATCATGGATCCCTTTATGTTGATGTCCCTGCCTGCTAAAACCAAATGCCTTAACCTTCATTGGTGCAACTGGAGTATCAGGGAGCCACCTGAAGATCCACTGTATAGCTATGGGACAGTCTGTCTTAGAATTTTATTCATGCACTAATCTGGAAACATTGGTTTTGGAGAGATAGAGGCATAGCTTTTAAACCCCGTTTGACGTGTTGCATTTCCACATAATACAGCTTTAAAATATTTGCACTTATTTTATTAGGGCTATTATTTGTATTTGTAGCCATCTCAGTGATGTACACATTAGAGAGGTAGCTTCTTGCAAAGCTACTTCAACAGTGCCATAAAATGATTAGTCAGTGGACACTTCTTATGATCTCACTTGCTGTGATACTACATTTTATGCAAATTAGAGGGGCCTCACATGTTCCTATCCTGCCCGGGGCCCCACGAATCCTAGGACCGGCCCTGGATATCACCACCACCTTCACTATTGGTACCTACAGCCTTGGGCCGCCCACTGAGTGCTGATCACCTGACGTCACCTTCTTGTCCTCCGCCTTTGGTGTCTATATGACACCGAGTGCCGGACAGGCCTTTGATCCCACGGGCATTTCTCTGGTTGGCTGGAGTCCTTAAAGGCCGTTTTTCTAAAGCCCGGACCGCTCTTGGTACCTCTGTAACTTTCCCCAGGTCCCCGAGATCAATTCAAGGAGGCAAAGTGGAGACTGCAAGAGAGAGACGGAGTGGGAAGGTAGGGAGAAAGCGATCAGAGAAGGAGAATGAGAGAGAAGGATGGGTAGAGAGCGATTTTGCGAGGAGACGAAGGGCTGGTGTGAGCGTGTGTTGCCAGGGCTCCCTTTGCTTCCCCAGTCTGTCCCTTGTGAGAACGTTAGTTGCTCCACAGTCACGTCAGCCTCATCTTTGCCTCCTGTGCTGTCAGCGGTTCCACGACCTTACTCCTTGTTGGTGACACCAGAGCAGGACAGCTCGGCATGCACTGGACAGCCAGGACACGGCATCACGGGACAGCCGGGACACGGCAGCACGGGACAGACGGGACACGGCAGCACGGGACAGCCGGGACACGGCATCACGGGACAGCCGGGACACGGCAGCACGGGACAGACGGGACATGGCAGCACGGGACAGCCGGGACACGGCAGCACGGGACAGCCGGGACACGGCATGCACTGGACAGCCAGGACACGGCAGCACGGGACAGCCGGGACACGGCAGCCATAGACAGCCAGAACACGGCAGCACGGGACAGCCGGGACACGGCAGCACGGGACAGCCGGGACACGGCAGCAAGGGACAGCCAGGACACGGCAGCACGGGACAGCCGGGACACGGCAGCACGGGGTGCTCTGGAAGTCCTGTCTCGCTCGCACCATCAGAAACCTTCACTCAGGTTCACAGCACAACCGCCAGTCCAGCGCCTCGATACCCAAGAGGCGGTGGACAGCGGCCCTGACCTGCACTCGGCGCTAGCCTATAGTTCAGAACAGCTAACATGTTATATCAACCAGGAGACGAAGGTGTTTGAAGAACCCACCCCTGCCGTTCTGGGGCCGCTCAGCCGGGGCAACGACCCACAGCCCACACCACTCGTAAGACTCCGGAACATGTTATGCCCTTAAGTGCTAATGCAAAAGATCCACCTCGTTTACTCCCAGAACCAGCTATCGGGTATGATTGTGTGCCTAATTTATGCGTTGTTTCTAGTAATGTGGAGAAACGTGCAGGCGGTATTAAAAAATGTCATTTTGTGGACGTTATTACCACAGTTTTTAACTGTTGCGCGCCCTGTGACCGCCACCTAGGAACTAGTGGTGACATGGACAACACGCTCCTATGGAATAAGTGTTCCACCCTCGTCATTCATAGGTTTTACACTGATGTAGTAAATCCAGGATTTAAATCACTGTTGTAGGGTCATTAGGAACCGTGACCTATCGGATACATGTCAACTTGAAGAAAAATGTCAGTGTGAGGAGGGGCGGGTGCCTCGTGCCGGGCAAGACCTACGAGGCACCTTTGAACCCCTCCTCCTCCCCAAAAACATAAAAGCATGTTCTGAGGCTGCTGCCGACGTCCTGGGGTGTTTTCACACCCCTTGATGGATTTCGGCAGTTAAGAGCTGGAAAACCACTACTTACAGGTTTTCCGCTCGTTTTCTCTGCCACCGTGTTATATCGGCTCCTGACCGGGTGATGGCAGCCGATATCGTGTGTCACACTGTGGCGCTGTGTGAGTTGGCAGGTATGCCAGCACCAGGCGCAAAAGCTATCCGGCCTAACCCTGATTTGCCATTAATACGTGTTATCAATTAAATTGCTAACTGCACTCGTGCGTCTCATAGTGTGTCTAATTCTGCGCTCGTTGGTATCTATCCCCTTTTAACGCTTGTTTGTTTGCACAGGCATTTACCACATATAGAACCTGGGAAGTTTGGCAAACACAGGGTGGGTGCACTTAGCTCTCACCTCCTAATCGACTCAGGTGTTAGAACAATTGGGTTTGTTAGTAAATTGTGTTTGCACCGATTTTAACACGAACACTCGTTTAATCCTCGTTAGAATAGTCCTTGATTGTATTCCCTCCCAGACAGACCTCACGGTAAAATGAATGCAAACAGTGCAGCAGAGGGCGCTGTGTAACCACACACACTGAAGATCCGCAAGTCCCTGGATCTGTCTTCGGAATGTGTTTCAAAGCCAGGAAACAACCCTGGGGCTGGGAGCTCCGATGGGGACGGTGAACACTGGGCGCTTTCGTTTTCCAAGAGCTACAATTCTTAGTTTTAATTACAAACCGTGTGAATAACCTTACTCTACATGAAGCAAGTGCCAGGCTTCGCAGAGCGTCTTGCTCGTTTAGGAAGGCAGAGTGTGGGGCTGCCATTGTGGTATATTTAAGTTATTTGTTTGCTTTGACCAAGGCCGGCTTTAGCGCTGGTGGCTCCCGGTGCGCCAACTGTGCCCCCCCCCCCCCAATTACCTTCTTCACGGATTCCCAAATTCTTAATTTGTAAAAAAAAAAAAAAAATAGAAAGAAATCGCCAGGGTCCTCGTCAGGAGGCCACTCTAGCTTGCACCTAGCCATCACAGTCCTACAAGTGTTACAATTCAGACTATTCTAGGCCCCCATATCCATAAGAATGGCTTGGATGGAAGATATTAGTGATTTTTATTGTATGGCAGTTTAATAAACAACTGTTGTCGTGCTCGTCTCTAAATTAGACAAACAGCACCAACATGAGGCACACCGTCATAAGTGCCAGTGTTAACAATTAAGGGCTGGCAGAAACCACCGGCTCAAATTCAGCAGTGATTCTCCCATTACCACTCTCTCACATGCATTTATTTTGTTTGTATTATGCTACTCATACCACTGTAGTGTGTCGCTGCACTTCATATCACACACAAATCAGAGACAATGAATCGTATGTGTGTAAATCAGTCTGTACGAAATGTTACACAAGACATGAGGATTACAAGGTGTAGGAGTCACATGTCAGCCATACTAGTAGTCAGATGAGGCAGTGGAATGGATCTTGCTAGAGGGGATTGGTGGTAACAAACAGGGACTACTTAAGGTCGTAGTCCTGGTGGGCCCTACCTGCAACCACCTGCTCAAATTAAGCATTGGCTATGGGTAATTGGTGTGCTCTGTGTGAAGGGTACTGATGACTCTGGTATTTGTTTACACAGTTGTGTACTTTCTGTTTTGTTTTGAAAGTGTGGAAACCCCTAATGAAAAGTTTTATTTCATAAAAAAACTATTCATTGGCCTAGGGCTGAATGGGCCCGCTCGCTGCAGGGGCCTCGTTGCGCCCGTCTGGCTGCGGCGCCATCATGCGAGTTCATTGATAAAGGCCGAAGCCCACCATCCATTACTGCAGAGGTCTTCAAACTTTTTGATGCCGAGACCCCCTTGTAAAACCTTTTTAGGCATAAGGACCCCCTTCCGACAAAAGTTTCTAGAAACTGGTACTCCTCATCATCAACTTTTGACAACCATAAATGCGCCTGTTAGACCTCATCACATCCATCCATCATTCATCCACCCACCCACACTTTCATACATCCATCCATCCACCCTTTCATCCTTCCATCCATCCATCCTTCATCCATACATCCATCCTTTACCCATCCACCCTTCCACCCATGATTCGTCCACCCACCTTTTCACACATCCATCCATCATTCATCCATGCAACCTTTTATCCATTCATACATCCATCCACCCTTTCATCCTCCCATCCATACATCCATCCTTCATCCATCCACCCTTTCATTCTCCCATCCATACATCCATCCTTCATCCATCCACCCTTTCATCCATCCATCCAACCACCCTTTCATCCATCCATACACCCATCATTCATCCCCCCACCTTTTCACACATCCATCCATGCATCATTCATCCATGCAACCTTTTATCCATCCATACATCCATCCACCCTTTCATCCATCCTTCATCCGTCCACCCTTTCATCCTTCCATCCATACATCTATCCTTCACCAATCTATCCTTCATCCATCCACCCTTTCATCCTTCCATCCATACATCCATCATTCATCCATCCACCCTTTCATCCATCATTCATCCACCTATCTTTTTACACATCCATCCATCCATCATCCATCTATCCACCCTTTCATCCATCCATCCACCCTTTCATCCATCCACTCATCATTCATCCACCCACCTTTTCACACATCCATCCATCCTTCAGCCTTACATCCATCCATCCACCCATCATTCATCCACCCACATTTTCTGTGCCTCTCTCATGGGGGGGGGGGGGGATCAGTATCGCTCTGCATCGTCTTCCTTCTTCTTTCCCGCTCATGGGAGGGCATCTCTGTGTCTCCCTGCTGGGGGCGGGGGACGTGTCACGGAACCCACAGCTCCAGGCGCGCAACATCCATTGAACTCAGAGGGCTACACTACAGCCTGCTCCCCCAGCTCCCCCACCCAGCTTGTGTATGTGAGCCCGGATGAAACAGCTTCAGGGACACACACGCAGCCACACCCGAGTACTTGACAGGTCTTTAAAAGACCTTTTACTTGTTAATGAGGCGTTGATGTTTTTCAAACCTCTGTGTGAATTAGGCCTCTGCCTTGAGCACCCTCGATCAGCCCAATGCCAGGAACTGCACTCTGCAGAATCTGCGACCCCCTTCCCAGGACTCCACGACCCCCCTGGGGGTCGCGCCCCACAGATTGAAGACCTCTGCATTACTGGAACTGTTGCAGGTGTAAGCGCTAGAGTACAGGAGTGAAGACGCACTCTAGCGCCGCCCCCCGTACCCTAGTGGTGAGCAAGAGACACCACATGCCAAGTGTCAGGGACAGTCAAGAACCTTAGTGGCTAGGAAAAGAGGAGAGAAAGAAGGGGAAAAGGACAGAGTGTATCCTGCACTACAGGAGGAAAAGCGTCAAGGCTATCAGAGAACTTTATGAACCGCTGAGTATGAAAGGAAAGGAGATAAAAGTCAGTGAATGCACACACTCAAAATAACTGATAAGCCTGACCAAGAGAACGAGAAAAATATAGGAAATAATAAGTGTGGTATAACCCGGACTCTAACCAACACCAATCCCCACACTGCTAAACATGCAAAGAGCATCACGGATGACAGAGAAGGAAACCCAGCTGAGCCCGGAGGAGGGGTTGCCCTCCCTAGATCAACCTGGAGCAACCAAGTCTCTTGGCGACCCCCAGCATATCTGGTAGGGTTCAGCTCTGCCACCATTCAGCAAACAGCCCTGTCAGACATGATTGGGTGACTGAACAAATACTTCCATGCCACGCCACTCGCGAGACTGACGGCGCCTTGAAGTATAGCTGTTGCTCTACTTCACTAACATAGTCTACATACTGTTCGAAAATCTTCCCAACATGGCAGGAGATAACTCTAATTGCACGGTGATCATCTTAAATGCCCACGTCGACCCTCAACTAAACCCTGGCCATGACAAATTGAAGTTGCAACAAGCATCACAAAGGGAACTGGAGTGAATTGATTGCATCCATGCATGCATATGTGAATTAGCCAGCACCTGCACAAGCGACAACCCAATAAAGGAAGTCAAACACAGATCATTCAGGTGTGAAGGCGCTCTGTTCTAGGGTGAAAGATCCTGGTAGCACTGAATATGAAACTGGACGCCTCACTTATATTAGCCAGAGCCCATGAACTTTAAATCAAAAGGTCAAAACAGATTGAAATCGCCCTCGCTACGGTCACATTCAAGCCAGACTGTGACCTACTACCATGAGTGGAGGAAGAAACAATTGAAGCCATATACCACAGAAACCCCGATCGGTTGCCATGAGCATCTCAAGAACGACCACAAACCAATGTGGTAACCGCTGCATGGAGACCCACCCGTAAGAAAAGTGGTTAGCACAAGGAAAAGCCTGCTTAAGATGTGGGAAGATGTACAATTTTCACATGTCTGCAGGAGAAGTGGAAAAGAAAGATAACCACCAGGTGGATGCAATCGCTGCTTCACATCTCATTAATAACAGAATCCCAAGGCGAATCAGACACTGCCTCAACATCTTGTAGTGATTCTAAGGGCGATACCCCCATTTAATAATCTGACAACCCAAGGGAAAAGACCCCAACTGGTGTGTAAGGTACAAGGACTTCATATTACCACATTCATTGAGTGTGGCTCATCGGTCACTGTAATGGACTACTACCAACAATTCAAGCTGCTCAAACTCTGACCAAAGCAATGCACCGCCAGGACAAGGTTCTATGCATATAGTGGACACCTGGCAATCCCTCTTGCTTTAAATTGTTACAGACAGACCCAGCACCATGGCAGAGTTGCACAAACTAAATTCTATGTAACCAAGGAAGGCTTCAAAATGCTCATTAGCTGCAACATAGAGACAGAAACACTGGTTCCTGTGGGCTAATACAATAATAGTGGTAATTATATGCACAATCGCAGTAAAAAAGGGTTAAGTCGATATCCAAAGGAGAAGAAACCACATACCACTCAATGTTTGGACAATGGAATAGGGAAAATTAAACAAATAAATAATTCCTATTCTGTTATCTGTCGAGTTCCCCGTCTGCCCGCCCCGGCCCACCACACTTACCTGCTCGGACCGCTGCTGATTTCAATCCAAACAAGGGGCACAGAACTGGTGGTCGATGCGAGCATGGTGAGGCTTGGGCTGTCCTGCTGCAAGCATGGTTGAAAGGCTCATTGGTGCTCTTTGCCCTGCTTTCTTTGCGAGCTGAGGTGGCAGAGTGGGCTAAAGAACGGTGATGGATCAAACCCAGATCTTTTGACTGGGTGTGAGTGTTTGATTGGTTCAGTCGCTCCGTCCATCACCACCCCCTTTTGTACCGCTTTTTGCCGCCATAAGTGGCAGGGTATGCTCAGACGTGAGTCCCTTGCTCACTTTGCCACTGGATTCAAGCAAGCCGGGCTGAAGACGGCTGGAATGCCAGAAACCGGTCCTCGGAAGCTTGTTTCCGGTCCAGGGAAGGCATGGCTTGGCAGTTCGGGCTGGACTGTTCCCATGAGGCACAGGGTCAGACTGATTTGCATATAGCCATGTCTGAACTGGGGTGGCAGAGTGGGCTAAAGAACGGTGATGGATCAAACCTAGATCTTTTGACTGGGTGTGAGTGTTTGATTGGTTCAGACGCTCCGTCCATCACCACCCCCTTTTGTACCTTCTTTGCGAGCAGGGCATTTACCAACACAGAAGCTCAATATGCCTAAATTGAAAGGATACCCTGGCACTCAATCTGAAGCCTAGAAAGAGTGTTCATTAGGTGAGGAATCTGTGGTAGGGTTTTTGCATTCACCGAAAATATTGTTACTGAAGGTAAGCAACTCTCGTCAGCAGTGGAAGGAAGAAGTGAAACCAATAAGAAATCATTATGAAACCTACTTGCTGCAAGGGCAGGACAAACACAAGGCTATGGAGGAAATCAATGGCATCAGGAGCCAGGGAATTGAAAGAGACAAGAAAGCCATCCTGTCTTCAGCAAGGGGTGGTCTCAAAGCCCACTATAATTCTCTGGTGAAGTACTGGTTACAGTGCGGAATGCAAGAGAGAGCTAGAGCTGTCTTTAGCGAGTCTCCAATGAAAATGAGGATTATGTTGATATTGTATTTGTAGAGCACAACTAATGCCCGGAGGCATCTAGGCACTGCCCATGCTGAGAAAGTAAAAACCCTGCAAAGGAGACAAAGTAAGCACCAACTCTGGTCTCCTTGTCCACAAGGTACCCTTAAAAGGTACTGCAATGCTCGGTCTAAAAGATATGGAAATCAGACTTTGCTGTCATGGGTAGACTACAAAAGTAGCCACCATATGGTACCTATATCTTCCTTTTTAGCAGAAACACTTTATGAGTAGTAAATATAGACATGCCACTGAGAACAACCATAGGTTCCCCACGTCAGCACCAGAATTAATGTACTCTTTTATACAGTGTATTTTCGTATGAAACATATAGCCTGTCTTCTTCGTCTTGCATCCATCTGAATCTGTGTGCTTTTGAGGATGTGTTCCCAAGACACAGCTCTTCAGATTTAGCCGTTTGTGTATGTGGCCATGTTAGTGTGCCCCTGTGTCTTTTTAGGTCTGGGCTAGAGACCGCTTTAGCTTCGTCCCCAAGGCTCTTAAAATGAATGCTTGAAAACAATACACACTAATACAGAAAGGAGTATTGGGTCAACCCCCTTCAACCATAGCTTGCTTCTGGTGTCATTCACGTTTTGACTCGGCCCACGGGTAGCACATTCAGTGTGTGGTACTGGGTCAGCCTATTCAGCCATTGCTCTGCTTAAATATCATTTTGAATCTGCCCGTTCGGCGCTTGAAGTGCCAGTCATCTTTAATGAGGGCTTTTACCCACATTACTTCTGTCTGTGCCTGAGGAAGTGCCAGCAGTGACGGCAGTGAATTAGCCCCCTAGGGGGCTGTTAAGGGAGGCTAATGGGGAGGCTAAGAGAACCAACACTATTTCCAAGCACACACGGTGACTGACCAGTGAAACAAAATGAAAATAAATCTGCATCGTCTCTATTATCGACGAGCTTTCATCTGTCACTCTCGTATACACTTATAGGGGTGTGCTACCAAAAAAAAAAGAAAAACAATGTGACAGATCCTCATTAACAACATATTACGCTTATAAGTCATACTTATTTTTGTATTTGAGTTTGGCGTAAGTTTTCCCCACTTGACATGACATGTCGTGATGGCATAACACTACACTCTTTGTTGTTGATGGGCATATCGCTTCATCCTTCGGCTTTTGATAAAAATGGAACAGCCCCGGGAAATCCTCTATTCTGGACAACCATTGCCTAAGAGATTCCCCTCCAGGATGCTGCTGCTCCTTGGGAGCCTGCTGATGAGATAAGCAAGACTAACAAGAAAGCCCTGCTGACGTCCAAGGTAACCCTCTTGTAACTTTTTGTATCTACAAAACATGTGTAATAAATATTAAACCTTTTTCAGCGACACTTTGCAATAACGGTTTCATTTAACCCAATATTATAATAGATAAAACAAAGAAATACAATTCAAAAGATTAGCATACACACTTTACAAAAAGTGTTTTTTTTAAATGAGTCTGAATCAACCTTAATACTTGTTTTTATTTGAGAATAGAAATAGCTCAACATAGATTACTATATTTCATGGCTTAGTAAATGTTGTGTTGTGATGCAAAATATTAGTGTTAAAATATGGCTGCACTTTCAAAGAGCCCCAACATTTAGATTACTAGGTTTCTGTAGTAGTGGATCTCTGTGTATAGTCATAATCTAGTGAATAGTCCCGCCCATGTGCCTGGATCCCGGAGCAATCAACAATAATCAATTAAGTTGTCAAAACATGCAGAACTGCACAGACACTTAAGAGAGAATTTAAAGACAGATAATGCACCCTATATCCACAGGCTACACTGTCCAGTACTTCAACTAGAAATTCCACCAAACTTCACAAACAGCACAGCCTGTCCAGATTTTCTACAGAGAAAAACCTTGCCTTTAACAGCAAAACCCTCTGGAATGATAGAGAGGAAAAAGTGGACAGACAAGCCCCATAGGCTGCCATTATGTGGCTCAGAACAGGATACTGTGCCTTTCAAGAGAACTTTCCAGAAGTCTCACAGTATCCCAGAATGCACTGCAGGTCCCTTTTACTTTGAGTTCTTTTTTTCCGGCTCCTGCAAGCAGGCCCCTGGAGCATTGAGCTCTCCCTTTTCAAGGGTTTAATTGGTGATTTTTCACTTTTTTCAAGTTGTTTGTGTGCTTGTCTTGAAGTACTTTAGTGTTTCTTCCTTGTGTTTGTATTGGTGCACTCTTTATTTGTCAATATGCCTGCATTGTTTGACAAATGCCCAGAGTGCTCGAGGAAGAAGGCCAAGTCGGACCCATCATCTGCCTTCCCTCATCTCATGTCCCAGAGGAGTGTGACATCTGCCAGGGCTTCTCTAGCAGAACCCTGAGAGATAGGATAAAGATCAGGCTCCAAGGCCTGGAAGACAGAAGACTGAAGGCACAAGGTGGGTCTGGAAGGGCTTCCTCTGTCCAGGCTGAGGCCTCTGGGGGGGCTCCCCAGGGGCCGGAAGACCAGCAAACGTCCCCATTCTCCGTCGGCGTTGATTGCACCGACTACGGCGTCGAGAGGGATGACTACAGTCTGTTCCTTGTCTCCCCAGGGCTCTGGGTTGAAGCGGCGTCGACGCTCGGCGTCGAGGGAACTGAATAGATCGCCGTCGAGATCACCGGTGACGATTTCGGCGGCGTCGGCGTCGTCGTCGAGTAATCGACGTCGAGAGGTGGCCCGGCGTAGGCGCTCGCCGGCGAGGCGACACCGCCGTTCGCCGTCGGCGAAGAGAAGGAGGTCGTCGTTGAAGGGCTCCTCGACGTCGAGAAGGAGTTCGGCGTCGAGGAGACGCTCGCCGTCAAGGCGAAGGTCGCCATTGAGGCGAAGGTTGCCGTCGGAGCGAAGGTCGCCGTCGAGGCGAAGGTCGCCGTCGAGGCGAAGGCGTTCGCCGTCAAGGAAAAAGGCGTTCGCCGTCGAGGAGGAGACGCACGCCGTCGAGGGGCCGACGCTCGCCGTCGGGTCGACGTTCTTCGACGCCAAAGAGGCGCAGAAGGAGTTCTGGCGCCAGGAGTCAGTCTAGCAGGCGGCAGGTGCCGATAGGGGATTCTCCAACGCCCCAGCCTAGAAAAGAAGGCAGATCACCGGGCTCGGTGTACTCTGAAGTGTATACGCCTTCTAGGCCGAAGTCGGTTACGCCCCCTCCTCCATTGCCCAGGGGACCACCTCCGCGGGCTCCCACCCCGCCTCCACTTCCACCTCATCCTCAACCTCAGCTTCTGGCTGACAGGCCTCCTCCGGTTCCTCCGAGGACAGCTTCACTGCCTCGATATCCGACGCCCCCTAAGGGGACCCCTCGGCCGAGGGCCCCTGCCGGGCCAAAGTCGCCCACTCCTGTGAGGCCGAAGCCAAGGAGGTTGCGATCTCGCTCCGGTCGGAGGGGGAGATCGCGGAGTCATCACAGGTCCTCAACGAGATCAAGAGGCCGTCACAGGAGGCGAAGATCACGGTCCCGCACGGACTCTTCCGGGATCAGAACCTACTCACCGACTTTGTCGGAATCCCCGGGGACGAGAGTATCTCCGGTGGACGACATCAGCACATTCCAGGATGTTCTCCTGAGGGGTGCAGCTAAGTTGGCTATCACGGTGACGGTGCCTACTCCCACGACATCCGTGATTTTCGAGACCCTGCATAAAAAACACCTGTCTCAACCTTTACTGCCTCTAGTGCCAGGACTGGTAGAGCCCGCAGAGGAGTTGTTTCTCACCCCTGCGGTGACGAAGACCGCTCCCTCCCGGCTCCTTAAGAAGTACAGGGCCCCGGATTCTGACCCGGCCTTTCTTCGGATGGATCCTACTCCGGACTCTGTTATAGTGATGGCGGCTAAGAAGCAACATGCCACCTCCCCGTCTTCTACTGTACCTCCTGATAAGGAGAGCCGATGGATCGACTCGGCAGGCAGAAAGGTCTGTGGGACGGCCTCTACTGCGATTAAGGCGGGCAGTGCTGCGGCTTTGCTAGGGCGATACGATCGTGCCCTATGGGAGTCCCTCCAGCAATTCGCGGAGTTCCTTCCCCGAGAAAAGAAAGAGGACTTTCAAGAGATCCTGAAGGAGGGGATGCTGGTGTCGAACCAGCTCATCAGCGCGGCTGCGGATACGTCTCTTCTGGCGGCACATGGGTACTGTCATGGTGTCAACCAGCGACGCCACGCTTGGCTTCGACTTACATCGCTCAAGCCGGAAGCTCAGCAGCGGGTGGCCAATCTGCCTTCCTCGGGGAAGACCCTGTTTGGCAAGCATGCGGATGACGAAATGGCCCGCATGAAGGCGGAGGCCGAGACCCTAACGGCGGTCGGGTTGGAGAAGCCCAAGGAGAAGAAGACCTACCCCCCATTCCAGAGACCGTTTGGGGCGCAGGGCAGAGGGCGTGGACAGACTTCGGGACAGCAGCAACAACAGCAGCAGCAGTTCCGGAAGCCCTTCCAGAAGCGCCAGAAGGGTAGAGGCAGCCAGCAGTCCGCAGCAGCGAACAAAGGCCCAGCTGGGTCTCGACCCTGAGCGGTTACTTCCCCTACATCCGTTACCCACTCCGATGGGGGGAAGCGTTCAATTTTTTCTGGCAGAGTGGAGAAAAATTACTCAGGACAAGTGGGTGCTGAATATTGTTTGCAATGGATACAGTCTTCGGTTCACCAGCCCGCCTCCCATCAATTCCACCGGTCAGCTCGCAGTTTCAACTGCACAAGCTCCAGGCGGAGGCCGATATCCTGTTAAGGAAAAGAGCGATAGAAGACGTACCTCTGTCTCAAAGAGGAAGAGGTCTGTACTCCCGGTTCTTTCTGGTTCGCAAGAAGGACAAGAACGAGTTCAGGCCCATTCTGGATTTGCGACAAGCAAACAAGTGGATTCGCAGAGAGAAGTTTTGCATGCTGTCATTGCATCAGATTTATCCTCAGCTGCAGCAGGGAGACTGGCTATGTGCTATAGACCTACAGGATGCGTACTTCCATGTGCCCATTGCACACAAACACAGGAAGTTCCTGCGATTCCAAGTCAGCGCCAATCATTATCAGTACACAGTACTGCCATTCGGGCTGAAGTCTGCGCCCAGAACATTCTCGAAGTGCATGGCAGTGGTAGCTGCACACCTAAGGAAGAACATGGTGTTTGTCTACCCGTACCTGGATGATTGGTTGATCAAGGCCTCCTCCTTGTCGGAAGCTCAAGCGCACTTCCAGAAGACGTGCGTTCTCTTGAACAAGCTGGGGTTGCACATCAACATGTCCAAGTCTGTCCCGACTCCGATCCAGTGCATACAGTACTTGGGAGCCTCCATCAATACGCTGTCAGCAAGCTTGTCTCCTTCGGAGGAGAGACGATTATCACTCCTTCGGAAGGCTCAGGCTCTTATGACCGCTCCATCTACAACAGTGAGGACGGTGTCTTCTCTACTGGGGTCGATGGCCTCTTGTATCTTCCTCACACCACACGCACGGCTGCACATGAGACCATTCCAGGAGTGCTTGATCAGTGGGATCAGAGGAAAGGATATTGGGACGACAAGATACGACTGTCTCTGCATGCTCTTCAGTCTCTGAAGTGGTGGTGTTCAGCGGAGAATCTCCTCAGAGGGGTTCCCTTCCACAAGGACATTCCCACACAGACTATCGTGACGGATGCGTCCCTCTACGGCTGAGGTGCACACTCCGGAGACTTACAGATACAAGGAACGTGGTCCCCGATGGAGTTCACGTATCACATCAATTTCCTGGAACTCAGAGCTGTTCACTTGGCACTGAAGGCCTTTCATCCGTCCTTCCAGACCAACTCTCTGCTTGTACAGACGGACAATACGACCACGATGTATTACCTCAACAAGCAGGGGGGCTCGAGATTGCGCACTCTGTCGCAAGAGGCGCAGGCGATCTGGCACTGGCTTCTAGCCAGAGGACTGACGATAACGGCTACCCATCTGCCAGGTGTGCAGAATGGTCAGGCCGACGCACTGAGCCGACTGATTCAGGAAAACCACGAATGGGTCATAAACGACGAAGTACTAGGAGAAGTCTTCGCAAGGTGGGGGACTCCAGACGTAGATCTGTTCGCCACCGCTGAAAACAGCAAATGCCGAGACTTCGCCTCCAGGTACTTCCAGCAGGGGATGCTGTGGAATGCGTTATGGATCAACTGGTCGAACAGCTTTCTTTACGCTTTTCCACCCATTCCCCTGATTCCGGCGGTGCTCACCAAGCTGTCCCAGTCCAGGGCGCGGATGATCCTGATTGCCCCGGAATGGCCCAGGCAGTGGTGGTTCACAGACCTGCTTCACCGGTCTCTCCTTCCTCACATACGGCTCCCGTGCAGGCCGGACCTTCTCACGAAGTTCGGGGGGCAGATGGTGCACCCCAACCTCTTGTCTTTGAGTTTGGCGGCATGGCTCCTGAGATAGTGCAATATGGCCATTTGAATCTACCAGAAGATTGTATGGACATACTGAAGGAGGCTAAGCGACCTTCCACTAGGACTTCCTATGCTTATAAGTGGAAGAGATTTTGCATCTGGTGCAAGTCCAAGAACTATGACCCGACGACGTGTAAGGAAGATGTTATTCTTCCGTATCTTCTATATTTGGGGCAGTCTGGCCTTAATGTCCATTCCATTAAGGTTCATCTCGCTGCGCTGACTGCCTACAGGAAATGCCCTTCACAGACTTCCTTCTTCCAGATCCCTGTGATCAAAGATTTTTTGGAAGGCTTGAAGAAAGTGTTCCCTCCTGTCCGGCTTTCTTCGCCTTCATGGGAATTGAACGTGGTGCTGTCCAGATTGATGAAGGAGCCTTTTGAACCTATTCATAAGGGCCGGACTGGGAACTGAAAGCAGCCCTGGCAAATTTTGCCAGACCAGCCCCCGTCACACGCTTAACGAGCGAGCCCGACCTCCACTAGGGGGGTTTGGAAAATTTTGGAAAACGACAGACCAAAATGGTGAATTTTACAGCACATTTTTCATTACATATTCAAATTGTATCAACTTTCAAAGCACAGTAAATAGTAGATGATGACCCTAAAGAACATCAGGTTACCCACCCAGTCATATGTACCCATAGGCATTCTTTCAGAGAGCACCAAAAATAGACACAAGTAGTGAATCAGAGAGAACAAAGTAAAAGTGAGACCAGCCCCCACATGGTGTGTAGCGAGAAAGCGCAGTGAGCAACCACTGCTAGGGGGAGTTTTTCCATGCTTTGATGTGCTTGACAGGGTTTTTGGGAATGTCCAAGAGGCTGTAAGGGACATGCTGACGGTAAATGGCTCTTCAGATAGAAAGCTGGACATCAGCACAACAGCAGTACCGAAAGTTCTGAGGTTTCTCCAGGACACAGCAGTCTGGTGAGCAACTCCCACACAAATGGATCGCTCCTTTCAGGGTAGCGCTGGAGCTAAAGGATGCTATTATCAGTCGAAGCAGTATCTCCAGTCTCTGACATCTTCCCCGAGGTCTTCTATGGCAAAATCTCTTTGATTTCCCCCTTTACGCCATCAGTGGCATTAACTGCTTTCCTGATGGAAATAACTTCTGACATAGGATCGGTGAATTGCAGGCTATCTCAACCCATCCACCTTCCCACCTTTCACAGTATTCGGCGCAGATAAACTGGTGCTTTTTGCCTCTCCTGCATTGCTGTCCAAAGTTGTGTCAGACTTTCATAGTGGCCAGCCCATCAGTTTCCCATACTTTATCCCTTCTTCTCTACCCCACTTACAAGGAAGAGCGACTGCATGGACTTCATTCCACGTGTGCAGTGTCTTATTACATCTATTGGACATTACAAACAAGAGTGGATGGTCAGATCTTTGTGGGCTTCTCGAGAGGGCATCAAATGCTCGATTTCACGTTGGGATTCCCTTTGGATTAGGATTTTCTATGCTATAGCCTAGACAGTCCCTCCAACTTTCATTCATGCCCCCCTCCACAAGAGCCAGGGCAGCATCTACTGCCCTCTCCATGGATGTCACAGTATCACCCCATTACTGGGTAGCCACATGGTCATCTTTACATATTTGTGTGAGCATTATTGCCTCATTACCCAGTCTCGTAGTGACATATACTTTCCCAAGGATGTGTTGCATCATGTTCCTACTTAATGGGCACCACTCAATGGCACCTTCCAACGGGTATTTCTGTGGGACTCATTCATAAGGTGAGGAATCTGTGGGGAAAAGAATCCATCAACTTTCTTGTTGGTGTATGCTTTTTCGCACAGATTCTTCACCTTGTGAATGTCAGGTTGCCTTCAAAAACTATTTTTCTAGAGGCTACTTTTTGTTCCCACATATTCCTCACTGTTATCCTCCCACCGATAGTTAATAATATTATCCTAGTGTATGCAATGCTTGCCTGCTGTTATTGTTCATGTTATTTATGCTCTCTTGGTTCCTCTCTGTGCATGCCCGAATGGGGAACGATAAACTGAAGATAGTCAAACAGATTCTGCTGTTGCTGAATAGCCCTGAAGTGAACAGTGGTTTTTGTGAAGCCCAGGCAGGATAGCAACATTTTAATTCATTTTGGGCTAGATGTAGGTAATTGTATTTTACCACTTCTTAAATACCGAATTTTACCGATTCGGTATTTAAGAAGTGGTAAAATAGAAGGGGGGGTATGTAGGTGTTTCAGAATCGGTAAATACCGAATCGTTAAGATTCGGTATTTACCGATTCTGTAAATACCGATTCGGTAATGCCCATTGATTCCTATGGGCCTTGAAGCCCATAGGAATCAATGGGCAATACCGAATCGGTATTTACCGATTCGGTAAATACCGATTTCAGCAAGGGTGCAGGGGGTGTCACTTTGACACCCTCTAGCACCCCAAAGACGGGCATGTGTGCCATGTGGCACACAGACATGCCCTAAGGGCATGTCTGTCTGTCACATGGCTAGGTGTGCATGCACACATGTGCATGCACACCTGTATTCAGGATTTTACCACCCAATTGGATTGGGTGGTAAAATACCGAATATGTAAGGCTTTAGGGACTCTGAAGAGTCCCACCTACATCTGGCCGTTACCGAATCGGTAAAAATACCGATTCGGTATTTTACAGAATCAGTAAATTTACCGATTCAGTAAATTTACCGAATCTGTAAAATGATGCCCCTACATCCCAAATACCCATTTACCGGTCGGTAACGGCCGAAATCGGAAGGTTACCGGTCGGTAAATGGCCTCCTACATCTGGCCCTAAGTGCCTTGCGTGCTCATCAGAATGGATCTGTTCGCAAAATGGAAACTTTCTGAAGTGAGATATATATTTTAATGAATACAAATGTCCCCATTCTGATGAAGCAACAGAAGTAGACAGGGCTAATCTGAGCCCCATGTTCTTTCTGTTCCTGGCACTGTCTTTGTGATCTCAGAGGCCAGTGGTCGCAAGGACTCCGAAGAGGGCAAACCAGGAGAACAGCTGCTCCCCAGGGCGACCCTTAACGGACGTCCATGCTGAACTGCTAGTAAAATGAACGTGCACCTCGGTAAATCTCTTGAGAGTTGCTAGGCGGGCCATATTAACACCTGCCACTGCAGCGTCACTTACTTAGTCCTATGTCACTCCAGCTTTCTCTCTAATATTTCTTCACTTTTTCTTTCTGCTTGCCATAAATTGAGGCAGAGATGAAAAATCGAAGGGTAATTCCCAGAAACTTAAACGTCTGCAGTTAATTTGAAAAATGTAAAAACATGCAGAGTGCCAAAAATCTGCTGGGATCCAAGCAATCCATGTTTTCTATTAAAAATGTCCTTCCATGGAGCTGAAGTCAGTGGGCAGCGCCATTTCTATGGGTTCTTTCGTAGTTCTTTGCATTGCCTAATTTGTACTGGTGGTGGGCACCGGTTCACATTTGGGGGGGGGGCCATATTAAGTATTTTATTATGACTGACCCCGGGAAAGCGATCGAAAAGCAGCAAAGGTAGAAAGAAGGATTTAAAGGACGGTAGGAAAACGGTGACATAGGAGGAAGCCTTGAAGGAAACTTTGTGAGAGGAAGACAGGAAGACGGGTGGAGGGTGGTGGGAGAGAGAGGATGGAGATGGTTTTAATACAAGAATTGGGCAGCGTTGGAATGTGGCAGCGGCCGCACCTGACCAGGCTCATAAATTAAACTAACTTTGTGCACCTGCACTTATTTGTTTCTTTAACTAATTAAGCTCTGAGGCCAAGCAGTTCCAAATTCCATTCTTGGCATCTTTAGGGGGAGCCAGTGTTAATGAGATAAGACTCAGAGGCGGCACCACACGGAAAGAAAGAAACAGATCGACTGCAATAAAATTAATCGGGCGTGAGATGCTAGATTATATAAGTGTCAATCTAAATGATCTAATACATGCAAACGTGATACTCCTTGCAACCTGCAAGATTCCCTATGAAATCGAATCACCAGTCCCGTGATACAAGTGTGAGAAAGAATATTGACACTGTTGGGAGACACGACCAGGTACATTTAACACGACGTGACGCAATTGAGGCTTGCAAAGATATTGTTGTACCTGAGAAGCCCCTTTAAGACCGCAGGCCTGACTCCACAGCAGCTACCACCACCTGACCACCATGAAGACAATCATTAATTGATTTGGAGCCGGAGCGGAAAAAACGTACTTACCTCCTGCTGTTGGTGGCACTGCAGTCTGGCAGACACAGGGGGGCTACGGCTACTCGGCTAGCCAGTAGAATACTTAAATTATGGCCGCTCAGGTCAAGAAGTGCGCACCTCTACTCGTCTCGTCACTCACTCGTGATGCAGGCACGCGCAGTTTTAATTGTGCGCATGCGGGAATTACATCATCAGCCACCCTAGAGAGGCTCGCAGACTCAGCGGAGGAGGAGACAGTGCCTAATTCTGCGCTCTGCGCACAGGCACCTCCTCCTGAAACGTTTGTTTTTGGTTGCACTCACACACCGGTCAATCAGGCTTGCTGGCGCTGCTGTTTCCCTGCAGCTAGAGCGGAGTGGACTCAGTCGGAGATATTCAGGCCTGGTAGTATTTGGCTGGGAGGCCGATTTTCGGTCCGACCGTCACTCACTTCAGAGAGAAGTCACCAGTGTTGTGTCGTGTGTGTCTGTCTGAGACTCAGATTTCCAAGTTCAAAGGACTTGGAAGTCTGAGAGTCTCAGACACGCCACCTGGTGACTTCTCTCTGAAGTAGTGACGGTCGGACTGAAAATCGGCCTCCCAGCCACGAAACCGGCCCCCTGTACGAAAACCGGCCCCCACCCCATCCAGCCGACCGGGGGATTGCCCGGTGCCCGAAAGCACCAGTCTGGCCCTGCTTCTTTGCAGCACCTGTCCTGGAAGGCGGCGTTCCTCGTGGCCATTACATCGGCCCGCAGGGTGAGTGAAATTCAGGCGGTGTGTTGCCAAGAACCTTATACTATATTTCATGCTGCTAAGGTTGTTATGCCTACTCACCCTAAATTTCTTCCAAAGGTTATATCTGATTTCCATGTTAACCAGACCATAACTTTACCTACGTTTTTTCAGAATCCTTCATCTCCAGCAGAAAGGTCCCTGCATTCCCAGGATGTTAGGAGGGTGTTGAAATTTTATCTGGATAAAACCAAGGATATTCGTAGGTCAGACCAATTGTTTATCAATTATGGATCAGTCAGGACCGGTCTTGCGACATCGAAACAATCCATCTCGAGGTGGATTGTGTCCTGTATACAATTGTGTTACCAAAAGGCTTATAAGACCTTAGGGGGTAAACCTAAGGCTCATTCCACCAGGGGCAAAGCTGCCACGACTGCTTTGCTACGTAATGTTCCAATTGCAGAAATCTGCAAGGCGGCCACTTGGAAGTCGGTCCATACCTTTGCTAAGCATTACTGTCTGGACACTGATGCCAGGGCAGACGCTCAGGTTGGGCAGGCTTCGCTGCGAAATCTGTTCGCACAGTAGTGGTGTTATTTCTCTTTTCTCCACTGCCGCTTTGGTGTGGGGATGGGCTTGCCATTCTATTCACTAGATTATGACTATACACAGAGATCCCCTACTACAGAAGGAGTAGTTTCTGTACTGTAACTCCAGTTCTGTAGTAGGGGTATCTCTGTTATAGTCATAAGCGCCCGCCCTCCTCCCCGGTGGAGAGAGATATTCATGTAAGAAATGCTACAGGTCTGGCGTGTTACGCCTTCAAAAAGAACTGAAAGTAAACGGGACCTGCAGTGCATTCTGGGATACTGTGAGACTTCTGGAAAGTTCTCTTAAAGGCACAATATCCTGTTCTGAGCCACATAATGGCAGCCTATGGGGCTTGTCTGTCCACTTCTTCCTCTCTATCATTCCAGTGGGTTTTGCTGTTAAAGGCAAGGTTTTTCTCTGTAGAAAAATCTGGACAGGCTGTGCTGTTTGTGGAGTTTGGTGGAATTTCTAGTTGAAGTACTGGACAGTTTAGCCTGTGGATATAGGCTGCATTATCTGTCTTTAAATTCTCTCTTAAGTGTCTGTGCAGTTCTGCATGTGTTGACAACTTAAGAGATTATTTTTGATTGCTCCGGGGTCCACGCACATGGGCGGGACTATTCACTTGATTATGACTATAACAGAGATACCCCTACTACAGAACTGGAGTTGCAGGACAGAAACTACTCCTTCATGGCTTAGTGAATGTTGTTTTGAGATGCAAAATATCAGTGTTAAAATACGGCAGTGCTTTCAAAGAGCCCCTAAGTTGCAGTAAAAGTTAAGCATTTTATATTCCCTTTACTGTTCTTAGATCTCACCTAGGCAACGTGTGCGCTGTGTCTTCGAGACATGGTAAGTCTAGGATCTGCATGGCTTGGCAGTTTGGGCTTGACTGTTCCCACAAGGAACTGGGTCAAGACTAATTTGCATATGGCTGGGTCCAAACTGATGGGGGGTGTGGTGAGCAAAAGAAGGATGGATTTAACCCAGATCCTTGTGACTGGGGGGGAATGTTTGCATTGTCCAGCATTCCGTCCATCAATTGTTTCTTTTGCATGTATCTAGGATCTGTGCTCGAAAAATGCCCATCTTTTTCATTTGCTCCTGTTAATGTCCTTTAGAAATGCTGGCTTTTTATTAGTGAATACACTTAGTAGTCTCCTTTTGTAATTGTGTATCCTCCCAAGAGGACTGGTCCGCTTAAATGTGTTCTTACTGTTCAGATTATTTATACTTAGAGAGAACTCTTTTTTTAGTTGGCCTGCCTCTTTGCTCGTTAACTGTTCTGCTTACTTTTGCAATGAAACTTTGGTTGCATCGTTTGCTTGTTGTCGCTTTATCTCCCAGTGCCTCCCCCTCACACAACACTCCTTCGGTTGCTTCATGTCCCTAAATCTCCCCATGCCTCCCTCTCACCCTTCCCACAACACTGCTTGCAGCCCCCACCCCTCGGAGGCCACTGCTGTTTTGCTAGTTTTTTTGTTTACTTTATGCATAATTTAACATCCCTTTACCGTCTACTTCCACCCCCCTGCACAACACTGATTGCCCGCCCCCGCAATATCTCTGCATTGATTTCTTATGTTATTTTACACTAAACGCTTTTATGTATATAGTGCACCTAGCCATGGGCTCGGGAACATTAAACAATCAGTCCATTATAACAGGATGTTGAGCCGACAGCAGATTCGAACAAGGATCCCCAGCTCACCAGTCAACAGCTCTCAGTGCTGCGCTATATCCTTTGCCTAGCCATGTTGCTGAGTACAGCACCAAATGGTGACAAAAGTGTGGTCCCAAAGGACACCTAGTGACAGTCTGTGGTACTGCACCCTCACAAAACTGCTTGTTTTTTTGCAGTTGTAGCAGGAACCCGACCGGAAGGCTTTGTAGCGCTTTATGTAAGCACCAGTTCTCCAGTTCCAAAGTGGCAGCTTGCTGCGCTAACATTTTCCAACTAGGACATTTGTATTATAATCAGCGCAACTGCACTGTGCACTAATATGAAGTGGTCTTTTATTTTACTTTGCAATAAGACGTGCATGCACAGTTGGGAGCGCTTACTTGTCTACACTCACTAACGGAGGCACCGCTTTCCTGTTGTTATTTTTTGTGCAGTTATAGTTCAAACTTGACCGGAAGATTTTGGAGCACTTTACGTGAGCACCAGTTCTCCAGTTTCATAGTGGCAGCTCACTGCGCTAACATTTTCCAATGAGGACATCTAACAAGCTGCGCTAACATTTTCCAATGAGGACATCTAACATCATTATGTTTGCTCCTCGCTGACTTACTGTACACCTTGACTTCAACAAATCGCTCTTGCCCTTTCTTTCCTCTCCCTTCCTTGAATTGTTCCCCTGCGAAATGGATCCAAAAAAGAAAGACCTAAATGAGCTGCAAATGTGATCTTTTTCTGACATTTTTCTACTCAAAAATACAACCTTGGAACAACGGAGAGTAAAAAAAAAAAGGTAAAAAATACGAAGAGTGGCCAGATTGGTTTTATTCTCAACCAAATACATTAGCGCCACTTTACATAGTTTGCCAGTGATACACTACTTTTGTTTTCTCATCTTTCTTTGATCAACAATGTTTTACCTGGGTAGGAAAATACACTATTCCTGGAAGTACTGCAATACCTTGTTGATGTGTATAGTGTACTCACACTACGTCAGGACGGTGCCAGGAATCAAGTTACAGGCAGACTTATCAAGGTCCCACCTGGACATCATGTTGCCTGATATTAATGGAAGTAGACAGTAGAGGATTATTGTCTACACTGTCCGTGACAGGGAAATTTCGGAAAGGTTTTTACATGCAGTTTGATGTTGTATTACGGAGTCTCTTCACAGGGATTTGTTATTGTCCTTGAGCCTTGATAAAGTCGGGGGAAACGAAACACGTGTCGGCCGCAGTGTTTTGAACTTCTATACCTTTGACTGTCGTGAAGTAAAAGAACAAAAACTTCAGTGGATTCGATTGATTTATTACTAACAACCGATTTACTCAATAAGAGTTGGACTCTCAAAATACCAGGACCAGTGTTTGTTTGTCTCTTTGCTTTGTACAGTGGAAAATGTTTGTTTGCCCCTCTGCTTGGTTTTGTTGTGATTAGACCAAAAAGCAATCGCATGGATTTATCTGCCTCACCACGGTGTAGGGACATCTTCTAAATATGATGAAACCCATCCTCTCACCATCACTCTTCTCACACTGCCTACCTCCTTACAATGTTCACTTCTGCTCTGCCACTGGCAGCTGACCCCACCCCCTCTCTCTCTTTCTTCCTCTTATTCCCTCCTTCTGTCTCTGTCTCGCTCCTTCTGACTTGCTAAAAAACATGCCTTTAACAAACAGCTCTTACCCTATCTTACTTTTAATTGTTCCCCTGTGTAATGGATCCAAAAAAGAAAGAATCACTTTGGCTGCAAATGTTGTTTTTTTCTGACATTTAGCTATTCCAAGAAGCAGCCTCGGGAAGGAGAGAAAAAAAAGGTTCAAAATACAAAAAAAAAACTAATTAAAGCAATACAGAGTGGTAACAAATTGGCCACATTTGGTTTTATTCACAACCACGCGCACCTTAGCGCCACTGTACAGAGTTTGCCAGTGAAGCCCTACTTTCATTTTATCCTCTTTCTTTGAACAACATTGTTTTACCCGGGTGGGGAAGTGTACCAATCCCAAAGTTACTGCAATACCTGGTTGATGCATAAACTGTAAAATGCTTAATGTGATTCTTAGCAGCGGTTTTCCTTATTTCAGTTTATAAAATATGTACCGAGGGCTGGTTGTGGTCTTTTTAAACCATACTATTTACGTTTTGTAAGGATATAAGAAATGGACATTGAAACCGGTCATTTCCGGCCCTGTGGTCCTGTTCTTAACTTTTCAGACAAAACACTCAATGATTTCTGAATAATAAGTGTAGCAACTAAATGCATGGCACAACTGAAAAATCTTTATATAAAAAAGCACTAGCAAAATGGTCACATAAATTTGAAATTTTAGCTTTTAATTCCGATGACCATATTTTAGGTGGTTACTTGTTTTTTTGTTTTTTTTCTTTTGGTGGCGCTCTCCTGCAATAAAATGTATGAATGAATTTAGCAATTACTCCAGCTTGTCATGGCCAGACCTATTGTCTTTAGTAATGCTCTTTCCTTTCCTTTCAGCAATCCATGGGAATAACTGTGTTTTCTTGCTCTCGCTACCTTCCACTATATGCTGCTTCTCCCTTCCCATTAGTGTTTGCCCACAAAATCTACCCCCACCCTGCAGTCTCAGTATTGCTTCCCATCTCGGCTGTTGCTTCCACCACTGTTTCTCGTCTCACTCAACTTTCACCCAGCCCCTCCCTCGGGCTCTTTGTTGGCACTGAATTGCTGCCCCATCCTTCTCTGCTCCCCCGCATTTCCCTGACTCGTTTTTAGGTCTCCCCTACCCAGCGCTCATGCGCTGCATAGGAGACCTTTAGTGATCGATTCTGTTTTGGCCCCAAATGGCAACGCGTGCAAGTGTGGCGATTCCCTTGCGGGAGCGAGCCTTGAAACCATATGGTTCCTGCTCGCTCCCTAAGGGAAACAGGCGCAGGCCCCCTCCTCTCTCCCCTCCCCCTGCTGCCAGCGCGAGGCGCGCGCGCTTGTCTTTTTTGGATCAATTTCACAGGGAAGCAACTAAATGAAAGAAGGAAGGATGTTGTAAATAAGCCCCCATATTTACAGATAAGACAGTTGTGGCACAGCAAAACCGTGCTCTGCCCAGGATCACTCAGGCGACGCCAGGATTCAAACTCTGATCATTCTTTCTAGTAGACCGCAAATGTGTGTATGCCAGGTACCTGCGCATAAGTCAAGAAATGTCTTAAAGATTACAAAACGCAGGCTGAAATCCCTTCTGAGAACAACCCGAGTACGGACACCATGCTGACAGCTTTGGAAGTGAATGTGTTGTAAATGTGTCAAAATAGAAATAGATACCAAACGTCCCATATTGTTGACAACTTTAGCTAATGCCATCTTCTTAGCCAACAGCGCATTGTACCTTGGAACTTGTAGTTTCGCATTAATGTTTGTACGTAAAATCTTAATGTTTACAGAGGTTCAAAGTAATGCGTTGTGTGCGTGTTCATGGATACCAGCAATGAACGTGTGACGCCTTCAACTTGTTTTCTGTGAAAGCGCACGCACATATAAGCAAACTTGAAATCAAACACCGCGCACACTTGCCCGCGCGCTACAACCTTCATCTTTGCACACAGGTATCCGAGAGAGCCCTATTTGGCCAGGGTCTCGTGGCAGATGGGGGGGCAAATGTAAAGCTTGTATTTTTTGGGCATTAATGATCAACATGAAATAAAGGATACAGCCCTCCAACCTAATTAGCGTATCTCTTTCGACTTCTAAGAGGACATGATTACACACACAAACACTTCTTCACACGCATGCACACCCTCGTATACACACAAACCACAAGCTTGCACAAGATAGGAACCGCAAGAGACAATTAACTGTGCACACTTCTAAATACCTATTCTTCACTGCACACACCTCCATATATATATATATATAGACCCATTAATGCAAACACAGTTCTAAAGGCTGCACATCTCTGAACATACACCTGCCCTCACATCCATATACATCCCTTGCACACAAGCACATACGCTGATCCACACCTGCCAGTCACACAAGCTCACACCTGTTAGTGAGATACATATACCACGGCGGCCGCCATAAATAAAGGGTGGAGGGGCGGGTGGGTTAATGCGGGATGCGCCGTGCAGTGTGGGTGGGGTGGGAAATACAATATTTATTTTTGGGCATTAATGATAAAGCTGAAATAAAGGATACGGCCCGCCAACCTAGTTTGCATATTTCTTTCGACTTTTAAGACGACATACTTACACACACAAACACACCTTCACATGCATGCACACCCTCGCATACACACAAACCACAAGCTTGCACTGGATAGGAACTGCCAGAGACGTATAACTGCCCACACTTCTAAATACCTATTCATCATTGCACACACTCCATATATATAGACCCATTAATGCAAACACAGTTCTAAAGGCTGCCCATCTCTAAACACACACCTGCACTTACACCCATAAACATCCCTTGCACACAAGCACATACGCTGATCCACACCTGCCAGTCACACAAGCTCACACCTGTTAGTGAGATACATAAACACCACTCTGAATGTATTCGGTTTTAGAGAAAAACCATTACTCATGTGGTGGCTCAGCGAGTCAAGCGATTGCTACTTAATTTTGGTGCACCTGGAAGGTCACGAGTACAAACCAGGCTTTAACAACCAATACTTCCGAGGGTGATACATTTAGTACTGTTACACTAAGGACCCCAACACCACCTGTTTTGTACAGAGATGAGAAAAGGCAAAACTGTGGTATTAAGCATTTTAGTAAACAAGCGTTGGCATAGCCAATATGTCTCGCCTTTGGGACCTTGTAAGTGTTTAGTTTTCCATTACAATATCCTTAGTGCAACAACATCAAGTGTTGCATGGCTCAACACTTATAAGGTCCCAAAGGTGAGACCTATTGGCTATGCCAATGCTTTTCTATTTTTTAGGTCGAGCCTGGGCAGCGGATGCGCTGCTCTGCGAGCCATGCTGAATAAGAGTATACACTTCAAGCCTCGCCCACTCTGCCCATATTTGTCATTGGCTTGTGTCATTCTCCTTCGTAAATGCTGTCTTTGATTTGTTAATAAGCTTGTTAGTCCCTCCTTTGTACCTCCTTGTCTTCATTCGTAACCTCTCATGAGGACTGGCCCTTTTACTTGGTTGTTACACTGTACGTCTGTAAGCACTATTTTCTTTAATTAGCTTCTCCTACTGCAGGCACGCATGCTTACCTGCAACGGAGCCGCTTTACTTGCACCACTTCCGGGACTCTACTTGTTAGCAATGGCGCCAGCGTGATCTTTTCAAAATGCGTGGCTCGCCCGAACTGTACCTTTGCTGCAACATTTTAATTTATGAAACAGTTTTTTTGTTTTTTTTTATTTTCTCTTGTCTCTACTTTTGCCGGAACCGTGGTTTCCGTTTTCCCGGCTTCCTCGCTGCGTGTCACTGGGCATCTCCCGGGCGTTGCACCCTACAATCGGCAAAATCTGAAAGTGATATCACACGGGCTCTTCCTACGGTGCTGCTTTCGGTTGTGAACATCACGTGTGTTTAGTATAAGACAGAGACATCTGCCCCTTAGCGCCATCACCTAAACCGCTTCCCCTACATAGTCCTGGTCTCGGAGGTTCAAATATGAATCCTGTTTCTGGTGCTTCAGTGTTTCTCTGCTGGACTCTGAAAGTGGTAATGCTACTGAACGTGAGCAAAACACACACAGCGATGGCTGTCTGTCATGAAAGATTGCCAAAAGGATGCTTATGCCAGCCCCGATTTGCACCTCTGCGTTTTGTATTCAATCTTTTAGTTTCACTTTTAGCAACGCGCACAAGCTTAAAATTTGACAGCCAGACCTAGAAAACTTGCCTATTTCGCGATGAAGTTTAACATTTTAGAGTTAGGGGAAGTAAAAACTGGCCAGATCCGTTAACTGCAGGGCTGCCCCGAGTTTGTACAAAAAGATCCATGGGCATACTAAGGTGCGCCATGAGCGCTGTCTGCAACCACCTTCCACTTCGCATCCTCCCGTGGCAGAGCGCCGCGAAACAGCTAATCGTGGCCAGAGGCGCTTTACAAAAAGTGAAATAGATTAAAATGTACTTTTTCGTTTGGCAGATTTCCCCAAAAGTTAAAATTGACAATGCTTTGCAACTGTATACCCACCCTTCAGTTTAAAAACAAATACACTTTGCACATATGCTGAGGAAATCTTTTCTGCATACACTTACTTTCAATTAAAATAAGCATATCGTTTGTCCTTTTTGCTCAAGTCAACAATACTTCAAGGTAAATGCATTATTTAAGCATGCCGACTGATTCTCTGTCAGTCTGCATGCTTAAATAATGCACTTACCCTGTTTTGAGTCAGTTATATTGCGTCTTCGAAGTCGCAAGTTTGAAGAAACTTCAGTTCAGGAATTTCCTTTCCAGTTTGCAACTCTACTCATGATTTGCACTCTCACTCTCCACAGCTTCACCTGGAATTTTGGTATTTTTCTGCTGCACAAATCCGTATTTCCTTTAATTGGCCGCTGTCTGGTTTACATTATGTCCTTCCAGTATCCTGCGGCTCGCCGGCTAGGTCAAAGTGTTAGCCATGTTTTAATTGATAGCAAATATTGGTGTGTATTCAAAACAACAACTTGTGGCTTTTTATGGGATACAAACTATTATTTAATATATTTATTACATGGTGGTAATGCTCGCGTGTCACTGTGGCCTGTTAAATAACAAAGATGCAACGTGTGTACTACTTTTTAGAGATTCACAAAAAGGTATGTGCCCCTAAATCTGTGAGTATTGTAGATTTTTGAGCGTATGTCTACCCTCAAAATGACAGATGTTCACGCGAGCAGGCATTCACCATTTTACAATTAGGGTGAAGGTGCAAATGTGCCTTGTAGTTTTTTAAAAAACATCTCTCCATCTAGAATGTAGTTTTCCATGTAGAAAAATAGCAAAATAGCTTCTCCTTCATCCCCATACAATGCCAAGATTTAGGGGTGTATGGTGTTTTTACATCTAATTTCTTTACTTTTGAAGCAATCATGCCACCTACGCTTTAGCTTAAGATGTTTACAGCTAAAGCGCGGGTGCTGCCGTTGTAACCAAAGTAAATAAAGAGAAAACAACGATATGCAGCCAATTTGGCAGTCGATTCATTTGCAATTCAATAGCGCTTGCATTACTGAAAGTTTGAGCTGTTGGCATTGTGTTAATATTAGCAACGCCAATATCTTAAACTTTCAGTAATGCGAGACCTATTGCATTGAAAATGATTGTTATTTTTAGGAGGGCCCAGGTGCTATAGTTTGCTACCACGTCCCTCCTTTTTCTTAATGCATTTGTGCATACCTTATATACTGCTTAATATAACATAAACCTGCTTAGGCTGGCTATTTCTTTTCATTTCGCTGATACTGTACAGCATCAGCAGCAACCATGGTTTTATTTTTTTTGGCAAAGCCTGTTCAACATCAGCCAAAAGCATTGGCTAACACCTTACAAAGTCGAGACATTTGGCCTTGGCAATGCTTGTTGTCGACTTTGTTTATACCTCCAATATATTGAGATCTGATGGTCCTACTTAATTTGTGGGTATGTACACAGAAGGCGCGTCTCCCTCTACAAAATTGTGGGATAAATAGTGCACGATCAACAAGATGATAGCTTAAGTTTATCAGCTGCTCCATGAAAATGGGTTCCTGTTATTTGTTTTAGATGGGTGTTTTTTGCACATTTTACAGTTTTTATTCTTCTTGCAGTATATACAAGTATTTTGCTTGAAAAAACCTTTTGGGCATCATTGCCACTTGTTATTTCAAATGCAGAAGGCTGCCACAATTTATTCTGCAGTGTCGTGTTAGTACCACTGAAAGCAAACTGCTTCTTCCGAGGACAGTTTTGTAGTATTGCATGTGTCTTGATTTACTGTCTGGCTAAGATGAAGCAGATGACAGCATGGGAAGATTAATGCTGTGTTTAGAGGCATTTGTTAGCTCTGGTAAGAAAGCTACAGAATCCTCAATCAAATATGTGGGGGCTGCAGAGGTGCTCCTTTTAACACGGAAGCAAGAGATAATTAAGGTGATTAATAATGGTTCCTCCTCATGCACAATTGCATATTTATAGATAGCTTTGTAGCAGGACACTTTCTGGATGTAACAAGATACTAGTTTACTATTTTATAAGTCAATGAGATAGTATACTCCACACAGCGATCCCATTGCTAATATGCATTGCAGCAATCATGATATATACATACATACATACATACATATATATATATGTGTGTGTGTGTGTGTGTGTGTTCACTGAAAATACCAAGGTTAAAGTAACATTATAGTTAGGTGAATTGTTCTGGAAAAATGTAACATTTTAAACTCTCAAAACCACAGAAATTCACCAGTTACAGTAATTTCAAGTAACTACAACTCGTGCCCTAAGGTAACTATAACTTGCGCCCCCGCCATGCACAGTTTTCTCATAAATAATTACATTGCAAATGTTGCAGTGAAAATATCAATGATATCATATGTCATTAGTGATGTAATATGTGGGGCAAATAGCAGTGCATGGTGAGGCCCCCCTCCACTTTACTTAAGTTACTGTCCCCGGGGATGGTGTCCTAGGCCTCTGTGAGACTCGGGGAGGGGTGCCGGGCAGCCCCTCCTTCCCTTTATTAAAGTTATCATGCCCGGGTGATGGGGTTCCAGGGGATGTCATGAAGGTTTGGGGAGGGGAGGGTGCATGCCTTTACCCTAAAAAAAATACCCCCTAGATTTGGCTCACCGGTCTTTTAACAGAAACTGACAGGAGCTCACATTTTAAATAACAAAATTAACAAAGATTTACGGATGCTCTGCAAATTTGTAGCAAAATTAAAAAAGAAAACATTTTTAGCCCCAAGCCTAGAGGGCCACGGTAACCCTACCCTGCCCCTTTGTGTTTTTTTTGTTTGTATTGTTGACTTTTTTAGGGCTCTGGAATGAGTCCAAAGTCCTAAGATGGCTGCCACCACTTCCAGGTTAAAGTGGTGGTAGCCAGTCGCATATCAGCTTGAGATCTGTCAGGAAATACAAAGTTATTGAGCATTAATTGCTCAAAAATGACTCGGCAGATTTACACCAAAATACAAAGCGTACACTTTCTGGACCAAGCTTTAACTTCTGTCTAATTTAGTGTAAATCCATTCAGCTGGTTAGGCTGTAGCTGTGTCTAATTTTCCAATGGGAAAAGGAATGGGTAAAACAGGTTTTGGGTCCCCCCTTTTTTCTCGGCCCTCGCTTGATGGAGCACCCTGAAACCTTCCATGCACAAACTAGGCAAAAAGAGCACTTTTTTTTGTGGAAAGTTTCATGGAGATTCGTCAAATGGTGCCCTAGCTACAAACAAAAACGGCATTTCCTATGGACAGGCTGACCTAACTATAACTCCCCAGTGGCCTGCCCCCTCTATCTTTGTCACTTCACCCCCCGCCCCTTTCGTATCCGGTGCACAACGACATACAGGCAATATTTATCAAGAAACAAAATTCTGCTTCTTTCACAGAACACATGACAGCACCCCAATCAGGGTTGCTTTGTGGAAAGAACAATATATATATATATATTATTGTCACACATAAAATGATATTATATTAGTCATTCACTTGAAAAAACAAAGGTTAACGTGATGTTATAGTTTGGTGGATTTGACATTGACAACATTAACGTTTCGAGGTAAAAAAAACACACACACACAGAAATTCATCAGTTATAGTTAGCACCACTATCCTACCTTGAACTTGCGCCCCTCTATCTACTGCTTACGACCTCACATGACATCACTCATGACATGTTCATCACTGATGACATCATCCAATTTGTGTGCTAGTATGTTTTATACTTTGCATTGTGGCGGGTAACTACCATATTACTTTTCGCTCTAATTTTCTACAGCCGGTGTCCAGCTAATCGTTATGCACTGTAGGCAGGACCACTGGAATTATGTGATTGTGCAGCTGTGGCGTTTTTCGCATTATTATGAATTTGCCAAACTTGTCGCACAATCAATCATCTGCTACGTAATTGGCAGATTTTATAAAAAAATAATGTTGTTTCTAGCTCAAATGGTTAAAAAGTTATTCAAAATGCAATAACACGTTTTGTAATTGAACAAGTTATAAATCTTTGTATTGAAAACAAACTCTGTGTGCAGGTGACAGTTGACCTGTGTTCATTATGTTCCACACACGTTTTTTACCAGTGCCAATAATGTTCCCATCAGGGCAAAGATTCTATGTATTACAAACTAAGTAATGTACACAGCCTTAAGTTATTTGACAGAATCGTCTCAGGATGATAATTTCTACTTAACATAAAAGACTGTGTGCTTCTACTAACCTATGTACAAGTATACAGTATGAAGACTGCAAGTAGGATGATCTGAAGCATCTTCAGACCCTGATTATTTTTGGTTAATAGTCACTGTTTGCACAAGTTTTGGCTAGAGTTTATACAGTTCTTAGTATATACCTTTAGATACTCTATAGTAGATTTATCATGAGAGTCTCACTGTCAGCAAACAGTGTGGTACAGAGTAAACTCTCTTCATACAGTAAACCATGTTAACAGTACACGCTTTTCAACTCATATCCATTTAATTTCTTAAAGTAGGTTTAGTGATTGTCAGGGGTTTGATACAGGTAAAGACGGTTGGTAGTAGGGCGTTAGTTTTCTTCAGGGCTTGAGTATCCAGAGAAACTTGGTTGAACCTGAACAGTTGTGTACAGATTGAACACTGTGTACAGGATAGGTTACCCTTTCATCTGTGGTTAATGGTCAACCTGAACTCGGCTACCTATAAAGTGTATGGTATAGGGTTAATGTTGCAAATAAAACAAGCTTTCTTTACCTATAGTAGTAGAGACACTTCATATTTTTTTAAGCTATTTTGCATCTACTTGTATAGCTCTAATGGTATACCCATTGTAAGACCTGGCATTTCCAGGTGGTTTATCTCCAGACTTTTTTGCTTTTTGGCATCCTGTTCTGGACCCTGTTTTTGTTGGTTTTATGACTCTGGCCACATAACCACTGCTGATCAGTGCTAAAGTGCATATGCTTTCCCTGTCAATTGTATTTATGGATTGGTGATTCAATGATTGGCATATTTGATTTACTGGTAAGTCCCTAGTACAGTGCACTGTGTGTGCCCAGGGCCTGAAAATCAAATGCTGCTAGTGGTCCTGCAGCACTGATTATGCCACCCACATGAACAGCCTGTAAATGTAACTCAGATTGCTACTGCAGTGTCTGTGTTCAGTTTGGTAGTGCCATGTCGACCTGGCAAGTGCACCCACTGGTCAGGCCATAACCTTCCCTTTTCTTACACCTCTAAGGTAGGCCCAAGGTAGCACCATGGACAGTGTGCGGTGTATGTGAAAGGTAGGAAATGTACTGAGGTGTGTGACATGTCCTGATAGGGAAATACAGTGTATTTAGTTTTTGACTTTTGAAAGGCTATCTTTCCCATAGGATAGAATGGAAGTGTATTTATAACATCTTATAAATATAACTTTCCATTGGGACAAGATAGGAAGATGGAGTTTAGTTTGCCTGAACGCAGAATATAAAAACGCATCTTTTAGTAAAGATGATTTTTATATTGTGTGTTTGAAAATGCCACTTTTAGAAAGTGGGTATTTTCTTGCTTAGCCATCCTGTGTGCATCTGGTGGGTTATGTATTCACAGGTTTTGGAGTGACAGGAGATGGGGATGTGCATTCTGTTCAGACAGCCACTTGGGGGGTGAGGTGTGTCTTGCCTTTCCAGGGTGCGTCAGGGCTGGGCTGAGTAGACCTGGTCTGCATTCAGAGTAAGGGGAGGAGATTTATTTCACACCTGAATCGGCCTGGTCTGCCCTGGACAATGCTGTCTCCACCTCTTGCCAGGAAGCTGCACCAGAGAGGACTGAACTGGTTTTAGCTGGCCAAAGAGCATCTCTGCCACCAGAAAACAAAGGAATTTGTGCTGTAAAAAGTGGGGCCCAGACCCCTAAAGATTAGATTAGTTCTGGAATTTAAGAGGAACCTTTGCCAAGAAGAAGAGCTGGAGACACTGAAGGAGGAGTACTACCCCTTTGCTGAGTACTGTCTGGGGTTGGCCTGCAGTTGGTGCTTCTGCCAAGGATAGGACAAGGACTTTGCAGTGTGCTGTGTTCCCTGCTTGAGGAAGATCTCCAAGGGCTTGCCTCCTGTTTGGAAGTCTTGGGGTACAAAGACTTCACCCCCAGCTCCCTTGACCTCCCTTGCTAGGAGTTCTGACCTGCCAAGCGGTGCCTGTTGCTGTTCTGGGCTTCTGGAGGTTGTTCCTGCTGTTGGGAGCTGGAAAAGTGATGCAACATTGAGAAGCATGACGCATCTGCACCTGTTTCCGACGCATCGCTGAAGAAAGGGACGTAGCGCCTGTCTGTGGCTGGAGAAATAACCACACGCCGCATCGAGTGCACCGATCTGTGGAGTCTGAGATTGCCGCTCTGATTCCAACGCGGGCCCAGCTGTGGGGCTGCCAGAACCAATGCATTGTGGGTCAGCGGCTGAAGAAATCGATGCAGCGCCGTTGCCGCCGCTGCATCGAGAAATGATGCATCCCTGATCCTCACACATCGCACCAGGGTACCAAGTCTACAAGGAGACTTGGCTAAGTCTACAAAGAGACTTGGCTGCAGTAAGAAACCGATAAATCACCTCCCCGCACAGTAAGAAACCGACGCATCACCTCCCCTGCGTGGCAGTAAGGAACTGATGCATCGCCTACCCTGGAGTAAGGAACCGACGCATCACCTTCCCATGCGCGTTAGGAACTGATGCATCACCTTCCCTGCAGCTCTTCATGCTTTTGATTTTAACTCAGCCAAGGTATTTTGTGTTGAAAGTGTTGCATCTATAGTTTGCTATGGAGAGAACGGTTTCCAACTTTTTAACGTTAAAATATTGAATACTGTACTGCGGATTTTTGTCATTTTAGTCTTGTGTGGTTTAGATAAAGATTACTTATTTTTCTAACCTGGTGTGATGTCCATTTGTAGTGTTTTCACTGTTTTACTGCATGTGTGCACAAATGCTTTACACACTGCCTCTGAGATAAGCATGTCTGGTTGTGCTAAGTTACCAAGAGGGTGAGCAGGGGTTATGTTAGAAGTGTATTCCACTTATCCTGACTAGGAAGAAGAGTCCCTACTTGGACAAAGGTACCTACCTCTGCCAACTAGAGACCCTCATTTCTAACACCCATTTATAGGGCAATGTGTATAAAAGAAGCTTGGATGATGTCATCAGGGATGTCATTTGAGATGTCATCAGTGATGTCAAATTATGTCATAGAGCAAGTCATGAATGATGTCATATGTGAGGTCATAAGCAGTGCATGGCGGGGGTGCAAGTTCTAGTTAACGCGGCTAACTATAACCAGTGAATTTCTTTTTTTTTTTTTTTTTTAGTTCAAAATATTAATTTTGCCACTGACACATTCACCTAACTATAACATTACTTTAATCTATTGTTTTTGTTCAGTGAATTTCTAGGTCTTTTTAACATAAAACTCTTAATTACCATATGTAAATGCAACTACCTCTGGCCGTGCAAGGCGGGGATTGGCTGCACTGCCAACACCAAGCTGTGCATGGCATAGCACCTAGCATTGGGCACCATAGGGACGTTTTTTTAAAATGTTATGAAAGGGGGGCACATGGCCCCCCTCCCAGAGCATTGTTAGGCGCTGGGGACTACATTCCCCAGGCTCATTTCTGAAAATAAAGGGGAGGGGGCCACTCCCCCACTCCTGACACTCTTTAGGCTCTGGGGACCCATTCCCCAAAGCAGTGTATTTGTTATAAGTAGAGGGAGGCTCGCCACCCTGAGCCGTTATCTGCCCAAGGGACACCAGGGCCCCTCTTTTAAATAAACGTCCGTGGCCCCCCTCCCCAGACTGAATTCGGCTCCTGGGACCCAGCATAATTTTCAGGGGGAGTGTACACGAGGCCCCCCTCCCCGGGTCAAGTTTTGGCCCAGGGACCCCAGGGCCTGGTGTTCTTCTGAGGGGGAGAGGGGCACGCAGCCCCACTCCCCAAGAAGATTTGGGCCCCAAGGACCCCATCCCCCGGGGCCCGGCGTTAAAATCTTGGGGAGGGGTTACGCGGCCTCCCTACCCAGGCTGAATTTGTCCACAAGGACCCCATCCCCTGGGGCCCGGTGTTCTTAATAGGGGGAGGGGGGCACACGGCCCCCCTCCACAGGATGATTTCCGCCCCCCTTCCAGGACAACTTCAGCCACGGGTTCTCGGGCAATTAATGGCTCAGGGAGTGGGCCGCAGGGCACCCCTCCCTTAAAGGAAGGTCCCTGCAGGGGTTTTCTGGTGCCTTTTGAGGCCCAGGGATGGGGCAGGCACGTTCTCCCTCCCATTCATAAACACAGTGGGCTTCCCAAGGCATAATATAATCAAATGCGTCCCCAGCCAATATGTTTTTCTTTCATTTTGCAGCATTTATTGCAGTTTTTTTTCTCCATTTGGACCCAAGGGGGTTCCTCTGGATCCCCCAGTGGGGTTTAGGGTGGTCAGCGTATCCTTACCCTGCACCCTTATATTATTTTTTATTTTATGTAACTTCAGGAAAGGGAACTAAACTCCAGAGTCCTCTAATGGCTGCCAGCAACATTTTCTTCATGTTGCTGGCATCTAGTCAGAGCGCTTGCTCTTGCGGGAGTCTGACTTTCGCGGTAGAGAGATTGCCCAAGGGAAATAATGCATCCTGGGCCAATCAACATGCTCTATTTTTAAATTGGCAGTCTCTCACGAGCCCAACATTCCAAATAGCTATATTTTATTTTACCTTTAATATCTGAATAACTACTGTACCAATAGGCTTTAAGGGTTCTAAATGTGTACAAATATTGCAGAGCCTCACTCCACAGTGCTCCTAGCACAACATTAGATTTTGGGAATCACTTTACTAAAATGCAGTGTGGGAAGTGAAGTGTGCATTTCACTAAGCCCAAGGCATATAAAACCTATTTTATAAGGGTCCTCCTTTTAAATACCTGAACCCCCCCCGCCCCCCACCACTGGGACACCTAGGGGAGACCCCGGGTAGCTAATGCCAAAATATTGTAGTTTATTAAGTACCCCAAACACTAAAGTAGAGTTTGGGCACACTTTACATGTTAAAAGCAGTCCTGTAACACAGGGTGGCTTTTAAACTGACCTCAGGCCTCAGCAGTGCACACATGCAGAGTTTTATATAGCGCGAACTAGACCCGAACTGAATCGGGTATCAGAGCGCTTTACATAGCACCAGTTACGTTACATGAGGACACGCATTCATTTTTTTTTTATTATTACTTTTTTTTTTAGGCACGGGGAGATTAAGTGATTTGCCCAGAATCACAGGAGGTTTTAATCCCCCTATCCTATTATGTACTAGGGCTTTGTAGGGGAGGTCATGACAATCATAGTGGTACCTTAACCCAAAGTGTACCCTAGTGTATGTCGCCGTTTTTACTGTATTCTAAGCTGGGTATCCTTCCACGAGCATATAGAGGGAAAATCAAAGAAATGAAAAACTCAATCTCTAACTTAATGAGAGCAGTACAGCTGGATCATAAGAACAAAGGGAAGTCGGAACAACTTACTAAATTAAAAGCTTCGTTAAAAAAACTAAAGTGGGAAGCAAACAGAACTATAGAGGAACAACTATGGGCAACACTTCATGAGGACATAAAAAAGAACGACGGAGCAAAAAAAAACAATAAATTCATTAACGCATCCTGCAAAAATGGAGATCACATCAAACATCACAGAGGTAACCTGGGCAGCTTATCTTGATAATCATTTTAATCGAGACCTGTCGGCTAATAAGAACACGAGCGAACCTATTATCGGAAAAGCCCAGGATGTTGGTTACACGCTACAACGGTGCCCAATCAATCAGGACACGGTGGATGACACAGATTATATATTACTGCAACACAAAATCAAACGGCAAATAAAGAAAGGAAGAAGGGAAGGTGCGCCGGGTCCAAACGGGATCCCGCCCGTCCTCTTCAAACAAGATATGGACTATTGGGCAGCGGCACTTGAACCCCTTTTTTGGGAGATCAGGTACACTAACATCTTGCCAGACTCATGGAAGGGCTCCATCATTGCCCCCATATATAAAGCAGGGGACAGGGGACTCCCTCAAAACTACCGGCTAGTTGCCTTAATCGATAATGACACGAAGTATTTTGATGGGCTCATACTGGAAGAACTACAGGCATGGGCCACGAGGAAATCTCTTATACCCGTCAATCAAACAGGCTTCGTCAAAGCAGTGGGAACAACAACAAACATATTGACTATGGGCATGCTTATAGACAAGGCAGAGTCGAAAAAATTGCCCCTACACCTCTGCTACATTGATTACAAAGCGGCATTCGATAACATCAACCGCAATCAACTATGGACAAAACTAAATTGCTGGGGCATCCCAAAAGTTTTGTTGGAGCTGTTAATAAACCTACACACAGACACCTGGATTCAGATCAAGGTGGGGGACGGCTCAATACTGTCAAGGCGGATACAAACCAACAACGGCCTTAAGCAGGGCTGCGTATTGGCCCCCACATTGTTTAACCTGTACCTGGGGGATCTGGCGCCCCTATTAAACAACTGTAATTCACACTCGCCAAAATTAGGAGGCCTCAATCTACCATGCCTCTTATATGCAGACGACCTGGTGTTAATAAGCCATACAAGAGTAGGGCTCCAAAACCTCTTGAACACGACCCAGAGATATTCCGAGTCAAATGACTTAACAGTGAACCTCGAGAAAACACAAACAATGACAATCAGTAAGAAAAAAAAGAAGAAAGCTTTCTCGTGGTTCTGGAATAATACCCGCATCAAAGACACCTTGTCGTACAAATACCTAGGTGTGAAGATAGATAGCGGTGGCCAATTCAGCGCACAAAGGGCTAGTATAAGAGGTAAAGGCCTGGCGCTGGCAATTGCATTAAAAACACTAAACAACAATCTTTCCGGCCCTTCTCTAACTCCTTTATTACATGTCATACGTGCCAAACTGTTACCAACATTAACTTATGGGAGTGAGGCTCACCGAGGCAGAGATGCCATAATACTTGACAACACAATCGTGTCGGCATATAGAATCATCTTCAGCCTCCCAAAGCGATCCTCCCCAGCACAGATCAGACTGGAATTTGATATTCGGGTACAGCTTTTGGCACGAAAGGGGGCATAGTGAGACAAAGTGAGAAAAACGACCGAAGGAACCCTGAATGAATATTTATGGAAGTAGTTAGAGCAGTCCCAAAACTCACCAGCAGCAAAATACTTGGCAAAAAGCTTAGAGGACACCGGGCTGGCAGAGCTCTGGGCGTCCCCTGCAGATCATAAAACATTTAACAAGCTGGTAAAGAAATCGATCAAGCTACAGTCGTGGGTCCAGGACAAAGCCATTCTATCAAAAAGATCTCACGCATGGATGGTATTAAACACATATCAGACACAAGTCTCCCAGCCTTATTTCGGTCTGGGTTATGCAAAAAAAAACAAATTGACCTTCTTAAGATATAGACTGGGCCTGCTACCATGCATTCAGCACCTTCCTCATTGGCTGAGATCGAAAGCAGGAACACAATGTCGGCTATGTGGCATCGGGGCAGAAGACATGCTGCACCTGCTATGCTCGTGTGAGGAACTTCAAGAAGAAAGGAAGTTCCTGCGGAAACGCCATTTTATTCTACAGGGGGTACGCACACGAAGGAGCGCAGTGCTAACCTGCTTCTCAGCACAGGACCCTCAGCTGAGCTGCAGCTTTGGGAAATTTTTAAAAGCAGTGGAAAAAAAAGTACCAAAAATTGACCCATGAGAACTCAACAAATTAGAACATCAGTTCGATTGTGGAAATATTTAAGTCGCAAAATTTTATGTAACACATGAATGGACTAGTAGGCCTAGAAAACGGAATGGAAGTATAGCATGGCCCAATATAGCCGGCCTACAAACAAAGCTTGCTATTATGTTGAACTGTTTATTCTTATTTCGCTATTGTATAGCTTGGTCTTAAACGCAGGTCTTAAACGCATGTCTTTTTATGCTGCATTTTAACTTTTCTTATTATGATACTGTATCGCATTGGTTTTAATTAACTGTGCAATAAACTTAAACTTAAATAATAATAAAAAAATGCCTACTGTATTCTATGTGTTTTCAGCATAACACTGGCCCTGAGTCCGGTTAAGCAGGGCCCTGGGACAGTCAGCTGCCACCAGTACCAGTCAGCGAAAAAAATGCGAGTGACCAGGGCACAGGATGACTTTGCAACAAGGACATTTAAAACTTAACGGTACATGTCCAACTTTATAAATGCACTCCATCCTGCCCTATGGGCTGTTTTGGGCTTAAACTAGGCGTGACATATGTATTAAAAACCTCACAACAGGTAAATCTGGACTTTTAATTCAGGTCCTTTACCCTACACATCTTTTATACATATCCAATCGGCAAAACGAATAAAACTTTTTTTGACACAATTTGGATATTTTTAAATCACTTTATTCACATTGCACATTCCAAAAAAAACCAGCTCCGCAGTAATCCGGCGTTGCAGCACACCAGGGTGGCATTCGGGCACTCCTGGTGGGGCCCAATGATGAAGCATGTCACCAACCAGGTTGGTGAGAGAGGGCCTTCAATACAACCCAAAGAGGTTTTTTATATGGGTGATCCTGAACGTGGCTCACTATTACGTACGTGCTCATGTTTTGCCTTTGGCATGACGCTCCTCAGTTGTTTCTTTGATATGTATTAAAAAGAAAGGTTTGGGCCTCGCAAAAGGTTTATTTTGCCAGCTTGAAATGGTAGTTTAAGACTGCACACTCAAGCTGCAATGTCCTGAGACATGTTTAAAAGGCTACTTAAGTGGATGGCAGAATTAGTTCCTAAGGCCGACTGATTGCATTTCATTTACAGGCCCTGGGAACATGTAGTACCACTTTACTAGGGATTTACAAGTAAATTAAATGTGCCAATTAGATATAAGCCAATTTGACCATGTTTAACCCTTTAACCGCGGCGAAAATTCCACCACGGTGGAAATTCCGCCGCGGTGTGGGTGATTTATGGCGTGAGCGTGGTTCGGAACACGCCCACCGTGACGCCGGCCGTCGGACGCACGCAAGGGGTTAAAGGTGAGCGAGAGCACAAGTACTTTAGTACTGGGTAGCTGTGGTAAAGTCCTAAAGACAACATAAACGGGTTTAGAAAACAGGAGGGCGAAAGCAAAGAGTTTGACCCTGCAGAGAGGGCCAATCCCAATAAATACCAGTATTACACAAAACGTACCTCTTATAAACTGTCTCTGAATGTAAAACAGCGAATATTTTTTGCAATATACAAACCTATATTTTAACAAGCATTTGCAATGCAATAGGTCTCGCATTCGGAAAGTCTTAGCTATTGGTATTGTAAATGACACATTTTTTATTTATGTTTTGTTTTTGAAAATAGCTAAATTAATAGCTTTGTCATATACAATACCAATTGTTATAACTTTCGCAAATGTGACACCTACAGCATTTGTAAAGCAATATGTGTTGTATTTACGTGACTTACATGTATTGGTAGTACAAATAACAATGGCTTTTAATTTTTTTAATAATAAATACTTAAATAAAAGTTATTGTAATTTATAATGGCAATAGCTTAAACTTTTGTAAATACCTTTTGTGAAGATTATGTTCAGTGTATTTTATTGTGACAAAAATACAAGAACAGAAATGAAATATTAACATCTTTTTGTTACATTTGTAATAAAGCTTGAAACATTGAGAGAACATATTTGAACCAGTTGTTGTTGAATGGTTGCACAGATTGATGATGTGGTGGCGCTGAGTGATGTTGTGATGGCGAACGAATGATGCTGTGGCGTTCAGTGATGCTTTGGTAGCGCATAGTGATGCTGTGGAGCCCCTGAGTGATGCTGTGGTGGTGCTGAGTGATGCTGTATGCTATGCTATGTTTTGTTTTGCTATTCTATGCTTTGATTTGTTATGCTATCCTGTGTTTCGTTATGCTATGCTATGTTTTGTTATGCTATGTTTTGTTATGCTATGCTATGTTTTGCTATGCTTTGTTATGCTATGCTATGTTTTGTTATGATATGCAATGTTTTGTGGTGTTTTATTATGCTATGCTTTGTTTGCATTGCAATTTTTTATGCTATGCTTTTTTTGTGTTTGGTATGTTATGCTATGCTATTATGTTTTGTTTTGCTCTGCTATGTTTTGTTTTGTTAAGCTATGCTATGTTTTGTTGTATTTTGCTATTTTTTTATGCTATGTGTTGTTGTGTTTTGTTATGCTATGCTATGTTTTGATATGTATGCTATGTTTTGTTGTGTTTTGTTATGCTATGTCTTGCTGTTTAGTTATGCTGTGTTTTGTTATGCTATGCTTAGTTTTGTTATGCTATGTTTTGTTATCTTATGCTGTTTTGCTCTGATATGTTTTGTTGTGTTTTGTTATGCTATGCTATGTTTTGTTATACTATGCTATGTTTTGCTTTGATTTGTTATGTTATGCTATGCTATGCTTTGTTTTGTTATGCTATGTTTTGTTATGCTATGCTATGTTTTGTTATGCTATGCTTGTGAGTGAGGGTGAGGGTGGGTGAGGGTGTGTGAGGGTGAGATGGTTGTGAGGGTGAGGGGGTGTGAGGGTGAATGGGTGTGAGGGTGAGTGAGGATGTGTGAGGGTGAGGGTGTGTGAGTGAGGGTGTGTGAGGGTGAGGGGGTGTGAGGGTGAGTGAGGGGGTGTGAGGGTGAGAGGGTTGTGAGGGTGAGGGGGTGTGAGGGTGAGGGTGTGTGAAGGTAAGTGAGGGTGTGTGAGGGAGCGTGAGGGGGTGTGAGGGTGGGTGAGAGGGGGGGTGAGGGGGTTGTGAGGGTGAGGGGGTGTGAGGGTGATGGTGGGTGAGGGTGAGAGGGTGTGTAAGGGTGTGAGGGTGAGGGGGTGTGAGGGTGTGAGAGGGTGAGAGGGTGTGTGAGGGTGAGGGTGGGTGAGAGGGTGTGATGGTGAGTGGGTGTGAGGGTGTGTGAGGGTGAGAGGGTTGTGAGGGTGAGGGTATGTGAGGGTGAGTGAGGGTGTGTGAGGGAGGGTGAGTGAGGGTGAGGGGGTGTGAGCGTGCGGGCGGGTGAGAGGGTGTGTGAGGGTGAGAGGCTGTGTGAGGGTGAGGAGGTGTGAGGGGGAGGGGTGAGAGGGTTGTGAGGGTGAGGGTGTGTGAGGGTGAGGGTGGGTGAGAGGGTGTGAGGGTGAGTGAGGGTGTGTGAGTGAGAGTGTGTGAGGGAGGGTGAGGGTGTGTCAGGGTGAGAGGGTTGGTTCAGCGAGACCTAAAAAAGAATGATGAGGAAGAAAGAAGAGGCGAGGAGAGAGTGAGTGGGAAGAATGAAGGAAGTGGAAAGGGAGGAGTGGAAGAAAGTATGCGAAGGGAGGAAGATGACAGCGAGGAGGAAAGAAAGAATGGATGCGATGAAGAAAGGAAACAACGAAGGGAAGAAGGAAAGAATGAAAGAGGAAGGTAATAACTAAGGGGGTGGATGAAGGGAGTAAAAGAGGAAGAGGAACAGAAGAAGGGATGAAGAATGGAGAGAAGTATGAATGGAAGGCTGAGGAAGGGACAAAGAGGAAGGAGAGAATGAAAGAAAGCGTAATAAAAACAAACTACTTGGGGGAGGGGCGGGGGGGGGTTGCTGGAGTTGCTTTCCTTATTATGCTCCAGGAGGACTTGAGTGACGCCCTGCAGTCTCAACACGTTGCGTGTTGAATGAAACACCCGACATGAAACTGCAGACAGAGGGCGCTGTTGGGCTCAGATGTGATTGTAGTTGGGGGATGTCTAAGAAGCTGCAGCGCCTGGCGGGAAGCGAGGGATCCCTGTGGAAGCGCTTTCTATGTTGATCATTAGGGCTAAGCACAGGGGAGACCCGAGGAGCAAATCTTAAGAATGCAGACCGAGGTGCGTGATGCGGGAGCCTTCGACAAAAAGATAACAAAAATAAAAGAATAAATACAATTACGATGTAAAACGTTTTTATGTAGTGCACAGTTTATTATATGTAAAATGAATCCAACTCAATACATATGTTAAAGGTTATTTCCGGGGCTTAACACAGTGACGTGTATGACTTGATGCTGTGATGCTTGAAAGAGGTTTGATGCGCAGTGAGGTTTCGGAGAATGTGAAGATATGTACTAAATACTTATAAGGGCTTGGCACTATGCTGTTCTCGCTGTTTATTTTCATTCTGCACCCGTGGCGCCACAAATGGTACAGTCTAAGCTCTTGGCGCTCGTTCCTTATACCTCAAGTCCGGCCCTAGGCGAATGTCCCCCCCCCCCCCCCTCCTTCAATGGTTTGGAAATGCAGTGATGCAGCACCCTTTTCCAGCGCCTTGCACCTCCACCACCCACTGCCCTGCCCTACCACCTCTGTACTCCGTTCAGCAGCTAATAAAGTGCCTCTTTGATGCTGGTGTGACTTTCAGCGCTTTAGGAAGTCCATCCGTGCGGCCAACGGAGGTGAACCAAGTACATGGAGAGAAGCTTGGGATGTCCAAGGGCCACGAAGAGGAAAACTGTCTTTTTTAACAGCCATGAAGGTATCAAGAAAAAGATGCAAATCAAATAAATGAGACCATTTAATTGAAATTAAAAGGCATGTGGATTCATTTAAAAAAATAAAACGAAAATGCAGTTTTTGCAGTGACTCGAACTTAAGCACTCACTCAAAGAAGAATACATATTTACTCGCGAAACCAGTTTAAAGTTTTGAAGAAGTTAATGAGAGTAAGATGTATATTTACAGGGTGCGGACAAAATAGAGATTCGGTAGAGTGCGTAAATAGTACTATGTGAATAAAAGCAGATTAGCAATAATGAATGAACACAAATCCACACGTGGATAAAAAAAAAAACCATTCGCAGTGTGTAAATGGAAGGATCAGAAGTAAATAAGCAGTTACTGTTTCATGTATTTCATTGGAAAATACGGTAATTCCTGTAATTAATAGTCATGGGAATAAAAATCGGGCGAATGAGACATACATTAATTTTATTTCACAGTTCTCTTTAGGACTGTTAAATGTCAAACTCTCAATCCTAGTATGTTGGCAGAAGAGATTTCTTGAAAAGGGGACAGCACAGTCTTCTCTCTGGTCCGCGGTTCCGGTCGCGGAGCTGGGTTAGCAGCAATAACTTGACAGAAGCTTCCCGTGAAACGCAAGTAATCCCAAAGATGCTCTGAGATAAAGCGTGCATGTTTTATTCAAAATTCTGCAGCGTAAACAGACACCAAATCGTATCCAGCGCGCACTACATTAATAATTATTTAGGAAAAAAATATATAGAACAGGGGCAGCAGTGCCCGTCGGGCACTGGGGCAACACACGTGCACAGTTCCCTGGAAAGTGCAGTTAAATAGTTAAACATTTGTCAAATGTTTGTGACTTACGTTAAATATTATTTATTCGACCCATCCTTTTGAACAAAATAAATAAATACAATACTCCCGGTGTGTGACATTTCTGAAGGGGGGCACAGGAGGCTGCGGGGGAAAAGTAAAGAGATGCAGGCGTGCAGGTCGCTTTTGAGGTGAGAGGGTAAACTGCTGGGGTGCAACCAGCATAAATTCTGTGGTTTGATTGTCAGAGCATCTCAGTGGGGGGAGGAAGGTGGCTGGGCTTTCATTGAGTCAGGAAATGTCACACACGGGAAGAAAACAAGCCGGCCGTGAATAATTAGGGGAGGAGCAGCGAGGAGAGAGCAGGAGCGGAGGCGCCAAGCTGGGGAACAGATGGCTGGCGAGTTGATGCTGTGCACGCGCATTTTAGGTCAATGCGCTTGCGCATTGACCTAAAAGCGCACGGGCACAGCACCAAATCGCCAGTTAGTTAAAGTCTGGTTAAAGCCCTATAGTCTCGCTTCCGCTCAATGCGCATGCGCATTGACAGGTCGCGAGACCTAAAAACAAATGCATGAATGTATAAACATATCCTTAGCTTAATAGGAAATAATCAAAAAACATACCTACTTGCTGTACAATTAAACTAAAATCATGGAATGCAGAGAGTACTTATGAAACTGTGCACTCTTAATTTATACTTAAAACTCGTCAGATTTATGACGTGGATGCCATCTGACATGATTATTTGTTTTAAGAAAATGTGGTATTTTATTAATAAGGGTTATGCTCATGTCTTGTGGAACAAGTGACTTGCGCCCTATGTAAACTTAAAAAACAACACTTAATGATAATCATATAGAAAGCTGAAAAGAACATAAAAAAATATATACTTTTGTAAATTAAAAAAAAATAGATAAAGGGAATACTTAGCTTCGAAAAACTCAAAGTAATATTATGCTTAGGAGATCTGGTGTTACTTTATTTTTTCATTTAAAACTCGACTTTGGTGAATTATTTTGAGGTTTTTTTTTGTTTGTGTGTGGGCGTGTTTAAACAGCCTCATTGCACAAACGACAAGTTTGACAGTATTAAAGGATGAAGTTATAGATAGTCACACACCTCTCTCCGCCCTCAAGAAGATGCTCCTCCTGAGCTATTCGCCAAGCAAAAGAGGTTATTACCTGGGTGTCACATTGCATGTGCGCGCCATGGCCCGTCCAAGCCTGCTGGCTGTACACAAGCAAGGTGAATGCACAAGCCTTCGCTTTACAGTGAATGGGAGAATTCCCAGACTGAATAAATGAAAGAATTGGCTAGGCACACCGTATCTAACTATACACAATGATAATACACTGTTTGTTCTATTTATCACATGCGTGCTGCTTAGGTGAGCACAATGTCCATACTGTGCTTTACAATAACCAGAAATACTACAAGCGGAACCGCTTGTCCTAATGCGCACAGTTGCTTTTCCTGCTGGGTTGCTACTATTTACATAAACTGTCCTATTCGACAGATGTTGCTTGACAATTCATTCTGCGATCAACATTAATCATGCAAAAATAATGCAAAAATATTTTCAAAGGAACTTTTCAATTCAATCCTTTATGCTTTAGGCGAAAAAGTTCACATGAAATACACCAATTGTATACATCATTGGGATATATTTACATTTTCTCAGTTAACATTTATAATACATATACATTTCTTTGTAGTGCCCTATGCATTTCGGGCCCTTGGCCCTTCTTCGGGGGCAGAATCTGAAATAAACCCAAAAACAGTTGCATTTTACTTAATTCTGCTCAGTTACTGTGAGGGATTAACAGTCATAAACAATAGTTCTAGCTTAATTCTTGATTACCATAACATTTATACATACACTTTTATAAGTCCTGGTGTTAGCTTTGATAGAGTGACAGGTCGAGAAAGATGATGTTGTGGAGGACTAAAAAGAAACCCAAACGAGTGAACTAAAGAGGTGAGAAACCGGGGGGTGAAAAAACGAGAAAACAAACGACCGAATATATCAATGAGTCTGTACTCAAAAACGCCTTACATTGAACAATGGTGCAGCCAATGCTTTTAAGCCCAAGATTGGAAGGTGAGAAACAATCTAAAGATACCGGGTCACTGACCTTGTAATCTCCAGTTTTTACATGAGGTTGTTACAAGGGACATTCTTTTATATTCTGCACGGAAGCTGAAAAAGTGCAAGATAAATGTTACACAGCCTTGCATCTGACCTACTCCACAGCGTAAACGAAAAACAGTGAGGATTCCTACCTCGCCGACTTGTTGTGAAATCGTCACGTGGTATTCAGTAGATCGAAACTTCAATCTAGTATGTTCTACATTTGGAGAAACAAAACGAGCGGGGCTATTTAGTACTAGTGAACGGAGCAATTCGGAAGAGCAAACAAGGCTCTTGCTATTAATGGAGACAAAGATTTACCTCGCACGGGCTCAGGGTCCGCTGTGATGCATCTCCGAGGAGTTCCGGCTAGTCTCTATGGTGCGGGATAACGCGCATGCGTGTGACCGACTTAAAAAGAGAACAATTCTAGAAAACGGACTGTCTGGGTAAAAGTAACATTGAGCTGCGAATAGATGGCGGCCATTATTAAAAGGCTGAGATGCTGTGCACACGAGTGGAAAAAAGCTTCCAAAGTAATGAAAGAAAGACGAGAATCAGTATGTGTGTAGAGAGATAATGACTGCAAAATATGTGGTATAATTGTTCCTAATGCAGAATATTCCTAATAAAGAGTGTTATATTAATGTTAGGCATTTTTACATGGCACGTTAATGCTAGTGTGCAACTGATTCGTTACTAGACTGAGTTCTGAACTCTAGGATTACATGCAAGTGCCTGGACAAGATCATAAATAACACCCTAAATCTGCTCTATCATTGATCCCTTTGGGATCCTGGGTGTCTAGTCTTTTTATCCAAAAAGTTTCGCGTTGGAGTAATTTTTTGGTAGTGTCCTTCCCAGGAGTGGATTTGACTACTTCGAGGACCTGAAACTTAAGCTGTGCTATCGTGTGTCTATTTGTGGTCCAATGTATTGCCAGACTACTGTTCGGGTTATTGTTACGAATAGTGCTTTTGTGCTCTGATATCCGTGTCTTGATTTTGCGTTCAGTCTTGCCTACGTATAAGAGGCCACATGGGCATTTTATGGCATAGATGAGATGAGTGGAATTACAGTCTGCGTTGTGCCTGGTTTTGAAAGTTTCTCCAGTATAAGGATGTTTGATGTTATCACTAACTATGACATTATTACACTGCACGCAGTTTTGGCATTTTCTGGTGCCACGGTACACTACTTGTGTGCTTACTGGTGGTGCTTTCAACATCTCTTTAATGTTTCTAGACCTTTTGTAGGCGAAAATTGGTTTGTCTTTAAACAGCTCTTGGAAGTCATTTTCATTACTGAGGAGATCCCAGTGTTGACTGATGCTCTTTTTGAGTTCTCTCGAACTAGTCGAATATTTAGACACGAATACTTGGCGACTCCTTTCTTTTTTTGTTTTGGATGCCAGCAGAGACACCCGATCTTTTTCTGCTACTTTCAATTTAGTTTTATCTAATAGGACCTGTGGGTATTTCTTCTCCAGATATTTGTCAACAATAATTCCAATGTTGCGTTCTAGTGTGACAGTTTCTGTGCATATCCTTTTTGCTCTCAACATCTGTGAGTATGGTAAGTTCACAATCAAGTTTTTTGGATGGAAACTGTTAAACATTAACGCTGTGTTTCTGTCTGTGGCTTTGTGGTATATCTCAGTTTGGATTTCATGATCTTCTAGTTTTACTAGTACATCCAAAAAAGGAATTTCTCTGGGCTCTATTGTGCTGGTGAACTGGAGATGTTCATCAAGTGTATTTAATTGGGTTATTTTCTGTTCGAGCTTTTCCCTGGTATTCTGCCATATAAGAAAGATGTCATCTATATATCGACAATACATGATTGCATTGTCGTGCCATTCAGGATCAGTTAGTAGATGCTCTTCCTCAAATTTCGCCATGTAAGTATTGGCGTAGGCCGGTGCTCCCGAAAATCCCATTGATGTCCCTTTGTTCTGTAGAAAGAACTCATTTTTGTGTTTAAAATATCCATGATGGAGACAAAAATGTAGTAATTCTAGTAGGAATACTTTATCAGCTCTCATTGTTTCTTGCTTCAAAAGGGCCCATTCAACAGCTTCAATTCCTCCGCTATGGGGGATGGATGTATACAAGGCTTTTACATCAAGAGTGCATAGTAAAAGTCCTTCCTTGAACTGGACTGTGGTCAGTTTTTGTAAGAAATGTGTTGTATCCTTGGTGTATGAGTACCAAGTTTGTACGAATGGTTGCAAGAAATGGTCGAGGTATTTGCCCAGGGGTTCGAAGATCGTTCCACATCCTGCTACTATTGGGCGAAAAGGAGGTTTCTGAAGGTCTTTATGGAGCTTGGGTAGCATGTAAATATTAGGTTGTTTGGGGTGCTGTACTGTAAGAAATTGTCTTGTCTTCACGGAAATCCATTTCATGTTCTCTGCATGGTCTAACAGTTGATTCAAAGTTTTTACAAGATCCTCGGTGGGGTCTTTATCCAGTTTCAAATAGATTTCAGTGTCATTTACGTGAGCTTGCACACTCACTTCATAAAATTGTAGATCCATAATTACAATGGCGCCGCCTTTGTCTGCTCTCTCAATGTGAATATAAGGATTTTCAGCTAGTTCTTTCAGTGCTTGTCTTTCACGTATGGAAAAGTTTGGTGTTCTCTTTTTCGAAGTGTTAATTTTCTTAATGTCGTTTAGTACTAGCTTCTCAAATGCATCCAGAATCTTATGTGACGTTGGGGCCATGAAAGAAGACTTAGGTTTAAACTCCTCAAATTCGGTGTCAATCGAGGTGGATCCAGTATCTGGAATGTTTTTGAAAAAGTATTTCAAACGCAGGATTCTCATGAACTTGAAGAAATCGATTTCTGTCTCGAGTTGATTGGTGTTATAAGTAGGCACGAAGTTGAAACCTTTGTTTAATACTTTAGCTTGCAGGTCAGTAATGGCTTGAGCTGAAATGTTCACCACTATGTTTGCTTTGTGCTCCTCAGGTTTGGTTTTGTTATTTCTTTTCCCTCTCCGGGTTTTCCTTTTTGTCTGCCCGGTGGTTGGCTTGTATCTCCGTCCTGTGGAGAAAAAGACGTTTTAGCACCTGTCGCTCCTCCGGTGCTTGCTTCACCTGATGTTCCGGCAGCCGTTTGTATGATAGGAGGTGTTCTGTTTGGATTTGTCTCGCTCTCGGAGGTTACACTTTCTTGAGATGAAGTGTTGGTGGTCTTTTTAAAGTATGTTCTCCTCTGGGCATATACTTCAGCCCAGGTGTATACCTCGTTCAACTTATAGTCCAGGGTGTCCCGTTTATATTTCCTAAGTTTACCCTCTTGTATGTCTTTGGTGTATACATCTAACTTTTTGTTCATTTCTTCCAGAAATTGGGTCCAATCAGTTGAATCCATGCGGCTTTCTAAATCTGCTTCTATTAGATCAATCTCCTCTGTGATTTCTTTTATCACTACCGCTAGTTCTTCTATCAATAGTAGTAATAAGTCAAGAGAACATTTGTTAAGTACAGCATACCACTTGTCCATAAAGTCCTTTTTCAAGTGGAACCTAAATAACATCGGTTTTATTGGCATCCTTAATCCTCTCGGGATCCTTTTAGCTCGGTGATATTGCACCAAGGTCGATGCATGCAGTCGTTGGTTCAGACGTCTTTTAGTAAGGAATTCTAATTGTTTGAGTTGTTGTGGAAGACTGCTTCCCTGCACATTAAAAGAACGTACATCCTGTATTAATGAGTATATCTCGTTGGCTTGCTCGTTTGTGAAAGCCAATGTGCTCGCCCTGTTATCTGTGAGCCCTGTAATTGCGTCGAATGACATTTTGTCTGCGGGTGCTCCTGCCTGGAGGACAACAACTGAATAAATGAAAGAATTGGCTAGGCACACCGTATCTAACTATACACAATGATAATACACTGTTTGTTCTATTTATCACATGCGTGCTGCTTAGGTGAGCACAATGTCCATACTGTGCTTTACAATAACCAGAAATACTACAAGCGGAACCGCTTGTCCTAATGCGCACAGTTGCTTTTCCTGCTGGGTTGCTACTATTTACATAAACTGTCCTATTCGACAGATGTTGCTTGACAATTCATTCTGCGATCAACATTAATCATGCAAAAATAATGCAAAAATATTTTCAAAGGAACTTTTCAATTCAATCCTTTATGCTTTAGGCGAAAAAGTTCACATGAAATACACCAATTGTATACATCATTGGGATATATTTACATTTTCTCAGTTAACATTTATAATACATATACATTTCTTTGTAGTGCCCAATGCATTTCGGGCCCTTGGCCCTTCTTCGGGGGCAGAATCTGAAATAAACCCAAAAACAGTTGCATTTTACTTAGTTCTGCTCAGTTACTGTGAGGGATTAACAGTCATAAACAATAGTTCTAGCTTAATTCTTGATTACCATAACATTTATACATACACTTTTATAAGTCCTGGTGTTAGCTTTGATAGAGTGACAGGTCGAGAAAGATGATGTTGTGGAGGACTAAAAAGAAACCCAAACGAGTGAACTAAAGAGGTGAGAAACCGGGGGGTGAAAAAACGAGAAAACAAACGACCGAATATATCAATGAGTCTGTACTCAAAAACGCCTTACATTGAACAATGGTGCAGCCAATGCTTTTAAGCCCAAGATTGGAAGGTGAGAAACAATCTAAAGATACCGGGTCACTGACCTTGTAATCTCCAGTTTTTACATGAGGTTGTTACAAGGGACATTCTTTTATATTCTGCACGGAAGCTGAAAAAGTGCAAGATAAATGTTACACAGCCTTGCATCTGACCTACTCCACAGCGTAAACGAAAAACAGTGAGGATTCCTACCTCGCCGACTTGTTGTGAAATCGTCACGTGGTATTCAGTAGATCGAAACTTCAATCTAGTATGTTCTACATTTGGAGAAACAAAACGAGCGGGGCTATTTAGTACTAGTGAACGGAGCAATTCGGAAGAGCAAACAAGGCTCTTGCTATTAATGGAGACAAAGATTTACCTCGCACGGGCTCAGGGTCCGCTGTGATGCATCTCCGAGGAGTTCCGGCTAGTCTCTATGGTGCGGGATAACGCGCATGCGTGTGACCGACTTAAAAAGAGAACAATTCTAGAAAACGGACTGTCTGGGTAAAAGTAACATTGAGCTGCGAATAGATGGCGGCCATTATTAAAAGGCTGAGATGCTGTGCACACGAGTGGAAAAAAGCTTCCAAAGTAATGAAAGAAAGACGAGAATCAGTATGTGTGTAGAGAGATAATGACTGCAAAATATGTGGTATAATTGTTCCTAATGCAGAATATTCCTAATAAAGAGTGTTATATTAATGTTAGGCATTTTTACATGGCACGTTAATGCTAGTGTGCAACTGATTCGTTACTAGACTGAGTTCTGAACTCTAGGATTACATGCAAGTGCCTGGACAAGATCATAAATAACACCCTAAATCTGCTCTATCATTGATCCCTTTGGGATCCTGGGTGTCTAGTCTTTTTATCCAAAAAGTTTCGCGTTGGAGTAATTTTTTGGTAGTGTCCTTCCCAGGAGTGGATTTGACTACTTCGAGGACCTGAAACTTAAGCTGTGCTATCGTGTGTCTATTTGTGGTCCAATGTATTGCCAGACTACTGTTCGGGTTATTGTTACGAATAGTGCTTTTGTGCTCTGATATCCGTGTCTTGATTTTGCGTTCAGTCTTGCCTACGTATAAGAGGCCACATGGGCATTTTATGGCATAGATGAGATGAGTGGAATTACAGTCTGCGTTGTGCCTGGTTTTGAAAGTTTCTCCAGTATAAGGATGTTTGATGTTATCACTAACTATGACATTATTACACTGCACGCAGTTTTGGCATTTTCTGGTGCCACGGTACACTACTTGTGTGCTTACTGGTGGTGCTTTCAACATCTCTTTAATGTTTCTAGACCTTTTGTAGGCGAAAATTGGTTTGTCTTTAAACAGCTCTTGGAAGTCATTTTCATTACTGAGGAGATCCCAGTGTTGACTGATGCTCTTTTTGAGTTCTCTCGAACTAGTCGAATATTTAGACACGAATACTTGGCGACTCCTTTCTTTTTTTGTTTTGGATGCCAGCAGAGACACCCGATCTTTTTCTGCTACTTTCAATTTAGTTTTATCTAATAGGACCTGTGGGTATTTCTTCTCCAGATATTTGTCAACAATAATTCCAATGTTGCGTTCTAGTGTGACAGTTTCTGTGCATATCCTTTTTGCTCTCAACATCTGTGAGTATGGTAAGTTCACAATCAAGTTTTTTGGATGGAAACTGTTAAACATTAACGCTGTGTTTCTGTCTGTGGCTTTGTGGTATATCTCAGTTTGGATTTCATGATCTTCTAGTTTTACTAGTACATCCAAAAAAGGAATTTCTCTGGGCTCTATTGTGCTGGTGAACTGGAGATGTTCATCAAGTGTATTTAATTGGGTTATTTTCTGTTCGAGCTTTTCCCTGGTATTCTGCCATATAAGAAAGATGTCATCTATATATCGACAATACATGATTGCATTGTCGTGCCATTCAGGATCAGTTAGTAGATGCTCTTCCTCAAATTTCGCCATGTAAGTATTGGCGTAGGCCGGTGCTCCCGAAAATCCCATTGATGTCCCTTTGTTCTGTAGAAAGAACTCATTTTTGTGTTTAAAATATCCATGATGGAGACAAAAATGTAGTAATTCTAGTAGGAATACTTTATCAGCTCTCATTGTTTCTTGCTTCAAAAGGGCCCATTCAACAGCTTCAATTCCTCCGCTATGGGGGATGGATGTATACAAGGCTTTTACATCAAGAGTGCATAGTAAAAGTCCTTCCTTGAACTGGACTGTGGTCAGTTTTTGTAAGAAATGTGTTGTATCCTTGGTGTATGAGTACCAAGTTTGTACGAATGGTTGCAAGAAATGGTCGAGGTATTTGCCCAGGGGTTCGAAGATCGTTCCACATCCTGCTACTATTGGGCGAAAAGGAGGTTTCTGAAGGTCTTTATGGAGCTTGGGTAGCATGTAAATATTAGGTTGTTTGGGGTGCTGTACTGTAAGAAATTGTCTTGTCTTCATGGAAATCCATTTCATGTTCTCTGCATGGTCTAACAGTTGATTCAAAGTTTTTACAAGATCCTCGGTGGGGTCTTTATCCAGTTTCAAATAGATTTCAGTGTCATTTACGTGAGCTTGCACACTCACTTCATAAAATTGTAGATCCATAATTACAATGGCGCCGCCTTTGTCTGCTCTCTCAATGTGAATATAAGGATTTTCAGCTAGTTCTTTCAGTGCTTGTCTTTCACGTATGGAAAAGTTTGGTGTTCTCTTTTTCGAAGTGTTAATTTTCTTAATGTCGTTTAGTACTAGCTTCTCAAATGCATCCAGAATCTTATGTGACGTTGGGGCCATGAAAGAAGACTTAGGTTTAAACTCCTCAAATTCGGTGTCAATCGAGGTGGATCCAGTATCTGGAATGTTTTTGAAAAAGTATTTCAAACGCAGGATTCTCATGAACTTGAAGAAATCGATTTCTGTCTCGAGTTGATTGGTGTTATAAGTAGGCACGAAGTTGAAACCTTTGTTTAATACTTTAGCTTGCAGGTCAGTAATGGCTTGAGCTGAAATGTTCACCACTATGTTTGCTTTGTGCTCCTCAGGTTTGGTTTTGTTATTTCTTTTCCCTCTCCGGGTTTTCCTTTTTGTCTGCCCGGTGGTTGGCTTGTATCTCCGTCCTGTGGAGAAAAAGACGTTTTAGCACCTGTCGCTCCTCCGGTGCTTGCTTCACCTGATGTTCCGGCAGCCGTTTGTATGATAGGAGGTGTTCTGTTTGGATTTGTCTCGCTCTCGGAGGTTACACTTTCTTGAGATGAAGTGTTGGTGGTCTTTTTAAAGTATGTTCTCCTCTGGGCATATACTTCAGCCCAGGTGTATACCTCGTTCAACTTATAGTCCAGGGTGTCCCGTTTATATTTCCTAAGTTTACCCTCTTGTATGTCTTTGGTGTATACATCTAACTTTTTGTTCATTTCTTCCAGAAATTGGGTCCAATCAGTTGAATCCATGCGGCTTTCTAAATCTGCTTCTATTAGATCAATCTCCTCTGTGATTTCTTTTATCACTACCGCTAGTTCTTCTATCAATAGTAGTAATAAGTCAAGAGAACATTTGTTAAGTACAGCATACCACTTGTCCATAAAGTCCTTTTTCAAGTGGAACCTAAATAACATCGGTTTTATTGGCATCCTTAATCCTCTCGGGATCCTTTTAGCTCGGTGATATTGCACCAAGGTCGATGCATGCAGTCGTTGGTTCAGACGTCTTTTAGTAAGGAATTCTAATTGTTTGAGTTGTTGTGGAAGACTGCTTCCCTGCACATTAAAAGAACGTACATCCTGTATTAATGAGTATATCTCGTTGGCTTGCTCGTTTGTGAAAGCCAATGTGCTCGCCCTGTTATCTGTGAGCCCTGTAATTGCGTCGAATGACATTTTGTCTGCGGGTGCTCCTGCCTGGAGGACAACAACTGAATAAATGAAAGAATTGGCTAGGCACACCGTATCTAACTATACACAATGATAATACACTGTTTGTTCTATTTATCACATGCGTGCTGCTTAGGTGAGCACAATGTCCATACTGTGCTTTACAATAACCAGAAATACTACAAGCGGAACCGCTTGTCCTAATGCGCACAGTTGCTTTTCCTGCTGGGTTGCTACTATTTACATAAACTGTCCTATTCGACAGATGTTGCTTGACAATTCATTCTGCGATCAACATTAATCATGCAAAAATAATGCAAAAATATTTTCAAAGGAACTTTTCAATTCAATCCTTTATGCTTTAGGCGAAAAAGTTCACATGAAATACACCAATTGTATACATCATTGGGATATATTTACATTTTCTCAGTTAACATTTATAATACATATACATTTCTTTGTAGTGCCCTATGCATTTCGGGCCCTTGGCCCTTCTTCGGGGGCAGAATCTGAAATAAACCCAAAAACAGTTGCATTTTACTTAATTCTGCTCAGTTACTGTGAGGGATTAACAGTCATAAACAATAGTTCTAGCTTAATTCTTGATTACCATAACATTTATACATACACTTTTATAAGTCCTGGTGTTAGCTTTGACTACTATTGATAGAAGAACTAGCGGTAGTGATAAAAGAAATCACAGAGGAGATTGATCTAATAGAAGCAGATTTAGAAAGCCGCATGGATTCAACTGATTGGACCCAATTTCTGGAAGAAATGAACAAAAAGTTAGATGTATACACCAAAGACATACAAGAGGGTAAACTTAGGAAATATAAACGGGACACCCTGGACTATAAGTTGAACGAGGTATACACCTGGGCTGAAGTATATGCCCAGAGGAGAACATACTTTAAAAAGACCACCAACACTTCATCTCAAGAAAGTGTAACCTCCGAGAGCGAGACAAATCCAAACAGAACACCTCCTATCATACAAACGGCTGCCGGAACATCAGGTGAAGCAAGCACCGGAGGAGCGACAGGTGCTAAAACGTCTTTTTCTCCACAGGACGGAGATACAAGCCAACCACCGGGCAGACAAAAAGGAAAACCCGGAGAGGGAAAAGAAATAACAAAACCAAACCTGAGGAGCACAAAGCAAACATAGTGGTGAACATTTCAGCTCAAGCCATTACTGACCTGCAAGCTAAAGTATTAAACAAAGGTTTCAACTTCGTGCCTACTTATAACACCAATCAACTCGAGACAGAAATCGATTTCTTCAAGTTCATGAGAATCCTGCGTTTGAAATACTTTTTCAAAAACATTCCAGATACTGGATCCACCTCGATTGACACCGAATTTGAGGAGTTTAAACCTAAGTCTTCTTTCATGGCCCCAACGTCACATAAGATTCTGGATGCACTTGAGAAGCTAGTACTAAACGACATTAAGAAAATTAACACTTCGAAAAAGAGAACACCAAACTTTTCCATACGTGAAAGACAAGCACTGAAAGAACTAGCTGAAAATCCTTATATTCACATTGAGAGAGCAGACAAAGGCGGCGCCATTGTAATTATGGATCTACAATTTTATGAAGTGAGTGTGCAAGCTCACGTAAATGACACTGAAATCTATTTGAAACTGGATAAAGACCCCACCGAGGATCTTGTAAAAACTTTGAATCAACTGTTAGACCATGCAGAGAACATGAAATGGATTTCCATGAAGACAAGACAATTTCTTACAGTACAGCACCCCAAACAACCTAATATTTACATGCTACCCAAGCTCCATAAAGACCTTCAGAAACCTCCTTTTCGCCCAATAGTAGCAGGATGTGGAACGATCTTCGAACCCCTGGGCAAATACCTCGACCATTTCTTGCAACCATTCGTACAAACTTGGTACTCATACACCAAGGATACAACACATTTCTTACAAAAACTGACCACAGTCCAGTTCAAGGAAGGACTTTTACTATGCACTCTTGATGTAAAAGCCTTGTATACATCCATCCCCCATAGCGGAGGAATTGAAGCTGTTGAATGGGCCCTTTTGAAGCAAGAAACAATGAGAGCTGATAAAGTATTCCTACTAGAATTACTACATTTTTGTCTCCATCATGGATATTTTAAACACAAAAATGAGTTCTTTCTACAGAACAAAGGGACATCAATGGGATTTTCGGGAGCACCGGCCTACGCCAATACTTACATGGCGAAATTTGAGGAAGAGCATCTACTAACTGATCCTGAATGGCACGACAATGCAATCATGTATTGTCGATATATAGATGACATCTTTCTTATATGGCAGAATACCAGGGAAAAGCTCGAACAGAAAATAACCCAATTAAATACACTTGATGAACATCTCCAGTTCACCAGCACAATAGAGCCCAGAGAAATTCCTTTTTTGGATGTACTAGTAAAACTAGAAGATCATGAAATCCAAACTGAGATATACCACAAAGCCACAGACAGAAACACAGCGTTAATGTTTAACAGTTTCCATCCAAAAAACTTGATTGTGAACTTACCATACTCACAGATGTTGAGAGCAAAAAGGATATGCACAGAAACTGTCACACTAGAACGCAACATTGGAATTATTGTTGACAAATATCTGGAGAAGAAATACCCACAGGTCCTATTAGATAAAACTAAATTGAAAGTAGCAGAAAAAGATCGGGTGTCTCTGCTGGCATCCAAAACAAAAAAAGAAAGGAGTCGCCAAGTATTCGTGTCTAAATATTCGACTAGTTCGAGAGAACTCAAAAAGAGCATCAGTCAACACTGGGATCTCCTCAGTAATGAAAATGACTTCCAAGAGCTGTTTAAAGACAAACCAATTTTCGCCTACAAAAGGTCTAGAAACATTAAAGAGATGTTGAAAGCACCACCAGTAAGCACACAAGTAGTGTACCGTGGCACCAGAAAATGCCAAAACTGCGTGCAGTGTAATAATGTCATAGTTAGTGATAACATCAAACATCCTTATACTGGAGAAACTTTCAAAACCAGGCACAACGCAGACTGTAATTCCACTCATCTCATCTATGCCATAAAATGCCCATGTGGCCTCTTATACGTAGGCAAGACTGAACGCAAAATCAAGACACGGATATCAGAGCACAAAAGCACTATTCGTAACAATAACCCGAACAGTAGTCTGGCAATACATTGGACCACAAATAGACACACGATAGCACAGCTTAAGTTTCAGGTCCTCGAAGTAGTCAAATCCACTCCTGGGAAGGACACTACCAAAAAATTACTCCAACGCGAAACTTTTTGGATAAAAAGACTAGACACCCAGGATCCCAAAGGGATCAATGATAGAGCAGATTTAGGGTGTTATTTATGATCTTGTCCAGGCACTTGCATGTAATCCTAGAGTTCAGAACTCAGTCTAGTAACGAATCAGTTGCACACTAGCATTAACGTGCCATGTAAAAATGCCTAACATTAATATAACACTCTTTATTAGGAATATTCTGCATTAGGAACAATTATACCACATATTTTGCAGTCATTATCTCTCTACACACATACTGATTCTCGTCTTTCTTTCATTACTTTGGAAGCTTTTTTCCACTCGTGTGCACAGCATCTCAGCCTTTTAATAATGGCCGCCATCTATTCGCAGCTCAATGTTACTTTTACCCAGACAGTCCGTTTTCTAGAATTGTTCTCTTTTTAAGTCGGTCACACGCATGCGCGTTATCCCGCACCATAGAGACTAGCCGGAACTCCTCGGAGATGCATCACAGCGGACCCTGAGCCCGTGCGAGGTAAATCTTTGTCTCCATTAATAGCAAGAGCCTTGTTTGCTCTTCCGAATTGCTCCGTTCACTAGTACTAAATAGCCCCGCTCGTTTTGTTTCTCCAAATGTAGAACATACTAGATTGAAGTTTCGATCTACTGAATACCACGTGACGATTTCACAACAAGTCGGCGAGGTAGGAATCCTCACTGTTTTTCGTTTACGCTGTGGAGTAGGTCAGATGCAAGGCTGTGTAACATTTATCTTGCACTTTTTCAGCTTCCGTGCAGAATATAAAAGAATGTCCCTTGTAACAACCTCATGTAAAAACTGGAGATTACAAGGTCAGTGACCCGGTATCTTTAGATTGTTTCTCACCTTCCAATCTTGGGCTTAAAAGCATTGGCTGCACCATTGTTCAATGTAAGGCGTTTTTGAGTACAGACTCATTGATATATTCGGTCGTTTGTTTTCTCGTTTTTTCACCCCCCGGTTTCTCACCTCTTTAGTTCACTCGTTTGGGTTTCTTTTTAGTCCTCCACAACATCATCTTTCTCGACCTGTCACTCTATCAAAGCTAACACCAGGACTTATAAAAGTGTATGTATAAATGTTATGGTAATCAAGAATTAAGCTAGAACTATTGTTTATGACTGTTAATCCCTCACAGTAACTGAGCAGAATTAAGTAAAATGCAACTGTTTTTGGGTTTATTTCAGATTCTGCCCCCGAAGAAGGGCCAAGGGCCCGAAATGCATAGGGCACTACAAAGAAATGTATATGTATTATAAATGTTAACTGAGAAAATGTAAATATATCCCAATGATGTATACAATTGGTGTATTTCATGTGAACTTTTTCGCCTAAAGCATAAAGGATTGAATTGAAAAGTTCCTTTGAAAATATTTTTGCATTATTTTTGCATGATTAATGTTGATCGCAGAATGAATTGTCAAGCAACATCTGTCGAATAGGACAGTTTATGTAAATAGTAGCAACCCAGCAGGAAAAGCAACTGTGCGCATTAGGACAAGCGGTTCCGCTTGTAGTATTTCTAGAATTCCCAGACTCCCTCGGCCTCTGGAGGACGGCGTCCTCTTTCTATAATTACTATGGGGGACTATCTCCCCCAACGTATACCCAACGTATGCAAGTTATGCAAATAGCAGAGTCCATGCTGAAGAGTCTGGTGGGCTCCCATTGGCACGCTGAAGCCGACTTCACAGATCATGCCACAGTGCCACACGGTGCAGAGAAACAAGCTGGCATAGAGTGGCAGAAGGGCAGCTCCCACCAGTCTTCAGAGGAGCGGCTCATACTTTCTTCCAGGCGTGATATCCTTTCCCGCCTGAAATGTGTCGGTCCTTTAACGAGCGTAGTGCGCGGGAACACTTCCTCGGAGAGCAGCCCTCCAGATGTCTGAACTGACAGGAACTGATGGCTGAGGGCTGTGTGTTTTTACTTCCAGCCCCTCGGAATGATGTCCTGGGGAGAAGGCAGCGCGAGCTCCCGGTGATCTGGGAGAACCTCACGGCGCGAGGTCATTTTCTGCAAACACAGGAGAAGACGGATGTGTTCGCTTGTTGCCTTGACAAAAGTAGGGCACAAAGAACAAAATAATACTTTAGTTGTCTGCGATTTGAGCCGCATCACATGCTTCAAAGACTCCAAATCTGATAAGAGGATGCTTGCAGTAAGTCTAATGCTGGCACCCGCTCGGGGAAGCATTCTAACCCGTCCCTCTTTTGCCCACCATGCCACCTCCGTTTGGACCCAGCCATATGCAAATCAGCCTTATTCCTTCTCCCCTGGGAACAGTCCCAGGATGCTTGTGTTCAGGTTCAGGGAGGACCTGGCCTGACATTCGGGCTGGACTGTTCCAATTGGAGCATGGGCAGGACTAATTTGCATATGACTGGGTTCAAATTGAGACTTCCTCCGTGCAAAAACCCTTGAACTGGGGTGTGTCCCGAGTAATATGATTACTAATAATTATTAATTATTAATGTGAGTGCTAGTGGCTGAGATGAATTCAGGGATTTCCTCCTCCATTTTGTTTGCTTACTTCATTGGCTTTCAATGCAGGCAGCCCTTCATGTTTACAGGAAATGGGCACAAGGCCTTATTTTGTATCATCAGACTTTGACCCAGAGCAGGTGAGGGAAAAGTAGGAAATGGAGAAAGAAGGAAGAAGAGCTAGATGGCAAGCGGTGACCAACATAAAGCAGCGATGAAACATGTGCAATGGAAGCAGAGTAGGTCAGGAAGTGGTGGGCAGTAGAAGAATGGAATGAGGTGGAAGCAAGCGTGGGCCACCGACCCTGCCGCTTTCAGTGCTGCAGGTGGAAACCTTAGGTCCCTGCCGTATTATTTATTTGTTTATTTATTTTGTATCAAATTAAGCACTGGAAACTGGGTTTCTTTATGTTGTCCTAAACCCTTACATAAATGTTAGCCAGACCCTGAAAGCTGGAGCCAGATACCTGGCTGTGGCTCAGCTCAAGGCCTTCTTATTTATTTATTTATTTTGAAAGTTTTATATAGCGCGAACAAGATCCTTGCAGATATCAGAGCGCTTTACAAGTACATGGAATAAGAAAAAGGAGCGAGTGATTAACAAAGTTATTGTGCACGGAGTAGTTAGAGGCTATAAAATCAGAGCAAATAAAACAGGGAAACAAGGAACCATCGTAGATCAGACAAAACATGTGATAAGAGGACAGGCGAAGGGTCTCAATAGATCCAAGGTAAATGTTCAGGTGAATTTGGCCATGAGGATCGCTTTTACTTCTTTTTTTGAAGAATGCAGTGGAGGAGATAAGTCTGGTTTCTGGCGGAGGGCATTCCAGATCCTGGGTGCCATTCCCGAGAAGGAGCGTTTATACATTTTTTCCTTCCGGAATCTTTGAGGTTTCAGAAGAAGATTTTTAGTGCTTCTAGTGGCTCTTGAGCCCCCTGAGATTGTGAGCTTCTGGGTGAGGTAGTTAGGCGAGTTGTGGTGTATAGCCCTGTGAGTCATGCAGGAGATTTTCAGGTGGATTCTAGCTTCGTAAGGCAACCAGTTCAGGGATTTTAAGTCAGGGGAAATGTGCGAGCGTTTTTTTGATCCAGTGATAAGTCTTGCCGCAGGGTTCATAGAGGCTCTTAGTGGTGCGGTAGCTGAAAGGGGGAGACCACAGAGGGCGACGCTTCCATAGGCTAACCGAGGAATGACTAGCGCTTGTACTGCGGTTTGGAAGTCTTTGGCTGGGAGGAAGGGTTTAAGCTTCCTCGGAGTATTGAGTTGGAAATTAGCTCCCTTAGTTGTCTTGCTGATATGATGTTGCATATTGAGATTGGCGTTGAGGGTTACGCCTAAAGATGTCGCTGAATTCAAAATGGTAGGTTGGACGTTGAGTGCAGTTAGTTGTTTAAGCCAGGTCTGAGTGATAGAGGTTTTGGCGGGAGGTGAAATAAGAAGATATTCCATTTTTAAAGCGTTAAGTTTGAGGTGATTCTCGGCCAGCCATGTCTGGGTCTTCTTAAGCGTTGAGTTGAGTAGTTTGATGTCCTCAGGGGATTGTATTTTGAGGTAGAGTTGGGTGTCGTCTGCGTACATGTGAAATTGTACATTAGATGCTTGCAGCAAAGTGGTGAGTGGCTCCATGACTAGGTTGAACAATGTTGGGGATAAGGAGGATCCTTGTGGGACTCTTAGTGTTACGGGAACGGGTGAGGACAACGAGTTGTTGATCTTGAATTTCTGGGACCGGTTGTGCAGAAAGGAGGTAAACCACTTGAGCACAGTCCCTGATAGACCCATTCTGATATTCAACAGCTCGAGTAGGTTCTCGTGTTTGACGGTGTCAAAGGCTGATGAGAGATCAAGTAGGATGAGTAGGCAGGTATCGTTCTGATCTAAGATTTGGAGGGCGTCATCAATTATGTGTGTCATGGCAGTTTCCGTGCTGTGTCCTGCTCGGAAGCCTGATTGATGAGAGTTGAGGAGGTCAAACTGATCAATGTGTTTTGTCAATTGGAGTTGGACGCATTTTTCTAACAGTTTGGCCATGGTAGGGATATTGGAGATAGGACGGTAATTGTTTAGGTCAGTAGGGTCTGCTGTGGCTTTCTTGAGTATAGGTGAATTCTTGACCTCTCGAACCCAAAATGTGCCGAGCGTTCAGGGGCTGCCGCCTGATACACAAGCGCTCACCTCCTGTTCCATGAAATAAGGACACCGCTTTGATGACAAACCTCTGATGTAAAACTGACAACAGAAAAATAGATACCCAGCTCAAGGCCAAATTGTACCGTATAAAATAAGAAATCCAAGCCTACCCGCTGGATAAAATTGTGTGATCCTGACCAAATGTTATTTTTTACCAAGAATCCTTTTTCTTCATATTACATTTGAGAACGTTTTCAAATGCTTGCGTTCAGGATGTGCGCTATACAGAAACCTCTTGGTTTTTTGTTGAATAGACTGTAATGTTGGTCCTACTGCAATACAAATCTATAGCATGTATATAGGGTACGCAGGGCTGCGGACTTGCCTCTTAGTATTGTCAGTAGGGCAGGGCTGCGGACTTGCCTCTTAGTATTGTCAGTAGGCGGGTTCAGGGGCGTAAGAATGCCTTTAAGTTAATATTTAAAAACTATACCTTTTAATACATTTTTATCAATGCAGTGGCATAAGCAGAAGTATTGAAATGCATCTGCATGTTAAAGAATAAACTTCTTTTAAAATTTTGAAGAGACTTCATGATATTTTATCATGATGGGTGACTTTACGTGTCAAATATTTTCAGGTCTGCCTCGTGCATGTGCTCTTAGAGCCAAGCCCGACCCATGGCTCGGCTCTCTCTGTTAATTTGTTCGCTCACCTACTACTACCATACCAGGTGGTGGTGTTCTGTATTTTATTCCTGCCAAACCTTTCGTCATTCGGTACAAAGTTCTCCCTACCGAAGGTAATTCCGATCAGAGTTTACTGCTACAAACAGGACCCTTGTAATGGGTAGTTCTTTATTATATGGAACGTATCTCGGTCCATTGAGCTTACACATGCCCGCAGCTGCATTGTTACATGCACCACTGGATCGGACACTCCCCAAGTTTTTTCGTTGTATTTTTAAGTTTTATTTTCTATACTTTTTCACGAGCATTTATTAAATTTGAGGTTTGTTTGTTCCTTTGCACGCACCCGATATTGCTGTCTGAATCCCCTTTGCACTCTCACCCATCATGACGGCAGCACATGTGACTCATCTTTACAGATGCACCTGAGACATGAGCTAACGTTAAAAAAACAAAAATCACTGAGATAGATCAGTGATTGTTTAGTCAACTAACTATAACTGCTTATGACCTCACATATATCATCACTTATGACATCTTAAAATAAAAATAAAATAAAAAGGGATAATAATGTGGGGGTTGGGAGTTTGTGGAGGGATGGATAGGATTCCAGGCCCTGTCGTTACAACCCCCCTCCTTCCCCTGCACAGAGCCAAAGGAGTACATAAGCAGTACCTAGTGGGGGTGCAAGTTACAGTTAGTTTACTAAACAATGACTGGTGTATTTCAGTAGATTTTGGGTATTTTAAGGTTAACTCATGTCGCATTCCAAAGTCACTTCAAAACACAGTGTTGGCCCTCACTGTTAGTTATATTTAGCTCAGAGTTCCATAAGAAGGCTGTTTTTTGTTTCGTTAATAACTTTGGTGCCGTTTGCTGAATCTTCACTAAACCCCCAAAAAGAAAACACCTCCGCTTCTACCTTAAAAGTTTTAGGGTGACCTATCAAGCGGAGGTCAACTAAAAGGGGAGACCCAAGTCATTTTACCATGTTAATTCTCATTGAAAAGTTTGGGAAGTGATACAGAAAAACAGCTAAATGGAATTGCACTAAATTTAGCACAAAATTAGAACTTCATGTAGAAATGTTGCTTCTCAAAATCTGGTCACCCTACCTACAATGTATGTTTTTGGTGAATGCATAAAAATGCAATAAAATTCCTGTTTATTTCTTGTATTCCCTGCTTTTAATTCTTAGCGCCCTCACTTGCACCATAATCGTGTGACTCACCGCGTTTTGCGGGTCCCGGTCTCCTGTGGGCTGGTTGTAGGAGCCCAGTGCTTCGGTGGCGGCCATATTGGGTGAGGGGCGCGGGCGGTGCGGTCTAGTGGCGCAGGCGACGGACTGCTTATTAGGGAGGTAATTCAGGAGGCTCGCCCTTGTCACTCTTGGCTCCGCTGATGTAAGAGCGGACGCGAGACCTACCAGAGCGCCTCTTGGCGCTGTGCTAATCTGACGCGCGATTTGGCAGCGTTTTTTAAATACCTGTTTGATATTTGCTTTCCTGTTTATTTCTTGTATTCCCTGCTTTTAATTCTTAGCGCCCTCACTTGCACCATAATCGTGTGACTCACCGCGTTTTGCGGGTCCCGGTCTCCTGTGGGCTGGTTGTAGGAGCCCAGTGCTTCGGTGGCGGCCATATTGGGTGAGGGGCGCGGGCGGTGCGGTCTAGTGGCGCAGGCGACAGACTGCTTATTAGGGAGGTAATTCAGGAGGCTCGCCCTTGTCACTCTTGGCTCCGCTGATGTAAGAGCGGACGCAAGACCTACCAGAGCGCCTCTTGGCGCTGTGCTAATCTGACGCGCGATTTGGCAGCGTTTTTTAAATACCTGTTTGATATTTGCTTTCCTGTTTATTTCTTGTATTCCCTGCTTTTAATTCTTAGCGCCCTCACTTGCACCATAATCGTGTGACTCACCGCGTTTTGCGGGTCCCGGTCTCCTGTGGGCTGGTTGTAGGAGCCCAGTGCATCGGTGGCGGCCATATTGGGTGAGGGGCGCGGGCGGTGCGGTCTAGTGGCGCAGGCGACGGACTGCTTATTAGGGAGTCATGCTTACGCGCAGCGGTCACGCGCAGCGGATGCGCCGGATCACCGCCGGAGTCACGCCAGAGTCCAGCCCGTCTGCGCCCGTCAGCGTCCCGGTGGCGGGCGGGGTGGCGGGCTGGGCTCCACCTTCGTCCGTCTCCGTTCCTGGGCCTTCCTTGCTCCGTTATACACCACGTGAGCTGCGCTCACTTCGCCCTTCCACACCTCCTTTGGGGGAATGCCGTACCGTTTTCCCCGGTCGGTTTAGGGGTAAGTGTTGCTGCCCTGGATGCGGTTGGCGTCCGAGTTGTACCGTGTTCCTTTCCCCCAACAAATTGATTGAGCATGTTGGGCATCTCTGCATGCTGCTTAACAGCAGATCTCTGGCTAGGCATGCGCTGGATATCCATGACCTCTTAGACTTGGAAAAGCCCCTCTGTCTCATGTTAACTGAGACCTGGTTGGGGGAATTCTCCAACCCTGATGTGGCAGCTGCTATCCCTCCTGGCTACAATATCTATAGGCAGGACAGACTCAAGGGCAGGGGCGGCGGGGTGGCTTTGGTGGTGCAGGAAAGTGTGGCTTGTTCCATTCTGCCGGTTGACGACATCCACGGCTCTGAGTCCCTTGCCTTCTCCATCACCTTGGCTCCCCACCAATCCTTTAAGGGTCTGTTGGTTTACAGACCACCTGGCCCTTCGGGTACCTTCTTTGAAGATTTTGAGTCCGTCCTATCAGGGCTGGTTCTGAAAACGGATCAGTGTATTGTCGCTGGAGACTTCAATTTTCACATGGATGACCCATTAGATTCGGATACCATCAAATTTTTGGAGGCCACCGCCCCCCTGGGTCTGACTCCGTTTCTCCTGGGACCCACCCATGTGAAGGGGCATACCCTGGATCAGGTTTTTTCGTCCTCCCCTCTGGAGGTTAAGGAGATAATTCCGGTGCTCTGGTCAGATCATAGGCTTGCCAAATTTTTGGTTAAAGGCACTATGAGACCTGTCAACACTGGTTCTCTGCAACAGCGTCGCGTCCATCGGGCTTATCATTCTGTAACCCCGGCAATGCTCACGCAGGCGGCGCTAGATCACCCGTGCCCCTCTACAGGGGACCTTGAGAAGGACCTGGAAGCGCTGCAGGGCTGGCTGCTGGACAGACTTAACGATCTTGCCCCAGTGATGGCCCCCCGCTCAACATCGAAACGGGTCTCGGCCCCTTGGTTCACTGCGGCACTGTCGACCGCCCGACAGTCTTGCAGGGTGGCGGAAAGAGCTTGGCGTGCCCAATATGATCCTGAGGCAAAACTACTTTACAAGACTGCGGTTAAGGCATATCAGCGGGACATTCGCCTTGGAAAAAGGGTTTACCTTGCTGGGAGAATAGAGGCTGCCTCCAACTCCTGCAAGGAAATCTTTTCCATTGTGAGAGAATTTACAGCTCCTCGCTCGAATGTTTCCCATGATATGCCCCTGAAGTCCTGGGCCGCGGATCTTGCTAATTTGATTACTAGCAAGATAAAGCTCATCCAGGACTCTTTCCATCTGGCGTTGCCTGCTGGTACAACCTGTACAGAGGAGAACCCGCGCCTGGCAGTTTCATCAGGCCCGTCGCTGGCAGTCTTCCCCCTTCTTTCAGCCGCTCCGTCGTTAGGACTCATGGGCGTGCTTAAATCTGGTTCGCCCTTGGATCCCTGCCCGGCGAAGTTTTTATCTAGAATGGCGGAAGTTTTAAATCCTCTGGTCAACCCTCTTCTAAATCTATCACTGAGCCAGGGTCTGGTCCCACCAGCGTGGAAACAGGCTATGGTGATCCCCCTGCTGAAGAAGCCTGGCCTTGATCCTGAGGCGTTGGTCAATTATAGACCAATTTCTCTCTTGCCTGCCCTGATAAAAATTTTGGAGAAGCACATTCATACGGTGCTCTCCAATTTTCTGGAATCGCATGAGCTCCTGCATGCCTCCCAATCGGGCTTCCGCCCTAATCTCAGCACAGAGACAGCACTCCTGGAGGTGTCGGAAGACATCAAAGGAGTTCTGGACTCGGGAGGCAAGGCCATGCTGGTCATGTTGGACCTCTCGGCGGCTTTTGATACCGTCCCCCATGATGGCCTTCTCTCTAGACTCCACGAGATAGGCCTCAGGGGGACGGTGCTCAGCTGGTTTTCATCATTTCTAGCCGACCGCCGACAAACGGTCTGGGCCCCCCCGGACTCTGCTGTGATGCCGCCACTGGGTGTTGGGGTCCCTCAGGGCTCTATTTTGAGCCCGACCCTCTTTAACATCTTTATGACCCCTTTGGCGGCACTGGCGGAGTCTTTTGGGGCCCGGATCGTGTCCTATGCCGACGACACACAGCTCCTCTTCTCCTGTGAGAGGGGAGGAGATTTCAATGGAGAGATCATCCGGGATTGCCTTGGGGCTGTCTTCAGATGGTTTCATCTGAGTGGCCTCAAGTGCAATCCTGAGAAGTCTGAGGTGCTCTTCTTTGGGTGTGCGTCGGACCCTGACTGGCATGGCTGGTGGCCTATCAATATGTTTCCACCTTCCTCCCCATCTTTAGTTGCCAAGAATCTGGGGGTCAAGATGGACAAGGGCTTGATGATGAGAGCCCAGATTCTGGGGGTGACGGGCACCTGTTTCGGTCTCCTCAAGGTACTAAGTAAGTTTCTACCCCTTTTGTCGGAAGAACACCGGAAACTGACTGTGCAGGCTCTGATCGGGTCCAGGCTGGACTATGCCAATGTCCTCTACCTGGGCCTGCCGGAGTATCTGCTACAGCGCCTCCAGGTGATGCAGAACGCTGCGGCAAGAGCCATTTATGGCTTAAATAGGCGAGCCAGTGTGGCGGGTCTCTTGCAGGCCTTACATTGGCTGCCTATCCGCAAGCGCATTATTTTCAAGACGCTGACTTTGGCCTATAAGGCCCTTCACTCTGGAGGCGCAAAGTACCTTCAAAGGAGATTGTCCTTTTACTACTCGGCCCGGGCTCTTAGATCGGAGTCACAGCTCCTGGCTGTGGTGCCACGCGTGGAAAGAGCTCGCATCGGAGGTCGCTCCTTTGGACTGCGGGCACCTCAGCTGTGGAACTCTCTGCCGCTGACACTCCGGGGCGCTACCAGCCTGCTGGCTTTTAGGAAGGGTCTAAAGACCTGGTTGTTTACTCTATAGGCCTTTCTTCCCCTTTTTATTACTGCATTCCCTTCTCTGTTTTTATTGTCGTGTTATGTTATTCTGCCGTAGGTCTCGCTGTTAAAGCGCCGGGATACTCTTTTTGGGTCGCCGCGCGCTATACAAAAAGAAATATAACATAACATAACATCCAGAGTGCCGTAAATATGGACACTATAGAAATGTTCCAGTGATATGCCAGTCGTTTTTATGCAATGTAAATATGTTGTTAAATATCCCTGTTTAGATGTCAAATGCAACTAGAGGGCTTATAACTCCTTAAATAATTGTAAAAGATATATGAAAATAAAAACACATTCAGGCACTTGATTACATTTTTTCTTGTGCTGATTCAACATTTACCTCGTGCGTGCTGGCCGAATTTTCGCTCTGTGTGGGCGTAATAAAGAGTGGGAGGGGTTCGGGACCGTCCTCCGCACACGCCCACCGTGAGGCCTGACCGCCAGGGGCCGTCTGTAGCACGCATGGGGTTAATACTTTTAAATGATGGCGGCGGGAGTGGGGAAGGTTCTGTTTACATGGATCTGGTCAGGGGATGGAGAAAGTGAATTTGAGCGGAGCTCAACACAATCAATGCTCTGAAAGTAAATCACCATTGCGATGTCACTGCTTGAGACCGTTGCATGTGGAGCCGCAGAAACGACTGTGGAAAATCATCCAGCTTCGAAACCGACAACTGTCTCAGGGACCAGCAAATCTGTGTGTTGGTTACAAAATCCAACTTGATACATTGCATGTTTGTGTGTATCTATGTCAGCATATGTGATGCGTGTTGAGTGGTGGAAGGTGGGTTTGGAAGGCACATTGTAAGATAAATCAGTACATCATGGCATTGGGTGGTAAGAAGTAGCTAGGGCAAATTATTGAACTGACTGCAATATGGGAGCTAACTAGGGCGCATCCCAGCACTGATGAACATATGGAGAGTATCTGGTGCACAGCATGGCAGCAACTGACATGGGTAGATAACAATGGATTGTCTTGGCATTGATTGGAATATGTAGGATAACGGAGATTATTCATAGCTCTCACTAACATATAACTGACTTACATCATGGCACTCACTGACATATGTGGCACACATGATAGCATTCGCTTCCATATGGGAAATATATGGTGTACATCATGATCTTAACTGTCATATGAGAAAAAAGCTTCTCATAAAGGAACTGACGGGTGTATGTGTAGATCATGGGAACATCACGGTATGGACTAGCATGTGGTGGCTACCCTGCGGCCCACTTGGGCATTTCTCCAACGGGAATTAGTTCAACACATACGCTTATGATGATGTTTGTTGGTTTAAGTCTTCATCGGGTACCGTCACATTGGTATGTTCTTAAAATCATGCTTTTAGTAACTCTGCTTGCTAAGAAATAAATAACCCTTCTTATGACTTCAGAACTGTTACCCAGGCCCTTGTTCTTTCATTCCATGGATGGGAGATGGGTTTCCTGCCGATGCATTTCTGCCATGTACATATTTTTGCATATGATGCTTGGAACTAGTAAATATGATCCACACACCTTGACAATATGATTTAATTTGCAATGTTTGCTTTTGCACGTTAGGATTGAGTTCAAATTCAGTTGCAAAGCCTGTAAGGCCATACACTGGGTTTTGGCGGTTTCAGAGACCTCAGAGTCCTCTCTTTTTGAGATTCTTTAGAACAGGTCCACTGTTCATGGAAGGTGTTGAGCCTTTTACGAAGGGAGGCAGTCCCCCCATGTTTCAGGAGTCACCGCTGCAGTATGAGTTGACTTTGGCGCCATTTTTCGATGAGGAATGCAGACAGGCTGACAGGGTTGGTACCAGGTCAGCTGCTTCTTCTTTCTTGTCGGAATTTGCGGCTCCTTGGTTTCCCCGCTCTTCTTAAGTCATCGGGATCTGTTAGGTCACTACGCCCCCTAGTTGACCACTTCCTGTGGGAAGTGGGCATAACCCTGTCCCAGAACCCCTAAGTATTCCATCACAAAGTTGGCTGCATTTGAAAAGTTGTGTCCACCTCACAGTAGCCCACCTTGGAGGTACTAGGCTGAAGGAGGCACCCCTACCTGACTGCCTAATTTTCCCCACCTATCCAGGTGCCAAGGGGTCTCTGGACAGCCTTTCCTATGAGAGTAGCCAGATTTGCATTCCGAAGGTGGCAGCTTCTATGAAGCTCACCAGCCCAAGAAGGCTAATCAGCAGGTCATCCTGCGGGAGTGGGTGTTACACCCTCTTCTCATACAGGCTTTTGTTCTGGGTCTCCTGAGAACTAAGGCTATCACCCTAGGAGGCCAGAACAGCGTCTCGGGTGGCAGGCTGGCAGAAACCAGTCAGCAAGGACACCAGAGGCTGGTAGGTTTTCAGGGGATAGCTCTAAAGAGGCTTTTGAGTGCATGTATTCATAAACCCGGTACAAAAGGGGGTGGTGATGGACGGAGCATCTGAATCAATCAAACACTCACACCCAGTCAAAAGATCTGGGTTTAATCCATCACCGTTCTTTAGCCCACTCTGCCACCCCGGTTCAGACATGGCTATATGCAAATCAGTCTGACCCTGTGCCTCATGGGAACAGTCCAGCCCGAACTGCCAAGCCATGTCTTCCCCGGACCGGAAACAAGCTTCCGAGGACCGGTTTCTGGCATTCCAGCCGTCTTCAGCCCGGCTTGCTTGAATCCAGTTTCAAAGTGAGCAAGGGACTCGCGTCTGAGCATACCCTGCCACACTTATGGCGGCCAAAAGCGGTACAAAAGGGGGTGGTGATGGACGGAGCATCTGAATCAATCAAACACTCACACCCAGTCAAAAGATCTGGGTTTAATCCATCACCGTTCTTTAGCCCACTCTGCCACCCCAGTTCAGACATGGCTATATGAAAATCAGTCTGACCCTGTGCCTCATGGGAACAGTCCAGCCCGAACTGCCAAGCCATGTCTTCCCTGGACCGGAAACAAGCTTCCGAGGACCAGTTTCTGGCATTCCAGCCGTCTTCAGCCCGGCTTGCTTGAATCCAGTGGCAAAGTGAGCAAGGGACTCACGTCTGAGCATACCCTGCCACACTTATGGCGGCCAAAAGCGGTACAAAAGGGGGTGGTGATGGACGGAGCATCTGAATCAATCAAACACTCACACCCAGTCAAAAGATCTGGGTTTAATCCATCACCGTTCTTTAGCCCACTCTGCCACCCCAGTTCAGACATGGCTATATGCAAATCAGTCTGACCCTGTGCCTCATGGGAACAGTTCATGGATTCAAGCAAGCCGGGCTGAAGACGGCTGTAATGCCAGAAACCGGTCCTCGGAAGCTTGTTTCCGGTCCAGGGAAGGCATGGCTTGGCAGTTCGGGCTGGACTGTTCCCATGAGGCACAGGGTCAGACTGATTTGCATATAGCCATGTCTGAACTGGGGTGGCAGAGTGGGCCAAAGAAGGGTGGTGGATTAAACCCAGATCTTTTGACTGGGTGTGAGTGTTTGATTGGTTCAGATGCTCCGTCCATTACCACCCCCTTTTGTACTGTATTCATAAACCCAGCACAAGCATCGGTGTGTGTTTACCAATACAAGATGGTTAATACCGAACATCCCTAGTTTCAATGAAGCCATCCATCATGCAGCTGGGGAACTCGTTTTCACCAGTGTCCAGAACATGTTTTAAAATGGCTCCCTGGTCATTTGTACTAGCAGTAATAGGACTGACCAGCACAGGGGCACATTTGCTCATGCAGGCATGCTCTCACTTGTAATATTCAACACCCTGCCCTAGGACTGTTAAGCCTGCTATACGGGTGACTTACAAATATTACTTGCATTGGTAGGAGACATGTCGTGTTTTAGCTTTTGTCTGCACCAAGACACGCAGAACCAATGGCATTGCATGTGCTTGCTGAGGGGTCCCTTAGGGTGGCACAATTTGTGCTGAATCCCTTAGAAGTGCTCTTTAGCACCTCAGGCCCTGGATAACAAGGTACGATTTACTAGGGACTTACAGGGGGTGCTAAAGGTTTTGCCAGTTGGTGGAAGAATTGTACAGTTTTGGGAAAGAGCTCTGGCACTGGGGACCTGGTTAGCAGCAACCCAGTGCACTTTCAGTCGAAATCATTTATCAGGCAAAAAGTTGGGGTGACCATGTCAAAAAAAGGCACTTTCCTACAATAGAAATGTCCTTGAGCATGTCAGGACTCATTTGAGATGTTCTGAAACAGATCTACATAAGTAACTGCTTTCACATTTTCGAGACCTAAAAGTTGGGTTGCCATGACCAGTAAACTTCAAGCCAGTGTTGGAGCGTCCTTCAGTGAGACCCTGCGCCCAACATCACCCACTTTCATGTGATATGTTTATTCAAGTGATATGTTTATTTGTGTGATATGTTGACTCATGAGTGTCGTTTTTGTATGTGGTTATGTTTGTTTATAACCAATCATTTTTGCGTAATGTTAATATATTGTTAAATTTCCCTGTTTAAATAACAAAAATATCTAGAGTGCTTATAACTCCTTAAATTATTGTAAAAGAATATATATATATATATGTGAAAATAATGCACATCCAGGCACTTGATTACAATTTTTCTGGTGCTGATTCAGCATTAATACTTTTAATTTATTTTGGTTGGGGGGAATCTGTTTACATTGTTAGACATTGGGGTCTCTAGTTGGCAGAGGTAGATACCTATGTCCAAATATGGGCTCTTGCTTCTAGTCAGGATAAGGGGGATACTATCCTAAAATAACCCCTGCTCACCCCCTTGGTAGCTTGGCACGTGCAGACAGGCTTATGTCAGAGGCAGTGTGTAAAGCATTTGTGAACACATACAGTAATACAGTGAATACACTACAAATGGACACCACACCAGTTTCGAAAAATAATCTTTATCTAAACCAAAGCAAGACCAAATGACAAAAATCCACAATACAGTTATCAAGATAGCCTTAAAAATAGGTTATTCACTCAAATAAAGCTTGTATCAACAAATAACTCCAACTGGAGTTATAATGACACTGTGACAGATGAAAATCCCAAAATACAGCGCCGACTGCGAGGTGCGCTGCGTCGGGCCTGGAGTCAAGCAGGCCCACAAAGAACAGTACCTTGAAATTGATGAAACAAAGCCAGTTCATGGCATCGGGGAGGTGAAGCTTTGTTGGCGCCTGCGCCGTCGGTTCCTTACAACCCCAGGGGAGGTGATGCCTCTGTTCCTTACTGCAGCGCAGGGGAGGTGAGACATCGGTTCCTTACTGTGTTGGGGAGGCGACGTCACGAATGGCAGCGAGGCGGTGGTTCCTTAATACGGTACGATGTCGATAGATTCGGGAGTCACCCATGTCAAGGATCGCGTTGATGAATCACCGATATTGCTGAAGTCGGGACTGCAGTGCGAGTCGGGACGGTGCATCGTGGAGGTCACTGGCGGTGTCTTTGGCTCCGGTGCAGGCAGTGGCCTCGATGGCGGTTTCAGAGTCGATGCGGCCCGGCATCAGCAGGCGCCAGGCCTACGGTGCAAGTTGGGGCAGTGTGTTGTGCCCTTCACGAGCGGTGCCCATGGCTTTGGTTCAGGTTACGGCTTCAGTGTTGCAATTTACTTCTGTAGCAGCTGAAACAGCAGTTCCTGTTTAAAAACCTGAGGCGGGTCGGGGGCAATCGATATTTGCCCGGCGGTATTGCCTCTGTGACCCTCTAGTTATTTAATCAATGAAGAGGCAGGCGCTGGAGACTGGAAAGCAGGAAGCAAGGTTTTTATTCTCTCCGGAGGAGAACACAACGAAACGGACAGAAGGTATCGTTCTGAGGTGCTCTAACTGCATCCCTGAGGCCTGGCCTCTTATACACAAGTTTATGACTTTATTGTACATTACACATTCACGTTAAAGCTTTGATGTATGAAAAAGACATTCCCGGAACTCCCTTTGAGCCCGTTCCCACACACATTTACAGTCGAAGTCCCCACCCTAGTCACAACAGGTGATGAGTATCACGCAGCTGGATATTCCGCCGATTCACGGAATGTGGGGGTTTGATCGGATCTCATGGAGTGGGGGCTTTGATCAACCCGGGGATCCTTTGATGGGGGAAGCTTTCTGTTGTACGGGGAGGGGCAAGGGATGGTATCGGCAGAGCTGGGTGTCGGCCTGGGAACGGGGAAGGCAAAACGGGCACACGGGGAAAAAGGGGGTTTGCATCTAAGGGCCGGAGATCATGAAAGGGAAGCAGGGTGGTGTCGCGCTGGGAACAGGATGAGGGCCTGGGGCAGAGCAGCGCCGAAGAGGGGTTTATGACTCAAGGCAGGTGCAAGCAGGGGGTGGTCAGCGTGCAGGCTTAGTGAAGGCGAAGGGCTATGTCAGGGGCCAGCAGCATGCAAAAGGGTTCGCTCTGAGCGGGGCATCTTAAAAAAATGGCGGGCGCGCACGACAAAAGTGTGGCATCAGGGGAAGAGGCAAGATGGCGCAGATAATGTTCACCAAAACGTACTAATTTTCAACAGTCCTCCCTTTAACATATTCAAGACATCTTGCTGGTTCATTTTCTACTCGGTTCTATTGTGGTGGGCATGAGAAAGGAAACGGTAGGAACCCTAGAGGAAAAGAGTTGTAAACAATACATTTTAACATTTCTAGTTTTTAGGAGGTGGGCCTATTTGATAAACTTTGATCAATTTGTTTAGCAGGAAAGTCATAGGAATGTAATACAAAAACGATTAGCGAGAGCAGCAAGCATACTGGCAGGTTATTACATATATATCAGGTTCGGATTGGAGCATGGTCAATACAATGGCGGCTGGGAGAGAAATGAGGTCTAGCAGAAACGGCGATTGGGGATGTCAAATGTTCTTTGTTGCCTTTCGTTGGCGCTGTTGAGCACCGGCGGTGGAGCTACAAGTCCAGCTCTGTTCTAAGTTCTGCGTTGCAGGGCACGACCCTTTCCTCGCGTTTCTGGTCGGAAAGGTCCTTTTCGCCCTGTGTCCTTTGAGGTGATTGTCAGAAAGTTCAGATGGAAGAAGAGCGTACGAAACAGTCCATAGGGTAGGTCAGAGGAAAAGGGGGATGGAGCAAGGCCAAATTAGGAACAAACTAGGGGAACGAGAGACTTCAAATAGGCGGGCGTGTGACCGAATTCAGAGAGCGGGGACTTGTCGACAGACACTGGACATCGAGCAGGGGCATCAGGTCGACCCTTTCTTCTCATGTTGTCGAAAACAGTGCCTCGTCCTGCAGCTCTTTTCTGTCGTGGTCTCGCCTTGGCTAATGTCGCAGGTGTTCCTTAGTCTGTAGTCAGGCCTCGTGCTCCCACATCCGGTCCTTCTCTCCTCCAACAGCAGTACCCTTAAACAAGTTTGAAAAGACAGTCTTTAGAGAATTTGCAGATGAAGATAATCAAAAAGTCTATTTCTCTCCCAGCTCCAGGCAAAGAATGAAAAATGCCCGTTACATTAGTGTTCACAACTGGCATATGAATGACCGGTGACGGGCCTGTTGGATTTACTATGACTTTCCTTTTAAATTATTTATCACAGTCACGACAGTTCATCTGATGGTGACCCACCTTCGTGAGACGTTAACATGGTATTACACAGGTATTTTGCTGAGAGACGATCATGGCTAAACATTTCCTTTCTATCGATGCATCCTGCCTTTTAACTACTACGGGGTTCATTTCGATGATTTCTTTACCTTGGACTAGTCTGTTAACCTTGTAAAACATCACTCTGGATCCTACGTAACCTTTTACAGCCCGATTACTTAATTAGGAAGGACAGGGGTTTTATGGGGAACAACCAGGGACATAGGAAACTTGTGGTAAGGGCATAAATCGACCCATCTCTCACAACCGGAAATGAGGGGTAGTTTCATAATTCCAGTTTTTGGGCGGCTGATACAGGGGAGGTAACAGGGGTGATCATTTTTCCGGTTTTGGGTATTGCGACATTTCGGGGAGGGGAGGGTCGCGTATTCTGAGGTCCTTGTTTTATACCATAGGAGCCGTTGACCTGTAGTTCCCTTATTTCGGGCCAGATTAGGGAACCTCTGTCGCCTTACCTGTCCTTTCCCTTACGGCCCAACCTCGGTTCATTGGCTTCTAGCGGAAAAGGAGAGGTAATGACGCGGTCTCAGGGTGATTGTATTAAAGACAAGTTTTTGTGCAAATACTGACGGTATTTGAAGCCAATTAGGTGGTGTGCTAGGGGTGGCAGTCTGCCAATTTCGGGGCTAATCACTCGGAAGAGTGGGAGTAAAAAAATAGAGGGAGAGAGAGAGAGAGAGAGAGAGAGAGAGAGAGAGAGAGAGAGAGAGAGAGAGAGAGAGAGAGCGTAACGGCAGGCTAAATAGTACACGTGCAACAGAGAGGGTGGCAGTGTATTCAAGAAAGGCTATTTAGTGCATTACGCAGTAAAGGGCATTCACGGGTCTGTGTTAGGATCTTGTAATCATGCAGTTTGAGCATTAGACAGGGTAGAGGGGACGTGCTTTGAGAAAAAGGAAAGAAGAAAGGAGGTACCATGTTGTCGCACTTCTCGCATTCTCGGTCCTTCGACCAGTTGGGTCGACGCCTCAGTCACACACACACACATTCCCTCATAGTTTCGCATCATACGTGACATGGGTTCATTCGTCCGGTCTGGTTTAAGGGTGATCACTTTTTATCAGGTTGTGCTAATTTTTCGGGTTTGTTCGATACGTGAGTAGTTTGCAGGCGTGCTTAGACACCACCTTGCGGCGCTAGTCCGCTTCGTGTATTTAGACATGGCAAGGCTTCGGATCTTCGCCACACCTCGGCTGTAATTTCTGATGTAACCTGCAGAGGGAGGAAAAAGGGGGTGGGGGAGACAGCGTTCGCGCACATTCAAATACATGGATTCATAAGTCCTTTACTTACCTCTTACTCGTCTTTCCTCCTCGGGGCAGGGTCCCCGGGGATATGGTTTCTGGAGTCGGGGGGGTAGTGTGTCCATATAGGTCGTGGGCGGGGGAACGTAAAAAAGGAAACCAGAGGTGCTTAGTGCGAGGTATCTAGTCAAAGGATGTATCTCACTATCGGGATCCTTAAACCTCTTTCAACGCTGTGGCGTTCTAAGGTTCTTCGGTTCCTGGGTCAGCTCCGTTCCCTGGTACTTTGGAACGTTGTACTTTATAACATTTACATTATTTCATTTCACCCTCCCTTTACATTCCTTCATTTACACCGTTCGTTTTACCCATCCTTGGAAGTCAAGGTCTTCCTCCACGCGAGAGTTCATGAGTCAGTCGCGTACTTTGAAGGCGGAGTGTCGTGTTGTCGATCCGATCCGTCCTCCAGGGCTGGGCAACCATCTTCTTTTAACCTTAAAGAGAGAGCAGAGTAGGGTGCACAGAAAAGAACTTTCCCACCGACCCCACATTTTTAAAATAAAGCATGCAATACCCGTCCATAGTTTCAAAAACTTTATTTTGCAAAATCATTTCAGCATGTGGATTATGAGGGTGCGGTCGTATTTGGCCGGTCGTGGCAATGGCTAAAGTGCGTACAGTGGGGGGTGTCATTTGCAGCAATAAAAACATCGGAAAGTTTTACTCATTCATTTGTAAGAGACTAAAACGTCTATTAATTGGCTGGGGGTTCGGGGGGCATTTATTTTCATAATTTTAGAAGCATGATCATAATAGTGGTAATCAGATTTCCTATATGCATACCATACGTGAGCGTCGTAAATGAGGTTTACATCAGTTATAAAAAAATATAATACATTTGTACATTTGTAATCAACATTTGTAACGGGGATCCTTTCATACTGTTCGTCGAGTGAGTTCTCCTTGTCTTTTCTAGCCAAGTGTACAAAGGATCATATAAAATCTCAGAACATCAAGTTTATATCAGTGCGAAGGAACACCACGAGGTGTTCGTAAGTTCCGATTGATACCAGCGCCATTTTGGGCGGGGCCGGCTCAGTCCGGAAGCAGCATCAGGGGGAAATGTTTCCCATTACTGGCAGTTTGGACCAGAGTCCTTTTCGGCAGTTCTAGAATTCATGCTAACAGAAGGAGCGGCAATGTCATGTTTGTTTCGTTGGCGATCAAGGCAGCCGTCCCTTACCGGAAGCCTGCAGAGGCCGAAGGTTCCGCCGGGGACCTTTGTAGGATCTTCAAGGCTGCGGAGATGCTGTCGGAGATGGGGGCTCGTGCTCCAGGGGGCAAATGTTCGAGTTATGTTGCTGGTCAAAGTTACTCTAGTGGCCGGGGCCCGCCTTCCAGCGGACCCAGACGCCATTTTGAGGCCCTACAGGGGCCACTCTCGTCGAGTTTGCAAGAGTGGGAGAGATCCTTCGGAGTGAAAGGAAGAGGTCTCTGTTTTGTGAAAGCGGGACGTTCGGCTGGGGTGCAGCTGTGATGCCCCCACCTGGGGGGCGAGGGAGACTGGTTCGCATCGTCTCCTTCTCCCGGTGCACTCCAGGCCGCTCCTTTTCATCGCCCCGCATGAAGGTTTCTCCACATCCGGTGTTCCCCAAGACCTGTGCTCGGTGCTGTGGGAGTATGGCCACCATTGCACGTTCGGTGCTGCGCAAGTACTGGGGTGCCACCATGGTGTGTTCGGTGCTGTGGAAGTATTGGCACCATCGCCTGACTGGGGGTGTTCGGCGTCGGGCCGGGGGCTGGGAAACCTCCTATCGGTGGAGGTGGGAGAGGCTCGTCCGCGTCGCCTCTCCCTCCCAGCCCAACTTGGACAAATTGTTGTGGAGGTACGTGCAGGACATCCCGCCGTCCAGGGCTGCTGCGGCTGTGACGGAAGAGAAAAGGAAGAGGTGCCTCGTTCTTCTCTGGACATGTGGCGGGACTGCTTAAGTCTATCCAGGCCCGTTGCGGCTGGCCGAGGAGACATGTGGCGGAACTACCTACAACTGCCCAGGCTGCTGGCTCCTGCCTCTCCTCCGGCTCCCCCATACGTTAAGATTTCCTGACCAAGAGTTGGCGGCCGGGCCCGCCTTATATGGGTTGCCGTTGGTTGGGCGTAGCCGTAACCCTGCCCTACTTTGGAAGGTTCCAGAATGGGGGGGGGGCGAATGTTCTGTTTGACTTTCATTTTCTACAGTTTACCGTTATTATTCCTTGTTTGTTGTGCTAAATTAAAAGTTCAAGTTCATTAATGGTCTACGGATTTTGTTTTACCATTTCTTTCTTTTCAGGTTGTTTTTATGCTAAGTTTCTGCTAACAGAGGTTGAGTAACACGGAAACACGTGTAGAGGGATGACGCAGATTTGTACATTACATACACACAAACTCAGACGGGGGGACAGTACAAGTACGACATACAAAGACCCAAGACAAATATAAAACAGTTATTGGTCATAATTATCTCTTTCCGTCTGTGAATTTGAAACGAGGCTGGGTTCCCGTCTTGACGTTGCCCGACCTAGGAGAACTTGAGCATGCCGCTGAAATTGTCCTGGCGAAATCTGTGCCATCGGGCATAATCAAACGTGGTGGTTCTGTCTGGTCTGTCTATGTAAGTCGGGTTCTTCTTTGTCTCGCGCTTTTTCTCGTACTGCCGGTCTGTCGTTCTTGTCGGCCCTTTGCCTTTACTCACGCTCAGTAGAGTCGGGCATTGGGCTTTCCAGTGTCCGACATACCTACAAAAAGCGCATTGGTTTTGCCCTAAGTCTGGTCGTCGTTTGCATAGTGTCGGGGGATAAGTTGTGGGTAGCGGTGTCCTGGGGTTGTCCTGTCGGTATATTTCTCTACTTGGTTTGTCCTCGTCTTTTCTCTGTCGTTGCATAGCCTCTCTGCGCCACATACCGAGACTGTCGAGCATAATCGGCGTTGTTTTATTATTTCGAAGGGCTATTTCTAACGTTTCTATTTTATCAAGGTCAAAGGATCCTGCCAGTGGCCACTGTTTGTCTTGACTATCTTCGGTATACCTGTGCCACAATTTATTATAGGCTATGGTGACTAATCCATAGTTTATGAACATGTCCTTATTAGGGGTGCCTTCTAGTGGAGCTATATGGTCCACCTCTAATACACGGTCCGGGTTAAACAGGCTATTAATCAGTGGGGAGAAGACAGACATGACGGCTCGTAACGAGGGACTAAAAAGTCAGCACTGCCTATCTTATCACTAGGTGCAAAGACCGGACAGAATATTTCTATTCAACGTTGTTTGCAGGCAGTGAATACCTCATGGATCAAAAATAACAAAAAGACCAATAAATAACAATGGGGAGAATGAGTAGGTCCGCAAAGATCTGCGTTACCTACCTTTTTCACTATCTGCAAAAAGGGTGGTCTCTTCCCTGTTTGCAGACAGGGAATCTCCAGGAAACAATAGTTTGCGAACAACAGTTCAGTTTCAAGTGATTATTGAGTGGGGGAGAAAAAATAAGCACGGCTGCTGCCCTACCTATCCTCCACTGCTTGCAAAGAGAGAGCCCGTTGTTTCTCCGTTTGTAGACAGTGAATCTCCAAATAAATAAAAAGAGCAATACTAGTATTTTTAAACAATCAAGCAATCAAGCAATTATTACGACCTTACCCGGACCATATGGACAGTTTCTTGTCTTCCGAATCCAGCGCCCGATCGTCCTCTTTTTCTCGTATTTCTCACGGCACTCCTGATGGTCCCCAGTCAGGACCGTAGATCACTCGAGAGAGGTCTGTTCGGAACTAGTGAAGTTCGGATGATCGGCTGCCAGACGAGGGTCTATTGGGCAAGAGCTCTCCCGATCGTTGCAGTCGTTCACTCTGTCGTCGGGACCTCTCCCACTGGATCCACGAGTCGCTGATGGGCCCCACGCTTGGGACGCCAATTTTAAAAACCTGAGGCGGGTCGGGGGCAATCGATATTTGCCCGGCGGTATTGCCTCTGTGACCCTCTAGTTATTTAATCAATGAAGAGGCAGGCGCTGGAGACTGGAAAGCAGGAAACAATGTTTTTATTCTCTCCGGAGGAGAACACAACGAAACGGACAGAAGGTATCGTTCTGAGGTGCTCTAACTGCATCCCTGAGGCCTGGCCTCTTATACACAAGTTTATGACTTTATTGTACATTACACATTCACGTTAAAGCTTTGATGTATGAAAAAGACATTCCCGGAACTCCCTTTGAGCCCGTTCCCACACACATTTACAGTCGAAGTCCCCACCCTAGTCACAACAGGTGATGAGTATCACGCAGCTGGATATTCCGCCGATTCACGGAATGTGGGGGTTTGATCGGATCTCATGGAGTGGGGGCTTTGATCAACCCGGGGATCCTTTGATGGGGGAAGCTTTCTGTTGTACGGGGAGGGGCAAGGGATGGTATCGGCAGAGCTGGGTGTCGGCCTGGGAACGGGGAAGGCAAAACGGGCACACGGGGAAAAAGGGGGTTTGCATCTAAGGGCCGGAGATCATGAAAGGGAAGCAGGGTGGTGTCGCGCTGGGAACAGGATGAGGGCCTGGGGCAGAGCAGCGCCGAAGAGGGGTTTATGACTCAAGGCAGGTGCAAGCAGGGGGTGGTCAGCGTGCAGGCTTAGTGAAGGCGAAGGGCTATGTCAGGGGCCAGCAGCATGCAAAAGGGTTCGCTCTGAGCGGGGCATCTTAAAAAAATGGCGGGCGCGCACGACAAAAGTGTGGCATCAGGGGAAGAGGCAAGATGGCGCAGATAATGTTCACCAAAACGTACTAATTTTCAACACCTGATGCAGAGAGACAGAAGGGATGACGTCTTTGTGTCCCTGAGGCTTCAGAACAGGAGGTAAGCTCAGTTTCAAGCCCTTGGAGATCTTCATCGAGATGACTAAGCAAACAGCAAAGTCCTTTTCTCCTTTCCTTGCCAGAAAGCAGCCACTGAAGGCCAACCCCAGACAGCAAACAGCACGGCAGTATTCCTCCTCAGCTTCCCCTGGCTCTTCTCTTTGGCAAATGTTTCTCTTGACTCCCAGAAGTGATCTAAAAGTCTGGGGTCTGGGCCCCTCTATGTATGCACCAAAATCCTTTGTTCTCTAAAGGCAGAGAGTGTCTGCACCTGGCCCAAACCAGTTCTGTCCTCACTGGTGCAGCTTCCTGGCATGAGGTGGAGACAGCATTGTTAAAGGCAAAACAGGCCCATTCAGGTGAAAAGGAAATCTCCTTTCCCTACTCTAACTACAGCCCAGTCCATTCAGCCAAACCCTGACTCTTCAGACTTCTGGAGCCACATTCCCTCTCTCATTCAAAAGCCAGTCATGCAATACACAAACCTAGCAGAGGCACACTGGGTGGCTAGGCAAGAAAATACCTACTTTCTAAAAGTGGTATTTTCAAACAAAGACTGAAAAAGTCACCCTCACGAAAAGATGCACTTTAACATTCTGAGTTCAAGCATAATAAACTTTATTTTTTCTACCTTGTTCCTTGGGCCAGTTATGTTTATAAGGTGTTATAAACAAACTCCCCATTCTATCCTATGGGAACAGGTAGCCTTGCAACAGTGAAAAACGAAATCGGCAGTAGTTCACCATCAGGACATGCCACACACACCAGGACATGTCCTACCTTTTACATACATTGCACCCTGCCCACAGGGGTGCCTTGGGCCTACCTTAGGGGTGGCTAACATGTAGAAAAGGGAAGGTTTAGAGACTGGCAAGTGTGTGCACTTGCCAAGTCGACATGGTATTCCTAGACTGCACACAGGCTCTGCAATGGCAGGCCAGAGTTACATTTTACAGGCTGCTTCTGTGGGTGGCACATTCAGTGCTGCAGCCCACTAGCAGCATTTGATTTACAGGCCCTAGGCACACAAGTGCACTATTCTAGGTTATGACAATTAATTCAAGCATGCCAATCATGGAATCACTAAACCATAACATCAATTTACAAAGAGAGCATATGCTCTTTAGCACTGATCAGCAGTGGTAAAGTGCCCAGAGTCATAAAACCAACAAAAACAGGTCCGAAACAATAAAGGAGGAAGGCAAAAAGTTCAGGGATGACCCTGGGAAAAAGGGTCAAGTCCAACAGTTGTTAAATATTGATCCAAGTCGATTGAGCCTTATGGCATCACCCCCATCTTGAATAGATCCATGACCAGATTCAGGCACACCCGGCATGTTGGAGACCCCAAGGCAGGGGACAGAGGCGCAAGAGGACTGAGGCGAGGGCGATCAGGTACATTTGCTCCCTTCACTATCTCTAGAGTTTCCCAAACTCCCTCACTTCCTTGCTGAGCACATGTATGTAATTGGATTACTGTAGTGTGAATCTAGCAAAAAAGAAATACTTTGCTATATGGCCAAAATATAGAATACAGGAGGCCTTTGGGCAAAGAATACTGGGGTGAGAGAAGGTTGAATTTACAATATGAGGGGATTCCCAGTTAATCTGGGAGAGTGGCATGTAGGATAGCTCGTGGAGAGGAGTCGGTTGGTGTGGTGGAATAGTCAAGGGACTGATGAGGGGAATTGAATTACTTCTCAGCAGTGCTTAATTTGTGCCGGTGCTTTCCGGTGCTTAGCACCGGCACTTATCTATCAGGGCCGGGTCTACACCACTGGTCTCCACTTCTGTGGCAAACTAAATATAATCACCGCATTTACTGCAGCAGGCGCACCTGGCGCAGACAGTATTTCTCGCCTCATGAGCCCTCACTTCTGGCTCAGGCAGGGTTAACTACAATATTTCTCACTCACCGCGCAAAGTCACTGACGTCACATGGCGTCGAGACTGGGTCTCATGATTTAATTTGTTCAGACAATCGCAGTCAGCAGACATGCTCACTGAACTAGGGCCCGGGCATGGCATACTTTAATTGTATTGTATTCGGACGTGTGCTGACGCTGTGGTGGTTTGTGCAGCCTGGCCGGCCACCCTGCTCTACAGTCCCCTCACTTTGGGTGCAGCCGTGAATGCAGTCAGAGTCCTGGACTGCGGCCGCAGCGCTGCTCAGATCGGACGGTGCCGAGAGTTCTTGCAGCTGGCTGAGTAAGTGTCTCTAACTGTTTGCAAAGTAGGCCGTGCCGCCAGTCTCCGCTTTTCCAGGTCATCTGTTGCATTAACTATTGCTCGTTAAAAGCACTTTGATACCTGATAGTCAAGTTTGCGCTATACACTGCAAAAGAAATACAAAGTGGAAAGATTGCCTACCAGATCCCAACCAACTATGTAAACAGGAAGGGAAACCGAAACCAACTGTAAGAAATCATTTTCGAGTAGTTTCGCTAACTGTTGAGTATTGGCATAGCATGAAACCCCGTTTTCGCGCAGTGTTGTCCCGAACTTCGTGTTTTTTTAAGTTCAATTGGTGTTTATTGCTGTGAAGTAGACTGCACGGGAGTACACTCATTTTCAGTTTCACGTTTTTCATTCGCACAAAAAAAGTTGCCATGGTGAACTTGCAGTAAACAGAGCCCCCGGATATGGCGCCACATTTTACAAAAATAAGCTTCCTGTTTTACACATAAAAAGGCCACACCTTGGGATTTAGCACCAGACGAGCTGATTAACTATAAGTGTGCTTTTACCTCTCACATTTTTAAGTAGAAACTTTGGTATTGCAAGAAACCCTGCATTAAATAGAAATTGTGAAATAGAATTGTGCGGAGTGTACTGCTAGACGGAACTTCGTAGTACAGCCACCATTTTAAACCTCTGGAATCTCATTTCAGATCTCCGTTCCTAATCTGTAATTGAAATAAGAAAAACAAGATCACTGTTCTGATAAGGACTGTTCTATCTCTGGGCCTATGCTCAGACTGTAAGCTGGTCTGCTCTGACGCTGCAGTGACGGAACTTTCACTGCCTGAGTGAGGGCCTAGCCATCCTCACCGTGCACCTGGTGGGTGGGGAGACTTTGCACCCCATATTTCATCCACACAACTCATACTGTTAGTCTGTACAGCACTGTGGACATCCCATGTACACGATAGCAGCATCAGTAAGTACCCCAAAACACACTACCGCCTTTACAGTGTTTTCAGGTAGAGAAAAATGCTCACCTTGGTAAATAGGTCAGTCTAACAGACCAAGGTACAAACATGTTGCTTCCACCTTTGGGGGTGTAAGGCTCATGCTCACTGCAATGAATGTTTCTAAATGTCCTGTCCATTTTTGCCTCTGCTGCCACCCCAGCATATGTCTCTGTGTACTGCCTTCCAGTCCAATTATTGAATTTGTCCTCTTCAATGAGTATGAAAATTACAAGGCAAAAGTGACACGACAAGTACACTCTAGTGTGCACCTGTGAAAGCTATGCAGATGTCTAGAGAAAAAGGATGCAAAGGACACACATGACTAACATAGGTTGATCTTAACTGGAGCGATTGAGAGACCCAGAAGACCCCTACCATTTCTACAGCCCTCAGCAATGTTTAATTCAGAGTCTTACTGTTTCATAATTGTAAAGTTTTTCAATGTTATTTACAACAAAATGATTGTTTTTAGGGCTCGCCTATTAATATCCCGCAGGGATATAATAGGCGAGCCCTATTGGGGTGAAACCAAGAGCTAAACTAAAGCAAAGCGTTTTCATCAAGTGCACGTCCTCGTGCACGAGCTTGCCCGAGCCTTCCAGCAGCATTTCTCCTCCCCTTACCATTTGCTCCTGCCGCCGAGAGCTTCAAAGGGATCTGCTTCCCCGCCCACTGCTTCACACTTCACACTTCACGGCCGCCAGGCCATCAGTCGCATTTCTCCTTCCTTCGTGCCCAGCCCCCCTCCCAGCGCTGCTTTGTTCTAAAGTCCATCTGTGGCTCCTCTTAATCTCGTCCATCTTCCCTTTCTTTCCCTTGCCTTCGATCCCTTCATGCCCTCTCTCTTCTACCCGCCGCTTTGCCTCCCCTCCCTTCTTCTTCTTAGAAAAGTAATTTTCTAAGGCCTACATAACTTTCAAGAAGAATAAAAGTTCTCTCGTGTTTGCAGTTGTTTATTCCTGCATTTCGGGAAACATAAAAACAAATGAACAGACAGGATAGTATTCTCTATGTCATCTGCTCTACATGTGTTTTTCTGACTTTTAAATTCGTGAACATTTGCACATTTTCCAGTTGTATTTCCAGAATTTACACGTTTTTAGTATTCTTGGGATTTCACACACATTAGTACTTTATTAAAACACACACGGGTGGATTTTCTCTGAGCAGATTTTATTTTATTTACTAAAATCGTGCTCCATCAATTGTGACACTTTTTGAAAGTCTGCCATGTAGTCCGCAAAATGTTCCGCTTTTCCGACGAGTGGTCGGTGTTTTCTTTACAAGATGAGAAAAAGATATGAGCTGCAACAAAGAGGGTGTACTGTAATGTAAACTCATCCCAGAAGCACCTATAACAAGCATTTGCAATGCAATAGGTCTCGCATTTATGCAAGTTTGAGCTATTGACATTGTAAATGACTGCCTTTTCTTTGTTTTTAAAACTTAAATAAAAGGCAGTCATTTACTATGCCAATATTTAAAACTCGTGTAAATGCGAGACCTATTGCATTGCAAATGCTTGTTACTCATTTATCTTGCTCATTAAACTGCTAACAACCATTGACAAAGCCAATAGTCCTGGCTGGTTTTAGAGATATGCCAGTTGTCAAGCTCAGAAACGAACCAAAATACCTGCCGGGACAGCACTCTGTGGAAATCATAGAAGTTTACTTTGTGTTTAAGCCATACGCTTAGTAACATAGGCCATGCATGCCCCTTTTAGAGACCCCCCCCCCCCCCACTCTTTTCATCCCACTTAAAGCTGCAATGTCAAGATTTTCCATTTCTAGTGCTTTGCAACAGTTTTAAGATTTTCTTAGAGTTTCTCGTTGTTCAAATAGTTGTAATTTCTGATATTTAGATGTTTCCCTCATCTTTTTTGCTTGATTTTGCTCACGAGAAAGTGTCACTCATAATCGTTGAAATGTCACTCATAATTACACTGAAATTATAAACATTTTACACATAAGCAATCTGGAACCTTGGCAGCTATGCCTCAGTAAAGAGTGTTGAGAGGCAATATAAATCCAGCCATCTCCATGCGGATTTGCCTTAGGCGGTGGCCCTCAGCTCAGTGTTGGTGGTGGGCGGGTTTTGGTTCAGCCGGGGGTAATAGCTGCGGCAGCATGCTTAGGTATTTTTCAAAACGCCACGCACCGCTTACCACTGTGACAGCAGTTCAGCACGAAGTCGAGAGGGCAGCAGCAGGCCTATTAATAAAGGCAGTGAGTGCCGGTGCCACCCACCAGTTACCGAGTATGTAGCCAAACCAACGCTGCCTTTTTCTTGAGCGTGGTATGAATGAAGTATGAACTGAGGCCCGAGCAATCATGCCTCCCTCCGGAGCTGGGCACTGTGTGCAAGTGGAAGTGCAACGCCCCGGGCGAGGAGGTGGCTGGAAGGGCAGGGCCTTGCCCTTAACCTAACCCCTATTGTACTAATAATCGTTGACCATTCACACCATAAAAATATGCTGTTTTCCGTGAGTTTCACTTTCATCATCTCTTTTGGAATCCGGATATATTTAGGTATCTATAATTCTTGTTTAACTTCTTCCCGGTGTGCAGTATGTTGGAATTCACCAGTTTTAAGTTTATTTCTATTCCACGACATCAAGCCTCATGGTTGTGCATGCAGGTGGTTCAGTACTGAGGCATTCCCTTAGCTCAAGCATAAAATGGTGTGGGCTTGCTCAAGTTTATCTAATACGACCCTTAAACTCCATGATGAAGATTACTTAAACATTGCTGCTCCTACCTCTGCCTCCTATGTTTTGCAAGGTTTGGGTTAAAATGAACACCCTACGGAGGCCGCATGATGTAATTTCATCCTCTAAGTAGAAGTTGGGGCCCATGTCCTATAAATCTATTTTAAGTGCCAATCTGCTAAGTTGTCAACTGTTGTGATAGATGTCCATATTAACAGGTTATGTAGAATTATTTTATTGTGCATAAAAAATGTAAGGATTAGTTGTGTTCAGACGGATGAAAGGCTGAGCTATCTTAACTAACGTATAAGAACACTATCTGCAAAAACAGCACCGAATACATTTCATTTAAGTATACACTTGTACCAGAATAACTTTTGCTGCTCTATCTTGGGCTTCTTGTGGTCAGACTGAATTCTGCTCAAAGATCAGAGAATGTATTGGAAGCATACTTTCTGGACATGCAGAGCAGACATTCCTTTAATTCCTGCCGCGTTCTACCCTTTTGAACACGTTATTCCTTATGAACACTGAACGTCCATGTGAACATGGAGGACCATCCAGGTGGAGGAATTTAGCTAACTTTTACCTCTGCTTGCTACGTTTGTCTGTGTTCCTTTGCTGGATGTCCCGAGACCCCAGAGGCACGCACTGTGCAGACTCTCATTTTGTGCTTTGTGTCTGAATGTCACATGTTGTGGTGGTGATGCCTTTGTGGCAAACCACTATCGTCTGAGAGGAAAATCAGTAATCATTTAGTGCTAGCCCCAGCAGAGAGAGCGCAGATTCTCCTCACAGAGCAGGTTGAGCAATCACACTCGACATTATGCTTTAAAATGTCATACTGTTAGTCCCAGGATGTGGTGGAAAATAGTGAAGTGAAAATAAAAATATCGCCATAGCCATACTACCCACATAAGGCACATACCGACTCTGACAGCAAGATTGTGCAGAGAGAAGCAGGACACCCATTAGAGAGAAAAAAGCTGATTTATTAGGTGAGGCATGCAGCTAGCTTTCAGAAATACAATAAAAACAATCCCCTCCTCACTAATACTATCAACAATCAATGCTCCAACCCTTAATCACCCTTAATTTATTAATTACCCCAAGCAAACAATCACAGCATTCACTACCATTCTGCTTTCTCTTCTTCCACGCACCCTCCTTTCATATCTCGCCACTACAGTAAGGGGGTGGAGCCAGTTGAGGACATGGGCGGAGCTTGGGGAAGTGGGCGTGGCCTCCTATAAAAATTTGAGCACCTGGACTTCATTTTTTACAAATTAAGCACTGCTTCTCAGAGAGTTTAGCATCTGTGAGTTAACATTGGCTGATGAGCCTGACGGATTGTCTGAGTTTGGAGGGCGTTCATATGCCTAACACCAGATAAAAGTGCAATCTATGACCTTTCTAAATACAATGCAGCCCTCATCCACATGTGTAGTGTGCATTTAGGTTAAAGTAAACATAGTGATGCCAGAAATCCACTACTTTAGCACCTTCTGTGTTGTACCACCTCCTCCCTCCTAGTTGGCTATTCCGCCCTTCTTCCCTTGGGTCTCCTTTACCTCTTGTGCCTTTAGCCTGCCACCACCTCCTAATCTGCTCCTTTTTTTCCCGTCCTCATCCCAGGGGTTCTCAATGGACAGAGAGAAAAGAGAATTGATCTGTCCTCTTGGTTGGTCCTGTTAAGTTGGTCTTCTTTGCTCTGTCTTCATGACAGTAAGCCTTTCCTTTCAATGTCAGTACTTTCTGGGTTCGACAGGAAGAAATGTAGCATTTTCTTGTAAGAAAAACTATGTCGCATTCTTTATACTTCATTTTGAAATTTCTAAATAATATTCACATGTCACATGCCATTTTGCTGAACAGTATACACATGTTTATTATCTGGTTAAATTCAATCATTCAGGTCGACATTGAGCAAATAAGCAGGATACTTTAATGTCAAACACAACAGGAACAAGATTGAGGTTTTCTCAGTAAATATTCATCGCTCACCCATAGTCACAAAATGATTACCCTAAAATGGCAAAACAACGCTCTGAAATACTTAGGAATTTGGTTTGGTAAAGACTAAAATGAAACGAGAATGATCAATGAATCTAAAACTGTTATAAAAACCAAAACTATCACATCAATCACCAAAATTCATATCTTGCTGGGGAAAATAGAATTTATCAAAATGATAATAACAGCACTTATACCTTTTACCATCCGCATGTTCCCGATATTATTCCAACCAAAAAACAATTAATTGAACAACAACTCTCAGAATTCGTGGCGAAATTACAAATAAAACACACATTTCACGAAATAAACTCAAATAAAGCAACATTTAACCGCATCAGCGCTAGCGGTTTTCCCGCTGTGCGCTGACTTTTTAAAAATACCGCGTTACATGACGAGCTGAGCTCGTCATGAGCATGCGAGCGGCGCAACTCATGACGAGCTCAGCTCGTCATGAGCGCGGAAGGGGTTAAGGAGGGTCGAACTACCAGGTTTTTCAAGATACCAAACAGCCTTCATGACGTGCCAGGAGTCTTGGCGGCTAGTAGATAGCACACAAATTAAACCATTATGGCTTTCAATAGAAGCTGAATTGCTTTCCCAAATACCGCTTGTTAACCATGTTAAGCAACTAAAGATCTATCACTCAGATGATATAATCCTCTATAATATCGAGACATCCTACTCGCTTGATAACATGAACGCTCATCTGACTAGATCTTACTAAGCCTCACTTTGGTGTAACAAATTAGCAAGGACTGAGGGTCTGTCACTTTTCTAGGATGATTGGGCCCTCAAAGCCAATAATCTACAAGCATATCTAGGCAGAAATGGCAATCCAAAAGAATTTTCTGAGCAACAATCTAAACATACCATCCTTAACCTGGATTTGTATATATTTCTAAAACTGAAAGTAGCCGTACAAAATAATAGGTACACCCCATAGCCTTGACCTTCCTGAGTTCCAGATGAAACTTACACAGGGGATGACACAATGCCTCGAAGATTTCCAACAATGTAACTCCATCCATACCACACATTAACAATAGAACAATTTTTTTGGAACAAAGAGAAATAACAACCCATATCCACACATGCTTAGTAAGTAACATAGTTCCTGCCATTAAAAGGCAAAATCACACTGGAACTCATCCAATCAAGGCCAAAGACATTACAAAATTGTTAGACCTGGCACCTTTGTCGTGGGTTTTCCTTCCATTTTTCGCTGTTGCCTCCTATGTTTTTGCTATGTTTTTGCTGGTCTAGATGCTTTGAGCACTTCGCCACTGCTATTCAGTGCCAAAGTGAAAGTGCTCCCTATTGTAAATTGTTTTAATAGATTAGTGACTCCATGATTGGATTATTTGATTTACTTGTCAGACCCTAGTAAAGGGCAGCATGTATTCCCAGGGCCTGTAAATCAAATGCTGCTGGTGGACTTGCAGCACCGACTGTGCCACCCACAGAAGCACCTTGTAAAATGTTGCTCAGGCCTGCCATTGCAGAACCTGTGTGCAGTCTGGGACTGCAATGTCGACTTGGCAAGTGCACACACTTGCCAGTCCCTAAACCTTCCCTTTTCTACATGTTAGTCATCCCTAAGTTAGGCCCAAGGTATCCCTGTGGGCAGGGTGCATTGTATGTAAAAGGTAGGATATTCCCTGATGTGTGTGGCATGTCCTGATAGTGAATTAGAGCCAATTTTGTTTTTCACTATTGCAAGGCTACCTGTTCCCATAAGCCAGAATGGCAGTTTGATTATAACATCTTATAATCCTAACTGACCCAGGGAACTTGGTAGAAAAACGAGTTTAGTATGCCTGAACTTAGAATGTCAAAATACATCTTTTAGTGAGGGTGGTTTTTACATTCTGTGCTTGAAAATACCACTTTTAGAAAGTAGGTATTTGCTTGCCTAACCATTCAGTATGCCTCTGCTAGGTTTGTGTATTGCATGTCTGGTTTGTGAGTGACAGTGGGTTAGAGAGGGCTTTGGCTCCTGCTGTCTGATGAATCAGGGCTGGGCTGAATGGGACCTGGGTTGAATAAGAAGTAGGGGGGAAAAGATTTCCTTTCACTTGCCTGAGCCTACATTGAAAAGAGAGTAGGGGAGGAGATTTCCTTTTAGCTACCTGGGCCAGGTCTGCTTTCAACAATGCTGTCTCCACCTCCTGCCAGGAAGCTGCACCAAGGAGGACAGAACTAGTTTTGACTAGGTACAGACACTCACTGCCTTCAGAGAACAAAGGATTTTGTAATATAAGTATTGGTGCCCAGACCCCAGAACTTTAGATCACTTCTGGGAATCAAGACAAACCTTTGCCAAGGAAAGAAACTAAGAAAGCTGAAGGAGGAGACTGCCCCTGTGCTGTTTGGGGCTGGCCTGCAGTGGTGACCTATTGTCAAGGAAAGGAGAAGAGGAACTTTGTGTGTACTTTATCATGTTGAGCAAGATCTCCAAGGGCTTGAAGCTGAGCTTTCCTCCTGTTTTGAAGTCTCAGGGACACAAATGCTTCACCAACAGTTCCCCCTGAATTTCCTTGCTTGGAATTCTACCTGCAGAGAGGTGCCTGCTGCTGTCTTTGGGACCTCTAGAGACTGCATGTCACTGGGAGCTGGAAGTGTGATGCAACAAGATTGAAGCATGTCGCCTCCGCAGCTGTTGCAGTCGCATCGCCGAAGAAGCATGCCACCCCAGCTGTTTGCCGTCGCATCGCCGGGGAAGCGCGTCGCCGCCGCAGAGTTTGCCGTCGCATCACTGGAGAAGCGTGTTGCAGGGCCTGTCGCGGCTCAAGAGATCACAGAGTTTGCTGTACAGCCGTTGGGCATGCACGTATTGTATCCAAGTTGTCGCATCGCATCAATGATGCCATCTTGTCGCATTGCACCGGATTGTCGCATCGCATCGAGGCGCCATCTTGATGCATCGTATCAGGACGCAGAAAGAAACCGACGCATCAACTCCCCACACAGTAAGGAAGCGACGCATCACCCCCCTCCTCCCCCCACTGCACTGCGGTAAGGAGCCGACGCATCCACTCCCCTGGGTGTAAGGAAAGATGCATCACCTTCCCTGCAACCCTTTTTGTTTGCATTGGTGACGCATCCAAAGTACTTTGAGAATAAAGTGTTGCATTTACCATCTACATTTAACTAAGCTATTTCTACCATTTGAAGTCATATTCTTGATATTGTATTGTGGATTTTTGTCATTTGGTCTTGTGGTAAGTCTAGATAAATATTACCTATTTTTCTAAACTGGTGTGGTGTCCAAATGTAGTGTTTTCAATGTATTGCTGTATGTGTTCACAAATGCTTTACACTCTGCCTCTGAGATTAGCCTGTCTGCTCGTGCCAAGCTACCAAGGGGGTGTAGCAGGGGATATTTTAGGAGTGTATTCCCCTTTCCCTGACTAGAAGCAAGGGTCCCTATTTGGACAAAGGTGCAAACCATTGCCAACTAGAGACCCCGATTTCTAACAATAATGCTTATTGAACACCTGATAGACTCTATAAGTTGGGCCTATGTGATCTCTGTTAGAACCTCAACTCAGACACCGGCGATTTGTACCACATGTTATTCAACTGTGAATATGTCTTTCCACTGTGGCTCCAAATTCAATCCCTTATCCGAAAAATTTTCAACATAAAAAGGTCTCTAAACCACCTTCCTAAGCATTTTTGCTGATGGTCATGACCCACAACTCAGCTTACCCGACATTCTTCTGATAGCCCTGCTAATAGCAATTTAAATAAAATCAATACTTGCAGAATGGAAAAGTTCAACCAATATCTCCTTTCTCTCTTGGTGGGCATGGCTTTGCTTTGTTGGAAGTGCTAATAACGATACACTTCACAAAGCACACTCCTTGTACGCATCCAATAAATCAATTGATCCATGTCTTCAGAAAACCAAACTACCATGAATGTCTTTCTTTAGCCACTTTGTGGATTGTCCAACATGACCCGGCCATAATAGGCTCGAGAAGGTATCAGTTCCAAATGTCTCACTTTCCAGCGCTGATCTTCTCCTTTTCAACTCTTTTTTTTCCTTTCATCTGCTTCTTCTCCCTGTTTCGCCTCCATGTTTTTTCTCTTTTCCTTCTCTCTAAGTACTCATTTTTTTTATAAGATATAGGTTCCTTATACTAGGTACATCAGATATACTTAAATTCCAGTGTATATCTTAAAGTTCAGCTCTTGAATAGCTCAATATTATGCTTTAAACTGTATCGGTGTATGATATACCAATGTGTTGTATTCTATATCTTTTCTCAATAATATATTACATTTAAAAATCTTGTTCTGTTTGGAAAACCAATTGGGTGTGTTTGTGCTTCTCAAGTCTATTAATGTGCCTTGATAATCCACAGGCAAGCTATTTCACATTGATTTTGGATACATTCTGGGGCGGGACCCCAAACCTTTGCCACCCCCAATGAAATTAAACAAAGAAATGGTTGAAGGAATGGGAGGCCATCAGAGTGAGCAATACCAAGCCTTCCGAAAGCAGTGTTACACAGCCTTTCTGCATCTACGCAGGTACGGAAACTTATGCTTCAGATGCTTGTGTTCTGTCCAGTGTGAGCTATCGTAAAGACATATTTTGTACTGACACATAAACAGATAATGTATACAGCATATGACGACTGAGTGAATTTGCTGCTGAGTCTAAAACTTGGTTAATGCAATTCAGTTGGTGGAGTGGGGCATATATTAAATTATTAATTGCATAACTGTTTTTGCTTTAGGTATGTAGTGTTATTTGGTGAAAGAATGACAATGTGCAGATAGAAGGCTGATGACGTGCCATTCTACATTATGATGTACTCTTGTAGCAATATATGATTGTATGTTGGGTGTAGTATTGCTAGTCTTCAACATTGTATCCTGCTCAAGCTGTAGCTGCATCCATTTGTAAAGTGTAGTGACTTCATTATTACTGATACAATTAGTGATGGAGTGTGGCATTGTACATGTAAACCAATGTGTGGCGTGTAAACAGTAGATAGCAGAGGAGGAAGTTAAGTTTAAACTACTGCCTTAACTGGTCAATGTACCAACCTTCAAAGGTCTGTGTTGTAGTCACTGTTCGCCCCTGGTTAGCCTTAACTAAACTTTAACTAAAGTTTCTATTTAAAAACACAAAATCTCCTTGCTTCGGTGTGTCGAGGACAAATACCTTCTAAAAGGAATAGGTCTTAAGTTGCATGTTTTTTTCTGGGCATATATGTCAGTGCACCCAAGAGTGATATTTCATATTGGCTTGGGCAATAATGATCACCAATGGAGCAGCAGTAATGAACATTAATAGCCTCACACATAGGTGCCCTAATGAGCATTAGTGACCCCATTTAGTAACAAGCATTAATTATAGATCCATGTTGTAATGAACCAGAAAGTCCCAGCCACTAATGAACCAGAAAGTCTCAGCCACTAATGAGAATCAGTTCACCCAGGAAGTTAGAACCCTCAGTGTTTTGGGCATTAATAAGCAGTAATGGTTGTAGCGTTGTCCCAATAATCATCAGCAGCCTCCCAGAGCAATGGGACTCAATGGTCCCAGGCAGTAGTGAGTATAAATGACACCGGCAGTACAGAACAATAATATTGTCCCCCAGCAGTAATGAACATCACTATCCTTTGGAACTAGTATCCTTAATGTCTCCAGGCTTTAATGAGGCATCAGTGGGACCGGTGCAGTTATCATCATCAATGGCCCATGCACTAATGATTCTCAGTGGCCTTGTTAAAGGTTAGACTGAAAATGTCAACATTATCGGCACCATCTTGCTCTCCTTGGGCCCATTCGTGCGCGTAAGCGGCAGCCATTTTGTGCACCATGGCCTCCCTGCCCCTCGCCGATAGCCAGCGTCTCTCTCTCTCTCTCTCCCGACCTCGCAGGCAACCCCCCGCGCGCTGACAACCCCCCTCCGCTCTCACAGGTCTTGGGTCATAAACCCCTCTTCAGCGCGGCTCTGCCTCGGACCCCCATCCTGTTCCCAGCGCGACACTTCCCTTCATTCCTTTCATGGTCCCAGGCCCTTTGATGCAAACCCCCTTTTCCTGTGTGCCCGTTTGTCTTCCTCGTTCCCAGGCCACCACCTAAGCTCTGCGGATACTGTTTATTGCCCCCCCGTACAGTAGGAAGTTTCCCTCATTAAAGGACCCTCGTGTTGATCAAAGCCCCCACCCTATGAGAGCCGATCAAACCCCCCACATTCCGTGAATCGGCGGAATGTCCAGCTGCGCGATAATCATCACCTGTTGTGACCGGGGTGGGGACTTCTGCTGTATATGTGTGTGGGAACGGGCTTGGAGCGGGGGTTCCGAGAATGTCTTTCCGTACATCAAAGCATTGCCAAGAATGTGTTGTATGTAATAAAGCAATAAACCTGTGTATAAGAGGCCAGGCCTCAGAGATGCGGGTAGAGCACCTCGTGATGATACTTGCTGTCCGAACTGATGTGTTCTCCTCCGGAGAGAATAAAAAAAACCCTTGTTTCCTGCCTTCCAGTCTCCAGCGCCTGCCTCTTCATTGGTTAATATCTTGTGGGTTTAAGAGGCGACACCGCCGGGCAATACTTAAGGATCTTTTAATTCGGTTGGTAGCCTGACCTTTAACAATTGGCGTCCCAAACGTGGGGCCCATCAGTGACTCGTGGATCCAGTGGGAGAGGTCCTGACGACAGAGTGAACGACTGCAACGATCGGGAGCGCGCCTGTCCGATAGACCCTCGTCTGACAGCCGATCATCCGAACTTCACTGGTTCCGAACAGACCTCTCTCGAGTGATCTACGGTCCTGACTGGGAACCATCAGGAGTGCCGCGAGGAATACGAGGAAAAGAGGACGATCGGGCGCTGGATTCGGAAGACAAGAAACTGTCCATGCGGTCCGGGTAAGGTCGTGCAAACACGACGAATTACGAAATGGTCATTTGAATTGTCTAGAAAATACTAGTATTACTCTTTTGTTAATTTATTTGGAGATCCTCTGTCTGCAAACGGAGAAACAACAGGCTCTCCCTTTGCAAACGGTGGAGGATAGGTAATACAACTGTCGTGTCTATCTTTCTCCCCCACTGATTAATTACTTGAAACTGAACTATTGTTCACAGACTGTTTTTCTGGAGATTCTCTGTCTGCAAACAGGAAAGAGCCCCTCCCCCCCCCCCTTTTTACAGATAGTGAAAGGGTAGGTGACGCAGACCTTTGCGAGCCTACTTATTCTCCCCACTGAATTGTTTTTTTATTTTTATTGGTTCATGAGGTATTCACTGCCTGCAAACAACGTAGAATAGAAATATTCTGTCTAGTCTTTGCACACAGTGATAAGATAGGCAGTGCTGACTTTTTGTCCCTCGTTGCGAGCCGTCATGTCTGTCTTCTCCCCACTGATCGGTAGCCTGTTTAGCCCGGACCGCTTATTAGAGATGAACCATCCGGCTCCACCGGAAGGCACCCCTAATAAGGACATGTTCATGAAGCATGGATTGATCGCTATAGCCTATAACAAACTGTGGCATAAATATACGAAAAAGAATGGAGAAAGTCAGTGGCCACTGATAGGATCCTTAGATAATGACAAAATAAACGCGCTACAAACAGCCCTAGGTAAAAATAAGACCACGCCCGCTATGCTTGATAGTTTCGGCATGTGGCGCAAAGAAACTGGACAACGTAAAAGGAAAATTGAGAGTAGGTTGGAAAAAGAGCTGCGAAAAGCAGCCCACCTAGCTGCTCAGAAACTAGAAGGAGAGATAAAGGAAAGAGAGAAAGCCAAACAGAAACTAGAAATGGAAACATCAAGCCAGTGCCCGGTTAGAACGCCCTCCATGCTCTACCCTGATTTATCCTCGAGACAAAAACGAGCGAGCGATGATCTGCTGTTAGGCCCTCCGACCATCTACATGCCCCCTCCATATGCCCCTTCCCAACCCTTAGCACAACACCCACCACCCCCAGGTGCAAATGAGGGTAGTGCCATAGCTTCGGCCCCCGTGGTCTCTGTGCCGGCCGAACCCCTTGTACCAAATACTTCGCAAACGACAACGTTGGGCGACCCTGAGACCCGAGGGGCCGGTTCCGCAAGAATAAACAGACTAAGCAAAGATGAGCGAACAGGGATCGACAAGATAGTAAGAACACTGGTAGAACGGAAGGAAGGTGAAGAGTACATCACGGATATGTTTAAATCATATACAGGGAGTCACAGACGACACTTTACTGTACGACTGTGTTACCATGTCTTGAACGCATACGAGGACCGATATCGAGACCAAGGTCCCGAGAGCCTAGCGACTCTGTACCGGAAGGTCGATATCGGGGATGAGGGCGAGTGTGATGTGACGGACCTCCTTACGCGTACGCTTGAGGTTTTCCGCCACCTCACTGAACGAGAATCGGGAACTAAACCCACGACATCCGTGGCGACCGAACCACAAGCTGAGCAACCTAGCGCCATGATGCCAATACGAGAGGCTGCCCCTTACTGGGTTCCTCCACGAGGTGCAGGGACTCACGATGATGCAAACCACCAAGATGCAAAAGGAAGAGTAGTGTACAACTGGGTCTACCAGCCATGGGACCGACAAGAGATTCTGACATTCCGAAAATCTCTACCTGACCTACGTAAAAACCCCACTGCCTTCTATACTGAATTGGGTACAGCCCTAGGTTCAACGATTATGACCCTGGCTGACATCGACTTGTTTTTCGGGTTATGTCTACCAGCTGATGTGTGGAAGAAAATCCGGAAAGTCGACCACCATGAGCTGCTCGGACATACCTGGACACAACTCGAGGAAATTGATAAACAACGAGGACCGGGACAAAAGCCTTTGAAATCCATTTTAGACCTCCCAGATAAAATCGTACAGAAATTAAAAACCCTGATTCCAGAAAAGAAAGTGGACTGGTCGATAGTAACGGCTTGTCGCCAGAAACCCCAGGAGGACGTATCGGAATACTTCTCCCGGTTCGAAACGGTGTTCTCCGATTACAGCGGCCAGGACATGACCACTGCAACCGGACACCATCTGTTTGTCCAGAATTATGTTAAGGGTCTGTCATCCGAGGTCTCCCAGAAACTGCAGGCTAGCGAGAGTAGTTGGGCAGCCTCCAAACCTACGGCTATCCTCCGATGGCCCAATATTATGAACATCAGAAAAATGAAAACGATAGGGCAACAGAGAGAAAGAAGAAGGACTTGAAAGAGAGGGTGATGATGGCCCAGCTGCAAGGGGTGACTATAGGACGAGACCAATACCGGGGAAACTATCAGACGAACGCCCCTAAGTCCCAGGACCGTACCTCGACTCCCCACAGTGGACGTACAGACATTAGAGAGGACCAGTGTGCTTTCTGTAAAGGAACTGGCCATTGGAAATCCCAGTGCCCAGTTCTTCTGGACATGATCAGAAACAAAGACCCCAAGGACGTAGCAAATGGGCCGAGAAATAAGGGACAACAGCGAGGGCCCCCAAATGACACGACTAACGACAGATCAGGCAGACCAAATACATTTGATCGACCCAGACAGAACCAATACCAACAATCTGACTATGATGACACCCACAACTTTGCATAGGACTGCCAAGGGCAAGGGAGGGATCCAGTCGAGCTCTATGTTGACCAGCAAGGCCCTTACGTCACTGCTAAGGTCCTGGGTACCAAGTCTCCATTTCTGGTAGACACTGGCGCAACACGTAGTGCGTTATCTAAACGACTGATTCCGGGGGCACCCTTGTCTGGCTCACTTATAACATCGACAGGTTTCGATGGAACGCCCTCCACTAACCCTTTGTCCGCCCCGATCCTCTTTGACGTAGAAAACAACACCACTGACACCACGTTTTTGCTTTCCTCCAATAGCCCTGACGCCATTATGGGACTTGACCTATTGAAACACTTCCGAGCGACGATCAGATGTTCTCAAGACGGAGTTCGAGTTTTCCTTTACGACAACCCTGTCCTGCTTAGACATTGCCCTCCCCGACGCATGTTTTCCATCACCGACGCTGACACATCCCTGCTTGACCCTCTGCCTCCGTATCTGTGGGCCAAGGCGGATTCGGACGTAGGGCGCATGTTGATCGACCCAGTGCACATTACTGTCCGACCAGACGCAACTCTCCCAAAACTTCCACAATATCGGATATCGCCCGAGGGCGAGAAGGCATTGGTAAAGATTATTCAGTCGCTAGTCGACGCAGCAGTGGTAGAGGAAGTAGTTAGCAACGTTTGCAACAGCCCTATCTTGCCCATCATCAAGAAACAGGGAGAGGGAGATGAGAAAGCATACCGTTTTATCATTGACCTTCGAGAGATCAACAAAGTGGTGGTACCCCAGTACCCTGTGGTCTCGGACATCACCACCATCCTGACTTTGATTCCTTCTACTGCCACCACCTTCACTGTCATTGACCTCAAAAACGCATTCTTTTCCATCCCCATCCACCCAGACAGCCGATACCTCTTCGGCTTCACCCTAAAAAACCGCTCATATAGGTTCTGCCGAGCACCCCAGGGCTACACAGAAAGCCCTAGCATCTACAGCCAGGCCCTCAAGAGACAACTGGATCAAGTCCAGTTACCCGACGGAGTGGTATTAGTGCAATATGTCGATGACATCCTCTTAGCCGCCGACACCGCTCCATTAGCAGTCACAGCCACCATTCAACTCCTGCACTTCCTTGCGGAAAATGGCCGCAAGGTCTCCAAGAAGAAGTTGCAATTCTGCCAACCCCAGGTCACTTACCTAGGCCACCTTTTGTCCAAAGAAGGAAGAAAACTCACTCCTGATCGAATCCAAACCCTTCTAGATACTCCTGTCCCTAAGACCCAGAAGCAGGTCCGCTCCCTATTAGGCCTCACCTCCTTCTGCCGACAGTGGTTACCAAACTTTAGCCTCGTTGTGAAACCGCTGCTTTCTCTGCTAGGTAAAGACGTCCCTTTCCCACTCCCTTGGACCCCTGAGTGTCAAACCTCCTTCACGGAACTACGAGATGCCCTTTGTTCAGCCCCCGTCCTAGGTACCCCTGATTACAAGAAGCCCTTCTCCCTTTACACTCACGAAAGGGAGGGGTGCGCTTTATCTGTCCTGACCCAGGCCATTGGCCCTAAGCAACGACCGTGCGCTTAATTCTCTGCCACTCTTGACCCTGTAGCCAGAGCCCTGCCTGCCTGCCTTCGAGCCGTAGCTGCTGCTGCGACCTCTATCCGACAGAGTGAGGGGGTCGTGCTTTCGAATTCCCTCACGGTACTGGTACCCCATGCATTCGACACCCTCCTGAACCAAACCAAGACGCAACACCTGACGAGTGCACGACTGACTGGATACGAACTGACTTTGCTTGCACCCCATATCGCCCTGAAAAGATGCACCACACTGAACCCGGCAACTCTGTTACCCTTGCCAGAGAACGATCCCAACGTGCACCCTGTACATGACTGTGTGACTCTTACGGACGAACAGACTAGAAGTAGGGTTGACCTCAGAGACACGGCTTTCCCTGACCCTGACGGAGAGCTGTGGGTGGACGGTTCTTGCATCAAACTCCCCGATGGCACCACTTCCGCTGCCTATGCAGTCACCACGGCCCGAACTGTAGTTGAGACAGCCCGTATCACGCAACGATCTGCCCAGGCAGCGGAACTGATTGCCCTGACCCGAGCCTGCATCCTGGCAACAGGAACTACAGCGAACATTTACACCGACAGCCAGTATGCCTTTGGAGTGGTTCACCATTTTGGGCTCCTTTGGAGGGAAAGGGGATTCTTGACCTCACACGGCACCCCCATTTTGCACGGGGATCTAGTCTCCGCCTTGATCGAGGCCGTCCTTCTCCCCAACAAGCTTGCAGTCGTCAAATGGCAGGCACACAAAAAGGTGACAGACATCATTGGGCAGGGAAATGCGCTAGCCGACATCACTGCCCGAACGACAGCTGAAAATAGGACGACAACACATATGTACGTGACCAGGTCACAAGCAGAAAAATGGACTGACGCTAGAGACACTATTAGAGACATTCAAACGGCTAGCACACAACACGAGTTGACTGAATGGACACGGGTGGGATTAAAGGATGATGAAGGCTGCTGGCGGACAAAAGACACAAACAAATGGTTGCTACCCGATTCGTACCTGATTCCCATACTGGCTATGGCACACTCCCCTGCCCACATAGGATCAGCCCCCATGATTGAACTTGTCTCCAGGGTTTGGCACAATGATAAAATCACAGATTCCGCCAAACGTCTGGTCCAACAATGCTTGATATGCCTGCAACACAACCCCGGGAAGGGAACTGTAGTGCCCCGGGGAAGATTTGGGGTCCCAAACCACCCATTTGAGGTCCTGCAAATGGACTACATCCAGCTAGATAGGTGCCAAGGCCTGAAATATGTACTTGTCGTGGTGTGCGCCTTTAGCAAATGGGTGGAAGCATACCCAACCCGTGACAACACTGCTATGGCCACCGCAAAAGTACTGTTAAAGGAGTTTTTCCCCCGTTACGGCCTTTGTCGTATTTTATGGAGCGATAATGGCCCCCACTTCATAGCCGAAGTCATCCAGTTCATCTTAAAGGGGTTGGGCATCAAGCAGAAATTTCATGCAGTCTTTCACCCCCAGTACGCTGGACTTGTTGAGCGACACAATGCCACACTAAAACTTAAACTGGCCAAGATAGTAGCTACCATGGGTCTGAAATGGCCAGACGCCCTCCCACTAGCATTGCTATCGATGCGTTCCACCCCCACCAGACATCACTTAACCCCTTATGAAGTTGTTTTCGGCCGACCCATGAGTATCTGGTCTGCACCAAAGCCAACCTCCATTCATGACGTCCCGGACGTCCTAATGTCTGATTATCTGTATAAATTGACTGAAACTCTGTCTGTCATTCATCAGCAGGTGCAGCAGGCCATCCCCGATGCTTCCAGGGGTCCGGGTCACGCCATCCAACCCGGGGATTTCGTGCTGATCCGAAACTTTCAGCGGACGAAGAGTTTGGAACCCCGGTGCAAGTGTTAATCACCACCCGGACGGCTCTTCGTGTGGAGGGGAAAAGGCATTGGCTGCACGCGCACCACTGTAAGAAGGTCTCCCCGACCCTGGCCACGACAGAAAACATCGACGACCAAGAAGAGCTCCTGAACAAGGACCGACCGTCACTAACCTGCTATCCTGATACCGAAGCACTTGAACTTTCAAAATTCTCTGATCCCACTGTGCCATCCAGAGAAGGGTATTTCCTGCGTCGAAAGGAGGGAGCTTCGGCTAAGTAGACCACAAACTAAGTTGAATCTCAAAACGGTGACCCAAAGCAATCAAGGGTTGCCTGGAGAGAAGCTAAACTAAGTCTGTGGTTCTGCCCACTACCGAGCACCTTGAAAATGAAGATGATGGAAGCGCCAGATAAGAACATGATGGAAGCGCCAAATAAGAAGATGATATAGACAACAGGAAATACCCATTACAGAAACCCAAGAACAGACAGACTCCACAGCTCAAAGACAATTGCACTCTTCATCGCAATCCTTTTTTGCTTTCTCCTCATGACCACACTCTGGATTGTGGAAGAAAATGCACCTGCTCACGAAACATTCCTGACCACTGCTCAGCCTACCACCATGAAGGAACATTATCTGATTTCGCTCTCCCCTCAACTCAGAGAGAGGCGAAAGGAGTTTTGGAGTAACTCTTTCGTACAGCTCCTCCACCAGCACAATCTTGCCACCAATGCCACCAACTGCTGGATCTGTGGGTTGCTACCCACGCCACTGGACACTCGATACCATTCATCCCCTCACCCTTCTCGGTTCATGGCTCCTGCCTTGCTTGGCTGATCCTCCTGCAAGAAAGCTATAAGGACAATGCCACCTCCAGAAAAACCGTAACGCCTTTCTCCCACGGGGTCCGGCGAAACAAAACAAAGACACACTTCTGCCCACAGACCTCCAACGACTCCATCCACATGGACATCCCTGCTAAAGAACGAATTGAAATGCAGGTGTTCAACAACCCAACCAGACCCACCTTCTCCTACCTGCGGAAACGAACGGCTGCCACTCTGACTGTGGCCCTATCAGTCATCAACGTCACAGGCCACATGTGCATAGAAGGACATGGGACACAGCTGGTGGGCCGCAGTGCTTGCCGGTTTACCAGAACTTTGGACACCACGGATCCACCTTCCTTTGTGTCGTCCCCAAACATGTATTTCGTCTGCGGCACAAAGGCCTACACCTGGCTCCCCAAAGGCTGGGGGGGCACTTGTTTCATCTCCTTCGTCCTTCCTCCGACTTACGTGGCCCCAGCGAATCATCATAGGCAAAAACGAGCCAAGGACATTGAGCAAGCCGACTCAACAGGAGCGCAGTTCCTCGATGCTATGAAGGGACTTGTTCCTCTTTGGGGCCCGATGGCAAACAGCCGTGCCATCCGACATTTGACTCAGGCAGTTGAGACAACAATGAACATCACAGCTGGTATCTTTGCCAACAACACCGCCGAGCTCCAAGCGGTCCGCTTGGTGGCCCTACAGAACCGCCTTGTCCTAGATGTGGTTCTTGCGGACCGTGGTGGAGCATGCCGCATTATTGGGTCCAGCTGCTGTACATACATACCGGAGAACTCGCCCTCAGTGTACAAAGCCATCGAACACCTTCACAGACTCTCTTCAGAAGTCCACCAGGATCAGGAAGAATGGTCGCTTGGTGGTTGGTTCTGGAACACCGTTAAGAACTGGGGCTGGAGACTGTTCACCATTATCCTAATTCCTGTAGTAGTAATATGTGGCCTATGCTTAGGAATTCAATGTCTGCCACCCCTGTGTTCATTATGTGCAAACTGTATTTGCCCTAAGGCCGTGGACTTTGGAAACGAACGCATGGGAGCATTATATGATGCCGAGGTTGGGAATTTGATGAAGATTGACATTGAGTAGGCAAGTTGGCTAGATATGTTGAAAAGGGAGGACTGTTAAAGGTTAGACTGAAAATGTCAACATTATCGGCACCATCTTGCTCTCCTTGGGCCCATTCGTGCGCGTAAGCGGCAGCCATTTTGTGCACCATGGCCTCCCTGCCCCTCGCCGATAGCCAGCGTCTCTCTCTCTCTCTCCCGACCTCGCAGGCAACCCCCCGCGCGCTGACAACCCCCCTCCGCTCTCACAGGTCTTGGGTCATAAACCCCTCTTCAGCGCGGCTCTGCCTCGGACCCCCATCCTGTTCCCAGCGCGACACTTCCCTTCATTCCTTTCATGGTCCCAGGCCCTTTGATGCAAACCCCCTTTTCCTGTGTGCCCGTTTGTCTTCCTCGTTCCCAGGCCACCACCTAAGCTCTGCGGATACTGTTTATTGCCCCCCCGTACAGTAGGAAGTTTCCCTCATTAAAGGACCCTCGTGTTGATCAAAGCCCCCACCCTATGAGAGCCGATCAAACCCCCCACATTCCGTGAATCGGCGGAATGTCCAGCTGCGCGATAATCATCACCTGTTGTGACCGGGGTGGGGACTTCTGCTGTATATGTGTGTGGGAACGGGCTTGGAGCGGGGGTTCCGAGAATGTCTTTCCGTACATCAAAGCATTGCCAAGAATGTGTTGTATGTAATAAAGCAATAAACCTGTGTATAAGAGGCCAGGCCTCAGAGATGCGGGTAGAGCACCTTGTGACGATACTTGCTGTCCGAACTGATGTGTTCTCCTCCGGAGAGAATAAAAAAAAACCTTGTTTCCTGCCTTCCAGTCTCCAGCGCCTGTGTCTTCATTGGTTAATATCTTGTGGGTTTAAGAGGCGACACCGCCGGGCAATACTTAAGGATCTTTTAATTCGGTTGGTAGCCTGACCTTTAACAGCCTCAGCATTATTCAGTGTCAATGACCCAAAAACTGTAAGTTGGGCTTAATGGTCTCTCTCAGCTTTGCTTAGGGACTGGGAGTTGTTTGCCCTCAGCCGCCTTCTTTACTTAAAGGGCGAGGGTGTATTTCATATTTTTTCTTAACTAGGGCAGCAAATAGCAGCCCAGTTTTCCGATTTCTAATTACAAACACAGCCTCTGCTGGAAACCTGCCCTTTCTACGGGGTCAGCCTAGATATGTTTTTACTTTTTTTCTGAACCCTAGGTTCACTGGCTATAGCACTCAGTGAAGTTTACCCCTACAAATCAGTCGTAAAGTGCTTGTGTTCCTCCTTTCAACATGGTACAATTGTTATGCTCCTGATTGGCACATTTACTTTACTCGGAAGTCCCTTGTATATGCTACTAAGTCTACCCAGAGCATGTAAATTAATTGCTACTGGTGGACTTCAGCACTCGTGCTACCCACAGACATCACGCTGTGAAACCTGTCTCCAGACTTACCGTGGCAGCTTGACTTGGCAGTTTTAAAACTGTAAGTTCGACCTGTCAGAATAACCCTTATTGACAATCCCACACCTTCCTTTTAAATGTTAGAAAGGCACCCCGAAGTAGACCTTGTTGCCCATAAGGCAGGGGCATCGTATTTAAAAATAGGTCATGCAAAAGTTTGTTAAACATGCCCTTACAGTTAAAAAATCTCTTAAAGCTATTTTCACTGTAGCAGGGTTTTCTCTTTCACCGGAAAGCATTGCCATAGTTTAAATAATGTTATCTCCAGCTAGCAAACCGCTCTGAATTAAATTTTTGGACTTTTAAAATATTTATTATAAGCTCCTTTAACTGGTGACGTCGAATTTGTAATAAATGCTTTGGAAATGTGGCTTTTAAAAAGTTACTGTTGCCTTGACTGATGTGCCTGGAAGCAAAATGTTGTTCTCTCACGTATGCCAGCCAGTATTTAGCCTTTGAATATGTCTGAGTGAGGTGTGAACGTGCTCCCAGGAACAAGCAGTACGCTTGCCTGAATGGGTAGAGATGACCCACCTGAACCTGACAATATATGCAGAATAGGTTAATTAGCATCCTTTTTTCACATTAAAGGATCAAAACCTGCTTGAATGTTACATCCTGCTTGACAGGTTTGCTAGGGGTTTTCATATGATACTTGGGGTGCACTTCAGAGTGGCCTCCCGCGTCACAAGCAAATATTAGCTGATACTTAGGCAGGGCCCTTCATTTGTCCCCCAGCCCAACAAACCCCAATCACAGTGAGCCTCTTTTTGACATTACAGTGTCAAAGCCTTTTTGACAGGTCTGCTGGGTTTACATGTAACATTTTGGGTACACCTCAAAGGAGGAAGACATGATGTCAAAACCATTTCTGTGTACAACTTGTTTGGTTGCTGAAGACTCAGGTTTGTTCTACCAGATGTCTGCCTCTGACATTGTTGTGGGTACAGTCTCGAACTGGATTTTAATGTTATATGTGGGAAGACTCCAAGATTACAGTAGAACACTCCCCACACACAACCCCAGCCCTCAGAACCCAAGTTTATCATGGCCAACGACTTCACTATGTTGAAATGTCCAGAATGGGTAGAGTTAGCCCAGTGAACCTGTACCACATTGTTTGGAGTATCCACAGTGGTAAATCCCACCCACTAACTCCTGCCAGGCTTAAATGTGACACTGCTGGACCTGAGGAAGATCAGAGAACCTGCTGTCTCTAACTTGAGAAAAGTTCTGGAGTTTTGGATCTCCTCTCTTCTGTACCCAGGACAAGGAATCAGCCTCCAAGTATCATAAGGCTAACCTCCTTTTAAAGCTACAGAGGCACAACAAGTCACAAAAGACTCGTTCTTGCAACTGTCCAGCTGACCAGTTCCAACTGGACTTGGACTGGACTCCTCTGCCTGCCACCCTGAGTCTGAGTGCCTTCCCTGTGGTCGTGTGGGAGTTTATAAGTGTACTCTTGTAGTGGAATGATTAAAGTTAGAAACTAAAATCTTTGACCAGGATGAACTTCGTTAGTTGATCCAACCCACGCCTCACCATGGTATTCGTCAGATTGTGCATAGGTCCTGTTCTTCAGCGACCATTGACTATCTTTGGAACTACTGCACTTGATAGAGACTTCTAACCACCAATTCTTTACCTTAGAATATCCCCAGGTATTGGACTGGATGCAGATGATTTTGAGCAGTACCCCCAGTGCTGGTAGGTGGTGTCGTTCAGCTCTCCGTCATCTGCACCAGAAGTGACATGCACGGTCCCTATATAGGTGCCACCCTAGCGCACTGATGTTAGTTCTTTCTTTTCCACACCAGATAGTGCTGATCCTTGAAGAGCAACCCTCAGAGGACTTTAACTGTTTTTTTTCTCCGACTTTTTTCCCCCAGTGCCTATCTGATAGAGACATCTAGCCACAGATTCCTTAACTTAGAATATCCCCAGGTGTCAGACGGGATCTAGAAAACGCTTTCCCCAGCAGTACCTCTGCACGCCGGGGGCTTTGTTGCCCAGCTCCGTCCTGACGTCGTCCACGGAAGTGATGTCAATGGAGCCATATAAGATCCCCCGTCCCCTCCCCCCCGGGTGGGCTGACGTCAGTTTTCTTTTCCACGTACCAACGCGGATCCGGAGTTAGCGGTTCCTCCCGCCTGTTTTTGTTCAGGCCTCCACGCCGCCTTTCGGGTCTGGAACAGTGTGTCGATGCTTGCGGGCTTCAAATTGTGTGCATCCTGTTCACGGCAGATGTCGGCGATGGACCCACACAAAATATGTATGTGGTGCTTGGGTGAGCACCACGGCTCCGCCGAGTGCGACGCCTGCCGTCAGCTGAAGCCAAAGTTCCTGTGGGAATGTCTGATGAAACTGTTGTCTGCCCGTGTTTCCCGGTCAGTGTCCTTGCGGCGCCGGCTCCCGTTTCCGGCAGAAGGATCCAAGTGTCGCAGTTCTTCTTCCCACACTGAGGTCTCTGCTCAAGGCAGATCCTGGAGTAGTTCCCGTGGACGTCCTTCGCCTGCTTCAGGTAAGCACCAGAAGAAGTCACGGAGGTCGTCGACCTCGCACGAGCATGTAGGGCAGCCGCTCCCGGTCTTCACCAGATGCGAGCTCTCAGGAGTCGGCACCGCCTAGCCACCATTTCCTGGTGCAGGGGCGACTCAGATCCAGATGGAGGCCTACTCCAGGGCTCTGCAGTCCTTCTTTGGGTCACCCCCTTCCCTGGCAAGCCTTCGGGCCCCACAGTGGGGGTAGGGATTCAAGTCGGGGGTTAACCGGCGGGTTTGCCCTCGGCACCAACCAAGTGCCTTGAGTCCGATCCAGGGGTCGCTGCGACGTCGGGACATGTCCCACTCTGAAGTCTAGCCCTCCTGACGCATCTTCGCACAGTCCTGCGGGGCTCCCCGTGTTGTTCCTGGATGTGGCTGCAGCGCGGAGTTCGACTCCAAGTCGACTTCGTTCCTCCCTGTAGGCTCCTGTCTCGGTGGAGATCAAGTCTAAGCCGGTCCGACCCCGTCCCGACGTTGGGCGACGCCGGTTCGATCCCCGGCTGTTCCTCTGCTGGAGGACGTGACCCCAGTGGGTTCACCGCCCACAGGGTTTTTTCCATGGAGCAAGGGCCCTTGTGGCACTGGCCGGCTCATTTTCCTTCAGGGCTTCTGTCGTTGAGTGGACGGATTAGCCTGCAACCGTCCCCAACAGATGACTTTCTGTCTCCCCCTCGCATTGCCACGGAGCCTAGCGTAGACTTTGCGAGGGCAGTTAATTGGGCTGCACTTATCTTACAAATGCAGCCACCCTCTGTCTCCCTGCCTTCGGATCCTTTGTTGGATCTCCTTCACCATGGCACGATGGATGTGGAGCCTCTGCTGCCTATTGGTAGGTCATTGTATGATGTCCTTCTGGGGACTTGGGTCAGACCCTCATCGGGTGACCCTGGGCATCGCCACAGGCCGGCTGCAGATTGCCCTGCCTGTTTGTCCCTTCTTCCTAGGGCTCAAGGACTGGTAGTTCAGGCTGCGTTTCCTTCCTCTCCTCCACCATTGCTTCCCCCCCACTCAGGAGTCTAGGTGGCTGGAGTCGTTTGGCTGCAATGTTTTTGCCTCCACCAGCTCAGGCCTTCAGTCCCTAAACACGACCTGCGTGTTTGCTCAGGCTACTTCTGTCCTTTGGTTCTCCCTCGAACTGTTCCTTCCCTCCTTACCGGAGGGTCCTCGTGCTGACCTGCTCGAGCTTGTTCGGGATGGCCACAACATGGCGCAGTTTTCCATCCGATCAACAATGGACACCACTGACTCCGCGGGTCACGCCATGGCCAGCTCAGTTGCCTTGCGTCGCCATGCGTGGCTACGCGATGGCAGTTTGCCCGAGAATCTTTGGGAGCAACTCAGGTATTTGCCCTTTGACGGGACCCTTCTGTTTGATGATCATGCTGACTCGACGGTCCGATGTCTCCTCTCCGGATTTCCATGACTGCCTGGTTTTTAGTCCCCTATGGTGGATTTGTATTTTCGTGTGACGGTGTTGTCAACTTGACTTCCTGATTTACCTCTCTGGTTTCAGGAGATTTCTCCCCAGACAGACTGTATGGCTGTTTAGCCAGGTTGTTCCTTCCTTTGATGCAGCTGGGTCAGCTGTTTGTGGTGCTTTTTGACCTCTGCCTATGAGCTTGTCTCAAGATGTGTCCTTTGTTATTACCCAGAGGGACTGTGCGCCTTTTCTTGTTGCGGCTGACCAGCTGTTTCTGCATTTCGTTTTAGCCCTCTGTCTAAGAGCTCGGCTCAAAGAGGTGTCCCTTGCATTTATAGGGATGTGCCATACCCTATGTGGAGTACTTGTTGGCTATTGTGTAGCTGCTCTTCCTGGCACGGGAAGTATCAACGGCTCCTGCAGAGTCTTATTCGGCTACCTCTCTTTTGTCAACTCTCTTCCTGCTGTTGTAGGACATCCCCTCTAGTGAGGCCCGCAGAGCTGGTGCGGTTCTCTCCTGGGGGGTTTTGGGTTGTAGTCTACCGTTGGTCAGTAGTCATTTCCTGTCTCTGTGGAGACACTCTGTGTGTGTACACACAGGTTATGTTCGCTGTCGCAGGGTGCCGGCGGTGTACCTTCCGGCCCTATCTTGGAAGCGTTCTACTCTCACTTTTTAGTGTAGGGCAGTGCTTATGTTTTCTCTCATGGCTCAAGCCCAGTAGGGCTTATGCCTATGGGCAGTGGTGTTTCCCACTGGCTACATTTCTGCTGTGTGTTACCTTGCAATCTATTTCTTTGTGCACTTCCCTGGCAGGTACTACGGTCCCTTTGCTTCTTACATGCAGGGGTTCAGGTTTTTCCGCTCCTGGCCTCTGCAGAGGTTTTCTGATTCACTATGGCCTAGTGGTTCAGGGCTGTCACTCTACTTCCACGGCTCTGTGTTCCGCTCCAGGTATTTCACTGGTTACCAATCATGGCTAAAGGCACTGGTACTTTCTTTTGTGTATGTTACGGTGCAAGTATTCTTCTTCAGGATACTCGCCGTCACTATACGATGTCTGTATGGGACTGTTTCTACCCTTTTTTCTGACAGATCTCTGACTGTGTATTTCGAACTCCTTCCTTGTGAGTGTGGTGGTCAGTGTCCCAGCCTATCTTGCGGGGGCCACGGTTTCGTCCCCGTCAGGGGGGATGTTGTCACTTTTCGGTGTTTTGACACTGTTGTGTCCTGCTATGCTTCACACCAGTGCCGTTGGTAACTATTGTGCGACTTACCTCTATCTAGGGCATGCTCTTTGAGTTTTCCCTTCTTTTTCCTTCATTTGTTATCTATATTTTATATAAATCATGTGATCAAGGTCCGGCTGGACCAAAATGTGTTATCGCCGACTAAAATAAACAGAAACTGAAGCACTTACTCTGTGGTCCACGCCTGCTTTAGCTGAAGAGGAGCTGTTGAGAAAAAGCGGTGAATCGGGATTGTATATATATATATATTAGTTTTAGGTATATATATATCTTAGTTTTAGGTATATATATCTTTGTTTTAGGTATATATATCATGAATACTTTATTGTTTCATTAATAAAAATCATTACAATGGTGAGCATGCATCAATGATAAAAAGACATATGTCAAATAATTGCTAAAATATTTACACTTAGAACAGAAAACAGGCGTTATCTAAGTCCTGTGTTTTTGCGTATATTATTTCCTCTTGGGTTTTTTTAGAATCCGCCTAAATGCGTCCATTTAGTGCATTGCTACCATCACAACAAATGGAAAAATGTAAATTTCATCGATAAATAATAAAAAAAACTAGTAGTCTATATTTATTCATGGTATTAAAATATTACCTTCATCTAGATAATTAAGACTTTTTAAGAAATGATTAAGAAATCGTTGAGAGCTGTGGTTGTCTGTTCTAATTTGGCATCAGCTAAGGCCACAGGACAAGATATTAGTCGTTATTAAAAGCTGATGGCTAATACCACTAATAGTGCAATTCCATTTGTAAAGTAAAATCCCTACATACAATAATTTAAAGGTTCCCACGGTCACAAAAGACAGGGAAAAGCAAGTAAACCATGTGCAAAATGCTGTAATCCACTGCTGTTAGGTGGTACAGTGAGGTGGGTAAATCGACAAAACAACATCAGACGTATTCCTCCCTATTATGGTTAACAATTGTTAGCCTGGCTGGCTCTCACTGTTTATAAGTATTTTTACTGTTCTTGTGATGAACTTGGTGAACCGGATGTTAAGCAATGGGTTATCCGGGTTCATTGATGCAAGGATAGCTTGTCGACAAGTGCGGATGCCAAGTTTGTTCCATTCGATCTTTAGCAAGATGTTTTGATCGTCATGGAGTACAGAACAAAGACACACCACATGCTTGATTGTTTCCTTTCTGCTCCCAGACCTTCTGCACGTTGTGTTGGTATTTGTGCGTCGCCTACTTGGCAAGTGATACAGGAATGGCCATTCTCACATTCTGAGGGCCAAAAACCTTTTTTTCCACAGCACTGAATAGGAGCATGACAAATGGGATGCCACAGTCCCTGGCTTAAATCCTGATACGACTGACCAGGCGTGCTTACGTTGTGCCAGTTGGACTCTTGTCCGAGAGTAAAGACCAGTGGCGAACGTTTCTTTTGATGTGGATTTTAAGTGCCTGCGGGGATGGATTGGAGCTCCAGATTTCTTCTGCGTCCAGGAGTTTTAAAGAGTCTTGTAAATAACACCGGTATGATCTACCTCATCTCTATGTTTGGAGAATGAACCCCTTCTATCCATGTGGGCACCCAGATACTTATATGGAGCGGCCCTATCAATGCTTTTACCCTTGTACTGCCAACAGCTACCTTGGTATTTCCTTAACCAAAAGGTGATTGTTCTTGTCTTCAATAGGTTCAGTTCCAGTTCGCTTTCAGTGTTGTAAAGAGACAACCGATGGAGTAGTCTCTGCAAGCTGACCCTGGTGTGGCTGAGCAGGACAAAGTCATCCACATACAGTAAGTTGCTGATTCTTACCCCGGTGAGTTTTGGAGGATGAGAGTTGACTTCACCGAGTGACTCCGACAGGTCGGAAATGAAGAGATTGAAAAGAAGGGGCACCAGCACACAACATTGTTTTACTCCGCGAGATGTTTGTATTTTTCTTGAGGTATACGATCCGTCCCCAAGTTTTATGTGGAATCCATGTGCTAGTGTGTAGCGCAATTATGGCTTGTAGGAGCACTGGTGGAATCCCCCATTTCCGCAGTTTGAGCCATAATCGGCTACGAGGTACATGGTCAAAAGCGACCTTAAAGTCAACAAAACAGCCATGCATTAGCATTCCTGACGCTGCCACTTTGTCCAAGAGGACAAATATTGCAAGCAAGGTGGTTATGGTACCTGATTTTTGCACAAATCCTGTCTGTTTGAAGAGTATTAGATGGTGTTTTGTAGCCCATGACGCCAGATCTTGAAGGAACAATTTGGCATCTTATTTCAATTCCACATCCAATAGAGTAATCGTCCTGTAATTTTTCGGGTCTGATCTCTTGCCACCTTTGTAAATTGGATGTATAATGGCGCCACACCAAGATTCCGGTAATACCTGGTTAGTCCAGCAGTAAGAAAATAGGGTTGCCAGTTGTTTGGCCCAGAATTCTGTGTCCTGTTTATACAGAGCCTGGGGTAGACCATTTGGCCCAGGAGCTCCATCTGAGCGACCCTCAGTTTTAATTTGTGCTGTTCTTTCCGTTAGAATTTCTAGTGTTGTGGGTGCCCTTTGAGGCGGTTCTTCATGCTGGAGCAGCGATTTGGTATCAGTCGCCGATGGCATCCTTATTCAGCAGGTTTCTCAGGTGTCCCAACATGTGTTGTACTTAGCAGTTAGCATAAGTTGAGTTGCGAGGCCATAGCTGGAGGTTTGGACCTTCTTCCTTTTCTGGTTCTTCAAATTGGGTTGTTAGAAAGGATACCCATTCGGCTTCAGAGATGTTAGCGCTACTTTGACCTCCTAGTTTATGTGTTTTTGGATTAGCAAGCGAACAAAAAGATTTTGGGTTGTGGCTTTTACTTGCATGTATCAGTTTTAACCAGAACTGGTGAGCACACTTATTTTTTTTCAAGAAATATTGCTTGTCGAAGTACTTTTTGAGCTTGCTTATATGTACTGAATATGTGATCTTCCCCCAGGTGCCTACGCACTTGTCTTAGCGCACTATTGAATATTGATTTTAATCTCTTAATTTCAGCTGTTATTCTTGTTGAATTACCTTTTTTGGTTTTTCGTGTGGTTTGTGGGAAGTTTTTAAGCAGTTCCCAGGAGAAGAGGTCCCATGCTGTAGTAGGCGGGAATACATTGATGCTCCTTGAGCATTGCAGAGCTCAGCATTTGGTCGTTATTGATGGTATAATTGGATCTGACCATTTCAACCTTTTGAGATTTTCAGTGTGAATTCCTCCTGAAGTCAGGCTTGTCGCGGTATGTCGTGCTATGTGGAATGACATAGTAATCACTTGAGGACGATGATCACTGTCTCCTCGTGCAGCTATGGTGTAATTCTCGATCAAAGGGAGAATTTCCTTGTTGCAGATGGTGTAATCTAGAAAGGAATGAGTACGACCATTAGATCTTATCCAGTTTGGTGGACTATCCATAGGGAAGCGACCGTTCAGAATTGTGTAGCCCAGAACACTGCGTTGTAGCACCTTGTATTCACCAAGTTTGCTATGTTTGTTACCAGTGTGTTTTGTTTGTTCCAAAATATCTGGCCAAGGTGCGTCATACTCTTCAGGAAGTTCTTGAAAGAGGTTTGTATTATAGTCGCCAGATACTAAGCAGGATGTTCTTCTGTGATTACTTTGCAGGTTACACAAGATCTGAATTAGGTGGTTGAACTTGGATTTTTTCTCCCTGAAGCTTAGTGAAATATAGACGTTGATCAGTCTGTTTAGGGTTCCTAATCCTTATGCCGGAAATCCAGTCTTCCTCGAATGTCAGTTGAACTATATTAACGTTTAACTTGGCTCAAATGTAGATTGAAAGGCCGCTGCTGGGTCGGCCAGACTTGTGCAGCCTCTGGGCCGGAGTTCTATATTCCAAATATCCTTCTATTGGAAGACTAACCAGGGACCATGTTTCCTGCAATAGTATAACCTTGTGGTGTTTTAAAAACGTTATCACGTCTGGAGATTGAAGTTTCGGGATAAGGCTGTTGATATTTCACGAACATACTGAGAGACTGGATCGAATACCAGTTCAATTGTGGTTTCCCCTGTCCAGGGGCTGGCAGCCATGCCCAGTCAATCACCGTGGTTTTGGACTCCTCTATTTCAGGGCAGCCCTTCCGGGGGATCGGCCTTTAGCTGATCTTAGTATTGAAAAAGATGGTGGTCCGGATTTATCTATTGAGGCTGGGGATTTTGCAAGAACCGATGGATACCGTGGTTCAGTTTGGGGAGCTATTTTGATGCCCCATTTGTTAAATAGGTCAGACCTTTGTTCACTTTGCTCATTTTTAAACTTAACTTAGCCGCTCCCCGGTCCACCGCTGACATTATGTCGGATTGTTGTGGAGGGAGGTCGGGTTGCTGAGGACGCCGGAAGTGAGTAGACTTCCCGCGTACATCCGGTGCAGTTAGCACTCTAGTGGTCCGGGGGCAGGACTACAAAAGGGACAAAGCTGCAGCCACTCTGCTTCGACACCATTAGAAGACCTGCTTAGCGAGAAGGCTATAGCTGTGTAATATACTTTCTTTTAAAAACTCACATTGCTTTATTTTGTTCACTTTGCTCATTTTTAAACTTTACTTAGCCGCTCCCCGGTCCACCGCTGACATTGTGTCGGATTGTTGTGGAAGGAGGTCGGGTTGCTGAGGACGCCGGAAGTGAGTAGACTTCCCGCGTACATCCGGTGCAGTTAGACGATCCCTAGTAATTTAAGGAGATGGCTACCTGGACGCGCAGCGGACGTGCGCAGCAGGCGCGCCAAAAGCAAGCCCGTCTGCGCCCGTCCGCGCCAGGACGTCGCCTCTCGCCAGGAATTCTGGCCAGGATGAGTCGATAGGTAAGATATATAGCAGAGATTTCTTGCTGCACTTGAATACTTTATCTAGTGCTTGTAGTATAACTCAGCCAGAACTTTTGACGGACTCTGTCCAGTGTATCTGCGGGTATACCTTGCCTAAACCGACAGCCTTTATGCCCTCTACCACCATCTGCCACCAAACACGGCTACGAATTACGCAGCTGAATATAAGATTGTTAGCTAAGCACCATGCCGAAGTGCATGATCTGATTGGGGACTATTTTTTGGACATCCTGTTCCTCACGGAGACATGGTTGCAAGAGGACATGAACTCGGTTCTCAATCTGGCTGTACCTGAGGGCTACTCAATACATACGCTGAACAGACCATCTAGAGGAGGGGGCATTGCTGTTGTATTTAAATCCTACTTCAATGCACTTTCCAGAAAGTTGAGACGGCAGGATGTGAATGTGCGCGTTTTAGCATTTTTATTAATCCCCATCTAACGTTATCCGGCATTCTGATCTATAGACCTCCGGGCCTCGACAGCAGCTTTACCAAGGCCCTCCTGGATGTAGTGGGTGCTCTGGCGATAGGAACTGCTAATTTTAATATATTTGGAGATCTGAATCTCCATTTTGATCTTACTTCAGATAACAAAATAACTGGTCTGTTAGCTGATCTAGCAGCATTTCAACTGTATCAACAAGTTACTGGCCCCACCCACATAGGAGGACACCTATTAGACCCCATTTTTTTAAACATGGAAGAAGTGGTAGTAGATGCCCCTATCCCGGTCCCTTGGTCAGACCATAGGCAGATGATCATGTCTTTGCCTCTAAATAGCCTTCCAGGTAAAAACAATAAACAAAGGGTATATAAGCGACCCTGGCGGAAGCTATGCCTTGATAACTTCTATGCCCTATTGAAAACAGACCCTCCTGTTTTCTCAGATAACACAGAAGAGGGCTATGAACAGTTCTGTTTCTGGCTGATACAAGCCCTGGATTCTCTAATCCCGGCTAGCTGGATTCCAGGCCGGTCCCAGGAACCAAACCCATGGTATAACGAGTCCTTAAGTAATTTAGAGAAAAACTCCAAAATATTCGAACGAAAGTGGTGGAAATCATACGATCTAGAAGCAAAAAGACAATACATCAGAGCCCAAAAAAACTATCACGGAACACTAGGTAACACACGGGCGGCTTATTATTTCAAGGAGATTAGGCTTAGTCAGAACCCTACAAAATTTATTTTTAAAATTTTAAAGGATCTTAGTTCCAAAAAAGCATCGACAATGATGGTTGCCTCTGCATCTCATTGTGAAAAGTTAGCCTCCTTTTTTGTGGAGAAAATCCGGATGGTCTATGATTCTTTCATCCCCACGCCGGGCCCCAGTTTTTGTAACGCCGAACCGACCCAGAAACTCTTAAGCATTCCAGAAATGACCCAGGACGATTTCTCTAAATTATGTGGAAAAATTCAATCAGGTTCGCCAGCGGACCCTCTAAGACCTACCCAATTTAGAGAGGCATCCGCCCTGGTGCTTGACCCTCTTTGTAAAATAATTAATGCCTCCTTTACATCAGCCGTAATACCAGCAAGATAGAAACAGGCCTGGGTGTCCCCTATTATTAAAAAGGCCACGTTAGACCCAGCCAAGCCTGAGAATTTCCGACCCATCACAGAAACACGTCAATAACACCTTGACGAAATTTCTCCGCTCAAATAACATCTTGGATGCCTCACAACATGGCTTTCGAGCTGGCCACAGCACCGAAACGGCTCTGTTGGGCATGACACACATCTCAGGACCATACTGGATGCAGGTCAAACGGTGGCACTGATCCTATTGGACCTCAGTGCCGCCTTCGACACGGTCTCGCATGAGGTTCTGTTGTATTGGTTGAAGGGGGCTGGTGTTGATGGTATCGCTCTGGAGTGGTTTCGGGCTTTTTTAACCGGTAGATCCTTCCGGGTCTCCACACCACCATTTTTGCCGAAAGAACGACTGATCAAGCAGGGTGTACCCCACCCACTAGCTCAGGTCGCCAAACAATGGGATCTTTCAATGATTTCATACGCTGACGACACTCAGCTAGTGGTAGCATTGGGGGAGCCTAGCGCCCCGAACGCTTTTCAATTTAAGAATGGCCTTACAGCTGTAGCTAGTTGGATGAATGCGAATTATCTACAGCTAAATGCCAGTAAGACCGAGGTCCTACTGGTAGGAAAAAACACGTCGCAATGGGGAGAGAACTGGTGGCCATATATATTAGGAACCCTCCCCGAGCATAAATCGGAAGTCAAGAATCTTGGAGTCTGGATTGACTCCTCTCTTAACTTCACCATTCACACCAAAAAAGTGGCAGCCACCTGTTTTGGTATTTTACGCAACCTCAAGCCCATCCTAAAAATTTTCGATTCATCCACCCGCCAGCTCATTGTGCAGTCAACTATCCTCTCTCGCTTGGACTACGCAAGCTCTTTGCTTGTGGGAGCCAACCAGGCAGAGATTATAAGACTGCAGCGGGTACAAAACGCAGCTGCAAGAGCCTTGATAGGTCTTCCCCGCTTCCATCCAGTAGTGGATACCCTGGCTAGGCTTCATTGGCTCCCGGTGGCCAAGCGGATTCAATTCAAGGTCTTGTGCCTCACTTTTAAGATTCTGAAGCTTACCACCCCGCCCATGCTCTGTTCACTACTGATTCCATATGTCCCTCGTCGTTCTTTGCGGTCGGAGGGCCAAGACTTGGCAGTGGTACCCAGGGTGAAGCGTTCATGCATGGGAGGCCGTTCTTTTTGCTATCTAGCGGCTAAACTATGCAATACCTTACCACCCCAATTGCGTGGGCTACAAGACCTTCTGCCATTCAGGAAAGCCATCAAGACCCACCTCTTTTTCCTGAACTAGTTCCACAGATTTAGGATCTCTAGGCAGCCCCCTTCTGACTGTTGAAAAGTGCCGGGACGCCCCTTAGCTGGGGCAGCCGTGCGCTATACAAGAGCACGTAACATAACATAACATAACCTTAATAATACCTGCTCCTTGATTACTATAGTTGAAAAAGTAATTAACGTTGGTTCGGTGGGTTGATTACCACTGATGGATTTCAATTCAATTGAAATTGTATCATTAGATTCAATATGACGCAATTCAGAGGTAGATTTAAAAAGTTTCAGGATGTTCCCTCTGTTCAAGATATCGTGAGGTCCTTGAGTGAGGTATTCAGGGATAAATAACAATTTAGCTTTTGGGTTTGTTGTAGTAGGATCCTGGCCGGGGATCATGTAGTTATTTTTATCCGTTGTCTGATGTAGGTCGATTCTCCTTTGAATGTATAATAGTTGGTGCTTGTGTCCCACTTGTTCGCCTCGAGGTTGGTAGTGAACTGTGTTGGGGAGGTGTTTACCCATTTGTGTTATGTCCGGATTCTTGAGGAGTGTAATCTGAAAATTCTCCTTGCCTCTTGACCTGTACTCATCCTCATACTGTTCTGTGGCTTCCCTGTTCTGGTTCTCCTTTGGTTTATTTGTCATATTTGTTGCGGTTATCGGATCTTCTAGTCCGGTCTTGACGATATAAGGTAATGTTTTTGACTTAGTGACCTTTTCCGGCTCATCTAAAATCAAGGGCCTTGTAGTCTTTGCTGAAACCTCTCCCCTGGCCCTGGGTGGATCCTTATGGTCTTTGCGATCTTTGCAGTGAGTGGATGTCAATGGCGCCTTGCTAATTGGCTCTGTTTGTACCATTGGCCCTCCAATGTTGCCACTTGAGGGGGGCACTGCTCTTCGTGTTGATGAGACTTTTGATGGGGCGATGCTCTGTTCGCCCACTTCAGTCCTTACATATCTTGAGTACTCTCTCAGCATGGTGTTGTTACTCATTCTATGATTTTTTATCATTGTTGTTTTCAAAGGTTTTTGCTATTTTTTGACACACTGTTCCTATAGTCTTAAAGTTTTTGTCATGGCTCCGTGTTGTGGCGGGGAAAGGTTTCACTGGAGAAAACTGATGCCAGCACCCATCGTTACCAAAGGTAAGTAACTCATTCTTTACATTCAACAGGCACCGACACGAATGAGAAGGGTCAGAAGACCCCCATGGCTACCAGCACCCACTAGACGATACTGAGGACAATTGGTATGAAGAATTGGTAGATGCATGTGGGTTACTCACCTCGTTGGACACTGGCTTGGTCTCCTCCCCTATTGTGGGTACGAAGGAGGGTGCCTCATTCGCTATGTTGGTGGTAGGCCGGCTGAGGTCTGGGATTTCGTTGCACTCAGTGGCAGACAAGATGAATTCCTTGACAGAAGAGCTTCAGCTGGGAGTTGCCCCATCTAAACCTTTTACTCTCTTTTAATGAAGCCCTTGATGATGTCCTACTTTGGCCTGGTCCAGCCTATGCACAAGGGTTCCTGTGCACAGAACAGTTGCCTTCTGCTATTACCCCAGTCCTCGGGACCCCAGTTTCCTTATCCGGCACCTATGTCAGAAAGCTTGGTCATCCAAGCCTCAAACTCTAGGGTCAATTCTGACGTGATCCCTACCACTCCACCGAATAGGAAATCTTAGAGGCTGATACCCTTGTGAAGAGGATGTTCTCTTTTGCCAGTCTAGCATTATAGTCAGTGAACTCAGCGTGCTTCTTGGCCCGATACTCCCATACAATTTGGGATTTGGTTGCGCAAGTGCTGGCTATGGTCTCGTAGGAGGCCTGCGCCATACTCTCCTAAGCTATTGTTGACTGGAGAGTTGCAGCAGTGTTCACCATACTATGTGGACTGGGCACAACAAACTTGCTGGGTAGAACGATTCAATTATCGGTGGCCCTTAGATGCCATATGTGTGCGAAACCACTGGCTTTTCCAGAGATGTTTAAGCCTTGCGCATGGACATGCCCTTTATGACGGTCTTCTTTTTGGTGAGAAGGCTGACTCAGGGCTTCATGGATAACAGAGCTACGGCCAATGTCCTTGGGCATCTCCATGGCCCTTTACCAACCACAGCCCGCTTCCCGGCCACCAGGGCCAGCTGGCTTCCCAGCCTTTTCGTGGCCGACGACGCGGTACCTACAGACCATGTGGTACAGGAAGAGGTTGGGCCAGTTCCCTGGTGGTTCAACACCTGGTGGGCTCTCTGAACGAACAAACTCATCAGGACGAACTGCCTCTTCAGTCGATATCTAGCGGATCACAAATTGGCATCTCCATCCAGAGGTGGTACAAGGTCTATTTCAAGAATAAGAAGAGCCTTGGTTAGATATGTTCACCCCAGCCGGAAACGGGCAATGTCAGTATTTCTGCACACCGGAGTTTCCAAGGCGGATTTGACTCTAATGACAGCAGGCACTAAAAATAGAACCCTATAGAAAATAATGTTAAATTAAGTTATACAACTAACAAGCCTGAATGATAAATACCTTCTTGATTTCCTCCTTAGAAGTGGTTGTAAAACCATGCTCATCAATTGGAAAAGTTCAAACAAGATCTCCTTTCAAGCCTGGAAGGAACTCTTAATATGCACGAGACAAGCAGAAAACATCACACTCCAACAGTCTCCTTGAGAACACTGCACTAGACTGATTTGTGAAAAACTAGACTCTTAACTTAATTAGGCCTTATACTAAACCCTAAAACATAAATGTAACCAATCCTTGATACTAACCTGAACCCTATCCTAGATCCTAGGTCTTGATGCAGCTGTTATTGGCGAATGCTGTATAGTTCTTAGTCAGTGTTTCATGGTTACATTTTTACTGTTGAATGTATTTTCACTACCACCCAATATAATATTTTCTATTCCACTGTGCCACTCATCTGAGTGTTCCTCCAGTTAGCATAGTCACTTGTTATATTTAATGTATTATTATAATTTTGCCATTGCTCCCTCATTTCTTACTGTGGAAATCAGAAACAGTAAAAGTATCCTGCTGTTGTCCTGTTTCCTTGTTCCTCATTAGGAAAGCCAAAGTAGGATCCTGTTTTCACATGGGAGAATCTCATCAGGGCTTAATCGGCTTTGGTCTGAGGGACCCACAGAACCCTGATAAGTGCTGTATTTCTGAGGGGTCCCACTGACCCTTGATTATTGCTGTATTTCAGAGGAGGCATCTGAACCCAGATCATTGCTGTATTTCAGAGTTCAAACAACACCCGAGAGGCCCATTTCGTTCCTTTCGCTAGGGCCCATTACACAGACCTTCAGGTCTGCATACCATCTGGAATTGCGGAGGACGTAAGTGTCTGCAGAGGCATTTAAATTTTTCAGTACAGACTGTGATGGCATGGATCAATCAACAGTGTTACAATTGAGAGGAATGCTGGGACATGAAGTTGGAACAACCATACAATTTCCTCCAATGGGAGCGTAAAAACCTACAGGAGAGCACCAGAGCCATTGGTATTTGAGGAAGGCACACCAGCCGAAACGTGTTAAATCCCTGCAGACCCGCTGAGTTCCCTGTTATTTCTTGAAGGAAATAATTTGGTGTGATACATGTGTGCGGCCACAGACACGCTTGGGAACCCGCCCTTCAGTTGTTTGGAGGCAGCAGTGGCACCAGGTGTTTTGTTACTTTCAAGGTATTGAAAGACTCCGAACCGCCGCAAACTCGTGAGGAGATGATACCTGCTAACTGAGTCGGGCCATGATTTCGTGGAGAAACGCATTTACTTAAACTGCGCCTTCAGGTCTGCATACCATTGGGAATTGCGGAAGACGTAGGTGTCTGCAGAGGAATTGACATTTTTCAGTACAGACTCTGGTGGCAAGGAACAATCAACAGCGTTCCCATCGAGGGGAATGCTGGGACATGTACATTGGAACATTGGAACAACCATACGGTTTCCTCCAATGGGAGCGAAGCAGCATGCAAGTTAAAACCTGCAGGCGAGCACCAAAGCCATTGGTATTTGAGGAAGTCCCACCAGCCGAAACGTGTCATGCGGTAGAAAAATAAATAAATCCCTGCAGACCCGCTGAGTACACTGTTGTTTCTTGAGGGAAATAATTTCGTGTGATATCTATATGTATATATATATCTATATACGAGCCTTCTTCTTGGCTGGAGCAGGATTGTGTGTGATATATATATAACCAAGAGATCCTGGATTACCTCTTCCACTGGTAATATAAATACAGGTTCGGACCACAAGTGTGCACATTTTTCATAAAGTGCTTTATTTCGCCAATTCAGTCAGCATGACGCGTTTCAGCTGCGTCTCCACAGCCTTGATCACATGGCACCCCGGAACCAAATTGTTTTTTTTATAGTGATTTCCTGGACACAAAGGTCACGGCAAACCGGGCTAACAATAGAGCTAAAAAACATACTTTAATGTTTGTATGCTAAAATTAGGATCATCTCATTCAAATGCAATGCAATAAAAAATACCTTTTAAATACCTTATATCACTTAAAAACAAGTTTAGCAAAATATAAAAGTTGTATGTAACTCAACAAGAGACTTATTCAAAACCAAGTGGCTACAACTCTGCTTCTTGTCATACGAGAGAACCATAGCTCAACAAAAAGCCCTTGTACGACTGAGACCTTACATGCTTGAATAAAGTGCAAGTGCAAAAACATAAATTCATTTTATCTATGAAACAGTGCAACGTTATCCATAAATGGCAGATATTAAAATCATATCTATTCCAGGATATATGATTAAAAAAAGAGAAATAAAATAAATAAAAGGTAGAAGGCCGATGCTCATACCTTCTCTAATCCTTCAAACCAAATCACATATAGACCGCAATCTAACAGGTGAAATAACCTACGTGATCCATCCGGGTTTTACAAATTCATTGTATTCACATAATTAATAGCAGTTCTCATTGTACTCATACATCAATCGTAGTTAACACATCAATTATTCATTAGAAATCGTTAAGAGTGTAAAGAGCAGCATGACAAAACCACCATCCCAAAAACTAGCAAGAGTACTCGCAGTCACCAGGACCAAAACCTAGGTTAAAATCACGGTAAAAACAAGACCCAAACCAGTCTCCAAAATAGGCCCTAAAAGGCTGCCGAACCACAGCTCCATCTCCAAAACAAGAGTGTATAGTATAAAAATAAGAAGACTATGCCAAATGGAATTAGGTACCTCCCTATTTCTTATAAAAATTTATGGAGGTCTTCCCCCGTATTTAAACCTTTGGAAATCCCAGTGTCGAGTAGTATAATATATTTCGATTCCAATTGTCTTTATTGTTTCTCCCGGTTTCCTCCTCTAAGGTTTCTGGGCACTGAGTCAATAACAAAATAGCTCAAGTCATTCAAATTATTCTTGTGCACTAGTTTGAAATGACGCGCTACTGGATAGCTCTCATCTGAATTAGCTATCGCCCATAAGTGCTGCAGAATCCGGTTGAATACTTGTAACAGTACTACCAATGTATTTCAATTTGCAAGTACATTCAAGGACATATACCACAAACTCAGTGCGGCACGAAAACAACACTTTGTTTTTAACTGGATTTGGGTCAAATGCACTCCAATATTCTTTTGTGTTAATGCCAAACTTACAGACCCAGCATGAAATACATTTATGGAAGTCTGTTATATTAGATAGCCAGTTAGTAGAAGCTACCACCTCCGGAATTGGTTTAAACAGGGCATTCCTCATCGAGGGTGCCCGTCTAAAGGTGATACTTGGACGGTCTGGTAAGAGCTATGATAAAGTTATATCTGTTCTGAGTATGGGCCAATGCTTGTTAATAATGTCCCTAACTTTTTTCTCTTCACTACTACAACTGGTTATCAGTCTTACCTGGTCATCCCTTTGGTGTGGATCAATATTTGCTCCACCAATCTTTGTTTCATGACTTGGAGGTATTATTCAAACATTGCTCTCTTATGTGGCTATTGGCCCTAGTTTTTGCCATTTCTAACATTTTTGGACAATATCCACAGGTAATAAATCTATTCTGGGCTTGAGTTTGGCATTCAACAAGATCTTTATCGGAACTGCAGATTCGCGCATTCTTAAAAATTCCCCGTACGGTATACTTCTGATAAGATGGCCTGGGTGGGAACCTGCTTGCATGCAATACCGCATTACCTGCGGTTTTCTTTCAATGAAGTCTGGTCTGAAGCACATTGTTCTCTATGTAAATCTCTACATCCAAGAATTAGACACATGATATTTGCACTAAATTGTAAATTTAAATTGTACTTGTTGGACTTGCCCTTCTGGCAGGTTCACCCCTGAACTTTTTGCTTTTTATATGTGACCTGGGGATGGTGATTCTTGGTTTCTGCGCACTTTCACTGTGTCCCAGTGGAAAGTGCGTGCGCACTCTGAGTGCGTGTGGTGAGATAAGCCTGCCCTCCCATAGGAATGCATGGGGAATGTATGTGTCCCTGGTAGTTCCTGATGCGTGGGGTGTGCAGGCTCGAGTCTGGTATGTGCGGACTCGTGTGATTGAATGCTGCGCAATGGTGTGTGTAGCGTGTTTGTGTCTAATATGGAAGTGCCACTTCTAGAAGTGTGACTGTCTGTGCAGTGAATGTGCTGGCTTGTGATTGGCTGGAGCTGGCTGGTGTACCAGGCTCCATGGGTCTGCCCCGGTGGTGAGTGTTGAGATTAGCATGTGTGATGTGAGGGAGTGGTGCACCTGGGACCTGAATAGGGCCGGGCTTTCCCCACACAATGCTGGCTCAGCCCCCTGTGGTGCGACTGATGACCCTAGCCTGCCTGGTGAATGAAAAGGGTGGCTGAGGAAAACAAAGTACTCCAAAACCAGCTGCGGCTGGTTTTTCCCCCACCCTGCACCCTGAGACAAAGGTTTTGACTGTATGAAAAGGGGTTGTGTCCCCTTACAAAATGTTCTTCTTTCCAACTCGAATCTGCCAGGGGCATGCTGCTGCTGGGGCCCAGGGGAAGGCTTGCCTCCCTGGGCCCTGCCCAGCCCCTAGATGCTGGAAGACTCTTTTGGACCCTTCTGCCTTGCTGGAGTATTCCCAGGACCTTGAGGAGACTCTGGGGGGTGCCCCAGCACCTTGAGTGTGCTGGCTTTGCATTTTCCATGCCCCTAGCTGTCCCTGCGCTTTGTCCCCCTCTGGGAGCGCTTTTCTTGAGCTTGGCAGCGTGGAGCTGCTCTCTGTCCTGCTCGTGCTCCTCGCAGGTGCCCACCCTGCATTATGCCGGATTATCGTTACTTTAATTAGCAGGTGCCTACCCTGCGTTCTGCCCGTCTTTTTATTGACTAATCACGGGTGGCCACCCCGTTTCTACCGTTATTGTATCTTTCGAGGGTGCCTACCCCTCGTTATTGCCCCCGAAGCAGTGAGGGCGGCGCTGCCATGGCAACACAGGAAGTCAGGCGGCCGGGCACCTGGAGCGGGGCGGGACTAACGATTGCTTCGAGGGAGTCCCGCCTGCCGCAGCGCCGCGATTGGCTGCCCGCCGCCAAAGAGAAAGGAAGCTGGCCAGGTGAAGCAAGGAGGCGGCAGCGGCCGCCGAAGTCAGCACGGGGCTCCCCGGGTTAAGGAGGGAGCCTCGCAGGTGTCGCGCTGCCCAGCAAAGCCGCCAGCAGGAATCCCTTCCGGTGAGTGATGCCGGTTGGGAGGGGGGACCCATAGCGGACACCCGATAGGTGCCCGCCCCCATTGCTGTCACTGGTGCCATTTTCACGAGCGGCCCCGATGGCAGTGGGCCGCTCCGACGTCCCCGGGCATCAGTCCATAACCGAGCCCCGAGTAGCTCCCACGTAGGTGGTGTACTTTTCGGGCCCCAGGCATGCCCCAAAATGGTGCGTGGCTCCAACGACAGGGCATTCCTTTTTATGAGCGGGCCCCTGAGGGGGGGTCCCAAGGCCCCGTGGGCCCATGCTGTCCATGATGGACATTTGTTACCCACCGTAGTTCCAGAGGTACCCAATTTAGTTACTGAGCCCGCAAGGCTCCAGCATTTGCCACAGTCTTTGTTCGGTAGGGCTAGGAAGAGCCCTTTCTCAGTTCTTTCCCCAGCTGCCCAGCAAGTAGAGGGCAGCTGCACCGTTTAGGTTTTGCTTTTTAGGGACATGTACTCTGGACTTTAGGAGTAAGGCGCACTCCTTCATCCCTACCCTGACCTTCCCCAGCTGCGCAGCACTTAGTGCCAGCTGCAGCGTTTAGGCCCTGTCTTGTCCCTCAGCTGCCCAGCAAGTAGTGGGCAGCTGCTACGTTTAGGTTTTGGCGCAGTGGCGCAACCTGGACTTTGATGCAAGTTCTGTGCTAATGTAATTTCTGCAAATTGTTCTTTGCTGCACCTCTGAATGTGTTTTTGGTGCATCATATGCCTTGTTCTTACACCTCTGAATGTGTTGTTTATGCATCATGTGTTCTCCTGTGCTGCACCTCTGAATGTGTTTTGATGCGTCATGTGCCTTGTTCTTACACCTCTGAATGTGTTGTTTATGCATCATGTGTTCTCCTGTGCTGCACCTCTGAATGTGTTTTGATGCGTCATGTGGCTTGTTCTTAAACCTCTGAATGTGTTGTTTATGCATCATGTGTTCTCCTGTGCTGCACCTCTGAATGTGTTTTGATGCATCATGTGCCTTGTTCTTACACAGCTGAATGTATGTTTATGCATCATGTGTTTTGTTCCCATGCCTATACCCCTAAATGTATGGTGATACTTAGGTGGTTGTTTTCTCCTAGTACAGGTGTTTCTAGTGAGGTCCTGGTTCCCTGCGTGACATTCTCCTAAGGTGGTTAGGGTTGCGTAGGTGGTACTTACCTCTTATAGTGATTACTGGTTGTGTGCTACATGATTATTTGGTGTTTAACTATCTCCAAGGGCTTGATACTGAGCTTGCCCCCTGACCAGAGTCCCAGGACCAATAAACTTTATTGTGCCTTCCCTGACTAATTGCTGTGACTTTTCTGATCTCCTTGGGCCGCTGGGGCCTCGCCTGAAGTGTGCCTCGCTCACTCCCCTGCAGCTTGTGCCTAGCCGCCCCCGCCAAGAGCCGCACAGCTCCTTGTGAAGCCGTGCTCTGCTCCGAATACGACGACCTGTGGAAAAAGATCTAAAGGACAACTACACTATCTAAATCAACATGTCATGACATCCGTCGTCAGGCTACTAGGGAAAAAGGCCTAAACAAAATTGCAACCGACATTTTATGTTTCAACACCACTTCCTAAATGGGAAAAGTAATTAATACACGACAATACGCACAATAACAGGTATACAAATATGCACCAACAACATTGTAACCGACATTTATGCTTCAACACCCTTTCCTAAACGGGAAATAAGTAATTAATACACGTCAATCCACACAATAAGACAGGTAAACAATATGCCCAAACCCCCGCAATGTTCCAGGGATGGTGGGTGGGGAAAATTAGGGAGCCCCGAGCGCGGGGCACGACCAGTGTGGGGGAGCATCCAGGTGACAAGGGGCCACCTGAGCGCTCCCCTCTCCTTTATTCCCGGGGTCGCGGGGGAGGGGGCGGCAAGCCCCCACCCCCTCCCCCCCCCCCCCCCGACCCGGAAGTCTGCACAACGCCTTCCGGGTCAGGGGTTGGGCGCCAGCCAGTGCGGCGCGCACCCTCCGCGTCATCACTGGACGCCGGGATGCAACGCCCCCACCACCGGGAGGCAAAGGGAGAGGGGGTCGCCGCACCGCCATGCGGGCGGGGGGGCCGAGGGCCCCCCCTTTCCACATGGTCAGTGACGGCTACCGCCCCCTCCCTGTAAACCCACATCAACCCAGAACACATTGACATGAAACATAATTGTCTTTGGAAGGCGGGGGATCCCGAGACCCCCCGGCCGTATTTATTAAGATACAAAATAATAAACTTATTAGACAAAAAGCTACAGTTTTATGCAAAAACATTCAGGGACATTAGATAAAATCATATCAACAAGTATGATAGGCTAACCTTAACAAGATTCTAATACAGCTTGTTTCCTAACCGAAATCTAACATCCTTATCTGAAATTTTTGCATACTAACATTTCTGGCCATATGGCGAGGTCGCTAACCGGTGTCAGGTCCTACTAGCTGCGCCCTTACCGCAGGTGCGCATGCGCAGCCGAGCCCGTTAATTACTCGGTCCACACCGTGAACTCCATTTACTCACTGAAGGAGGGCCCTTACTCGCGCCATTCGCTGACGTCATGAGTACGCGCGGGGTGGCTACCAGCCTAAGGACAGCGTGACTCTCCTACCCGCGCCCCTTTGCAGCACCAGTTATACCTGCCCCTGAAGTTCTAGGAGGGGCCAGTGACCCCTCCCCCTGGGCGGACACCTCCAAAGGATGATGCCGCCCCCTCAGATCTTAAAATAGCTGCTCACCGGTCATGACCTTACCGCCACAGGCCAGCATTGTTAACCGACGATCTGCCCTTCCTACTCCTAAAAAGGTCATACTCGCCTCGCAAAATCCCTCTAGCCATGCCAATATGTTACTTAGACCATCGGATGTTCCCTGCCTCAGGCAAGTGTACCCCGTCCCGCAGGTAGAAATGTTTCCCCCAAATACACCCATGAGGGATAGTCTGCAACCGGGGGGCTCAAACTAATTTGTCCAATTGCGCGTTGATCCTCTTTACCGAGTGATTCAACGCCTCGACCGAGTCCCCCCCTCGCCACTGCCACCGAGGTATAAGTTGCGACCAAACTACCGTGCAACCCGGGCATATCCTGGTCACCCACCCCACAGTGGAGATGATTTCCTCAATAAAGATGCGCCTACTTAGTTTGGCCAAATCATTCTCCCCCGGGTGAAGTATCACCACTGACGGGGGGACGGGTTGCTGCGATAAGGGTTCCTGAAAATAGGTTCTGAACTGGCTGGGGCATAAGCCCCCCCCCCCTCCCAAGAAGAAAACAGAAAACCCCTTGTGCTCCGCCCTTTTCCTACTTTCACTTGAAAGAAAAACATGTTTAGCGCGCCTCACATAAGAGTGGCCCGCAAACCAAGTCACCGATGTCCGTTGTTCTCCTTGTCGCTTCCGTTGAGCTGCTGTAGTTCCTTACCGACCCGCGGCGAGTTCCTCCCCCGCGTGACGGGTTTGCAAAACCGCCGGCACCGCTTTAACCATTGAAATGGCCGCTCATTACACCTGATGCCTTTCTCTGACACTCACAATCCAGGTGTAACGATCCTCTTGGCTCTCCTCCTCTTGTAGTCGTGGCGTGGAGCCCTTCCCCGCTATCAACCATGGGTCCGGTCAGACATAAAACGGAAAACAAACACAGACGATTAATGCTTCTGGCCTCCGGACGATAGATACAGTACACATGCCCGTACTAAGTTGTTGTCACACTCTAAGCCTTAGCTAATGTCTGCCCCTGGATGCCTTTCCATCCAACCTGCAAGCGCCAGCGTGTCGCATAGCATCCGTCTTGTGCCACCTGCTGAACATTTACATTAGGGCTACAGTAAGGGTGCCTGATAGTCTGACCTTCAGAAAGCCTAGACCTGTAGTCCATGGTGAATGCAATAGCCCCTCCATGATTGAGTCAGTATAATACACAGTGTGGAATGCCGTGCAATAGTGCTGTATGGTTAGGTAAGGTATCTGGCTCTCTAACGAAAGCTGCCCCACACGTGTCTGCATTCATCGTCCTCAGATGCTAGGCCTTAGCTGAGATTAACCCCAGATGCATTTTCCCCATTACTCGGCGCTGCGAGTGGTCAGCATAACCTCAGTTTGTTACACATGTAGCGCATTTAACTCTATACCACCGTGGGGTGCCTATTAGTATAACCTTGCACTAGGAATAAGCCTGTAGGCTACAGTGAATGCCATAACCCCTCCATGATTACTAACTCTCAACACCAAAGCACACTACCAGGACATGGATCCTAGGGTTTTAGACACCGGCCCCCACTGCCTATGTGATGCCGCAACTGGGCACCGGGACACCTTTGAAGGTATTACAACATTGGCTAGGGAGCGTAGTGGCCAGGGAGCGTGGGAATATCAGGACCCCAAGAAAGAGGTCATAGTTTGGAGAAGTTCCCACGCTTGTTGTACCTATCAGTTCGGTTGATGCCATTGATAGTAGTCCTAGAATGAGATGAACTTGTGAGATAAAAGCTTTTTCTTTGCGTGGGTACCCACGTGTCAATACCTTGCGTGATTCCTGGTGGCCCCAGCAGTTCTACGAGCTCTAGGCCTTGTCTTCATGCCAATCGTGGTTCTTATACCACTTGCTTGATGTATGGTTTGGTACGCCCCTAGGGCTCAACGTGTCTTGTGTTAATTTACTGTGTCAATTAAATCTACTGATTCTAGACTGGTAAAAAACACGCTGCTTTACATTCCACCAAAAACCTAGCCTAAAGGCTGCTCTCCCTCGCTACCCCTATGATAGCTTCTAATCAGGTTGCCCTTGACATAACATCAATAAGGGTAATTTGAACTGGTGCAATGACCCCACTAGAATGGTGTACAGTCTATGGCAGGCAACTTTCTCACCCTATGCCCGCATAGTTTCCCCCAAAGAACAGATGACACCCAATTCCACAAGCACCTTGATGGCTACCTGCTCTGGCTAGATGATCAATGTTTAAGGCAATCTGCACCATCTACAGGGCACCCCAAGGAAGAGGAGTACCACTTCAAACAAATTTGTACGCAATGCAAACAAAACCAGGGCTCTTCCCAGGGGTAGCACCTCAGATCCTTAAATCAAGTTTCAATAAGAAATCCACTGGAGGATTGAGTTTCTTGGTCCAAGTGGCCAAGCACTAGAAGTCCTTGCCACCTAAGATTCGTTGCCTTCCCTAATGCATAAAGTTCGGAAAAGAAGAGAAAAGTTGGATGTCCATGCGATACCCATGTGACACACCCACCATAGGAATGAGCAATAATTCAAATATCACTACAAGCGCCATCCAGAGCTCTGGGCCCGTCCCGGCTAGTAGATGAAGCAAGAACACAAACCCAGGGACTTTCGCTGTTGTTGTTTCTAAAAGATTCAATAAACTAACATTCCCCAGCAGAATGCTGTCCCATACTGATGATAAGGGGGGGGGGCCTGAATGACAGTCCCTACCCATAGATCCACATCATAGTGTATCTGCGCTACCTCCTTCTTACAACCGCATGAGGAAGGCGAGGAACTTAACATTTCAATGGTCCTCCTTGTCTCAATCTATTATAATCTCGGTGAGATCACACACCAAATTGCTGCTGGATCTCAATTGTTAAGAGGAAAGAATCCTCGCAATTCCAGGACACTGATACATTTAATAATTCAATAGCATTTAAGCAGGTTTTCCATGACTAGGATCGGGGTTGATCTCTGTTATTTGATAAAGTATATATGCAAAGGCATGTCATCTTAATCCACCTCTGATGAGAGATGTGATTTGATTGAGCTAATTGGCGTACATTTGCACAGGAGAAGCAATTGGATGGACTCATGCTTACACTAATCGCGGGGTCGGGACCTCTAAGTTTGGCATACCAGACGTTACGCTCGATATGTTAATGTTGACCTTGCCACACAGGTCATTGTCTTCACATAATAAATTACTCCTACAGTTCTTACCGGCTCCCCATCTGTTACTTGGGGGAGTTGTCTCTTATATATTGACGCCATGCACTACAGCATCCTTCCACTGTCCTGTTCCTAAAACCCCATGACGTTTCCTTCCCTACTCATGTGTGCTACTGATCGTCCTTACCCGCTAATGCATGAACAGAAACTTTGTTGCGGAGCAAATATGACATCAGAACTGGTTAATCCTCTGCACGCCCCCCCCCTGCCTCAGCCCCCCCCCCCGACCCGGAAGTCTGCACAACACCCTCCGCGTCATCACTGGACGCCGGGATGCAACGCCCCCACCACCGGGACCTCGAGGAGAGAGTAAAGAAAAGAGGCATGCGAAGATAAGCCTTCTGGCCTAAAGCTTCAATGCATTACTTTTGTTTATCCTCATTTAATTTAGTGCATTGCATCCTTAGTGAAAATCTATCTAACCGCATTATATCCCTTCTGACTTGGGCTATGCTGGACGGATAAGAACCTTTCTCTTACTATAGGGCTTTTAATGACAAGCAAAGCCCGGGAGCGTGGGTTAAATTGTTTCGTTCCGTAATGCAATATTTTGCAATAAAGTAAGCAGTAATTTGCTTGAAATACATGAACACGTCTAGATATCATTAGTGCTGGGGGAACCATGTAAGTGGTAGCCTTTGAGAAGTTGCAATTAACTTGGTCATAGAAACTGAAGCTTCACTAGATAGCATTCACCCTTAACCCATAAGGAACATTGAAACCTAATATCCAAATGGAGCAATTCACTGAACCTTCAAAAAGAAACTGACATGGCACTCGGGCTGGGACCTAAAGGATAAGGAAGCACATAAGACTCTGCTGAGGAAGTATATAAGGCAGAAATCGTAAAGGCCAAACAAGAGCATTTTACGGCCCTGACTACCTCACTGACTTCTCCTAAAGAGCTCTTCAAGGTAGTGGACTCCCTTATAACCCTCCAAACCCCAGATCCCGTAGTAGCATCCCAAGAGCTGTGCAATAATATTGCCTCCTTCTTTCAGTCAAAAATTTTAGACATTTACTCTGCCTTGGAGCTGCAAAAATCTCTCATTAGTGGGTCTCCTGCTCTGGGATCTATGGACCTTGCCCCGGCTGAAACACTCCCTTTGGGAACCTTAGACTCTTTTCCCCCTCTTTCTCTGGAGGACTTGGATGATCTCCTCAATAAAACTAAATCAGGTTCACCCCTGGATGTATGCCCGCTCAGGATCCTCAAACAGTGTAGGGATACTCTCCTGCCCCCCTGGTTGACATAATGAATAGAGCCATGAGGGATGGCCTTTTCCCCACCCAATGGAAAAACGCGGTGGTAAAACCTTTACTTAAAAAGGCCTCTCTGGATCCTGCGGTTCTAAAAAATTTTAGGCCCATATCTCTGCTCCCTGCTCCAGCAAAGATGCTGGAAGCACATCTTAATAAACATCTTGCCTCATTTGTAGAGAGTTCGGGCTGTCTTGACTCCTCCCAACATGGTTTCAGGAGGGAACACAGCACCAAGTCGGCCCTCACCATAGTGCTGGATAATATCCGCACGCGTGTTGATGGGGTCCAGACCACCCTCCTGATCCTTTTGGATCTGACGGCGGCCTTTGATACCCTCTCTCCCTCAGTGTTAACAGCTCGGCTGAGGGAGGTTGGGGTTCAGGATTCAGCCTTAGATCTACTCACCTCTTTCCTCAGTCATCGAGTGCAAAGAGTGAAGTTGGGGGAGTATCTATCTCCGTCCCTGCCCGTGCAATGTGGGGTTCCTCAGGGTTCGGCGCTTAGCCCGACCCTATTTAACATCTATGTGACCCCACTTGCCAGGCTTATTAGATCATATGGGATGGAGATAGTATCCTATGCGGATGACACCCAGATCCTTGTCTCTCTCTCCCAGTCAGGTGTCCCGACTGCCTCCAATTTTAGATCTTGTATGGAGGCAGTCGGACAATGGATGATTCATAATTCATTAAAACTGAATGGGGAGAAGACGGAGGTGATGGTGTTTGGAGGGAATGATGACGTGTGGTCATCCTGCTGGTGGCCAGACTCATTAGGAGTTTGCCCCTCCCCTACCTCCTCTGCAAAAAATCTGGGGGTCATGATTGATCCTGCCCTCAACTTAGACAAACAGGTCAGTAGAACTATCTCTACCTGTTGGGGCATCATCCACATTCTGAGGAGAATCAGGCATTATCTATCTCTGCAGGCAAGAAAACAGCTTGCAGTTGACCTCATTGTTTCCCGGCTGGACTACTGCAATGCGCTGTATATGGAAATGAATAAGAGTCTATTGCAGCGCTTGCAGGTAGTCCAGAACGCTGCTGCCAGGTTTGTGCTGGACCTCCCCAAGCGTGCCTCGGCCACAGCGGCCAGAAAATTGCTACACTGGCTCCCTGTTGAGGACCGTATCCTTTTCAAGACCCTATGCATGACTTATAGGGCCCTTTCCAAAAACAGTTCCACTGGTGTAGGATCTATCCTGTCCCGCTATATGCCCTCCAGGGACTTGCGTTCCTCTAGTAGACTTCTCCTATCAGTCCCTCGAGTCAGAAGAGCTAAATGGGGTGGCAGGGCTTTCTCCACTTTGGCGCCCAAGGAGTGGAATGCACTTCCACTGGAACTAAGATCCCTACCTACTCTTCAGGCATTCAGAAGCGCTCTGAAGACGCATCTCTTTGTGCAGGCTTATCTGTAACGGTGTCATGCCTATGTTAATGATATGTTTTGTTAGGCGCCTTGATGCCTTCGGGTTATTGTCTGCGCTTTATAAATTTTATTCAAATCAAATCATCGTGCCTTTCTAGCTTTAGTTCTGCCTTAGATAGGAAGCATCCAGAAGGAATTCAGTCTGTGGACCCAGAGTTTACATACCCGATGCAGGTTGACCTACAGCTGCAGCCGCCATGGCCAGCTAGAGAACCTCAAGTATCGCACATTGCTCTACTCGCCCTATCGCACACCCGGCTTCTGGTGTCCAGCACTCTCCATAAAGGTCACGCTACAATCAGTGGTACTGTCCAGACCTGTATCTATCAGCGATGAATTATGCTAGATTTGCCAAGTAGGTTTCCAAGATTCTGTATCCTAAGCCCAGCTGCATAACGCTGATGTATTTGAGAAGCAATAATGACCAAAACCTATATGCCCCAGCAATAACAAACCATTACATTTGATACAGTAATATAAGGATATCGTTCATGACATCAATGTTCAGTGCATATGAGTTACTTGACCAGACGGTTATGCCATGTACGATGCCCCTTGTAATGTAACATTTAACAAAAGTATATTCGTGCGGTATATACTGTCTTCAATGTGTGAGAGGCATGGCAGGGTAGCTAAAAGCCATTTTCACTCAAAAACGAAAACGAAGTATTGCATAATAAACACATATCTGTACATGGGTGCTTTATGCTAAGCAGAGCGCAGACATAACACAAAATATAGATCAGCATAAGTATTCAACTGAGATTATGCCCCGTACGCCCACGTAAAAAAAAAAACAGCCACCGCCTTTTCCGTATGAGAACGAAAGGCGGGCACTCAATTGCAGCACTCCGATCGGCATCAAGCATAAGTATTTAACTATTATGTCCCGTAAGCCCACGTAACAAACCCTGCCACATCCAGCACATGGGGTCTCTCTCGAGCGCACCACCCGCTTACCAAAGCGACTGACAAGTGTTTATTCCTCCGCCCAGCTCGACAGCTTCTTTGCCTATCGTTCTCCGCTTTGTCCTCTAGACAGCCGAGGACCCTCGCCGCCTCCAAGCATCACCAGGAATTGAAGTTGCTGCTGTTGTACACGAGCGTCACCGCGCGCCGTCGTGTCCTCTTCCATCCTCTCACCTCCGGCCGTGAATATCCGGAATAACTGCATATGAGCCATGCTGCTCGACTACCTGTAGCCGGAGAAAAAGGAAGAGAAAATTAGGGAGCCCCGAGTGCGGGGCACGACCAGTGTGGGGGAGCATCTAGGCGTCAAGGGGCCTCCTGAGCGCTCCCCTCTCCTTTATTCCCGGGGTCGCGGGGGAGGGGGCGGCACGCCCCCGCCCCCCCATCCGCCCGCCCCCCGACCCGGAAGTCTGCACAACGCCTTCCGGGTCAGGGGTCGGGCGCCAGCCAACCGGTGGTGCGGCGCGCACCCTCCGCGTCATCACTGGACGCCAGGATGCAACGCCCCCACCACCGGGAGGCAAGGGGAGAGGGGGTCGCCGCACCGCCATGCGGGCGGGGGGGGCGAGGGCCCCCCCTTTTCAGTCTGAGCGGCTTTGCTTGCCGCTCAGACAGTGCATTGTAGCCTCGGGTGTTTTCCAACCTGGCTGTGCACAACAGCCTGGTTGGAGAAACTTAAACACGCTTGCACACTTAAAAGTGCTCACCAATCCACCTGCCATGCCTCTCGAGAACGATTGCCTGGCCCCGCCCCGCTCCCCTGAAGACTCGCATCGTCAGCTGTTAGGCAAAGATAAAATGCTTTTATTAACTTTTTTTAATTACTTTTTTTAGCAGGGCCCTCAAATCGGAGTGGGAAGCTCGGCCCTGGAGCCTAGGATGAAGATTGATTTGTTTAAATACATTAGAGGACTAAAATTAAAGAAGCATTTCTGGGGTACACCAACAGAAAGTGCCACTTCCACTGAAGATCTAGAAGAGATTTCCACCAACCCTATAAGTATTCAAGAGGTCCTGGCATCCTACTATTGTCAATCACGGATTTTGATGATCCTCCAAATTCGTTCAACGACTTACTAACCGACTTGGAACTGAAGACCAATAGCACTATAGATAGCGGCCTAAAAAACAAATCTAAATGGACACCTACCTTGCCCAGTGGCAACACTATTGACACTTTTTACAAACTAGTATTGGAAGACATCAACAAGTATGAGAATAAAATCTCTAAACATGGACACAAAAACAAAGATAATCTAACCAGAGAAGAAAGAATAGCATTAAAAACTCTGAGTGATAACCAGGACATTGTCATCCGCGAAGCGGATAAAGGGGGAAATGTAGTGGTCATGAATAGAATAGACTACAATGCAGAAATTTTCTCTCAACTATCTGATAATTCTTGTTATGAAGCTATTCCCAGCAATCCCATGGGTCCTTTAACAATACTAATCAATAACTATCTGAGAGATTGGAAGGAGGCAGGTCTGATAAACGATGCGGAATACATGTACCTAAAAGTCACACGTCCATCTTATCCGTGGCTATATACCCTGCCCAAAGTCCATAAACCTGCTTCTTTTCCTCCAGGGAGACCAATTGTATCGGGGATTGGGGGTCCAACAGAGAGACTCTCCCAATACGTTGACAAATTCCTAAATCCACTGGTAAAAAATTTGCCATCCTATATACAGGACTCTAAACACATCTTGAGTATTTTAACAGACATCATATGGCAACCTGGATTGATAATGGCGACCCTTGACGTAGTTTCGCTTTATACCTCCATTGAACCAGACCTAGGATTAAGAGCTGTAACCAAAGCATTAAACACCAGACCAATCACACTGCTTGAACAGACCAAAATGTTGGTAACAATGATGGACATTATTTTAAATCAAAATTTCTTTGTGTTTGATAAAAAATGGTACAGACAAATAAGGGGAGTAGCCATGGGCTCGAGGTTCTCCCCATCTTTTGCTAACATCTACATGGGAGCTCTTGAAGCTGAGATGATCTGGAGCATTAAGGGCAGCAAATGGATTGACTATATATTGTACTGGGGTCGCTACATAGACGATTGCCTCTTAATATGGTCAGGAACTGAAACTACACTCGAGGAATTCTGTGTATATCTAAATGATAATGAGATGAACATGAGATTCACCACACATATCAGCACTTCTAATGTGTCCTTTCTAGACTTAGAACTATACATCAAGAATGGGACTCTGCATAGTAGACTATTCCGCAAAAAAACAGCATGTAACTCAATTCTTCATAGTAACAGCTGTCATCCTATTCATCAAATAAACGGAATCCCTTATGGAGAGTTCATGCGAGCAAGACGGAATTGTAGCGAAGAAAAAGAATTTGAAACCTGCATACAAGATATGCAGTCCAGGTTCTCAAATAGAGGCTATAAGCCTCAAATTATTTCTAAAGCAGACAAAAAGATTAAAAAAACAAGCCGGGAATCTACATTAACAGCCAGACACCTAAGAACTGATAACAGTCAACAACCGGTGAGACTCATCACAGACTTCAATGAATTGAGTCCTGTGGTACGAAAAAGTTTTCAAAAACATTGGGGGATCCTTAGTGCAGACAGAACGTTAACTAGCGCTATAGGAAATCATCCTCAAATAACCTTTCGCAGAGGGAGGAATCTTAAGAATAGACTAAGCCCTACTGTGCCCAAAGTTACAAGGACTTGTGATTGGCTAACCCAAAAATCTAAAGGTTTCTTCAAATGCTGATGTGCTCAATGTGCAGATGGGCAAACCATGGAACCAAGACATTCCTAGATCACAGATCGAAACTATATACAATCAAGACAAACATTAACTGCGACACTAAGTTTACTGTGTACATCATTGAATGTGCCTGTAAAAGCAGATATGTGGGAAGCTCGATTAGGGCACTTAAAGAACGCATTAGAGAACACGCAAGAGCATATGCCACCAAGGATCCAAGATACCCCATGGCTATACATATGGCCTCATGTCCTTCGCAAGGAGATATCAAATCATTTACCTTCTATGGCATTGATGTTGTACAACCTTCAGTAAGAGGTGGGAACAGGGAACTACGCCTTAGAAGACAAGAGGCACTATGGATCATGCGTCTGGATACAACCAACAGAGGCCAGAACACTGATGATGAACTGTATTTCTTCTTGGGATCTGACAACTAGGATGATCCCTTATCAGACATTAAGGGGTCGATTAGGATCGCGGACGGACTTGCGTCCGTCCGCGACCCCAGAGCAGGAGGGAACCTCCGCATGGCATGCGGAGTTCCCTCCTGTGCAATTAGGATGTGACCGCAAGGGTTGCGGTCACATCCTCTATTTTTAACATTGCGGCGGGTGGAGCTTCAAGCTGCACCCGCCGCAATGTTAAAAATGCACGCATTGCATTTGCATGCAGTAAGAGGCAGGCACCGCGCGGTGCCTGCCGCTTTCTGCATGCAAATGCGTACCCCCCATGTGCACCCCCCACCCCCCCCTTCACCTAGGGGGCCCGCAACGGGCCCCCGCAGTGAAGTTCCGTATGTTTTTCCACGGCGGAAAACCCGCCGCGGAAAAGCATACTTTACAGGCCATCCTAATATGGTGGACGGTGTCTGACAGACACCATCACCATATTAGAGCTTTTCCGCCGCGGTTGTAAGCCAGCCGCGGCGGAAAAGCTGCGGACGGAAACCAGGACCCACCAGCCATCCTAATGTGGCGGTGGGTCTTTGGTCAGTCCGCTGAGGTTTTTCCGCATCCTCTGGGCCGGCGGTGCCTTCCGCCGGCCCCGAGGATGCGGAAAAACCGCGATCCTAATGACCCCCTTAGTATCTATATTGTATATTAAAAAAAAAAAAATGTTCAGCTAAAGCTTCAATGAGAAATGATATGTTGTTATTTTTGAACTAAATTCATTTGATTTCCCCTGTACAAGGACATGTTTAAACTGCTAGTCGAGGTTAAATATGTAAATCAATGTCAAAGTAATGACTATGCGAATGATGCCGATATATCTTACCAAAGGGAATCACATCCTTACTAGATATCCGAGATTTTGACAGTCCTATTTTCTTTTCCTCCCAGTTGGGAGTTGCTCTTCAATTTTCTGCCGATTTTTATCCATACCAAGTTAAGTGACTTTCTCAATCTATCATGTTGGACTCTAACAGTAGTCCAATTCCTTATATCGGTCACTCTTACCGATTTTCCATACCCTTAGTCAGCTGCGAAATAAATTATATATATGACCCCTCTACGTAGCCTCCTAAAACAAAATTTTGGCAATTCTGGTGACTCTACCAACTATAAAACCAATTTTGTTTAAAATTATAAACCTTTGGACATCTCTTTCTTTTAGGACCCGGAGCGTTCGACCTATATGTTACTTTACCAATCGCTTTTGCATCCGGTACAAATGAGACTAACCCTGACCCAAAACACGAATAATTTTCCCCCCCTTTTTTTTTCACTTTGAGTCCTCTTTGATCAACTTATCATTGTGCTGACCCTAGATGTATTATAACTTATATTTCCTCTTTTCACTTTTTCTGGGCTTTCACAGTGAATCTGCTTAAGAGCAGGGCTATGGTGGTAATGGTAGTAACTCTTCCATTTCCTGCCAGCAACTCCACAAACTAGCAGTCTAGTCTTTTTGTAAACTGCCCTTTGTAAATGGGCGGGATCCGCTGTTTGTTTGTTCCCGCACTTGGAAACCGAAGCTGCACCAAGCTTGAACAAGGGGCAACAAACGGGTAAGATTGTAAACGATCTCCGCGTAAATCACTGCCCCCTATTACACGCCTAGATAATTTACGAAACCCACTCGTGCAACACAATCTTTTCTTTTAATTCCAGCCCTAATATACAGATATTTGATTATTTACGCTGTGAAACCCTACACCCAACTTTTTAACTGACGGCAACCGAATACCATCGGTGCCGTTCTCGTTTCAACAGAAACTACCCGATAAGGACCGGGTCGGAATTATCACCGGTCACCCGGTGAGTCCTTTTCTACCTTGGAATCAGGATATGTCCTCATGTCAGCTCACGTTTGTATTTATTGTACCAACAATCCCCGTTTCCTCTGTCTGATTGTAGTTTATTTATTTTTTTACTTCCAGACAACGCGCCTCGATCATTAAGATCAGGTAAACCAGCCCCCTTTTCTTCACGCTTTCTGTTGCAGCTGCCTACCCAAGCCCTTCTTTACTACCAAATTCTTTGCATAGATTGTAACGATCGAGTTTTAAATTACAGTTACCCGTATTGATATAATTAAGTGACACGGCATTGCCTTTTCATATGCTTTGAAAAAAACGGTAAACCTTACTTACAAGTTAGGGGAGATACAGAGAATAATGCTGTGAATTCAGGCCTTAAACCGACAATTGCTTAGTGACTGTGCTAGTTATCATTATGCTATTGGACTTAATCGAACAAGTTGTGTATGAAGGAGTAAATATGAGGTATTGATCTTAAAACATACAATGTAATTTACAAAGTGAAAACATCAATATAATGAGAAGTAGAGATTAGAGCTTATTAATGACTAAATTGATGGAGGATGGTTTTATATTTTAACGATAAACTATTGACTTCTGCTAATTTTGGCCATCCTTATCAATGGGTTTCTAATATACTGCCAACTCCGTAGAATGAGGTTATTTAAACTTTGAATGTCAGGCAAGATGAAAATACGTTGTTTGAAGTCAGGACTACCTAAAGTGAAATACTTAATAATGGCAAGTCACCCCACAACACATTTGTTTGTTTACTCAGGATTGGAACAAAGGTTCACTCACTATAGGATCATCCAACCGTATATACGCCGTATGTCACTAAACACAAATCTATTGCACAGATGTAGAGTTAAGAATATACAAATATAAGAACGCTTATATGAACAAACATTTCAAAAGTCACTTTTGTCCTTCTCCCACCCGTCCTTTTTGGTTTCCACATCACCGGTGTCCCTTCCCTCCACACATACCTCGTGTATGTTTTTTTAAATTATCATTTTGTTTATTATTTTTATTATCATTTGTTCTTTTTATATATCCTTCATAGCCCTGAAGATTCACAGCCACATGCTGTGATGAAACACGTGTAGGCTAGAGTGACAGGTACAGTGATTCCCGAGAAGAGAACACTGTTGATGAATAAAACATTTGAAAACTTACGTTTGGTCTGATCTATCCCATATATATGACTACTTGAAGATTGAAATTTTATGTGATACGCATAGTGTGCTCTGGATTTCTGCTAAATCACAATAAGAGGGGGGTCCCGGAAACCTCTTCTCCTTACAGAGGTTAAGGTTTTCCTCTGGCCAAGAAGCACCTACCTTAAAGCCAAATTTCTGAACACTAAAAAACCTGCTCACAGACTGTACAAAAAAGCTCGGCCCTGGAGCCTGCCTGGGCAGCCTGGAGTAACATAGGAACCTACTCTGGCACACAATGCACGCTCTAAAGCTCAGCTTCTGCCTGCACACTCCACTCTTTCACAATTCCAAGTAGGAAGGGGTGGGGCCAGGAAGGCTTGTTGACCCCTCCTCACACAGTGACGAGTTGTGAAAGGGAGGGGTAGCTGAGACTGCAGTTCTTGATTGACATCAAGCCCTGGTGCTGCAGGGCTTCAAACCGAAGCGCCCGGGACAAACTTCACCACTCCATCTTCAGGGAGTGCAGCTCGGCACTCAAGGATGATGGCTTTGGTGGGCTGGTGACATCACAGGCCTCAAGGCTGTGTGAACGCCAGCCGGCAAATGCATTTCCATTAACAACTGAAATTGCTGTACATGCGTGTAACAAAGTTCAAACAGGGTTCATAGGAAACACTAAGAGCAATTGTAGTCACGAAGCAACACCTGTGTTTGTCGCTTTGTTTATGAATCTGTTTAATTCAGTGGTCGAAGTGGGCGGGATTGGCAGGGCACAGCGTGCCCCTACTTTCATTTAGCCGAGTCCGTTCCCCTACTTTTTTAGTTAAACACGCGTCCCAGGGACAGAAATAGGAAAAGCCTATAGATAAGGCTTGCCGATCATGGAAGGTCGGGAGGCAGGAGTGGCAGAGAAGGAAAAGGACTCTGTTTCCTGCCCAGAAGGCGTGCAATGCCCATTCTCTCCCCCACCCGTGCGTGTCAGCCCGCTTGAGACAGCTTCCCAGCCGCACCCGAGCACTTCACATGTCTTTAAAAGACCATTTACTTGCTAACGAGGCTTTGTTGCTTTTCAGCCCTTCTTAGAGCCCTGCATCTCCACTCTGAATATTGCTAGAAGAGTCTGCCTATATACCACTGACATTTTTCGTAGCCCTCTCCCCCCATGTGAGAGTAGATACACATGGTATGCGTCCGAGGTTAACGAGTGCATGTGGGGAGACTCAGTTAATGCAGACAAACTCCCTGAGAATAAAATGCCCTAAATTATCTTCGGCCAAACAAGTACTCTAGTGCCTGTGCAACATTAAAAGTTTTTCAACACTGTTACAAGTGTGAACAATAAATATCCTTTTGTCCTCTGAATTTATGATTTGCACTGATACATTCTGAAAAGAAATGGCTACAATTTGCCCCTACTCTTCGCTTTTACACCATACACCTACATGGTTCCTCGGTCTGCGCCCAGATGAATTGCAAATGGGTGTGATGCATGAGGCCATGGCTGCTGCGCTCAAGGAGCACACCACAAAATGTAAATCTGTGCGTGGGTAAAGATGCTTTTTGCACTTGCCGGTGAATAGTCCCCTTTGAACCGGAAACTAGGCTAATTTCCACATGGTTGGTCCCCGTCTGTAATGTAATGGAAGAGCTAAAAACGATGGAATGGAACGGGGACCAGAGTAATTTCCATCGCCTTTTTGAGGTTGTGCTCTGCGCATGACACCCCTACCTGATTTGAGTGAGACCAGTGACCATCACTATTCTCATTCATTCATGTGACTGCAGATAAAACATCACCCTGCCAGTCCTAGATCATGAAGAAACACAGTTTGCCAGCTGCCTGCGTGCTCAACAATGTTTGAGCCTTTCGATAATTTTTGCAGGACAATGGGTTGTTTGCAGTGTTTAGAATGGAAAACGAAAAGTGCAGATACTTACTATCACACAGTACCTGGTTGCTACCAAGAAGTGCCGGGACTCTCCTTTTAAACGTATTGCTCGTGCTCAGAGATGTACAGTACTTGTGAGTACCCGCCCACTTAAAGCACTGCTTGTATGAGTGTATGAGAAACATTAAACATGCTAATTCCCGAGCAGACCATTTTAGCTTTAGGCTTTGTGATGATTTTTTTATCTCAATTTCTCCAACTCTACTTTTTCCACGTTCAAACTAATTGTTAGTTGAAAGCCCTATTCCCTTGAATTGGAACATTACTCCCTATTCCCAAGAATTGACCATGATTTTACACCCGTTTCCTATGAATTCATTGTAAACTCTTTACACATTGGCATTTAAGCCCTGTTTCTATGAATTTCACCTAAACCCTTTTCTTAAGAGTTGCTATTTAAACCCTTTTAATGTTAGTTGCCACCTTACACCCAAATCCTGGCAATTGCCCCTTTATACCCAAAGCCTGGGAATTGCACCTGGACAGTCTTTTCCTGTGAATTGACATTAGACTACATTCACGAATTGCCACATTAGACCCTTTCCCTTTGAATTTCTTCTTTTTACCCTGTCTAGTAAATTGCCAATCTAGACCAGAGGGCCTGGGATACTTTGTAGAGAGTTGCATTGGCGTGATGCACCTACATTGAATGTATCACGACGAGCGGCTGAAAGGTAAGCTGAGTAAAGTTAATATAGCTCACATGATGGGAAAAGGCGAGTTCCTGAAAATTAGCTACCATTTGCAGAGCTAAAGAATCTGAAGAACCCCCATACTTTTCTTCCCATCACCATTTGAGCCCCCACCAAACTGTATTGTGTTTCTCTGGACAAAGAACCCTCCAGTGGGGCCTGTTTGCGTGTTCTTTTCATCTCGTAGCAACTTCTGGCTCAGTAGCCCATGGGGCACTTTTGGCTAGTCTACTGGCCCGTACTTGTCTGGGGAGAAGGTCCTGACATGTTTTCCTTTCTGCCTGCCTGTTCAAACACACCTTGCCCAATTGGGATCTTCCACGTTCTATGCCACCTCCAGGCCTTATGGAGTACCCCTGGGCTCAGTCCTGGTCTCCATGGCTTTGATATCTAAAGTGGGCTGCTTGAGGCTGTAAGAGTATGGATATTCCCATCCATTACATACTGAACTCCAGAACCATTCTCCCCCTGCGCGGGAGGAAATGTGGGGGTACGAGGGAGTGTTTACAAATATAATATGAACAAAAAAAGTTATGCTTACATGCTGCCGGACGCCTCCCGCGTTGCGCCTAAGTGCTGGGACTCTGGGGCGCTGGAATTGGCCTGAGCGGGCTGGAAAGACACTCCACTCAGGTCAGGGAGTCTGTGGGATTTCTCTAACCCAGCTGTTCAATACAGCGGTTAGAGAAACCTAAGTGTGAAGGTGTTTTGTGGTCAGCCTGAGATGGCCGGCTAAACACACGAGTACTTAGGAAGTGCACCTAGCACTCCCCCTCCCAGGCCTTGGCCCGCCCCTCACGGTACACGCTGGCTGAGCCAGCGGCTTAAAAATAAAACAATATTGACATTTTTTTTTCTTTTTTTGCTGCTTGCTCTGAGACAGTGGGGCTATGCTACTCCACCATTGTGGAAGTACAGCCCCTCCATTTCCCCAGAGGTACAACTAGCTCACTACTTTTATGGCAACTTTTCAAAACCTTTTCATGACTCCCTTCAAAGCGACCCTTGACCCCACCAGGTAGGTCGCTCCCCCTCCGCACAGCACTGCCTGTGTGTCCCCTGCCTCAGCTGCCGCTGCTGAGGAAGTTCGAGGCCCTCCACCACCCGCAGGCTACCACCTGTGCCTCATCCCTTGTGGCCAGTGATAGGCCTTAGGTTTGTTTGTCATTTGTCATTCCATTGTATTGCACTCTCTTGGTGTCCGTGACTGCTGTTGTCTGTCTCCCCTTTGTTGCCCCCGTGATCACATAGAACAGTGAGCTATTAACTGCCATCTAAGAGCTGCAATCAAACTGCAAGGTATAAATTAGAGAGTTATATTTTCCCCCCAGTGTTTGATTATCCTAATGTTGCAAATGGTGTTCATATGGATAAAATCAATTCTGATTATTAAAGAGAAGCCCCAACCATGGTATTACGTTCTAAATTCAGAGTTTGTGTTTCTCCAGACCAATCACTATTAAACTATACTGCTTACTAGTATAGTGTCATGTGACTCCTACACCATGTAGTACTTTTCCTTATGTATTTCCTAGTGAGTGATTTACACACATATGATTGATTGTCTCTCTGTAATGTGTGTGATGTAAAGTGCTCTGACACCCTACACTGGTATCAGTGGCGCTGTAAATCAAATCAAATGCATCTGAGCGAGAAAGTGGTTATGGAGACTCGAGGGGCACTGTTGAAGGGTGGTAATGAGAGAATCCATGGAGGGGAGGGAGTCAATGGGGGAACCAACAAACATTGTCGCACATAGCTTCCACGAGCGCTAAATCCGGCCTAGCCCTTGAGACCGGTCCGCTTCAGCCATTGGTACCTCTATTGGCCTTGTTTCAGCAGTAGCAGGTGCAACTCACCAGGGGTCGGCAATGCAGGATTTGCACGCACACTAAACTTAGTTTACAAACATCATGGTCTTTCTGCTTCATGCACATGCACTTTGCTGCCTGCTTTCGGACCACTGGAATTATGTAGCAATGTAGGACAAAATTATTCTGCAGTGTTGACTAAATTGTGCAGCAAAAAAAGCTGCAGCTTAATAATGTATATTTTCTTTTACACATGCTAACAGTGCAAAGATGTTGCCTTATTAGTAGCAGTGCAACACACAAATACAGCAGTGAGAAGCGTGACCAGTCAACCTTTGCAAAGGGCTGTCCACTTCGTGGAAACACAAGTCACGTTTGTTTGTAACTTTTGATCCGTTTGAGCTACAAACAATTTATTAGTTAAAATCATCAAATTATGCAGCTGGTGATGCATTATCTGGCAAATATTGCAGAGCCATAATTGTATAGAAAACATTTGCAAACTAGGATATTTTGCCATTCATGTTTGAACTGCACTTGTGGAAAAAGGGAGAAGTGCTGATGACAGAAATTCCATGGCTCGGAGACAAATGGCTTGTGATTCCACTTTAATCGTATTTGGGACATTCTGTGATCGAAAACAAATCCCACTTTGTGAATGTATTTTAATGTCAATAACTCATATTAAACCTAAAGTAAACTTGTATCCGTTGGCTGAATTAAATAACGTAATAAGCTGCAGCTGGGTAGTGAAATGCCAAACAAACACTAAAAATTTGCATGATTTGCTCTTTCTGGCCACACCTCTGACGCCGCCCACACCTCTGACTCCGTCCACTGAGCTAATCCTCGGGTTGGTCCCGCCCCCTGATCTCCGCCCACAGTTCCCCTACTTTTTTCCCCCCACTTCGACCACTGGTTTAATTACATACAAAAATATATAAAGAAAGGAATTTTAACTTTGTTGGGAAAAAATTAAGGGGAACATAGTTCTGACGCCCAGGAGGAAGGTGAACCCGCCTAAATTTCTGGAGCCCTGGAGAGATATATTTCAACTGTTTTTGCATGAACCCTGTTTCTGAAAGTTGTTTTGCCATCGTGCAGATTCCAATCAGCAGGAAATAGGTGGAGCCTGCTGTAACGAACAGCATGCCCCAAAATAGGGCTTGTCCAGGGCCCCAAATCCTTAAGATGACAGTGACACGAAATCCTTCTGTTTTTCTTTTTGCGTCGCCCATTCGGCAGCACTTTCAGTACTTCTCACGTGCTGCCTGCCTCTGTGTGCCTTGTACCAGCCTAGGATCCCTAATTCCAGGCACAGAAACCCCAGCGCGGAGCGCAGCACCCGGCAGGAGTGGAGTTGTGGAAGGACACAGGAGAGACACTGCTTCATCGCCGGAAACAAAGCCAGATCTGCAGACATTTGAATAGGTCCTTTGTCTTATTGAAAGGAAGAGAAACAAACGCGGATTCACGGGCTGTCATTAATCACGGATTAGCAGCAATTCCCAGGAAAGAGAAGTAACAGAAAGGCGCGTTATGAATGGCCTGCCAGCGCGGCCGCCATTACGCGCCAGAATAATCACAAGGGGATTAACCTGCGTCGGCGGCGTGTTAAGTATCAGTCACAATATGCTTTATGGCCCGAAGAAAGTCGTCCCATTTCAATAGGATTCTGTAGATATTTGTCATAACTGTCCACATATTATTTATTTCCCGGTTTTAGCAGTCGGCCTGAGTGTCTGACTCTCAAGATTCACCGTGATGAATCGCTGCGTCACATAAATTGCCCGAGTCACGCGCACCATTTATATTTGTTAATGGATACTCTTCTTCCGCATAATCTTTATCTTTTTAAGTATCCAAATGCAGTCCTGTCAAGCGTCACGCAACTGGTGTGACACTCACGCATATCAGTGCGGTGATCCGCATCACCGCACTGAATGCATTTGTCACGCATTTTGCCACCTGTGCCAGCGGCGCGCCAGCAGCTCCTGTGGGCCCGGGCTCTCTAGTTCTGAGAGTTATGCTGCCTGCGCAGCTTTGCCGACTGTCTACAGAAACCACAGACACTGCAGCAGCTCTGAGCTGAGCTCTCTGAGCTCGTGAGCGGCCCTGCCGCTCTGCCTGCAGTGCTAGAGTCCGACGTCGACTCAGTGTGTATTCCGTTGCCGTGGAAACACAGTTAAATTCTTGTGCCCCTCAGCTCTGGCTGAGTGAGTCACGAGAGTGCTGGCTGCATAGCTGTCTGCAGCGCTACAATGTTACATTGCGGCCTCAGCCGCCTGCCAGCCTGACTTCATTTATTAATTAATTTCCGGGCCACTCGCGGCGCCGCGCGCCAGGCTGTCTTCCAGGCTGTCTTCCAGCCCACACTCTCTGCTCCTTAAACATGGGAGGGCCGGATGTGACCTCACGCTGCTCTGCAGCAAGTGAGGTATCCTGAGAAGAAGCGGCGGAGGATTTGTAGTGCACACATGCCAATAGTAGACCCGATTCCAGTGTGCTGCCTCAGTTGCTGCTGGCTGCGCATACATTAATAATTCTACACCACTCTCAGCCGGCCGCAGCATGCCGAGGCATTTGTCGCACACTAGAGAAAAAGACAGCAATTTGGGTGAGGCATTGGGTTGGAGCAAAGCCGGTAGGTTGCTTCCTTCCGTGTTTATCTTGTCTTTGGTGTTACGTGAGTGCCCATATTTATGGGATTTACATTAGTGTATACACTGGCATCTATAAAAAAAAAAGCGGAACTGTCTGTGGCTGAGTGCAGAGACTTACAAGTACGTTGTTTTTTTTCTGGGACTGTGAGCTTGGGCCCACAGCCACTTAGGGGTGCGTGTTTATTTGGAAGGTTGTTCAGGTCAAGGAGAGGCGCCATGGGAGTCCGTTCTTATTTATTTGAACTGTTGTGTTTCGAGTGAGCGAGCCGTTTTATATTCATTTCCAGCTGGGTCCACCTCAATTCCTCACGCCGTCAGCTATGCTTTTGTTCAGGTGTCCTGACTGATGGATAGGTGCAGCTTAACATCCCAATGTCAGTGTCATAAAAAAAAATCAGCTATTCACTTCTACACAAATTTCAACTATGTTTTTTGAGTTTCCATAATCTATTTGTGACCTAAATGAATGCCTCCTCTGTCAGCTTTCCAGTGCAGCCATACTTACTGCTCATGTCACCAGTGGCAGACTAAGTATTTTCTTATACGTTGCAGGAGTTAACTTTGAGTTTCTCTTTGTTCAAATGGATGTAAATTTGGATATTTATATGTTTCCCATATCTTCATTGCTTGATTTTGCATGCGAAAAAGTGTCACTCATAGTCGTTGAAATGTCACTCATGATTACACTGAAATTATGAAAATGTCACACATAGCAATCTGAAACCTTGGCAGCTATGCAAATGGGCTAGATTGGAGTTTGACAGCATTTTAATCCAGCCGGTGGAACCGCTACGCAGGAGTGCGCCATGGCCCCTCTGACGTCATTGGACACAACCTCAGTCGATAGGCTTTAAATGTCTCGGTGCTCTCCGGTACTGAGTACCTGCACTTCCTTACTTCAAAAGGGAGAGTACCTGGCCTGCACTTCTCAGCACTGCTGCACTACGTTTAATCAAAGAGTGCCAGCACTTCTCAAGAGCAAACAGGTACACTAAAAAATAAGTAACCTCCACTTTTATATTTCAATTTAAATCTAGCCACAACTGACCATCACCGAGCCGAAAGTCACCACCATCAAGTCCGTAATCTCAACTAAAGTAAACCACTTTTTCCGCGAATGCGCTTTAATCCCATTTACCGAGCTTCAAAAATTTAACTGAGGCACTATCGAACTCAAGCTCAGCTAGACTCACCAGTGCTTTAAATGGGCAGGTAGTGACATGTACTGAGCACCTGCACTTCTTTCATTTGAAAAGGAGAGTACCTGCAATTCTTAGCGAGATGCAAAACATTCATTATAAGAGTGCACCCACTTGTTTGTAGCAGGCAGGTAGTGTGGGATAGTGAATGCCTACAGAGTTCCATTTCAAGCACTACCGTACCGTCATTTTATGATCAGTGCATGATATGGAAAGATTGGAGTGCAGGTAGTCATTATCATGGAATGTCTGCTTCTTTCTCCAAAGTTTCCCGCACAGAAGCAACTTCACTCTTCCATCAGTGAGCGTTCTTCTAATGTTCTCACAGATTCCTCGGTAGTCTATCGCACTGGTGTCATACTGGATCTGGAAAATACAGCCAGGCTTTGTAAAGGTGTCAGATGAACCAGTGATGTCAGATTCTCCTATTATTAATGCCACAGATGAAATCAGAAGGGTTTTAAATTGAGCTCTGATTCGACCGGATTTGAAGAGGAACTATTCTCAGAGACCAATAAAAAAGCGTTTAGTGACAAAAGCACAAGCGTGGCCATGTAGTGTTGTAGTGTCCTCCCAAGACCACAATTTGGGTTCCAATGCACTTTTTGGCTTTAATGTGTTTTCCTTCATTCCAGCCCTTCATAGACTGATTCAGAACAAAAAGACAAACAAAGGAGGTACTGCTTATAACCCTGTACTACACTCGAGGAGATGGCTCTAAGACTTCTTAAATATATTTCAATGCATACATGCACAGGATGATATAACTAAAAGAAGGTCTACAATATCTCAGCAAAAGTGTATGCTGCATCCAGACTAAACAGCTCATTGTCTCCAGGCTTGGAGTTTAAAGGCAAACAGTAAGGACAAAAGTCGCGGACCACCTGTGCACCACCATAGCAGTTCCCAATTTGCTCCTTCAAGCTCCCCCAATCGTTTTGCTTTTGTTAGCTGAATTTGAGGCTCTGGATTCAGAGGGACCACACCAGACTGAAGATCGGACCCCCAAAACTAAAGATCCTTGTGGTCTCGCGAATATCATCAATGTTCCTGAGTTTTAACAGACCCTCTTATGTTCTCCCCATGTTCTTAACTCGAGGTCCTAATCCCTTTGCCCCATTCTGTTTAGTAGCCCTGGCTGGTGGCATTAGCTTTAAATACGAGGTGTGCTTTAGCTTCACTCAAGGGTCATGTCTGCTAGCCTTTCATATAAATTGGGTGCAGTGTCCCGGGACATGTGGGATCCCTTTGTGTTTATTTTTATATGATTTAAAATATTTCTATAATTATTGGCCTAGTTTTGCAATAATGATTGAAAATATCTGAAATTGTTTGCCAGTAGTAAACGGTCTGTTAAGAGATACCCTCGGCTGACCTTTATATTTTTAACAATGGCCATTCCATTATGGAGGGTACATGGCACCCAGCTAAGGACAAACACGTGTAATCCCATCTCCATCTAGAGGAGGGAAGCTGCACCAACCTGATTGGTTGAATTTTCAAACTGTAAAGGATACATTGATTGTCAGAGTTGCTTCCCAGCTGCTAGGGCTTTGAAATATAAGATGTAGACCGTCTGTGTTCTTCATCTTTCCTTTTCGCCAAAGATGCTTTGACCCTACTACAACAGTTTTTTCCAGGATTTGCCTGTTGGACCTGGACCTTTCCGATGGGTCACCCCAGTTTTTTGCTTTCTTATGACTTCCTTTACTGAAGTCAGTTTTGTTGGCTTTTTTCCCCTGTTAACCAGTAGAAAAGGGTTTGTGCTCTCTCTGTTAAACATGGTAAAACTTGACTATACCTGATTGGTACATTTCATGTACTTTTAAGTCCGTAGTAAATGATAGTACATGTACCCAGAGCCTCTAAATGAATTTGCTACTAGTGTACTGCAGCACTAATTGTGCAACTCACTAAAGTAATCTTTTTAACATGGCTTAGGCCGGCCACTGCTGCCTGTAATGTGGTTTTGCCGTTAAACAGCAAAACCACACTACTGTTTCAAACTGGCAAATATATACCTTTTGCCAGGCCTAAACCTTCCTTTTTTTGTTAATACTTATGTCACCCCTAAGGTAGAACCTAAATGCTCACAGTGCAGGGTGCATCATATTTAAAAAGCAGGGCATGTGTGTTAAGTTTTACGTGTCCTGTCAGTGAAAACCTCCTAATACAGTTTTTCACTGCTAGAATGACTATCATTCCCATAGACTAACACTTATTACACTTAATAGGTTCTTACTTGAGTTTGGAAGCAGATAGAGATATGCTGTTTACACAAAAAAAATTGTAATATAAAATCATCTTTACTGGTAAAGTCGGATCTTAAGTTACTATTCTTAAAATGCTGCTTTCAGAAAGTTGGCATTTTTCTGCCCAAACCAACTGTGCCTTTCTGCCAATGTCCTTGGTCACATGCCTTTGAATTGCTGTGCTGTTGTGGGCCGTGTATTGCTTCTATACAATGAGACATAAAAGGCGTAGGGTCTTCGGGTAGAGGGTCTTCCTGACAGGATGGTTGGGGAGAAGCAGTGCCCTGCCCTGATTATATATTCGAAAGGGCCCTGCCTGCAGCACACACAAAGGAACCTGACACCAAGCCTGCCCTTACCTTTGCCCCACTAGACAGTCTGGAACCAGGACCAGGGTACGAGCAAGAACGGACCAGAATTTGTTTTGGGGTTAGGTAAGGGAATTCCCCCACACAAAACCTGGCACCAGGTACAAAAGTAAGACCTTCAGATCTCATCAGAACACTCCTGGACCTGTGGAAGATTCAGAGGGACTACCTTGCTGTGTGAGGAAGAGGGACTGCCCTGCTGACTGAGGAAGGGCTGTCCTGCTAGCTGAAGAAGGATTGACCTTACCTTGAACCCAAGGTACCCAGAGTGTCTCCAAGGGTCAGTTGACTGACCTGTGTGAGCTACAGTGACACAAGAAGCTTCCAGAGGCCTCCCTATAACTGCCCACCTGTTCACCACCAACAGCATCTGCCTGAGCTTTGTTGCTGTCCTCTGCTGGAGTGAGTTCTGATCCCCAAGAGATGTCTCCCAGGTCTGGACCCTTGGCTGGCATCAGTTAGTACTTCTCCTGAAGAGAATGTGAAGTTACAGACGTTTTGTGCTCCTTGCAACTGCGAATTAGTAACGACTGCCAGCGGGAAGCTCCAGCTGCTCTTCATGCTGACAGCGGCCACCCATGACAAATGGCAACATATGACCTGCACTTCACGTCAATGGCGATCAACCAATGCGAAGCACCAGCGATGAATAGCTCTTTTGCGCCACAGCTCAACCTGCTCCTCACACCTCCAGCCTCTTCCTCATGGCCCGCACGAATGGAACTCTTCGCATGGACTTTGAAAAAGTAATTCTTCACAGGACTAACCTGCACCTAGTTTATGACCCATACTTTATCATGGGTGGCCTGAACTCATGACTTTTATCTGGTCCAGCACGACCGGACAACCGCGAGTGGCGTTTGATGCTTCTTGGCGCTATTTTTACCTAACATTTTTAAAAACTCATATCCCTGGTTCTGTTGATTGGGGTTTTGTCCTTTTGGTGTCACTTTATTTACTGAAGTGTATTCTATTTTTCAAAATTAGTGTGGGATTTTTCTTGCCATGAGTTGCGTGTCACTTTATTACTATTTGTGTGCTGCATAAATAGTTTACTCATTGCCTCTAAGTTTAGCCTGATTGTGTTGTGCGAAGCTAGTAGAAGGTTAAGCACATGTTAATTTAATGGCTTCTGAGGTTCACACTGACAAAGATTGTGTTCATTATTTGAGTAGGACTTCCATCCCTTTCTCCTAATAACCCAATTTCTTGCAATGTCCATTTCCTGTTGGCTGGGAACATGCTTGAAGGTCCTTCCGGAATCTCTGCTAGCTTGGCCTGCTGCTGCCCTTCACTTTGTGAATCGCTCAGCCAGCACAAGTACTTTATAGGTGCAGCACAATTCGTAAAAATCAACTCTACACTTCACCTGAGAGCAGTGCAGCTCCATCCAGTTACTACTGCAGGTGCAGTTGAGCTGATGGGTGTCTATACCTAGAGAGCAAGATTCTTCCCTGTACAACACTATTTTGTGTTATTTATCTTCTCGATCTGTGTTATCTGGATTAAGGAGGGCTTGAGTGCTCCTAGTGTTATGCTATAAGTCCTCTTGTGCTCAATCAATCAATCATAACATTTGTAAAGCGCACTACTCACTCATGAGGGTCTCAAGGCGCTGGGGGAGGGGTGCTGCTACTGCTCGAATAGCCAGGTCTTGAGTAGCCTCCTGAAGGTAAGTAGGTCTTGGGTCTGCCGTGAGGGGGAGGCGGGGGGGGGGGGTAGGGTGTTCCAGGTTTTTGCGGCGAGGTGGGAGAACAATCTCCTGCCGTGTCTCGCTCTTCGGATGCGGGGTACGGTGGCGAGGGCCAGGTCGGCGGAGCTGTTGAGGTATGTCATTCCTGTGTTGTGGAGTGCTTTGTGTGCGTGGGTGAGGAGCTTGAAGGTGATCCTCTTGTTGAAGGGAAGTGAGTGCAGGTCTTTTAGGTGGGTAGTAATGTGGCTACGGCGAGGGATGTCGAGGATCCAGCGTGCGGAGGTGTTCTGTATGCGTTGTAGTAGTTTCAGGAGTTTGGCTGAGGATCCCGCGTAGAGGGCGTTACCGTAGTCTAGCCTGCTGCTGACGAGGGCCTTGGTGACCGTTCTTCTTGTTTCGGTGGAGATCCACCTGTAGATCTTGCGGAGCATGTGGAGGGTGCTAAAGCAGGAGGACGAGACGACGTTGACTTGCTTGGTCATGGAGAGTGTTGAGTCGATGATGAACCCTAGGTTACGTGCGTGGTCGGTTGGTGTTGGTGCTGCTCCCAGTGCGGTCGGCCACCAGGAGTCGTCCCACGCCGAGGGAGTGGAGCCGAGTATGAGGACTTCCGTCTTGTCTGAGTTCAGCTTCAGGCAGCTGATCTTCATCCACTCGGCGACGGCTTTCATTCCTTCGTGAAGGTTGGTTTTGGCGGTGAGGGGGTCCTTGGTGAGGGAGAGGAACAGCTGGGTGTCGTAGGCATAGGAGATGGTGTTGAGGTTGTGCAGTTGGGCGATGCAAGCGAGTGGTGCCATGTTGAAGTTGAACAATGTCGGGCTGAGGGATGATCCGTGGAATACACGGCAGATGATCTCTGTGGCTTTGTAACGGAAAGGAGGGAGGCGGATGCTCTGGGTTATGCCGGAGAGGAAGGAGGTTGTCCAGTCCAGTGCTTTGTCTCGGATCCCAGCGTTGTGTAGGCGTGTGTGTAGGGTGCGGTGGCAGATAGTGTCAAATGCAGCTGACAGGTCCAGGAGGATGAGGGCCGTGGTTTCGCCGTTGTCCAGTAGGATCCTGATGTCATCAGTGACAGCGATGAGGGCAGTTTCGGTGTTGTGGTTGCTGTGGAACCCAGACTGGGACAGATCCAGGATGCTGTTCTCCTCTAGGTAGCGGGTCAGTTGTCTGTTGACAGTCTTCTCGATGACCTTCGCTGGGAACAGGAGCAGGGAGATGGGTCGGAAGTTCTTGAGGTCCTTGTTTTTTTTTGAGTAAGGCCTTGATCTCGGCGTGCTTCTAGCTGTACGGGAAGGTCGCAGTCTCGAAGGAGATGTTGATGGCCTTGTGGTGATGGGGTGCAATGGTGGAGCTGGCTTCGTTGAAGATGTTGTGCGGGAATAGATCTGACAGAGAGCCGGAGTGGATGGTGTTCATGATTTTGATGGTGTCGTCGTCTTTTATGTTGGTCTGGGTGAGCAGGGGATCAGTGAGGATGGTGGCCGTGAGGTCGGAGGTCTCGGTCATTGTCGGGGCAGTCAGGGTGTTGAAGCTGTTGTGGATGTCTGCGATCTTGCGATGGAAGAAGGTGGCGAGGGTGGCGCACAGGTCTTGCAAAGGTGGGATGTCGTTGGTGTTAGAGCTGGGGTTGTAGAGCTCCTCCACGATGTTGAAGAGCTCTTTGCTGTAGTGTGCGTTGTTGTCTAGGCGGTCTTTGAAGGAGACCCTTTTGGCAGATCTGATTAGGTGATAGTGTCTGCGGATGGCATTCTTGTAGGCTGCGTAGCTGTCCGGTGTCTGTTCACGGTGCCATTTCTTCTCTAGTTTTCGGCAGGTTTGCTTGGATGCCTGGAGGTCTGTGGTGAACCAACTGTCTTTCTTGTTGGTGTGTCTGTTGGAGGGTTTCTTGAGCGGGGCGAGGGTGTTGGCGCAGTCGTCAATCCTCTGTCTGAGGTTGCGCGCGGCTGTGTCGGGGGCGTCAACAGGTGGGCTTTGGGCGAAGGTGGTGTTTAGCTGGTTTCCGGTGACTTTGCTTCAACATTGGCGAGGGGTCTGTTGAGTGCGGTGGTGCATGGTGGGTTTCCGGAAAGTGAAGTGGATGCAGCGATGGTCTCAGTCCAGTGGAGTTTGGTGGTGTGGCTGAAGGAGACGTGGGAGCTTGCGGAGGAGATGGGGTCACGCGTGTGGCCGGCAGAGTGGGTGGGTGTTGTGACAAGCTGTCTGAGTCCGAGGTTGGCGAGGTTGTGCACAATTGCCCTTGTGGTCAAACTGCTGGCTGGTCCCTTCATTCTCCATGTTGCTCCTTCCGCCCTGAGTGTAGATCTGTTGTCTCAGAGACTGTAGGGACAGCTGGTGGCATGATATCTCCACTAAGGGACTGACACCACCTATGTTTACATCTAGAGCTGGGCTTACACTACTGTTCCACTGTGTTTCAGGGTTCTTAATCACTAAACTAAGTAACTCAAGTGTAGCTGGAGGATTACGATCGTCTATTTTACAATGCTATGTTCTCAGATGAGTAGCGATTTCAAATGCAGTAACTGCTTTCGTATCCTGTTCTGCCTCTGGTTTTTAGTAGTGGTCTGCTATTTATTGTCACTTAGGGAAACTGTGCATGGTTTAATAACTGTATTGTGTTGACTAAACATTTTATTGTGTATTCTGATTTATAACATTTTCTCAACTTGACTTTTGTTTTTACTGGAAACATATACTTAAAACTCCTGAGCAGACATTACTATCCTTGCTGCGTCTGCAATAGTTGTGCCGGTCTGTACTTGGAATCACCTCTCGGACACATGTACCCGAAGAAACAAGGACACTTGGTAGGCCAACTGTTCACTGTATACTAAATATTGAGTGTACTGGAAAGTGGGGTACACCAGCACTATCATTGTTGATAGAGCTTGTGACTACAATGATCCTCAGTAACATATTACCATAGGGCAATGAGGTAGACAGCAGAAATCGATCATATTGTGATACGTGTCATGAATGCTTAGTCACTGAAGGTTAGTTTAAGTGAACTGAAAATAGCACAGCTCATGTCTGCCATGCTAGAGTATGTGTTAAGACACCAGGGCCAAAATAGAGGCAACTGGCCTCCTGACGCATATCCCCCCCACACCCACCGTGGGTGCAGTGGTGATGCCAGACAGCACTCTCATTCCACTCCTGTGACACATATGTCCCCAGAGGCCACAACCCTCCTGGTGAATCGACTGGATGGTGAGGTAGAGAAGGCCAAAGTAGCGAAGAGATAGAGGGAGTTTCAGAGCAATGAGATCAACATGGAGAAGCAAATAAAGAAGAACAAGCATTTCTAAAAGCATTAGGTTTCACTTATGGGATTAATAATAAGTTAAGAGGTGTAGGAGCAGTGAATGAGTGAAGGGAGAATGGTGAGAGCTGTCTGTGCAGGGGGAGTGGTACATGAATGAAGATTGATAACTGTGAGTGCAGGGTGAAAGTGCCTCAATGCATGGTGATTGATGCATGCTTAGTGCAGAATGAGAATTGTGTGAGTGTACAGGGTGAGAGATGATACCCTGTACAAGGCAAGAGGTGTGCAAGTATAGGACGAGCGTTATGTGAATAGTATAAGTGTAGGATGAGCGGTTTGAGTTCAGGGTGAGAATGTGAGTGTTGGGTGAGAGATATGTCAATGGTGTTCAAGTGCAGAGTCTGCACTGTGTGTGGTGGGTGGTGTAGTGTCACTGGCAGCACAATATCAGGGTGACTGTGCAGAGTAAATGGTGGATGAGTGTGTAGGGTGAGTGCGGTATGAAAGTAGGTGAAAGGTATGTAAGTGCTGTGCAAAGTTACAAAACGAGGCAAATCTGTGCTGTGTCCTAATATGCTGGAGTCAACTGCCCGCAAAGCAAATATCAACAATGGCAACAAATGGCATTTCTTCCATTTGCTCCACAAGCTGTGCTATGCTTTAGAACTACTACATACTCTGCCGCCACTGTAAAGAGTGATGAATATGTGATTGCTTAATAAACACCATACAGCAATTGAAGTAATCATAAAGCAGCTCCAGGAATCTGTCTACAGTAAAGGATAGCTAAGAGGGCAGTGAATTTAATAGGGCGATAGCTTGCCATTTTGGTTCAAACAGCTGAGCGCGCCAAAAAGAGCTCGCTTGATAAGACAGGGCCACAAATACACCCTGTGCACAAAGAAAAGAAAGGAAAAATCCTTTAACGTATAATGCAGCAATATTGTGGACCATATTTACAAGCAAAAAGCAAAGCTGTGACTTACATCAGCGATCGTTTGAGGAGTCACAAGATTCCTTGTGTTCCAACAATATTGTTACTTTAAAAATCAAAGTCTGCATATGGAACCTTTTAAAAATCAAAGACTCCATACGGAAATGCAAAAACAGTGTCACAGAGGCAGGCAAACTAGTCACACTGCCTTAGTCGAACTGGCCTACAGAGACAAATGAAAGGAGCGTGTAAACAGAAGCCCTTGGTTAAATGACCGTAAATTTGGAAATAAATATAAGTGTATACGACATTGCAGCTTTAATAAATGTGCTATCAAATTCCAGTGACATAGTTCCAGAGCGGTCTGACATAGGTTTGCGTTAGAATGATGGTTCACAAACCGGCGTATGGCGAAGCTCATTACGTCGTGGTCGGGTGCTTATTCTGTACTCATTCAAAAGGATTTGAAAAAACTAGCCTTAGTTGGTGAAGTCAGCGGACCCTAATGATGTAGACCCAACTTCCTAGGAAAAACTAGAATGTTGTATTCAGTGAAGAAGGGCATGTGCGCATGAGCACTATTTGCAAAGAAAAAATACGCAGTGTTGGCGACCCAATTATCCATACTTGTACTGCCAATGCTTACTATTGTCACAGTTTATACAGAGCCAGTACACAACAGCTGCTGGGTAGTGATGGTGCTACCAGTGGTAATCGGGGCTGAGGCGGTCACAGCCTCTTTTTTGCCTCCAATATGCGGTGAAAGTCAGGTCCCATCTCTTCAGCCGCATATCACTCACAGCACTGGAAAAGCGTGAGTCGTAGATACAAACATCAGTATGCTGTTGCGGACCCTACTGGCATGCTGAGTCCAGGTCCTGTGAGTGGCAGTTGCTGGGAAACAGCCTCAGCGTTCCCCCGCTGCTGGAGCTCTTTCACTGCTCCTTGCTTGCCTCTTCATGGTGTAAAACGAAGCCAACATGCATGCTTGAAATGCGTGCAGCCAGGGGGAGAATTATTACGTAGACAAGCTCAGGTGTAAGCAGTGTGTAGGCAAGACCTTTTTTTTAAAAAGTGCCCCAAAAGCGGATGGAAACAGTACTTAATAGAATAAGAGAAGCACAGGGGGAACTACAGGAAACAGAATGCTGCAGCCAATAGAAACGGAGGAAAAGTAAGTGGCAAGCACAAGAACCAATGAGCAGCAATGGGCTGGGATGTAAGCCCCTTTTAAGATTTGCATTGAATATCATAGATTTCACATGCACAGTTCAAGCACTGCGCAGGCGAAACTTAAAAATAGGACTCATGCCCTTCAATTTTAGTGTCTAAAATACTTTCTCAGGTAGGTCCTGCTGCTTTGACTGACTTCAAGAACTCTTCTCCTCTGGTGCTATGTACTATATGGGAATAGAATATATTGGCATGGTTTTCATCCAAGGGGCTTGCATGTGCAATTTGACAGGTAAGTCCTTAGGAGAGAGTTGCCGGTTTACTTTACTCTGTGACTCTTAGCGAAACAGACTTGATGAGAATCTGGGCGCTCACAATGGTTTCAAAAAGTGTGCTTAGACCCGTCTAGTTAATATAGAAGTCTGCATCGATTGAAGTATCCCGTTCTTATAAGCTCTGTCATGCTACTTCATTGCTTTGTGCTTTGCACTGGCTCCTTGTGGGTGCTATGATTTGTCCGTAACTTATGCCAAGTCAATAGAGCCTGGTTTGGAATTGCCACCCTTTATCTATGAAATGTCACCTCATTCCTTAACACCCTATTTGGGCATAAAGATCCAGAAACAATTGTCTTCTTGAAATTCCTTACATTCAGAACCAGAGACTCGGTGGCCTCTTTTTACATCTTGACTCCCATCTTGTGAAACAACCTTCCTCAGTCTGTAAAAATGATCCTGGGTTTTATTTTGTTCCACAAAGTCTTGAAAACCCGTCAATTTTACCGGTTTCTGGTATCAGTCTTTCAATGTTTGTGGTTTGTTTGCTCCATATTAGCATCACAAAACCTGTTAGGGAGTACAAGAGCTTTATGGACGATTTTTAACATAGCCTAAAAATAACAGTGGCAACATTTGATGTCTTGTATAATTTGATCCTAGCTGAATAATTGTCAAGCCTGGACTGCAGATTTATGTAATTACATTGCTGACAACTTGGGAAGTCTAATATGACCTACCTGTAGCTTGAGTGGCTAGCTGTATGGTCATGTGCCTTACCTTTACAAGTCCTAGAGGTGTTGTTATTAGCTAGATCTACTCATAGGTAGTTTTGTCCAGTGGGTGGTTGATACGTGTACTGGTGGCATTCAAAAATCAACTTGGAGAGGCTATGATACACATTTTCAGTTTGCTGTCTCCTTACCTGTGAGAAACGCTTATGTGGGTACAGTAAGGCGCTACGTGGCTGCAGTTTCATGTGTGTTGCCTCTGGCTATGTTGTACATGACTCAGTGAGATCTGAGTCTAGTGCTGACCTTTATTATTGCAAAGCAAAACATGGTTCCCTGCGGGGGGAGTCACAAGCCTAAACCTCCTTCACATTTCAGGTCAAATCGTAAGAATTTAGACATATAATTTAATTCAATATATCAGATGAGCAAAAAATAATAAAACAAGTGCTCCAAATCCAGCGCAGTGAAAGCGCAAAGTGACATCAGCGAGAAAGATGTGCGAAGGTGCTGTAGAAAACCATTTTTATATCTTTATGCAATGCACTGCTGATGACCTCACATATTACATCATCCATGACATGGTCAGTGACATCACTGATAACATCATCCATTGATTGTGAGTGTTTTTTAAAAGTTTGGGTGTTAACAAGATATACCAAGGTACCACAAAAGTTAAATTAGTATACCTTGTGTACCATTAATGAGTGATACTATTTCTAACATATATTATGTGAGTGGCTGTGTGACTCTATCTGTGTGTGAGAGGGTGTGTTTGTGGCTGTAAGTGTATGTGAGTGGGTGTGTGAGTGAATAAGTGGGAGTAGCTGTATGGTTGAATAAGTGGGTGTGAGAGTAGCTGTATGGGGGAATAAGTTGTATGTGAGTAGCTGTATGGGTGAGCGAGTGAATGGCTGTATTGGTGAGTGAGTGGTTGTGTAAGTAGTTGTATAGGTGGGTGAGTTGCTCTTTGAGTGGCTCTATGGATGGCTCTATGTGTGGGTGTGTGAGTGGCTGAATCAGTGACTGAGTGACTTTGTGAGTGGCTATATGGGTGGGTAAGTGGGTACCTGAGTGGCTATGTGGCTGAGTCAGTGGATGTTTGCCTGTATGTTTTTTTGGGCTGTTTGAGTGGATGTTCCCAGGTCTCAAAAGAGCCTTAGGAGGGGAACTCCCACTTCTTTTCATTTGTATGCCCACATGCCCCTGGGAAGTGGGCCACCCGGGGGTTATATTATAAACAAGTGCGGGAGACTGCGCTTATATATATATTGTTCATGAATCCGTTACAATTTTTCCCTCAAAGTAAAAAAAAAAAATGTTTTTTGTCCCAGTTGAAGTCCCTGGGGGTATGTTTTGCTTGGGACCCGGCTGAGTTTGAGTGCCAAGATGGCTGCCAGCGCTTCCTGTTTGAAGTGTTGGCAGCCAATCAGATCTGTGCACACAATTTGGAGGATTATATTGTATAGTTGATATGTACATTGATAGCTAGCGGCTGATTGAATTAATCTGTGTAACACTCCACTGAGAGTACATAGTAATTAATATGATCAGTTCTCTACTAAAATTGTTGACGTTTCGACCCTGTTATAAACAATTTGTCAGGATCATCATCAGGACAAACGAGATAATGGTAGCAACCCTTTTGGGAATGAATCCTTGGTGAGGTGAGTGAAACAGGAAAATTTATTAAATGTCACCCGATCCGATTTTTATTGATCTTGCTGGGGAAGTACACCCTCAGAATGGAAATGGCACCGGCCAAGGATTAGTGCTCACAGGCTTCAGAATTCCAGCAATCGTGCTGAACCAGCTACGGACAGCAACACTGTTCGTGAGACCTTTTTTACTTGGCAGCTGCTTGAGTTTCTTGCACATTAAAAGTCTTGACATGGAAACCTGTTTTCCTTTTGCCACAGGCACGCTGGTGAGAATGGGACCTTCTGGGCCCTTCATAGTCTTGTAAAAGGACAGGTTAGTTTTCAGTGGGACCCATTGTTTCTACTGTAGCTAGTAATAGAATTGAGCATGTCTCCATCTCTCTGCCTTTGTTTTTGCCGCATCCTCATGCATCCAATGATGAGGAAAAACTTTATAAGCTGGAATCCAGACATGCTTCAAACCACTCCACACCAAACTCATTCTCGTAGGGCAGATGATAAACATGTTTTTAGGGTTTTGAACGTCCTCTAATGAGTTAAGCAGTTAGAAATTAAACAGTTTATAGATTTGTATCTTTAGATAGTAAGAAGTGCTATAATTTGCTTTTCGTAGAAGTGGAATGGTTACTGCTTCAGCCCTTGTGTTTCACTTCAAGTAATCTGTAATGCACCATGTGATCCTCTGTTCATTCTTTCATACTGCATTACTGCATATAATTGAGACCAATCCCTCTTTGAGAGTGGTAATTCACTCTTTTCTGGTGTTGAGATCTTTGTTAAAATTCTCAACCGTCTTCCTTATGTAAGCTCTGGGAACGTTTTATTTAAGGAACTATGGGTGCGGGTATCAAATAGAATACGCTACTTTCCATAATGTTCTTTCCAATGGATACATTAGCTGCCGCAAATTTCTTATGATAGTCTAATCTCCCCTCTTCAGGACATGCTTCAAAATATTCTAGTTACTTTTTTGGTTTGGTTCGGTTATTGTGGTGGTGAATATACAATCTATACCTCATTCAGGCAAAATTGCAAAAAAACAACCAGGACATTGGACAATACAGCATTGCACCAGTGACATGTAATTTCTAACCGAGACTTTTACATACAGATTCCTTACCTGAATATGTCCAAGCCTCAGACTGTCTCCCGAATTTTTCATAGCTCTCCCGTGCCAGTATGGTGCCCGGGATCCATCTAGGTGCTTGAAACGTCACCAGCACAACATCATCTGAGCTATATAGGTCCCAACCTTGTGTATCAATGCAGTTCTATGTTAATTTGTTTGTCGGCTGGCTTCACTATGAGCGACAGAATTCTGCTCTTTCACAAAGAGCATATTGGCACACAAAGTAGTTTGCTCAGTGCCTGGAACTGATGTGGCAATGTGTGTTTTTTATTTTTAAACTAAAATCGTTGTTTTGCTTTTTGCCAATGCTTATTATAATGGTGGGGGCTAGCAGCTCCCACACTAATGAGGTTTTACAAAAACCGAGCCAAAACAAGACACACATTCACAAAACCAAAAGGTCAATCACCAATTTCAGACCCATTGAATTTACCATTGCTTGTTTATTTTTGTTTCCCATAATCTTGTTGAAACTGATTACACCGATTTTTCATTGGGAATGTTTTGGGGAAATGCTAGCATGCTTCAACACATTTTATGCTGCAAAGAAATGGTACCTAAAATTTGACACTAGTTTAGCAAAATATTTTTTTCCAAGTTGCATTTTTTTGTGAACATTTTATTTTTAGAGCAAATAATCATCCATCTTGCTTTCAATCTTCTGAAAATATTTGCATCTAATCACAGAGCATACTGGGAGCATTATGCATAGCCTAATACTGCTTAACCTTGAAAACCTGTGTGCACATGTTTATACTGAAACCACTGTCAGTACTGCAGTCCGAGCTTACATTTCATTAGAACAGTCACCCTAATAATAAAGGCCTTGCATTAATGAACCATGAATGCAAGTTTGAACAGCATTAACATATCAACACAAAAATTACCTTAACTGCAGACAATTACCTTCCCTGATCCATAATGTGGCACTGTAAACTGGCAGGCAAAGTTTTTGTGCTGTAGGAGGTTGGTCCCACTTGTCCCAAGGATAAAATACACATGAAAACTTGTTGTCATTAACCCCAAACAATATGTCTTGGGCGTCAGGCTTCAATAATTCCTCATCCCTGTACAGGAACACCTCTAACCAAAGCCGAAGTGGAAGATTTTGCTGCAGTAGAATGGGCTTGAATCTCTTGAGGTGGTTCCTTCTTAGCGAGGGTGCAGCACGATGTTATAAACAAAATGATCCTCTTCTGGACTGCCTTGCCCTTCTTACTGCCAGCTTAACCAGCACAGAGCTGGTCATCAAACCTGATCTCTCTACTAAGTAAGTAGGGGGATCCACAAGAAACATTGCTACCGAAGATAAGTAATTCTCTCTTCTTTAAAAAAAAGTCCAGATCCAATGTGGTACCTGGGTTTTACTTAAGAAATCTGTAAGAGCTACTGTATCCATCCTTGTAGAACTTAAAAGCTTGTTTATATGCAAGAGCTTGGTTTTATCACATGATTGTACTTTATATTTGTGCTTTTATTGTATATTGTATTTTGCGTGTTTTAATAAAAATAAATGCCATTGCAACTGTACAAATGTGTATAGATATTAATATAAGTATGGTGTGCTTCTCACAACCGGGCTGGACTTTAACATCTTTGTTGCAACGGTGTTATCTGTACTGTACAGTAGCCTGACTCAGCCCCCAACCACCTACCTGACATGTACATCTACTCTACCTGCAGAGTCAACGAGGCCAACCTTCCATCGCAGACCAAATACTGAGTGAGCTGATATGTGGAGAACACCAGCACTTTCACCTGAGGTGGTGCTTGGTTGTAAAGGCTAATGCCTTTTTTGATAAAGTCTGAATGTATCAAAAAGAAAATGTAGGTGTTTGACCAGACAACACAGTGTCACATATCAGGGTCTCAGTAAGTGCTATCATTGTTCATCCAAATATACACCAGGCAGGAATTTGTTGTGTTGTGTTTGGCCGTATGCTAAGGTAGATACTCATTTTGTACATGGGAGCATTTTTCATGTTTAATCATACGTTTTATTCTTCCTACAGGTATTCCAACCTCATATTGAATTTGTTTTCCCTCATGGTGGATGCTAATATCCCAGATATTGCTCTGGAGCCAGATAAAACTGTGAAGAAGGTGATTATGGGGAAGCTTTTTTGGTAACATTGTATTGTGTAAATTGAATTACGACTGTTCAAGCTAATCACAGGGTATAATTAAAGTAATGTGATTTTAGTTTGAAAAGTTTAACGTTTATGTCACATGCTCTATATACGTAATTGTGCCATTTGTAATGTTAGCGATACCATGTACAGTGGGAAGGCTACAAGTTCTGTATATGACAGTTGGTGCCTCTTATCGCTTTGTTCGCCCTAAGTGTGGCAGGGTATGCTCAGACGTGAGTCCCTTGCTCACTTGGCCACTGGATTCAAGATAGCCTGGCTGATGAGGATTATGAATCCGAAACCGGTCCCAGGATGCTTGTTTCCGGTCCAGGGAAGACAGGGCTTGGCAGTTCGGGCTGGACTGTTCCCATGAGGCACAGGGTCAGACTGATTTGCATATTGCCATGTCTGAACTGGGGTGGCCGAGTGAGCTAAAGAATGGTGATGGATTAAACCCAGATCAGTTGACTGGGGGTGAGTGTTTGATTTGCTCAAACGCTCCGTCCATCATCCCCTTTTGTATCGCTTTGTTCGCCCTAAGTGTGGCAGGGTATGCTCAGACGTGAGTCCCTTGCTCACTTGGCCACTGGATTTAAGATAGCCTGGCTGATGAGGATTATGAATCCGAAACCGGTCCCAGGATGCTTGTTTCCGGTGTAGGGAAGACATGGCTTGGCAGTTTGGGCTGGACTGTTCCCATGAGGCAAAGGGTCAGACTGATTTGCATATTGCCATGTCTGAACTGGGGTGGCCGAGTGAGCTAAAGAATGGTGATGGATTAAACCCAGATCAGTTGACTGGGGGTGAGTGTTTGATTTGCTCAAAAGCTCCGTCCATCATCCCCTTTTGTATCGCTTTGTTCGCCCTAAGTGTGGCAGGGTATGCTCAGACGTGAGTCCCTTGCTCACTTGGCCACTGGATTCAAGATAGCCTGGCTGATGAGGATTATGAATCCGAAACCGGTCCCAGGATGCTTGTTTCCGGTCCAGGGAAGACATGGCTTGGCAGTTCGGGCTGGACTGTTCCCATGAGGCACAGGGTCAGACTGATTTGCATATTGCCATGTCTGAACTGGGGTGGCCGAGTGAGCTAAAGAATGGTGATGGATTAAACCCAGATCAGTTGACTGGGGGTGAGTGTTTGATTTGCTCAAACGCTCCGTCCATCATCCCCTTTTGTATCGCTTTGTTCGCCCTAAGTGTGGCAGGGTATGCTCAGACGTGAGTCCCTTGCTCACTTGGCCACTGGATTCAAGATAGCCTGGCTGATGAGGATTATGAATCCGAAACCGGTCCCAGGATGCTTGTTTCCGGTCCAGGGAAGACATGGCTTGGCAGTTCGGGCTGGACTGTTCCCATGAGGCACAGGGTCAGACTGATTTGCATATTGCCATGTCTGAACTGGGGTGGCCGAGTGAGCTAAAGAATGGTGATGGATTAAACCCAGATCAGTTGACTGGGGGTGAGTGTTTGATTTGCTCAAACGCTCCGTCCATCATCCCCTTTTGTATCGCTTTGTTCGCCCTAAGTGTGGCAGGGTATGCTCAGACGTGAGTCCCTTGCTCACTTGGCCACTGGATTCAAGATAGCCTGGCTGATGAGGATTATGAATCCGAAACCGGTCCCAGGATGCTTGTTTCCGGTCCAGGGAAGACATGGCTTGGCAGTTCGGGCTGGACTGTTCCCATGAGGCACAGGGTCAGACTGATTTGCATATTGCCATATCTGAACTGGGGTGGCCGAGTGAGCTAAAGAATGGTGATGGATTAAACCCAGATCAGTTGACTGGGGGTGAGTGTTTGATTTGCTCAAACGCTCCGTCCATCATCCCCTTTTGTATCGCTTTGTTCGCCCTAAGTGTGGCAGGGTATGCTCAGACGTGAGTCCCTTGCTCACTTGGCCACTGGATTCAAGATAGCCTGGCTGATGAGGATTATGAATCCGAAACCGGTCCCAGGATGCTTGTTTCCGGTCCAGGGAAGACATGGCTTGGCAGTTCGGGCTGGACTGTTCCCATGAGGCACAGGGTCAGACTGATTTGCATATTGCCATGTCTGAACTGGGGTGGCCGAGTGAGCTAAAGAATGGTGATGGATTAAACCCAGATCAGTTGACTGGGGGTGAGTGTTTGATTTGCTCAAACGCTCCGTCCATCATCCCCTTTTGTATCGCTTTGTTCGCCCTAAGTGTGGCAGGGTATGCTCAGACGTGAGTCCCTTGCTCACTTGGCCACTGGATTCAAGATAGCCTGGCTGATGAGGATTATGAATCCGAAACCGGTCCCAGGATGCTTTTTTCCGGTTCAGGGAAGACATAGCTTGGCAGTTCGGGCTGGACTGTTCCCATGAGGCACAGGGTCAGACTGATTTGCATATTGCCATGTCTGAACTGGGGTGGCCGAGTGAGCTAAAGAATGGTGATGGATTAAACCCAGATCAGTTGACTGGGGGTGAGTGTTTGATTTGCTCAAACGCTCCGTCCATCATCCCCTTTTGTATCGCTTTGTTCGCCCTAAGTGTGGCAGGGTATGCTCAGACGTGAGTCCCTTGCTCACTTGGCCACTGGATTCAAGATAGCCTGGCTGATGAGGATTATGAATCCGAAACCGGTCCCAGGATGCTTGTTTCCAGTCCAGGGAAGACATGGCTTGGCAGTTCGGGCTAGACTGTTCCCATGAGGCACAGGGTCAGACTGATTTGCATATTGCCATGTCTGAACTGGGGTGGCCGAGTGAGCTAAAGAATGGTGATGGATTAAACCCAGATCAGTTGTCTGGGGGTGAGTGTTTGATTTGCTCAAACCCTCCGTCCATCATCCCCTTTTGTATCGCCTCCTATCTCTATGCCAGGAGATGGCCCAGCATACTGTTGTATTATATGTCAATAAACTAACGTGTACCTTCCGTCGACTTCCTCTACACTGGTGACTGGCGTTTAAACCGAAGAAACCTGGTTCATGGCAAAGGAGCGTTCCTCCCCTCCCCCGCCCTTACTTAAAACGGCAGGAAAGGAAACATTAAAACAATAAACACTTTTTATTATCATTTTATTTTTACTTTTCTGCCGAGTCTTGCAGGCGGGCCAATGGGGGGGGTGGAGGGGCTAACAGACACAGGGGGAGTGGTAGCGCATGGCGGTTTGGCCAGCCGTCTCAGGCCGGCCAAACCTTCAAATGCACTGAAGCTCTCACAAACCCTAGCTGTATTGCTGGGTTGGAAGTGGAGTGAGCGTGCACAGGCTCCCAGTGGCTCAACAGTATAAATCCACCAATTACGCTCCTTCGAACCCTTTACGCTTGTGCACTAGGAGGGGTATAACAAAACAGGGAATTATAGGGATGGATAAAAATAAATAAGCTGTTTCCAAAGATTGTGCTCAAGGAGACTATATATTCCAATACGCAGAAAATGTAGACAATTTTGTTAAAAGTGGTAATCCCTGATTTGTTTAATTTCAAACTCAAATCTCCATCTACTTCTTTTGAAGGACAGGGTTCAAATGTCATATGAAGTATGGCATGTTAGGGAAGAAAATAGGATGAAAGACAGGCTCAGTTTTCAACACCATAAAGTGGAGCGACACTACCATGGCTTCAGTAGCTCACTTCATAGCATCCCTTGGAGACTGGTAAATTATGGCTTCCCATGGTAAGATGATCATGTATTTAGTGCAACAACAAAAAATACAGTAGCATGAGAACAGTTTGGGGACGGACCTCCAGAGGTGGCATAATATGCAAATAAAAAGATGGACTGGAATGCCATCCTAGAACTTACCATAGGCTGGGATGAACTCAAGCACTCCACCGGTCACTTTTTTGTTTTCCTCAACAAGACATCTTATGTGCAACAGGTCCGATGCTCACTGCTTGATAGGACTTGTCTAGGGGCAGATCTGGATTGTTACTAGAGGACCCGGACCAAGCCTGATCTGTATGCGGCTGGCATATGTCCAGGGTGGTTGAAAAACGATGGGCTGTAATGCGACCCTAGCCGTCAGCAGTGGCTGAGCTTCAGTCAAGCATTCTTTCCATCACTTTGAGGACCTCCAGTGCAGTGTAAACATTACATTCATTCATTAGACTGAGCATGGAACCATGACGTTAAATCGCCCCATACTGATAACTCACAAGATACGCATTTCTAAAAATTACTATGTAAGGAGAGCCCTCAGAAATGTATGTGGTAACCCATGAAGAGAGAACACATAAATACTACTGCGCGCCCTTTCAGGTGCTAAAGGATTCTTCTTCATAGGTGAAAAATTAGCTCTTTTAGAATCTGTTGCAATACATGCTTTATTAACTTATCATCCTTTGCAAAATGGAAGCTTCACAATAATGGTCAGCAACTGTTGCTTTCCCTGGTTCAGGAGTGTCAGAGTAGGAAAAAGCCTATGTAACCTGTGTCGACATAAGACCTAAAGTCATGTCATGTCATAAAAAAAAGTCCTTGATAAATCGAGTTTCCTTATTGGTGGTTAGCGAAGACCAATACATCATTTCAACTACCCCGCAAGGAACCATAGATAGAACACTAGATGTTAACTAAAATTCCCTCTTTTCTTGTTTAAATTCCTCCCTGCTGAAGACTTCCAAACTGCTGTACAAACGTTAGTCATCCCTCGAATAGACTACGGAATTGTGGCCCTCAGCGGACTCCCGCTATCCACAACAGCACCCTTAAGAGCCTCCCTGAACGCTGCCGCGAGACTCATTACTGGCTCAAGAAAACATTCGCATATATCCCCAGACTTAAAGTCCCTAAAATGGCTGCCTTTTGAAGCCAGAATACAGCTAAAAATTGCAGTTATGACACATGCGGCCGTGCACCACAATGCACCCAACTACCTCGCTCAAAAGTTGTCTATATCAGGAGGTTCGAGATCCAATAGAAGTTCAAAAAATCTACTCCTGAAACCTCGTAGATTCCGGAAAGAGAAAACATACAAGCGCTCCTTCTCAGGAATGGCACCCAGGATCTGGAATGCGTTCCCTCCTGAAACCAGGCGTATCTCCTCCACTGCACTCTTCAAGAAAGAGGTGAAAACCATCCATCTGGCCAAGATCTCCTGAACCTTATAGGGGCTGGATCAGAGACCCTGCATTGCTTTGTATCACTGCTCACCTTGTCCTTTGGCATTATACTTCTACTTGATGGGGACACTACTACGCTACTTTCGTACTACCGACCAATATATGATACACGTTGGTTCACTGATTCACTCTCCCGATGCCCCCACTCAGTGCTCTCTCGATACTAAAATACTGGTTTAAGCCTTCCACATACCCAAGGTGTACCTGAACACCTCTGTAGTGGGATCAATGACTTGTGCCGTCTTATATTACTTGTTTACCTGATTGTATATTGATATGTTTTATGTATGTTATTATTATCCTATCATGTTAGTGACTACTATACTGCTCCCATTACCTCTGCTCATTCCTACTGCCCCTACCCTGTCTTTGTGAAGCGCTCTGATATCTGTAAGGATCTTGTTCGCGCTATATAAAACTTTGAATAAATAAATGCGAAATGGTTTTAATTTAAGTGCGGATATACTACTCCAGTAGATTTTTCATGTTCTGCAAAAGACAAAGAAAAAATTCAGTGTATTATCCTGATAAACGGTAACGTATTCGCTCACATCGATGCAGATTTAATGCTCAACTTAAAAATAGTACCAAGTGAGTCGGCTTTTTACCGGTATAGCAACCTCACATTTAAGACCCACATTACTAAGAGTACACAGGTAGCCTGCCACCAGCTCTCATTCTTAAATAAATTCAAAACTTACCTTCTTGATTACGATCTTCAAAAGGCCAGTTTAGCTGTGGGCAATGCCCTGCTCACTGGCATCCCAGGTACCCACCTGGCACCACCTAAGAGCTTCCTCCGCAAAGACTCCCTGATGGACCTGAGATATCAATACCTCATGCAGCAAACTAAGCGCTAGTGGCTTCGTCTTTGCCAGGGCAGAAGCAAACATGCCAGGAAGAAAAGGCCTCAAGACAAGGCACCTCATGCTAAACATCCTTACACCACCCTGACAAAACACCATCACTTCTCCACTCCAGAAAGGAACTAAAGATTCACCACTTCAAGCAACATCTTTTTCTCAAGACCTGCCTTCTTGTACCCAAGCATCTGCCACCTTCCAAAGAGCTTGCTGCCTACCCTGTCTCTATGAGACTACTTCTGCCCCAACCCCATCCACTCCACCAATGTAATGGTCAGTGCTCTGATTCTTCTCATTCAGTCTCGGGTGCATACCGCACACTATACTGTTTTATGAATTCCACCTCATGTTTGTTTTGCTCCTGCTACAGTTTTAACAAGCCTTTTCAATGCAATCGGTCTAGCATTTGCGAGAGTTTAAGCAATTGGCTTTGTAAATGACAATGCCTTTTATTTATGTGATTTCAAAAGCAACACATATGTAAAAGGCATTGTCATTTCTAATGCAGATAGCTCAAACTCTAGCAATTGCAAGTCCACTTTAATGGTGGCCACTCGCCTTTCTTTAGACGCTGCTCCCGTATTCAGGTTACAACGAGCAGCGTCTAAATAAAGGGGCGCAGCCAGCATTACAGAAACTTTCTTTCTTTCTTTTTTTAAGTGAATGCGCCAAATTCAGTTAAAAAAATAGGTAAATAAAGTACTTTTCTGTAGCGTGGCTGCTAAAGTGCAAGCGGACTGCGCTGCAAATTAAATAAAGAAGCGCAGCCGCTAAAGTGAAAGCAGACCGCACTGCAAATTAATTAAATGAAGAAGCTCAGCCGTAAAAGTGAAAGCGGACTCCGCTGCAAATAAATAAAGAAGCGTGGCCGCTAAAGTGAAAATGGACCGTGCTGCAAATTAAAATAAAAAACAAATACATTAATAATAACATTGTAAAAGCTGGCGGCGAGGTCGTGGTTGGAATAGGGGGAAGACCATTAAAGAAAATAGTGCTCACCGATTAGATAAAGCGGGGCAAATAAGACCACAAGAAAAAACGGCAGTTGTTATGGGAGGATAGAAGTGCAGACATGGAGCGGCTAGTAAGCCTATTCATGAATAAAAAGCAGCGATTTTGAAAGGGCTGTAACAGGAGCGAATTGAAAAGAAAGGTGAGCCGTATTCCATTCCTCAATACAGCATGCCTTGCAGAGCAGCGCATGCGCTGCCAAGGCTTGACCTAAAAAGTGAGTGAAAGCCTGCTGATCCTGCTTTAAATACATTGCATGCCTTTGAGTCTCTCCAGTGAAAGAGAAGGGAAAGCTTTTATTGTATTGGAATATTCCCCACTACTGTGTGTGCACTTTTCTGCACGTGTCTCACATCGTGAAAACGATTTAGATTTTCTTTAAGTGGACTCTGAACCTGTGGCCTTTTCTTAAGGGCAGAATGGTGCCTAATAGCCTGCAGAAATCAATAACTGTAAATATGGCTGTCATCCCTGCAAATCTAGAGAGGCCTGTTAGTTGATTGTTTAGCTCCTAAATATCTGTGGTTAATAACCTTCAATGTCTTGGCGCGTTTGTTACAGCATAATCACAAACCCTGCAACCACACATCTTACTGGATCATGTGAAGGGTTATACCTGCATTGCACTTACAGACGCGCTCTTGTAAGCTCGTACCTCATAGATCTCAATTGTACACATACGCAAGGGACAAGCTATTTTCCATCTCTTTGACTTGGTGACAAATTTCTTTGGAGCTATTTAATAGGGTAATGCGGGACCCTTGTTGTAAGGGAATTAAATAGATATTTTCGAGTTCTCTATAGATTTTTCCCAACTTTAAACAAAAAATCTATATATTTCAAGAAACTCAAATTAGCTAAAGATCCATACTGGACTGACTCATAAAATTAAATTACGTTTGGTGTCTAGAAGAAGTCAATAGCCATTTCAGCCATGATTTTCCTTTTATAGAAAACTGCAGGATGTAGTCAGGAATGTACAGTGTTCTCTCCTAGCTCTATTTACTACAGGAAAACGGTACAATTGTGATGCTTAGAGTAATGCTTTTAGCCAATGCTAGGGTGGTATAAAATCTGGCTATGAGAAAAATGAAAAAATTAGACATGTTAATGTGCATTTAAAGAAGTTTACGGTGGCAAGCACTGCGATTTGCAAAATCACTGAGTTTGCACTAGCAAAATGATATTACTTAATGAACCAAACCCTTTTTGCAATTCGGAAAAGCCTATCCAAATCCCAAAAGGGATTTTGAAGCTTATTCCAAATTGCAAGAAGATGAAGGCGTGGAAATGGTGTCTCCTCCTAATTGTGATTCACAATGAGATGTATCAATTGTTTGTGGTCGCACTTGCGGTTGTAAACCATTTGAAAGTTACTGTCACCTCAAATAAGATGGTGATTCATTTGCAAAGGGGTAGCTGTCCATGTTGGACAGCTTCCCCTTTAGGAATGTGTGTGCCAGACAGCCTTCCCCTGATGTCTTCCCAAACGGGAAACTTTTTATTTCTGAGCAGCACTGGTTCTCTTGCAGACCACCTTCCTGTGTTCTCAATTTCCACAGATTGCCGTAATAATCAACCTTCCTAATTCACATTAGTTATGCAGGTCATTCTTCATACCCTGGCCAATGGAGATTTTGGGACTTGAGGATGATAGAAACTAAACTTTCTAGGTGAATTGATTTAGCTTCTCTGGATCCTGTGATGACTAAGGGCATACTGCGGTGTTGGGGAGCAGGCCGCTGTTCTTTGAATATACAATGCAGTGATCTACAATGGAGGTGTAAATATCATCAAATTTGAGGGAGCTGCCGGCCATCTGAAACCCTGCCAACAGGCTTGGAACCTCCAAAAGAGTTGCAGCTCTATTAGTAAAGACAAAAAGTAATCTTGTGTTATGTCAGCCAATAGCTTGCTTCTTGACGATGGTCATTCGTTGGGCAAAAATGAGTGTGTAACCTGGATATGTAAAATTGTATGGAAGTAGAATATTTTGTTGTACAAAAGGCCTTGCCCGGACTGGTTGAATCAGATTTGCCGGTTTGCTTCCTTTTAGACATACAGGCACACACCTTCTGTCGTGGAGTTACTGTGCGGGGTGGGCCCTGAATCTGAGGTGGAATCTGAGGTGGACCTCCTCAGTGGCAAGACTCTGGTTACTGCGGTTTACAACAGTGACTTTCTATTGCAGTTGACCGCGCGTTGAGTTTGTTGCCACTCACCCGACAGAGATCTTGAGGATGCTTCATGAAATAGGCTTCTGTATCAGTATGGGGAGGACAGCCAGTGCAGGTTTGTTCATCTGGTAGCACCGCCGCAAGATTGTGTCTAAAAACTGTTACTTTAACCCTAATCCTTGCTACTAGTGCGAGTTCTAAAACCTCATAACTTCCCTCATGAGTGTGCGAAAGCTCAGGTCATCTTGAATGGCACAGTCCTATTTCTTGAATTTAGAAGCACAGCCATCACTTGCACAGCCTGCTGTATGGAAGCTGGAGCTCAAGTGAAATGGCTGCCATCTAAAGTGTATTGCTATTATTTGCAACCAGCCACTTCACAACAGGATAGGGGTCATCTTGGGGCCATGCGTCTGTTTGGACTTGAATATTTCCTGCAGGGTGTTTTATTGTAAACAAACTTTAAATGTCAGGATTCTAACAAAGGCCATAGTTTGTGATTTCTGGAAATGTATTTTGTTATGTGCGATGCCTTGTGCTCCTTCGTGGCTTGCTTTTACTTTATCGGAGGGTGGTGGGGGTGGAATTAGCAGCCCTGCAGCATATTTTGTCCTCTGCAATATCGCTTGTCATGTAGTCAAGGAGAGCTGTAACTTGGCAGAGTTCACATAAAGGCACTTAAAAGAAACAGTTTTTTTTTCTTCCCTGAATTGTTTACGAAGAGAGACTGGTTCTTAGAAACATCTTCTAAAAATGGATCAGAGCAACTGATTAGATTTTGAAAATAAGATTTTGAAAAAATAGCCTTGGATGAGTAATCACATCTCTCACTAAATATATATATATATAATTTTTTTCTGTATACCAACACTTTTTGTCTTGAGCGTAACTGTTTTCTCTTATTAAACTTTTGTCATATGTAATAAACAACAATCTTTTGATATTGAAAACCTTTTTGAATTCATGTATCTATAGGCTTCTTCACTTGCTTTCTTTTTAATTGTCACTGTCTGTAATTTTAATTGTATGTGTGTAATTGCATAGTTTGTGTGACCGTTCTCCTGAACCTTTTGTTAGGTGTACTGACTCTCTGTCCCTGGTTCAGGCTTGTTGGACAGCCCCTGTGGTTCTAAATCACCATCTGTGACAGCCTCATCCTTATCCACGACGACACTGAGGCAGAAAAGCGTTGCTTGACGCTGATTCCAATGCCAATTGAACCCAGAGGGTCTATGTTGTTGCCTGAACACTTTGAAGAGGTTTTAGTCTCGAAGAGGAATGGGAGGGGTCTATGGGCCCTTTGGAACACCAGGATGTCTCTGCAGAGAAGATCGACTGGTATAGGGGAACTTGGGTAGGCCAGTGTACTGGACACTTCCCCAGATACTGGAATGCCCTCACCGCCAACTGTGGCTACGGAGGAGGGGGCATCTTATGCAATGGTGGTGAAGACGGCCACCAAGGTCCGTGAACTGGAGTTGCCCTCTGTGCAGGTCAGGACTAATCTCCTTACGAAGTGCTCCAGCCTGGGGCTTCCACCTCGTAACCCCTTTTACCCTTTAATGAGGCACTAACTGATGTCCTTCTAGGCACGTGGTCCAACCCTAGCAAAGGGGCTCCTGTGAATATGACAATTGCACGCTATCATCATCCAGCTCCGGGCGACCCAAAGTTCCTCAACCAACACCCCACCCCTGAATGGTTGGTGGTGCAGGCTTGTACATCCCAGGGTGTGTTCCCTTCCGCCCCACTGGATAGGGAATCCAAGTGGATGGATTTACTTGGTAAGAAGATGTTTTCTTCCTCCAGCCTTGTTTGCCGTTGGTGAATACTGCGTGCTTATTGGGCCGTTTCTCCCACTCCTTTTGGGAGACGGTTGCGCAAGTGCTGCCAGAAGTCCACGACTGATTTGCTGGGAAGATCGATTTCATCGACAGTGGCCTTGAGGCGCTCTCCCTGGTTTAGGACAACTGGCTTCTTGGGCGATCTCCAGGCAAATTTGATGGACATGCAATTTGATGGAACCCTTCTTTTTAGGGAGAAGTCCGACTCTGCCCTAGTGAGGGTCAAGGACTCTTGAGTTGCGGCCAGATCCGTGGGCCTTTCTTCTACAACTCGTGGTCAGTCTAGCGTTTGCCCCTTGGCAACAGAAGGGGTTTCCAGCCACGTCATCCCTATCCCAGCCACCGTCAGAGCAGACTTCTCAAGTTATGCTGGGACATAGACGCGGTTCATTTCACCCAAGGAATGGAAGCCAGAAGGCGTAGGCCACCCTGCCCTCGGCAGCCACAGCCTCCAAGCACACATTTCGCCCAAGGAATGGAAGCCAGAAGGCGTTGGCCGCCCTGCCCTTGGCAGCCCCAGCCTCCAAGCACTCCTAGTCGGACTCTGCAAGACCACACCATTCTAGTTGGGCAGAGAATCCATCATCATTTCCCCGGCTGGAGGTCCATAACATCGGACCAGTGGGTGTTGCAGTGCATTCAGGAGGGCTATTCTCTGCCTTTCCTTTCTTTTCCTCCTCCCAGGATGCCAAATCAAAAACGGCTGATGTAGGATCAGTTAAAATAGCTCCAGGAGGAAGTTACAGGTCTCTTGGCCAAGGGAGCTATAGAGAGGCTCCCGAATTCAGAAGTAGGCACTGTTATTCCTGCTTCTTTCTGATTCCAAAAAAGGATCAAGGGTTGCGTGCCATTTTAGATCTTCGGACCATCAATTTCTTCTGCAAGACTCTAGATCAGGTCTTATCTGCCCTAGACCAAGAAGACTGGATAGTACTGTTGGACCTGCAGGATGCGTATTTTCACATCCCCATCCTGCTGTGTTACCTGCGGTTCAAGTTAGCCATGAGCACTTTCCGTTTACTGTGTTTCCCTTCAGCCTTACCAGTACCCCTCGGGTTTTCACCTAAGTGTTGGCGGTGGCCGTAGCTCATCTGCGCAGGTTAGGGGTGTCAGTCTTTCCCTACATTGACGGCTGGCTGTTGAAGTCGTCCTCGCCCTAGGCTGTCGTCTTCGACCTTCAATCTGCAGTGGACCTCTTACATTTGCTGGGGTTCTCTATAAACGCGCCAAAGTCACACCTGACTCCTTCTCATATGCTCCCTTTCAACGGGGATGCGCTTGACATAGTGCAGTTTTGAGTCTATCCTCCTGAGCAGCGAGTCCAGAATATTCAGGTTATGATTCTGATGTTTCAGCCTCTATCCTGGATATCAGTAAGACTGACTCTGAGGCTGATGGGGCTCATGGCCTCCTGCATTCTGTTGGTAAAGCATGGCAGGTGGCGTATGCGGGCTCTGTATTGGGATCTGAAGTTCCAGTGGGCACAGCGTCGGGGAAATCTCATTGACGTGGTCCAGATCTCAAAAGGAACTGCAAGAGATCTGCACTGGCGATTGACAAACCACGATTGGGTCAACGGCAGGCCCCTCTCCCTTCTCCAACCAGATCTCACAGTTGTGACAGATGCGTCAATTGTGGGATGGGGTGGCCATCTGGGAGAGGTGGAGATCAGAGGACACTGGTCTCCAGCAGAGTCGGGGCTCCACATCAGTTTGCTGGAACTTCGAGCGATTCGGTTGGCATTGAAGTCATTTCTGTCCTCTGTCAAGGGGAAGTTAGTGCAGGTGCTCATGGACAACACCACTGCCATTTGGTACTGCAACAAGCAGGGCAGGGTGAGGTCGTGGACTCTTTGTTGTGAGGCATAACCCTGGTGGTTCAATACCAGGCAGGTTCTCTGAACGCCAGGGCTGACAAACTCAGCCTTCGATGCCTAGCGGATCACGAATGGCATCTCCGTTCAGAGGTGGCGCAAGGGCTCTTTCAGCAGGGGGGGAGATCCTCATTAGATCTGTTTGCCTCCGAAGAGATTGCGCAGTGTCAGCAACACTGCGCACTGGAGTTTCCAAGGCAACTATCGCTCGACAACACTTTTCGTTGTGAGTGGCGCTCAGTCCTGCTGTACACCTTTCCTCCCATGCCACTCCTGCCCATAGTTGTGAAGAAGATCAGGAGGACTGGACCAAAGTCATACTTGATGCTCTGGACTGGACAAGGAGAGTCTGGTATCCAGCGCTTCTGAAAATTAGCATCGATCCTCTGATCAGGCTGCCACTTTGGGTGGATTTTCTGTTGCAGCAGTAGGGGAGGGTCCTCTACCCGAATCTGTCAACTTTGCACCTCCATGTGTGGAGATTGAGCGGCGGCAGTTGATGGTTTTTGACCTTCCTCCTAAAGTACGTAACGTTATTTTGGCAGCAGGCGGCCCTCCACTAAGACGGTATACGCCTGTCGTTGACAGAAATTTGTATTATACTGTACAGAAACATCTTTTTGCTTCTCTTTCCACTGTTCTTCTATTCATTGGAACTCTTGCCTGTCGGTCTCCGATTGTAAATAGGTTTTTGAAGGAGCAGTCTCACTTGTTTCTGCCCATGCTTTTTGTTAAGCCACTGGCAGACCTTAATTTGGTCCTCATGTTGAAAATGGCAATGTATGTGTACATAAGCGGCGTTCATTTGTGTTCACTGTACCCCTTGTTGTAAGCAGAACAAATAATTACGAAACACTGACTGTGTTATCCCGCCAGCATAAGACCCATGCACACATGTACACGACAGCTATTTTAGGCACCATGGCCTCTCTGACCGTTTGCTAAACACCCGACACCCCTCCCCGCGCGCACTGCTCGTGCATCGACCACAAGACCCTCTCCCTCTGCGTGACCCTGCTCTAAAAGTAGCACTCCTGCTTGACCCACACCCCCCATTTCCTCCCAAGAACACCCTTCCCCCTCAGCTGACAAACCCCCCCGGCTGCACTTGACCTATCGACCCGGTCCCAAGTCCTAAGACCAAGCCTCGTGGATATACATCCCCCTTTTCCCTGCCCAGCATAACAAAACCCGTGATACACCAACCGAAGTGTCCGACCTTACCACCTGACCAACCTTTGACCTGATCATCCCCTCCTGCCCTCGTGTCCTGTAGGAATGTCCAGCTGAGAGATCACAATCTCTTGTTACATTCAGGAGGGGAGGATGACATCTGAGCGACTGGTATGGGAATAGGCCTGAAGCTGGGATTCCAAGCATGCCTTTCCCCTACTTTGAAGCGTCTTATTGTAATAAGGAATGTTTGTGTGCCATAAACATGTGTATAAAAGACGAAGCCTCAGAGAAACTTGTTAGAGCACCTCCTGAAGACACTATGCGAGTGTCCGAAATGACAGGCTCTCCTCATGAGAAATAAAACTCTATTCTTGTATTCCTGCTTCCAGCGCCCGTCTCTTTATTTGGTAATCGTTCAAGATGGGAACTAAGAGGCGTCCTGCGCCAGCAGCCTGGGCATCAGGTGTGTTATGGGCTGACTTTTCCTCAATTGGCGCCCTAACGCGGGATCCATCAGCGACATAAGGTCCGGTAAGAGAGGTCCAGACGATGGGGTGAACATCTAAACGATTGGAGTATACCTGCCTTGAGAGGGCCCTCGTCCGGCTGCCGATTGAATGAACTTCACCGATTCTGAACGGACCTCTCTCAAGTGACCTACTGTCCTGACTGGAATCCCACAGGAATGCTGCGATAAAAACATGGAGAAAAGAGGCGCTGGAGGAAGGAAGGCGAAGAATTGCCCACATGATCCGGTCCGGGTAAGATTAAGTAGGACGTCTTTACGTCTGATTGGCAGGATGGCTTATCCATCTGATTGATTGATTGATTGTTTTGGAATCAGTATTTAAAATACTGGTATTGTTCATTGATTGGTTCATTTAGCCTCGGTTGCTATTTGAAGTATTGGTTCTCTTGGAGACATTCTCTGTTTGCAAACAGCGACGAATAGGAACGTTCCTCTCTCTTTGCAAATAGTGAAGGATAGGTAATGCGGACTTTTGTCCCCCGTTGTAATCCGTCATGCCTATTTTTCTCCCCACTGATTGATTGGTTGCTCTGTTGCTCTTTGAGACATTCGCTGTCTGCAAACGGGGAAGAATAGGAATATTCTGTCTCCCTTTGCAGATAGTGAAGGGTAGGTAATGCAGACTTTTGTCCCCGTTGTAATCTGTCATGCCTATCTTTTCTCCGCATTGATTGTTTGTTATCGATTTTTATCGATTATTGCTCTTTGAGATATTCCCTGTCTACAAACGGGGGAGAATAGGAATATTCTGCCTCCCTTCGCAGATGGTGAAGGATAGGTAATGCAGACTTTTGTCCCCGTTGTAATCCGTCATGCCTGTTTTTCTCCCCACTGATTGATTGATTGTCTGGACATTTATTGTTCAAGGAATAGTTCTTTTGAGGCATTCTCTGTTTGCAAATAACGTGGAATAGAAATGTTCTGTCTAGTCTTTGCAAGTAAGGAAGGGTAGGTAATGCGGACCTTTGTCCCCCGTTGTAATCTGTCATACCTATCTACTCCCCACTGATTGGTAAACCAGTTCCACCCGGACCATTTATTGGAGGTAGGTCATCTGGCTCGACCAGGAGGGTACCCCTAATACAAAAGGACAAATATAACAAGCATTGAAAATGCAATAGGTCTCGCAATAGAAGAGTTTCACATTTTTCGTTTTGCAAATGGATGAGTGGCGTTGCGTGGATGAGTGGCGTTGCGTGGATGAGTGGCGTTGCGTGGGTGAGTGGCGTTGCGTGGGTGAGTGGCGTTGCGTGTGTGGCGTTGCATGTGTGAGTGGCGTTGCATGTGTGTGTGGCGTTGCGTGTGTGTGTGGCGTTGCGTGGGTGAGTGGCGTTGCGTGTGTGGCGTTGCATGTGTGAGTGGCGTTGCATGTGTGAGTGGCGTTGCATGTGTGTGTGGCGTTGCGTGTGTGTGTGGCGTTGCGTGTGTGAGTGGCGTTGCGTGGGTGAGTGGCGTTGCGTGGGTGAGTGGCGTTGCGTGGGTGAGTGGCGTTGCGTGGGTGAGTGGCGTTGCGTGGGTGAGTGGCGTTGCGTGGGTGAGTGGCGTTGCGTGGGTGAGTGGCGTTGCGTGGGTGAGTGGCGTTGCGTGGGTGAGTGGCGTTGCGTGTGTGAGTGGCGTTGCGTGTGTGAGTGGCGTTGCATGTGTGAGTGGCGTTGCATGTGTGAGTGGCGTTGCATGTGTGAGTGGCGTTGCGTGTGTGAGTGGCGTTGCGTGTGTGTGTGGCGTTGCGTGTGTGTGTGGCGTTGCGTGTGTGTGTGGCGTTGCGTGTGTGTGTGGCGTTGCGTGTGTGTGTGGCGTTGCGTGTGTGTGTGGCGTTGCGTGTGTGTGGCGTTGCGTGTGTGAGTGGCGTTGCGTGTGTGAGTGGTGTTGCGTGTGTGAGTGGCGTTGCGTGTGTGAGTGGCGTTGCGTGTGTGAGTGGCGTTGCGTGGCTGAGTGGCGTTGCGTGGCTGAGTGGCGTTGCGTGGCTGAGTGGCGTTGCGTGGCTGAGTGGCGTTGCGTGGCTGAGTGGCGTTGCGTGGGTGAGTGGCGTTGCGTGGGTGAGTGGCGTTGCGTGTGTGAGTGGCGTTGCATGTGTGAGTGGCGTTGCATGTGTGAGTGGCGTTGCATGTGTGAGTGGCGTTGCGTGTGTGAGTGGCGTTGCATGTGTGAGTGGCGTTGCATGTGTGTGTGGCGTTGCGTGTGTGTGGCGTTGCGTGTGTGGCGTTGCGTGTGTGTGTGGCGTTGCGTGTGTGAGTGGCGTTGCGTGTGTGAGTGGCGTTGCGTGTGTGTGTGGCGTTGCGTGTGTGAGTGGCGTTGCGTGTGTGAGTGGCGTTGCGTGTGTGAGTGGCGTTGCGTGGGTGAGTGGCGTTGCGTGGGTGAGTGGCGTTGCGTGGCTGAGTGGCGTTGCGTGGCTGAGTGGCGTTGCGTGGCTGAGTGGCGTTGCGTGGGTGAGTGGCGTTGCGTGGTTGAGTGGCGTTGCGTGTGTGAGTGGCGTTGCGTGGTTGAGTGGCGTTGCATGTGTGAGTGGCGTTGCGTGTGTGAGTGGCGTTGCATGTGTGAGTGGCGTTGCGTGTGTGTGTGGCGTTGCATGTGTGTGTGGCGTTGCGTGTGTGTGTGGCGTTGCGTGTGTGTGTGGCGTTGCGTGTGTGTGTGGCGTTGCGTGTGTGTGTGGCGTTGCGTGTGTGAGTGGCGTTGCGTGTGTGAGTGGCGTTGCGTGTGTGAGTGGCGTTGCGTGTGTGAGTGGCGTTGCGTGTGTGAGTGGCGTTGCGTGTGTGAGTGGCGTTGCGTGGCTGAGTGGCGTTGCGTGGCTGAGTGGCGTTGCGTGGCTGAGTGGCGTTGCGTGGCTGAGTGGCGTTGCGTGGCTGAGTGGCGTTGCGTGGGTGAGTGGCGTTGCGTGGGTGAGTGGCGTTGCGTGGGTGAGTGGCGTTGCGTGGTTGAGTGGCGTTGCGTGTGTGAGTGGCGTTGCATGTGTGAGTGGCGTTGCATGTGTGAGTGGCGTTGCGTGTGTGAGTGGCGTTGCATGTGTGAGTGGCGTTGCATGTGTGTGTGGCGTTGCGTGTGTGTGGCGTTGCGTGTGTGGCGTTGCGTGTGTGTGTGGCGTTGCGTGTGTGGCGTTGCGTGTGTGTGTGGCGTTGCGTGTGTGTGTGGCGTTGCGTGTGTGAGTGGCGTTGCGTGTGTGAGTGGCGTTGCGTGTGTGAGTGGCGTTGCATGTGTGAGTGGCGTTGCGTGTGTGAGTGGCGTTGCGTGGCTGAGTGGCGTTGCGTGGCTGAGTGGCGTTGCGTGGGTGAGTGGCGTTGCGTGGGTGAGTGGCGTTGCATGGTTGAGTGGCGTTGCGTGTGTGAGTGGCGTTGCGTGGTTGAGTGGCGTTGCATGTGTGAGTGGCGTTGCATGTGTGAGTGGCGTTGCATGTGTGTGTGGCGTTGCGTGTGTGTGTGGCGTTGCGTGTGTGTGTGGCGTTGCGTGTGTGTGTGGCGTTGCGTGTGTGTGTGGCGTTGCGTGTGTGAGTGGCGTTGCGTGTGTGAGTGGCGTTGCGTGTGTGAGTGGCGTTGCGTGGGTGAGTGGCGTTGCGTGGGTGAGTGGCGTTGCGTGGGTGAGTGGCGTTGCGTGGGTGAGTGGCGTTGCGTGGGTGAGTGAATGGTTAGCTGTTGCTTATGCGACGTATAGCACTTAATACTAAAGTAGGCAGACCTTCTTAGCCTTTGTGAGAATAATAGCAAAATAAAAATAAAAACCAGATCAAGTCAAGGACGCAAACGGCACCATGCTATTGTTTATTTACTCAGATGATTTGCATAAAAATGTAACTTGTGAGCACGTTTCTCTAACTCTCCAATAATCCCATTACAACACTTTGTACAAATGAGATTGGGACTCATCCTTCCGAAGTCGAGAAAAATGTGCAACGCTGTGTTGTAGTTAATTTTTTTAATTAACAAAATGCAAATAATGTGGAGAGATTTCAAGTGATTCAGGAATGGGCGCCCTTGTAAAGAGAAAGTACGGCCGGCCTGGGCAGTGATAGGGGAGGAGGGAGGAGAAATGCGAGTCACGGCAGCAGCAGCCTTTGATGTGCCTGCCGGCCGGCCGTGAATAATTAGGGGGTGAGAAATGCGCTCGGAGGGCTGCCTTTGATGTGGTAATGCGAGGCAGGCAGGCAGGCGGCTGGTGGCATTGTGCACGCGCTTTTTAGGGCTTGCGCAAGCGCAATGACCTAAAAAGCACATGCACTTGAAGGAATCGCCAGTGGAATCGCCAGTGGTGGATAAACACTGGATAAGCCCCTATAGAGCTTCGCCAGCTATGCGCTGAAGCGCATCAGCAGGCGAGCCCTAAAAATGCGGATTAGCCGCTGTATCGTGCTAGCAAATAAAAGAAAAAAATATATATATAAAAATCGTTAGGGAAAAGAAAAGGAATGGAGTGAAATCAGTAGGCCGCTGATGAGATCTCTTTTCAACCTCGCTGAAATGGAAACATAGGGAACAACCCCTCAGGAAATATGAAACTGGTGAGGAAAGCCGAACTTAACGCTATGACTTCGAGACAGCTTGGCTCCACCACCCACCCCGCCCAATTAACGACAAACCTTAGGCGAATAATAGAAAATATACAACACTATAGCGAAGTAACAGGTGAAAAAGTTTTATTTTTTTTAACAAACAAAGAAAACATTTAAGCAACTATTTACATGACAAACGGCTGCAACGGCAAACGAAACCCACAATGCATTTCGCCATCTGCCTGACGCCGTTCCAGTCCTTCCTTCCCCAAAGTAGCAATGTTGGGCTACTTTGGGCTACTTTCTAGTAGTTTTTGGGCGTTTTAAAGTCAACAAAAACCGTCAGGGGCGGTGGGGTGGAAGGACCACTACGCGAATAGCCCGAAGGCGGCGCCACACGCCAAGGCCTGTCCCACCGGATGAACCAAGGGACCCGTTCCTGGGGCCAGGGCGAAGAAGCGTCCGGCCGCCATCGGCTGAAGGCCCGGCCCGAAACGTGCCAGGCGTCCCCACTTCTTCAATAATGGCTGCGACAACACTGGGGGGGGATGTCTTGCTCGTGCCACCGACCCCCCCCTCGCATCTGCTGGTCCAGCCACGGCTTGATAGAAGCTCCCCGGTCGGCCCTGGAGCGACGCCTTGCAGGCCACCGGGGGGGGGGGGGGATGTCTTGCACATGCCTCCGACCCCCCCCCTCGTCCTCATCGCCTGGTCCGGCCATAACAAATGTCAAGCAAGACGCCGTGGGGTGCACCGGGAGGGAGAGGCGGCGCGAACGAGCCTCTCCCACCTCCCCAGGTGAAGGCTCCCCAGCTGCACCCCCAACGCTCCTCGCACCCGGCAAAGGGTTCGTCCACTCTTACGGTGCAGCGACGCTCCACGCACCCGGCAAATGGTTCGTCCACTGTGGCGATGCTGCGACGCCTCGCCCGGCAGGTTGGAGCCCGTCTGCTCATTTGACCCCGCGATTGCCGGTAGCTGCCGAACTCTCAAAATGGCGGTCGACCTTGCAAAAAGCGGCCCAGCATAAAGGAATGGCCCGGTTGCTTGTTGATTCCACCATCATAAAAGTTCTCCTCGACCTTGAAGATTCTATAGGAGCCGCGGGAGTCCCCGACCCCCGCAGATACCCCCGATGGGGAATGACTGCCATAACTGCCCGCGGAACGATGAAAATGTAGCCGCGGGACGTCGGCGCTCCCATGCTGACGCCAGCCTCAATTTGATTGACTAAAATGCTGCAGACTACAGTTCGGATCAGTTCCGGTGAAAAACCCAGTATGACCCGGTAGAAAAAATGTTGCTTCCCTCCCCCCTTTGACTGATGGTTCATACTGCCGATCCCTTTCTGTTGCCCTTTAACGGAACTTTTTGGACTGCCAAAAGAGGTTCTGGGCCAACCACGAGTTGGTGGAGGTTTTGACTATGCTGGATCTGCCTGGCTGCACCCAAAATGGCGCTGGTACAAATGAAACTTTCAACTCCTTGTTGTACCCCGATTGCTCAACCTTGGTGTCATGAAATATGTATACAGTTTTTAAAACAATGAATTGATATGGGATGGGTACTGATTATGTGTTCGGACAGTGAATTGAAGTGAGATGGGTGCTGATTGAACATTCGGACAATGAATTGTTGATAAGTTTGGCGCATCATGATTATTGAAAGTTCGAATTTCAACACTTATGATACTTGCTCACACTGAGGTTTCGATATGATTTTATTGCACTTCTCGCACTTTTAGTATGAAATCAACGACCACCGACTCCATTAGGTTTTCCACTAATAAGTATTCCCACATGTACAGTTCTGGCCGGCCCACAGGGTTGTAGGCCCATATTTATGCACCGACATTTTTTTATTAAAGATTTTTGGAAAAAAAACGTACGTAGTTGTCACATGTAAATTGGTACGTTTCGAATAAATGACCACTGTTTCCGATATAACTGAATTACAGGTGAAATGGCTCAGCTCGATTAGTTAAGGGTTAAAAAGTATAGTACGCAGAAATATTGCGAATATGAATGGTCCAGGTTTTTGTTGTATGGTCTCGGAGATCATCAGGGAGACTTTGGATGTTGGTGGCAAGGCCATGCTAGTCATGTTGGATCTGTCGGCGGCCTTCGACACCGTCCCTCATGCGGCGCTCCTCGCCAGGCTTCATGACATCGGCATTAGGGGGACGGTGTTCAAATGGTTTACATCTTTTTTGGAAGGCCGCCGCCAGACGATCTGGGTCTCACAGCGCTCCGCCGAGATGCCGCCTCTGGGGGTCGGGGTTCCACAGGGCTCTGTGTTGAGCCCATCATTGTTTAACATCTTTATGTCCCCTTTGGCGGCGGCGGTGGAGGCGTACGGGGCCCAGATCGTGTCCTACGCCGATGATACGCAACTCCTCTTCACATGTGGCAATGATCAGCCATTTGATGGAGAGGGTATTCGGGCCTGTTTGGCCATGGTATTCGATTGGTTCCAGCACAACCACTTGAAGGCCAATTCCAGCAAATCGGAGGTTCTTTTTTTTGGATGTGCCACTGACCCTGAGTGGCGGCAATGGTGGCCGGCTGAAATGAGCCCTCCGGCACAGTCATCTCTGGTTGCCAAAAATCTCGGGGTTAAACTTGACAATAAGTTGTCATTGAGAGCCCACGTACTTGGTCTGGTGGGCACCTGCTTCGGTGTTCTGAAGATGCTCCGCAAGTTTCTTCCATTGCTTTCTGCGGAGCATAGGCGGTTTACCGTGCAGGCGCTCATTGGGTCCAGGCTGGATTATGCCAATGCCCTCTTCCTTGGCCTTCCAGACTACCTGGTCCAGCGTTTACAGGTGGCGCAAAATTCTGCTGCCCGTGCGATTTTTGGCCTGCATAGGCGATCGCGAGCTTCGGGGCTGCTACAGAAGCTCCATTGGCTGCCTATCCGTAAGCGGATTATGTTCAAATCCCTTACGTTGATGCATAAGGCACTGTTTGGCTCCGGGGCCGGGTATTTACGGCGCAGGCTGATCTTTTACCGCCCTGCTCGCCTACTGCGTTCTGCGGCTCTCTTTACTGCCGTGGTTCCTCGCGTGCGGAAGGCCCGCACTGGGGGCCGCTCCTTTGGCTTTAAGGCACCTCAGTTGTGGAACTCCCTACCACTGGCGCTACGCAGTACTCCTAATCTGCTTCAATTTAGGAAGAGCTTGAAGACATGGCTTTTTAATGTTTAGTTGCTCTTTGGGTGGGTCTTTCTTTTCTGTATTGTTTCGTGTTATGTTATTACACACTGAGTTGTTTGTGGAAAGCGCCGGGACACTCTGTCGGAGTAGCCGTGCGGCTATATAAATACATTTTAACATAACATAACATAACATGTACTTTGCACATTTTTGTACAGCCTAAAGCAACCGCTAAAAGACCCTGGAATTCAGTCTATACTACCTGTATCAGGAAAATTGTGCTAAAATGCCCCTAAGTCGCCCCGAAGGAGTGCCACCTGGCCTCCCTACATACGGTCCATAATACCACACTTGGGTGACCTATGCTATCCACCGGCTTCCGATAATCATCTCTCCCACACTAAAAGGTTCATCTGGGCTTAAATGCCGAGTTGGCAAGAACTGCGTTCCGTGGAGATAGACCGAGTATGTAGTAAGTAAAAGCCTTTTCGGGTTTATGCGCGCTGATGTGTTTTTAAATGCTGCCCCCGCCCCCCCTTCTTTTTCCCTCTTTCTGCAGGTCACTTTGGAACATCGATTAAAAATACGAAAAAGAAAATGGTGATCTAACGGACGAAGAGACGGGAAAAAGGCGTTCGATTATGGTACCTACACACGATGAGCGAACAATACCCTGAACTTAGCGCTTGAGAGGACAGCCTGAAGCGAAAAAATACAAAATGTGACTTCGCTTGGCACCCCGAATAATACAACCAAAAATGACGTGCACTTATGATTAAGCATTCTACACTTAACTAAATAGGGAAGGTTTAAAAGAATATTCTGAGGTGAGGTTTACTCTAGTACCCTCCGTTCGAAGGACTAGGAATGTTGTCAGTGTATAGAAATTACTACATCCTTTCCACACCCTCATGGACCGGAAACTCAGAGCTGCCCTATTGTTCTCCCAACTGACACCCACTGTTGCCTCCGCCTGGAAACGCATTTAGCCCGACCAGGTTAGTTCTTGACCGGTTAGCAAAGGCGTAAGTGTGTAAAACAACAAAGACCAGTAAAGGCAGCCGACAATAAAAGGAAAGAAAAGGGTAAAAAGAGCTTAGGATGCTAAGGATACGCAGCATACAGGAAGAGATCATTATGGCCAATAACGGTTATATGTCTTGTCTTGGATTTTTGTATATAATACCTGTACTGTCTCCCTCACCTGAGTATGTATGTACGTAATGTGTGGATCTACGTCATCCCTCTGCCTGTGTCTCCGTATTGCTTAACCCCTGTTGTTCTGTGTTGTGCGCGCACTGAATGACCCATTATTGTACACGTCTCTCTCTCTCTCCCTCCCTCTCTCTCTCTTTCTCTCTCCATGTCATACATGTACCGAATGGACCATTTAGAGTGCGGTCTCTCTCTCTCCTCTCTCTCTCTCTCTCTCTCTCTCTCTCTCTCTCTCTCTCTCTCTCTCTCTCTCTCTCTCTCTCTCTCTCTCTCACTCTCTAAAGTCCCCCCTGTCCCCTCTTTCCTTGTATGGTAACGTTGTGCCCCCCCCGGCACAACACCTAATTGGGTCTCCTCGAACACAAAGGTGTTTGGAAAAATTGACAGGAACTAAAACGATTATGACTCGCCATATTACTACCTCTCCTTTTCTGCAAAACGATAGAACCCGAGTTGGTAATAAAGAAAAGGACAGGTAAAACGACGGATGTCCCCTAATCTGGCCTTTTATGGGGGGACTATAACGTCAATGGCCTTCTGTTTTTCGGTTCGCTAAAAATGCAATTCCCAATGCACAGATTACTTCGCTCCTCTGCACTTAAGTGCGGATGTCCAGAGTACCCCACTTCTCCCGATCGACCCCAGCTCCCTGTCCAAAGCGTCCCCGTTTCCCCCGATTAACCCCAGCTTCATGTCATCTACCCTCGAAAGCGAAATTGATGACCTTGATTAACGTTCGCTCCCCAAGAAAAGCATGTTTAACATCTGCCCCCTCCCCCTTCTTCATGACGATAACGCCCCTGCTTGCAAAAGTTAGCCGACCCCAAAGGGAAATGTAAGATTGTCGGTACTTGGGTTAAAAAAGAAAAAGGGCGAGTCTCTACATAAGGACTCGATTTTGAGTTTGATATAATACACTGTGTATAAAGGTCCAATTTCTCTCCACATACATCACGAATGAACGCCAAACAGGTTTATGAATTCAATGGTAATGCCCTCCTACATACTCCATAAGTGATGACTTCTGACTGTGACCGATGAACTTACCCCCACCTACATAGGATTGGGGACGGAATTGAGATGTATAAATGTCTTCTCCTGCCAGTTTTTCTAAAACTTATTTTTTACCCATTCAAAGATACAATCACCGGAGGAGAGGAGCTGGACGTGACGCACAGCCTGGCCACAGATCATGAAGCACGTGTGACCGCGACCAAAGGTGGAGCCACCGAGCAACGAGACGCGGGACGAGGCACCACTCTCAAACTCGGCAGATTAAGGAATAAAGGGCTGCCTTGAAGCCCTCGATTTGCTGCCCCACTCGTGCCTAAAGTCCCCGTCCTTTTTGAGCCCGACCGATGGGCCTGCCTGCTCGTTATCCTTTGCTCCTTTTGGTCCCTTGATGTGCTCAAAGATCTGATCCCACTCCGCCCTCTCTTCCCTTGATTATTCAACAACATCACCCTTTTCGCATAAACTTTTGACTATGGAATGAGGTTTTGCCACGGAAAAAGAAAGACACGCAGGTGCCCAGCATGAGGCACCCCTAAGAAAATGAGTTAAGAAACAGGACTGTGATCTAACAGCAGAGGACTGATCGCACCCTGCAACGTGTAAGGATGAATCCGAGCTGGACCTATAGCTCCACCGCCGGTGCTCAACAGCGCCAACAAAAGAAGACGGACTCCGTTAAAAAGACATTGTGACGAAAACCCCCTTCCTGAACTTTCTACTCACCCCCTTGACCAAATTGCTTGTATCAACTTGAACTCCTCCCTCAGCCATTTTTTATTGCTTTCTCAAATGTTTCATCGGTCACCCATGTATCTAGTTTTCCAAAAGTTTCTTATAGCACTGATAAGACCCGAAGGTATCAGAGTACTCTTACTGTATGTTGACGTCACCGGAGAGAAAGTCTGAACTTGATTCTATAATGTTTCGGAACCTCTTTTCTTGATTGACTCCGACTAAGTATTATGCCGATCTCTAGACTTGTATGAAGAACCCAACAAATGTAAATTAACATGTATTGCATTCTGCCTATCGCATCGACTATATAGAAATTGAACTTGCTTATGTAAAAAAGCGGCGACTGTTGAAAATGGCAATGTATGTGTACATAAGCGGCGTTCATTTGTGTTCACTGTACCCCTTGTTGTAAGCAGAACAAATATTACGAAACACTGACTGTGTTATCCCGCCAGCATAAGACCCATGCACACATGTACACGACCGCTATTTTAGGCACCATGGCCTCTCTGACCGTTTGCTAAACCCCCGACACCCCTCCCCGCGCGCACTGCTCGTGCATCGACCACAAGACCCTCTCCCTCTGCGTGACCCTGCTCTAAAAGTAGCACTCCTGCTTGACCCACACCCCCCATTTCCTCCCAAGAACACCCTTCCCCCTCAGCTGACAAACCCCCCCGGCTGCACTTGACCTATCGACCCGGTCCCAAGTCCTAAGACCAAGCCTCGTGGATATACATCCCCCTTTTCCCTGCCCAGTATAACAAAACCCGTGATACACCAACCGAAGTGTCCGACCTTACCACCTGACCAACCTTTGACCTGATCATCCCCTCCTGCCCTCGTGTCCTGTAGGAATGTCCAGCTGAGAGATCACAATCTCTTGTTACATTCAGGAGGGGAGGATGACATCTGAGCGACTGGTATGGGAATAGGCCTGAAGCTGGGATTCCAAGCATGCCTTTCCCCTACTTTGAAGCGTCTTATTGTAATAAGGAATGTTTGTGTGCCATAAACATGTGTATAAAAGACGAAGCCTCAGAGAAACTTGTTAGAGCACCTCCTGAAGACACTATGCGAGTGTCCGAAATGACAGGCTCTCCTCATGAGAAATAAAACTCTATTCTTGTATTCCTGCTTCCAGCGCCCGTCTCTTTATTTGGTAATCGTTCAAGATGGGAACTAAGAGGCGTCCTGCGCCAGCAGCCTGGGCATCAGGTGTGTTATGGGCTGACTTTTCCTCACTCACTTATCTTATGTGTGCTCCCTTCAAGTCTTTAAACAACTGTCCCCTCCAGCTGCTTACCATCAAGACAGCCTTTCTAGTGTCGATTACATCTGCCTGGTGGGTGATTGAGTGGCAGGCGCTGTCTTGTACGCCTCCCTACATTATGTCTTTTCCAAACAAAGTGGTGCATCGCATCCGTGCTTCATTCTTGCCGAAGGTGGTGGCCCCATTCCATCTGGGACAGTCTGTCACGCTGCCCACCTTCTTTGCTCCCCTGCATCCCTCTAAGGAAGAGGAGCGTCTCCACCGCCTGGACCCAAAAAGTGCGTTGTTGTTCTACTTTGACCGCACTAAAGATTTCCAGGTGGATGACTAACTCTTTGTAGGGTACTTGGGGGCTAAGAAAGAGTGGGCAGTGGAGAAAAGGACGATCTCTCTCTGGGTCGTTCTTTGCACTAAAGTCTGCTATTCCCTGGCAAAGCAGCAGCCCCCTGAGGGATTAAGGTCCCATTCCACCAGGGCAAAGGCTGCGACTACGGCCTAGGCTTGGGGTGTCCCTGTCCTGGACAACTGTCAGGCAGCAATGTGGGCATCTCTGCACATGTTTGCCAAGAACTACTGCCTGGACAGTCAGGGCCGCAGGGAAGGACATTTTGCTTGTTCGGTCCTGCAGGACTTTCTAGTGAAAGGTATACGTCTGCTAGGATGGTATAGCTTGGGTATCTAATTCAAAGTAAGGAATCTTCGGCTACAAATCTCTATCACATGGACAAGTTACTTATCATCAAAAACGCATTATGTGGTAGAGACTCTATCTAGCTGTAGATTCCTTTACAAGCCCACCCGTGCGTCCCCGCTTTGTGGACTGATTTTGTTAGGACTAGCGTTACTCACCCTTTCAGGGCCCTAGTGTTGCACTTGTTTTCGTCAGTTACTTCATGGCTCTGAGCTTCTGGCGTGGAAAAAACAAAAAGTACTGACATCTCCACACCTGGGTACCGCCTATATAGGTGACCGTGGCATCATAACCGATGCTACCAACATCGCCGACATCACATGAAGCCACATAACGGCGTGCGCATGTGGTATTGCTCAAGCAAAAGTTTCTGGCGCTAGGCTGATGCCTGGGAAATTCAAAGGTAAAGAATCTACAGCTAGATAGAGTCTCTACCAGATAATGCTTTACCGAAGGTAAGTTACACCTGTCCTACAGGGGAACTGGGAAGAACGACACCTGGGGACCTGCCGAACTTCGTCCCACTCCCACACCCTAAAGACCACGTCCGCAACCTCAGCTTCATCTGGCTTTTCCTGGAGGACGCAATAAAACACCTGGGGGTGCGTCAACTATGGGATCTGCAAGGGCCCTTGGTGGGCTTCAAAAAAGCTGTAAATAATATCAACAAAAAAGAATCTCTCCTGTAGGACAAAGCCTCATTGGCTGAGCGAGCACATGGCTGGCTAACCATACAATCTTATACCAAACTTAGACCACATACATATCTTCAGACCAGCTTCACCAAAAATACAAAAGAGAAGTTTCTGAAATTTCGTCTAGGACTATTGCCTTCTGTAGACCACATGGCCCCTTGGCTGTGTCCCTCAATGCCAGCAAAGTGCCGCCTTTGTGGCAACGGAGAAGAAAACATCTTACACCTTATTACCATCTGCAAGGATCTGCTACAAGATCGCCGGAACCTTCTGAGACCATTATTCAATAAAAAACTAATAAGGTCATGCAGGCAAGCGGTCCTGGCATGCTTCTCAGGTGACGAAGTCCAATTGAGCTGCCGACTAGTAAAATACCTTGAAGTCGCAGACGCCCGTCTTAACAAAAAGAAAGAATAAACAGAAAACGCCAAACTGGTCTGGCTGTAGAGCAGAAGCTAGCACCACAACTTGCATGATGAAGGGACGGCACTCATGTTTGCAAAAAATCAGTACAGTGATGGAACCCAGAGCAATACTCGCCTCCTCAGAGCTAAATCGATTGGATAATAACGAGTGCCCAGCTGGCATTCAGAAGCACATTGGGCTTAATCGCTAAAAAAGAATAAGCTTACGGGGAGGACAACTTCTCGTTACCCAGGCAGATTATGGACTGCAATAATTAAATGTATTGTGGAGGGGAAAGTAGGTCAGCCCAACTTTGCAAAGCTCTTCAATAGTATGATAGAAGTGACTCAGCTTTGGGCCAACTATACATCCTACCTGTTTTTTAATAGTTTTAGCTTCGGCACTTTTTATCATAGTTTTTGTAACATTTTATCACAGTATTAACACAATTTTTCTATGTGGTTTGTAATGGTTTTAATTAACTGTACAATAAAGTATTACCTTACCGTACCGCATCCTGGAGAGCAAACTCACCATGAAACGGCAGATCATCGCAGTCTCCTCCGCCTGCTTCCACATTCTGCATGCTCCGAAGAATCTTCAAATGGCTTCCCATCAGCTGGAGAAAAATAGCCTCAAAAGCCCTAATCAACATACAACTGGACTAAGGCAAGGCACTGTACACAGGAACCACCACCGAACTCATGAGAAGGCTCTAGACGATACAGAATTCAGTGACCAGACTAATCCTCAACCTGCCTAAACACACTCACATCACCCAACACCTGAGGAACCTCTACTGGCTCCCCATCCAGAAAAGATGCACACGCTTGTAAAGTCATCCATGACCTAGGGCCAGCGTAGCTGAACCACCCCTTAAGCTTCCACCAACCATTTAGAAACCTTTGCTCCTCCTCCTTCGCCCTTGCACAGACTCTGTGCATCTACCATTGCCACAGAAAAGGTCACTCGTCCTTCCTTGCCGCCAAGTCCTAATTTCCTCCCCTCCTCCTCAGAACATCACCTTCTTTGACGGACTTCAGGAAGAGACTCTAGACCTGGCTTTTTGACTAAGCCCAGCAACCCAGCGTCTGGATACCTTCACAAGTGATAAGTTGTGCATTACAAATACTGATTGGTTGAAGAAACAGTGCATGTATTCCTATGGAGTGCTAAATATTTCTGTGAGGTCTGCACTGTAAGGCTACAGCATTGGCAAAGGTAAAAAAGCTATGCTCCAAGAGTCGTTGCAAACAAAGAAATGGGAGGAAAGCCACCAATAAAATGGAGGGGTCTGAGATTGACAGGAAAGCAATCTAATCATGAGATAGAATTGATTTGGTTGGGTATTACATCCAGTGCTGTGTGAGACAGACAGCTGGAGCTTTCTTTAGCAATACTGCAAAAAGATGAGTGGCTGTGCTCAGGATACCACAATACCTAGAACTAGTTGTTCAGTCAAAAACAAGATAACATTGATTCTAAGCTAAATTATTATCACGTGAGAAGAGATGAGAAATGGATGGAATGAGCACAAAGTAAGACTACTTCCAGATACACATATTGAAAACAAACCACAGTGAATTAAAATGGTTTGCCAAGGATTGCATATTAATTATTTATTTTTGCTATTTTATTTATAGGTACTTCATTGCAGAAAACAGACTAGGGCGTGGTGTCAGATTGAAAGAGGAGTTAGTAACCTCTGTTATTCATATATATTGTTTTCAAGCTATGTCAATCCAAAACAATGTGTGTAGGCCTTGCCCTCGGGGTAGTAGAGGGCACAATCAAGTCGGGAAATGCTTGCCTTATCATTGAATGTTCTATCTAGTAAGGACTCTCACCCCTTTCCTAAAGGCACTTCAAGTAGCTGTTATTCTGATCACTCGTGGGATATTATTCCGGGTTCCTGGTGCAGCCCCTGAAAAGCATTGGTTAAGAATTTCTTGTTTCTCAAATTTTGGAGTCTATAGCACTATCTTTGTTCCTAGAGTTTACATGTTCTCTTAAAATTCATATTTTCAGTGCTTGATAAGGCAAAGAGTTAAAATGGTAGGCCTTTAATATCATATGTTGAGTTTTACGAATTGCCCATTTGAAGCCATTTCAGAGATCTCACAGTAGGTTTGATTGCAACGTTTACAACAGCCTTAAGGAATGCAATTTTTGATTTGAGAATGCGTGTGGGCAGAGCAATTTTGTAGGACAGAACTAAAGATTGTACTAGGGTCTTAAGATCTTGCTGCGGGGCCAAGTACTTTAAGTTAAGTGTGCAGTTGCCATTGAGCCTTCTTGGCTATGTGCCTTACGTGATTCTGCAGAGGGAGTTTGCTATCCAGAAAAATCCAAGCAATTTTGATTGGTGTACACTAACTGGTCCAGCTCCTAGAGAGTTGAAGGCCAGAGCAGATTATTTGTAAGGGTGGATTTCTTGTTATGAACGAATAGTACAAATTTGCTTTTGTCAGGGTTGAATTCTAAGAAGTGGCTTGAGGGCCATGCTGACTTTTCACTAGACAAGTTTTTAGTAAATCTGAATCGTGTTTTAACCTTACTCTTAAATATAGCTGTATGTCTTCAACATACTAGTGATCAAAACCCATTAGTGGGGAACGCAGCTTTCACATTCCACACCCTGGTGCGGAATGAAGGCTTGGATGGGCACCTGTGAATACTTAAAGTTTCAAAATAACACGCAATATCATGGATATGTGAAACGGATGGAAATATTAAAAAGAATATGTTAAGGTTGAAATATGGCGGAATCTGTATCAAAATAAATGGACGAGTTTAAGGGGGATCTAGTATCCCTTAAATAAAATGCTGTGCACCAGGGTGTGGAATGTAAAAGCTGCGTTCCCCACTAATGGATTTTGATTGCACGATGGCAAGGCGGAACCCAGGTTGCACGCAAAAGGTCAAGGATGTTCGCATATATGGATTATGGATTATCTTGAAAAGTCAGGTGTGCACACCACCACATTCATTTTCAACATACTAGTGAACATTCAGGCTAGTCTCGTAATTCACCCTTCAAAGGTTCCACATAAAGGGTGAAATATATGGGCACCCGATAGAACTTTGTGGAACTCTGTAAGGAAGGGAGATGTAAATGTAAATGTGTAGTACTTGTATAGCGCACAAATCACCCATGAGGTATCTCGGCGCTTGTACGCATACCGCTGTGGAACCCTTCCTGGCTTTTCCCTGTGAAGTGCCCACTCCTGAGCACCCCCAAGGTGAAGCCAGGCATCCTAGCGTTGTTGGGGCCGTTGTGGAGATTAAGCAAGCTATTGCCCAGAGTTACAGAGTGGGACCCATGATTAGAATAGGCACGAGGCGAGAATTATCAGGTCCAAGGAAATTGAGCCCGAGACCCGCCGAGGCGGGAATTGAACCCTGGTCCTGGGCTAGACCTCTGCATCAGGGTCTGCCATTCTAACCATTGAGCCACACTTCTCCACTTAATGAATTAGTCTTAATCTTAACAGTATTAAGATCAGTACCAGTTCTGTAAGATAATTGGAAGGATACAGTGGTCCTCCATATCAAAAGATGCTGTAATGTCCAAAATGACTAGGACTGATGCATCTCTTTGCCCATTATTTTCAAGGCATCATCATGCACCATTAGTGCAGCTGTTCCAGTGCAGCAATGGAACAGCTACACTAATGGTGCATGATGATGATCTGAAAATAATGGACAAAGAGATGCATCATTCCAAGTCACTTTGGAATTTATTGCACCATTTGATATGGAGGATTACTGTATACTCCTGAATCGCCTATAAATCTGGTCCTGATCTTATTACTGTTAAGACTGAGAATATTCACCATATCCCTTTCTCTACAGATTTCGGCATGGTTCCATACCGGCGCCCATACTTTTCACTCTTTTTGTACAACCTTTGACGGGTGAATGAAGAGACTAGCCTGAATGTTCACTAGTTTGTGGAAGACACACAGCTATATCTAAAATAAGCTTGACACACAGTTTAAATTTTCCAAAAACTGGTCTTGTGAAAACTCCAACATGGCTCTCAAACCACTAATTAAAATCTGATCTTCTGCAGATCCAGAAAGTGTTCTGAAGAGGATCCCTGGAGGTGCCACATTCATGCTTGGAACCAGATAAGGGGGTGGGGGGGGGGGGGGGGGAAAGACTAACCAATGGGGTAAAATGTCCCGGGGCGGCTACCCACTTTGTCAGTAGTTCCTGTTTGCCTTACTGCAACAGGCCTCAAGTGTCAAGGCATTTTCAAGGTGGTGAAAGTCTTTGGCCACACTAAACTTGGACTCTGAGGTCAGGGGTGTATGGGGGAGTGTAGGAGGCTGGCTTAGTATAGGGTCCACACTTATTTAAGTGAAGTACCCTGTACTAATCCTGACAACCCTTATGGGGATTTTAGTGGTCTTAGACAACCATAGAAAGCTCTCTTAAGTGGTTGCTGTGGAGAGAAGCCTTCGTGCTTGGTCCAGAAGGAGTGTTAAGCAGCTTGTTTTGCCAGTACTAGTCATATAGTGTAAGTGTCATCAACACCTCCTTCGAGAAATCAACCTTCCCGGAGAGCTGGAAGCACGCCGAGATCAACGCCTTACTCAAGAAACCCAAGGCGGACCCCAAGGACCTCAAGAACTTCTGGCCCATCTCCCTGCTCCCGTTCCTGGCAAAGGTCATCGAGAACACCGTCAATGAACAACTGACCCGCTACCTCGGGGAGAACAACATCCTGAACCCTTCCTACAGCACCGAGACTGCCCTCATCGCCGCCACCAATGAAATCAAGTCCATGCTGGACAACGGAGAAACGGCGGCCCTCATCCTCCTGGATCTGTCAGCTGCCTTCAACATGGTAGGCCACCACACACTGCGAACACGCCTCCAGAACGCTGGGATCCAAGACAAGGCCCTGGACTGGACCACCTCCTTCCTCTCCGGCAGAACACAGAGCGTACGCCTTCCCCCCTTCCACTCCAAAGCCACCGAGATCATCTGCGGCATACCCCAGGTCTCATCCCTCAGCCCAACTCTGTTTAACATCTACATGGCACCGCTCGCCCACGTCGCCACAACATCAACATTATCTCCTACACCGATGACACCCAGCTGATCCTCTCCCTCACCAAGGACCCTCACACCGCCAAAACCAACCTTCACAAAGGAATGAAGGCCGTCACTGAATGGATGAGGAACAGCCGACTGAAGCTGAATTCGGACAAGACAGAGTTCCTCATCCTCGGATCCACCCCTTTGGCCTGGGACGACTCCTGGTGGCCGACTGCACTGGGAACCGCCCCAACACCCACCGACCACGCACGCAGCCTAGGGGTCATCCTCGACTCCACCCTCTCCATGACTAAACAGGTCAACGCCGTCTCCTCCTCCTGCTTCAACACCCTCCGCAATCTCCGCAGGATCTACAAGTGGATCCCCACTGAAACAAGAAGAATGGTCACCCAGGCCCTCGTCAGCAGCAGGTTGAACTACGGAAACGCCCTCTACGCAGGAGCCTCGGCCAAACTCCGGAGACGGCTCCAACGCATCCAGAACGCCTCTGCACGCCTGATCCTCGACATCCCTCGCCGTAGCCACATCACACCCCACCTGAGAGACCTGCACTGGCTCCGGGTCAACAAGAGGATATCCTTCAAGCTCCTCACCCACGCACACAAGGCACTCCACAACACCAGACCAAATGTACCTCAACAGACAACTCAGCTTCTACACCCCCACCCGCCAGCTCCGCTCCGCCGACCTCGCCCTCACCACAGTCCCCCGCTTCCGAAGAGCAACCTCCGGCAGCAGATTGTTCTCCCACCTCGCCGCCAAGACCTGGAAACCCCTCCCCATCCACCTACGGCAGACCCAAGACCTGCTGACCTTTAGAAAACTCCTCAAGACCTGGCTTTTTGAGCAGGAGCAGCATTCCCCACCCCAGCGCCTTGAGACCCTCAGGGGTGAGTAGTGCGCTTTACAAATGATATGATTGATTGATTGATTGTTCTGTGTTGGAGTGGGGGTGGCTCGTGTTGGAGATGGAGAGTCGAAGGGAGGTCTTGTGTGCGATGGTGAGTCCTCCTCCTGGGCAGTGGAGGTGGTCCCTTCTCTGGAACTTGTATCCGTCGTGAATGGCGGTGGCGATGTCGGGGCCGAAGGTGGCGTTCGTCCAGGTTTCGGTGAGGATGGCGACGTCGGGGGAGAAGGTGTCGAGCAGGTTCCAGATCTCTATGGCGTGTCTGTGTAGGAAGCGTACGTTGAGGAGGATGCATGTCAGGGCTCTGGTGGTACGGGCGTCTGGCGAGGTCTTGGCGGTCTTGGGGGCACAGTCGATGCTAAAGGATCGTCAGCAGTGTCAAACAATAGAACAGGAGTAGTAGGCATAAAATACAGTGAATGTAGGCGAACTGTCCTTGGGTGTTGTTTGGTGTGGCTCTTTGGCAGCCGTTGATTCTTCCGGGGTTGAGTGCGTGGAGTGCGGCAGAGATGTATCGGCGGGGTTCTGGAAATCCAGGGTTCCTGGCACTGGCCGCTGACGGGCACAGATGGGCTTGCCAGGTGGGAGAGAGGTGCAGCTGGGAGGCGGGATTGGCAAGTGCGAGGGGCAGCGGGGGCAGCAGCGGCGGGTGGGGGAGCAGTGAAAAATTGGGCGGGAACAGAAAACGAAGGGACTAGGGCACAACAGCAGAAAAACAAGCACGAGGCACAACACTTAAGCGCACACGTAAGGCAAAGGCAAACAAAAGAAGGAGCGAGCAATGGGAGGCAAACCTAGGCTTAAACCCTACCAGCCTGGGCAGAGGCATAGCACAGCAGACCGGAGCTACGTCGGGGAGAGCGTGGGTCCCAGGCCGAGGTCAAAGGTCCAGCTTACTTTAGGACTGCATATTATGACACACTTTTTCTTGTTTTCTGGACGTCACTTTAACGTTATTTGGCATAAATAATCCCAGGGTTTTATAGATTGTTCTTGTGACAGTTAGGCTGTTCCATTCTTGGTTATTTTGACAATAAGATTTTGATTAAATTATAGGATATATTCCCCTGATGAAGTGTCAGTCCCGAAATACATTTGGATTCTTAAGAATTGCTTAAAGATGAACAATTATAGTGTGATGCATCAACACTATTAATTTGATGAATCAATCATAATAAATGATGGTTATAACTGATACAGCAAACTATGTTGTGATTACTAATACACAGGAAAATTAAGAGAATACATACAAGATTTAATTTTTTTATTGGAATAAAAGTGTGAACATTATTCGCCTTCAGAAAAACGCAACAGCGCCAGATTATTATAGACCAGCATTATATTCGTTTAAATCGAGCACAAAAAGTTTCTGTACTACTGATATTCTGAACTCACACATTTGGAAGAGCTTTCATAAACGATAATGAAGAAAAAAGAGTTTTGTCAAAATAAAATACACACAATTAAAGCGGTGAAGCCGCAATTTATTACGTTTTTCTAATTCCACTTTGTACAAATCAACCAGGAAATGGGTATCTTTTGGCTTTGTTTTTACCACTTTGTACAGTTTTTGTACTATGTGAGCTCGAACCAAATGCCAAATTGACGCCTTTATATGAGAATATATATTCAACACCGTCTCACACCCCCTTCTGCTCTCTCGCCTCAGGGAAGCAGGGATTGGAGGATCGGCACATGAGTGGCTATGCTCGTTTCGCGCAGACAGGCGATTTAAAGTCCACTGTACCCCCTTTAAATCAGAAGTAGGTTCTTTAAGGCAAGGGGTCCCGCAGGGCTCTATATTGAGCCCCACACTATTCAATCTGTATATGGAACCCCTTGCTAAAATAGTGGAAGCCTATGGGGTGGAGATAATGTCCTATGCGGATGATACGCAATTGGTGGTGACACTATCCCAGCCCCCAGAAGGGGCTGCAGCAAATTTCTCGGCCTTTCTAGGAGAACTGGCAGGCTGGATGAAAAATAACTGTCTGCGCCTCAATGCGAGTAAAACGGAGCTCCTAGTGATGGGGAAAGCACCCTCCATCTGGTCCTCTGCATGGTGGCCACTTGAACTTGGGCCCACCCCTAACCCCTCGGAGCAGGTGAAAAACCTGGGGGTTACATTGGATGTCAACTTGTCCTTCGAACACCACACTAGAGTGGTGGCCGGCAAATGCTATGGCATCTTAAAAAGCCTGCGCAAAACCCTGGATGGGTAGATGGAAGGAGGGAGAGAAGCAAGCAGAAGTCACATAAAGCTTGGCGCGTTATGGGCTCGAGGTTTCAACAGGACCTTGAGCTGAACCAGAGCCAGGCTTCAGGTTCGAGTCTGGCTCGAGTTTTCAGTGACTCTCCCATCTCTAGCCCAAGCCGGTCTACATCTGCCACAGTGTACTTCTGTGAGTATTGATTTACACTTGAAGGCAACGCCCCACAGGGTTAAAGAAAGGATGAGTAAGTAGCTTTCCATGATGGGAATTGGACTCCCCCCATATTTATTAGGGGTACGGGCAAAGGGGTTTCTCCGGAAATACACTTAAAACCATTCAGGGGAAAAACTGCTAGTACACATTTGGTTTTCATTTGATAATACCCATTTGATTTACATTTATTAATACACATTTCATTTTCATTTGTCTGTGCAGATTTCCCCACCTAGTGGAAATTGCAAAACCGTACACTTTATGCATTTGAATTTTCTAGGAAGTCTGGGTTGGTCCCAGAAAGCTTTAAATGATCATGAAATCGTTTATAAATCACCAAACAGTTGAAAGTCTACCACCAAACAGAGAGTTAGTCGTACATGAATACCTTTACTGCCTTTTATCTTGGGCATTGGGACCCAGGCCCAAAGTGTGGAAACCATTGATCATGTGACGTATGTACTGTATTTTATGTCATTTTCTCCACATGAACCTGGTGCGTGTGCATTCATTTACTTAGCACTGACCATGTTTCTTAACGTTTCATGCATTGTTGTCCCTGTCTCCTGCCTTGTACCGTGCTGATTGGCTGCCTGTGTTCTGTGTCACAGGTGCAGGATAAGTTCCGCTTGGACCTGTCGGATGAGGAGGCGGTGCATTACATGCAGAGTCTCATCGACGAGAGCGTGAATGCTCTCTTTGCTGCTGTGGTGGAACAGATTCACAAGTTTGCACAGGTAAGCTGAGGGAGAGGATCAGGCAGAAACACCAAATGTGCCTTTTACAACACTCCCTCCCGAAGGAAAATCTAACGAGACTGAGTTAGTAGAAAGTAAAGGGAGACATGAGCCTTCTTTTATCTTTGAATTATACTTCCATACATAAGATCCCAAAGAAGGTTAGGTCATCATATATTACATGGATGCATAATGTGCAATATCTCTTCCACTTCCATGATCAATGACTGTTTATATTTTGGCTGTGCTTCCTGTGAGCAGTAGGGTGTGCATCTGCTTATAATCCCAACTCAAAGTACATGGGTTAGCCACCCCACACGTTGGTTCAATGCTTTCTTTTTCATCGACTTCTGCTGTTACCTCTTTCTCCAGTGATCCACGCTGGCTGCCCTGCCTTATCTATCCGCTGATGTGTTAACAGCCCCATCCCCAGCCCCATGCAATTTTTGGCTTTCCCAACGACTTTTTTTCTTTTTTTAAGTTTGCGTTTATTAAGAACAGCAAAAAAACGGCATTTCAATAATTAACATAAGTCATAATAGCAAACAATAGAACAGGAGTAGTAAGCATAAAATACAGTCAATGTAGGAACATTTGGTACAAATAGATAAAAATACAAGAAAATATAGATTCTATGTACCTGGAGAAAGGAAAACCATATGCAACTTTACTGTATAACATAGAAAAACTAATAACAGCACAAAACTATAGACATTAGGAAAAAGTAAACATCATATTTACAACTTTATAACATTGTATAGTTCTTCTATTAACCCTTTGGGTGCTGGTGATGGAACCACTCCGTCACCAGCCTCAGACGGGCTGTGCTAATGACGGAGTGGTTCCGTCACGGCCCGGCCGCCACACCTGCGTGGCAGCGATTTTGCGCCTGCGTGAGCGTTCCATTGAGCGGACGGGGCCGTGACGGAACCCCTCCGTCACAAGCACAGCTCGCCAGAGGCTCGTGACGGAGTGGTTCCGTCACGAGCATGGCGGCTCCGCGCGGCCGGCCCCCTAGCACTGCGGCGGAATTACCGCCGCAGCCAAGGGGTGAATATAAAAGCAGTTGGGTGAAATTCAAGGTAGCTTCCATACTTCATCTGACACAGTAATCATTTTATTAGCAGTTGAGGCGAAATGGGATAACTACGTGGTTAGTGGAAGGCATAAAAGATCTCTTTTTATAGCTAAAGATATAGAAGAGATATAGATGGTGTCTAGTCTATGGTGAAAGCAAGCAGCATTCCACCAGGACCTCAAAGTGACATTCTGAGCGTGTGTAGGAAAGCGTCCCCTTTTTGCATGGTCACCCCCCCCACTTTTTGCCTGACACATGGTGCACTTTGAATTGGTGTGCCCTGGGTCCCTGCCAAGCAGGTTCCCAGGGCCTATGTTCTTTTGCAAAGCTGTACCTTTGTGCCCACAATCGGCACATCTCTGCCCACAGGTAAGCCCCTTGTAAAAGCTACCATGGATACCAAGGGCACTGTGACCAGGGAAGGACTCTAAGGGCTGCAGCACCTGTTGTGTCACCCTTAAGGGCCCTGCACCTTATCACCCACACACTGCCATTGCAGGTTGCGTGTTTTGGTGCAGAGTAAAGTGAAGAGTCAACATGGCACACATCCCTGTTTGCCATGCATGCAAACCACTGCCTGTGGCCTCTAGCAGGGTGCACTAGACCACAGGTGATCGTACGGTTGCCTGAGCACTGTATCCCTACAGTGTCTACGTCCATTCTTAGACATTGTAAATGCGGTAAAGACATCAAGAGTACATGGTCTTGGAGGTGGTCAATACAAACTCCATAGCTCCATAATTGCTTTACTGAACACTGGGAAGTTTGGTAGCAAACGTCTTGGCACATTAATCTCAAAATAATGCCAGTGTGGGATTTAATGTAAAATGTACACAAAGGGCATTTTAGAGATGCCCCCTGGAAAACGTCCAACCGTGGTGTGGTTCCTGGATGGCTGCCTGCCATTTGCCACCACCAGACAGGTTGGTTTCTGTAGCCCTGTGTAGAGAGCCTCCGCTCTCTGGGTCCATCCTAGACAGAGGTGTCATGCCTCCTCCCCCAGGATGGGCAGGGTTCAGGAAGGGGAAGCTACAAAGGTCTGCCGCCTTTGTAAGCTGTCCCTGCCTTTTGCTGCCCCCGGCAACTGGCTGCCACTGCTTCTGGCCCCCACTTTGGGTGGTAGAAGGGGCTGGAAAACCGAGTTAGGAGGAGAAGTGGGCCCACCTTTGCCAACCCCACCCCTCAGGTGGGGGAGGCGAGGTGAAGCACAAATCTCAGTCCCCTCTATTTTGAAGATGAGGGGACCTAGTCCCTCAAGGGTGGCATAATAGGGTGTCTACTCACTCCAAGAAAGGGACCCATTGGTCCCGACATGCACACCCCTGTAAAAGCCCCTAAATTTAGTGTTTAGGGGCGACCCTGAGCCTTGCCTCCTCAGATTCGAGGAAGAAAGAAGAAGGATGGAAGAGCCCTACTGATCCAGGAAGAAGAGTACACCAATTTCTTTGGCTCCAGCCCTACCAGCCTGTCCCAACTCCGACCTGCCCACAGCAGAAACCCCGGCGTGTAGGGCAGCCCCCTAAAGCCCAGAGGACCTGCCCTGCACTCACCTTTCAGACTCTGTCTCCCGAGAGCACCTAATTTGCTCAAACCAAGACTCACCCACAGAATCTGGATTAAGGCAGCTCTGCCATTTTACACCACTCTGCACCTGACGCCCACGGCCTGAGTTGGAGTGGCCTAACACCACAAGGAGATCTCCCCAGCGATCCTGACCTGGGATCAGGTGATCCCCGACCTCCCTCAAGCTTCAAGTCAACGCCTGTAGCCTCAACCTCATGGGTACCCCCAACTGCGACCGGAGCTGGTATGAAGACCTGACACCAAAAGACAGCCCTGCACAAGAAGCCCCACAGCCTTGGGTGGGCCAATCAATGGTGTCCAGGCATCCCACAAGAAACAAACTTACCTCTTCAGCTGGTGGTTGTCTACAGGAAGCCTCCCTGCCTGAACCTAGAGAATCTTTTCAGAACCGAAGATCTCCATTGGAATCCTCAAGGTCCCCGACATCACCTTGGCACTCTGCACCCGGCCGCCCCTTTGCCGCAGGGTCTGCAGCTCCTGTGCTGAACGTTGGCCCCTACATTGCTGATCTTGACCTCAAGAGCTTTGGGTCACATACCTGAGTGGCCTGCTTGTAAGCAGCCCTTGACCGAAGGCCCCCTTAATCCCATTGGATAACGTTGGGCCCCGGCACTCTGCACCCTCTTCCCCAGTGCCACTGGTGGTACAAATTGACTGCCTAACTGTACGTTGGGGAACCTAAGTTCTAACCCCCAAAACTATTGTTACAGGTGGTTTCCTTACCTGCAAACCGATAACATTCTTTTTTGCATAGTAACTAATGTTGTGATGTTTTGTTCCTAAAAGTGTTCTGTGTGGAGCTGAACTTTTGTATGAAAGAAAAGCCACTATATCACAAACCTAAAAAAGTCTTACTTACCTTGTATTGTAGGATCCCCGGTGTGGCATATAGGCATACCACCCCGAGTAGTCAATGGAATCCAAAAGTAAAGCAAAAGTAATTTCTGTGTAATTTAAACTGTTTTTAAAGCAAATACAAACCATTCCCAATTGCATTTCCTTGTAAAGTTTTACAATTGAAAGTACATTTTACCTAACTGTACCAACACTTGCTTGGTTCTAGAAATAAAACATTTGTATACATTTTTAATACTTACCTAATTGGTTTGGATTCAGTCTCTGAGAGTGTGCCAACAGCCTTGAGTGAGTGAATGCAATAAATGCGTAACATACCCTCTGGATAGGCCTAAGTGCTCACCCACAATATCATAAAGAGAGCTTTTAGTACTTGTCTAAATCTGATAGAGACATCCATCCGCAGATTCCTTAACTTAGAATTTCCCCCAGGCACCAGTCTGGATCTAGAGCTTCTTCATCAGTACCTATGTGTGCCGAGGGTTGGCGTCGTATGGCTCCGTAGTGATGTCATCCATGGATATGATATCAGGGGAGCCATACAAGTACCCTCAGGGTGCGTACGTCAGTTTCCTTATTTTCCACGCTGTAACGCAGATCCAGGAGAAGTGGTTCCTCAGGCCTCTTTTTTTTTTTGACCTACTAGACGCCTTGTGCAACTGGGACAGTGTGCCGATGCCTTCAGGCTTTAAAATGTGCAAGACCTGTATGCGACATATGCCGGTGACGGATCCGCACGCCATTTGTATGTGGTGCTTGGGAGAGCACAATGACTCCGAGGAGTGCAACGCCTGTCGGATGCTGAAGCCCAAGACGTTACAGGAACGTCGGATGAAGTTGCTGTCAGCCCGGTTGTCCCGTTTGGCATCCAAGCGGCCCACTCTTCCTCCCGTACTCAGGATCCTGCTCGGGGCAGGTCGAGAAGCCGTTCCCTTGGACGTCGCTCGTCGAGAAGCCATTCCCGGGAATGTCGCTCGCCGAAATCAGGTAAATCCTACTAGAAGGGAGCAAAGTCACGGAGGCCCACGGCCTTGGGAAGTTGTGACGCTGGTGCCAGTTCCACCCGGTCCCTACCCGAGGCAGTTGCACAGGAGTCGACACAGAGGTTTCCACCTTATCCTGGAGAGGGAGAGACTAGGACCCAAATGGAGGAGTATTTTCCGGCTTTGCAAGCCTTTTCTGGTTCAGCACTCGCCCTGAACGCCTTCGGCCCCCAAAGAGGTGGAAAGGACTCTGGTAGGAAATTCGCTGGCAGGTTTGCCCTCTGAACTGATTGAGGACCCTGACTTCGTCAATGGAGTCCCTACAATGTCGGGGAACAGCTTGGTGCAGCTTCCTGCTATGACTTTGATGGTGTCTGCTGATGATGACCTGTTAATGCCTTGACGTTCTGCGAAGCAAACATCAGTCTTGGTGGTGGACGTCGATGCGACGCCAACTTGGCACCGTCCGGCGCCAGAGACATCCATAGTGGTGGCCATCGATACAACGCCGTCTCGACGTCGGTTGGCACCGTAGATGTGTTTTCTTGCCACTGAGACTTCTGCTCCATCTCCTCAACAAATTGAGGATGGCACTCCTTTGGTTGGTATTTCCCCAAGTTGCAGGGCGAGCCTGCAGATCTGTTGATTCTGAGTGTTTAAGTGCTCTTGGCCAGCCACTGGCAGGAGGTTCTTTGGTTTTTGGTGGGGACATTAGTCTTCAACCATCCCCTGCCTTTGATTTACTTTCTCCTTTTAGACTAGCAACAGAGGCTAGTGCGGCTTTTGCTAGTGTAATTCAATGGGCTGCTGACATTTTAAATCTGCAGCTCCCTATGGTGACTCTGTCCTCTGATCCCTTAATGGATCTGCTCCATCAAGGAGGGACTGGGGTCGAGCCATTTCTTCCTTTTGGAGAGTCGCTGTTGCGCGTGCTATTGCACATCGTCATCGACCTTCTCCAGATGACTCTGTGTGTCTTTCTCAGCTCTATATGGCCGGAGGCCTTGTGCAGGCAGCTTGGGCTTCGTTGGATTTGGAAGTTCCTGCCTTGCTTCCGCCAAGCGGAGAATCCCGGTGATTGGAGACGTGTGGTCAAAATTTGTACGACCCAAAGGTCTTTGAACACGTCCTGTGTATTTGGAAGGGCTTCTTTTGCTTTATTGGATTCTATCGACCGATTACTTCCTTCTCTTCCAGAAGAAGTTAGACCTGAACTTTTTCAGCTGGTGCAGGATAGTTGTGAACTGGCTAAGTTCACTATCAGGTCGACAATTTACACTACGGATTCCGTGGGTTAGGCTATGGCTAGAAAAGTAGTTCTATGGAGGCATGCTTGGCTGCATGATTCTAGATTCCCCGAGAATGTTCAGGAGCAGCTAAGAGACTTACCTTTTGATGGCCTCCAGTTATTTGATAGCCATGCTGATTCTGCAGTCCAGTGCCTCATGGCTAGCAACTTGTGATTGGGCCTCTTTGGGTCTTGTTTAATTTGTTCTATGATGTCCACAGCTGTGGTCTCTGTGTTATGGCTTTCTTTGATTTGGTAGTGTTGAAGTATACGCACTACTTCTGACTTGTAGTATTATTTTTTTTATTTTTTTTAAAGGCTTTATTTCGATAAAACATATCTTAAAAGCATATACATAAAATCAGCGCTTAGGGTGACTGCTCATTTCATCAATATTGGCGTCCCAGTAGCAACTTTTTTTAAAATTATTTCTTTTAAAAATACACATTTATACAACGAATCAATCACATTACATAAGAGTGAAAACTATTTACTCAAACAGATAAAATCTTGGATTAAACAATTTCTCTCAGCCTTTTACATCTGATGGACCAAGCCCATCTCAAAAACTTAGCCAGTCCGCATACATACAACAATCGGGTGTCCGATTGTAGGATGCGCAGCGCTACAGAGTGATCTCTTGTACCTAATTCTCTGCATAATGGCTTTAGCCAGTGATTCCTAGGTGCTTTGTATGCCGGACATGCAAATAAAATATGTGCCATTGACTCTACCCTTGAGTCACAATTGGGGCAAGAAAGACATGTTTGGAAGGGAACTTTCCAACGTGTGGTCAATTCCCGTATTGCAATGTACCTATCCTAAATTTAAAATACAACACTCTATCAAAAGACTTTTGAATGATATCAAGATAGGGCTCACTACCTGGTGCGTCCTTGATCCTCAAAAAATCATTAGTTATTCTTCCTAATTTGGGATCAGAGAAACGCTTATTAGATACCCAGCTCCAATAAAGTTTCTTTAACATTCCTTTTGGTGGAGCTGATTTGTTCTCCCATGCCTCACGAAGGCCCAGATCACATAAAAGGGATTTAACATCTTTGAGCCACTTGATTTTTTGCCATCCCAACATAGACATCACTTCTGACAGACCTTCAGCGTACTTTGCTAGCTCCGGGACTCGCCATAACCGAGCCCAAAGGAAAAGCGGTCGGAGTTTAGCCAGGTCATTTATCGAATTACAACCCAAATCCAGTAGCAGAGGAATCATAGGAGTGCTCTGTGGGAGTACCATTAAATTCTTTTAAAATCTGTTTTCAGATTTAGACAATTGCTCCATGTTGCTTGAACCCCAATGTTCAGCTCCATATAAGGTCAAACTTACACCTCTAGCCTTATAGATATCAATTGCTGGGCCTATCGGTCTAGTTGAGGAAGAGCGCTGTTCCTTAAGAACGGCCCCCACTACCCTTTTGTGACCTAGAAGCATTTTCTGGATATGAGGGTTCCAGTTCATCGAGTCCGAAATGCGTATTCCAAGGTAATCGAACACTATAACCCTTTCTAATGATACAGAGTTCAGAACTGGGTGTCTACCAAGTTTTTCTGGCGGATTCAGCACTAAATACTTAGTTTTATCAGTATTTATGACAAGCCCTCTCAAGGTACAGAAAGACTGGAAGCTATCAAGGAGATTCTGGAGACAAACCGGGGACTTAGAGATAAGAAGGGTGTCATCGGCGAATAGGAGAGTTGGAATACGCTCGCCCGCCAGGGATGGTGCATCGGATGGACATTTGTGGGAGTCGGAGCGAAGGAGGTCACCGGGGATACCATCAGGGCCTGCTGCTTTCTGTGGCACGATACACTTAATAGCGTTTTCGACTTCCATATCTGTAAAAGGGAAACTATTTGTATCGCCCGGGATTTGCAAGAGGCTATAGGGAAAGGACTCGTTTAGACCACCCTGTGGGCAAGAATACAATTTAGAGAAATGATCAAACCATATTTGCCCTGTTATATTGCAAGTTATCATGTCGTGTCCGGGTCTATTCTTGGTTCTTATTATATTCCAGAAACGGCCAGCGTCTCTCCCAAGGCTAGCCTCTTTGAGTGATTGCCAGTAGTGATCTTCCCACTCCTTTTTTGCATCTACCACAGCTCGCTTGTATTCTTTCCTAGCCAACTGGATGGGCCCTTGGGACTTGCTCATTACTGCCTTTATTAATGCTGATTTTTTTTTTTTACGACATTTAGATGTTTAACACCTCCATTACCTCCAACTCTGTACCATCCACATGGAAGTGTGCAATGGTAAGGGCCCTGCTAAAAAAACGAACTTGGATTCTAACAACCTATCCAATTTTCGCCCCATCTCGCTGCTTCCGTGGATGAGTAAGCTGTTGGAGAGACATATCAACAAAGTATTAGGGGAATATTTGGAGTCCAATAAATTGCTTCAGGTCTCCCAAACAGGGTTCCGCCCACAGCATGGCACTGAGACCGCTCTTTTAGCGGTCACAGAGGCAGCCAGAGCCATAATGGACCAAGGTGGTAAAACAGCTATTATACTCCTGGACCTCAGTGCCGCGTTCGACACTGTGAACCACGCCACACTATTACATCGTTTGAGTGGCTTGGGAGTGTCGGGCGCGGCCCTGTTGTGGCTGACCTCTTTTTTAGAGGATCGCTTTTTTCAGGTATTTGAAGGCGAGGTGGCATCATCAAAATATCCGCTCAGCTGTGGGGTTCCTCAGGGCTCCTCCCTGAGCCCCACGCTGTTCAATGTCTATATGCAGCCTCTGGAGAAGATCGTTCTCCCCTTTGGTGTGCGGATTGTCACCTACGCAGACGACACTCAAGTCTCTTTGGACCACGAGGGGGGTTCGTCGAACACTTTAGGTCCATGTCTAGAGGCTGTAGCTGGGTGGATGCAACGCTCCCACCTCAAGCTCAATGGGTAGAAGACCGAGATTATGGTGCTTGGCAATTCTTCTCCCACCTCCTTTTTGGATGACTGGCCTCTGTGTCTCGGTACTCCCCCTCTTCCTAAAGAGCAGATAAAGAGTCTGGGAGTCTGGTTGGAGAGAGCGCTGGACTTCTCGTCCCAAGCCACTATCACTGCCTCTGTATGCGTGGGGCTAATGAAAATGCTCCGGAAAGTGCTCCCTCTACTCCCATTCCAGGCGAGGAGGGTCATGGTCCAGGCCCTGATACTCTCCCGCCTGGACTACGGAAATGTTTTATATCTAGGGGCCCCGGCAACAGTGACAAAAAAACTTCAAGTCACTCAAAACTGTGCCGCACGCCTATTGTTTAATATCCCTCGCTGGCAGTCGGCGAGAACTGCCCTAAAGGAGCTTCACTGGCTTCCAGTGGCTTCCAGAACATTATTCAAGGCCATGTGCATTCTGCACAAATCCTTTCATCAAACTGGCCCGGCAGTACTGTACCCTTTAATACCGCCTTACGTGCCGCTCAGAACCCTACGTTCAGCCTCACTGCATCTGGCAACTAAAGCAAAAATCAAGAGAGCTCGTTGGGGTGGCCGTTCTTTGACTCACTCAGCGGCGAAGGCATGGAACTCCTTGCCTTTATCCCTCAGACAAAATAATAACCTGACGTCATTTAGGAGAGAATTGAAAACCCATTTGTTTTCAAAAGCGCACTAATCCTACCCTGCAGTCGCATACAGAAATCAGTCTCAAGCGCTGCGAGGCCTTCGGGTGGTTATGCGCTATATAAATGGAATTTTCAATTCAATTCAATTCAATACCATCCCTCATTGTCCTTGGGTCTATAGGCCTTTCTCTGTACCGCACCTTTGGTTTGAACGAGAAATAAGCTACCCAAGCTTCAATGGTCTCTTGGAAAATATCTGAGATCTTAGATAAGCCACATTGGTCAGTAAGGATTGTATGCAGCTTACTCTGTGCAGCCAGAAGGATAGCCCCTATGCTCTTGACTTTCCCCTCATCCAGGGCAACTTTGCACCATTTCAAGCGCCTACCACAATTAGAGGGGTGCACTTCTAGAGTCGATATTGGTGCAAGTTGTAATGCAGGACCGTGCGCACACGACCACAAGGGGTGCAGGCTCAGGGAGAGGAGATTGTGATCACTATCCGTGGTTGGAAGTACTTCCATGTCCTGCATGAAACTCCATAGTTTGAAATCAAGGAGAATATAATCAATCCTTGTGGAATGATTTACTCTATTGTACGTGTGCGCCCCAGTCGGATCTGAGTGGGTTCTGCCGTTTGCTGCTCTTAAGCCAAATTCCATAACAAGAGTGCTCATCTGTGTAGCCCGTTGTGACCACCTCTTTATCGGGCTAATTGCAAGTATGGGTATACCCCTCCTAGTGTCGTCCTCAATGCTATCTAGAATATCTTCTGCCGCAAGGGGCTCAAATGAGCAATTAAAGTCCCCTGCGACTAGAACATATGCACTCGGATGACATCGCCTGAGTTCATCTTCCAACAGTGCAACTATGGGGGATGGAGTGCCACCTTTTGTGCCACAGGCATATATATCAAATATCTCCATGGTTCTCCCTCTCCGAGCACCACTAGCTGAGATCCTTAGGATGTCTGGCGAGTCACATTGAATTTTTTTTAAGCTGCATCCCAGCAAAATGCTTGCCCAGACTAACAGCCCGCCTGAAGGGCGGCCTTTCTCTGCGCTGGGGGATACAGCTGGTGAGAAGAAGGTGGTATAACCCACTTTGTGGGACACCAGGCTCCATGTCTCTTGAAAGATGCAGATTGTATAAGACTCTACCAGGGCATTCCAGTCTGGCAAGTCTAATTTTCTGGAAATGCCCGCTATGTTCCAGGACAATATCCTCATAGGAGGATCAACCACAGCGATACTCACAGGTAAATATGGAGACACTAAAAGAGGGCTGCCCCCTTCCCCACTGGGATCTGCTGCCTGGGATGACAAACTAGCTACCCGTGAGCTTGCAGTAGTCCCTGTCCCATGGGGTTGAGCTGGCAGGATCAAGTTCTTTTCCTGGTCTTCAACACCAGGACCTTGGCTGCCTCTAAACACGGTCCCGGTGATAGTCCCCTGCAATTTTCCCTATCTCTTAGTGTTCCCGGAGCCACTGTACAAATTAGGGGGATCGGGTACTGAACTGGAATTACAGATGTCATTGTTATTACTATGGACACTATCAGTGACTCCAAGAATCCATTGTTTATTAGGAGACACCCTACTGCCAGATGGCGAAGGCCCAGCCACGTCATTATGTGGCAAAACAAGGGGATCTTATCTTATCTTAAGGTGTTCTTATATAGCGCACTGACACCATGGGTTTCCTGGCGCTGGTTGAATGCTGTGAGGTGTAAAGGCGGGGGTCTAGGCAGTCTGCGTGAAGAGGTAGGTTTTCAGACGTTTTCTGAATACCAGAAGGGTGTTGGCAGATTTAAGTGGGAGGGACAACTGATTCCAAAGAGTGGGGGCCCGGTGGGCGAATCTGCGGCCGCCGAACTTTTAAGTTTAATAGGAGGGACAACTAAGAGTTGGCGGTAAGACGACCGGAGGTTGCGTACCGGGCAGTAAGGGATGACCAATGATTTGAGGAAAGCGGGGGAGGTCCCAGACACAGCCTTAAAAGTCAGGCAGCCGATCTTAAATGCAGTCCTCTGTTCCACCGGCAACCAGTGGATTCTGCGAAGCAGCGGTCTCACAGACTGCCACTTCGGGGTTTTATAGGCCAGTCTCGCCGCCTGGTTCTGTACAATCTGAAGCCTGTAGAGGAGGGATTTAGGTAGGCCATGGTACAGAGAGTTTGAATAATCCAGGCGGGAGAGCACCAAGGCAATCAGGACTTGTATCAGAGCCTCCGGTGTAAGGAGGTGAGAGACTTTCCTGATTTTTCTGACCTGGAGCATGCATGATGACACAACCGCCCCCACCTGATGTTCAAGAGAGAGCTCCGTGTCAATTATGACCCCGAGACTCTTTACTGACTTTGCCGGGACAGGCGGGGAGCCAAGCTCAGTCGGCCAGAATTGTGGGCCCCAGTGAGTGAGACTGTTGCCTGGAAGAATTAACTCGGTCTTCCCCGGGTTCAGCTTAAGCTGGTGGGAGTTCATCCAATGCTGGATGTGTACCAACACCGCTTGGCAGTCGATAGCTGCATTAGGGGTGTTGAGCGGAAAGATGATTTGCAGATCGTCTGCGTAGTTGAACACGGTGACATTCCACCTCTTCAAAGAGTAGATAAGCGGCTGAAGGTAGAGATTAAAAAGCAGACGGGACAGGGATGAACCCTGAGGCACTCCGCAGATGGATGGGGCCTTCGCAGCGATGAAGGGGCCTAATCGGACCGCCTGGGTTCTGCCCGACAGGAAGGATTTGAGCCAGGCAGAGGCCAGGCCTCGGATGCCGGCTTGCTCGACACGGTGGACGAGGATGTTATGGTCCACCGTGTCGAATGCTGCCGACAAGTCCAATAAGACCAGCGCCTGTGGTGTCCCTCTATCGGCATTAGCCCTAAGGGTATCCATAACTGCCAGGATCACAGCCTCGGTGGAATGGGCTGGTCTGAAGCCGGCTTGGTTGGGTTCGAGAAAGTTGGAACACTCGATAAAGTTAGAGAGGCAGCTGGTGACATGTGCCTCCAGAAGTTTGGATAGGTAGGGCAAGAGAGAAATAGGCCGAAATTTGGCGAGATCGTCCGGGTCAGCTCCAGGCTTCTTCAGCAGGGGCACCAGGACAGCCTCCTTAAAGGAGTTGGGCACCACACCTGCCTCGAGAGAGGTGTTTAACAGAGGCAGGATGCAGTCCGGTAGAGTCAGGCAGATGTCACGGAAGACAGAGGGAGGGCAGCAATCATTAGGCGAGCCGGATTTGACCCGAACAGCAAGTTTGGCCAAAGTACTGGGGTCAAGGGCGGGGAAGGATGATAATGAAAATGACTTTTCAGGAGGGGATGCTAGCATGCCATCAGGGGAGGCAGGGGGAATAGTATTCTTGATCTTGATGATTTTTTCGATGAAGAACCTATTTAAGGCATTGCAGGACTATTGAGTCTGAGAGGGAAGAGTCCTTGCGTCAGACGTGAGCTCCCTCATAACTGAGAAAATCTCCTTGGATTTATTGGGGGCAGTGAGGATCCTATCCGAGATGTAGAGAGCTTTTGCTGCCGTAATTGCATCTTTATATTTTTTCCGCGCAGAGACGTATAGCTCTCTGTCGATGGGTAAGTAGTTACGTCTCCACCTACGTTCCGTCTGGCGCAGTTCGAGTTGCTGGGTTTTCAGGGAGGCGTTAAACCACTTGCGGGACTTGCTGTGCCGGGAACGGGGGAATCTGGAGGGAGGGGCAAAGCGGTCGCTGGCGCTGGTAATCCAGCCAGTGAGATCCTCCTCCAGAGTATTTGCCATACTTTCTTCTCCCCTGAGGCGGAAAGCCGGGGGCCCTTCAGCGCTCTTGCTCCTTTCAGAATTCCTGATATTTTGCTAACTGGCAGTAAATGATTGAAATTACCTGCTTTTAAAAACTGTAAATATTTTAATAGGATAGTTTTTAACTATCCAGTTGGCCTGACCGTGGTGCGAGATTAACGTCGCCCAGGGCGGCCTCCTCTCCCCTCCTCAGCTGATAGAGCGCCGCTTACCGGGCGCTGGGCGCTGATCTAACTTTGGGCGCCATCTTGGGTAGGGGAAGGATCGCGGTCTAGATGATCGACGATCCCACCCTCCTCCCGCCCCCCACAGTGGATATAAACAGCAGACATGCCCGTCCGCGCAGCGGGCGGGCGCAGCGGGCGCGCCGGCGGCGCGCCAAAGGCAAGCCCGTCTGCGCCCGTCCGCGACCGGACGGGACCAGGGGCCATCCCCCCTGTGCAGTGCGGTACAGAATGCAGCCAACCGATACGGTATGACTCAACCACACTAAAAAACCTTATGGGGCCTATCAATGATACCTGTCGGAACTCCATACAACCTAACTCGGTTACGGGAATCTGCTCTCACTGTAAGTTTACATTCTCCAGTCAGAAAGGTCAACTGCATCCTGCTAAAACTTACAAAATGTTTCTCTTAAATTGCCGATCCCTGACCAAACATGCTGTGCAGATGTCCCTACTGTTAGAGGAGAATGATCCCGATGTAATTTTCCTGACAGAGACATGGTTAAAGGATGCATCGGACTCTGACATCACTTCTATCTTACAAATGGGATATATTCTACAAAGGCAAGATAGACCAGAGGGTAGAGGAGGTGGCCTAGCCATTCTTCTTAAAAATCACTACCTCTGTAGAACCTCTTCGGCAGATATCGCCAACTGTGAAAGTATGCTTTTTACTCTGGACTTTTCACCTACAGTCTCATTCTCTGGCGCTCTTATTTACCGTCCTCCTAATCAAATAGGAGAATTTATTGAATCACTTCAAGTTAAGATAGCCGACTTGGTGGTTAGTAGACCCCACTTCTCGATATTGGGAGATATAAATATCCATTTAGACGACCTTGATAACTCAACGGCTAGGAAATTTCTGGACAGTCTGGCAGCTCTCCAGATCGTACAGAAGGGCTTTTTACCAACCCATGAAAAAGGCCATCTCCTTGATGGGATACTTAGCAATGACCATAGACTGGAAGTTGGGACCCCATTGCCCCTTACATGGACAGACCACTACTTAGTACCCATACAGTGGACACCAGCTATGTCACTACAGCCTCCCCCCGTACCATCTCACAAGGGAGAGACTGGTCCAAAATTTCCCCTGATCAATGGTCCAACCTGCTTTCTCTGGCTCCCCCACAAAATGAGACGGACCCGGCATTGCAGTATGAGAACTACATCAACTGGCTGTGCTCAGCCCTGGACTCTATTGCGCCCATTAAAGCCCTTAAAGAAAAAACGAAATCTAAGGATTCGCCTTGGTATACTCCCCAACTAAAAAAATTAAAAAGGGAGTGTAGGAAATTTGAAAGAAACTGGAGGATTTCCCGCAGTAATACAGATAAAATCATTCATCTCGAAGCCATTAAAAAATACAAAACAGAAATCAGATGTACTAAAACATCTTACTTCGAGGAAAAAATTATAACCGCCTCTAACTCTTCTAGAGAAATCTTTCGGATAGCTAAATTTCTGATTGATACTCCTTTGACCCCTCCTGATCCTAGTAAAGCTCAGGTTCGCTGTGACAGTCAAGCTGAATACTTTCACAGTAAAATTCAGAAAATTGCCTCTGCTTTTAACCCACCCGACTTAAGTCAGGATACAGGAACTATCTCGCTAAGTAACAGCGCCCCTAAATTAGAAGAGTTTCCACTGCTGGATGCTAACTCACTTGGGGCTATCATGTTGAAAATTAAATCCGGATCTCCCACAGACCCTGCCCCCCCCTGCCAGTTAATAACAATTGAGGATACCATCAAACCAGTTATCCTCAATATCCTGAATGCCTCCATTACCACAGGCTCAGTACCCACAGCGTGGAAATGTGCCCAAGTTAAGGCTCTATTGAAAAAGCCCACCCTGGACTCGGAGAACATGGCTAACTACCGACCCATTTCTCTCCTTCCGTGGGTCAGTAAACTGTTAGAAAAACACATTAATACGTCTATCACCCAATTTTTAGAAAACCACCACCTTCTCCACGATTCCCAAGCAGGCTTCCGTCCCAAATTGGGAACCGAGGCGGCTCTCTTGGCGGTAACCGAATTAGCCAGGAAACAAATGGACCAAGGCGGCACTACAGCAATCATGCTGCTCGATCTTAGTGCCGCCTTCGACACCGTAAACACCAGCATTCTTCTTCATCGCCTTCATAAAATGGGAATCTCTGGGAAGGCCATGCACTGGCTCCAGTCTTTCCTGGAGAATCGCTCCTTTACGGTTGTCGAGGGCACGACCCGCTCAAAATGTTGGCCTTTGGATCAAGGTGTGCCCCAGGGGTCTGCCTTGAGTCCAACACTTTTTAATATTTATATGCAGCCGTTAGCTGATATAGTTCACTCGTTTGGCCTTGATATAGTGACGTACGCCGATGATGCGCAATTAGTCGTATCCATGAACCAGGCGGACTCCTCCTCTGCTAAGTTAAGCAACTGTCTGGCAGCGGTTGCTCAGTGGATGGCTACCTCGCATCTAAAATTAAACGGCGAGAAAACGGAGCTATTGATGCTAGGCAACTCAGCCATTCCCAGCCCTCTACCAGACTGGCCCTCGTGTATGGGCCCCCTGCCTCAACCTAAGTCCCATGTAAAGAGCCTGGGCATTTGGCTGGACACTAACCTTAGTTTTCTGCAGCAAGCCACTACTCTATCCGCCATATGCTTTGGGCTCATGCGTATGTTGAGAAAGGTGTTACCATTGCTCCCTTTTGAAGCTCGCAGAATAATGGTGCAAGCCATTATCTTGTCTCGTTTGGACTACGGGAACTCCCTATATTTAGGGGCTCCCGCTTTTACAATAAGGAAGTTGCAGGTGACACAAAACGCTGCAGCCCGCCTCCTACTAGGCCTTAACAAACGACAATCAGGTACCATGGCCCTGAGGAAACTGCACTGGCTCCCCATTAAGGCCAGAGTGGTGTTTAAATCCCTGTGCATCATGCACAAAGCCATGTGGAAAACTGCACCTACTATGATCTGTTCTCTAGCGGAACCCTATCTTCCTCACAGAACTTTGCGTTCCAGCACTGCTTTCCTAGCTACTGTCACTAAGATCAAACGTACTAGATGGGGTGGTCGCTCTTTCTCCTGGAATGCTGCAAAGAAATGGAATTCCTTGCCCACCATCCTTCGTAGTGAATCTAGCCTTCTTAAATTTCGGAAGGATCTGAAAACTTACCTTTTCAACTAATCTTTTCTCCTTTCTCCTTAGTATGACGGTACATAGCGCTACGAGGCCTCCGGGTTGTTTGCGCTTTATAAAACCCGATTAATAATAATAATAATAAGTATGAACAGTCGCGGCACTAGACGGCGGAGGGCGAGTCTCAGCCAGGAACGAAAGGAAAGCCTGAGAGTCAAGGGTGCTCCATTTACGCGCAATCCCACCTGCCAGGGAAGGGACCTTCATACAGCCCCTGACTGTGATCACCGTGTCAATCAAGTAGTGGTCAGACCAAATACAGGGAGTGATCACGGGACAGGAAAGAGTAAGGCTGTGAGTCCAGATGTGATCTAAAATATGGCCCCCGATATGGGTAGGAGAAGTGACAAGTTTAGTCATGTTAAAGCTGGCGAGAACTTCGAATAGCTCGGCCGCATGAGGGCCAGCGTCACTGTCATTATACCAATAGTTAAAGTCGCCCTAAATGGCGACTCGAGCAGATGAGGTGAGTAGATTGGCTAGCTGTTCACCAAAGGTAACAGAAAACAGAGGCATGGGGTGGGGAGGACGATAAAGAATAATTATGGTGAGAGCTCCCTCTCCAGTCTCCAAGCTGATGATGAGGTTGTCCACGTCAGTGAGAGTGAAAAAAGACGTGGAGATAAATTTAAACTCCTTTCGAATGACAGCTGCCACCCCACCGCCAGCACGGCCAGAAGGTCGGTTCGTATTAAGCAGGTAATAATCGGGGGGCAGAGCTGCTAGGATGTCAGGGAGAGAATCATCAGTCAGCCAGGTCTCAGTGAGTAAAAGGATGTCAGGCCTTTCGTCAATGAGAAGGAGAAAGAGATCAGCTTGATGCTTTACCAATGAGTGTGTATTTAAATATAGGACCCGGATGCGCGTTTCAGTAGTACTGAGACCAGCTGGGTGCTTGCCGCAAGAAGATGAAGGGGATACATTGCGCGCAATGCCTAGTGAGGAGATATGATCTAGGTTAGTCGAGTTAATGCACCGCGTGCACAATCCAGGTTCCTAAGAGCAGAGGGAGAATAAGCGAGGAGGGTGGAGACCTCCTTGGCCTCTTGCGCCTCCTTAGCGCTGACGGGCGCAGACGGGCAGGACTCTGGCACGACTCGGCACAGGTCCGGCGCGTCCGCTGCCGGCGTCCGCTGCCGGCGTCCGCTGCGCGGATACATGGTCGTCCCCTTTTATGCGCGACTAGAGCGCGGGGGATTAAAGCCACACCCAATATGGCAGCCACTCCTCTGAACCTGGGACCAACTCCACAGCGTCAATACTCGGGATAACTATCCCCTTGTCAATATCTGCAATCCATCCCATGAGGCGGAAAACTTGTATTTAAAACGGGTACTATATGTGCAGAGTGGTTAATAGAGATAGGTCCACCATGAGCCCCCCCCCCGCCCAAATGGAAAATAGGCGTTCTGATTATGCTGGGGATCAGAAAATTGAAGGTGAAAGTGGCGCAGATCATAAGTGCCTATTCCACTACAATTATAGTCTGTCTGTTGGCTACAAATGAACCTCGAGACACGGGAATCCCTGAAATTAACAAGGATGCAGTCCCCAGGAATATCCTTGGTCCTACTACCCACCCAGCTTACCCTCCTAGCAAACAGAACCTGGCCATTGAAGTGGTCTATTTCTGTTCAGCCAGTAAATGGCTTTGTTTTTCAGTTCGTGGTAAGATTCATGTTTCCCGGACTTTAACTGTGGTACTCCCGTTAACACCACTACATATGGCTGGCATTCGGGTGGTAAGCTAATGTGAGTCGGATTCTGGCTGTCTGGCATTACCACCCCAAATTTTGTGTTTGACATATGGTGGTCATTGCAATGCCCAATTTTTGTGCTTGTGCTACTCTCTTTTTCCCGATCATGCATGGAGGAGCCACGTGTAGGTTCCTTTGCCCCTTTGGCCATAGTTGGGATTGTTGGTCTCTTTCCAGGTTTGGAGCTAAGGGTTGCAGTGTCTGATGTTATGCAATCCGTTCTCGATGAAAGCCCGGAAGCTACAACAGTATTCAATGGGTCTGGGTCAGGTATAGATGTAAGATCTACGAGGGGCTTTTGTGTAGGGACGCAATCATCCTGCCTGTTTCTTGACTGTAGTTTAATTAGTGTTTTGAGGAAGAAGAAGTTATCAAGGGTGGCTTGCTCGAATCGGTCCAACCTCTCCGACAGGACCTTTACCCTCTCTAATATTGGGAGAATTAGTGATTTAGCAATTTGTTCAATATGTGCGAAAAGAGGTGTATGAGATATAACACCCGTGGCAGTGAATGATTTAGGGCAAGAAGTTCCCGGGGCCGGTAAAATGCCCGGGACAGAGCTGCCAGCGGGTAATTCGGCATTTGGCGAGAAGGGTACAGATTCTACAGGCCCTCCCTGCCCAGTTTTTTTCCCTGTTATGTTTAGGTTCTTGGACTTAAACTTTTTAGAGGTTAATGGGCGCCCCCCCTTCCGGCCACTCACAGTTCTTTTTCTTTTGTTGGTAGCTATTTGCGGCCCTGCAGTGTGTGTAGATGCTGATTGCACTAGAGTTCCCTGAGGTGGCGAAGTATTTGTGGTATGTGTATGTTCCATATTTAGGGATACACTGTCTTGGGGAATTGGGGAGTCTACCTGTGATGTGTGACATTGAACTATGAGCCCATCTTGGTTCGCTCCTACACTCCCTAAACTTGGCAATGCATTACCCAGCTGGATGCCTTTAGAATGTTTCTGGATACTAGCCGGGGAAAGAGCCAACGCTAGTGGCCCCAGCGAGGATCGTTTACGGTTTAGATGTTCGGTAGAAAGGCGCCTCTCAGTGATAGCAATTTCTTTTTCGAGGACTGAGTAAGCACGAGTGATAAACTGATCTAACGTGCCACTCACTCACCCCCCCCTCCTAACTTTTCCTGAGCGTGTTGACATTGAAATTGGCGATAAAATAGAACTACATTAATAGAACACAGTGCTATATTTCGTGAATAATACAATGTCTTTATGCCTTGGTAAAGTACCTTAATTAGTCCAGGTCGTTGAATAGGGGTTAGGGGGATGGACCTGCCTGGCCTCTATCGGCCTCGGACGGCCACAGACGGCCCGCCCTTTGCCCGGGCTTAGCCCGCGCGCGGTCCCGCGATACGCGGTGTAGGCGGGGCTAAAATAGGCAGGGAGAAGGCGGGAAGAGAGCCAGCTGCGGCCGATTGAAGAGCGCTACGGCTGCTGGCCCTCGCAGTCCCGCAGGCTCACCCGGTCAAGAAATGCGGCAGAGTCTGTGGTTAAGTTCAGCACAATCCAGCAGGTACGGGGGAAATATGTTCCATAAAAAAAGGTTCCTGTCACTACTGCTGCGAGCGGCTCCCGCGAAGCAGGGGCCGCGAGCAGTTTTAAGGCTACAGGCTGGGAGGTGGAGGCAGGCAGGGAGGAGGCGGGAAGAGAACCAGCTGCGGCCGATTGAAGAGCGCTACGGCTGCTGGTCCTTGCAGTCCCGCAGGCTCGCCCAGTCACAGAATGCGGCAGAGTCCGTGGTCAAGTTCAGCACAATCCAACAGGTACGGGGGAAATATGTTCCATAAAAAAAAGTTTTTTGTCACTACTGCTGCGAGCGGCTCCCGCGATGCGGGGGCCGTGAGCAGTCTTAAGGCAACAGGCTGGGAGGTGGAGGCAGTCAGGGAGGAGGCGGGAAGAGAACCAGCTGCTGCCGATTGAAGAGCGCTACGGCTGCTGGTCCTCGCAGTCCCGCAGGCTCGCCCGGTCACAGAATGCGGCAGAGTCCGTGGTCAAGTTCAGCACAATCCAGCAGGTACGGGGTAAATATGTTCCATAAAAAAAGGTTCCTGTCACTACTGCTGCGAACGGCTCCCGCGAAGCGAGGGCCGCGAGCAGTTTTAAGGCAAAAGGCTGGGAGGTGGAGGCAGGCAGGGAGGAGGCGGGAAGAGAACCAGCTGCGGCCATTGAAGAGCGCTACGGCTGCTGGTCCTCGCTGTCCCGCAGGCTTGCCGGTCACAGAATGCGGCAGAGTCCGTGGTCAAGTTCAGCACAATCCAGCAGGTACGGGGGAAATATGTTCCATAAAAAAAGGTTCCTGTCACTACTGCTGTGAGCGGCTCCCGCGAAGCAGAGGCCGCGAGCAGTTTTAAGGCACAAGTTCAGCACAATCCAGCAGGTACGGGGGAAATATGTTCCATAAAAAAAGGTTCCTGTCACTACTGCTGCGAGCGGCTCCCGCGAAGCAGGGGCCGCGAGCAGTTTTAAGGCTACAGGCTGGGAGGTGGAGGCAGGCAGGGAGGAGGCGGGAAGAGAACCAGCTGCGGCCGATTGAAGAGCGCTACGGCTGCTGGTCCTTGCAGTCCCGCAGGCTCGCCCAGTCACAGAATGCGGCAGAGTCGTGGTCAAGTTCAGCACAATCCAACAGGTACGGGGGAAATATGTTCCATAAAAAAAAGTTTTTTGTCACTACTGCTGCGAGCGGCTCCCGCGATGCGGGGGCCGCGAGCAGTCTTAAGGCAACAGGCTGGGAGGTGGAGGCAGTCAGGGAGGAGGCGGGAAGAGAACCAGCTGCTGCCGATTGAAGAGCGCTACGGCTGCTGGTCCTCGCAGTCCCGCAGGCTCGCCCGGTCACAGAATGCGGCAGAGTCCGTGGTCAAGTTCAGCACAATCCAGCAGGTACGGGGTAAATATGTTCCATAAAAAAAGGTTCCTGTCACTACTGCTGCGAACGGCTCCCGCGAAGCGAGGGCCGCGAGCAGTTTTAAGGCAAAAGGCTGGGAGTTGGAGGCAGGCAGGGAGGAGGCGGGAAGAGAACCAGCTGCGGCCATTGAAGAGCGCTACGGCTGCTGGTCCTCGCTGTCCCGCAGGCTTGCCGGTCACAGAATGCGGCAGAGTCCGTGGTCAAGTTCAGCACAATCCAGCAGGTACGGGGGAAATATGTTCCATAAAAAAAGGTTCCTGTCACTACTGCTGTGAGCGGCTCCCGCGAAGCAGAGGCCGCGAGCAGTTTTAAGGCACAAGTTCAGCACAATCCAGCAGGTACGGGGGAAATATGTTCCATAAAAAAAGGTTCCTGTCACTACTGCTGCGAGTAGACTATTACTCTCCGGGTTTGATTCTTTAATCCCGGACAGTGATTTATTTTCCATTATTTCTGATAAAGAGCTAGGCTCAAGAGATTATACCCCCTTTAATGGGTATATGACTTACTCTATTTGGAGTACTTGTTTGCTATTGTATAGCTCTTCATGAATACTACCTTGGCAGTGTATTTCTTCCCTGTGCAGTCTTTCTGTTATATCTCTGTGTTCTCCTCGGCCTTCGCGTTTTGTTCGTCTGAGAACTATTGTGGTGAGCTAAGAGCTCTATTTTCTTTTTGTGATAGCTTTTCACAAGGTTCTGTTGCACTTGCATGCATCTATGTTTTTTTCCAAACCAGTGGCTTCTGTGTGTTATGTCTCGCTTCCCTGGTATCCTAGGTATTTTTTTGAGTGCATCAGAGCTTTGAAGAGGTTCAGCAAGCTGGATCGTGCTCTAGTGCACAATTTACATTTTGCATTCTTCGGATGCTATGTGCTTGGAAGTTCCTCCTTTAAGGTACAGAACAACGTCTAGTATAACATGATTTTAATACCTATACATGTTCCACACTGTGCGTTTGGGCCATCTTGTCCCAAGTTCTCATAACTTGGACACTTATCTCTCTATATGTAGTTCTGTCTGGTCTACATTCCCTATCTACTGGAGAGCATGTACTTTTTATCCAGCATTCCTCACTTGTTAGTTTGATGACTGTTTTTCTTTTTTGCCAATTGACAGGCAGCATTTTCTTCTGACTAATCATTTCTACTCTTGTGGGGTGGCGCCCCCTTTTTTCTTGGGGAGGTGTCATTTTTACAAAATATCTCCTTTCAGAGATGTTATGTATGATAATGTACGGTGTATACATATTACTATATGCTGCTGTTTTTCTCATATTGTCATGTAACACAGGTTCTGTATGTGCCTCTTGTGGACAGGGCTATCATTCTATTTGAACTGAACTTTATGTGCATCTCCTTTTGCTATGTCATCTTGGTTTTAAATATGTATTTCTGTTTTTAAAAAAAAGGTATTCAGAGCTTAATGAACACAAAGTTATGTTCTATCCTTTAACTGATACTGTAGTGGGCTAGTTTTACATATGCCTGCATTTTTGCAGTTTCCTTGGCCAGTGTAATTCCGTGAATGTATGGGCCAGTTGGAGTATATGATGATAAACTTCTATATATGTTCAAGGCACATGTGCTCTAGATACTCCTGCCTTTTAGGACAGGGAACGGATGTTGAAAATTGTTTTTCGTCAACAGAGTATATATATGTGTATGCAGCCAGTTGGAGTATATGATGATAAATTTCTATATATGTTCAAGGCACATGTGCTCTAGATACTCCTGCCTTTTAGGACAGGGACAGGATGTTGAAAATTGTTTTTCGTCAACAGAGTATATATATGTGTATGCATTACCTACTGGTAGTCGACAGTAGGTAGTTATAGTTAGAACCTAGACGAGGACCCCCTTGCCCGGCAATGTGACTCTGAGCAGGATTGTGTGGACGACATTGAAGATGCGGGTGAGCTTGATGTGTCTTCTGACCCGGGGTTTGCCTCTCCTCCTCCTACTATGGAGGAGGGCGCTTCCTATACCATGGTGCTGCGCGGGCTGCAGAGGCTCTCCATCTCGACCTCCCTGCGGTGGCCCTAATTAACAACCTCCTTACGGAGGTGCTCCAGATGGCGTCTGCGTCGTCTGAGCCGCTGCTCCCTTTCAATGAGGCTCTCACTGAGGTCCTCTTGGGCACTTGGTTGCGACTGGCCTCGGAGGCGCCGGTGCATAAAAATGTCGCCAGGTGTCATCGGCCGGCGGTTGGTGACCCCACCTTCTTGACCTCTCACCCCAAGCCTGAGAGCCTGGTCATTCAGGCCTCGACGTCGCAGAGTGCCTTTCCCACGTCTCCGCTGGACTCTAAAAGGCTAGACCAATTCGGCAAGAGGTTGTTCTCCTCAGCCAGCTTGGGGTTGCAGTCGGTTAACACGCCTGCTTATTGGGCCGTTACTCCCACGCAGTGTGGGATTCGGTAGCTGAGGTCTTGCCTCAGTGTTCTGAGGAGGTCCAGGCTGTCCTTTCCCAAGCGATTGCGGAGGGCAGGGATGCGGCGAAGTTTGCCATCAGGTGTTGTTTGGACTCCGCTGATTCGCTGGGCAGGGCAATTTCCACGACTGTGGCGATGCTGCGCCACACCTGGTTGCGTTCCACTGAGTTCTCACCCGATGTCCAGAGCTCGCTCATGGACATACCCTTTGATGGCTCCCGCCTCTTTGGCGATAAGGCCGACAATGCCCTGGAGTGTTTTAAAGACTCTCGGGCCACGGCCAAGTCTTTGGGTCTTTCCATGAAGAACCCTGCCACGCCGGGGTTTAGTTCCTTTCGTGGCCAGGGCAGGAGCACCCAGGCACGCTCTTCCAGCAAGCCTGTGCAGAACCAGCCTCAGCGCAACCGTGGAATCTGCAGGGGCGGGTCTGGTAACCAGCGCGTGGGTCAGTCCACTTCCACCACCACTGCTTCCGCCTCTAAGCCTTCCTAATTCAAGCTTCAAGGAGCACCCCATGCCAGTGGTTGGCAGGATCCGCCACCACCTCCACCACTGGCGCAACATTACATCGGACAAGTGGGTGCTGCAGATAATCGGCTAAGGTTACGCGCTCCCCTTTCTGTCCTCCGCCTCAGCACCACCGCACGTCGGGAGATCATTTTACTCTTCTCCGTCACGAAGTCTCGGCCCTCCTGGCCAAGGGGACCATCGAGCGCATTCCTTGGCTAGAAGTAGGACGTGGTTGTTATTCCCACTACTTTCTGGTCCCCAAGAAGGACAAGGGGGGCCTGTGCCCCATCTCGGACCTCCGGGACGTCAATAGCTTGCTCCGGAAGGAGAAGTTCATGGTCCTGGCTGCCCTGGACCCTGGAGACTGGATGGTGGCATTGGACTTGCAGGACGCATATTTTCACATCCCCGTCCTGCTGGCCCACCGGCGCTACCTGCGGTTCACGGTAGGCCATGAGCATTTTCAGTTTGCCGTGCTCCCCTCCGGCCATACCAGTGCCCCTCGGGTATTCACGAAGGTGATGGTAATGTAATGTAATGTAATGTAATGTAATGTAATGTTGGATACATGTAAAGCGCACTGTTACTCTACCCGAGTGTCCTGGCGCTGTAGACCGCTGGGGAACCCGTCCTGGTTTTCCCTGTGAGATGGTCCCTTTCTGGGTATCTCCAGGGTGAAACCAGGCATCCCCGGCGTCTGTGGGGGGCCGTTGTAGAGATGAGGCAAGCTTAATGCCCAGAGTTACTGAGTGTGTTCCCTGGTTAGAGTAGGCACTGAGGCGAAAATTATCGAGTCCGTTGACCCTGGTCCAAGACCCTGCCGCGTCGGGAATTGAACCCTGGTCCCGGGCCGTTCTCTGCTTACAGGTCTGCCGCCTCTAACCAGTGAGCCACACCTCTCCACTGATGGTGGTGGTCACTGCTCATCTGTGCAAGTTCTTCCCCTACCTCGACGACTGGCTGTTGAAGGCGGGCTCTCCCCAGGTAGTCGTCACCCACCTCCAGACTACGGCCGACCTCCTGCATTTGCTGGGGTTCTCCATCAATGTGCCGAAGTCGCACCTGAGTCCCTCTCAGAAGCTCCTCTACATTGGACCAGTTCTGGATTCAATGCTGTTTTGGGGTTATCCTCCCGAGCAGCGAGTCCAAGATTTTCAGGCTATGATTCCGATATTTCAGCCTCTATCCCGGATTTCAGTCAGGATGACCCTCCGGCTTCTGGACCTGGTGGCCTCCTGCATCCTGTTGGTGCAACATGCCAGGTGGCATATGCGGGCTTTGCAGTGGGACCGGAAGTTCCAGTGGGCACAGCATCAGGCAACCTGTCCGATCATGTCCTGATCTCGGAGGGCACTGCGTGACATCTGCAGTGGTGGCTCACGAATCGCGATTGGACCAATGGCAGATCCCTCTCCCTTCCCCAACTGGAGCACACAGTGGTGACGGATGCGTCCCTCCTGGGATGGGGAGGCCACTTGGGAGAGGCAGAAATCAGAGGCCTCTGGTCTCCGGCGGAGTCTCGGCTCCATATCAATCTTCTGGAGCTGCAGGCGATCCAACTTGCACTGAACGCATTCCTTCCCTCTGTCCGGGGAAGTGTAGTGCAGGTGTTCACTGACAACACCACCACCATGTGGTATGGCAACAAACAGGGCGGGGTGAGATCCTGGACCCTATGCTAGGAGGCTCTGCGCCTCGACATGGCTGGAACATCAAGGCATAACCTTGGTGGTTCAACACCTGGTAGGTTCTCTGAACGCCAGGGCGGACAAACTTAGCCGCTGGTGCTTGATGGATCATAAATGGCTTCTGAACTCAGACGTGGCGCAATGTCTCTTTCTGCAGAGGGGAGAGCCTTGGTTAGATCTATTCCCACCGAAGAGAACGCGCAGTGTCATCAGTTCTGCGCATTGGAATTTCCAAGGCAGCACTCGCCTGGAGGCGCTTTTTGTCTCGAGTGGAGCTGAGGTCTACTGTACGCTTTTCCACCTATACCACTTCTGCCCAGAGTGCTGAAAAAGATCAGGCGCGATCAGGCCCAAGTTATTCTTGTGGCTCCAGACTGAGCTCGAAGAGTATGGTATCCCGAGCTACTCAGTATGAGCATCGATCCCCCAATCCGTCTGCCTCTTCAAGAGGATCTTCTGTCGCAGCAGCAGGGGATGGTCCTCCACCTGAACCTGTCCAGCCTCCACCTCCATGCGTGGAAATTGAGCGTCGACAGTTGATGGCTTTTGACATGCCTCCTGAGGTCTGTAATGTCATTCTGGCAGCCAGGCGGCCCTCCACTAAAACGGTATACGCCTGCCGATAGAATACATTTGTGGCGTGATGCACAGCAAAGGCTGTGGATCCCCTTTCAGCCCCTCTTTCTGAGGTTCTTCTGTTTCTCCTATCCTTGGCCCAGCAGGGCTCTGCTCTGGGTTCTGTCAAAGGCTATCTTTCTGCCATTTCCGCCTTCCTGAGGCTTCCTGTTCAGCCTTCTCTTTTTAAGTCCCCGGTTGTTAACCGCTTCCTCAAAGGCATTACACACTCGTTTCCTCCCATGCCTTTCATAATGCCTCAATAGGACTTAAATCTTGTCTTGACTTTTCCTGATGTACGCTCCCTTTGAGCCTCTTCATAACTGTCCTTTACGTCTTCATACGCTTAAGACGGCTTTCCTGGTGGCTATCATCTCTGCCAGAAGAGTGAGTGAGCTCCAGGCTCTTTCTTCTAAACCTCCTTTCCTTTCTGTTCATCCAGATAAGGTGGTTTTAAGGACCCGTCCTTCTTTCTTGCCAAAGGTTGTCACGCCTTTCCACATCGGGCAGACCATCACTTTGCCCACCTTTTTTGTGCCTCCGTATCCTTCCAGGGAAGAGGAGAGGCTCCACCGTTTGGACCCAAAACGTTTGCTTGCTTTCTATCTGCAGTGTACACAACAGTTCCGGGTGCATGATCAGCTCTTTGCTGGCTACATGGGTGCCAAAAAAGGTCGGGCTGTGCAGAAACGGACCATTTCCCAGTGGGTCGTTCTGTGCATCAAAGCATGTTTCTCCTTGGCCAAGAAGGAGCCTCCTGTGGGGTTGCGTGCCCATTCGACCAGGCAGCTGCAGCCACTACTGCCTTGGGACGCGGCGTTCCCCTTCAAGACATTTGTCTGGCAGCTACGTGGGCCTCGCTGAACATGTTTACCAAACACTACTTCCCTGACAGTCCGGTCCGGAGATACGGCTTCTTTGGCCGTTCGGTGCTCCGTGACTTTCTGGTGTAATCCTGTTCGCAGACCCACCACCGGGGTTGGTATTGCTGGGGTATCTATTCTAAGATAAGGAATCAATCACTAACGTGTCTCTCTTTCAGATGCACAAGTTACTACTTGTGTAACAATATATCTGTAAGAGACATTAGTTAGTGATAGATTCCTTACCGCCCCACCTATCCTCCCCGTTCTGTGAACTGATTACTAGGGTTAAGGTCATCCCCTTTTAGGGCCCTAGTTTTATACACCAACGGTCAGTATCTTGCATGGATCTGCATTTCGGCGCGGAAAGTCGTGTGTAGAACTGACGTCAGCGCACATGGGTGGCACCAAGTAGTCTCCGTGACGTCATCTCGGCGCTCACGACACCAGTGAGGGACAAGGAGCCACACAACGCCGTATACCGACGCGCAGGGGTACTGCTAAGCAAAACTTTCCAGATCCAGTCTGACGCCTGGGGATTATTCTAGGGTAAGGAATCTATGGTAAGGAATCTATCACTAACTAATGTCTCTTACAGATATATCATTACACAAGTAGTAACTTGTGCAATGGCACCACGTGTCGCCGGTCTTGCATATGGAAACATGTGTCACTGGTCGAAGGGAGTCTGGTGCTGCGGTCGCTGCCACGGACCTGGGGTCACTGCCATTCAGGACTCAGGGCACAGTTACACATGTGGGATCGGCTTGTGTTGTACAGAGTTAGTGGCATCACGTGTTGCCTGTCTTGCATATGGAAATATGCCTCACTGATCAAAGGGAGTCTGGTGCTGTGGTCGCTGCCACGAACTTGGGGTCACTGTCATTCAGAACTCAGGACACAGTTACACATGTGGGTTCGGCTTGTGTTGAACTGAGTGAGTGGCACCACGTGTCACTGGTCTTGCATATGGAAATTTGCCTCACTGATCGAAGGGAGTCTGGAGCTGTGGTCGCTGCCACAGACTTGAGGTCACTGCCATTCAGGACTCAGGATACAGTTACACATGTGGGATTGGCTTGTGTTGTACAGGGTTAGTGGCATCACGTGTCGCCGGTCTTGCATATGGAATATTCCTCACTGATCAAAAGGAGTCTGGTGCTGTGGTCGCTGCCGCGGACTTGGGGTCACTGCCATTCAGGACTCAGGGCACAGTTACACATGTGGGATAGGCTTGTGTTGAACAGGGTTAGTGGCAGCATGTGTCCAAAATTCGAATTGCGGGCTCTGCTGCCTGCAGTGTAGACTTGTATTGAGTGTTCATTTGCACTTGAAGATGAATTTGGTATGTGTACTAAAGCTTTAGCTGATATAAAAAAAGTTCTTGAAGCAAGGATACTAAAAGGATATTATATATGTTTTAGGCCTGTGATAGTTACTTGCCTCTTGGACTCTGTAATTTATAGAATCAAGTCTTAATTTTAATTGTAAGCCCTGAGGACTGCAGTGTAGGGTAGCAAGGGCCCATAGCCACGTGGCGTTGAGTTGAGGTGCACAGTTAATGGCACCAGAAGCATTGAGACTGTATGAGCCCGTGATGATGTTTGGTGTGGACCGGCCGTACTGGGAGCAATGTCTCTTGCCTACTGGACTGCGTCATCTCTAATTGGGACTCTATCTGAATTGTGATCCCTGCTGACTGCAGTGTAGACCAGAGGTAACGGTGAGCAAGGGCCCACAGCGACGTGCATAGGTTTGTGGCCCCACCAGCTTGCGTAGTTCAGGTTTAGTGGCACCACGTGATATAAAACAATTTCTTGAAGTAAGGATACTAAAACGATATTGTGTAGATTTGAGGGACGTATACTTAGTTGGGATTTTCTCCAGAAACTACTTTAAATTTTGTTATTTCTTTTTGAAACTTTACATCACTACTATCTTCCATCTCTTCTTCAACACCTACAATTGTCAAACTTATTTTCTGTACACGTCTCTTGACTATCAAAGAAACATAACTGTAAAGCATCGCAAAGTTGTTTTATATCATTTACATTAAAACTCCATTTCGTGCTGCAGCAAGACCTAGACTTATCCAGAGGATTCCTCTTGACTTTGAATATAAACTTGCAGATGTCTATCGGCGCACACATACGTAGGATCTAATTTCTCGATGTGAAAGCATCTTTAAGCTGAAGCTGTACAATTTTTTGCTAAGTTTCTTCGCCTGTGTCTCCAGTGAAATTTTGTTCCACATTTCTTTAATTTCTGTCTTCTCAGACTTGGTAATATATTACGTGACATAGCGAGAAATAGCAATTCAGTTATATGCAACATATTATATGTCCATATTGCATTCCACTTCTTCTAAATCACCGCATTGTAATCATTAATGTACTTCGATTGTTCTGTTCTTTTTATATTATAAGTATTATTGGGTGATTTTCGAGTGATCGTATGCCTCACTGCTGACATAAAACTGTTCAGTCTTCCTTGCGATGACTTATGGTGCACTGAGTTAGGCGCTCAGCGTGTACGTACCCTGCGATGATGCATGGTTCAGGGGGGCACGCACTCAGACCACTGTCTTTTGTCTATTGAATTCTGCCTGCTTTCTGTTGAAGAGAGTTAGTGGTACCACATTTCGCGGCTTGTGTTGAACAGAGTTAGTGGCACTACGTGTCGCGCCTTGTGTTGTACAGGGTTAGTGGCACCATGTGTCGCCTGCCTTGCATATGGAAATATGCCTCACTGATGAAAGGGAGTCTGGTTCTGTGGTCGCTGCCACAGACTTGGGGTCACTGCCATTCAGGACTCAGGACACAGTTACACATGTGGGATCTACTGTGCCGATGATAGTTCGTCCGGGCAGGCCATACTGATAGCAATGTATGTTGCCTACTGGACTGCGTCCTCTGCAATCGCGACTCAATCTGAATTGTGAGCCCTACTCACCGTAGTGTAGGCTGGAGGCAGCGGTGAGGAAGGGCCCACAGCCACGTGTTGTCGACTTGAGCAATGACTGTTGCTTACTGGACTGCGTCATTTGCAATCGAGACCCGATCTATATTGCGAGCCCTACTCACTGCAGTGGAGGCAGGAGGCAGCAGTGAGGAAGGGCCCACAGGCACTTCACTTTGACTTGAGCAATGTCTGTTGCCTACTGGACTGCGTCATTTGCAATCGAGACTAGATCTGTATTGTGAGCCCTACTCACCGCAGTGGAGGCAGGAGGCTGTGGTGAGAAACAGCATACAGGCACGTTGTGTTTACTTAAGCAATGTCTCACTGCTGTGTAGGCCGGAGGCAGTAGTTTGTACAGACATAAGTCAGCGGTGCTGTGCCGCTGGGGGCCTGTGTGGCAGAAGCCAGCGATCGGCTGAGGAGGCTGGTGGTCACGACGGCGGCCTCGTAGCAGGATGAGGGGCGCCACCCTGGCAGACGCTTTGGCTTTCCCACAAGTGAACCATGGCCAAAGATCTGGCCCATTTATTCACACTCCTATGCTGAAGTGGCATACGTCGGACCAGCCCACTCTGGTTACACTTATGTTTACAGGGGGGGGACTACACAGCTACATGACTGAGATCTTCCCTAAAGTTTGACGTAACATGGTTGGATCCACTATCCACAACACTACAAGCACCAGTAGTATTTGTGCACATGGAGAGGTGTGTGTTGTGCATACTGAGATGTGTTCAGCACATCACCGCTACACTTTGCAGTGTGTGCAATGTTATGCATAGGTGAATTGCTTCCTTCACATATAGTTTGTTCACACCTGTCCCAATATTCAGCTATTGTGTGGCTGATGGGCCATGTTGCATTCGGAATGTTCGCTGTTTTCTTCTGCGCTGCCTCGGTGGTAGAGGAAGGTGGGGAGAGGGTCCAGGGGGTGGGGGTGGGTGTTGTGGCGTTCTTGGGTGTTGGAGCTGCTTGATCAGTGTCAGTGCATGTGTTGGTCTTCAGATGTGGCTCAGGGCTGGGCTCCCTCTCATACTGTATGTAGTTGCTTAATATTTTAAAAACAAGAAGACATTATATAGTTTAAATAATGAAAACAATGTTTTGCAAAATCTATTTTTAGGATATTAAAGTTATAAAATATAATATATATTTTTTTAAATTACTGAGAAAAACATAGGTTTTTTTAACTTTATAATTAGAAATTAGTATTTAAATAACCTTTGAAATTCACAAAGGAAATAGGTCTCATGAACATTAAAGTTAGAAATTCGTATTTTAAAAAAAATTCAAATTTACTGAAAAAACTATTGCCATATTTCCCAAAATTGAGCTATTATATGGTAGAGGGAACATGCCGTTTTTGGAGGGTTTGCTGTCCTGTTCTGCTCTGCCTTGGAGTGGGGTGGTACGGGGGGGGGGAGGTCCTGAGGTTTGTGGCAGTGGGTGTAGTGTCCTTTTTGGGTGTCGGAAAATACTACAGGTTAAATGAACATTATAATTAGAAGTTAGCATTAAAAAAACATTGAAATTCCCTGAAAAAAAACATAAATTCAGGCACGTTATAGACAGAAATTAGCATTTAAAAATCCTTTGACATTCACTGAAAAAACCATAGGTTTCAAGCACGTTATAGTTAGAAATTAGCATTTAAAAAACCTATGAAATTCAATGAAAAAAACATAAGTTTGAGGCATGTTATAGTTAGTTGGACATTTCACTCGTACAAAACCATAGAAATTCCCCTGTTATATTTAGTTGAGCTAACTATAACTCGCGCCCCTGCAATGCACTGCTGATGACGTCACATATTACATCATTCTTGACATGATCAGTGACATCACTGATGACATCACTGATGACATCTCAAATGACATCACTGACATGACAGTTGACATGGGTTCTATTAAGAGCCAGGCTCTTGTTTTACTATACCCATATGCTCTTGGTCAATCTTTAGTTCTCCTTGAGATCTCTTGTGGGATTAATTTGCAGACCCTTCTCCAGAGGGGTATGCTATGGTATCTAATTCTAAGTTCAGGAATCTGCAGCTAGATGTCTCTATCAGATAGAAAAGTTACCTTCGGTAACGATATATCTGGTATAGACCTGCAGCAGATTCCTTAACGCCAAACCCATATTTCCTGCTCTGCAAAGATCTTTTGGGGTAAAGGTTATACTCTCTCAATGCTGGCCTTATAAGCCAGTGATGACTTCCTCAATCTATGTTGGTCTAAACAGACTCCTTGACCTGGTCACTTAATTTTGTTTAAATGTTGCGTTCTTCATACTTTTCAGAATGTGGCTGGCTGGTAAAGTATGTATATACTTCTTTTGCACCCTGGGTTCATTCACCAATCGGGGAGTTTTTTAAACATGCTACTCACCTCTGAGGGTCTCAGGGCGCCTGGGGGAGAACGGGGGGTGGAACAGGCAGGTCCGTTCAGGCGAAGGGCCAGATCTTGAGGGTCTTTCTGAAAATATGCAGGGTGAGGGCAGGCTGGATGTCGAGCGGCCGCCATTCTTGATCTGCGGGCGCGGGGGGCAAGAGCGAGATCGGCGTATCGGAAGTTCCTCTTGGGTACGTGGAAGGAGATTCTGTTGTTGAGGTATTGGGGTCCGGGGGAGGCATTTGTAGGCGTGGGTGAGTATCTTAAAGGTTACTCTTTTCTCCAGTGAGCAGTTTAAATTACTCTTCTTTCTATGCAAATTAGCCTTACACCTTGACACTGGTACTGTCATTAGATCATGAATTTGTTTGACTTTACTAACAGTTTAGTGCTGTTGTTTGTTCTGTTGAACTATTACCATATCATTCATTACTATTTAAGATTGGTTCATTAAGGTTTTTTTCCTTATTTATTTATTATATATTATATGGGTTATTCACTAGGGTGCAGAGTTTCATGTGGCCCCATGTTAGACTTGATTTCTTATTATCAGAAAGAGACTATTATTTATTGATCCCTTACCTTAAAATTACCCCCAGGCATCAGACTGGATCCAGAGAAATTTTGTCTTAGCAGCACCCCTGCTCTTCGTTGAGTGGCGTCGGTCGACTCCGCGTCCGTGGTCATGGTCGCCGGGATGATGTTGCTGTGTCTACTTAGATGCTACCCCTGCGCGCTTACATCAGTTCTTTCTTTTTCTGCCCCAGCCAGCGCAGATCCGGAAAGCTTGCCCTTTAGTTGTTTTTTGACTAACCTTTTCAACATCTTTTGAGTCTTCCGACTCCTGGTGCACGAGGAGTGTCCAGCTGTCGGCCCAGTTTCAAGCCTTGTGACTCCTGTCACAAGTTGATGTCAGTCACCGATCCACATCTCATGTGTCTTTGGTGCCTGGAGCATGACCACGACCTGAAGTCATGCTCAGGTATCCGGGCCCTGAACTCGAAGTCGTTACGAGAGTGGTCCCGAAAGCTTTTGGAGGCCCAGCAGTCCACTCCATGCTGTTCGAGGTCCCGGTCGAGTGGAAGGTCGCAGGGCCGGTCGCGGAGTCATCACCATCCGTCATCGAATTCTTCGCACTCCTTGTATAAGTTGAAGCACAAGAAGAAGGCGAAGAGCTTTGTCGCTCTTCGCCTTTTCCGCGTCTGTCAGCCGACGCGACGCGGAACCAAGAGCATCGTCGTTCTCCGGCTACTTCGTCGGAGCCCGCTGGGACGGCTCCGCGCTTCCGTCCCTTTCCCGGAGCCGGAGCGTCCCCTGCCCAGCTTCGCCAATTTTATGAAGCGCTGCACAGCATCTATGAGCAGCCCGACTCCCCAGGCGCGCCTTCAGGGCCCCATAGACTCGGCTTGGGGCCCTAGGCCTTCGATGCCGGCGGCTCCGGCGCCGCAGGGCTCCCATGGATCCAGGCCTAGACCCGGATCGACGCCGGTTGAACTCACGGTCCTGTCCCCGGTGCCGATGCCAGGGACGACGCCGACGCCCCCAACGCCGGTTGTGCCCCCAGCCGGTGTCGACCCCAGCCTCACCCTTGATAAAGACACGACGCCTAACGTCAGTAGCGGTGCCAGAGGGCAACCCACTGTCCATTCCTGGCATTCCCTACCGCCACGAGTGACAGCCAGAGGAGAGTGAGGAGGACTTGTAGGGGTCTGTTAACCCTCTAGCAGACCAACTTGAGGAGTCAGACTGGCGAGAGGCGTTGGGTGATGCCAGTGTTCTGGATACCTCCCCAGAACTTGGTATGCTTTCTCCCCCTACTGTGGCTATGGAGGAGGGAGCTTCCTACGCTGTGGTGTTGAGTAGGGCGTCTGAGGCCTTGGGCCTTGAGCTTTCTGTTGTGGCTGTCCTGACTGAGATGCTTCAGCCAGCAGCAGTCTCTTCAGAGCCCCTGCTGCCTTTTAATGAGGCCCTCACTGACATCCTTCTGGGAACTTGGTCAAATCCCAGCACAGGGGCCCCTGTGGACAGGATGATTGCCCAATGCCGTCGCCCGGCTGACCCACTTTTCCTCTCCCAACACCCTACCCCGGAGAGCTTGGTGGTCCAAGCCTCATCCTCAAAGGGCACATTCCCTACTGCTCACCCTGATAGGAAATCCAAGAAGCTGGACCATCTTGGGAAGATTATGTTTTCTTCCACCAGCTTAGGACTGCCGTCGGTGAACACTGCATGTCTCTTGGGCCGTTACACAAACACACAGTTGCGCAAGTGCTGCCTCAGTGCCCGGGAGAGGCCCAACCGTGCTCACCCATGCTGTTGCTGAGGATGGAGATGCAGCAAAGTTCACCATCCGGTGTGGGCTGGATACTGCAGACTCGGTGGGTAGAACGGTTTCCACGTCGGTAGCCCTGAGGCGCTACGCCTGGCTGAGAAAGTCTGGCTTCTCTGGGGATGTCCAATCTACCCTTTTGGAAATGACCTTTGATGGCCATCGCCTGTTTGGTGGCAAGGCAGACAGCACGCTCAAGTGTTTCAAGGACTCTAGGGCTAAGGCCAAATCCTTGCACCTTGCAGCAACTTCTCGCTTTATGCAGTCTGCCTTTCTCCTTATTTGTTGCTACGGAAGGGGTGCCCCACCACGTTCCACCCAGAGCCACAGCACTGCGCAAGCTACCCAGTCTCTGCGTGGCCGGGGATGTGCAACCCAGCGTTGTGGGTCTGGGGCCCAGCGGGCGGACCAGCCCACCAATGCCCCTCCCTCCTCCCCCCCCCGCATCAGCCTTCAAGCCTTCCTAGTCTCACTTTTCACGGCCACCAGTTGCCAGTGTGCGGCAGGATACACCATCACCTCCCCCACTGGCACAACATCACATCGGACAGGTGGGGTTTGCAGATAGTCTTAAAGGGGCTACTCCCTCCCCTTTGAGACTGCCCCTCCCTCGCATTCTCCGCCAGGAAGTTACGCCTCTCTTGGCCAAGGGAGCTATCGAACGTGTCCCTGTGCCAGTGGTAGGTTGTGGTTGCTACTCCCACTACTTCCTGGTACCCAAGAAGGACAAAGGCCTGCATCCTATCTTAGGCCTTCGGGACGTCAACCACTTTCTCCAGGAAGGAGAAGTTCAAGATGTTAACCTTGGCTCAGTTCTTGTCTGCCCTCGACCCTGGAGACTGGATGGTAGCGTTGGACTTGCAGGACGCTTACTTTCACATCCCCATCTTGCCTGCCCACCAGCGTTACCTACAGGTCATGGTAGGCCACAAGCATTTTCAGCTCACTGTGCTCCCTTTTGGACTTTGCCAGCACCCCTTGGGTATTCATGAAAGTGATAGCGGTGTTTGCAGCTCATCTGCGCAGATTAGGGGTTCCAGTCTTCCCCTATCTCGACGACTGGAATGCAGGAGGTATGCCGTAGTCTGGAGGAAGGAGACGGCAGCCTGGGGCGAGCCCGCCTTCAATAGCCAGTCGTCAAGATAGGGGAAGACTGGCTGTTGAAGGCGGGCTCGCCCCAGGCTGTCGTCTCCTTCCTCCAGACTACGGCGGACCTCCTTCATTCGCTGGGGTTCACAGTCAACGTGCCGAAGTCGCACCTCATTCCCTCTGAGAAGCTCTTTTTCATCAGAGCGGTTCTGGACACAGCGCATTTTCGGGTCTATCCTCCCAAGCAGCGAGTCTGGGATATTCAGGCCATGATACCGATGTTGCTGTCTCTATCCCAGATTTTGGTGAGAATAACCCTGAGCCTGCTGGGCCTCATGGCCTCCTGCATCCTGCTGGTGGATCATTCCAGATGGCATATGCAGACTCTGCAGTGGGACCTGAAGTTCCAGTCAGCTAAGCATCAGGGGAATATTTCCGAAGTCGTCCAGTTCTCGGAGGGGACTACAAGACAGTTGTAGTGGTGACTCAAGAACCAGAATTGGGTCAGCGGCAGATCCCTCTCCCTTCCCCAACCAGAGTTCACAGTAGTGGCGGACGCGTCACTCCTGGGATGGGGCGGCAATATGGGAGAGGCAGAGAGCAGAGGCTTCAAGTCTCTGGCGGAGTCCGGGCTCCACATCAGTCTTCTGGAGCTCTGGGCGATATGTCTTGCACTGAAGCATTCTTCCTTCTATCAAAGGATGAGTAGTGCAGGTGTTCATTGACAACACCACTGCCATAGTGTACTGTAACAAACAGGGCGGGGTGGAGTCGTGGACCCTATTTCAAGAGGGTCTTCGCCTTTGGACATGGCTGGAACATCAGGGCATACATCTGGTGGTTCAACACCTGGCAGTTTCTCTGAACGCCAAGGCGGAAGATCTCAGCCGCCGGTGCATGATGGCTCATGAATGGCGTCTTCACTTGGAGGTGGTGCAAGGTTGTAGTGTAGTTCCTATCTTCCCAATAGGCTCTGCGCATTGGAATAGTACCTACAGCAGTAAAGGCCTAGGCCAGACGTTAACTAGGTCTACTACTGTCGATGCTAGACTTAATTTTTGGGTTTGCCAGCTAAGCTCAGAGTTCGCTAGAAACTTTCTCGAATGTTCAAGGAAGGATTAACTCCCCTGATTAGACAAGAAGGGATTTAGTTTCTGACAACCATAGAACATGACAACTTTGCTCTCCCCTAATCAAGAGTCAATCTCAAGAGTCGTGTGAGCACAAGGCAATTATTTTACTCAGTCAGTACGTGCATTCTTAGTCTCATCAGAATGTAGAGAAAAGGAAGAGACGGGCGTGTTCAATAAAAGATGTTATTTATTGATCAGTCTCTTTTCTCGTACAAGAGAAATGGATCGATATTATTGCAATACTTATAGTTAAGTAAAGTGCATACGTTAAAAGCAATAGTACAAAATAATACTGTAAAAACATTGATATGGTTTCTGAGCCATATGATGTTTAAGATGATTAAAATATATTTACATACACATATACATTTGACTAAACGCACTCAACTGGTGTTTCTAAATACGCCTACCCCGTGTACCTGACCTAAGTCTAATGCGTGGGCGGGAATAGAAAGTTACAGTTTAAGTTAAGTTTGTTTTTGCCAAGTGAATAACTAAAGAATTCTCTAGGAGGGGTTATTCAGTTCTGTACCTGGAATTTAGGATGAATGAGGAATGGTATCTCTTTCTCTGCTCTCGATATTCCAGGCTGCCTGCGAGGGCTACCCGGAAGCGCCGGTGCTGGGTCTCTCGGTTTGAGATAGCAGCGCGTCTCTCAGCGCGTCAGGAAGGCGGGGCTGCTGCCTGCGGGGTCTGCTTCTGCTCTCGGCTTCGGCAAGTAAGGCTGCTCCGTCTTGTCACCACGCGTGTGTCTTGCATAGGGCAAGATCGGCAATATTTATACCTTAAAGGTGCCGGGATTGACGTAAGGATGGACATAGGTACGTCAATAAAGATGTCATACGACTTGCTCGTTAGCACATTCTTTACTAAAGTTCTCTGTGAAATCAAAACAATGGCCGCACGGATTATCCAGGTTGTCATAGGTTTGATTTGTTATGAGAACGTCGTATGCCTTATCAGGGGCTGGAGGAATATCGCTTGTCTAATTAGATCTCAAGCGTTATGACCTAATCAGATAACACGTTCCTGTGCCGTAGTGTGACTGCGTCAGATAACGGTATCTGCATCATGGGGGATTTCTTGCCTCATGGGCTGACTGTTAGTTAACTAGCTAGGTAGTTTAACCAGAATAGGGTCAGGAATAGGGGGATCGATTCAGAACCTATAGAAATACACGACAAGGTCTCTTTCAGCAGTGGGGCAAGCCTTGGTTAGATCTATTCGCCACCGAAGAGAATGCGCAATATCAGCGGTTCTGCACGTCAGAGTTTCCAATGCGGCTCTCGTTCAGCTGCGCTTTTCGTCGCGAGTGGAGTTGCAGGCTCCTGTACTCCTTTCTGCCGGTACCACTTCTGCCCAGAGTGCTGAAGAAGATCAAGCGCAACCGGGCCCAAGTCATGCTCGTGGCTCCGGACTGGGCACGAAGAGTCTGGTACCCCGAGCACTTGAGCATGGCCATCGATCCTCCGATCAGGCTGCCTCTTCAGGAGGATCTTCTGTCGCAGAAGCAGGGGACGGTCTTCCACACAAACCTGTCCAGTCTCCACCTTCTTTAGATTGAGCGGCGACAGTTGACCGCATTCAACATTCCTCCCGAAGTCTGTAATGTCATCTTGGCAGCCAGGCGTCCCTCCACTAAAATGGTATATGCCTGTAGATGAAACATTTGTCGCATGGTACACAGCAAGGACTGAGGATCCCCCTTCTGCCCCTCTTTGAAAGGTTCTCCTCTTCATTCTTTCTTTGGCCCAGCAGGGCTCTGCTCTGGGCACTCTTAAGGGCTATCTTTTGGCCATTTTGGCCTTTCTTTGCCTTTCTGATCCGCCTTCTCCTTTCAAGTCCCCTATTGTTAACAGATTTCTGAAGGGCATTACTCATCTCTTTCCTCTTACTCCTTACGTAATGGCCCAGTGGGACTTGAATCGTGTCCTCACTTATCTTATGTGTCCTCCCTTTGAGCCACTAAATAATTGTCCTCTTCGCCTCCTTACTTTGAAGACTGCTTTCTTGCTTGCCATCACCTCTGCTCACAGAGTGAGTGAGCTTTAAGCCTTAGCTTCCAGACCTCCCTTTCTTGCTGTCCATCCAGACAAAGTGGTCCTCGGAACTAGGCCCTTTTTACTGCTCAAAGTGGTTACCTCTTCCCACATATGTAAGAGCATCACATTGCCCACCTTCTTCCCGCCCTCACCCTTCCAAAGAGGAGGAGAGGCTCCACCATCTGGACCCAAAACATGCGCTGTCTTTCTACCTTGACCACTCTAAAGACTTCCCGGTGGACGATCAACTCTTCTTGGGTAATGTGGGCGACAAGAAAGGTCGGGCAGTGCACAAACGTACCATCTCTCGATGGGTTGTCCTCGTATTAAGATCTGTTATTCTTTGCCTAAAAAGGAACCTACAGTACGACTGCGCGCCCACTCTACCAGGGGGGACAGCAGCTACTACTGCTTTGTGACGTGGAGTTCCTCTGGTTGACATCTGCCCGGCAGCCACGTGGGCAACCCTGCACACGTTTACTAAGCTTTACTGCCTGGACAGCCAAGTCCAGAGAGATGGCTTTTTCGGCCATTTTGTTCTCCGGGACTTCCTGGTGCGAATTTAGTTTGCAGACACACCTGCGGGGTTGGCATTGCTGGGGTATCTATTCTATGGTAAGGAATCTATATTGGTCTATTTCAGATGAACAAGTTACTTACCTTCAGTGACGATGTATCTGTAGGTGACCTATATTAGTCATAGATTCCTTACCGTCTCACCCACTCTCCCCGTTCTGCGAACTGACTTCTAGGGTTAGGGACTCCCTTTCAGGGCCCTAATTTTGTGCACCAATGGTCAGTGTCTTGCATGGCTCTGCGCTTCTGGCGTGGAAAGTCGTGTCAGAATTGACATCAGCGTGCAGGGGCGACATCTAAGTAGACACTGCGATGTAATCCCGTTGACCATGACGCCATCGACTGACGCAGAGTCGACGGACGCCACCTACCGATGCAAAAGGGTTACTGCTAAGAAAAAAATTCTCTGGATCCAGTCTGATGCCTGGGGTAATTCTAAGGTAAGGAATCTATAACTAATATATGTTTCTTATCGATACATTGTTACCGAAGGCAAGTAACTTGTTCATTGCAACCTATGTCTGCTATTTTATAATAATAATAATAATAATAAGCAAGCTTGAAAAGCACCTGGTTACACCCACTGGTGTGTCCCCGCACTGCGGCACAGACTCGTCAGGTGTCAAGGGGCAGAAGCAAGGTAGTTGGGCTTTATACACGGAAGAGCCAGGTTTTCAGTTGCCTCCGGAAAAGTGTCTCTGATGGTTCAGCACGTAGGAAGAGAGGGAGTGTGTTCCAGTGCTTCGCGACTAGATATCTGAAGGAACGGGCACCCATTCTCGCTCTTTTAACTTTAGGGATCTTGACCAAGTAGGTCCCAGTTGATTTCAGATGCCAAGTAGGAGTGTAGGGGGTGAGTAGATTGTGTAAGTAGCTCAGGCCTTTCTACTTCAGGATGCGATGGCTAATACACAAGGTTTTGAAGAGGATTCTCTCCTTAAGTGGAAGCCAATGAAGGGAAGAGAGAGCTTACCTGGTCGAGGCTCTCCTGGGAAGCATCAGAACAAGGCGGGCAGTTGCGTTCTGAACGCACTGAAGCCTGTGGAGGCATTTGTTAGTTGCTCCTAGCAATAGAGCATTTCCATAATCCAGGAGGGGTGTGACTAACGCATGGACTCGGGTGTTCCTTGCTGCGATTTGGAGCACTTCCTGAGTCTTCCGTAGTAATCAAATGTCAAGCTGCCTCTTCAAAGGGAGCATGGTGTTTACTTTGCTTTCAGCTGACTTCAAAGTGAGAACATTTATAGGAAAGAGGAATGCAGATTTCACACCTTGGACTGCAGCTCTGAAAGGCAATCAAGTCCATTTTTTAAAACCACTTTCAGTGTTGCAAAGTAAGCAAGGAAGTGGTTTCAGTACAATAAATCAGTGCAATTCCTGCCACTGGTGGCTTCAGTGTGGCATCTTCTCCACATTTTCAGTCTGTTCTCTTTTCTTTGTCCTACTGACAGCCAGCTTTATTAGCCCAATATTTTCTAACTTCTAGTTTTTTTTTTATCTCTGTTGAGATTGGGAGGAGGCAAGCAGTGTTTCTGGTATGAGCTGGGGCTCTCCTACCTCGTGTGATGTGAACCACTCCCAAACTCCCTGGTGATCCAGACCTCCCTATGGGTTAGTTGTCAGATCTGCAGCACAGGAGGCCCTCCGCACTGTTGTGTTTGCATTGCATCTTCATATCTCAGTGTACGAAATAAGGTTTGCATTGCCCTCCCACCTCAGAAATGTGTAATCATTAAAAACTAGAATTATGAGCCTCATGTATGAAATCGCATTTTTGCGATTTCCTAATAGAATGTTAGCGATTTGTTATTAGGAAATCGCAAACTGTGATTTACATCAGTGTGTTTGACACTGCTGGCAATTTGCAGTAGGTCGCATATTGCCCTACCTCCTCAATATTCATGAAGCAGCTCGCAATTTGCGACCCATTGTGAATGGCTTCAATTAGAGGGATAGTGGCCTGCTGGGGTCAGCAGACCACCAGGTCTGTGATTGCTTTTTACATATAGCAATATTTCTTTTTTCTTTTTACATATAGCAATATTTATTTTTTCTAGTGCAGCCCGTTTCCTTAAAGAAAAACAGGCTGAATTATAAAAAAAAAAAGTATTCTATTGATTTTATAAGACTAGGCAGTGGTCCATGGGACCACTGTTGGTCTTAAAAAATGTTTTCACCCACATTCACAAAGGGGAAGGAGCCACTAGGGACCCCTTCCTGTTTTCGAATGAGTTTCCACTAACTTGAAGTTGGTGGTAACTGCGAATGTTTGGCGACCGCATTCCGGGTCGTAAAACATTTCTACATACCAGTGCTATTAGGTATTAGGAAGCGTCCCTAAACACGCTCCTTCCTTATATCGAATCGCAAGCACTATTTTGTGAGTTGGTAATAGCTTACCGACTCGCAAAATAGGGTTGCTACATGGTAAAATGCTTTGTGCATCTTTCCCCATATCCTTTTCTATAGCTAGATGCTGGTCAGGTTGAGCCCTGTCTATGTTGTTGTCGTCAAGTTTCTGTTAGTGTCTGTATTATCAATCTCCTTCTTGCTTGAGTAGCGGTTTTATTCTGTCACTGCTCTCTGTAGGTTTTGACCCATTTTTTGCACAAGGGTATTATTCTTTCAGTATTATATGTAGCGCTTGGTTCATTCTTTTGTGCTCTTAGTAGTGCTTTTTTCCGTTTTTGAACCTAGTGGTTTACTCTGTCACGGCTTTTTGTAGCGCTTGGTTGAATCTTTGAGCAAGATATTTATTCTATCAGTGCTGTTTGTAGTGCGTTGTTCATTTTGTGCCCAAGAGGGCAGTGATTTGAAAGTAAGTAGATGGCATATTTTGACAGGTTTTGGTGACTTCTACCAGTTGGTTTTACCACAACCCTCTCTGATGTGCGAAGCCTCCGCATTCGTATGCTGTGCTGGCACTACTCCTGTCTTCTGCTGCAGCTTCTGGACACTGCTCTCAGAAATGTGTGGCTCAGCTCAAGCGCTTCTATTTTTTATCCGACTTGTCCCTTTTTTTAGTTCAGAGATATTAGGGAATGTTTTTTTAAATAAAAATGGTCAGCCAAGTTGATGTTCTGAGTGTCCTGTTTATTCTCCTAATTGAGACATGAAGAGAGTTTAGTAAAATGTACTTCACGTCGTAACATGGTTTAACTACTAGAAATATTAATTGTTTGAGCTTGTATTTAACTAAAAAATACATCTCATGGCGATTGCACCGCAAACAATAATTCACAGTTTGCCAAGCATTCTGCGCCAGCCTCTTTACCACGTAATGGGTGAAATGACAAAAAGTGACTGTAAGGGATGCCAGTGTAGGTCCAAGACACCCACATTCGTGCCAGGTTTTCTTCTCATTCACATAAAAATGTATTTACATTAATCTGAAAGATAATTTACTTAATTGGTCAGTGGTTAGGTTATCCTTAAAATATTGCATGGATCCTGCCCATCTGGGCTTGTGTTGGAGGCCCATATATGCCTCACATTTGTTAAAGATACAGCAGTTCAACTAGCGTCACACTCCACTGCCCAGTGCCTCGTACGATCCGTGGTTTCACAAGGAATTTTAAGGACAGGTTTGTAAGTGTGCGTGAATAACAAGCAACGAAAGGATGGAGGCTTTACAAGGACACCTATATTAAGTGGCATTCTTCCTCCTACAAACTTTGTCCACTCAAATGATCCACTGCATAGGATGCTCTTAGAGGCATGAGAGTGAATTACTGCAGTAAGTGTCCCAGGCAGGCTGTTTATCAAGCACTTTAGAATCACCCAGGCTGTTTATGCCCTGTTTTACGATTCAGAGCTGTAATGTTGTCCCTGACCTCCACGGCTGTTTATGGGAGATGTCCAGAGCACTGGATATTGCATCACGGGCAACAGGATTTTAAGAACCTACTGAACTGATGTACTAGTTTTTACCTTGTGGATACATTTTCAGTCAATCTTATTTTGAGCACAGCTACTCCATAAACAATATTAAAGTAAAGCACACATCTCACAGCATAACACAGAATATAGAATAGGATAATCATAGTTAAAATAAATTACTCAGCACAATAGTACAAACTGATAATGGGAAAGAAGGTGGTTTCTTTACTAAAGTGCACTAGAAAACCATCATAACAAGGCTTTTGGCCGCATATTATTTCCACAAAAATAAAACAATATTGTTCCGTTTAGTCCTCAGTGTTGTTTGCAACGTACAACTCTAGGCAGAAACAGCTTTTTTACTGAGTTGTGAACACAGCTGGTTTGCATATTTTTATGAGCCTTATGGGTAGGTGTCTGTGTGTGCGTGCACGCCCCCTCTGCAGGCACAAACCATTGTCTTTTTAATGTGCAGTAGGTAAAGCAGATTTGGTTTTCCAATATCATGTAATTATCACTGAAATACGCCCCGCATGGACCCCTGCCCGCTGTACATCTTCCACAGAGCCGTCACTGCCATAGCGTCCCAGCTACAATGCACCATCAACGCCATCTTCGAATCCGGCACTTTCCCAGATGACTGGAAACGTGCGGAAGTTAAGCCCCTCCTCAAGAAACCCTCTGCAGACCCGACGGAACTGAAGAGCTACCAACCCATCTCTCTCCTTCACTTCGCAGCCAAAGTCACCAAGAAGATTGTCAACGCCCAGCTGACAAACTTAATCGAAGAGAACTCAATCCTCGACCCCTCCCAATCCAGATTCCACAGCAGCAACCACAGCCCTGCTCACCACCACAGATGACATCCGCACGCTCATTGACAAAGGCCTCACCGCAGTGCTCATCCTACTCGACCTCTCTGCTGCCTTCGACACCGTCTCCCACCACACCCTCGGAGCCAGACTCCACGACGCCGGAATACAGGGAACCGCCCTTGAGTGGCTGCGATCCTTCCTCACCGGCAGAACCCAAAGGATCAGACTCCCGCCTTTCCTCTCCGAACCCACATAGATCAACTGCGGAGTACCACAAGGATCATCGGTCAGTCCCATGCTCTTCAACATCTACATGGCCGTCCTCGTGGCCATCGTCAGACAGCATGGACTCAGCATTGTATCCTACGCCAATGACACTCAGCTCTTCCTCTCCCTCCTGAAGGACCCGAAACCACCAGACTCAGCTTCCAAGAAGGAATGAAAGACGTTGCAGCTTGGATGAGCAGCAGCTGTCTAAAACTTAAATCGGAGAAGACAGAAGTCCTAGTCCTCAGACCCTCCTCCTCTGTATGGGACAACTCCTGGTGGCCCGCCGTCCTCAGCACCCCCCAATCCCTACGGACCACGCCCAGAACCTCAGCATCATACTCGACTACTCCCTCACCATGACCCACAGATCAACGCCGTCCTTCCACCTGCTTCAACACCCTCTGCAAGACCTTCAAGTGGATCCCCCCTGAAGCCAGTAAAACCATCACCCAGGCACTCATAACAAGCAGACTGGACTACAGAAACACCCTCTATGCTGGAATCAACAAATCCCTGCTACACAAACTCCAGACCATTCAGAATACCACAGCCAGACTCGTCCTCGGCATCTCACGACATGAGCACATCTCCAAACACCTGCAAGACCTCCACTGGCTCCCCGTCGAGAAGAGAGTAACCTTCAAGCTACTCACCCATGTCTTCAAATCCCTCCATAACATCGGATCCAAATACCTCAACGAAAAAGTCTTGTTTCATGTTCCCAAAAGGAACCTCCACTCCGCCGACCTCGACTTGGCAGAAACCCATGCATCCGCAGAACCAGAGCGGGTGGAAGAGCCTTCTCCTACATCGCACCTCTACTCTGCACACCTTCTGGAAGAGCCTCAAGACCTGGCTCTTTGGCTGAACCGATACCCCCCCCACCTCCAACGCCCTCACAGGTGAGTAGCGCGCTTTAAACCCCCTGATTGATTGAATGTACACATTATGCCCCTATGGACCTTAATATGGTTAATGTTAGTATTAGGCTGACCATCCCCTCCAAGTCATCATTGACAGTGTTTTAGTACAGACATTTCCACCTACCAATCGTTAGGTCTTGCATGGGACCGCACATGAAGCTTGGAGCCCATCCCATGCTTACCGTTGGTTGGCTTCATTGTCACTGTCATTTCCTTGCTTCTCTATGGTCAGTGTGTGCCTGATTCACTTCCTCTTTGTGTGTGTCTATCCCATGGAGCATGGCACAAGTACCTCTTCATTGCCCAGTGTCCTCCCAGTACTCGCACTTTCAGAGCTACTTTGTTACGTCTCGCCTATGCAGCGCATGCTGGAGACCTTTAGAAATCGTTTCACTTTTTGAGCCAAAAACGTGCACGCTTTGTATTGCTTTCAATGGCAACGCATGCACGTTTGGCGATTCCCTTGCGGGAACGAGCTTTGAAACCATCTGTTTGTAATTAACTTGCAACTAGATGGTGTCCCTGCTCGCTCCCGCAAGGGAAACAGGTGTAGGCCCCCTCCTCTCTCCCCTCCCCCTGCTGCTTCATCTTTTCTCTTTATGTTTGGCAGGCTCTTGCCAGACACCGCATCACCGTTCCTCTAGCTCTCTGTGGGGATCCGGATTGTTTTAGAGCCAGCCGGCGGTGACCCTCCATACTCTAATCGCACTATCGGGCAGACCTGTCTCTTCACCACTCGCGGGACACAAATGGCCCCCTCACCTCTCTTTCTGTCATGGCGCTGCAAAAGACCGGCCCCTCCCTATGATCCACGGCTTCAGGGATAACACAATCTCCGATCTTCTTCACCTTCAATGCATCAACGTGCTCTCCTTTCCTGCAAGATTCCCCAAAGCTTCTGGCCTGCACCTTTCCGCTGCCCGGAACAGAAGGTCTCTGCAACTCCGTCTTGCACTGTCCAGAGGATGCTGCTCCTCATTGAGTTCTATAGGTGAGTACTGCTGTCACCACATCTAGTATGTGTAGTTATGGTCAGGATTAAGTTCGGATAATGATGAATTCTACTGCAGTGCCGTCTGAAGAGATGAAGTAACTGTAATGAAGAATCCAACAGCCCAGTGATCGACCAGCTTAACGGGGGAACTTCTCCTGCCCGAATCAGAGTGAGTGGTAAGGATCTCATCGAGTGTATGAGCAGTAGAGGTGGACGAGCAAACAGATTTACAGTGAGAGCCAAGCCAGTGGTCTGGCTTGGCTCTTAAAGCCCCTGCACGAGCCGAGCACTAAAAATGTTTCCTATCAATCAATCAATCAATCATGCCATTTGTTTAGCGCACTACTCACCCGGGAGGGTCTCAAGGCGCTTGGGGGGAGGGGTATGCTACTGCTTGAACAGCCAGGTCTTGAGTTGTTTCCTGAAGGCGAGATGGTCCTGGGTCAGCCGAAGGTGGATGGGGAGGGAGTTCCAAGTCTTGGCAGCCAGGTAAGAGAAGGATCTTCCTCCGGCGGTGGCTCTTCGGATGCGTGGTACGGCTGCGAGGGCGAGGCTGGTGGACCGTAGCTGGCGGGTGGGTGTGTAGAAGGTCAGGCGGTCGTTGAGGTACTTGGGGCCCAGGTCGTGGAGAGACTTGTGTGCGTGGGTGAGGAGCCGGAACGTGATCCTCTTGTCGACGGGGAGCCAGTGCAGGTTCTTCAGGTGGCTGGAGATGTGGCTGCGTCGGGGGACATCCAGGATGAGTCGGGTGGAGGCGTTCTGGATGCGCTGGAGTCTTTTCTGTAGCTTGGCTGTGGTTCCGGCGTAGAGGGTGTTTCCGTAGTCCAGTCGGCTGGTGACGAGTGCCTGGGTGACAGTCTTCCTGGTCTCGGTCGGGATCCAGCGGAAGATCTTTCGAAGCATACGCAGGGTGTTGAAGCACGATGAGGAGACGGCGTTGACTTGTCTGGTCATCGAGAGGGAGGGGTCCAGGATGAAGCCCAGGTTGCGTGCGTGGTCGGTTGGCTTGGGTGCGGTGCCCAGGGCTGGGGGCCACCAGGCGTCGTCCCAGGCGGAGGGCGAAGATCCCAGGATGAGGACTTCCGTCTTGTCCGAGTTCAGTTTCAGGCGGCTGTCCTTCATCCACTCGGCGACGTCTTTCATCCCTTCGTGTAGACAGGTTCTGGCGGTGTCGGGGTCTCTGGTGAGGGAGAGGATCAGCTGGGTGTCGTCGGCGTAAGAGATGATGTTGGTCCCACAGCAAACATCACGTGAAATATGATGAAGTAGCTTCAAAGCTCTAGAAAGTGTATTTGTTTATCGTGAAGCTTTGACATTAATGTCATGTTATAGCACTGCACTGGGAAGTACATATTAAAAATATAGTGCACTGCTGGTCTATGTTTAAAAGCTAAGACAAAGACACTTGTCATTTAAGCCCTATATGTGGCCCAGATTATCATAGAACATTATAGCCTATTAAATCATGCGCAGTCGGTTTTTGTACAACTGGCATTCTGAACTTACATATTTGAAAGTGCTTTAAATCGCAATAATGAAGATAATTGTTTTGGTGAAATAAAAATTTGCCTAAGAACACACAATTTAAGCAGGAAAGCCGCGATTTATGAAGGTTTTTCTGGTTTCACTTTGCACAAACGGGTATCTGTCTCGACTTATATCTAGGCTTTGTTTTTATCTTTGTGCGTTTTTATACAGCGTGTACTCGACCCGAAGGCATTGGAGCGCTTTACAAGGCCACCAGTTACATCACAAAAGGTCACTTTCATTGTCGTAGTCACGGTGAGATTAAGTAATGTGCCCAAAATCATATGATGTTGAGCCGACGCCGAGGCTCAAACCCAGTTTCAAAGTTGACTGCTGTGTCCCCAACGCTCGGATCGTTATGGGCTTGAGGTTCCACCAGGACATCGAGCTAAGCACGACCCATGCTTCAGGCTCGAGCCTGGGTTGAGCTCTCAGTGGCTTGCCCGCCTCTAATGACCAGCGTCATTGGTAAATCTAAGAATTGCCCCATGGTAGAAATTAATGTATAATTAGTTTAAAAAGTTTTAAATTGCAAAAACAAGGTAGTGTCTGCTGTACGCAAGCAAAAAACAGATAATCACTCCAAACCCCAGCCCGTAACAAACAATGAAACAGATCAAATTCAAAAAGTCCATTAAACATGCAAATGTTTACTCTGCAAAACATAAACTATACCACTTTCGATCACAGCAAGCTCAGCATATTTATATTAATTTAGGCACATTGTTAGAGGGCTACTGTTTCTACGCCCAAGTCCAGGAACGTTACAGTTCTGCCGTTGTGTTGAAGGTCCTCGCATCTAAGGCATTGTGGGGTCTTCTAGGGTTACTTGCTTTCAAGTTCCGGTATTCTTTACATTCACTTTTTAAAATACTTTACCTTTCAAAGCAAAATGTAGAGGAAAGTGCACAAAATATGAACTAAAAATCCTTTGACACAGTCACAAAGTCTACAGGCTGTCTTGCCACTCACTGCTGGATCCTGAGATCCCGCCCCCACGCTCCGGCTCCTCAATATCTGCATGGGGAATATGGATAAATGTCGAAGTCCGATCCAGAGGCGAGTCTGGATAATAAGGCTTACACCCCGCTTCATAGGATGAAGCTCTAGGTCTTCTTAATCCATGTAAAACTAACTTTATATTCTCCTGTAGGTTCCCCCTTAAGATGTCGAAGGAGCCGCATCGTCCTACAGGGTCTGCGCTTCGAGTAAGTCTAAGGCTAACGCCAAAGTGTGTGGCTCTGCCGTATCCCACTCGGTAAACAATGTATTTCCAATTAAAGCTGACATCTGGATGACTGGCACACAGATGGTAGAAGAATTTTTAAAAATTGCTTTTATTCCAAGTCACTGGTGTGACACGTCAAATTCCAGTCTTATTTGCATCTCAGCCTGGCTAGGGGTAATTCAGGCAGTCAGTGGAATAGATTACATTGTGCCAAGTACGCTATCCACTCTACTTGCTAATGCCCCCAGGCAGTAAGTGCATGATGGCAACACTTTTAAGTGCCAAATAGAATGGAAGGTCAGACTTCCGAAATTTACGAAGAAAAAAATAAACACAATTATTAATGTGATTGATTTATTCTTCAGCATAGAAATGGGTTGCCTGAAGTGACCCTTCCCCTCACACCAGACCCCCAAATCTATATACCGCCTGCTATTTCTGCCTGACGTTCTACTCCTTATAAATAATACAATATTGCTTTTGGACAAATTGGTGGCTAGATTGTTACATTTATTATATTTTCCTTAAGTCACTTTCGAACTTTGCAGACCAATTTTGGTACAGTCCAGCGGGACCATAACATCTGCGTATAATAAAATGGCTTCCTGCCGCTTGGCAGTTTATGGAGGAAACACTCGCTCTTTCTCAAAAACCTTCATAATGTTTTTAGGATACAAGTTGAATATAGAGGTGCAAGCACAAGATCTAAAAATTACAAATGACTGAGATTGTTCAGTTCCATCTAAGGTCTACCTGCATTACAAAGATGCAAGCATACGGTACGTTTTGGTGAAGGTGGTGACAACTGGAAAGATCTAGACACTTCTTAAAATTACTCGATTTCACAATTTTATGTAGTATGTTTTGCCTCTCTCCCTACGTGTGAGTTTATTTTGCTGTTTTGTGGAGCACGTCTGTTAGCTTTTGGCCCATTTCAAAGCAATAATCCACTTGGCAGCCACTAAGGTCTGTTGGTTGCGTGGTGGATTGTTCTTTTACCAAGAGGGGTTGGGTGGTCCCGTTTCGATCTGCCCTTGAGGGTGACCGGTCTGTTTCACCACCTGTTACTGTTAGTTTGTTGCTAAACCCTATAGTTACGAAGGGAGCTGGGTCTTATCCTTTATTTTGAGTGGACACTCGAGCAGTGTTTGGGTTGTTCTGCTGTTGGTTGTGCTGCTGGTTCCAGGGCAGTGAACAGCTAGGTTCTTTGTAGAAGTTACTTGGATGTGACTATGTACTCTACAAATGCATGCACCTCAAAAATACACTTGAAAGCACCGTAATTCTCTCTGAGTGGAAAGCACATACAATGAATGTAATTATTTTCTGTCTATACAGAAATTCTTGTATAGTTATTCTGAGGTTTCAATTTGCAGTGCATAATGGGTTGGTGCGTATTGAGGCTAGCCTGGTCTACTTACTGAATCTGTCCACCATCACCACGTCCACCACCACCAAGTCCACCACCACCACGTCCACCACGTCCACCACCACCGCCACCTGTGACGGGTAAAGTTTCACTAGAGGGCATGTACATGGGACATTTAAGGCTGCATTGGGTGTGGGAATAGGGGCTAGAAGTATTACACCAGACCCAAGATACATTTTGAAGAGGCGCAATGTCACAGGGGCTCCTGTAAAAGCACTCGCAGCATCTCTACCTCACAGTGGAATACCTGCACGAGCCACTCACTCAAAACAAAAGCATTGGCCTAGCTAATAGGTCTCGCCTTTGGGACCCTATAAGTGTTTAGCCATGCAACACTTGATGTTGTTGCACCAAGGATATTGTGCTGGATAACTAAACACTTATAAGGTCCCAAAGGCGAGACCTATTGGCTATGCCAATGCTTGTTTCTTTTATTTTAAAGTGCATGTGTTTGCAGGCCGAATCTCCCCCAATCATCCCTCGCTTGCACCCGCCCCGCATTTTACCGCTTGCCCTGTAGGCCTGAGCCCCCTCCTGCATTGTGTTGTTTGCCCCATTGCCTCGATGCCCCTTGCACGTTGTGCTGCTTGCTCCATCCCCCTCCCATGTTGTGTTGCTTGCCCTGTCAGGCTGTCCCACTCCTGCATTGTGTTGCTTATCTCAACACTTCCTGCAAAAAAAAAAAGCACTGACGCAACCATCCCTGGCAGCACCATAGCGCTTTTTCTAACTTTCAGCCACGCTGCTGTACAACATGGCTGAAAGACGTTCACAAAGCCTGTATGTCTAACATAGGCGAGACCCATTGGTTTCGCCAGTGCTTGTGCCTCGTGTGTTTGTGCTACATTGCCTTACCATGAAAGCACTATATTTTAATGTAACTCCTATCTTGGCTGTAGGAGCTCTTTTTTGTGTTCATATTCCTGAATGCACTACTTTCCTTATTCAGATACATGGCTCTGACTGCATCCCCGCATCCCCGCATCCCCTGAAGATGGGGGACTGGATCTTCTTCTAAACACGTCCTTGTGCTGGCTCCAGTTCCCGTCTGCCTCACTGGTTTGCTTGGCGTGTCGTTTAGCAAGCGGTTCTAGCGCTGTTTATGCAAGAAGTGGGTCAGAGGAATGATGAATACTTTTATGAGCGCGCAATAAAGTGCTGTTTGGCATTAGGTGCACAATCATATTTCAGATTTCCTACTGCCCATATGTGCCGTACAAGCAATCCTGTGATAAAGATATCAATTACAGGGGAGATTGTTAAATCCACGGGCACTCGGTGCATGATGAATATGTGTGGCCGTATGTTTTGTCAACTTATTGCGATGGCAGCGTGCCAGCATCATGATCTGTGATTTCCCCCTAAAATTGCCTTGTGTTCTCCTGATTACTCGCCTCCCCGGCAGCATAAATCCTGCTTATCTCTTTTATAAAGGGCTTTACAGGCACAGTGGTACAGTGTGCTCCATCGCTCTGTGCTCTGCGCGCTGCACCTGTTGCGATAAGAGCTTTTAATATGGTCCTCTATCACACTCGCCATTGTATGCACACGCACAGCAGAGGGGGCTTAACAGAAGAAAGACTTGAGTGTAACAAGAGAGAAAGTCAAAGACCCATTGAGTGGAACCAGTACTGCCAAATGGCATCCTTAATTGAGGTGTTAAAAGAGCCTAACCGTTGAAGTTTCTTTGGTTGCTACTTTCTGACACTATTTGAGGTCATGGACTTAAAATTAATCGTTTTGTTGCATTTAGATAGTCATGTTTAGGTCACGCATAAGACAATGCATGCACTGTCACTTGCGGACATATTTTGTTTTTAACAGCGGGCTAAGAGGCACCCCATTTCGTACCATTGGTTTGCTTCACTGTCAGTCTCATGTGTTTACTTCTTGTTGGTCAGCTGCCATAGGCTTCCTTCGTCCTGTGCTCTTCCCCTGCCCTAGATCACGGATACATTTCTCGTGGTCTTCCACTGCCCATTCTTTAGACACTGCTTTTTTCTTTCTGTTTAAGCACTTTGCAGAGTGTGACTTTTCAGCTGTCTCCCTTGCGTACTTCTTGCCCCTCCGTGTTCCTTCCGCCTGTCGACCCTATGTTATCAATGGTTGCAGATATCATAGACCTTTTTTTAACCTGTTTCGGTGACAATAGCACATTGCCTTGAACAAGATTCTCTTCTCCACAGGCAACCAGTGCAATTCTGCCTGGGCTTTCTTTGTGGATGTTCTCTTAGGGAGGTTTAGCACTAGGCGAGCTGCCGCGTTTTGTCATGCCTGAAGTTTAGTCATTCCTTTTTTGGACGCACCCTGATATAGAATATTGCCATAGTCCAATTGGGAGTTAACCAAGGCATGAACTGTGGTTTTTCTAGCACTGGATGGTAGCAGGTCGAGTAGCTTTCTCAGGAGTTTCAGGGCCTGAAGCATTTCCCGCCACTTTCCAAATGTGGCTGTCGCATGTCAGTTTGGAGTCAAACCACACTCTGAGGTTTTTTCCTTCAGCTTTCGGGGTAGGTAGTTGGCCTAATGTCTCAGGCCACCAAGCTGATGACCAGATGCTAGGGGCCTTACCCACGATCAGCACCTCTGTTTTGTTCCCAGCGAGGTTTAAGCAATGGTGAGACATCCATGCTGCTACATCCTCCAGACACCTGTAGAATTGGAGTGCTGTCAGTTCGGTATTTTGAGACAGCGTCAAAATGAGCTGAGTGTCTGCATACGACACAGTGGTCACGTTATGATCTTCCACTCGCTCAGCCAGTGGTCCCACATACAAGTTAAATAACGTGGGGCTCAGACTTGATCCCTATGGGACCCCCTGCGACAGGGGAATTCTCTGTTGAGTGACTCGAAAACTCTGCGAAGAGAGAAAAGATGTCATCCAGCGCAGTGCAATGCCCCTAATGCTGCATTCCTCTAATCTTTGGAGGAGCAGGCCATGGGAGACAGTATCAAAGGCCGGACTGCCGTTGGAATGGCGCGGGCAGTTGTTGACTCGGCTAGAGGTGACTCTGGCAGCAGAGTTTTGGGCCAACTGGGCACCCTTCACAAATACCAGTCAGCTGCCGCCACTCCCTTCTGGTTGGTAAAGCCCTGGCTTGGCTTCCGAGAGGTAGAGGAACGTTTCAAAGTTTGGTGCTGCGCACTCCCTCCGTGCACGACCAGGAGGGAGAAGCCGAACAGGTCGAATCCCTGAGGGGAATATTTCAGAGTATTATCTGGCAAGGGGAGTCGTGTAGGATTCTGCAGCTTTGAACAGCTCAGATGGATCATTTCTGTTTTTGGAGGGCCTAGAAAGAACGCGGTAGAGCCACGGAGGGCCGAGGCTCATTCGTCAGATGGCACAGCAAGCGCCGCCATCACTTAGGGGGATATCCGTCTGAGCTAATATAGCAAAAATAAATAAGTTTACGCTGGCATGTTATTCTTAAACATATTTAAAGGCATCGAAAGGCACAAAACACCCATGAAAGTCATCATTCAATTTGAAGTTTGTCGGGATAACTGCTCGGCCCTGGGTGTACCGGGTGTGTTATTTTCTGGTAGCACAATTGCAAGTGGCCTGGTGAGGAGAGAGCAGCTGCCTAAATAAGAGCATCAGGAAATCGAGACTTCTCTTTGATGTTTGCCAGCACTTGTTTTACGAAGCGGCGCCAAATAGGGCTGCTGCATGGTTGAAAGGAACCGTTATACTGCTCTGGGTGCATGTTAGTTCTTGGCAGGTCTATGCCTCTTACCTTGCTTTTGTCATACATGAACAACATTTCCATGACTTTTAACGACCAGTGTGTTTCATGGTGCTTTAAATGTTTTCCTGTGGTTTCCCCCAATGTAAACAAGAGACCCTGACATCGCTCCATAACATCTCCCCATCGCCTCCATCCCAGCTGTGCCTTCATCCATGTCGGGCCTGTGTGGGGAGAATATTTGGCCTACTGAAGTGCGAATATGACTTTATGCACAGACTGTCTTTCTGTCCATGTTGTACACAATAAGTGTCATCTGTTAAAGGGGGTCATTTTAACTGCTGACAATGCCTCATCGGGCCACAAACTTGGGAACAATGTTCTATGTCCTCTGTCAGTTCGTAGATAGAGAGAACTTTATTGTTTGAATAATAAAAATCATTACAATGGTAAACATTTATCGATGATAAAAAAACGTATATCGATATTACTAAAATATTTACACGTAGTGCAAGAGACACGCATTTTTAGTTTTTTTCTAATTTTCTCTGGTAATCCTCCAGAGGGTGTCCGTTTAGTCCATTCGTATCATCACAGTGGGTTAAAAAGTAAGATTCATCCATAAATAATTAAAAAAAAGACCTGGCCATCAATCTTTGTTAGTGAAATATTAACTTCATCTGATCAGTGCAACTTCATAACGAGCAATTAAAAAACAGTTGGGGACCATGATCGGCCCTTCTGATTTAACATCTGCTAAGGTCACATAGCAAGGCCCTAGTCGTTGAGAATGAGTAGTTAATACCACTGGTAGCGCGGGTCCATTAATGTGGTGAAGTCCCTACATATGATAGTTTAAATGTTCCTGAGGCACACGGGGGGGGGGGGGGCAATAAATGATCCGTGTGAAAAAAGGGCGTTGTCGGATGCTATTTAGTGAAGCAGAGGGCTTAAACAGCCCTTTTACAATTACTATTATTTACTTGCTGGCTCTCTCTTATTATAAATATTCTTACTGCTCTTGTCATAAACTTGGTGAACTGGATATTGATCAGTGAATTGTCCGGATTCATTGAAGCAATGATAGCTTGTCGGCATGTGCGAATGCCAAGTTTATTCCATTCGCTCTTCAGCAAGATTTGTCGGTCGTCTAGTAGTGTGGGGCAGAGACATGCCACATGCTCAATTGTTCTCTTGCTACTCCCGCATCCCCTGCAGATTATGTTAGTGTTTTCGCATTGCCAGCTCGGCAGGTGGGACAGGAATGGCCATTCATCCATTCTGAGGGCCATGAATCTTTTTTTTCCATAGCACAGAATAAGTACATGACAGATATGGGGACATAATCCCTGGCTGAAACCGTGATACAATTGTCCAGGCATGCTTACGTTGGGCCAATTGGGCTCTGTCTGAAAGGAAGGACCAAGGGCGGCCGTTCCTTTTAATGTTGACTTTGAGTGCCTGCTGCGGTGAATTCGAGCTCCAGATTTCTTCTGAGTCCATGAGTTTTAGGGAGTTTTGTAGGTAACGCCAATATGATATACCAAGTTGTCCGGCTGAGATTTCTTGCCACAAAAGAGCCTCCAGGCTTCCTTCTCTGGAGGTACGCAACTTATTACACAGCCTGATGAAAGCTCTGGCCCCTACTGCTTGACGGTCTTGAAGGCCAAACTTGAGACGTATTTGAGCAGGAGATGAAGATTTCGGAAGGCTCAACACTTGTTTGAATATTCTTGTTGTTATTTTATTCTCAAGGGTGTTATCCTTTCCTTGCATGATCTCCTACCTGTAAGTAAGGAAATTGATGATTTTTGCCTTTATTACTGTTATGAGTGGGGTCAGGCTCGGCCCAGACAGTTGCCTGCCAAGGGTCTTAAATGCCACCTGGATTGTCAAAGCTGTGGCTTCTTCCTCGTCTCAATGTTTGGAGAATGAGCCTCTATTATCCATGTGGACCCCCAGATACTTATATGAGATGGCTTTGTCAACACTTTTGCCTTTGTACAGCCAGCCGCCTCCTCGATATTTCCTTGACCCAAAGGTGATTGCCCTCGTCTTTGTTAGGTTCAATTCCAGTTTGTTCCCGGTGGTGTAAAGGGACAATTGATCGAGGAGTCTCTGCAGGCCTACCCTGGTGTGGCTCAGCAGCACTAAGTCATCCGCGTACAATAGATTACTGACTCTTACCCCGGCGAGTTTTGGAGGATGAGAATTGACTTCGTCGAGTGACTGAGAAGTCGGAGGTGAAGAGATTGAAAAGGGGCGCTAACATACATCCTTGTTTCACTCCGCATGATGTTGGGATTTTCCTGGAGGTACATGATCCATCCCCAAGTTTAATGCGGATCCATGTGTTGGTGTATGGCGCAATCATTGCTCGTAGAAGCATTGGTGGAATCCCCCATTTCCGCAATTTGAGCCATAATAGACTTCGGGGTACGTGGTCAAAGGCGGCCTTAAAGTCCACGAAGCAGCCACGCATTAACATTCCTGAGGAAGCCGATTTGTCCAACAAGACAGATATTGCAAGCAAATTGGTTATGGTGCCTGATTTTTGCACAAATCCTGTCTGGTTAAAAGGTTTTAGATTATTTTTTGTTGCCCAAGACCCCAGATCTTGAAGGAGCAGTTTGGCATAGTATTTTGGTTCTACGTCCAGTAGATTAATCCTCCTATAATTTTTCGGTTCTGATCTCTTGCCTCCTTTCTAGATTGGATGTATGATGGTGCCATGCCACGATTCTGGTAATGCCGAATTGGTCCAGCAGTAGGAAAAAAGGGGTGCCAGTTGATGGGCCCAGAATACTGTGTCTTGTTTAAACAACTCCTGTGGTAGCCCATTTGGCCCTGGGGCTCCATCTGCGCGGCCCTCAGTTATGATTCGAACTGTTTTTTCCATGATGGTTCCAAAATTTGTAAGAACATGTTGGAATGGTTCTGTGGGCTGGAACGAGGTTTTAATATTAGTTGCCGTTGGCGTCATTTTGTATGATTCAGCTTTTTTCTTTGGTGAATCTGCATCCAATGTGCCTAATGGTTGGCAGCAGTTGCGTTGTTGGGCCAATTCCGGGGACTTTACCGGTGGACCAGCTTCTTTTTCTTGTTCCACGAAATGGGTTGTTAAATAGAATACCCATTCAGCTTTGGAGATGTTGGCGCTACTTTGTCCTCCCTGCTTGTGTGTTTTGGAATTGACGAGTGACTAGAAAGCTTTTGGGTTATGGCTTCTACTTGCATGTGTCAGTTTTAGCCAAAACTGTTCGAAACTTTTGTTTTTTTCAAGGAATATTGCTTATCGAAGTGCTTTCTGGGCTACCTTATATTTATTGAATATCTGATCTTCTCCTGGGTGCCTACAAGCTTGTCTTAGCATACTGTTACGTATTGATTTTAATTTCTTAATTTCATCTGTTATTATGTCTAGGTTGCAATTTTGGTTTTTCTTGAGGTATGAGAAAAGTTTTTTAGTAGTTCCCGGGAGAAGGTGTCCCATGCTGTGATTGGCGATAGTTAATTGGTGCTCCTTAGGTCTTGCAGGACTTTACATTTACCCATTATTGCTGGTATAATTGGATCTGACCATTTCAGCCTTTTGAGGTTTTCGGTGTAATTCCCTCCTGAGGTTTTGCTTGTTGTGGCGTGATGTGCTAAGTGAAATGACATGGTGATCACTTAGGGACGGTAATCACTGTTACCTCAAGCGACTATGGCATAATTCTCGATCAGGGGGAGGATGTCCTTGCTACAGATGGTGTAGTCTAGGAAGGAGTGAATATGACCATTTGATCTTGTGCAATTCGGTGGATTGTCCTTTGGGAAACGTCCATTCAGGATTGTGTAGCCCAGAGCACTGAGTTGTAGCACCATGTATTCGTCAAGTTTGCTATATTTGGTGCCAGTGGGTTTTGTTTGTTCTAATGTGTCTGGCCATGGTGCAACATATTCTTCGGGAAGTTCTTGAAAGAGGTTTGTTTTATAATCACCAGATACTAGGCAGGCTGGTCTTTTGTACTTACTTTCTAGGTTACACAGGGTCTGGATTAAATGGTTGAACTTCGGTTTTTGTCTCCCTAATACTTGGTGAAATATAAACGTTCATCAAGATCAGTTGGTCAGTCTGTTTGGGGTTATCTATCCTTATACCAGAGATCCAGTCTTCCTGAAATGTCAATTGGGCAATATTAACATTTAGCTGAACTGAGATGTAGATTGAAAGACCACAGCTGGGTCGGCCAGGTTTATGTGACCTCTGAGCGGGTACTCTATAATCTAGGTATCCTTCTATTGGAAGACTGACCAGGGACCATGTTTCCTGCAATAGTATGACCTTGTGGTTTTTTTAAGAATGTTATCACATCGGTAGATTGAAGTTTCGTAGTGAGGCCGTTAATATTCCAAGAGCATACTGATAGATCGGGTTGAATGCCGATTCAATTTTGGTTTCCCCCTTCCAGGGCCGCTGGCAGCCCAGCCCAGTCAGACACCGTAATTTTGACCTCCTCTGTTTCGGGGCGTATGGCCCTTCCAGGGGATCGGCCTTTTATAAGGGCAGGAGAGCGATTTCAACCTTAAGAAATCACCAGGTAAAATGTCTGCCTGGATCCAGAATTGGTTGTCTCGAGGTTTAGTAAAGAACCCCGCAGACCTAATGTTAACGTCAGGCCTAGCCCATAGGCAAATGGGCATTGCTCTTTGGCGCAATGCATATCAAGCGTTGGACTTCTAGGCTGCCTGTGAAGGCAGGCAAAGGTTACGGATTTGGATCCCACCAGAGTCATTTCGAGTCCAGCATTCCATTTGTATATAGATAGCATTTGCTGCTGAGCACTGCAATGCAGCAGAATCCAATTGGAATGTGGACTATCGCACACATGGGTATGTACTAACGTAGTCAAAATTGCTCTAGGTGGTGGGTGCCGTATTGGTAAACCCTCCTGGGCATGAGGGTGAGTTACAATATGACAACATGCGTTATTTCCCGTAGGAGTAACGTCCCCAAGTAGGCACACCTTGTTTAAATTTCAATACATTTCATGGAGATCTTGTGAATTATTTTGTCAGTATGTTGATTTTTATTCTTGTATAAATTTCATACTATTGCCTTAATAGTACGTGATAATTTATTTCATTCCACATTTTTCATCCGGGGCACATTCAAAGCACTCTTGGCCCGTAACACCGGTTCTCTCTCAACAATACCACTAACTTACAACTAGAGGTAACGGCTATGTGAGATGGGAGCTTCGCTTAAAGGCAGGGGCGACTGCCTGCCCGGGTTGAGCACCAGCAGGGTAGCAAGGTATCTTTAGCAAAAGCATCTTGACCTTTGTGACAGTCCCTGAAGCTGAGATAACTTGAAAAGGGATCTATTGAACTGGTACTCAAAGCGGATAATTGTCAGGGGCCCCCCTGGGTTACCTACAAGATTGAAATGGTGTTGGGGACCTACACCTAGAAGCATGCGCCATCTTTGCTGGTTGTTCCCCGTGCAGGGGATTAAGCAATGTCCCCCTGAATGTTACAAGGTTACTCGAGCTGCAGGCGACTAGTCATGGGGGGGATCTGTCAGTGGTCGGTAAACCACCTCCAGCAGGGCGGGAGTCACGAGGTTTAACGAGAGAATCTTCACATAAGGACATTAAAGGGCAATTGCCCAAACAAGGTCCTTGGGATGCCTTACGGCTGGGACTCTCAAGATAAGTGCAATTGCCCGAACAAGAAACTTGGTTATAGACACATCTGGCCCGCTTTTCTCCTACTTTGTACAGCATGTAAGGCCATATTGTGGCAGCCGCTGCTCACAAGGAGGCGCATGTTCATACAGAGAAGGCCATGTACAGCTATTTGATTTTCACAACCAAGACAGACTGCCCGTTGTGAAGGGGAAGCACCTGCATAAGAGGGCTCTGGGAGGCAGGGCTTCAGGAATAATGTGATGAGCAAATGGTGAATATCTGGGCACATCATGGCACCGATGAGCATATTGTGAATATCTGGCACATCATGGCACTGATGAGCACATGGTGAATATCTGGGCTCCTTATGGCACTGATGAGCATATGGTGAATATCTGGGCAAATCATGGCACCCCTGAGCATATTGTGAATATCTAGACACATCATGGAACTGGTGAGCATATGTGAATATCTGGGCACATCATGGCACTGATGAGCATATTGTGAATATCTGGGCACATCAAGAAACAGATGAGCATATAGTGAATATCTTGGCACATCATGGCCCCAATGAGCCTATGGTGAATATCTGGGCACATCATGGTACCGATGAGCGTATGGTGAATATCTAGGCACATCACTGCACTGATGAGCATATGGTGGACATCTGGGCACATCATGGCACCAATGAGCACATGATGAATATCTGGGCACATTGTGGCACTCATGAGCATACTGTGAATATATGGGCACACCATGGCACTGATGAGTATATGGTGGATATCTGGGCACAGCATGGCACTGATGTGCATATTGTGAATATCTAGGCACATCATGGCACAGATGAGCACATGGTGACTATCTGATCACATCATGGCACTCATGAGCGTACTGTGAATATATGGGCACATCATGGCACTGATGAGCATATGGTGGACATCTGGGGCACATCATGGCACTGATGAGCATATGGTCTACATCTGGGTACATCATGGCAATGATGAGCATATGATGGACATCTGGGGCACATCGTGGCACTGATGAGCAAATAGGGGACAGCTGAGCACATCATGGCACTGATGAGCACATGATGAATATCTGGGCACATTGTGGTACTGATGAGCATACTGTGAATATATGGGCACATCATGGTGATGGCGCGGGATTACCAGCTCAGTTTACCATACTCACCTGGGCCCATATACATTCACACATTGAACCGATAATCCATCTTAAATCCCTGCCTATCAGAATTTAATTCACCTTAGGACTTGCACCTGTACACCATGACTTACCAAATCCTTGTCACTTGTGCTTTAAGTCCTAAATTTAAGGATCAGGGAGTTAGAATAATAGGTAGCTATTTGTCATTTATCTTTATGGAAAAATAACCACAGACTTTAGAGAAGTTTTAAACACTTTATCTATGCAATATTTTATGAGTCAGTTGCCACAATAATTAAATTAGGGACTTTGCAAGTAAGAAAACAATGATTAAAACAAATCTTGCAGGATTTTAAGAATATGCCTTTAAACATTAGTACCTGGGAAGGGTGAAAAGGGGAAAAGGTACATGGACATACCATACAGATTATATTTTCCTAGAATGGTGTGTGGACCAACCCTGGCCACGGGCTGGGACAAGAAAGGGCTCCCGACTAATCAGGTGCCAACAGGACAGGACAATGAATGTGTGTGGGGGCTGCACTCATGAATCCAATTTAACCTGTTTATACGGTATGTGTGCGCGTTGGATTAGTGCCTGCACACTATTAAATAGCTAAATGTAAGGCCTGGTAACAGAAGTGACCAGGACTCCAGCGTGCACCAACAATGATTTAAATTCTCCAGTCAACAATAAATCTTGTATAGGCTTTCCTGTTTTCAGTTTCTATTTTTGGTAAATTCTGGTGGTGTTTTTTCAGTGTTTTCCAGTGATTTTCATACCTTAAAAAAACAGTGCTTTTCAGTGGTTACTCATTTTCGCGCCAAAAAAAACCAACTGAAACAGTGTTTTACCGGTGTTTGTGGAACGTTTCGCTTTTATTATTGCGTTTTCCGTTTTCTTCAGAAATGGTATCATGCTCTACATTTCAGAAGTTAATACAGTCATGAAATACTTTCCATTGTACTTTGATTCTGCAGCTCAGATTTAACAAGCATTTGCAATGCAATAGGTCTCGCACTTATGCGAGTTTAAGCTATTGGCATTGTAAATGACAAAGCCTTTTATTTATGTTTAAATACAAATACAAAAATAAAAGGCATTGTTATTTGCAATGTCCACAGCTCAAACTTGCGTTAATGCAAGACCTATTCCATTGCAAATACTTGTTTTAAATGTAAGCTTGAATTGGTGACTCAGAGTTTGTCAATAAATATACGTAGAGAATTTTTTTTAATGCTATAATGAAATTGCAGTGTGGCCGAAGAGGCATATGCAAGTCAAAAAATGGGGTTAAGAAAAAGACTTCCTGTAGCAAAAAAAAAAGTATTTGGGGCTTTTTTTGCACTTGATTTTTTTTGTCCGACAGTGATAGTAGCTTTTGCTCTTTTGACCTCTCTCCAACAGGATTGTGTAGCAAGTACTGAAATGCAATAAGGTACTGTTAGGTGCACCATGACAATAGGTCTCGCCTTTGGGACCTTATTAGTATTTAGTTTTGCAGCACAATATCCCTGGTCAACAACATTAACTGTTGCTTGCCGAGTCGTTTTCTGGCTGCCGATATACGCTGAGTGTTATACATGGAGATGTTACTTTTGAGCCAAAGTCAAATGTGATGTAACACAACATACGTATAAAATCCCGCTGCCTACCTCATTTGCTCCCAACACTAATCTATCAATAGCACATTAGTTTGTGAATCTTAGAAAGAAAAAAACAAAATAATTTATAATTGTACACAAATAAAACTACTTGAATGTTAAAAAAACAACAACACATTGCAATCTACGTGGTACTTGTTTGTGTAATTAACGGCTGAAATGCCAGAAACCGGTCCTAGGAAGCTTGTTTCCGGTCCAGGGAAGGCATGGCTTGACAGTCGGGCTGGACTGTTCCCATGAGGCACAGGGTCAGACTGATTTGCACATGTCTGAACTGGGGTGGCAGAGTGGGCTAAAGAATGGTGATGGATTAAACCCAGATCTTTTTACTGGGTGTGAGTGTTTGATTGGTTCAGATGCTCCGTCCATCACCACCCCTTTTGTACCTGTTCGTGTAATTAGCCATTTTTTTAAAGCGGAAAGTAGCCAATGTAATCACATCGGCCCAACTCAACAATGCTCGTTTTGTCGACTTTAGAAGGATGAAGGGTGGAATCTGCCTTGTGGTGGTTGCTGCTGTGGCCTGTAGGCTAACTCCGGAAACCCGCGTGGGAGCGTTTAACTGAGCTTTCTTTCTTGCCTGTGTGGCAGTTTGCATTCCTATCAGTAACAATTACAATCCCTTACAATGTTAGTTACATTTAAACACTCACACTTAGAGTTGCAGGAGCACTGTTCATTTGATTCCAAATGTGACCATTTCTGTTCAATCATAAAGCAAACCCTCTTTTATTTTTAAGTCCTCTGCCCACGGTCCCAAGACGGGAAGGAGGAAGGGAAGTTGATCGGTGCTTTTTTTCCAGAGTTTTATACAGTGCGAACTTGAACCCGGTATCGGTTATCAGAGCGCTTTACATAGCACCAGTTGCGTTACATGAGGGCATATTCATCATTTTGTTAGGCATGGGGAGATTAAGTGCTTTGCACAGACTCACAGGATTTTCAGTGTAGAGCAAAATGTGGAAACCACAAAGTATGGTCAAGGCTTCTGCCATGACCCTGCTCTAGTACGCTACTGCCGGCTCGCTATCACTATAGGCTCTATGCCTCGTCTTTAAGGCTCTGCACGGACTAGGACCGATACCACTCCAAAACCTCTTTTTTTGGTACCAAGCTGCCAGACCTTTGAGATCCTCCTCGGCGTTCCTGGTGAGGATTCCCAGGATAAACAGAGTGAGTATGGGCGGCCGCGCTTTTAGCTTTGCGGCCGCCACGCTATGGAACACCCTACCTCTGACATTGAGGAGTAGACAAGATCTGTCCTCTTTCAAAAGGTATCTCAAGACCCACTTATTTCCAAGAGCAATCTAAGGCACTCACCCGATGGTTGGATTCGGTCTCAGCGCCAGGATACCCTTTGGGTGACAGTTGCGCTTAATAAGCATTAAATACATACAAATACATATCACAGATAGTCAAATGTTCTCACTGCCAACACATTAGCTGCAGAAATTGGGAATTTTGCTGAAACCTATAGATATTGCAGTTGTTAACTTCTTTTTGCTCTGGTTGTGCTGTGCAGTTGTTTTGGAGGCAGACGGACCATTGCACTCCAGAAATCTAGTATCCAAAGCTCCTCTCTATGAAAACGGAATTCTCAACATTGGAGCAGAGAGTATCTTTCAGCCAATCTAGGGATTGGCTGAAACTATGAAATGAGATTAACGATAATCAACTGTTTGGCTTTTCCATATCAAGAAAATGACAAAGAAAAAGGCCATGCCTGGAGGTTTGGGCCAAAAGGGAAGATAAGCAGCCTTGAGTAAGTGCATATTCACAGAAGTGCAATTCTAGCTGACACAGAGCCCAGAGGTACTTCTGGAACTGAACCACGGAAAAGGAACACGTACTGAACACACATCTTTTCTGACAATGCATTGTTCTATGAATACACGTAAACGCTGCCACCACCCCTCCACCCCCCCAAAAGGCAATGATGTGCTGAAATGTGCTACACTGTGGCAACAAATAAAAAAGGCACAACAATAAAAAGTTTTTTCTATGTAGGGAGCTGCTTTGATAAAGGTCAATAATGCAATAGAAATGTTCTGATGTATCATTGGGCGGCAGAAAAATCACAGCAACCATGGACAAGAAAGATATTATAGCAATGTGATAGCTTCAACAGTAGTTGCTGGAGTGGAAAATGTTCAAGAAGTAAAACAGAAATGACACGCAATAAAAGAAAGAGCTTACACAGACTGGGAAAAGGTGACATAAATTACCAGCAAACAACGATGGTGCTTGTTAAATTCAAAGCAGTCCTCGACGTGACATCAGCCTCAAGTCTCCTCAAAGCGGCCACAACTCTTAATAAGCATTTTCCTTCGGAATCACAATAGTTTTCAGGTCGGACACAAATTTGCCATCACAAAAACATATTCTGGGTCTGCTTAATGACACCTCGGTGCTCTCCTTGGCTTGACCCCCAACACTGCTGCAGTTTAGCCTAAGGGGGTGGGAGTGCGTGCAAGGGAGTGAAGGTGGGTAGGATAGCAGTGCCACACATCGAAATGGGCGCGCTTTTGTTCCTGCCTCTGATAGTTATGCGCAAATACTTCGCCTTAATAGCCCCCTGCCAGGAAGTGTTAAACCTGCCAAATGACACAATTACAGGCTGCCTCACCCGCGAAATGCAGGCAGGGCGATGACTGATGCAAGGCCTCAGAGCTAAAGGGGAAGCGCTTGCATTTCTTTTGGCTTGCAAATGTTTCTTCGATTTTCGTGAAATTGCAATGCGTGGCAAACGGCAAAAAACAAAAAAACAACATAGGTGCACAATTTTATTTTATTATTGCAATTTACGAGACCAGAAGAGAAGGTGACCCTGCAACTCTCTCTCCCTGAGCATATAAGGAGGGAGAAAAACAGAGAGTGAACAGGCGGAGAAAACAGGGGAAGAGAAACGAAAGAGGACAATAAGGAAACACCAACAGAGCACACACAAGGAGAGAGGTAATAGTGTCTGGTGTGCATGTCAGCGGAAGAGGGACTGGATAGCAAAGCGTGAGAGGGAGAGAACGCGCGTCAGGAGAGAGAGGTTATAAAGCTGCAGGTGAGGAAATAGCTGAGCCAGAGGAGACGAGTGAGAGACCAGATATGACAAGCCCAGGAGTGGGGCAAGAAATTTAAGTGTGCCGCCTCTTTCCCAGGTGCCCACTCCTCTCGCCCACTCCTTTGTTAACAACATCAAAGCCCTGTTAAGTAAATGGTCTTTTTAAAGACCTGTGAAATACTCGGGTGCGGCTGGCCGCTGCAGTAAGACAGCAGAGCACAACACCTCCTCTCCCCCCAAGTGAGCCAGACAGGGGAGGGGTCCTGGTGTTGCTCTGTCCTGGGGCCATTCACACCATGGCTCCCCATGTGTGGACCGGCCCAGAAGCAGTGTTTTCGCCTGACACCTCCACGCCAGGCGCCAGTTTATTATGCGTTGGCTCCCTCCAGTGGCCAAAACCTGCAACAATGATGAAAATCAGTGACACTCGGTTTAAACCAGGTCAGCTGATTTTCATCCGGTAGGGTACTGTCGTTTAGAGTCGGTTTAAACCGAATTCCGAACAGCCTAATCGTGTATTAATCACATATTTAATCAAAGTTCATTGTATAGCTTCACCAATTGTAAAACATTTCAAGTAAATATCATAGATATAGTCCAACAAGTCATTGATATAATCAAATATAAGATACAAAAAAATCTCAAATTGCATAAACCCAATGCATTTCGGGGCTTGTGCCCCTTCGTCAGGGGTCTGTATAAAGGAAAGAAAAAGACAAGAAGAAAGAAAACTAAGTTACTTCCAGTGCTTGGGAGGAGAGCGGTTTTTCAACATATGGTATTTTTAGCATCAGTCTTACCGCAATCTATGGACTTACGAATCCACTCATGGACTCGGTGAATAGCGTGGCGCGCGACGGCGCGTGATCTAGGGAGTGAGCAAATACTTTAAATAAACACAATATTTTATGCACCACTAATGTGCTTATGTATAGAGAGCACAAAAAGTGCTGGTTACCTGAATGCTTGCAGTAGATGCAACTGAAAAAAACAGACAAAATGTGTACCATTTTAGATAAAGGGAAACTAATCTGCAGTTTGACAGTGAACATCTGTTGTTACAGAGAAAATAACACTAAGCTCACCTGCTAAGCAAAAGATGAGGCGTGTTTACCCTGAAGGATTTAAAAAAATATATATATAAGAAAGGCTTTTGAGCATTAAAACAATGCATGCTCGTAAGAAATTATATCTAGCCCTCCACAATAAGGAGGAAGTGCATTTACCTGTCGTTGTTCAATGTGCGCTTAAAAGACGGCAGTTCAACGAGGTGACACACTGCGGAGAAAAGAAGCGGTAGGGGACTTTCAAAACTTGAGCGTGTATTACGCGTGATATATTCAGATATGAGGAAGCGGAGCTTACCGCAAAATTCGACCGGCTAGTTCAAGACGTCATCCACATCCGCACTATCGTGCCAGTGACTTGTCCCTTTTCCATTATTAACTCGTCGAGTATTGTGGACGACAACATAGACGACGGACTAATCCATGCTAATAAGGAAGCGCCATTGTTAAGCGGCTAAGATCTCGCTCTATTGCGTGTGAACGCTATAGATTAGAATTTCAGTCTATTATCTAGCAGACCAAAGAGAGTGGGGTATAAACTATAAAAGGAGGATAAGATTAATACTAAAAGAAAAGGAGGCAAACAAAGAAAAAATATTACTTAAATTCACTGCCTATTTACAATCTGGTACTGTACAGCCCATTTTTAAACAAAACCAAGAGAAAAACTTTTAAATGAATTTCCTGCCTATTTACAATCTTATGCAGTGCTATGATGGGTAACCATAATTGAATGTGTGGAAAATATCACTAGTTTGGGAAGTGGATGTGTGCAAATAGTTTTAGTAGCACCGTGAAATTAAGGTCATGAGGGGTCCTAATGTTATATATTCATAGAAAACAGACCATTTCCATTTTATCATTAAGCCCGCTTGGGGCCATTGTTCGCAATCTTCGGATCCAAAAGGCTTCCCTCTGGAGGAGGGTCCTGGCGTTATCATGGCCCAATCGCTGTGGGATCAGTTCGATTATTTGAAATCTTAGTTGGGCCAGTGTGTGCCCTGCGTCAATCCAGTGCTTTGCCAATGGGGAAGTAAGATTTTTATTCCGTATCCGACTTTTATGCTCTGACAGTCGAACTTTTAATTTTCTGTCGGTTTTTCCGACATACAGAAGACCACATGGGCATTTGATCGAATAAACAATATGTTCTGAGTTGCAGTTCGTTGTATGCCTCAGTGGTATTTTCTCTCCAGTTCGCGGGTGCAATAGGATGTTCCCTAGTATGGCGTTATTGCAGTTTTTACAGTTGAAACATTTCGTTGTACCTTTATATGTTTCGTTTTGTTGCCTCCCATCAGTCAATGATTTATTCAAGACCTCTTTGAAATTTTGAGCTCTTTTGTACGCGAACAAAGGTTTGTCCGTAAACAATGTGCCAAAGTCATTCTCTGTTTGGAGAATTTCCCATCTTTTCAGTATTATCCTTTTGATGTCTCTAGAGGCTGTAGAAAATTTAGATACAAAAACCATTCTTTGGTTAGTTTTTTTAGATTTCTTTTGCAATAGATCTTTTCTTGGGATTGACCTAATTTTGCCTAGATGCGCTTCGAGCAATTTCTTAGGATATCCCCTATCTAGGTATCTGTGTTTTTGTTCATCAAGACTTTTTTCACATTGTGCCTCGTCCGTTGATATTTGTTTTATCCTCATTAACTGTGAGATTGGGAGGTTATTGATCAGAGAGGCCGGATGGAAACTGCTATGGAGCAAAGCTGTATTCTTATCAGTTGTTTTTTTGTATAGGCTTGTTTGAATAGAACCTTCTGATATCTCTACCATCACATCCAGAAATGGTAATGCTGTTTTGCTAATGCTGTGGGTAAATTGAATCCTCGGATTAGCTAAATTTAGGGTTTTGATATTCTCCTGTAATTCTGTGGTTGACCGCTTCCATATCAAAAAAACGTCGTCTATGTAACGTTTGTAGTATACAAGCCCATCTTGCCAAGTGCTGTCTTCAAGAATGTAGTCTAATTCAAATTTCGCCATGAATACATTAGCATAAATAAATGCCCCCGGAAATCCCATTGCTGTTCCTGACAGTTGGATATAATAATCATCAAACCATGTGAAGTAACTGTTTGTTAAACAGAATTCTAGTAGTTGCATGATCATCAATTTCTGCTCTTCAGGCTTATCAGTTCTCAATAGAGCCCATTCCATGGCTTCTAAACCTTGTTTGTGCGGGATTGATGTATATAAAGACGTGACGTCTATTGTACAAAGTGTCCATTCCATACAGTTGTCCGTTGAGATTGTTGCAAGACTTCTGAGGAAGTCAGAAGTGTCTTCTAGATATGTCGGCCACTCTCGAATGAAGGGCTGCATCTGGGCGTCAATGAATATACCTGGATTCTCAAAAATTGACGAGCATCCAGAAACTATGGGTCTGAACGGGGGATTTTCCAAGTCTTTGTGCACTTTCGGAAGAAAGTAGATTCTGGGTCTTCTTGGGTACATTTGTTTTAAATAGCGTTTAGTCGTGTTGTTAATCCATTTTAGTTCTTCTGCTTTCTCCAAAAACATATCCAGCGTTTTCGCGATTTCTGCAGTCGGGTCTTTTTCAAGTTTCGCGTATGTATTTGTATCTAATACATGTTCATTACCCCTCTGTATGTAGTAATCCGAGTCCATTATTACCAGACCTCCTCCTTTGTCTGCCTTTTGGATCTTTATGGTACTGTTTTTGGCCAATGCATATAGCGTGCTACGCTCTGCTCTTGTTAGATTGTTGGATTTTCTCTTGTTCTGTAATTTACTCAGATCAGCTTTAACCAAAGTCTCAAATGTGTCCAATGTTTTATGTGAGACAGGTGCCAAAAAGTTACTCTTAGGTTTGAATTGAGTTTCTAAGGTTTCTGGAGTTTCAATCGGATTTAGAATTGTAAAGAAATGCTTAAGCCGCAAGATTCTCATAAATTTGAAAAGTGCTACTTCAGTTTCAAGTTCATTCGTATGATACGTGCTGACAAATGACATGCCTTTATTCAACAGTTTTTCTTCAAACTCAGAGAGAGGGTACTTTGAGATATTAATTACGAGATTTTGGTTTGGCTTCGTAGTCCTGTCTTTTTCGATGATTCTTTCTCCTTGTCCTTTTCCCTTTCCTCTTCGCGTCTTTGTTAATTGAAGAGCTGGCCAAAACCATACGTGAGTTGGAAGAGGAGATTTTCAATGTTAAAAGAGAGCTTTCAGCTAAAATAGAAGAGGAACCATGGTCAAAAACTTTAGAAGACATAGACATTAAACTTGATAAATATGGGAAGGAACTTCAGGAAACAAAATTGCGCAAGTTCAAGCGGGATACTATAGACTACAAGCTCAATGAAGCATATACATGGGCTGAGATTTACGCAAAAAGAAGATACACCGGTAAGAAATAACCAGGAGCTTCGTCAGATGAAAGTGCAATGTCAGATAATGACACGAACACGTCAAGGCAACCTATCTCTACACAACAGCGTCAAGCGTCGAGTTCATTAATACCAACCGTACCTGATCAAGCATCGGGATCTGATGCTTTTTTAGAAGTTGGCCAGTCACTAACCAAGCCACCGGATCCATCATCAGCACAAATGAACGAAAAAAGACGCGAAGAGGAAAGGGAAAAGGACAAGGAGAAAGAATCATCGAAAAAGACAGGACTACGAAGCCAAACCAAAATCTCGTAATTAATATCTCAAAGTACCCTCTCTCTGAGTTTGAAGAAAAACTGTTGAATAAAGGCATGTCATTTGTCAGTACGTATCATACGAATGAACTTGAAACTGAAGTAGCACTTTTCAAATTTATGAGAATCTTGCGGCTTAAGCATTTCTTTACAATTCTAAATCCGATTGAAACTCCAGAAACCTTAGAAACTCAATTCAAACCTAAGAGTAACATTTTGGCACCTGTCTCACATAAAACATTGGACACATTTGAGACTTTGGTTAAAGCTGATCTGAGTAAATTACAGTACAAGAGAAAATCCAACAATCTAACAAGAGCAGAGCGTAGCACGCTATATGCATTGGCCAAAAACAGTACCATAAAGATCCAAAAGGCAGACAAAGGAGGAGGTCTGTTAATAATGGACTCGGATTACTACATACAGAGGGGTAATGAACATGTATTAGATACAAATACATACGCGAAACTTGAAAAAGACCCGACTGCAGAAATCGCGAAAACGCTGGATATGTTTTTGGAGAAAGCAGAAGAACTAAAATGGATTAACAACACGACTAAACGCTATTTAAAACAAATGTACCCAAGAAGACCCAGAATCTACTTTCTTCCGAAAGTGCACAAAGACTTGGAAAATCCCCCGTTCAGACCCATAGTGTCTGGATGCTCGTCCATTTTTGAGAATCCAGGTATATTCATTGACGCCCAGATGCAGCCCTTCATTCGAGAGTGGCCGACATATCTAGAAGACACTTCTGACTTCCTCAGAAGTCTTGCAACAATCTCAACGGACAACTGTATGGAATGGACACTTTGTACAATAGACGTCACGTCTTTATATACATCAATCCCGCACAAACAAGGTTTAGAAGCCATGGAATGGGTTCTATTGAGAACTGATAAGCCTGAAGAGCAGAAATTGATGATCATGCAACTACTAGAATTCTGTTTAACAAACAGTTACTTCACATGGTTTGATGATTATTATATCCAACTGTCAGGAACAGCAATGGGATTTCCGGGGGCATGTATTTATGCTAATGTATTCATGGCGAAATTTGAATTAGACTACATTCTTGAAGACAGCACTTGGCAAGATGGGCTTGTATACTACAAACGTTACATTGACGACGTTTTTTTGATATGGAAGCGGTCAACCACAGAATTACAGGAGAATATCAAAACCCTAAATTTAGCTAATCCGAGGATTCAATTTACCCACAGCATTAGCAAAACAGCATTACCATTTCTGGATGTGATGGTAGAGATATCAGAAGGTTCTATTCAAACAAGCCTATACAAAAAAACAACTGATAAGAATACAGCTTTGCTCCATAGCAGTTTCCATCCGGCCTCTCTGATCAATAACCTCCCAACATCACAGTTCATGAGGATAAAACGAATATCAACGGACGAGGCACAATGTGAAAAAAGTCTTGATGAACAAAAACACAGATACCTAGATAGGTGATATCCTAAGAAATTGCTCGAAGCGCATCTAGGCAAAATTAGGTCAATCCCAAGAAAAGATCTATTGCAAAAGAAATCTAAAAAAACTAACCAAAGAATGGTTTTTGTATCTAAATTTTCTACAGCCTCTAGAGACATCAAAAGGATAATACTGAAAAGATGGGAAATTCTCCAAACAGAGAATGACTTTGGCACATTGTTTACGGACAAACCTTTGTTCGCGTACAAAAGAGCTCAAAATTTCAAAGAGGTCTTGAATAAATCATTGACTGATGGGAGGCAACAAAACGAAACATATAAAGGTACAACGAAATGTTTCAACTGTAAAAACTGCAATAACGCCATACTAGGGAACATCCTATTGCACCCGCGAACTGGAGAGAAAATACCACTGAGGCATACAACGAACTGCAACTCAGAACATATTGTTTATTCGATCAAATGCCCATGTGGTCTTCTGTATGTCGGAAAAACCGACAGAAAATTAAAAGTTCGACTGTCAGAGCATAAAAGTCGGATACGGAATAAAAATCTTACTTCCCCATTGGCAAAGCACTGGATTGACGCAGGGCACACACTGGCCCAACTAAGATTTCAAATAATCGAACTGATCCCACAGCGATTGGGCCATGATAACGCCAGGACCCTCCTCCAGAGGGAAGCCTTTTGGATCCGAAGATTGCGAACAATGGCCCCAAGCGGGCTTAATGATAAAATGGAAATGGTCTGTTTTCTATGAATATATAACATTAGGACCCCTCATGACCTTAATTTCACGGTGCTACTAAAACTATTTGCACACATCCACTTCCCAAACTAGTGATATTTTCCACACATTCAATTATGGTTACCCATCATAGCACTGCATAAGATTGTAAATAGGCAGGAAATTCATTTAAAAGTTTTTCTCTTGGTTTTGTTTAAAAATGGGCTGTACAGTACCAGATTGTAAATAGGCAGTGAATTTAAGTAATATTTTTTCTTTGTTTGCCTCCTTTTCTTTTAGTATTAATCTTATCCTCCTTTTATAGTTTATACCCCACTCTCTTTGGTCTGCTAGATAATAGACTGAAATTCTAATCTATAGCGTTCACACTCAATAGAGCGAGATCTTAGCCGGTTAACAATGGCGCTTCCTTATTAGCATGGATTAGTCCGTCGTCTATGTTGTCGTCCACAATACTCGACGAGTTAATAATGGAAAAGGGACAAGTCACTGGCACGATAGTGCGGATGTGGATGACGTCTTGAACTAGCCGGTCGAATTTTGCGGTAAGCTCCGCTTCCTCATATCTGAATATATCACGCGTAATACACGCTCAAGTTTTGAAAGTCCCCTACCGCTTCTTTTCTCCGCAGTGTGTCACCTCGTTGAACTGCCGTCTTTTAAGCGCACATTGAACAACGGCAGGTAAATGCACTTCCTCCTTATTGTGGAGGGCTAGATATAATTTCTTACGAGCATGCATTGTTTTAATGCTCATAAGCCTTTCTTATATATATATTTTTTTTAATCCTTCAGGGTAAACACGCCTCATCTTTTGCTTAGCAGGTGAGCTTAGTGTTATTTTCTCTGTAACAACAGATGTTCACTGTCAAACTGCAGATTAGTTTCCCTTTATCTAAAATGGTACACATTTTGTCTGGTTTTTTTCAGTTGCATCTACTGCAAGCATTCAGGTAACCAGCACTTTTTGTGCTCTCTATACATAAGCACATTAGTGGTGCATAAAATATTGTGTTTATTTAAAGTATTTGCTCACTCCCTAGATCACGCGCCGTCGCGCGCCACGCTATTCACCGAGTCCATGAGTGGATTCGTAAGTCCATAGATTGCGGTAAGACTGATGCTAAAAATACCATATGTTGAAAAACCGCTCTCCTCCCAAGCACTGGAAGTAACTTAGTTTTCTTTCTTCTTGTCTTTTTCTTTCCTTTATACAGACCCCTGACGAAGGGGCACAAGCCCCGAAATGCATTGGGTTTATGCAATTTGAGATTTTTTTGTATCTTATATTTGATTATATCAATGACTTGTTGGACTATATCTATGATATTTACTTGAAATGTTTTACAATTGGTGAAGCTATACAATGAACTTTGATTAAATATGTGATTAATACACGATTTATTGTTGACTGGAGAATTTAAATCATTGTTGGTGCACGCTGGAGTCCTGGTCACTTCTGTTACCAGGCCTTACATTTAACAGGACAGGACAGGCAACCTCCGCTAAGTGCAATGCCAGCGTCGCACACCTCTCTACGGCTACTCTCGGACCCCGACTGGGTAGATCGATTCTTCTCCCTCAGTAAACTCCCGATTCTTCTGTCAGAGTACTCGACTAGCACCCTGCTCTCGATTCTCCTTCAGCATACGTTGGGTCAATGACAGGTCTGTGACAAGTCGGACAATCTAACTGACTAAGCCTACGTAAGTATACCATTTCAGAGTGTGTACCACACCCTTAATGTTGCAAATTCTATGTGTTCCCTTAATTTGATTGGTCAGAAAGACGAGGAGAGGTCATCACACCAAACTAGGATGAGATCATTTCCATTTGATATAGTTGATCAATGTCCCCGCCCATAATTTACTTTCCCATGATTTTATTCCACCCAGCAATATTAGTTTCAATTCATATACAATGTATTCAGAATCATTCAGTTTCTTCCTCTCCTGGGGTAACACGGTCAGGTTCCCAGGCACATTGCGAGTAAGTCAGGACTTTGGCGGCGTGTCAATGTCCGCGGCTTCAAGGCTTTCTGTATTCAACTGCGCAGACGCAGCCTTTTCAAAATGGAGTTCGCGACACCCTTCAGACCCAAATACGTACTATTAAAGAAGTCATAGAGAGACACATTAGAATACGAAAATAAATTAATGCACTGTATACCACTTATTTCTACTCTAATCCCATTACTTTATTTTAACTATAGCATTAATAGTTAAGCACAACACACAAGTTTTAGTTCATGCAGGAGCATGTGCATTAGTATGTAACGCATGAAGCTGCCATCTTGGCACTAGTGCGCAGCTGCAAGAAATCACCACCAAAAGCATAGATACGTCACAGACGCATGACGCAGACGCATGCGTAGAAAGATTCCCTCGTTTTCGGCTGCCATATTAAGACACTCGGGTTACTGTTAGTAAAAGCACATAGGTATGCTTCCGCTAGATACTAGAAATGTCGTGTGGTGCGGTTTTTAGTAATCACAAAACATGTTTGTTAATAAGTTACATGTTATTTCAAGAAGATTAAATCCGAGCAAGTTTCTGTACTTATGAGACCTTGCTCCATCAATGGCACTGATGAGCACACGGTGAATGTCTAGGACACATAATGGCATTGATGAGCACATGGTGAATACCTGGGCACATCATGGCACTGCTGAGCACATGGTGAATATATGGCCACGTCATTTATTTATTTTATTTATTTATCAATTTATAAAGCTCATGGTTACACCACTGGTGTGTCCCCGCACTGGCTCAAACTTTCAGTAAAGTTGGCAGGAAACTACTTAAAAAGAGTGTCTGCTGGCATAAGGCGGCACTCGAAGTTCACGATACTAGTTGGAAGGTGGAAACAGACATGTCTTTAATCTCTTGCGAAAAGTGTTTTCGCAAGGTTCCGTTCTTAGTCTCACTGGCAAATTATTCCAGATCTTGTCTGCAAAGTATCCAAAGGAGCGAACTCCCATCCTAGCTTAATGTATTCTAGGCACGGTGACCACTGCAATGCTTTTACATCCTAGATTCCGTGGCTGTGTGTAATCTGTTATCATATACTGGAAATATTTTGGTCCTTTTTTCCACAGAATTCTGTGACAGTACCACATGGCCTTGAACGTGATCCTCTTCTCTACCGGCAACCAATGCAGGGATGCCAGGGCCCTCGTGGCTGCTGCTCTTTTAGGGAGGTACAAAACTAGGCAAACTAGGCAAGCTGCCGCATTTTGGATTGACTGGAGCTTGGTCAGTCATTCCTTGGATGTTCCCAGATAGAGAATATTACCATAGTCCATCTGGGATGTGACCAAGACATATACAATTGTCATCCTAGCAGTGATGGGTAAAAGGTCAAGGAGTTTTCTTAGGACTTTAGGAGTCCCGAAACATTTCCCCACCACCTTTCGGATTTGACTTTCAAACGTTAGTATAGAATCGAGCCTGACCCCAAGATTCTTTACTTCGAGGCAGGTATTTGCCCTAATGTCTCGGGCCACCATGCTGATGTCCATGTCTAGGGGGCCTTTCCGACTATCAACACCTCAGTTTTGTTACCATTGAGTTTCAAACAGTGGTTGGACATCCATGGGCTAGCTCTTCTAGACATAGAGAGAATTGATAGGCTGTACACGGCGGATTCTGAGATAAGGTGACAATCAATTGTGTACCATTAGCGTATGATACAACAGTCGCTTGTGTCCTTCCAATAATTCAGCAAGAGGACCCATATAGAGATTGAATGATGGCACTGATGAGTATACTGTGAATATATGGACACATCATGGCACTAGCATGACACCGGCGAGCACACGTTGTATATCTGGGCACATTATGGCACCGATGAGCATATGGTGAATGTCTAGGGCACATAATGGCATTGACTGACATCTGAGAGGATAACTACGGATTGTCTTGGCATTGACTGGCATATGTCGGATAACCGAGAAATTTCATAACAATGGTTAACTTGATAAATGATGTACATCATGGCACTGTCTGGCATATGTGGAATAACCGGACACATGATAGCATTCAGTTGCATATGGGAAATCTGTAATGCCCATCATTGCCTTGACTGTCATATGCGAGAAATTGTTCACGTCATGGCATTTGTGGGCGTATGTGGTATAGCATGGGCACATCAAGATGGTGACTATTTTGTGAGGATGCCTGTTGCACATCATGCCTTTAACAGAAACATGGCAGGATACCCGGGGCACGTCATGGCCTTTACTGGCATGTGGGAGATACATAAGTGACAGAAGGGTAATATGTGTCATGTGGACACTCACTTGGGGCATTTCTCTAAAGGGAATTGTTTCAAAGCGTGCTCTTTTGGTGATTTTTGCTGGTTGTACTTTCATCCGAAACTGTTAGTGATAAGTCTAATTGCTGAAAAAATGAAACCTACTTATGACACAAAAGTTTCCGAACTGTTTCCCAGGCCCTTGTACTTTCATGCCTGGATGGCGGATGATTTACCTGCTGTGGTATTTTCTCCCTTGTGCATTGTTTTGCTCACCTATGCATATATATCTGACACCAGTAAATATGATCATAGTATGGCTTAATTTGCTCTGACTGCTTTTACAATTTAGGCACAGACTGCAAGGCCTTTATTTTTGGTCAGCCTCCTTACATTGTCGAAAAATTCAATATCTTGAAGGCATCCCCAAAAATAGGACCAAAGCAGGTATAATCCGGTTAAAATTCAATGTTTTGGCAGAGAGCTTTATTTCCACCCAGACATTCCCCATAGCAGTCCCATATGTGGTACACTCTCTTGATCTAGATATTTGCAATGTCTTTCAGCAGCTATGAGAACATATGTTTGCGAAGGGGCCTGATCTTGATGAATAAACTACTAATTAATAAATTTAGATTTTTCCATGTTTTATATTTATCCGTGATTGTATTTTTCCTTTGCACCCACAGTGTTGCAGGAAGCACTTGCCCCCTAGCAAGGCCAGTGGAATTATCCCCCAGGGGAGGTTCATATTATACGTCAGGGTCAGTGGGCAATGGTCAATGGTAGCCCCTCCCCCGCCGCGCAGAATGTCCTGAGGGCCACTGTAACTCCTATATCTCCCACATATTCATTGTCCGTCAGCAGAATGGGGGCGCCTTGAACGTTACACCCCTGGACAAGGTTATCTAAAGTATGTGGCAAAATGCCCATGTAGGCAGCTGAATGCAGCACGTTATGTATTTAATACTTATTACTTACACCCTATCTGAAGGCGGTGTGGTGCTGTGCAATAAACTTAGTAACACGCATGGGTGTCTCAGTAAAATTAAATATGGAAAAACAAGAACGATCTTAGTCACTTAAACACGGTCCCAAAAATAGTGGTTTCGGGACATTATTCTCCTTCCGCGATGCTGCGTAAGAGTTTGTATTCTAGACTAGATCACCGGGTCAGAATGGAGTACAGTATCCTGCTTCACAGCCTTCCATTCCTTACCCTGACTCCCTGTCTCCTGGTTACCTGAAGTTGGGACATCGGAATCACCCTCCAGATTGGATGAACATCCTCAAAGAGGCCAAATGACGTGCTACAGGTTCCGCCTATGTCTTACAATGGAAAAGGTTCTGCATTCGGTATCTAGAAAGGAAGACTGGCCCTTGGGATTTCCAGTAAGAGGTCGAAATCTTTGAAAATAGAAGCTCGAGGAACTGAAGGGAGGAAGAGAGAAGGAAAAAGTAGGAAAATAAAGGAAAATAGCTAGCTTCAGGAAGAAGATAGATCAGAAGAAAAGGGGAGCGTGGGCTCTGAATAAGACAAGAATTTATTTATTTTTTTGCTGAGTTTTATATAGCGCGAACTAGACCCGAACTGAATCAGGTATCAGGGCGCTTTACATAGCACCAGTTACATGAGGACACGCATTCATTTTAGGCACGGGGAAGATTAAGTGATTTGCCCGGAATCACAGGAGGTTTTTGGCATCGTTACCGAGACTCGAACCCAGATCCCCAGGTCCGTGGTCGAGCGCCTTAGCCGTTAGGCCAACTCCCCCGATTGATTGAATGATGGAAGGACTAAAAGGAAAAAAATTAGAATGTCTAGGGAAAAATACAATCTAGAGGAACTGAAGGGAGGCAGAGAGGAGAGGAAAGAGCAGGAAAATAAATGAAAATTGCTATCAGTACCACAAGGACAGAGGAGATAACATGAGAAACATAGGCTGTAGGTGGAAAGAGACAGAGGCAAACTAGACGATTCGATAAAACAGGGCGGTTGGCCGAAAACGTGAATAGGGGGTTTAATGACTGGAGGGGAGATAGACTGAGGGAAAAGAGCGAAGGTCAGGGCTAGAAATCAGGGGCGGTTAAGGAATGAAAAGGGCTGACGAAGAGGTTTTATTTGGTCCGGGAAAATAACTCTAGTTTTACCACTTTTCACTGCAAAGTAGCCCACGGGACTCGCCAAGCATGAACAGCAAAAGTGCGCAACTGGTCCGTTTGTGGGCAGTTGATATTTCTGACTTGTACTAGTTTAAATTTACTGTAGTATTTTAAGGGTGGGTTGAACCTACACTTTGATACATACAACCTGAAATATACAAGACTAGATACTCACAACAAAGACAAGCTCCATATAGAAACAGAGAACCAATGTTAGAAGTGAACAAGAACTAAACAATGCATGCAGAAAATGTAAAAGAAAAAGACATGTAAACACAAAGTACATAAGGGGGTCGTGCGGCCTGAGTGAGCCTGGCTGTGTACTAGTAAACATTGTGAGCTGAAACTTGTAAGCGCTTGTATCAATGTATGGTGTCTTTTCTGATATACTCATCAAGGGAATGCCAGTTTTCTGTGCTTTCGCACGGAATAGTACAGATAGGGACACACAATGCAATTGGCTGAAAGAACAGCAGCACATAAACAGCCTTCACCAGTCACCTTTAAGCAGCTCTAGCAACCTCTCACTTTTATATGGGACTCATTCTATATACCACTACCAACCTTTTGGATGCGCAGACCTAACGCAATTTTCTCTCCTAGCTATAACCTGTGGCGGCTCCTCCACAGTGGTGGAATTGCGTTCCCCACTGGCTAAGAGCCAGCAGCTAAAAAATAAAATGATATCTTACTATCGTTTTACTTTTTAGCTGCTGGCTCTAAGCCAGCATTTGCAGGGAGGGGCGGGCCATGGGAGGGGGGAGGAGGACTAGTTTGGCACTTTTAAGTGCACATGTTTGTTAGGACGGCTGTCTTAGGCCGGCCAAACAGACATGCGCATTAGGTTTCTCCAAGATGGCAGTATTGAACAGCCGGGTTGGACAAACAGCACAGACTCCCTGTCCTGAGTGGAGCGTCACAGCAGCTCACTCAGGCCAATCCCCACGCTGTTCTCATGCTTGAGAGCAGCGCTGGAATTGGATGGGAGTTTTGATGCTTTCCCAGGGACTCCTGAGACAGGAACTGCAGCAGAGGACCGCAAGGCGGCTGGCAGCACCTGGTAAGTGTTTTAAACATTTTTTTTTTACATTCACACACCCCTGCTGCATGTTCCTCCTGCATGCTTCCAGCTGGCCTCCTCTTGCCCCCACTCCTGCGCCTCCCCCACCCACCCCACCAGTATTATTTTGTGTCGGCCGCCTTTGGCTGTAACAGTCTTTCAGAGGCACAACCCTGGCTTGTGACTAGCCTTTCACAGTTAAAGCTCATCAGAATGCATGTCGCTGGACAAATTTACCAGAGTTTTCGGATCATCAACTGACATGGTTACCCATACGCTTGTAAGATTAAGATTGTTCTATTTAAGGGCCTTGTTTCGTGGAGTCTCAAAATATACACAAACCTATACAAGGGTATAGATTTTGGTGGCTTCTAATTGCTGCACCAATCTTGCGACTTCTCAGCTTCCGCAGAACAGTTGATGGAAATAATGTTGCACAATGTCAAACATTCACCCCAGTGCAGAGATATGGGCCTTAAATCTATTGTTTTTGCTCCCCATGCCATTCCATTTTAAACCCAGCCATATGCAAATCATTTTTGAACCTGTTCCCCATGGGAACAGTATAGTCCGAATTGCCAGGCCAGACCCTCTTTGGACCGGACCGGAAACGAGTATCCTGGGACCTGTTTCAGGGTTTCACCACTCATCAGCCAGGCTAGCTTGACTCCAGTGGCATGGAGTGCACTGGATCCACATCTGGGCTTACCCGTCCTACTCAGGGTGATAAATGCAAAAAGAAAAATGCATAAGAAAGTTTCAGCACTCTGTCCATCATCTTATTGTGTTAGCATTGTTCGCCATAAGTTAGCAGGGTGTGCCCAGACCTGGGCCCCTTGCTCACTTTGCCACTGGATTCAAGCTAGCCTGGCTGATGAGGGGAGTTACCCCAGAACCGGTCCCAGGATGCTTGTTTCCGGTCTAGGGTAGACCTGGCTTGGCAATTAGGGCTGGATTGTTCCCATGAGGAACATGGTCAAGACCTATTTGCAAATGGTTGGGTCTGAACTGGGGTGGCCAAGTGAGCTAAATAACGATGTTGGATTTACCCCATATCTGATAGTTACTGGGGGTGTGTGTCTGAAAAGTTTCAGCACCAAGTCTATCATCTTATTGTGTTCGCCTTATATTGTCAGGCTGACAAGGCTAGGGGGTGGGGATGACTCCTGGCTCCTTCCTAGCCAATGGGGTAAAAGTTCCCCGGTGTAACCTTACCCACTTTAGTAGCATTTCCTGTTTTCCATATTACCAAAAATCCTACAGTGCCCCTCACTCCAAAATTTGAAGATGAGGAAACCCTTCCACCCTTGTTCAGCGTCTGTGTGCCCATCCAGATGTGAAGCCATGGTAATGAACTTCCCCCTCCTCTGTGGTCACTTCAAATCAGTTCCGGGGTCAGCTTTTCCCCTTTTCCCCCTCTGGATTTGGTGCTGGCCTAACTGGTGGGACCGTTCCATGTGTCACTTAACATTTGCTTATGACAGGGGGCACCCTTCTAAGTAAATACAGCTCCTGAGTACTCCCAACTGGTCTTCCTGCCAGGGAAAGAGAAATACCTACCTACACTCAAGCCATTGTCTCTGCTCAGGGAGCAGTTTTCACACCTCATCAGGGTTAGACACTCACTGGGCTACCACTGAAGGGCTAATGCAAAATAGCCCCTGAACATTCAGGGAGGTAAAACGTAACTTTCGAAAAGTTACTTTTTCTTAATATTTCTTAAAAACCTGACTTTTGCCATTAAGTTGGGCTTTTAAGAAATACTAGCTGGCAGAATAAATATTCAGTTCCGCTTGCCATTGTTTCTCTATGGACCACACAGCTTTGCAACAGTGGAAATAGCATTTGAGTGCAAGTGACTGCAAGGATACATTAATTTTGAATTTGTACTTGTCCTATTTTCAAATACCATGCATCCTGCCTTGTGGGCTGCAGGCCTATAAAAGGGTGGATTTATCAATGATAAGAGGATTTTTCTTCCTGTCAAAATAGGTTGGCTACAGTGGTAGGCTTGTAGTCACTTTTTCTTGGTCACACTAGTGGATGACACAGTACTGCTGTGGTGCATAGGTGACATTTAACTTTTTCTGCAATGAGTGTATTCTGGCAAAGTTAAATAGGCCAATTCGGAGTTAGCTAATGTTACTATCTGTTAGGGATCAGAGCACACACATCCGCCGGGGTCTGGGTATCCGTGTCCAAGTGCAAAAAAATGCAGCATTAGTCCACAAAAAATGGGAGTGATCATGCAAAAAGAGACACTTCACTCTATATTTCACTGAAAATATATATATATGTACATATGTATTCTTGTGAAAATAAATGTAGACCAATAAAGCATGTTATGTACTAGAAGTATGCTAACAAACGCACAATCACACAGTTATTGCTGCAATGCATGCTAAAACACTGCCTATCACTTCATGTTACTTTCCAGAATATGTTTACAGCAGAAAAGAACTTGAGTCATCCTCACAAGACAAAGTTGTTATGATTCTATCCCACTGCACGGATTTAACCTTGCATGCTCTGGTTATTGTTGCAATTCAATTGTAACTGCAGCACTTGATAGAACTGCCTCGCATAACAGCGTTGTTTATCTCTGGTGAGGGAGGCGAGGGGGGGTATCATGACGCACTTGAAGCTTACATCTTCGTCTATATGGTTAAGGTGCATGGCAGAGGCACTGTCTGTCATATGGGGTGCAGTGAGTGAGGGAGTGCTGTGTATGAAGAGATGTGTGTGAGAGACTGGCTTTGTGAGAGAGTGGACATGTGTGTGTGGTTTTGGCGGGAGAGAGGACAAGCTGTGAAATAGTGATGGGCTGCTTTGAATGAGGTAATGTGGTGCCTTCATGAAGTGATGTGTGTAGGAGAGTAGGGTCTGCTTTCTATGGTTACCCCCACTTTTCGCTGTGTTTCACTGGTTTTTCGACTTTCTGATGGCTGTGGCCCTGCTAATCAGGCCCACAGCCTGGCTGTTCTCTCTCTAAATTGATACCATGTACCAGATTGGTTACTAGGTCACCCTTGTGAGCCCCTGTATATGGTACCTTTGGTACCCAGGGCATAGGTGCACCCTAGCCCTACCAGGGGCTGCAGCACGTATAGTGCCACCCCTGGTTAGCCTTCAAAACTGACACCACAGGTCTGTACTTACAGCCTGGGTAAGGTGGTGTAATCACCCCTTACTTAGATATAGTATATCTATATTTACCTTATATGTAGACACATAGTAACCTATAAGTCAATCCTATGGCAGGCCTTGACAATCCTGGAGGCAGAGTGCTTGGTTTTGTGTGAGAGGGTGCCCTAGCATGAGCTGAGCCCCTCTGCAGCTTTCGGAACCATCTCTTATAGCTGTTCTATGATATAGCCATACCATATACTCTTGGGTGCATTATAATCCTGGCAGTTAATGCTAACTTTGGTTTGGCTTTATCAAAACATGTCGTATAAGGTGTCTAACACTTTGGAATACTACCCCCCCCCGCCAGTTCTGGCGGCGGGGGTAGCATTTCACCCTTTTAAAGGGAGAAGACATGTAGTTACTGGTAAACCCGGTTAAAGTTAAACAGAGCCCCAGCATCACAAAATGGATGCTGCTGCCACAGACAGGAGTCTGCCCACCTGCTGCTGGACAAAACTCCGGCAGGGGAGGCCTGGACAATGGGTTTCCTGTCCAGGGAGGTCCACCACCCTGGACAGGAAACCTCCCCAGACAGGCTTTAGTGTATTGGGTCAGGGAGGGTTGCATTCAGTGAATGCTTTTCAGACACTGCCTGGGGCACACAAGGTGCTCCATGCATTTCCCAGTTCAAACCAGTTGCTGGGGCACTCAGCCCCAGCTCTGGCGCGAAACTGGACAAAGGGGAAGGGGTGTAACCACCCTCTCCCCAGGTCCACCCATAGGAACGACCTTAGAGTTAGTCCAACCCCTAAACTTGCTATAAGTATAGAACCCCAGTCCCTGGGGCTTTAGATTACCCTGGATGAAACTCTGCAACATATATCTTGTACCTTCGACATTCCATATCGACTGGAAGACGGAATAAATCTCCCTTGTGGTCAAGGAGTGACCACCCTGTCCAAACAGGCACCAACAGCATCTTTGCCGGTCTGCATTTTTGAGGCTCCCACCGGATCCTGAAGTATCTGCGACACAGGACACGGACTTCCAGACATCTCTGACGTTGACCTGCGCTCCCAGCAAAGCTGAGACCTGTAGTGGACACAAGAGACGTTGGACTGGAACTCCTGGACATCCTGCTTTTTTGCCACTTCACCTACTTCCCGAAGAATCCTGAAGTTGTGCATTGGGTTATTTGAAGCCCCTGTCCGAGCACCTTTTGCACCGATGCTCAGAGGCCCACACTCCACGAGTGTCCCGTGGTCCCGCTTTGTGTATTTCAGCTCGACGCATCTTCGCGGTGCCTAGTCCGTTGGCTGGTGAGCCCCCACGAAGACCAATCTCCACTTTCTTTAGCTTTCCTGATTGCTCCAGGCTTGCTCCCACTCCTCTCCAAAGGAGGAGTTCCTCAGACCTTGATGGTCTGCACTGAAGCCCATCTCGACGTCCTGCGTGGATTGAGTTTGCCAAGGCTTGTTGGGTCCAATCCGGATTCCGACACCGCAGTCAACTACATCTTTCATGGCACAGCTCGAATCCAGCTCCTGGTCGTCGACGACGCCTACTGGTCCTCGCGGCTGAAGAGATAAGCTTCACCTTTTTACCTGAAATCACCCGACATCAGCTAACATCTTCCTATCGCCATCCTGGTCACTGGCTAATGACCCAAACTCTGTCTCCTCTGCTTTCAGGTTCTTCACATCTCCGATCCACCCTTGGATACACCGTTGACACTTTTCCTCTGGTCGCCTGCAGCACTTCTTCGCAGCTCTCCATTTGAATCGACAATGAAACCCAACACCAAAAGACACCTATGCACCCAGCTTCCCTGGGTGACGTAACATGAGTACTCCGGTGCTCCCGTGGGTCTTGACTCTCGAAGTGTCCTTAATCTTTAAAATTGTAACTTGTTCGTTCTCCATAGAAAGTCAATGGTAACCCGCGGCTGTGTTTAGACACTTCACACGTCTCCCGTGGGCCTCCTACATCCTAACCTTTGGTGGTTCTTGGCAGCCCCAGCAATTCCACAGGCCCTAGGCCTGCTTTCTAACTCAGAAGTGGTTCTTTTACCACTATTTTAGTATATGGTTTGTGAGGCCCCTAGGGCATAAGGTATACTGTGCAACTTATCGTATGCTAATTAAGTTCCTTGTATTGTACTTTTACCTCTGACCTCATAAAGAGTCCAGAGGGGTTGTGTTTAGAATAAATACATATATATTTGATATATACCTTGTGTGATGTGCTTTCATTTGATCATTCAAGAGATTATAATTGGTAAAACAACTAGCTTAACTTGCCTCTAAGTCTTAGCCTGAAGGCTGCTCTCCACAGCTACCACTAGGATAGCTTTCTATAAGGTTGACTTTATAACCTACCATCAATAAGGGTCGTTTGGACTGGTGCAAGGTGCCCACTAGAATAGTGGACATCATATACCAAGCCAACTTCTCACAATGTGGACATAACATATTTTGTTGTCTTTGTGAGGAAGAATGGCGTGTTGGGTGTGAATTAATGTAAATAATCAGTCCAGCGATATTGCTCAACACATAAGCATTTCAGGCATTGCAGAAAGCTTAAAATATAAAAGTGCCCCCCCAGCCCGCATGTTTATTTATATATGTGTATACACATGCTGTGTGAGGGGCATTATATATTATCTTTATACACTCTGTGGGGGATATTCACATTAACGTGCGATAATCATCGCCAAAATAGGTTAACGCAATTTTTCATATCGCAGTAAAATAACTCCTTGTTAACGTTGTATTCACAACACGGTGGTAACATGCAATAGTTTCCCTGTAACGTGTCAAATGTCTGCGATAAAATTACCAGGACGGCGATAAAAATCTAAACCCGAACGTGAAAAAAGTGGCGATGGGGCCCTTCAGCGATAAAAAAAATTCAGCGATATGCAGCGCCAGGCATGCAAGTCCCACAAGTCAGGCGGGAAAGAACCATGGAGGTAACCGGAGCAAGTACAGAGGACAACCAGAACCCCACAAGACCCACGGTGGACCAGCCTGGGACCTTTGGGTCAGGGAAGGGCAATTGTGTGGCTGAGGGTCATGCCATTTTCGGAGGGTCAGCTGCCTCGGTGGTAGTCCGCGGGGGGGGGCCTGGGGGTGGTCGCAGTGGGTGTTGTGGCCCTCTTGGGTCTCCAACTGCATGATCAGAAGCTCCATGACATGTGTTGGTCTTCAGATGTGACTCTGGGATGGGTTCCCTTTCATACTGCAGGTTGTCGTCCTGCTTAACACCAGTAAAATGCAGGTGGTAAATCCCTGCTGCTAACGCGCCTTATCGCCTGTTTTTGGATTTCCTCGCCGATCTGGCTGGTCATTGAGAATATTGCGTAGTGGTGTTTTCGTGTGTTTTTGCACGGGAACGGCTACTCTTCATATCATTAGCGTTAGTTGTTGCTCTCGTCCGTGGCGATGTTTTTGTGGCAGCTAAAACTGGCGATATCGGCAGTGTGCACCAGCTTGAGAATAGGGCGATAATCGCCACTTTGCCGGCGCTAAAGTGCAGATAAATCGGCGATAAGTCCTTGAGAATATGTATAAAGAAGATGCGAAAATAATAATAATAATAATAATTTGTGCCGCGAGTTTTGCTGGTTTGCGCTGTCATTTCCAGAGAAGTAGATGTAGGAACAGGGATCAGAAATAGCTGCATTGCTGTGCTAGCACACACTGCGTTCTGTTTGCATGGTCGTGGCCCTGTTTAAAGGGCCCATTCTTTTATTGACAGACATCACTCCCACACTGAGGTTGGGTGAAGTTGTGTTTCATTTAAAGGCGTCTGCTGGAGCTCACATGGGGGAGTGCAGTAGCCCAGACACCTGTGGGTATGCCGCATCTAAAACCACTACCACACCCTCATGAAGAAGCCGCAGCTGTTGCACTAAAACATTGGTCACAGGTCCCCCAAGTCTTCCAGATCTATTTACAAGCGGTCAATCTAGTCCATGTTTTTCCTTTCCTTCTCTAGTAGTCATGTTTATTCCCTTATAAATGTAGGACTACAAGTACCAGAATATGAAGAAAAACCTGAACTGCATGTTCTGCTCACACAAGGCACTGAGAACCTTGAGAGCAGTGCTGCATTGGTTGGAATAAAAATCCTAACTCTAGTGCTTTGGAAAACCAATGGGATGATGATGCACTGGAGGAGAGACAGCACAAAAACATGGCCAGATCTGAGGATCCTTTCCCAGATTGCCGCAATCAAAGGGAAAAGACTGGCAGAGAAAGGAGGAAGGGCTATAAGGAAGCTGGACTGGCAGATGTCCGTCTGTTTTCACGTTAGTTGCTTCTACTTATTACTTTCCCTTGGGCTGCAGATAAACCATGCAAATATGCTTTGATTTGAAGATGTGTGTATTCTTCACAAGAGTGGGCTAGGAAAGGAGGGAGTACGATATATATAGGGGAGTATGTTTAATAGATGTAACTTTCTTCATGTAGGCAACCAACTTGTTCTCATGAATTCAAACAGCCTTTATTTCCAGAAGTGTTTTGTCCTGCTGGGCCAATCTGAAAGAGACTACTAGCCGCAGATTCCTTCACGTAGAATTAACCCCAGGCGTGAGACTGGATCCGGAAACTTGTTTGCCACAGCAGGCGTGGTCCGCACACGTGACATCAGCGAAGTAACATAAGCCCCACACCGGCGTGCCTGCGTCAGTTTTTTCCTTTTCCGCGTGCAACGCGGATCCGGTCTTGCTACAGGCCTGTTTTGGGCCCTTCTTTCTCCTCATTGTACTTTTCTTTTGAGGAACAGTGTGCGAATGCCTTCGGGCTTCAAGACTTGCACGTTGTGTGGGCGTCTTATGGCGACGACAGACCCTCACCTCATTTGCATGTGGTGTTTAGGGGAGGATCACAGCACAACTGATTGTGAGGCGTGCCAACAGTTGCAGCCGAAGGCGTGGCAGGAGCGCCGGATGAAACTACTCTTGACGCGTCTCTCCAGGTCCACTTCTTCCCCTCGATCAGCCTCGACAGACGGCTTCAGGTTCGGAAGTGGTCATCGTCCTCACCCTTCTCTGATGACGCGTGAGTGTCGCTCCCGAGTGGGTAAGTGTCGCAGCTTGTCCCCGGGGCCTGGTGCCCGGCCTACCGGGGTCGTGGGCTCTCCGCAGGTGATGCGGACCCCTATGTCGTCCTAACCACCGTTTCCCGGTGATGGGGCGTCGAGAATCCAGATGGAGACATACGCGGTGGCTTTGTAGGCCTCGCTGGCGTATCCTCCTCCTTCCCCTGCTGGGGCATCAGAGGATCCCTCGCCATGCGCGGGGCCCTCCGTGGCGTCAACTGGCTCGGATCCAGGTTTGGAGGATGCTGTTGTGGTGTGGCCCCTCGGGGTCCTTCCTTCAGTCCACAGCGCCTCTGCGTCGCCGCAAACTCCCGCGGGAGTCCCTGTGGTGTCACGGTGGTCACCGGGTCTCGGGTCACATCTCCGAACCCCTCTTGGTCCTTCGACAAGGTGATCCTGTCTAAGGCAGAGGTGACGCCGCTACGGCGCCGGCAGCTGCTGGACCGGGCGGCGCCACAGGGGTTGGTGGACCCTCCTCGTCCCACTATGGGTCGAGGGTGGGCGGGGACCCCTCGCCCTCCTCCGGGCCTTTCTCCTCCCTCCACACAGGCGGCTGCCTTGTCCGAGGGCGAGTCGGAGGTTGAGTCGGGCCTGGGGGCACCGCATGGTTTGCCGAGCCACCTCGTCACATGCTGGGCCGAGGTTGGCGGAGAGTTTTGTGCCACTCCCCTGGTCCTTCTCGCTCCACTACGCAGGCAGCTGCCTCGGCGGAAGTCGAGTCGGCGCTGTTCCGGCACCGCCCCTTGGCCAGTTCAGCTCAGGCCCCGCTCTGGTCCCCGACGCAGTGTGACTTTTTGAGTAGCACTGTCCGGCGTCTTCCTCGGTGTCTGATGGTGTTGATGTCCTGCCTCAGACGGCAGACTCTACAGCTCCACACAGAGGTTATGCCGTGAATTCATCTTCGGGCGCTCCCTCTTCTCCGGAGGCTGGCTGCATATTGGTGTCGTCGTCCCCGGAGACTAGCCACCGTGTGGTTTCTTTTTCACCGACGTCGTCGAAGGGTGACTCCCCGCTATTCCTGAGGCCAAGGTGTTCGCCGGAGGAGCGGCTGGTCCCCCATTCTTTGGTTCCTGCTGACTTCCAGGTCTGGCCTTTGCCCGTCGCGCTTGGCTTTGGGGACGGCAACCTTATTTGCAGTTGTCGCCCACGGAGGAGCTGCTTTCTCCACCGCAGGGCCCTACAGAAGCGGGTGCGGCCTTCGCTCACGCGGTGTACACGGCTGTGGGCATTCTGCATTTGGGTGACCCATTTCCCGGTGGACCATCTCTTGGAGGTTGTCCACCAGGGCTCTGGTGGGAGGGAGATCTTGCTTCCCTTTGAGGGATCGCTCCTTTCTTCCCTGACGGGGGCTTGGAGGCATCCCGCCTCCGAGGATCCGGTGCCTCAACACCTTCTGCACAGGCACCTTCTGGCACTGCGTGACCCGGCATGTCTTTTCCCCCACCCCTCTGCCTCCAGTCTGCTTTTACAGACTGCTTTTCCCTCCCTGCTGCCACTGTCGACTCCCCCGTCCCGGGCAGGCCGCTGGCTGGACCGCCTGGGACGGCGGGGGCGCAACATGTTCGCCATGACCAGCGCTGCCCTGCGGGCCCTTAACACCTTGTGTTTATTGGCTAGGGCCTCCACTTTTTTGTCGGACTCTGCTGAGTCTCTGGGACCTGCAGCTTCCCAAGAGACTGTTCAGGTGGACTTGCGGCCTCATGCGTTTGATGGACGGGAGCTAGCGGCTTTTATTCACCGCTCCGCTCTGGACATCTCGGAGGTGCCGGGCCGGACCGTGACTTCCTCCGTCGACCTCCGTCGCCATGCCTGGCTTCGGGACGGCGTGTTCCCTGAAAATATTCGGGAGCGGCTCATTGATCTTCCGTTTGATGGCAGCTTGTTGTTCCATGCCTCAGCTGACTCCGCCATACAGAGGTTCCTGGCAGGGCTCCGTCCTCCTCCTCCTCCTCCTCCTCCTTATCCTCCTCCTCCTTCTCCTCCTCCTCCTTCTCCTCCTCAGTGACTGCTGAGTTGAGCTGGTTCCGGACCTTCTTGGGCCGGTTGCCCTTGCTGTAGATTCTGTTTTTCGGCCATTGAGCCCTCCCTGTTGGGGCTTTGGCCTTGTTGGCTGCTGGACTGCCCTTTTGTGTGTGTTTTTGCTGGACTTGTTACACAGACTTGGCCCTGAGATTAGGCCTTCTGTTTTTCTTTGGGCTGCTTGTCAAGCCTCCTGCGGGGGGGTGTTTTTCCCTGTGCCTGTTTTGTTTTTTCCTCTGCTGCGGAACTTCTTCCAAAGAGTGTTGCCATATCTTGGGACTTACTGTACCCTATGTGGGGTAGTGGTAGCTATTATGTAGCTGAGCTCTACTGGGGAGTGCTGGGCGCCTTCAGGTGCCTGTTATCCATGGCGTTTTTTGTATGTTGCTATTGCTCCTTGGGATGGTGTGCACGGCCCATTGTGGTGATGTGCCCGGGCATTCCTGCCCTTCCTGCTCTTGTTCTGAGAGCTGGGGCACTTCTGTGTTCTTCTTGCTTTTGGCGGCTTGTGGCTTGGGTGCAGTTCTGGATGGCCTGTGGCCTTCCCTCTGGGTAGACCCGCCCCCCTTTCCCTTGTTTCCTTGGGCCCTCAAGGTCTTCTTGTTCCTCTGCCTAGCCTGGCATTGGATGGAAGCTATGTTACCTTGGGGGTGGAGTGGGGTGCTTCGGTCTCCGGCCTTGCCCTTGGTCCCTCTGTGGTGAGTGTACGGGCCTCTTCAGTCTTCCTCCTTCATCCCTCTGGGGGTTGCTGGTGTTTGACTTGTGGGGGTCTTCTTGCCTGGTAGGGTCGAGGTTTCTTCCCTGGTCTGAAGGTTTGGTCCCCTGTGGGTCCCTCTTTTCTGTCCAGACTGAGGGGGTCCTATTGCAGACCCTCCGTCCCTGTGGATATTGCTAGGGTACCTATTCTACGTGTAGGAATCTGCGGCTAGTAGTCTCTATCAGATGTACAAGTTACTTACCTTCGGTAACGATGTATCTGGTAGAGACGATTCTAGCCGCAGAGTCCTTCACTGCCGGCCCTTCCTCCCCATTCTGCGAGGACCCCTGGGCTGGTCTTCGGTACTCGCCTCCCGGTGGGGGGCTCAGTCTCCTGTGAGTTCCTCCTTTTGTTCTGGAGGGGGGCTCCGTCCTGTTGCTGTTCGTCCCCCCCTTTGGTTCTTGGAGGGTGGGTTGCGGTGCTTTTGTGCTCCGCTGCTCTGGCTGCTCCAGGTTGGGTTGCTCCTCTGCCAAACTCTAAATTGGGGTCCTCTGGTCGTGCCTTACCCTTGTTCCCTGGGGGGTGGTTGCCCTCTGTGCTGGGGTGGCTTGGAGGTTGGTGGTTCCTGCCTGTGGGTCTGGCTCCCCTTCCTTGTTTCGGTGTGAGGGCTGTACACCTGCTATGTGCGTCATGACTTTCACGCAGGTTCCTTGTCTCCGGGGGACGAGGGGGGCTGTCTATGTTCTGGCAGGGTGGCTGCTCTGGGCTCTGCTCTGTTCTTCCTTCTGTCCCTGCCCTTGGACGCTACAGTCTTGCACTGTTCTTTATGGTGTCTTCCACTTGTTCTTTTTTCATATACTTTTTCGCACACTGTTCCCATGCTCCCACAGTTTTTTGTCTGGTGGCTCCGCGTTGTGGTGCGGAAAAGTTCTTCGAAGAAAGCTGCCGTAGGCGCGCCGGGGTGGGGCATATGTGACCTCACTGATCTCACGTGCGCGGACGACGCCTGGGCGGAGTTGCGTGATGTTGTCCCGCCTCCGGCTCGCAGGGATGCTGGGGCAAAAAAGTTTCCAGATCCAGTCTCACGCCTAGGGATAATTCTATGTGAAGGAATCTGCAGCTAGGATCGTCTCTACCAGATACATCGTTACCGAAGGTAAGTAACTCTTACATCGTGTGCACGCTTACTTAAAGGCTATACCCCTGAAGTGTATGATGAGCAACAGAAACGGATGAAAGATGACCGCTGAAAGCCGTGTTTTGCGAGGGAAAGTGCCTGGCTGAATTACTCTGCGACAATAGGCGCTAGATCCCAGCACAGCTCACTGAGCCCTGGGCCGCAGTGACACCCACCAGACTCGCGTGCAGTGTCGCTGGGCTCTGCTGCCATGTAGAGGTGCTCCAAAGAGGTCATGGACATAGCTGAGCCACGGGCTGACCTGGCTCTAAGAGCCTAAGGCTGAGCCGAGCCATCCATAAGGTGTCGCGTAAATTGTCCAATCATATATTTTGCACATACCAACACATTATTCACAAGATTTCTTGTGCAAAGTATGTATTGTGAATGTATATCTTTAATATGAAAACCTATTTTTGAACATCAGGTTGCCTTATTTGTAGAAGTGTCGCCTGTTTCCCACAGACAGTTCTACTTTGCAGGCCGCGACATACAATCCAGTGAATATAATGAGAATATTGAACACTGCAGGTCCCTGAGTGTGAAGTGCTGTTTGGCAAAAACCAGGGCTGACTGGGGGTGTCTACAGCAGGGGTCCTTTTGGTATCTCAAGCAGCAAATATCAGACAGCATTTGTAAAAGCAGAACACTATTGTCTATTATCAGCACTTGGATTCACTAACTGAAGTAATGGAAAGCGCGCCTCACACAGACAGATTTTATTAATGTTTAACAAGCAGACATTCAATCATTGTGCGCATGCGTGCGAGTGTCCTGTAATTGCGTTCAGGGCTGCTTCTGGCAGTTTAACAGGCTCCAGTTCCCCGGTGACACTTTACTTCATTAAGACTTTGGAGAGGCGCCAAGTGCACCTGTGTTATTACAGGCAGCACTACAGCAGACAGGGTGATAAATGGCGCATCGGGAAGTCTCATTGAAGACTACACATATTCTGTGTACAATCCCAAGGAAACAAGTGCCTTTCACACCCCATTGAAATCCGCTGTGGAAGGGCAGGCGAGTGGTTCCGTAGGTGCCTGCTGGCAGCATCCTGGAGTTGAGTCGCTCCAGAATACGTTATCAACAGAGACCTTGGCTCTGTGGATTAGCACGGACGTGTCCACGGGGCCCAGCGGATCCGCTGGAGTATGGCTGTGCTAGTACTATTCTGGGGCCTCTCACAAGGTGGGCGTGCACCTAATCGGGTGACCGACTGGCATGGGTGCAAATTCAGGATGGTGAGTGTAAAATTTCAGGACAAAGGGTCAAAATTCAGGACATAATCGCAGGACAGAAGGTAAGTTTTACAGACACATACGTGCCATTGTGAGATGTAAAGTGGCACGCATAGGATGCAGCTGATTGGGACTTGAAGTGCTGGACTAGAGTGCAGTCCTCCGAGTGGCCAGATTTATGTGCCAGGTCACTTCGGGTATTCCATGTCTGTTCAGCTGGTGATGAGTGGTATAGGGGCTGGTACAGTACTGAGTGATGGATGAGACTCACAGCGTACAGGTCTTCCATGAGGGTCAGAGCATGAAGCAGGAAAACAGAGTTTTTAACCAGCCTGCGTTAGCTATAACTGGTGGCACACTGCTGAGTGTTATGGTATTATTGTGGGTTAGAATGATTAGATAGGAGTTGAAATTACTATATAGTGACCTGGCTAGTGGCGAGCCATATATCAGCCGTCCTTATTTTGCCTATGTATTGGAAATAGCATACGGCTTGGGCTGTTTCATTTCTGTGAGCTGTAAACTGCAGATTCTTATTGATGCACCGAATTGTGCTACAAACTAGAAACTGTATACAAAGTTAAGGCATAATTGTAGGGTAGTAGGAGGCACTGTATTTTACATACAGAATATTTTCTATTGAATGGAAGCAAAATGTCAACATGCAGTTTTACTGATAAAACTATATAGCACACAAATACTAATGTGTGGAAATCCAGTTTCAGCAAATATGTATCATTTGATATCACCAAGTAAAGTGCCTTGATTGCCATTCCCTCATTTTTTAGGTCTCGCCTCGGCAGTGCTTGCTCTGCATGCGCTGTCTCACCGAGACCTAAAGTAATCTGTATGTTGGCTTAAACTTCATGTAATCTGTTTTTCCGCTTCCGATTGGTTTACTTGTGGTAGTGTTGTTGTTATCTCCCTTTCTGTTGGCTGTTGGTCATTTGCTAACTTCCTTGTAGTCCCGATACAGCGGTGCCTAACTACAGTGTTAGTTCGCTCTGCTTGAACTTCTTTTAATTGAAGTGGAGTGTGCCATCTGTTTTTCACGCTGTAACCTGCCTTTGTAATTGGAGACTTTTGAGCAGCTGGCTAGCTTTTGCTGTGTGATTCCTATGCTCCTCCACCCCACCGTCTCTGCTTTCACTCCCCCTCGGTCACAGAGGGGGGTTGTGCTGCTGTATGAGGCATTTTTATCAGCGTGGCTCACTTTCAGGTGCGCCGCGCTGGTTCTGCTTTCATTCTTGTATTTATTTACCCTCCTCCTCCACCCCACTGCTCTCCTTCGCCATAAGGCTGAAGAGCTGCCAGCAGAGACCGGTGTCCCTGCCTTGCCCGTTGCTGAAAATCACCGTTTGCAGCGCTTGTTAATCAGTGTTGTCTTCCGCACAAAGTTATTGTTTCTCAGAAGCACGCTGAATTCCTCTGACAAAACCAGCTCATTTTGCTCAGTATCCGCTCATAAAGATCTTTAATCAGATCAGCCTGAAGTACAAAGCCAGCGGGGCTGCGATCCGTCAGTATATCAGATACGGGGTGTCAGAACTTGCAGACAAACTTGTTCATTAAATATATAAAACTGTCAGTTGAGTGTTAACGTTTGCGTTTCTTTTTTTCTCCTAAGGTACGCCTGTATTTCAGAGCAAAGGACTTAAAAAGGCGTTTACGTGGTACATAGCTTGTGGTAAATGTCTGCAAAGACGGAAGGCGTAGGCGAGTTTGTGAAGCTTTGCCCAGTGCAACCCCCTCTCTAAAGCACTTTCTGCTGCACTGGCATCGGCAAATTAATCAAACCTCAGGCAGTCTCGAATCCGACCAATCACGCAGAGCCTCCCCATCTAAAAATCCAATCAGCAGACCATTATTTAATTTGAGTCTTTCAAGCCAGGAAGATAATTCTTACAGATAGTTTTTTTCTTGTTTTAAGAGGGCAAGGGAGTACCAATTTAAAACCAGCATAAAACTTGGGGAACTGGATTGAAGTCTCGGCAATAACGCTCAAGAACCTGTGATTTGGGCAAATCACTTAATCTCTCCGCATTACACTATTTATCCGTGGCTTATTTAACATACCGTATTGCAGTTATTTCAATGCAAATCTTGCCTTTTACACTTGGGGATTGTCTTTATTTATTACTTTGTAACTGTGCAGCGTTTGGCGTATTTCCTTCTTTGTCCATATGTTATGTGTGTTTTGTTGGGGCCCACAACAGTGTCAAAGCATTGTAGTTAGCGGGATGCAAATGTCGCATTTTACATTGGGGGATTGACGTTATTGACTAGCCCAAAACTTGGGGAACCGGGTTGAAGTCTCGGCAATAACGCTCAAGAACCTGTGATTCTGGGCAAATCACTTAATCTCCCTGTAGCTAAGAAATAATGAATGTTTCAATCTGTAACGAAACTGGTGCTGATGTAAAGCGCTCTGATACCCGATGCATGGGGTCTAGTTCACGCAAGTTAAAACTCTTTCCCAAAACCCCACACCTAGCACAAGTATGATACGGGAAGGAAGGGTGAATTGGCAGCATGCCATAGTTAGGGGCACCTACAACCTATTTTTTTTAATCTGTATATCGCTTACTATTGTATCCTTTTTTAGGTAGCCTAAATTGTAGCTCTGCACTCGCCTTTACATTGGGGATTGACTTCTCAGGAATACTTCTCAGTTCAGTGCTGAGACAGTTACAGGACTCACATATTGCACCACTTTTTTGAAATGGATATGCACCACTATTAAAGCCAACTGCCTATTTTAAAACGTATATAACATGCAGAGGGGTTCTTGTGCTTTGTTACCTCCTGCTCCTGTTATGTTCCTCTGTTTTCCTGTAAGTCTTTATTCTCAATCTCTGACATCATACCAAGTGAAACCAGAATTGTAAAACCTAGATTAAGTGTGATGACAGAGTGAATTTGAGTGGCGGCAAAACTCAATCAATCATTCACTTGTCTCAGTGAATTAGTCTGTGGCATGTGGATTACAGACGGCTTACTGCAGCAAGTGCTTAACTGAAATACTCGCTGCAGTGATAGGTCTGTAATCGACATGCCACTGAATCCTGAGCTGTACGCATTCTGTGCAGGATTGAAGCTTGCACTATTGATATCAAACTACCTGTTCTGGCAGGAAAAGGCACGTGTGCTACTGCTCAGTGGCGTGTTGAACCTTGAGGGGGCCCCCCTGCAGGGTAAGTGAAGGGGCCCCCTCCGGACTCAAGCTAGAGCTCCCCAGCATAAGTGCGGTGCTGACGGGGCCCCCTGGAGGGTGAGGGCACCTCCCCCCCCGCACCGCGGGGGCTGCAGGGGCATGTGTTACGCCCCTGCTGCTGCTATCTGGGCTCTATCTGTGCTATGAAGGAGGGAAGCTTGCACTGCTGCCAGGCTCGCAACACCCATTGGGCTCAAAGGGCTTCAGCGATCCCTGTCGTGTGTTTCAGCCCAGGCTGAGACAGCTTCCCGGGCACACACACAGCCGCACCCGAGTATTTCACAGGTCTTAAAAAGACCGATTGCTTGTTATCGAGGCTTTGTTGTTTTTTCACCCCTTCTAAGAGCCCCTTCATCTCCACTCTGGCTATTGGTGGAAGAATTAGCCTCCCCCTCTTAAATTTTTTCTTAGCCCCCTCTTAAATTTGGCTCTAGTTGCACCTCTGACTGCTGCTGCTTTGCTATACCAAGGGCCTCTGGAGTTACGCGATCTTCGGAGTTTTTTGCATAAGTATGGATTTTCCTCATTTGGGTATAATCTCCCACCTCCTTACAGTCGGCGTTTTCTGCATAATTATAGATTTGCCTCATTTGAGCATAATCTATCACTTTATAATCTACAGATTAAAAAAAATATATATATATATATTGTTAATGGTTTAAACTCATCAAATGTTACTCAAAACGCTGTAGTATGTTCCTGCACAGTAGAAGACCCTCTGCAAAAATTGACTAATTATCTTTCAGTTGTTTATTGCTGCTTTTGATTATTAAACTGGTACTAATGAGGTGAAATCTTTGCCCAGACAGTGTTACCATGAGCAACAAGCATTTGCAATGCAATAGGTCTCGCATTTGCGAGACTTTGAGCTACTGGCATTGTAAATGACATATCTTTATCTATGTGTTGGTTTTGAAAACATGTAAATAAAAGGCATTGTCATTTACAATGCCAATAGCTTAAAATTTCGTAAATGCGAGACCTATTGCATTGCAAATGCTTGTTTTCAAAACCTTTTGACCACGTTCAGCCTCAGCAGGCAGTGCTGTGTGTATTCGACCAGTCATTATTTTGATTGCCATTCAGTGTTGCCCTTTCTTTAATATTGACATGTACTTGTAAACATGCACTGTTTGTTAAACAAGTCTAGGATCGCAGTTTTCATCTATCTGTTACAATTACAACTGTTCAAAATTTGTATTCACACAAATTTCACATTGTGATTGGTTTATTTTCCTAGTACTGGCGAAGATGAATGCTTCAGCTTCCTTTTCCTTGCTCCTAAGTGGACCATGAAGATGAGCCCCAGAGCAAGGCGCCGACGTCAGGAAGTCACGTGGCTCTCACGTCGTCTTGAAGGTCCATCTTGTGGAGAGAGAATGGGATATGTTCCTGATCTTCAAAGAACTGTGTCATGTCACCTCAGGGGAATCCTGAGATAGGCACAATGGAAGTGTCCTATTGTTCTGAAATGTCTTTGTCAGCCCTTTTACTTTCAAACTAGAAATGTACCCTATGTTGTGAAGGGAAATGAGTACATTTAATTTGCAGAAGAAATTATACAGATGAGCAGGCTGACATTTTGATGTATGTGGTTAGATTTTTCTACCCCATAGCACTTGGAGCTCTCATACCTTGTGACTGTTGTTCTGTCCAGTTGCAACTAATCTCCAGTCCACTGTGCAAAACACTTACATTGCAACTTGTACGATATGCGATGTTTCTGAAAGAATTCCACTACATGGAAAAATAAATAGCATTGCAAAGAAAAGGATTGCATGATAATGTTGAATAGTTTGGGGCAAGAACCTATACAACAGCAGAGGTCTTAACTTATTTCTACTGGTAGCATCATTTGAAACGTTTTAGCAACCTTCCAAGCATTGCATTTAAAAAGGTCACACTTTGTCCAAGCACATTACCAGGATGAGGTTATTAAAGTATACGATAAATGTTTTCATTTACATTGCACTAGATTTTTAAATGGTTTCACCTCATGAAGCCTTTTCGAGACAACCCTAATTGCCCAATGCGGGGAAAAACAGTTTGAAAGTAAGAAAGTACGGCCCACTGTGTATGTGTCCGGCCAAATCCCCTCCCCTTCAATTGGCTGCTTGATTTCTGATATAGATGCCACTAGTAGCTATGTGTTCAGAAGATGTTCAGCATAGAATTGGATCCTGTGCAGGGCACAGATAGTTGCATTTTCAGAAGAACTCTACTTTTATAAGCCCAACATTCTTTAGTTATTATTTGTAATCCAAAGAAGGTATTTTGCATAAAAACTATGCCCCCAGCATCCTAAAATGCTGTGAAGTACACGTATGGCGTCAGTGTCACGCAGTCTCAACAAAAATGCTCCTGTTCACTTGGTTCTTTTTTTCTATAAGTAGTTGTCTTATTTCAGTGGTAGATGTGAATAACTCCTAAATTTGCCAGACCCTATTCACAAAATATTATGTGCCTAGGTTTGTCTTACCGCATACTTAGGTGTGATGTACTCATGAAGAAAGACACTTTAAGATAGGGCTAATTGAAATTTCAGTGGTACATTGTGTTGCTAAATATTTCCTTTGGAGCCCCTGCATATTCTAATTTTTTCTTGGGAACGCATATTATTTTGTTAACATTTTAATTTTAATATAGGACATGTGGGAATGTATTGTGCACTTGTAAATGACTGAATAAGAGTATTTATATGAATCTCCAGATCATAACCAGCAAACCCACAAAACTATAATCAATAAAGTGCCATGGAAAGAGCTCAAATGCGCAGCTAATGGATAACCTACACTAACAAAGTTCAAAACCAGATTGGCAGCTGTAAATAAAAAAAGCTACAAACATTGAGAGCTTTTTGAATAGTTACTTAGTAATGATATCAAAATAAATTCTACTTTAAAACAATGTGTTGGTGTTTCCTGCTTGTTGGTACAATGGCAATGGTCAATGTTTATGGAGTTTTCATTGCTTCTAAAACTGTAATTGTGGATTGAGTTGCCAACATGCTTACACTCGTATGTCTGGATAATATGCGAAAACTAAGTTCTTCAGAGCTGTTTAATTTAGGTGACAGAAAGTGAACCTTGTGTACATGAAGAAGCAAGATAGTATTGCATATTAAGCATTTAACTTGAAATTGTTTCTTTGAAATCTTTTACATAGCTCAATACATTGTTGCAGCAGGGACCCAACTCAGAAGCGGGTAGCTTTGCTAACTCAACCCTTGGGAAGTCTGCCCAGGTCAGCCACTTACTCATCAACGAGCCGGAGTCAAGGAGAACCCTGTTAGTGAGTAGGCTAGAGTTCCTAAATTCCAGTCATTTGCAAGTAACAACACAACAGTTGTTCAACTTGGGGTTTTGGATTAATGTACCAGATCTCCCATGGTGCCTTTTCAGCGCAACCTGTCCTTAGGGGCAGTACTGGACACTACTGTTAAGGTTAGGATTAGGGTTGTATCTTCTGTGTAGAGAAGCTCTGTGACTCTGGTCCTGGGCTCAGGACCATCAGATTGACCTGATTGGAAATCATCTGGCCCAAGAATTTAATGTGTGTGCTGACCGTCTGAAAGCAGTTTTCAGCCGATCATGAGTGGCGTCTCCATTCAGAGGTGGTCCTTCACATTTTCAGGATGTGGGTTTTCCTCGGTTGGGCCTGTTTGCTACTCATGAGAATGTGCACGCACTTTCCGTCGTTGTGCAGTCTCCAGTATCCGACGCGGGGAGCGTTGGGGGACGCATTTCAGTTAGATTGGGACTCAAAGCTTCTTTACACGTTTCCTCCCATACCCTTGATTCCTTGAGTTCTGAGGCAGTTTCGCCAAGACCGGGCCCAAGTCATATTGATCGCCACAGATTGGCCGCAAAGGTTGTGGTACACAGACCTCCTTTACCTCTCATTGCATCCTCCGCTCTGTCTCACTCTCAGGGCAGACCTCATCTGGCAGGGGCAGGTTCTACATCCCTACCTCCAAAGCCTGCACCTTCATGCCTGAAGATTGAACAGGGTATCCTGAGCTCTTTCTCTCTCGCACCAGGTGTGGTGGATGTTATTTGATCGGCCATGTGACATTCCACTGAATTTGTCTATTCTGGTAGGTGGGCCAAGTTTGTAAAATAGCATGGAAAGAGATTAATGAATCTTTTGTAGGCCCATTAGTCTGAGTTCCTCTCTTTCCCTAGCACAACAGGGTTGAACACTAGCTACTGTTAAGGGCTAATTATCTGCCTTGCCGTCTTTTCTATGTTTATCAGGTCATCCCTCGTTTAAATCTCCCATAGTGAGATTCATTAAAGGTCTCACAAATACGTTTTCCCCACTCCCCACTCCTTTTATCATGCCTCAGTGGGATTTGAATTTGATTCTCACTTTCTTGATGGGTTCTCCCTTTGAACCTTTACATAATTGTCCCTTAAGGTTCCTACTGTTTAAAACAATATTTCTGATTGCAATCACTTATGCTAGGAAGGTGAGAGAGACAGTGTTTTCTTGTGGACAGCCTTGCCCTTAATCTTGCCCACATATCTGATGAAGAGTGGGTCATCCAACCTAAAGGCCTTGGTCGTGTCCAGGTAGAAGCTGACTGCCCTCTTAGGGACAGGCAATGAAGTCTCGCCTTCTTAGAAGGATGAGGGGGAGGGTAGAAAGTGGGTCAAGTGATGGATTGCCCTAGCTGGAAAGGAGTTACCACCTTAGGCAGAAAAGCAGCTCTGGTCCTAAGAACCATCTTATCCGCATGGAATGATGCAAATGGATGCTTTGAGCTAAGAGCTTGTGTCAAGGTAGATCATCCTCTGTATCAAGATCTGCTACGTCTTGGCCAAGAAGGAGCCTCCTGAAGGTATTTAATCTCATTCTACCGAGTTAAGTCTTCCTCGGCTTTAGCTGGAGGTGTTCCTGTAGTCGACGTCTGTAAGGCAGCAACTTGGGCCTCCCATCCACCCTTTTGCATGCACTATTGCTTAGATTCAAGGGTGAGGAGGGACACCCATTTTGCATGTTCTGTGTTACAGGATTTTTTGGTATAGGTAGGCACTCTCTGCTAGGAGGGTGACTGCTTGCAGATTCAATTCAAAAGGTGAGGAATTCAAGGGCAGATGTATCCATCAGAAGAACAAGTTGCTTACCTTTGGAAATAGAGAGCCAACGGCGGACTCCATTGGTCGCACCTCTTCGATGTGTTCCCCAAGTAATAGCTTAGTGATATGATAAGAGTCGGTGTGCACAATCAGCTCCTGCACCCGCCGTTGTGGAATGCCAACTGCCAAGCAGATATACAGTACTTTGAGAACACTGGAGCGGTGCACTCTCAAGTGAGTATTATGTCGATAAAGAAGCTTGATCAGTGTCTTCTTTGCAAAAATATAAGTCTTTATTTCAAACAATCCATGGGATTTACACAAAGCATCAGCTGATGCTTTGCGCAAATAAAGACTTATCACTTGGTCTTTCTCCGCCAGGAAGTTGCAGCTCTCTTGGCCAAAGGAGCTATCAAAAGGGGCCCTAAGCCAGAAGTCGGTAGTGGTTGCTACTCCCACTACTTTCTGATACCCAAGAAGGACAAAGGCCTGCATCCTATCTTAGACCTCAGGGCCCTCCACTGCTTCCTCCGGAAGGAGAAGTTCACAATGCTCACTTTGGCTCAAGTCCTGTCTGCCCTCGACCCCAGAGACTGAATGGTAGCGTTGGATGCGCCGGGTACGCCCAGACGTGGGTCCTGGGCTCACTGTGCCATTGGATTCAAGCTATCCTGGCCGATAAGGGCTGAAACTCCGAAACCGGTCCTAGGATGCTTGTTACTGGTCCAGGGAGGACCTGGCTTCGCAGTTTGGGCTGGACTTTTCCCTTGAGGCACAGGGTCATGACTGATTTGCATATGGCTAGGTCTAAACTGGGGTGGCATGGTGAGCAAAAGAATGATGGATTTAACCCAGATCTGTTGACTGGGGGTGAATGTTTTGATTTGTTCTGCATTCCATCCATCAACTGTGTGTCTTTTTCTTTCTCACCCAAAGTGCACCGGGTATGCCCAGATGTGGGTTCCGGGCTCACTGTGTCACTGGATTCAAGCTATCCTGGCTGATGAAGGGTGAAACCCCAAAATCGGTCCTAGGATGCTTCTGTCCAGTCCAGGGAGGACCTGGCTTGGAAGTTCGAGCTGGACTGTTCCCATGAGGCACAGGGTCAAGACTGATTTGCATATGGCCAGGTCTAAACTGGCGTGGCATGGTGAGCAAAAGAATGATGGATTTAACCCAGATCTCTTGACTGGGGTGTAATGTTTTGATTTGTACCGCATTGCGTCCATCAACAGTGTGTTTTTTGCTTTCTTGCCGTAAGTGCGCCTGGTATGCCCAGACTTGGGTCCCGGGTTCACTGTGCCGCTGGATTCAAGCTATCCTGGCTGATGAGGGATGAAACCCCGAAACCGTTCCTAGGATGCTTATTTCTGGTCCAGGGAGGGCCTGGCTTGACAGTTCGGGTTGGACTGTTCTCATAAGCACAGGGTCAAGCCTGATTTGCATATGGCCATTTCTAAACTGGGGTGGCATGGTGAGCAAAAGAATGATGGATTTAACCCAGATCTCTTGAGTGGGGGTGAATGTTTCGATTTGTTCTGCGTTCTGTCCATCAACTGTGTGTCTTTGGCATACAGGAAGCTGCCTTCGACTGGCTCTTCTCTCTCCTTACCGGTAGGACCCAAAGAATCAGAGTCGCCCTTCCTCTCCTAACCCACAGAGATCAACTGCCGAGTGCCCCAGGGATCGTCGCTCTGCCCCACGCTGTTCAACATCTACATGGCCCCCCTCGCCGCCATCGTCAGACAGCAAGGACTCAACATAGTATCCTACGTCGAGGACACACAGCTCATCCTCTCCCTCACCAAGGCCCCCCACCCCACCAGACTCAGCTTCCAGGAAGGAATGAGGGATGTCTCATCCTGGATGAGCAATAGCTGCCTGGAGCTCAACTCGGAGAAGACAGAAGTCAATTGTCCTCGGACCCACCCCCTCTGCATGGGACAACACCTGGTGGCCCACAACCCTCAGGAGGCCCCCACAGACCACGCCCGGAACCTCAGCATCATACTCGCCTCCTCCCTCACTATGAACCGACAGATCAACGCCGTCGCCTCCACCAGTTTCAACACCCTCCGCATCCTTCGCAAGACCTTCAAATGGATCCCCCTAATCCAGAAAGACCGTCACCCACGCACTCGTAATCAGAAGAATGGACTATGGAAACACCCTGTATGCCAGAATCAACAAATACCTGCTCCACAAGCTCCAAACCATTAATAACACAGCAGCCAGGCTTGTCCTCTGCATCCCTCGACATGAACACATCACCCAACACTTGCGAAACCTCCACTGGCTCCCCGGCGAGATGAGAGTAACCTTCATGATAGACACCCGCACCGGACCCCAATATCTTAACAAAAGAATCTCCTTCCACGTACCCGAGAAAAACCACTGATCCTCCGACCTTGCTGGCACCCCGCGCATCCTCAAAGCCAGAACGGGTGGAAGAGCCTTCTCCTACATTGCGCAAAGACCTGGAACGAGCTCCCTATCAACATCAGACGCGCCCCCAGTCTGCACACCTTCAGGAAGAGTCTCAAGACCTGGCTCTTCGACTGACCCGGAGCTGCACCCCCTACACCCCCAAGCACCTTGAGACCCTCGCGGTTGAGTAGCGTGCTTCACAATTCCCTGATTGATTGATTGATTTATAAATTGTTACTGAAGGTAAGCAACTTGTTCGTCATCACCATCAGTCCTTGTTTAGTCGGATTTGAGAGGATAGTTGCCATTCTCACTCATAATGAGGAACCCTTTGGGTAGCGGCATGATATCATAGCACCAAAACAAAGATTCCCTGGAGCGCTTCCAGTGGGTTAGCATGATTGTCACACTCACTAGAGGAAAAACTACAAGGCTAACCAGAAAACAAGACATGAGAGGACACATTTTAAAAGCATTGAGGAGGACGTTCGTCCTGACATACCTCTTTTTCTTTAGTGATCAGCAGACGTATAGCATCACTATGCCTGTAGAAGAGTCCAGATACCAGAGTTTCAAACCCAAAAATGGAGAGACATCTCACTGTGATATTTAGGTGAGCAGACAGGAATCCATATCTCCATCTCCTAATAGTCACTTGCATAGTGTGTTTACAGAAGAAATGTGCCTGTGATGGGCAAATACCCCTGAGCAAACCAGACAAGAATGATCACAATTTCTACACACAGTTTTAGGAACATGACTGTTTCTGTTTTGGAAAAAACTTTGTGCCAAACCTTGGCTTGGCAGTTCAGACTGGACTGTTCCCATGAGGCACAGGTTCAAGACTGATTTGCATATAGCTGTGTCCGAACTGGGGTGGCGAAATGAGCTAAAGAACGATGATGGATTCAACCCAGATCTGTGACTGGGGGTTGAGTGTCTGAAATTTCAGCGCTCTGTCCATCATCTCCTTGTGTTTGCTTTAAATCTACCCCAGAGTCATTTTATTTGCAGAAAAACAGTATGGTGGAAGCCCGATTCTGTAATGTCTACCATTTCCCTCCAAACCCCCCTATTTTTATGGCCACTTCCATCATCAATCGAGCAAAGACTGTGCTTCCGAGGTCTTATGTGCTCTTATGTCGCATGCTGTAAGCTCCACCACTAATGTGAGGTAGGACTCCTTCTACAAAGCAATCAAGTGTTAAAGTTTTCCCTTTTATATTGAAATGTAACTGGGTCATGTGGAGAGCACATTTACCTTTGTTCCTGTAATATTATATGTGTGACTAGCCTTTGAAACTGGTCAGCATGCCACCTAGCCTCCTGGGGCGTTTAGTTCTGTAAAATGATCATTGCACTGGTAGGAAAAGTCCTCCACGTGGTAATGGACGGGCATCCCTTCCTTGAGTGCTCCAACTGATGCCTGAAACCCTAATTCTTATTTTTGTTGTCATAGGCAAACAAGGTGCACGGGTGTGCACTTGCCTTAGGCCTGTCTCAGGGATTGCGTGTAGTTGGACCAGAAGGGGCGCGCCACGCACTACCCTCATAGTGGTAAAAGGCTACTGCCTTCAACAAGAGTTAAGTAGCACGAGCAGCATACCATGTAGTGATCAGTAGGAGTGAACAGGTCCTTTGTAGCCATTGTCACTGGAGTGAGGCCCACAGCCTCACTTAAGTTCTGCTGCTGTGTGCTTAACTCACCCTTGGCCTTCATCACTTTGATGGGTCGTGTCTTGATGACCCTACCAATCACAATGCCACCGACCTAGAAAGCCTCAACATCAGACTCATGCAGCTTATATAAGGCCTGATTAGCATCGCCAGACACACACTCAACCTAATCTTCACTGTCAGCAACTAGATCAAATTCAGCCACATCTTCCCGCTGACATGGACTCTGCTCCATCGTACATTTCTACAACAGCGTACCCCATCTATCCAACCTAAAGCTATCTTCAACCTAAGCCGCTACTAGAACAACATAACAGAAGCAGACTGAAAACACTATCAGATCCAACTAATCAACTCTCACAGGCAACCTACAGAATGCCCTATCCACCTTCAGTAGTTGGATCTCAGACCGCACCAACAACTTGGCCCTCATGAAAAAAAACAGACACACAAGAACTTGGGCTCAAGCATGCTGGTGAACTAAGAGACTCGGAGACTGCTATTGCAAGCAGCTGAAAAAAAGACGAAGGACCAGCTGAGCCAACACCTTGAGAGACACCTACAAATCTGCACTCAGAAGGTACCATGCACAGATCAAGGAAGCCAGGAAAGTGCCCTTGTGATCAGACTCTGATCCTAAACTAACTCCTGCACAGAACTCTTCAACATTGTCAAAGAATTCCGCAACCCGACAGCCACCGCCAGCACCATCTTCCCTTCACTCATCCTCTATGACAACATTTTAGACTTTTTCTGCAACAACATTCTCAAGATCTACTCCAACTTCGCACTCCAACCCACCATGCAGGACATCATCATGCTACCCGACCACCATTAGGAGCATCCGCCTGCTAATAAACTGGTACCCCCTCACCTCAGATGACACCTCCAAAATCATGCAGACTGTCCCCTCACAGTCTCCCTCAGATCCTAAACCTCACCGTACAACCTGGGAAGCACACTGATCAACGCCAACCTCACCTACACCTTCAACTCCCATCTTCAGCAAAAACTTTGTAGACAGCTGAAAACACACAGAGGTCACTGCCCTGGTGAAGAAACCCCTTTGTAAAACCCTAAAAACCTCGGCAACTACATGTGCATCTCACTCCTACCGTTCACAATCAAAGTCCTGGAGAAAGATCAACTAGCAGCTCTCTGCCCATCTTAACCAGCACCACATCCTAGACTTCACCCAGTCAGGGTTCCGCAGCAACCACAGCATGGACACCGCTCTCCAGGCAGTAACAGACGACATCTGATCAATCATGGACAGAGGAGAAACTGCTGCACTTATCCAGATCGACCTCTCAGCATCGTTGGACACCTTCTCCCACAGCACCCTCATCACCAGACCCAGGGATCCAAGGGACTGCCCCAAGCTGAATCACCTCCTTCCTCTCCAACAGTACTCAAGGAGTCAGAGACTCCACTTTCACCTCCGAACACAAGAAGTTTGTCTGCGGAGGCCACAGGGCTCCTCCCTCAGTCAAACCTGTTCAATGTTTACATGGCATCTCTCACCCGCATCCTAAGAGCCCTCAACATCAACATTGTCTCCAACACTGATGACACTCAGCTCATCCTCTCTTTCACCGACACTACCAGGAACAACTTCACTTCCTTTATGTCTGACATGGCCAACTGGATGCTAGAGAACTGCCTCAAACTCAACACAGACAAAAGGTAGATCCTGATCTTCGGAAATAAGACATCGCCAATGCAATTCCTCAAGGGTCTGACGCCGAAACCCAAAGACCATGCCGGAAGCCTCAGCATCATCCTTGAGAACAAGCTCTTGATGAACAAACAGATCAATTCTATGAATGCATCCTGCTGCCACATCCTAAGAATGCTTTGCAAAATCTTCGAATAGGTACCCATGGACACAAGACGCACAGTCACACAGACCTTCATCACCAGCAGACTTGACTATGGCAACACACTCTACATCAGCATCTCCAACCAACTCTCACAACAACTTCTAGCCATTCAGAACTTTGCTCCCAGTCTCATCCTAGACGTCCCTAGAAGTGCACACGTCACCCCCTACCTTGCAGAATGGCACTGGCTAACCATCCAGAAATGCTGCAAATTCAAGCTTCTCATCCACGCCTCAAAGCCTACATCAGTGACCGGCTCCAACTCTACCAACCCTCCAAACAGGTACACTCCACCTCTCTCTCCCTTGCACAAATCCCCCGCATCCACAGAAGCAATACAGGAGGACGCTAGTTCTCATACGTTGCCGCCATAAGTTGGAACAAGCTCCTGCTCCACATCAGGACACAGGTGATAAGCTGCACCATACTAATCTACAAAACATAACATAACATACCATACATGACAGGTGTAGTGCTTTACAGTATGTGTATGTTGAATACATGTGCTAACTGTGTGTGTGCCTGCGTGTGCTGCAGTGCATTAACACCTTGGCTGCTAGGGAGATTATCCTGCTTTGCTGCAGACCCTTGTTTCCCATTGTGAAGTTAGTTGAGTTGGCCTCGGGTGAACTTGTTGGCTAGATAACTCATTAGTGCTGAAAAACGTTTGACTTTGGAACAGAGTCGGAGTGGACTCTTGCGACTCGGACTACTAGTGGGGCATAACATGAATGTTGGCAATAGTGAATGGTAAGGTAAATTTTTATTGCACAGTTAATTAAAACTCACAATTTAAAATACATTGTTAAAAGAAAGTTTAAAAAAAAGTGGTTGCTGACGAAAATAAAAGTATAAGTATCAAAAGTTGAGATGATTCACTAGTTCTACTTCTTCTGCATTCAGGCCGTAAGTTCGAAAAATGTCCTAGGACTTGTTCCGGCTATTGGGCAGGTGTTTCTTTTTGTGCCTCCTTGATTCTCTTTGCCACTGCATCAAGAAATTTTGTAGTTCTGCAGTTTAGTTGGATCTCGCTTGGGTTGAAGCACAGTTTAACTGTCTGTCGGCACGACCTGACCCCCTCCTGGTTCCATTTTACACGTAGTAGTGTTCTCCTTATGTCCATTAAGCTGGGACAAATACATATTATGTGAGTTAGGTCTTCCGGTCCTGCCCCGCAGAGACGGCAGGTTTGATCTTTAAGGTTCCTTTCCCATGGCGCCAGATGAGGGAGGATCGGTAGTACACCTAGTCGGAATTTTAAGAATTTCTCCTTTGTCCTTTGCTTGAAGCCGTGGTCTAAGTATGCTTGTGGTTTGAGTGTTTTATAGTCGTTTAAGACTATCCAGCCATGGGCTCTTTTCGCCAGGGTTTCTTTGTCTTCAAGTAGCGATACTATTTTTGTTGTTTTTGTTACTTGCTTTTTAAAACTTTTGTGATCTACTGAGCTGTTCCAGAGGCCGGTCAGTTCTAGGCTTTCTAGTGATTGCATCAAGTACTCTCTAGCATGTGATCGTTCACGTCTTTGCAGTTCAGTCCAGAGGTGGTTGTTTAGGGTGCCTGGCTCTCCGTTTCTGATCTTGTGCCAACATTTTATAAAGCTGCCCCTTCTTTCCACCGTTTGCTTTTGTATCCCAAATTCAAGACGAATTTGTGCTGGTGAGACGTAATTAGGAAGCTGAATAGTGAATGGGAAATAACCACTATCACTAGAGTGAGGAGGAAGTGGGACAGAAAGCTGCCAAAAAAACGCTAGAGTGGTGACCTCAGGGGGATTGTGTAGTTGTTTGTGAATGTCATATTTTTCCTTTATGGTGAGTAATTAAATACTTCTCTTTTTTTCATAAAAGTGACAATTCATTGCAGCTGCTGTTCGCATGTTGAGTTGTGAGCTGGTGTTCACTCCCCTGTAACCTCTTCCCCCAGATAGAGCCTTGGAGTGCTCTGACCACACTATTCCTGAGAGTCAAGTGCTTAGGGGGTACTTGGCCGAGTTGCTCAGGATCCATAGAAGGACAGGCCGTGTAAAATCAGGATAAAAGGGCTCAACCCCCACATTTGGGCCAGTAACACTGTGAGCCCCAAGGCCCTCTGAAGGGAATTCCGACAGGCACGTGGACCATAGGAGATTCTGCAGAAGAAAGTTAATAGCTCTTTGCTAAACATTGATGCTAAGTTTCAAGCAGGCACTATTGCACATTTCAATATATGATTAAATAGTTATAAAATAAAAATCGATTGGTCTTTCCATACTCATTGATGTATATCTTGGTAATTTGAGGTTTGCAGCATTTTTATGTTAAAAGTCAGTATTTATTTTTCTTCCATATGACACTTGCATCCTCCCATAGGAAGCATTGCTTTCCAAAAACCATTTTCTTTTTCAGATTCACATGGTAAAGTTACTTTCTTCACTTTTTTGTTGCAGCTAAGCAAAACATTTTCGCACACTTACAGTTGCTTTAACAATTTGCTTTTCATTTTTAAGGTAAGGTATATGTAGCGACAGCCTGATCAGTAGGCAACATCTACTTCAAAGGTCAAATAACAGGGATCTATTCTTTTGTGAGAGGTAGGAAACAAAAGACGGAGTTTCTTACACATTGTGAGTGTGTTTTATACCATGACTAAGCAATTTATATATATATTAGACTGCACTGTTGTTTTGGGTGTTTGGAAAAGGACCTGATTATTTTTAAGGTGAATTGTTAATAGTAAATTCCTTTTTTCTGTATGGTCTACCTGCATTTTTTACCTATTAATTATGTATTTTTGCTGGTATTTTAACTCTGCATGTGGACACTCCTATTTCTAAACATGTACTGCAAAATTGTTTGCACCCATATGGTTTAACATTTGCACCAGTGGAATGGAAGTTAAATGCCATACATCGGCATAGAGTATAGTCATGCCATCCACATGCATTACTAAATTGTGTGGCTCCAGGGAAGGATGGTTTGGCACACGTGGTATATCCTGGCTGAGTGCATAGATTTAGTAGTTCAATTAGATCACTTGACAGTCATTCAGAAAATAAAAATTGATAGGGCGGCCTAAGTTACAGAAGAATAGAGTCACTGGATGATCTAACTTGTACAGTAAGGCAGTAAAAGCAGACCAATATCTAAAGAATGGAGAGAAACAAGACATGCACAGGGGTATGTTTCTATTTTGGCGGATCCCTTAGTTTTGTAAAATGCGGTCGAAGTAAATTTAGATCATTTAAGAATCAAGCATTGGTAATGTTATCCAGTGGGAGGGAGCTGCCACAGAAAACAAGATTCATCAGCAATGAAAGGAACTGTCTTGCTAAGTGAAGAAATCGAGTCAGTTCTAAAATGCGTGGTGAATACTATGCAGTCAATTGTGGCTCATAATGAAAATTATTCTGTCAGAATGTCAGGAGAAGGTGTTTCGGAGCTTTTAGAGTTAGGAGCCTCAGGGAACTACATGGACTAAATGTTTTTTTCAACTCTGCAAATTCATGTAACTAGGAAGACAAATTCCTGTGTGGATAGGCAGTGGATGGATGGTTCTATTCTGTCTTCAGTTCCAGTTCGGTATCGTACTAGCATAATTTCTTTGGTCTCTTTTGTGTACCATCATGAAAATATTTATTTTGATTTGATAGATGTTTCTCAATTCAGTGTAATCTTGGAAATTCTTTATTTTACATAAGCCTTCTGTTGCTTGGGCTGCTAGAACAGTACAATTGAATTCTGATTATTATCAGATTAGTTGTTTGATTACATGTACATTTGGAGAGATTCATCCTTCTAAAGTGCTTATAGAGACTGGCATGTCACCAGTTATTGGTTGTACAATCTCGTATCCTCTTTTAATGAACAGTTTAGCAATGTATTCAATAAGAAAAAGTAAATATTTTGCCCCACATAGAATTTGATTGTAAGATCGATTTGGAACCAGGTGCACAAATACCTTGTAATCAATTGTATGTGCTCAATGAATCAGAAACAGAATATTTTAGGCAGTACTTAGATTTAAATCTGCCTAATTGGTTGATTAAGCCCTCACAGTCTGTTGCATATACTCTGTTATTTTTGTTGACAAAAACGGGGGTACATTGAGAATGTCTGTTGACTGTAGAGTCCTCAATAGAATCACAATAAAGAATTATTGTACCTTGCAAATTAATGCGTGTTGTTTGGTCAAATCTGAAATGCAAAGATATTCACAACAATGGATCTCAAAGGAAATTTGCTTCAAGTCCTTAAGGGTGATGAATGGAAAATGGCATTGTGTACTAAATAGTTGTTCAAATACCATGCCATGCATTTTGAATTCTGCAACTCTTCTGCAGCATTTCTGTATTTTATTGACTAAGTATTGATAAGATTTGTGGGTGTGTTTTGCCTGTTTTGATGACATTTTGATTTATTCAGGCTCCTTGTAAGATGGACAACAATATTTTCCCCACTACTACGGATAAGGTTTTGGGATACATAATTATGCCTGAGGGCATTTAGATTGATGAAAAGAAAATGCTAGCTTTTGTTCAGTGTCTCACACTAACTACATTTAAGGCTATTTAAAGTTTTTGGTATTTTATAGGAGGTTCAATTATTTTCTTTCTCATATTACTAAGTCGCTCCAAACTGAAGCAGTTTTTGTTTGTTTTAAAATAGGCTGGTTATGCTTTTTGGTTCCTAAATACCCGTTGTTCTTGTTATCCTGTTTTGATGCATACTAATGTAAAATATCCTTTTATTTTCAAAACAGATATTTCCCATCATGCCATGGAGGGCGTTTTAATTCAAACGCTGCAAGAATTCATCAAGTAGCTAATTTTTTTAAAACAATGTCCGGCAGCAGAGTTAAATTACACATCATTGATAAGGGACTCCTAACTATTAGGAGATTTTTTTGAGCAATGGAAACATTAGTGGTTGGGGATTAGACACTGTAGAAGTATATACTGATCCCAAAGAAATATGCAGTGGCTAAAATCAGCCAGAGGCACAATCCTAAGTAACTATTATTATCTGATAAATTACAGATCTGAAAGAAACAGTTAGTTATAGATCCCTTATCTTAGAATTACCCCCAGACGTTAGACTGGATCCGAAAAGTTATTCATCAGCATTACCCCAGCGCGTCGAAAGGTGGCGTTGGTCAGCTCTGCGTTCATCCTTGGCGTCGTGGTTGCCGGGATGACGTTGTGGTTGCTACATAGACGCTGCCCTCGTGCGCTGATGTCCGTTCTTTCTTTTTCCCGCCTGCCAGTGCATTTCTGGAGAGAGCGGTACCTCCAGTCACTTTTTGACTGACCTTTTGCTGACTTTTGTCAATGTTGATTTTGAGTCTTTGACTCGTGGTGCATGTCAGAGATGCCCTGTTTCAAGGCTTGCGGCTCCTGCAGCCGGCTGATGTCGGTGATGGATCCGCACCGCATATACCTGTTTTGCCTAGAGCGTGACCACGACCCCAAGTCATTCTCAATCCAAAGAATGAGGGTGGTGCCCCTCCCGCGGCTCCACGTGCGGAGCCCCAATGGTCGAGAGTTTCCCTCCCTTTCCGGGACCCGGAGAGACCCCTGCCCAGCTTCGTACCTGTTACGAAGCAATGCATGCCATCTTTGGGCAGCCTGGCTCCGCCGGCGCACCTTCAGGCCCCGCGGACTCGGCTGGGGGCCCTGGGCCTTTGGCAGCTTCATCCCCGGCACCGCAGGGCCCCCTTGGATCCAGGCCTGGATCCGGATCGGCAACGTTCAACCTGATTACACCTCCCCGCACCACATCCGTAGCCGATGCCGGTTGTGTCCCCAGCCGTCGTCGACCCCGGCCTCCACCTTGATGTAGACACGGAGCCAGACCAGCGTTGACCGATGCTGGATCCGTCGCCGACGGGTACATTTGTACCCCTGTTCTACCCTGGCTCTGTGAGACCAGATTGGCAGCCAGAGGAGGCTGAGGAGGACTGGGAGAGGTCTGGAGACCCTTTGACTGACCAGCTAGGTTACGAACCAGACTGGAGAGAGGAACTGGGGGGAGCCAGTGGTCTGGATATCTCACCAGACCTTGGCATGTTGTCTCCTCCTACCGTCGCTATGGAGGAGGGAGCGTCTTACGCCGTGGTGTTGCGAAGGGTGGCCGAGGCTCTCAGCCTCGAGCTACCTACGGTGGCAGTCAGGACTAACCTCCTGACAGAGGTGCTTCAACCGGCAGCAAGCTTTTCGGAGCCCCTGGAGCCGTTTAATGAAACTCTCACTGACATCCTTTTGGGCACCTAGTCCAGGCCCAACCCAGGGGCTCCTGTGGATAGGATGATTGCCCGATGCCACCGCCCAGCTCTGGGTGAACCCACTTTCCTCTCCCAACAACTGACCCCTGAGAGCTTGGTGGTCCAAGCCTCCACATCCAAAGGTGCATTCCCTAACGCACCACCTGATAGGGAATCCAAAAAGCCTGACCATCCTGGGAAGAAGATGTTTTCTTCCTCCAGCTTGGGACTGCGGTTGGTACACACTGCATGTCTGTTGGGCCGTTACACCCACTCCGTGTGAGATACGGTGGCGCAAGTGCTGCCTTGAGTGCCCGGAGGAGGCCCAGGCCGTATGCAGCAAAGTTTACCATTCGCTGTGGACTGGATACCGCCGACTCTCTAGGCAGGACAATTTCCACGTCGGTAGCCCTTCGACTCTACGCCTGGCTGAGATCGACTGGCTTTTCTGAGGATGTCCAAGCTACCCTTAAGGACATGCCCTTTGAGGGCCGTCGCCTGTCCGGCGACAGGCAGACAGCGCACTAGAGCGCTTCAAGGACTTATGGGCTATGGCCAGGTCCCTACGCCTCTCCACCACTCGCCCTGCGCAATGTGCTTTTTGCCCCTTTTGTGGCTACTGAAGGGGTGCCCTACCAAGTCCCACCCATGGCCACAGGCTGGCGCAAGCTGTTCAGCCCCTGCGCAGCCAGGCATGTGGGAACCACTGTCGTGGTTCTGGGGGCCAGCAAGCGGGCCAGTCCACCACCCCCTCAGCAGCAGCCTCTAAACCCTCTCAGTCTGACCTTCCAGGGCCACCAATCACCAGCGGGAGGCAGGATGCCCCATCACCTCCCCCACTGGCGCACCATCACGTCAGACGGGTGGGTTTTGCAAATAGCCGGAAGGGGCTACTCCCTCCCCTTCAAGACTACCCCCCCGGCCATGCCACCTCAGTACCATCGCATGTGGGAGGATCATCTGGCCCTTCTCCAACAGGAAGTTATGGCTCTCTTGACCAAGGGAGTCATCGAGTGAGTTCCTGTCCCAGAAGTAGGTCATGGTTGCTACTCCCACTACTTTCTGGTGCCCAAGAAGGACAAATGTCTGCATCCTTTCTTGGATGTCAGGAACGTCAACCGCTTCTTCCAGAAGGAGAAGTTCAAAATTTTGACTTTAGCTCAGGTCCTGTCTGCACTCGACCCTGGAGACTGGATGGTAGCGGTGGACTTGCATGACGCCTATTTTCACATCCCCATCCTGCCGGCCCATCGGCGTTACCTACGGTTTATGGTAGGCTACGAGCATTTTCAGTTTACTGTGCTCCCCTTTGGCCTTACTAGCGCCCCTCGGGTGTTCACGAAAGTGATCGCGGCAGTTGCAGCTCATCTGCACAGATCAGGAGTTCCAGTCTTCCCCTATCTCGACGACTGTTGTCTCCCACCTCCAGACTATGCCCGACCTCCTGCATTCGCTGAGGTTCTCCATCGACATGCCCAAGTTGCACCTGACTCCCTCTCAGACGCGCCTATTCATTGGTGCGGTTCAGGACACTACGCAGTTTTGGGTATATCCTCCCGAACAGCAAGTCAGGGATATTTGGGCTATGATTCCGATCTTCCAGCCTCTATCCCAGGTTTCAGTCAGGATGACCCGCCGGCTTCTGGACCTGATGGCCTCCTGCATCCTGCTGGTGGATCATGCCAGATGGCATATGCGGTCTCTGCAGTGGGACCTAAAGTTCCAGTGGGCAAAACGTATGGGGAACCTGTCCAATTGTTTCCAGATCTCGGAGGGCGTTGCATACCAATTGCAGTGGTGGCTAACGAACCAGGATTGGAGGTGGTGCAAGGTCTCTTTCAACAGTGAAGAGAGCCTTGGTTAGATCTATTCGCCACCGAAGAGAATGCACAATGTCAGCAATTCTGCGCATTGGAATTTCTAAGACGGCACTCACTTTGCGATGCTTTTCGTCGCAAGTGGAGTTGCGGTCTTCTATATGCCTTTCTGCCTATACCACTTCTGCCCAGAGTGCTGAAAAAGATCAAGCGCGACTGGACACAAGTCATTCTTATGGCTCCGGATTGGGCACGAAGAGTCTGGTATCCCGAGCTTTTGCACATGACCACCGATCCTCCAATCCGACTGCCTCTTCAGGAGGAACTTCTGTTGCAGCTGCAGGGGACAGTCCTCCACCCGAACCTGTCCAGCCTCCACCTCCTTGCGTGTAGATTGAGAGGCGACATTTAACAGCTTTCGACCTTCCTCCCGAAGTCTGTGATGTTATCTTGGCAGCCGGGCGTCCCTCAACTAAGAGGTTATACGCCTGCAGATGGAACACATTTGTGGCATGGTGCATAGCAGAGGCTGTGGATCCCCTTTCCGCCCCTCTTTCTGAGGTTCTCTTGTTCCTACTTTCTTTGGCCCAGCAGGGCTCTGCTCTGGGCAACCTAAATGGCTACCTCCTGGCCATTTCAGCCTTTCTTAGGCTTCCTGATCAGCCTTCTCTTTTCAAGTCCCCTGTTGTAAATCGCTTCCTCAAGGGCATTACTAATCTTTTTCCTCCTGTTCCCTTCATAATGCCCCAGTGGGACTTGAATTTGGTTCTTAGATATCTTATGTGCGCTCCCTTTGAGCCGCTAATTAACTGTCCTCTCAGGCTTTTGACTTTGAAAACTGCTTTTCTGGTGTCCATCACCTCTGCGCGCAGGGTGATTGAGCTCCAAGCTCTTTCTTCTAAACCTCCCTTTCTTACTGTTCATCCGGACAAGGTTGTCCTTTGAACTTGTCCTTCCTTCCTTCGTAAAGTGGTTACTCCTTTCTATATTGGACAGACCATCACTTTGCCCACCTTCTTTCCGCCTCCGCCTCCGCAACCTTCCAAAGAAGAAGAGAGGCTCACCGTCTGGATCCAAAGCGTGCGCTTTCCTTTAACTTGGATCGCACAAAACAATTCCGGGTGGAGGACCAGCTCTTTGTTGGCTACTTGGGTGCCAAAAAAGGTTGGCCTGTGCACAAATGGACCATTTCTAAATGGGTTGTTTTGTGCATCAAAGCTTGTTATTCCTTGGCAAAGAAGGAGCCACCAGTGGGGTTGTGTGCCCATTCCACCAAGGCGACGGCAGCTACAACTGCTTTTGGACGTGGAGTCCCACTTAATGACATCTGTCAGGCAGCTACGTGGCCATCGTTGCACACGTTCACAAGACACTACTGCCTGGACAGCAAAGTCCGGAGAGACTGCTTCTTTGGCCGTTTTGTTCTCCAGAACTTTCTGGTGTGAACGTGGTTTGCAGACCCACTTCCGGGGTTCTATTCTAAGGTAAGGAATCTATAACCTTATACTTTATAACCTATGTTTAATTATTCAACTGTAACTAAATTAATTATGCAAAAAGGTTATTATTGTTATTCCTGACCGCGGAAACCTGAGCAACATAGCCGATGCCCGGTGGAGCTGCTTCACCTTCACCTACCCACGGACATTGGGCACAGTTCTACTTGTCTCCCCGCTATGTCTCCTTTCTCCCCCTCCATTCGACGAACTACCATAACATTGTTGTTTTTTGTCCTGTGTGTTTACTAGCTCTTGTAACTGATGCAATTTGTAACTGGTAACTTAAAGATCCTCATGTAAAGCACTCTGATACCTCTGGGTCTAGCTAGCGCTATATAACGCTCATCAAATAAAATTAAAAAAAATAACTAACTGTTTCTTTCAGATAAACAAGTTACTTACCTTCGGTAGCGATATAGCTGTTAGAAACATAGGTTAGTTCTAGATTCCTTACCGCCCCACCCATCCTCCCTGTTCTGCGAAATGACTTCTAGGGTTAAGGATTTCCTTTCAAGGTCCTAGTTTTGTGCACCAGTGGTCAGCGTCTTGCATGGCTCTGCGCTTCCGGCGTGGAAAGTCATGTACAGAACTGACGTCAGCGAGCGAGGGCGGCATCTAAGTAGCTAGCGGGGCTACACCCCGGTGACCATGATGCCAACAACAAACACAAAGCCGACCGACGCCACCTTTCGATACGCAGGGGTACTGCTGACAAAAAACATACCGGATACAGTCTGACGCCTGGGGGTAATTCTAAGGTAAGGAATCTATAAATAACCTATGTTTCTTACAGATATCTCATTACCAAAGGTAAGTAACTTGTTCACTAGGTCCTAATAATGTATAAACTAATGCACTATCACAACAGAAACACACTTAAAGCGAGAGTCAGTTGATAGATGAGCTTCCTAAATTTTGTCCCCTAAGATTATGAATGTCCATTCTATTGCCTTAAATAATGTGCAATCATTTTTGCCAAACTTATGTGCATAAAGTTAGTCTGTAAATAGTGAGATGTGGTTAATGGAACAAGAAGATCAGCATGAAGGAGATGGATGTTTGTGTCGTGGAAAAACTAGGTTTCTGATGAATACTTTTAACCACAGATTCCTCAACTTTAAAATATTTACCACAAGCAAGATGATCGAGACATTTTTATGGCAGTGCTTCCGTGCGCCGCTATATTGCGGGTTTATATAGCGCTAGGAATCGACTCCCGGAGGAGTATCTCCACGCTTCGACCGCTGGGGAACCCGTCCTGGCTCACCCTGAGAGATGGTCCCTGATGGGTATCTCTAAGGTGCGACCAAGCATCCCCGGCGGTCTGGGGGGCCGTTGTGAAGATGAGTCAAGCTGATGCCCAGAGTTGCCGAGTGTGGTTTCTGACTAGAGTAGGCACCGAGGCGAGAATTATCGAGTCCGCTGACCCTGGTCCACGACCCTGCCGCGTCGGGAATCGAACCCTGGTCCCGGGCCGTTCTCTGCTTACGGGTCTGCCGCCTCTAACCAGTGAGCCACACTTCTATGTTATGCTATGTGGTATCATGCGGCTTCATGTTAACCTCGTTCTGCCCCGAAAGTGACAGAGCAAAGCCTCATATAGGCCACCACCCCTGCACATGGCCGTTTGTTCCGTTCCTTCCATGCGTTGAACAGATCTGGAGCTCTGCTCCATTTTCATCAATTGAAAGAATTCCTTCCAAAATACTTTCCAGTGTGCACGGAAACAATGTCCCCACTGAAGTCTACAGGGTTCAACATGTACCATGACAGCATGACACAAATGTTGGTGAGAGACTGGCAAGAGAGTTGTGTCTGGTATTAGGGCTCAAGACAAGACTCCATATCATGCAAAGAATGTGCCCTGATGCACTCAAAGGAGATCTGGGACTATTAAACAAAGCTGTATCTCACTTAACACCAAAAGAAGTGACAAACCTCGCATAAAAGTCCTGCTCCAAATCAAAGATGCAAACTTATTCTCGCTTTCAAGGCCACTTTAGCAACGTGGCTACTTTGAGGTCAAGATCATGCGATAAGGCCAAATTGAAATCTAAGAAGAAGCATAAGAAGTCAAGGCAGAACTTTGCCCCATTCGACCACTCTCTCCCAAAGAGAAATCTGGAGGACTTCAAGGTGCTAATCAAACTCGCTCCTGAAACCTAATTGCAGAGCTTATTAATCAGCTGATCCTGTTTTGGCCTGTTTTTCTTAAGGCATTGCACCAGGTCAAGGCTTCTGAGGAGACCATGCTGTGTATTTCTGGCACTCCCTGGCTCTCTCTGGTGCACCTTCGGCCCCCAACGATGTGCAGGGGTCTTCAGTCTGGTAACCACTGGCAGATCTGTTCTCAGCACCATATGTGCCCCCTATACCCACCTCTCGTTTCGCACAAACCCCAATGCCAACTTCCATTCAGGATCCAAGATCTGCACCACTTCCTTCTCCACTGAAGCCGATCCTGACATGGCTGGTTCTGGAGGTTGTGCCTTTGTCAGCTCCAGTGAGTAACCTCAACCCAAATCCGCTTCATTCCACCCCCACGTCGTGCCTTTACTGTACTCCAATGCACCCAGTGCCTGTAAGCTCTGATTCAGATAAAACACTTCCTCTTTCACATGGCCTTCCTCAAGGGCTTTATTACCATTTTGGCTTGGATTCTGACCAACCTCATAGTGACAATTGCAATGATCTGGATGATTTACCCCTATTCTTTGATGATGATATAATCTATGTAGACTTTCAGGAGGCCAATGGTTGGGTACCACCCTTGACACACTGTTTGTTTCCCCAACAGAAGAGAGTACATCATTTTCTGTAATGATTAGACATGCTGCTAGGGTTCCTGGCCTTACAGCTGCCTGCCACTGAAGTCAAGACAAATATCTTCACTGAGGTTTTGCCAGCTAGATTAGCCTCACCTGAGCCCTTTTTTCCAATTAATGATGCCCTCACTGACAGCCTCATGGGTACTTGGAGAAGTCTTTCTCAGCCCATCAGGGCACAGGCAGGTGGCCAGATACCACAGACTGGCTCCACTCAACCTAGAATTTCTTACACCGCACTCACCTCCTAAGAGTTTGGTTGTCTAAGATTCTACCAGCACAGTCAACCCTAATGTGTTTCCCATGAAAGGATTGAAGTGTTTGGGAAGTGGATGTTCTCTTCCGTCAGCTTAGCCTTTCAATCCCTGCCCATTCATTTCTCAGCAGTTCTGATCCTTTCATGGTTACTAAAGAAGGCCGGCGTATAAGCACCATCAAGCGCCACCACCGCAGTCACCCCAGCCCTTTTGTGGCCAGTGATGATGCAGACATTGTGTAGGTCAACACGGACAGCACTAAATCCCCCTCCCCAGCAACATCAGCCTCCAAACCACCTGGGACAATAATTGGACATTGACCAGACCTTGAACCTATCCCCTAACCTGCTTACATATCAGGACTTGAACCTGCGGAACTTACCCCAGACTGTGGAGACCAAGCGATTTGGCTGATGCCTGGTGGAGCTACCAGATAGCAAAAAGAGGAGATTGGTTGTGGACTTTCCACCCCCCTGCCGTAACCTACCCAGCCGGACCTTAGGCAGATTTTCCCCTTGTCGCTACATACTATCTTCCTCCTACCCCTTTACCCTATCCCCTCACCCTTCCTCGCTCCATCCACCCTATCCCCTATGTTCTTTAAATGCTTTTCTCAATACTTATCTAACTTTTAACTGATGTAAATTGCAACATTATTGTCCCTCATGTAAAGCGCTCTGATTCCTTCGGGTCTAGCCATCGCTATACAAAACTCATTAATTAAATATGCTCCCATTTGGTACTCTTTCTCTCTTTGTCTACTTCCCTAGCTCCTATCCCCTCTCCCCTGAATCTCTCCCCTTGCCTGCTACTCTGCCTAGCCCCCTGTCCTTTGTGCCCTTTGACTAAGCACTCCTCCCCTTGTTGGGGAAAGATCCAATATTTATACTCTGGAGTCTCAGCGAACCCGCTGAGTGTTTCCACTGCGCCAAGGGAGCCACTCACACTTGAGGTATGGTATGGCACCCCTTGCCAAAGCACTCCCTCTCCTTTTTTTGGGGAAGGATCCAGTGTGTAGGCCTTGGAGTCTTGGAGACTCTCTAGTCCACTGCATAAAGGGAGCCTCTCGCAACAGAGATAGGGAAGTGATACCACTTCCCCTGGGATCACAGCTTACTGGACTTTGGACGTTGCTTTGACTCGTCTACCGGTTTGTGTCCCCGTCACCTTTTCCCATGCTGTCTCTCTCACCCTCCCCATCTCTTTCCCGCCTTCATTATCTGTCTACATCCCCTGCTCCTACCCCCCTCCCCTGAATCTCTCACCATGCCTGCTTTTCCCCTTACGTATTTTTTATTTTTTATTTGTTTATTGATTATTTCTTGCAATTCGAAAAGGTACACATGTATCCTTACACTGCATCCAGATTGTTGTTAAATTAGATGTTTGGGTCGGGGACAATCGATATTTGCCCGGCGGTATTTCCTCTGTGACCCTCGAATTATTTAATAAATGAAGAGGCAGGCGCTGGAGACTGGAAAGCAGGAAACAAGGTTTTTATTCTCTCCGGAGGAGAACACAGCAAAACGGACAGCAGGTATCGTTCTGAGGTGCTCTAGCTCATGTTTGAGGCCTGGCCCCTTATATACAGTGTTTGCGGTTTTTATTACAGTTTACATATTCATGATAGAGCTTTGATGTACGGAAAGACATTCCCGGAAACCCCCCCTCCGGGCCCGTTCCCACACATATTTACAGTAGAGGTCCCCACCCTGGTCACAACAGGTGATGAGTATCGCGCAGCTGGATATTCCGTCAACTCATGGAATGCGGGGTTCGATCGGATCTCATGGGGTGGGGGCTTTGATCAACCAGGGGATCCCTTGATGGGGGAAGCTTTCTATTGTACGGGGAGGGGCAAGGAACAGTATCGGCAGAGCTGGGTGTCGGCCTGGGAACGAGGGAGACAAACGGGCACACGGGGAAAAAGGGGGTTTGCATCTAAGGGCCGGGGATCATGAAAGGGAAGAAGGGAGGTGTCGCGCTGGGAACAGGATGAGGGCCTGGGGCAGAGCAGCGCTGAAGAGGGGTTTATGATTCAAGGCAGGTGCCAGCAGGGGGGTTGGTCAGCGTGCGGGCTTGGTGAGGGTGAAGGGCTATGTCAGGGACCAGCGGCATGCAAGAGGGTTCGTTCTGATCAGGATAGAAGGGTGAGAGTGCCTTCAAGGGAATTTGTTCACAAAAATTTGAGTTATTTAAACCAAAATTAAGGGGATAAATTAATGATCCCTATGTGAATTCAATCTTTCTACGGACACAATAACTCACAACACAACATAAAACAAGTCAAAGCTACGTTAAACACGATAACAGACAAGGTGTATAGACAAAAGTTTTTATCAAATAATAATTGAATCAATATATACAGTAAAACATAGGTCTGAAGGTATACAAATGATATAAAGATATACAACACAACAGAACCTAAGAACACCTATCCAATACAGTACAATAAATGATACAAAAGGAAGAGGTGGAGGTCGACGTTTCGGTCTCTTTAGAAAATACTTTTTGAGACCATCTTCAGGACTGGAGTCAATAAAAACTGTATAATGACCAAACGTAACCTTAAGTTAGGTCAGGAATAGTGAAGTTAATTCAAGAGGACGAACATCAAATCTGTCCAGCCTACAATTCGTGGGATTAAGAAATATATAGATGCAGGATATTCCATTTGGCCTAGCTTCGTTAGTCTATCTAAGACTCTGAGATCCTTTACAGATTTGATGTTCGTCCTCTTGAATTAACTTCACTATTCCTGACCTAACTTAAGGTTACGTTTGGTCATTATACAGTTTTTATTGACTCCAGTCCTGAAGATGGTCTCAAAAAGTATTTTCTAAAGAGACCGAAACGTCGACCTCCACCTCTTCCTTTTGTATCATTTATTGTACTGTATTGGATAGGTGTTCTTAGGTTCTGTTGTGTTGTATATCTTTATATCATTTGTATACCTTCAGACCTATGTTTTACTGTATATATTGATTCAATTATTTTTTGATAAAAACTTTTGTCTATACACCTTGTCTGTTATCGTGTTTAACGTAGCTTTGACTTGTTTTATGTTGTGTTGTGAGTTATTGTGTCCGTAGAAAGATTGAATTCACATAGGGATCATTAATTTATCCCCTTAATTTTGGTTTAAATAACTCAAATTTTTGTGAACAAATTCCCTTGAAGGCACTCTCACCCTTCTATCATAATCACCCAAGCCCTCAAGGGTATTCTGGGTCGCTCACTGTTTGTAACCTCGTTCTGATCAGGGCATCTTAAAATGGCGGGTGCGCACGACAAAAGTGTGGCATCAGGGGAAGAGGCAAGATGGCGCAGATAATGTTCACCAAACCGTACTAGTTTTCAACAGTCCTCCCTTTAACATATTCAAGACATCTTGCTGGTTCAATTTCTACTCGGTTCTATTGTGGTGGGCATGAGAAAGAAAACGGTAGGAACCCTAGATGAAAGAGTTGTAAACAATACATTTTGAGATTTCTAGTTTTAGGAGGTGGATCTATTGGATAAACTTTGATAAACTTGTTTAGCAGGAAAGTCATAGTAATGCAATGCAGAGCAGTGAGTACATTTCATAAGGCGAACTGATGGATTGTTACATAATCAATACAATGTTGGCTGGGAGAGAAACGAGACGTGGCAGAAATGATCGGGAGGAAAGTAACCACATAAGTCTATTTCTCTCCCTGCTCCAGGCAAATGAAGATAGGAACGTTCGCTATACATATAAATGATCGATGGTGGACCTGCTGGGTTTACTATGGCTTTCCTTCACAACTGTTTAATATAGTCACGACAGGTCATCTGATGGGGGCCCACCTCTGTAATGTAAGCCGGGCAATGCTAATAAAAAGTGGTGTGAGCTAATCGCATGGTACTAATAGGCTTCTATCATCAATGCCTCCTGCCCTTTAACTAAACATTTTCACTTTCGACAAGGCTCAGTGTAATGGTTTTCTTTGCTCCGGTCTAATCTTTAACTTTGCAAAACATCATTCTGGTCCCTATGCAGCCTCTCGCTGCCGGATTACTAAATTAGAGAAGACAGGGGTCTCATCGGAAGACACCTAGGTACATAGAAAACGTTGATGGGGGGGGGGGGGGCACTGAACGCAATACTGGGAGCGCCCTGAGAAGATGGGGGGTTTCGGTTACCTTTATGGTTTTGGGTATCGCGACAATTTGGGACGGGGAGGGGCGCGTTATCTGGGGCACTTTTATTCCATAGTAGTAGCCGCTGACATGTAGTTCCCTCATTTCGGGTCAGATTTAGGGAACCTCAGTCAGCTTACCTGTCCTTTCCTTTATGACCAATTCTCGATTTCATCAAAACATTTCCGGAAAGGAGAGGTGGTGACACAGTATTAGGGTGATTTTATTAAAGACAAGTTTTGAGCAAATACCGGCGGTATTTGAAGCCAATTGGGCGGTGTGCTAGGGGTGGCAGTCTGTCAATTTTGGGGCTAATCGCTCGGAAGAGTGGGAGTGTGAAAGAGAGAGAGAGAGAGAGAGAGAGTGAGTGAGTGAGAGAGAGAGAGAGAGAGAGAGAGAGAGAGAGAGTGCAACGGCAGGCTAAATAGTACACGTGCGACAGAGAGAATGGCAGTGTATTTAAGGAAGGCTATTTAGTGCATTACACAGCAAAGGACATTCACGGGTCTGCGTTAGAATCTTGAAATCATGCAGTTTGAGCATTAGACAGGGTAGAGGGGACATGCTTCGAGAAAAAGGAAAAAAGAAAAGGGAAGTACCATTGTGTCGCACTTTCTTGCATTCTCGGTCCTTCGACCCGTTGAGTCAATGCTTCAGTCACACATGCACATTCTCTCATAGTTTTGATTCATCTATGACATAGGTTCATTCGCGCAGCCTGGGTTAAGAGTGATCACTTTTCATCAGATCATACTAGTTCTACAGGTTTGTTTGCTACGTGAGTAGTTTGCAGGCGTGCTTAGGTGCCACCTTGCAGCGCTGGTCTGTTTCGTGTATTAGACATGGCAAGGCTTCAGATCTTCGCCATACCTTGGTTGCGGCCCCTGATGTACCCTGTAGAGGGAGGGAAAAAGAGGGGAGGGGAGGGGGACAACATTCGCGCACATCCAATACATGGATTCGAAAGTCCTTTACTTACCTCATACTCGCCTTTCCTCCTCGGGGTAGAATCCCCGGGGGTATCGTTTCTGGAGTCGGGGGGGGCAGTGTGTCCTTATAGGTCGTGTGCGGGGAAACATAAAAAGGGAACCAGAGGTGTCTAGTGCGAGGTATCTATTTGAAAGATGTATCTCACTATCGGGATCCTTAAACCTCCTTCAGCGCTGTGACGTTCTAAGGTTCTTCGGTTCTTGGGTCAGCTCTGTTCCCTAATACCTTTGAACGTCGTACTTTATAACATTCACATCGTTTTATTTTACCCTTCTTTTACATTCCCTCATTTATACCGTTCGTTTTACCCATCCTTGGAAGTCGAGGTCTTCCTCCATGCGAGAGTTCATGAGTCAGTCGCGTACTTTGAAGGCAGAGTGTCGTGTTGTCGATCCGATCCGTCCTCCAGGGCTGGGCAGCCATCTTCTTAATAACCTTAAAGAGAGAGCATAGTAGGGTGCACAGAAAAGAACTCTCCCGCCCATCCCACATTTTAAATAAAGCAAGCAATACCCGTTCATCATTTTGAAAAAAAGGGCCTTTATTTTTGCGAGATCATAGTACGTGGATTCATAAGGGTGCAGTCGTATTTGGCCGGGCACGGCAATGGCTAAAGTGCGTACAGTGGGGGGTGTCGTTTTGCAGCAGTAAAAACATTGGAAAGTTTTATTCATTCATTTGTAAGAAACTAAAACGTCTATTAATTGGCTGGGGGTTCGGGGGCATTTATTTCATAATTTAGAAGCATAGTCAGAATAGTTGCAATCAGATTTCCTATATGCATACCGTGCGCGTGCATCATAAGCGAGGATATACATCGGCTATAAAAATATAATACATTGTACATTTATAATCATCATTTTTAACGCGATCCTTTTACATGTTCCTCGAGTGAGCTCTCCGTTCTTCTCATCGAGTGTACAAAGGGTCATATATGTATCAGAACATCAAGTTTGTATAGTGAAAAAGGGACACCACGAGGTGTTCGTAAGTTCCTATTGATACCGGCGCCATTTTGGGCGGGGCCGGGTTAGTCCGGAAGTAGCATCAGGGAAAAATGTTTCCTACAACCGGTAGTTGGACCAGAGTCCTTTTCGGCAGTTCTAGAATTCATGCTAACAGAAGGAGTGGCAATGTCATGTTTATTTCGTTGGTGATCAAGGCAGTTGCCCCTTACCGGAGGCCTGCAGTGGCCGAGGGCTCCTTCGGGGACCTTTGTAGAATCTTCAAGGCTGTGGAGATGTTGTCGGAGGTGGGGGCTCGTGCTCCGGTGGGCGAGCCACCGAGTTATATTGCTGGTCAAAGTTACTCTAGAGGCCGAGGCCCGCCTTCCAGGGGACCCAGACGCCATTTTGGGGCCCTACAGGGGCCACTCTCGTCGAGTTTGCAAGAGTGGAAGGAGATCCTTCGGAGTGAAAGGAAGAGGGCTCTGTTTTGTGAAAGCGGGACGTTCGGCTGGGGTGCAGCTGTGATGCCCCCACCTGGGGGGGCGAGGGAGACTCGTTCGCGCCGTCTCCTTCTTCCGGTGCACCCCATGCCGCTCTTTTTCATCGGCCCGCACGAAGGTCTCTCCCCATCCGGTGCTCCCCAAGTCGTGTGCTCAGTGCTGTGGGAGTATGGCCACCTGTGGCGCGCATTCGGCGCGGCACGAGTATCGGTGCAGTCATTGCAGGTTCGGTGTTCCGAAAATATGGGCACCATTGCACGTTCGGTGCTGCGCAAGTATTGGGGCACCATCGCCTGGTTGGGGGTGTTCGGCGTTGGGCCGGGGGCTGGGAGACCTCCTATCCGTGGAGGTGGGAGAGGCTCGTCCGCGTCGCCTCTCCCTCCCAGCCCAACTTGGACAAATTGTTGCGGAGGTACGTGCAGGACATCCCGCCGTCCAGAGCTGCTGTGGCTGTTACGGAAGGGAAAAGGAAGAGGTGTCTCGTTCTTCTCTGGACATGTGGCGGGACTACCTGAGACTATCCAGGCCCGTTGCGGCTGGCCGAGGAGACATGTGGCGGGACTACCTGTAACTGCCCAGGCCGCTGGCCCCTTCCTCTCCTCCGGCTCCCCAATACGTTAAGATTTCCTGACCAAGAGTTGGCAGCAAGGCCCGCCTTATATGGGTTGCCGCCGGTTGGGCGTAGCCGTAACCCTACCCTGCTTTGGAAGGTTCCAGAAGGGGGGGGGGGGGGGGCGAATGTTCTGTTGATTTTCAAGTTCTACAGTTTACCGTTCTTGTTTTTCTAGCGTTATTGTGTTTTTCTTTGCCTGTTATGTTAAAATAAAAGTTCGTGTTTATCAGTGGCTTACTGATTTCGTTTCCCATTTCTTTCTTTCCAGGTTGTTTTATGCTAAAATTTCTATTAACATAGTTTATGTAACATAGAAGCACGTGCAGGGGGATGACGCAGATTTACGTACACATAAACTCAGACGGGGGGGTAATAGAAAAGTATGACACACAAGATCCAAAGACAAACATAAAACAGTGATTATTTGGCCAAAATTATCTTTTTCCGTCTGTTAATTTAGAGCTAGGCTGGGTTCCCGTTTTTATATTGTCCGACCTAGGAAAACTCGAACATGTCGCTGAAATCGTTCTGGCGGAACCTGTGCCATCGGGCATAATCAAACGCGGTGGTTCTGTCTGATCTGTCCGTGCGAGTCGGATTTTTCTTTGTCTCGCGCTTTTTCTCATTCTGCTGGCCTGTCATTCCTGTCGGCCCTTTGCCCTTACTCACGCTCAGTAGAGTCGGGCATTGGGCTTTCCAGTGTCCGACATATCTACAAAAAGCGCATTGGTCTTGCCCTAAGTCTGGCCGTCTTTTGCGTTGTGTCGGGGGATAACTTTTGGGTCGTGGTGTCCCGGGGTTGTCCTGTCGGTATATTTCTCTACCTGGTTTGTCCTCGTCTTTTCTCTGTCGTTGCATAGCCTCTCTGCGCCACATACCGAGACTGTCGAGCATAATAGGCGTTGTCTTATTATTGCGAAGGGCTATTTCCAACGTTTCTATTTTATCAAGGTCAAAGGATCCTGCCAGTGGCCACTGTTTGTCTTGACTTTCTTTGGTATACCTGTGCCACAATTTATTATAGGCTATGGTAACTAATCCATAGTTTATGAACATGTCCTTATTAGGGGTGCCTTCTAGTGGAGCTATATGGTCCACCTCTAATACACGGTCCGGGCTGAACCAATTATCAATCAGTGGGGAGAAGACAGACATGACGGCTCGTAACGAGGGACTAAAAAGTCAGCACTGCCTATCTTATCACTAGGTGCAAAGACTAGATAGAATATTCCTATTCTACGTTGTTTGCAGGCAGTGAATACCTCATGAACAAAAAGTAACAAATAACGAGGAACAATCAAACAATCAATAAATAAATAAGATAGAGTAAGATCAATGGGGAGAGTAAGTAGGGCGCAAAAGTCTGCGTCCTCTACCCTTTCACTATCCGCAAAGAGGAATCTGTTGTTTCCGGTTTGCAGACAGAGAATCTCCAGAAGACAATCTGCGAACAGTAGTTCGGGGTTAAAGAACCCAGTTAATCAGTGAGGGAGAGGGAGTCTCCCAAAAACCGTTAAGAAATAATAGAGTCAGTGGGGGAGAAAGATAGGCGCGACGGTTACGTTACCTATCCTTCACTGTTTGCAAAAGAGAAGGAGCCTACTGTTTCTCCGTGTGCAGACAGTGAATCTCTAAATAGGTCAAACAAAGAGTAATACTAGTATATTTTTTGTAAAACAATCAAGCAATCAATTATTTTCGCAATCCGTCGTGTTTACACGACCTTACCCGGACCGTGTGGACAGTTTCTTGTCTTCCGAATCCAGCGCCCGTTCGTCCTCTTTTTCTCGTATTTCTCACGGCACTCCTAATGGTCCCCAGTCAGGACCGTAGATCACTCGAGAGAGGTCTGTTCGGAACTAGTGAAGTTCGGATGATCGGCTGCCAGACGAGGGTCTATTGGGCAAGAGCTCTCCCGATCGTTGCAGTCATTCACTCTGTCGTCGGGACCTCTCCCACTGGATCCACGAGTCGCTGATGGGCCCCACGCTTGGGACGCCAATTGTTAAATTAGATGTTTGGGTCGGGGACAATCGATATTTGCCCGGCGGTATTTCCTCTGTGACCCTCGAATTATTTAATAAATGAAGAGGCAGGCGCTGGAGACTGGAAAGCAGGAAACAAGGTTTTTATTCTCTCCGGAGGAGAACACAGCAAAACGGACAGCAGGTATCGTTCTGAGGTGCTCTAGCTCATGTTTGAGGCCTGGCCCCTTATATACAGTGTTTGCGGTTTTTATTACAGTTTACATATTCATGATAGAGCTTTGATGTACGGAAAGACATTCCCGGAAACCCCCCCTCCGGGCCCGTTCCCACACATATTTACAGTAGAGGTCCCCACCCTGGTCACAACAGGTGATGAGTATCGCGCAGCTGGATATTCCGTCAACTCATGGAATGCGGGGTTCGATCGGATCTCATGGGGTGGGGGCTTTGATCAACCAGGGGATCCCTTGATGGGGGAAGCTTTCTATTGTACGGGGAGGGGCAAGGAACAGTATCGGCAGAGCTGGGTGTCGGCCTGGGAACGAGGTAGACAAACGGGCACACGGGGAAAAAGGGGGTTTGCATCTAAGGGCCGGGGATCATGAAAGGGAAGAAGGGAGGTGTCGCGCTGGGAACAGGATGAGGGCCTGGGGCAGAGCAGCGCTGAAGAGGGGTTTATGATTCAAGGCAGGTGCAAGCAGGGGGGTTGGTCAGCGTGCGGGCTTGGTGAGGGTGAAGGGCTATGTCAGGGACCAGCGGCATGCAAGAGGGTTCGTTCTGATCAGGGCATCTTAAAATGGCGGGTGCGCACGACAAAAGTGTGGCATCAGGGGAAGAGGCAAGATGGCGCAGATAATGTTCACCAAACCGTACTAGTTTTCAACATTGTAACAGTCAATACATTGTTCAGCGTGTGGTAGCAGTTGTTAGATACAGAATTATACATGCACATATCAAAAGGTGGTCATCCAGTTCCATCTGTTCATTACAGTAACATTTGGCAATATAACTCTACACTTCTACAATATAGCAATATCGGCATATTCTCGCATCTGAATATACCACAGGAGTAGATCAACTCAACGTCGTGAACAACAGAAACTAACAAAGCATCAGGCAATTTCCTTTAGCGTACCCCAGGTGTTTCCTACTCGTGTGTTGTCCCTGATCTAACATACATCCTTCCCTATGATCTCCTTTCACAGATCACATCATACTCCACCCTCTCTTAAGATTGTTACTGAAAACTACCTAATGTAGTCAATGTGCTCAAGTACTGTGTTCCTCCTTTGGGCCGGAGTTAATTCAGCATATGTCGCTAGTTGTTCCTGGCAATAACTAAGGTCACTTATCCATTCCTTGAATTTAGGTGCTCTCCCTCTACCCCACCGGCATGCCACTCTTCTTTTAGCCATGAGTAGCGCCATCGCGACAAATTTGCGGTGTGTCGCCTGCAACGGTTCAACGTATCCCAAGAGCGCCAGAACTGGGGAGGGTTCCACCGCCACATTTATCATCTCGGACAGGGCCTTAAAAATCTGTAGCCAGTATGCTTGCACCCCCACGCAGGCCCACGCTAAGTGTAAGAAGTCGCCCCCTGGGGCGTGGCATCTATCACAGGTGTCTGTTTCACGCAGTCGGTACCTATGCATGCACGCAGGCGTGAAGTATAATCTGTGTAGGAATTTATGATAAATTATTCTAAGTCTACTGCTTGATGAAATTCGCTCAGTCTGCTGCGAACAAAAGTCCCACTGCCGATCCGTCAGCTCCAAACCTAGTTCACGATCCCACTTTGTTCTTGCTGTCGGAGTTGGCGTCAGCGCATGTACTGTCTTATTGATTGATTGATTGATTTTAAAACTTGTATAGCGCTTACTGTCACCCCACGGATATCCTGGCGCTTCAGACTGTCAACTGAGCCATGATTGAATAGGTCACACCTGCCCGAGCCTAAGGAGACTCAAGCTAGGCCTTGGGAAAAAGCCAGGTTTTCAGGTTCCTGCGAAACTCTAGCAGGGCGCTGATCTGCCTAAGGATCTGGGGGAGTCCATTCCACAGCCGCGCGCCTGCCATGCTAAAAGCGCTGCCTCCTAGCCTGGCCCGTTTGAACCTAGGCACCGTGAGTAGCGCAGCACTGGACGAACGGAGCTGCCTGGTGGGTTGGTACCAGGAGAACCTTTCCTGCATAGTTATGTTATGTTATGTTAGGGGTTTGGTAAAGCGCAACAGCTGCCCCAGCAAAGAGGCGTCCCGGCACTGCTAGATCAAAGAGACAGGTACTCAAGATTAGCCAGATATAGGCCACAGCCTATGATGATGAAAAGAGGAGAGTTTTAATGGCTTTCCGAAAAGCCAACAGGTTCTCTATTCCACGGATGTGGGCCGGCAAAGAATTCCATAATGTAGCCGCCAACACCCTATAGGAGCGCCCTCCCATGCGGCAAAGTTTGGTTCGTGGTACATTCACCAGGTGTTGTCCCAGCGAGCGCAGGCTGCGCCGGGGAACGTACCAGGTTAACAGTGGGCGCAATAAGACATGTTTCCCGGTTTTAAGGATCTTAAACGCCATGACGAGGGCTTTACATTTAATCCGGGAGGCAATCGGGAGCCAATGCAGCCTTCCAATCGTTGCTTTGACAGGGCATCTGCGAGGGAGCCCAATCAGAGTTCTCGCTGCCAGGTTTTGAACCCGTTGGAGTCGCAGTACCTCAGCTTTGTTAGAACCCACGAGTAATACACTGGCATAGTTCAAACGAGAGATAATCATAGCTTGAACAATAAGCTGACGCACTGCTGGCTCAAAATACTTTAGGATAGGTTTTAGGCCTCTCAACAGGCCCACACAAGTAGCTGCCACTCTCTTTGTGTGGGTCTGAAAACTAAGTGAGGGGTCCATCCACACTCCCAAGTTCTTAACTAAGGGCTTTGGCGTTGGCATTGTGCCCAGCGAAGCCGGCCACCAATGCTCATTCCAGAGGGCGATGTATTTCCCTGCTAGCAAAACCTCTGTTTTGCTAGCGTTGAGCTGTAAACAATTGTCTGCCATCCATTGGGCAACAGCTGCCATACCATCTCTAAACCTAGTAGCTGATGTGGATGGCCCTTCAGCTAGAGTGATGACCAGCTGGGTATCATCCGCATATGACACCAGCGCTAAGTCCCACTCTTTTGCCACAACTGCCAGAGGTTGCACGTACAGATTGAACAATGATGGACTAAGTGCAGAACTTTGCGGAACCCCCTGGCCAATAGAGTGAGACTGAGAGATGTATGGTGGCGCCGAAACCCGAAAAGATCTCTCCTCCAAGAAAGACCGGAACCACTGTAAGGCAGATCCAGTAATACCTGCCGCCTCCAGCCGGTGCAGAAGGATGTCATGTGAGACCGTATCAAAGGCAGCGCTGAGATCTAACAGGATCAGCGCTGCACTCTGACCGGCATCAAGGATCATCCTTAAGTGTTCCGTAGAGGCAAGGAGAGCAGACTCCGTGCTAAGGCCAGGCCTGAACCCGTTTTGCGACGGATCCAGGATGTCATTTTGGCCCATATACAGAGATAAAGCATTATTCACATGAGCCTCCGCAATCTTGGCCACCCACGGAAGGAGGGAGATTGGCCTAAAGTTTTCTGGTTTTGACGGATCCAGTGAGGGCTTCTTAATAATGGGGGATACCCATGCCTATTTCCAAGCCCTAGGGACTATAGAAGTGGAAAATGACAGGTTGAGTATGGCGCCGATCGGCTATTGGAAATGCGCCAGGGACTCCATAAATTGAGCCGGCCTCATAGGGTCCGATGGAGAGCCCGCTTTCACTTTCCTGCATAGTTTAGCTAATTCTTCCCCAGAGATCAATGGGATCGTTACTAAGGTGGAGCCACCAGCCCTAGTGTCAACAGAAACAGATGGACAGGGAAGGTGCTGCGAAAAGGTCTTATAGATTTTTTGCACCTTTTCAACAAAGAAGATGGCTAGTTCTTCGCACTGCTGTGCAGAGGATATATTAGATATTCTACATCTAGAATTCTTTAGCTCTTGCACAATTTTAAAAATGCATTTAGTAGGATTAGGGCTAGTTTTTATTTCCTCTGCGTAGAGTGTAGCACGTGCAGAACAAATCGCTTTATGATACAACTTCATTTTAGCCAGATAGATTACTTTATCTTCCTCTTTATATTCCCTTCTCCATGTCCGCTCGGCTCGCTTGCATTGCTTCCTCAATGCTCTCAGAGCCTCACTGTACCATGGGTTAGAGATGGACCTGCGCCCCTTGGTCCATTTGACTGGAATAGGAGCATCCAGGCCTCTTACGATCCAATCACAAAAGGCAGAGTAGGCCACCTCTGGATCAGCCAAGCCCTCCAGGGAAAACGTCCCTAAGAAAGCATGGAAATCCTTCAGCTTGAGTTTATGCCAGGGCCTTTTCAAGACCCTCTTCACCTCCTCCATCGAAAAAGGCTCAGGAATCGCCACACTGACTCTGACCAGAAAGTGGTCAGTCCAGCCCATAGGTATAGGTAGATCCCCTTTCACTTGCGGAATATTTGAGAACACAGGGTCCAGAATATGGCCGGCCAAGTGTGTGGCAACATTAATCAGCGGATCTAGCTGTAAGGCGGACAGATCAGCAAACAGGTTGCGGATAGTGGGATCCTGGATCTGATCGAAATGGAGATTCAAATCCCCAAAAATTGTAAAGTTAGCCGATCCCACCACTAGAGAGTTAGCTGCTTCTAGCAAAGCCTCGATAAACTTCCAGGCAGGCCCCGGTGGGCGGTAGATATACAGTCCTGAGAGTGTGAACTGTGCACTAATAGCAATCTTAAAACGGGCACATTCACTGCCACATAGATCTTCCTTAATAAAGGAGCAGGGGTATTGAGCTTTATAAATTACTGCAATACCACCGCCTCTGGTATCCCTATTTATCATCTCGATGGAATATCCTGCGGGGAGCGTGAGATTTATTATTCCTGTCATATCGTCATCTCGTAGCCAGGTTTCACAAATAAAGAACACATCAGGGGATTCTTCAGCAATGAGTGTCTGTACCTCCAGATGATGTTTGGCGAGTGATCTAACATTTAATTGGAGAACCGTAACCTGAACGTGAGTCTCCAGTCCCCTGGCAGGTCGGACACGACCCGGTACTGGGACAGCAAAGTTACACACAGTACAGGACAGACCTGTCACCCCTAGTTGTTTTGGCAGTGTCCCACACCTCTCCCCACCTGGGTTCAAAGTTAAAAGTACCTCTCTGTCATAAGCAAGTGGCTCCGGCAGCACTCAACCAGGGGGACTGGCGAAAGGCGATGTCCTGGCGATGACGGGCGCAGACGGGCTTGCCTTTGGCGCGCCCGCTGCGCGGACGTTTGATGGTGGCCATAAGTAGGGGAGAGAGGGGGGCGGGCATCTAAAAACAACCAGACCGTCACCCCAAACTGGTCAGAAAATGGCGCCTAGGCCCGCGTGAATCACTGAACAGCTCCTAGTCGGCTGCAGGGTTCGCGGTGGCAGTGCGGGAGGGAGTAACACCACGTGGGGTAAATACAGGGCAAAACAGTAATATAATTTTTAAAAGCACACAGTTATTTAAAAATTCGCAATCAAATCAATTTAAAAACAATGTATGCACACTCCTCGCTTTCCCGGCTGAGCCTCAGGAAAGTGTCTCATGTGTCTAGCTAGCGCGCGAAGACACAGCGCAATTTAAATATGGTCTGAATACCTGGAGGGCGGGCAGCTAAAAACAACTAGACCGTCACCCCAAACTGGTCAGAAAATGGCGCCTAGGCTCGCGTGAATCCCTGAACAGCTCCTAGTCGGCTGCAGGGTTCGCGGTGGCAGTGTGGGAGGGAGTAACACCATGTGGGATAAATACAGGGCAAAACAGTAATATAATTTTTAAAAGCACACAGTTATTTGAAAAATCGCAATCAATTTAAAAACAATGTATGCACACTCCTCGCTTTCTCGGCTGAGCCTCAGGAAAGTGTCTCATGTGTCTAGCCCATTGTAACTGGCCCTAGCTCATGTACCGCTTTAAAGACCAGGCACATGGATTTAAAGCGAATACGCTCCGTCACCGGTAGCCAGTGCAGCTCTCTCAAGGCCAGTGTTGTTGAGGAGCAGCGTTGCCAACCGAGGGCAAGTTTAGCTGCTGCAGACTGGATTCTTTGGAGCCCCTGCAGAATGTATAATGGGGCCCCCAAATACAGCGAGTTACAATAATCCAGCCTGCTACCCACTATACTACTAACTACCTGTGGGCGCGCCTCTTTAGGTAGCAGGGGCAGTATTTTACGCAACATGCGTAATAAAGCAAAGCAGACATTGCCGGTCTTATTAGCCTGTGATTCCATCTGGAGATCCTTGTCAATCAGCACCCCCAGCTTGCGTACTCTGCTTGCCGGGGTCAATGGTTCTTCCTCTGGGGTAAGCCTAAATTCCAAAGGAAATTGTCTAGGAGGCCCACCCGAGGAGCAGTAGACCACCTCGGTCTTTCCTGCCTTAAATTGCAGTGAATTCCTGCTAAGCCAGTTGGCTGTCTTCTGCATGCATTCCTGAAACAGGTCAAGAGATACTGCATTGTCACCTTCCAGAGAGAACGCCAATTGTGTATCGTCCGCATAATTAACTGTGCAGACTCCGGCGGACTTTATAATGGGGAGCAGGGGCTGCATATAAATATTAAATAAAATAGGGCTGATCGCAGAGCCCTGCGGCACCCCGTGAGTGACTAAGGATTTACGGGCAGTGAAAGGAGCCAGCGTTACCACCTGCTGACGTCCTGCAAGATATGATTGTAGCCATTGTGGTGCCCGCCCCATCACTCCCAGATTCTGCAGTCTTTCCAATAGGATAAGGTGGTTCACCGTATCGAATGCGGCCGACATATCGAGAAGCACTAGCACAGTCTCATTCCCGTTGTCGGCACGCATCCGAAGGTTATCCAGCATTGTAACCAGGGACGTCTCCGTCCCATGACCAGGACGGAAGCCTAGCTGGTCTTTGTCAAGTATGGAGTTTTCCTCCAGAAAGCCCGACAGTTCCCTACTAACTGTTTTCTCTAGAATCTTCACTGGGTAGGGTAGGAGAGAGATGGGCCTAAAATTGGCTGGTATTGATGGATCCAAGGAAGGCTTTTTAATCAGTGGGGTTACCACTGCCATTTTCCATTCCTCTGGGACCTCTCCTTTCTCCAGAGACTGATTACAAATCTGCCTCAGCCAAGGAAGAGTATCTCGGCCAGAGGACTTCCATATTCTAGTGGGGAAGGGATCATTCGGTGGGCCTGAGGATACACTCTCTACCAAACTGTCAAATGCAGCTTTTGGGAGGGTTTGAAAATTATTCAGAGAAACCGGTTGTACTTGATCTTCAGCTCCCATCTGTACAGGATTGAGCTGTTCAGCCTCGTTGATGGCAGTAAGACTATCCACAATCTTAGCAATTTTATCTTGGAAGTGTGTGTCAATTTCATCACAGATTTTTTGTGATGCTGCCACTTTATTGTCCATACATTTAGGGGCAGACAGAGCCTTAGTGATTTCAAAAAGGGCTTTCGTCCCATTCGATGCATGGGCAATTGATCTGGCATAGAAGTCGGCCTTGGCCTTGAGGATGCTTTCCTTATAGTGTGACTGTCTCCGTCTTAGTTCGATTTTATCTTCCTCTCCATAACCCTTCCTCCATTTTCTTTCCGCCTTCTTACGGAGCAAGCGGAGCTGTTTCAGCTCCTCATTAAACCAAGGCGCCGTGGCCTTCCTCTTATTTTTTATCATCTTCAGGGGGATTGCCTGGTCTAAGATGGCCGACATGTGGTTTGTATATAATAAGTAGTTCTCTCCTACAGATAGCATGGGGTCGAAATGAGTGACCTCTGGGTCAAATACTGGGCATCTAATCTGACCTAATTTCGTCCATTCCCTACCTATCCTGTAGGACCTTTGCTGACCTTCACTGTCCCTTAGGTGCAGCGTCCTGATGCTAAACCGGACTAAGTGATGGTCTGACCAAGTCTGAGGCATTACATCTAGTACCCTCGTATGGCTTGATTGGAAAATAGCATATCAAGGACGTGTCCCCCTTCCTGTGTCGGACCATCTGAGTAAGGTCCAGATTAGTGAAGGTAAGTCTTAGGTCTCGCAGATGGTTATTGGCCTTCCCGTTTTCCCAGAGATTAAAGTCTCCAAGAATGATCATTCTGGAGTGGGCCAACGTGAGATTGGTAATTACATCAAAAAGGTTCTGGTAGTCTGTAGTGCCCCCCGAGGGCCTATAGCATAGAAGTCCGGTAAATAGGTTCCCACTGAAAGAGTATAGTGCAAACCCCATCATTTCTATGCCCTCAACTTCATTAGTCTTTAGGAGTCTAAGATCAAGTTCTTCTTTAAAAATCATAAATTAAAAATTGTCAACACTAACTTCCTGGTCTGTGCTCCTTGTAGAATCTGCTGTAGTGGTGCAAAAACTGGGGGTTTGTTAGGGAAGTCAGGCGTAACAGACCTAAGTCCCTGTCGAAGGCGAATATACAGAAAGGTGTCGAGAGGTGATTGTTGTATACCTAAAAACAAGTGCTCTAGTGTTCAGAATGTCCCTTCATGATATAGGTCTCCCCACGTTTTAACCTGTGTGCGTTCAGCTAATTTATGAAAGACAGTCTCCTGTAGTAGGGGCATGTCTGGGTGGTATGTTAGTGGTAAAAGCGGGGAATATATCAGAGGCGTATCTAATAGTTTGCCCAGTTGGGACCACGCTTTGACTGTACTCATCACTGTCGTCGGTGTCTTGTCTCTGCCAGGTGGCGGTATATATAATGCGCCCTCAATAGGACCCGCATAGCCAGACAGTGTTCTGCTGCAATCTGAGGCATATACCGAGGTTGGTGCACTCAGAAAAAGGCATAATGTGCTTGTGCACTATAATAATACAATTCGAAATCGGGAATCCCAAATCCTCCCTGAATATAAGGCAGAGTGAGCATCTCCCATTTGAGTCTTGGGCTCTTACCTCCCCACACCAAGCGGGTTAGTTCCGACTTCAACTGTTGGAAGAAATACGTCCCGGGGTAAAAAGGAATGTTCAAGAATAAATAGAGTAACTTTGGTAATATCACCATCTTTATTAAAGACGTTCTACCTGCCATCGACCATGGTAGAGTGATCTAGCGTGTTATTGTGTCTGAGGTACGGACCATAGTCATCCCGTAGTTGAGCCGCATCAACTCATCTCTGTTTTTTAATATGCAAATTTCTAAATATTTAAACTCATCTCACATCAGGTTATAGGATAGTCCATGGGGAATTTAGCCATTGCAGCTGTGAGGGGAAAGAAGCATGATTTGCTCCAATTTATTTGAACCCCGGAGAGTCTGCCAAACTTTATAAACTCTCTGAGGATGGGGTTCATATTTCGATGGGGGTCACGGATATACAGCGTGATGTCATCCGCGTATAGAGATATCAAAATTTGTCGCATATTGCATTGCAGCGCTTTGTCGTTATGGTGCTGCCGCAGTTCTGCTGCTAGGGGCTCCACCGCAATCGCAAAGAGCAAGGGCGACAGTGGGCAACCCTGCCTCATGCCCCTCGTAATGGGTATGTCCTGACACACCCTCCCATTAATTACTATTTTAGCTGCGGGCGAATCATATAGTAACCTAATCCAGGATAAAAAAAATAGGTGGGAACTCCATGCGCGTCATCACTGCAAACACATAGTCCCATTGCAGGGAATCAAATGCTTTTGTGGCATCTAAAAATAATGCCGTCATAGGCAAATCATCAGAGACGTTATTCATAACTGTAAAGAAAGTCCTCAAATTGTGAGATGTTGCCCTACCAGGAACGAAGCCTGACTGGTCAGGCAAAATCTAATTTTCCATAAGAAGATTAAGACGCGTAGCAATACGTTTAGCCAGTATTTTAACATCACAATTGAGTAATGAAAGAGGTCTATAAAAATCGCAGCTCCGAGGCGGCTTCCCTGGCTTCAATAGTGATGTGATGAGGGCCACTCTCATGGAGGGGGGTAAATGGCCCACGACGAATGCATCCTCGTATACTACTCGCAATATTGGGGCCATAAAATCAATGTAAGTTTTGTAAAATTCAATCGGGATGCCGTCCAACCCGGTGGCTTTACCGGTTTGCATGTGCATTATGGCATCCCGTACTTCATCTAATTCAAACGGGGTGATTAAGAACTGCCGTTGTGTATCACTCAACCACCCCAGTGATACATCCTCCAGATATTCATTTAGATCGATTTTGTCTGTCCTCGTTCTATTGTATAGTTTAGTATAATGCGCAGTGAAGGCATTTAATATATGCGCTGCATCTCTATATACCATCCCATCTATTCCCTCGACTTCTAGCACCACATTCGTATACCACATCATACTAATCGTTGCAGCTAGTGCCTTACCTGACCTCTCCCCTTCACCATACCGGTGAGCTGCCCAATATCGCCCCCGAAATTTGGACTTTCTACTGGCCTCTTCCGTATACTCTGTGAGTTTTTCTCTAATTTTTGATTGAATCCTCCCCTCTGGGCTTATGGCCAGGGACTCCTCAAGCGTTTTCAGCTCAGTTTCGAGAGTGGTCAGTGTGTTCAATATGCTCTTAAGCACCCCAGACCCTTTCGCTATGCAGATCCCCCTCAAAGTAACCTTAAAGGCCTTCCATACAGTTTCGACATTCTCAACAGTACCCTTGTTGCATTAAAAAAAGTCCAGTACTTCCTCCCTGAGTTCCTCTTGAAAGACAGTATCAAGCAGCATAGTAGGTTGTAATCTCCAGTAAGCTATCTGTGGGCCTAAATCCTCAGCGGACAAGGTAAGCCGCAGAAATATGTAATCTAATCGCGCCCACGACGCCGCGTGTGCCGTAACATGTGTGCCCTCATGTGTAGTAGAGTGAAGGTGTCTCCAGGTATCCACCAAATTATACTTCTTGAGTATTGTGTGTAACTCAGCGCGTGCTTGGGTATAGTGGTTGGGGGCCGGGTGTGATCGATCTACTGCCGGGTTATGTGACACGTTAAAATCCCCGCCCCATACTATGTGGTCGGATCCAATGTCCACAATATTGGCCTAGAGCTCAGTAAAAAATTGAGGGTTATCTGTATTTGGACCATAACAGCTCACTAAAGTAATCGATGTGTGCCCCAGTCGTCCCCATACCACACAATATCTCCCTTGTGTGTCACGTCGTTTTCTTGTCATGGTGAACTGTGTACCTTTTTTTACCAGAATCGCAGTGCCCCTCGCATATGACAAATACAAGGAAAATATCCTGTGCTCCGCCCATCTACTGGCAAAGGTGTTCTTAGGTTGAGGTTTAAAATGAGTTTCTTGCAAGAAGGCAACGTGTATAGTATGCCTGTCTAGATATGACAGCACTTGACGATTCTTTCGTGGATCACCCAGCCCCCTCACATTCCATGTTATAACGTTCAGATCACTCACGGCCATGGATTGCGTACATCACAGCAGTAAAACCGCCCGCAGCTCAGGCTACCCTGGAAATGACCATCACCATCTCATAATATACAGCTAGTATCCATTGATATGGAGCGTACAATGTCTCGCCAAATCAAATGCAAGTCTGTATTATCCTTGTAGCATGAACAGCCCCAATGCATGGCATCCAAGTGCACCTCCCTACAACAGTCTATCCCCCACTCCCCCCAAACAACCCCCCCAACCTCCTACCTCCCTGGCAGAAACATTCTTGCCATTTGGCCCGTAATCAGCAATTAACCATGCAATGTAACAGCATACCTCTCCTTTATCCCCTGACCCTCCCACCACCCACTGAAGCAACCCCAACTTGCCAGAACAGTCTACCCACTCACTCCCCTCATTTCCCGACAGCAGCACCATTAACACCCAGATGCTACAATCCAACATAGGGGAATACCCGTTGGGGAACATCTCTAGGTAGCTACACAGCCACTTCCCTCACCTCGAGCCCTACGACCTGTGCGACCTCTGGGCTCAGTCCGAGGAGGGGAAGTGGGGCCTGGAATACATTACCACCGGAAGAATCGTTAACATCTTTGGCATCTCGGTCATCAAGTGTCCCCAGCCTCGTCGCTGCTTCGTGAACCATCAACATCGTATGTCCTTTACAGTGAATCAAAGTCTGTTCTGTGGGATCTATACTTCATGATTCCTCATCTGTCTCTCGTGCCTCGCCTTGTTGCGTAGAACCCCATCCACCTACTCCATGTTGCACTCGCCGCATTGTGCGCAGATAGTACTCCACTTGCTGTGGGTTGGTAAAGAAGCGCTGTTTTCCTTGGTGCGTCACCCGGAGCCGTCCGGGTAAATCGAAAAGGATACTCCTTCGTACAACAAGTTTTGCTTGGTGCGCGCTGCATGCAGGGCCACATCTCGATCACGGTAATTTAACACGCGTGCAATAATGGGCCTCGGTGGATTTCCGGGCGTTGGTTTCGGTCCGAGAGACCGGTGGGCTCACTCGACGATGAACTGCGTGGAAAAGGCGTCAGACCCAATGGTGGCCAGGAGTAGTTTTTCTATATAGTCCTCCATGCGTCCAGTGTTTGTGGACTCCGGCACACCAGTCACACAAATATTATTACGCCTACTACGGGCTTCCAAGTCCTCATTCTTTGCTGCAATTACCTGTAGGAGCTTATCCATTCTTGCAAGTTGCGTCGTGTGAGTAGCAGTGGTATCATCATTGTCTGAGATGCGCCTCTCAGTCTCCTTGATCCGCTCTTCATGCAGGTCCAGTTTGTGGGCAATGGCGTCCATTCTAGACGACATCCGATCCACCTTATCCACTACCATAGCGAACCCCTGTCTCATTTCCTGCAATATCTGTTGCAAATCCATGTCTGGATACGCTGCTCCATTTACCGCCACAACTGTCCTACTCGCTTCGCCAGCCTCAGAGGTAGTTTCGGGCCTTTTTTTGCTGCATCAAAGTTGAGTTTTGGCTGGCGGGTGTCTGGTTTACCCATGGCTTTACTATTACAAGGGTCCGTAGTTCTCAAGACTGCTCCGCGAAGCCTACCTGCTGTAGAAAATACTAGATCCGTCCCCTTCGTCGTCCTCCTGCAGCTTCGCCCATAGCGCCAGCACTTTTATGTCCTACCCACGCCTGCTGCATAGGTATCAGGGCTACCCACTCCACCAGTGACTATCAGGTCAGGTAGGGAAGGCATGGCTTGGCAGTTCGGGCTGGACTGTTCCCATGAGGCACAGGGTCAGACTGATTTGCATATGGCCATGTCTGAACTGGGGTGGCAGAGTGGGCTAAAGAACGGTGATTGATTACACCCAGATCTGTTGACTGGGTGTGAGTGTTTGATTGGTTCAGATGCTCCGTCCATCACCACCCCCTTTTGTACCGCTTTGTTCGCCATAAGTTGGCAGGGTATGCTCAGACGTGAGTCCCTTGCTCACTTTGCCACTGGATTCAAGCAAGCCCGGCTGAAGACAGCTGAAATGCCAGAAACCGCTCCTGGGAAGCTTGTTTCCGGTCCACGGAAGGCATGGCTTGGCAGTTCGGGCTGGACTGTTCCCATAAGACACAGGGTCAGACTGATTTGCATATGGCCATGTCTGAACTGAGGTGGCAGAGTGGGCTAAAGAACGGTGATGGATTAAACCCAGATCTGTTAACTGGGTGTGAGTGTTTGATTGGTTCAGATGCTCCATCCATCACCACCCCCTTTTGTACCGCTTTGTTCGCCATAAGTTGGCAGGGTATGCTCAGACGTGAGTCCCTTGCTCACTTAGCCACTTGATTCCAGCAAGCCTGGCTGAAGACGGCTGAAATGCCAGAAACCGGTCCTAGGAAGCTTGTTTCCGGTCCAGGGAAGGCATGGCTTGGCAGATCGGGCTGTACTGTTCCCATGAGGCACAGGGTCAGACTGATTTGCATATGGCCATGTCTGAATTGGGGTGGCAGAGTGGGCTAAAGAACGGTGATGGATTAAACCCAGATCTGTTGCCTGGGTGTGAGTGTTTGATTGGTTCAGATGCTCCGTCCATCACCACCCCCTTTTGTACCGCTTTGTTTGCCATAAGTTGGCAGGGTATGCTCAGACGTGAGTCCCTTGCTCACTTTGCCACTGGATTCAAGCGAGCCCGGCTGAAGACGGCTGAAATGCCAGAAACCGCTCCTAGGCAGCTTGTTTCCGGTCCATGGAAGGCATGGCTTGGCAGTTCGGGCTGGACTGTTCCCATGAGGCACAGGGTCAGACTGATTTGCATATGGCCATGTCTGAACTGGGGTGGCAGAGTGGGCTAAAGAACGGTGATGGATTAAACCCAGATCTGTTGACTGGGTGTGAGTGTTTGATTGGTTCAGATGCTCTGTCCATCACCACCCCCCTTTTGTACCGCTTTGTTTGCCATAAGTTGGCAGGGTATGCTCAGATGTGAGTCCCTTGCTCACTTTGCCACTGGATTCAAGCGAGGCCCGGCTGAAGACGGCTGAAATGCCAGAAACCGCTCCTAGGAAGCTTGTTTCCGGTCCATGGAAGGCATGGCTTGGCAGTTTGGGCTGGACTGTTCCAATGAGGCACAGGGTCAGACTGATTTGCATATGGCCATTTCTGAACTGGGGTGGCAGAGTGGGCTAAAAAACGGTGATGGATTAAACCCAGATCTGTTGACTGGGTGTGAGTGTTTGATTGGTTCAGATGCTCCGTCCATCACCACCCCCTTTTGTACCCCTTATATGGGTGGGCTCACTAATTTTTTGTATGAGTTGGAAGGCTGCTAGGTCCTTGGTGAGTTCGGTTGCCAATGCCTGTAGGGGGTCATCAAAATGAAGATTGAAGTCCCTCAGTAGAGTAAAGTTAGCCAATGAACTAACTAGGTTTGCAGCCAGGTCTGGTAATGAATTACAGAATTCTACTGATGGTCCCGGGGTTCAGTATATTAGAATACCCGAGAAATTAAGAGCTGGGAAGAATTCAATAGAGAAGGCAGTGTTCTCACAGTCTGGGACAGGGCTATCAGTCATTCGGTAGGTTAAACCGTGTTTGTAGATAATAGCTATCCCGCCCCCTTTCCCTATGGGACGGTCCAGCCTCAGAATGGAATAGCTGCTTGGGAGAGCCTGAATAAGATTGGGGTCTGAGCTAGGGGTAAGCCATGTCTCTGTGGGAAACAGTACATAGTGCGATTCTTCTTCGAGAAGGATGGAGATTTCTGCCGTGTGTTTAGGCAGTGATCTACAGTTTAACAGAAAATTTGTATATTTCCGTGAGTTAGTGGGTAGGGGGTGAGGGACGATTGTTAAATGAAGTCTGCAGAGCGAACATTTTAAAAGGTCACTAGAGGGTAGGATGGAATGTTTACATGATCCCCTTATCGGGACTGCTAGGCGGCGTACTTCTTCAGTGCTATACTTCTTCCGCTGATCAGTGAGGGGAGCAGGGGTTTTGGCCCCTGGACCCAGCCGGACGCGGACGGGTGCAGACGGGTTTGCCTTTCGCGCGCCTTTGGCGTGCCAGCGGTGCACCCGCTGCGCACGTCCGCTGCGTGTCCGGTCTGGCATCCTGAATTAAAGGAGTCACCCCAGAAGTAAGGAGAGGCAGGGGGAGGAGCCGTGTCCCTCTGCTTCAATCAGGGATCAGCTACGATCAGCTGTGGCGGACCGGGGACCGGGAGTGCAAAGAACAATGTGCAAACAGTAAGTTAAAAACAATCTATTACCCCCCTATTAAAAGAATTCCTATTTAAAAGAAGCGCGGTTCAGCAATTCACTGGGTTTTCACCGAAGAACAATGCTTTACCCCACGCTGGCAGGTACGCACTGCAACTGATTAGCGCGCGTTCTGTTCAGCCTCTAGTTAAGGGGAGTCAGCCCGGAAGTGAGGAGAGGCAGGGGAAGGAGCCGTGTCCCTCCGCTTCAATCAGCGATCAGCTACGATCAGCTGTGGCGGACCGGGGACCGGAAGTACAAAGAACAATGTGCAAAACAGTAAGTTAAAAACAATCTATTACCCCCCTGATAAAAGAATTCCCATTTAAAAGATGCGCGTTTCAGCAATTCACTGGGTTTTCACAGAAGAACAAAGCTTTACCCGATGCTGGCAGGTACGTGCTGCAACTTATTAGCGCGTATTCTGTTCAGCCTCTAGTTAAGGGGAGTCAACCCGGAAGTGAGGAGAGGCAGGGGGAGGAGCCATGTCCCACCGCTTCAATCAGCTAAGATCAGCTGTGGCGGACCAGGGACCGAGAGTGCAAAGAACAATATGCAAACAGTAAGTTAAAAACAATCTATTACCCCCTAATAAAAGAATTCCCATTTAAAAGATGCGCCTTTCAGCAATTCACTGGGTTTTCACCGAAGAACAAAGCTTTACCTCACGCTGGCAGGCACGCGCTGCAACTGAACCGCTTGAGTCCAGAAGTGATCTAAAGTACTGGGGATTAAGGTCCTCCACTAATCTAAATTCAGTTTAGCCCCATTCAACTCAGCTCTGAGTCATTCAGGAAGGGCTGGGCACTCATCATCCCCCCTCCATAGTGGCTGTCTACAGTGAATGCACATCCCAAGCCCCTGTCAATCCAAAACGAGACAGTCAATCCACAAACAGGCACATGGATCCATAATGGTTAAACAAGAAAATGCCTACTTTCTAAAAGTGGCATTTTCAAATACACAATTTCGAAACCATCTTAACTAAATGGTGTGTTATTAAATTCTGAGTTCAGTAGCCATTTCTCTATTGTGTCCCAATGGAAAGTTATACTTGTAAGATGTTATAAAGTATATCCCATGCTATCCTAAGGGTCAGATAGCCTTTCAATAGTGAAAAACAAAATTGGCAATATTTCATTATCAGGACATGCCACACACACCAGTATGTGTCCTGCCTTTTACAGACAGTGCACCCTTCCCATGAGGGTACCTTGGGCCTACCATAGGGATGCCTTACATGTAAGAAAAGTAAAGGTTAGGTCCTGGCAAGTAGGTGCACTTGCTAGGTCGATATGGCAGTTTAAACTGCGCACATACACTGCAGTGGCAGGTCTGAGTTACCTTTTCAGGGCTACTCATGAGGGTGGCACATTCAGTGCTGCAGGGCCACTAGTAGCATTTGATTTACAGGCCCTGGCATACTAAGTGCACTTTACTACGGACTTACCAGTAAATAAAATATGCCAATCAGAGAGAACCAATTGTAATAACAATTTACACAGGGAGCACTTGTACTTTGACACTGATCAGCAGTGGCAAAGTGCCCAAAGCATCTATGCCAACAAAAGCAAAATCCAGCATAGCATAAAAAATATAGGAGATAGAGGCAAAAAGTCAGGGTAGACCACGCCAGAGATGCAAAGTCTAACAGCGAAATATCACCCTTTAAGGTTTCAAGGCACTCTGAGCCGTCGGGAAGATTAAGTGAGCCATTGTCCAGAGTCTCATGGTGCTGAGCTTAGCTGCCACCGGCAATCTCACCTTGAGCCCGGCACTCCAGAGTCAGCCACTATGGCTACTGTGCCACACCTCTCCTTCATGTGGTCCTGTGCGCAATTACACCTGGCTCGTGGGTTCCCCAGCTCAGTTGAAAATGACCACAGGTGTACCTACCTTCGAATACTACAGCAGTTGTGCAACTACATCTGGATCAGGGGGTATTTGTGCCCCTACACCTGGGTAGTGAATTGGTCTGCTCCCTCTGAATGGTACCATAATTTGTGTTGCTAGAGCTGGATGGTTAGGAAGCCCTTCTGCGTGGCATGGTGTGGTAATTAGTTCACTATACTTGGTGATGAGATTGTTTGTGCTCATAGACCTGTTGATACTTTTATTTTTGCAGATGCGGGTGCATGTACATACAGATCATGTATGCAGTTACTTCTGCAGTATGTGGTCACTGTATCAGCCACAGTTAGATACTTGGAGAGGGTTAGAAGTGATGTGAACACAGCTAAGCACTGAGTGTGCTGGTAAACTCCGCTCCACCAGCGGTAGGTAGAGTTTTTGCTGAACTCTGCCCTCCGCCTGCCGAAACCGCGACAAACTCCTAAGGTATTCAAGCTATTAAACTCCATCCTCACTTCACTCTTTTGGGCAGATTGTCTGAGCAAAAGACTCAAGATATCTTCTTCAGTGAGGCACTTGAGATCCAATAGCCTCCGATTATTGAATGTCCCCCGATTCAGACTGGCCCGTAGTGGTGGTAGAACTTTCACCGTTATTGCAGCCAGGCTCTGGAACAGTCTTCCTCTGGACCTTAGGTTCATTGAATCGGAACAAGTCTTTCGACGCAAACTAAAAACCTTGCTGTTTCCCAAACGTTAACTTAATTAAAGCTTCCCTGCTGGTCTTTTGGATGGTTCTGAACCTGGTAACCTCTCCTGCGATTTGACCTGTAATCTCAGCGCCGGGACACCCCCGCTGGAGGTAGCCGCGCGCTTTATAAGCTTCTAAAATAAATAAATAAATAAATTGTCAAAGCAGGGTGTCCTTTACCACGCTGACTAGGCGGTATGAAGAGGGGGGCTGGAGGTGCCCAGTCTTGACCTGTACTACTGTGCTGTGCATCTGCAACATGCAACGCAGTGGCTGGATGAGGGAGACAACTGGGAAAAGCGCTTCCTACAAGGGTTGGTTGCCCCATAATGACTTACCTTAAGCATCAAAGGAGGGTGCAGGAGTCCTGAGAGACAAGGCATATATAGTCCATCAGATTGCTCACATATGGCAACATTTTGTCGAGGTTGTTTTGAACCGAGCCCCATTCTACTGGAAACTCCCAATCGGGGGCGCTGAAGCCAATTCGGCAACTGATGGACACTATGTCCTTTCATGCCTGATGGGAGGGTGGTTGTATGCTACTGGGGTACTTATATACTGGAGAGAACTTCATATCCATTGAACAAGCCTGCGACTAATTTACACTCTGGCCCGGGAACTTCCTACTGCACGCTGGACTTGCTGCAGTAGTTAAGGCAACTTGGTCCATTTACCCCATGTCATCTCAATCCATCCATACCCTAGATGTTTTGTTGTCCTGTGGTGTGGGATGACATCTGATCACATTACCTTATAAGGCGATGTGGGCGGATGCGGTAGGTCCCCCGCTGCAGCAGGGAGTGGGATGCTGACTTAGAAGATGGGCAATAAACCAACATCTATGAACTCACTTACACAGTTTCTTGTAATGCTCGCTTTCAGCTAGTTCACTACAATTTCCCACATAGGAACTACATTACCCCCAAACCCTTTACCGCATGTCCCAGCCATGACTGGATATTTGCCCACGCAGCAGGGACATTGGAGCAGACTTTTGACATCTGTCCTGGCACTGCCAGTTGGTGCAGGACTATTGGACGTAGGTGGTGACAGAGTTAAAAAGGACTACTCACCTCAAAATAAAAAGCATGCCTTTGAATTGTCTATTGGGTTACCGTGAGAAAGCGCCCTCTTTCTGCATGGTTTATCACACTTTTTGCTGAACTGCTGATGTACTTTGACTGAGTGTGCCCTGGGCTCCTGCTAATCAGTTACCCAGGGCCTATGTTCTTTTTCCTAAAACTGCATTAAAACCAAAACCCAATTGGCATCCCTGGCCACAGGTCAGCCCCTGGTAAATGGTACCACAGGTACCCAGGGCACTTCCCCATAGTTCACTCTTCTTCTCACATGATGAATGCTAACATTATACGAAGATGACCACGAGCACATGGCCCACCAATGGGTCACCCAGGTCCCTTCTTTATTGATGTATTAATGAATACATTGGAACTTTATGCAATTTACTATCTTTTATGCTTTCAACTTTTGTCGATCCAGGAGACTACTTCCATACTCTCTTAAGTGGCACTTGAGTAATTATTATAGGCCACACATCTTCCTTACTTATCACAAAGCACCCTTCTGGTCCTGAAGAAGCGCATGGGATCTCCTCCTGAGACCGTGATATAGCGTGAAACATGTGGACTTTAACACATATCCACTAGGGATATGTTACTTATTTAGCTACAGAGGGCCATAACATCCCTCACAGCAGCACCACTTTCTTGGATTTTACTAATGACAGAGACCCCCCTTTTTTCAATAAATTCTTCAAGCACCCCTCCAGTCAAGATCTCAGAAAAAGTAAACCTTCGGGGGACCCGTAGGGCATTGCAGCGATGGCCCGGCAGGGAGCAACAGGCCAATGATGAAGCATGACATCCTTCGGGTGTGTAAGGTAGTCAAGAACAGGACACACTGTCCCCCTCAAACACAGTAGTAGAACGCCAAGAGCCCTTGACTCATTTTTCCTCTGATAGGAACAGTGACTCTCATTGGTTAATAAAAACCCAGGGCACTGTGACCAGGGAAGGCCTTTAAGGGCTGCAGCACTTACTTTGCCACCCTTAGAGGCCCTGTACCTTTACACTCACACACTGCCTTTGCAGGCTGCGTGTTTTGGTGCAGAACAAAGTGAAAAGTCGACATGTTACACATCCCTGTGTGCCATGCCTACAACACACTGCCCTGGCATAGATCGGTGACCCCTCTAGCTGGGTGCACTATACCAGTGGTGAGGGTACAATACCAGTGGTGAGGGTACAGGTGCATGCGCCCTGTACCCCTACAGTGTCTAAGTCCATTCTTAGACATTGAAAGTGCAGTGCTGTCATTAAAAGCATATGGTGCTCGGAGTTTGTCATTACGAACTCCACAACACCATAATGGCTACACTGAAAACTGAGAAGTTTGGAATCAAACTTCTCAGCACATTAAACCCACACTGATGCCAGTGTGGGATTTAATGAAAAATGCACAAAAAGGGCGTCTTAGAGATTCTCCCTAAAAAAACAACCTACCACTAATGTCTAGGCTGAGTGGCTACTTTCAGCTGCCACCACCAGACATGTTTCTGGATCCCTGGGTCGAGAGCCTGCTGCTCTCGGGGCCTGAACCAATGCATATCCTTGGATGAGGTGCTAAGCCTCCTCGCCCAGGATGTGCAGGGTCCACGAAGGGGAAGCTTCAAAGACTTGCCACCTTTGTGAGCTTCCCCAGGCCACTTGCTGCTTTCAGCAACTGGTCCCCACTGGTTTTGACCCCCACTTTGGGTGGGAGAACCAGCGAGAAAAACAAGTGAGGAAGAGAGGCTTTCCCACCTCTGCCAACTCCACACCTCAGGTTGGGGAGGCAATGTGAAGCACAACTCTCAGTCCCCGCCATCTTGCAGATGCAGTAACCCAGCCAACCAGGGTGGCATAATAGGGGGTGTACCCACCCCAGGGAAGGGACACATTGATCCCAACCTTTTACCTACCTGTAACGCACTTAAATCTAGTATTTAGGGGCATCCCTGAATCTTGCTTCCTCAGACAAGAAACAAGAAGAATGACCGAACAGCCGTGCCGAAGCTAACAAGAGGAGGGCGCCCACTGACTTGGCCCCAGCCCTATGGGCCTGTCCCCACCTTGAACCTGCCGAAGCGAAACTCCTGCAGCCAGCAGCCTCAAGATCCCCATGAACCTGCCCTGCCTTTAAAGGAAAAGACCTGTGAACACCGGATTTGTTCATCAACTGACTCCAGCTCTGGCAGGATCCGCGAGTCTGCACCCGATGCCCACAGCCCAAGTTCGAGTGGCCCAACAATAAGAGGAGGTCTCTCCAGCAATCCTGACCTGAGATCCGGTGGCCCCTGATCTGCCTCAAGCCTCCAACTGACGCCTGCAGCCTAAATCCAGAAGGTCTCCCCAACCGCGACCAGGAGCTGGTAAAAGGCACCCCTGCACCTGACGCTCCATGGCTTTGGGTGGCCCAACCGACGTTGCCTAACCAACCCCCAGCATCCCAAATTATCTCTCCCAGTGTTGGTTGCACACAGAAGACCTTCGTCCCTGAGCCTGCAGTGTGTTTGGAGACCGGAAACTCCCCATTGAAAGCTACAGGGCTCCCGACACCAAAACAGCACTCTGCACACGACCACCCCAGTGCCACTGAGGGTGCACCTTTTGTGCTGACTTCAACCCCCATTTGCTCTGAGCTAAAGTCCAGCAGCATTGCTCCCACAACCAGTGGCCTGCTCATCAGCAACCACCAATCAGAGGCCCCCTAACCCCCATTGGATAACATTGGGCCTCAGCACTCTGCACCCGGCCGCCCTAGTGCCGGTGTAACAAGAGTGCCTCCTTGCCCCTGGAGGACCCGTTTCTAGTAGTAAGGCTGTACCAGAGGATAGTGTTAAGCATTTGCTGATTGAGTGTGTACAACAAATGCTTAACACTGTCCTCTGATACAGCCTTACTGCTCGACCACACTGCCACAAATGGAGAGTAAGAGGCTATCTACTTTTACCTCTGCCTACCTTTGGGGTTCCACTGGACTATGTGCACACTATACCTCACTTTCGTATAGTATATACCGAGCCAGCTTCCTACAGCTACGTTAAGAGGTCGTAGGGCTATAAGATGACCTATACATTTTTGCAGCTGGAATTGTCCAGATATAAAGTAGCTATCTCCTGGATGGGCCAGCGTGCACCTGAGCTCAAACATTGGTGCAGGGCTGAACAGGAGTGGTCATTAGCAGAGGAGACACATATGAAGATGAGTAGGTGGGACGGGAAATTGGAGGACAACGCCAGGCATGGAGAGCCCTATGTGACATGCTACTAAATCCATTTGTAGTCACAGACTCCAGCAATAGTGACACCACAGTTGATAGTGTAGATGATGATTCACAGAGAGGGGGAGGTGGGACCTCCATCCCAACATGGTACGGTGTCACGCTTGTAGGATTGGCGAGATGGGAGGTACGCTTGGGTGCCCCAGCAGAACAGTATGAGTGTTGAATGGTCCAAAGAATACAGACTCATGTGGAACCATCCATATTTTACCCGTAGTACTCCACCAACTGGTCTGTTGTATTGGTTGGTATCTTTTAAGAAACTGAATAATAAATATTTTAATTAAAAAAAGATTGTCAGCCCTTTTAGCCTTTTTGAATTTGTCAGACCAGCAGTCCTTGTTTAATTCACCTGTTGTGGTTTCTTAAATGTTTGAAACTTATGATATGCCACAGTGGGACCTTAACATGGTCTGAACAGCTGTTCGTTGCCTCTTCTGACCTTAAAGATTATCTTTCTCATTGTGATCTCTTTAGATCAGCACATAAGTGGACTGCAGTCTCTATCGGTACAACCAACCAACCTACACCGCCTTTTGTCTGGACAACCTGGTGCTGAAGACTCAGGCAACATTCTTAATGAAAGTTGTGACTCCTTTTCATGTTGGGCATTATGTCACTCTCCCTGGAGAAACTCCATCGGCTGGCCCCCAAAAGAGTTTAACCTTTCACATCAATCGTGTCAAAGACCATTGGTGGATGATCAGCTTTTTGTGGGATTCTTTAGGGCAAGAAAGGCAAGGCAATGCAAAAAAAGAACTCTGCAAGGTGGATAGTCCTCTGCATTACTGACTGCTAACAAGTGGCCAATAATCAGCCTTTGGAAGGCCTTAGAGCCACCGGGGCTAAGGATGCCACTACTGCATTGGCAGTGGACTTCTGTTGGGCCACAAGATGGGTCTCAGTGCACTCGCTGTGTTGAAGGACTTTTTGATCTGAGCCCACTCCACAGACCCTCTACCTTTGGAGGTACTACTTTGGTAACTATTCTAAAGTTGAGGAATGTGCAGTTAGAAGTATGGATGACATAAGCTGTGGGATTGGTGGCAGACTGGTTCCGTAAACCCCTACGAGAAATGTTAGCCTATTTGCATTTATGCTAGCGCACAGTGCCAATAGTGTCTCCTCTTATCGGGGAGAGATTCGTTCTGGCAACCTCAGAACATGACAACCCCGATCCCTCAAGATCGTGGAAACAATGTACTACTTTTCGTTCAGTCACTCATGCTCATTTTAGTTTATCTCAGAGATACACAGAATAAAAAGTCTGGGCGTTTCAATAAGAGTTTATTGAACAGTTGTTATTCTCGTGCAACATATATGAGCTGTAACAACCATTAGACCGTAGCAGAGATATATGATTAGCATTACAGTGAATATAAAAGGATAGTACAGTTCTACCATCTTGCAATAAGCATGAATAAATACATAAATATAAAATGCATGATAAAAGTGCGCATACCCCTATGATGCCCATCTAGATGTACCTAAGTGTACCTATCATGTGAGTAGGTGTGAAGCCAAGAATCCCTCTAGAATTTAGTCGAACCCCATTACCTGAAGTATGAAAATGTTGGAGCCCTTCTTGGTCTTGAGTTGGATACCCCATGAGGGATGTTCAGCCCAATGTCAGGTGGAGCGTCTGCATGGTGGAGCCTCAGCGACTCTGGTCACTGTGTCGTCTTGGAAGTCTCGGTTTCCTCTAACTACTGCTAGCAAGAGGTGCTGTATTTATACCGAAAAGTATATAGAGTCCCTTTGTCCCTTGTTCTTGTGTTAGCCATTGTTGGGTATGATGATGACATAAGTGATGAACCTTGTGCATAGCTATTAGGAAGGTGCTGTACAGCCCCTGCATGGTTTCCAAGTAGCCTTATGAATATTCATTCATGCAGTGTCAATCTAAATATGAAGTCATAGGACACTACTTTTCAAGGAAACCCTCTTTCTGAACCCAGGCCTAGAACTATGTAAAAGGTTCAGTCCATAAAATGCGCTCAATCCTTAAAAGGCTTGTTACTGTGTAATGTAGAGGAGGTGATGTAGGTGAAAGGGTATGATGTTACCTGGGCCTATATTAGGGCCTATATTAGGGAACCTACATGAAACATAATACCCACTCCTCTTCCGAGTAGTCAACAATAATAATATGCAAGCGAACCACTCATTTTACTAGGTATTAGTGTATAAAATTATCAATGAGCCATTGACATTTTTTTTCTTAAAAATGTTAAAATCATTTTAAAAACAGTATTAAAAAGGAAAAATGTTTTCTGAAAAGTTACTTCCTAAAATTGTTCCGTAAGTCACAGTCATAAAATGAATTAGTTTATACAGGTCGTACTCCTACAAGGTTTTTAGAAGGCCATGCTTTTCTAGCAAATGTTCCAAATTTAGTTGATTTTGAAATGAAAAGGAAAATCAGAATTGTTTCCCAGCACAAGATGAGCCAATTATAGATTAAATGTCCTGGCTGGGAGACGCAACATCATCACTGCTTGCTGCTGCAGGGGACGGTCCTTGTAACACCTTGCAAAGTACGTCAATGGAGTACAGATGATATTCAGTACTGCCAACAATTGGTGTAGAGGCAGCCGGTGCTGTAGTCGACACCTGGTTGCAAGTGGTGCTAGTGTTGGAGCTAAAGCTCACTCTGGTTGTAAAAAGCACCTGCGGGTTCTCAAGGAATGCGGTCGTTATAATAGCAATACGCTGGGGACATTGCTGAGTATGAGACCTCAAGGGTTCCAGCCTGGTATTCAAGTCTGCAGGCGTGTCCGTTGCGAGTGTCAGACAGAGGACCAACTCGCATTCTTCACTGAAAAACAGGCATCAAAGAATAGGTAAGATGCAGTCCATCCAGACTAGTCTGAACGATAGGAACCAATAGGCGCTCAGTTCCCATATGCGAGGTGTGCCTAGATGCTGTACCATGCATTCACAGTATTTCCGCTCCAGGAGCACTTTTGCCATCTCGTTGGTGATTCGGCCTTCCATTGCATATTAGGTAAATGACAACCATGATTCGCGCTGTTTCCAGCAGGATCAGAGGTGGACCACCAAAGATGCTTCCAAATACGGAGTGTATAAAGTTTGGAATAACTTTGAGGATTGTCTGAAAGGTGCTAAGAAATCCTGACCCTATGGTCTTAAATAGGTGTACAATACCACTCGTATCAGACATATTAAAGAAAGGACCCACCATTTCTGTGAAATGAATGGGGCAGTTTGTACGTATAAGTGCTTGTATCTCAGTCAAGGTCCTTACGATTTGGAGATCAAAGGTCTCTAGCGGAGGTTAAGGGTATAGTTTGCTGTAAAAGCATGGCTTTCAGTCTGCTCAAAGTATCAAATTGTATAAAAGAAACATTCAACGAAGGTCATAACAGCGCCTCCCTGACAGTGTTTGTAGGGGGGAACAATACTTGCATACAGCAAGTAACCCTGGAGTTCACAGTGACCAGATAGGCAATGCCTGGAAGCATCCCACAGCAACCTTGATCGTTCAGCATCAAGTAACTCCCATTCAAGAGCAACTCAAACACCGGTTTAATCACGGCAGTCCCTTTCATGTGGCTGGACAAGTTTGCTATTGAACCATTTCAAGCGCTGTGCAACGAAATGTCCTGGCACATGAGCGAACCGTTCAAAGCATTACAGACGTCTGAAAGGGGCGTATCTTGCAAGTCGACGTGACCCTTTGTCTGTTCCTCAGTAAGGAAGATACAATCGTGAGGTTCTTGTGACTGAGCCTGAGTCGCTGGATATGGCAACAAAGTAGCTGGGTTCAGTGTCGCACATCTCTTTAAAGTAATGTGAGGGGCCAACAGTGTCAACTCGTATCCTGTTAAACAAGCACTAGTCAAGTGTTGCGTCTTGGTCTGATTCAAAAGCGCATCTACTGCATGGGGTACTGGCACCAACAGTTTATGTGACAAAACTATCCCTTCACTCTGACGTATGGACACAGCTGTTGCTGCAACTGAACGAAAGCACCCAGGCATTGCTCGAGCAACAGGATCAAGAACTGCTGAAAAATATCCACAGGGACGCTGCTTGTCACCGTGTGCCTGTACTAAAACTGACAATGCACACCCATCTTTCTCATGTACATAGAGTGTAAACACCTTTGTGTAATCTAGAGTGCCTAACACTGGTGCCAAACAAAGAGCTTGTCGTAACTGACAAAAAGCCTCCTGGCATTCATCTGTCCATGGAAGGGGCAATGCAGTGTCTATAGTCAAAAGCGCTAGCAGGGGTTTAACAATGTGTGAAAATCCTAATATCCATTGCCTGCAGAACAAAGTCAAACCAATGAATGCACGGACATCTTTCTGAGTAGAAGGTACGGGTGTATCTAAACTTTCTTGAATGCGATCTGGTGTAAGTGTATGGCCCTCCTTAGACAGAAGGTGACCTAAATAGGTTACCTTCGGACTACAATATTGCAATTTCTTCGGTGACACTTTATGGTTGTGTGTAGCAAGAAAAGAAAACAGAGGCAAGGTACATTTTTCACACTGCTCAGGTGTATCTGCTGCCAACAAGATGTCATCGACATATTGTATGAGAGCCACTCCTTCAGACAAAGTAAAGGAATCAAGTTGTCGGAATTCTAAAAAATCTGTACGATTTATTATTCAAAGTGAAACCGAACAAATATCGGCTATCAGGATGAATAGGAATTGAGAAGAAAGCATTCTTTAAGTCAATCACTAAAAATGTAGTTGCTGTCGGAGGAACTAGGGTAAGCAATGTCGTTATGTCTGAAACCACAGGGTACTGCGGTACTACAATCTTGTTGACTTCTCACAAATCAATGATGAATCTGTAAATCCTAGTGTCAGTATCTTTTTTCTAGATAGGAAGAATAGGACTGTTGCAAACATTGTAAGGAACTTCCTCCGCAACCCCCACTTTAATCAAATCATGAACAATCCGTATAAGTGCTTCTTCACCTTATCGAGAAACTTTATATTGAGGCAATCGTGGCAATGAAGCACCCTCCTTGACACTAATATGCACTGGCGGAATAACCATTTGCCCTACATCGGTGTCTGAAGTAGCCCACAAAGTACTAGGGAGTGAAGCTAATGCAATGTCCTCTTTTACAATGCAGGATCTCTCAATTACAGGATAGTTGTCATTCAAAATAACCCGTACTCCTTCTGGAGAACATCGTATCGTAGTCCTGAAATGCTTGAGCATATAAAGTCCCATAATATTATCTGGTGTATTCAGAGAAAGCAAAAATGGACATGGAGCAGTACATTTATCAACATGAAATGCAAGCAGTTGTGATAATGGGCTATGGGAAGGTGTTTCATCGAAACCTATTGATGTAATAGTTAAGCCAGACAGGGGAGCCCTTGGAACCAAGTGTTTAGATAAGGATCTACGAGTAGCTCCTGTATCAACCAGAAACTGATCAGTAGAACCCAAAACATGTGCTGTAGCATAGGGACCCTTCTGATCTACGGGAACTTCAACTGATTACTTACCCCATCCTAGGCAATCCTATGCATACACAGAATCTTGCAAATCAGACGGCACATAATCAGACATTTGATATTGATTTTGTCTATCAAAAGTGTTAAACCCATCCTGTCCATGTGTATTAGCATCAAACCTAGCACGATCATCCATGCTTCCTCTAGGCCCTGGATATCCTGAACGATTTCTCACCTGTCCCCGACCACGTGGATACTGCTGAGCACGTAGTGCCGGACAATCAGAATCCCAATATCCAAATTTCTTACAATACGCACACTGATCAACAGACAAATTCGAACGAGCATAAGAAGAAAAGGACGAACCATAAGATCCACGTCCACCTCTAACATTGCCTCTAGAAGGCGGACCATAAGCCTGAGCCAACATAACCTTTGTTTTTAATTCTTTAGTCTTTTTATCCTCATTGCCTTTCGCTTCTAATTCCTGTCGTTCGTAATACTGAGCCATAGTTAAAAGAGAAACCGGAGAAGAGGTAGTCCTTGAACTCTCGCTGGCTTTTAGGCGACTAGCTATTCCAGGCACATGTTTGCGACATATTTATCGACAAACAGATGCCTGCCCATGTCATCGGTCAATAACTGGCCACTAAAATAGTGGAATGCCTCTTCAAAGCGCGTGAAGAAGTCAGAAACCGATTCATCTGTCTTTTGCTTACAAGACGCTAATACAGTCCAATCTATTTTTTTAGGGGGAATAATCGTTTTTAATTTTACTATAATAGCTGCTGGAAGATCTAATATTAACTGACATGTTTTCTGTGCGGGTTCTCTTTCTTCATCTAATTGTTCTAAATCTTTCCGTAATGCCCCAAAAGTCACACGATCATCAACTTTACGCACAGTTCTCCACATATCAGGGGGTAATATCAAACCGAAAAACAGGTCAATATCGGGTAAAGTCATAGTACAAGAACTAATAGCCCCCTCAGCTTCCTCATAAAAGGTTGCTGGATTTTTTCGTGGATCAGGTAATCCAGTTTTAAGAGCCATGACATCCGCTCTATTCCAAGGGGTGTAAACCCAATTATAAATAAAATATTTCCCTTTGCATCAGTAGAAGCCTTATCATCACTTGTACCCGCTCCTTTAGGAGGAACATACAAAGGTGCGGCTTCCCGCATAGATTTCGCATGAACTATCATAGTCTTATCTGTTCCGAAGATAGAAGCTTGGGCCACACCGGTCTGAGATGTTTGTGCAGCTGCGTCTGCTGCCTTTTTCTTTTCCTGCAAACGGACTGACTCAACACGTAATTTAACCAAACGCCTGATTGAGTCAGCCATCTGAGGAAAGACAAAAAGACCATCACACATTTGCTTACAATCATTTGCTATATCAACAGGCTCCAAATCGTCAGAATGTTTCCTAAACCGTTCAACAACTTCTGCGGCAAACACCTATATTTGCTCCCTTTCCTGCCAATCTATCATGTCATCTAAAAGTTCATAAGCAGGAGCAATATTATGGGCGGCTCTACAAGCAGCAGATCTAAGCTGAGACGAACGCTCAGCGGACAACATAGAACGAGTTTCCCGTGCTTTCTCCTGGTCCGCAGGAGAGTCCTCATCTGAGTCATAAGGAGCAGAAGGAAGAGTATACGGAGGTGGAGAACGATCTAACAAGAGAGAATCATCTTGGGGTTTATTAAGAATAGGATAAAGAGGTCTACGAACAGCATATTGGCCATTTACCTGTAAATGACGCTCCCTATCTTCTCTCTCTTTAAGTTCTTTCATTTCTTTATTTTTTATTTCCAATGCTTTCTCATGAATGCTCTTACGCTGTTCTTTTTCACTCAAAGCTTGCTCACGCTTCATTTGCTCATGCACTTCTTTCTCCCACATTCGTACACAGTCAAACATGTCTTGTCTAGCCTTTCGCTTAAACATTTGTTGTTCCACATACTGGAGCTTTCGCAAATCAAATGATAAATGCATAGGCGAATGCAACTCAGAATCCCTATGAGTATATTTATTCCATTACGTGCTGTACATTATAGAAGAAATACCATATTTAATATACATGTCCCTATTAGGCATCCCCTCCTGGGGGGCCGGTTGTGCTTCATCAAGTCTCAAATTGGTACCACTACAAAAGCAACACATCCTACGAAGTGTGCTAGAAAGAGGCACGCCAAAAATAGTGCAGAATATGCAATATTATAACCAAAGTAGCACTTAAGGTACTGTAGTATGTTGTGCCGTTCAAATCAATTCAAAAACAGAGAAAATTCTCCTCATTACCTGCCTATATAAATTGCAATTCATATATCAAATCCATACAAATTCAAAGTTGGCCAACACAAATTCAAAAATTCCAAAGCCACAATAAGCGTTACTAAACTACCTTACCAATCCCAGGCATCAAAAACCAACATCAAGTGCGGCATAACGACTCTTACCAATCACTTGGTGTCCAGATTCCAACTGCCAAGTTCTCAAATCGACCAAATGGTCACTGCATGGCGAATACACAGAAGAGATCTCAGTCGAGAACCGGCACCACCTGGAGGGTCAGATCAGAAAGAGAGGAAAAACGCTGTGGTTGCCAAGACGCGGGTCTCCTCGGGCAGTAATCGTCCAAAGCGAGATTTCAATCCTCCGTTTCGACCACTCCTTCGGGCATCCGAGTCGCTGATGAGCCCCACGTGTCGGGCGCCAATTTGTGGTGGTGAGCCTCAGCAAGGCCTACCAGTGCAAGGGGTTTGCCCTTCTCTGCACAAGTCCTCAGACCAATAGGATAGAAGTTGGCACAGAAACTGGAATAGAAAATACAAAGTTTATTAACCTCATGAGGTGGAACTACATTCACACAACACCCTTTGGCAATGTATGAAGTAGCACACTGAATAAAAGGAGCTTGGTCCTTTTATACCCACACAGGGGCTCCAAGGAAGGCGGTACAAGTACAAGAAGTAGGTTTTAGGCACACATAAGGTCATACAGAAAATGCACAGTCAACAAGTGGGAGGAGCTAACAGTTGCTAATTCTGGTGAACACATCCTGACATTTACAGACTAACAGCAGCTGCATGGACAGCTGCAAGCTCAACTGAACATGTGCAAAGTGGAAGAGGCTTAATATAACCTGTCTCTACGCAGATTTCAAGAGCAGACAACAGCAAGGTAGGACAGAGCAGATGGCATACACGTGGTAGCACATGGCAAACAAAATGGCTGCCAGAAATACAAAATGGATTCCACAAAACGAACAAGATAGCCTCTAAATACAGGATGGCTTCTGCTAATGCCAACACAATCGCTGCCAAATTACAACACTTTGGTAATTCCCAAGAATCTTTTATGACATATGTTTGTGTCTAAAGGCTAAACCACCCATTCTTTCCAATTTAGGTCTGTTCTATTGTACTGTAAAATTTCATCCACTGTTGCCCCTTCCTTTGTAGTTGAATTTTGCCACCCCTGTGATGGTGTTGGTAACCAAGGTGTAGTAAGGTCTTTTATCTTGGCTAATCCAATTCAGGATGTCTGTTGCACAGTTTTGTTTAGAAATATCATCTGTTGTGGAATGAGGCATGCTCTAAATTGAGCTTCAATTCCTTGAACTTGCCAGTCTCTAGAACCCCAGACTGATTTTGAGTCTATTGTCTCCATCCATAGGTCAAAACCCTGTTCAGACAATTGGGCATTAACGCCTTAACGGTAGCGGTTTTTCTGCCACGGTGTGGGCGTTCTAAAGGGTGGGTGGGGCTTTGTTGGCCGTTGGCCGATGGCAGCACTGGGGAGGGAGTGCTCCCTTCAGCCGTTGGCCAACGGGAGCACTGAAGGGGATAAAGGAAGCAGAGTAAATCTGTTTGGTGTTAGTCAGCATAATTTTCAGTGCCAATGTCGGTGTAACCTTATAATAATACCAGCTGTACCCTGCCACACGTTGCTGTGGCTCAGTCTGGTTAAATGGAAGAGAAAGAAAAGAGTAAGCGCACATTTCTAATATGTTTAATTTCACAATGCTTGTGGGCACACAATATGTTTTTGTGACTATTGTCACGTTGTGTATATATAAACACGCGCTAATGTTGCAAAGTGAACCAACTCCTCCCCGCTCCCTCCACCCACTTCCCGGTCTGCCATCCTGACACCAACTGTTCATCCTAATATATGTAGACTATTGTCTCTATGCGTCCTTTCTTAATGTTACAAAGTGAACTAACTCCTCCCCCCTCCATCCACCCACTTCCCGGTCTGCCATCCTGATACCAACTGTCCATCCTAATATATGTAGACTATTGTCTCTATGCGTCCCTTGTAGTTTTTGCGCAGCAACCAAATCGATAGGGTTTGTTCAGCCTTTCGATTAAAAATATGCGCGTATTGAACACGCGCGTATTCTAATCCCACGTTGTGTATATATTAACACGCGCTTAATCGAATCCAATGTTGTGTCAAAATTTCAAATCAATCGTTGAAGAACTAGAGATTTAAGATTTTGAACAAAGGAACATTGACATTTTTATTTATATAGATGAGGTCGGGTCTGTGGTGTTAAACCCTGAAAAGTATGAACATTTCTGTGCCTAGGTATGCAAACTACTCAATGGTGGTGTAGATCAATGTTCCCACTGATGGTGCTCAAAAACAATTATAGGTGAAATAGATTTGTGTAGAAAATTATGCCATAATGTTGATAACAGTACAAAGTGTTATAGTCTGAAGTATCCTCTAACATTTCAGTATTCGGAAATGCAGCAGTTTTTTCTAAATCAGACATCATGTTATTAACAGTTTCAGTGTCCCAATCATCAGAAAAAATACTGGAGGTAATGATATTACTTAATGACATTTTAAATAAATGAGGAATTTTTAAAAGTTCGGTCTCGCCGAATATATCGAAATCAACCTTGTCCCAAACCATACCATCTGGTATAGGAACTGCTGTAATGTTCACTGATGACAAGTCTATTTGTTCACGGTGTGATGATTGATGTGACTTTAAAATCAAGTTGATTATAGACAAGGGGGTTTACCCAAAGGAGTCAATGGGACCTGGGTTCAATATGTACTAAGAGGAAGGGGTCCCAGTGAGAACAACGAACAATGAAACAATATTAAATCTGATTTGAAGAAATCATCAAAAACAGCATATGTATCCACAAAGTTTATAATCACTGAGGGATGCAATATAATGAATATACACAGTCAACCATCAGATTATTTAAGGTTGTACAGTGCCCCGGGAGGGGAGGGAAGGGGATGTGATAATAGTGAGGATGAGGAAGTGATAGGAATGAGTGACAGTAAAATCAGACATTCAGAACAAAATTGGCAATTATTTATATAGCCAAACAGCCAAAAATTCAATGGCAAACATCAATAGAAAAGACATGCGTCACAGATTGTAATTAATCTCTATAATCGTGGCGTGAAGCTGGCACAGAAGAAACAAATGTCAACGTTTCGACCCTCTTATCAATGCAGGGAATGTTTGTGTCCTTGCTGCGGGGTCTTCATCAGGACCAAGGGGGGGGCAAGCAACCTGGGAAAAGTTAATTCTTGGAACTTGATGGACGAAGTTGAAAACAGGTCGATGATCGACGGGGAATTATCTGCAGAATAGGATCCTCAGTTGGCTCTTGGGTATAGTTAATGTCGAACGTCTATGATTGCCGTCCCGCATCGATATGACGGGACAGGCTAGTCAGGTGCCGGACATATTTCAATACGGCGTCTGGAACATGGGGTGTTGATCCACCGCTCAAATTATTGCCGAATGAATCGGATGGCTCCGTACACGGTAAACGGGCCATCCGATTCATTCGGCAATAATTTGAGCGGTGGATCAACACCCCATGTTCCAGACGCCGTATTGAAATATGTCCGGCACCTGACTAGCCTGTCCCGTCATATCGATGCGGGACGGCAATCATAGACGTTCGACATTAACTATACCCAAGAGCCAACCGAGGATCCTATTCTGCAGATAATTCCCCGTCGATCATCGACCTGTTTTCAACTTCGTCCATCAAGTTCCAAGAATTAACTTTTCCCAGGTTGCTTGCCCCCCCCTTGGTCCTGATGAAGACCCCGCAGCAAGGACACAAACATTCCCTGCATTGATAAGAGGGTCGAAACGTTGACATTTGTTTCTTCTGTGCCAGCTTCACGCCACGATTATAGAGATTAATTACAATCTGTGACGCATGTCTTTTCTATTAATGTTTGCCATTGAATTTTTGGCTGTTTGGCTATATAACTAATTGCCAATTTTGTTCTGAATGTCTGATTTTACTGTCACTCATTCCTATCACTTCCTCATCCTCACTATTATCACATCCCCTTCCCTCCCCTCCCGGGGCACTGTACAACCTTAAATAATCTGATGGTTGACTGTGTATATTCATTATATTGCATCCCTCAGTGATTATAAACTTTGTGGATACATATGCTGTTTTTGATGATTTCTTCAAATCAGATTTAATATTGTTTCATTGTTCGTTGTTCTCACTGGGACCCCTTCCTTTTAAAATCAAGTTGACATTTTAGCTGTAGAGCTTTGCTGGAGGTTTCTTCCATTCATAAGCATGCTAAAAGTTATTACTAAGCCCAGCCAGAAAAGAAAAGACAGTATCCCAGTAATTACCCAGAGTTTTACCCAAGGCGATACCGGGTATGTCTTTTGAAGAAAGTGAAGAAAGTTCTTGATTTGTTGCTTGAGTGATTGTTTGGCTGGCGTAGTTTCCTGTTCACTTGGATCCAAAGAAAACATATCAAAGTTCATGAAGTAGCCGGAAGCAGTGCTATCAATTTTGGAAATGATTCGGGATTTGCTGAAATTTTATTTTGCTCTTGTCGAGGCATGTTGATGTAGACATCTGTATTTGGTCTAATTGCAACTTGAGTGTTGCTTTGAGTTTGATTCTGAAGTTTGGGTTCAAAAGGAATGAGTTCTGTAGTATTGTTGCATAGTCCGTCATTCTGGACAGGAGGCTCGTCAAACATGATGAGTCTTTCTGTTTGAACTTCCTGGATTGTAGCAAGAGGAGGGCGTCTGCTACTGTGGAGTCCACAATGCCTACTGTTTAGTATCGACCATATAGTGTGGTTTGATTAGGTCAATTGAGAAAAATATTTTCTCCTTTGTCCCTGCAAGAAGCGGCAAAAGTACAGTTCTTATTCCTTGTACTGCTAGGACCGGCACAGGTGTTCTCTAGGATGGCCCAAATTCTTTCTTGTCCTCAATTTGTTCTCTGACCAGATCCCCGACTTTTGGGATCCAGACAGGTATTGCCGCTCCTGCCTTGACTTCCCCAGTGGCAGTCTGTTTTGAAAGGACGTTACGTTGTCTTTCCCTGGATTCATTTAGATCCTGTAAAACAGCCAAACGATCATGGATATCAAATGGTTTCTTAACCGCCACTGCACCTTAACAAGCAAATTCAGGTACCAACATTCTTGTCCCAAATAGGACCTCATATGGAGTGACACCCCATAGAGAATTTCTTGGCTGGTTATTAAGTGCTCACTGTACCCCATACAAGTGATTCACCCAACTACCGCCCTTGCGTAAAACCCTAGCTGTTAAAGATTGCTTTCAGTCACGGTTTTTCCTCTCCACGACTGAATTTCCCTCAGGATGGTATGGAGAAGAGTACTGCAATGCTATGCCCATACTTTCTATGGCCTCTTTGGAAGCATGAGAGCTAAATGCCGGGCCACGGTCAGAATGTAACGTGCCAACTGCATATGTCCCTATAAAGATTCGCAAATCTTTTATAATAGTTTGAGCGTCAGCCAAGGGCTGAGTCCAACCCCATAGGAATCTGGAGCATGAATCCACTGCAACCATGATATATTTTTAGCCCCATCAGATTGTAAGGGGCAGCAGTGGTCCAAATACACACTTCTCAGGGGTTTGTCTGATTTTGATTGTGGTGTCTGTGCTGGCCGTGTAATGGTGGACCCCTTCATCTACTGGCAGATGTCACATTTCAATACATAGTCCTTAGTTTGTTTTGTTAGACCTGGCCACCAGTAGCTCTGTTTCAATAACAAACTAGTCACTGTACCGCCTGTGTGCGCAGAGCCCAACCCCCTATGTGCTGCAACAATCAAACCTTGTCTGCGATCCATATTTGGTATTACTCTATCCCCCACTCCAGGAATCTGAGCATATGGAATGTTGCTACAATCTAACTTGTAGGAGTACTTGAGTGGAAATTTCTTTGGTACTGAAGTGCTGCCTTTGTGCGAAGCAATGACGGCAACCATAATCCCACCGTTTTGAACGAGTGATTGCAGCTTAGGAAGCCGTGTGTACACCCCCCTTTGCAGCTTCATCAGCCAATGGATTTGCTTCAACGTGAACGCCATCACGCTGATGACTCGATGTATGTATCACGTGAGCCCGTGGTAGTTCGTTTTTCAACTCAACTACCTGTTCCCATAGCATTTTATGCTTAATTGTGCCACCTTTTGCATGTTTAAACCCATTTAGTTCCCAATGATGTAAGTACTCATTGTACAACTGTACACAGTAAAAGGAATCACACACAATTAGTGTGGGTAATTTGTGATCCATATTTACAAGTGCCAGTATCAGTGCTTTCAGTTCTGCCAACTGAGCTGGGTAGTCGCCTAGAGAATGCATTTGGGTGCAACTTGGATAGAACTTTCCATCCTGCATGTGACCTTTAATGATAGCACATGCCACGCTGTATTGTTGCTTACTCCCTATGGCTGGTTGAGCAGATCCGTCAGTTTAAATAATATATTCATACTGATCTAGAGGCAAGAGTTCATTTGGTAGAGGATATTCTTGTTTGTATTGCAGAAATGCTAGTGGTTTTAGACTTGGATCAAATCTGTATTCAGTGTCCATTGCAGTAAGAGAATTAACCCATTGTATCCATCTCAGATGGAAAGCTTTTGCATTTGGAATGCTGGCCTTTGTAACAGCTTCTAAAGTCGGTACCGGGGTTAGGACAATTGTGCATTTCCCTTGAGCCAGTGCTCTTTCTCTTGCTACAGCGGTCTGAACTGCTGTCAGGATTTTTTCTGTTGAAGTGAAATGCATTTCTGCGTTTGTGTACAGGTGTGATTTGTATGCGACTGGTACCGTTTCACCTTCATTGAAGGTTAAGTAAGTGTACCCGCACTGACCCGCTTTTACACGAATCACCAAGTTGCACACATTTCCGTGTGTCTGTAAGTGTTTGGAAGCAATCATGTCTTCTTGTAATGAAGGTAAGATATTAGAATTTTCCTGTGTCCAATGTTTCACTGAAAGTCAGGTTTTAATAAGTCGTAGAAAGGTTTTACTCTTTCTGTGTAATCTAAAATATATGTTCTGCCAAAATTTAGGAATCCCAGTATTGATTGTAAGTTGTTCTAAGTGGTTGGAGGTTGGAGCAGCGCACACTTTTCTAAGATGTTAGCTGCCAGGCTTTTCCCTTCACTTGAAAGCTCATATACTAAAAATAAGACACCGAGGTGGGCTATTTTTGATGTTTTAAAGTTAAATTTGTAGCCCTCAGAAGTGAATCCCATAATAATGGTGCTCACCCTAGTCAAGTGCCTCATTAAATCATCGTCCTTTAGATAAATATCCACATAGGACAATGCTTCCTCATCAAAATTTTGGAGCAACTCAGTCACTCTTGCTGAGAATACCCCGGGCTTTTCTTCTGCCCTTGGGATAGATGACAAAATTGTCGGTGGGACCCTAATGCCGAGAATGTGGTCAAATACCTGCTTTCAGGTGCAATATTTTGGTAGAAAAGTCCATTTGAGATATCTAGTGTTGTTTTGTATTTTTTTCCGCACAATGTTATTCATTAATGCTGCACTGTGTGCATTTTGTACAGCAAATGTCTTTGTGCAAGTGTTTAAATGTCTGTAATCTAAAACTAGACGATATGAATTATCTGGTTTTGCTATGGGAAACAAAGGATTGTTCATTGGTGCGGTGCAATTTTTTTACCCCTTGGTATTCAAGTTGATCTAAGATCTCTCTGACCTGTTTTTTAGCTTCTTGCTTTATACGGTATTGCCTCTGAGCATTTGGTAATACTTTTATCTGAAAGAAACAGGTTAGTGTTAGACTCCTTACATTAGAATATCCCCAGGCGTCAGACTGGATCCGGAAAGTTTTCGTTAGCAGTACCCCTGCACGTCGCTAGGTGTCGTCTGCGACTCCGCGTCCGTCGTCGGCGTCGTGTTCGCCGGGATGACGTCGTCGGAGTACTTAGACGCTGCCCTCGCGCGCTGATGTCAGTTCTTCTTTTTTCCGCGTCAGCAAGCGCGGATCCGGGAAGAGCAGTACTCTTAGTCATTTTTTGACTAACTTTTTTGATCTATTTTGATCACTTTTCGAGTTGACCCTCGACTTGCGCCGCCGTTAGGGATGCCTGGTTTCAAACCTTGCGAGGACTGTCACCGCTTGATGTCGGTGGCCGACCCCCACCGTCGGTGCCTTTACTGTCTCGGGCCGACCATGATGACAAGTCGTGCCCCGACTGCCGAGCCTTGACCTCGAAGGCTAGACGGGAGCGGTCCCGTAAGCTGCTCGAGCTCTGGCAGTCGGTTACGCGCCGTTCGAGGTCCCGGTCGAGGAGGAAGTCGAGGGACCGGTCGCGGAGCCGCAGTCGTCGCCGCTTGACGAGACAACATCACTTTTCGGGCTCCAAGTCCTCAGGTAAGTCGAGGCATTCGAAAAAGAAGCCGAAGAGAGGTCATCGCTCTTCTGACTCCCCCTAACACTCGCGCGACGCTGCAGGGGGTTCAGGCAACACCGCCCACGCGGCTCCACTGGAGCTGCAAGCGCCACGTCCAGCTCCACGCCCAACGGTCCCTGGGCTGCACGCGACGCCAAAGGAGATATGTGACTTCCTCGTGGCCATGAGGACTCACTTCCCTCCGTCAGACCCCGTCGAGGGGCCTTCCGGCTCGTGGGTCCGTCTGGGAGCCCTAGCGGGCCAGCGGCTCTGGCCCCGGCACCTTCGGGTGCTTCGGCCCCGGCGCCGTTGGGTGCTTCGGCCCGCGCCATCGTCGACTCCGGTCCCGACGCCGCAGGGCCCCATAGGTTCCAGGCCTGGATCCGGGTCGTCGCCAGTCGACCTTACGACTCCTCCGCTGGAGCTGACCCCGAGGGTGTCGCTCCTGACGCCGTCTCTGAACTACGTCATTCCCAATCTCAGCCCCAGTCCGGGTCTGGCGTCGGATCAGCGCCGTCTCCGGCGTCGATGGGTGGGCAATTCACCTATGACCCGGCTCCATAATTTTTTCCTGACTATCAGGAGATGGATGACGAGGACAACTGGGAGGGGTCTGAGGACCTTCTGGCACTACAGTGCCAGTTGAGCTAGGACTGGGCAGATGAGCTAGGGGAGGCCAGTGATCTGGACACTTCGCCCGACACTGGATTCGTCTCCTCCCTCCGTGGCTACGGAGGAGGGGGCTCCTTACAGTGTGGTGTTGACTAGGGCGGCCAAGGCCTTGGCTCTTGAGCTCCCTGTCGCGGCCGTGAGGACTAACCAGTGCCCGGAGGAGGCCCGGGCAAAGCTCAGCCAAGCCCAGGCGGAAGGGCGGGATGCAGAACGCTACTCAATACGGTGTGGACTCGACACCACAGGCTCGCTGGGTAGGGCGATTGCAACAACGGTGAGGGTTGCCACCATGCCTGGCTGAGGTCCGCCTACTTTTCGGGGGATGTCCAGGCCACCCTCATGGACATGCCCTTTGATGGCCGTTGCCTCTTTGGCGACAAGGCGGACAGTGCGCTGGAGCGTTTCAAGGACTCCAGGACTACGGCCAAGTTTTTGGGCCCCTACCAACGCCAGCAAACTTCCACTTTTCGCTCCTTTTGTGGCCAAGGAAGGGGCGCCCCCACAAGTCCAGCCAACCACAGGCCGCAGACCCAGGCTCAATGTGGACTTGGTTACCGCCATGGCGGTACGGGGGGGACACGGGCAGGGTCAGTCCACACCCGCCCCTGCAGCATCTGCCTCTAAGCCTTCCTAGTCCGGCATTTCAGGCCCATTTGTCACTAGTGGGGGGCAGGGTCCGCCATCACCTCCCCCACTGGCATACCATCACGTCGGACAGGTGGGTGCTGCAAATCATCCGAAGGGGCTACTCCCTCCCTTTCGAGGCGACCCCTCCAGCCATGCCACTGCAGTACCACCGCATGTTGGGGGATCACTTGCATCTTCTGCAGGAGGAAGTTATGGCCCTCTTGGCCAAGGGGGCCATCGAGCGCATTCCTGGGCCAGAAGTAGGACGTGGTTGCTATTCCCACTACTTTCTGGTACCCAAGAAGGGCAAAGGAGGCCTACGCCTTATCTTGGACCTACGGACCGTCAACGGCTTCCTCCAGAAGGAGAAGTTCAAGATGCTGACTTTGGCTCAGGTCCTAGCTGCCCTGGACCCAGAAGACTGGATGGTACCGTTGGACTTGCAGGACGCGTATTTCCACATCCCGTCCTGCTGGCCCACCGGCGTTACCTGCGGTTCACAGTAGGCCATGAGCACTTTCAGTTTACCGTGCTCCCTTTCGGCCTTACCAGCACCCCACAGGTGTTCACAAAAGTGATGGCGGTGGGCGCAGCTCATCTGCGCAGATTAGGGGTTTCAGTCTTCCCCTATCACGACGATTGGTTGTTGAAGGCGGGCTCGTCCCAAACAGTGGTCTCCCACCTCCAGACTATAGCCGACCTGCACTCACTGGGGTTCTCCATCAACGTGCCAAAGTCACACCTGTGCCCCTCTCAGAAGCTCCTTTTCATCGGAGCGGTTCTGGACTCAGCGCAGTTTTGGGTTTATACCCCCGAACAGCGAGTTCGGGATATTCAGGCTCTGATTCCGATCTTTCAGCCTTCATCCCGAGTCTCGGTCAGGCTGATGCTGCGGCTCCTGGGGCTGATGGCCTCCTGCTTCCTTCTGGTGCATCACTCCAGGTGGCAGATGTGGGCTCTGCAGTGGGACCTGAAGTTTCAGTGGGCACAGCATCAGGGCAACCTGTCTGACCACGTCCTGATCTCGGAGGGCACTGCGAGCCAGTTGCAGTGGTGGCTCACGAACCGCGATTGGGTCAGCGGCAGATCTCTCTCCCTTTCCCAATCGGAGCACGTAGTGGTGACAGATGTGTCCCTCCTGGGATGGGGGGGGCCACATGGGAGAGAGGGAGATCAGAGACCTCTGGTCTCCGGTGGAGTCCCGGCTCCATATCAACCTTCTGGAAATGCGGGCGATCCGACTTGCACTGAAGGCATTCCTTCCCTCTGTACGGGGAAGGTAGCGCAGGTGTTCACAGACAACACCACCGCCATGTGGTACTGCAACAAACAGGGGGGGGTGGGGTCGTGGACCCTCTGTCGGGAGGCTCTGCGCCTCTGGACATGGCTGGAACAACAGGGCGTTACCCTGGTGGTTCAACACCTGGCAGGTTCCCTGAACGCCAGGGCGGAGGAACTCAGCCGCCGGTGCATGATGGATCATGAATGGTGTCTGAACTCGGACGTGGTGCGAGGTCTCTTTCAGCAGTGGGGAGAGCCTTGCTTGGATCTATTCGCCACTGAAGAGAACGCGCAATGTCATCAGTTCTGCGCGTTGGAATTTCCAAGGCGGCACTCACTCGGCGACGCTTTTCGTCGCGAGTGGAGCTGCGGTCTGTTGGATGCCTTTCCGCCTGTACCACTTTTACCCAGAGTGCTGAAGAAGATCAGGCGAGACCGGGCCAAAGTCATCCTTGTGGTTCCGGACTGGGCACGAAGATACTGGTATCCCGAGCTACTCAGCATGTCAGTCGATCCTCCGATTCGTCTGCCTCTTCAGGAGGACCTTCTGTCGCAGCAGAAGGGGACGGTCCTCCACCCGAACCTGTCCAGTCTCCACTGACATGCGTGGAGATTGAGCAGTGACAGTTGAGGCCATTTGACTTGCCTCCTGAAGTTTGCGATGTGATTCTGGCAGCCAGGCGTCCCTCCAAAAAAACGGTATACGCTTGCAATTGGAACAAATTTGTGGCATGGTGCACAGCAAAGGCTGTGGATCCACTCTCTGCCCCCCTTTCAGAGGTTCTCCTCTTCCTTCTTTCTCTTGCCCAGCAGGGCTATGCTCTGGGGACTCTCAAGGGCTACCTCTCGGCCATTTCAGCCTTCATAAGGCTTCCCGATCAGCCTTCTATTTTCAAGTGCCCTGTTGTAAATAGATTCTTGAAAGGCATCACGCACATGTTCCCTCCTGTTCCCTTCGTGATGCCTCAGTGGGACTTGAATCTTGTTCTAACGTATCTGACGTGTGCTCCCTTTGAGCCACTTCATAACTGTCCTCTTCGTCTTCTGACTCTTAAGACTGCATTCTTGGTTGTTATCACCTCTGCCAGGAGAGTGAGTGACCTCCAGGCTCTATCTTCTAAACCTCCTTTCCTCTCTGTCCATCTGGACAAGGTTCTTCTGAGGACTCGTCCTTCTTTCCTGCCCAAGGTGGTCACAGCCTTTCATATTGGGCAGTCCATCACCGTGCCCACCTTCTATCCGCCTCCGCATCCCTCAAAAGAGGAAGAGAGGCGCCACCATCTGCACCCAAAACATGCACTCTCATTCTATCTGGACCGTACACGCCAGTTCCGGGTGGACGGCCAGCTCTTTGTTGGTTACGTGGGGGCAAAGAAGGGACGGTCGGTGCACAAACAGACCATCTCTCGCTGGGTCGTCTTGTGTATCAAGGTGTGTTACTCCTTGGCAAAAACGGAGCCTCCTGTTGGGCTGGGCACCCATTCCACTCAGGCCACGGTGGCTACTACTGCCCTGGGTCAGGGAGTCCCCTTACAGGACATCTGCTAGGCAGCTGCGTGGGCCTCATTGCACACATTTGCTAGACACTACTGCCTGGACAGCCAAGTCCGAAGAGATGGCTTTTTCGGCCATTCCGTTCTCCAGGACTTTCTGGTGTGATCTTGGTTCGCAGACCCACCACCGGGGTTGGTATTGCTGGGGTATCTATTCTAAGGTAAGGAATCTAACACTAACTTGTTTCTTTCAGATGCACAAGTTACTTACCTTCGGTAACGATATATCTGTAAGAAACAGTAGTTAGTGTTCGATTCCTTACCGCCCCACCCATCCTCCCCGTTCTGCGAATCGATATCTAGGGTTAAGGACATCCCTTTCAGGGCCCTAGTTTCATGGCACCAGTGTCGGTTTCTATCATGGCTCTGCGTTCCTGTTGCGGAATGCTATGTACAGAACTGACGTCAGAGCGCGAGGGCGGCGTCTAAGTACTCCGATGATGTCATCTTGGCGATCATGATGCCGATGACTGACGCGGAGCTGCAGACGACGCCTAGCGACGTGCAGGGGTATTGCTGATAAAATCTTTCCGGATCCAGTCTGACGCCTGGGGATATTCAGAGGTAAGGAATCTAACACTAACTACTGTTTCTTACAGATATATCATTACCGAAGGTAAGTAACTTGTGGAACGGGATCACATGGTGGGTTGACTCCTCAACCCACCCTGCATGATTTTTATACAATGCTGGAGCTAGGTCTACGGGAACGAGGTTGGAGAATGCTGGAAAATTTACATTTTTCCCCCTAGAACACTCTATAACAAATGCTGGCGGCCAATCTTGTTCTGGTAATAGGATGCCCTACCCAGATGACAGATTTTCCCAAAAGAGACCCTTAACTTTCCTGGGCTTGTCCCCATCCATTTGGAGTGTTATCTTGTGTAACTTATGTGGGACGCTCACGCTTGTGTCTGGTATTTCCACCGTGTTGTAATCATTCAAGTCTGCTGTCACCAGAAATGACTTCAGGTTCTGGCGAGCTATTGTTACTTCTGCTGCATTGTCTAGCATCGTCAGAGCCCATTCACTGTTCAGAAGCTGCGTTCTCAGAATTCTTGGCATGTCTGATCTTCAGACCTGCAACTTTCCTTTTCCTAAATTGAGGTTTTGATTTTGGCTTGTCTTCTGTTTTGGAATTATAGTCTTGAGCGTGCTGCTTGTCTCTGGACTTTGTATGCTCTTCTTTGTGTTCTGACCGTCCTTCTCTCTTGGATGTTTACGTTGGAAAGGAACAACAGGAACCTGAATATGTATCCTGATCCTTGTCAGGTTTCCTAATGTTATCCCTATTCCTCAGTTTATACCTCTTTTCAGTGGGCTCCTGTGGAGGAGATCTACCTTGAGATTGAGATCTTTTTTCTGTATAGTTTGATTGTTTTTTATCATCCCACTTCTTTTTAGAAGAAGTAGTTGTCTGCTTAGTAGTGTCCTTTTCAGGACTGCCCATCAGTTGTAGTTTTAAAGCTTTCCCACACAAACTGTCTCTGCCTAATTCTGCGTATGCAGTCTCAATTATTTTGGGTACTTCGTGTTGTTGATCCAATGAATCGGACTCCCTTAGGCGTTGTCGGATTGCCACTGATGCTGCTACCTGGTCGTAGTTATTTAATAACTTCATCCCGAAGTTCAGAGCAGGGTCCGCTAATGAAGGAATAACATGCGTTCTGGTATATATGGCAGCAAAGACTGTACCCCAAGTGGTACAATCCTCTAACTGTGGTGTTATCCCCTTGGGCAAGCAGATTGTTAACATTCTGTGTTTTGAAAATGTGGTAGTATTTGGGAATACAGCTTCGAGCTGAGTTATTTTCTTAGCTACCCAGAATGGTATTTGTTTGCATTTCGTGGGCATTTTGCCCATTACTGCATGTAATGTTTGTGGAGTTATTTTAGTTGATGTACACTGGGATTGAGTACCACCTGTTGCAACTGTTGTTGGTTGGACAGTGAAAGTCCTCATGACATATTGCGTCACGTTTCTGTAGATTCTAATTAAATATATGTGTTTTATGAGTAAGTCTGGTTGTGGCTTTGTATCAATGTCAGGATGTGGTGTGTAACCTGCTAATAGAGGCCATGTTGCCCCATCGCCTCCGAGAAGGCCTAATCTTAGTCTGTTTCCTAAGTGGGGTATTGCGCCTTTAAACCAGTAAAAAATGTCCTGGTAAGTGAGTGGAACTTCTTTGTCCTCGCAAGGACCATATTCCACTGGTGCATCTCCCTCTGTGTAGAATGCACTGTCTCTGACACGGCGCTAGATTCAAGGTTGTGGGACGCCAATCTGGCTCCGTATCAAAGTCAGCTATAACAATGGGGTCAGCACCTCAATGGGGTGCCGGCAGAGCTGAGAACGGCGTCTCTGGAACTGGCTCTATCGAGGGTTACAGTCTGGTGATTGGAACCGATCTGAACCAAGGAATAGATCCAAGGGGCCCAACTGGCACTGAGGGTGAACCCACCGGAGAGAATCCAGTAGAGGCACCTGCCGAACCAGTGGGGCCCAGAGGCTGGGTTTGCCCCAACTAAATATGAGGTGCATTGCCTGGTAAAACTCCTTTGACTGGGTGGGGGTAGCTCTTGGAAACTCTAGGAGGCCTGGAGTGTACCCAGACTGAGACTCCACAGATGACACATGAGAGCGGACCTAGATTTGTGGCTCATTCCTGCGCCTCATCTGAATACTTGGACTGAAGTGGCGAAGTAAAGGGCACTTCGACCTCTTAGACTTTTGCCATTTCTTATGTGACTTACCCAACGCTGACTTGAAGCATGACAATGAGCACCAGGAACGGCTCCGCAAGCAGGCCGGGGGCCTTCTGAGCGACCAGGACCTGGAGCATTGCAGAGTCAACTACATTCAGGGAGCACTTCTGAACCACCTTAGGGTTCATGACGTGACAATCAGGGCAGGACTTGGAGTTGTGGCATGGCTCCAGGCACCAGAGGTAAACCAGGCGGGGGTCTAACACAGACTTTTATCACAGACATCTGCCTGTGACAGAAACCACAGGGTTTTAACCCCACATGTTTTTTATTCCATACTGAGAGCAAAAGCTTCAAATGATTCGACAAAAAATCGAAAAATAGTCCAGAAAATGGACTGAGGTGGCTTTCTCCAGGTCTGTGCTGATTGGTTGGAAAGACAAGTAATGATGCCAGAGTGCGACTGCTAACAGAACACTGAAAGTCATTGGTTTTGGCAGGGGGATTGGTAGCTCAGTCCCTTCCCATAGGAAAACATAGATCCACGGTTTCCAATGAGAGAGGACTGTAATCTTTATACTTTGTGAAAAGTTCATTAGGAGCTGAACAATCGTAGAGGTCATTACTATGATTATGAACGGTAATGTTTGAATATTAATTGGTTGTTCAGTTCTGACGCTTTGTGTTTTTCATATTGGGTGGTTTTGTACAGTTTTATTTTAGACTATATTTGCAATTTTGAACTGTTTTTAAAGTACTGGTATTATTCATTTCATATTTACCGTGGTTGTGGCGACCATGTTTTACTATTTCTAGTGCCACACTTGACTGCTTGACAAATCTATGCTGAGAGTTAAACAAGCTTTGGGTGCCCTATTTTCTTTCTCAGACCCAGTGTCATCTTAAGGATTTTTGAGCCCTGGATAAGACATATTTTGGGCCTGCTCTTTGTAACAACTTTGAATTTTATTACCCATTGTTAGAAATGGGGTTTCTGGTTGTCAGTGGTTTGCACACTGTCCAAGCAGGGACCCTCCCTCTTGTAAGGATAAGTAAGTTACACCCTCAGAATAATCATGCTCACTCCTGTGGTAGATTGGCGGGGGCAATCAGGCTTATCTCAGAGACAATGTGTAAAGTATTTGTATACACACACACACACACACACAGTAACACAGTGAAAACACCACAAAAGTACTACACACCAGTTTAGAAAAATAACTAATATTTATCTGAGTATCACAAGACCAAAATGACAAAAATCCAACATACGCAAATCAAAATACAAATCCTCAAAGATTAAATGCTGTTATAGCGCTTAGAAACACAATAGCTCCAACTGGGGCTATACCAACCTGCTTTTCGGTGTTGAATCTAAAAGTTCAGGGCAGACTGTGATATTGCCTCAGCATTTACAGAGTCGTACAGACTACGGTTACAGTACCTTGCAAACGATGACAAAACAAAGACATTGCTAGGCGTCGGAGAGGCGAGGCGTCGCTTTGGCCAGTGTGACATTGGTGCCTTACGGTCTGTGCAGGTCGTTGGCCATCGGTGATCGGGACATTTTAAGGCACAGGGAAGGTGATTCGGTGTTGACGGAAAGGAGTTGGTTCCGCTGGCGGTGCAGGATAGATACAGTGTCGAGGGTCCAAGTACACAGGGTCAATTTTGCAGTGTCGATATCCCACCACGCGGCCACTGGTGCTGCGGCGGAGTTGGAGTTGGGCTCCATGGACTTCAATGACACGGTACTCGGGACTCCCTCTATGGTGATTCTTTGGCAGTGCTGTGGTGGTGTTGGGACCTGCGTTGCAAGTCACGGTTGTTGCAATGAGCGGGGACATTGGCTCCAGTGCAGGCAGCGGCGAGGCGGCGAAGAGCGGCGCCAGCTCTGAAGTCACCGTCAAAGTCGATGTGCTGGTTACTTCTTGGTGAACAGAGCAATTACGTTCAAGGGCCCAGGAACTGTATTTGGCACAACTTGGCAGAGTAGGGCTCTCGACAGAAAAGCTCAGATGCTGAAGGAGAAGTCTTTGATTTGATTTTTGGGGACAAGGCAAACATCTGGTGCGGGGAGTGGTGGCCCAAATCTTTGGATATTTGCCCCGGCCCTGTTCCCCACAGTAAGAACCTGGGAGTCCTGTTGGACAATTCATTGTCCCTCAATCTACAGATCAGTAGGACGGTGGCTACTTGTTTCAGGCTTATAAGGATCAGAAAGACGGTCGCACAGTGTCTTTCACTCGCTGCCCGCACACAAGTTGTTGTTGCTTTAATACTCTTCAGATTAGATTATTGCAACGCCCTTTATTTGGGTATTAATAAGGGACAGCTGCAGCATCTGCAGTTGGTGCAAAATGCTGCAGTTAGGCTGGTGACTGATGTACCTTAACATTATTCAGTCTCATCCTCCCTTCGGTCTCTGCATTGGCTCCCAGTTGACAGTAGGGTTACGTTTAAAGCTCTTTGCCGTACTCATAATGCTTACTATGGCCGGGGCCCGGACGTTATCAAAGGATTATTTCTTCATTACGTCCCTACTTGGAACCTCAGGTCGGCCAGTAAGCATCTGCCGTGCCTAGCTTTAAGCGGCTGAGATGGGGTGGGAGATCCTTCTCAGCGACTGCTGCTAAGTTGTGGAACTCTCTCCCCACGAAATTGATGGACAATGTTCACACACACTTTTTCGAAAAATGTTAAAAACCGGGCTATTTCCTCAGGCGTTGGGTTAGGGGTGCCTCGGCTGTCTGCATTTATCTTCCGCTGTTAGCGCCTGGACGCCCTTGGACAAAGTTAGAGCTTTACAAGTTTTATATTCATTCATTCATTCATTTGATGGACCTGAGACTTCCAACAGGAGGCAAGCTCAACTTAAGCCCTTGGAGAAACTTTGAAAGCAGGATATAGAAAACAAACTACAGTCCTCTCACTCCTAGGACAGTAGTACCAGCAGCAGGCCAGCACAGCAAAGCAAACAGCAAAGGGCAGTCCCTCCTGACAGCAACACAGCTCTTCTTTCAGGCAGAATGTCCTCAATCCAGAAGCGTTCTGAGAATATGGCAACTGTGGCCCAGTACTTATACCCATTTCAGCCTTTGAAGTAGGCCCACTTCAAAGAAATGTATTTGTAGTGCACAAGACCCGCCCTTTACCTGGCCCTGGCTCCAGACACACTACAGGGGGTATGGACTGCTTTGTGAGGGGACAGGCACAGGTTCAAGTCTCAGCTCCTCTCACCACTCTATCTCAGGAAGACCCGTCAGTCTGGTGAATTCACAAACCCAGACGTGTGTTCTAGGGACAGGCAGAGGCACAGAATGGTTAAGCAAGAAAATGCTAGCTTTCTAGAAGTGGGATTTTCAGGCCTACAAGTTAGAAACCAACTTCACTAAATTGTGAGTACAGAGAGACCAAACGCCAATTTTCTAACAGCTCCCAATTAAAAGATATACTTTAAAATTTTTACAATGCAGCTCCCAGGCTAACATATGGGAGAGAAGGCCTTGTGGTAGTAAAAAACGAGTTTAGCAGCTTTTCACCACCAGAACATCACAACTTTAAACCACATATTCTACCTTTTAAATACAATGCACCCTGCTCATGGGGCTACCTAGGGCCTACCTTAGGCATGCCTTACATGTAATAAAAGGGAAATTTGGCCCTGACAAGTCGGGGTACTTGCCGGGTCAACATGGAAGTTAAAAAATGTGCACACAGACTCTGCGGTGGCAGGCCTGAGACACATTTGAAGGGCTACTCATGCGGGTGGCACAATCAGTGCAGCAGGTCCATTAGTATCATCTGATATACGAGCCCTGGGTAGACACAGTTCACTGTACTAGGGACTTATTAGTAAATCAAATGGGCCAATAATGGAGAAACCAAATACCATTGAATTTTAGACTTAGAGCACTTGCACTATAGCACTGGTCAGTGGTAAAGTGCCCAGTCCTAACACCAACAAACACAAAGGTCAGCAGATATAAAAAACAGGAAGTCAGAGGCAAAAATACAGGGGAAACCACACAAAAAGATTGCAGGTCTAACACGTGTCCCCCTCTAGCTGAAAGTGGGGAGAGCTGCCCAACTTCTTGGGAGTTCTCATCACTAAGGCAGAAGAATCTGGAAAGGCCATCAGCGTTGGAGTGTTCTCTTCCAAGGCGCTGTTCCACCATGAAGTCCATTCCCTTTAGGGAGATGGACCACCTCAACAATTTAGGATTCTCACCCCTCATCTGCATTAACCATCTGAGGGGCCTGTGGTCTGTCTGAACCCAGAAGTGAGTCCCAAACAAATCAGGGTCATAGAGCCACAGTTATCAATATTAGGAATAGCAATGACCTAATTGTGATTTTCTGTGAATTACAAATAGGTAATCGCTATTCCTAGTGTATGAAACTCCATGAGTTTCATTTAGTGATTCCTAGGGGGTCGCCAATTGACCTACCTCATGAATATTAATGAGGTAGGTCGCTATTTACGACCCATTAGTAATTGCTAAAAATACTGGGATGGTGGCCTGCTGGGGTTTGCAGACCACCTTGTCTGGTATTGCTTTTAAATAAAGCTATCATTTATTTTTTTGTATATGCAGCCATAAAAGAAAACGTGTTGGGTTTAAAAAATAAAAAGAGAGAAAAGTTTTCTTTTGATTGAAACACATAGCTCTGCTATTCCTTCCCTTTAGCTGAAGACCCACATCCTGTCTTTGATTAATATGCACTGTTTGATGACCAGATTACCCGTCATCTGATAGAGTACTTCACTTGCTCCGATACAGTAAGAAAATAAGATGCAGACATCAAAGTCCAGCCCAACCCCCCACTCTTTTTACACTGGCTATCAGTGGCCTTTTTGGTTAGACTGAGAGGAAGAAAATATTACCTTCCTAGACACTAAATTGGTGAGCAGAATAGTTACTTATCATCCAAAGAATCAGTAAAGAGTGACAGGGTGATAGTGGTGGTATTTTCTTCGACCTCTCTGACACTGATCAGCCTAGCGGGACCGGCTACAAAAAAGGGACAATGGGTATCCTCTGCCATTAGGCATTCCTCCACTAAGTACAGAATACCTGGCCTGATCCTGCACCGAGATGTTCAAGTTCAAGACACAAGATAGTAAGAACTCTGTGGCAGATTCAGTGTAGGCTCCTAAGAGGTGTAAGGCTGGGTGCTTCAAACAGTTTGTTGCACTGATAAAAAAGAAAGGTGATGAATAGAAAGCTTGAATTCATCTCATACGCTAGCCATCACTCCGGCCAGATCCCAGTCCTTCTTTTATTTGCCAACTATGCTGTTCTAGACAAAGGCAAGTGGTACTCAAATCAGTCTCGTTTTTACTCCAATAGGAACAGTCCATCCCAAACTGCCAGGCCATTCCCTTCAGGGCGGGAACACAAGCAACCACAGCCTAGTTCCAACCAGACCCTCTATCTGGAGGAGACCTGGCTGGGCAGTAACACATTACATCTGTGCAAGGCTGATATGTTCTTAATCTAACTCTACCTAAACATATACATTGTTGTCGGGGTGTATTTTGTGGTCTTACTAATAATTTGCAAGGATAGTGGCAGAATTTTCATGAGGTACACACCCAGGTCAATCATCACCTGTATGTATATCTAGATGGTGTTCTTCAGATTTACACGTGGTATGACGTGGCACTGCATTGCTTGCACTCCTTCTAAACGTCCTCTACAATGCCATCCAGTTCCACTTCTGTAGATGTATTTTATTCCTTTCTGCTATCTGGATGACTTGCATTCTGACTGCTGGACGCACTGAATTTAAACTATGCAATTTTAAGGTCAATGCAGGTTGATGGGTAAGGGTGGTGGTTCTAACAAGAGATTTTTCTCTAGGTGTGGGAAGAGGTGTGGCGCCGCGGCCAGGGCGACTGACGCTGGAATCTGGGGACCACGGTTCGATCCCCGGCTCCGGCGGCAGACTAGCCCAGCACCATGTGACTCTGGGCAATAGCTTGCTTAATCTTCCCGACGGCCCCCAGCGCCTAGAGACCCTTACGGGTGATTGTGCGCTTTACAAAATGTGGACTTTACTTTACTTTACTTTAGGTGTGCCCCAGGAAGACGTCACATCCTCCGGGAGCAGTACTGATCGGATCTGAAAGTTTCCCACACTGTTGCCAGGCAGCTGCAGCAATTCGTGTCTCTTGGATGTTTGTCTGCTACCAGAGTTTTTACTGCAGTCTCTGATGTTTGCAAAAGTGGCGTGTACACAATGAATCGTAAAGTAGCCTGTGTAAGGTACTGGGAATTAAGCACATGAAAAGATGTTCCATTAGCCGGCAAAATCAACAGGTGTTTTGTATCTACGTGGCAAGCAATACAAATAAAGGAAGATGTCAGATGGCGGATGTGTACAGCATCATTTTGTGGGAAACAAAAGGTATGTAAGGCATGGGGACCACATCACCCTCATCATGTTGGAATATGATAGGATTCAAAAAGCCTGGGCCTTTTCAAACTAAGTTCAGACTCAAAATGAAATGAGGTAAAAAAGGGTTTAAAGGTACACCATTAAAGAACAAAAGCTTTCAGAAGGCCAAACGCCATTTGGAAAACCCTGCGAGGGTGAAGGTAACTTTGCCACATGCAGTTTGTTTTTACTGGCTGTCTGGAGGACTATGAATTGGTTTTCTAATTTTCTTCTCTGAGCAGAGCCCATCTATTCTGCTCCTCGGGCAGCAGTTTGCACTAATGGAGAACTCTTTATGTTTTACTTTTCACATGCGTTGAGGGAAAAGACAGAGCTGCCCCTTGCCTCTGTTATTGCCTTTCATTTAAAACTTCATATAAAGAAGCCGTTTCAGACACTGCTTCATTACTTATGCATTTAATGAGAAGAGAATTGTGTAGTACAGTGCAAACATCATTTTATCACACTTCTATAGGGCTGGCTGCCATTTCGTAGCACTGTGCCAGCTGGCGAGTCACTTACCCATACAGGGGAGGACATGAGGGAAAGAGAACATGGGACATTTCTAAAAGCTTTTAATGATGTCTGGTAGGGGGTATATGATGCTTTTCAGGAGTGCTACCAAGATAATGGATATAATAGTTCTTTCTATACTGCAGGATTGTATGAAACCTGATTGGAAATTCTGAACAAAACTGCTAATGTATGTCTGGTCCCAGAGTTCGGTGGAGACTGCCCAAGTGAGCTGTCCAGTGAAAGGCAGATTATTGATGGGGTGCGAGGTTCATAGTTTTCAGGTCGAGCCTCGGCAGCGCGCATGCGCGGTCTGCAAGACCTGGAGGAATGGGTATACAGAGTATAATCCCCGCCTGCTGCTTCCTGCTGTTTGCCATTGGGTCATTCCCCCGGTTGCTCTGCATTCCCAACTCCCTATAGGCTGGGACTTCTGAGATGTCACTTCCGCTGCATGGCAGGCAGCACCGACTAACTACAGTGTAGTTACGCTGCAGGATTGCATCTGTTTTGTTTTGGGACTATTTCACTTATCGTCATGGTACCTGGTTCACAGGCCGCCATGCTTATAGTTTAATCAGCTTTTACATTTCTCCTTGCCTCAGCCACTGTTTTTTATTCACGCCAGACACCGTGAAGCCTTGTTCCAGTGCTGCATCATCCTCAGATACGTTTGCCAGTCATGTGTAACTAGTGCTGCTTCCTTCCAGGGCAGTTTCACCCGAGAGAAGCCTCATTCCGGTGCTCTCTCGCCAAGCCCCTGCAGCCCTGTTTCCTCATGTAGTGCAATCTTGTTCAGGGTCTTCATTAACATAACCCACTCCATCTGTGTGATGAAATGTAAATGTCTTAAGGAAAGGGTGCAGTACCACAAGCTGTTACTAGGTGTCCCTAGTAACAGCCTGTGGTACTGCACCCTTTCCTTAAGACATAATGTAGGAATTCCATTACTGTGTGGCGTAAGGAACAAGCGCAGGCATTTGTTCCTACATCAGTGGAATTCATTTTTTATCATCAGAGGCTACAAAAGCTTAAAACGCTCTTGCTCCTTTCTAAAGCCACATAGTAATGGCATTCCACTTTATGCCTTAAGGAAAGGGTGCAGTATCACAGGCTGTTACTAGGTGTTCCTGGGACACCTAGTAACAGCCAGTGGTACTGCACCCTTTCCTTTGTGTGGAATGTCTTTCTTATTATGTAGGCTGCTGCTGGCAGAATTTTAAACAAATACATTACCATTTGCAACACCAATAGCTCAAATTTTCACTAATGCAAGACTTATTGCATTGCCAATGCTTGTTTAGGCTGGGGAAGATCTGCCTTGCATAGGAAACTTCCTTGGCAGAAGGAGCTGTTGAAAGTGTTGAGATAAGGCTTGAAGGTGTGTGTGGCCTTGAAGAGTTTCCACAGTGGATGTTTGCAGAGGACAGTTTTCTTAAATTGTCACCAGTGTTAAGGATGTTTGTGAGTTCAGCGTGAGAGATGAGATTGAAAGCTGTCATTTTGAGGTAGAGCAATGTATAATTCGATTCTGGCTGGATGTTTTTTTCCCCTTTTGCATGTTGTCAATGTGTGATCTGAGTTCATCAGTTTTTCTCTGTGAACACGTAGTTAATGGCGTTGCACTTGCCAATCGATTGCGGGGTTTGAGGTTACGGGAATGGATTCATATCCTGATGATTTACCGGTAATCTTCATTATTCCTAGTCCTACTCATCCTCGACCCAGTCATAATAAATGAGGATTACCGGTAATGAATCCAGACATTAATCCTTTCCCAGAACCTCCAACCCCACAATCGATTCTCATGTGCAACGCCATTAACCACGTGTTCACCGAAAAATGAGTATTACTGGTAAGTAATCAGGACATTACCTCTACATCCCTTGTCCTCGACCCAGACATAACATATGAGGTATTCCAAAGCAGACCCCCCAAAGTGAAGGCCTTTGGCACACCGTCAGAAAAAGCAGACAGCACACAGGAGAGAAGTGCACCAGAGTGAACTTTAATGGCATGAAAACAACTCAATGAGGAGCAGCAGGCTCCACAGCACTCAAAACACCAAACCCAAAATTCAAACATTCCCCCAGAGCGCAATGGAACCTGTAATGCTGAATAAAGATAGACTAAGAAGCCCAAGTCCCAGCGCAACGGCTCTCATCCAAAGCCACCCAATGAAAAGCAGCCCAGGAAGCCGAGACACCCCTTGTGGACTGGGCCTGGACCCCTGAAGGACATGGCAAACCAGAACCCTGATAAGCAAAAGGGTCAGTCAAGAGGCAGCTTTCCCATGGCCCGCCAGCCAATAGTCACAACAAACTGTCAGAGGCAGCAGACGTGTCCAGATGGACAGAAAAAGCACCCTTCACATCCAGAGAGTGCAACAAGTGCCCCTTAGGGTAGAAGGTGAAGGGTAGAAAGAAGCCAATAACAACTCCTGACACGTATGAAACTTAGAATGAATATTAGAAAGAAAACCAGGATCCAAACGTAAATCAGCAATAAAACCAGTTAGCAAATGCTGTGCGGCACTTACAGAATGCAGGGGCGGAGCTACCACAGACTGCTCCAGTCCTCCAGGGCAGCCTGCCTACACGGAAGGTGCCGAGCCATGAAGCCGCCGCCGGCCACGCCCAAAGGCAGTCAGCACGGTGAGATGCTCCAGCCACGCATGCCTGCCCAAGCAGAGACTGGCAACCAACAAAGCTGCCCCCACCGAGCACCACGAGGCTGCTATGCCAAAACATAGCAGGACCTGGGAGAGAATCGGCTCAAGTAGAGACTGGCAACCAGCAACGCTGCTCACTCCCAGCATCCTGAGACCGCGATGTCATGGAAGAATCCAAGAAATGCTTACTGGAAGCCCAATCAATCCCAGCAAACAGCGCCCCCGGCAGCTAATCATACTCACAGCAATCCATGCCGCGTCCCAACAACCAACTGCTCCCATGACAGTCCTCAGGCGCTCCCAGAACCCAGCAGAAGGAGAGGCCTGGAAACAACAACCCAGTGGAGCAAAATCCCAGTAGTTAGATTAGCGTCCCCCATCCGAATCCACCGACGGGAAACAAAGCAGAAAGTGCTTTGATATGGTTATGGTATTTTAGCCCCTTGGAATTAGCAAGCGTTTTCTGTTTTGTTTCCTGTCAGTGAATATTACCTAATTTGTTATGACTGAGTCGAGTACGAGGGACATAGAGGTAATGCCATGCTCCACAGCCTTGGACAGTGCCTTTCTTCTGTTAGCAGTATTGTTGATGGCAGTCTTGTAGGTGAAGGATTTGCCTACCAAGTGGAGCTCTTTCAGGATGGTGAGTTTGTTCGGAATTTTTGTAGGCTTTAATTTCTTCTCTTGTCGTCAGATGACATATTTATTCTCATAGACGTCTTTGGTTTGACCACAGTTTGAGGATTTTGGTTGTGTGGCTCACTTTTTAGGTCTCGTGACCTATCAATGCGCATGCGCATTGAGAGAAGCGAGACTATAGGGCTTTAAACAAGGTTTACCCAAGGTTTGCCTAGACTGGCGATTTGGTGCTGTGCCCGTGCGCTTTTAGGTCAATGCGCAAGCGCATTGACCTAAAATGCGCGTGCACAGCATCAAATCGCCATCTGTTCCCCAGCAGCACTCCTCCCACTCCTTTGAAGTGAAGCTTAGCTTCACTGCAAAGGCCCCTGCCGCTCTCCCCGCTCCGCCCCCTGCTGCGGCCGTGTCGCACTTCTCCTCCCCCCTACCCACATCGGGGTTTTTTTTCGTTTGTTTTTACACCTGAGCTTTTCGTTTTTGTATGCAACACTTTGCATTTTGGGAAGGTGCTTGATTAATTCAATTCTGCGCACTCGTGTATTGCTTGCTAATGAGTTTTCGAACGGAGCGTTATATTCTCTTCCTGCCTACATTGTGATCATACTATAATCGACTGGGATTTTACGGTCTGTTCTTATTTTCACAACTGGGTTTTCTGTTTCCATGCTGCCTGGCAACACTGCTCGGGACGCGGTGCAACGTGACGGACAGCCGGTTTTTACGTCATTTGTATGCAGAACCATGCATGACTATTAAACTACTCGTTTTGGCATTAAGCCAACTGAGTCTTTCTACGGTGAAACTTTGTTAATTGATTTTCGCGAGCCAAACAGCGGGATATTTAAGGGGCCTCGCATTTCTATCCCTTCCCAGCACAGTTGCAGTCTGTCTTCCTTTTGTCTCTCCCTATCCCTCTTACTTCACCTTTTTCTCTCCCCTTCCCTCTGCTTCGCCATCTCTTCTTTCCCTCTCGATTCCCTGTGTTTCCTCCTTTCCCCCGCCTCACTCTCTTCACTATATGTCTCACTCCTTTCTTTCTCCCCTTTATATATTTTTTCCGTTCTCTACTTCTCTCTGTCCCTTACCTCTGAGTTGTCCGCTCTCCCCTTTCTCTCACCGCACACCCCTTCCCTCCCTCCACTCGTCTGTTCTCTCCCTGCCCCCTTGTTTTTTTTTCCTCGCACAAATGGGAAAATGGCACCCATCTGTGAACCTGGCAACCCTGGGAGCTGCTTTCCTTCTTAGATGGCATCACGTCAGCAGCTATTCCGGGTCCCTGCCACTCCGGGTCCCAGTTCAGGCCTTTCTTTTGCACGTCATTGTTTTCGGGCAAATTGGTCCAATTTTCAAAAGGGTAGGGGGTGCGGGGGCACACTGCAGGTCAGCATTACATACCGCAAATCATTATGGCAGATGTAGTTCTTGTTAGATGTGTTTTAACATATGTGTTTGCACAGCCAATGCTTGATGCATTCCTGGACATGTGTTTCTGAGTTATTTCGCTCCTTCAACAGAAAGTTGCAGTCGTATTGAGATCAATTACAGTTCCTTCTTCCACGTGTATCTGCTGCTGTACATTTAAATGTATATCAGTTCTCCTGCAAGAAGTGTTGTCTTCCATACTATGCTCTCCAGATGACACCATATCAACAGCGATTCCAGAGCTTTGCCCTGGGCTTGCCTTTACCTTTTAGGGTGCATTAGTACATCTGTTATAGTTTAAATGAAACAGGACGACAACTCCCAGAATGCATTCGGCTGTTAAAAGGAAAGCTGAGCACTATTCTGTGTAGCTGGTATTGTGCTCTTACTTGTACATCCGTTCCTGTGCTATGAGCTGCTCCTGGGCTTTTAAAAATGCAGCAGTCCTACTGAGAATGTATATGGAGTCCCTGCTAATAATTGTTGCATCTGTGGCATTAAACAAGTCAGACCCCTCACCCTCACCCCCTCACCCTCAACCCCTGACCCTCAACCCCTCACCCTCACACCCCCTCACCCTCACACCCCCTCACCCTCACACCCCCTCACCCTCACACCCCCTCACTCACCCTCACACCCCCTCACTCACCCTCACACACCCTCACACACCCACTCACCCTCATACACCCTCACATCCTCTCACCCTCACCCACCCACCCTCACACCCTCACCCTCACACCCTCACTCATCCTCACCCCCTCATCCTCACACACCCTCACTCACCCTCACTCACCCTCACACCCTCACTCAGCCTCACTCAGCCTCACCCTCACACACCCTCACACACCCTCACCCTCTCACCATCACCCCCCCTCACCCTCACACACCCTTACCCTCATCCCCTCACCCTCACACACCCTCAGTCACCCTCACACCCTCACCCTCACACCCTCACACCCCCTAACCCTCACACCCTCACCCTCACCCTCACCCTCACTCCCTCACACACCCTCACTCACCGTCACTCACCCTCCCTCACACACCCTCACACACCCTCACCCTCACACCCCCTCACACCCCCTCACTCACCCTCACACACCCACTCACCCTCACCCTCACACCCCCTCACCCTCACACCCTCACGCCCCTCACCCTCACACCCCTCACCCTCACACCCCTCACCCTCACACCACTCAGTGCTACAACACATATTGTGTTACAATAGGTGTCACATTTGCGAAAGACAAAACTATTGGCATTGTAAATAACAAAGCTATTAATTTCGCTATTTTCAAAACAAGCACATAAATAATAAATGTGTCCTTTACAATACCAATAGCTCAAACTTTCCTAATGCGAGACCTATTGCATTGCTGTGCTTCTCTCCCCTGCTGCACTCTCCTGCTCTCTAGAGATGTGGCCTAACGACCAGAGCTGCCATCTAAGTCACGTAAATACAAAACATGTTGCATTCCAAATGCTATAGGTGTCACATTCGCGAAAGTTACAACTATTGGCATTGTAAATGACAAAGCTATCAATTTAGCTATTTTAAAAACCAACAAATAAATAAAATATTTGTCATTTACAAGACCAATAGCTCCAACTTTTCTAATGCGAGACCTATTGCATTTCCAATGCTTGGTTTTTTACTGGATCGTTGAGTTCTAATATTTATGCGATGTGTCTGCGTTTAAAAACAAGTTTGCTGTGCTTGTGAAGAATAATGCATAATAATCTTTTATGTTTTGCATGCACATTTTCTTTTTGCCTTACATTTTCCGCACTGCTTATTATCAATTGTATTGTAATGGTATAACTGCCTGCTACCTAAATGTGTGCTATTAAATGGAGGTCAGAGTTAAATCTTCTGCTATCTCCATGCTACGTCTCTGTTTCCCTTATATTTGACTTGATTGCAACATACATGTAAGGTCCCCTTAAACAGTGAGGAGGGAACGAGTGATGAAATGCTGGAAGGCATGCACGGTGTCACGATATGTGTGGGGTTTATTCAGGGGTTGGACGACAACTCAGGGGGTCTAACTCAGGCACCACCAAATCTGGCTTCCATAATGCCACAGACAGGAGCGGCCACGTGAGGGAATGGGTTTGGGGGAAAGAAACATTGGGGAGGGAGATCTGGAAAAGAAGAGAGAGGGTCATTCTCACCTGGTTCCAATCTTACCCAGCCCTCCCTTGTACATCTGTGATTTTAAATCGTTCTTCAGTCCCATGTTTGGATTTAATTGTTGAGCCTCCAGCTCCAATCCAGATGTTATTTGTGGATATCAAGAAGCTGGGCTTTAATGACAAAAAGGGAAATCAAATCCTGTTTTTTTCGCCCTTATAGGACACCAATAGACAACAGTCAGTGTAACAGTTTTTCTCTGAATTCTAGAAAAAACTACATACTACAACATAAATCCTCTGAAAGCCTTGAGCCCCGTTTTCAATGCTGCAACAGTGGTTATTTTCACCTGTCATTTTGAGACTTGTAATTATTTCACAAAGAGTCTTTGCTCTCTAGGGCTTGAATCATAAGTTCAAATGACAGGGTCCTTTATGAATGAAGCCCTCCACAGGGTTCAATGAGGGAAACTCCATGTTCCAAAGTATTTACTAAAGTTCACAAGGTTTTATCCTGAAAATCACGGCGATGACAAGAGACGCTATAAATATTTTAACAGGCCCAGGTTTAATACCTTCTGTAAGTGCCTAACCAAACTCTCCGAACACATTGGGGTAAAGTTCTTCTTTTTGAAAGCTTGAGCTCTCTTACCACTGTGATTGGGCCGATCTCACTGTGAAGACGGCTGCGCCACTAGACCAGTGGGGCTGTAGTCATTTCTGATCTCCACAAGGAGACTCCGAAGGCGATTCTGTTCTTACCAAACTCATTAGAACAACAAACATGTGGCTCTGGGCGGGGCTTCTTAGATAAAGGACGCCCCACGAATGATGGCAGCCGCTGAATACAGCTGGGCGTTGAAGTCCCAAAGGAAAGTCAAGCATTCCTAAAATACACCAGTAATGGACAAAAAAACAGGTTGCTTTTACCCCACCGTGAAAGCCTCCAAAGTCCTAACCTTTTATGGACAATGTTCAGTACAGATCAACGTTCAGTACAAATGGCAATGTTGCTGGCACTTAAGCCACCACTTACCACCAGGGCTCAACCAGTACATTTTGTGCACAGATACCAGGGGCAAGGCGAGCCTAGAGACACCTCGGGCAACAAGAACCGTGACAAGGGTTATAATTCATTGAAGATCATCAGGTCTACAGTGTTCAGTAAACTTTATTTCGATGATTAAAAACCATCATAAAAATTCATTATACAAAGTCATCAATTACATTTCTGAACCATGAAATATTAAAAACAAGATTTATACAGTTAAAACGTATGATATTATGTACATCCTGATTCAGCCTCTCGTGATTCTTAAGTTTACTGCAACTTTAAAAAAACTCATAATGGCGCATAGGGTGCGCATATCAGATGCTCTTTGCAGAAAAAGTAATGCAGTTTTGGCATGGCGAAATTTTAACTCTTTTAAAAAAGGTCTACAGAAGGCATACAGGAGTTTATTACATGGCTCAACAGCCAGGAGGCATAACCATAAGATGCCAAGGTGCAAATAAGGAGCTTAGGCTAATATATTAGTGGTATTTGATAAATAATAGATGTGTCTGCTGGCTACTTCTAACAGGAGTTTTTTTTAACCGGTAAATACTCCCAGGAGCCAGACTGGATCTGAAAGATTTTCATAACAACGCCCTTGCACGTTGGTAGGCTGCATTTTATGACTCATCTGTGGGTCCGTCCACCCCAGAAGTAACACCAGGGACTCTACATAGCTGCCAACTCCGCATGCTAACACCCTTTCTTTCTTCGCTTTCCGACGTGGATCAGTAGGTCGTTCCCTCAAATTCTGTCAGATTGACAGCATGTTTTCTGCGGCTTTTATATGTGTACAAGGGACTTGTCCCCTCCAAAAACCACAGGTTGCAAACTGTGTGAGAACCTATTTTTGACTTACAAAACGCTAGTGGACTGGATACTTCTCCTGACACTAGCCTTGACTCCCCTTCACTGCCTGTGGCTACTGAAGAAGCTGCCTCCTTTGCCACTGTTCTTAGGAGTGCAGTGGAGGTCTTAGACCACACATTGTTTACCACTGAGGTCAAACTAAACGTCCACACAGATGTGCTGCATCCAGCAAAGATCACAGAGGAGCTTCTTCTCCCTTTTAATAAGGTCATCACAGACACACAGCTGGATACCAGGGCAAAACCAGGATCTTGCCTTCTAGTAAACAGGCAGATTGAAAGGTGGCATAGACTTGCGCGGAGGGACCCTTCCTTCCTCCTTCAGTACTCCACCACAGAGAGCCTGGTGGTGCAAGCCTTCACAAGCTGCCTCATCCCATAGCTTTACCAGCCAGCCCACCAGCCAGATAATTAAAACACATGCAGGCATTTGCTAAAATAATGTTCTCCACTGCCAGGTTTACTCTCAGATTGGTGAACACCAGTTGATGACATCCAGCCGAGCTGCCAACGCCTCATTCAAGATTGGCAGGACTAAGCAAAATACTCCATGTGTTCGTGTCTGGGCTCTACCAACTGCTTCGGCAAGGCAGTCAGGACCAGTGTGATGCCTCTCCACCACTCTTGCATTCAGTCCACTGGCTTTTTCGAGTGACCTCCAACCCTCCCTTATGGATATGCAATTTGATGGCACACGTCACTTCGTAGACAAGGCGGGCTCAGCCGGGAGGTCTTCAAGGCGAGCAAGGTGACACCGCCTGTACTGCAGTTTACCCAGCAATTTCGCCCCTTTAAAGGCTTTAGAAGAGGATACCAGCAGAGGCAGTGACACACTTTACCTCAACAACAGGCCTCCCAAGCCTTTTGAGGCAGAGGCAGGGGATTGAGCCACCAACATCAAGGCAGCAGGGGCCGCAAACAACCCAACACCCCATGCCTCTCTCTGCAGCCACCAAAAAAACACTTGAAGTTGCCCTCTGCAGTGCACGAACTCCTGGTAGAAGGCCTTAGCACCCTTACCTCCCCGGCTGGAGGAGCATCACATTTGACCACTGGGTGCTTCAGACTGTGCAGAATGGTTACTACTCCCATTCCTTCCTGTCACTCCCTCCCGACATACCTCCCACACCACAATGCCTCCTGGAAGACCACATGTCCATACTTTGAGGGGTAGTTCAAGCTATCTTATCCAAGGGACCCATGGAGAAGGAGCCAGCATCTGAGTTTGGGACTGGTTGTTATTCCCGTTACTTTTTAGTTCTAAAAAAGGACAGAGGCCTCCCCCCTATTCTCAATCGTTGCCCTCTGAACTTCTTCCTCTGGAATCTTTGTCTGCCCTGGGAGAGGTGCAGAACACTACAGACCCACAGACGCTACGTTTGGTTTCAGGGAGGCTAACAGCACTTTTACTTTTCGGTGCTTCCCTTTGACCTGCCCACAGCAAATCAGGTGTTCACAAAGATGAGTGTAGTGGCCGCTGCCCATCTGCGAAGGTTGGCAGAAACCCACAACAATGCAAACCAGGCTCTGCAGGAGTCATTATGTGAAAACGGCAAGTGAATAAAAGGCGTTCCTCACTTTTTCTGATGAGCTGGCTTCATTCCACATACCCAGCAGTATGTATGGTGCAACATCTGAATGAAAATGTTATTGAGATAGGACATTTTGTGCTTCTGTTCATGATAAGGAAGAGTGAAGTAGTGATGTTCAATGGGGACAGGAGTAGTAGCAGTCACTAGATTTTGAGCAGGAGCTCCTCCCTCTACAACCCATGTTATTATAGCAATAATAACAACAATCGAAGTGAGCCCAATAATGAATATACTCTTTTAATCACAGACTCTTGCAGCAGTTTGCTTCTTCTCCTTATGCATGTTCATCTCGTCGATGAACAATAAAAAATATGGTGCCATAAGGTCCTGGACAGACGTTGGTTTCTTCACTGAGGTTGAGACGAGTAGTCACTAAAAGGTTACCCCCCTTTGTAACTCAGTCTTTCACTACCCAGGACAATGGCTCAAACAGTCTTTTTCAGCAACAAAGTGTCTTTATTCCGGGATCGCAACTGATATCAAGATGTACCAGTGATCGTGTGGTCTGGGAAGACTTCCTCAGGTCCTTCAGGTAACTTAGCTTGTCCTTTCTCAGTGGCCAGGATATTGCGGTGATCTGCCAACACAGCTGGGCTCACTAGGTCTTGCAAAACTTTCCGGCAGTGTGTTTCATGGACCCAGTTCTTCCGGTTGGTCACTCGAACTGCAGTCCTGGTAGCCAGTATCACCTGCTCCGGCCCTTGCCTCCTCGGTGCTAGGGAGCTGGCTCTCTGGAAGGACTTGACTACCACGCAGTCTCCAGTGCGCAAGCAGTCGCTCACCTTGCGACCTGTCTGGAAGAGTCTCCCGAACCTGTTGATAAATTGAAGACAAACTGTCAGTCAACTGAGACAAATAGTCGTTAATCAATACATAGGGTACATCATGTATAGGGCGTGGCTTAGGAATCGCCCAAATGTTCATTGGCATTCCAAAAAACACCTCAAATTGTGTGAGGCCAGATCGTGTATGTGGTATCGATTTAAAAGATAGCAATGCTAAAGGCAAAGCATCAGGCCAGTTCAAGGATGTGGAAGCCTGAATCTTTGCCAGCTTCAACTCCAAAGTAGAGTTGTAGCATTCTACTAGCTCTGTTGATTGTGGGTGAAAAGCTGCATGAAACTTCTGCTTGATTCCTAACCCTTTCATGAGATACTCAACAACTTGCCCAATGAAATGGGGTCCATTGTCACTCCACAAAACTCGACAAATTCCAAATCTGGGGAAAAACTCCATTAGGAGTACCTTCACTGTAGTTAGAGCTGTATTATCTTTCATGGCGTATGCCTCCACCCATTTACTAAAGGCACAAACCACTACCAGAACATACTTCAGATTATTACAGCGTTCAAGCTGGATATAATCAATTTGCAGAACCTCAGAAGATGCAGTAGGTATTGCAAACCCTCCTGTGGGAGTTCGTGTTCCCTTTCCAGGATTATACTGAAGACAGATCAGACAGGACTGGACTAGTTTCTTAGCCATACCGACAATCTCTGGATGATCCCAAACTTGCATAAGTTTCTTTGCTATTGAGGATGCTCCAACATGTGCCAGCCCATGTGCCATGTGAATCATAGGGTGTAAATAGGCTGTGGGTAACTTCCATTTCGTCATTGCTTGAGTCCTCCAACAGCCCTCATTGTCCATTGCTCCCTCCTTGGACCATTGGTCTAATTCTTCTACAGAAGCAGATTGTTGCATGTCCAGCACCTCATGCCTGGTATCATACCAATACTCAGCCTGTGACTTAACTACATACATAGATGTAGTACTGCACGGCATTGCAGTCTCCCGAGCTGTGTATTCTGCAAAGGCATTGTCTGCTCCTATTTTATCAGTCACTTTCTAATGTGCGCTACATTTAACAATTGCCACTTTCTTAGGATATGTCACGGCAGTAAGAAGATTATGTACTAATTCCCCATGCACTATTTGTGTCCCATGTGAAGTGAGGAAGCATATTTCTTTCCAGAGTTGGCCAAAATCATGAGCCACTTCGAAAGCATATTGGCTATCAGTGTAAATGTTAACAATCAAATCTGTACTATGTTCACATGCTCTTGTCAGTGCTATCAACTCAGCTGCTTGAGCTGACTTCTGTGGAATGAGAGCTGTCTCAACTACTGTCTGAAGTGTTGTAATTGCATAGGCAGCAGATGTAGTACCATCAGGCAACTTCAGGCACGACCCATCAACCCACAATTCCCCATCAACAATGGAAAGAAGTGTATCTTGTAGGTCAACACGACCCTTTGTTTGTTCTTCAGTAAGGGATATACAGTCATGTAACTCTTGTGACTGAGACTGAGTAGCTAGAAATAGCAATAATGTAGCAGGATTCAGAGTCAAACATCTTTTCAGTGTGATATGAGGAGCCAAAAGTGTTAATTCATAGCCTGTCAAATGGGCACAAGTCAAATGTTGTGTTTTTGTTTGGTTTAACAGAGGTCAAGGCGACCCTTGACCTCTGGTAGGTCGCTCCCCTCCTGCTGCAGCTTGCCGCTGTCACTGCCTCCTGCCTGCGCAGTGTGCCGACTCTGTGTCCCGGCTCCTCGCCGTCCCTGCTGTCCCCGCTCTCCCCAGGACCCCACCCGCTTCCTGCGCTTGCCCCTGTAATCCCGCCGCTGCCTCCCCTGTGGCCCGCCCCCCTGCCGCCGATTCGGTCTCCCCTCCTGGCCCCCCCCAGCTGAGCCGCCCTCCCACTCCTCCTCTTATGGCGTACGCTGCAAGGCCGTGCAGCGGACACGCCGTCGAGCTCTGGGACCTGCTCGACTCCACATCACCTGACATTGCCTTCCTGACCGAGACCTGGATGACCAAAGCCTCCGCCCCAGACATCGCAGTGGCCATCCCCGACGGATACAAAATCACCCGCAGAGACCGCGCCAATGGAGTTGGCGGGGGATCGCAATCATCCACAAGAGCACCATCAGGATCTCCACAAGCACCACAGACACCCTCAGCACCGCTGAACACATGCACTTCCAAATTCACACGGACCCCAAGACCATCCTAAGAGGCACCCTCGTCTACAGACCACCCGGACCCTGTCCCCAATTCTGCAACTCCATCGCTGACTTTATCAGCACGCATGCCCTGACCTCCTCCAACTACATCCTCCTCGGCGACCTGAACTACCACCTGGAAAACAACAATGACAGCAACTCATCCACCCTGATCGACAACCTCACCACCCTGGGACTGACACAGATCGTCAAGACACCCACCCAAAACGCCGGCCACACGCTAGATGCCATCTTCACCTCCAGCCCCCACTTTGTCTTCAGCCACGCCTCCGAACTCACCTGGACTGTCCACCACTGCGTCCACTTCAGCTTCCAGAAACCCGTCTCACATCACCGCACCCTACAGATCCCCTGACGTAGCTGGGGCAAGGCCACCAAGGAACTACTACAGGCCCACCTCGCACTCAACCCACCGACCAACCCCACCGACCCTGAGGAGGGGGCCCGCGCCCTCAAACACTGGATGGAAGACTGCGCCAACACCTTAGCCCCATTGAGACAACACACTGGCAGGGACACCAGCCAGAGAGCCAGCTGGTAAACCCCGGAGCTCCTAGCCTCCAAGCGTGCCTATCGGAGACTGGAAAACACCTGGCACAACGTCAAAACGTCCGATAGCCGCGCAGCCCTCAAGGACGCCATCCGCAACCACCACCACCTCATCAGAACCACCAAGAAAGCCTCCTTCAAAGACCGCCTCGAGAACAACAACACACACAACAGCAAGGAGCTCTTCAACATCATGAAGGAACTCTCAAACCCGGGCTCCTGCACCAACGACATCCCGCCATCGCAAGCCCTCTACGACGCCCTCGCGGCCTTCTTCCACCACAAGATCACTGACATCAACGACAGCCTCAAACCCCGGACACACCACACCAACCCCATCGCACCGCTACCACAATCACCCACCGACCACGACCACCTCACCGCGTGGACCAACGTAACCACCGAAGATACCATCACAACCATGAGCACCATCCACTCCGGCGCCCCATCTGACCCTCTTCCTCACCACATCGCCAACAAGGCCGACAGCTCCATTGCACCCCACCTGCGGAAAATCATCAACCTCTCATTCAAGACCGCAACCTTCCCTGCGTGCTGGAAACACGCCGATATCAACGCCCTACTGAAGAAACCCAAGGCGGACCCTAGCGACCTCAAGAACTTCCGGCCCATCTCCCTGCTCCTGTTCTCGGTGAAGGTCATCAAAAGGATCGTCAACACCCAGCTCACCCGGTACCTGGAAGAGAACAAGATCCTCGACCCCTCCCAGTCAGGCTTCTGCAAGAACCACAGCACCGAGACCGCCCTCATTGCCGCCACAGACGACGTCAGAGTCCTACTTGACAACGGCGAGACAGCAGCCCTCATCCTCCTGGACCTCTCTGCTGCCTTCGACACAGTCTGTCATCGCACACTACACACACGCCTCCACGAAGCAGGGATCTGCGACAAGGCCCTGAAATTGATCACCTCCTTCCTCTCCGACAGAACCCAAAGAGTCCGCCTCCCCCCGTTCCACTCAGGAATCACCAAGACTATCTGCGGCGTCCCGCAAGGATCATCCATCAGCCCGACACTCTTCAACATCTACATGGCTCCACTCGCACGCATCGCCAGACTCCACGACCTCAACTTGATCTCGTATGCCGACGACACCCAGCTGATCCTCTCCCTCACCAAAGACCCCCTCACCGCCAAAGCCAACCTCCACCGGGGTATGAGGGCCGTCGCCAACTGGATGGAAGACAGCCGGCTCAAACTGGACACGGACAAGACAGAGATCCTCCTCCTCGGACCCAACCCCTCCGCCTTGGACGACTCCTGGTGGCCCACCTCCCTGGGTGCCGCCCCAACACCAACCAACCACGCACGCAACCTGGGAGTCATACTCGACTCGAAACTCACCATCGCCAACCAAATCAACGCAGTCTCCTCAACCTGCTTCTACACCCTCCGCATGCTCCGAAAGATCTTCAGATGGATCCCTACAGGCACACTGAAAACCGTCACCCACGCCCTCATCAGCAGCAGACTCGACTACGGCAACGCCCTCTACGCCGAAGCCCCGGCTGAACTCATCAGCAGACTTCAAAGAATCCAGAACGCCTCGGCACGCCTGGTCCTCGACGTCCCCCGCCGAGACCACATCACCCCACACCTGAGAGTCCTGCACTGGCTCCCTGTCAACAAAAGAATCACCTCCTCAAACTCCTGACCCACGCACACAAAGCACTCCACAACACCGGCCCTGAATACCTCAACAGGCGACTGTCATTCTACGTACCCAACAGAGAACTTCGCTCAGCCGACCTCTCACTGGCCACCGTCCCACGCATCCACAGAACTTCCTCCGGGGGAATATACTTCTCCCACCTAGCCGCCAAGACCTGGAACGCCCTCCCTATACACCTACGGCAGACAGACGACCCACAGACTTTCAGGAGACAACTCAAGACCTGGCTCTTCGACCGCTAGCTGCAGCCACCCTCCCCAACACCTTGAGACCCTCACGGGTATGTAGTGCGCTCTATAAATCCTTGATTGATTCATTGATTGATTTTTGAATGGGATACTACCACAAGCAATCTATGTGACAAGACTATTCCTTCATTCTGACGTATGGACACAGCCGTCGCTGCCACTTCTCGAAAACACCCAGGCAACGCACGAGAAACTGGATCAAGGACAGCTTAGAAATATGCACAAGGACGTTTCTTATCACCGTGTGTCTGTGTTAAAACTGATAGAGCGCAATCTTCCCTCTCGTGTACATAGAGTGTGAAGGCCTTAGTGTAGGCTGGAGTTCCTAATACTGGTGCAGAACAAAGAGCGTGACATAACTGGTGAAAAGCACTCTGGCATTCAGTGGTCCATGGGAGAGGCATCTGAGTGTCTTTAGTCAATAGGGCCAACAAAGTTTTAATAATGTGAGAAAAACTGGGGATCCACTGCCTACAGAAAGAAGTAAGGCCAATCAATGCACGAACATCCTTCTGCGTACAGGGCACAGGCATGTCCGAAATAGTTTGAATGTGATCTGGTGTGAGTGCACAACCCTCCTTAGACATGAGGTGACCTAAGTAGGTAACCTGCTGTCTACAATATTGCAATTTCTTCCAAGAGACTTTGTGATGATGAGAGGCAAGGAATGATAGCAATAGCAGTGTACCTTTTTCACACTTTTCAGGGGTATCAGCAGCCAATAAGACATCATCGACATATTGAATAAGAGCCACCCATTTCGGCACAGAGACAGAATAAAGCTGCCTTTTCAATGCCTGACTATAAATGCTAGGACTCTCTGTATACCCTTGTGGAGCTCTACAGAACCTGAAGGATCGATTACTCAAAGCGAAGCCGAACAAATAACGGCTGTCAGGGTGAATAGATATCGAGAAAAATGTGTTCTTTAAATCAATGACACTGAATGTAGTGGCAGTAGGAGGAACCATAGTAAGAAGTGCTGTGATGTCAGAGACCACCGGTGGAGGAACATACAAAGGCGCAGCTTCATGCATTGGTTTCACAGTAACTACAGTATCACTAGTTCCTTTATCTGCCTCCGTAGCTCCTTGTTTCGCTGGGTTCTGAACTGTTTGTGCATTTGTAGCTTTGCTAGCTGCCTTTTTCTCCTCTCGCAAACAGAACATGTCAGTTCGCAATTTAACAACTCGCCTAATTAGATCAGGTACATGTGAAAGAAGAAAGATGCCATCACTCACTTGTTTATAATCAGAATTTATATCAGAGGGCTCTAGATCATCAGAATTTTTTCTAAAACTGAGTATTATTTCCCAAGTAAACCTCTCTACAAAATATAACTGCTCTAAATATTTCCACCGCCTAACCATTGCTACGAGTTCTGGAGCAGAGGCACTCCCGTGAGCTCCTTTACGAGCAGTGGATCGAAGAGTGGCCTTACCTTCAGTAGTCAAAGTAGGGTGTGTCTGCTGCCCATCTTGCTTATCTATATCTTTCTTATCTGAAGAAAAATTTTCTTCATCGGAAATATCATCTTCAGGGGCAGAGGGAAACTTATACGGGGCAGAGGCCGATCTAACAAAATGGAATCATCCTGAGGTCTATTAAGTATGGGATAAATGGGGTGCCTAATAGGGTACTGGCCAGTCGCCTCTAACCGACGCTCCCTTTCCTCTTTTTCTTTCATTTCCTTATTTTTTAATTCCAATGCTTTTTGATATATTGTTTTACGCTGTTCTTTTTCTGCTATATCTTCTTCTTTCCTTACTCTCTCATGCACTTCTTTCTTCCACATTCGTACACAATCAAACATATCTTGTCGACTTTTTTCTTGAATAAACACTGCTCTAAATATTGAATCTTTTTTAAGTCAAATGACCCGTTCACAGGCCATCGTAAATCAGGAACCTTTTCATATATTTGTTCCACAGTGTACTATGCATTATGGAAAAAATGCCATATTTAATATACATTTGCCTATTAGGTGTCCCCTCTGGGGGAGCCGGCTGACTTCTTTCTAAATCTATTTTGGTACCCCCAAGACAGCAACATAACCTACGGAGTATGCTAGGAACAGGCATGCTACCAAGTTTTTGTAAAATATTATGGTTCCAAAATATTCACAAGTAGAGAAAAATCTGCACATTACCTGCCTTTATGTTGTGCAAAGGATAAATCAAACAAACAAAACCAGAATCCTGGCCAAGCAAATCAAGAGTGCGGCTTCTGTGACCTTACCAAACAAAAGTCTCCAACCTCCAACTGCCAATTTCTTGGTTGACCTAATGGTTACTGCAAATACTTGCGCCAAAGGAAACCTCAGTCGGGACTGGCCACCACCCGGAGGGTCAGATCAAGAAAACCGGAAAAATCACTTTGGCTCCAAAGACAAGGGTCTCCTCATGCAGGACGTCTCCTCAGAAAAGTTCCACTCTTCCATCAAGACCACTCCATTGAATGGCCGCGTCTCCGATGAGGACCCATGTGTCGGGCGCCAACTGTGGAAATGTGCCTTTTGATAGGCACACTGGTGCAGGGTTCACCCTTCTCTGTCCACGGGTCCATAGACCAACAAAATAGAGATTGGAACTGAAGCTGGAATTCAAATAACAAGTTTATTAATCACTCATGAGCACTGTTCCCAAAAAGCCGCGTGGCTGGGCGCGCGCGCACATCTCTACCCCCGAGCGCGCAGTCCCATGTGTGGAGCGCACACAGAGGGCACAGAGGGCACATCTCGCGAGAGTATTCATGCCGCCGCCGCTTTTAAAAGGCGTGCGGCGCGAAAATCGGGCATTTCCAGTCTTGCAGGAGACGGCGGCGAAAGGAGCGAAGCTAAGTGTTTCCTTGTGACCACTTGGTGTTTGCATTAAGTATTTCCCTGAAGCGCCTTTCTTTGCGGTAATGTTTTAATTAGTAACGCGAGGCTGCGGGGGAGATGGAGTGCTTTATTTAAGAATCCATGTTAATTGCAGCCCCTTCACGAGCGGCGATTAACATGGATATTTAAATAAAAGCACTCCATCACCCCCGTAGCCTCGCGTTACTATCAGAACAATATAGCAAGTTTAAAAAGGCTAATCTGCCTTGTTTGCAGACTTGCTGTATTGTTTTTGTAGTAACGCTAGGCTGCGGGGGTGATGGAGTGCTTTTATTTAAATATCCATGTTAATCGCCACTCGTGAAGGGGCTGCAATTAACATGGGTTCTTAAATAAAGCACTCCATCTCCCCCGCAGCCTCGCGTTACTACAAAAACAATACAGCAAGTGAAACGGATAATGTCCAGCTAATAGCTTGTAAAGTTTGAGTATCAACAAAGAAGAAGCGGTGGGAGTCCCTATGTGATTAAGAAGACTATATAATGATGGAGATTCTAGGGTGGCTTGCGTGAGTGGACATAGACGTGTAGAACAACCCAAATAATCTTGTGGGGGAGGAGAGAGTTTGCCGAATGATGTATATTGTTATCAGCACTTCTTACAAACAAAAGCCATGCCTACTAAGTGTGATAAGATTTGTTCGAAGCACTTTTTCACTCTGACAAGATTAGTTTGCTGTCCAAGATTAGCGTCAGGTTGATAAGTAGAAGGTCTGCGGCATTGAGGGGTGGTGTGGTCGGAGATGCAAATATACCAAGTGATACATTAGCGGTATCTCTAGCAAATCTACTATTAAACAACATCCGTATTAAACTCTGAATCTGATCCCTGAGTGGGAGCATGTGTTTGCAGTGTAGAAGAATATTTCTGAGTTCCAATTCCATCACAGATGAGAATCGATACAACCTAGTTTATGGAGCTTTTCAATCCAAAATGCGTTGTAGATTATCCAAAATCTGCAAGTATGGGGGAGATTTTTCACTTAAAAGGGGGAGCGCCAAATCTTTTGCCATGTTCCAATTCGTGGCAATATGCCATTGTAAAGGGGTTGTAGATGCTGATAGTAGATTGTAAATCTTGAATGTAATAAGTCCTTGTTTCATAAGTTTGTCTAATAACACCGGCAGGCTGGTTGTGTCTGGGTTACCTAGTTTGCATGGAGTGGATTTAAATTTGCTGTATTGATTTTGTAGTAACGCGAGGCTGCGGGGGTGATGGAGTGCTTTTATTTAAATATCCATGTTAATCACCACTCGTGAAGGGGCTGCAATTAACATGGATTCTTAAATAAAGCACTCCATCTCCCCCGCAGCCTCGCGTTACTACAAAAACAATACAGCAAGTCTCCAAACAAGGCAGATTAGCCTAGAAATACACGCAGTGTTTTTAAATTAACTGTATTGGTTTGGTAATAACACGAGGCTGCGGGGGAGATGGAGTGCTTTTATTTAAATAGCCATATTAATCGCCGCTCGTGAATAGAGTAACCCTTTTTAAGGGGAGTTTTGAAGCAGGGAGCAGAGAATATAGGTGTGCAAATTGAATGTTCTCAGCCCTTGGCTTACACCAAGAGGGGTGAGAGAATGGCAGAGAGGCCTCTGTGATGGGTCTGGACAGGTCTGAGACTATTTAGTCAAACCTGATATGTCACAAAACAATGCTATTTGTTGAGCAGCTGCGATTTTTTGTGAGTGGTGGATGGACGATGGCAACAGTTGATGTCTGGAGCAGCATAAACCCCTGCGCCAGCACATCCCTGATATATACATGAAAGAGGGGTATCCCCACAGTTGAGATTCTTTCAAATATACCTGTTTTAGTAGTTGGTGGTGTTTGTTTTTCCTTCTAGTATTTGCCTCTTTTCATAATGAAATGGGCTTAGAGCTTTCTGTCTTTAGAAAACTAGCTGCTAAAAGAAACAAAACTGTAGTTACATATGCCAATAAAATGCCATTAACTGAAATGCTATTATGGTGTTTTCGCTTCTGGGCAAAGTGTCATAGCCAAGAGTGGGGTTGATGAGACGTCTGTCCGGTAGGTTGGGGAGCTAAGACATACTCAGGCATATGCATCAAATTAAATACCGGGAGCAAATGGGCAGATTCTCAGAATCTGCCCCTTTGCTCCCGGTATTTTTGCATTTGGGATGCATCATCCCAAATGCAAAAATCGCAATTTAAGGAATCTCTAAATTGAGATTCCTTAAATTGCGATTGCATTTAAGGAATCCGAAATTGAGATTCCTTAAATGCAATGCATGAAAGTAAAAAAAATAGCGAATTCGCTAATAGGGGGAGCAAATTACCATGAAGTTGGACTTCATGGTAATTTGCTAAAACTTTGAAAAAAGCACTTTTGTGCATTTTTCAAAGTTTCATGTTGCGCACACACATGCCCCTTAGGGCATGTGTGTGTGCAACATATGTGGATAGATCAATTTCAGGGGTGCAACAGGGTGTCATTTTGACACCCTTGCACCCTTGAAATTGCATGAGCAATTTGCGAGTACCTACTGGTACGCGCAAATTGCTCAATCAATCTCCAATACATTCCAATGGGCCTGTAGGCCCATAGGAATGAATGGGACAGCATTCCTTAATTGCGACTAGCAATTTGCGAGTAGCAATTAAGGAATGTTAAGGAATCGCTATTTTAATAGTGATTCCTACATGCATAGGCTTTTGCTATTCCTAAATAGCGATTCCTTAAAAATCGCTATTTAGGAATAGCAAAAGGCTACGTTGATGCATCTGCCAGACTGTTGTTTAAAGCTGAACGTGATTGTCAGTCTCCAGTGGGTGGATGTAGGGTCTGGGCATTTCATGGAAAAGATCGAAGATATGCTCTGTACTTTAGGGTAAACATTCAACATGTTTCTCGGGGGTTCAGCAAGTGTTTTCTCCAGCAATGCTTTTTAATTCCAGAAGGGATTTTACTCCACTGCAGATGTCATTTGGTACCTTTACCGACTCGATGATTTATATTGTTTTGTCCTAAAGATGCTGACTGCGGTGTCCTGAATTTTGCCAATAATAGTGTGGAGTAACTGTAGCTGTTTATTCAATGCAGTGATTTTAGCTTTCTAATTTTTGATCTCCTTTAATCTATTTTTTTTATTGTAGCCATTGCAGGTATCACATAAAATGCAGACCTTGTTCTCACTATGCCACTGGCCAGTCTGTCGTGTTTGTGGCGTTACTCCTAATTTGTTTGTCATATGCCTGAAACAAACATTAAATTCCCCATTTTCCCAACTATCGCCTGAAATCTGACGACTTCTGCACATTTACCTCTACTCATTTCCTGACTTTTAGTAACCAGTCATCAGCTACTCAGTACAATAGATGAAGGTTTAGGTAAAAGAAAAAAAAAGCTATACTCTATTTTTGATGCAACTAGAATCATTCACCGCCCGCAGGTTTGACCTGCCAGAATCGATATGAGGAAACTGAGGGTGTCATCTTTGGCTCATGACTTAATCTAATGCTCATATATAAGTAGTATCACTGTGTTCTAGAGGTAGTTGTATCCTTTCCAATGCAGAATTATCATTTTTTCTGGCAACTGCTCGATTACAGAATCGTGTGCTCTATGGGGTGTAGCATTCAACTTCCTTAGAGGGGCACACATCTACAATTATAGCAAGGTTCTGCTCATTGATTAGTACTCCAATTTCGATTTTGATCCTGCAACCCAGTTTGGCATCTTCTTAATAAACTTCGCTTTTATACAGCGGACCTCTCCAGTTATGAACATCTTCAGTTCCAGCATTAAATCTACCTTCCTCAATATGATGGCATTGGACGGTAGGTGTAATGCGCGGCAGTCATGTAGTAACAAGAATCCGATAATTCTATGAACCAGAGGAGCTCCTTTGTTCTTCCACAGTCGTTCTCAGTTGCTGAAAGCCATTCATTTCCTCACACTGGAGTTAAAAAAAGTCTGTGACTTGTATTGTATGTTAAGTCCTATAAGACTGTGTTTGCATAGCCTTTCTCTGTGTTCTGGAGGAATGTGGAACACAGTCAGTTCTGGTGTTCCAGGTTCCGTCGGCGGCAGGAATGGCTGGTGGTAATGTTTATGAAGGAGTTTACCACCAGATCGACAGTTAATCTATTGAAGGAAATTTTGCATGAAGGAGGTCTGTCAGTGATCATAATGGATAATGGCATGCAGTTGACCTCCCTAGAAATGTAGGGTCTTTAGCGTTCTCCAGTATTGGGCACAACCGCACCTCTCTTACCAACCCCCTAGAGGAATGGTATTGCTGAGAGGGCCAACTGGGTGGCTAAAGGTACCATTCAGATGGTGGTGGCGTGTGGGCGAGATGTCTTTGGTATGGTACTCATATGATTGTACCACCGTTGGAGTCTTGTGCTTTTCTAAACCTGAAGTGTACTTGCCTGTGTCCCCAATTCATGTCATGGCGTGCTTATCCAATTTGCAAACCGGCCTTAAGACCCTTAACGAGGCGCTGTATGTGTGAAAATGCACCATCTTTTCACTTTTTTAAGTAAACATTTAGAGTGACATTTGGGGCTGCACACGCGCGTGGTCTGGTTCCTGGCGCACATAGCCATGGTTGCAGTGCACGGAGACCCTCCACTGCCGCACACAGAGGAAAATAATTAGAGGGAACATTGCTCATGAGTGGGACTACGTCAATACAACACTCTCCTGTGCTGCCTGAGGTAGTACATTAAAGTCACAGACCACAGGCCTTATATACAGCTTTTTCTGCACTTGTAAGCATATAGATACAAATAGAAGGTACAGGCCTACACAGGAATAGTTACTGATGAAAATGGGCAGATGGGAGATCACTTAGTCAGCAAAGTGGGAGGGGGAACAGAACTGCTTACAGCAGCAAAGAGGAATTGACAGTTACATCTTTAGCCAGGTGCATTCTAGCAGCTACAGGCCTTTTCTCAGCACGTCTTTGGCTCAGTACAGAAGGAGTTAACTAAAAAGCTGATGACTCAAGCAGAATAGAAAGGCAAGCAACAGTGAAGACTGAAGAATTACATAGCTAACAAAATGGATGTCACAAACAAGATGGCTTCAGCTTATGCTAATGGCAATTATTTTCCACACTCCCCCAGCTTCTTTTTCTCTTGTCTAGAGTTCAGAAAAGATGAAGAAAGACCAGGCCCAAGTCATACTAGTGTCTCCAGACAGGGTAATGAGCATGTGGTGCCCTGAACTTCTGGGAATGAGCATCTGTCCTCTGATATGACTGTCCTTTAGAGAGGACCTCCTTTCACAACAGCAGGGCAGGGAAGGGTCCTGCACCCAAGTCTGCACAACCTGCACTTAGATGCATGGAGATTGAGTGGTGACAGTGGATGGCTTATGATCTTCCTCACAAAGTAGTTAGTGTCATCTTCTCAGCCAGGCATCCCTTCACCAAAATTGGTTAAGGGGACACTGGGGGAAGTTCCAGACTCTACAAGCAAAGTTAGCTGGCATACCATTATTTTGTCTTTGTTTAGTCCAACAAGGCCTTGCTGTGGCGACAGTTAAATGCTACTTATCAGTACTTTTGGCCTTCCTATGTCAGTGGGATCTAAGTTTTGTTCTTACTTATCTTATGTGTGCTCCATCTGACCCAATGCACAGCTGTTCTCCCTGCCTTCTTATGTTAAAGACAGCTTTCCTCATAGTGATCACTGCAGCTCATTGTGTGAGTGAGTTACAAGCAACATACACCATGTTTCTTTGTGACAAACTCGTACTCAGGACAAACATGTATATTTTTTTAAAGGCCTTTCCACAGAGGGCAGTTTATCACTCTCCCAGCTTTCTATTCCCAATACATCCATCTAACTTGTAAAAAAAATAAGAAATACTTCATTGCCTACATCCTAAGAAAGCCCTGAGCTTCTCCGTCGATCGCATTTAAAAAAATTGGGTGGATGATCACCTCTTTGTGAGTTTCTCTGAGACCCAAAAAGGATGAGTTGTACAAAAAAGGGCCATCTCTATTTGGATTGTATTATTCATCAAACTCTGTTATGGGCTGGCTAAGACACAGCTTTGAGAAGGGGTACAGACTCATTCCACCAAAGCAAAGTCTGCTATCACTGTGCGGGTCGGTAAGTGTTGGATATGGATCACTGATAAAATATAGACGGCCAAAATATCCCTATACACAAATATCGAGTCATAAATATCGATGTGAAAAATATCGACATCCTATATTTATAATGGTAAGTATAAAGATATCGGGGGGAAAATATTGATGTACAAAACATCGATTTTTTTATATATCTAAAAAATAATGTTAAATATATTAAATAATAAAATTTACTTTAAAATAATATTTGGATTTAATATACATTTTAACAAATATAAGAAATAAATCTAATTTATAAAAAATTAAACGTACATATATAAAATGTAATATATATATATATTTACTTTAAAACATATAATAAACTATTATTTTTAATTTATTTTTAAAATGTATAAATATATAAAAAAATGTACAAATGAATATATACATATATACATACACCTATAAGATAAAATTTAATAAAGAAAACATATTATAAATTAAAACATTACAATATCTGATAGTCTTTAAACTTACATTTTGCACTCCACTGAATGCAACGGTAGGGAAAGTGTTAGATAGCGGAGGGTACAGTGCTTTAAACTTTATTGCATGATTTAAAAAAAACTTTGCAAGTTACAAAAGATAAGAAAATTATTACACATTAAAAAGAAGATAAAACCCCAGTCCATTTTAAAAGACCTCCGTGTCCCCCGTTTTACGGAGTAACCCTTTCTCCGACACGTTAAATGTAACCCTTTGGGGCAATGGTGGTAATGTCCAAGATTTGGAAATCGAGTCCCACATTAAAGAAAATAAACCCCCGTTCTTGATTAAAGGCCCCCAGGTCCCCCTTTTTACAGAATACACAGTCGTAATTGCACTTTCGCCGACACGTTAGTGTTACCCTTTGGTTCCTTGATGGTAATGACCAAGATTTGGAAATCGAGTCCTGGAGTGTGCCGACCTATGCACTGTGCCCCTCTAGTCTTTCAAGGAGGTTCTGCCGGTTGTTTTTCTAATGGAGGTTTCTGCTAATGAATCACCTCCCCTAGTTTTTTTGCAGCATGAACCATAAACCTTACTAGTGCACAGTTTAGGTTAGTGTTCCGTCGATCAAAGCAGGCTAGTACTGCGGCTCTGCATGATCTGACCTCGTTACTAATCCAGCCTCTCCGTAAAAGGGACCTTCTTTCCTACAACAGACTTGGACACAGGAAAAGGATATGTGTTATGTCTTCCCTTTGGTTTCCACAAAGCCGACAGAAGTGCTGGACTTGTTCTCTTTTCCATTTGGGAAGATGGAAGATGGCAGGACATGTTAATCACTCCCATTCTTAGTTTTAAGAAGCAAAGTTTAGTGCGTGCTGTGAATTGCAGGATTAGATACCCCTGAGGCTTCAGCTGATCGTACGATCTAAGAGTCATCCAGTCGTGACTTCTTCTTGCCAGACTTGCCTTATCTTTTAGTAAAGAGAGTTTTTTTACACTTATTTTCCCTAGCCTTTTAAATTCGTTATGACTAACTTGTAAATCCCAAACTTCGTTCAGGCGTAAAGTTCTAAGTCCTCTTGCTCAATAATCGTACCCTGCCCTCATCGTTTCGTGTGCAGATTTAACCATAGGTGTTGCGCTCAGCTGCCTTCTTTAGACGACCTCAGTTTGTGGCAGCACATTAAGAAGCTCATCAATCTGGCCAGTGATTGGTTGCAGATGCCCAGTTCCCGCCTGATTTGGGCAGGAGACGTGTGTGGTGGTAGCTGGAACACTGTTCTGAAGATTTTAGCAATGATTTTATCCAACTGGCCACTATCAAGCCCTTTTAGGACCTCGCTTCCGTATGTTAGTGTAGGAATAACTCTTGCCTGTGCAGCCTGCAGTGTTGGGGCGAATCTTGGGTCAAAAAGCTTCTTATGAATAGAACTGAGTGCGAATGATAGTGCAACTCCCTTCTTTTTTTGCTCTTCTAGGTGGGATTTGAATCTATTGTTTTTATCGAAGAGAACTCCTAGATACTTGTGGCACTTGGATTCTATGATGCTTTCGGAATTTAGGACCCATGCCAGCTTCTTGGGCCTTCCTGGACGGATCACCAACATTTTCGTTTTATTATTATTTATCTGGAGCTCGTTCTTAATTGAGTATTCAGCCGTGGCGTCCATAGGTCTTTGTAGCCCAATCTTTGTGTTGCTTAGGAGAACTACGTCGTCGGCGTATAGGAGGTTTGACAGATGAAAGCTGGCTAGTTTAGGAGCATGAGAGTTTACCTTGTTTAGGGCTTCTGGGAAATCGGATAACAATAGATAAAAAAGTGTGGGGGCCAGGACACATCCTTGTTTTAGTCCTTTAGTTGTTGCGATCGGTCATGAAAGTATGGAGCCGTCCCAGATCTTAATCCTGACCCATGTGTCCCGGTGCAGAAGCTGTATGGCTCTCAAAAGATCATTTGGGATATTCAGTCTGGAAAGCTTCTGCCAGAGCATGGCCCTATTGATGTTGTCAAATGCAGCTTTATAGTCTATGAATCCCATGTAGAACAAACTAGAGCTAGTTACTGCCTGGTCTATCAAGCAAGAGAGAGTCATGAGATTAACTGAAGTTCCTGTATCACTTGTGAAGCCGGTTTGATTCGGAGGAATCACTGAATGTTCGTCAGCCCATACCCGAAGTGAGTTGAGCTGTGTCCCAGCGAAGTACTTTGCTTCATTGTTGATTAGGGCGACCAAACGGTAGTTCCCTGGAGATTTCTTGTCCCCTCCTTTGAATATTGGCGCGAGAATTGAACATTGTCAAGAGGGCGGCATGACATTCTTTTGTAAGATGGAAGTAAAAAGTGGCGATAGCTTAGAAGCCCAGAAAGCCGAATCCTCCTTAAACAAAGCTGGAGGAATGCCTCTTGGGCCTGGAGCTCTCTCTTCCCGGCCCTTTTTAATCTGTTTTACAATTAGGTCCTCCGGAACAAGTCGGTATTGGTAGGGAGATTCTTCCATGGTTAGCGTTTTAGTTATTCACTCTGGAGGCATGTTTGTTACTTTTAGAATTTTGCTGGCCTCTTCTCCGGGGTACGGATCGACTGTGTTATCTTGTTGATCGTTGAAATGGATGTGCAGGAAAGAATACCTCTCAGATTCCAGTATGTTTGATGAAGCAGCTTTCGGGACATTCCCTCCAAGACTATTGATAGTGCGCCAGAACCTCGCAGAATTATTTGACTTACTGTCTTGGTGTAATTTAGCCCAGAAAGAATTCCAGTGAGCCCTACGCTGCTCTCGTTTAACTGTCTTCAGGTGTTTGCGGGTTTCTCTCAATTTTATTATTGTTGGTGGGTCCATTGGCTTTGTTTTTAATTCCCGCCATAGCCGGTTCATGGCTCTTTTTGCTGATCGTATCGTTGGGTTCCAAGCGGACGACTGATTCGACCCATTCGATTTTACATACGTTATTGGTCTAGCATATCTGTCTGTCAATTTTGTTGTAAAGGTCGTCCAATTACCCATAATATCATTGGTTGTCCTACGAGTACTCTCAAAAATGTGTTTTGCCTTCGTTGTTACCTGCTGTAGATTGTTAACTGAGCACTTGATTTGTTTCAAATTGATAGCAGAGTGTCAGGATCCATCCTTCTTCCTTTGGTAATCATTACCTGAAAAGATCGTACAAGCACAGGCACCCATGCTGGAAGACTTCTTTGCGGCTGCTGTTGGCAGAATTGCAGCGCTCAGCCATCTTGGGAATGCAGCGGAGGTTCCGTCCTCGGTGGAGGTCAGCAGTCTAGCTGATTTCCTCAGTCCACGAGAGTGTTTCCCCTTTGCGCATGCGCGCACTGCGAGCGGCGCACTTCAACTGACTGAAATTCACGGAGAGAGCGTTTTCCTCACGCTCTCTGTCACAGAACTAAAGAAACCCTTGAACATTCGTCTTTTGGCATCAGAATTCCTGTTATTAGGGAAATAAGAATTATGCGCTTTGGTGACATGTAAAAAGGCGCTTCTTAACAACCTTTTTTCCCTCAGGAATATCGTCCTGGGTAAGAAACACTTGTGGAGTCTTCGTTTTCCAGAGTCTTGTGAGGAGGAGCAGTCTGAGTTGGGTGTCTTCAGTCAAGAGAAGCCCCATATTTGTCAAGTAAGAGTATTTAGCATTTGAGTAGCGTCGCAGATATCTATTCAGAGGTGACCTGGTTCTGGGAAGTGAAAGCAGATGAATTTGCACCTCAAGTCAAAAGAGAACTTTCATTGAACTGACAGTTTGTGCTAAGGATAGGAGACTATAATTCATTCAGAGAGTCCTTTTCTTGAGAAATTACGAAAGACTTGTGTTAGCAGGTATTTCTTGTTAGAACCCTACTGGAGTCGTAATCTTCAGGAAATCTTTGAACTATGTTAGTCAATCTACACCCTGTGGAACAGAAACTCTCTTGGAAGAAGTTTTGAACAAGATTACAATAGAAGCTTGAAAACTTATCTCCTCAGAGTATCTTCCGATGAATCAGATTGTCAATCAATAACAGACAAAACACATTTAGAGAGTAGCTAGCTTCCTAGTGCACATTGGTAAGACACTATCCCCGCCTAAGAAAATACCTAGCCAAAAAATAGCATGTTTTAGACTAAGAGGTTAATCACTGTTCATTCCTTTCTAGAGCGAGAATTGCCAGATTGACCAGAGGCAGGCTCAGTGCCAGAAGAGAAGCAGTCTCTCTTGTTTTGTCTTCCACTTCCCCTTTCCCTTCCCCGGGCTAATTCTAGGGACTGTAACTTATCAAGACAGTCTTTGGAGTTTGGTCGGTGGGGGTATTGGGGCAAAAGCATCTGTTCCTGAGGGGACCGCTTCAACGTATCCTTTTTTTCTGACAGATTGAAGTGCCTACCTCTTAATTGAGGGTTCAGGTCCCCTCCCGGACAGAATGGCAGAAGGATTAGATCTAAAGGCATTAAATAACGTTTTAAGTAATATGCAGGAACAGTTAAATTGTGCCCTAGAAGAAAATAAAGCTTTACGAGAGGAGGTTAGGAGATCCAGTCAGGAGTCCAATCAAACGTGTCAGAGGTTAGAGGAGTTGGTGACTGCTGGGTCAGTGCTTCGAGGTAATGCCTCGTCAACTCAGCAGCCATCTACATCAGGTATTTCCACTCAGGTCATTCATTCAATCTCTCCTATCGTTCCTTTAGCTTCCCCAGAGAGATATGGAGGAGATCCCATGAAGGCCCAAATTTTTTTGACACAGTGTTCACTTCACTTTTTGTGTCGTCCAGTAATTTTTGCAGATGATCAAGCTAAAGTGGCTTTTATACTGTCGTATCTGACGGGGGATGCGGCTGCTTGGTCCATGTCTCTGGTCACCAAGAATGATCCCCTTCTGACTAACTATGCGAATTTCAAGGTGGAGTTTGTTCGGATTTTTGATCGACGGTCTGCCACACAGGCTACAGATAATGAATTGCTAGACTTAAAGCAAGGAAGTCGGGATCTGGTGGGGTATTTGGCCAATTTTAATAAGTTGGTAGTGGAAACTGATTGGCCAGAAGAGAAGAGAGCGGCCATCTTCTACAGAGGCCTTCGGGATGATCTTAAGGATGCCTTGGCCCAAATTCCCCGAAGACCCACAGAAATCTCTGAACTTATAGATCTGGTTTTACAATTGGATCATAGGTTAAGTGAACGACGGCATGAAAAGAAAAGAGAATTTCGTCCCTTCCCGCCACGATTTGATCGTGTGAAATTTGACTCTCAAAAAAGTTCAGAATCTACGTCAGTCGAAGAACCCATGCAAATAGGTTCTGTCAGAGGTCCGTTGACAAAAGAAGAAAAAGAGAGACGAAGAACGTCCCAGTTGTGTTTGTACTGTGGAGGGTCTGGGCACTTTGTAAAAGAGTGTCCAAAAAGACCAAAGGTTCCCTTGCCAGTAAAATATCGGCTTCGCCCGTAACTCGAGTTGCACGGGTGGAAGCATTATCCAAGACAACTCATGGCAAACTACACATCATGAACACATTGCAATCGGCGGCTCCGCACTTAATAGCAATGTTCGTGGTAAAGTTTCGAGATAAAGAAATTAAAGAAGTCTCAGTAATGATTGACTCTGGGGCCACCGGAAACTTTTGCGATCTCAAGTATGCCCGGCAAATTGGAATCCAGCCAGTTAAGAAGTTAATTCCAGAGTCAGTACGCGCAGTGGATGGCACCAACTTATCCTCAGGACCCATAACCCATGAAACAGAGTTGGTTCGGTTGACAGGATTACAGGGACATTCGGAATTAATTACCTTCAATCTAATTGATGCACCCCAATTTCAGTTAATTTTAGGACTCCCTTGGTTAACAGAACACAACCCAAGAATTGATTGGAGTAAAAGAACAATTGAAATGAACTCTTCCTTTTGTGCAGAAAATTGTTTTGAAGATTCAGAACATCAGGAGAAGGAGTCACAAGCAAGAAATTTGGCTTCCATTTATCCAGCCAAAATTTGCACTGTAGAATCAAAGAAAATCCCTGAGGAGTATCAGGATCTATTGGCAGTATTTGACAAGAAAAAAGCAGAAACATTGCCACCTCATCGGCCTTACGACTGTAAGATTGAAATTGAACCAGGAGCTATCTTACCTTGCAGTCGGATTTATGCCCTTACTGAAACGGAAAATCAATTTTTAAAAGAATATTTGGACAAATTTTTGGCAAATGGCTTCATTCGTCCTTCCCAATCTCCAGTCTCCTCTCCCCTCTTTTTTATTCCAAAACGGGATGGAGACCTTCGGGCTTGCATTGATTATAGAGCTCTGAATCAGGTAACAGTCAAGAATAGGTACCCACTTCCACTGATTTCCGTGTTATTAGATCAAGTCAAGAATGCCAAGATCTATACCAAGTTGGACCTCAGGGGGGCTTATCATTTGATCAGAGTGGCTTCTGGAGATGAGTGGAAAACAGCATTCAGAACTCGTTATGGATTGTTCGAGTATCAGGTGATGCCCTATGGACTATGCAATGCCCCGGCTGCTTTTCAGCATTTTGTTAATGATGTACTAGGAGAATTTTTGGACCGGGTGGCAGTGGTCTACATTGATGACATCCTAATATTCTCTAACAGTTTGGAAGAGCACATTCCGCATGTGAGAGCAATCTTAATCAAATTGATGGAGAATCATCTTTATGTAAAATTAGAGAAATGTGCCTTCCATGTCACTCAAGTAGAATTTTTGGGATTTGTGCTGTCACCAGATGGAGTGAGTATGGATACCACCAAGGTCAAGGCTGTTCAAGATTGGCCTCCCCCTCAATCTGTAAAGGAGATTCAGAGTTTCCTGGGTTTTTCAAATTTTTACCGGAGGTTCATTCCAGAGTTCTCTCAAAAGGTAGCCCCGATCACACGATTGTTAAAAAAAGATGTTAAATTTTTATGGGGGAAAGAAGCTGAAGATGCCTTTCAATTTCTCAAGGATTCTTTCACTCAAGCTCCCATTTTGTTACATCCTAGAATTGAAGACCCTTTTTTTGTGGAAGCGGATGCTTCTGATATAGCAATTGGAGGAATCTTGTCGCAACGCCATCCAGTGTCAGGTCAACTACATCCAGTGGCATACCATTCGAGAAAACTGAGTCCACCAGAGTGCAATTATTCTATTGCTGATAAGGAGTTGTTGGCTGTGAAAGATGCTTTTGTGGAATGGCGTCACTATTTGATGGGAGCAAAACATAAAGTCACGGTGTACACGGACCACAGAAACTTGCAATTTCTTAAGTCAGCTCGAACGCTAACGGCTCGGCAATTGCGATGGTCATTATTCTTCGCAGATTTTGACTTCGTGATTACCTTCCACCCAGGAAAGAGTAATGTCAAGGCAGATGCATTATCCCGGATTGATTCCATGGCCTCAGAGAAGAAAAAAGAAGAGCAAAGTATAATTCCAGAAGATAAAATCATTTTGGCTACAGATACCTCTGAAATTGCAAACAAGTTAAAAGAAGTCATGCCCTTACAAGAAATGAATGATTGGTCTCTAGAGGAAGAAGGTCGTGAAATCAGGAATGGTCTTCCCTATCAGGATCAACGTCTGTACTTACCCACGCAAGAGCTTCAAGAAAAGGCCTTAGAATCCTGTCATGATCATTTGTTGGCTGGACACAAAGGAATTCACAAAACGACTGAGTTAGTGGAGAGACATTTTTGGTGGCCAGACATGAAACCGCAGATACGACAGTATGTTACTACCTGTGAAAGATGTTTAAGAGGGAAATCAGATAGAAAACCACCTCAGGGCAAGTTAAAACCATTACCTGTCCCACCACATCCTTGGCATACTGTGTCAATGGATTTAATAGTCGATTTGCCCTCAAGTCAAGGATTTACTACAGTGTTAGTATTTGTAGATGTGTTCTCTAAGATGGCACATTTCATCCCCCTAAAAAAGGTCCCTGATGCCCCTTTATTAGCACAACTATTTTCCCAACAAATTGTGCGTTTACATGGAATTCCCAAGATTTTGGTTTCCGACAGAAGCAGACAATTTGTTTCCCATTTCTGGAGAGCCTTCACTCACAAATTGGGGATAGACACTCGCTTTTCCACCAGTTACCACCCAGAAACAGATGGTCAGACAGAAAGAGTGAACCAGGAACTCAAGCAGTACCTCCGATTGTACCTTTTGGACCAGAAAATGGAGTGGTCCGAGATGGTATGGGCGGCAGAGTTTGCTTACAATAACGCGGTTCATTCGTCCACTGGCTATTCTCCTTTCTATGTGAATAGTGGTAGGCATCCCACTTTGATTGTGGAAAAAGAGGAAAGTCCTGTTCCTGCAGTTGAAAGGTTAGTTTCAGAAGTCCAGAAATCCCTAGTCCAAGTTAAGGAAAATTTGGTGAAGGCAAAAGAATCCTATAAAAAGTATGCAGATAAAAAGAGAAGAGTAGATCCAGTTTTCCATCCGGGTGAAAAGGTGTGGTTATCAACAAAAAATCTGAAATTGAAGGTAAATCGAAAATTTCAACCTCGGTTTTTAGGTCCATTCTCAGTAGAAAAAATGCTAGGACCAGTGACTGTTAAACTACACTTACCTTCTTATCTAAAGATTCATCCCACCTTTCATGTTTCTCTGATAAAAAAAAGTCCACCCAATTTAAGAGTCCGTTTAGTGCCCAAGCCAGTTCAGGTAGATCTTGAGGAAGAGTTTGAGGTACATAAGATTTTAGATTAAAAAATTAAGAAAGGCACACTGTACTATCTGATTGATTGGAAGAACTTTGGACCTGAGAAAAGATCGTGGGAGCCTTGTGAGAATGTTCATGCAAAAAGATTAATTAAAGAATTTCATAAGGCATATCCTACCAAACCCCGGCTGGGGAGAGCCTCCTTGGTGGGAGGTACTGTCAGGATCCATCCTTCTTCCTTTGGTAATCATTACCTGAAAAGATCGTACAAGCACAGGCACCCATGCTGGAAGACTTCTTTGCGGCTGCTGTTGGCAGAATTGCAGCGCTCAGCCATCTTGGGAATGCAGCGGAGGTTCCGTCCTCGGTGGAGGTCAGCAGTCTAGCTGATTTCCTCAGTCCGCGAGAGTGTTTCCCCTTTGCGCATGCGCGCACTGCGAGCGGCGCACTTCAACTGACTGAAATTCACGGAGAGAGCGTTTTCCTCACGCTCTCTGTCACAGAACTAAAGAAACCCTTGAACATTCGTCTTTTGGCATCAGAATTCCTGTTATTAGGGAAGTAAGAATTATGCGCTTTGGTGACATGTAAAAAGGCGCTTCTTAACAACCTTTTTTCCCTCAGGAATATCGTCCTGGATAAGAAACACTTGTGGAGTCTTCGTTTTCCAGAGTCTTGTGAGGAGGAGCAGTCTGAGTTGGGTGTCTTCAGTAAAGAGACGCCCCATATTTGTCAAGTAAGAGTATTTAGCATTTGAGTAGCGTCGCAGATATCTATTCAGAGGTGACCTGGTTCTGAGAAGTGAAAGCAGATGAATTTGCACCTCAAGTCAAAAGAGAACTTTCATTGAACTGACAGTTTGTGCTAAGGATAAGAGACTATAATTCATTCAGAGAGTCCTTTTCTTGAGAAATTACGAAAGACTTGTGTTAGCAGGTATTTCTTGTTAGAACCCTACTGGAGTCGTAATCTTCAGGAAATCTTTGAACTATGTTAGTCAATCTACACCCTGTGGAACAGAAACTCTCTTGGAAGAAGTTTTGAACAAGATTACAATAGAAGCTTGAAAACTTATCTCCTCAGAGTATCTTCCGATGAATCAGATTGTCAATCAATAACAGACAAAACACATTTAGAGAGTAGCTAGCTTCCTAGTGCACATTGGTAAGACACTATCCCCGCCTAAGAAAATACCTAGCCAAAAAATAGCATGTTTTAGACTAAGAGGTTAATCACTGTTCATTCCTTTCTAGAGCGAAAATTGCCAGATTGACCAGAGGCAGGCTCAGTGCCAGAAGAGAAGCAGTCTCTCTTGTTTTGTCTTCCACTTCCCCTTTCCCTTCCCCAGGCTAATTCTAGGGACTGTAACTTATCAAGACAGTCTTTGGAGTTTGGTCGGTGGGGGTATTGGGGCAAGAGCATCTGTTCCTGAGGGGACCGCTTCAACGTATCCTTTTTTTCTGACACAGAGGGTAAAAATAACTATTTCCACTCCAGTGAGTGCAACAGGAGGAGAAATGTTGGATAGCGAAGGGGTAGAAACAACTATTCCCACTCCAGTGAGTGCAACAGTAGGGAAAGTGTTGTTTCACGGAGGGGTAAAAATTACTATTCCCACTCCAGTGAGTGCAACAGCAGGGAAAGTGTTGTATAGGGTTGGGATAAAAATTATTATTCCCACTCCACTGAGTGCAACAGTAGGGAAAGTGTTGGAGAGCGGAGTGGTAAGAATTACTATTCCCACTGCAGTGAATGCAACAGTAGGAAAAGTGTTGGATAGCGGAGGGGTAAAAATTACAATTTCCACTCCAGTGAGTGCAACAGTAGAGAAAGTGTTGGATAGCAAAGGGGTAAACATTACTATTCCCACTCCACTGTGTGCAACAGTAGGGAAAGTGTTGGATAGCGGAGGGATACAACTTTCTATTCCCACTCCGTGAGTGCAACAGTAGGGAAAATGTTGGATAACGAAGGGCTAAAAATTACTATTCCATTCCAGTAAGAGCAGCAGTAGGGAAAGTGTTGGATAACGAAGGGGTACAACTTAATATTCCCACTCCAGTGAGTGCAACAGAAGGGAACATGTTGGATAGCGGAGGGGTAAAAATGACTTTTCCCACTCCAGAGAGTGCAACAGTAGAGAAAGTGTTGGATAGCGGAGGGGTAAAAATTACTATTCCCACTCCAATGAGTGCAACAGTAGGGAAAGTGTTGGATAGTGGAGGGGTAAAACTTTCTATTGCCACTCCATGAGTGCAACAGACTAGTAGGGAAAATGTTGGATAGCGGAGGTGTAAAAATTACTATTCCCACTCCAGTAAGAGCAGCAGTAGGGAAAGTGTTGGATAGCGGAGGAGTACAACTTAATTTTCCCACTCCAGTGAGTGCAACAGAAGGGAAAATGTTGGATAGCTTAGGGGTAAAAATGACTATTCCCACTCCAGTGAGTGCAACAGTAGGAAAAGTGTTGGACAGCAGAGAGGTTAAACGTAATGTTCCCAGTCCAGTAAGTGCAACAGTAGGGAAAGTTTTCGATAGTGGAGGGGTAAAAATTACTATTCCCATTCCAGTGAGTGCAACAGTAGAGAAAGTGTTGGATAGATGAGGGGTAAAAATGACTATTGCCACTCCAGTGAGTGCAACAGTAGTGAACGTGTGGATAGCGGAGGGGTAAAAATTACTATTTCCACTCCAGTGAGTGCAACAGTAGGGAAAGTGTTGGATAGCTGAGGGGTAAAAATTAATATTCCCATTGGAGTCAGTTCAAAATTAAAAACAAGCAAAATATTAACTACAACACAAAAGATTTTAAAATACAAAAAAAGAAAACACATATAAAAACTTTAAAAATTAACAAGAGATAAAAACATATTATGTTAAAAAGATCTAATACCTAAAAAGATTTTTTCAAAGTTTTAATTTTTTTTTTACAAATAAATAACTGTTTGTAATACAAATTATATATAATCCAAAACAGTAGTTATTACATAAATGTAATATGTATTATTTCCTACCCTATAACACCACAGAATTCACAACACACATTTAATTTTTTTAAACGTACCTGCATAATTAACATAATTAATTATCAACTAAGGGAATATAATTAAAAACAAAATTAATTAAAACAGATAAAAATGTATTTACTTCCCAAATGTTACCCCTATAAAACCGAAACCCACACACAAAATAAAAATAAACAATCACCATAAATATCTATGATTTGATGAATTAATATCAATGACCAACTATTTATTAATTAATTAAACTTAAATAGCTTTCCAACCTCTACCCCAATAAACACCACAGCCTACACCTAAAAATCATTACACAATTTCCATAACTGCCATCATTAATACATTATTATCAATTAACAACTTATTAATTAATTTAAAAGATTTTACTTCCCACCCTTTACCATTATAAACCCCACAACTCACTTCTAAAATTAATTACACAATTGCCATATATAAATTAACAAACAATTATTATTTAATTATAAATAAATTACTTCCCCCCCTATTCCCCTATAAACACCACGACCCGCTCCTAAAGAAATACCACAATTAACATAATTATTACCAATTAATTAAATGTATTAGTACATTAATTCCCACAATTACCACTTTAAAATCTAAATGTAATAAATACTATTAAATAAAAAATAATAATGAATTTATTATAATTAAATTACTTCCCCGCCCATTCCCCTATAAACTGAAAAAATGCTCCTAAATAAATTACACAATGAACATAATTACCAATTAATGAATTAATAATAATTAACAACCAATTAATAATTACTTGATAATACATTAATTCCCACAATTAACACTTTAAAATCTAAATTTTATAAGTACTGGTAAATAAAACAAAAATGTTATTTATTATGATTAAATTACTTCTCACCCTATTCCCCTATATACCCACATCCCGCTACAGAACTAAAAAACGCAAAATTTAATTAAAATAAAATGAATAACTACTAAACATTTAACATATATATTAAAAAACAAAAGCAATACTTATACAAAAAATAGTTCACATACTTTTAAAATACATACTAAAATACATAACACTAATTAAAACATCAATATTTTAAACATACTATATTTTTGCAAACGATATTAATGACCGATATTTTCAATAACGATACTTCTTACTTCTAAGTCGATATTCTTGCCTACGATATTCTTGCCGTCGATATTTCTGCATCACGATATTTCCAAATCGATATTTGTGTATGTTGACATTTAAAACTCAATATTTTCTCTGTGCACCGTTGAAAATCTGCAAAGTGGCTTCTTGGGCATCAGTTCACATAATCATGCAGGACAACTGCATTGGTGGAAAGGCAAAGCTGGATGGGCAGTTCTCCAGCTCTGTCCAGCAAGATTTGTTGGTCTTAATCATTTCACCACCTTAGGAGGTACTGCTTTGGTATTTTTTCACAAAGTGAGGAATCTGTGTTTTGAAATATGCATCAGAAAAACAGCTACTTACCTACTGTAACGCCTTTTCTGGTGAATGCTTTAACCACAGATCCACACCGACCACCCACCTTCCCGTTCTGTGGAATGGACTCATTGACCATTTGAATAAGTTTCCAATTTACAGATCATCACACTGGCATGAGCTGATTTCTAAGTCCTCCCCATCTGACAGCACAGACAGAGATCAGGTAGAAACTGACATCTCCATACGAAGGTGGAAGCCTCAACGTCACTTCCAGTACGGGATGGATCCGATGCAGAGCTACTTGCGGAGGTGCTTTCCTGATCCAGTCTGGCTAGTGTGGGTATTCACAAGGTAAGGAATCTGCGGGTAGATAGCGTATCTACAAGAAAGAGAGTTATTAAAGGCAAGTAACTGTTTAATTGGGGTGTACATTCTGTTCACACGTAGGAGTCCATTAGGATGGCGGGCGGGCTTTGCCTGCCCGTCACCCTAGCGGCAAACGGGACCGCCCGCCATAGGGGGTGGGGGTCCCGTGGGGGCCCCCACAGGGGGCCCCCAGAGTGAACACCGCCTGCCCTTCCATGGCGGCATTGCCGCCGCGGAAAGGCATGACACACAGCCCATTGTAATATGGCTGGCGGTGTCTATTAGACACCGCCACCATATTAAACTTGAACAGGCGGGCAGTGTTTACTGCCGCTGCGGTCCCCTCCGCCATTGTAATGTGGCGGGGGGAATGCAGGGATGGATGTCGGGCGGATTGCCTCCCCCAGGGTGGCGGTGCCCACCGCCACCCTGGCGGAGGCAATCCGCCCGATATCCTAATGGACCCCATAATATTTCTTATTGCTGAGATGTCTGCTTGTAAGGTCGTAATTCTAATACTTATGCTTAGCTTTAGATATAATTCAAAGGTATATGTGTACTTATTCAAAGACATCTTGGGAAGGCTTCTTAATGTATCCTACAAGAACTTTTAACGCAAGGCTTTCACTTTCTTCACATCTTCAGTATTCCTATGAGCATATTTCAAAGGAGGAGGGGGCAAGTCCTTGTGTGTTGTCCTTTTCCCCATAGAGATCAAGACGGCATACACATTTCTTAAGGTCTAGGATATCTAACTGGTTTTGCTCCTGTATCCCACTTTCCTCACATGCTCTATATTCTGGCAGGAAAAACGGATCTTTACTCAAAACGACTGATTGTCGTCTCTACCTTTTTTCCTTTCAAATGGCGCTGTCCTTCCCTTACATCTTCTACATGCTTTGACTATCTGAACCCATCCTTCTCTAAGTCACGTGCATGTTTGCTTTAATCCCTATTATTGTATTTCTGCAAATTGAACTCAACTCATTTCATAGATCACAATCTCTTCTTCTTTGAAAGGCATATCCCTGCTATCTAACAATAGGTATATAGGGGCATATTTATGAGAGGCTTGCTTCGTGTTTGCAACACGCAAAATGGTACATTCACGACGAAAACCTCTAAGTCAGATTTATGAAACCACGCAAAACCACTTTGCATGCCTCTGAGCTGCTCCTGGAGTGACGCAACACAGCGCAGATCATAGCTTGCATTACTCTGCCCTGGGAAGGCGTTTTATTGGTGTTGCGTGGGTATTCCCCTACAAATTTATGGATATTGACGCATTCCCAGATTTACAAGAAATTGTAAACCTAGGAATGCACCCACATCTGACACCTTCCCAGGGGAGGCATAACGAAGAGGAATATCTCTATTTCTCCTCGTTTCTTCCTCTTTCTATGTGTGCTGCATTTTGCAGCACACATAGAAAGAGGAATACCTCTCCCAGGATTGTTTTTGTGCTGGAAGGTGGCCTTCCTGCACAAAAACAATCCCGCAATCAACACTGGCACCTTGCACCAAGGTGCAAGTTTGCCTGTGTTGGCGCTTGGCTGTCAAAAGGGAAAGGACTGGAATGTGCTGTATTTAAGGCAATATGGCGCATTCCTACCTTTCTCTGTCAAGCAGTGCAGCGCAGCAAGGTGACTTGCTGCGCTGCACTGGGTGACTTGGCTATAAATATGTCCCATAATCTTCACTCACTCAGCTATGAACCCCACCAATCATCTGCATGAACTCACATACTCCTCCCTGCCATTAATGATTACATCTTACTCCTGCTAATTTAATCCACCGCAGAGAAATAGCAATGGATGCATGGAATAGCTAACTTGAGCGCACAAGACAAACCTCAAAAACCAACAATAACCAATATCACAGGACTAACCAGTAAACTTGGGTTCCAAAGCAGCGTACTGTTCGGCGTAAAGTGCTTTAATGCCTTGTCAGGCTTAGAAACCGCTACATAAATGTAATGGCACTACAATTTAGAGACGCCTGTTCACCCATATAGTGGTGGGTAGAGCATGAGGTGGCTGAAGGCTATGTTTTTAGCAAAGAGAACAGGATCAGAAAAGGAGGAATACGCGCCAGTGAATCAAGAGCAGGGAACTGAGATAGACACGAAAATTATTAAAAACTGAGCAAGGGGTGGGCACAAAGGCCACGCTAAATATATATTGGATATAATAGTTATTTTGCTAACAACCAAGTAAAGCTGACTGTTGACAAGACCTAAAAACATTTGTCTTCAGGCGAAAAAGAAAAAACTGCACCTGGGACCGTCTAATTGCATGGCCATGTAAGCTGCCCTGTTATTAATGCTTCAAAAATCTATAAATGCGTGTTGCTGCCGAAGAGTGAGCACAGAAGGGCTCTGTCCTTGCTTGGGCCATAATCCCTGCTCTTTATCCCCTTGGGATGGTTCTGTGAATTCACTTTGCAACAGTGGCATGTGTGTCAAGCCAGAAGTTCATTGCAATCGCAGTTTACAATAAATATCCTAATAGCATTGATATTGTGTTTCCATGACACCAGGGGAGTAGATTTCATTGGTGCAGCAGGTGGCACTGGTGCCTGGGGCCCACCGAACCTGATTTTGTGTTATTTTACAACTCAAACAGTATTCAGGGGGCAAATTCCTTCCTTACACTGGCTGGCTGGCGTCTCCATTGCATGACTTAAAAGGCACCGTGTAAACTCTGAAGGGCAGATTTACAAGCCCCTTGCGCCACTTTTCCCATTTTAAAAGTGACGCAAAAGTGGCGCAAGGGGCTTGTGAATCTGCCCCAGAATGTTTACCAGGAATTAGTGACCCGCAGTTCAGAAAGCGAGGCAGCTGCATTGCCAATGAAGATGCCGTCGGAATCATCCGTCTGCCGCAGCCCAGGCTGCCAGGTGCGCTGACAGGAAATGACGGAGCTAGGTTCCCGCCGAAGCTTTGTCACTGGATTTGTTCAATCCAAACATGACTGATCCGCCACTTTTCTGTTAAATTGGAATCATCATTTCCCCTCCACACTCCCCCAGTGGGGCGTGAATCATTAAACCTCGATGTTCTTAGCTAGAATACATCATCAAATGACTTGAGTACGAGAAATCCCCGAAATTTGTTGCGGACTGAAACAAAGAAAATGGCGGAAAATGGTTTATCTCCTCACAAAACAACTCGACGTTCTACCGCATTTATAAATCTCGGACCAGCACCAGATTGGTTCAGTTGCAGGCAGATGGAATAAAAAAGTTCGCTGCTGTGATCTGTGGGCGATTGGAACAATTGATCATTTTCTTTCACTGTTTCGTTTGGCATCTGCCAAGGAAAGCTTGATTAAAACCAGTCCCTGCGAGAGGGAAAGGTCAAGTCCATTAGTGAGAGGGCTGCCACCAGCAATGATGGCTACATCCCAAACACGGTGGCAAGCTTCATCCCTGTCGCCCTTTGCCCTGTTGTTGCAAAGGAAAAATATATATTTTTAACCGTGTGTAGTAAAGCAGCTCCTTACTAGGTGTTCAAAGGAGAGAAAGCACCTTTATTTGGAGCAGTCAGGGCACAAGTCCTAAAAAAAGAAGTGGGGGGACTAACCTAGTTAATCAGTATGCAAGTGACATCGCAGCGCGTGACTTTATGGCGTGTGACTTCACAGCACGTGACATCACAGGAACTGGCATCACTAGAAGTGATATCAGATCTTAAGCCCTCACATATATGTTTAGCAGGTGTATCATGAGTACATTTGAGGACATTTCGAGTAGACTTGCAAACCAGGCGCGCAACACCCATTGGGCTCACCGAGTGGCTTACAGCCACTCTGGTTACGACTGGAAGAATTAGCCCCCCAAAATCTTTTTCAGCCTCCCCCCCCCCGAAATTTGGCTCTAGTTGCCCGCCTGTTGCAAACCCTCCTGATTTAGGCAGAAGATTCACACTTTTGTACGCTACATGTAAAACAATGTTACCTTTTGTCAGCGTTAAGCTTTCCATAACCACAGTGCATCGCCCCCCGCCCCCCCTCCCCCCGGCGTGTGTGGCAGCCCGGGATGAGACAGATCCCGGGCACACACACAGCCACACCCGAACGTTTCAAAGGTCTTTAAAAGACCATTTGAATGTTAATTAGGCCTTGCTGTTGTTTCACCCCTTGTTGGAGGGCCTGCAGCTCCACTCTGCCTACTGATTAAAGGTTCAGCCCCCCCCCAAAAATTTCTTAGCCCCCCCCCCAAAAAAATGTGGCTCTAGTTGCGCCTCTGGGTGTGAGGCTCCTGACTGCTGCCAGCCAGGAAACTCCAACAAAAGGAGGCTTGATGACCCCTGAGACTCGGCCTTTGTTATGGCAGAGTATCCCAGCAGAAGTCATAAATAAGAGAGCCCCGTCCCCGCCAGCATGTTGTTGTGATCGAAAGCAGACAACAATGTGCAGGCGCAGCTGGATGTGTCCCGGTGTTTGAAAATTACACCGGAACGATTTCAGCATCTTTTTTAGTGGGGCCCAAATTCTTGGCAAGGTGGACGGCATCCACCCTGTGAAAGAAGTGGGGGGATGCCGTCCACCCACATGGACCCCGACTCGTGCCCTGGGAGCAGTAGATTGGGAAAAGGGAGATGACTCCGAACTCGCTTTGCCTCGTGCGCAGGCCTCACCCTCAATGGGTAGGGGGTGGGGTATTGTTAACGCGGGGTTTCTGGTCTCTAGTTACCTTACCAGATCCCTAATCATGTCGACTAAATCGTTGGTACCTGTCATTGAGTAAAAGACAATCTACTACTAGGTTAGTCAATTAGGAACTTAAACCACTCTAAAGAACCACTTACCACTGGGAAAGGTTAAAAAGTTTTAATTCAAAGTCAAAAGTATCTGGAGATACAAACATCTCAGAATAAGATTCAAAAGGTATACAGGTATTAGTACAAAAAGGTACTCTCTGAATATTCTCAATCGGCAAAAGGAAATTATCAAAAATATCTCAAAGAACATGAGTGTTGCAAGAATCGCTGTGAGTTGCAACTTGAGAGTCATTTACAAAAAAGAAAAATATAAGTTAGTCTGTCCCTACACTAGACTAAGTGACATCCCTACTTAACAAGATCTTTACCTAAAAAAAGGTGTCAGCAGTGGTGACTTCCAAAGAAGATCACACACTTCTCCTAGTCTCTGAACCAAGTTCTTTCAGTTCTCTATCTGCCTACCCATCCGCTCCCTAAGGCTTCTCAGATCATCTGCCCTAACTCCACCCCGGGGACTATCCCTAATACAAAATCACATCTCCAATAGAAACGCCCCTGGGGACGCCTCTCACGTGGTGCAGTTTTGAGCGGCAAACTCCGTACTGGTGCTCCTCGGGACTCTTCATTAAAGTTCACCTTGCTTCCCAGGCTTCTTCTTCAGCGAGACAGTACCCCCTAAAATTCCTGAAGACTCCTCCAGGCCTGCGCCTGGCTCTCTTGAACAAAGGAATCGTTCATCATAGTACTGATTAGGGCTCCTCGCACCTGCAACAGACACATACACTGTGGGCCTCAAATTCCAACCTCCATCATATCTCGGACCATAAAACATGTGTAAGGATTCTCAGTTAGTGCCTAGCACAACTTTCCCCTAACGAGCACATTTTAGATCAAAGAGAATGACTTGGTCTTTTCAGGCCTAGTTGATTTACATAAAGCGGGTCTCTGCCTTCTAAAAAATTTCCTTTCTTTGGTTTAAACAGTATTTTAACTAACACGTATTACTATAGTACAATGCAACACATCTATATAAAACATATATTTCAATTCTATGATTAAATACTTCTAAAAACAATGTTAACCACGTCTCACATCAGTTCAGCAGCACTTTATCTTTACTGTGAATTGCCCTGCGGCCTACACATTCTCATTGGTTTCCTAGGTTTCATTTCCTTTACACACAATCACTTAACATGTGAAGTTTCACATCATTCTAACATTTCGACATTAGTTTCCATACTGCTATAAGTACCTCTATGCTAGCTAAACACTCTTATATAAGTTCACTCTATGAATATGACACTCGTGTGCAATAAAATTTAAACTAACACTACGTGCTTGTAAATATGATTTGTGCTCTCTCAGTCCCCCCTTTGATGACTTTCAGGAGTCATCACCATCAAAACACCATCTCTAAAATGTAGGATCTTTCAGACTGAAGTTGTTGCAATACCCCCTTGTTTCATTGTCTCTAGAGCCTTCAGACTCTTATATTGTGTATCCTGCATCGCAGTCAGTCTTTTCTCCTGTTCCCTCATGGATCTCTGCAACCTGCTTGCTCTATACCATTGGTACAGTCGCACCAATCCCCACAAAGTGATTACACAAATCACAATCATGATGATGGGTTTCAATATGTACCAAATGATACCCTTTCCTAAATTGGAAAACCAGCCTCCAACTTTACCCATTCCTTGACCTACTTTTTCCCATACATTTATCTTTGTCAGATCCTCAATCTCATGATGAATCGCAGTAATATTTCGTATGTACTTCTCTAAAGGTTTTGAATTGTCTGGAATGTAAGTGCAACATTCCTGGACCTTCAAAGCCTTACAGACTCCGCCCTCCTTGGCTAACAGAACATCTAAAGCAAGTCGGTTCTGAAGAACCATTGCTCTTATCGATTGCATCTCTCCCTCCACCAGCATTAAGGATCTAGCAGTATTGGCAGATAACCTATCTACGACTGTAGCCAATCTTCTAATTTTTATGTCATTCAGTATCAATCCCAAGAGAGGGAATGCAGCACCGAATACATCCCCAACTACCTCTTCAGCACCTAGATCTCTTCTCCCTCTTGTTGGTATTCCTCTCTTTGTCGTTTCTAAATTCTCAACATGGTATATTTTAGGGAAGACAATTGCTAAATAGCATGATCCGTACCAATTATCTGGTAGCTTCACATATGCATTTCTTCCACATACAAAATATACATTTGGAATTGCTTGCATCTCCTTCAAAAAGTCTTTGGAGTAGTACTCCAATTGGAAAGCATGTTCACAACTGACTTGACCTACAAACATATTCTCATAATAGGAGTAACTTCTGTGAATGCACAGTTTCCCCCGTTTCTCCTTGTCTAAAGCAATTGGACCAAGGCTACCCTTTCTTTGATGTATCCTTTCTTCCTTGGTCCAGTCTGTTTCCCATTGTCCTGAAGCTTTTAGAATCTTTTGCCTCCTATATCTAGTATCCACCTGCCCTATAAACTTTTTCTCAATTTCTGACACTTGACAAGTCAGATTATTTCTTCGGGCATGTGAGGTATCTAACGTTTTCCATGGAATGAACAATTTCTGTAACCTGTCTTCGCACTTGTAATAGTCCCACTTATTCAGATGCTTATAATTTGGGACCTCTGGCAATGTCGAGTCAAAATTTGAGAAATAATACTCGAACCCATCTCGTCCATAGAATATGCTCAACAACAAACTACATGTGATTCCATACGTCAATGGAAGATGATGGTATCTGATACCCTCATCCACAGAAGCTGGTAATTGCATGCAAACGTAGCAATTCTTCGCCTCCATGACATCAATGTATTCGTAGAGCAACTTGGCATAAGCATTTGACCTAAAGTTCCCCTGTGATTCGTCAACATGTAATCTTTTGATCTCAGCATCTAGCAAAGCCTTTTCTTTCTCAGTGTTTTCTCCTTTTACCCCAGCAACAGTGGTAGGCTTTTGTGTTGATGCTTTCTTTGTTTCTGATCTTGTCTTTGTTTCGTTCTCATGTCCCACTATATATGATATAGTAACTACTAAAACTATAAGAGAAATCACTACCACTAAAAGTGTGTCTACTATGCATTTTGCCCTGCGGTTCGGGTTGCCAGTCTCCATGATCTCAAACAGTGTAGCTCTGTTTGTCGTTCTCAGCAAAGTCCCTTACTTCTTCTCAATGTCCTTTTTGCTTTGCACAAAGACTCCCTTCATTTGAATCACAATGTCTTTCTTTGAACCACACTTGGAAGCTGACAATTCTCTCCCGCAAGAACAGTCATTAGGTTTTGTAGCAATAGACAACTCTAGCCCTTCTCCATCCACTAAAATGGAAGTCCATAGTTTCTGTCTTCTTACATTTGGCACTAGGTTATCCTTTTGATCTGTATTAACAAATGTTCTTTATCAAAGTCTTTTTAGCAATCTGAAACTATGCGTGTTCCCAGAAGTTCCACCACTAGCTCAAATATTTCCATACGGAGAAGGACTCCCTCCAGTATTGGACCCCTTGAACAGCAACACGGAAACTCAACAGTCTCAAATATCAATTTTCTTATTCCGCTCAGGAGAGGAGGATAGACGATGTTGAGTGTCAGCAGTCTTTCGACCTCCAATCCTGGCAACAGGAATCTTACTTCCACTGTGATGATTGGGTCAGTTCTGGTCAGGGTCACTTCCCTCACCCTCCCAGCTCTGCGTCCCTCGGACATCTGCAGCGAGGTAGGTCCACTCAGGTGTAGAGTATCTTCTGCTAGGCACTCGTACTCTCCTTGATCTCCTTAGACCCTCCTGCTCTTGGTCCGGTACACCTTCTTCCAGATCCGAATCTTCGGATATAGGAGCAAGAGTTTCTTCTCGAGCTAGCTTCAGGCTCGGCCTCCTTCTTCTTTCAGGCCAAGTAGCTGCCCCACTTCTTGTTCTCCTATTGCTTTCCCTCCTGCTCGGTTCCTGATCACTCTGTTCCTGATCTGTTTCCAAGTCACATTCACAACAGCTCTCTCCTTCTGTTGCAGCTTCAGTTTCGCTACCGCCTTGCCCTTCTTCTTCTGGATCTGCAACGCTCCCAACTTCTTCAGACACCCCCACGGCTTGACTGATCCCCTCTAATGGTTCACCATCTTCAGCTGGATTCTCATCCGTGAGAGGAGCTGTTTCTTCCAGGGGTGCTGGAACTCTTCGGGTGTGGGAAGCGTGTATCCAATTCGGCAGGCCTCCACACTTGACAGCCGTATTCGTGGTCAGTATGACCTGAAAAGGTCCTCTCCAGCGCACATCTAGGCAGTTTTTCCGGACGTGTTTCTTCACCAGCACCCACTCTCCTGGGCACAGGTCATGACACAACTCTCTTGAAGATGGGACCTCAGCAGCCTGCACCTGGAAGGACACAGAATGAATGGCGTCAGACAGTCCTTTGCAGTAATCCAGGATCAGGTCATCTGTAATGTTTAATAGTGTCGCAGTTGGTACAGAAGGAAGCCTCATTGCCCTCCCCATCAGCACCTCGTGTGGAGAGAGACCTGTCCTCCGGTCGGGTGTGCTGCGCATGCTCATCAACACTAAAGGCAAAGCATCTGGCCAACTCAAGGAAGTTGAAGAACACACTTTGGCAATTCGACACTTTAGTGTCCCATTTATCTGCTCCACAATTCCTGAAGCCTCTGGTCGATAGCTACAGTGCAATTTCTGATCAATGTTCAATGCAGCACAGAGCATCTTCACAATTTCACTGTTAAAATGTGTTCCTCGATCAGATTCCAGAGAGCCTGGCACCCCGTAGCGCAGGATCAATTCTCTAAGTAACAGTTTTGCTACGGTGAGTGTATCGCACCTACGTGTAGGGTATGCCTCGACCCACCTGGAAAATATGCATACGACCACCAACACATACCTAAGGCGGTTGACTCTAGGCATTTCAATGAAATCTAATTGCATTCTGTTGAAAGGCCCCCCAGACCTCCCAATGTGACTCATGGTAACTGGTGTTCTTTTCCCTACATTCAGTTGCTGACATGTGACACATCTCCTACAGACTGCTTCTGCTGCAATCCTGAACTTTGGGCAATACCAAGTTTGCCTAAATACTCTCAGCATGGCATCCCTTCCTAAGTGTGTTGGACCATGTATTTGTCGTGCCATTGGACTCACTAATTCCTCTGGTAACACTGCTCTTCCATCTGCTGAAACCCAAAAATCCATTTCACTTCTCACACAACCTGCTGCTTCCCAGGACCTTTTCTCTGACTCAGGTGCATTTTCTTGCATTTGTTTCAGATCTTCCCATGTATCTACGGTCTCTAACATCATATTGACTTCTGTTTTTTCCTTTGCCCCGCCTACTTCCACCTCCGTGAAAATATACCCTTGCTCCGCACAATAGCGGGCAACTTCATCTGCATATCTGTTTCCTTGTGACACAAAATCTGTATTTTTAGTGTGAGCTATACACTTGACCACTGCAATTTCAGCTGGACCTTGCAATGCTTCTAACAGCAGTCGTACAAATTCCCCATTTCTGATTGGCGAACCAGAGGAGGTCATGTAACCCCTCTGAGACCACAATTGCCCGAAATCATGAACTACACCGAAACCATATTGGCTATCGGTATAGATGGTGACTCTCTTTTTGCTACCTGCTATACAGGCACGTGTCAATGCAATGATTTCTGCTACCTGAGCGGAGTGTACTCCTTCCAAGCAAGCGGCTTCCACAACTCCAGTAATGGTGTAAACAGCATAAGCTGCTCTCAACCGACCAGTATCGTCTCTTAAGCATGAGCCATCAACAAAGTAAATTTCATCAGGGTCGATCAATGGCTCATCCACAATATCTGGTCTGGGCTTCGTGCATAGTTCAGTCACATCTAGGTAATCGTGATCTTCACATTCTTCGCCTTCTATATCATTAGGAAGTGGCATCAATGTAGCAGGATTCAAGACCGAGCACCTCTTAAGGGTCACGTTCTCTGCAGCAAGAATAACTTGCTCATAGCGCGTGAGCCTACTATTGGTCAAGTGCTGCGTCTTGGTCCTTGTCATTAACAATTCTACCGAATGCGGTACATACACCACTAATTGATGTCCCATTACTATGTTCTCACACCTCTCAATGCTGACACCTGTTGCAGCAACGGATTTGAGACATCCGGGCAACGCTGCGGCTACCGGATCTAATGTAGCCGAAAAATATGCAACTGGTCTACGGGCATTTCCGTGTACTTGCGCCAACACTGATAACGCACATCCTTCTCTTTCACAGCAGTATAATGAGAAAGTCTTCTCATAATCTGGCATTCCCAAAGCCGGAGCACGACACAAATCCTCTCTCAGTTGTAGGAACGCCATTAGGCACTCGTTGTCCCATGGTACCGGATCACTCACCTCCTTGTGCGTCAGTTTCTGTAAAGGTTTTGCTTTCAGTGAAAAGTTAGCTATCCACTGTCGGCAGTAACCAACCATTCCTAAGAACATCCTAACTTCTCTCTGTGTCGTTGGCGCATTCATTTTCATGATGGCCTCTATCCTGTCTGGAGACACCTTGCGCTTCCCCTTCTCTATTCGGTGACCCAGATACTGTACTTCTGTCAGACAGTACTGTAATTTGATCGGAGATACCTTATGTCCATTCTCAGCTAAATGATTCAGTAAAGCAATGGTGTCTTCCTTACAAGCTTCCTCTGTTTCTGACGCAACAAGTAGGTCGTCTATGTACTGGACCAGAACCGAGTTCTGTGGCAATACCAGACTTTCAAGGTTCTTCTTCAACAGCTGACTGAAGATCGAAGGGCTATCTGTGAACCCTTGTGGGATTCGACACCATGTTAAGGCGCGATCTTTCATTTTAAAGGCGAAAAGATACTGACTGTCCTCATCTAATGGGATGGAAAAGAAGGCTTGACAAAGGTCTATCACTGTAAACCACTCAGCTTGGAATGGTATTTGAAACAGTATCACTGATGGATTCGGTACCACTGGACAACATGAAACCACAATGTTGTTAATCTTTCGAAGGTCCTGAACTATTCTGAACTTCCCACTAGGTTTCTGCAAACCCATAATCGGGGAGTTACATGGACTACCCACAATTTCTTTCAGTATTCCCTGTTGAATCATTGAATCAATCACAGGTTTTATTCCTGCAATCGTTTCCTGGGACAGTTTATACTGAGGCGTTCTTGGAAATTCAGCGTTTGGTTTTATCATGATCTTCACTGGTTCCACCCCTTTGATCAGTCCTATCTCTTCCCCAGTAAAATCCCATACTTCAGCTGAGACAGCATCTCTTAGGTCACCAGGAAGGTCTTCCACAGTCAGAGTAGGATACAGTTCTATACATGTTCTCTCATTGGCAATCTTAAAGGTAGCATCATCATCTGCGGTCTGTACCTCCACACCCTGAGGGGTGCAGTATATGGTGCAATTCAATTTGCACAACAAATCCCTCCCTAACAGACATACAGGACTAGAATCACATACCACAAACTGATGTTCATTTGTGTAATTCCCTATTTTCACTGACACTGGTTCTGTCAAAGGACTAGTCATTCTTTTATTTGCGACTCCAACCACCTGAATTGTTTCCCCCGACATTGGTAGGTCAGGAACCACTGCTGATCTCAGAGTTGATCGAGTAGCTCCAGTATACACCAAGAATGTCATCGGGCACCCTGCTACCTCTGCCTCAACAAATGGCCCTCTCTGATCTACTTCTAGAACTGCCCCGAGGGTACAGTCCTCTTCTCTGTTCACACGTTGACCGGTCATTGGGTCAATGTAATAACATTTTTCTTCTTCAATAAAAAGAGGCATTTGTGTATAGACTTTTCCCCCTGTCGCGATCTTTGGTGGCTGTGGAAACTGAGCTCATGGAGCCGAAGTCCCCCCTTTGACCACCTTGCTTCCTGGGACTGTCGCCCTTTGAACTGGAACCTCCTGAACTTCCTGTTCTAATTCTAGTTCTCCACTTTCAGAGTTAAAGGGACACTCGCGTCTCCAATGTCCCACCTGGTGACACTGGTGGCACTTTGTCGTTTTCTTTAAAGTGGCAAAATCTATTCTAGGTCTCTGACTTTCTTCACTATCCTTGTTCTGACCATTCGACTTCCGTCCCATTGTCCCCGTTCCCTGTTTCTGCTGTCCGCCCTTTCCGGCTGACTGCATCTGTACCACCATCAGCTTCTCCTTCATTTTCTTTGTCTTGGAATCTATCTCATCGCTACAGTATCTGGCATACCTTAAAATTTCATCTAGTGGTTTGTTTTGCCAACAAATTAAATGTTGCTGAATCATCAAACAAATATCAGGTCTCAACCCCAAAACAAACTTTGACACAAACTGTCCTATATCTTTGGGATCCATTACATTGAGTCCACTGTATTGTTTGAATGTTTTCAACAACCTTTCATAGAACTCATGAACTGTCTCCTTTGGTTCTTGTCTTGTTCGGTCTATTTTTACCCAATCTATGTCCTGGGGTGGTACCTTATCTTTCAGCCAAGCTATTACCCTTTCATACTTTTGCATGACAATTTCAGATGGTCCATTTGTCTGAGCATCCCTCACTGGTTCAGTAGTTGGCCATTCAACACTAGTCTTGCACGATGTCCACAAGTCAGATGGGACCACAATGTCAAACAAAGTGTTCAAATCAATCCACAATACTTTCAAGATCTTTACAAACCTTTCTACCTGCTTATACCACTCTACTGGATTGTCCCTTAACTTCGGAAATGAGTTGGTAAATGCAGCTAAATCTCCTCTACTCCAGGGCACATGTACATAATTCCCATTTGATATTTCTCTCAAAGGGAATGCCTCCATCTGCATCAACCTTCCCTCAGGAGACGTCCCATTCGCACACCGCCTAACAGTTCCCCTTTTGGACCATCTCTCCTCCCATTTGTCCAGATCCCTCCACGCTCTTATTCCTGCTATTAGTTCCCTTATGTGTGTTTTCAATCCAGTTGTCCTTTTTTCCTCTAAATCCTGATCTGAGTATTGTAACCTATGGTTACTCTGTAGGGTCTTTGTTCTGGACAAATCTACCATGTACCTGTCTGCCAGTTCAGACAGTTTCTCATGAGTCGCTCTCGCCTTTCGAGTAACATCTTTCGCTATGAACAGCAACTCATCTTGTTCATACAAGTCGATCCTTTCTAAGGCCAACGTACCATCTATGATCTCATCCAAATCAGATTTTAAACTGGTGACATCAAGTCTTTTTGTCCTTATTGTAGCTTTCAGTATACCATCTCTAGGGGGTCCATTTCCATCTTTCCCATCCCAGCTCCGAGTCCTACGTCTGGGCTCAGGTGAGTTACGTGGAGTCCTCCCATGCTCCCACCCCTCCAGGCCCCATGCTGTTCCGTCCTCTCTGGGTGGATGATGAAACACTCCATTGTGCCTCATAGTCCCACCTTCCCCTTCATGCCTGGATTCTCTGGGTTCATGGTAAGACATTCCATTACTCCCCCTTTCTTCACAATTGGTCTGTGACCTCTGATCACCCGATGTATGGCAAGATATTTCATTGTTCCCCCTATTCCAGTGTTGCACATTCTCCCCTGGCGCGTGATGAGTGCACCTAAACCTATCTCTGTATGCTAGTACCATTTGGTCCCCACCCTTTTCAAAGAGCCGAGACATCTCTTCACACTCCATGCTTCTACCATCTCGCTCCTGCTGGTCCCTCCCATCATTAGGACGTATTACTCCTCTGTTCTCCTGGCTTTGACCCTCACGTCCCTGACTGCTTTCGCTAGCCCCGCAGTGAGATACTGTCCCATTGCCTCGATTTCCCCACTCAGCTTCTGCTCTTGACCTATTGCTCTGCGTTTCTGCGGACCCATCCCATTCTCTCAAGTCAACTCTTAACTCTTTAAAGGATTTCGGACGTGGTCCCCTTAGGTCCATCGGTCCTCTTTGACCCCCCTGCTCTGTTGCGGGGCTCACTGTCGGTTCGAATGGGGTGTTCCACATTACCGGTCCTGGCAATTGCTTCCAGGCATTTGTCGTGTTATTCCTCCTTTCCATCTCAACCCTTTCTCTGTCTAACCGTATCTGTTCTTCCTCTCTCCCATTCTCTGGGTTGTAAATCGATACTATGGGTCCTATGGTAACGGGTACTTGGAGAGCATCTGGCAATCTACAAGGTTCAGCCCTCTCTGCGGTTGGCGTTTTCTGTACCACAAACCTTCCGACTACACTCTGTGCTGTACTATGTTGAGGTGTCTCCCCACCTTTGATAGGTGTCCATTCCGATATAGGAAGTGGTACATACCCCTCTATGGCAGCCCCATCTTCCCTTGCGAGTCCTCTACTTTCAATCTCCCCAACTCTCGGAGGCGGTCTATCCATCAGTAATGTATTTATCAAGTTGTCCTCCGAGTCGCTCTCCTCATCTTCTTCCATGAGTGTCTTTTCACCTGCCACCTCTCTCACTGGGTACAACTTATCCACCTCAATAGCCTGTACCCTCCATCTCTTGGCGTCCTCATCCCATTTGGAATCTCGCACTGCTCTTACCGATCGCCTCAGCCTTTCTTGACTCCTATTCAGATTCCTGTCGTGCGCCGCCCTAATCCATGCGTTAAGGGCCTCAAACTGGGTCGGTCTAGGCGGGGGTTTCAATGCGGACATTGTTGCTTTTAGCCGATGTAACACCTCTAACTTAAACGTCCCATACTTTGGGAACGACATTTCCTCATTCCCTTCCGTAAGCTTGTTCCAATCCCCAATCCATAATATAGTGTGCAGCCCAACATTCGCTGCCATATAATGAGCTGGTGTACCCTCTGGCGGTGCCTCTTGCCCGTAAAAAGACTCTCTCCTTTTTCTTTTAAAAATATCCTTCAAACATTTAAAACACTTCATTTTCAATCTACTAGTTTCTGTTTCCTCCGGTTTGTTTACTTCCTGATGACAATCCACCAATCTCAGCACTGTTCTTCGCTAACTGGCCTATCAGAGCGCGACTTCTCACTGACGTCGCACCAGCCGCCCAATCCCGTCGCGGCTCTTCACTATCCACCCTATCTCAGCGCGGCTCTTGCCGACGTCACTCGTCCCCCTTCGCAGCAGTTCCCCTCCTTTTTCAGCTCGTCTCCGCGTTTATGCATGCGTCCCATTCATACTTCGAAAAAAATGATTACTTCCGTCCAAGCGATCACTTTTCTTTGACTGTACGCCCACAGTCAATCTGTAATTGTCACCTTAACTGGCGAAATGTCTTTCCGTTTACGTCCAGACAATCGCCTTCTCTGATAGGTTACTTACACACAGTAACTTTCGACCAGCGTCCGTTACTCACACACTCACTCTTGCACTCCCCCTATCTCGGTTCTGCGGCGGTCAATGGTACCTCATGACCTCCTTACTCTGGTCGACAATTACTCTGGATGTTCGATACACCCGAACCACTTAAGCTCTACCCCGAACTTAAGATTTTACCAGGTTGCGCGCGCTCACAACCTTCTCACAATCACGCTACAGGCATTCAACTCCGCAAGACATTACAATACAAATACAACACAAAACACCGCAATCTGTCCACGCATGATACTTGTTATACTCACTCTCGTCCGATACTGCTGCTTTTCTCGCACCGTCAGCACCCTCTTCGGCACGCGATTCTTCCGCTGCTCATCTCTCGATGTCTAGCTCTAGGGGCCTTGGGGTAAGCTAACCTAGTCTAGATTACCTTCCTCAAGAAGATAACCATCCTACACTGCTACCAACTGTTAACGCGGGGTTTCTGGTCTCTAGTTACCTTGCCAGATCCCTAATCATGTCGACTGAATCGTTGGTACCTGTCATTGAGTAAAAGACAATCTACTACTAGGTTAGTCAATTAGGAACTTAAACCACTCTAAAGAACCACTTACCACTGGGAAAGGTTAAAAAGTTTTAATTCAAAGTCAAAAGTATCTGGAGATACAAACATCTCAGAATAAGATTCAAAAGGTATACAGGTATTAGTACAAAAAGGTACTCTCTGAATATTCTCAATCGGCAAAAGGAAATTATCAAAAATATCTCAAAGAACATGAGTGTTGCAAGAATCGCTGTGAGTTGCAACTTGAGAGTCATTTACAGAAAAGAAAAATATAAGTTAGTCTGTCCCTACACTAGACTAAGTGACATCCCTACTTAACAAGATCTTTACCTAAAAAAAGGTGTCAGCAGTGGAGACTTCCAAAGAAGATCACACACTTCTCCTAGTCTCTGAACCAAGTTGGTTTCTTTCAGTTCTCTATCTGCCTACCCATCCGCTCCCTAAGGCTTCTCAGATCATCTGCCCTAACTCCACCCCGGGGACTATCCCTAATACAAAATCACATCTCCAATAGAAACGCCCCTGGGGACGCCTCTCACGTGGTGCAGTTTTGAGCGGCAAACTCCGTACTGGTGCTCCTCGGGACTCTTCATTAAAGTTGACCTTGCTTCCCAGGCTTCTTCTTCAGCGAGACAGTACCCCCTAAAGATCCTGAAGACTCCTCCAGGCCTGCGCCTGGCTCTCTTGAACAAAGGAACCGTTCATCATAGTACTGATTAGGGCTCCTCGCACCTGCGACAGACACATACACTGTGGGCCTCAAATTCCAACCTCCATCATATCTCGGACCATAAAACATGTGTAAGGATTCTCAGTTAGTGCCTAGTACAACTTTCCCCTAACGAGCACATTTTAGATCAAAGAGAATGACTTGGTCTTTTCAGGCCTAGTTGATTTACATAAAGCGGGTCTCTGCCTTCTAAAAAATGTCCTTTCTTTGGTTTAAACAGTATTTTAACTAACACGTATTACTATAGTACAATGCAACACATCTATATAAAACATATATTTCAATTCTATGATTAAATACTTCTAAAAACAATGTTAACCACGTCTCACATCAGTTCAGCAGCACTTTATCTTTACTGTGAATTGCCCTGCGGCCTACACATTCTCATTGGTTTGCTAGGTTTCATTTCCTTTACACACAATCACTTAACATGAGAAACGTGAAGTTTCACATCATTCTAACATTTCTACATTAGTTTCCATACTGCTATAAGTACCTCTATGCTAGCTAAACACTCTTATATAAGTTCACTCTATGAATATGACACTCGTGTGCAATAAAATTTAAACTAACACTACGTGCTTGTAAATATGGTGTACTTATACATTTTTTCAGATTTGTGCTCTCTCAGTATAATTAAGCATTGAGATGGGAAGGTGCCTGTAGTGTCCAGCTGGACACGTTCTAGTGTCCCAGCATGTACTAGGTTACCAGACACTCCCTTGAGGGCTGTCCTCTACACTCACCCCGCACCCATCCAACATAGGCCTCACTGGTCAGGTCACCCTGCCAATTAAAGAGCCTGAGAGCACGTACTTGTGGACAGTTTAGTAACGATACATACTGTGTCAGTGTCATCATTTGCTAAGTATGTAGGCCTATAGCCCTTGATATTATAAGCTACCTGTCTTCACTGTGCTTCATACAGGAACATTTGGAGACAGTTGTACCCACCCGTCATATACAGCGCTCCTAATCCATGGGGAAGGGACCCATCCGTCCTCCCCTCGTTTACCTTAATACTACACGCCGCGACTGGCCTCTGATTTCATTCACACCCGTTCAGAACGGGTTGGAATTATCACCAGTCCTACGATCCTACATTTTTTTCATCTCCATTCAGCCCTGAAGAGTCACGGGCAATCACCGAGTGACAAAACACGTGTGGGCTGGTTTTCCTTTGATGTTATCCTTTGAAGAAAGTCCTAAATATATTTTAAACAAACATCCACTGGTGTCGACCCTGGTATCATTCTTGTTTGAATATACGAATATTATTGACTGACATTTTCAAGCATTTACCTTAATGTGTGCCCAGGACTTGGTTAGAATTTCACAGGGTGGGCCCGTGCCCACATGTTTCCCGTGTCTATTCTATATACATATACTTCACCACTATCTGTTGAGAGCGCCATTCTTCCTGTTCACTTAAAAGCCTACTCAGGACCAATAAAATTAAATGATAATGACGGAAGTTATAATTTTATTATTAGTATTCCAGTTGTAATAATGACAACACCAGTTGCCGCCAGGTTAGGTTGGGGTGGGGCTGGGCAGCTTGACCCAGAACGAGATGGAGTGACTACTGCTGCACCTAAAGTGCACATGACTGTTTGCATTACAGCCTGGGTTGAGAAAATGCCCAGGCCTCCAGCCCCTGTCTGAGCGCCAAACAAAAGGGCTCAGACCAATCACCACGCTGCTATTAGCAGCATCGTGATTGGCTAGGTCAGTCTGGAAGCCTGGGTGATACCTGTTACTAAGAGGAAAGGCGGCAGCTGGGTCGACGGCGGCTGGCGACGGTAACCAGCAGGTAAGTTTTATTTAAAAAAAATTATTTCCTAACCCACAACCTTCCCAGCCCCCCACTACTGTCCCCTACAAGCCTCTGAGTGCAGCATTGTCAAGGGGAGAGATAGCCAGATCAGTGCTGAAGCTGTGTTTCAACCCAGGCACGAGTCTATGTGAGCTGAAAACGCAGAGGAAGCTGCGCTGGCCCGGGAGAAGAATTGTAGACCGTCCACCTGCATCATCTCACCTCAACTGCTGCCACCCACTTGTGGTGAAATAGCATGAGGTGATGGGCAGCATGAAATAGAGGAGATAAGGTTAACCCATTAAGGTGAGGATGAGACCGCAAAGGTAGGCAGAGGACACTGTGAACCCTTGCCGGCCTGGCAGGAAAGTGGAACCAAGGCACCCCAATACCACTCACCTGCGTCCAGGCAGTTGCAGAACAGCTTCATTTCATCTGATGGATCAGGGATCGAGGCAGTGGAGAAGACGCCTGGGCACAGCGAGTGCAGTGTGAACCCTGCTGGCTGCATGCTGTCACGGGTAGGCAGACGGAAGACCAGACTTGCCGGGTACCGCTGTGGCCACAGCATGAATGGAGCAGTGCGTCCGCACAGTAGGCAACACCCATATATTACCAGCCCACCTACAGTCACTGTTTGTCTCGCGCCTGTGAGCCCGCTCTGACACTGAGTGTGTTCCCCCACACCGGCATCTCCGGTGATTATCAAGTCCTGCAGTTGGAGGAAAGACTGACGTGGCCTGTGAAGAAAAGCAGCTGCAGTGCCACCTAACAGTAGTTCACAACACTGCAATAAGCTAAGTGACTGGTAAATGCACCAACTCAAGGGGGCTCACAGGTTGTAAGAAAAAGAACGCCCAGCCGCCCAGCATCAAGAGGAGTCTACAGTGCCCGCGACCTCGCCCTAAGCAGAGGCACAAAGGACATGTGAAAGGAGCCCCACTATGGCTGTATGCTTCTAGGTGTACACCTTGCCTCTGAGTGCAACATACTGTCTGTTGATGGTGGCACCCCACCAGCAGAAAAAGAAAGTTGTTAGACCTGGTACCATTGGTGTGAGTCTCCCTTCCATTTCTCACTGATTGCCTCCTAGGTTTTTGATATGTTTTGCTGGTTTAGATTCTTTGGGCACTGTGCCACTGCTATTCAGTGCCACAGTACAAGTGCTCCCTATGTTAAATTGATGTACAGATTAGTGACTCCATGATAGGCTTATTTGATTTACTTGTCAGACCTTAGTACAGTGCACCATGTGTGCCCAGGGCCTGTACATCAAATGCTGCTAGTGGGCTTGCAACACTGGTTGTGCCACCCACAGAATCAGCTTGTAAAGTGTGTCTCAGGCCTGCAATTGCAGAGCCTGTGTGCAGTCTAGTACTGCCATGTCGACTTGGAAAGTGCACCCACTTGCCAGTTCCTAAACCTTCCCTTTTCTACATATCAGACCCCCCCAAGGTAGGCGCTAGGGCAGGGTGCATTGTATGTAAAAGGTAGGCCATGCCCTGATGTGTGTGGCATGACCTGATAGTGAATTACAGCCTATTTTGTTTTTCATTATTGCAAGGCTACCTGTCCCCATAGGCCAGAATAGGCAGTTTGAGTATAACATCTTATAATCCTAACTGACCCTGGGAACATGGTAGAAATTCAAGTTTAGTATGCCTGAACTCAGAATGATAAAATACATATTTTAGTGTAGTTGGTTTTAACATTCTGCCTTTAAAGATACCACTTTTAGAAAGTAGGTATTTTATTGCGTAACCATCCAGCCTGCCTCTGCTAGCTTGTGTATTGTATTGTGTCCTATGTAGAAAGACACCAGGAGCCAGGATGTATATTTAGGTCTTCTTTATTCAGTCTTCAGTTCAGGTTACATTTCTCTGTACTCCAGCCAGCCTAGTGTGGTACCAGCCCCACCAGGAGCAGCCTGCCTAGCTGCTCAGCCCATCTCAAACTGCCACATTCATCCCACTCAGTCACCCAGGCATTCCACGCATCACAGGCACACGAACATTCTAAGACCAAGTCACACTCTGGCTGAGCAGCTAGAGGCAGCAGGGCTAGAGTACATGTTATACTAGTAAACAGGCTATAACATTATCCCTTTTTCTTTAAACAAAAGCAAAAAGGGAACTAGAGAACTAAGCCCAATTCGATTAATATAACAAATCTCAAAGATGCAGCAGATGTACAAAGCATCAAAGAAAATAGAACCATAAAAACAGGAAAAATCAGTAATAGTACAAATCTCTAGTATGCAGCAATGAAAACAAAACATCACAAGAGAAAAAAACCATTAGGTAAAGGTAGGATGGTTAAGATAAATACAATTGAATAACAATATTCCCCATCCCCCTTAAAAAAAGATTTTTAAACATTTTGAAGCATAAGCGACAGCAAAACAATGCAACATCACAAAACATAGCATTCTGCAAAATACACTGTGATGTATAACTACTATAGCGCAAAGAGTAAAATACCCTGCAACACAAATGCCCAAAAGCATGACATATAATAGCGCTAAAGGTAAACTACCCAGCGACTGCCCAGCGACTACAATCCCAAGAGTAAGGGAAACTAAAATAAATGGGTCGTCACCCATAGAACACCCATGAAGGGCTGTACTATTGTACTGGCGCAACTGTAACAGGGATAATAACCCACAACCAACCCCGATAAAGGTTAACCTAGAAACCTATGAATGGGAGCTAACCCATGTCCCAAACCCCTAGTAGAGGTTACCTACCCCCTCGTAGAAGTAGCAAACAGTCAAACGTGATGGGTAATTAGACCATAATCATCCCACGTGAAAGGGAACAATGTTATGACCACCCACAGGAAATAAAGGAAAACCCATTCTCAGACAAACTTTAACCTGTGGCATCACAACATCAAATGTACTGTGAATGAAGATTACACTAACTTACCTAAGTGATAAGTACTCTATAGCATTAGACACAGCACACTAGAGGAAGTTACAACATAATGACGAAAAGCAACACTGTAAACATTTACAATGGTAAGAATGCAAGACTTTTGTCATAAGTAATATTCCATGTTCTGAAAAGTAAAACTGTTAACATTTACAATGGTAAGAATGCAAGACTTTTGTCATAAATAATATTCGATGTTCTTTTTAGCGAAGAAAACAAGAAAAAAAAAATTCAGACTCAAAATAGTCAGAAAAAGTAACAAGCTAGATATGCGGCTCAGAATACCCATAGTCAGCCAGTCTACGACAGCACACACACCGCAACCTCTGACAATATGTGCTAATTGATGTCACTGCCAATCTCTGGCAACACGGGTCACCATAAAAAACGCTGCAAGAAAACTGAACTGTCGTGGCTAAAACATGTGGCCAAACGGATATAGTGAGAATAGTCATCCTACCTCTGACATACATGAAACAGAGGATTTCGAAGGAGACGATTCAACGATGTAGAAGAGAAGACACTCCGGATTGACCTCGGTCCTCATATTGACCTACAAAACTTAACAGGAAGATGCACGAGTGCCGTGGTTGGCAGGAAAACCAGAGGGCACCAAGGAACGTTAAGAATCTATGTGCCACCACCAATCCTAAGATGGCAGCACGTATGCAGCGTTTCCCCGGGTGGCTCACGGCACGTGAGTACACCAAAAAGCATCCATACAATGCTGATGCGTCACAGAAGAGCCCTCGCAGAAGTACACAGCATGGAGGAACCACCAGAGGCATGGCAGGTAAGAGCCCACGCGCTAAGTGTAGCGTGCGCCTCATCTTTAAAATTTGAAAGATAGCAAACAAACTGACTTAGTGAACCGCTGCTAATAAAGGTAAAAACAAAAGCATGGCTCACCACAAAAAGGTATTAGAGACTTGAATTTGACAATGTATTAGAACCATTACCTCCATATCTTCCAGCATAAATGTAGAAAATGACGAAATAATAAAGAACTGTATAATAATTCAGTACTCAAACTTCCCTTTCAGTGCAGCGCCGTGTAATGAGCAGGGTCGGGTGTGGACACTGAGATTTGTCAAATTGTGTATCCACTAATACACACTGCTAAATCCTCTGCCTGCAAATTCTTGTACAAGTTTCTGCACCGAAGTAAACATGAACCATGAAGTAGACACCTAAAAGTGCCCAAAGATATGGAGCAAGCACCTCACCGCTAGAGTAGTCGTCCAGAGATTGACAAAGAAAAGGCAGCTCCCTCGTTTCTTCAAACATGCAGCTTCACAGTAGCACAAAGTATCTGGTAGATGTACTGCCTTTGGTTGCAAAGCTAGTGACAAACTTTGTTTAAAATACTTGTCAGGCATAAAACATAGGGGCATAATATCAAGGGGGTTTATCTCCGCTTTTTTGGCTTTAAAAGCCAGGAAAGTGGAGATAAAATTATCTCCCTATTACCTAGCTGTCGCTAACACCAGTTAGCGACAGCTAGTAGGAGATAGCGATCATCTTGGGCCCCACTTTGCATGTCAGTGATATTTATCACTAATGACATGCAAAGTGGGCGTGCCAAGATGTTAGCGACTGGAAACAGTCGCTAACATCGCTATCTCCTATTACCAACTTTTGGAGATATTCGCGCTAAGCGCAAATATCTCCAAAAGCTAACACCTGCCCTGAGCAGTTCTTAGCCATGTTATCCAATGGGAGGTGGATAACATGGCTAAGAGCATTAGCTCGGTAATGCATGAATATCGCTGACTTTTCAGCGATATTCATGCATTGCGGGCGTTTTTTATCGCATTTGCGATAAACCTTGGTAATACCAAGGTTTATCTGCGGTAAAAATCGCCGCAGCTCAGCGGTAAGATTTTATCTCTAACCAAGAAATAGCGATAATTATCGCTATTGCTTGGTAATATGCCCCATAGTCCATCCGTGCTATTACTGGAGGAAGATCTTTGTGACACAAACCACTTTCAATATAAATCTCTGTAGACTTGAAAGTACTTTAAATCTCTGCTGCTGTGAATTAATCACCTTAAAATCCTCCATCAATGCAGCCACAGCACACTGTATGTTCTTACATCTTTTGAGTATAAATTCCAAATTGTGCCATTTCATTTCTTTCATTTCTTGTTCTTCTGAAGACACTCTTCACACATTTGTGCGATGTGGCTGGAACACCAACACCTGGTTAAAGAAATGCAACTCATCCAACTCACAAACACTTTTGTAGATTACTATGTGGCTGGAAAACCAGATGAGGCTGTAGTTGAACTACTCCTCCAACTCACTGTTGCTGTCGTATTCCCAGGCTGTAGTGTCAGTTGGTGGTGACACTGCTCGTTGGGGATGTCCATTGGAAGGACACTGGTGGGGCTGGTGCTGGCTTGCCTGGAAATACATTCTTTGTAGTAGTAGTTGCTTGTAGGATCTCTTGGTTAGTATTTTAGTTCCTTAGTTTCTTTGTTTCAATGCTGTACCAAGAGTCTCTAGGGTCCAAATCTGCTCGTTGCCAAAAAAATGTTATGTCCTATGTAGAAAGACAAAAAAAACAAGAAAAAAACCAAAGGTGATGATGGACAGAGCGTTGACAATACAAACACTCACCCCCAGTCAACTGATCTGGGTTTAATCCATCACCGTTCTTTAGCTCACTCCGCCACCCCAGGTCAGACATGGCCATATACAAATTAGTCTGACCCTGTGCCTCATGGGAACAGTCCAGCCCGAACTGCCAAGCCATGTCTTCCCTGGACCGGAATCAAGCTTCCCAGGACCGGTTTCTGGCATTACAGCCGTCTTCAGCCGGGCTTGCTTGACTCCAGTGGCAAAGTGAGCAAGAGACTCACGTCTGAGCATACCCTGCCAACTTAGGGCGAACAAAGAAAAACCAAAGGTGATGATGAACGGAGCGTTGACAATACAAACACTCACCCCCAGTCAACTGATCTGGGTTTAATCCATCACCGTTCTTTAGCTCAATCCGCCACCCCAGGTCAGACATGGCCATATGCAAATCAGTCTGACCCTGTGCCTCATGGAAACAGTCCAGCCCGAACTGCCAAGCCATGTCTTCCCTGGACCGGAATCAAGCTTCCCAGGACCGGTTTCTGGCAGTAAAGCCGTCTTCAGCCGGGCTTGCTTGACTCCAGTGGCAAAGTGAGCAAGGGACTCATGTCTGAGCATACCCTGCCAACTTAGGGCGAACAAAGAAAAAACAAAGGTGATGATGGACGGAGCGTTGCCAATACAAATACTCACCCCAGTCAACTGATCTGGGTTTAATCCATCACCGTTTTTAGCTCACTCCGCCACCCCAGGTCAGACATGGCCATATTCAAATCAGTCTGACCCTGTGCCTCATGAGAACAGTCCAGCCCGAACTGCCAAGCCATGTCTTCCCTGGACCGGAATCAAGCTTCCCAGGACCGGTTTCTGGCATTAAAGCCGTCTTCAGCCGCTCTTGCTTGACTCCAGTGGCAAAGTGAGCAAGGGACTCACGTCTGAGCATACCCTGCCAACTTAGGGCGAACAAAGAAAAACCAAAGATGATGATGGACGGAGCATTGACAATACAAACACTCACCCCTAGTCAACTGATCTGGGTTTAATCCATCACCGTTCTTTAGCTCACTCCGCCACCCCAGGTCAGACATGGCCAAAAGCAAATCAGTCTGACCCTGTGCCTCATGGGAACAGTCCAGCCCGAACTGCCAAGCCATGTCTTCCCTGGACTGGAATGTAGAAAGACACCAGGAGCCAGGATGTATATTTAGGTCTTCTTTATTCAGTCTTCAGTTCTGGTTACATTTCTCTGTACTCCAGCCAGCCTAGTCGGGTACCAGCCCCACCAGTTGCAGCCTGCCTAGCTGCTCAGCCCATCTCAAACTGCCACATTCATCCCACTCAGTCACCCAGGCATTCCACACATCACAGGCACACCAACATTCTAAGACCAAGTCACACTCTGGCGGAGCAGCTAGAGGCAGCAGGGCTAGAGTACATGTTATACTACTAAATAGGATATAACATATTGTATGTCTGGTTTTGTGAGCGGCAGGGGCTGGGGAGCTCCAGGAGATGGGGTGAGTCAGCACAGGGTTGATTAGACCTATCTGCATGTCGAGTGGTGGGAGGAGTAACACATGGGCCTGAATAGGACTATGCTTGCCTTCCACAATGCTGGCTCCACTTCCTGTGGTGTTGTCAGGATCCGGAAGCCAAAGAATGATTCAATTTGTGTTCTATCAAGCATTCGAGCCAAAAGAATGAGCCATAGAACCAGATCACCTTTTTGGAGAGAAGGCTGGTTCGAGCGAAACTCCAAGATGGCCACCTATCAATCTAGTCGTTGTCCAGAGCTCGTTTAGAATCTTGGTGAAGTGCAAGACACCAGAGCATGACACACTTCACTGAAGATTCTGCCTTGTACGCACCTGCTTTTGTATGCTGTGCCTCTAATCTGGTAGTTTCTGTCTTCAGGAAAGTTGTAGTTAATTCCGGTCCGTACCCGTCGGGTACTCGGAATTGTGAGTAGCGTTTTTACTTTCTTTGAGTCTGCGTACTGTAGGAATTCCCTAAGTATCCTCCTTTGAGTTGACACTATTCCCTCAAATTAGATAAACGTCTTTTTCCGAAGTCCGTAGTAAGGCGCTCATTTCCAGCTTTGACTTTGCGTTGAGTTTACTGTCTCCGCGTGTCATTGTGGTGTATTGCAATCCATTCAGAGTTCTTCAGTTTGAGTTCATTTTAAGGAAAAATCTTCTTCTGAAGTAAATCAACTGATGCCTGCCGTCTTTGTGGTCCGTGGAGTGACATGCTGATTTCTTTGACGGAGTCTTCCAGAAAAGTTCAGAGAAGTGCTCTTTTAATCTTCTCACTTGATGACTAATGCTTGTAAGGTTATTTTTGATGATGTGTTTCCTTAACTGAATGCCACGTTAATTAGGAAACAAGAAGGATTTAGCTGATTCTTCATTTGACTCTCCAGGTAGAACTGAGCAGATATAATACTGAAGGCTTTAATAGAAAACGTTGTAGAAAATTACAGAAGAGAGGCTAATTCCAAGATTAGAAAGGGTAGGTAGAAGCTATATGCAAATAGATAAATTAGAGGAAGAACTTTTTATAGAGTGAAGAAAAGTAAATATTGTGAATTGTCTTGCAGTTTATTTCCAGAGCTATTTCAATACACTCTTCCTAAAGAGGAAAGGAAGGACAGGAAGTACCCTGGAGGAAACCTGGAATTTTTGGCAGTCTCTTCTTAGTTTGTTATTTTATCCACTCTCCCTTCCCCCGTGAGAATCTACTGGACACCGATATATGTAGAGTGGGTGTCTGGGGGTTCCTCAGAGGGAATTGAGGAATAGGCGGCTTCTGCTCCTGAGAAGTACAAGAGAAATCACTTGACCCTGACAGGTGTGTCTGATGAACCTGGCCTACCCTGACAAAGGAAAGAAGGAGTCATGTAACCTAAGTACTCCAGGGCTGCACAGAACTGGTTTGGACTAGGTACAGGACCCTCTGCCCTCAGAGGGCAAAGGATTTTGCAGTATAAATATTGGGGCCCAGACCCCCAGATTTTATAGCACTTCTGGGAACACAAGAAGAACCTTTGCCAAGGAGAAGAACCAAGGAAGCTGCAGGAGTTTGGACTGCCCCTCTGCCATTGTGCTGTCTGCTGGGTTGGCCTGCAGTGGTCTCCTCATTGCCAAGGAAAGGAGAAGGAACTTTTTAGGAACTTCATCATCTTGCAGAGTATTGCTCCAAGGGCTTGATTTGAGCTTGCCTCCTGACCAAAGTCTCAGAGATACCAGACTTCACCCCTTCTGTTTGCCTGCATCTGGAACTTGCCATTCTAGCTGCTACAGAAGAAATTCTGCAACACCGACGCCGGTGAGCGACGCCATCATCTGCATCGAAGCGGTGCAACGTAGACGCGACGCTGGCGGCTGTACCACATCGACCCCAGCGAACAACATCGTAAGCCTACCATATCCGTGAGCGCTGTTCTGACTTGCGACGTAGGCCCTACGCCTGTGGCGGTGCGGCACCGACTCCAAAGCCGACATCATCGCGGAGCCGATCGTCGACGTGGGCGGTCAAGAATCCATCGACATCGTGATATCTTATGGAACCGTGGTTTTGGTGCCATTGTGACGTCACCTCCTCTCCGGTCAGGAACCAACACCTCCCCTGCCTGCGCAAGCATCCAGGACACCGACGCATCATCTCCACCGAAGCAAGGAACCGACACCGCAATGCGCCAACGACGCCGCACCTCCCCGACGTTGTGAGCTGTCTTTGTTCTCACTTTCCCAAGGTACTGTTCTCTGTGGGTATGTTTCGACTCCGGGCCCGACGCTACGCACTCCACGGTCGGCGCTTTGCTTTGGGATTTTTTTTTAACTTGACGTCGTGATAACTCCTGTTGGGGTTATCTGTTGCTAAAGACTGCTTTTAAGTGAATAACCTATTTTTGAACTATTCCTACCAACTTGAAGAATTATTATTGATCACAGTATTGTGGATTTTTGTCATTTATGGTCTTGTGATAAGTCTATATAAAGAATACTTATTTTTATAAAATCTGTGTGGTGTCCATATGTAGTGTTTTCACTGTATTACTATATGTGTTCACAAATGCTTAACACACTGCCTCTGAGATAAGCTGTCTACTTGTACCAAGCTACCAAGGGGGTGAGCAGGGGTTATCCAGGAGTGTAATCCCCTTTCTCTGACTAGAAGCAATGGTCCCTAATTGGTCAAAGGTGCAACCCATTGGCAAATAGAGACCCCCAGTTCTAACAAAAGTGAAGACCGGGCAGGAGGCCAATGTGAAGCTCACACCTGCCGTTAAGACTTACCAGGATGACCACAGCAGCAGTTTCTTTAGCTGCACACACTACGTTACTGTTGAAAGCATGGCCCATCAGTCTGATGCGCCCGCTGGCGAACAGTGGTACTGCACTAGTCAAACAAAAGGAGACCTGCAGTGTCCTCGCCTCAGACAGCACATACAGGGACAGTACCAGAAAAAAAGGGCAGGTGAGGAGTGTATAGATCACCCTCTGGTGGCCACTTATAGTAACCGCCAGCCAGAAGAGACTGTCCGCTGCAGGCTGTAACCACCGTCATCAGTACGCAAAACTATGGCAAGCATGAACCCTGAAGTGCAGCAACTTTGCCCCCACTTTGCCCCCCACACAAACTGAACTGCACAGTTTCCTGTCTTCCATGCTGTAGCACATACCATAGTTGAGACTGACAGAGAGAGAATCCTACATCCCAGTGGTGTATGCCGTAAACTCATACTCCCTCCACAAAGGAGAGGAAACTGACTGTTACTCTCCGTGAAGGAGAGCATCATGCGCCACCCCACCACTGGTGACAAGCCAGTGCCACGCAAGGAGGAAAACGCAGGCCAAAGGCACCCTTTAAGAGACAATGGCAGTTACCAAAAAGCCTGGTTGACCAGCCCTGTCACACTGAAAAACCTAACGACCACAAATGTGCAAGATCAAAGGTTGAAGAGGCAGAGGACTCATACCGCTACTGGAGACTGCACCCACAGACACAAGCCAGCCCCTAAGGCGTATCGATGTCCCTGGTGCCATCTCAGCAGAAGAACCAAATGTATCAATCAATCAATCAATCAACAAATGTATTAAGCGCGCTACTCACCCGGAATGGTCCCAAGGCGCTAAGGGGTGATGGGGGGGTGCGGGGGATGTGATGAGTTACTGTTCAAATGTAAGCTGCCAGCAAGCACATACCACATCTCTACCCCACGCTTCCCATTGTGACTGTCAGTTTCCAAGTGACTGCTGCTTGAGTCAGATGGCATCCCTGCTCGCAACTGCACATGCCAGGGGGGAGAACAGCACCAGCAAACACACCAAACTACATGTCTGTGAAGTCCCTCCAGTCATCCTCACTCCATGCAAGTCATCACCACCTGTTGTTCAGGTCTTCTAATGACAAGCACACCATCATTGCCATGTGCATCATCTGATCCAACGAGGGAGCATCTCATCACCAGGGTGGAGCCCTATGCCTGCAAGCATCCAGAGACCAATGACCAATGAGGCACCTGTGACATCATGAGAGACCAATTGTCCAAAGACTATCTGAGAGCCCACCCGCACCTGGGTCCTGTTGGTAAGCACACCCTTGCGATCGCACAAATGACTTGCACATGGTTTCTTTCGGCAATCCTACAGCAGCTCCAGGCAGCCCCAAGCAGCCCTGCACAGCCCATGCAGTCTTGTGGCCACCTATCTGAACAGGCCTCAGGGGAATTCCCGCCCAAGCGATGGGCCCAAAACTGCTTCACTGACAAGGTCCCAAGCATCCTCGATGCCACCCAAGTTCTGAAAAGACTTGCCTTTATGGAGTCAAGACGCCCCCAAGTGTAAGCACCACAACAGACTACACTGCTGTTCCTGATGCACCAAGATTGAACAGTTTTTCACCAACCACATCACTGCGAGAGCACACAAGACTATCATGTAGTGCGTGAGTGGACTTTGACCTAACTGACATGCTGTCAAGAGTCCCGACTTCATCTACCCAGTGTCCGTGCCCAGTGGTAGCTGGTTAAACCATGGACGTTTATAGAGATGCCCGGTGCTCCCACCTGCAACTGTCCACTGCTGTCCTGCGGACTGTCTCTTAAGGCTGAAAGACTAAGTGGTGTTTTGTGTGTAACCCTAGAGGCTGGGGTAATTTTTGTTTTTAATAAAGTTTGAAAGGAATGTAGTGTCCTGCTGGACACGTTCTAGTGTCCCAGCATGTACTTTGTTATCAGACACTCCCTTGAGGGTTGGCCGCTCATGTGACCCTGTCAATAAAAGAGACCCAGTGCACGTGCTCGTGGACAGTTCAGTAACGATACAAACTGTGCTAATGTCATTATTTACTAAGTATGTGGGCCTAGGGCCCACAACATTATAGAGCCTTAGTGGGGGTGTCCTTTCAGTAGGCATGCCAACACCTGTGTTGTTTCAATGGGGGCAGGCTGTGTGTCTTCCAGGCCCTGGGTAGGGCCCCGTTTATCGTTTATACCTCTTCTCCGCCCTTCACTGTGCTAGTGACCTGAAGTCTTTGAGCATCAGTCTGTGTCCATTCGTAACAGGAATATCAACTTCCCTCACCCACAAACAGCCTGAGGCACACTTACCTTGGCACACATCATTTAACCGACATTTGTCTTTTGCTGCAAATATGCTTATATTCTACGGGCTCCCTCACTGCACCATTGGTCTTGCTATTAGCAGAAAAGCATCTCCAAGCTCCTGCTGTAGTGCGCCAGATAAGGAGGACTCCATTCGAAAGAAGCGCTGAGGGCCACCAGCACTATAGGCAGAGCCCTAACCCTCCACCTCTTCTGTGTTGCGGTATTTATGTGACAACTTTTTCTCTTAAAGCATTTATTAATATTATTTTTCTTTTTGCAGTTTTTATAGCGCACTGCTCACCATTTGGAAGCTTCAGATCCCATATCAAGAACATTTTGGTTAAGCCTGGAGTATTGAGGACTGGGGGACACTGGTCTTAGGCGTCAGAACATCATCTAGTACAGCATCTAGTTTTAAAATAGTTTATTTCTCAACAGATTCACTTGTAATCACTGCTGTAAGGAACTCTCAAATGAAGGCTTGACCATGTGATGGGTTCTCTTCAGAACATAACTCTATAGAGGCAGCCCATAAAGTGCCAGGGACAGTTATCCACGGCCACCACACACATGACCATCCCAATCAAATTCTGGTCCCATTTTCCTGCGGTGGCCCACTATGGGTGGGAGAGTTGGGAACAACAAATTAGACAGTTGAGGCTACCCACCTGCCCACCATCCTATTTCCTAGCAGTAAATTAAGGAAATTAGCTCTCCCTCTGCTGGAGAGGCTGCAAACTGTACTGGTTTTTGAGGCATAGCTAAGGGCTGTGAAATGGGCTACCCGAGAAAGTGGAGAGCTAAAAACAAGTAAGAACATTTAAAAACCTAGACATTAAATTCATCCATTTAATGAATACTAGAAGAATACTTTGGTAAAAAAGGACAGCACAGAGCCCAGGTAGGCAGCAAGGTCTTTATCTGACATCACCCACCAACTGACTACCAGCATAACCCTAAACATCAGTACATTCTTAGGGTTCTTCAAATCACACATATCATGTTACTGGTGGGCAAAGTGGTCTAGACATAACATATTTCCCCTTTAGGCGACTGAAGAAAAGTCTACACACAAAAAAACCACGTTCCATTAAAAGAGAGTGGAAAAATAAAACAATGGGAAACATATCACCCAACAAGAGAAACACCCCCCTCCCCTACCCAACAAACATAGCCCCACTGGCAAACGAAGCAGTATGTACATAAAAAGCATGTCAGGAGATGTATACTGAAAGACTACATCACACAGTAATCTTTTAAATAGTCAGGCAGCCTTCATGTACTCCTTCCACAGTTCATAAACACCCTGTCACTGTCATGCTCCATGCCATGCCTTTTGGTGGTATGCCCTGTCCCATACTCAGCACCAACCCCAAGAGAAACCCCATTTAGAGATTCATGAATATTCTTCCCAGGTTAGTTCTATCAAAGGGCCACTCTGCTCAAATTCCATATCCTACTTTCACTGGTTTTGATGGCGTTGTTGAACATTTTCCTCACCTCACAAGGTTAAGCGAATGTAGGCCACCTCTTCACTCCTACTGGGGCTCCAATTTTAACGCAGTCACTCACACCACCCTCCGCTACCACACTTTCTTTCATCAAAAGATTGTTTCCTTTCAACTGCCTTTCTCATATCGATCTCCTTCCATCCATCAGCAAGACAAATACTCACACAACTTTGTGATTCCATCCACCCAGGGCTTAATTTGGATTGCTGGACGCGATCTCAAAATAACTCAAAGTATTCCTTGCTGATCATAGGAGAATACAGTTGGTAGGCAACCAAATGTTCCTCTAGAACTCTACCAATCTAATCTGTCCACATTGCCAAGCAGTATTCCCTCTTTCAGAATTCTACTAAATCATATTTCAAGGTGGCAAAGCGCATCTTTGGTTGTTGGGAATACCGGTCTTCCTCTACCTCAACTAGCTGGTGAAGGCAGGCTCACCACAGTAGTAGGCCACCTCCAGATGACAGCGAACCTCCTAACATCTTTGGGGTTTTCGATTAATGTGCTGACTCACATCCGACTTCATCATAGAGGCTTCCATCCATTGGAGACATACTTGATACAGTGCAATTTGTGCTTTGCCTCTGGATAAACGAGTCTAGGGCATTTGGGCAATCATTTGGGCTTGGCCTCCTGCATCCTGGTAGTGTACTATGCCAGATTGCACCTGTAGGCTCTGCAATGAGATCTGAATTCTCAGTGGTCTCAGTACCTAGAGGAACATGTTGGATTCCATCCAGCTCAATATAACAACAGGGTAGAAGAGAGACAAAGTGGATCCGTTTCCCCCTATATACAATTAATTAAACAGAAAGAATTCCATCCAGCAGAAAACAAAGAGAAGTGGGTTCTTGGTTCCTCTGCCAGGAGGCCCTGTGCTTCTTGAACTAGCTGCATTGGCAGAGGATCTCCCTGATCATGAAATACCTGGTCGTATCCTTAAACAGCAGGCTGGATAAACTCAGTCTGTGACTCCTCGCGGATCACGAATGACAACTACATCCCAAGGTGGTGCAGGGCATCATCTGGCTGCTTCCTTTGCACTGGCATGCAAAATACCTGTTCTGGACATCTATCAGGCTGTGACATGGCCATCAAACCGTACGCTCACAAAGCACTATTGCCTTGATATGTGGGTCCAGTGGAAAGGTTAGTTTGCCTGATTTGACCTGCATGATTTTCTGGACTGAGCCATTCTGTCATGTCAATTGGAAAAATTTGAATTTGAATATTTGGGATATCTTCTTTCAGCGAAGGGAATTTTCATGGACTCAAAGATTATAGCTGGCATTTGTGAATGGCTGCGTTCAAACTCTATTTTAAGACACACACAGATTTTCAGGGTTCACACATTTTTATTGATAGTTTATCAAAGATTTTACCAAAAAGGCTAGTCATATATCTCTGATCTTAAAGACTGAAAACATAAAGACTGTTATTTATTGATCATCCAAGCAGAAGTGGCCTTTGAGGAACTAAATAAGGCCTTTACTGAAACTTTAATTTTGAAACAATTTATAGTCAGAACTGAAGCATCTGATGGAACGGTTGGAGATAATTTGTTACAACTACAAGATAATGATGGACTAGGGCGTCCTTTTAGCTGCCTTTTAAGTATTATATTTGTGTGAGCAGAATCACTTTGAACTTTAAAAAGAATTGTTAGCCATGAAGCATTCTTCTTTTGAATGGAGACGTGATTGGAGCCCAAGAACCTTCTGTCACCAGACCCAATCATCATAATGTACTTTTCCAACTGAATGTCTAGTGCAGAAACAGTATATAGGCTGATAGGCTTATTTCTTTGCACACCTTGATTTATATGGCACTTATATACCTAATAGAAATATTGTCATTGCAGACTCTCTATCAAGATAGTATTCAGAGAATACTTGCAGAGATGAACCTACTTTACTCCTATTTCACCAAATGAATGGACTTTATAAATATTTTCTGCAGAAAGTCAGAGATAATCAAACTGGCCTTGATCCCACAGTCTTGCTGGATTCGAATTTACCACTAACAAGACATCAGGAATTGTATTTCCATCAAAAGGGTCTTTTTATTCCAAGTCCTGAGGTTAAAGAAGATGATTTTGTAAAGAACTTCGTGCAAACCGTGAATGAAGTAAAGTAGTTCTTTATTTATATTCGCGAACACAGGCTCCAGGGAAGGCTGGAGCGAAAACAACATCAATGCAGTTCAGAGATCAACTGTCAACGGACAGTTGTCAGCTAATGACCTCACGGCTGGTACCGTGTCCACGCTGGGACAGCATAAAGGCAATAACACTTACGGTGTCCACGCAGGGACACAACTACAGAAGTCATAACATATCCTCCCTCTTAAGAGAAGAAAGCAAGAGGAGGAGGAGGAAGGGAGAGAGAGAGAGGATGTAGGAGGTGCACGTGGGGTGATGCTATCTACTCACAAATGTAGTCTCTGAATTTTATTGGTGGGCCTAACAGCCTATCTGCCCTGCTTCTACCTACAGGTTCAGAATTGTCATGTGCAGGTGGGGTGGGCAACATACGTCTGACTATTCCTGTGGCAGCCTGAATGGATGGTGCATCCACGTGCCCAGAGGTGGGCTGCGTGACATGGCTGTCCATAGACGTTTGGCCGTGGGGAACTCATAGTCGGACTCATAGTCAGATGCACAAAGTTGTGAGTGTCGCTCTTATGTTCTTGAAAGGCACCCCAGGCAAACTCATAGGGCATGGTGGTTTTGGTGTTCTTCAAGGGGTGTCTGTAGGTAGAGAGGTTGGAGAAATGCCACACTCTACCATCACTCAAGAGAGCGGAATTGCAATACACTTCACGCACTGTTAGAGGAGGTGTATATTTTTCCTGACCCTTTCCGATATGGCCACTTCTTTTCACCTTGATGATGTCTCCTGCCTTGAGCTCTACAGGTTTACACCCCTGTCTTTTGTCATATATTTATTTGCCTCTGGACAGAGCTTGCCTTAACCTTTCTTTAACTTTCTGAGTCAACCAGTATACCGTCTTTGCAGCTTTAATCCAACCCACTTTGTCCTTTGATAGAGGAGTTCTTCCCCATATCAGTTCAAAAGGGCTATGTCCCGTTGTCTCACACGGTGTGATTCTGTAGGGCCACACTGTCGTGAGAGTCTCTTGTTTCCAGTTTAGGTTGTTGCTGTTTACTAGCTGGATTATTCCTTTTACAACCCTGTTGAATCTTTCAACGGCTCCGTTTCCGGTGGGGTGGTAGACGGATGTCGTTTTATGTTCAATTTAGTTTTTTAGAATGTAATTTTTGAAAATATCAGACATAAATTGAGCTCCGTTGTCACTTACGATTTGTTTAGGGAGCCCCCCCCGAGTGAAAATGTCATCCATGAACTTGACAATGATTAGCGCTTCCGGTTTGTTAATAAATTTAACTTCGGGCCACTTGGTGAAGTGGTCAATCATAACAATTATGTACCACATTTCTTGTTCATCAGATACAGGACCCATTATGTCCACACCAATTCTCTCCCATGGCATGCCTGGGCTGGGAATGGGTTGCAGGGGTGGTCTGAACGTGACTTGTGCTTTGTTTTTTGTTTTTTAAAAATATTTTTATTCATCCATAAAGCCATATCAGCGAGCAATAAATACATTTCGATTATACAATCTATGGTTAAAGAAGAAATACCACAAAGAGACAACCCCACTCAGATGGTCCTACACAAGAAAAAGAAGAAGAAAATCCAGCAGTGCTAACATAAAACATCCATTTAGTAAAAGTAGGGGAAAAGAGTCATACATATATCCTACTCTCGCATTTTGTCCCCTCTTTACAAAAGTACTAAAGTGCTTGGTGCAGTGTACAAAATATTCAAATATTGCTTTTGATCCAAGGAGAGGGGCATTTCATTCATCCAAATAAGAGACACCGGCCCTCAAATGTCTCTACCTAGCTTCCTCTTCTGAGCCCCCTTTAGTACATATGAGCTGTGTTCAAGATTAAAGATGGAAAAGAATCTTGCCCTCCATAGCTAAAACGTCAGGGCATCCTTATGTAGTCACATTGATGCCACGCACAGCCGGGCTATAGCTGTAACTACAAAAATCAGATATTGATGTCTGTATACCAGCTGGTCGTATCCATCTCCCTCCGTTACCCCTAGTAACACATGGGATGCAGTCAATTTAATCGGGCCCCCGAGCCGTTCCTCCCAAATATTTTCTATGTCCCTAAAGAATTTTCTTAAGTGCCCACATATTAAAAATATATGGACAATTCCCGCATAATCTGCTCCACACCTAAAACACTTGCCATCATTAACACCGCCCCATTTTAATAACCTAGCTGGTGTATAATAAAGGTTAAAAAGGGTCTTATAGTGCTGTGCACGAAGGTTGGCGGACATCAATAATCTCCCCCCAAATCAATGGAATTTTCCACCTGTGTCCCTTCACACCCAAGTCTGTTATCCCAATTCGCATTTTGCCTATCCAAATCCCCTTCCTTAGTTTCTAATAATAGGTCATATAACAAGCCAATGCATGCCGCTTTCCTTACACCTTCAATTACGGGGTTTATATCAATCTTTCAGTGGCCGTAGGTAATCCCGGATTTGCAAAAATTAAAAAAATTCAGTTCTGGAGAGGTGATACTTCTCAACCAACATCTCAAACGACATCATATCCCCATTCTCATAAAGGTCCCCGATGTATTGAATAGCTTTTGTCCTCCATCTATCTATTATCCGGTTCCAAAATATTGGGGGCAAAGGCATGGTGGCGGAGAACAGGGTATAGTGAGAGACCCTCTCGAATCTGTACCACTTTCGCACCACTTTCCACACCTTATACACAGCATTCAGAACCTCGAATCTGTTTTTTTCGTAGTAGCTAGGTTCCACGTTGATAAACAACCGTTTTTTCGCATCACTACCCAATAACATTTGATGTATTGAAGGTGATTCAGCAATGAAACGGTTCTATCCCTGTGAATAGAATGTTCATGCGCTGCAGCATACAAGCCAAATAATATAAAGTAAAATCTGGAACTGGCCAACCCCCCTTTTCCTGTGGTAAAACCATATAGCGCATTGCTCTCTGGGGTTTCCCTTTTGCCCATAGAAACCTCGCACATATCTACTGTAATGTAGCCAATTTGGCACCTGGGATTTCTAAAGGCACTGATCTAAAAAAGTATAAGACCTTGGGCAAAATAAGCATTTTGAGAAAGTTATACCTCCCAACAAGTGTCAGATGTAAACATTCACACCGGTCTAGCTGCCTTCGTACCGCCGTTAGAATGTTACCCCAATTGACCTCAACTAAAGATTTCAAACATGTTCTTATTGTAACCCCTAGATAAGATACCTCGCTTGTAACCCGCTGGTCATTAAAACCCTCTTGGTTTAAACATAATATTTGTGTTTTTAGACACATTTAATTTATATCCTGACGTGGCTCCAAACTCTGCTGCTAATTGTTCTATCTTGGAGATAGCCCCCCCCCCAGGAATAGGGGTGACCACTGCCACATCATCAGTATATGCGAGAACCCAATAATGCTCTTGTTTCCAAATTACTGGTTCTATTCCTGCATTTTGCTCCAACATCATTAAAAATGGGTTGATATACAAGGAAAACAACAAGGGAGAACAAGGACACCCCTGCCTTGTCCCCTGTGTAATATTTACTGAACCTGACTCAAACCCATAATACATATCTTAGCCGTAGGGCGTCTATATAAAACTTGAATAGCCTTAAGGAAATGTTGCTGAAAACCCGCCTGCCGTAGTAACGCCCATAAAAATACCCATGCGACCTGGTCAACCGCTTTTTCCGCATCTATTAAAATCAAACTGAATTTATTCCCCGTATTATTGGCTATATCTAATAAAGTAACTACACGGCTAATATGATTAGTAGTCCCCCTCATCGGTATGAATCCATGTTGCAGTGCTGAGACTAGCGGAGTAATAACGTCAGCCAACAGGGTAGCCAGGATTCTGGCGTAAATTTTGCCATCTACATTCAATAATGATATTGGCCAATACGAGCCTGGCTGTTCGGCGGGATTGACTTTTTAAAAAAAAACTATTATGCTGGCTTCCTCCCAGGACAGCGGGGGGGAGAGGCTCCTGTCTGTGCCTGAAGAAAGGTGGTATGCATATCCATTTTAAGTTCCTTAAAAAAAGTTTTATATACTTCTAACGGTAGCTTATCGGGCCCTGCTGCTTTTCCCGTAGCTAGACTATCAATAGCTCTTTCTAGTTCTTCCATAGAAATGGGCTCCTCAATTCTTTCTGCACCTAATATATCTATTCTTTTACAGTCAAGACCCTCTAGCAGCTTTTCCGTGGCCTGTATATCAGGAGGATCAACTGTATAAAGTGCCTCATAATATCCCTGGAATACTTTCAATATCCCTTCATCTGTATCAGCCAAGTTCCCTCCGGCATCTACTACTGGTCCAATTCTTTGGGCGGCTTCCCTTAATCGCACCCTTTGTGCCAAGCAGCAGCAGTTTGCCTCCCCGTAGTCATAGCTTTGACCCCTATTGATAACATGTTTCTTGGCTATTTCTTTGTTCCAGTGTAGGTTTATTTTAGCCTTACACCTAGCAACGTGCACCTGTATATTCGAGATCTCGAGCCCAGCCTGGATCCCCTGCACAAGTCTTTCTTCTGCTGCAGCCAAATTGCTACATAATTCCTGCACATATGTTTGTAACTGTTTCTGTTTATGTAGCCCAAAGCTCAGGGTTTCACCCCTGAAACCCGCTTTTAGGGCATCCCACACTGACCCTATCCGAGCCATACTTCAATTAATAGCCAAGAAATGCTAAACCCACACTTTCATATGTGTCACATACTCGCTTTCCAAAAGCAGCTTTTTATCAAATGAAAATGTTCGAGGTCTAATTCCAGTTTTAAACATGTTGAGGTTCAATACAAGAGGGCCGTGGTCAGGGGAAATCTGCGGGTAAACCTTAATGTTAGCACCAGACAGTAACAGCCCGTATAAAAAAAAAGAATCCAGCCTTACCAATTTCTGGTATGGATGTGAAAAAAAGTTGTACTCGGACTCCGACCCCCACAGTGCTGCCCATGCATCCACCAGGCCATGATCTATAACTAAAGACTGCAGTGCCTTAAAGACTTTCAGTATTTTCCGTTGTAAGACTTGTTGTTTTCATGTAACAGCCCTATCTCCAAATGTATATTTAAATCTCCACATATAATCAGTGGAGTGGGCCATAGTGCAAGTTCCACATTTAAGCCTTCTAATACTGCAGCTTCGTCGTAATTCGACCCGTATATTGAACAAACAGTGCACTTTTGTTTACCTATCATACATTCCACAATGACCCATCTCCCAGCTTTATCAGCTAATACTCTTCCGGTCCCCTGTATATGGCTTTTAGCTAAAATAGCTACCTCCACCCCTTATGGTCGTGGATTGCTCTGTGCTTGCTAACACATTAAACCCCAGTTCTGCCAACAGTTTTCGTTTACTCCATGGGATGTGAGTTTCTTGAATGCATACCAGATCTAATTGGAGCAATCTCAACTCTGCCAAAATTCCGTTGTCTCTTGGTGTAACTATTCAGTCTACAAACTTTCAGGGAGCCAAGCCGAATGCCTGCATATTTATGCCTATCCCCCATTCATATTCATCACAATCTTGAGCATTAGGACCATATGAATAAAACCATTGAATTTCTTGATTAATCTCATTGTAGCTTCATGGATTATTTTTCCCCGTGCCCAACCCCCCTCCCCCTCTCCCTCTCCCTACCCCCGCACGGTTTCATCCAAAGCTGTGCCCTCCCCCCACCTTCCCCCCCAAAAAAGGCTAGGAGACCAAAGGCCTCCGTGATGGAACAAGCTTTTATCCCCCGGACCTCCCTTGTTCCACTATTTGCACAGCTACGCTTAAAAAAAAAAAATCCTTTAGCACCTGCTTACCCAAAATCAAAAAGATTCCCAAAGAGCCACTCAAAAAGTGCAAAAAATAATAAAGAGATTATCTAATCTAATCCATACATATCACTGTTACTAAGTAAAAGAGACACATCTAGTACCCCATATCACTTTACCTAGGTTTATCTCAATATCAATTCTTCAATGAATGCAAATATTCCTAAGCTGCTGCTTCTGTGGTAAAAAAACGCACTTGCTCATTATATATAATCTTAAGCTTGGCAGGGTTCAATAAAGAGCCCTGCACCTTTTTATCCCTGAATGGAGTAATGAGCTGACCCAATTGCCATCTTTTCTCTACAGTAAGGGGACAGTATTCAGGGCGCACAAAAAACTCTATCCCATTCCCCGTTTTCTTCCGATCTGGTCGCGCCAGGTGATATACTGCCTCTATTGCCATAAAATTGTTGACTGAAATTAAGATTGCCCTTGGTCTGTTTACATTCTGCCCTGCTCTGTTGCACACTGTAAAGGGGAATCTATGTGCTCGGAGGATTTCCCAATCCCAATCCCATTGGGTCAGCCCGGGAAAAGCCTCAGAAAACAATCCGCGGACAAGCTTTCGCACATCTTACCCCTCCGCACCCTCTGTAATGTTCTATATGCGGAGATTATTACGCTGTAGGCAATTCTATAAGTCCGTAATCTTCCTAAGTGTATCGTCCTTTGCAGTGCGGAGGGCCTCCGTTGTTGCTTTCTGCGCAGCAAGCTCATCCTCTAAGTTCGAAATGCGTGCCTCTGCCTCATTAAACCTCTCGGCGAACTCGGAGCAAGATTTTGCCACCCTCCGTACTGAGTTCTGCAGCTTGCGACATGCTCCCTGAGTGTGCAAGCTCTCTGTGTTGGTCTCCTCCTTATGGGCCATTAGGCTGCGGTAGATGAGAGCCAAGGAAATATCTTTGGCATTCTCTGTCTCATTCACATTGGATTGTGTCCCAGAGGTTGCCCCATTTGCCCTGGTGTCACCCATAAATGAATAATCCCACTGGAAGGAATCTGTACTTTCCGCCATCATAGGGACTTTATTCTCCCCTAAAGCAGCCTTTTTACGAACTGTATTATGGAGGTCCCCACCTGTTTGGATGGGGTACTCATGTCCGTCTCATCCCCGGAGGTATCAGATAGTTCGGACATCGAGAAGAAAGGATAATCTCCCGAGTCACTTTCCTTTACATTGTCCTGTTTGTCAGTTTTACTTTCACTCGCCCCCAGCTCTGAGCCTTCCTCGTGTATTTTGGCATCTTCTCCACTTTCTTCCCCCACTTTCTTCCCATTTCTCGAAGTTTGTCACCCACTATGTTGTCCTTATCCAGTATCAGGTTCGGTGTTAAATCCTGAGGGAGCTTCTCCCCTAGTATGTCAACTTCAGCGTTTGGTTTTTTCAAATCTATTTTAGATGTAGGGGGCATAACTTTCTTTATCTTCCCAGCCAAAAACAACGCAGGAACGGACTTCTTACCACTCTCCTTGCAAGTTTTCTCCGTGGTAGACTCCAGCTTCTTCTTCTGGGGCTCTTGTATTGGCCCGTTGTCCTCTGCCTCCGCAGTGCTCCTCGCCTTTCCCCGTCCTACTTTCGGGGGCATTGCAGCGTTGCGCGGTCTGGCTTCCCTTGCACCTTCCGACCTCGTCAACGCTCTGCACACACCCCTGCGTGCACACACGGAAGACCGCCCTGCAGGAGTCATCAGCTTCCAAACATTAACTCAGAGGATCCAGCAGAGGCTCAGCAGCATTGCTGTCATCGTGCACCAAACCAGTAACCAGGTCTACAGAACCCTCACAGCCCTGCCGGATGACCGGCTCCGATAGAGCGCTGCCTTCGGCATCCTTGGGCCATCGGTACAGTAGGTCTAACAGGGGAGAAAACTTGGGGAGCTGTGAGCTCACGCAACTGCACTCACGGTCGCCATCTTGCCCCACGTCACTTGTAAGCTTTGTCTGAGTCCATGCAGAGAGCGTACTCCCTGACTGTTCTCTCAACATCTAAGCTTATGCCTGGCCACCAGTACATGTTTTTAACTCTGCTCTTTGTCTTCTCAATGCCCAAATGCCCTTCGTGACATAGCTTGAGTAATTTGCTTCTTATATTGTAGGGTGGCACAAATCTTCCACTTCTGAGAAGGAACCCGTCTTCATGTGACAATTCATTTCTCACCTCCCAGAAGGGTTTGATTTGTTCCAATTGCTTGCTTTTGCAGATCCATCCCTGGGTCATGATTTGTATCACTTGACCGATGGTACTGTCCTTGTCTTGTTCTATGAACCATTCCTCATTTGAAATTCCGCTGGATTGTTCAAGTACATTGGCAACGGTTGCCTCATTCAATTCAGAAATCTCTTCGTTACTTGCCTTACCTACTGGCATTCTACTTAAGAAGTCCGCTACCACGTTTTTTATTCCTGGGACATATTGGATGTCATACATGTAGTCAAATAAACCAACGGACAGCCTGGCTGACCTCGGGGAGGCTGTGTACAAACCCTTTGTGGTGAAAACTTTGGTCAAAGGTTTGTGATCAGTGCACAATGTGACTCTTCTGCCCCAAACAAAGTGCTTGAAATTTTCTAAAGCCCACATGCATGCAAGCGCTTTGCACTCTATTACTGAAAAGTTCTCTTCTGCAGGGGTGAGTGAACGTGACACGAAGGTTATGGTATACTCCCCACCCTTTGAGCCTTTTTGTGTGAGTATCGCCACAGATGCAAGTAACAATACTTGCATCTGTGGTCACAAAATTTTGTAATGACGTGTCAAATCCTTGTAGAGGTAATGAGGTGCACATATCCCTTTTTAGGTCCTGGAAAGTTTTGTTGCATTCTTCCGTCCATTCAAACCTGTTCTTTAGTTTTAGAAGTTGCCTCAATTCATACGTCTTGTGGGAAAAATTCCTGATGAGCTCGGTGTAAAACTCAACCATTCCCAGGAATGACCGCAGTTAGTCTTTATTCGTGGGCACTGGCAAATCTTATATGGCCTGAATTAGTTCTTTTTAGGGCTGATACCATCCCCGGTTATTTGGTGGCCAAGGTAGTTTACAGAGTTTCTAGCAAATTTACATTTGAGCTGTCAAACCTTTTTCGTTGAGAATTTCTAGCATCTGCTTAACCCTTTTGTCATGTTCTGCCCTAGTTCTGCCCATCACCAGGATGTCATCTTGGAAGAGCAGAATGTCGGGGACCCCTTCAAAAATGTTATGCATTAGTCTCTGAAGCATAGCGGCCGCCGAGGAGAGACCGAAGGGAACTTTCGTAAACCTGAAACATTCAAATGGTGTTATGAATGTTGTCAATTTTTTGCTGTCCCGATGAAGAGGCACCTGGTGATACGCGGACTTCAAGTCAATGGTGGAGAACCACCTGATGCCCTTTGTGGTAGCCAGCATCGCACTTATTTTGGAGAGAGGGTATTGCTCCACAACTATATTCTGGTTCAGGTCACGCAGGTCCACGCAAAGTCTCAGCTTGCCGTTGGGTTGTTTGGCAACAACAAGTGGGGTGACCCATTCTGATGCTTCTACTTTTTCTATTATCCCCTCTTTAAGATGTTTGTCAAGTTGGGCTTTGACTTCATTTCTTATGGCAAAAGGAATTTTTCTTGCTTCATGTAAAACAGGGTTTGTAATAGGTTTTAGCTTGATTCTGTGTTGGTACCCTTTTAAAGCACCTACCATCCCACTGAACACTCGTGGGTATTTGTCAAGCAATGACTTAGTATAGTCTTCATGTTCTTCTACACTCAATACAGGATCCACTTTTCTGGGGTCTAGGATTATACCCAGATTACCTTGGTCCATCCATCCTAGACTGATGGTCCCACCTTGGACAAGTATAGTTTTTCCAGCGGACTCCCTTCCTTTGTACGCAAAATTGAGTTCTCTGTAGCCACATACATCAATTGGCTCTCCTGTGAATGATTTAATTATTATGTCTGGTTTCTTCAGCTGTCCACCTATAGTTTCTTAATTTTTCTGTCCAAATAGTATAGGGCGAACCTAAGTATGCCACAATACTTATGTTAACTCCTTCTATAGCCATGTTGCAAACTGTTTTTTTTGTTTTGGTGTTGCTAGTTTCTGTAACTTTGTCAACTTGTTTGCCATTTATATTCAGCACAAACATATTGATGTTGTCTTCATCTGACATGCTTTGTTTGCATTCTTCTGATTCATCTACTATTTTTACTTGTCTCGTGTTCCTTTTGTTACACACCTTGAAAAAATGTCCCTTAACTCCGCAATGCGAACATTTTACTTCACGTGCAGGGCATTTTAAATAATTCGCCATGTGAGATGTGCTCCCAAACCTGTAACAGTGCCCCCAGTTCTTTGTTTCATACTTTTTGTATTGTGGTTTGTAACTTCTCTTATTTCAACTCTGTTTTGTGTTTACCTTTTGATCACTCACTCTGCTTATTGCTTCTGCCTCTTTCTTCTCTATATTTTCTGTGAGGTTAGCCTTAATGCAATGCCCTGTGAGTTGTGATTTACTTGCTATGTCGATGATGTTTTGCAGGGGATATTCGCCCTTGGCCCACAGATTGTCTTGAATGTTTTCGTTGGAAACCTGCATTGTTGTGTTTCTATCTAGGACCCTAATTCGATATTCCCGATTTATGCCCTTGTATGGCTATAATAAATAATATCCTTATAAAGGCATAAGAATCATATCCATATTTAGTAATAGCCCTTGCAGTCCAAATACGGCATGGCTACTCCTCTAGACTCCTAGAAAGTACAACGCGTTCTTTAAACAAACCAAGCCTCCAGCAGCCCTGCTCTTGTTTTGATTTGCACAAGAACTCCTAGAGTCAGAAAGAACTGTTAGTTCTTGGTGACGTCTTATGTCCAACCTTACGTCAAACCCGGCACCTTTCAGGTATAAATATACCAACGTTGCCTTAAGCAAACACACGGTGGTTTGGAGCAGAGCGGCCATCTACTTGCCCGGAAGCCCAGCTGATGCGAGGAGCCGAAGGAAGCCGCCCCTCCCCTTTGACGCGCTGAGGAAGACGCTGTCTTTTTCTCCAGCCGAGAAAATCCAGCTCCGGTGTTTCCAGCCACCCTTGCGGGTTGCTGGGATATCGAGTCCTGAGAGAGAGATACAAGACCTCCTTCATTCTAAGAACCAAGGTACGGAGCTGCCTAAACCCTTAAGAGAATTCTTGATCCAGATCCTTGGCAAAAACCCAACTTAACTTAAACTGCAACTTACTTGCTCCTTCCCACGTATTAGGCTTAGGTCAGGTACACCGGGGTAGGCGTAGATTAGAAGCACCAGTTGAGTACGTTAGTCAATGTATTTATGTATGTATATATTTTATCCATTTTAAAGTATCATATGGCTAAGAAACCATATCAATGCTTTTACAGTATTATTTCATAATACTCCTTTTACTGTACGCACTTTACTTTATGATAAGTATTGCAATAGTGGCAATTCATTTCTCTTGCTTGATAAATAAGACTGCTCAATAAAAAACACCTTTTATTGAAAACGCCCGTCTCTCTATTTCTCTGCACTCTGGTGAAACTAAGTGCGCACGATTGACTGAGTAAAAGAGTTGTCTATTGTTTTCACACTCCTCCTTGTTTACTCGAGAAAGTTTCTAGTGACCTCTGAGCTAGCTGGCAAAACTAATTAAGTCTAATATAGTCAGTAGAGACCTAGTCGACCTCAGTCCTACGTCTACACTGCTGTTTATATTATTCCAATGCGCAGAGCCTATTGGGAATATAGGAACTACACTACATGGTGCCCAACGTTTGGTAAGGCGATAATCTAACGCAAGACATTAGAGTAACTCAGTCGTGCTTTTTCACACAGACCCCTTTTCCCGTAAAAACTCCAAAAGACGTCTGGAGTGGGTTAAAGGTTAATATCCGCTGGAACTTAGTAGGAAGAGATTCCTATGTATAGTTTTTGTTTAGTCAACGTTGAAGGATACAGTGTTCCAAAATATTGTGCACCTAATCTTTGTTTCCTTGAAACTAGCTCTGCAACAAAACTTTCTGTCAGCAAATAGCGGAAACTGAAGACGAAACGGAGAGAGCTAGATTAGCAGCTCAACTCCTAGCGGATGACACAAGTCTCCGAGATGAAGACCCGAATGCTATAATCATTCCGGTAAATATAAGAAGAACTATAACTAAAAAACTTATAGAAAATGGAGTATCATCACGAGGTGGTACAGTAATATTCGTGGTACAGGCCCATGAATATCGACAGACAGAGGTATTCTATTCGTGGATAAATTTTCCAGCAGCACACGCTGTGACACGCGAATTCCACTATTACAAAATAGGGGAACCTCCAGATGAATACGCTCCTTTCGAGGACGTTGAAATCCCACTAACTTACCAAGAGCACCTGCTCTGGTTTAATGGCGCCCTTTTTTTTTTTTTTTTAAATATTTTTATTAACCATTTCCAAGGTAATTTTTCCGCATATTCCTGTATATGTTACAGCACACAACAGTTTCACAAGTGGTTGTATACATCAAAATATTGTTCGTTCTTCTGCATTGTGACATAAATGATCCACCAGACATGTATGTGATATATACTATAAACACAAGAGAACCTAGGGGTCTATAAAAGTAAGATATCTGTGTTATCTCATACCATAGCACAAGCTTACTGGAAGGCAATAGTAGGTGTAGGATAAAGATAAAAAGAAATCAGGGAAGGTGCAAGTGATTGTAACAAAGAACCCGCTTAGTTCGTAGGATTCCCATCAAACAATTGTATGATCAAATTCTATCATCTGGTCATCCTCCAGGGAAAAAGAAGTCTCTAGATCATTGAGACCCATCAGTACCCTGTTGTAGAGCGGGGTCAGTGCCCACAAGCACTAAGTGACCAGTGATAGACCCAAAAGATGGGTATAGGTGCAGTGCAAAAAAACAACAAGTGGTGGGAGGCCTCCCCCTAACTCAGATACTGTCTGGGGCAACGACGGAGAGAGCGTGGCCTCCCTTTCTTCCTGAGTTTGAGTCCAGGTGAGGTGAGGTCTTCTCCCCGGCAGAACAGGATCACTTATTGGAACCTTCTGTACGGCGGAGTACCGAACCCATACGCTGTATCCTTTGTTTGGTTATCACACTGGATTTTTCATATTTGTTTTTCACTAAGCAGTAGCAATGTTATGCACAGGGCCCTGATGAAAACCGTGGGTCCTTCCCGTTAAGGTTGAAACATGTTGGCCAGTAATGCAGTAATTTGCTTCCATACTGCATTTTTGCACTGTTCATTTTGTTTTTAATGAGGAAGAGGACAGATTTCTAATAAAAAGTACTGCTCTGCCCTCTATTCTATTTTATTCTCACCACTTGTTGTTTTTTTGCACTGCACCTATACCCATCTTTTGTCTATCACTGGTCACTTAGTGCTTGTGGGCACTGACCCCGCTCTACAACAGGGTACTGATGGGTCTCAATGATCTAGAGACTTCTATTTCCCTGGAGGATGACCAGACGATAGAATTTGATCATACAATTGTTTGATGGGAATCCTACGAACTAAGCGGGTTCTTTGTTACAATCACTTGCACCTTCCCTGATTTCTTTTTATCTTTATCCTACACCTACTATTGCCTTCAAGTAAGCTTGTGCTATGGTATGAGATAACACAGATATCTTACTTTTATAGACCCCTAGGTTCTCTTGTGTTTATAGCATTGTGTTGGGGGCTTAACCTAGGCTTGGTCTCTAAATTTCCCTTTGACCCTCCTTCTCTTCTTTTGTAATGTGATATATACTACCCATTCCAATACAGCAAAATAAAAAAAAAAGCGTCTATAAGATATTATGATGGCCTTCCAATCACAATCCTAGATTTAGCCTACTATTTTTCCACCTTGTGATAGGTTGCCATATTCTGTTACCTAGTAACTTAGCTCTCCTACCTTTTCTCTCATAGATTGCTTTTTCTAAATTATACATAGAAAGAAGGCTTGCAATCCAAACTTGAAACGGGGCGGGAGCCTTGTCCAACCAATTTCTTGCTATACATATGCGATAAACTGCAAGTGAGACAAAAATAAACTCTACTGGCAGAGCATCTGCCACATCAGCCACATCCCCCACCCCCAGCATAATTAATTCATCTGTGAGTTTAATCTTGATCTTAAGTGATTTATCAAAAAACTCTTCAATAGCCATTTTCAAGGTAAACAATTGCGGACACTGCGAAAACATGTGCACAATATCTGCTTCAGTTGAATCACATCGGGGGCATGTTATTCCCGTTGTACCGCCCCACTGGGCGATTCTGGCCGGAGTGTGATATAGTGAGAACACTGTCTTAAAATGTTGTGATTGCAGGGTAGCAGAGCATAACACCGTTCTACCCAGATCCAAAGATACCTGAAAGGTTTCTAGCCCTGACCCCAGTTTTTCTGACCATTTTTGTGAGTATTTCGCTCTTTCATCAGTTTTACTGTCTTTCAATTCCGCATATAGCTGTCTTATCGTACACTTATTAGCTGTTTCTATATATTCCATGACTTTACATTGTCCCAGTCCTGCCAGACCGCCTTGTTTTTGCATTAAGAAGCTTCTGGTTTGGAGATATTTGTAAAAACTACTATGAACTAACCCGAATTTTGTTAGTAACGCCCCAAACTGTAACATGTTCCCCTGGCTGTCCAGCAAATTCCCTATTTTCACTATACCCTTGTTATGCCAGTCCCTCATGGTAGTGTCCCTGAAAATGTCCCTCGGTAATGAGCAATTTGTATACAGTCGTGTGTAATTGTTATACCTTCCTAAACCAAATTTTTTTGTCATTCCTTTCCAAACCCTATAGGCCGCCTTTAAGGTCTTAAACCGTGTGTGTTTAAAATAAGTGAAGTCGGTTGTGTTTAAAAACCCGTTCTCTGCCCCCTCACCCAGTAGTGTAGTATATACATTAGTGAACCCTATCTCGGTTTCTGTTGTGTGTTCTCTGCCTCCCCCGCCTAGTAGCCCCTGGCAATACTGCATTACGGCAGCCCAATAATAGAGCCTAAAGTCCGGTGCCCCCCAGCCGCCTTTTTCTCTAGATACTGTTAGGTGTCTATATGCTCTCCGTGTCTTCCCTTTGACCCAGATAAATTTGTTCAAGATCGCTTCCAACTTATTGAACCATATGTTGTCGAAAAATAATGGGATAGACCTAAACAGGTACAGAACTTTTGGGAATGTTACCATTTTTATTACATTGATCCGACCCATTAGGGTGAGATGCAAATTATTAATTCTCTCCGTATTTGCTTTTATTTTTGCCAGCAGTGGATTCATATTAATTTCGACTAGCCTATCTAAGTCGGCTGTAATCTTAACACCTAGATACGTAACTTCGGGAGCTACTCTTATGTCCTGAAAGTTCACCCAGTTATTTTGTATAATTTGTGTTTTTCCTTTATTCAGTGAGTAGCCTGACACGGCCCCAAAAGCTACAGCCTCCTGTTCGATTTCTAGGATAGCCGATCCTGGTTGTGGGGTAACCACCGCCACGTCATCTGCGTAGGCAAGTGTTTTATATTCATAAGAATGCAACTTTATCGGGAGAATGTTAAGGTTCCGTTGCAGTCTACGCAGAAGGGGGTCAAGATATAAAGCAAATAGCAGTGGCGAGGCCGGGCAGCCCTGTCGTGTGCCACGTCTTATACGTATTCCCGCAGTATACCCCCTGTTTATCCTCACCTTAGCCGTAGGTTCTAAATACAGTGCCTGTATAGCCTTTATATAGCCTGCTCCTATCCCAACCCACTCCAAGGCCTTCCACAGATATCCCCAGGAGACCCTGTCAAAGGCCTTCTCTGCATCCAAGAAGATGGCCGAGGCAGGGTCTCCTGTGGCACCTGCAGCATCCAGTATAGTAACCATCTGCCTTGTGTGTTGTGTAGTCCCCTTTCCGGGTATGAATCCATGTTGTGTTGTGCATACCAGCCCCTCAATTACCCTACTTAATCTTTGTGAGAGCGCCTTGGAGTAGATTTTGGCGTCGGCATTCATGAGTGTTATTGGCCTATATGAACCGGGATCTAACTGTGATTTGTTTTTTTTCAAAATTACAATGATATTCGCTCCGGCCCATGATTGTGGTACATTTTTTCCCCTCTGTGCTTGACTTAGGGTTTCCAGCATATCAATCCCCAGGGCGTCCCAAAAGGTTTTATAGAATTCCGCTGGAATTTGGTCGGGCCCCGCTGCCTTCCCTGAGGGGAGTTTAGTTACTGCATTATGGACTTCTCCCAATGTCAATGGTAGCTCCGGCGCCTCCTTATTCTCCTCACTCAATTCCTCGTGAGAAATTCCTGTTAAGTAGTCCTCTATCTCAGTTTCAACATTCCCCAGATCTTGGTCATATAGATCAGAATAGAACTCCCTAAACACCTCTCTCACATCTACATGGTGCCCAACGTTTGGTAAGACGATAATCTAACGCAAGACATTAGAGTAACTCAGTCGTGCTTTTTCACACAGACCCCTTTTCCTCGTAAAAACTCCAAAAGACGTCTGGAGTGGGTTAAAGGTTAATATCCGCATGAACTTAGTAGGAAGAGATTCCTATGTATAGTTTTTGTTTAGTCAACGTTGAAGGATACAGTGTTCCAAAATATTGTGCACCTAATCTTTGTTTCCTTGAAACTAGCTCTGCAACAAAACTTTCTGTCAGCAAATAGCGGAAAGTGAAGACGAAACGGAGAGAGCTAGATTAGCAGCTCAACTCCTAGCGGATGACACAAGTCTCCGAGATGAAGACCCGAATGCTATGATCATTCCGGTAAATGTAAGAAGAACTATAACTAAAAAACTTATAGAAAATGGAGTATCATCACGAGGTGGTACAGTAATATTTGTGGTACAGGCCCATGAATATCGACAGACAGAGGTATTCTATTCGTGGATAAATTTTCCAGCAGCACACGCTGTGACACGTGAATTCCACTATTACAAAATAGGGAAACCTCCGGATGAATACGCTCCTTTCGAGGACGTTGAAATCCCACTAACTTACCAAGAGCACCTGCTCTGGTTTAATGGCGCCCTAAAACATCAAAATCACATCAGCAGGCTCGGTCCACTAGGAAGACCAGGAGCCACGTGGCCGGTTCTAGCCAGCTACACACCACATTCAGACATTGAAACAATGTCAGACCAGGAACTTTTAGCTCAGCTAAAATTGCTAATTAAATACATAAACAATTAGTCCAATATGTAATGCGAACTTCAACAGTCCAACCAGCAATAAAAATTCCACAGACCACCCCTCACCAGGGGAACACAAATAAAATCACACCACAAAATATACAATCAGCCATTGGCAAAATACCTGCAAAACGGGAACAAATTCCATTCTGGTTAGCAGAAAAAATCACTCACATAGAGGCAGTATTTCCTGATACTACGCCTACTGAGAAACACAGAATTCTGACTATCTGTCTTCCGATGGGGATCGCACCACATGTGGAGGACTGTGACACTTGGGGCACAGTCTTTGCTTCGATATACAGAAAAACACATGGCGTTCCGTCCATGGCGGTAATACCAGATGTGCTAAGACAGATTCAAAATGAATACGGTCCAGAACCTGCTTTAACTCTGGGTATGAAATTACTGAAAGACTTCAAGCAGGTCTCGGCTATATTATTAGCCAACATAAAAGGAGAAGCCGCATCTGTGGCGATCCGCCAGAAATTGAAAGAAACAGATATAGCAGAACAACCTTTTAAACTTGCCAGAATCATATACAAATCCTATGAAAAACTAGGTAGAGATAGTTTGGGTGGGAAACCAGTAAAACCCCAACTACTTGAAAATCCTGAAAAAACATTTATTAAAAATAATCTGAACACTCCTAAAAAGAGTTGGGATGGAAATAAACACTCCACTCCCAGAGAAAAACGTTTCCAATCCAGAGGAAGGTCTCCTCAACGGAGAGAAAGATCTCCGGACCAAGGACACAAGTCTCCCCAGAGGGAGCCCTCTAAGAAAAGATACAACCTTAGAGATAGGGATAAATAAAGAAAACCTGCTATATATCAAGATATTGATACACGTCCCTCTCGATCTTTTCAGACTTCCTCACAGAAATCGGAAAAAAGAGGACGGTCAGAACACAAGGAAGAGCATGTCAAGTCCAAAGACAAGGAACCTGCTCCTCAAAGTAAAAAAATTACAATTTCCAAGAAAGAAGGTAGCTAGTATTAAAATAATAAAACATGCCGAGGATACTGAGGACACAACTGAAAAACGGAGAGTTGGCCCAGACAATGCTAGACAGTGCAGCAGAAGTGACCATAGCTCGCAAGATCTTGATGAATCTTCTGGAGACAGTGGACACGAATTAATACATTCAAGTGGAAACTGCAGACACCAGAGTTAGCAAACCCCATAAGTTATACGAAATAACATTACGTATAGAGGGGGACAAGACTAGGAAAGTAAGGGAAGTACATATGGAAATGGTCAGGGTCTATTTAGTATATTGAGCATCAAATGCCAATCATGAATACAACATAACATAGATCATCAAAATTCATAGATCCAGTGGGTATTTTATTTTTTACACATGGATATCTGGATATTCGGAATAATTCGATATGTACCCCAAGACATTGGGTTACTAAGTCATACATACAAGCATATCCATATATTTCATTTCATTATATGCACCAAATGAAAAGCCAACATTTTTTGCGATTCTCTGTAAGGATAGCTTGAAATCTGCAAATTAACATAACAGAATGTTCACATTTATTATATAAAGCAGTGCGCTCACAGTGAAAAAGGAAAAAGGGCAAATAGAGGGAATGGGTGTGATGGAAAAAGGTGAGGACTGGGTAAAGGTGTTGTGATCCTGATACAATCACAGTAAAATCTAGTGAAACCTTTACAGTCTAGTTTAGATCGTAAGTTCCATAAATCTCTCAGATATAGGATCCGTATTACTTCATATTTTGCTCCTATATTCAGAGGAAAAAGGTGTAGTATGGTCGTCTACGTTTCGACCCCTATGATAAGGGTTAATTGAAACCTCATGCTGGGGTCTTCATCAGGACAGAAGAAACAGGAGCGCCTACAAATAATGTAATGAAAATAAATAACTCAGACTAATAACTTAATTCATCAATGCAATAGAACTAGACTAGGGAAAGGAATACATACTTTACGTAAGGCCATCCAGTGGCTCTTAGGTTGAGAACATCAATGTTCGTGTGAGGAGAAGTACCTGTAAATGGTCAAAGGGATCAATTAAAAGACAGAGGTGGAGGGTAAACCTCCCCTAAAAACGTGAAATTCCTGCAATTTCATCCAGGGGGGCAGAGAACTTACTGGGTCGATACAGCTTTCACGTTTCTTGCATCTCGTATTCCACTTATTTGATGTGTTCAGGCGGTATCCAGGAGGATGCCGGAAGCGTCACACTCTCTGGTTGAATCTGAGAAATTAAGATGAGGTACCAATTAGAGTCTAAACTCTAAAACAGCTGGGGTATTGCTGGATCAAATCGGGTCGGATAAGTGTTCTAAATTCAGGGTGGCCAGACAAACACACGGCACACTGGTTAGTGTTAAGCTAAGTGGAAAAATTAGCGAAGTAGTGTTGGAAACCTGTGACTGCTTGGCACGAGTGATAATTGGAGAGGGTAGTGTGACCGCGTTTGTCTCTGTGGGGACGCTATCGGGGTGGATGTAGAGGGGACAGAGTCCTATTACTGCAATGTTTGCATCAATGCTCCCTGCGAGAGGTGAGCGCATTGAATAATCCGATTCATGGAGGCCAGAAGGACACAGGGCATACAGGCTAGTTTAGTGTCAAATGGAAAAATATTTAAAAATATTTATTTAATGGGTTGGGGCCAAAAGCCTATACTGCCTGGCACGAGTGGTATTTGTCAGCGTTTGCCTCACTGGGAGCGCTATCGCGGTAGGATAATACGGTAAAAATTCATGTCGCTGCAGCGCTCGCCTTACAGCTACCTGCAAGCGGGAAGCGCATTAAATACTCGAAACAGACAAAATCAAAAGGGATCGCAGTGCGGGCCCTGTAGCTAGCTTCGCAAGATGGGGGGGCATCGCAGTTGTCATTAGTGTAGCGGAAGGAAAACCCAGCGATGGCTCACCTCATTGTTCGCCTACATCTGTCATCACCGGTCGCTGTGAGCAGTCTGAGCTGCCTCGCGGTGCAGCAGCAAGATACTGCCTGAAGGCTCGCCGTACGGCAGCCAATCAGGGAACAGTATCCGAAATGGATTAGGGCTTCGGGTAAAAGAGTTACTCGCGTCCGTGTCTTCAGGGTGTAACATAGTGAAGGCTTAAATTCAGACTACCTTATGGACCAAGCAGGCAGTATTGTTTAAGAGTCACTCTACGTCTACAGAGTCACTACTCTATTCATACGAACAATCAATTAAATAAATTGTGTGCCCGCACGGTGCAGAGAAAAGTTCTGAGATTAGAGGTACATTCAATATTCATGTGTTCTAGTAATACATAATGTCAAAATGCAAAAAGTCATCAAATTCCATTAAGGATGGAACATAAAGAGCATTACAATTATGAATTGGTTCAGCAATATATATGGACTCAGGGTCATGCTGGGATACAGTGTCCATTAAATGCATCTAGTCATACAATATGAGACTGTGTATTTAGTCATACACTATGTTCCAAAATACAGTCTACACGGGTGTTATTGTGCATATCAACTTAAACACCCCCAATATTGAACATATTTACCAAAGGCAGTTTATCTAAGTGAGCCAAACCATGAATTGTGTCAGTCATGATCAATCAGTGCCATCTGCACAAACGTGCAGAGAAAAGTTCTGAGATTGGAGTTACATTCAATATTCATGTGTCGAGTAATACATTATGTCAAAATGCAATTAGTCATCAGATTATATTGAAAATGAAACAAAAAGAGCATTACAATTATGAATATATATGGACACAGGGTCATGCTGGGATACAGTGTCCATTAAATGCATCTAGTCCTACAATATGAGACTGTGTATCTAGTCATACACTATGTTCCAAAATGCAGTCTACACGGGTGTTATTGTGCGTAGCAACGTGAACGCCCCCAATATTGTACATATTTACAAAAGGCAGTTTATCTAAGTGAGACAAACCATGTATCAGTCAGGATCGATCAGTGCCATCTGTACAAACGTGGCATCCACCTCATTCAACCCATTGTGAACAGAGTCAAAGGACTGCATCCACTTACATTCTCTGATATTCATGATAGAGTTAAGGTTACCACCCCGGGGGCCCAGTGTAATTTTCTCTATTACAGCCCACTTCAAGGATTCAGGTGTGTGGGAGTTGTCCCGGAAATGATCAACCAGGGGTGCCCCTGGTGTTTGGCATCTTATTCTGCTACAATGTTGCAGTACCCTGTTTTTGATTTTTTGTTTAGTTTGTCCAATGTAGATCAGGCCACAGGGGCAAAAAATCGCATAGATCACTCCATTGCTATTGCAGTTCGTGAATGATTTCAAACCGACTGTCAAATTGTTGTGTGTAATTGTTTTCGTTTCTAGGCATAGTGTGCATGCCTTGCAATTGCTACATTTGTAGTTACCCAATGTGATTGGTAGATTCAGCATTGATTGAATGGTGGGGACCGGTGGGCTTTCCAACATGGATCGTACTACACAGTCTCTGACGCTTTTCGCCCTCTTGAAAGCGTGCATAGGTGGGTTGGGTATTTCGATAGCATCTGATACAATGTGCCAGTGTTTATTGACTATCTTCCTTATCGCGTGGCTCTTGCTACAATAGGTGGTGACACAGATCATCCTGTCCACGGGAGTGTTCTTGTTCTTTGGTGTGAGTAAATTCTCCCTATTGTAGAACCAGGCCAGTTTCCTCGCTCTCTTAATTAACCTTTTGGGGTAGCCCCTCTCCAGAAGACGGAGGATGAGTTCATCTGATTCCGCAAAGTAGTCTTCTTTGAGGGTACAGTTCCTCCTGATCCGGAGGAACTGGCCGAAGGGTAAGTTGTCCCGTAGGGCCCGTGTGTGGTGGCTTGAATATCTCAACAGTGTATTCCGCTCAGATGGTTTTCTGTACAGAGTTGTGTATAATGATCCATTCCTTTCTTTGATGCTAATGTCCAGAAAGTCAATGGATTCATTACTGCAGCTGGAAGTGAATTGAATATCCTGTGATTGAGTGTTAAGCCATTGGGTAAAGGATTCCAGTTCCTGTTTTTGCCCTGTCCAGATCATCAGGATGTCGTCTATGTACCGACGGTACTCAGAGATGTTATTTAGATATGGATTGTGTGGCGAGAGGATGTGATGTTGCTCATAATCACTCATGTATAGAATTGCCAGGTCAGGGGCAAAGGCTGCCCCCATGGCTACACCTTTACATTGCATGAAAAATTTGTTACGGAATACAAAGAAGTTTTTGGTCATGGCAATTTCCAATAGATCAATTAAGAATTCCGTGGGCACACCCGTTGGTTGTGGTCGTCCGGCCAGGACTCTTCGTATAGTGGTTAATGCTGGACCCTGTGGAATGCTTGTGTACAATGACACAATGTCCATAGTGACAAGCAGTTGGTTGTGTTTGTCAAAGGGTCGATGGTCTACCAAGTTAATCACTTGCATAGTGTCCCTTAGATACGTGGGAGTTGCTTCCGCTAGTGGCTTCAGAAAGACGTCTACATATTTACATAGTGGCTCCAACAGGGACCCACATCCCGATATAATAGGCCTTCCGGGTGGTTTGGTGGGGTTCTTATGGACCTTCGGTAAGACATAGATGGTAGGGATGCGTGGTTGATTCACGTTTAAGTAGAGGTATTCTTTCTCAGTCAGGAAACCGTTCTCCTTCCCTTTCTCGGTGACTGCAATGATCCGTAGTCTGATCTCTTTGGTTGGATCAGTTACTATCGGCCGATAGCTGACCCCATCACGTAGTTGGGAGTGTATTTCTTGGGCATAGTCATCAACGTCCATGATGACTATTGCCCCTCCCTTGTCCGCTGGCTTGATTACTAACGCTTTGTTGTTTCTCAAGGCATCGAGTGCAGTGCGTTCATTCTTCGAGATGTTATGTTTTACGTAGGATCTTTTGGCACACGTCTGCAGTACCTCCTTGAGTACCAGACTCTCATACGTTAGGATACGATGGTTAATCATTGCCGTATGCGGCGTGAAGGTGGATGGTGGGCGTAAGTCAGTGAATGCTCTGGTCACGGTTGAAGGTCTGTGTAGAAAAAAGTTTCTAAGACGGAGTTTCCGAAAAAATTTGTCCAGTTCAGTTTTGACATTAAACAAATTTGCGTGAGACGTTGGGACAAAGGAAAGGCCCTTGCTAAGGACCCTAGTTTCATCCATTGTTAGCATGTGTTTAGATAGATTCATAATGGGACAATCCTTGTTCACCAGCGATAGGTTTTTCTCCGGGTGCTGATTTCCCCATGGTTGTCCTGCTGAAATCTCACTTGTTTGCTGTTGTTGTATCCTTGTTGTCTCCCTTCGTCCCAGTTCTGTTGGGTTTGTCCTCTGGTGGAGCGTCTGTTCCACCCTCCACCCCTCCCGCGAGGCGGTCTCCATGTGCTGTCCTCTAAAAAAGCTTGTTGGGGTCTGTTGGAGGGGTCTTGTTGTGGTTGATACCATGGATCCTGATTTTGGTAGTTGCCACTCGGTCCAGCTGTTTCGTTATCACTACCCCCACTATATGAAGAATCCGAGAAATTTGTAAACCTTCTTCCACCTCGGTAACCCCCCCTGGAGCCTCCCCTTCCTCTGTAGAAGAAACGGCCCTGGTTGTCTTGTTTGAAATAGTCCTCAGCCAAGTACGGATATGTTTTCTTTTTATTGTAATACTGGATGTCCTTTGATAGTTTTTCCAATTTTTTGTTTTGTGTTTCGACGTCGAAGTCCTTGAGGGTCTTATTCAGACGTTCGAGTGATTCCTTGGCGCTGGCAAAGGCTGAATGGCTCTCAATTTCAGCCTTTAAGTCGTTTATCTCCTTGGATAACTGTTCAACCTGGTCACGTGCAGTCTCCACCCCAAGAACCATCCAATGGCGGGAACAGTTATTCGCAACAAAACTAAATCCCTCCTTAAATTTAGGATTGTCCACAAATATAGCTGGTTCGTTGCGAACTTGTAGGCCAGTGGGTATGACGTTGGCTCGGAGGTACCCCGTTAGTAGATGGCCATGTAGTTTGGTACGTACTAATTTTTTCTCCAAGCGTTCTAATTTGTTTATTTTCTCATTAAGTGAGAAATCAACTGTATTGGTACTGGTTGAGAGGAAAAAATAAAATACCCACTGGATCTATGAATTTTGATGATCTATGTTATGTTGTATTCATGATTGGCATTTGATGCTCAATATACTAAATAGACCCTGACCATTTCCATATGTACTTGCTTTAACTGACCCAGGTCAGAGAGTTTAGTGGGTTTTCCCCGTTATAACTCATCACTCTAAGTGCAAGAGCATTCTTGCGAGGGTTTTTTCGTTTAAATTTACTTTATTCTATTTATTCTTGTATATTTGTCCATTAGGGTTGGATTGGGGGTAGGATCATGTTTGAATCCGAAACCCTCTCATACACCGAAGACCATATCAGAGATCTTATAGGGGGCGAGACAGGATCTGCTTTCCTCTCAACCAGTACCAATACAGTTGATTTCTCACTTAATGAGAAAATAAACAAATTAGAACGCTTGGAGAAAAAATTAGTACGTACCAAACTACATGGCCATCTACTAACGGGGTACCTCCGAGCCAACGTCATACCCACTGGCCTACAAGTTCGCAACGAACCAGCTATATTTGTGGACAATCCTAAATTTAAGGAGGGATTTAGTTTTGTTGCGAATAACTGTTCCCGCCATTGGATGGTTCTTGGGGTGGAGACTGCACGTGACCAGGTTGAACAGTTATCCAAGGAGATAAACGACTTAAAGGCTGAAATTGAGAGCCATTCAGCCTTTGCCAGCGCCAAGGAATCACTCGAACGTCTGAATAAGACCCTCAAGGACTTCGACGTCGAAACACAAAACAAAAAATTGGAAAAACTATCAAAGGACATCCAGTATTACAATAAAAAGAAAACATATCCGTACTTGGCTGAGGACTATTTCAAACAAGACAACCAGGGCCGTTTCTTCTACAGAGGAAGGGGAGGCTCCAGGGGGGGTTACCGAGGTGGAAGAAGGTTTACAAATTTCTCGGATTCTTCATATAGTGGGGGTAGTGATAACGAAACAGCTGGACCGAGTGGCAACTACCAAAATCAGGATCCATGGTATCAACCACAACAAGACCCCTCCAACAGACCCCAACAAGCTTTTTTAGACGACAGCACATGGAGACCGCCTCGCGGGAGGGGTGGAGGGTGGAACAGACGCTCCACCAGAGGACAAACCCAACAGAACTGGGACGAAGGGAGACAACAAGGATACAACAACAGCAAACAAGTGAGATTTCAGCAGGACAACCATGGGGAAATCAGCACCCGGAGAAAAACCTATCGCTGGTGAACAAGGATTGTCCCATTATGAATCTATCTAAACACATGCTAACAATGGATGAAACTAGGGTCCTTAGCAAGGGCCTTTCCTTTGTCCCAACGTCTCACACAAATTTGTTTAATGTCAAAACTGAACTGGCCAAATTTTTTCGGAAACTCCGTCTTAGAAACTTTTTTCTACACAGACCTTCAACCGTGACCAGAGCATTCACTGACTTACGCCCACCATCCACCTTCACGCCGCATACGGCAATGATTAACCATCGTATCCTAACGTATGAGAGTCTGGTACTCAAGGAGGTACTGCAGACGTGTGCCAAAAGATCCTACGTAAAACATAACATCTCGAAGAATGAACGCACTGCACTCGATGCCTTGAGAAACAACAAAGCGTTAGTAATCAAGCCAGCGGACAAGGGAGGGGCAATAGTCATCATGGACGTTGATGACTATGCCCAAGAAATACACTCCCAACTACGTGATGGGGTCAGCTATCGGCCGATAGTAACTGATCCAACCAAAGAGATCAGACTACGGATCATTGCAGTCACCGAGAAAGGGAAGGAGAACGGTTTCCTGACTGAGAAAGAATACCTCTACTTAAACGTGAATCAACCACGCATCCCTACCATCTATGTCTTACCGAAGGTCCATAAGAACCCCACCAAACCACCCGGAAGGCCTATTATATCGGGATGTGGGTCCCTGTTGGAGCCACTATGTAAATATGTAGACGTCTTTCTGAAGCCACTAGCGGAAGCAACTCCCACGTATCTAAGGGACACTATGCAAGTGATTAACTTGGTAGACCATTGACCCTTTGACAAACACAACCAACTGCTTGTCACTATGGACATTGTGTCATTGTACACAAGCATTCCACAGGGTCCAGCATTAACCACTATACGAAGAGTCCTGGCCGGACGACCACAACCAACGGGTGTGCCCACGGAATTCTTAATTGATCTATTGGAAATTGCCATGACCAAAAACTTCTTTGTATTCCGTAACAAATTTTTCATGCAATGTAAAGGTGTAGCCATGGGGGCAGCCTTTGCCCCTGACCTGGCAATTCTATACATGAGTGATTATGAGCAACATCACATCCTCTCGCCACACAATCCATATCTAAATAACATCTCTGAGTACCGTCGGTACATAGACGACATCCTGATGATCTGGACAGGGCAAAAACAGGAACTGGAATCCTTTACCCAATGGCTTAACACTCAATCACAGGATATTCAATTCACTTCCAGCTGCAGTAATGAATCCATTGACTTTCTGGACATTAGCATCAAAGAAAGGAATGGATCATTATACACAACTCTGTACAGAAAACCATCTGAGCGGAATACACTGTTGAGATATTCAAGCCACCACACACGGGCCCTACGGGACAACTTACCCTTCGGCCAGTTCCTCCGGATCAGGAGGAACTGTACCCTCAAAGAAGACTACTTTGCGGAATCAGATGAACTCATCCTCCGTCTTCTGGAGAGGGGCTACCCCAAAAGGTTAATTAAGAGAGCGAGGAAACGGGCCTGGTTCTACAATAGGGAGAATTTACTCACACCAAAGAACAAGAACACTCCCGTGGACAGGATGATCTGTGTCACCACCTATTGTAGCAAGAGCCACGCGATAAGGAAGATAGTCAATAAACACTGGCACATTGTATCAGATGCAATCGAAATACCCAACCCACCTATGCACGCTTTCAAGAGGGCGAAAAGCGTCAGAGACTGTGTAGTACGATCCATGTTGGAAAGCCCACCGGTCCCCACCATTCAATCAATGCTGAATCTACCAATCACATTGGGTAACTACAAATGTAGCAATTGCAAGGCATGCACACTATGCCTAGAAACGAAAACAATTACACACAACAATTTGACAGTCGGTTTGAAATCATTCACGAACTGCAATAGCAATGGAGTGATCTATGCGATTTTTTGCCCCTGTGGCCTGATCTACATTGGACAAACTAAACAAAAAATCAAAAACAGGGTACTGCAACATTGTAGCAGAATAAGATGCCAAACACCAGGGGCACCCCTGGTTGACCATTTCCGGGGCAACTCCCACACACCTGAATCCTTGAAGTGGGTTGTAATAGAGAAAATTACACTGGGCCCCCGGGGTGGTAACCTTAACTCTATCATGAATATCAGAGAATGTAAGTGGATGCAGTCCTTTGACTCTGTTCACAATGTGTTGAATGAGGTGGATGCCACGTTTGTACAGATGGCACTGATCGATCCTGACTGATACATGGTTTGTCTCACTTAGATAAACTGCCTTTTGTAAATATGTACAATATTGGGGGCGTTCACGTTGCTACGCACAATAACACCCGTGTAGACTGCATTTTGGAGCATAGTGTATGACTAGATACACAGTCTCATATTGTAGGACTAGATGCATTTAATGGACACTGTATCCCAGCATGACCCTGTGTCCATATATATTCATAATTGTAATGCTCTTTTTGTTTCATTTTCAATATAATCTGATGACTAATTGCATTTTGACATAATGTATTACTCGACACATGAATATTGAATGTAACTCCAATCTCAGAACTTTTCTCTGCACGTTTGTGCAGATGGCACTGATTGATCATGACTGACACAATTCATGGTTTGGCTCACTTAGATAAACTGCCTTTGGTAAATATGTTCAATATTGGGGGTGTTTAAGTTGATATGCACAATAACACCCGTGTAGACTGTATTTTGGAACATAGTGTATGACTAAATACACAGTCTCATATTGTATGACTAGATGCATTTAATGGACACTGTATCCCAGCATGACCCTGAGTCCATATATATTGCTGAACCAATTCATAATTGTAATGCTCTTTATGTTCCATCCTTAATGGAATTTGATGACTTTTTGCATTTTGACATTATGTATTACTAGAACACATGAATATTGAATGTACCTCTAATCTCAGAACTTTTCTCTGCACCCTGCAAGGACACACAATTTACTTAATTGATTGTTCGTATGAATAGAGTAGTGACTCTGTAGACGTAGAGTGACTCTTAAACAATACTGCCTGCTTGGTCCATAAGGTAGTCTGAATTTAAGCCTTCACTATGTTACACCCTGAAGACACGGACGCGAGTAACTCTTTTACCCGAAGCCCTAATCCATTTCGGATACTGTTCCCTGATTGGCTGCCGTACGGCGAGCCTTCAGGCAGTATCTTGCTGCTGCACCGCGAGGCAGCTCAGACTGCTCACAGCGACCGGTGATGACAGATGTAGGCGAACAATGAGGTGAGCCATCGCTGGGTTTTCCTTCCGCTACACTAATGACAACTCCGATGCCCCCCCATCTTGCGAAGCTAGCTACAGGGCCCGCACTGCGATCCCTTTTGATTTTGTCTGTTTCGAGTATTTAATGCGCTTCCCGCTTGCAGGTAGCTGTAAGGCGAGCGCTGCAGCTACATGAATTTTTACCGTATTATCCTACCGCGATAGCGCTCCCAGTGAGGCAAACGCTGACAAATACCACTCGCGCCAGGCAGTATAGGCTTTTGGCCCCAACCCATTAAATAAATATTTTTAAATATTTTTCCATTTGACACTAAACTAGCCTGTATGCCCTGTGTCCTTCTGGCCTCCATGAATCGGATTATTCAATGCGCTCACCTCTCGCAGGGAGCATTGATGCAAACATTGCAGTAATAGGACTCTGTCCCCTCTACATCCACCGCAATAGCGTCCCCACAGAGACAAACGCGGTCACACTACCCTCTCCAATTATCACTCGTGCCAAGCAGTCACAGGTTTCCAACACTACTTCGCTAATTTTTCCACTTGGCTTAACACTAACCAGTGTGCCGTGTGTTTGTCTGGCCACCCTAAATTTAGAACACTTATCCGACCCGATTTGATCCAGCAATACCCCAGCTGTTTTAGAGTTTAGACTCTAATTGGTACCTCATCTTAATTTCTCAGATTCAACCAGAGAGTGTGACGCTTCCGGCATCCTCCTGGATACCGCCTGAACACATCAAATAAGTGGAATACGAGATGCAAGAAACGTGAAAGCTGTATCGACCCAGTAAGTTCTCTGCCCCCCTGGATGAAATTGCAGGAATTTCACGTTTTTAGGGGAGGTTTACCCTCCACCTCTGTCTTTTAATTGATCCCTTTGACCATTTACAGGTACTTCTCCTCACACGAACATTGATGTTCTCAACCTAAGAGCCACTGGATGGCCTTACGTAAAGTATGTATTCCTTTCCCTAGTCTAGTTCTATTGCATTGATGAATTAAGTTATTAGTCTGAGTTATTTATTTTCATTACATTATTTGTAGGCGCTCCTGTTTCTTCTGTCCTGATGAAGACCCCAGCATGAGGTTTCAATTAACCCTTATCATAGGGGTCGAAACGTAGACGACCATACTACACCTTTTTCCTCTGAATATAGGAGCAAAATATGAAGTAATACGGATCCTATATCTGAGAGATTTATGGAACTTACGATCTAAACTAGACTGTAAAGGTTTCACTAGATTTTACTGTGATTGTATCAGGATCACAACACCTTTACCCAGTCCTCACCTTTTTCCATCACACCCATTCCCTCTATTTGCCCTTTTTCCTTTTTCACTGTGAGCGCACTGCTTTATATAATAAATGTGAACATTCTGTTATGTTAATTTGCAGATTTCAAGCTATCCTTACAGAGAATCGCAAAAAATGTTGGCTTCTCATTTGGTGCATATAATGAAATGAAATATATGGATATGCTTGTATGTATGACTTAGTAACCCAATGTCTTGGGGTACATATCGAATTATTCCGAATATCCAGATATCCATGTGTAAAAAATAAAATACCCACTGGATCTATGAATTTTGATGATCTATGTTATGTTGTATTCATGATTGGCATTTGATGCTCAATATACTAAATAGACCCTGACCATTTCCATATGTACTTGCTTTAACTGACCCAGGTCAGAGAGTTTAGTGGGTTTTCCCCGTTATAACTCATCATAGGAAAGTAAGGGGTCTCTTTTAGGATAACCTTTCGAAAGGCTATGACATCCTGTTAGCTGAGAAAGTCTGGCTACCAGAGTTTGTCAGGGAGTGCCCTCATGGCGAAGAAATGATTATGCCTGCCTTCTCAAATCATATTCCAATTCATAAAAAATACACATTAGCAAGAAAATGGGCAGTAGCCCAAGCTCCTGCATTATATAAAAATCATGTAGGATGGGATAAGGATTCTCCTCACCATAAAATCCAGTTAAAAAGTCAACCTACTGCACAAAGGCAGTACCCAGTTAAACAAGAAGCTAAAAAGCAAGTCAGGGAGATCTTAGATCAACTTGAATATCAGGGGGTGATTGAAACATGCACCTTACAAATGAACAATCCTTTGTTTCCTGTCTCCAAGCCAGACGATTCATATCGTCTAGTTTTGGACTACAGACACCTAAACTCCTGCTGCAAAACATTTGCAGTACAAAACTCACACAGTGCAGCACTAATGAATAACATTGTGCGAAAAAATATAAAACGACATTAGATATCTCTAATGGATTCTTTTGTCAAAACATTGCACCTGAAAGCAGGTATTTGACCGCTTTCTCAATAATGGGGTCGCAAGAACACTTCTGTCGACTCCCACAGGGATTCAAGAATAGCCCAGGATTATTCTCAGCAAGAGTAACAGAGTTACTACAAATATATGATGATGAGGCATTATCTTATGTCGATGACATCTATCTCACAGAGGATGACCTGGAGACACACTTGAAAAGAGTGAACACCATAATACTTGGGTTTGCAGCTGAGGGTTACAAATTCAACTTTCAAAAGTCACGAATTGCCCATCTAACAGTCCTATTTTTAGGATATGAATTATCAAGTGAAGGCAAAAGCCTAGCAGACAACTTCTAAGAGAAGTGTGCTGTACTCCAAGCACCTAAAACGCTGATGAACTTACAATCAATATTAGGTTTCCTGAATTTCGGAAGAACATACATTCTAAATTATGCAGAGAGAGTTAAACCTCTTTATGAATTAATAAAACCTGATTTCAAACCAATACATTGGACTCAGAAACACACAGAAATTTTAAGATCATTGCAAACAGACATGTTAACTAAAACTAAATTGCAAACACGCGAAAACATACGTAACCTTGTAATCCGAGTCATCCCAGGAAGATGCGGATTCACATACCTAACCTCTAATGAGGGAGAAACGGTACCAATAGCTTACAAATCACATTTGTACACACAAGCTGAAATGAAATCCAGTTATACTGAAAAGATTCTAATAGCGGTTCAAACTACTGTAGCAAAAGAAAGAGCCCAAGCCTAAGGCAGAAGAATCACTATTTTAACAGCAGAATCAGCCCTTGAGGCATTAACAAGTCCACGCAATCTCAACTGCAGTGGCATTAGATCCAAAATGGATATGATGGGAAAATTCTCTTGCTGCAGAAGACGTGAAGTACTATTTTGACGCGAAAATGAAAAAACTAGAAGATCTAAAATATGAAGAAGAATATCCTCTGCCAATTGAAATTCTGCCTCTCGAACAGTACACATGTGTAATCTACATGGACAGATTTACACAACACTACGATGTAGAGAAAAAATCCTACAATGCAGCGTGCGCGATTGTTAAAGGTCGCTGGCGCTTTGGTAAATTCAGACCAATAGTCACCAAAACTGAATCACTCAGAAACTGTTCAACTCAGCGAGCTGAAATAAGATCTTTAAAGATGGCGCTTGAAAATGCCCATCGCGAATTCCCCACACTAACAGTGTGCGATTCGCATTTCTGCGTAAAATCTTACAATAATGACATGCAGACCTGGATTCAAAACGGTTACAAAGATGACACAGGTGCCACGATAAAGCATAAAAAGCTCTGGGAACAAGTAGTTCTTTTGCAGAAAGAACTACAAAAGACTCACGTGATACATACACTGAGTCATCAACGTGATGGCGTTCACGTTGCAGGGAATTCATTGGCTAACAGAGCCACAGCGGAAGCGGTCCTACCGGCTTCCGTAGCCACAATAAAGCGTTCTAAAAAACACATAGACGGAGAAACTATGCTAGCGGTGAAAGCCTCATTAAAAGGCGACTATGCAGCATTACCTCTCGGCTATCCACTCAATTATACATACATAATAGATGCAAACTCCGTTCCTTTTGCTCAAGTCCCTGGAGTGGGGGATAGAGTAATTCCAAACACGAACCGGAGAGTCTTTTTAATAGCAGACGCACATATGGGATTGGGTCTAAGGCACCAAGAGATAGTGAAATCTCTAAAAGAATTACAATCAGAATACTGGTGGCCGGGGATGAACTTGCAACATTACAAATTTGCAAAGGATTGTCCAAACTGCAAACCGAGATCGCAGTCGTGAACCGGACCAGACTAGTGCCAGGATACCTCTGTTAGAAAGCATAAGGCTATCTATACGCAAAAATCCAGCAGGAGAAACGCGATCCCATAAATATTAAGACTAGATTCACTTAAAATGCAGACACCAGCGCTCGGCTGACCCCAGAACTGTTATAAATGATTTGCGAGTCTTTATCTGCATATACGCAATTGGCATGCTACATTCTGACCAGGGTCCTGCGTTTAGCTCTAGGGCTTACAGAGAGGCCATGACCAGCATGGGCATTGCATTGCGGTACTCTTCTCCCTTCCATCCTGAGGGAAATGTGGTAGTGGAAAGAAAAACCGTGACATAAAGCAATCTATAACGGCAAGGGTATTAGGTTCGGGTGATGGGTGGGTCAAACATTTAACAAGTGTCCAACGTAGTCTTAACAATCTGCCAAGAAATTCTCTAAAAGGTCTCACTCCCTACGAACTATTGTTCGGTACTAGAATGCATATCCAGGACTTAGATAGTCACACTTCAGTGGTAGAAGAAAAAGCCTTTGATATCAAAGACCGTTTGGCTGTTTTACAGGACTTAAATGAAACAAGAAAAAGTCTGAGTAATCTAAAGCTAAAGCCAACGACCACTGAAGAAAAACCACCTGTCCCAGCAAGACCTGTCTGGATTCCGAAGATTGGGGATCTGGTCAGAGAAAAGATTGCGGTGAAGAAGGAATTTGGGCCTTCTTACAGAAAAGCAGTACCTGTCTTAGCTGTCAGTGGAACAAGATCAGTAGTACTCCCGCCCCTTGCTGGTAAAAAGGAGAACCGAGTTGTATCCATCGACCTGGTAAAACCACAATCATGTGGCCAATAATAAGTAGTAGGCCCAGTGGACTCCCAAGAAATAGCAGAAGACCAAATCTTGCTACAATCCAAGAGGTTCAAACTGAAAGACTACTCGCTTTTGATAAACCTGCAGTGAATAAAAAGGATTATGCAACAAAGCCATGGGACTTGTGCCTCTTGAAACCCAAATTGCAACAGTTCGTCAAGAAACACCAGTCTACAATGAGGTAGCCTCAGACTATGCTAATGAAACAAAGAAAAATCCAAAGGCAAAGAAAATCCAGAAGCAATTCCAACAATTGACAGAACTGCATCTGGCTACTTCATCAATTTCGATGACTTTTCTGATGATCCAAGTGAACATGAAGAAACGCCAGCAACAATAACTTTCAAAGACAAAGTAACTGAACTCTTTCATCAACTAAAAGAAACCTATCTGATTTCACCATGGATTGAATTTTGGATTGTGTTAGGTATACTTTTCCTCCTGCTTTGGCTCATCATGGTTCTATGTTTGGGAAAATTCATTGATGGAACATTTAGTACAATGGACACAGCAAGTCAGAACATCAACTTGGTCAATCAAAGCTTTATTTCGATATAAAAAATATCTTAAAAGCACATAACAATTAAAATACAATACATTTTTTGATTAGAAAAACACTTCATAAATAATTAAAAGACAAGAATAAAAAGACATTAAACCATTTACAGCTTTGAACATGATGTAAAAAAAAGAATCACCTGATGAAATTTATCATAAGACTTTAAGTCTAATCACCCATGCCCAGCTGAGGAATTTAGCTACCCCACAGGCCAGTATAGTGTTGGGATCTGTCTGTAAGATTCTTAAGGCAGAGACATGGCACCTAGTCTCGAGCTGCCGACAAACAGGTTTTAGCCATTTCGATCGGGTTTGTTATAGGCGCTGCAAACGAAAAAAATGTGCGGAATAGTTTCTAGTGCAACGTTACAGAACGGACAAGTGGCAAGTGTTTGGTGAGGGGGTTTCCACCTAGAAGTGCGTTCATGAACCGGTAGGGTTCCCAATCTAAACTGGATGTATAAGGCCCTCTCTTTAGGTTTTCTGATGAAGTCCATATAAGGTTCGAGAGAGTGTACTGTCTTGTGCAGACGAAACTCGTCTGTGAGTCTACCCAGACTTTCGGCTCTAGAATCTTGGGCATCGACCCAATATGCTCGCTTGACCTCCAGTTTAGAAACCGATGCACCGGTCTCCCATGCAGCACTAAAACCAATAGCCGTTAACAGCTCCTTAACCTTTGATAGCCAAACAATTTTATGAGACCCCTGCATATTCATAACTTCTCTAAGCCCGTCTGCGTAGCTAGCTAGCTCAGGTGTACGCCACAGACGAGCCCAATAGAGAAGCGGAAGCAGGATTATAAGGTCTTTAATAGACCTGTGGCCAAGGTCATATTGGAGAGGTTTGTTAGGCGTGCCCCTGGGTAGGGACAGAAGCTCCCTAAAGAAATTATTTTCAGCCATGACAAGGGAATCAAGAAACACCAGTCTACAATGAGGTAGCCTCAGACTATGCTAATGAAACAAAGAAAAATACAAAGGCAAATGAAAATCCAGAAGCAATTGCAACAATTGACAGAACTGCATCTGGCTACTTCATCAATTTCGATGACTTTTCTGATGATCCAAGTGAACATTAGGAAACGCCAGCAACAATAACTTTCAAAGACAAAGTAACTGAACTCTTTCATCAACTAAAAGAAACCTATCTGATTTCACCATGGATTGAATTTTGGATTGTGTTAGGTGTACTTTTCCTCCTGCTTTGGCTCATCATGGTTCTATGTTTGGGAACATTCATTGATGGAACATTTAGTACAATGGACACAGCAAGTCAGAACATCAACTTGGTCCTAAAGCCTCACAAGTCATCTCACATCGAAAAAAGAGAACTGTCATCGTTGAACATCACAGCCAATCCAATACCCGGTGGGGTAGCATGGGACAAAACGGATTATGAAATTTATGGCCCGATCGAGCTCTTGAAATATCCACATCAATTCAAGGTTTCATTAAGTGACTTTGTAAAACCAAGTAGTTTTTCTGATGTCAGAATTAGTAATGTCAGCTAAATTCACAGAACATGATTATTTGCAGGGTTCATCAAATTATGAAGAGTTATATTGTTATAATCATTTTGGTCATCACTATTTGCATAAAACTGCTCAACCTAGAAATGTTTTTAATTATAACCAATGGGAACATTGTGCAACACCGCCAAAAGGCAGCTCGAAAACATTTTATGAGAAATTCCAATACTTCTCAGGTTTTAACACAAGTGATGCAGAAGCGTTTTATTTTAAAATGTTAAATAAGACAGGAATGATAGCATTTATTTTGGACATTGAGTGCTCGGAAGAAATTTGTATAGTTTTAAAATCACTATGTGGTTTGATGCATAGCCGTGGTAACCGACTATATTCTACCTGAGCACCTAACAGATACTATAGATTATTCACAAGTACATTTATATGCACAGCGCTCAGACATACTATTACCAAATCCCCCTTTTGTGATTTCATAAGTAAATTGAGCAGCCGCAAAGGTCAGAATGAATCGAGATAAAGAAGCAGAGCAACTTTTCAGTAGTCTTAAAGCTGGAAGTACAATAGGTTCAGCAGTAGGACCTTCAAGAGTGAATAAAAAGGAAGGACTTAGAGCCAAATTCACCAAACTTGAATCACTCAAAAGAATAGAGTTGAATAAATGGTGGGATGCTGCCACGTTGAAACAGTATCTTACATTAAACAGAGTACCTTGTGGTTTAAGATCTCAAATAATACCAGCTTATGAAGATCTTGAACCAGATTTGTATATCACCTGGGAGAAAGAACTGAATGATAGCGCTCGCAATTTGATTAAAATTCTAATTGAAAATGCGGAGAGAAAAATAGTGAAACTTTTGATTGAAATACAAAAAATTGAAGATGAAATTAAAGAATTAAACCTCCCAGAGGCTACAATTAAAAATTATATAATTTTATATGATATCTTAAATGAGGTAAAAAAGAGGAAAGCCCGTAAACTTAAACGGGACGAAAGAGACTACCAATCTGGGCGAATATATACAATTGCTCAAAGATTTGATTACCATGTGAATCAAAAACAAGGAGGGAAACAGTCAGGCAGCACCCCAACAATGAGTGATACCGAAGCACCTTCAAGTAAAATTTCTAGTGATGAAAATGAGGATACCCCTACTTTGACAACTGCTACAACTACAGAGACGAATTTTTTAGAAGTTCGGCGTCTCAGAAGAGGGAATCGAGATAGAGAAAATCGCAATCGAAATACAATTGCAAAAAGACCAGGAGAGGGAGGAGAGGAGGTAGGAGAACCAGAATCAAGGATAAAGAGGAGTTTGAGATCATAGAAACAACAACAGTAAATACAGTTTATAATGTAAGTGACATAGAAGTAATCAATCTGATGATATGGTAACGTTACTTAAAAAGGGTCTTGGTTTTTGACCTGCAAAGAGACAGAACTGGTATATGACAAAAATAGATTTATTTAAATTTGTCAGAAGAATAAAACTAAAAAAATTCTTTTCTAATGTACCTGAAAAAAAGAAAGTAACAGTTAAAGAACTTAATAGCAACCTTACAATTCAGGAATTAAAAGATACTCAGTTACTACTGTCACTCACAGAAAAAGAAGATGACCCCATTACATTATCAAAATTAATAGTAGACTTGGAAGTAGATCGTTTTCATACAGAAGGGAGTGGTCTAAAGTTGAAATCTAAATGGACACCTCATTTGACCCCAGGCAACACCATTGATGTTTTCTTTAAGGCAGTCAACACTGAGATAGATAGGGAAATAGATAAACAACAAGGGAAACAACTGAATATCAGAGAAGATAATCTATCCATTAGTGAGAGAATTGCTTTAAAGGAATTAATGAGCAATAAGACCATTATGATACGTAGGGCTGATAAAGGTGGGAATTTAGTTATTCAGAACACAACTGATTATAACAATGAAGTACAGTCTCAATTAGATAATATCTTATACTATGAGAAACTGTCATCTAACCCAATGAGAGAACTTGAAAATATGATTAATCTTAAAAACAAAGAATGGTATGACCTAACACTTTTAGACCATGAGGAATACTTATATTTGAAGGTAACTTATCCTAGGGCACCGTGCATGTATACTATACCTAAGATACACAAAGCCGTGATAAACCACCTGGAAGACCTATTATATCCGGCATAGGTGGTCCAACGGAACACCTATCACATTATATAGATACCTATTTAAGAGAATATGTATATAAATTGCCATCGTTCATAGAGGATACCAAGTATGTTTTGAATCTATTAAATGACTTGACATGGGAGGAGGGAATGATATTAGCCACATTAGATGTGGTATAACTATACTCCAATATAGATCATCAACTTGGTATACAAGCACTAGACTTTTTCCTTAGTAGAAGATCAGCAGAATTATATGACCATACTCAAATGATCTTACAAATGACAGAATTGGTTCTTAAGAACAATGTATTTTTGTTTACCGGACAATGGTATAAGCAACGACTCGGGACTGCGATGGGATCCAGATTCGTTCCGTCTTTTGCTAACCTCTTTATGGGTTGGTTTGAGGCGGAGCGAATCAGGGGTCCCGATAATAAAGAATGGATACAGTATATATATTACTGGGGTTGTTTCATAGATGACTGTCTTTTAATTTGGACGGGCACAGTAGAACAACTAAAAGTTTTTTTTGACTATCTAAATAAAAACACTGTTAACTTAAAGTTTACAACTCAATATGACTTTAAGAACATCACATTTCTGGATATAGAGTTGTTTGTAGATGGTGACAAATTGATAAATAAAAATTATACAAATATATTCATAAAAGATACAATAAAAAGACAACTTTTGATTTAAATACATTTTTATCAAAGACGCAATAAAATAGGTATAACAGAAACGTAGATACATAAAATAATCTGATGCGATCTATATAATTGGCGAGCGGGTGTAACTTTACCAATATGGTGCCCACGGAGACCTCGTATATAAATGAAGAATAGTAATATGGCGCCTACGTAGAACGCTACGGATTCGGTGCACGGAAAATAAACAAATAGGTAAGCGGAAACTTTGATCGTGAGAATAAGATTAAGGAACAAATAGAATAAGAATAGGTTAATTTAATATTTACAGAACTCATTATTGTTTTAGGTGACATACTCGCACACCACGGGGGAAATATCGTAAAATACGTGATTACACGATAAATAAAAGATATACAGGATAAGGACAGACGATTGAGAAACTAAGGTGAGGTGCTAAAATTATGATAAACAAATTGGTAGAGTGAAGATTAGAAGATAATCTAGACATTTCAAATTAACAATAATAATTCTGTTTGTAGACAATACTGGCCAATTGAGATGACCAGCACTGAATCAGAGGCACAATTAAAACGGGTGAGAACAGCATCTAGTATTTATATCATAAACTTATATTTATAAATAATACAACTTCAAAAGAAGAATGTTATGTGGGTGTATTGTAGCTCGAACAGACCGCATTTATTGACACAAGGGCAAGACATGTATTAATCTCTCTGACTAAAGAGTTGTATGACTATGTGGTGATTACATGTACTTTATCAAATTATTAATTGTGAAATACTGAGGTGATTAGAGCGAGAATTTGGCATCAGAATTTACTTAATTATGAATACTAAATGGAAGGAAGGTGTATCGTCTAAAAATGTATGATGTACCTGTGAATAATTATGTAACCTAACGGAAAATCATGTATGGAAATAATTTTGAATTTTTATATGTTTTATTATTTGGGTTGCAGCCCTGAAGAAGTCAAAGGTCGACACAGGCCAGACGAAACACGTGTTGGCTGCGTCTAAACGTTATGGAAAAATAGAAATGAAGTTTCAATGAAGAAAATAAATTGAAAACTTGACTATCATAAGACTGTTATTTTGGACATTGAGTGCTCGGAAGAAATTTGTATAGTTTTAAAATCACTATGTGGTTTGATGCATAGCCGTGGTAACCGACTATATTCTACCTGAGCACCTAACAGATACTATAGATTATTTACAAGTACCTTTATATGCAGAGCGCTCAGACATACTGTTACCAAATCCCCCTTTTAGGAATGAAAACAATGTTGACAAATACTAAATTGATTTATTCTGAAACATTCTATGAAAAAATGACTACATTTGGTTTTGAATTCTCGAAAAACAACATTGAAACAAAAAACATCTGGGGTTCTTCTACAGAGGAAGGGGAGGCTCCAGGGGGGGTTACCGAGGTGGAAGAAGGTTTACAAATTTCTCGGATTCTTCATATAGTGGGGGTAGTGATAACGAAACAGCTGGACCGAGTGGCAACTACCAAAATCAGGATCCATGGTATCAACCACAACAAGACCCCTCCAACAGACCCCAACAAGCTTTTTTAGACGACAGCACATGGAGACCGCCTCGCGGGAGGGGTGGAGGGTGGAACAGACACTCCACCAGAGGACAAACCCAACAGAACTGGGACGAAGGGAGACAACAAGGATACAACAACAGCAAACAAGTGAGATTTCAGCAGGACAACCATGGGGAAATCAGCACCCGGAGAAAAACCTATCGCTGGTGAACAAGGATTGTCCCATTATGAATCTATCTAAACACATGCTAACAATGGATGAAACTAGGGTCCTTAGCAAGGGCCTTTCCTTTGTCCCAACGTCTCACACAAATTTGTTTAATGTCAAAACTGAACTGGCCAAATTTTTTCGGAAACTCCGTCTTAGAAACTTTTTTCTACACAGACCTTCAACCGTGACCAGAGCATTCACTGACTTACGCCCACCATCCACCTTCACGCCGCATACGGCAATGATTAACCATCGTATCCTAACGTATGAGAGTCTGGTACTCAAGGAGGTACTGCAGACGTGTGCCAAAAGATCCTACGTAAAACATAACATCTCGAAGAATGAACGCACTGCACTCGATGCCTTGAGAAACAACAAAGCGTTAGTAATCAAGCCAGCGGACAAGGGAGGGGCAATAGTCATCATGGACGTTGATGACTATGCCCAAGAAATACACTCCCAACTACGTGATGGGGTCAGCTATCGGCCGATAGCAACTGATCCAACCAAAGAGATCAGACTACGGATCATTGCAGTCACCGAGAAAGGGAAGGAGAACGGTTTCCTGACTGAGAAAGAATACCTCTACTTAAACGTGAATCAACCACGCATCCCTACCATCTATGTCTTACCGAAGGTCCATAAGAACCCCACCAAACCACCCGGAAGGCCTATTATATCGGGATGTGGGTCCCTGTTGGAGCCACTATGTAAATATGTAGACGTCTTTCTGAAGCCACTAGCGGAAGCAACTCCCACGTATCTAAGGGACACTATGCAAGTGATTAACTTGGTAGACCATCGACCCTTTGACAAACACAACCAACTGCTTGTCACTATGGACATTGTGTCATTGTACACAAGCATTCCACAGGGTCCAGCATTAACCACTATACGAAGAGTCCTGGCCGGACGACCACAACCAACGGGTGTGCCCACGGAATTCTTAATTGATCTATTGGAAATTGCCATGACCAAAAACTTCTTTGTATTCCGTAACAAATTCTTCATGCAATGTAAAGGTGTAGCCATGGGGGCAGCCTTTGCCCCTGACCTGGCAATTCTATACATGAGTGATTATGAGCAACATCACATCCTCTCGCCATACAATCCATATCTAAATAACATCTCTGAGTACCGTCGGTACATAGACGACATCCTGATGATCTGGACAGGGCAAAAACAGGAACTGGAATCCTTTACCCAATGGCTTAACACTCAATCACAGGATATTCAATTCACTTCCAGCTGCAGTAATGAATCCATTGACTTTCTGGACATTAGCATCAAAGAAAGGAATGGATCATTATACACAACTCTGTACAGAAAACCATCTGAGCGGAATACACTGTTGAGATATTCAAGCCACCACACACGGGCCCTACGGGACAACTTACCCTTCGGCCAGTTCCTCCGGATCAGGAGGAACTGTACCCTCAAAGAAGACTACTTTGCGGAATCAGATGAACTCATCCTCCGTCTTCTGGAGAGGGGCTACCCCAAAAGGTTAATTAAGAGAGCGAGGAAACGGGCCTGGTTCTACAATAGGGAGAATTTACTCACACCAAAGAACAAGAACACTCCCGTGGACAGGATGATCTGTGTCACCACCTATTGTAGCAAGAGCCACGCAATAAGGAAGATAGTCAATAAACACTGGCACATTGTATCAGATGCTATCGAAATACCCAACCCACCTATGCACGCTTTCAAGAGGGCGAAAAGCGTCAGAGACTGTGTAGTACGATCCATGTTGGAAAGCCCACCGGTCCCCACCATTCAATCAATGCTGAATCTACCAATCACATTGGGTAACTACAAATGTAGCAATTGCAAGGCATGCACACTATGCCTAGAAACGAAAACAATTACACACAACAATTTGACAGTCGGTTTGAAATCATTCACGAACTGCAATAGCAATGGAGTGATCTATGCGATTTTTTGCCCCTGTGGCCTGATCTACATTGGACAAACTAAACAAAAAATCAAAAACAGGGTACTGCAACATTGTAGCAGAATAAGATGCCAAACACCAGGGGCACCCCTGGTTGACCATTTCCGGGGCAACTCCCACACACCTGAATCCTTGAAGTGGGTTGTAATAGAGAAAATTACACTGGGACCCCGGGGTGGTAACCTTAACTCTATCATGAATATCAGAGAATGTAAGTGGATGCAGTCCTTTGACTCTGTTCACAATGTGTTGAATGAGGTGGATGCCACGTTTGTACAGATGGCACTGATCGATCCTGACTGATACATGGTTTGTCTCACTTAGATAAACTGCCTTTTGTAAATATGTACAATATTGGGGGCGTTCACGTTGCTACGCACAATAACACCCGTGTAGACTGCATTTTGGAACATAGTGTATGACTAGATACACAGTCTCATATTGTAGGACTAGATGCATTTAATGGACACTGTATCCCAGCATGACCCTGTGTCCATATAAATTCATAATTGTAATGCTCTTTTTGTTTCATTTTCAATATAATCTGATGACTAATTGCATTTTGACATAATGTATTACTCGACACATGAATATTGAATGTACCTCCAATCTCAGAACTTTTCTCTGCACGTTTGTGCAGATGGCACTGATTGATCATGACTGACACAATTCATGGTTTGGCTCACTTAGATAAACTGCCTTTGGTAAATATGTTCAATATTGGGGGTGTTTAAGTTGATATGCACAATAACACCCGTGTAGACTGTATTTTGGAACATAGTGTATGACTAAATACACAGTCTCATATTGTATGACTAGATGCATTTAATGGACACTGTATCCCAGCATGACCCTGAGTCCATATATATTGCTGAACCAATTCATAATTGTAATGCTCTTTATGTTCCATCCTTAATGGAATTTGATGACTTTTTGCATTTTGACATTATGTATTACTAGAACACATGAATATTGAATGTACCTCTAATCTCAGAACTTTTCTCTGCACCCTGCGGGCACACAATTTACTTAATTGATTGTTCGTATGAATAGAGTAGTGACTCTGTAGACGTAGAGTGACTCTTAAACAATACTGCCTGCTTGGTCCATAAGGTAGTCTGAATTTAAGCCTTCACTATGTTACACCCTGAAGACACGGACGCGAGTAACTCTTTTACCCGAAGCCCTAATCCATTTTGGATACTGTTCCCTGATTGGCTGCCGTACGGCGAGCCTTCAGGCAGTATCTTGCTGCTGCACCGCGAGGCAGTTCAGACTGCTCACAGCGACCGGTGATGACAGATGTAGGCGAACAATGAGGTGAGCCATCGCTGGGTTTTCCTTCCGCTACACTAATGACAACTCCGATGCCCCCCCATCTTGCGAAGCTAGCTACAGGGCCCGCACTGCGATCCCTTTTGATTTTGTCTGTTTCGAGTATTTAATGCGCTTCCCGCTTGCAGGTAGCTGTAAGGCGAGCGCTGCAGCTACATGAATTTTTACCGTATTATCCTACCGCGATAGCGCTCCCAGTGAGGCAAACGCTGACAAATACCACTCGCGCCAGGCAGTATAGGCTTTTGGCCCCAACCCATTAAATAAATATTTTTAAATATTTTTCCATTTGACACTAAACTAGCCTGTATGCCCTGTGTCCTTCTGGCCTCCATGAATCGGATTATTCAATGCGCTCACCTCTCGCAGGGAGCATTGATGCAAACATTGCAGTAATAGGACTCTGTCCCCTCTACATCCACCGCAATAGTGTCCCCACAGAGACAAACGCGGTCACACTACCCTCTCCAATTATCACTCGTGCCAAGCAGTCACAGGTTTCCAACACTACTTCGCTAATTTTTCCACTTGGCTTAACACTAACCAGTGTGCCGTGTGTTTGTCTGGCCACCCTAAATTTAGAACACTTATCCGACCCGATTTGATCCAGCAATACCCCAGCTGTTTTAGAGTTTAGACTCTAATTGGTACCTCATCTTAATTTCTCAGATTCAACCAGAGAGTGTGACGCTTCCGGCATCCTCCTGGATACCGCCTGAACACATCAAATAAGTGGAATACGAGATGCAAGAAACGTGAAAGCTGTATCGACCCAGTAAGTTCTCTGCCCCCCTGGATGAAATTGCAGGAATTTCACATTTTTAGGGGAGGTTTACCCTCCACCTCTGTCTTTTAATTGATCCCTTTGACCATTTACAGGTACTTCTCCTCACACGAACATTGATGTTCTCAACCTAAGAGCCACTGGATGGCCTTACGTAAAGTATGTATTCCTTTCCCTAGTCTAGTTCTATTGCATTGATGAATTAAGTTATTAGTCTGAGTTATTTATTTTCATTACATTATTTGTAGGCGCTCCTGTTTCTTCTGTCCTGATGAAGACCCCAGCATGAGGTTTCAATTAACCCTTATCATAGGGGTCGAAACGTAGACGACCATACTACACCTTTTTCCTCTGAATATAGGAGCAAAATATGAAGTAATACGGATCCTATATCTGAGAGATTTATGGAACTTACGATCTAAACTAGACTGTAAAGGTTTCACTAGATTTTACTGTGATTGTATCAGGATCACAACACCTTTACCCAGTCCTCACCTTTTTCCATCACACCCATTTCCTCTATTTGCCCTTTTCCCTTTTTCACTGTGAGCGCACTGCTTTATATAATAAATGTGAACATTCTGTTATGTTAATTTGCAGATTTCAAGCTATCCTTACAGAGAATCGCAAAAAATGTTGGCTTCTCATTTGGTGCATATAATGAAATGAAATATATGGATATGCTTGTATGTATGACTTAGTAACCCAATGTCTTGGGGTACATATCGAATTATTCCGAATATCCAGATATCCATGTGTAAAAAATAAAATACCCACTGGATCTATGAATTTTGATGATCTATGTTATGTTGTATTCATGATTGGCATTTGATGCTCAATATACTAAATAGACCCTGACCATTTCCATATGTACTTGCTTTAACTGACCCAGGTCAGAGAATTTGGTGGGTTTTCCCCGTTATAACTCATCATAGGAAAGTAAGGGGTCTCTTTTAGGATAACCTTTCGAAAGGCTATGACATCCTGTTAGCTGAGAAAGTCTGGCTACCAGAGTTTGTCAGGGAGTGCCCTCATGGCGAAGAAATGATTATGCCTGCCTTCTCAAATCATATTCCAATTCATAAAAAATACACATTAGCAAGAAAAGGGCAGTAGCCCAAGCTCCTGCATTATATAAAAATCATGTAGGATGGGATAAGGATTCTCCTCACCATAAAATCCAGTTAAAAAGTCAACCTACTGCACAAAGGCAGTACCCAGTTAAACAAGAAGCTAAAAAGCAAGTCAGGGAGATCTTAGATCAACTTGAATATCAGGGGGTGATTGAAACATGCACCTTACAAATGAACAATCCTTTGTTTCCTGTCTCCAAGCCAGACGATTCATATCGTCTAGTTTTGGACTACAGACACCTAAACTCCTGCTGCAAAACATTTGCAGTACAAAACTCACACAGTGCAGCACTAATGAATAACATTGTGCGAAAAAATATAAAACGACATTAGATATCTCTAATGGATTCTTTTGTCAAAACATTGCACCTGAAAGCAGGTATTTGACCGCTTTCTCAATAATGGGGTCGCAAGAACACTTCTGTCGACTCCCACAGGGATTCAAGAATAGCCCAGGATTATTCTCAGCAAGAGTAACAGAGTTACTACAAATATATGATGATGAGGCATTATCTTATGTCGATGACATCTATCTCACAGAGGATGACCTGGAGACACACTTGAAAAGAGTGAACACCATAATACTTGGGTTTGCAGCTGAGGGTTACAAATTCAACTTTCAAAAGTCACGAATTGCCCATCTAACAGTCCTATTTTTAGGATATGAATTATCAAGTGAAGGCAAAAGCCTAGCAGACAACTTCTAAGAGAAGTGTGCTGTACTCCAAGCACCTAAAACGCTGAAGAACTTACAATCAATATTAGGTTTCCTGAATTTCGGAAGAACATACATTCTAAATTATGCAGAGAGAGTTAAACCTCTTTATGAATTAATAAAACCTGATTTCAAACCAATACATTGGACTCAGAAACACACAGAAATTTTAAGATCATTGCAAACAGACATGTTAACTAAAACTAAATTGCAAACACGCGAAAACATACGTAACCTTGTAATCCGAGTCATCCCAGGAAGATGCGGATTCACATACCTAACCTCTAATGAGGGAGAAACGGTACCAATAGCTTACAAATCACATTTGTACACACAAGCTGAAATGAAATTCAGTTATACTGAAAAGATTCTAATAGCGGTTCAAACTACTGTAGCAAAAGAAAGAGCCCAAGCCTAAGGCAGAAGAATCACTATTTTAACAGCAGAATCAGCCCTTGAGGCATTAACAAGTCCACGCAATCTCAACTGCAGTGGCATTAGATCCAAAATGGATACGATGGGAAAATTCTCTTGCTGCAGAAGACGTGAAGTACTATTTTGACGCGAAAATGAAAAAACTAGAAGATCTAAAATATGAAGAAGAATATCCTCTGCCAATTGAAATTCTGCCTCTCGAACAGTACACATGTGTAATGTACATGGACAGATTTACACAACACTACGATGTAGAGAAAAAATCCTACAATGCAGCGTGCGCGATTGTTAAAGGTCGCTGGCGCTTTGGTAAATTCAGACCAATAGTCACCAAAACTGAATCACTCAGAAACTGTTCAAATCAGCGAGCTGAAATAAGATCTTTAAAGATGGCGCTTGAAAATGCCCATCGCGAATTCCCCACACTAATAGTGTGCGATTCGCATTTCTGCGTAAAATCTTACAATAATGACATGCAGACCTGGATTCAAAACGGTTACAAAGATGACACAGGTGCCACGATAAAGCATAAAAAGCTCTGGGAACAAGTAGTTCTTTTGCAGAAAGAACTACAAAAGACTCACGTGATACATACACTGAGTCATCAACGTGATGGCGTTCACGTTGCAGGGAATTCATTGGCTAACAGAGCCACAGCGGAAGCGGTCCTACCGGCTTCCGTAGCCACAATAAAGCGTTCTAAAAAACACATAGACGGAGAAACTATGCTAGCGGTGAAAGCCTCATTAAAAGGCGACTATGCAGCATTACCTCTCGGCTATCCACTCAATTATACATACATAATAGATGCAAACTCCGTTCCTTTTGCTCAAGTCCCTGGAGTGGGGGATAGAGTAATTCCAAACACGAACCGGAGAGTCTTTTTAATAGCAGACGCACATATGGGATTGGGTCTAAGGCACCAAGAGATAGTGAAATCTCTAAAAGAATTACAATCAGAATACTGGTGGCCGGGGATGAACTTGCAACATTACAAATTTGCAAAGGATTGTCCAAACTGCAAACCGAGATCGCAGTCGTGAACCGGACCAGACTAGTGCCAGGATACCTCTGTTAGAAAGCATAAGGCTATCTATACGCAAAAATCCAGCAGGAGAAACGCGATCCCATAAATATTAAGAATAGATTCACTTAAAATGCAGACACCAGCGCTCGGCTGACGCCAGAACTGTTATAAATGATTTGCGAGTCTTTATCTGCATATACGCAATTGGCATGCTACATTCTGACCAGGGTCCTGCGTTTAGCTCTAGGGCTTACAGAGAGGCCATGACCAGCATGGGCATTGCATTGCGGTACTCTTCTCCCTTCCATCCTGAGGGAAATGTGGTAGTGGAAAGAAAAACCGTGACATAAAGCAATCTATAACGGCAAGGGTATTATGTTCGGGTGATGGGTGGGTCAAACATTTAACAAGTGTCCAACGTAGTCTTAACAATCTGCCAAGAAATTCTCTAAAAGGTCTCACTCCCTACGAACTATTGTTCGGTACTAGAATGCATATCCAGGACTTAGATAGTCACACTTCAGTGGTAGAAGAAAAAGCCTTTGATATCAAAGACCGATTGGCTGTTTTACAGGACTTAAATGAAACAAGAAAAAGTCTGAGTAATCTAAAGCTAAAGCCAACGACCACTGAAGAAAAACCACCTGTCCCAGCAAGACCTGTCTGGATTCCGAAGATTGGGGATCTGGTCAGAGAAAAGATTGCGGTGAAGAAGGAATTTGGGCCTTCTTACAGAAAAGCAGTACCTGTCTTAGCTGTCAGTGGAACAAGATCAGTAGTACTCCCGCCCCTTGCTGGTAAAAAGGAGAACCGAGTTGTATCCATCGACCTGGTAAAACCACAATCATGTGGCCAATAATAAGTAGTAGGCCCAGTGGACTCCCAAGAAATAGCAGAAGACCAAATCTTGCTACAATCCAAGAGGTTCAAACTGAAAGACTACTCGCTTTTGATAAACCTGCAGTGAATAAAAAGGATTATGCAACAAAGCCATGGGATTGTGCCTCTTGAAACCCAAATTGCAACAGTTCGTCAAGAAACACCAGTCTACAATGAGGTAGCCTCAGACTATGCTAATGAAACAAAGAAAAATCCAAAGGCAAATGAAAATCCAGAAGCAATTCCAACAATTGACAGAACTGCATCTGGCTACTTCATCAATTTCGATGACTTTTCTGATGATCCAAGTGAACATGAAGAAACGCCAGCAACAATAACTTTCAAAGACAAAGTAACTGAACTCTTTCATCAACTAAAAGAAACCTATCTGATTTCACCATGGATTGAATTTTGGATTGTGTTAGGTATACTTTTCCTCCTGCTTTGGCTCATCATGGTTCTATGTTTGGGAAAATTCATTGATGGAACATTTAGTACAATGGACACAGCAAGTCAGAACATCAACTTGGTCAATCAAAGCTTTATTTCGATATAAAAAATATCTTAAAAGCACATAACAATTAAAATACAATACATTTTTTGATTAGAAAAACACTTCATAAATAATTAAAAGACAAGAATAAAAAGACATTAAACCATTTACAGCTTTGAACATGATGTAAAAAAAAGAATCACCTGATGAAATTTATCATAAGACTTTAAGTCTAATCACCCATGCCCAGCTGAGGAATTTAGCTACCCCACAGGCCAGTATAGTGTTGGGATCTGTCTGTAAGATTCTTAAGGCAGAGACATGGCACCTAGTCTCGAGCTGCCGACAAACAGGTTTTAGCCATTTCGATCGGGTTTGTTATAGGCGCTGCAAACGAAAAAAATGTGCGGAATAGTTTCTAGTGCAACGTTACAGAACGGACAAGTGGCAAGTGTTTGGTGAGGGGGTTTCCACCTAGAAGTGCGTTCATGAACCGGTAGGGTTCCCAATCTAAACTGGATGTATAAGGCCCTCTCTTTAGGTTTTCTGATGAAGTCCATATAAGGTTCGAGAGAGTGTACTGTCTTGTGCAGACGAAACTCGTCTGTGAGTCTACCCAGACTTTCGGCTCTAGAATCTTGGGCATCGACCCAATATGCTCGCTTGACCTCCAGTTTAGAAACCGATGCACCGGTCTCCCATGCAGCACTAAAACCAATAGCCGTTAACAGCTCCTTAACCTTTGATAGCCAAACAATTTTATGAGACCCCTGCATATTCATAACTTCTCTAAGCCCGTCTGCGTAGCTAGCTAGCTCAGGTGTACGCCACAGACGAGCCCAATAGAGAAGCGGAAGCAGGATTATAAGGTCTTTAATAGACCTGTGGCCAAGGTCATATTGGAGAGGTTTGTTAGGCGTGCCCCTGGGTAGGGACAGAAGCTCCCTAAAGAAATTATTTTCAGCCATGACAAGGGAATCAAGAAACACCAGTCTACAATGAGGTAGCCTCAGACTATGCTAATGAAACAAAGAAAAATACAAAGGCAAATGAAAATCCAGAAGCAATTGCAACAATTGACAGAACTGCATCTGGCTACTTCATCAATTTCGATGACTTTTCTGATGATCCAAGTGAACATTAGGAAACGCCAGCAACAATAACTTTCAAAGACAAAGTAACTGAACTCTTTCATCAACTAAAAGAAACCTATCTGATTTCACCATGGATTGAATTTTGGATTGTGTTAGGTGTACTTTTCCTCCTGCTTTGGCTCATCATGGTTCTATGTTTGGGAACATTCATTGATGGAACATTTAGTACAATGGACACAGCAAGTCAGAACATCAACTTGGTCCTAAAGCCTCACAAGTCATCTCACATCGAAAAAAGAGAACTGTCATCGTTGAACATCACAGCCAATCCAATACCCGGTGGGGTAGCATGGGACAAAACGGATTATGAAATTTATGGCCCGATCGAGCTCTTGAAATATCCACATCAATTCAAGGTTTCATTAAGTGACTTTGTAAAACCAAGTAGTTTTTCTGATGTCAGAATTAGTAATGTCAGCTAAATTCACAGAACATGATTATTTGCAGGGTTCATCAAATTATGAAGAGTTATATTGTTATAATCATTTTGGTCATCACTATTTGCATAAAACTGCTCAACCTAGAAATGTTTTTAATTATAACCAATGGGAACATTGTGCAACACCGCCAAAAGGCAGCTCGAAAACATTTTATGAGAAATTCCAATACTTCTCAGGTTTTAACACAAGTGATGCAGAAGCGTTTTATTTTAAAATGTTAAATAAGACAGGAATGATAGCATTTATTTTGGACATTGAGTGCTCGGAAGAAATTTGTATAGTTTTAAAATCACTATGTGGTTTGATGCATAGCCGTGGTAACCGACTATATTCTACCTGAGCACCTAACAGATACTATAGATTATTCACAAGTACATTTATATGCACAGCGCTCAGACATACTATTACCAAATCCCCCTTTTGTGATTTCATAAGTAGATTGAGCAGCCGCAAAGGTCAGAATGAATCGAGATAAAGAAGCAGAGCAACTTTTCAGTAGTCTTAAAGCTGGAAGTACAATAGGTTCAGCAGTAGGACCTTCAAGAGTGAATAAAAAGGAAGGACTTAGAGCCAAATTCACCAAACTTGAATCACTCAAAAGAATAGAGTTGAATAAATGGTGGGATGCTGCCACGTTGAAACAGTATCTTACATTAAACAGAGTACCTCGTGGTTTAAGATCTCAAATAATACCAGCTTATGAAGATCTTGAACCAGATTTGTATATCACCTGGGAGAAAGAACTGAATGATAGCGCTCGCAATTTGATTAAAATTCTAATTGAAAATGCGGAGAGAAAAATAGTGAAACTTTTGATTGAAATACAAAAAATTGAAGATGAAATTAAAGAATTAAACCTCCCAGAGGCTACAATTAAAAATTATATAATTTTATATGATATCTTAAATGAGGTAAAAAAGAGGAAAGCCCGTAAACTTAAACGGGACGAAAGAGACTACCAATCTGGGCGAATATATACAATTGCTCAAAGATTTGATTACCATGTGAATCAAAAACAAGGAGGGAAACAGTCAGGCAGCACCCCAACAATGAGTGATACCGAAGCACCTTCAAGTAAAATTTCTAGTGATGAAAATGAGGATACCCCTACTTTGACAACTGCTACAACTACAGAGACGAATTTTTTAGAAGTTCGGCGTCTCAGAAGAGGGAATCGAGATAGAGAAAATCGCAATCGAAATACAATTGCAAAAAGACCAGGAGAGGGAGGAGAGGAGGTAGGAGAACCAGAATCAAGGATAAAGAGGAGTTTGAGATCATAGAAACAACAACAGTAAATACAGTTTATAATGTAAGTGACATAGAAGTAATCAATCTGATGATATGGTAACGTTACTTAAAAAGGGTCTTGGTTTTTGACCTGCAAAGAGACAGAACTGGTATATGACAAAAATAGATTTATTTAAATTTGTCAGAAGAATAAAACTAAAAAAATTCTTTTCTAATGTACCTGAAAAAAAAGAAAGTAACAGTTAAAGAACTTAATAGCAACCTTACAATTCAGGAATTAAAAGATACTCAGTTACTACTGTCACTCACAGAAAAAGAAGATGACCCCATTACATTATCAAAATTAATAGTAGACTTGGAAGTAGATCGTTTTCATACAGAAGGGAGTGGTCTAAAGTTGAAATCTAAATGGACACCTCATTTGACCCCAGGCAACACCATTGATGTTTTCTTTAAGGCAGTCAACACTGAGATAGATAGGGAAATAGATAAACAACAAGGGAAACAACTGAATATCAGAGAAGATAATCTATCCATTAGTGAGAGAATTGCTTTAAAGGAATTAATGAGCAATAAGACCATTATGATACGTAGGGCTGATAAAGGTGGGAATTTAGTTATTCAGAACACAACTGATTATAACAATGAAGTACAGTCTCAATTAGATAATATCTTATACTATGAGAAACTGTCATCTAACCCAATGAGAGAACTTGAAAATATGATTAATCTTAAAATCAAAGAATGGTATGACCTAACACTTTTAGACCATGAGGAATACTTATATTTGAAGGTAACTTATCCTAGGGCACCGTGCATGTATACTATACCTAAGATACACAAAGCCGTGATAAACCACCTGGAAGACCTATTATATCCGGCATAGGTGGTCCAACGGAACACCTATCACATTATATAGATACCTATTTAAGAGAATATGTATATAAATTGCCATCGTTCATAGAGGATACCAAGTATGTTTTGAATCTATTAAATGACTTGACATGGGAGGAGGGAATGATATTAGCCACATTAGATGTGGTATAACTATACTCCAATATAGATCATCAACTTGGTATACAAGCACTAGACTTTTTCCTTAGTAGAAGATCAGCAGAATTATATGACCATACTCAAATGATCTTACAAATGACAGAATTGGTTCTTAAGAACAATGTATTTTTGTTTACCGGACAATGGTATAAGCAACGACTCGGGACTGCGATGGGATCCAGATTCGTTCCGTCTTTTGCTAACCTCTTTATGGGTTGGTTTGAGGCGGAGCGAATCAGGGGTCCCGATAATAAAGAATGGATACAGTATATATATTACTGGGGTTGTTTCATAGATGACTGTCTTTTAATTTGGACGGGCACAGTAGAACAACTAAAAGTTTTTTTTGACTATCTAAATAAAAACACTGTTAACTTAAAGTTTACAACTCAATATGACTTTAAGAACATCACATTTCTGGATATAGAGTTGTTTGTAGATGGTGACAAATTGATAAATAAAAATTATACAAATATATTCATAAAAGATACAATAAAAAGACAACTTTTGATTTAAATACATTTTTATCAAAGACGCAATAAAATAGGTATAACAGAAACGTAGATACATAAAATAATCTGATGCGATCTATATAATTGGCGAGCGGGTGTAACTTTACCAATATGGTGCCCACGGAGACCTCGTATATAAATGAAGAATAGTAATATGGAGCCTACGTAGAACGCTACGGATTCGGTGCACGGAAAATAAACAAATAGGTAAGCGGAAACTTTGATCGTGAGAATAAGATTAAGGAACAAATAGAATAAGAATAGGTTAATTTAATATTTACAGAACTCATTATTGTTTTAGGTGACATACTCGCACACCACGGGGGAAATATCGTAAAATACGTGATTACACGATAAATAAAAGATATACAGGATAAGGACAGACGATTGAGAAACTAAGGTGAGGTGCTAAAATTATGATAAACAAATTGGTAGAGTGAAGATTAGAAGATAATCTAGACATTTCAAATTAACAATAATAATTCTGTTTGTAGACAATACTGGCCAATTGAGATGACCAGCACTGAATCAGAGGCACAATTAAAACGGGTGAGAACAGCATCTAGTATTTATATCATAAACTTATATTTATAAATAATACAACTTCAAAAGAAGAATGTTATGTGGGTGTATTGTAGCTCGAACAGACCGCATTTATTGACACAAGGGCAAGACATGTATTAATCTCTCTGACTAAAGAGTTGTATGACTATGTGGTGATTACATGTACTTTATCAAATTATTAATTGTGAAATACTGAGGTGATTAGAGCGAGAATTTGGCATCAGAATTTACTTAATTATGAATACTAAATGGAAGGAAGGTGTATCGTCTAAAAATGTATGATGTACCTGTGAATAATTATGTAACCTAACGGAAAATCATGTATGGAAATAATTTTGAATTTTTATATGTTTTATTATTTGGGTTGCAGCCCTGAAGAAGTCAAAGGTCGACACAGGCCAGACGAAACACGTGTTGGCTGCGTCTAAACGTTATGGAAAAATAGAAATGAAGTTTCAATGAAGAAAATAAATTGAAAACTTGACTATCATAAGACTGTTATTTTGGACATTGAGTGCTCGGAAGAAATTTGTATAGTTTTAAAATCACTATGTGGTTTGATGCATAGCCGTGGTAACCGACTATATTCTACCTGAGCACCTAACAGATACTATAGATTATTTACAAGTACCTTTATATGCATAGCGCTCAGACATACTGTTACCAAATCCCCCTTTTAGGAATGAAAACAATGTTGACAAATACTAAATTGATTTATTCTGAAACATTCTATGAAAAAATGACTACATTTGGTTTTGAATTCTCGAAAAACAACATTGAAACAAAAAACATCTGGGGTTCAAAAGAATGGCAGGTCCAAGGTTTAGAAGCATTATTTAGAGCCTGCATGATCCCTGAACAATTAATATTCCTGAATGACACCATTCAGCAAACAACCTGTCTTGGTCTAGCCAAGATAAAAGACTTAAATAAACCGTCTATTCCAAAGCCCATACCTGATAGTAATAGCACTACAGATGTGGAGATAGACGTAGCCCATATTTTACACCAAAACAGAACAAATCCTGATTGAAAAAAATGGTTGATCTGGCCCACAGGCACAAATAACTGTCAAGATAGATTCCTGAACAAAACACAGGGGTTTAAACAGACCAGGCCAGACCCTAGATACTCCCAGAGACAACATCCAGGGATAGTTACAACATACAGTGTAGGGAAACTCTGCCTTGAATGGCTACAGAAATCCACACTGGCTGAAATTAAGCAACACTTGACTTTACTTAAAGACGGTGCTGACTTGTGTGATTTCACACTGGGACCACGCAAACAGCGTAAAAAATGTTTCATATACGCCGGTATATGCGCTGCTTACAACGAGGCTTGGAAAGTAACACAATTTAAAACAGCTGAAAAAATACGAGAAATTGATCGTATTAATTTGGAAAAATCTTTTTCTGTAGTGGACAATGGGTTAACGACTCTGTCCTCCAGAATATATTCATTGGACAGCATTGTATCATCTGCTATTGATATAATAGAGCAGGACTTACTAATGTTATAACATGGTCAGTCCCAATTACGTTGTATTGTACAGCTTAGCTGGACGTTGCAAAATCTGCGTTCAGGCTACGTGCCATGGCGTTTAATCAACGTAACGTCATTATTTTCTATCTTTAACCTTACTCATAAACAAATCAGTTTGGCACAAAAAGGAGCAGACTATACGATTCTGAGCATTGAAAAACTTGAGAGATTACCATTGACAATGTCAGAGAGACCTGTCGTTGAATGGATAATACATGGAACGATTACAATCCCAATAACAACTTTCCAGTTTAAGTATTGCCAAAAATATATACCAGCAGGCCTGTATGAAAGGCTGGGTAAAGGATACATCAAGTCAACATGGAAACTACCTTATACACACAAATGTTATAGTGAAGGGAAAAAGGAGGTATTTCTTAGTGGTAATAATTGTAAAAAATCACTAAGTGGTACACTTCTGTGTCAAGGTATTAACTTGCATGGAGCCTGCGAAGGGTCTTCAAATAACCTTTCATGTCACCTGCACGGCACTCCTGCAACTCAGATAGAGCCATTTTTTAGACAGCTTTCCAACGGCAGCTACGTTCTAATAAGTGACCACAGCTGTTGTAGCATGGTGCCAGGAATAGCCTATCTCGTGAGCATTACTTCCAGGGTCATTTGCTGTATGCAAGTATTGTATCCAAACAGCAAACCAGACACGGAGGCAGCAATATGGCCTTCTCTGAATATCTCTTCTATTCGAATTGATACTTTAAGCAGAATGAAATCCATTCTTTTACAGACAACTGTGCCTTTAACCTCGTCCAAAGAGACGTATGTTCTGCAAGTTGCAAGGACAGCAGCAGAGATACATTCCCTATTATCAACAAATTGCCCCGTACATTTCGTAGAAATGATAAGCCAAATTTTAAACATGTCTGATACCAGTGGCATCGCACATGTATTTAAGATAATTTTTTCGGGACTGTTAACACCCTTTGAAACAGTTCGGGCATCTTTCCGAATTTTGTCCATTCGGTATTCGGCGGTCTGCCTCTTCTTTTGGGACTCGTAGCAGGAATTTTATTTTTGATCCTTCTGCTCCGATATGGCAAACCAAGCCACAGACAAGACTCCAGCAACGATGGGAGAAACGATCCTAGCTATACGCTACCGGGACCGCATCACTAAAGTCCTCGGATTTGCCCGGCTAAGAGATCTAACTACAACTTGGTTTCTTTCATTCAGACCAATCTGGCAAGATTGCATCTTACCTGTGCTTCGATGTATGCTATGCGGAGAAGAATGCGTTTTGGATGTCTGTCTTACACTACCATCAGCAGTACCAATGGATACAGATACCTTGCTAGGTCCGGTAACGACTAATGCATCGTGTTGTCCCCAGCGGTTACCTATTCTGATGACGGCATTCGTTGAGACTTCACCACTACGAGTAGGTGGCGGTGAAGTACGAGAGGAAAGCAGCACCAAAACAGGTACAACCTTCAGTGAGCATTGCTGATCCTGACATCGATGATAGCAATCATTCTCACATATGCACAATTTCAGCATTTTCGAACTTGGTCGAACTTTCACCTGATGTTGTAGACCAATTGCGAGTCTGTCTGAAATGATGTTCTCCCCGGAACAAAAAGAATAACTTTTTAAAAAAACAACGAGCACACAGCATTCCCTAAACTCTGAATTCGGCCTTCAGTTTTTGATAAACACAGCTACTGAAAACAATTGGAACTATTTTTTCCCTTGAGAGCGAAATTATTTTTTTTCCACTTCCAAAATATTTACCCTTTTTCTGGCACAAAGTACTCTGCTTAAAGTAGAACTATTCTTAGAGAACAGAGCTTCTATTTTAGGAACTCTAGAGACAATATTTTACCTCAGCCTCTAGCATATGTACAGCATTTGTATAAATATGTGATGGAATGGTCTCGACCTTCTTTTCTGTATTCAGAGCCATTTCATGTGTAATTTTCGCAATTCATTCAGCTGACATATATATGCATTTAACTGAATGATAACACTGCTTGAAAAGCGTACAGTACCAATACTCATGTTCCTGTATTTGCCATATACCATTTCAAATGCAATTTATGTATTTTGGAGTGGGTTGGAAAACACACATGCATCGTTATGTTTAATATTGCTTCGTTTTTAGTAATGATGGACATTAATTCATGGAGTGGGTGTTGTGTTTCTATCTAGGACCCTAATTCGATATTCCCGATTTATGCCCTTGTATGGCTATAATAAATAATATCCTTATAAAGGCATAAGAATCACATCCTTATTTAGTAATAGCCCTTGCAGTCCAAATACGGCATGGCCACTCCTCTAGACTCCTAGAAAGTACAACGCGTTCTTTAAACAAACCAAGCCTCCAGCAGCCCGGCAAATCCCCCTGCTCTTGTTTTGATTTGCACAAGAACTCCTAGAGTCAGAAAGAACTGTTAGTTCTTGGTGACGTCTTATGTCCTACCTTACGTCAAACCCGGCACCTTTCAGGTATGAATATACCAACGTTGCCTTAAGCAAACACACGGTGGTTTGGAGCAGAGTGACTATCTACTTGCCCGGAAGCCCAGCTGATGCGAGGAGGCGAAGGAAGCCGCCCCTCCCCTTTGACGCACTGAGGACGACGCTGTCTTTTTCTCCAGCCGAGAAAATCCAGCTCCGGTGTTTCCAGCCACCCTTGCGGGTTGCAGGGATATCGAGTCCTGAGAGAGAGATACAAGACCTCCTTCATTCTAAGAACCAAGGTACGGAGCTGACTAAACCCTTAAGAGAATTCTTGATCCAGATCCTTGGCAAAAACCCAACTTAACTTAAACTGCAACTTACTTGCTCCTTCCCATGTATTAGGCTTAGGTCAGGTACACCGGGGTAGGCGTAGATTAGAAGCACCAGTTGAGTACGTTAGTCAATGTATTTCTGTATGTATATATTTTATCCATTTTAAAGTATCATATGGCTAAGAAACCATATCAATGCTTTTACAGTATTATTTCATAATATTCCTTTTACTGTACGCACTTTAGTTCATGATAAGTATTGCAATTGTGGCAATTAATTTCTCTTGCATGAGAAAGAAGACTGCTTAATAAATAACACCTTTTATTGAAAACGCCCGTCTCTCTATTTCTCTGCACTCTGGTGAAACTAAGTACGCACGATTGACTGAGTAAAATAGTTGTCTATTGTTTTCACACGACTCTGGAGATACACTCTTTATTCTGAGGGAGCAAAGTTGTCATGTTATATGGTTGTCAGAAGCTAATCCCTTCTTGTCTACCCAGGGAAGTTAAACTCCTCCTTGTTTACTTGAGAACGTTTCTAGTGACCTCTGAGCTAGCTGGCAAAACTAATTAAGTCTAATATAATCAGTAGATACCTAGTCGACCTCAGTCCTACGTCTATACTGCTGTTTATATTATTCCAATGCGCAGAGCCTATTGGGAATATAGGAACTACACTACAGCATTACTGTTTGGTCCCTTATGAACTGGTCGTTGAGGGCTCCAAATCGACTGTTGATAGCAAGATTTTTTAATGCAAACACAAAGTCATCTATTGATTCATCTTTTCCTTGCTTGCGAGGAAATAATTTGTAACGATCTACACCTACACAAACTGTTGGTTTCTAATAAGTATTTAAATGATCAATTGCGTTTAAAAAGTATCTCCTTCATTTTCTGCTCTTACTTTTTTGTTAATGAAGTTGTACACCTTTATACCTCCTGCACCCAAACAGTGCATTAGCATTTTATATTTTTTTCCGCCTTTACCTCTTCATCTTCTTCTAAAATCAAAATGTAATTTAGGAAATACTCCCTCCATTCCTCCCATTTTAATGCTGGTTCACCACCAACTCGTAGGAAAGATTCTGGGGAGACAGGTTCCGTACACAACCTGATGCCATGCTGATGTAAGGGATAAGGAAAACAAGTGTAGATAATGTAATTTGCTAATTGTGGCAATTTATCTTTGAATGCGGTACTGTTTTTTTTTGTTTTTGTAGTGGGAGAATTAGGTTGGCTGGTCCCAGGTAAGTGATTTATGTGTCTTTATGTTCAATATAGAAATGGAGCGTGAAGTCACAATGTAGTCTATGTCCTCTATGTACTAAAGGCAAATTATTTGTAAAAATGTCATTGAAATTTGACTAGTCTTTCATTAATGCAACACATAAACGTTGTGGGTAGGCGTGGAGCTGTAGAGTCTATTTCTATTTAAAATGCCTTTTACTTTGTGATATTAACTGTGCTTTGAAATGCTTCCTCCATGTATCACGAAGGTTCAATTAATTTGTTTACACAGTTAGTAAGTAATTTATGCGTGTGCACCGCTTGAAGGCGTGTTTAATGTTCCCTTGTATTGTATATGTCCTTTATTTTCAGAGATTCACTTCCGCTTGAAAACTGCTTCTGAACTCCGCTCCGGTTGTGTTGAAGTAAAGGGTTTATTTATTGGATCCAAGATGGCGCTGTCGTGCGTAGCCACGTAAGCTAGACTGCTACTTTCCTTTCATAAAAGATGGCTGCTAGACGTTGAGGGCGTGTGTCTACGTCGCTGACGTTTTGTCTCAGAAGATGATGACGGAGGCAGCAGCTGTTCATTAAAGCGGTTGGTGAGTGCTCGTTATGACCGTTGAATCACCTCAGCGAATTTTGTTTGTTGTCAAATGTACATTTTCTTTGACATATAGAAGTGAAGAATGTACCAAACAACGATCTTTACCTTGACAGAGGTAGATTATCGATGAAACTTGTTGTTTAGTTCCTTTCATGAAGTGCAGCTTGTGGCGATATTGTTAATCCTTTTCCTTATCACATCTTTTATTTCCAAAAGCTTCAAATATGCAGTGTTTTCAAAGTTCATTTCTGCATTTTTCAATCCCCTTTAAATTTATTTTTCTTTTATCAATTCTCTTAAGTGAGCTGACTGAATTCACTTTTGTATTACTCGTGAATTTTTCACTGACCTTTTACATTAATTTCTGGAAGTGAATCAGTTTTCTTTTGCACGATGGATTGTATTTCCACTTTACACGGCATGCAGGAATGCCGCCTTTCTTGCGTTGACTATTTCCTTTAAATTGTTTTCTTATTAGGTGGGTTCTTGTGTTAGCGCTCGTCGCCACTTTGTAAAGAACTTCGCGCAAACCGCAAATGAAATAAAGTAGGTCTTTATTTATATTCGCCAACACAGGCTCCAGGGAAGGCTGGAGCGAAAACAACGTCAATGCAGTTCAGAAATCAGCTGTCAACGGACAGTTGTCAGCTGATGACCTCTGGCTGGTACGGTGTTCACGCTGGGACAGCATGAAGGCAATAACACTTACGGTGTCCACGCAGGGACACAACTATAGAGGTCATAACAGATTTTCACGTGTGCCACAATTCTGCAGTGGCTGGTCATAGAGGACCAAAGTTCAATCTTGGTTTGATTCTCTGATGGATTCAGTGGTATACTATAGTTAGAACATCCAGTGATCCTTCATTTCATGTTCTATTTGTGCCATCCGTAATAAGCATTATGGTTACTTACAAATGATACCAGTGGTATCTGGGCTGTGGTATGCAATCAAACCAGACTTGATAGTGCGGCTCTCCCACCTGATACAGAGTAATCATGGTAACGGTTAATACCTTATTTTGAATTTTTCTTGTTTCAAACATTTTCCTTCAACTCTGGTTGTAGCTCAACAATTGCTTACTGATATTTTTGGTCTCCATACTCTACCACAAAGCATCATTTCGGACAGAGGAGCAAAATATATTTCTTCATTTCGGTGAGCTTACCACATTTTTATGGTCCATTTCAAATCATCAAGCAGATTAACCAGTTGCCTTATGTGTTTGCCTTCCAACCTCTTGGAAGATTCATCCTACATTTCATATCTCTCAACCAAAGCATTTCACTCCAGATTCATATCATGGATTGGGTCCGCCACATCCTGTTATGGTTTATTGACAGCAATAATTTAAAGTTAAAGAGATCTGTGATTCCAGATTTTTTTTGTACATTGAAAAGGATATGCCCCATATGATCAATCTTAGGTTCATGCTACTTTCCACATATCTCAACCATAGCATTTCACTCCAGATCCATATCATCTTTTCAGTGCTCCGGTTCCTGTTATAGTTATTGGACAGCAATAAGTTGCAGCACCGTTCGCGATGTGAAATTGAAACAAAGTGCATTTCCCTGCACTATGGGGCAGGCACCAGAAGGTGCCTGCCAGTGCACAAACACCCTTCCCCCACACAGAGGGGGCCTGCAATGCGCCCCAAATCCAATCTCTGCCAGCCTTTCCATGGCGGTTCCCCCGCCATAGAAAGGCTAGCTGAGTCCAGCATTGTGATCTGGCGGATCGTGCCTGCTAGGCACCACCACCTTTCACATGCATTTGTCCGCTCTGCCAGGCAATCATGACAATTGCCTGTGTCGGCAGCATGGCGGGTGGTCTTTGTGCCCACCACGCTTGTGGAACGATTCCCCCCCGCCATTGTGATGTGGTGGGGTAAATTGCCAGTCAGATGGCGAGGGCCCGCCACCACACAGCTGGGGATGGCGGGCCTTCCGCCATCCTAATGAGCCCCTAAATGTCCAAAGCAGTTTTGACTGTATAGGTTTAGGTTAGATATAATTACGCATCTTAATCTGTATATTCACTTGGGAGAATGCCAGCAAAATGGTAAAAAATCTAAATTATTTTTTACTCCATTTTCAAAATCAGATTTTGTGGTGAAATCTGAGTTTTGATAACTGTAGTGAAAAAGTAACTTGGTAAAACTATTTTTGTCACTTATTTCAGCTGCTTGGCCTAAACAAACCTTCTGGCTGTAAGGAATTAGTTGTTGGTTGAGGGGGGCGAAACCCTACTCAAGCAACAGCCACAATCCTTGTCAGGATGAACTAAAAAAAGTCACTAAATTAACCTGTGCTTAAGCCTCTTGTATCTTGGCATTCAAGCAGTCAGGCTTAACTTTGTGTAAAGTATTATGCAGCACATGAACTGTAATAAAGTGAAAATACAACACAAGAAAAATCCTTGAGCAGTTTCGGAAATTAGAGTAAATGTTAATAAATTATTTAACACCAAAATGAAAAAAATCTATTCAGTAGAACCAAAGTTATGATTTTTTTAAGTTTCAGGAGAAACATAGAGCCAACAGCGAAGATCTAGTCACTCAAGACAAGGGCAAAGTCAAAAATTACGTCTGACAGCAATGGAGCTCATGTCAGATACAAGAAGTACATTGAGCTCGTTCTCCACTTACCTTCTGACTTAGAAGAATTTTTCAAGAAAAAAGTCTAAGAAGGCAAATTTCAGATGGGCAAGACAGCTGGTGGTGCCTGAGGAGGAGGCATTATCATCAAGGAACCGCCTGGACGAAGTTATGGTAAAGATTTCTACATTAAGACCTAGTCTGTTTTTTGGAAGTCGAAAATTTGTAGCAGGACAAAGCTGCAGGCAGTAGCAAACAAAGGCTCCACAAGGTTGGATACTGCTTTGGCAAGGAGCTGCTGAACAGGAAGAGTGGGCCAGGGACATAACATATAGATGGGTTCCAAATTTGAAGAGAGCCCAACTATCCATGGAGACTGAACCTTGAGGGCGCCATTTCTGGAGAGAGACGGTGTCTAGAAGCTCTCCCTAAGGATCCAAGAATTGCCGTAGTGACAAGGAGAAACTTGTCATGCAGATGGAGAAAAGTGGCACATTTTATTTTACCTCCTCCAGCGCAAATCTTTGCCTTCCCTTACTCTGTCCTGGGAAGGCATTGCATGGGTGTTCTCATGCAATTCCCATGGTTTTCAAATCATTTCCAGATTTACTAGAGCTTACACTTGGGAATGCGCCAAAAAGATACGCCTTCCGAGGAGAGGTGTAACAAGGAAAAATATCTTTATTTCTCCTCGTTATTTTCTCTTTCTATAGTTAAAGGAATATGCCTCTCAGGATTGTTTTTATGCAGGTCCTGAAATGGGAAGAATGTAATTCCCTCATCGCTATGCGTATAAGTGAGGAATTCTGGTGGGCAGCCTCCATCATAATACATCATATGTCTTTAAACAAATGCTACTAAAATATCAATTTTATGGGCCGTTCAATAGGCCCTTCTATTTAAATTTTAGTTATGGAAATCTTATGTAGTTCATTTATAAGCCCTTCATGAGTTTCAACTTGAAAGTATTAAATGTTCTAAAGAGTTTTCAGAAGGGCCTGCTGACCCATGTGAGCTATGGTAATTTCCGCAGTTTTTTGAAGCATCATCATCTGTGTCCTGCCCATTAGGAGGGCTCTTTTCTTCTTTTTGAAATGATATTTTTTTTATTTGAACCTTTCATTTACCCATAAATTTTGGGTCCTACTGCCACGCTTTTCACTTTTTTGTCCAGTGGCGGTTTTACCATTTAGGCGGTGAGGCGTTCCTCACTAATAATTATCGGGCAATTTATTCGAGCGGCGAAAAAACTTTTATTAATTAACGCGTTGCTCGAATAAATTGCCCAATAATTGTTCAAACTGCGGGCAGCGTCATGTCTTAAATCACGTGACGTACGTGACATGGCTGGGACAGAGTCTGTGCTGCTGCTGCTGCAGGTGCGCACTGCGCATGTGGTGTTTGCCCGGCTGCCTTTTTCAAGCTAAGAACCCAGTGGGCTTTGAAAAGCAAGCACCGCTGAGTACGGGGTTTGCCTAATGCCACAGACCCCAGTGGTCCCAAAATGAGCGGCGTTTTTTTGCTGCTCACTCCAATCCTGGTGCTGCTCTCTTTAGAGAGCAGCTCTCCTCTGAAGAGAGCAGCGTCAGGATTGGCTACTACTGGGCCATTGTCGGGTTGTTGCAGTCTAGTCTGCACCGCGGGGGTGGGAGCATCCAACGTGGGGCAATGGCAATGCCCAATCACTGTAATGGCTTAGTGTTAAGCCATTCAGTGATTGGACAACATTCTGCACTCTGTAGATGCTGGGAAAATCAGGCCGGCCCAAGGCCAGTCACCCTTCCTCCTCCTCTCCAGCACAAGAGCACGTGCAGCACTGCAGTCGACCCGTGGTGGAGATCTTGGAACTTGGAGATTTAGGTGACCAGCCTGACTTGTACAGTGTCGGTCGCTCCCCACGCTCCCCGGACATCGGTGTCCCTGAACTCTGGTATCGTTACGATTTAACAAGCAATTGCCGCCACCTTTTTGCAGTTTATTATTTCATTGCGCTAATTTTAATTTACTCTGCCTGTAGTGTTGGACTTTGCTGTAGCGCGTGTTTATTACTGATTCGACCGCAGCGCTACTGACATTGTGGGTACTGCATGATTTACAATAGCTGCACCTTCGCCCACATTCCAGATATATTTGACCTGATTGTGCCGACCTCGGCGTGTTATTGTTTATGCTAGTAGCCATTTTGTTGTTGTGCCTGCCAGCCCGCCCCTCCACCCCGATCACACCTCCCTGCGGCCCCTCCCTCGCTCCGCCCCCTCCTCTTTCCATTTAAGACAGATGTCCCAACGTGCAGCGTCCACGCGCTACGGCCGCGCCGAAGGTGTGCCAAAGGTAAGCCCGTCTACGCCCGTCCGCGCCTGGACCGCGCCCAGCGCCAGACCCCCTGACACCCGCAATTCCCAACCCGCCCGCATCACATACAACGCCGCAACCCTCACTGCCCTCAACCCCGGCCACCCATCAAGCTGCCACCAAGCCGCCCCAGGACAAACCCATGGACCCTTCACCTGCCTCTCCTGCAAATTCGACTGCACCAAGACCCACTCCAAACCCACAAACACCAAACAGAGATCCGACACTAACCACCTACAATGCATCTTGCTCAACACCCGCTCGGTCCACAGACATGCCATCGACCTGTGGAATCTACTAGACTCCATCTCTCCGGACGTCGCCTTCCTTACAGAAACTTGGATGAGCGCCTCATCAGCTCCAGACATCACCATAGCCATCCCGGACGGCTACAAGAGCATCCGAAAAGACCGCACCAACCAAACAGGAGGAGGCATCGCCATCGTCCATAAGAACACCATCCGCATCACGACCAGTTCCAACGACGACCTCACTATCGCCGAACACCTTCACTTCCAGATCCACACCGACCCCAAGACCACACTCAGAGGCACCCTCCTCTACAGGCCACCAGGACCCCGTACACAATTCAGTGAAGACATCACTGACTTCATCACCCCTCACGCCCTCCTCTCCGAGGACTACATTCTACTGGGAGACCTCAATTTTCACCTGGAAAAGAACAACGACAACAACACCACCACCCTTCTGGACAATCTCGCCAACCTCGGACTCAAACAACTAGTAAACACCCCCACCCACAACGCTGGACACACACTCGACCCTATCTTCACCTCCAGCAAACACATCGCATTCAATTACACTACAGCTCTCCATTGGACGGACCACAGCTGCGTCCACTTTATCTACAAAAAGACCACAATCCACAACCACCCTCAACCATCTCTGCGAAGAAACTGGAACAAAATCACCATCGACCAGATCTCTACATCGCTTCTCCAAAACCCTCCTGCCAGTTCATCGAACCCTAACCAAGCCGCCATCAACTTCACACATTGGTTAACCCTTACTGCAGATATACTAGCACCCTTGAAAAAACATCAAATCAAGCAAGGAAGCAAAAACGCCCCCTGGTTCAACGATGACCTTAAGAAATCCAAAAAACTTTGTCGTTCCCTTGAGAAGACCCGGAAAAATGACCCAAACACTAGCACCAAAGACGCCTTCAAAAACACCACTCGTAAACACCACCAACTGATCCGGTCAGCCAAGAAATCCGCATTTAAAGAACGACTAGATAACAACGCACACAACAGCAAGGAACTATTCAACATCGTCAAAGAGTTTACCAACCCCACTGCCAACTCCAACGACATCACTCCCTCTCAAACACTTTGCGACTCCCTAGCCTCTTTCTTCCACGACAAAATCGCCAACATCCACAACAGCTTCGACAATCAACCCGCAACCCAACCGACCCAACCTACTTCCGAACATAAACCCCCTTCGAACATCCTTTACGACTGGAACCCAATCTCCACCGAGGACACCATTCGCCTAATGAACTCCATCCACTCAGGATCCCCTACAGACCCATGTCCCCACCACATCTTCAACAAAGCAAATTCCATCATCGCACCCCACCTCCGAGATGTCATCAACTGCTCCCTCAACTCCGCCACCTTCCCGGAAAGCTGGAAACACGCCGAACTCAGCGCTCTGCTGAAAAAACCCACAGCAGACCCCACCGAACTCAAAAACTACCGCCCCATCTCGCTCCTACCATTCCCAGCCAAAGTAATTGAAAAAGCCATCAACAACCAGCTCGCCACCTTCCTCGAAACCAACAAATCCCTTGACTCCTCACAGTCCGGCTTCCGAGCCAAACACAGCACCGAAACCGCTCTCATCGCAGCTACAGACGACATTCGAACACTATTGGACAACGGAGACACAGTCGCCCTCATCCTCCTTGACCTCTCTGCAGCCTTTGACACAGTCTGTCATAGCACCCTTATACATCGCCTCAACAACATCGGAATTCAAGGGAAAGCTTTGGACTGGATCATCTCGTTCCTTGCCGGAAGAACTCAGAGAGTCCGCCTCCCACCGTTTACGTCAGAGGCTACCAAAGTCATCTGCGGCGTGCCACAAGGGTCTTCACTCAGCCCTACCCTCTTCAACGTCTACATGAGCCCCCTCGCGACCATCGCACGCCAACACAACCTCAACATCATCTCCTACGCTGATGACACTCAACTGATCCTCTCACTCACCAAAGACCCTAACACCGCCAAAACCAACCTACATGAAGGGATGAAAGAAGTAGCCGAGTGGATGAAGCACAGCCGTCTCAAACTGAACTCGGACAAGACTGAAGTCCTCATCTTAGGTACCGCCCCCTCCGCCTGGGACGACTCCTGGTGGCCAGCAGCCCTAGGAAAAGCTCCCATCCCAACGGACCACGCACGGAACCTGGGCGTCATCTTGGATTCCTCACTCTCGATGACCAGACAAGTCAACGCCGTTTCATCATCATGCTTCAACATTCTTCGCATGCTCAAAAAAACATTTCGCTGGATCCCCACCGAAACTAGAAAAACAGTTACCCGCGCACTGGTTACAAGCCGCTTGGACTACGGTAACACCCTGTACGCCGGAACCACAGCCAAACTACAGAAAAAACTCCAACGCATCCAAAACGCCTCAGCCAGACTCATACTAGACATTCCCCGCAAAGACCACATTTCCTGTCACCTGAAAGACCTCCACTGGCTCCCCGTCAACAAGAGGATAACGTTCCGTCTCCTCACCCACGCACACAAAGCCCTCTACGACCTAGGACCCGATTGCCTCAACACGCGACTTTCCTTCTACACCCCCTCCCGACAGCTACGCTCCTCCAACCAAGCCCTCGCTTCTGTTCCACGCATTACCAAAACCACCATGGGGGGAAGATCCTTCTCCTACTTAGCAGCTAAAACATGGAACTCCCTCCCCACTCACCTCCGCCTTACTCAAAACCACCTAGCCTTCAGAAAGCAGCTTAAAACCTGGATATTCGACAAGTAATTTCTCCACCCTTCCCCAAGCGCCTTGAAACCCTCTGGGTATGTAGTGCGCTATATAAATTATTTGACTTGACTTGACTAGAAGATCATCCCCCGACATCCAGTGAGTGACTGTGTGGTGGTGGTACCGTGTGTGTCAGTGCTGGGCAATTATTGATGACAAGACTGTTGTGATATTTCATTTGGTAGTCAGCATGGTGAAATACTAACAAACTATAAATGGTACTACTTAATGTGTGTGTGCTATGGAAAGGGCCACGGGAACTCTGACATTTTGCGGCTGCAGCATTTTCCACAGACATAATTATAGATTTGCTCCACTTGCCACAGTATTTTGCATGATTTTTAGATTTCAGCAAAGAAAATTGTTTAGAGCTCAAACGGATCAAAAGTTACTGAAAAAGAAAAACTACGCGAGTGTTACCGCGCAGTGGCACTGGCAGGCCTTGTATTGTGCATAGGCAGGTCCGAGCTGATCATTGCTGTATTTAACCGTCAAACTCAAATTATTGAGGTGAAACAATGAAGTAATACTGCTTCAAAATAAACCTATATTTTGCCTTTTCTTGCCCTATAATTCAGTTAACATTGCCGCATAATTTGGTCCTCCGCTGATACATAATTCCAGTGGCCCAAACTATGAGTTACAGGCCCATCAACCCAAAAGAAAGCTATTTCTGGATTGGTGACAACCCCATTCATAGCAGGAAACCACGCAGGTCTATTCAGGGACCCTAATTTTCAATGAAATATTTTCAAAATAACTTGGTTGGAGTATTGTGATAGATTTCCGTAATCTACAAATAACTTCTATGTGTTAAACATTTTAACTGTATTTCGTCCTCTTTTCTTTGCTGTTAAGGGGTTCTGTTTAGCATCGCTTGAATATTAATTCACGGATTTTACCAGGCTGACGGTCCTGGGAAAGGAGATTGGGCAATGTAACGCTAGGGGGTGGACCTCAAAATCTGGGGAACCGGGTTCGAGTCTCGCCAACCACGCTCAACAACATCCTGTGATTCTGGGCAAATCTCTCCGTGCCTAACAAAAATTAACGTGTCCTTGTGAACACAACGGGTGCTCATGTAAAGCGCTCTTATACCTGTTTTCTTGGGGTCAAGTTCGTGCTAAAACTAGAAAAATATATATATACATATTAATTCAATACCTGTTTAGAACCACTCTATAGACAAAGCCTACATTTAGAGCGTAAGGTATGTCAAAATTGATGCCTATTTATTATACTTTCCTATTGTGTCTAGTGTATTATGTGCTATTTTAAGACAGTTATATTTTTAGCAAGATTTCCTGATTGAAGCTGTATGTATTTTTGGCGATTTTATAATGCTAATGCATCCCCATAGAGAGCACGGCTATAACTTGGCAAGCCTGACTCTTTGCACAAACAAGTTCCCAGGCACCTTTGACCTTTAATTCCGCACCACCAATGATGTTTTAAGTAACGTACAGACGTTGGTATGACGTGTTATTATTGTGGTGACCCTTTGGCACCCTTCCTGGTTACTGCTGCTTTGATCTCTAGTGATAATGATATAACTGCGCATCCAGATGGTGGGGACCTGGGGCAGTCTGATTGTCTTTTCTGCACCACATGCCAGTGCCACCAATGCAACGTCTAAAACATCACAGACTACCCTGCTTACCCAGAAATGTCGCTCTCCTAAAAAAAAAAAATCATACATTGACTATCAGTTTGAAAAATCTCTGCACCGAGGCTCTCACGAGGTAGAGACAGGCCATTAGTATGACCATTGCCTGCACCTACTGTCCTCTCAGTGCTGCACAAGGGACTAGGGAGACCATTTTCACTCACTGTCAGAGTGAGGGTCTCACACCCTGAAGACCAGTCTCACCAGCTGAGGTGAGTTTGTTTCACTTCTCAAGAGCGCTGTGCAGTACTGGTGCTGTGTCACTCAGCATGTCTCATTTAAGGGTATGTCTTAACACCATCTGTTCATTCGATGTGTGTTTCCGTATGGCGGACACCTTGTCTGGGGTACTAAGCGCTATATAAATGCAATGTTGTGTAATAAAAATTCCAGTAAACCCCTATTCCCAGCACATGTACTTTCAGTGTGATGCATGTGGTTTAACATCACACACCCTCACACATTGAGGGCCTAATTATGAGTTTTGGAGGTCTTATTTCCCTGTTTCGCATAAGAGCACACACAGCCTCTGGTATCACATATCCTACGCACAATAATACTGCTCTAAACTGCGCATCACTGCATGTCAGGTTCAATGATTCCTTAACTCCTGGGTTTTTCAAACCCCAGAGTTGTTTGTTTCTTTAACTCAATTCAGGGCCATCCAGATCCTGTGTAGACTGCAGGCGCGCGCACTTAGAAACCTGTAGGCCTTGAAACACAACAGTGAGGGCATCTGTGAGGTACTCAGCAATGCAATGTGTTTCAAAGTCTGTTATGAAGCTCTGTGGTTATGCTGAATAAGCAGCTACCTACGGTATATGACACCACTTTATTTATGTAATAACTGCACTTTCACAATTGCTTTATTAACCTTCCTGCCTCCTCAATTTTGCTTGAAAATGCACCATTTGTCCACTCTTTTTTCAAAATTTTCTCGGGGGGAAATCCCCCCGAACCCTCCTTAGGGGGTTTGGGCTCACACGCTACGCACGCTCGCTACGGTGCAGTATGATTATCATTTTACGCCTCATAACTTTCAAATGTCACCAGCCACCACTGTTTTTGTCCTTTTCCACCATGTAGAAGTCATACTAATCTAAGAGTCTTCTCAGTCACTCCTTATGTCTCAGGATTATCTATATGAGCATCTCTTTTGCTTTTTATCCTGTGAAATCTGAGATCAGTGCTCATCAGACCGACATACCTTTCTTTTGGTTTTAGTGTTTTATTATCCTTTCATGTGCATCTCCGATTAAAATCTTCCTCATATTGGGACTTGGATCACTTATTGGAGAGTGCTTTCTCTATTTTAGTACTCATCCACTTCATGATTAGAATCTCTCATGGTTTCTATTTTTGATGATAGACAAGGTTTGGGTGGTCAGGTAACTGGGGTATCTGTTCTAACAGAAGTATAGACTTGTGATGTTATTGTGAGTAACTCCACTTCCCTTTGTGAAAAAGTCACAAATGAAAGTGTAATGGGCAAGAGAGCGGCTTCATTTATCGTATTACCTATCATAACATTATAATCTGGCTTGACAGCGCAGATGTTGCCAGACAATTATGTGAGCATCACCAGAGAAGGCCTTTAGCTGCGCCCACATGTTGGGAGCCAGGAGTGCATTTTTTGATTAGGCAGACGTTTTGTGCTTCCACAAAAAAGTGCTTGGACTCCATGCAGCTGTGATAATTTTGTTTACTTATCCAGCAGCCTAAATTTCAACATTCAGGAGCATACACTTGACATTTAAATGCTGTTAAAGTGTTTTAGATCACAAGATAATGTATGTTGGCTTCTTCTGATAGCAGTTATTTCGGAAGGAGTGCAGTCATTAACCTTCATGGATTTTTAGGTCTGGCTTGACAGTGCAACTGTCACTTGACCGCTTAACCTACCTAAATATTATGTACAGTTCTTTGCTGCCACTCAAATGCATATCTATTCCCATACTATTTACTTGTAACGTTTCACATTACAATACAACATTCCTTTAAAGCCCGGCCTATTGGCATTGCCAATGCTTGTTTGTTTATTTTCCAACCACAGTGTGGCCTGTGTGAGTGCACATTGAGGCGCAAGCACAAGGAGTCGTTAAATATAAGGTGTACTGCCACAGAAGCCCGTCAAAAGAAATGTGGGGCATATTATCAAGACAGGCGATAAAATGATCACCGTTTTAGCGTCAGAAAACTGCCGCTAAAACGGTGATAATGGGCTTGATAATATGCTCTATGGAATTCCAATTTAAGCTCATGTTAAATGTGAAGAACATCTAACATAGACTTCAATTGGAATTCCATAGAGCATATTATCAAGCCCATTATCGCCGTTTTAGCTGGAGTTTTCTGCCGCTAAAACGGCGATAATTTTATCGCCTGTCTTGATAATATGCCCCTGTATTCTTCGCGAATTGCCAAACTTTGAGTTCACTGAGTCAAGAATGAAGAACTTATGGTTCAAAAAAAGTTCTTTGTGAGTTTTGTCTCTCCCGAACAGGAACATTTTTATGGATTCAAGGTGGATTAGAAATTAGATTAGTCCTGCTTCTAGCTGACAGACGGGGGTTCCGGAAGTAACGTGAGTACATTTAATCAACACTCCAGTGTCCACTGCAGCCATGCCGACAGTTTTTTTTTCTCCTGGATATCTGCCTATCTACCACGTGTCCTTCCATTTATACTTTTACCAATCATTGGTATATTGAAATTATGGTAAAAGAAGAGACGAGGGCTACTCCATTTTTTTACGATCAGTGTGGTTGTGTTGTTGCCTCTTTGTCCCATCTTCAGAGTGACTATACTAGGATTCTTTCAAAAATGGGTATTCAATTGATTGAAACTATCCGTTGCTGAAAAAAAATATTTCCCATCATGTAAGGTAATTTTAAATGATATAATTTTCCTCCCACATCTTTATCATCATCACCATTCTATGGCCACCTGGGAATCACGGGGCATATTATGAAGGAGCGGCGTTAAAATTATCGCCGCTTTAACAGCAGGAAACTGCCGCTAAAGCGGCGATAATGGGCTTGATAATATGCCTTTCAGAATTCCAATAGAAGTCCATGTTCTGGTGTTAACTCTCTATGGCATACTACCAAGCCCATTATCGCCGTTTTAGCGGCAGTTTCCTGCCGCTAAAGCGGCAATAATTTTAACGCCGTTCCTTGATAATATGCCCCCACGTTATTAAGTATGTATACGAGAAAACCTAATTGAGTTATGTTTTCTTTCCTGCAACTCGTCATCAAGAACGAGTACGTTACATCCGGTCTTGATGACATCATAAGTGTGGCAACAAAGTCATTGAGGCCTCTCTGATACCACCTAGTGACCATGGAAATATTTTCCAGTACCAGCCTGGCAAGGTTCTTAACTGCTATGAAAATGTAAAAAAAGTTTTGTCCAAACAAGTAAAGATGTAAATTGCCTAATGTCATCATGGTCATTAGTTTATTCAATCTAAAGATATGGACAGGGGAAAGGAAGAGCTGAGAAATTACATTTCAAATTATACATAACACTTATTAGTGTATATGTGACATATATTTTTACTATCGACAAAGATAATATCGACAAACCATCAGTGATAGCCATGTAACTTATCTTATAAGTTTGGAAACTCTTTGCCTCTGTGTGTGAACAGAAGGGCCGGGAAATAGGTGTCATTCGAATGGGAGAAAGTGTGAATTTAATAATATGTCAGAATCCCTTTCCTACTGCTACATCTGCCTCAGTGTCTTTTCGACTTCTGTTCTCGTGAACATAATCATTTTTATTTCACAGATTTTTTTTGCCTAATTATGAAAATATACGGATTTCAGGCTCGATATTTTTTATACAATCCAATAGAGTGCTTTATGAATAAAATTGAGTTTCTTTTTCCCTCTCAACACCAAACCCTGCTGGTGCGCGCACGAGTTAGCAGACAGCTAAGCATGCTGAGGGGCATTTCATTTTGATTATTCCTTTTAAGGTTCCTCGTGGATGTTAACGCGCGCGCAAAAGGTCACCGGGCCTATTAAAGCTGATGTTTGGTTTCATTGCTTTTCCTGCTGACACCAGCCGGAGCAAACCTTGACATCTCATTGTAGCTCCCAGTCACGGGGGGCAGATGGGTTCTTTTGCATGAAATGCTGTTTTGCTGGAACACTCCCAATAAACTCCAAGCAAACTGCCCATCCAACAATAAACATGAAACCGTTCTGCAGCAATAACAAGAGATCTTAAAATGTAACCTTGGAACAAACGTATTTTTCCAAGAGCCACGCCTGCACGTGGTGGGTAATATGTGCTATAAAGAAAAACGGGCCATAAAAAACTTTTACATAAAGCAGAGGTTACATTAAAATGAAAACGTGACATAAAATGAAAACGTGAACCTTCACTCTTTTCTTTGTTTTCTGAGCTAGTTGAACAATTTCCCATGTCTACGTTTTATGTGATTACATTTCACTAAGTGCTAGAGTTTTTTTTCTCAGCTTGGTAGAGACAGAGTGATTCTTGGCAAATCTCTCCCCGTGCCTGAAAATGAATGTGTCCGTCTGTAATGCAACTGCTAATGCAATGGGCTCTGATACCTTCGGGTCGAGTATGCGCTACATAAAACTGCACAAAAAAAACCCCAACAACGTAGAAAGGGGTACATGTACTAAGACTTTGCACTAGTTACAAGTCTTGGAAGGTTTTTTTTTCCAGCTGAAAGGGTATTTTGCACTGCACAGGTGCTCTTTTCTCTGTGCAAATAGGACTTAATGCCACTTTGAGTCAAGATGTGTTACATGGGTGTAAAATGAGCAGATCACCGCAAACATCCCTAGTTTTTGGTACAAAGCCTGATCTACTAAGATAGTCACACCGGGCTGTGCGTCAAAAAAATATAAATCCTCTTTGGAGCAGAGGTTACTTGATTAAATGTTTTTATTTCGCCAAACCGTTTACACGTTCCACGTGTTATTTATTGGCATTTTTGTAAGTATACAATTTGTACTTAAAGGGAATGCTTCCTGTACGAATCTTATGGTGTATGGTGGAAAGCCTGTTTGTGCAGCAGCTCGGATTATGACAGCAGCAGCAGGCAATTTTGAATAAATATGGCTCTGAATTATTTCCTAATCTTACCTAATGCAGCAACGTTTGCTCTGCTGTGCGCTAAATATTAATAAATCTGCTCCATCGAATACTTCTACATGCAAAAGCCACACATAGGGTAGATTTTCAAACATTTTGCGCTGGGTTAGCGTCACAAAAGTGATGCTAACCAGCACAAACTGTTTTTGGGGGGAATTTACTTTCCAGCGCAAAACTTGTTTTGCACTGGAAAGTACCCTGAAAGTAGCGCAAAGCACTGCTTTGCGTTACTTAGCGCCAAGGGGGTGTTACATGGGTGGTACATTCGCGTTCCCATGCAACTACCCATGCCTTTTGACTCAAAACCCTATCTTCAAAGTATTGTAGACTGGGTTTAGCACCAAAAGTTAACACAACTTCAAAGGAGGCGCTAAAAGGAGAAATATTTTTATATCTCTTTTCTTTTCTGACTGCAAGTGTGTTGCACTTTGCAGCACACATACAAAGTGAGAAACGTTTTGAAACTTGTCTAGGCATGGATACCCTTCCTGTACATAACTTATGCTAGACTCTTACACACACACCGCTATTGCGCTAAGGTGTGTGCATGGTGCTTGGCAGCTGAAATCAGGGCCTGACTGACTACCGGGCAGTTTGGAATGCTGCCTAGCTGGGGGCTGATTTAATTGCAGTGGGAGCTGATTTCGTTCAAGGAGACCTGCGTGTACTTCGAAATAAAGAAAGCAAAATGAAGAATTTCGTTTAGTACACGCAGGTCTCCATCAACAAAATCAGCCCCCAGCTCAGCAGCATTCTAAACTGCCCGGTAGCCAGTCCGGCCCTGGCTGAAATCAGCATCCAGCGCTACGGAGATGGGAGGAGAGAGCCATATCTCTGAAGATATGGTACTGTCCTGCCACCTACCTGTCACAATGCAGCTTCTTTGGGTGCTGCGATGCATTGTATGGGTTTTTTAAAAATCTGCCACATAGGCTCAGCAACAGCGGCTCTTGCGTGACACTGCAATTCAATTCTAGTTTTTCGGACGCTAGTCCATGATATTGGACATCCTCTGCCTCTGGATCTTGGGTTAGGCATGCATCAGTGTGGAGCAGAGGCAGGAAGCCATTTCAAATCCCAGGTAGAGGTAGTTTCGCCCTGCTCACAAAGCCCCAGATTTACAAACCTGTCAGACAACGCAGCACAGCACCCAAAGTTGCTGCAATGATTGTATGACAGGGACAGAGCAGGAAAGCTCCATATCTATAGAGATATGGCACAATCTGGTCTCTCCCTAGCGCCATTAAAGATAATGGGGTAACCCTGTGTCCTTCAGAACCTGGGTATTAATAGTGTATTTTACAGTAGGTTCTGTTGAATAAACCAAGTGCTTAGTATTCAATAATTAATATTGCATAAAAGAGATCATTTCCAAGAAGAACGTCTAACGAATTATTGTTCTGACATTCAACGGAACACACCAACAGTATCTATTTCTTTCTTCAAATGCAATATTTACTCTTTACAGGTAACACACATATGTACAACATGTGAATTAATACTGGTCTGTCCTTTCACGGATTATAATGCATGTTTTCATAAAACTCCTAGGAAATTCTTTTTTTGGGGTGAGGAAACTGATGGACATGAACTAGACAAAGAGCGTCGACGTTTCAACCCAGGGGTATGTGCAAGCGTCGCAGCAGGTCTTCTTCAGGACTGAAAGCAGGAATGTGGACGGCCTATATGAGGCAAGATGAAGCATAAGTAAGGTGTGTTCCATAATCATAAAAATGAAACCAATAGTTAGGTGGCCACAAATAGTCTTGGACTCATATGTGTTTACCTGTATGTCTTTGTATATTTCACTCACGATACCACCATGTCACTTTATTTCACTTGGCTCACGATAACCACCCTATTTATGCTTTGTGTTGTTGAATTTGTATATGGGACAGCCATATACTAAAAGAGTAACTAATACATTTGAAAAAATAAATCGGTATTGTGGGTGTGTTCGTTTAGATGTAAAAAAATAATTCATTAGACGTTGTTCTTGTAAATGATCCCTTTCACGCCATATTAATGATTGAATACTAAGCAATTGGTTTATCTGACAGAACCTACTGTACACTACACTTTCCTTAGCGCCGGCAGATAACTAGGTTACTGAGCACCACGCACACACCTTTACACCATACTGTAGAGGTGTCTGCGTGAGTCAAGCATAGGTTTTGTACTGGAAGGGGTAACCTTCCTGTACTAAATACTGTGCTTAAACTAACTTTTTATCTATACTACTATTATAAAGGAAGAACTTTGAACCTTTGAGGCGGGTAAACTCGGGAACCACAACGCCAATCCACACACCCGATACATCGTTGTAATCGTCATGGTGTGCAGATGGACATAGGCTATATAAACGTAATAAATATTCGTTATTTAAAAAATTTACCGAAAAAAAAGCAGTCCCTTGGAAGAAGCGCCGGCCGTGACGTGCGTGCTGACGTGAGGAGCGCGGGGAGGAACGGTGTCCAGGAGCGTGAGCAGGACCGCCGGACATGGCGCGGGGAGGAGCGGTGAGGAGCGGCGGACAGGCGGTGAGGAGCGGCGGACAGGCGGTGAGGAGCGGCGGACAGGCGGTGAGGAGCAGCGGACAGGCGGGGAGGAGCAGCGGACAGGCGGGGAGGAGCGGTGAGCGGCGGATGAGGTAGGTTATTTATTTATTTATTTAGGAGCGGTGAGCGGCGGAAAAATGAAGCAAAAATGACAATCGTGAGCAAGAGGAAGCAAACGGAGCATCACAAAAGTGAGCCAAACGGTGCATTACAGGAGGAAAAAGTTACGTGTGCAGGTTACAAAAGCGTACATCGTGAGCAAGAGGAAGCAAACGGAGCATTACAAAAGTGAACCAAACGGTGCATTACAGGAGGAAAAAGTTAAGAGTGCATGTTACAAAAGCTTACAAAGTAAACATAGAGGTATAATACTGCAATATATGGAGTAAGGCTCCGGGGTACCCACGGACAACGTTGGGGCGGGCGGGGGCCCTGAAGCCTAATTGCTCCCGGACAACGTCGGGACGGGCTGCTAGTGTTTTCGTACTTTGGATGCGTACTGTACAGTGCAGCACACCTGCAAAGCGGGAAAAGTTAGGAGAAATAAAAGTACTTCTCCTTGTTAATGCCTGCTTTCATGTGGCATTAATTTTTGGCAAAAAAATATTTCTACTATTGTTAGTAGACAGTGTTTTGCATAAAAAACCATGGGTGGTTGCATGGGAATGCCCATGCATCACCCATGGAACTCCCAACTTGACGCAGAGTAACATAAAGCGTGCTTGCACAGGTTTGTGATACTTTTTCGTACAAACCAATGCAAATACTATTTTACATTGTTTTCTAAATCTCGCAAAGGATATTGCACTGGGTCTGCATTAAAACATGAATGCAAACCGAATGCAAAATCTTAGTAAATCTGGTACCAAGTTCCTACCCATCACTGCTCCAAGTTCCAGAAATCTACAGCAAGTCTTGAGAGGGACTTGGGGGGAATTCTGTATAAATAACAACAGTCATTGCTATCGAATAGAGATGTGACAAGCAGGAATATTAACAAGCATTTGCAATGCAATAGGTTTCGTAAATGACAATGCCTATTTTTGTTTAAAAAAAATAAATAAAAGGCATTGTCATTTACAATGAAAATAGCCTAAACTCGCGTAAATGCGAGACCTATTGCAAATGATTTTAGCTTAAAACTGAGCGTGGGCCGCTTCAAGGACACCGTGCTCTTTTTTTTTTTTTTACTTTAACACTGAGCGCGGTGTCCTTGAAGCGTGCAGCGCGCTCACTATTAAAGTTGAAAAAATAATAATAAACAGAGCGCGGTGTCCCAGAAGTGAAAGCCACGCTCAACATGAAAGTTAAATATAAATAAATAAACAGAGCCCGGTGTCCCTAAAGCGGGCGCTGCGCTCTGGATACAAATACAAAAAAGCCATTTGCTTTGCTAATAGTATTGTATTCTAGCTTTGCATTATTTAGTGTATATTTGTGATATGTGCATATATTTGCTCTCGCCTCGCCCCTTTCATCCGCCTCATGCTATTGTAACCCTCACTATACGAAATTAACACATACTATTCTTCTATTCATTCACCTCCCAATTCGAAAACACTGCTCTTTTCCTACTAACGCTATGCTTTAAACTACTACACATCTAACAAAACAATTCTAACTACATACAACTACAACATATCACAAATATACACTAAATAATGCCAAGCTAGAATACAATACCATTAGCAAAGCAAATGGCTTTAACTTAATCATAGGCGAGACCTATTCCATTTTCAATGCTTGTTAAGTAAGGATATAGCTGAATGGGCCCTGCCGGCTGAGAGCTTCGATTTCTGCTCCTGAATCCATCTGTATGTTTCAGAAGGACTGAAGCATAAGTGAGGCAAAGGCGTTCATTAACTCTTGGTCAGGCATTCTCCAAGGTGAGGGTACAGGCCAGTCTGCCAATAACTGCCAAGGTTTCCGATGGCTATATGTGACATTTTCATAATTTCATGTAATTATGGGTCAGCCACCTCAGTTGTTTGCACCCGTTTTAAAATCTTACAGTATCTCAGTCTGATTCATTTCTGACATTTGTATGTTTCCCTGTCTTCATTGCTTGATTTTTTTGCTCGTAAGAAAGTGTCACTCTTACTCGTCAAAATGTCACTCATAATTGCATTTACATTTTGAAAATGTCACTCATAGCAATCTGAAACCTTTGCATCTATGGGTGCACTCACACTTGCACAACTTCAGACACTCATGGACAGACTAATGGCCACACAGAAATGATTATAAACACGTAAATGGAATCTACGTGTGGGGCACAAACATGCAGACGCGCAGATTTTAAGCCACCTCGTAACACACAGGGAGAATAAAGGAGTGATCGACCCACTGTGGGTGAGGGAAGCGCACGTTCCAATGAGATATGCGTGTTTTTTAGACAGACGGTGACAGGTACAATGCAGATTTAGAGATAAAGTGAGAGGCGCTATACGTTGCCACACAGTGATTGCGATATGCACGTTCAGACATCCACACACGCGCGAACAGGGTGACACACTGAGGGAAGAGTAGGAAGGTGTATGTGGCGGGAAGGACTCTTATTCTGACACTACTTTCTTCCTTCCAAATGAGGGTCTGGAAAAACTGAGCAGGCGAGCTTGGCTCCCAAATCACAGCACTCCCACTGACACAAAGCCAGGCAGAGGAGAGAGAGAGAGAAAGACCGAAGCAAGAATGGGGCGAAGAGACAGTGAAGAATGAGGAAACAGGGGCGCGGGAAGTGAGCGGTGAAAGAAGAGCAAAGAGAAATCAAAGAATATGGAGACAGAGAGAAGGGGAGATATGGGAAAGAAAGATACAGCAGCAAGATGGGCCGAGGAGAATGGAGACATAAGTGGGGATCGAGAGAAAAGTGAAGACTGGCAGCGGAACAGGAAAGAAAGAGAGGGGGAGGAGAGAGGGAATAGAACGGAGAGCAAAAGAAAGAGAGTGAAACGAAGGAGCAACACAGACCAAGAGACACATAGGCACGCAACACAACAAATGAAGGAGAAAGAAAGTACAAGGGAAGACAATGAGCGTTGGAAAGTCCCGAGACACTGCGAAAGAAATAGCGCAATATGCAATGGAGAGAAAAAAGAGGGAAGAGGATGGAGGCAAAGAGCGCTGTGCAAAATTATACACGACTATTAAAACAGAATTAAAAAAATATAAAATACAGCGTTGTAACAGCAGGGGCTGAATAGCGTTGGATTTGTCATCTCAGGAGAGAAGCTAAAATTGTACAAGACCTCGCTCCAATACGTTAAAATACTTGCAGCCAGACTCAGGATAATATTTATAAGGCAACTCCTTAAAGCTGAAATAAATGATATGGCTTATTGATAACAGTGTCAGTTCCTATTCCAGAAATGTTCAGAGAAAGAGGGAGATGTATACAAGGCCGTCTACTGTTTCTTAATATTGAAGAATGTGGCTTAGTTTCCCTTGTGTGGGCCAATTGTAACATTTTTAAGCCAAGGTTGAAGAGAGATGCGCACTACAGCATTTCTTCGGCAACATCCTACAGGGGACGTGTGAACAATGTAAGTGTCGAGCCACTGTACGAGATAAGCATCTCAGCTGCTCGCAGCTCTTCGGGGCGGATATCACACTGAGGATAGTGACCCAAATGAGAAGGAAAGGGGCGGGGCGAGCCAGGGAGTGGCTAAGATGTACCCCATGAATACTTTCTTTCACTTGCTGATGGTCTGTAGCTTTGTGACGGAGCAGTGGCACAGACTGACAACTACCACTGCAGGAGGGAGGTGGGGGTATTATTCTTCCGTGGCCAGAGGTGGGAGCGAACATAACATAACAGGAGCGAAGATACAAGTGACAGCCCGACGGCTTCACAACTGGAGTTAGAAGGGGGACGAGAAAAGCTGCATTCGGCGTGTAGTTTAGCTACGCGGTCAAACTGACAGCCTAAGGTTTTTGAGAGATGAGACAACTTGCATAGCCTTGGTTTACGGTCACTCACCTGTGTACCTTCCTTCGGTATTTCGGTGCCGGCGGCTGACGGCTCCTCGGGAACCTGCGGTGCCGGTGCCGTGGTCTCCATGGGCGGAAGAGCGCGCCCGCCTTGCAGCCGGCTTTTCCAACGCATCCCACCAACCAGCGACTGAAGCCGGCCCCTGCAATTCTCGTGAGAGCCTAGGGAGCGCTTTCGCCAAAACGCACAAAAAACAAAGAAGCTTCGTCCGCGCGCACTCTCTTTACTAGGGTTCTTACAATGAGAGCAGTAAACATAAAATATAGACAACACGAGGAAGTAATTACAACCAGCGCTTTCCTTTGTGAATATAGATGCACCGCAAATAAAAATCCACTAAGTTTCAGTTCCTGCTTCATTAAGTATGCAGGTTGCCATGTTGGAGTGGTACGTATTCATCCTGTCATTATGTTTAGGGGTGGGCGGCGTCAGAAAAGCACAGAAGTATACGTATTTATGGTAGTAAAGACTTCCATACCTGTTTCACTTTTTATAAATGGCACATATTTATAATAATATAAATGCGTTACATTAGGAAAACAAGTCAGGTCCCGGGCCGCGCTGTGATTGGCTGACGTCACGGGGGTGTCCCGGCCGGCAGCCAATCACAGCGCGGCCCGGGAATGACGTCACGGGGGTGTCCCGGGCCGGCAGCCAATCGCAGCGCGGCCCGGGACAAAGGGGCGGGGCTTAAAAAAAGCACCAGAAACGCCCCCGAATCGCGTTTTCGTGAGAAAGCGCGATTGACAGCCTCTGCCTCCCAATGGCTAGCCTCCATTTATGGAGCTAGCCAATTGGAAACAGAGGCTGTCCTAACCTCACTACTAAAAACAACAGATTTCGACTGGGAGTGGCTTCGCCCCTCGCCAAAAGTCGAAACCTAAAAAAACAAGCATTTGCAATGCAATAGGTCTCGCAGCATTAAAGTTTGAGTTATTGGCATTGTATATTACAATGTGTTGCATTAAATTTTTAGCAAAGTCTGTATTGGTGTATAAAGATGATTTGCAAGATGATAGCTGTTGAAAAATATTAAGCAATGTTGGCAATAATATTATAGTATAATAATATTGTAAGTTACTGTTGTAGTTATAAGCATTTTGGTAGCGCATAGTGATGTTGTGGTGCCCCTGAGTGATGCTGTGGTGGTGCTGAGTGATGCTGTGGTGATGCGATAGATAGTGAGGGCGATAGATAGATAGAGGGAGGGCGATAGATAGATAGAGGGAGGGCAAAAGATAGATAGAGGGAGGGCGAAAGAGAGGGAGGGCGAGAGATAGAGGGAGGGCGAGAGATAGAGGGAGGGCGAGAGATAGAGGGAGGGCGAGAGATAGAGGGAGGGCGAGAGATAGATAGAGGGCGAGAGATAGATAGAGGGCGAGAGATAGATAGAGGGCGAGAGATAGATAGAGGGCGAGAGATAGATAGAGGGGGGGCGAGAGATAGAGGGGGGGCGAGAGATAGAGGGAGGGCGAGAGATAGAGGGAGGGCGAGAGAGAGATAGAGGGAGGGCGAGAGAGAGATAGAGGGAGGGCGAGAGAGAGATAGAGGGAGGGCGAGAGAGAGATAGAGGGAGGGCGAGAGAGAGATAGAGGGAGGGCGAGGGATGGAGTGTGGGTGAGGGATGGAGTGTGGGCGTGGGATGGCCTTTGATTCAATAACATTGCACCCTCTGCACATTGCACAGAAAGTCAGATGGGGAGGTAGAGCTATCCTTGTTTCACACCAAAACAGCTATCTTGAAACACTGTCCTCATATTGCAGCAAAGTAATATTTGACTTTAATACCCCCCAAAATACACGTGGTTCTATCATAAAAGGGACTATTCAGAATGCGCTCATGCCATCATAAGACTTGGATTCGTATGTAATCCATATTAAAGTATATAATGAGCGGGCAATTTTCATAAGCTACTTGTGCCTTTCTTCTGTTAGGAAATAATAGTTAAATGTTGGTGTTGTCCACAACCAAATTCAAAATAGTGGTTTCTTTAAAATAAACATGTAACTCTTTGCTTGGAGTGCAACTCCACCTGTGTTCTGGATGTTTGTTGCTGAAGCTCCAAAACGGTAAACATGCCACATAAATAATAGGTGAAAACATGTAAACCAAAACAAATGTACATGCTACATAAATAATAGGTAAAAATGGTAAACCAAAACAAATGTACATGCCACATAAATATTAGGTGAAAGCAGTAAACCAGAACAAATGTACATGCCACATAAATAATAGGTGAAAACGGTAAACCAAAACAAATGTGCATGCCACATAAATAATAGGTGAAAAAGTCCACTTTCGTATTTTTCACACTGTTTATAATGTGGGTCTTCGTCTGAGAATGTCTTCTGTTTTTCACACAAGTGTGAGTGCTTATTGCGAACATGCAGAAATAAGTAAAACAAGGTAAAGGTGCCAACTGCATACCAAGATTGGCAGTCACAGAAACGGGAACTCCGGCTGCACAGGCATGAAAAGTTTTATTGTTGTTGAGGGAGCGAGAACCTTAAATACAGTTATGAAACGTCATGAGCAAGGCGGTATGTTTTTGTTATCCCAATGAAGCACGTGGTAAAAAAAAACCGACTTTCCTGTGATGATTTAATGTGCATGTTTAATGTTGATAATGATGAGAATATAGGTCTCGCCTTTGGCTAAAGACTTATAAGGTCCCAAAGGCGAGACCTATTGGCTATGACAATGCTTGTTCCTTTGGCATACAGTTCCCATTGCACTTTTCATGGTTTCACAAAGGTGCGTAACTTTATTAATGCACGCGCGTTCTCGTGATGAGAACCAGTGCGCCAACATGAAAAAAAAATTGGATTCTCTTTAACCTCGCCCGTGCGTCGTGGAAGAAGCATTCGTGTAAGAGGTGGTTGCATATTTGAGCGTTTCTTTGTTGTTCACCATCTCCGTAAAAGTAAAGGAAGGGTCTGCTAAAAGATTTACGAACACAGCGTAGATGTACCTTTGACAAGATAGGTCCAAAGAGCAGAAGTGCGTGTTTCCTGAAGACGCATAAACATGTCAGACGTCACCACTTAAATAGGCGGCTCCGTGAACTGTCTACAGGGATACCTTTCACGACCTTCCAACGTAGTGAGAAGTTATGTATCACCCTAGTGGTTTTTAATTCGCGATCACAACACTTTTATTAAAATGCGTGAATGTTTTTTTAAAGACAGTTTAGAAGCACGATGTCCAAAATATGATAAACAAGCTGAAGGGTGTATACGCACTGTAGTCTTTCACTTGGACATGAGAGCAACGCGTGCGCAGTAGACAATATTGCAGCACAACCCTCTTCGCCCACCCGCGCATGCATGGCTTACCCCGAACACGAACAGGAAGTACAGACCCACAATCAGCGCCTGCACAGCTAGGTTAAATTCGGAGTCAATGGGTGGAATCATTGTTAACTTTTACAAAACAGCAGCGAGAAAGACCACAAAACGATGCACTTAACCTTCCGCACACGTCTATATTTAATGGGCCGGTTAAAAAGTGCACTTTGTTGTAGTCAAAGGGACGCTTTGCATATTCATGTACAGCGCTGAAATATACGGATTTCTGGCAAAAAAAACAAGTCAGGTCCCGGGCCGCGCTGTGATTGGCTGACGTCACGGGGGTGTCCCGGGCCGGCAGCCAATCGCAGCGCGGCCCGGGACAAAGGGGCGGGGCTTAAAAAAAGCACCAGAAACGCCCCCGAATCGCGTTTTCGTGAGAAAGCGCGATTGACAGCCTCTGTCTCCCAATGGCTAGTCTCCATTTATGGAGCTAGCCAATTGGAAACAGAGGCTGTCCTAACCTCACTATTGAAAACAAAAGATTTCGATCTGGGAGGGGCTTCGCCCCTCGCCAGGTTTCGAAACCTAAAAAGGTAATTGGGCATTGTTAGGATTGGGGCTCCTACACCCACTTTTATCCAATGAACACACTTTGTGAGATTTTCCTACCTTGCTTTGTGAAAAACGTGACTTTTTAATGCAAATTAGCTTTTTATAACGGAAAATCAGTAGTAGCCTATACTGAAAATAGCACTCGCAAGCGGAACCTGTGTACTGGACCTATGTACTGCATAACATATATTGTAGGATAACGTATTGTATAATTGTAATTGTTTCTACAATAAACCTTTAATTAAATTGAATACTGTTACTACTATTCACGTATTTTTCATACATTGAGAAATATGGGCAAAAAGACACACTTAGGGATGACTTTGTGATTACAAGTCGGGTCCATGTTATATTTGGTACTGCATTTTTTAGTACATGTGACATTTAATGTTTACTGCCACTGGGGTATTCTCTCGCCCCATTTTACTTTGGACTTGCTCAAAAGTAAAGAATGCCAGTTGGGTTTAGTCGGTTTTACACCATGTTTAAGGGGCAGAGCGCACGCATTTAGGAACTAAATGGGAGTCCAAATTGCCACCGGCCAACGAGCACTCAGTGTTTAGTAAATAATGCATTTAAACTGTTACTGTTAAATATTGGATACACGTTTCAACATGCTTGTGACTGAGCTCTGTTTATAAATGAGTAATAATGGTGCATTAATTATGATTGCACAGCACGAACTTGACGGTGAGCTAAATGTCCTAAAAATGGATACTGGATGGTTGATATAACCATATATATATATATATATATAAAAAAATGATAAATGTAACTTACACAATATTATCAGCATGAGGGCAATGTTTGCATTTTGTATCAACTTACATTTGTCAGACATCTTTGTTATTATATTTGAGTAATTTGACATGTAGATTTGATTGAGATTTGAATGTGAATTACCCATAATTAGAATAAAAAGAAGGACGTTCTTGAAAGAAATGGTGCATATGAGGACATCTAGTGGAATAGTTTGCGGAAGAGAACCTTAAATATTTTGAAACCCGCATAGTACCTGTGCGTGCTTTGTGACATTTGGGTAATATATCCAGGTATTTTCCAGAGTTAAATGTTATCAAAACATGGATCATTTAGCTATGTGAAAATTAAAGTTTATAGTAAGCCTTGAACTGCCTTTCTGCTAATCTGAGATTCAAGTACCAAAGGGGTATCCCTGGCATTCAGTTTGGGTCCAAAAGCAAGGAGGCCCGAGAAGAGCAAAGGTAAAGGACCCCTTTATTTACAATTGAGGCCCAGTAATCGCTGATTGTCATAGGACCCTCCCAAACAACTTTCCAAATGAGGTGGGTCCAGCTGCCTTTCACTTACCAATTGATCCCAATAGGGCCTTGATTACAAGTGATGTTGCAATTTCTGTGGGGCAGGTAACAGAACCCACTGCACAAATTGTAATTACAAGGTCCATGGGAGCACATCAGAACCAATGTGCATCACTTGAAGACTTCGACTGCAACTTCAGCTTAAATATCAGGTATGAATTGAAGAATACGCAAAAACTTGGGATCAGAACTAATGATTGCCCTAGGCAGCTTCTAATGTCTTTGTGCGCCCTCTGGGTCTCACTAGTAATAACCAGCAAGTCAACCCACCTGAAGGTATTGGTGCCCCCCTTATACTCTGGGGAGGCAGCGTTACCAGGTAGCCACATGCTTGTGGCTCAAGGTCCCTGTCTTCATGCCCCACGAAAGAGTTTCTAATAGTATCCAAAAAGACCACTCTGTTGCCTAGATGCTCTACCCTTGCCCATCCAGTTAACCAAATGTGTCTCTCCCTCATACCCTCACACTGGCACATTGTACCTACCAAATCCCTAAGTATAGCTAAATGCACCCTCACTCTCTGCTTCATATGCATTTGTTGCCTACCCTCTCATAAAAATCATCTCCTTTCACTGTCAACAGAAGCACCACCTACAACTTCTCTTTGTATGTGCCCATCGGTGCCACCCTAGCCTTCTAGCCCACTTATCATCATCCTAAGAACGCTTGCTGTTTATTCTTTCACTCTGTGACAGCACTAGCTTCTCAGTTCATTGCACCTCTTGCCTCCTTTAGCAAAATCACTCCTTCACAAGACCTTTACAACAAGCACTCAGAATTGTTCTGTAACAAAATCACCTCCATTTACAGCAACTACGACCCTCAACTGTCACTGTCACCCTCACCATCACAACCCAAATTCCCATCACAGCCAAAGAACAAAACCTGACCCTGTTGCCCATTGTCATCACCATAGAAATTGCTGCTACCATGAAGACCATTAACTTGGGGGTCCCATCTGACCCTTGCCCCCACCACACCTTCACAGCAAAGCACTAACACCCATGCTCAACCCCTCAACTTAGCAACATTTCAGAACACCTGAAATATGCCACTGTCATGCTCCTGCTGAAGAAACCATCTGCTAACACAGCAATGCTTTCCAAGTACAGACCCATTTCCCTCCTACTATACGAAGGTCTCAGAGAAACTAATCAACGAATGCTTCACTGAACACCTCAGCAAACACCACCTCCTCAACAACATGCATTCTGGATTTAGGCCTAACCACAGTCTATAAAAAGCACCCTTCAGTGCCACAGATGATGTGCGCATTATCTTTGAAAGAAGAGACAGAGCATCCCTTAATCCTCTGGACCTCTCTGTAGCATTTCACACAGTCTCACAACCCATCCTCATCAGGTGCCTGCACAAGGGTGGCATCCAGGGGCCTGCTTTCTACTGCATCTGCTCCTCCTTAAAGGAAAGAACAAAAGCTATCAGCCTCTGAAGCTCACAAACTTATTTGCGAAGTGGCTCTATGTTCAATGCTCATCCACACCCTCTTCAGAGCAAACATGATTCCTCTGGCCAACTGTAAGAAATTGGGTTATTGCGTGAGGAGGGAAGAATACCCACTCAGCCAACGGTTACAATCCTTGTCAGTGTGAACCACAAAAGTCACAAAATTAACCTGTACTTAACTATCTGCTAGCTTGGCATAAAAGCAGCCAGGATTAATTTAGAGGCAATGTATAACTCATTTATGCAGCACACACACAGTGATAAAGTGAAAACTCAACACAAGAAAAATCCCAAAATAAGAAAGATGCAGAAAATTTTAATTAACCAAATGACACCAAAATAAATGAAATCCCAACAACATAACCAGAGTTATGATTTTTTTGTGTGTGAAATCTAGCACCTAAAAGATCAAGGCCCAAACAAGGGTATCTGGTTGTATGAGATCATGTTAATGTAAAAAGTGAAGGCTGATTGTGATGGAGCCTTGATCGGATACACGGGTTGAATGGGGGCCTGTCTCTGCTTACCTTCTGACTTAGAGAAATGTCTAAAGAAAGGGTCCTGAGAAGGTACAGTTAAGCGGGGCATAGCAGCAGGCTGTGTCCGAGGAGGAGTGGTCAACGTCGGGGAGCTTCGGTACAAAGTCTCAGTGAAGGCATCGACAATAGCGGGAAAAACCTGAAAGAGGAAAAAACTGGATCTCCAGGCTGTATATGTTGTGGGTGGGAAGCCAATTGTTGAGCCCGGTTAAGCTCTTTGGCTCGTAAGTTACCAACTTTTTGGAGGTCGAAAATCTCCAGCGGGCGAAGCTGCAGGCTGTAGCCGAAGAGGGCTCTACCTTTTCCGGGAGGTCACACTTAACAGGATTTGCTACTGCGTAGAAGGATATTAATATAGTAGCTACAATGGTTCAGGGAGAAACTTATGTAAGAAAAGTGGAAGAACGTAGAAGGATGTAGCAGGAGCTACCGCCACCTCAGGCGACTGGTGATGCACCTTGGGCAGAACGGCTGGCAGGTAGGTCCAGGTCTTCTGTTTAGGAAGTTTTTGTGGAAAAGATTTCTAAGTCCAAGCTTTTGGAGAAGTATCACCAACACCACCCCAACTGGGCATCCCCAGTTGGGGGTTAGGACCCACTCCAGCTGAGGCCACGAGCAGGATTCAAGGCCTCATGAGTTTGTTTTTTTCCTGTAGCCCACACAGGAGGCCAGACTGAGGTTCTTTGGTTTCCGATTTCGTCCCGCATTTGGCCGCCATTTTGTGTCCTGTCGCCATTTTGCATTGCCTTCACTCAGGCAGCACGGCGATCGGAGTGTTTTTGCAGTTTCTAGCTGCTACGTGTCTCTTTTGTTAAAAAGTAACCCCCTGCCCTTGTTTACGAAGCCGATGTCAGGGACTGGCCGAGTCTACTAATCCATGTCTGGACTGATTGATCCCTGTCTCGACTGACTGTTTGTCTCTCTCTATTCTTTCCTTACTTTATCTTATCCGACTGGCCTTCGCTATTCTCCCCTTGTATTCTCTTGTTACACAACTATCCTTTGAGGCACACAGAGATGTCCTGCCACCTGCAAATTCAATTATAGGCATTAGAACTGATTAACTTGTGGGAAGGGTTGACACACGGGGTCTGAAAGAAGGGCGTATTTGGGATACTTGATAGCTTGTTTTTCAACTTTTCTTATTGGTTAGCCTGGTGTGCATTGGGAGTATACGTCGTAAATATGTTTGCTATAAAAGATTGTGCGCCACGTAGTAAAGGGGCAGTCTCCTAAGAACCTACTTTGTACTTCTGGGACAACTGTGCTTACCTGCAGCTAATAAACCTGTTTTTCTACGCCTAACAGAGTGTCTCGTGTCTCTGTCCGACAAGGCAGGTGAACTCGGAGATTTAAGGCATGCCCTGCGCCACCAGGCCCATAAGGCCCGGTTCTTCAACTGGCGCCCAACGTGGGGCGAGATCAGTGGTAGCGGTTCAGCCTGAGGGTCGTGAGGAGCCTAGCAAGAAAATTCTGGAGGATTCGTGAACCACGTCAAGCGACCCCAGCATGTCGAAGTAGGCCGAAGGTCTTTTGCAGCGCGGTTACTCATTCTCGACGGCTTCTGATGACTGCTGCCCTGACTTCCGCCCTGCCTTGGCCCCTTTGGTGACGATTGGTATTGCGAGACGTTAGACGGACCTCTGTTGGCGTGAGAGTACATTTAGTTAGGTATTTGTGTGTAGCGCCCGCTTCTTTGTTTTTCTTTGGGTTTGTTATTCGACTATTGCAATAGCCGAAGCCAAGGGGTAAGTACGTTTGTGCTGTGTGATTTGCTCTAACCCCTTGAAGTTTGTAAATAGACCAGTGACTTAAAACATGCCTGGTCTTAGCAAGTTTAGGAAGTTTTGTTGTCTTGATTGTAATCAGGATTCCCGGTTGGAGGATTCTTGTCCAATTCCTCCGGTCGGAACTCCCACTTATGAGCTCTACTCAAAACATGGTGTTGGCCCCATTGTCTTTAACGAAGCATGGATCCCGATACATGAAGAAAGATGGTGTTTTGCAGTGGCCACGAAATGGTAGCTTTCAGTCTGACATATTAGATAATCTAGAAGCAATTTTGTTCCAAAGAAAAGCCCGGCCGGCATGGTTTGATTCTTTCCGCCTCTGGCATAAGGAAGCCAAACAGAGAGAAATTAAACAGGCGAAGAGAGATAAAAAAGAGAAAGGTATGACGATTATACAGGCTGCCCAACAGTTTAAAGATAATGAGATTGATCAGGCGATTGAAGTGTCTGACAGACAGCATTGTATGGCAATCGATAAATGTTACCCTCTGTTGCCTACTTCCCCACAGAGCAGGGATCTTGACGAAGATCCCTTAATGTCCCATTTGTTGAGATTGCCTCCACCCTATGTACAAGGTGCTAATGCACCCCCATTGTTACCACTTGTCCAGCCACCTGTCATTCCACCATTTGTCCCAGCTCTTCCACAATTGCCTCTTCCAGTATTGCCACACCCCCCTCGTTTGCCACCGACTCCCGTTCCTCGGACTCCTGTACCTCAGTCTCCTTTACGCCCGGTTCCTCTTGTAACTGACAGTCCCTCTCTGCTTTGCCTAATACCTTGTCTCCCGTTCTACTGTCTGATTCTCCCACAACTCGTAAATGATTAGTCGATACTGTTTCTGGCCTTTTCTCCCCCCTTTTTGGATCTTTTAACCTGACTCCTGCTCTTTCTCGAAGACAATCCCTTAGTCAACTCCCAGGTCCTGATGAGCGGATTGTGTTGGATAATCTTGCTCACAAATGGATCATGATTGGTCCACAATATGGTGTGCAGGATATTATGAGCACCTTTCACCAGTGGGATGCGCCCAGACAGAGATATGTTTTTAAAGTTATATGTGACACTCTTGTTAAAGGTTGGGGGGATATGGAATTGGGTTTAGCTCCCCAGGGTCTGTTAGATGTACAGGTTACATTCGAAAAAGGACTTATTGTGGGTTCTGAGGTTGAGAACGCCGTAAGGACACTTGTCACATTTAGGTCTTTATTTTCTTCTCAGGCTTTTCTTGAACCTGATCCTGCAGTTAGACAAAAAGTGAAACATTACCCTATGAGAGAAGTTCCTCCAATATGGAGAGATGCGGTTCCAGCTCAGGGTGGTAATCAGCCTGTCCCTGCTCATTTTGAGCGTATATGGGTACATGTCCCCTGGAAACGATCTGAAGTTTTGGCGCTTAAACAGTCTTTACCGGACCCTCGTAAAAATCCTGCTGGGTATTATAAAGAGCTGTCCCAGACTGTTGATGCGTGTGTCATGAATTTGGCCGATATTGATATGCTGATGGAAAAAGTAGTCCCACAAGCATTATGGGCTCGGATTCGTAAGGAGGACCACAACCAAGCTTTAGGTGGTACTTGGGCTGCTATAATTGCAGCGGATGCAGCACAAGTTGGAGGTGCCAAACCTGATGCTTTGATTACAGAATTGCCCGGTAGCATCATTACTTTAATGAAAACGATGATGCCTGCCTTACGTGTTAACTGGGATAAATTATCTGCGTGTAAACATAAGAAAGATGAGAGTGTCTCGGATTCCTTTACCCGTTTCGAGGAGACGTTTATCGACCACAGTGGTCAGGATATGAGTACTGAGGGTGGACAGCGATTATTTGTGGATACATTTGTATTTAATTTACTTCCAGAATTGTCGCATAAATTGAAAGATTCCGAAAGTTCGTGGGCTGTTTCTTCATCTGCCCAGATATTAGCCACTGCTCAGTATTACGAGAATAGGGATAAGGAGGAAAAGGATAAAATAGACAAAAAGACTAAAGAATTAAAAACGAAGGTTCTTTTGCAACAGGCTTATCCTCCTCGTTCTGCTCAGCGCCAATTTCAACAGCCTCCTCAGTTTCAGAGGTTGTTCCAAAAACCTGAATATTTTGTTCCGCGACCTTTGGTAGGGCCTACTCAATGTGCCTATTGTAAAGAGGAAGGTCATTTTAAGAATAGTTGTCCGGTTTTATTGCAGCGTAATGGTGGATTGCCAGGGCTGCGAGGCCGTGGTAATTTTCAGTCAGCACCCAAAGGTAGAGGGCGAGGTGCATTGTCTCAGACACAGCGTTCCTCTCCCCCTCAGAATTCTTTGAACTATTTTGACCAGCAGAATACTCAATCTGCACAATACTACAATGACGACTATTGTGTCGAGAGTGAGAATCAGGATTTTCACTCTAGCTATGAAAGCCATGGACAAAGTAAGGGAGTCGTATCAGTTCCAGTGGATCAGAATGGGCCTTATATTGAAGTTGTTGCATTGGGTGTTTCAGAGCCATTTCTTTTGGCTACTGGTGCAATGAGAAGTTCTAATATTCACTCCAAACTCCCTGGGGCACCTTTGTCTGGCTTAACAAATGTTTCTGTAGGATTTTCTGGTGCCCCAGTTCGTAACCCGGTTTCTTGCCCTTTGCCTATCTCAATTGGTCCTTATGACTTGGAGGCACCGCTCATTTTAACAACTGGTTGCGGTGAGAACTTGTTGGGTTTGGACTTATTAAAACGTTTTCATGCAACATTGTACTGTTCCCCTCTGGTGTACATCTTACTTTAGGTGAGAAATTGGTTTCTCCTATGTATTTGTCCAAGGACCAACTCCCACCTGAATTGCATTCCCTTCCTGCTACGCTTTGGGCTACAGGTCCGAATGATGTTGGTTTGCTCCAAATTCCACCTTATGTGGTTACTGTCAAGCCTAATGTTAAGTTACCATGTATTCCTCAGTATAAAATTTCTAGCGACGGAGAAAGAGCTCTGTTGGCTATTATTTATGATTTGGTTCAGAAGGGTGTGGTTGAAGAAACAAGAGGAAATGTTTGCAATAGTCCTGTTCTACCTGTTCTTAAACGCACTGATTCTTCTCAGCCTCCTGTATATCGATTTGTGATCGATATTCGGGAGGTGAACAAGATTGTTGTGCCCCAGTTTCCTGTCGTCCCAGATATCACTGCCTTGCTCACAATGATACCTGCTTCGGCTGCCTGGTTTTCAGTTATCTATCTCAAGAACGCTTTCTTCAGCATTCCTATTGCTGAGGAGAGTAGAGATCTTTTTGGCTTCTCTCTCGGAGGCCGAATTTTCTGATTTAAATGTGCACCCCAAGGCTATTGTGAGAGTCCTTCCATTTATAGTCAGGCTTTGAAATCTCAGCTTGATGCTTTCACTTTGCCCCCAGGTGCCACTCTTATTCAGTATGTTGATGATTTGTTGATTTCTGCTGATTCAGAGGATGTTTGTAAGAACGTGACTGTTTCGTTGTTGCGTTATTTGCCTGACATGCATCACAAAGTGTCAATATTGTCGCCAAGAGGTTACCTACTTAGGTCATCTCTTGTCGAAGGAGGGAAGGCGATTGACCCCAGAAAGTATTCAAGCAATTGCACAAATGTCTGTACCATCCACACAAAGGGAGGTGCGTGCCTTTTTGGGCATTACCTCTTATTGTAGTCAGTGGATGCCAAATTTTTCTTTGTTGGCTAAACCTCTGTTGGCACTTACTTTGAAAGACACGCCCCAACCTCTTCCTTGGACTGATGAATGTCAGAAGAGTGTTTCTGACTTACGTACTGCCCTGTGTTCTGCCCCTGTGTTAGGTACTCCGGATTACAGTAAGCCTTTCACACTCTATGTTCATGAAAGAGAAGGTTGTGCGTTGTCAGTTTTAACACAACAATTTGGAGACAAACAGCGGCCATGTGCCTATTTTTTGGCTACATTGGATCCAGTAGCCAAGGCACTACCTAGATGTCTTAGAGCTACAGCAGCAGCAGCGATCTCCATTCGTCAATCTGCTGAATTGGTTCTGGATACCACCCTCATGGTTATGGTACCACATGCAGTGGTTACTCTTTTGAACAGAATGAAAACACAACACCTCACGAGTGCTCGCTTGTCTGGGTATGAGCTGACGCTTTTGGCTAGTCATATACACATCAAGCGATGTAATACGTTGAATCCAGCAACACTGTTACCCATTCCAGAGGAGAAAGACACTCAAGAACAACATGATTGTTTTCTCCGTATGGAGGAGGAAACGAAAGGCAGAATAGACCTAAAAGATACACCACTCGTGGACCCGGATGGGATCCTATGGGTGGATGGGTCTTGTTTTAAGCTCCCCAATGGCGAAACGACTGCAGCCTATGCTGTTACCACTTTGCATACAGTTGTAGAGACAGTATTAGGCAGAATTCAGCCCAAGCAGCTGAATTGATAGCTTTGACTAGAGCTTGTGTATTGGCTGAAGGGAAGAGAGTGAATGTGTTCACCGACAGCCAATATGCATTCGGGGTGGCCCACAGTTTTGGCCGCCTTTGAAAAGAAAGAGGATTCTTTACTTCACACGGTACTAAAATACAGCATGGTCAGTTAGTGAATGATCTTTTGGAATCACTTGTTTTGCCTACCCAGATAGAAATTGTGAAGTGTAGTGCACATAAAAGGATCACTGATGATGTGGGTCGCGGGAATGCTTTTGTGGACAAGGTAGCGAAAGAAACAGCGAGAGATCCTACAAGTCGTATGTATGTTGCAGGCCCTGCAAGAGGGGTAAGAGAAGGAGGAATGTGTGAGGACACAACAGAAAGTGTGAGAATGATTCAAGAAGAGGCTACAGAGAAGGAATTGAGTAAGTGGAGAGAAAGTACGGGAATGTTGGACGCGACAGGGTGTTGGACGGAATTGTCAGAACACCAGCGTTGGCTGTTACCAGATGCCTATGTATTGCCTGTGGTTACTATGGCGCATGGTACAGCCCACATCAGTGTGAAAGGGATATGCAAACTTCTGGCTCCAGTATTGCAGAATGAAGGAATCCCTAAATGTGCGGAAAATGTGGTGAAACATTGTATTGTTTGTTTGATGCATAATCCAGGAAAGGGAACCCCAACTCCGGCAGGTCATTTTGCTCCCCCTATGTATCCTTTTGAGGTTTTACAAATCGATTACATTCATATGGAACGTTGTAATAATTTAAAGTATGTTCTGGTGGTGGTGTGTGCCTTTTCCAGATGGATAGAGGCCTACCCCCTAAAGCATAATACTGCTTTGTCCACTGCCAAAGTCCTCTTGAAGGAATTCTTCCCGAGGTTTGGTTTGCCGCGAGTTGTCTGGAGTGACAATGGAAGTGAATTTGTAGGCCAAATTATGCAGAAGGTGTGTGCAGGCCTTGGTATTAGGCAGAAATTCCATGCGGCAAACCACTCTCAGTCAGCAGGTTTGGTAGAATGTTATAATGGCATTCTCAAGCTCAAACTGGCAAAGATTCAGGCCAGCATGGGTCTTGCTTGGCCCGATGCTTTACCTTTGGCACTCCTATCTACTAGAACAGCTGTACATTCTCGCTTGGGACTCAGCCCATACGAGGTTGTTTTTGGGTGCGCAGCTAACGTCTGGGGAGTCCCTCAACCTAAAAAGTATTCTGATATTCCGTATCCTATGTTGATTGACTATTTGCATGACCTCACCACTAAATTGCGTGTTCTTCGTCAGCAGGTACAAAACGCTTTGCCAGAGGCTTCCACGGACCCAGGCCACTCCATCCAACCCGGAGACTGGGTCTGTCTGAAGAATTTTCAGCGGAAGAAGAATCTGGAACCTCGCTGGGGGCCGCCTCGACAGGTTCTTCTGGTAATACGTACAGCAGTAAAGGTCGTCGGAAAGAAGAACTGGATCCATGGCGTGCACTGCAAAAGTGTAGCTTTGCCTTTGCCTTTTGACCAGTGGGTCCGCAAGGGTATAGGTGATAGTGAGGGCGAAAGGGTCCCTCGGTTGGTACCTTTCAGTAGTGCACGTCTGGATCTGATGAGATCTGAGAAAGAAGATGACGATGTGTTGCAAGAAGCTGTACCATCACATCTGCGGTTGAACACAACAAACCTGGAGACTTTGTTTTGAGAGCAAACGGTGCCTGACAAGACTCGGTACAATCTGAGACCTAGACTAATCAAGAACAATTGAACCTTTTCTTTTTCCGGTTACACTTTTAAGAGACATTCTTTTTTACCATCCATCAAGTTGCAGGGTCATGGTAGGAGTCTTAGGCTGTGACCTGAGTAGTGACAGTAGGTCTGCAGGACTTGCAGTGTCATAGGACGGCTAATAACCACAACTAAGTGATCTAGGAAGATTACCGTGAGCAACGCCTTAGAGAATGGATATTGAATTTGAAAAGAATGATAAAAACCAAAAAATGAACAGTGGATGTAAAAAATTGTTGTTTAGTCCATGTGGCATAACTTTGTGCATTTTAATATGTTTATGTATTTTATTGGCTTGTGTGGGTTGGGTTGTTTACACTATGCAGCAAGCACCGGTTCCTACTTCTGTCTCTTTGTCTTTTTCTACTACTGCCTCTCCGCATCAGTTTTATACACTCCCAGAAGACGAACAAATTAGAAGAACAGAATACTTCAACAATTCATTCATCCAGCTGTTGCATCAGCATCAACTGGCAGTCAATACTACTGACTGTTGGGTTTGTGGACTCATGCCCCATAACACAGAGAAAGGGATGCCATATTTAGTCCTTCCGTTCTCTTATGAAGGTTCTGCTTGGGCCTATCTGGCTATGTTTTCCAATGCATACCAAAATCAACTTCGACATCCTCTTGTTGGTCCATATGGTGGTGGGGCAGATTTTAGTCATAGTTCTGTGATAAAGGGAATAGTGGCTATGGCTAGAGTTGCCGAAAGTGGTAAGATTCCCGTCGATGAGAAACGAGCGTATGATGGTTGGAATGTGACTCGTTATGTTACTAGCCTCACAGATAAGGCTAGACAAGGGAGATCACCACCAATCTGGTCCATACCTCATCGAGTAAATTTGGATTTACAGATAAATGGTAAAAATATTAAAAACCAACAGAAAAAGAGTGTTTGTTCTCGTACATACATCTATTCATCACAGATTTCTTCACCATTAGTACCATCTCAAGGTACATACTTTGTCTGCCATGACAGAGCCTACACGTGGCTCCTCACCAACTTTTCAGGAACATGTTATGTGGCTTTTCTTCTCCCTCCGACATACACTGCTCCTTCAGGTCATCATAGAAATAGATATGGCAGAGCGGTTATCGATACTAAAGACACAGCAGGACAAGAGGGAGGGGACTTTTTCAAAGGGTTCCTTCCTTTCTGGGGCCCAATGGCCAATAGCAGAAACATTAGACAGTTAGCTTGTGTTGTTGAGGCTACCATAAATGTGACTTCTGGTGCCTTGAGTAATCTAACAGTCGAACTTCAGGCGGACCGCCTTATGACTTTGCAGAACCGGATGGTTCTAGACATTATTCTTGCAGATCGCGGAGGAGTCTGTAAATTGATCGGGTCTAGTTGCTGCATTTATATTCCTGATAATGCCCCTACAGTATACCAAGCCATCTCTAAATTGAACGTAATTTCCGAGTCGATTCACCAGGATGCAGGAGATTGGTCAGTGATGGGATGGTTTTGGGGACTACTATCCACATGGGGATGGAGGGTATTAAGCTTCCTTGGAATGGTTTTGGCCATCATTTTCTCTTGTTGTCTGTGTGTACAATGTGGTCCTGTCATCTGTGGTCTTTGAACCACCATGTGTGTCCCAAGACCTGTGTCACAGAGAACAGAGCACATTAAAATGATGTTGCAGCAACAGCTTGACGACCTCATGGCCATCGACATCGACTCAGACTAACTTGAGTCTTTTGTGTTTTGCCTGAGTAATGGTAAAAGGAGGGTCTGAGGTTCTTTGGTTTCCGACTTCGTCCCGCATTTGGCCGCCATTTTGTGTCCTGTCGCTATTTTGTATTGCCTTCACTCAGGCAGCACGGTGATCGGAGTGTTTTTGCCGTTTCTAGCTGCTACGTGTCTCTTTTGCTAAAAAGTAACCCCCTGCCTTTGTTTACGAAGCCGATGTCAGGGTCTGGCCGAGTCCACTAATCCATGTCTGGACTGATTGATCCCTGTCTCGACTGACTGTTTGTCTCTCTCTATTCTTTCCTTACTTTATCTTATCCGACTGGCCTTCGCTATTCTCCCCTTGTATTCTCTTGTTACACAACTATCCTTTGAGGCACACAGAGATGTCCTGCCACCTGCAAATTCGATTACAGGCATTAGCACTGATTAACTTGTGGGGAGGGTTGACACACGGGGTCTGAAAGAAGGGCGTATTTGGGATACTTGATAGCTTGTTTTTCAACTTTTCTTATTGGTTAGCCTTGTGTGTATTGGGAGTATACGTCGTAAATATGTGTGCTATAAAAGATTGTGCGCCACATAGTAAAGGGGCAGTCTCCTAAGAACCTACTTTGTACTTCTGGGACAACTGTGCTTAGCTGCAGCTAATAAACCTGGTTTTCTACGCCTAACAGAGTGTCTCGTGTATCTGTCCGACAAGGCAGGGGAACTCGGAGATTTAAGGCGTGCCCTGCGCCGCCAGGCCCATAAGGCCCGTTTCTTCAAAACAACTAGCCCTTGGAGTCACTTCTGGTGGTGCTGGGTTCAAGGAAAAGAAGTCTTCCTACAAGCAACAAGGCAGTCTTTTAAGCAGCACAGCAGTCTTCTGTAGCAGCAGGACAGTCCTCCAATGGCAGGGCAGTTCTTTGGAAGCCTTCCACAGGTCCATGAATGTACTCAAGAAATGTTCTGAGGGTCCATTATTTATACCTGTTGCCAGCCTTCGTGTGTGGGGAAACAACTGTTTCTACCCTCACATCGGGTCCTGAAAAATTCTTCTCTTCCCCTGTCAAGGGTCCTAGAAGTCTGGTGTGACAAAGGGGGTTTGTCAGGTTCCTCTGTGTGTGCTGGAAGCATGCATGTTTGGTGTGTAACTGGGGACAGGGAACAGCTCTGCATGCAGTCATCCTGACAGGATGGCCGATCCTGCCCATACCCAGTCCCTTTTTGTGCCACTATGTGGGAGGAGTGCACAAAGCACAACACAGAGCCATTCACAGTCAAGTGACCCAGGGCACTCGTAAAGGCACAAATTTGTTAGGAAAAGAAAATGCCAACTTTCTAAAAATCAGTTAAGCAAAGTCCCGCACGGCAACTTGGTCTCAAACGTGCACAGTGTAATGGGTTAATACATCAATTATATCATAATTTTACCCAGTTTTTACATTCAATACTGTATTTATTTTCATACGTATTTAATTATGTTTTCATCCAAAATAATTAATGCAATTCCATACTAAACATGTATTTATCATGTACAATCCTTCAAAGTTGAACACAGTGTTCAAAATTGATACTCAAAAGTTATAATACAAGCAAATCAACAGACAAAATATGTGTAACGCCCAATGCATTTCGGGACTACTTGTCCCTTCGACAGGGGCAAAACCTGTGAAAAAAACAAAACACAATAATCCATCATACACTCCATGGCACCTAATTAACAATTTGTCAAGTACCACTATTTGTCAAAGTGGCATTTTCAGAATTCTGACTTAAATTCTGACTTTACCTTTGAAGAGGAATATAAATTACATTTAATTCAAGTCTAAAGATGATACCTCTACCTGCTCCCAATGCAAAGTTAGCATTTATGCAATGTCATAAGGTATACCAGTGTTAGTCAATGGGAGAGATGAGCCTTACAGTAGTGAAAAATGACTTTTGGATTTTTTCACTACCTTGTCATGGAAAACCTTAACCCACATGTTCTACATTTTAAATACAAGGCACCCTCCCTATGAGTCTTTAGGGCCCACCTTAGGGGTGACATATATGTATTAACCCATTGCATGCTTCTGTCGGCCAACGGCCATCACGCGCACTACCTCCGTAGTGCTGCGCACGTCCGTTGGCCGACGCAATCCCACCCACTCATCAAAGCCGCCACACCGCGGCGGAATTGTCGTCGCAGTAAAAGGGTTAAAAAAGACGGTCTAGGCCTGATAAAAAGGTTTATTTTGCCAGGTTGAAATAGCAGTTTAAAACTACACTGCAGGCTCCAATGGTAGGCCTGAGACAAGCTTTAAAGTACTACTTTACTTTGTGGCACAATGAGTGCTATGCCCCCACTCGTAGTATTTAATTTACAGGCCCTAGGTACATGTAGTACCAATGACTCCACCAACGCTGAACTCAATTTGAAACTATGTCTAGCTGAAGTCAGCCAGTTAATGAAGGATAACCATCTCAGGCGTAATACAGACAAAATCTAGATCCTACTGATAGGAAAGGACAACCCCTTCCAGCCAAGTGCTTGGTGGCCAGAAGATGCAACACCACCTCCTACTACTGTTAAAGTAGCAAAAAACCTGGGAGTGCAATTCGACACCTCTCTCTCCTTCCGACCCCATGCATTGACAGTGGCATGGACCTGCTTTAACCATATCAAGTAATTTAAAAAATTCTTCGACTTCATCCCCCTTCCTGCAAGGAAGACAGTTGCGATGGCACTAATCCTCTCGCACCTGGACCACTGAAACAGCCTCCTGGCGGGTGCAAATAAACGAACACTAAAGAGACTACAAATGATATAACACGCTGCAGCCCGCTTAGTCCTGAAATTACCACAGAGGTCCTCCGTATCCGCAGCACTTAAAACCCTCCATTGGCTTCCACTACATAAGAGAATCCTATTTAAGATACTCTCAATCACCTTCCAAGCATCACTAAACTTATGCCCAATGTACCTCTCATACGTACCACAGCCAGGACTCTCAGATCCTTGTCAGCAAGCCTCCTCAAATCTCCTCAAACCCCCCAGTTTTAGGTATAAAACCAAAGGAGGAAAACGGTAGCCACATTAGAAACTAAAGCCTGAAATCTCATGTCAACACACCTGAGGTTGTTGAAAACAGAGACACATTTCAGGAAGGCACTGAAAACTTGGATTTTCGGATCCTCAGATGAATTCTGCCTATCCCTCATATAGGGTCCCCATGGCTCTCTCTCAACCTTCCCCTGCCTAGCGCCAGGGTGTTCCTTTCGGAGTGACAGCCCACGCTTTATAAATGCTACAATCAATCAATCATATGCTAGGGACATTAAAAAGTGACTTAAATGTGCCAATCAGGTGTTGGCTAATTTTACCAAGTTTTAGGGAATGAGCACAAGCAATTTAGTATTGGTTAGCAGTGGTAAAATGCAAAGAAAAACAAATTCAGAGGGGGAGAAGGCAAAGATTTTGGAGGATTACCACACCAAGGATGTCAGTTATAACGCCATTGTCATCCATGCATACAAAATCAACATCCTCTCCACTGCTGATGACACAGAAAACATACTCTCCCTCTCGGACAAGACTCTAACACGAGAGATAAGTGACTGGATGCATATAGGTTTTGGAGTCCATTTTATTTTTGACGATGTTAATGTCCAAAACCTGCCTGTCTAGATAAACACACAAACTACACAAAGACAGACTTTGCAGTCTATTTCTGCATCAGTAGGAAGCCCTGGGTAAAGTGCAGCGACTTTGTTGAAAATCAACATCCATTTTAATATGAGTGTCCGTCCGCCAGTGTGTTACATGTGGCACAGCAGTGCATTGCTTTAATTGGCGTCCTAAAGAAATTAATTTCTCTTAGTAGTATTTCTTGGCTTCCCTGAGCTGAATTTTAATGAAGGAGTCAAACTTCCTCAGACATTTTAGTGGGATGTGTGAGCACTTGAAGAATGAATTAGAATTCAAGTGATGAGGAAGAAGCTGTCACCTTCTTAACACACTATTTATTGAAGTGACTTCTGGTGCAGACATAATAATCAGACATCTGTTACCTGTAAAAAAAAAAGGGATATATACAAAATGCTCTTCATTGTAATGAATGTGGTAGTATGGCATGCAATGCCCGCACTACCTCACTCAGTGTGAAGGGTGCTGTCCCAATTACTTACCAACGACTTTCATTACTTATGAGGAATACAAGAACAATGTGCTTCTTCTAGCTAAAACACACAATGAATAAATGGACCCAGTGAATTTCCTAAAGGTAACAGCAACAGAATGACAGGATGTAACTAAATGCACAATCTTCTAAATTCTTCTCATCGTTATCCCACCCTTGGAATCTGTGATGGTGAACAAACGTGTGTGGTGAAGCCCATGTGGCAGCCCTACAGATATCTGCAAAAGAAAATCCCTACACCTCTATCCATTAGGTTGCAAGACTTCTAGTTGACCTGCCCTGAATCTCAACTGAGAGAGGAATACCTGCTGAAGAATATGCTAAGGCAGTTGCTGAATGTATCCATTTATTTAGGGGGAAGTATTTCTAGCTTACACCGCTGTGCCAAAGGCAATAAATAAATGAGCAGTAGACTGAATGATATGGAGTATCTTTTAAAAAAAGTGTCGGTGCAACCTATGATAAATAACTGGAGGAAAGAAAATTGGTATCCCTACTTAGACACCCTACCAAATCAGGGGCTTAGAATGGAACTTTTAAGGGTGAGAATTGGGATCAATCCAGCTCGGTCAAACGCCAAAATAAAAAAGGAATTGATGGGTCCAGATAGCAGATGCCACATGCAGGATCGGTTTGAAATGTATTTGCTTGCATATATTAATGGATTGTCAAACATTAGTAGTCCAGCGAAAACAGTTGTTACGACTGATTTTCATAAAATATAATATTAGGTCCTGTCTGCAAGCACTCGAGCTCCTCACTGATATGCATCACCTTGATATCGCCATAGCTGTGGCAACATTTATCCAGGCTGTTAAAAGGTAGTACATGGAATAGGGAATGGAGGGCTAGATTGAGTAATGAGGATTAGAGATTTAAGGTTTATCCTTTTAAAAATTTTAAAAGATGTTGTAGTGCAAGCGATTTTCTTATGGGATATTTGAATGTTTTTTAGCTGCTGTATGAAATTGTTTTAATATATCTATGATAGAGGATATGACAATTCATAGTTATTAATGGAATGAGATGTTTTTGTAATTATTTTAAGAATTTTAAAAAATGTGTATTCTTTGTTGTTTAAAGATCAATTATCTAAATAAACTTTATTCTGACTGACTGACTGAAATAAATGAAAGTTTGACAGAAGAAAAGTGAACTGCCAAGATAAACTAGTAACCATTTCCTCACATAAATAGCAGCAGCAGCAGCACCTCTTTAGTAGAGAAAGGGGATTTAAAAAAAAACTCTGGCAGTACAGCACCCTGATTCCTATCAAAATTAGAGCCTGCCTTTGGTAATAAAAGAGACTAAGGATGTGGTGCCACAATGTGAACCATGGAAAGAAAAGGAAGGTAAGCTAACAAAGCACAATAACTTGCCTATTCTTCTATCTGATGAAATTGCTATTAACCCGTTGACCATGGTGCGAATTCCACCGTGGTGCGGGGAAATAAAAGATGGGCGTGGTTCGGACGGGCCCCGGCTGTCCTCTGCACACGCCCACTGTGATGTCAGAGGGCCAGGGGCTGTCCGATGCACCGAAAGGATTAAAAGAAAGAAATGTAAACTAAAAGAAAAATGCCGGGTCCCAGGGGATGGAGTCACCGGGGCCGAAATCGGCCTCGGAGGAGCACCACATAGCCCCCTTTGCTTTAATCTTAAAAATAAAATTTACAATGAAGGCCGAATCCCAGGGGATGGGGACCCCGTGGTCAAAATCTGCCCCGGTAGCTCCTTCCCATTAAAAAAATGCCAGGCCCTGGGGTCATGAGGCCTAAATCATCCTAGTGACGGGGGGCAAGTGGCCCCCCTCCTGAACTACATAAAAAAAGCCCTCCTGTTACCTCCAGTAAGTCCCACACAGCGGATTTGCTGAGGGGTCTTCGAAGGCCACGCCCCCTTTCTCCACCATTCTGCACATACGCCTCCTGGCGCACTGCTGGTTGCAATATGAAGTCCCCTTTGATGATGAGGGTCTTTGGGGGCCAACAAGCCGTACTGTTACCTCCAGTAAGTCCCACAGAGTGTGTTTGCTAAGAGGACTTTGGAGGCCATGCCTCCTTTGTCCCCCTCTCTGCAAACGCACCTCCTGGCATAGTGCTGCTTGGGGGAAGAAGCCCCCTTGGCTCTGGAGCCTTCTTGGGGGCCAACAAGCCGCCCTGTTACCTCCAGTAAGTCCCACATGGCAGAATTGCTGAGATGTCTTCAGAGGCCATGCCCCCTTTCTCCAACACACTGCAAACACGCCTCCTGGTGTACTGCTGGTTGGGGGATAAAGTCTTCTTGGATGCTGAGGGTTCTTGAGGGCCCAGAAGACCATCTGTTATCTCCAGTAAGTCTGACACTGCAGGATTCCTGAGAGCTGGTCGGAGGCCCCGCCCTCTCTCTCCACCAGGCTGCAAATGCGACTATAGAAATTCACTTTAAAAAACAAAGTTCACAGGATCGTTACAGTTGGAAAACAGAATTAAAGAAACCTTTGAAATTCACTGAAAAAACCCAAAGGTTACAACATGTTATAGTTAGGCTCAGATTTCACTGGTACAAAACCAGTGAAATTCAGCAGTTATAGTTACCTTAGCTATAACTATAACTTATGCCCCTGCAATGCACTACTAATGACCTTACATATTACATTACTCAATGACATGGTCAGTAACCTCACATATGACATCTCAAATGATATCACTGATGATATCATCCACAGAACCACTCACACATCTACTCACACCCCCAGACAACCTCTCATATGCTCACTCCCACTCCCACACTCACATACCCATTCACAGACCCATACCAGTACTCACACACCCACTCACTCCTCCATAGAGGCACTCACACACCCATTCACTCTCTTGCCACCCCTCACTCAACCATTCACTCACTCACACAACCAGTCACCCACTCATACAACCAGTCACTAATCCATACAGCCACTCATATAGCCACACACTCACCCATACAGCTACTCACACACTCACTTATTTACCTAAACAGTCACTCACACACCAACTAACTCACCCATACAGCCTCTCAACACAGCCACTCACTCATACATAAACTCACACAATCACTCACACAACCACTTACATACCCATTTACGCATCCATACAAGCACTCACACATCTGCTCAGTCACCCATACAGCCATTAACACAGACACTTAATCTCCAATACAACCACTCACACACCAACTCACTTAATCAAACAGCCAGTCACTCACCCATATAGCCACTTACACACAGTCACTCACTCATACAGCCCTTCAGATACCCATTCACTTACCTGTACAGTCACTACTTACCCACTTACCCACCCATAGAGCCACTGACACTACCACTCATTCATCCATACAGCCACATACATACTCACTCAATCACCAATACCGCAACTCACACAGTATCTCACTCACCCACACAGCTACTCATACAAGCATCTATATACCCATACAGTCACTTATACACCCATACACACAAGGATACATACAGTCACACGGCTACTCACTTAATATAGGTTAGAAGTATTAGCACTCAGTTGTAGGGCACTAATATACTCATTTAACTTTCTCATAGGTTAGTATATATGTTTTACACTCATTAACTCTTAAAAACACTTACACTTGATGATGTCATCAGTGATGTCATTTGAGATGTCAGTTATGTCATCAGTGATGTTACTGACCATGTCATGAGTGATGTAATATGGGAGGTCATAAGCATTGCATTTCGGGGCATAAGGTATAGTTGTAGATCAGTTAACTATAACTGCTTAATTTCACTGATTTTGTATGAGTGAAATCTGAGACTACCTATACGATCCTTTTAACCAATTTCGGCCCGGGGACTCATGCTAGGCCTTTATTTATGTCTAATTTTTTAAAGGAGAGGGGGCTGTGCGGCCTCCCTCCCCAGGTCAATTTCGACCCCGGGGACCCCACCCCTGGGGCAATGCCATTTCTTTTTTTATTTCTTCTTTCAATGTAGGAGGGCCAAGCGCCCCCCCCCCTCCTGGGCCATTTTCAGCCCTGGGGACCCCATTGTCTAGGGCTTTATGAATTTTTTTTATTAAAAAAGGAAGCGGGCTGCGTGCCCCTTCCCAAGGCAATTTCAGCCCTGGGGACCCCATCCCACGAGACTAGGCCTTTATTTTGTTTAATTAAAAAAGGGGAGGGGGCCACATGGCCTTCCTTCTCAGACCAATTTTGCCCGGTCACTCCATCCCATGGGGCCTGGCCATTTATTACTTTTTTTTAAGTGAGGGGGACCAGTGGTCCCCCTCCAGGGCCATTTTTGGTCCGGGGCATGGCAATCTCATTGGAGATCATGGGGGGAGCCTAAGCCCCCATGGTCCAGCCGGCTCTTGCCTCCTGAGGGAGCTGGCATTGCTTTTTACACCCAGTGAGCTGCTGACATACAGCTCCCTGGGTATAAAAAGCAAAGTGTGCTCCGCTTTGAACAAGCCAGATCAAAATGCTCTCACTTGTTCAAAGCGTAGCACACTTGTTTGCTATGGGATGGCAGAAGCAATGCTCCCGCCATCCCATACCAAACTGTGCACCCTGGGACATTATGGAGCCAGCCCGGCAAGGTGGCCGTCCCATGGACCATTTATGTCTCCAGGGAGAGGGACATGAGACCCCCCTCCCATTTTAAAAATACCCCTTGGAAGGTGGTGGGCCCAAGGGCAGCAGGGGGCACTTGGCCCCCACTTTCTTTTAAGTTTAGTAACCCCGGGTAGGCTCCAGCCACCCATGCATTATAATAAAAAATAACCTAACCCTACTTGCTCTGATTCAGTTTGTTGACTAACTTGGCCGGACACACTCTGACCATAATCCCTTGATGATGCACCTGGCCTGGGAGGCGTGACCTCCTCCGGTTCTGGGATGGTGCCTGCAGACAGCGGCTTTGGAGGACCCCCTCTTCCGTGGCTCATTGGAGGCTGCGATAATTAGCTATTTCGAAGTCAATCCGGCTTCCACGGACTTGGTTCTCACAGAATGGGAGGACTTTAATGTAGTTATTAGGGGCCATTGTCTGGGAGAGACTTGGAGTATTTGCAGACAACTCGACACTTCACTATCCCTCATTGAGGAGCTGCTGCTTCCACTTGAGACACGGGATGTCCACCACCCGGATCAATAGCAGCTCCTGGACGCTGCTCATGTCGAGTGGGAGGCCCTTCTGGACCGGCTGAGGTGCCATAATTATTTGCTGTACTCTGCCCACTCTCACTCTGCGGTGGACAAGGCCGGGAGATTGCTGACTTACTTGATCAGGCAGGAACACCCCCAGTGCCCCAAACAGTTGCTACTCGATGATCTGGGCCAGGAGCGAAGCACTCAGAGAGACATTCACACACTGATGACTGAACACTGCACTGAACTGTATGGGACCCGGCTGGTGGACAACGCCCAGGACATGGGTTCCTTTCTGGACACAGTGGAGTTTTTCAAAACGTACGTGGAACATTTAATACCACGTCTCCATTCGCTCCCTGAGGCAACTCAGATGGGGCTCTACCCAGATCGTGTGCATCGCTAATGTGGTTTCTTTGCTGAAACCTGGTAGGGACCCCACGTCCCCTGGCTCTTATCGGCCAATCGCAATATTGAACACGGATTATAAGATCCTGGCAAACGTCTTGGTCAATTGACTGGCCCCGCTTGTCCCTGATTTAGTGCACTCTGATCAGAATGGCTTAGTTCCACAGCGTAATACTGCTTTGAACATACAACACTACTTTTGGGTGGTGGAATATGCCTCGATCGATTGGCCACGCTCGGGCTGCATGGTGTTAGACCTTGAGAAGGTCTTTGATTCGCTGGCTTGGAACTTTCTCTTCACTGTTCTGGCCCACTTTGGAGTCGGTCCCTATTTCCTTAATCTGGTGCCGCTGCTATATCACAACCCGTCGGTCCGGATTCGGACAGGACCCTATGTTTCAGATCCAATCCAGGTGCGGCGTGGAACCCGGCAGGGGCGTCCGTTATCCCCACTTTTGTTCACTTTGGCAGTGGAACTGCTGGCAGTCCATATTCGCGCCCACGTCGACATGGGGATTGCACTGGGAGATGGCATTCACACCATTTCGCTATACGCAGAGGACCTGCTGTTATATGACTAGACCTTCATAACATCCCCTCCACACTTGACTAAGCCCTCAGCCATTTTGCACGTGCCTCGGGACTGCGAGTCAATGCAGCAAAATCTATACTTTCGCTGTGTCTGAGGGAGACCCGTGAGGAACCAACACCTCACCTCTGTGTGGTCGTAAGAAACCAACGCCGCCCGGCTCCAACAAAGCATTACCTCCCTGTTGCCGTACACCGTCTTTGTTTTCATCGTTTACCAAGGTACTGTTCTGTGGAGTCCTTGAGACTCTGGGCCCGATGTCGAGGGTCCTGGAATCCAGGGGCAGGGTGGGCAGGGAGTACAATGGAATGGATATACTCATCAAAGTGCAGAGTTTTATGGGGTAACCGGTCAAAATGGGCACATAAGCAAATATACTGCATGCTGCGCTGCACCCATGGTGGCAGTGGATCACTCCAGTGGCATCCAGGTAAACATTTTAGAACAGGAAAGTGAGAGATTTTGAAAAAAATAATACTAGGGAAATGTAGTTTCCTCAGTCACTTCTATTGAAGCAGATTGAATTTTAGGAGGGAAACAGCTAAAAGACAACTCAAATACTACAGTCTCCTGCCTGAATCGGGTCTGTTGGCATGTATGTATGTATGAAAGTCAGCTGCAGCCTCCTTAACAAAACTCTGGCGGCATATTTAGCACTGATGGATCCAATGTAAAACAAGGCAAAAATATGCAGAGAAATCAGATTTGCTATTAACGTTGTCCCGATTCACAGAGTTTGCTGTTACTTACTCTTTAAGTCCTATTGATTTACTCTTGAATTCAATGAGTAAGTCAAGAGTACTCCTCAGCATTACAACAGTAAGTCACAATCACAGCAACATCGATTGCACTATAAGCAGTTACTTTCTAGCATATGTTGCACTCCTCAAGTGTTTTGGGGAAGTAACCCAGCAACAAAATGTACGGACTGTTATATGCATATTCCTAAAAAATACATTTCTGATTAATTATTTTGGTCTAAGCCATTTAGACATATTCTTTGCACCCGGGAAGGCTTTCCGCAGGCTGATCAAACCAACCTGGTGAATGGCCTTCTTAGTGAAAAAATTATTTGTTAGGGTTGCATTTATTTTTCACATTTAAATGTAAATGTTCACCCCTCCTACCCATCCCCCTGCACTGCTCGCCTTTCTTTATTTCACTTTGGAGGGTGGGGTGGTGAGGTTGGTCTTCCTAGCAACCTCCCTCATACCCCAGGCAAACTACCACCTTCATCCTGAATTCCAACCACTGATACCCGTTCATACATACCTTCATTTGTTTATCTCTCCTCTTCTTTCTTTTCAGTATCATCGTCTTCTTCTGCTTTCCTGCCAAGTCGCAGTCAACATAAACAAGCATTTGCAATGCAATAGGTCGTGCATTTACGCGAGTTTAAGCTATTGGCATTGTAAATGAAAATGCCTTTTTTATGTTTTGAAAATGAAAACAAAAAGACCTATTGCATTGCAAATACTTGTTTTAGATGAGTGACTAAGTTCATTTGTTGATCGCGCACGTGCTCTATACGTCTTAGCGCTGCCTATTGGTGAATCTCCTTGTGATGTCAACACTGCATCTGTCTAAAGATAATACGTCTTAGGAGCCCTATGCTGATGGGTTACCAGGCCTCAATGGCGACTTCATGCACCCCAGGGATCACTCAACGAAAAAAACTCAGCCCTGCACTGTCCTCTATTGTGTGTGAGTGGCCATTGAGGCTTGGTTGCCCACTGGCAGAGGTCACTCCCTATCCTGTGCAGAGTTATGTCCAACTCCAGTAGGATCTCCATTTACTGCTTGAAGTTGGAGAATGTGTGGCTCTGGTGTCTGAACCAGGGGGTGACACCTGAAGCACGAGGCACGCATTGCGTTGATATGAGATGCATGTGAATTGAAGTAACCGCTTGTCCGGGCCTGTGACTTGTTAGTTACAACTGTAGGGAGTTTGTTTCACGAGCTCTAGACATCTGTTTTTACTCTCACGCTCTAGGCATTGACAGTTACAGCAGCTCAGCAAAGCTTTGTGGTACCTTTGTCTGGTGGAGCGCGTAGATGATTCAAAAGGTGGCTGAGACATGCAGGATGAAGAGGAGTGTCACTGTAGAGTGCTGGAGATTAGAGAGACTGCCAGCGTAAGATCCAAGAGACGAGAGAGAATGTCAGTGTGGAGGGCAGGAGATTTTAGAGAGCGTCGGTGTGGAGTGCAGCAGCTGATCATGAGAGAGACCGTCAGTGTGGCGAGTTTGTAATTGTGGGGTGTACGAGGCATGGGCGACTGTCATGTAGGATACAGCAAATGAGAGAGACTGTCAGTGTGGGATGCAGGGGATGAGGGACACTGAGTATGGGATGCAAGAGATGAGAGAAACCTTCAATATAGGATGTATGAGGCTGGAGAGACTGTCATTGTGGGATGCAGGAGTGGAAATAGACTCAGCATGGGACGCCTGGGATAGGAGAGACTGTCTCTGTGGGATGCAGAACATTGTGAGGCATGTGAGTGCAGGTGTGTGGGTAAGAAAGGACGGCATGTAAGTTATGAGAGGGCGGCACGTATTTTGTGGGGGGGAGAGGAGGGCTTCTGGTCTGTGTGGATGGCCTATTGGAAGAGGGGGTGTAGTGTAGTTCCTATATTCCCAATAGGCTCTGTGCATTGGAATAATATATTCAGCAGTGTAGACGTAGGACTGAGGTTATCTAGGTCTCTACTGACTATATTAGACTTAAGGTTTGCCAGCTAGCTCAGAGGTCACTAGAAACTTTCTCGAATAAACGAGGAGGAGTTTAACCTCCCTGGATAGACAAGAAGGGATTAGCTTCTGACAACCATAAAACATGACAACTTTGCTCTCCCTGAATAAGAGTGTATCTCTAGAGTCGTGTGAAAACAATAGACAGCTATTTCACTCAGTCAAATGTGCGTACTTAGTTTCACCAGAATGCAGAGAAAAGAGAGACGGGCGTTTTCAATAAAAGGTGTTATTTATTGAGCAGTCTTCTTCCTCATACAAGAGAAATGAATTGCCACGATTGTAATGCTCATGGTAAAGTAAAGTGCGTACAGTAAAAGGAGGATTATAAAATAATACTGTAAAAGCATTGATATGGTCTCATAGCCATATGATACTTTAAAATAGATAAAATATATACATACATATATACATTGACTAATCGTACTCAACTGGTGCTTCTAAATACGCCTACCCCAGTGTACCTGACCTAAGCCTAATACGTGGGAGGGAGTAAGTAAGCAGCAGTTTAAGTTAAGTTTGTTTTGCCAAGAATCTGACTCAAGAATTCTCTGTAAGGGTTTTAGTCAGTTCCGTACCTGGGTATTAGAAAGCAGGAGGTCTTGTATCTCTTTCTCAGGACTCCATATCCCAGTAACCCGCAAAGGTATCTGGAAACACCGGAGCTGGATTTCTCGGCAGGAGAAAAGACAGCGTCTCTCTCAGTGCGTCAAGGAGGAGGGGCAGCTTCCGCGGGCTCTCGCATCAGCTGGGCTCTTGGGCAAGTAGATAGCTGCTCTGCTCCAGAATCACCACCGTGTGTTTGCTTAAGGTAACGTTGGTATATTTATACCTGAAAGGAGCCTGGGTTTGACGTAAGGTTGGACATAAGACGTCAATAAAGATGTCACTAAGAACTGGCCGTTCTTACAGTGCTTTACAGGAGTTCTAGGACGAAATCAAAACAAAAGCAAGGGGGATTTCCCAGGTTGCTGGAGGCTTGGTTTTGTTTAGAGAACTCGGTGTGCTTTACTAGGGGGCCGGAGAAGTAGCCCTGCTTAATGTGACAGCATGTGCTACGACTGAATTATGGATATGATCATTATGCCGTTGTATGGATATTATTGATTATAACCGGACAAGGGCATAAAATAGGAATATCGATTCAGGGTCCTAGATAAAACACTACACCCACTCCACGAATTAATGTCCATCATTACTAAAACTTAAGCAATAGTAAACAAAAAAGTTGCATGTGTATACCAACCCACCCCAAAATACATTTTTGCATTTGAAATGGTGTACGCGAAATACATGAAAATGATTATAGGTACTGTATGTTTTTCAAGTAGTGTATTCATTCATTAAAAAGGATGCATATATATATCGGCATGAATGATTTGCGAAATTTACACATGAAATGGCTCTTAATACAGAAAAAAGGGTCGAGGCCATTCCATCACATATAAATACAGTTGCTGTAAATGTGCTAGAGGCTGACGTGATATATTGTCTTTAGAGTTCCTAAAATAGAAGCTCTGTTCTCTAAGAATAGTTCTACGTCAAGCAGAGTACATGTGCCAGAAAAAGGTAAATATTTTGGAATCGGGAAAAAAAATATAATTTCGCTTTCAGGGGAGAGAGAAAAAAAAATAGTTCCAAATATGTTCAGTAGCTTTTGTTTATCAAAGCCGAAGGCCGAATTCAGAGTTCAGGGAACGCTGTGTACTAGTTTGCTTAAAAGTTATTCTTTTTGTTCGGGGGAAAACATCTTTTCAGACAGACTTTCAAAAAAGTGGTTTACCGCTTCAGGTGAAAGTTCCACCAAGTTGGAAAATGCCGCAACTGTGCAGTCGTGAGAATGATTGCTATCATCGATGTCAGGATTAGCAATGCTCACAGAAGGTCGTACATGGGTGATGTTGCTCTCATCTCGTACTCCACTACCCTTTAATCGCAGTGGTGAAGTCTCAACGAATGCCGTCATCAGGATTGGTAACCGCTGGGGACAACACGATGCATGAGCTGTTACAGGACTTAGCAAAGTATCTGTATCCAATGGTACTGCTGATTGTAGTGTAAGATAGACGTCCAACACGCATTATTCTCCGCATAGCATACATCGAAGCACAGGTAAGATACAATTCTGCCAGATGGGTCTGAATGAAAGAAACCAGGTCATATTCAGATCTCTTAACCGGGCTAATCCAAGGACTTTAGTTATGCGGTCCCGATAGCGTATAGCTAGGATCGTTTCTTCCATTGTGGCTGGAGTCTTGTCTGCGTTTTGGCTTGCCATAACGAAGCAGAAGTATAAAAAATAAAATGCCTGCTACGAGTCCCAACAGGAGTGGTAGGCCGCCAAAGACAGAATGGACAAAATTAGGAAAAATGCCCAGAACTGTTGTGAAGGGTGTTAACAGTCCCGAAAGAACTGTCTTAAATACATGTGGGATACCGCCAGTATCAGACATATTTAGGATTTGGCTTAACATTTCTGCGAAATGTATGGGGCAATTTGTTGATAAAAGGCTATGTATCTCTGCCGTTGTCCTTGCGACTTGCAGATCATACGTTTCTTTTGATGACGTCAAGGGCACAGTTGTCTGCAAAAGGACAGACTTCATTCTGCTTCAAGTATCAATTCGAATAGAAGAGATATTCAAAAATGGCCAAATGTTTTCCACCCTGTCTGGAGTGCTGTTTGGAAACAATACTTGCATACAGCAAGTGACCATGGAACTAACGCTAACTAGATAAGCTTTTCCTGGCACCATGCCACAACATCTGTGGTCCACTATTAGAATATAGCTCCCGTTAGAAAGCCGTCTAAAGAATGGCTCTATCCGAGTTGCAGGTGTGCCATGCTGGTGACATGAAAGGTTATTTGAAGTCCCCTCACAGGCCCCATGAAGGTTAATACCTTGACACAGAAGTATACCACTTAGTGACCTTTTACAGTTATTACCACCAAGAAATACATTCTGTTCCTTTTCACTATAACATGTGTGTGTGTAAGGTAATTTCCATGATGACTCAATGTATCCTTTACCTAACCTTTCATACTGGCCTGCTGGTATATATTCTTGACAGAATTTAAATTTGAAAGTTTTTATCGGAATAGTTATTATTCCGTGTATTATCCATTCAATGACAGGTCGTTCTGACATTGTCAATGGTAATCTCTCAAGTTTTTCAATGCTCAGAATTGTATATTCTGCTCCTTTCTGTGCCAAGCTGATTTGTGTATCAGTAAGGTTAAAGATAGAGAATAATGACGTTGTGTTGATTAAACGCCAAGGCACGTAGCCTGAACGCAGATTTTGTAACGTCCAGCCAAGCTGTACAATAGAACGTAATTGGGACTGACCGTGTTGTAACATAAGCAAGTCCTGCTCTATTATATCTATAGCAGATGATACAATACTGTCCAGTGAATATATTCTGGAAGACAGAGTCATTAAGCCATTGTCCACAACAGAAAGTGATTTTTCCAAATTAATACGGTCAATTTCCCGTATTTTTTCTGCTGTTTCAATTTGCGTTTCTTTCCAAGCTTCGTTGTAAGCTGCATATATACCGGCCGCTATGAAACGTTTTGGACGCTGTTTGCGTGGTCCCATTATGAAATCACGCAAGTCAGCACCGTCTTTAAGTAAAGTCAAGTGTTGCTTAATTTCTGCCAGTGTGGATTTCTGTAGCCATTTGAGGCAGAGTTTTCCTACACTGTATGTTGTAACTATCCCTGGATGTTGTCTCTGGGAGTATCTAGGGTCTGGCCTGGTCAATTTGAACCCCTGTATTTTGTTCAGGAATCTATCTTGACAGTTATTTGTGTCTGTGGGCCAGCTCAACCATTTTTTCCAATCAGGATGTGTTCTGTTTTGGTAAAAAATATGGGATACGTCTATCTCAACATCTGTAGTGCTATTATTGTCAGGTGTTGGCTTTGGAATAGACGGTTTGTTTAAGTCTTTAATTTTGGTTAGGCCAAGACAGGTTGTCTGTTGAATGGTATCATTCAAGAATATAATTTGTTCTGGGATCATGCAGGCTCTAAATAATGATTCTATACCTTGGACCTGCCAATCTTTGGTACCCCAGATGGTTTTTTGTTCAATATTGTTTTTCCAAAAATCAAAACCAAATGTAGTCATTTTTTCATAAAATGCTTCTGAATAGATTAATTTAGTGTTTGTCAGCATTGTTTTCATTCCTGTCTTATTTAACATTTTGAAATAAAAGGCTTCTGCTTCACTTATGTTGAACCCTGAGACGTATGGGAATTTCTCATAAAATGTTTTAGAACTGCCTTTTGGTGGAGTTGCACAATGTTCCCATTGATTATAATTTAAAACATTTCTAGGTTGAGCAGATTTATGCAAATAGTGATGTGCAAAGTGGTTGTAGCAGTACAATTCTTCATAATTAGATGAACCCTGCAAGTAATCATGTTCTGTAAATTTTGCTGACATTACTAAGTCTGACATCATATCATTAATGCTTTCAAAGTCCCAATCATTAGAGAATGTGCTCGGTTTTACAAAGTCACTCAATGAAATCTTAAACTGGTGTGGATACTTCAAGAGCTCGACCGGGCCATAAATATCGTAATCTGTTTTGTCCCAAGCTACCCCACCGGGTATTGGATTGGCTGTGGCATTCACGAATGATAGTTCTCTTTTCTCGATGTGAGATGACTTGTGTGGTTTTAGGACCAAGTTGATGTTCTGACTTGCTGTGTCCATTGTACTATATTTTCCCTCTATGAATTTTCCCAAACAAAGAACCATGATGAGCCAAAGCAGGAGGAAAAGTACACCTAACACAATCCAAAATTCAATCCATGGAGAAATCAGATAGGTTTCTTTGAGTTGATGAAAGAGTTCTGTTACTTTGTTTTTAAAAGATTTAGTTGTTGGCTGTTCCTCAGGCTCACTTGGATCCTCAGAAAAGTCATCAAAATTGATGAAGTAGCCAGATGCAGTTCTGTCAATTGTTGGAATCAATTCCGGATTTTTATTTGCTTTTGGAATTTTCTTTGTTTCATTAGCATAGTCTGTGGCTACATCGTTGTAGACAGGTGTTTCTTGATTAACTGTTTCAATTTGGGCTTCAAGAGGCACAAGTTCCATGGCATTATTGCATAGTCCCTTTTTAATCACTGCAGGTTTATCAAATGTGATTAGTCTCTCAGTTTGAACCTCTTGGATTGTAGCAAGATTTGGTCTTCTGCTATTTCTTGGGAGTCCACTGGGCCTACTACTTATTATTTGCCACATGATTGTGGTTTTACCAGGTCGATTGATACAACTCGGTTCTCCTTTTTACCAGCAAGGGGCGGTAGTACAACTGATCTTGTTCCGTTGACAGCTAAGACAGGTACTGCTTTTCTGTAAGAAGTCCCAAATTCCTTCTACACCGCGATCTTCTCTCTGACCAGATCCCCAATCTTTGGAATCCAGACAGGCCTTGCTGGGACAGGTGGTTTCTCTTCAGTGGCTGTTGGCTGCTGTTTTAGCTTTACGTTGCTCAGGTCTTTTCTTGTTTCATTTAAGTCCTGTAAAATAGCCAAATGATCTTTGATATCAAAGCATTTTTCTTCTACCACTGAATTCTGACTATCGAGGTCCTGAATGTGCATTCTAGTCTGAAACAATAGTTCATACGGACTGAAACCTTTTACAGAATTTCTAGGCAGATTGTTAAGACTATGTTGGACACGTTTTAAATGTTGGACCCACCCAGTACCCGTACCTAATACCCTCGCCGTCATAGATTGCTTTATGTCTCGGTTTTTTCTTTCCACAATCCCGTTTCCCTCAGGATGGAAGGGACAAGAGTACCGCAATGCAATGCCCATGCTGGTCATGGCCTCCTTATAAGCTCGAGAGCTAAAAGCAGGACCATGGTCAGAATGTAGCATGCCAATTGCGTATGTGCCGATATAGACTCGCAAATCTTTTATAACAGTTCTGGCGTCAGCCGAGCGCTGGTGTCTACATTTTAAGTGAATCTAGTCTTAAATAATATACATAGGGACGCATGTTTCCTGTTTAATCATGCGTATAGATCGCCTTATGCTTTCTATTAGGTGTTCTGGCACTACTTCGGCCGGTTCGCCACTGCGATCTCTGTTGCAGTTTTCACAATTTTTTGCAAATTTGTGATTATCCAAGCTCATTCCCGGCCACCAGTATTCTGATTGTAATTCTGTCAGAGATTCCTTGATCCTTCGGTGCCCTAGACCTTCACCCATGTGTGCGTCTGCTATTAGCAAGACTCTCCTGTTCGTGTTTGGAATTACTCTATCACCCTCTCCAGGGATTCGAGCAAAAGGAACGGAGTTTGCATCGATTATGTATGTATAATTGAGTGGATAGTTCATGGGTAATGCTGCACAGTCGCCTTTTGAAGATGTTTTTACCGCCAGCATGGTTTCCCCGTCTATGTATTTTTCTGAACGCTTTTTTGTGGCTACTGAAGCCGGTTTAGTTGCTTCCGCTGTGGCTGTTTCAGCCAATGAATTCCCTGCAGCGTGAACGCCATCACGCTGATGACTCAGTGTATGTATCACGTGAGTCTTTTGTAGTTCTTTCTTTACAAGAACTACTTGTTCCCAAAGCGATTTTTGCTTGATTGTGGCACCTGTGTCATCTTTGTAACCGTTTTGAACCCATTTCTGCAAGTCTTTATTGTATGATTTGCCGCAGGAATGCGAATCGCACACTATTAGTGTCGTGAATTCGCGATCGGCTATGTCGAGCGACATTTTTAAAGCTATTAATTCAGTTTGTTGACCTGAATTGTCTTTTACAGATTGTGACATTCTTACCAGTGGTCTTAATTTACCTCCGCGCCACCGGCATTTGACAACCTCGCACGTAGCGTTATAAGCTTGTTTTCCCCAAACTGAGGGTTCTGCATAACTGTTTGTGTATATTACGCAGGCGTACTGTTGTAGGAGCAGAATGTCGTTAGGCAGAGGATATTCTTTTTCATATGTTAGATATTTCAATTTTTTCATTTCCGGGTCAAAATAGTATTTCACTTTTTCTGTAGCAAGAGAATTTTCCCATTGTATCCATTTTGGATCTAATGCCACGGTAGTTAAATTACATGGGCTTGGTAATGCCTCGAAGGCTGATTCTGCTGTTAAAACAGTAATCTGTCTGCCTGGGGCCTGGGTTCTTTCTTTTGCTACAGCTGTTTGAACCGCATTTACAACATTTTCCGCAAGACTGAATGTTTTTTCAGCTTGTGAGTACAAGTGTGATTTGTATGCTATTGGTACCTTTTCTCCCTCATTAGAGGTCATGTACGTGAATCCGCATCTTCCTGGGATGACTCGGATTACAAGGTTGCGTGTATTATCGCGAGTTTGCAATTTTGTTTTAGCTAACATGTCTGTTTGCAATGATCTCAAAATTTGTGTGTGTTTTTGAGTCCAATTGATTGGTTTAAAATCTGGTTTTATTAATTCATAGAGAGGTTTAACCCTCTCTGCATAATTTAGAATGTATGTTCTTCCGAAATTCAGGAAACCTAGTATTGATTGTAAGTTCCTCAGCGTTTTTGGTGCTTGAAGTACAGCACACTTCTCTAAGAAATTGTCTGCTAGGCTTTTGCCTTCACTTGATAATTCATATCCTAAAAATAGGACAGTTAGATGGGCAATTTGTGACTTTTTAAAGTTGGATTTGTAACCCTCTGCTGCGAACCCAAGTATTATGGTGTTCACTCTTTTCAAGTGAGTATCCAAGTCATCATCTGTCAGATGGATGTCATCGACATAAGATAATGCCTCATCATCATACATTTGTAGTAACTCTGTTACTCTTGCTGAGAATAATCCTGGGCTATTCTTGAACCCCTGTGGGAGTCGACAGAAATTTCTGCGAGCCCATTATTGAGAAAGCGGTCAAATACCTGCTTTCAGGTGCAATGTTTTGACAAAAGAATCCATTAGAGATGTCTAATGTTGTTTTGTATTTTTTGCGCACGATGTTATTCATTAGTGCTGCACTGTGTGAGTTTTGTACTTCAAATGTCTTGCAACATGAGTTAAGGTGTCTGTAGTCCAAAACTAGACGATATGAATCATCTGGCTTGGAGACAGGAAACAAAGGATTGTTCATTTGTGAGGTGCATGTTTCAATCACCCCCTGGTATTCAAGTTGATCTAAGATCTCCCTGACCTGTTTTGTTTGCTTCTTGCTTAATTGGGTACTGCCTTTGTGCAGTTGGTTGACATTTTAATTGGATTTTGTGAGGAGGAGAGTCCTCATCCCATCCTATATGATTTTTATATAATGCAGGAGCTTGGGCTACTGCCCACTTTCTTGCAAGTGTATATTTTTTAAGAATTGGAATGTGATTTGAGAAGGCAGGCATGATCATTTCTTCGCCATGAGGGCACTCCCTGACAAACTTTGGTGGCCAGTCCTTTTCAGCTAAAAGGATGTCATAGCCTTTGGAAAGGTTATCCCAAAATAGCCCCCTTACTTTCCTAGTCTTATCTCCCTCTATACGTAATGTTATCTCGTATATTTTATGAGGTTTGCTAACTCTGCTGTCTGCAGTTTCCACTTGAATGTATTCATTCGTGTCCACTGTCTCCAGATGATTCATCAGGATCTTGCGAGCTATGGTCACTTCTGCTGCGCTGTCTAGCACTGTCTGGGCCCACTCTCCGTTTTTCAGCTGTGTCCTCAGTATCCTCGGCATGTTTGACTATTTTAATGCTGGCTACCTTCTTTCTTGGAAATTGTAATTTTTTACTTTGATGAGCAGGTTCTTTGTCTTTGGACTTGACGTGCTCTTCCCTTTGTTCTGTCCGTCCTCTTCTTTCCGATTTCTGCGAGGAAGTCTGAAAAGATCGAGAGGGACGTGTATCAATATCCTGATATCTATCAGGTTTCTTTAGATTATCCCTATTTCTAAGGTTGTATCTTTTCTCAGAGGGCTCCCTCTGGGGAGACTTGTGTCCTTGGTCCGGAGATCTTTCTCTCCGCCGAGGAGACCTTCCTCTGGACTGGAATCTTTTTTCTTTGGGAGTGGATTGTTTATTTCCATCCCAGCTCTTTTTTGGAGTGTTTAGATTATTTTTAATAAATATCTTTTCCTGATTTTCAGGTAGTTGGGGTTTTACGGCTTTCCCACCCAAACTATCTCTTCCTAGTTCTTCATAGGATTTTTCTATGATTCTGGCAATTTTAAATGGCTGTTCTGCTATATCTGTTTCTTTCAATTTCTGGAGGAAAGTTATAGCCTCCGTTGCCAATTGAACCAACTCTCTATATGCCTGAGTTAATTCTTTTATTTTAACTAAGAGTTCTTCACTTGAAATTTTTTCAATGTCTGGATGTGGTGTGTAGCTGGCTAGAACCGGCCACGTTGCTCCTGGTCTACCTAGTGGACCGAGCCTGGTGATGTGATTATTATGTTTTAGGGCGCCTTTAAACCAGAGCTGGTGCTCTTGGTATTTTAATGTGATTTCCACCTCCTCGAAAGGAGTGTATTCATCCGGTGGTTCCTCTATTTTGTAATAGTGGAATTCGTGTGTGACAGTGTTTGCTGCTGGATAGTTTATCCATGAATAGAATACCTCTGTCTGCCGATATTCATGTGCCTCAATTACGAATACGACTATACCACCTCTCAATGTCAACAGCTATTTCACTCAGTCAAATGTGCGTACTTAGTTTCACCAGAATGCAGAGAAAAGAGAGACGGGCGTTTTCAATAAAAGGTGTTATTTATTGAGCAGTCTTCTTCCTCATACAAGAGAAATGAATTGCCACGATTGTAATGCTCATGGTAAAGTAAAGTGCGTACAGTAAAAGGAGGATTATAAAATAATACTGTAAAAGCATTGATATGGTTTCTTAGCCATATGATACTTTAAAATAGATAAAATATATACATACATATATACATTGACTAAATACGCCTACCCCGGTGTACCTGACCTAAGCCTAATATGTGGGAGGGAATAAGTAAGTAGCAGTTTAAGTTAAGTTTGTTTTGCCAAGAATCTGACTCAAGAATTCTCTGTAAGGGTTTTAGTCAGTTCCGTACCTGGGTATTAGAAAGCAGGAGGTCTTGTATCTCTTTCTCAGGACTCGATATCCCAGTAACCCGCGAAGGTATCTGGAAACACCGGAGCTGGATTTCTCGGCAGGAGAAAAGACAGCGTCTCTCTCAGTGCGTCAAGGAGGAGGGGCAGCTTCTGTGGGCTCTCGCATCAGCTGGGCTCTCGGGCAAGTAGATAGCTGCTCTGCTCCAGAATCACCACCGTGTGTTTGCTTAAGGCAACGTTGGTATATTTATACCTGAAAGGTGCCTGGGTTTGACGTAAGGTTGGACATAAGACGTCAATAAAGATGTCACTAAGAACTGGCCGTTCTTACAGTGCTTTACAGGAGTTCTAGGACAAAATCAAAACAAAAGCAAGGGGGATTTCTCAGGTTGCTGGAGGCTTGGTTTTGTTTAGAGAACTCGGTGTGCTTTACTAGGGGGCCGGAGAAGTAGCCCTGCTTAATGTGACAGCATGTGCTACGACTGAATTGTGGATATGATCATTATGCCGTTGTATGGATATTATTGATTATAACCGGACAAGGGCATAAAATAGGAATATCGATTCAGGGTCGTAGATAAAACACTACAGGGGTGGCCGTGGAAGGTACTGATTATGCAGTATTGAGGGAGAGAGTCATTTCATTTTCATTTCAAAAACTTTTATTCGATTATAAAATTTTGTATAATCATAAAAAGTACAGTTTTTAAAAAACACAGTGAAATTACATAATCAATAGCATTTTATCACAAAATGTTAAAAAGCGATTTTACGACGCATTGATATTACAATTTTTAAAAAGGTCGCTATCAACTTTGCTTCATACGGGGATTTCGGCAATTGAAGGCGAGCTAGTGCTGGATGCGATTGTCTGAGACCACTTGAACGGAGGAGGGGCAAAATCCATTTTTTCCTTGCTGAGCTGTAATACTTGCAGAACAGGATGACATGTATCGTTGATTGTTTAGAAGCTCCATCGCAAGGACATCGCATCAGGTTTCTGGACCAGTTCTTCATTTCAGGAAATGAGACTATACGGAAGAAAAGATCAAACCGTAGTCTCGTCAATAAGAACTTTTCATAGTTTGAGAGAAAAAACGTCAGATAGGGCTGAATAAATTTCTGAGTTTGTAATGTGCAAATTTTTTCATTTTGCGTTTTTACTATCTCGACTTGATTGCGAATCTCTCTTAGGTGGCCCATGCATAGTTCCTTCAGCTGTTTCTTTGAAATGTCTTCAATTGAAGGAGGTTCTAGGAAGTATTGCTCACGATCTAGGTCTTGGAAGAAATTATAGATATAGTTAAGCCACGGTATTTTCCTCCAGTGCGCTAAGCCAAGACATTCGGTAATGAGGGAGCGTGTTATGTAACTTTCGGGGTTACACCATATGCGATGCCAGAGTAGGAGAGGCTGGCATCTTATGGTGTCGGTCATATATTCCACACCCAGCTCCCGATGTGTGGCCAAAATCGGGGAGCTTTGAGGGAGAGCTAGGATGTATTTGAAAAACGCGTTCTCCGTGGTCTGGAGTTGATCAACAGGACCGTGGCCCCAGATACCTGCTCCATATGTCGCCACGCTGTGGCATTTCGCGTAGTATATGGTTAGCAGTTCCGCTGGGGCTGGTTTGCCTAGCTTCCTAGAGAAAGCGCTTAGTGATGATACTGCTCTGCGGAAGTTGAGGTTTCTGGCTTCGATTGCCTTGTTCCAGGTCATTGTGTCTTCCATTAGTATGCCCAGATATGGGTAGACCGATGTTCTTTCCAGTCTGGTGTTACTTATGTAGATGGACTTTGGGGCACCACGTTTTGGTCCTATAGACATTATAAAGGTTTTTTTAATGTTTACTTTTAGACCCAGGGAGTCCATGAATGACACATATTTATTCAACTGCCGCTGAAGTTGGTTAGGAGTCCGAGCCAGAATAACCGAGTCATCGGCATACAAAAGGATGGGTATCGGGCGCTGCGCTATCTGTGGAAGATCCTGGCTCCCTTCCAGCATAGCCTGTACAAGGCCGTTGGTATATAGATTAAACAGGAAGGGAGCCAGTACACAGCCTTGCCTTACTCCCCGTGATATTTTAAAGGGACGAGATAGTTCGCCGCCAGTTCCATAGCGAACTCGACCTTCCGCATTGGTGTAAAGCTCCCTCAGAAAGGCTAATAGGGGTGGGTCCACTCCGAGGTTTGTCATAATCTGCCACAGCTTCGCATGCTGTACGCAGTCGAATGCCGCACTCAAGTCTACATATACCATGTAGATGCTTCCTTCTTTCGCGCGTGTATACTTTCCAGCAAGGAGTATCAGGTTTAGGGCCTGTTCCACTGTTCCGAGCCCCTTCTGGAAACCATATTGCAGGTCTGTGATGGTATTGTTCTCACGGGCCCAAGATTGCAGTCGATCCAGGAGTATTCGACCTGCAATCTTGCCCGTGGAGTCCAGAAGGGAGATCGGTCGGTAGCACGCGGGGTCATTTCGATCCCCTTTCTTGAATATTGGCAAGAGCGTAGATGTTGACCATGATGGAAAGAGTCCAGTTTCAGTGACTGCAGCCATTACCCGGAAGATTATTAGTGACCAATAATCAATATTGTGCAAGAACAGGTCCATTGGTACCCCATCTGGGCCGGGGGCCTTCCCAGGTTTTGAGGTTTTAATTGCCTTCCTGACCTCATTTAAGGTGAAACGCAGGTCAATAGGATATATATTATCCTTTGGTTGACCCTGGTCTTGTGTTTGGGGGAGGTCAATTGGAGAGCTAAAGATTTTTGTGAAATGGAGGATCCATTCGTTCTCGGTTATTGCCACATCCAGGTGGTGTGAGTCGGCGGTATTGTTCAGGAAAGGTGAACGTATGGTCTGCCAGAATGCAGTACTGTCTTTCCTTAATGCGCTGTCATGTAGCTGGAGCCATTGGTCTTTTTTGATTTGCTGCTTGCGATTTTTCCGGGCGTTGTTGTATACTTACCTCCGTTGTGAAATTATTTCAACATCTCTTGGCTTTTGTCGGAGAGCTTCTTTAAGACTTGTAAGGGCTTTTCGACAATCAGTATCGAACCATCTCGTCATGGGAAGTCTTGGTTTATTTGCGGTGTTTTTAAAAAGTTCTTCCCTTATTGCTCTTTGAATGTTATTAAATGAAGTGATTATTGTTTCGGGGGATGACTCTGCCGATAGGCAGTCCATTTGCCATCGGTTTGTTTTTTCAAGCACCCTTTGCGTTGTCTCTTCAGGGTCTATTTTTGACCATTTAATTGCGTACCCATTTTTCTTCTTTACGGCCAGCGAGGATTGATCGAGGGAACTAGCTTTGGTGGATGGTTGACTTGGTTGGTCTATTAGGAGTTCCACACTCAGAGAGAAATGGTCGCTAATTGGACTAGACCCTACCTTGTAATTTTTTAGTTGTCCTTTGCAGGTGTTTGATCCTAGAATGTAGTCAATGGTTGACATGCAGCCTCTCCCGTGAAAGGTAGGTAGAAATTCCTGCACGGGATCGACTAGCTCGTTGATGAAGTCTAGATCCAGGGTGAAAAGGATTTCATTCAGTTTGTTACCAGCCGAGGTGTGTGCAAAGTGGGGAACTGGGTTTCCTAGTTCGTTATATAGTCCACAGACCCCATTTATATGTTTTGAACATAGTGACTGGTTAAAGTCACCTCCCCAGATATATTTTAGAGAAGCATTTTGGGTTGTTGTTTGAAGTGAGGATGCATATGCCATCATCTCATCTAAATGCGCGCAGCGATCCAAGGTACCACTGTTATTGTAATAGTTTATGAGTATGAATACATTTCTATTCTTTGAAGTCTCCTGCGTGATTTGAATAATTTGATAGAAACATGAGAGAGTCAGTGTGAGCACCGAGTGGTCGTCGGAGATGTGAGGGTACAGTCTCCCTCAGTACTGGGTAATCGGTGCCTGCCACGGCCTGTGACATTGTGAGTGAGGGTACGAAGCTGGATTCGACAGACAGCTAAGGTTATCTTCCATTGGCCTGCAAGGCGAATGCAGATTTGTCAAGTGGAAGGGGGGACGCTGTATTCCTGTGGAGGTGCCAGGGTTACTACAGCGTAGAGCTCCCGCTACTGCTGGGGCTTCATGACAAATACCTCTCCTTGATCCTTGCAAGAGGCAGCCTTGCATAAGGCCCGTTCTCACCCTGGGAGCTCCTTCCGGCCGCGCAGGAACAGTGGGAGATGGAAAAGGACTTGGAAGGAATGGCTCTACAGCTCCTGGCGTGAGAGCTAGGGGCGAGGGGGGGAGGGAGGAGACAAGAAATAGGCCAAGAAGGGCAGCAGAACTGCTGATAATGAGGAGGTAAGCTATAAAACAAGTAGTCCCTAAATGAATAGATAACAGCCAGCAGCGGAACTATACTGTAGTTGGTCGGTGCTGCTTCCTGCAAAACTGAGGCATAACAGAAGTGACGTATCAGATCAAAAGCCAACCATAATCTAGATAAGAACACCAATGCCAGAATCAACCAATGGCAAGCGACAGGAGTAATTACTCTCCATATCTGTGTTTACTATAGGTCTTGCGACAGCGCATGTGCTGTCTAGGCGAGACCTAAAAAGACTTACAAAGACTACATTTTTATATATTCCTTTTGCTTTTTTAAATATATTTCTTGTTACAACTCCAAATGATTTCGGAATTACTAGAAGTTCTTTTTATATGTAACCTGTGATTCAAAGACATGAATCAAACAAGGATCCCAGTATGTAAACAAAGAGTAGGCAATACAAGGCGGAAAGATGTGGGTTAAAGGACTGTTTATCTAGGATTAGGTGGAGCTAAAGGTGAAGGAGGTTACGTCACAGTTGCGATCTGCGCAGAAGCGAATGTTTAAATAGCGCGCGATGACTATAGGGAAGGTTGAGCAGAGAGACGGTATTGAATAGAAATGATCAGCGTTCTTAAGCAGGTAACTTTGAAAGCACTACATCAGGGAGGGTAATTCTGTTCATTTAAATAAGATGGGAATGTAGGCATCGAAAATAAATATTAGAGGAGTTTTTGAGATATTTAGAATATGTTTAATTCACTAGGGATGTGTACTGTTTATGCAAACGCAGGAGTAAGTTTGGCAGGTTTAACAACGAGGTTGGAGAGGGGGAGGTTACTGCATTCAGTAAACTTTGCACTTTGCACTTTGGGAGACAGGTATTGTGGGTCAATTTGGGAGTTAATCATTCGTTCATCTAAAAGGGCAGAGAATGCAGGTTATGTTTATAGCATGCAAGGTCAGATAGATTTGTCGGAGAAGAGAACGGGAGGACTAACATGGGTTTTATTTTATTGAAACAGCTTACCCTGACGAAGAGCAAGAAAGCTGCTCGAAATGCATTGGGAATAATTTTGCTGCGATTCATGAATTGAAAATGTCCTGACGCAATGTAATAAGAGGCCTGGATGGGCACGATTATTTTGTGTGAAGCTTATGGATATTTTGGACAGCTTTTTCGTGATTAATGGAGTCAAGATGGATAACTTATGAATACCTCCAAATAAAATGAATTTATAATTGAAAAGTTGGTAACACATTTTTCTGATGCTGTGCGAATGGGTTTGCGACACAGTCATGTTGCATTTTTCTGAATCTATAATCATCCGCGCAATGAGGCGAGGCACGGTCCCAGACTGCACGCGAAATAAGGAATAAATTGATAAACTTGAAGAAATTACTACAAACAGGTGTGCAACGGCTATCTTCACATACTTTCTAAAAGTGGCATTTTCAAACACAAAATTTAAAAATCATCTCCCTAAAAATATGATGTATAAAATCTGAGTTCAGAGAGCCTAAACTCCATTTCTATATCTTGTCCCAATGGAACGTTATACTTGTAAGATGTTGCAAAGTAACTCCAATGTTATCCTAGGGGACAGATAGCCTTTCAATAGTGAAAAATGAAATACACAGTATTTCACTATCAGGACATGTCACCAGTACATGTCCTACCTTTCACATACACTGCACCGTGCCCAAGGGGGTACCTTGGACCTGACTGAGGGGTGTCTTAAATGTAAGAAAGGGAAAGCTTAGGGCCTGGCATGTGGGTGCACTTGCTAGGTCGACATGCAAGTAAACACTGTGCGCACACACTGCAGTGGCAGGTCTGAGTTACATTTGGAAGGGTACTTATGTGGGTGGCAAAATCAGTGCTTCAGGCTCACTAGTAGCATTTACTTTACGAGCCCTGGGCACACTCAGTGCACTTTACTTGAGGCTTACCAGTAAATCAAATATGCAAATCATTGATAACCAATCATAATAACAATTTAAAGAGGGAGCAAATGCATTTTGACACTGATCAGCATTGGGAAAGTGCCCAAAGCTTCTACACCAGTAAAATCGAAATCCAGCACAGTATCAAAAGTACAGATAGAGGCAAAAACTCAGGGAAAACCAAGCCAAGGATGTCAAGTCTAACATGTGTCCGCTCTGGCTGAAGAGTGGGAAGAACTACCCACCCTCTTGGGAGTTCTCTAAGGTGGAAGAATCTGTATAGACCATTAGCACATCAGCACTGGTGTGTTCTGTATCAGAATGGTGTTCAACCTGGAAGTTCATTCCCTGTAGTGAGATGGACCACTTCAACAGTTTGGGGTTCTCACTCCTCGTCTGCATCAACCATCTGAGGTGCCTGTGGTCTGTCTGAACCTGGAAGTGAGTCCTGAACAAGTAGGGCCTATGCTTCCTCAGCGCCCAGGCCACAGCATAAAGCTTCTCACTCAATTGCACTCCACCTCTGTTCCCTGGGACGTAGCCTCCTACTAATGAAAGATACAGGTTTGTCCAAGCCCTCATCGTTCACTTGTGAGAGAACTGCACCTACACCATGCTCTGAAGCATCTGTCTGCACAGCAAATTCTTTGGATAAATCAGGTGCCTCGAGCACGGGCACTGTGCACATAGTAGATTTCAGGGCATCACAAGCGGTCTGACAGGCATCAGTCCCGATCACTTACCTTGGCTGCTTCCTTGAAGTCAGCTCAGTCATGGGGGCAACAAAGGTGCCATACCCCTTGACAAACTGTCTGTAGGTGATGGTGAGACCCATCTCTGTCTGAGTCTTTGGGTGCTCCCAAGCCAGAATGGTGTCATTCTTAGGTTGTAGGGGTGCCACCTGGCCGCTTCCTACATGGTCAGGACCCGGCCCTATCTGGCACTTACTGGACTTAATAGTAAGTCCTGCCTTCTGCAGAGCCTTCAACACTTCACAGAGGTGTTGCAAGTGTTCCTCCCAGCTGGAGCTGAACACAGCAATGCAATCCAGGTAGGTGGCACTGAATTCCTCCAGGCCAGACAGTACCTCTTTGACCAGTCTCTGGAATGTGGCAGGGGCGGTCTTCAATCCAAAGGGCATGAGAAGGAACTGGTAGTGCCCCACTGGCATTGAGAATGAAGACCTGTATTTTGCCCCATAAGTTAAGGCAATCTGCCAATACCTAGATGTTAGATCAAACATGCTGAGGTACCAGGCAGCTCCCATCTGATCAATGAGCTCATCAGCTCATGGGGATGGTGTGCGCATCAGTCCTGGTGATGGCATTGAGCTCACAGTCGTTCACACAGAATCGCAGTTCAGAAGTGGTTCCGGGGGCAGCAGCTTTCAGAACCAAGACCACTGGGCTAGCCCAGAGGCTGCTGGAGGGCTCTATCACCCCTAGCGCTAACATCTTGGAAACCTCTTCCTTGATGCTTGCTCTGACCTTGTCAGCTAACCTGTGAATCTTGAGTTTCACAGGTAAACACATCATGGACACACCAATTGGTAATTTCTGGGGTTAGAGAGTACAGGGAGGTGAACTGTCCCAGCAGTGGCAAAGTGCCCAAAGCAGCTAAGCCAGCAAAAACAAAATCAAGCACAGCATCAAAAATATAGGAGGTAGAGGCAAAAAGTCAGGAGAAACCACGCCAAGGATGTCAAGTCTAACACTATTCTTTTAGAAAAGGGGTATCAAAGAAAGAGGTACCTCGCACTAAGACCAATCTTGAGGCAGTGGCAATCTGACACTATATAAATCTAAGAAAGGGATATTATATGGTTATATGTTTGTGTGGTATATGTGTTTTTGACTTTTTTCTCTTGATGTAACAATATCTTCATGTTTTTATGGAATTGTGTTGTATTAAGTGAGGGTGTGGGGAGCCATTGTATGTTTTAAAATGTAACTTGAAAATGCACATGCTGGGCTGGTTCATGCATATGTATTTTATATATGTACATAAATGTATGTATTGTTCGTTTACAGCCCTGATGAAGTCCCTTGTCAGGACGTAATGCATTGACTGGGCTGCAGTTTGATGTTGTGAAGAATAAAGAAAATCTTTTTTGGAATATCATGTCGCGGCTCCTGCATTATATTGGAGCTATAAGAAGAATTCATATGTTTGAATAAAAGTAAAAACTTTGGACTTCCTAAGCACTCCCTTGTGTATATTGTTTTTGACTTTAGTCTATGGTTTCGGAGCAGTAGGATCATTAGAAGGTTGAGTGCTATTGCATACATATTAAAAGTACAACATGCCTGTGCGGTCATTTACAGCCAATAATGCTCTTTTTTGGAATTGCCGCAAAAATACTTCACACAGATTTAGAAAAAAAGATTATATTTCTATGAGTGAAAGAAGACCGAAATGACAAAAATCCAATAAGTAGAGTTATGCATTTTTAAAAAATAAATAAAAAAGTAGTGCTTAGAAGCAAATATCGATTAGGGGCTACTTGAGGCCATGCTCGACTGGGGTAAATCCTAAGTTCAGGCCAACTGTGACTCAGAGCAGCCGGCTACAGGACTCATGCAGGTCCCACTCAAAAAGTACCTTGGATGGAGCAAGCATTGCCGTCGGTTCCAATCCGTGCAGGCGATGATGGCTTTGTTGATGAACCCCTTTACGATGTAGTCACTGAGTCATTATCTAGCTGCACAGTCCGCCAAAGTAATGCTGTTGATCTGCTCCTGCGATGGCATCGAAGGACAATACATCAGTTTTCAGTGGTGCAAATCCATCACTGCGTCGATTTTGATGGTTCCGGACAGCTGCAAACACCTTTCAAGGTCTCAGTACTGGATTTGCACCATTTGGCATGGCAAGACTCACACATGGCAAAGTCCAACCAATCAATCTATCACTCAAACAAGGATTTATAAAGCTCAGCAAATCACCCGTGAGGGTCTCAAGGTGCTTTAATAACTAGCTACTTTGTGGTGATCTTGTGGTGAACAGCCAGGGCTTGAGTCCTTTCCTGAAATGCCGGAGCAATGAAGCGGTTCTGAAGTGCAGCGGGAGCTCGTTCCAGGCTTTGACTTTGGTCGCCAGGTGGGAGAATGAGCATGCTTCCGAGTGGCTTCCGTGGATCCTGGTGGTGTCTGCGAGAAAGAGGGAGGCGGATCGTAGGTGGCTGGGTGGTAGGTAGAAGGTCATGCATTTGTTGATGTAAGCTAGTTCTTCATTGTGCAGGACCTTGTATGCGTGGGTCAACCTCTTGAGCTAGCATCTCTTTAGTATCCGGAGCCAGTGTAGCTTTTTGAAATGGGGGGTGATGTGGGTCCATCTGGGGAGGTTGAGGATGAGACTTGCCGCTGAGTTTTGCATGGTCTGTAGTCTCTTCAGGAGACGTGTGTTGATACCTATGTAGAGTACGCTCCCGTAGTCCAGCCTGCTGGAGACGAGGGCCTGCATGACAGTCTTTCTGGTATTGACTGGGAGCCACCTCAAGATCTTATGGAGCATGTGTATGATGTGGAATCAGGAGAAAGAGAGTGCATCTACCTGTTTCTTTATGACTTGTTGTCCAATAGGGATGCCAAGGTTACGGGTGTGGTCCATCGGGTAGGGGATGACTAAGTTCTACAGGCCACCAAAAGATGAGGACTTCCATCTTGTCTAGGGTGAGTTTGAGACAGTTGTCATTCATCCAGTCTGCGACATTTCTCATACATCTGTGGAAGTTGGCTTTGGTTGGTGGAGTGGCTATCTGACAGCATGAGGATGAGCCAGGGTGCTGAAGTTGCTGTAGAGTTGAAGGAAGTCTCTGATAGCCCTGGGACTTCAGAACAGGGGGCAGGCCAGCAAGCCCTTGGAGTCACTCTGGATTCAAGTGAGATGGGTCCAGTCCTTGTCCTCAGCAGGGGAGATATCAGCAGGCAGGCAGCAGGGCAGCGCAGCAAGGCAGAAAAGCAGTCAAACAGAGTGGCAATCCTTGTAGCCCAGCAGTCTTTACTCCTAGAAGAGTTCTTCTTAGGTCCAGTAGTGTGCTCTCTTGGTAGGGTCAGAGCCCCAGTACTTATATCCAGTAGTGCCTTAAAGTGCACAGGTCCCCCTTAATTCCCAGCCCTGCATTCAGACTATAAGTAGGGGTAATCAATCTTTTGTGTGGGTTACTTGAGGTCGGGCAGGCTGACCACGATGGAGGGCATGCTGGCTACAGGACTCACTCAAGTCCAGTTGAAAAAGTATCTTGGATGGAGCAAGCATTGATATCGAAGACGATACGTTGGTTCCGATCCGCACAGACGATGAAAGTTTAGTTGATGAACCCCTTTACGGTGCAGGCCCTGCATCGTCGTTGAGCCGCGCAGTCCGTCAAAGTGATATTGTTGGTCGGTGTTGAAGGGCAATGAGTCAGTTCCAATTGGCATAACGTCGTCACAGCGTCAATTTTGATGGTTCTAGACAGCAGAAATCACCTTCTGAGGGCCCAGGACTGGATTGGCACCACTTGGCAGGAGAGGACTCAAAGGTGGCAAAGTCCAGGTGTTGTTGCAGAGTTTAAGTAAGCGTTTAATGGCACTGAGACTTCAGAGCAGGGGGCAAACCAGCAAGCCCTTGGGGTCACTCTGGGTTCAAGTGAAAATGGCAAGTCCTTGTCCTCATCAGGGCAGAGATCAGCAGGCAGCAGGGCAGCACAGCAACTCAGAAAAGCAGTTCTTCTAGAGCAGCAAGCCAGCAGAGTGGCAATCCTTGTAGCACAGCAGTATTTACTCCTGGCAGAGTTATTCACAGGTCCAGTAGTTTACTGTCATGGTAGGGTCAGAGTCACAGTACTTATACACAGTTTTTCCTTTGAAGTGGGGGTGATTTCAAAGCAGGCCCTTGAAGAGCACGGGTCCCCCTTTCTTCCCAGCCCTGGCTCCAGACTATCAAGTGTCGTTGCTGTCTTCTTCGTTGCCTGAGCCTTCATCAACCCCGTGTAAGGGTTCAAGGGGACACCTTTGGTTCCCCAGGTTTCATCGGTGCTATCCTCGTCTGATCCATCAAGTGCAGTGTAGTCACCCAGGACTGTAGATCGTCTTTCGGCAGGCTAAGGTTGGTGTCTCCTTCTTCCCTACTACCAGGCAGTTTCTGGAAACCAGAAGCAGCATAAGAGTTTCCAGAAGTCCTGGAGGGCCCGAGTGCGTGTCCCTGGAACAGCTCTGCCTGGTAGCTGATGCCCCTTGCAGGTCCACTGACCCATGTTGGTTGGTGTTCAAGACCCTCCTCCACCTTCAGGCTGCCGCCTGTGCCTCATCCCTTGTGGTCTAGTGGGGAGCATATTTGCTCTGCTGCTGGTCTGCCTTCTGTCCTTGTGCTTTCTGCCTCTTTTCCTCCTCTGCCTTCTGTACACTGTTCTTTTTTTCTCTTTTTCACCCTTTTTGCTTATCTTTTTCACTTTTTTCAATCTCTTTTGTGCTGGGACCCTGCCACTGCTTGACCCTCTGGCCACGTTTCCCGCTTCCCACCTCACAGCTTCCCAGCCCTCTCCCTCACACTACTTAATAGTGGCCACTCGCAGCGGATGCACTGAAGGCACGCCATAGGCAAGCCTGTCCGTGCCAGGACCGCATCCAGCGCCACAGACACTGCTTCTCAGACCATCCACAGATGTGACGCCAGCACCCCAACCTTCAACACCAGATGCCACGCCCCTGCCACCTGGTGTCACCAAAGGACACCCAAGGACCTTTCTCCAGCCGAAACTGCAGCCGCACCCTCACCCATCTCCGCACTCCCGCTCCTCCCACCGCCCAGCTGACCCACAGAGGACCCGACCGGCTCAGCTGCATCCTCCTCAACAAGCGCTCTCTCCACAAACACGCCACATAAATCTGGGACCTCCTTAACTCCGTCTCCCTGACATCTGCTTCCTCATGGAAACCTGGACGAACCCCAGCTTGGGCATGGACATCGCCACCACCATCCCCGACGGTTACAAGATCACCTGCAAGAAGCACATTGACCATCCAAGAGGAGGCATCACCATTGTTCACAAGAACTCTCTCCGCCTGACCACCCATTCAGATGACCCAACGACAACCGTGGAGCATCTCCACTTCCAGGTTCAGACCAACCCCAATACCACCCTCTGTGGCACCCTCATCTACAGACCTCATGACTCCCACCCTTCATCGATGTCATAATTGACTTCATCGCACCCCAAGCTCTTGCATCTACCAATTACATCATAATCAACGACCTCAACTTCCACGTGGACAACCCCAATGACAAGAACAATGATTGCCTTCTGGAGAGCATCGCCAACCTCGAGCTCCAGCAGCTAGTCATCACTCCGACCCACGCAGCAGGACACATGCTAGACCCCGTCTTCTCCACCAGCGAAAACATTACCTACAGACACACCTTCAAACTCCTCTGTACCGGCCACCACTGCATTAATTTCGCCTTCACCAAACCTACCGTACACCACTTAACCCACCAGGTCACTGAAGAGCATCCCACCGCTTCCCTCAGCACAACCACACCGCCGACCTCCACAGACGCCAATACCAAAGCAGGCAAACTCCACAAATGGATCCCGAACTGTTCAAATGTGCTGGCACCCCTCAAGAATGCACCCAGCAAGCAACACTCCAAAAAAGCCAGTTTGTTTACTGCCGCCCTCCATGAGTCAAGACACAGCCGTGGACGGCTCGAGATGAGATGGAGGAACAACAAAATCCCGTAGGCCCATGCAGCCTTCAAACTTGCCATCACTGCACACCACCTCCTCCTCAAAAGTACTAAGAAAATGGCCCTCCAAGACAGAATCAACAACAATGCACACAACAGCAAAGAAAACTTCACAATTGTCAAGGAGTTCGCCAAACCCAACAGCAAGACCTCAGTAGTCCCACCCTCCCAAGACCTCTGCAACAAACTCAGCACCTACTTCCACCACAAAATCAAGCAGATCCATGACAGCTTCGACACCCAAGACCCACCTATCATGACTGCCACCACCACAAGCGACGACACCACCCCCAACAGATACTGCTCAACCAGACCTCACTCACCACGGATGACACTCTCAAGACCATGAAGAGCATTCACTCCAGACCCCTGCCCGCACCACATCTTCTACAGAGCCGCCATCTCCATCGGCCCTGAATTATGCCACACTATCAACTGCCCCATTGAGATCGCCGCCTTGCTTGACAACTGGAAAGATGCTGAGATCAAAGCCCTGATGAAGAAACCTTCCACCTACCCGACAGACCTCAAGAATTTCAGACCCATCTCTCTAGTCCCCCTCCCAACCAAGGTCATCGAGAAGGCCATCAACGCCCAACTCATCGAAGCCAACCAGGCCCTGTACTCCTCTCAATCCAGCTTCCACTGCACCAAGACCGCCCTCATCCTCCTAGACCTGTCGGACACTTTTGACACTGTCTCCCACTGCGTCCGATGTACGAGACTCCATGATGCTGGCATCTGCGACAACGCCGTGGACTGCATTCGTTCCTTCCTCAGGGTAGACCACAGAGAGTCACACTACCACTGTTCCTATGACAACTCACAAAGATCAGCTGCAGAGCCCCTCAGTGCTCCTCCCTGAGCCCCATCCTCTTCAACATCTACATGGCTCCACTCCCAGCCATAGACATGAACCACAGACTCAATATTGTCTCCTATGCCAACGACACCCACCAGGGGCCATAATATGTTTTGGCATTGTTTGCGCCCGGCGCAACTTTGAAAAGGTGCTCTGGTTGCAAACAATGCCAATGCACCCTGTTATGGTTAATGCACTGCCCCCAGGGCAGCTGCAGACTCACATTCATGTGAAAACAAGGAGCAGCTGCTTCGTGTTTTCACAGTTCAGGCAGCATCTGCCTGCACTTTCAGAGGGGATTAGAGATCCCCTTGCAGGCGGAGCAGTCAGTGACTGCAATTGCCTACAAGGGGATGTCTAAAGGGTCGATGGGACCCCCATTTCCCTCTTCAGAGGGCTGCTGTCGGGAGGCGCACTGACAGTGAGCCACCTTTTAAATGGTGCACTGTCAGTGCGCCTCCTGAGGGCTGCTTTGACTCTGTGCTACCATCTGTAATATGGCGTGGGCGCAGAGTCAAAGGAATTCCTTCCTTTGCAGAGGGCACGCCCCTATGCAAATGAGGGAACACCCTCTGTTGATAGCGCTGGCGCTTTAAGTGTGCCAGCGCTATCAGTATTATAGAAGGGGACGCACAGGCATTTGCGCCACCTTCTATAATACCAAAGTGCCTAGGGTGCACTTATGGTGATACGGCCCCAGATCTTCTCTCTCACCGAGACGACAATTGCCAGAAACAACTTCCACGATGGAATGAAGACCATTGCTACCTGGATGGGAGACAGCTGCCTCACGCTCAACTTGGACAAGACCAAAGTCCTCATCCTGGGGCTCAACTCCTCCACTTAGGAAAACTCCTGGTGGCCCGCCATTTTAGGAAACCCCCCACACCCACGGACCATGTACAAAACCACTGCATCACACTGGACTCCTCCCTCACGATAAACCACCAGATCAATGCCTTCTCCTCATCATACTTCCACACTCTTTGCCTGCTTTGAAAGACCTTGAGATGGATCCCTACAAAAAGATGGTCACCCTCACACTCATCAGCAGCAGACTCAACTACAGCAATTAACTCTATGCAGGTGTCATCCAGAAACTCCTCAGGAATCTACAGAATGTTCAGAACGCAGCAACCAGGCTTGTCCTCAACATCCCCATCGCAAGCACATCTCCGAACACCTGCAAGAGCTCCACTACCTCCCAGTCACAAAAGAGTCATGTTCAAGCTTCTTGCGCATTAATCAATCAGGGAATTGTGAAGCGTGCTACTCACCTGTGAGGGCCTCAATGCGCTGGGGGGGGGGGTGCAGCTCCGAATCAGCCAAAAATCTTGAGGCTCTTCCTGAAGGTGTGCAGGGTGGTGGAGTGTCTGAAGTTGATTGGGAACTCGTTCCAGGTTTTTGCCGTGATGTAGGAGAAGGCTCTTCCAAATGTTCTGGCTCTGCGGATGCGTGGGGTTTCGGCGAAGGCAAGGTCGGCAGAGAGGAGATTTCTCTTGGGTACATGGAACGAGACTCTTTCGTTGAGATATTGGGGTCTGGTGTTGTGGAGGAGTATATAGGCGTGAGTGAGTAGCTTGAAGGTTACTCTCATCTCGACGGGGAGCCAGTGGAGGTCTCGCAGGTTTTGGGTGATGTGTTCATGTCGTGGGATGACGAGGACAACTCTGGACGTGGTGTTCTGGATGGTCTCGAGTTTTCAGAGCATCGATTTGTTGATACCGGCGTAGAGGGCGTTTCCGTAGTCCAGTCTGCTTGTTATGAGTGCGTGGGTGACGTTCTTTCTGGATTCGGAGGGATCAATTTGAAAGTCTTGCGCAGGATGTGGAGGGTGATGAAGCAGGTGGAGGTGACAGAGTCGATCTTTCGGGTCATGGTAAGGGAGGAGTCAAGTATAATGTTCAGATTCAGTATGTGGTCTGTGGGAGTGGGGGGTTGGCAAGGGCGGTGGGCCACCAGGTATTGTCCCATGCTGAGGGGGTGGTTCCGAGGATGAGGACTTCTGTCTTCTCTGAGTTGAACTTCAGGCAGCTGCTTCTCATCGAGGATGCAGCGTCTTTCATTCCTTCCTGGAAGCTGAGTCTGGTGGTGTGAGGGTCCTTTGTGAGGGGGAGGATGAGCTGGGTGTCATCAGCATAGGATATTACACTAAGTCCATGTTGTCTGATGATGGCGGCTAGGGGGGCCATGTAGATGTTGAAGAGCGTGGGGCTAAGTGATGATCCTTGGGGTACTCTGCAGCTGAACTCTGTGGGTTTGGAGAGGAGGGGTGGGAGTCTGATTCTTTGGGTTCTGCCGGTGAGGAAGGAGTGAATCCAGTCAAGGGTGCTTCCCTATATGCCGACGTCATGGAGTCTGGCAGTGAGAGTGTGGTAGGAGATGGTGTCGAAGGCTGCAGAGGGATCTAGTAGGATGAGGGCCGCAGTGTGGCCTTGGTCTAGGAGATTGCATATGTCGTCTGTGGCAGAGAGGAGGGCGGTCTCAGTGCTGTTGTTGTTGCGGGATCCGGATTGGGAAGGGACGAGGATGGAGTTGTCTTGAATGAAGTTCGTTAGCTGGACGTTGACGATCTTTTCAGTAATTTTGGCCATGAAGGGAAGAGGCTTCTAGAGGAGGGGCTTGACTTCTGTGTTTTTCCAGTCACCGGGGAATGTGCAGGATGCAAAGGTGGCGTTGATGGTGCGTCGTAGCTCGGGTGCTATGGCTTTTTTTTGTGTCCTCATTTTACCAACTCTCTTGCAAGGGTTATTCTTATCCCTCAGAGGTCAAGGAGGGTAAATTTTCTACACAAGAATACTGCTGTTTCCACTTCCATCTCCTTTACGGAAGGGGACCACAACACAGGAGAGGCCAGGACCGACAGCATGTTTGGCTTAATCATCAGACCCACTTGTCTTCTCTCTCCCATCTACCAACATTGTCCAGATCTTATCCTGACTCCTTGGGTTACAGGCCATATCAAACTGGCACGTATAGATGATACTTTTGAGGCACTCAGCAAAAAATGGGGGACTTTAGGACTTCCAAAGCCTACATATCTCCTGACTCACCAGCAAAACCACATAGAATATAAACTTGGAGAAGGCTAAATTTATCCATACATCTTCCTCTTGATTGAGCCCAAAAAATACTATACCTGGGCTTACCTTAATCTGTTTACCAGTTACTTCCCCAAGAAAATCACATACCGAGGTCCAATAGGAAGCAATCTTCGGATACTGCATAAACAGATGCAGATCATCTGCTGACGGGAGCATACACCTTGGGCAGTTGTAGATATTACCTGGGACCTTTGATAGCTTCGCTGGGGACCAATAGACTCTATGGGTGGGAAAAAGATGATTACGTTTAAGCGAGGCGGGTTTTACCACAGTTCGTAAAGTACAAAAAGAATCCAACCACATTTGCTTAAAATCTCAATCCCCAAGCTCTTTTGCCCATAAATTTGAAATTTCAACATTGATCTTCTCATCCGCCTCCAAAAAGGTCCAATACCAGAATGAGACTTCCTTTTCCCATTGGTCGACTGTCATCACCTGATCGAACATTGAATCCTCTTCCTCTCCTACCCAATCTTGTGTTGCCCACCAGGAACATAGTTGATAATTTTTAAATCTCGTTAATTGTCCCTGGGTGCAGTTGCTTAAGACTTCCCAACTTGCTAAGCTAAGCTTTAAGATCTGCCAAATAACATAAGCCCACAGATTTTAAAGGCTGACTAAGTAGCCTTTACCCGGGGATTCCCACATCGGAACCCATGTTGAATAATATGGGACTCCCAACCTTTTTCGTAAGTACAACCAAGTTCTTATGGTGGACCTCAGAATCTTCAGCCTCACTTTTTTTTTATTTGGGTCTCCATATTTGAAAAGGAAGTAATGCTGGCCTTGACCAACATCAGCTAACATGCCTCAAAAGGTAGAACCATGGGTGACCTATCTGTCTTATTGGCAAGCATATGAACATTCTTAAAATGGAAAGTGTAGCAATACACAAGCAAATCAGGTAAAGTCAAACCTCCTTCCTCTAACCTCCTCCTCAACTTTTTCCAAGCTATCCTGGGGCCCTTTGATGCCCAAATAAAACTCCCAATTTTCTCCAAGGAGCTTGGCTAATCCTCCTTCTGAAAAGTTAAGGGTATAGAATTAAAAAGAAATGTGATTTTAGGAAGAACAATCATTTTTTTAAGATTTACCCGACCGTAGATGTTTAAAGGTAAATTGGCCAATTTTAACAACAAACTAGCTACTTCCTGACTGACCTTCTTTCAATTTGTTTTAGGGACATCCTCAAGCTTCTGTGTGATCAGTACTCCTAGATAGTGCATTTGAGTTTTAACCCCCCGTCTCTGCATACTCTGACTCCATTCCATTATTTCAGTTTTTTCCGCATTCACCTTATATCCTGAAATTGAACCAAAGATCTCTGCCTTTGCCATCAGGTTAGGGATTGCATCTTGCGGATTAATGGTATAAAGAATGAAGTCATCTGCATATAGGACCAATTTTGCCCCAAACCCAGAGGACTTAAAAGGAAGGATAGTGAGGTTGACTCTGATAAAATTAGCAAAGGGCTCTATATACAAATTAAAGAGGAGCAGAGACAGGGGACAAACTTGTCTTGTACCCTCAAGATGTTGAGCCAATCTGACAATTCTCCGTTCACCAACACCTTCGCCCCAGGGAGATAATAAAGATTTTGCACAGCCCTCACAAATTTCTGCGGAAAGCCAAATATACTCAAGGTCTCCCACAGATACACCCAGTGCACTTGGTCGAAGGCCTTAGCTGCGTCTACAGCTACGATAGTCAAAGGTAGGTTCTGGGCCTCCGCCATATCTATAACCCCCAACATCAGAAACGTAAGTTCGTTCACCTGCCTCCCTGTTATAAAGCCTTTTTTGTCCGAGTGGATTACTCCCTTTATAACCTTTGCCACTCTTGATGCTACAATCCCTGAGAAGATCTTGTAGTCTATATTTAAGAGGAATATTGGTCTGTATGAATCCACTCTCTGTGGGTCTTTGTTAGGTTTCAATATTAAAGGTACGGTAGCCACCGACCAAGAGCTTGGAGCAGTTTCCCCTTCTTTATATATAGCATTAAATAGATCTTTTAAGATTGGATCCACTTTGTCATGTGAGTGTAGATCTTAACTGGAAGACCATCTGGTCCAGCTGCCTCCCCTCCTGCCATTCTCCTACACTGTGCCCTGATCTCCTCTTCCATATTCTCGCCTTCTAGGGCCATCTTCTGCTTGTTTTTTAGTTGAGGGAGCTCTGTCATCTTTAACCATGCCTCAATACATTCCCGCATAGGTTGTATATCATCACTAAAAGTGGCTACTCATATAGCTTCGGGCCTCTCCACGTATATCTACATTAGAATACAACAACTCCCTGACTCTCTACTAATTAGATTCCGTATTGTATTTCTGGCCCTATCCGTTTTAGCCTTGCAGGCCAGCAGTGAACCACACCTTTCTCCAAACGCAAAGTGTTGGAGCTTACTCACTTTCCATTTGTCATGTATCCTCTTATCCAGCTGTGCCTGAAATTCTGCCTGCAGCCTCTCCACTTCTCTACTAAGCACAGGTGCTCTACCCAAACCTTCAATCAAATCCTTCTGAAGATCACCTTCGCTAGCCTTACCCTCCATGATTTGGTTCTCATCCTCCTGCTTCACCGCACGCCTTTTACCTACTATTATAACCATTATAGATCTTAAAATTCCCCTTACGTATGCTTTCAAAGCATCCCAAACTGTTTGCCCCTTTGCAGAGCCCTTGTTAAGCAGAAAAAGTTATTTCAATTAAGTTAAGTACTGCCTCCTCATCAAGAAGAATCGTTCTATCTAACGTCGAACTACTCTGCCCCACTTTTTGATTAAACTTCAAGGAGAAGGCCACAGAAGAGTGGTCTGACAGAACCGCAGGAACATGGGTTACCGCCTCCACTTCTGCGTACAACTCCTGGTCTACCAGAAAGTAGTCGATACGAGAATGATGGCGATGCTTCTTACTGTAGAAGGTAAAATCCCTCCCTTCCCCCATCTTACTGCGCCAAATGTCAATCAAATTGAATCCCGTCATCATGCTCTTCAATTTAGCAAATGTTTTGGGAGGGCTAATATATTTAGCTCTCGATGTTCGATCTAACTCCTTATTCAAGACTAAATTAAAGTCTCCACCACGTACGATCGGGGCCTTTGTCTCCAACAAACAGGATTCTCGCTTCATTAGAGCTTCGAGATTATCATTATTTGGACCATAATATACTGCACACACCACTGGCCTACCTTCGATCGACAGGGTGGCCACTAACCATCTACCTGAGGAATCCGATTCATATTTAACTAGCCGTATTCCAGAGTTGTTTCTAATAATAAAGGCTACTCCTCTGGTGCTCCCTCTCTGATCTGAGCACACTACCTCCTGGACCCACCGTAACTTATTGAAACATAACCTACACTCACTCCTTTCTAGATGGGTCTCTTGCATCAATATAATTTGCGCCTCACTATTCTTAAGGTATTCTGTCACCCGGGCCACCTTCTTTCTGGCTCTCAAAACATTCACATTCCATTTTAGAAAGTTAACTAAATTCAACCTATCCATACTCGAAACCCCAAACTCTGATTCTATTTGCCTCCTTCATCTCCTTCGACATAGATCCTTGAATAAACTTCCCAACCCGATGGAACCCATATATACCATATATACCCTCAACTAATTTCGAGAATAGCAAAAAGAGGATTCTTTTTTAATTTTTTCCCTATGCACCGCACACCCAGTGCCCCCTTTCCCCATCCCCCATCCCCCATCCCCTGGGAAACCCCCTCTCTTCTCCCTTGGCAATATAACCACCCTTTGCGACCCCCCCTACCCAAAGAGAGATATATACGTGTATTTAAGAAAAGAATGAAAAAACTGCTAAACAGTGCAAATTAAATGAAATGAAAAAATTACATGTATGAATTTGTGAATTTGCGTTTAACACCTACACTATTTCATCTGATATAGGACCCCTTACAAATATTGTGAAGACTGTGAGAACTAAAACTCATCCTCCGTCGGCGCTAGGAAGTTGTCAACCTGTCCTGGACTGCTGATTTTATACATCTTGTTTTGCCACATAATTTTCAGCATCACTGGGAACTCCATTTGGACCTGGGCACCTTTGTTCCACAATTCATTCATCTTGGTACCCAGCTCCCATTCAATCAATCAATCAATTCGGGGAATTGTAAGCACGCTACTCACCAGTGAGGGTCTCAAGGCACTGAGGGGGGGTCCGAAGATCAGTCTAGGCAAAGAGCCAGGTCTTCAGGGTCTTCCTGAAGGTGTCAGGAAGGGGGATCGTCTGATGTCTGCCAGTAGCTCGTTCCAGGTCTTGGCTGCAATGTGAGAGAAGGATCTCCAGCTTGCTCTGGCTCTGTGGATGCGCAGGGTTTCGGCCAGTGCAAAGTTAGAGGATCGAAGATTTCTTTTGGGTACGTGGAAGTTGATTCTGTCATTGAGGTATTTGGGTCTGTTGTTGTGTAGGCATTTGTAGGCGTGAGTGAGGATTTTGAAGGTGACTCTTTTCTCCACGGGGAGCCAGTGGAGTCTTTGTTGGTGCTGGGTGATGTGTTTGTGGCGGGGGGCGGTGTTCTATATTGTCTAGAGTTTGCGGAGTAGGGATTTGTTGATGCCGGCGTAGAATGCATTTCTGTAGTCCAGTCTGCTGGTGAGGGGTGCGTGAGTGACTGTCTTCCTTGACTCGGGGGGGATCCACTTGAAGGTTTTGCGGAGGATGTGGAGAGTGTTGAAGTAGCTGGAGGTGTTGGTGTTGATCTGGCGGATCATGGTGAGTGATGAGTCAGGTACGATGCCGAGGTTCTTGGCGTGGTCTGCGGGGGTAGGTCGGCATCAGAAGACGGTCGGCCACCATGTGCTTTCCCATATTGATGGGGTGGTACTGAGGATAAGGACCTCTGTCTTCTTGGCGTTGAGCTTTAGGCAGCTGCTGGTCATTCAGACTGCAACATCTTGCATTCCTTTCTGGAAGTTGAGTTTGGCGGTGGAGGGATCTTTGGTGAGGGAGAAGATGAGTTGGGCGTCGTCAGTGTAGGATACGATGTTGATGCCATGTTGTCATACGATGGCTGCGAGGGGGGCCATGTAGATGTTGAAGAGGGTCGGGCTCAGTGATGACCCGTGTGGTACTCCGCAGGTGATTTTTGTGGGGTCAGAGAGGAAGGCTTCTTCCGGTGAGGAATGATCGGATCCAGTCCAGGGCTGTTCCTTGTATGCCTGCGTTGTGTAGTCTGGTGGCTACCCCCGAGTGGATGCCTTTTATGATCGAGGCTGTGTTATCAGCTGTGATCGGTGTCCAGTTGGAGATGGTGGGCTTGTTAGTGTCTCTGGGGGGCGGAGGGCCGTCTGTGGCGGCTGGTCGATGAAGTTGTTGTACAGGTTTTTGATCTTGAGGTGGAAGTAGGTTCCAATCTTGTTGCAGAGGTCTTGGACTGTGGTGATGTCTGTGGCTTCACTGCGTGGGTTGGTGAATTCTTGAATGACGCTGAAAAGTTATTTGGAGCTGGTGTGGTTAGTGAGGATTTTGTTGTGGATGAAGTTCCTCTTGGTGGCTCTGATTTGGTTGTGGTAGTCTGTCATTGCGCCCTTGTAGGAGTTCTGGTTTTTGGTTGTATTTGTGTTTTTCCAGTTCTTCTCCAGGCATCTGCAGGTGCGCCTAGCTTCTTGGAGGGCGGTGGTTAACGAGATGGCTTTCCTTGGGTGTTGTCTGTCAGGATTGCGTTGTGGGGAGAGCTCGTCGTTGGTGACCATGCTCCAGTTCCTTTGTGGAGGGTGTGGGGCTGGTTTGGGTGCCTTCGGCTTGTCAACGGTGAAGTGTACGCAGTTGTGATCGGTCCATGGAGGTTGCGTTGTGTGGTTAAAATGGATGTTGTTTCCTGCCGCAAATATGGGATCGAGGGTGTGTCCTACTCTGTGGATCGGTTTGTTGACAAGTTGTTCAAGTCCGATGCTGGCGAGGTTGTCGCAAAGGGTGGTGCCTCTGCGCAGTCCTTTTACCTAAATCTAATCTTACTTGATAATTATAGTCACTATGTTTCAAGGAACCTTCCTTCAAAGCACGCCCAGCACCAACTCCTTCATGGCATAGGTAAGGAAATTAATCAACATTTTTCTAGGCGTCTTCCTTGCAGAATTTAGCTTGAATGGGTCCCTATGAACTCTCTGAATTTATTTGTCGAGTTCGAGATCCGGCCTATCATGTAGTATTCCTTCTCTCAATAGGTTACAAATAAAACTCTTTATATCTCCATTCTCAGAGCCTTCCGGAATACTGAGGACTCTCACATTATTGCCCCTAGACTGTGTTTCAAGCCTCTCCAAATCGTCCTGCATATCTCTGGAATCCTCAGACACCACCTCAAACAAGGCCTTCACCTCTCCTTCCACAATTCCAGTACGTTGTGAAATATCGTCTAATTTTCCCTCCAGGACCCCACACTTTTCTTGCATACCTTTCTGATTACTCTCACATATCTTCTTTTCCACCTGATTTATAGTTCCACCTACAGCCTGATTGCTATTGTCTCTTTGACTTAAATCCTCTGAGGCAGATGAATCGCCTTTATCTTGGGGCGGCCTTGCGCTTATGCTTGGACTTGGACTTAGATCCCTGCTCAGACTTGCGCTCTGCCCATATCCTCCTTGCAGGACCCCTGACAACAAGTAAAAGCGGTTTTCCAAAGGGAATGGAGCTGGCTGAATCGGCGGGGTTGCTTTACCACCCCCCAGTGATACCGTGACTGGCTCCATTATCTTAAAATAGGAACTGAGGGACGGTGAGGGCTTTGCAAGCAATCGCACCTTCTTTGAACCACAGCGCTTAGGATTCCCTCACAACCACTTTCTTCTTAGGGGGAGCCACAGCGACCTCCCGGGCAGCCTGCTCCCTCTTTCTCCCACCTTTACCTTTCTCCTCGGGGACTGACAATAGTTAATACCGGTTCCTAGCTCGCATTGCTTTAGCTGCTGGTATACTGGCTTTGGTATTTCCCCTCGAACCCAGTAAATTAGATCCACTGGATACGCTTAAACCCTCACCGGCACACTCAATGTCACTCTCCCCCTCTACCTTCATACGCTCACTAAAAGAAAGATGTCTTAGGGAGAGATCCCTTTCCATCAGCCTCAAGGATGCCTGAGGAATTCATGTAGCCTGTTTACCCTCAAATTCTCCTCCTCCTCCACACAATAACCCCCAACCTTTAAATTTAAACTCTTGGCCAGCTCCTCTGTATCGCTGCCGCGTCTTCCCTCCAAGGGCCGCCGTCCTGTTCTGACTCTGCCCTGGCCAACCCGGAAGCCAGCCAACACTGTTGCCGTGCGGTCCTCTGCAGGAGTATCGCCACATGCCACCAAATCCCTGGCTGCCATTTCACATTAAATCCCATGGAGTCCTAACTACGGGTGAGTTTCTCCTACTTGTACCTTCAAATATCTAGTTCATAGATCATATTTTGCATTAAATTTACGTCACTTATCTCGTTTCTCTCGGCTGCTTTTCTGTCCGTTTTCCTCTCCTTGGTCCGGGAGCTCCTGCGACCGGCGTCAGGCTGCCGCCATGTTTCCCAAGCCAAATTCCTCCTGCTGAGGTCACAGAAGCGCTGGGGTGCTATGGCGGCTGTGGCCCTTTGGAAGATGTGCGGCAGGCAGGGGTCCATGGAGGCTCCTGAGTGAAAGCTTTTCATGGTTGTGGCGGTGTCTTTGGTGATGATAGGTGTCCAGGTGGAGATGGTGGGTTGGCTGTTGTTGCTGGAGCAAGGAGGGGTATTGGTGTCTGGGGTCTGTTTGTAGAGGTTCTTGATTTTCAGATGGAAGTAGGAGCAGAGTTTGTTGTAAAGGTCTGGGAGGGTGTGAATTCCTAAATGATGGTGAAGAGCTCCTTTGAGTTGAAGGAGTTGGCAAAGATTTTGTTCTGATAAAGGTCTTTTTGGTGGATCTGATTAGTTTGTGGCATTCTATCATGGCATTCTTGTAGGTGGTCCAATCTTTCGAGGTTTTGCTGTTTCTCCATAACTTCTCGAGACGTCTGCCGGTGGGTCGGGATTCTCGGAGGTCTGTGGTGAACCAGGTGGCTTTCAAGGGGCACTGTCTGTCGGGGTTGCATAGGGAGGCGAGCTTGTCTGCGCAGTTGGTGATCCCTCTGTGTAGTTCGTTGGCTTCAGAGTTTACGTTGGTTGAGGTGGGAGGGGGATCATGGGTGAGGGTGGAGTTGATGTGCTCCTTGGTGACATTGCTCCAGTTTCTTTGCAGAGGGCATGGTGTAGGATTGTGAGCGGTGGATTTGTTGAAAGAGAAGTGTATGCAGTGGTGGTCCATCTGGGGTTTGGGTGGTGTGACTGAAGTGGATGTTGCCACCTCCTACGAAGATGGGGTCAAGTGTGTGTCCTGCCTTGCGGGTGGGGGTGGTGATGTGCTGTCGCAGTCCGATGTTGGCAAGGTTGTCCAGGATGGCGGAGGACTAGGGGTTGCTGATGGTTGTGGAGGTGGAAGTTTAGATCTCTGAGCAGTATGTGTTCCATGGAGGCAACGGTGGAGGGCACAGTGAGTATGGTGATGGTTGTGGTGAACGCAGTCTGTGGTCCCTAGGAGAGGGGGCTGCGTAGGGTAGTTCTGGAGCTGGTTTGGATCAGGAAATGGAGGTGTTCCTTGGGGGACGAGAAGTCGTTTGTGCTGGAGGTGATGAGTCATGAGAGTTCCTTTGTGCAATGGCGAGTCCTTCTAATGGGTGGTTGGTGTGGTCCTTCCTATGGATCTTGTACCCGTCGGGGATGGCGGTCGCGATGTAGGGCGGAGGTGGAGTTGGTGCAGCTTTCCATAAAGAAGGCGACGTCTGGTGAGAAGGTGTCCAGGAGGTCCCAGATTTCTACTGCGTGTCAGTGCAGGGAGTGCATGTTGAGGAGGATGCACCTCAGGGCTTCAGGTGTGCTGGCATCTGACAGGAGCGTGGGGATTGTGGTGGTGCAGAGGTTGGTGAAGGTTTGTCGGCAGTGTTGGCAGGAGAACTGGCTGTGCGGGGTGTTTGTCTTAGGCAGCTGACAGTGTTGTTCCTTCCGGGGTTGAGTGCATGGAGGGCAGCTGATTCGTAGTGGCGGGTCGTCAGAGAACCAGGGTCCCTGGCGTTGGTCGTGGTCAGATCGCAGATGGACGCAGAAGGGATTGCCTTTACACGCCTACGGCATGCCATTAAATAGGGAACAGGGGAGGGAAATGCAGCTGGACTAGCAGAAGAGCAGGGCTCTCCCACTGGACCACCAGGGATGAGGTGCAGGCAGGAGCCTGCGGGTGGAAGAAGGCCTCAAACACCTACCTAGACAGAGAGGTGTAGGGGGCAGCAGCAGTGGCACAATGATGGAGCTGCTAGGGCGGAGAGTAGATTTCCCTGACCAGGAGGTCAGAGGTCTTGCTCAACCGCTCGAGCAGCGGCTGACATTAAATAGGGAACAGGGAGGGAAATGCAGCTGAGAGGTAGCAGTGGGAACTGGCAGGGGTAGGGGCAGCGAGGGCAGCAGCGGTGGCAAAAGGGGAGCAGAAACAGGCACAGTAAAACAGAGGACACAACAGAAAAACAGGCACAATAACAGTAACAACAGAAAAGACAGACAAAAGACAGTTAACATGCTCAATTACAGTAAAAACAGAAAAGACAGACAAAAAGACAGTCAAAACAGAGAAGGCTGGCTGAGCGGACCAGCAGAAGAGCAAGGCTCTCCCACTGGATCAGTAGGGATGAGGCGCTGGCCGGAGCCTCCACATGGAGGAGGGCCTCGACCTATCTGGACAGAGAGGTGTATGGGGCAGTGGCAGCGGAGCAATGGGGCGGAGAGCAGAGTTCCATGCCTATAAAGCCCTCCATGACCCTGGACCAACATAATAAACACAAGTTCCTGCGCACACATATAAATTTACAAATACAATGAATACATTCTCAGAAACAGGACCATTCGACAGTAGGTTCTTAGTTCCGATCTGGATTCTTTAATCGTATGCCAGAGATAATAAATACAAACAGCCAGCCGACACGTGTTTCGTTGTGGGAAAACGTAATCCACAACTCTTCAGGGCTATACGGCTTGTTCCAATTGTAGTAAAGCCCACTTCCGGTGATATTTCCAACCCGGTTGGGCAACATACATTTTTTATAATCGTCTCAAATGATAAGGTCCACGGATAGCGGAATCAGCTACAAACCGTCCAAAAGGGGAGGAAGACACCAGTATGTGGTAAAATTAGATAATCATCGTAGTCCAAATTTACCGTCAAAACTTGGACAACACTCCTCATAGGTCAAACAAACGGCAAATTCCGGTGCAGCACGGGTACGTGCTTTCACGATCGCTGCTCTCATGAAATGTCTTCACTTCCCGGCGTCTTTTTGGAATAACGTGGACCAACATACCTGAACCACCGCCTCTCGTTCCACGAGCCCACCAGACACCTCAGCTCCACCGAACTGGCCCTTGCCACTGTCCCTTGGATCTGCATGACCAGGACCAGAGGAAGAACCTTTTCCTACATCGCCGCCAAAACCTGGAACACCTGCCTCTCCACCTCAGGCTATCCTGTTGTTGAACCAACTCTGGAAGGATCTCAAGACCTGGCTCTTCAACTGAACCTCAGCGCCCAGTAAGACCTGCAGCTCATCCCCCAGCACCTTGAAACTCTCACTAGTGAGTCGTCGCACTTAACAAATCCTGATTGATTGATTGAGTAAGGGGTTGTCAGTCCTTTGAGTGGGAAACAGGACACTTCCTACTCAGGTGTAATTGTCAGCTCCCCCTCTCTCATCCTGCCCTGGTAGAGCTATCAGAAGGAATGCAGATGAGTTCTCTTTCACACCCACCCTTCCTGTGTTTATGGCTGTCTGGAGGGAATGCACATAGTGTAGCTGTCACCCACCCAAGACGTGTATTTGGGACAGGCTGCAAGGCACACAGAGCAATAAGAGCAGAGAAATACCCACTTTCCAAAAAGTGGCATTTCTAAAATAGTAATGTTAAACCAAACTTTACCTATAACGGGGATTTATTGTTACATTCCAAAGAAATAAAACATGATGCAACTACTCCTTTTTGATCCAGAATTACAGCTTAAACATTTTTTAAGGATTTCCAAATGTTAGCTTATAAGAGGAGTAGGACTTACAGTAGTGAAAAACATATTAAGCTGTTTGTCACTACCAGGACATGCAAAACTTAAAAGTACATGTTCTACCTTTTAGTTACACAGCAACCTCTGCTGAGGGCTTCCTAGGGCCTACTTAAGGGGTGACTTATGTGTAATAAAAGGGGAGTTTAAGGCTTGGCAAGTGGTTTTAAAGGCCAAGTCGAGGTGGCAGTAAACTGCACACACAGGCCTTGCAGTGGTAGACTTCAAACAAGTTTCAAAGGGTACTTGTGTGGGTGGTACAACCAGTGCTGCAGGCCCACTATTATCATTTAGATTACAGACCTTGGGCATATGGTATACCACATTACCAGGGCCTTATAAGTAAACTAAATAGATCAATTGTGTATAAACCAATGTTACCATGTTTAGGGGAGAAGTACATGCACTTTAACACTGATCAGCAGTGGTAAAGTACTCAGGGGCATATTCTCAAGTGATGTTGTTGTGGCGATAGGGGTTTAGCCCTATTCACAAGGCAGCGTTAAGCTACATAAAGTGGCCTAACGCTGCCTTGTGAAAAGGGCCCCTTCACACTGTTTTTAGCGTGAAAGGGGCGTGCAGTGGGTGTTGTGGTGGGCGTTGCACCGCAACACCCATTTAGTTTGACGCTACCTCCTAATGACAAGGGTAGCGTAAATAGGAGGTAGCGCCAAACTTAAGACCAGGAAAAATATGGTCTTAAGGTGGTGAAACGAGGATAAATGCTTTATTTCTCCTCATTTTTGCTTTTTCCATGTGTGCTGCCTTGTTCAGCACACATGGAAAAGCATAATGCCATGGTTTGTTTATGTACAGGAAGGTGTGCCTTCCTGTACATAAACAAACCTTTTTTTTAAAATGCTGTTTTGTAAATTACATGTGTGCTGCGTGAAGCAGCACACATGTAAGTTACAAACTGGCATTTAAGGTTTGTTTATATGCGGGAAGGAACACCTTCCTGTATATAAACAACCCTCCCTGGTAGCAGACACCCTTGCACTCTGGTGCAAGTGTGTCTGCGTTGGCGCAAAGTTGTGAAACTTAGCGCCATCGCAGGGAGAAACGTGCGGCTGCACCCTCTCCTTGAGAATAGGGGGCAGCCTCACGTTTCCGATGTGGCGGAGAGAGGCGTTAAGCCAAGAAGGCTAATGCCTCTCTCCGCCACTTCCTTGCGAATATGGCCCCCAGGGTCCTATGACCAACAAAAAGAGGAGAAAAGCAGGCAAAAAGTTTGGAGGAAGTTCACTCTATGGATTATAGGTCTAACAGTAGTCTTAGAGTAAAACAAAGATTGTATATTTGGAAATACTGAATAATTCTGCTTATGTTGGAAAATGATTTGCAGAATGCTTTGAATGACACCGAAATCACCCAACTGAATACTGGAAAAGTGGTTTATTTGTCTCATTAAAGATTTTACTCTGTCTTTGTTTGTCTTCGTTATTGTCTTTTTGTATTGTCTTTTTTTTATTTCTCTTTTCCTTCTCCTCCTAATGCCATTTATGTTAATGATCTTCATGAGACTGTTTATACTAAATTGGGGGTGCACAGCTCACAAAGTCCAGGAAGCTAAAGTATATGAAAAATGGCACTTCTTTATTAGAAAATTATTTCACGTTTAAGACCATTCCAATGAAGTTATCAGCTAACGCGTTTCGCTACCTCATTGGGAGCTTCCTCAGGGCGAAATAAATAACAGTCGGTACAATCACAATCCCCGGGTGTAATAGTCGATATAAAAATGTTGTTGTTCCAGTGATAAACACAGCACTGTTTTCACGGCTTGTACTTCTGGGAACCTACAATATCCAATTATGTCCAGTAGCTCGTCAAGAAGGTAGATATGCGAGCGATTATTGAGTCACCGGTCCCTAAGGTCCAGACTAGTTATATTCACCGGAAATGATCAACGCCATGCTGTATAACCGTGTTTATAAAATAGTTAAGAGAGAGTGTCAACTGGGGTACATCCGGTGAAGTCCAAACGGCGACTGTCAATTACAGGCACCGCATATGTCGCCTCGCGATACACGAAAGAAGGTAGCTCTAGTTGATGAATTCAGAGACTTTCTCCGGTGACAACAGTTCAGGGTAACCGCATGTATTGCATAGCGGCACCCGTAATCCACGGCCTCATATTCCGTTAAGTTGTGGCGTGTCGCTCCGGTGCGCAGACTGTTATTGTGCAGTTCCACCTTTACAACACAATTTCTCGCAAGGTTGAAAAACGATTTCATCATTGTGCTCTGCGAAACCAATGTTATTATCTAAGCTATCCAGCCACATACTATGGTGAGAAGGAATATGGCACATAATGTGTATTTCTTGAGGTAACGTAGAGGTTGGATAGATCAATCATATATTTACATTAGAGAAACATGAATGACAATATCGATTTTAGGTTATCTTCCTACAGCTCTATGTTCCACTCTCTTCATTCCCAAAACGGCTCTCCCGGTCTCCTTCCCACAGGGGTCTGCAGTTTGGAACTGTTTAATAAAAAATGTATATCCAGTTGAAATTTCTCCGGACATTGTGGTTTAGGGGGTGATTTCATGTAGCAAACTAGAATTTGCCAAACATGTATAAAATAATGTTGGGGAGAAACAGCAGTAGGATACAGGTGGAAGCCTTATTCCATTACATTAGGATTTGCCTGGCGTTGACAGACATTAAACAGCTACATGTCCACCCATCATAGTTGGGTGGGCAGACATATAGCCATTTGTCTAATGGCCCTTGCTCCTTCGGGTCGTCAGAAAGGTTTGGCTATGGGAGTGATGAGGAGTCACCACCATAGCCAAACCTATTGTCTGCCGGATTGGGTGGATGGACCATTATCTTGGAAGTAAGTATACTCTGCCGCCATTGCGACGGAGTAGCCACCCAGATATAAATTGGGCCCTGAGTCCGAACATTGAAATCTTCACTGCACCTTTGTTCAGCTGCTTCCCGTCGTCCATGCCTCCTCCTAGGACATCACCGGATGCCTTGCTCCACTGAACTTTACCATCTCTGAAATTTTTCTTAAACCCGTTTACTGCGGTGGACATTACGCCGCGTGCAGTCGTTCCCTGGAGTGGGCGGGACTGCGTCGGCCTACGGTCGTGCGCGGCACGACCCAACCACGGAACGGATTAAAAGTTCTACTAAGTTCTAAAGTAAGCAGAGACCCGACCCAATCCACTTTGTGCATCCAAACTGTGCTCCATTGCGATCGACCATACCTTTCGACTTTGTCCCGGTCTTGAGCGACTAGATGTTTGCGATTGGCACTTTGATCTTTAGGTGCTTTTTCGCTTTAACTAATTCCAGTTCTACTGATTGGATTTTTGTCATTTTTATTGCATTTTATTAAATTTTTCTCTATTTTTCAAAATTGGTGTGGGATTTTTTCTTGTGTTGTGTTTTTACTTAAATATGGCTTGTGCTGCATAAATACTTTACACGTTGCCTCCAAGTTAAGCTTTTGTGCCAAGCTACCAGAGGGTTAAGCGCAGGTTCATGTAATGACTTTTTTTGTGATTTCACCCCCATTAATCACCAACCCAGTTTCTCACAGCTGAACAAGAAGCCAACCTGTGCCAGTACCTGTGCACCAGTGGCATAGCTAGCCCTATGGGCGCCTGGGGCGGTCTCTGCATGTGCCTCTCCACTGTGGCCTAAGTGAAGGGGGAGGGGGTGCTGGCGAGTATTTCGTCCGCTTGCAGCCCGTCTGCATCTTCTGCTGCCATAAAACACGCAGCTTGTGTAATCAATAAAATATGAATTTGCGTTAAACGATCTAAAGATATGGATTCACTGCATGGACATAATTTGACTCATAGCCACTAACAAATAGATAAATGCACATGTGAAAACGTCCTGATTCCTGACTTTTCAAAGATGAAAATGCTGCTGAAAATGCCGTGGTGAAAGGTTGCGTTGCTGATGGTTTGACGATTACATCACCCATCAGGCTGTTAAGGTTAGGGTGTCATCACAGTTATCATCCGAACAAATCAACATTATGCTTTCCCTGTTTAGGATTCAGAGTGGAGCTAGGACTGCCCTTTGCCCCTCCATCACTCCTGTATCCAGGCTTTTGATTGCTTTCTGTCTCCTCACCTCAGAGATTTCTTTATATCCCATTGACCTTTCTTCCGGCTGCAGGTCTGTTTTTTAGACAAATGGAAACTAATTTTGCTTGAGACAAGTGAAGAGTTGGAACGTCCTACGCAGGTCGGAGTGGGACAGAAAATAGGCCTGGGCATCAAAGTTGCTCCCCCCCCAGGAGCGAATTATATATCTTCAAAAAGTGGCCCAACTTTGCAAAGTAGGGCAGTTTTGAACTTGTAATGAGACGCTGTATACGTGATTTCACTGCATGGGTTTGAGCTTTCTCTAGACAAAATGTGTTCAATATCAGGGAAAACAACAGTAAAAATCGAGCCAGCAGACCACAAAACAGGCCCACAAACAGGCAAAAAATAAACTCCACACTATATACTAAAGGGTGCTTCCTGATTGCCCTACAGGCCAATCGACCCTAGTTGTACATTGTATTTATATAATAAATCATGTTTCTTAATAAATTCCTTTCAAATTGTGCTCGTTTTTTTCTTGAACCGATACAGTTGGACGCAGGATAGAGTAACACACATTTTTATAGAGCTTCATACCACTACTATCATTTCCAAAATGCTGTAATTAACAGGAGTCACTGTTATCCAATGCAATTGTGCTCCGTTTATCAGCCTCAGAAGGATGAGAAGCTTGCCTGGAACTACAACCGTGATTTACAGTTCACTCCGTTTCAGGGGTGATCTATAATCCCGCCGCTCCAGCGTGCCTGCATTTTAATGCATCATTTGTGGTTCCATCGACTGTTGACACACAAGCATCGTGTTGCAAATACCATTTGTATTGGATGAGAACTAAGTTTTTGAGCCCGTTCAAAATGTGTAATCATCTCTGGAAATTTACAAATGGAATTACTTGGGAAACTCCCTCTAGAACCACACCCATCCTGTTCATATTCAGACAGATATAAAGTCCGTACATTTTGTTGCTGGGTTAGTTTCCCAAAACACTTCAGGAGTGAAACATATATGTTGGAAAGTGACTTCTTATAGTGCGATCGTTTCTGCTGTGATTGTGACTTACTGTTGCAGTGCTGAGGAGTACTCTTGACTTACTCATTGAACTCAGGAGTAAGTCAATAGGACTTCAAGAGTAAGTAACAGCAAACTCTGTGAATTGGTACAATGTTAATAGCAAATCGGCTTTCTCGGTACATTTGTGCCATGTTTAACATTGAATTCACCAGCGCTAAATTTGCGCCCTGAGTTTTGTTAAGGAGGCTGTGGCTGGCTTTCATACATACAAACATGCCAACAAACCACATTCAGGCGGGAGACTCCAGAATTTGAGCTGTCTTTAGGCTGTATCCCTCCTAAAATTCACTCTTCTTCAATAGAATTGAGTGAGGAAAATACATCTCCTGGATTTTTATTGAAGATCTCTCACTTTTCTGTTCTAAAATGTTGACCTGGATGCCACTGGAGTGATGCAGTGCAGTATGGGGCATCTTTGCTCATATGCCCATCTTGACTGGTTACCTCATAATACTCTGCAAACTGAAGACGTTGTGCTATTCCATTTTTCTCACTGCCCACTCTGCCCTTGGATTCCAGGACCCTCGGCTGCCTGCCCGCTGAGGCTCAACCTCTCTGTCACTCATCTCTTCACATGCCTCCCACTTGCCTATGCATACTCTGAGATCTTTGTCCTGTCTCTGCTCTCCAGTGCTTTGTTTTGTATGGCTGTGTGCTCTCCCTGGGATTCATTCATCCTCTCTCTTGTGTCTTCCTTCTATGCCTTTAACTCTGTGCCCTCTAATGACACAACTGTCAGTCTTCCACACTACTTGCAGCCCTGTTGACTGGTTTTCATGTGCCTTTCAAAATGCTGGTACCTCTTGCTTTTTGGCCTCCGGTGGCCTGGAGTTTTCCAGCTCTTTCACATCCATACCCTCAACACTTTGTGGTTCAGTGCCAAAGCGTATTGCTTGTCACTCTGTGTGCATTCAGTCTGCATTCTGTCCCATGTCAATCACTTGAACCAGCTGTCCTCCATCATTATATCATGCCTATGGCCAGGCACACAGAGTAGCCTGTGCAAGAATATATGACTTTACAATGCAAACAATTTCAATGTATGCTTTTACAACGCGGTTTATACATCGCAACTACCATTAGATCGCATGCCATTACAACGCATGCCATTACAACACATTTTTTAAAACTACCATTACAACGCATACCACAGGAGTGATGCAGTGCAGCATGGGGTATCTTTGCTCATATGCCCATCTTGACTGGTCACTTTGAAGAGGAACAGGCTCCACTGAAGGGTGGGTGGGGATCAAATGGACTTTTCATGTGCAAGGATGACTCAGGAACCTTCCTGCTTTCACTCTTCCCCAGAGGTGTCGTGCAGATAGTTATGTATAGTATCCAGGTAGAGAATGCACATTCTCTTTTTGTGTCTTTGTTCTTTTCTCCATCCAGGGCCGAAACTGCTCTGTCCATTTTTCTTACCAGATTGACAGGTCAGCTGTTTTATGGTTGATCAGTATCTGGGATGGGATGTTGAACCCCCCCCCCACCCCCCCCTCCCCAAAAAATATTTTCCCTACCAAAGCAGAACTATATTTGCTAATTAGGGATACAAACTAGGTAGAATTCTCAGGTCAGTGTTCCAGGAATTTCTCCCTGAACAGTGTCCAGGTGACCCATATGAGTGAGCTGGGGTGAGTGTTTAAGGTATTTCTCACTGACCAATATCTATGTGGGGATCTTTTCTGACCTCCAGGGCTTGTACATTTTAGAGTCAGTCTTATTGTAATGCTGGGAAAACACCTGAATTCCAGTGCCAATCCTCCTAGAAGCGCAGTTTGGAAGGAGGGTTGGGGTAAGGAACCATAACTGTGGAGGAAGCAAGATAGAAGGCATTCCTACATAGAAGAGCTGTCTCAAAGAGTGATACACAACCCAGCTGCCAAGAGAAAGACACCGCTGTGCAGGAAGGACTGAAATATGACAGTGAAGGACTGAGCAAGACTTTGGAGATGGAGCCGTTTCCCTAGAGCTGTGATGAGCGTGTTGCTGTCCCTGTACCAAATTGTGCTCCACATGGCCATAACTTCCTTTACACTTGAGGTATGCCTCTGGATGCACTAACCTCACGTCTGGGCATACCATTCTCGCCCACAGTAACTGATCTGGCTTTGATCCATTGTTTATTTTGCTACCACACCACCCCAGTTGGGACCCAGCCCGGGACCAGAAACAAGCCTCTTGGGACCAGTTTCTGAGTATCACCCCATATCATCCAAGCTAGCTTGAATCCAATGCCACAGTGAGCACGGGTCCCACGCCAGGGCAAGCCCTACCAAATTTGGGCGACAAATGCAAAAAGAACAATGATGGACAGAACGCTCAACAAATCAAACAGTTACCCCCAGTCACATATCTGGGTTTAATCTATTGTTTATTTTTGCTCAAAATGCCACCCCAGTTTGGACCCAGCCATATGCAGATCAGTCTTGGCCCTGCTCCCAGATCTGTGACTGGGGGTGCATGTGTGATTTGTTGAGCATACCGTCCATTATCTGTTCTTTTCGCATTTGTCGCACTAAGTGGGAAGGGTATGCCCAAACATGGGTCCCGTGCTCGCTATGCCACCGGATTCAAGCTAGCCTTAGCATGGCTGATGAGGCATGTTACCCCCAAAACCAGTTCCATGATTATTATTTTTTTGGTCAAGGGAGGACCTGGCCTGGCAGTTCAGGTTGGACTGATCCCCTGGGGTGCAGGCTCAATACTGATTTGCATATGGTTGGGTCCAAACTGGAATGGTGCGGCGAGCATAAAAACGATGAATTCAACCCAGATCTGTGACTGGGGGTAAATGTTTGATTTGTTTCTGCAATCCATCCATCATCTGCTCTTTTTGTATTTGTCACACTAAGTGGCAAGGGTATGCCCAGACGTGGTTCCCATGCTCAATATGCCACCGGATTCAAGTTAGCCTGGCTGGTGTGGGGTGATACCTCAAAATGGATCCCACAATGCTTGTTTTTCGGTCCAGGGAGGACCTGGCCGGGCAGTTCGGGTTGGATGTTCCCATGGGAAGCAGAGTCAGGACTGATTTATAATATGGTGAGTCCAAGCTGGAATGGCATGGTGTGTAAAGAAACCATGAATTCAACCCAGATCTGTGACTGGGGTGAATGTTTGATTTGTTCAGCATGCAGTCCATCATCTGCTTTTTTTGCAACTTTCTAAAGGTGACTTATTTCAAAATTGTAATCTAAAATCCAACTTTGCCGTTAAAAAGGATTCTAAATTACAATTTATTTGAGTCCAAACATTACATTTCTACCTACTCCCAATAAAACGTTTGCACATAATAAAAGTAATAAGGTAATCCACTGTTATCCAATGGGAGAGATCTGCCTCACAGAAGTAAAAAATTAATTGAGGCATTAGTCCTTGAGGACATGCAAAACTTTAACACATATGTTCTGCTTTTTTAGTTCAATCCATTGTGCCCAGTGATTCTTTGAGGCCTGGCTTAGGGGTGACATATGTATTTGAAAGGAAGATCTAGGCCTTGGCAATAGGTTTATTTTGCCATATGCAGTGGCAGACCTGAGGCATGACTGAAAGGGCTACTTTAACAGGTGACACAATGAATTCTGATGGCCCACTAGCAGTATTTAATTTACAGGCTCTGGGTACATGTAGTACCACTTTACTAGGAACTTACAAGTAAATTAATTGTGCCAATCAGGTGTAGGCCAGTTGTACCATGTTTTAGGGATAGAGAACGCACCATGTAGCACTGGTTAGCAGCTGTAGAGTGCAGAGTCCCAAAAGCCTGCAAAAATGTGTTCAGCAAAGGAATGAAGTGTAGGCAAAAAGTCTGTGGTGACTCTGCAGAGAGGGCCAAGTCCAAAACCATGGGATCTATACCTTATTCACTGCCTCAGCCAGCTCCTTATTCTCCAGAATGCCACATTCCGTTTGTGCATGCTGCTTGAATCTGATTGGTTAATTAAGTAACAGGCTCATTCCCAAATACCAGGGAGTTGCCAGTGTCCCCAGAAACATGCCACTCCATTAGATGCAGTGACTCCAAGATAACCAGGAGATTCTAAACAATGGCTGGAAGAAGGGGAAGGGATCTCTGAACTGCCCAGGAAAGATCAAGAACTGGAAACCAAGACAAGATCTGCAAATTGATGTTTTTTAGGGACATGAACCTCAGGAACTCTATGAACAGGGGAAAAGCAAAATGCATAGTTCCACCCTCCTAGCCAGTCTTAAAGTGAGGGATCCATCCCAGGGCCATCAGGTCTGGTGGTTGACTGTAAATAAAGGGGAGTTGGCAATTGAGACAAGAGGCAAAAAGAATCAAACTGTCACAGCTCCATTTTGACATCAGTTGCGCAAAATCATAGAAACCAGGGAATTGAGTCCCGAAGCACATTTGTAGAGCATGGAAGATATTCTGGCTGTGATTTCAAATGCATGGTCTGGATAGTAAAGGCAAACCTCTTTGGCATTCTCGTCTTTGACCTTGCATCCCCTCTCCAGTTGATTGACATATTGGACAGCTGAAGTATCTTCCATTCGCAGTAGGATGCAACACAGCAAAGCAGGGATTTTAAGGTGAATAATCTGGATAGGAGTTTGAGACAATTAATGTGGCAAGCTAATTCTTCTTTTGACGACTTTCCTTTGGTGGATGGAGCACCTCATGATGCTCCCCAGTCTGATCTGTTGGCATCACATTTAATCATTCTTTATGGAAAGACACCAAACATGATCCTGACATTCCAAGCCTCCATGTAGTCCAACCACCTTTATAACTTTAACAATGGGACCAACCACGGGGAGTCTATTAACGAAGCGCCTGGTTCTGAAGTTTCGAGCTCTCCGGTTTAGAGCCGTTTCAGAATATAATGCAACAACACCTCTTTGAAGAGATTTCACAGTTCTTATAGCCTAAGAAAATTGTGGCTCACTGGGACTAGTCTTCTGAGAATTCAGGGTTGATTTTGATTTCCTCTTCCTGATTTTTTTCAGATGACCTGCTAAATTAAGTAACTTATCCCAGCAGACTCTCCATGAACAATCAATGCTTTAAAAGTCGTCATATTAGATTTATAGCCGGGGCTGTTGCAACTTTATCCTCCAAAGTGAACCTAGGGCACTCCACCCAGAGGCAGGTGCGGACCTTCTTCTCAAAGCATCTTCACAAGTGACATTGATCTGAAAGGGCCATGTTGGGAGATGCAGCCCACTTGGAAAAGTGTAATTGGACAATGTCTTCCAGATCAAACATTTATAGACATGGGTGTTTAGAGAGTAGTTCTTTGAAAAATGATGTGTTCCCAATGCCATCTGAATCTGATTTCCTAGCTCTTTTATGCCCACTCCAAAGAAGGCACCTTGAGAGTTGGGCCGCGGAATCATCAGGGTGATCTGAGCCTCATGTAAGTTAGTGATCAGAATCTTGGCAAGAATGTGGATTTTCTGTGCAAATCAGTCTGGAAAACCACCTTTCATTTTTAAAGACATTTTTATAGAGAGCACCAGCAAGCTTACATTTGGCCTTGGAGTGATGAGTCCTAGAGAGTAGACTCTGACCCAACGGGTCAATGTTGGACAAACTGTCAGATACTTACAGGAATGCTTGTAAGAGGCACAACAGTCAAGACAGTATTACCTTGATTCCCTTCAGAGTCTAAGATTACTGAAAGTGCTCAATGCACTCAGTCTTTAACGGTGCTTTCAATGGTTGAATAGAGGTCTTGATCCAAGATTTTGGAGGCCATTACATCCCAAATAACCTCTTCATAATGGGAGGGTGAGGGGCAGAGGCCGTCCTGTTGGTACACATGAATGCAAATTAGAAATTATCTCCAAACAGTGGTTCTACAATAGGACCATGATGCCACAGTTAAAACCCCTGCAACTGAATTTGTCTGTACAAAAGGGGCAAATGTGGAATCATAAACTCACACCCTGTGATACAAGGTGTCCCTCACCCTGCTCTGATGCTTAAAGCTTTAGGGGAACCTACCCTGGGAGAGACTGCTCTAGATGAGCACTGTATGGTGCCATGTGGTTCCCACGGATCAAGTAGGACTGTGTGTCTGGACAACATAACCATCATAATATGGGGACTGAGTCCACACATATCATCAGAGTATGTTGACCTAATTCTTAGCTAGCTCACATTGTGCCATCTGAACCCCTAACCTTACAGGATACTGGTTGGTATCTGCAACCTCAGAACACGGCCACTCTAATTTCCCAAGGAAATCATGGAAACAGATCTACACCTTTGTTGTTACTCAGGCATGCCCAGAAGAAAGACACAAATTGGCTTTTCAAACATTTATTGTATTCTTGTGGAAAAAGCAAAGCATTATAACCAACATTACAAGAATGATTAAAAAGATAAACAGTTCAACCATTATAAAGGTACAGTGTGATTATGTTTTTATTTGTGGTCATACATATACTCCTACCTAATACTACCTACACTATTGCGAGCATAGTGGGAGTACCCTCTGCCAGAACCCTTGGGACAACCCAACCGCCATACTTGTACTAGATGTATCAGGAAGGGGATCTGGTGTAGAGCAGGCTACTGTCCTTTGCAGAATAGGGATTAGATTGGGCAGGGCTGCATCTCAGTCACTGGCACAGCATTCCAGGATATTCGGCAGAGGTGCACCTCTGCAGAGTTTGGCTCAGAGATGGCTTATATAATAAAACCACTGTTCCAATCACTCTGTGTCAGAGGTGCAGCACTGATGTGATTGTTTGTCTTGTGCCTCAGAGCTGTCTCCAACCTCCAATAAATAGATGTGTGTATGCCGGGTCTGGTGGCTCAGTGGACGAATACGTCTGCTGCAGGGGCCTTTTATTAAACTCATGGGCACAGTTTTTTTTGTGCTCTAGCCCTGCCCTCACCCCCCCACTGACCCCACCCACACCGGTGCGGCCCTCGGCCACAAACCACACTGTAAAGTTGGCCCAGAGAGAAAGTTTGTGAGTTCCCATGATCTAGGCAGACCACAACTTGCATGAATCCGCCAAGAGAGGGTAGCACAGAAAATACTAGAGGTGGAGGTGATAAAGCCCACTGAAGACCAGATGACAAGGAAAGCTACCAAAAAATGTCCACTAGACCAAACCAGCAGAATGTGGTCGAAAAAGACAAGACTTTCATTGCGCATGCAAAGGCATACAATATAAAACAAATGTAAAGACTTGAACTTTAAAACTTATTATGTACAAGGCCTTCAAAAAAAGCTTTCCCAGATCTAAGCAGACTTGGAATGGACACATAGGGTGAGAGGAGCAGTTAAGAAAGGCAAGATATGGAAAGCTTACTGAAACGTACCTTTGAAGAGCAGCTCCAAAGGTGATTGGAAAGGGTATTCCACAGCTTGGGTGTCAGGTATCTAAAAAGCGCCCACCTCCTCTGGTCTGGTTGTATCTAGTGACCTGGGCCAGTAGGAGGCATGAGAAATGAAGCTGTTTGGTAGGACTAGAAGGACACATCAGGTGCCTAAGGTAGGTAGAACCAGAATTGGACAAGGCTCTGCAGGTGAAGCAGAGTGCCTTAAATTGAATGCTCTTGACAAGCAGGAGCCAATGATGTCCAGGAAGTATGTTAGCTATATGAGTTGTCCTGGGCAGGTGACCAAGAGGCAAGCTGCCAAGTTCTGAGTCAAATGAAGTCTGTGAAGAAGGGCCTTGTTGAATCCTAAATAAAGCACATTGCCATAGTCTCGCTGGGAGGTGTTCAAGGCCTGAACTATGTTTTTTTGAGAAGCAATAAGAAAAATCCAAAGAAGCTTCCATAGGCATCTTAGAAGACCAAAACAGCAGGCAGCAGGAACCTACCCAGCACAGTGTCTATCTCTCGCGGCCACAATTGGGGTCCCCCTAGATTAGCTTGGATGCCTACTATTGAGATCTCTGTCTTATTTTTATTTAGTTTTAAACAGTTGTTGTTCATTCATTTGACCACTGCTTTAAGGAGGTGTTAAAATGCAATGGACCTTTGTCTGGACCAGGTTCTAAATTGATGATAAACTGCATATCATCGGCATACCAGAAGATGTAATGGCTAAGGATATCAGTGATATTGGAGAGATGCCAAACATAACTTTTAAAGAGCGTTGGGCTCAAAGATGACCCCTGGGGAATTCCATAGTGGACAGGCTGTATCGTTGAAGTAAAGGCTTTGGAGTTAACCTGAAATGTACGATCTGCCAGAAAGGAAAATAACCACTTTAGGGCCATGCTCATGATGCTGTATTCCTTAAGTCTCCTGAGGATTGTAGAATGAGATACAGTGCCAAAAGCAGCACTTGGGTCCAAAAGGATGAGAATAGCAGTTCCACCTTCATTCAATTAGGCCTTGCAGTCTGCATGCAGGTCCTTGATGCTGGTTCATTAATCACTGTGCTGTGATATATTAGAAGGATTACTATTGATGAACTGCAAGTAACAAAAGTATGTATGTGTCAAACACAGTAACCCATTTACCTACCTACATAAAATAATCTGCCATCTGCATGTTACCCAATGTCCTTTGCAGGAGATACGTTATCACTCTATGCTAGTTTTTGTGTCAAAACTGTGACTAAACAAAAAATAGATCTCTCCAGGAAGCACATTAACCACCAGAGGTTTTTCCCATTATTATTCTTCCCTGAGATTTGCTGTGCACACAGAACTCTCTGCAGCAGGTCCCTCAACCCATTAAGAAATTTTAAAATGCAACCTCCGCAAGCAATTCATCAGAACAGATTTACTGTCACATTTCTCCTTGCTGCCAATTTCTTTATGGCATAGTTTGTAAAAAATAATTGTATATGTTGACTGTCAGACTGCTTTTCATGACACCACCCTTCCATACTCCAGCCCCTTTTTATAGGGTAAAGTTTGTGCAATTCCAGCACTGCTCCAGTCCCACCATAGATTTGTAACAAAAAGTAGAGAATGCTGCCAATGGCAGCTAGTAAGTAGAGCATGGGGGGAGATGGAGGGGGGCACACATTCACACTCACTCACATACACACATGAATTTACATGCTATTACACACACACACACATTCACATCATGCATTCACATCTACACATAGATTCATACATTAACGCAAGCATGCAACAAACATTAAATAAAAACATAACACTTACCTTCTGCAGCGTCTCTGGAGGTAGCTACAATCAAGTAACTCTCGACTCTATTACCTGCCTTCTGAATGGCACTCCATTTGTTCTGTCTGTCTGTGTTTCTTACTGCCTGCGTGCATGTGGTAGAGCGCTCTGATACCCACGGGTCCTGCCAGCGCTATATAAAACTCTCTAAATAAAATAAGCCTCAGAGGTTCTTGGTAGGTTGAGACTGTAACCTATCTCATTGGCTGACTTTAGGTCAGCCAATGAGGGGAGGCGGCAGTCGCTGCCTCGTCACAGAGTGGATGTGGTCAGTAACAGCAGCTGACTCCACCCCAGGCCACGAGGAGGTGACAGTGATAGACAGTCAACCCTGGGCACTTAAGGGCCTAAAGCCGAAGTGCCCAGGTCCAAGGCTATCAATGATGCACCCTCTCGTCATGAAGGGGAGCACTTTGCCAGTATGAAGAGGTCACGCCCACAGGAGCAGTGACATAAGCAGCCCAGCAAAGATCAGCTCAGGGAGCCACGAGCTTGCACATTTAGCACATTATTATTATTATTATTAAATTAGTTTTGTAACGCGCGCAGCTACCCAAAAAGGGTTTCCCGGCACATGTATTGCGCCAGGCTGCCTGACCTGCACATAAAGAGTGTCTGCCAGGCTGGCCTTTCCTCAGCCTAACAGACATTCTTTATTTCGGGGAAAATGTGGGGGAATAGCCTATAGGCCCCTCCAGTGAGGCCCCGCTGTTGCATGCGGCTCTGCAGACTTGAAACACAATGGCTACACCAGGTGCAATGCCCAAAAATCCATGCGCCGCAACCAGATTTAGTGGCAACCATACTCCAATGACTACCTACAAAAAGAGCACATGTAGTGAGGATGAGAAAAACGTAGAAGTCTAGGGAGATATAAAAATAAATTACAGAGGAATGTGAGACTGCATAACTCTTGTGTTTCAATTCCAATGCATTTTTTTCTAAATGGAACCAGGATGGCTTTATCAAAAAACTGCATCGCTTTTATGAAACCCATGCAAATATTTTTCTAGAACTACGCAAACCCCATCTATTACCTTGACAGTCTGAGATAACACAGCCAAATTCAGGCCCACAAATACGTGTTAAACCGCTATATGTATCAACAAACCATTTTGCATTTCCTAAATAGCGAATTTTAAGGAATCGCTATTTAGGAAATGCAAAACGGTATGTATGTACAAAATCGCTTTCCAATAGCGATTCCTTAGCATTCCTTAATTTGAGATTAGCAAATTGTCAATCGCAAATTACCCCTTCATTTCCATGGGCCAGGAGGCCCATAGGAATGAAAGTGCAATTTGCAATTAGCACTTTGCTGATCGCAAATTAGGGATGTTTCCAAGGGTGCAGGGGTGTCTCAAGAACACCCTGCTGCACCCCTGAAAAAGACATTTGGGGGCATATGGCGCACATACATGCCCTAAGGGCATGTATGGGCGTCATATGGCACCTTTGGTTTTTATCAAAAAAGATTTTTGATAAGAATTCGCAAATTACCACCAACTAGAAGTTGGTGGTAATTTGCTACTCCTTAATGGCATTTTTTGCATTTTATTTGTTTGATACATTGCATTTAAGGAATCGCAAAATTTGCAATTCCTTAAGTGCAATCGCAAAATAAGGATTAGCAAATTTTGCTAATCCTTATTTTGCATCAAACTTGTTTGATACATTCCATTTGTCTATTTAGCATTCGCAAAGGCCGAAATTCGCAGAATTTCGGCCTTTGCGAATGCTAAATAGCTTGATACATATAGCGGAAAGTGTGTTATTTTTCCAAAGTAAAGGAACAAAGGATCAGATATTGTGCAACTTCTGACACTAACAAATGACATCGGTAATTCATGTTTGAAATTGCTTTCTAATATCATAGGAGGGATGTAGAAGGAGATAGCGCGATGGCGTTTTCTATAAGCGAAGTAGATTCACTGTCCGTACTTCTGCGTTGGTGGAGGTGGAATTGACGCGATCATAAGACCTCAGAGATCTGACGCAACTGATGGGTCATGTGTACAAGAGAGTGGGTATGGCACAATATTGGGCTAATTCACACGCAAGAACCAGAACAATTATGGTTAGTTCAAAAATGTTCACAATCTCATGTTGAGTCTGTTTAGCACTTGGGCTGCATCACAATCCTGTACTGAACATTGTGCAAATGCCGAATGGGTCTATATATCTGTGTTTCCCAAAATAGCACTGTCTATAGCACATACATCTTACCAGAAAATCTATGAGTTGCCATATGAACTGGAGACAGCACAACTTGGCAATTACATCTGCCGTTTGTTAAATAAAGGTAACTCTATTTTATAATTCAGAAAAGTTTTTCCGGAATGCAAAATGAGTTTAGAAATCATTACTGAATTGCAAGGGTGTTGCAGGTATTCTGTGGAGTCACAGAACTATGCTGTGGTTTTCATTGATCCGTAGTGGGCAGGGACTGAGTCACCCTAGCACCTGAGTATCCATGAGCCTGGAACCGATAAGCTAAGTGTCTCACTTGCCCTCCTACTCACTCACAGAGGAACAAGTGATTAGAAACCCCAGAACACAACACTCCCGACCCTCTCAGGAATCACGGTTATGGGACACGCCCTTTCGCTCTCACACCCATACCAGTCCACAATAAGATTAGACAGAGACACAAGAAAAGTTGAAAATGTTTATTGTAGATAACGTGCTCTAGTATGCAGTATGCGTGCAACAACGAGTAGAAAAATGCCTAACACAAATACGGTCAGCATGGCAAGTAGACCCTAATTCATAAAGGGTGCTGCCATTATATAAGACAGTAAGACCAAACCCATCTCCCCTGATTATTTATTTGAAGCTCTCTGGGTTTTTAGCGCCAAACTCCATACCTCAGTCTATAGATGGAAGAGCTATATCACAGGTGCTGGCACGCTCCCTTCTCTGGAGAGATACCTCACCAACTGTGTGTTACCCACCCATGTATACCCAAAGTACATGTTCCCAAACAACAGCTGCATCTGCGTGTTTTGTCGAGGTGCTAGGGTTGACCAGAACAGAATAACAAGGGGCATTGTTGTTCGACCTTGTCTGCAGTGTTCAGCAAGTTTCTGTGTGAACGTTGCAGTGTAGCACAAAGCAAGATATGGTTATATAGCAACGTGCCCAAAGCAGAAGACAATCTGCCACAAGCTCATGCTAAGTTAGGGAAAATGACAATGGCCTCCTGGATCATGTGACAGGGGTGTGTAAAGAGTGTCCCTTCCAAACTGCGATTTGGTAAGCTATGTATCAGTGGTATGCCACCATAATTTTGGTAGCACCATTGGGGTGGTAACTGGTTAAAAAAACGAATTGGGGAACAGGATGGTAGCTTGTGCTCAACTTGTAAAATAAAATGGCTGTGTAGCTTTTATTCCACCTCATGCCTCTTTCGTCCACCATAAGACACTCCTTGTCCTTTTATCTCACTGTAACAGGTTATTTTGAATTCCTGCTTAATTCCTTTGTCATTATGTATCCGTGTTTCTTTTCCTCCTTTTGTGTTTTTCTCTCTCTTACTCTCAGTGAAACTCTGATGAGGGAAAAAAGTGCAACACCCAAAAAATGAGTGCTGATGGGCCTCAACTGCAACCACAGCTCGAATTCGAAACTGGTGGCAGATTCAGGAGAGTAGGCAATGATCCAAAAGAAAAGTTTCAGGAGGTTTAAACTACCATATTCACTGTTAGAAACTGGGTTTCTGGTTGGCAGGGGTATGCACCCTCTCCAAGCAGGAACCACAATCTGAGTCATAGTAAGTCACAACACACCGTAAATTATCCTGTGCTCACCCTCTGGTGGCTAGGCAGAGAGCAGTCAGGCTTAACTTAAGAGGCAATGTGTAAAGTATTTGTGCAACACTTCAAAGAGTAGCACAGTGAAAACACTGCAAAAGGACTTCAAGGTTAGAAAGATGGAGAATCATTTTACAAATATAAAAAGACCAAAATTGCAAAAATTTGGTAAGTAGAAGTTGAGATATGATTCTCTGAAGAATAAACTGTAAATTAGCGCTTAGAAACAACAAGCACCTATTTGGGCTATCGGGTTGCGCTGGAGCAGGGCAAAGTCAAAGTTCAGGCCGACTGTGGGGACCTAGTTAGACCTGCTGAACAAAACTACCTCAATCTGGGTTGCCGTCGCTAAAGAAGATGCAAGGTGTAGCAGAAGCGATAAGTAGGTGTCGAGCCACACAATGAACGAGATGTGTCGATTTCCTCCACTTAACAGTGCTGGTGCGTCTGTTCCGAGTACGATATGTGATGTTCTGCTACTGCTCCTGCAGCAGCGAATGCATTGTTTATGAGTGCGTAGTGCTGGTTCAGAGTGTGTTGCGCTGGCTCTGCTCCACACAATGACAAAGATGCTCCGGTTTTGATCCATGCAAAGGCAAAGATGCGTCAGTTCCGATGAGGATGAATGGGTTGGCTTGAAGAAGCACCTTCCAAGGGTTCAGGACTGGGGTGGCATGACTTGGCAGGGGCAGACTCACAGATGGCATACTCCAGGTGCAGATGCAGGTAAGATGGAACTCTTTTATGTCCCTGAGACTTCAGATCAGGAGATAAGCTTGCAAGCCCTTGGAATCACTCTGGGTTCAAGTGATGCAGGACCAGTTCTCCTCATTCCAGGCAGGGTACATCAGGCAGCAGGGCAGCAGGTCAGCACATCAAGGCGGGAGCCCATCAATGCAGCAGTCCAGCACAGTGGCAGTCCTTTCAGCAGCAAAGCAGTTCTTCTTCCTGGCATTGTGAGTGTGAGGCAGTGTCCAGCTCCTCACCCCATCTTTGAGGATGGGCCGTCAAGTCACATCTAAGCTCCTTTTGTATGTGGCTGTCTAGAGGAAATACCTAGAGCCCAGCTGTCAACCAAGCCAGACTGAACAGGGATCCAGTGGGACACCAACCTGCGGATAATTATCACTAAAATACACACATTTGGGCACATAAACCATACACTCACACAACTATCCGGTCGATGAAACTCCGCTGGGATCAATTTTAGAGCAATTTCTATTTGTGTCCGATTTGTCAATAAAATGTAGGCCTATTTAGTTACTAAGCCCTTTCTTTACTCATGGATCTATTTTAGTAGCATAAGGGTTGGCAATTAATGACATTAAAACATTTACCTGTTTTATTCATTAAATAACCACAGACTCTGTTAAGTTTTAAAAGTTTATCTGAATTTTACCATGAGAATCAAAGATAAAATTACAGTGTTAACTCCATCATTCTGAAGAGGTAACATTCGATTTATCTAAATTAATCTATAATTTCAGTGATGAGTACCTCAGGAAAGAGGGGATAGAGAGAAAAGGCACATTGACACATTACACAGATTTGTATTTACCTAGGATGGTGCAATATCAGATCCTCTGGCCAAGAGTTTGGGTCCCTCGGAAAGTTTCAGGTAACAGGTTCAGGACAGGATTAGGACAAGACAGGTAACCTCTTCTGGATTCAATGCCTGCATCTCAGCCCTCTCTGATACTAGTTTCCTCCTCGATTCTTCTGCAAATCTACTAAGTCTGCTTCAGGTAATTTGATCAGCATTCGGGTAATTTATCTATATCTCTCAGCGTTCTGGCAGCGAATATTCTAATGGATCTAACTAACTACCCAATTATAAGTTTTAATTACATGTTCCACCCCCAAATGTTTCACAATTTATGAAAACTCCTAATTCTGATTGGACAAACCAAGGGGATGATCATCACACCATACTAAGTTTATTACTTTTTCTCAAGAGCATTGTCTTATGTTCCCACCCATTAATTTGTTTTATTTCTAACCCATGTTCATGTATTTATTACATTGTATACAGTTTTATACATTTGTCCATTGAGTCTTCAGGATGTTCGGCATTTTCACAGGACATGTCAAAGGGTTGCAAGACTTGAGATCATGACTCCGGTGCTGTCTGTACTGCGCCTGTGCGTGGGGGTCATATGATTGTCACATGGGTGTCAGCCCGTAGCTATCTTTCAGGCCCAAATATGAACTAACAGACAAGTCAAAAAGACAAGATGTTAGATTCAATGAATGATTTCACTGTATGCTACCTATCTCTACTCTAATCCCATTTAATAAAAATAACTATTTATGAATCAGCACTTAGTATTATAACTTGATTTAGTTTCAGCGGAGCAGAGGCTTAGCATGTGAGCTCTTAAGTGGCCATTTTTTTTTTTACTGCGCAGAAGCAAAGCTTTCCCTCGAAGCGTTATGACCTCATGCAATTAACGCATGCACAGTTCATTTCCCGCATTTTTAGTGGCCATTTTAGTTGCACTTGGGTTACTTGTTAATAAAACACATAGGCAAGCTTTCCCCTTATCTAATAAGTGTAGAAATGTTGTGTAATATTAGTATTACAAACAATATTAGTAATTTTTATGATGTTATATGAGAGGATTTATCCAGCAAGTTGCTTTCAAGCAAATCCTTGCTCCATCAATCCCCTCTCTGATGGCCTTTATGCCATCAACAACTACCCATACCCACATCAAATGTCAACTTTAGCATATCTCCATTCCCTTCTCTATCTTATCAATTTCTGCATAATCTTCTTCTTTCATGTTCTTCATTTTCTTATATAATTCTCCTTTCAATTCTTCAAGCCTAATTTCTTCATATTTTCTTTTCTTTCCCTGCTTATTTATTTCATATTTTCTCCTTCTTTTAACACATTTGCACCAGATCATTATTATTAGACTTATCATAGTTATTCCACGTATAGGTAGTATTACTTGAGCTACAATTACTTTACAAAAATTAGCAAACCATGCTCCTATTGAAGTTATACTATTTGTTAGTCTTTTCCATACACTGTCAACTTCCAGTGGTTTTAATTCCTCTTCCGAATTTGTAATATTCTTAATGTATTGCCCAATTTCTATATTTTTATCAGGTATGTAAGTGCAATAAAGTTGTGCTTTCAGCATTTTACAGACTCCACCCTCTTTTGCTGATAAAATATCAAGGGCAAGTCGATTCTGCAAAACCATAGATCTGATCGCAACCATTTCAGTATTGATCATTAGAAACACTCCAGCAGTATCAGCTGATAAATGATCAACTACTGTGGACAATTGAAAAATTATTTGCAAATTCAGAATTACTCCCACTGAAGGTATCAATGCACTAAATATATCTCCTACTATTTCTGCAAAACAAGCTCTTTTGCTATGTAATAGTTCATTATTGTTTTCATTGCTTTCAGTGATTTCTTTCACATGATAAACTTTAGGGACTACTATTCCAAAATAGCAACGCCAATACCATCTCTCTGGTAGCTTAAAATAAGCTTTGTTCCCACATATATAATAGATTCCAGGAAATACTGGATCTGTTCCTCCTTTTAGTCCCCATCCCCCAATAATCAAGAAATTGTATTCACATTCACTGGAACCAATAAATACATTGTTATAGTCAGTGTTCAACCTTTGGAGACAAATCTTTCCTTTCTTTTCGAAATCTAGTGCCACGGCAGCCTGAGCCTTGCCAGGTGTATACATTTTTCCTTTCTCAGCCCATGGTGGGATTTTGGGTTTCTTTTCATTGGCCTTCTTCTGGAAATCTTGTCTCCTTTCTTCTACTAAATTCAAAAATATCTTTTCTTCTTCTTTTAGTGAACTTGTTAAATTATGCGTGTGAGCTTTTGCTATATCTATTGCATTTTGTGCTAAGAAAAACTCTCCCATAAACTGTGCAGCTAAACTAGTGTGCACTGGATTCATATTTCTTCTAACAGGAACTTCTTAAAATATCACATCTAGATTTGAATAATAATACTGCAATTTTCCTGTTTTGTAGAACAGACTTGTTAATACACTACATGATATGCGATAGGTTAAAGATAGATGGTGGTATGTGACACCTTCTGCTAGTGAAGCTGGTAATTTCATACACACATAACAATCACTAACTTCCATAGTATCTACATATTCAAATAATAGCTTTGTGAAAACATTTAGATCTGTGTTATTATCTGTTATCTGTTACTGTGTAATGTATTTCTAACTCATCTGATGCTTCTAAGTCTACCTTATTTCCCTTTATGTTAGCTAGTCTTCCAACTGTAGTATTTTTCTTTTCTGTACTCATCAAATATGGTATTGCTATTGTTACTCCTAACCATACTATAATCACTAATAGGATACTACATATACATATTCTACAACATTTCTGTAAACAATTTTGTTTTGGTCTTTCAGCAACTCTGGGGTAGATTTACAAGCCCCTTGCGCGACGTTTACGCCGCCTTGGGTGACGCAACAGCGGCGTAAACGTGGCGCATCCCTGCGAGGCATTTACAACGTGACGCATCTAGGGAGATGCGTCACGTTATAAATCCCAGCGCCACAATGGGGGGCGTTCCCACGTAGGATGGGCGTTCCGGCACCTGTGCGCCTCGCAAAAGTGCCTGCGTGAAATCTACAAGATTTCACGCAGGCACTTCCGCGATGCTGCTACGTCAATTCCTTACGCCTGCTTCAAGCAGGCGTAAGGACTGACGCAGCATGTTAAGTATTGGGCGGCCCTGAGCATTGCTGGAGTTGCATCGCGCTTGCGACGCGACTCCAGCGATGCGCCGCCCTTACGTCACGAGATGCGTGACGCATCTGCCTACCCATGCGCCACGGCGTGCCGCATTGTAAATGCGGCGCATCTGCCGTGACGAAAGGGTAGTTTTGCGTGATGCATTTGTTCTGGCGCATCTCTGCTGATATGCAGAGATGCGCCAGAACTCGTAAATTTGCCCCTTCGTTTTTAGCCATTTTAAGAACATTTCTCTTCTTTCAGAAAATTTTACGTTCTCTTAATTTGTCTTCAAGGAGGTCTCACCTCTCCTTCATCTATGTGATCTGCAATTATTTCTTCATCAATTTCTTCATTTAAATCTAAATTTTCAAGATCTTCAAGAATAATGTCCATTCAGGTCCTCTAAACTTATTGTTCAATATTTTTAGTCCCTGACTCCTCTGCTTGAGTTTCTCGTTGGTCTCTCCTGATTGGCAACTGACTTTGTTCACTTGATCAGGTTCTTCATCAATGGTCTTTAGGTGATACCTTAATCTTTTAAGATATCTGGGCCAATTATCACCTTTTCTAGCCCTTTTGGGTTTGTACTGTATTTTCACTTGATTTTCTTTGTCTTCTAAATCCCTCTCTAGTTGACCGGATTCAGGACTTCTCGAAGTGCTACCATTCACCTGAACATGTTCCGCATTGTCTATCTGTTCCTGAACCCTTTCTTGTAAACCCGTCTGTCCCTTCTCAGATTTGTGAAAATATTTGCTCAATTCAGTCTTTGTGTATTTTTCTATCCCTATCTGTTCTAGCTCGAAATCTCCAACAATCTTGTATTCTGTTTCCTGAACTTGATCTTCTGTATTTGTCTGGTCCTCACTAGCCTCTAGCTTTTCTGATTTTGTTTTGTTCCTTGTTCTTATTTCCACATCAGGTAAATCGATTGCTGGTACCCAATCCTCCTGACTAGTGCTTGGTTGTTCTTGATCAGCTATTCATAGTTTATTGTTCTAGGCTCTTCAGCTGCACAACCTTCTGCACCTTCAACTTTGACCGCCTTCCTTGAGACGAACGGATCCCTCGACCCCTCGCAGTCCGGCTTCAGAGCCAACCACAGCACCGAGACCGCCCTCATCGCAGCCACCGACGACATCCGGACCCTGCTCGACAAGGGGGAAACAGTGGCCCTCATCCTCCTGGACCTCTCCGCTGCGTTTGACATGGTCTGCCACCGCACCCTAGTCCAGCGCCTCAGCAACATCGGTATCCAAGAGAAGGCACTGGAGTGGATCATCTCGTTCCTCGCCGGAAGAACACAAAGAGTCCGCCTCCCCCCGTTTCGCTCCGAGGCCACCGAAGTCATCTGCGGCGTCCCGCAAGGATCTTCACTCAGCCCCACCCTCTTCAACATCTACATGAAACCTCTCGCAGCCATCGCACGCCAGCACAACCTCACATCATCTCTTACGCCGATGACACCCAGCTGATCCTCTCCCTCACCAGAGACCCCGACACCGCCAGAACCTGCCTACACAAAGGGATGAAAGACGTCGCCGAGTGGATGAAGGACAGCCGCCTGAAACTGAACTCGGACAAGACGGAAGTCCTCATCCTGGGATCTTCGCCCTCCGCCTGGGATGACTCCTGGTGGCCCCCAGCCCTGGGCACCGCACCCAAGCCAACCGACCACGCACGCAACCTGGGCTTCATCCTGGACCCCTCCCTCTCAATGACCAGACAAGTCAACGCCGTCTCCTCATCGTGCTTCAACACCCTGCGTATGCTTCGCAAGATCTTCCGCTGGATCCCGACCGAGACCAGGAAGACTGTCACCCAGGCACTCGTCACCAGCCGACTGGACTACGGAAATGCCCTCTACGCCGGAACCACAGCCAAGCTACAGAAAAGACTCCAGCGCATCCAGAACGCCTCCGCCCGACTCATCCTGGATGTCCCCCGACACAGCCACATCTCCAGCCACCTGAGGAACCTGCACTGGCTCCCCGTCGACAAGAGGATCACGTTCTGGCTCCTCACCCACGCACACAAGTCTCTCCACGACCTGGGCCCCAAGTACCTCAACGACCGCCTGACCTTCTACACGCCCACCCGCCAGCTACGGTCCACCAGCCTCGCCCTCGCAGCCGTACCACGCATCCGAAGAGCCACCGCGGGAGGAAGATCCTTCTCTTACCTGGCTGCCAAGACTTGGAACTCCCTCCCCATCCACCTTCGGCTGACCCAGGACCATCTCGCCTTCAGGAAACAACTCAAGACCTGGCTGTTCGAGCAGTAGCATACCCCTCCCCCCAAGCGCCTTGAGACCCTCCCGGTTGAGTAGTGCGCTATACAAATGGCATGATTGATTGATTAATTGATTGATTTTCTTTTGCTCAATTCCTTCATCCGGAGCTGGTACTCTTTTTGTATGACTGGCATGTATCCAGTTAGGCAATCCTGCACATTTCACTGCTGTTGTAACCAGTATGACCTGTTTTTGGGGTGCTCTACCTGGGTGCTAGACACGTCTCTCAGGTGTGTTTCTTCACCACCACCCAGTCACCTGGATTTAGATTATGTGCTTGATCCGGCTGCCTGGCCTCTGCATCTTCTCCAACCTGGTGAGAGACAGAATGCACTAGGTCAGCCAATCTTTTACAATAGTCCAATACCAGTACATCAGTTATGCTTAACAATGTATGTCCAGGTATGAAAACTAGTCTCATTGTTCTTCCCATGAGTACTTCATGGGGACTCTACCCTGTATTTCTGTCAGGCTTGTTTCTGAGTCCCATCAGAACAAGAGGCAATGCTTTCGACCAACACAGTGATGTGGATGCACACACCTTTGCCAATCTTGATTTTATCGTGTCATTCAGTTGTTCCACTACCCCAGAAGCCTCTGGGCAGTAAGTACAGTGTAATTTCTGTTCAATCTTGAATGCTTCACAGATCAATCAGATGATTTCATTATTAAAGTGAGATCCTCTATCTGATTCCACCGTTACTGGAAAACCAAAACGCAGAATAATTTCCCTAGGCAATAATTTGGCAACTGTTATGCTGTTATTTCTCCTGGTCGGATATGCTTCCATCCATCGTGAGAACAAACACAGTATGACAAGGATGTATTTTAGTCCCCTACATTGTGTTAACCGAATGAAATCAACTTGCAGCCTTTCAAATGGTCCTTCTGCCTTTCCAATTCGTCCCCAACTGAACACTGCCTTCCTACCTGGGTTATTTTGTTGACAAATTAAGCACCTCTGGCAAAGGCTCTCTGCAACAATCCTAGAAATTCCTCTTCCCCCCTCCTCAGGCAACGTCATAATTCATCCTCCGATGAACAACCACTCTGCAAAAGAAATTGTGAAGTTACTAAATTTGGCTTACCACTTTTTTCCTTGAAATCCGGCGTCCACACTGTACTTTGCTCTGTTCACAAAATTTGGAATAGGGGCAGGTGGTAAATGATTCTGTGGATTTACAACCAGTTGCGGTTTACTCAGTATCACCTTATTCTGCATCTTTGGATTTAAATTTTGATGTGGGCCATTATTAGTTTGAATAGTTTTACGCTTGTTTTTCCAATGCCCCAATTTTCCACACTCATGACAAGGAAACTTCTTCTTTGTTTCTTCTCAACTCATTTTCCCTCTCGGTTGTCCCCCATTATTTTCATTCTGTCTTGATCTTTTATTCTGTTCATTATTTAATTTGAGTTCTTGTTGTTCTGCCAATTTTACTTGTGCCCACAGTAGGTTTTCTTCGAATTTTCTTTGTCTATTATCTATTTCATCTCCACAATATTTTGCATATTTTAAGACTTTGTCTATGGGTTTCATTTGCCAGCACAGCATACGGGTTTGGATCAGTTAACAAATCTCTGGTCTCAATCCAAATACAAATCGATAAACAAAATGTCCCATACCTTTATCACCAATATTCTCAAATCCACTATACTGTTTGAACACTTGCAACAGATGCTCATAGTAAGCATTGACAGTCTCATTTATTTCTTGTGTGGTTCTATCTATTTTTATCCAATCTGTTTATTTTGGAGGGATTTTTCCCTTTAAGAAAGTAATCACTTGATTATATTTCTTTGTTACTTCATCTGAGGGTGCACCTGTTTTCTCATCTCTAGGATACTCGTCACTAGGCCAATCCACTGTGATTTTACACTCTGTCGATAAATCAGCAGGTACCACTATGTCAAACAGACCATCCAAATCCTTCAACAAAACTTTCAACACTTTAACAAACCTTTCAACTTGTCTGTACCATTCAACTGGTTTCTCTCTTAATTTTGGGAAATCATTTGTAAATGATAAAATATCTTGCCTAGTCCATGGAACATGTACGTATCCCCCTCCGGGTACTTCCCTCATAGGACACAATTTTTCTGTCTTTTTAAGTTCTCTTAATACATATTCTGATGCAGTTTTCTTTGCCTGAGCTTCCTCCTTTTTCTTAGTCCATCTGGTTTTCCACCTGTCTAATTTCCCCCACTTTTGTAAAATTGTCATTAGATCTTTAATCTGTAATTTTCTTCCGGACATGTTCATATTTTCTAACTCTTTGTCTGTAAAATCTGCTCTGTAAGGTTTCTGCAGTACTTCGGATCTCCCTATTTCAGTTCCCATTTCTGAAGCTAGTTCTGTTAATTTCTCATGAAATATTTTGACATTCCTAGTTATGCTTCTACATATGAATAATAATTCTTCACAGTATGTATTTAATCTGTCTAATCCCACATTAGCTATCATTTCTTCCAATTCTACTTTTAATTTATAAATGTCCAAAATCTTTGGCTATGGGACCGCTTTATCCACTCCCTGTGCCCATCTTTCTAATTCTTCTGGTGATAGAAGAGTAGCACTTCTAGTTCTTGTGGAAGCTTCCATTCGTATTTCTTTTGAACAACTAGGTGTAACTCTTCTTGGGGTTTCATTTATCTGTTCTCTTATTGGCCAGTCCATTAGTGATATTATGGATTCACATTCACTAGCCTGATCTTCAATTATTATATTCTCTTTTCTTGGCTCCTTCATAGCAGTAACCATAACTGGTGGGTTGGAACAATTTCCTTTGTCTCCATGTAATGGGACTACAGGACCTATAGTCACTGGTATGGTTAATGCTTCCGGTTGTACACTTAATTGATTTATTTTCTGGAATAATTCATCTTTATTTCTATTTATTGCCTCCCTTTCTTTTTCCTGTAATATTCATTCATTTAATGAAGCATGTAAAATTTGAGGAATTAATGGGGTTTCTAAAGCAGGAGCACTAGGTATATTTCTGTTGGGTCTTTCCTGATATGGTGGAGGATTCTTTATTAGAATGTCTTCAATAAACTGATCTTCTGATCCTATACAACCTGTCATATGTTTAGTCTTTCTGTACACTTGCCTCCAGACTGCTCATCTGACATGAATACAGGATACAGTCCTTCTGTCACCATTGTTTCATCTCTACCTCACGTGAAATCCTCTATAACCTCTAGTACTTCTAGATCTGTCACGATCGAATGACTCCATTTCCCATTCCTCTAAGGCTTCATATTGTGTTAACCTAGGTCAGAGCTCTAATTCATTCATTTTATTCCTTAAATTCTGAAGGATTCTACCATTGAATGTGCCATGTTCTGGAAAAGCCAATATTCCATCGTCTTTTGTTTATTCAATCTAAATATCTAACCATACACTGGTATGATATCCCTTTTCCATCATCATAAATAAGGCAGGATTTTAAGTGGTGGGATAAGAATTCCTTCTCTAGTTTTAATAGGTTTATCCTTCTTGAAATAATTCTTGATTTTCTGCACAGACGACATTTTTCTCTTATCTCCGGACATATTATGAGGTTGCCCTCCTATGTATTCTTATCTAGCAAAACCTAGATATCTTCTATCTTGTCTATTTCCTGTTAAGGTTGGATCGAATTTACACATAAAACTCCACTGACTATTATTATTTCCATCTTAATTTTGGTAACCAATTAATCTTTTTATTTAGACTCAGGATTTCCAAATCCTATTCCAGCTTTTATTTGTTCATTCAATCAAATTCTAGTTTGTAAAATTTGCTTAGCCAATGCTAGCCAATGCTAGCGTGGCTCTACTGTGATGTTAATATCACTCCTCACTACTGACCCCTCCTTTACAATCCTCCGTAACTCACAAGCCTGCTGTCTCGACCAATCCCAGCATGGCACCTGATGAGATCAGAGCTACAACTGACCCCTCCCTTAAAATTCCCTGTCTTGTCACCCACACCCGCTGATTTGTCCAATCCCAGCGGGCACTTTTTGACATCAGTGCAACTCCGGCAGCTGACCCTCCCTTCACAAGCTAATGCAAAAACTTATTTTCTTTTAACCTTTCACCAAAATTTTCATTAATAACAACATAAAGACTTTCGCTACTCTGTCAGTTTCACAAAACTAATGAAAGAATTCTTTCACTACGAAATTCTGCTTACTCGTCATGCACTGCTAGTAAAAACCTCTCCCCTTTACCCTTCACTAAAGCTCAGAAGAACCTGCTATTGTTCCAGTGTTACCCGTTCTAGGTGATATAACACCAAAATTTCACCAGCGAACTCAGTGCTAACAATCACTCTTACTTTTTCACAACTCAATTTCTAAAAACCTAAGAATAACTTCACTGCAGTGTGATTAACATTCATCACCCGCTATACACTTCCCGGGAATTTCCAGACAACATAAAACAATATACAGACAGGTTTGTTAATACATAAATCTATACCCAATAATCACCAAACTTAATCAATACAAAGCATACTTCTGCTACCAGCAAACTGATCCAGCGGGACATCTACCTGCGGATAATTATCACTAAAATACACACATTTGGGCCCATAAACCATACACTCACACAACCATCCGATCGATGAAACTCTGCTTGGGATCAATTTTAGGGCTATTTCTATTTGTGTCCGATTTGTGTGAAATTTAAGCCTATTTAGTTACTAAGCCCTTTCTTTACTCATAGATCTATATTAGTTGAATAATGGTTGGCAATTAATGACATTAAAGCATTTACCTGTTGTATTCATTAAATAACCACAGACTCGGTTAAGTTTTAAAAGTTTATCTGAATTTTACTATGAGAATCAGAGACAAAATTACAGGGTTAACTCCATCATTCTGAAGAGGTAAGATTCGATTTATCTAAATTAATCTATAATTTCAATGACGAGTACCTCAGGAAAGAGAGGATAGAGAGAAAAGGCACATTGACACATTACACTGATTTATATTTACCTAGGATGGTGCAAGATCAGACCCCTCTGGCTAAGAGTTTGGGCCCTTCGGAAAGTTTCAGTGACAGGTTCAGGACAGGATTAGAACAGGACAGGTAACCTCTTCTGGAATCGACACCAGCATCTCACCCCTCTCTGATACTAGTTTCCTCCTAAATTCTTCCTCAAATCTCCTTCCTAGTTCTATTCGTCCTCGATTCTTCTGCAAAACTCCTTCCTAAATTTAATTTCCTTGAAAATTCTAAGTCTGCTTCAGGTAATTTGATCAGCATTCGGACAGCATCTCTATCTCTCAGCGTTCTTGCAGCGAATATGCTAATGGATCTAACTAACTACGCCAATTATACCTTTTGATGGCATGTTCCACCCCCAACTGTTTCAAAACTTATGAAAACTCCTAATTCTGATTGGACAAACCAAGGGGATGATCATCACACCATACTAAGTTTAATACTTTTTCTTAAGAGCATTGTCTTATGTTCCCGCCCATTAATTTGTTTCTCCCAAGTTTTATTTCCAACCCATGTTCATAATGCATTTATTACATTTTTATACATTTGTCCATTGAGTCTTCAGGATGTTCTGCATTTTCCGAGGACATGGGAAAGGGGTGTCCTTGATCGGGTTCCAAGACTTGAGATCATGACTCCGGAGTTGACTCTACCGGGCCTGTGCGTGGGGGTCACATGATTGTCACATGGGTGTCAGCCATTAGCTCTCTTTCAGGCACAAAAAGGAACTAACAGACAAGTCAAAAAGACAAGATGTTAGATTCAAATAAAATGATTTAATTGTATACACTTATCTCTACTCTAATCCCATTTAATAAAAATAACTATTTATGCATTAGCACTTAGTATTATAACTTGATTTAGTTTCAGCGGAGCAGATGCTTAGCATGTGAGTTCTTAAGTGGTCATTTTGAGAGTTACTGAGCAGAAGCAAAGCTTTCCCTCCAAGTTTTATGACGTCATGCAGTTAACACATGCGCAGTTCATTTCCCGCGTTTTTTAGTTGCACTTGGGTTATTTGTTAGTAAAACACATAGGCAAGCTTCCCCCTTATCTAATAAGTGTAAAAATGTTGTGTAATATTAGTATTATAAACAATATTAGTAATTTATTACGATGTTATATGAGAGGATGTATCCAGCAAGTTGCTTTCGTGCAAATCCTTGCTCCATCAACAGAGACAGGCAGTAGTCACCACATGGTTAGCAAGAAAATGCCAGCATTCTAAAAAGGAATGCTGAATAAATCATACATTCACCACCAGTCAAGAGATCTGGCTTAAATCCATTGTTATTTTGCTAACCATGTCATCCCAGTTTAGACCCAGCCAAATGCAAATCAGTCTTGACCCTGTGCCTCATGGGATCAGTCCAGACCGAACTGCAAAGCCAGGTCATCCCTGGACCAGAAACAAGCATCCTGGGACTGGATTCTTTGTATTACCGTTCATCAGCAAGACTAGCTTGATCCAGTAGCACAATGAGCAAGGGACCCACGTATGGGCATACCCATCCCACTTAGGGTGAATGGTGCTGCGCAAACAAATGATGGACGGAATGCTGAAATAATCATACGTTCAACCCCAATCAAGAAATCTGGGTTAAATCCATTGTTCTTTTGCTCACCATGCCACCCCAGTTTAGACACAGCCATATGCAAATCAGTCTTGATCCTGTGCCTAATGGGAACAATCCAGACCAAACTGCCAAGCCAGGTGCTCTAGGACTGGAAACAAGCATCCTGGGACCAGTTTATGGGTATTACACTTCCTCAGCCAGAGCAGCTTGATTCCAGTGGCACAGTGAGCAAGGGACCACATCTGTGTATACCCATCCCACTTAGAGTGAAAATTGCGATGCAAACAAATGATGGATGGAATGTTGAATAAATCATACATTCACCCCAGTTAAGAGATCTGGGTTAAATACATTGTTCTTTTGCTCACCATCACATCCCAGTTTATGGCTTGGGGAGCAAACAGATCTCTGTACTGGGGTGAATGTATGACATTGTTCTGCATTCTGTCCAACAATTGCTGTTTTTACCTTTGTGAACCAGAGTGGGACGGGTATGCCCAGACGTGGGTCTGGTGCTCTCCATGCCACTGGAGTCAAGCTATCCTGGCTGATGAGGGTTGAAACCCCGAAACCGGTCCTATGATGCTTGTTTCCAGTCTAGGGAGGGCCTGGCCTGGCAGTTCGGGGTGGACTGTTAACATTAGGAGCAGGTTCAAGACTGATTTGCATATAGCTGGGTTCAAATTGCAATGGCTTGGGAAGCAAATAAACCAATGGATTTACGTCCCGATCTCTGTAATTGGCTGAATGTATAACATTGTTCTGCATTCTGTCCATCAATTGTTGTTTTTGCATTCTTCAACCCGAGTGGGACGGGTATGCCCAGACGGTGGTCCCGTGCTCTCCATGCCACTGGAGTCAAGCTATCCTGGCTAATGAGGGGTGAAACCCCGAAACCGGTCCAAGTATGCTTGTTTCCATTCCAGGGAGGACCTGGCATGGCAGTTCCGGCTGGACTGTTCCCATTGGACGCAGGGTCAAGAGTGATTTGCATATGGCTGGGTTCAAACTGGAATGGCTTGGGGAGTGAATAAAATGATGGATTTCCGCCCAGATCTCTGTACTGGGGTGAATGTATGACATTGTTCTTCATTCTGTCCATCAATTGTTGTTTCAGTATTCTAAAAGTGGCATTTCAATAACTGCAAATTTAAATCCGACTTCTCCCTAAGTTGTGATTTTAAATTGATTGATTCTAGAGACACCAGACTTGGGGATCTTATCTCTTCCCAGTTGGAAATTACACTTGTAAAATGTAATAATGTAATCCCAATATTATTTTATGGGGGAGAAAGACCTTGCAATAGTGAAAACCGACTTTGGGAGTTTTTCACTGCCAAGACATGTAAAACTTAAAAGTACATGTTCTACCTTTTAAATACATTGCCCTCCACATGGGACTCACAGAGACCCTGACAAAGATTGCCACATATTGGTACTACACACTGGAGCGGGTGCATCGCTTTGACCCCCGGCGTAGTGACCTTTACTGGTGGGAGTGCGGGGAGGTGGGCACCCTAGAACACTACTCTGGAGCAGCCCTTGTTTGCAGCGCTACTGGACCCAAATTCTTGACAAAACTGATCTGCACCTTGAGACGCACCTCCCACGGTTCCCTGCATATATCCTTCTGGGGCTGCCCAACCCGTTGACCTACCCACTCAAATCCCGGAGGGGTAGATTGATTGTGATTGCTCTGGGGATGGCCCTGCAAAATATCTTGATTCACTGGCTTCAGAGACTCTGGCTGGTGTTGGGTATGGAGAAACTTTCTCCTACACTGGCTGGTAGAGGGTCAGAATTCACCGATCTGTGGTGGCCTTTCCTCACACTTTTGGTGTTTGAATTCGAATTTGAATTTGAATTTGACGCACCCACGGTACCTTCGATTGCTTCGATTACCAGACACACAAATCCCAGACAGCGCCTCGGCAAAAAATTGCAAGCGGCAACGCTAGATGTCGAGCCTTTTTCCACTGTCCCTTTTTTCCCTGGTTATCCCTTTCTCGGTTAGTTCAGGTTCACGAGGGGTGGGTGGGAGGAGGGCGGGGACGGGGGGGTTGGAGGGGTTATTGTTGTTTTTTTGGTCTTGGCCCGCTCCATGCTATTTACTTATGGTAATGTCATGCAACGCGACTTTATTGTCTCCAGTACACTGTCCTTGAGGAGCTGAGGGCTTTGTGTTTCTGTATGTTCCTAAACCATTCAATAAAAAGATTTAAACCATAAATACTTTGCCCTGTGGGTTATACAGGGCCTACCTTAGGGTGAGGTATATGTATAAAAAGGGAAGGTATAGTTTGGCAAGAGGTTTATCTTGTCAGAAGTTGCAGTGTAAGCTGCACATAAAGGCTTTGTAATGGCAGGCCTGGTCATGGTTACAGTGAGAGAATTGTGTGGGTGGCACAATAAGTGCTGCAGGCCCACTAGTAGCATTTAATTGACAGGCCCTGGGTCATATGGTGCAGTTTCATAGGGACTTATAAGTAAATTAAATATGCCAATTGCGGGTGAGCCAATATTACCATGTTTAGGGGAGAGAGCACAAGCACTTTAGCCCTAGTTAGCAGTGGTATATAGTGCCTAGAGTCCTAAAGCTAGCAAAAACGAGGTCAGAGAAATTTAGGGAGGCAGACAAAAAGTTGGGGGAAGACCACCCTAAAGCTGTCAGTTCTAACAATCATTCAGTGGAAAACTGGCAGGATGTGATGATTAACACACATCTCGTAACTCCTGCTCGCACAGGGATGGGAATTCAGCCCTGAACTACGAAATTTCAGAAAAACAGAATGCATAGGCTGTTCTGCCTCTGTACAATGCTTAGAATGGGATCATGATACCATCATACAGCCCTAGAGTTTGGCTGCGGGTATAATATGAATATAATATTAATATTATTTATGTGCACGTCTTTGCCTGCTACTTCCTTTTTATACACAAGTAGGTAAGGTACTTTAATAGGGCCAATAACACTCTTAATACTTATTTGTGCTTTGGCAAGTTGGTGTCCTCCATTTGCCCATAAATAGGATTCTTACAGAATTTTCAGCTCTTGTGGTATGATGTTGCACCTTCATCCACTTAGTGATATAGTTTAAAATGTGTACAATTGAGACACAACAAAAGACAAAAACAGAACTAAGAAAAGTGCATTTTAGGTTAAATATGTTTTAATAATGTTCCACGAAGGAACATTCGCCATTAATATATAGTTGGCATTGATGGGGACTTTGAAGCTTTTCCCAGCCGATCACAGGGGCATATTACCAAGCAATAGCGATAATTATCGCTATTGCTTGGTTAGCGATAAAAATTTATCGCCGAGCTGCGACGATTTTTATCGCAGATAAACCTTGGTATTAGCAAGGTTTATCTCTGAAACGATAAAAAGCGGCCGAAATGCATGAATATCGCTGTAAAGTCAGCGATATTCATGCATTACCGAGCGAATGCTCTTAGCCATGTTATCCACCTCCCATTGGATAACATGGCTAAGAACTGCTCAGGACAGGTGTTAGCTTTTGGAGATATTCGCGCTTAGCGCAAATATCTCGAAAAGTTGGTAATAGGAGATAGCGATGTTAGCGACTGTTTCCAGTCGCTAACATCTTGGCACGCCCACTTTGCATGTCATTAGTGATAAATTACTCTGACATGCAAAGCGGGGCCCAAGATGGTCGCTATCTCCTACTAGCTGTCGCTAACAGCTAGGTAGTAGGGAGATAATTTTATCTCCGCTTTCTTGGCTTTTAAAGCCAAAAAAGCGGAGTTAAATCCCTTGATAATATGCCCCACAATCCATTAGTTAGGCGCCAATTCAGGAGTCACACCTAGATAGAATGTAGATTAACAATTTATAATTTATGTGACAGGTGTAGGAGAGGAAATTGTAACATTTTCATAACTTTAGTAAGGCAAGCCTGATTAATCTAGCCTTGTAGATACTCTATAATTAGGAAAGTCTTCATGTGTATACCAGTAATCTCACAAAGCTGCTGGACACTCTTTGGCCTGCTTCGGCGCTGGGAAACCCTTTTTGGGTAGCTGCCACACCTTACAAATTTAATAAACAAATAAATAAATAAAATATAGTGCACATGAACAATCGAATACAAATAACAGGGTCAGATTTAAAAAAAAACCTGCGCCACCAGTACGTCACTTTCTGTGACGTACTGGTGGCGCATGCTACTGCTCAATATTTATAAGGACAGGAAAAGCCACCCTGCGTGGCTTTTCATGTCCTTGTAAATATTGCCCCTTTACATGCAGCACTTTTCGTGAAAGGGGCGTTCCATGGGTGTTACTCTGGATGTTCCCACGCAACACCCATGGAACAAGACATATTTCCAGAGGGAAACATCATTTACCACGAAGGCATTACCACTACTCACGTTTACCACGTGACACTTACCACGCAGGGTGCCTTCCACGCAGGGTACCTTCCACGACGTCTTTACCACGGGCTAGGGGGGAGACGTGGTATTCCTTCAAGTTGATCTGCGTGGGCATGGGGGGCAGAGGGAGGGGGGGGCTCGGAGGGGGGCTGGGGGGGTCTCCCCCCCCCAAAAATAACAAGCAGGTTACTTTAACAAAAAAACGAACATACATTTAAAAGAAAGAGGAAAGAGCCTCCCCCAAAGACGTGCCGTGTACGTCAAAAAAGCAGTCCTTTTTTTATTTTGGTATACGTGTTTTGACGCTTGTTTCAAAGGAGGATGGAAGTAAGGGCTCGTGGAGAAAGACGTGAAGGTAAGACGTTGCAACGCGTAGTAAAATGCTACGTTGTAAATACCAGCGTGGTAAAGCCACTTGCGAGGTAAAATTCGCGTGGTAAAGCCATGCGTGGTAACTGAAATCGTGGTATAATCATATATTCATTTCCAGATTTACACTGAATCGTGAATCTGGAAATGCGTCTGAATGCTACGCCACCCTAGGGGTGGCGTTGCGAGACACAACGAGGAGAAATGTTTTCATTTCTCCTCGTTTTTTTCTCTTTCAATGCGTGCTGCATTCTACAGCACGCATTGGAAGAAGAAAATGCCTGTAATGATTGTATTTGTGCAGGAAGGTGCCTCTTACTGCACAAAAACAATCTCCCCATGATGCATGCATCCTTGCACCAAGGCCGGCTCATGGCAGCTGCTTTTGCGCCAGCGGATAGGAGAGCGCAGGAATGAGACGTATCATTGTAACTATGTCGCATTCTTGTGCTTTGGAAGTGGCGAAGCGTGGTGCAGCCAAAGGGCTTGCGTTGCCGCGCTGCTGCACTTCCTTGTGAATCTGCCCCCTAGTTTTCATCACATGGAATAGGAAGCCCTTTTCATGTGAAATCTTCTCTCATAACAGGTCCCTGAAATTGAGGCTACTCTGCACTTTTTCTCATTTCTTGCTCCACTCCAACTTTTTATGTATGGTTAGGTTTAGGAGAGTCCTTCCTTTAACATAGTCCGGAGCTCAAGGATTCATTGTCTTATTTCTAATTTTGTGGGCTTGTGGGGCACATTTACAATAGAAGTGACAAAGCGCTGCTTTAGCCTCCTTGGCTTAATGCCACTTTAGAAATGCAGGGCTCCATTATATTTACAAAAATATGGTACAGCTCTGCATTTCCCCCTGCGCTGGCGCTATATTTAGCTGCCTAGCGCCAACACAGGTTGTCCGTGTTGCAGGGGAACATTGTTTATGTGCAGCAAGGTGTCCCTTCCTGCACATAAACAATCTTTAAATCGCGTTTTGTAACTTCGATGTGTGCTGCTTAAGGCAGCACACATTGAAGTTGAAAACGTAATTTATTTAATGATTGGTTATGTACAGGAAGGGACACCTTCCTGCCCATAAACAATGAATGGCGTTTTAGTGTTTCTCAGTGTGCTACACAATGCAGCACACATGGAAACAACAAAAACATGGAGAAATTAAACATTTCTCCTTATTGCGCCAGGGTAAGACCAGGATTTCCCTGGTCTTCATTTTGGCGCTGCCCCATATTTATGCAACCCATGTAAATATGGGGCAGCATCAAAATCAATGGGTGTTGCGGAGGAAGGCTTGCGGTGGAAGGCCCACCGCAGAACTCATTACCCTCTCTGTCACGCTAAGTATAACATGAAAGGATCTTGCATACTCCTTCGAATCCGGGCTACCATGCCGGGAGCCTAACTCGATATACTTGGGGGGACTATTGTGTCCAGAGGGTCGTTGTCCATAATTGCGGCACGGTCCAGGAGTACGAGTCATATAAACCACCTGAGAACATTATACACGTCCCTGTGTGACATCTAGGATAAAAGTTTTCCAGTAAACATTGCGTAGAAATAAGATCTTTGTATTTTGCGTTACCAACTATTAAACAACAGCGGTTTCTCAGTGCATATTTGTCTTGGAACCAGTTAATCTATAGCAGCTTCACCCGGTTTTATGACTTAGATTTTCTGTCATTGGCCTCGGCACCGGCTTCATACCTGCATCATTTACAATTCGCTGGTCGTTTATGGTTCCAAACTAACATCACTGACCTAGCCCTGACGAAGTTACAAGACGTAACGAAACGCGTTGGCTGTATATGTCCTTTTTGGTAAAATTACCTAAATAAAGAAAAAGAAAACTCAAGATCACAAGTTCCAGCGTAATTCCTTTGAGTGCGCCTTCCATTCTGTTTTATATTTGGTTGTTTTTTGTGCCCAAGGACAACGGGCGCAGGAAGTGTGCTGCACCACTCTTAATTTCATTTGGACTAGTGTTTTGGTTGTGCTAAACCTTGGTCTTTGTTGTCCTGTTGCTTCTGTTAATATAACATGAAAGGATGCCTTATTTACAAGGCAATGTTAGGCCACGTTAAGTAGCTTAACAATGCCGTAAATAAGGCGAAGCCCCTATTGCCATCACAACGTTGTGAAAAGTGACTTTGTAGTGGCGATAGGCGCTTGTAAATATGCCCCATACTCTGGCAAAGTCACCGTACTTCACCGTGTACAAGTCTCACTGTGAAAAAGGGACAGTGACAGATTATCTGCCTAAAACGTGCACAAAGATGTGTTTGAGGGACCTTACCTTTGTATGTTGCCGTCAGACTATTAGTTCATCTCTCTCTACCCCACTTCCATCTATCTCATGATCTCACCTTTATTTCTACCATTGCCAGGGGAATATGTACAAGCCCATATAGCCACATTAACGTCACTTTTCACCATGTTGTGGTGGCGATAGGGGCTTCCCTTATTTACAGGGCAGCGTTAAGCCACTTAGAATATGTCTACTTGTGCGCCTGCCATGCACTTGGAACACATCTTGTAAAACTGCTTTTTGGGAGAAGTACCTCTTGTAGGAATATCCTTGCAACCTTTAAGTCACAGGATACAATGTAAAAGGCAACTCCTCAATTTGAAGTTCACAAAAGGATGGTTATAGAATTTGATGATCTTAAAATGTAGACATGGTAATATGTTGAAGGCTTTACTAGATCCCATCAGATAGCCAGGTTATCAAAACCAGATGAATGCAATAAGGAAATGAATAAATGATTGAGAGTACATGCATCACCATCCATCACATAACCCATCTCCTTCATATATCAGAGCTTATAGCCACGTCTCCAGTCTGATTAAAAATGAATAGTTTCACTGATGATCATCTGCAGAGGGATCCGAAGCGCTCTCTCTTTGATTAGTCCTTTTTATCCGATTGATATATTTGGCAAGATGTTTTTCATAAAAGCACCCTCTGGGCATTTTACGAAGCAAGGGCTCCAACTTGTCTGAATAACTAATCTATGAAAGCTTAATGAATGCACTTTTATTCAGCTCTGAACATATCCCAAAGGGGAACACATCAGCATCATATCTCACCTTCTGGTTGTGATTGTCAATCATGTATTTCATTAAATGACATCCCACGCTCACAAACCCATAGACTGACAAGCCATGTTTTTGCTGGTTTTCAAACCAGCTATCCTAGGGATAAAGGCATAATCCAAGATCAGTTCTGTAGTCCTTCTAGAATCCCTTAAGGATAAATCTTACAGAAAACTCAGATTTATTTTAACACTAGTACAACTTTGGGATTTTGTAAAACTAAATCTCAAATCAAAGCCAGATTTAGTTCAACACTACTAGCCTAAGGGGTACCTCTTTGATATTTACTAAAACCAAATATTTTGGTTTGATGTACGTGCAAGTAGGTTGCAAATATGGCATGCAAATTGTGCCCCAACTTTGTGTGACCTGCGTGTAATTTTGTAATGAAACTTAAGTCGCTTTGCAAAACTCCCATTTGCGGGTTGTTGTAAACACCCTGCCTAATGAATATTAATTGGGTGGCACACAATTTGTGACCCTTGCATTTGGCTGCAAATGCAGGGATGGAAGCCTGTAAGGCACAGCAGATATCAGTCCCTACATTTGCATTCTCATACGGCATACATGTTTTTTAAAGCAGCCTGTTTCCCCAAAAGGAGCAGGTGCTGCTTTAAAAAAAATGATATTCTTCATTTGGGAAAACATTGCATCCACCCCCCAAGTTACCACTGCAACTTGGGAGTTGGGGGAGGAAAGATGAGACTTTGGTAACTGATCAGTGGTTTGTGACCACAATTACAGACACAAACAATTGGTATATCTGGTTCTGACTGATTAATAAAAGGGAGTGTGCCCCCTTTACTACACTCTCATTTTACCCGATCGCGACTTGCACCAGTGACCCTGGTTCTCCGACCACCCACCGCTAAGACTCTGCTGTCCTCCTTGTACTCAACCCCGGAAGGAACAACTGCCAGCAATCTACGCCGGCCGCCAACCATGACCAGTTCTCCTGCCGACATTGCCGACAAACCTTCACCAACCTCCCCACCGCCATGGCTGACGCCCCGACGTCAGACTCCAGCAGCCCCGAAGCTGTGAGATGCATCCTCCTCAATGAGCGCTACCTGCACAGACACGCAGTAGAGATCTGGGACCTCCTCAACACCCTCTCGCCAGATGTTACCTTCTTCACGCAAACATGGACCAACCCAATCTCCGCCCCCCGACATCGCCACTGCTGTCCCTGACAGTTACAAGATCCAGAGGAAGGACTACCCCAACAGTCCAGGAGGAGGACTCGCCATCGCACACAAGAGCTCCCTCTGGCTCATCACCTCCATCACGAGCGACTCCCCGTCCACCACTAAACACCACCATTTTCAGATCCAGCACAGCAACCCTTGACCCTGTGATCCAGGCAGGTCGCTCCCTCTGCCACCGCGCAAACCCCCTGTGTGCCACTACTGCTGCTGCCTGCCTCCTCGTTGTGATTCTCTCTCTGCCTTCCTTGCCCGTTTTAGCTCCAGTCTGACCATCTACCTGTTGTTGCTGTGCCCCGGGTTTCCTTTCTGTACCCCTCGCCCCTTCGCTTCGTTCTGCCTTCTGCCTTCTCCCTTCCCCCTACCCACCCTTGCCTTCCATGACCCTTCCCGCCGATCGCTTCCCCGCGGCCCCGCCCCCTCGTTCCCGATTGGTTGCCCCGCTCCCGCCTACCAGCTGCTCCTCCCTCCCTCTACCTCTCATATGGAGGCTGTGTGGTGGTGAAAGGAGCGACCCTTCACCCTGTGATCCAGGCAGGTCGCTCCCTCTGCCACCGCGCAGACCCCCTGTGTGCCACTACTGCCGCTGCGTGCTTACTGCTGCCTGCCTCCTCGTTGTGATTCTCTCTCTGCCTTCCGTGACCGTCTGCCTGCTGTTGCTGTGCCCCGTGGTTTTTTTTTCCTTTCTGTAACCCTTGCCCGTTTTAGCTCCAGTCTGACCGTCTACCTGTTGCTGCTGTGCCCCATGTTTCCTTTCTGTACCCCTCGCCCCTTCACTTCGTTCTGCCTTCTCCCTTCCCCCCTGCCCCCTCTTGCCTTCCGTGACCCTTCCCGCCGGCCGCTCCCCCACGGCCCCGCCCCCTCGTTCCTGATTGGTTGCCCCGCTCCCGCCTCCCAGCTGTTTCTCCCTCACTCTACCCCTCATATGGAGGCCGCGCAACGGCCGCGCAGTGGACGCGCGCAGCGTGCGCGCCGATTGTGCGCCGAAGGTGTGCCAAAGGAAAGCCCGTCTGCGACCCGTCCGCGCCTGGACCATGCCAAGCCAGGACCCCTGGTCCTCGACGATGCCAGCGCTCCCGACAAACCTACGACGCCGCCACCCTCCACGCACTCAATGCCGGCCGACCCGCCGCCTGCTACCAAGCCACCCTGAGGCACACACACGGACCCTTCACCTGCCAAGCCTGCCGATTCGCCTGCCTCCGAACCTGCACCGCACCCGTCAAGCCGAGCACCAACAACAACCACCTCAAGTGCATCCTGCTCAACACCCGCTTCGTCCACAGGTACGCCGTGGAACTCTGGAACTTCCTCGACACAACATCACCAGACGTCGCCTTCCTCACAGAAACCGGGATGAACGCCTCCTCAGCCCCTGACATCGCCATAACCATCCAGGAAGGCTACAAGATCACCCAGAGGGATCGCGTCAACCAGACCGGAGGAGGCATCGCCATCATACACAAGAACACCATCCGCATCAGGACCAACTCCAACGACACCTTCACCATCGCCGAGCACCTCCACTTCCAGATACACACCAACCCGAAGACGACCCTCAGAGGCACCCTCATCTACAGACCCCTGGGACCACGCACACAATTCAGCGAAGACATCGCAGACTTCATCAGCCCGCATGCCCTCCTCTCCGCTGACTACATCCTCCTAGGGGACCTCAACTTCCACCTGGAGAACAACAAGGACAGCAACACCACCACCCTGCTGGACAACCTCGCCACCCTGGGAATGAATCAACTGGTGAACACCCCCACCCACTACGCCGACCACACGCTTGACCCAGTCTTCTCCTCCAGCAAGCACATCTCCTTCAACCACACAACCGGACTCCATTGGACCGACCACAGCTGCGTCCACTTCAGCTTCAGGAGAACCACGACCCACCACCACCAGCAACAGGTTCCCCGCAGGAGCTGGAGCAAGGTCACCGCCGACCAGCTCACCACCTCCCTCAGACAGAACCCTCCCGCCAGCGCAACGGACCCCAACGAAGCAGCCCGTATCCTCACACAGTGGTTCACCGACTGCGCAGATGACCTCGCACCACTGAAGACCCCTCCCAGCAGACCCGGCAGCAAGAAAGCCTCTTGGTTCACTGACAAACTCAAAAAATCCAAGAAGAACTGCCGCACCCTTGAGAAAACCTGGCGCCACTACCAGACCACAGACAACATGACCGCCCTCAAGAACGCCACCCGTAAACACCACCAGCTGATCCGCACCACCAAAAGGTCAACATTCAAAGAACGACTTGAAAACAACACCCACAACAGCAAGGAACTCTTCAGCATCATCAAAGAGTTCTCCAACCCCAGCGCTGGAAACAACGATATCACTCCCTCGCAAGACCTCTGCGACTCACTCGCCTCCTTCTTCCACCGCAAGATCGCCGACATACACAACAGCTTCGGCGCACCAACCACGCACACAAACACCAAAACAGCGCCCCCCACCACCACCCTCTGCAACTGGACCCCGGTCAGCACCAAAGACACCACTCGCACGATGAACACCATCCACTCCGGACCACCAACCGACCCATGCCCCCACCACGTCTTCAACAAGGCCGGCTCCATCATCGCACCCCAACTCCGGGACATCATCAACATCTCCTTCAACACCACCACCTTCCCGGAGAGCTGGAAGCATGCCGAGCTCAGCGCCCTCCTGAAGAAACCAACAGCGGACCCCACCGACCTCAAGAACTTCCACCCCATCTCGCTCCTCCCTTTTCCTGCCAAAGTCATCGAGAAGACCATCAACAGACAGCTCGCCGCCTTCCTCGAGAAGAACAGATCCCTCGACCCCTCACAGTCCGGTTTCCAAGCCAACCACAGCACCGAGACCGCCCTGATCGCAGCCACCGATGACATCAGATCCCTGCTCGACAACGGGGAAGACCCTGCCCTCATCCTCCTGGACCTCTTGGCAGCATTCGACACTGTCTGCCATCGCACCCTAGCACAGCGCCTCAGCAACATCGGAATCCAAGAGAAGGCACTGGAGTGGATCATCTCGTTCCTCGCCGGAAGAACCCAGAGAGTCCGCCTCCCCCGTTCAGATCTGAGGCCACCGAAGTCATCTGCGGCGTACCACAAGGATCATCACTCAGCCCAACCCTCTTCAACGTCTACATGAGCCCTCTCACAGCCATCAGACGCCAACACAACCTCAACATCATCTCCTACGCCGACGACACCCAGCTGATCCTCTCCCTCACCAACGACCCTGCCACCGCCAGAGCCAACCTTCACGAAGGGATGAAAGACATCGCCAAGTGGATGAAGAACAGCCGACTGAAACTGAACTCAGACAAGACGGAAGTCCTCATCCTGGGATCGTCGCCCTCCGCCTGGGACGACTCCTGGTGGTCCCCTGCCCTGGGCACCACTCCCAAACCAACGGACCATGCACGCAACCTGGGCTTCATCCTGGACGCCTCCCTCTCGATGACCAGACAAGTCAACGCCGTCTCATCATCGTGCTTCAACACCCTGCGCATGCTCCGTAAGATCTTCCGTTGGATCCCCACCGAAACCAGGCGCTCGTCACCAGCTGACTGGACTACGGAAACACCCTCTACGCCGGAACCACAACCAAACTACAGAAAAGACTCCAGTGCATACAGAATGCCTCCGCACAACTCGTCCTGGACATCCCCGACACAGCCACATCTCCAGTCACCTGAGAGACCTGCACTGGCTCCCCGTCAGCAAGAGGATCACGTTCAGACTCCTCACCCATGCACACAAGGGTCTCCACGACCTGGGTCCCAAGTACCTCAACAACCGCCTGACTTTCTACACGCCCACCAGCCAGCTACGATCGACCAGCCTCGCCCTCGCCACCGTACCACGCATCCATAAAGCCACCACCGGAGGAAGATCCTTCTCCTACCAGGCGGCTAAGACATGGAACTCCCTCCCAATCCACCTTCGGCTGACCCAGGACCATCTCTCATTCAGGAAGCAACTCAAGACCTGGCTTTTCAAGCAGTAACGGACCCCTCGCCCCCCCAGCGCCTTGAGACCCTACCGGGTGTGTAGTGCGCTATACAAATTCTGTGATTGATTGATCCCCAGAACCTTACGAGGCACCCTCGCCTACAGACCTCCAGGACCTCCAACAGCATTCACCACTACCATCGCTGACCTCATCATGCTCCACGCCATTGCCTCCATGGGCTACATGCTCATCTGAGACCTCAAATTCGACCTCGACAACCTCAGCGACCCCAACTCCCCCACCCTCCTTGACAACCTTGCATACCTCGGACTTGAACAACTCATTGCCACCACTACCCACAATGCAGGACACACCCTTAACCCCATCTTAGCAGGAGGTAAGGACATCTACTTCAGCCACACCACGCAACTCATCTGGACGGACCACTACTGCATTCACTTCCACATCAAAAAACCCACTGTACCCAACCCGGCACCCCCGCATCGCGAAGGAACTGGAGCAAGATCACCCAGGAGCACCTCAACTCCACCCTCAATCACAAATACCCCCAACCATGACCAACGCCAACTCCGCAGCCAAAGATCTTCACAGATGGATCACCAACTGCGCAGATGAGCTAGCCCCCCTCCTCAACCCTGACAGACAGCGACCCAGGAAGGCCTCCTGGTGCACCACTGGTCTCTAATAAGCCAGAAAAACCTGTAGATGGCTCAAGAAGAACTGGAGAAACAGCAAAACTTCGGAAAACCACTCCACTTACAAGAACACCATGACAGAACACCACCAACTCACCAGATCCACAAAGAGGACCTTCAGTCGCAACAAAATCTACGCCAACACCAGCAACTCCAAGGAACTCTTCAACATCATCCAGGAATTCACTAAGCTGCCCAGCAAAACCCCAGACATCACACCCTCCCAGAACCTCTGCAACAAACTCTGCTCTTACTTCCAACTGAAAATAAGATCCCTCTATGACAACTTCGAAAAACAGACTCAGGACACCAAACCCACTCCGCCCCCCAGCAATGAAAGTCAGTCTATCATCTCCTCCTGGACCCCAGTCACCCCTGAAGACACTGCATTGACCATAAAAGGCATTCACTCAGGAGCCCCCACAGACCCCTGCCCTACGCACATCTTCCACAGAGCTGCTGCCGCCATTGCACAGGAGCTACGACTCAACCATCAATGCCTCCCTCGAAGCCGGCACATTCCCCAATAACTGGCAACGTGCAGAAGTCAAGCCCCTCCTCAAGAAGCCCTCAGAAGATCCAACGGACCTCAAGAACTACAGACGCATCTCTCTCCTCCCCTTTGTGGCCAATGTCACAGAAAAGATTGTCAAAGTCCAACTAAAGAAATTCATAGAAGAGAACTCCATCCTCGACCCCTCCCAATCCGGATTCTGCAGGAACCACAGCACCGAGACCCCCCTACTTGCCGCCATCGACGACATCTGCACGCTCCTTGACAAAGAACACACCGCTGCCCTGATCATGCTCAAGCTCTCTGCAGCCTTCGATGCCGGCACCCACCGCACTCCACGATGCCAGCATACAGGGGACTGCCCTCGACTGACTCCGCTCCTTCCTCAAAGACAGAACCCAAAGAATTAGACTTCCTCCCTTTCTCTCTGAACCTACAGATATCATCTGTGGTGTACCCCAAGGGTCATCACTCAACCCCATGCTAGATGGCCCCCTCACCATCATCGTCACAGCATGGACTCAGCATAGTATCCTACGCCAATGACACCCGTTCATCCTCTCCCTCACCAAGGACCCCCTCACCTCCAGAATCAGCTTCCAGGAAGGAATGAAAGACGTTTCAACCTTAATGAGCAGCAGCTGCCTGAAGCTCAACTCGGAGAAGACAGAAGTCCTTGTCCTTGGACTCTCCCCTTCTGCACGGAACAACACCTGGTGGCTCACCGCCCTCGGCAGCCCTCCCACACCCACAGACCACGCCCGGAACCTCAGCATCATACTAGACTCCTCCCTCTCCATGACCCGACAGGTCAACGCCGTCACCTCCACCTACTTAAACACCCTCTGCATCCTTCACAAGACCTTCCAATGAATTCCCCCGTATCAAGAAAGGCCATCACCCACACACTCATAACCAGAAGATTAGACTACAGAAATGCCCTCTATGCTGGGATCAACAAATCCCTGCTCCGCAAGCTCCAGACCATACAGAACACCACAGCCAGACTCGTCCACGGCGTCCCCCGACACAAACACATCACCCCACACCTGCGAGACCTCCACTGGCTCCCCGTCGAGAAGAGAGTAACTTTCAAGATGCTCACCCACGCATACAAATGCCTCCACAACATCGGACCTCAATATCTCAATGAAAGAAGCGCCTTCCAGGTACCCAAGAGAAACCTCTGATCTGCTGACCTTGCCCTCACCAAAACCCTGTGCATCCGCAGAGCCAGAACAGGTGGATGAGGCTTCTCCTATGTCGCAGCAAAGACCTGGAACGAAGTCCTGATCAACATCAGACACACACCCACTCTGCACATCTTCAGGAAGACCATCCAGACCTGGAACTTTGACTGACCAGAGCTGCTCCCCCACACCCCAGTGTCTTAAGACCCTCATGGGTGAGTAGTGTGCCACACAATTCCTTGATTGATTTTTGCATATCGGTATGTGCACGCTGCACACAATGCCACAAGGATACAGCTTATTTTGGGGGACCACACTTAATTAATAACTTACTCTGTTGGAGGACCAAATGTAACAGTTGAAATCACAAAATGAGACTGGAAGGAACCCAGAAGAAGTCCTAGGGGGGGATGAAACATGTTGGCTATGGCTACAATTAAAAAGTATTTTTTTTATCAGAAGATGAGTAATAAAGAACTGAATACAACTACATACAGGACTCTTCTATTGTTTTCTATCGAAACATGAGCGATTGATCTATATTATGTGTGGAGTTGTACTCCCTTTGTGACTTGTTTAAAGTGCTGAGTAAAATATTTTGCATTGTTGTTTTGAGGAGGACAATTGCCCGGCAGGGGTCAATGGTGGTTGGTCCCGCATACTCGTGCACCCCTTTATTTCTTTATTAATTTAGCTCATATCTAAGTGAATATACTTTAGTATATAAGTACGGTATTGATTCCTACAGCCATCTTTTTTAAACTATTTCTACATTTACTGTGACATGGATTGACAAATATGTTAATATAGACCAGAGTTCTTCAATCTGTGGGATGAGCGACACCATCTCAAGGGGGGGGTGCGCACTCAACACTAAGATCTTACCTTTGTTGGTGTTTTACTGTCCCGCGTCGCAAGCCAAGTCACAGTAACAGAAGGTTGGAGGGGGGGAGGGAGGGGAAAAAGATAAGGCAGGATGTGCGCTTTTGTCATGTAAAGAGCTAACAGTTAACCTTCGCAGGAGGGAGTTAATTGGTAGAGCTGAAATGCTTCAGCTGCAGTCGGAGGCAGGGTCTCCTCTTCTAAAACCGAAAGCAAACGAACAGATAATACTGTTCCTTCGCGTTTGATTTCATAGCAAAAGAGACTCACTGCCTCCCACTGCAGCTGAAATGACTGCCTGTTCCTTTCTTTCAGTTTTAGCAGAAGAAACATCCTGCCCCCCACTGCAGCTGAAGCGTTTCAGCTCTACGAGTTAAACAATGTCCTGAGAGGGTTAGCTCTTAGCAGAAAGGAAACAAAGTTTCTTTTAAATTTACACAGGCAGGCGCCTCAATGCCCACAGGGCTTCAAGTTCCCAAAAGAAAAATGCCAGCCAGCCATGTGTTTTTTAAACAGTCTGCAAATTGCTTGTCTTGACACTAAATATGCTTATAAATAAAGAAGTATGTATACATTTGTAATGTGACTTTTCTGTCTTTATTCCATTTTATTATCAGTCATGGACCATTCACGCAGCCCTACAAAATTAAAAGTGCTTTCTATTTATTTGTGATGTTCCAAGTATGCACAGACAAGTGCTGACAATACATCTTTTGGTGACTGTTTTTTTTTGTACTGCCTGGGACATCAAAATAATGAGCTGGCAACTCTAATCCCAGGACTGGAAGTTTGTTGCAAGATCAGCACATTTATTTCCTTCAACCTGATCCCTGGTTAATGCCATAACAACAATAGTTTAACATATCTGATACCCTACGCTGCTGTCAATAACCTGCTGAGTTACTTCAACTGTCTGGGAATGCACCCTACATTCAGACAACTCGCTCCTCATTCTCGCCCTTCACTTTCATGCTCACCCTGCACTCACAGCAATCAGAATGCACTCTTACTGTTCCCGATGCACTCACACCATTCACCCGCTCTCCCTGCACTCACAATGACCACACAGCACTTATGCCACTTGCCATGAACTCACACCGTTCTCCCTCCACTTACACTGCAGTCACATGAGCACACCGCTCACTCTGCATTCACAGTGATCACTCTGCACTCACAATGCACTTGTGCTGTTCACCCTGTACCTCACCCTGCAGTCACACGAGCACACTACTCAACCTGCACTTATGGGACACTTAACTCACCCGACCCCCTCACTGCTTAATCTGCAATCTCACTCAATCAAGCCCATCAATAACCATACATTCATTCGTCCCACTCTGCACTTACATCCGCACCGAAATTCATATGGTCACCTCACTCACCCTGCAGTCACTCCTCTTACCCTACTCTCACACTGTTGCATGGCTCACCATGCCATCACATGGGCACTTCTGCCACCCACACAGTGCATAAGGTTAATGTGCCTACTACAAAGAACAGGTACCAAGCAGATTACTAAACTGAGTGTGAGTAAACAATGAGTAGTACTATAACAAAATTAAATATTTGCCAGAAAGGTGACATAGAGAGATGGGGTGCATTGTTGGTGAGTGGTAATTCATGGAGAAGGAGGAAATGGGGGAGAGGGCGCCAAAACAGACCGTTACACTGTGTGCGACTAGTGCTAGGGCCAGCCCTGGATGGAAGTGTTAGCCCCACCCGAAGTTCTGGTCTAGTTGCGCCCCTGTGCACAAGTATGGGCATGTCGTGCCCCATCAAGGTTTTTGTCTTAATTTACAAAAGGGCATATTTACATGCACGCCAATCCAGCCTTTCACAGGGCCCCTTGATAGAGGCAGCTCTGTTTTTGCTCTGATCAGCTGGAATAATTCCTAAACAGATTCTTGTAAATACTGTTTTGTTTAATTTCTTTTTAATGTGATTGATGTGAGAGAGTCTATTACTATCTGCAGAGAAAATTTTATGTTTCATGCAACAACCATAAAAAAAGTTTATTTTAGATCAAAACAGGTCCTCACACATGAGAAATTGGAGGATTTCCCAGATATTATTCGCTGTAAAATTAGTGGGCTGCTGCTTTGTTACAACAGTGAAACACACATCACTTTCTCTGAATATTAGATGTAAACACTTTTAGAATTTCGACAATGGCGCCTGTGCACCGTTAGTAGCCTGACCAAAGAGGGTATGGCAGAGCTGAAAGTGAATCATTTAATCTCAAAGCTATTCTGAACAGGGACCCCCAAAATAGTACTGGCCCAGGGCACCCAAAATCCTTAACCTGTCCCTGCCACCACAAAGTCCGTCAGACAACATTGCTCTGAAGTAAAATAGGAAACATCATTAATTTATTATCAGTTCTATTTTTTTCAAACATACGCCCGACGTGTCCTAAACTCCCATTGCTTCAGGCAAGCAACTTATCGTACCACTAAGGAATTCTCAATTAGGTGTTCGTTCAGCGCCCTCTCTGTGGACTTTCACCTGTCTCTTCGGATCCATAACTGGTTGGTGGGCACTTATCCCATTATAATGCTGCCTAAAACATTTGTTAATGATTTCTAGAGAAGAATTGTTTCTCGTGTACCAACTTTGAGCTAGGGAGTGTTCGAAAAATCTGATAACACTGTCTCCCTTACAGTCACCGTTTTGGCTGAAAATGTCTGCAGAATATTCATCTTTGAGAGAAACTGCTATCAAACCTCTCTTGCCTTTCAGCTCATCTTGTTTATGTGAGATTGGGTTCTCAGAACTTGCGGTATTAAAGATTAAGTACCGTTCACTGGTTGTGGAGCACATTCTGAGGATGGCAGTAGCAAAAATCCATCCACAAATTGACAGTCTATGTGGCTAGAAACCGGCACAACCATCACATTTATGTTGGTGGTGTTATTATTAATCTATGTCATGTGTAAAACAAAGTATCCCAGTAAAAACAATTTGCACACATTTTATCTTGGAAAATTGTGTTTTGAGCTGTGTAATAAGCATCTGTCATTTCACCACACCCACTCACAAACCTGCAGTTTACTAAACACTCTTATTGTGTTGAACATTGTTTGCAGGATATGGCCCGTGATATGCGCGTGGCGGTTGATTATGTAGTGTACCAGATTCCAGAAATTTCTGTGAGGTGGTGGGGGGGCACAACATCTAAAAAAATTCAGCTTGGGGTCTCAACCCACAAAAGATTGAAGACCTCTGATATAAACAGATGATCTAAGCTAGAATTGTGCTGTCAGTGTCCCATTGGGCACTGGTGTTGCATGCTGCCCTGCAAGGATTATTGCTTGATCTTTGCCTCACACCAAATTTCAGGACAATTCTTCGTGGTGAACCAAAGCTGCCATGCATTGCAAGGCTCAGGGTCAGGCTGCGACCTTGGGTGAGAAGGTCTGTGACTTGCTGTCTCTCCTTCACTCCATTTCTAGCATTGGGAGAGGGCACGAGCTCCAGAGACGTGTCTGCTCTAATTAACTCTATCTGGAGCAGTGGCTCTTTTGGGACCCGAGCGAGGCAGCTCCAGCAGCCATCTGTGCATGAAGTATGCATGCTGTTCTCCAGGCAGAAATCAAATGTTTTAATATGCAGGCAAACCTAATTAACCCATAAGGCTTGCAGCTCGCAATCACCACAAGTGACAAGTACTGTAAAAAGAGCAAAATCGTACCTCCCACGCCACAGGCAGAGGTGTTGAAAAGCAAATATAGAAACTGAGTAACACGCTCTGCCTTGATCCATAATTGCAAGCGGGAAATTGTTTTTAGGAAGTACAGTGACAACAATTGTGGCAATCACTGTCAACAATTGTTAAAAAGTACTCGCAACTAATTTATTAACGTGCAGATTATTATGTGCGTGAAACTCCTAATTACTTGTTGACTTTAAGAGCTAAAACAGAAGGGCAAACATGAACCAGAGACATGTTCAAATAGTCATACACTATATTGACTGGGCAAGGTTATGCACCTCTAAACATTGGTGCACTCCGAGTGAAACCCATAATCTGCAGTAATGTCGCTCATGCTGACAGCACTAACGCTATGAAGTAACTTCTGCATCAGGATGATCACTGCACAGTTTCAGCAGCTCTAAATTAGGGCCTTATTATTTGCTAGAATCGACGCAAAAGATAGCTGGAACCACTCAAAAACATAAAGACTCATTATTAGGTTTAGTCTGAGACAGCCCATGTGCTGTTGCATGTGACGATTTATTGTTTTTATTTAAAAACAACAAAAACACCCTCTTAAGCAACCATTCCTTACCAGTGGTTGGCTTCATTGTCAATCGTATTTTATTTCTTTTCATTGGTGAGTACGTGCCAGCGCCTTTGACTTCACTTTGTCTCATTTGTGTTCTTCCCTGGAGCATGCACCCAGTGTTGATTGGTTTCTTCTGCACTCAAGTTGAAGTGCCGTTTTTTTTATTCTTCTTGCAATACAGCTTGAAACTTTTGAATTGAAGCTTGTTTACCGGTATTACCAATAGCTGATTGAGACAACTAGCAATAACATAACTTTGTACCATGTGACCAATTTCAAATGCATGAGTTTTAGCCAACTATGACTTTTTAGGTCTCGACCATTGCAACGCGCATATGTGTTGCAAAGGAAGAATAACTTTTCCGATCGCTTAGGCTTTTCAGCCAAGCACGTGCACGCGTTCCATTGCCATCAATGGCAACGCGTGCATGTCAGGAGATTCACAAGCGGGAGCACGCCACCATCTGGCAGCAATTATCGCTCACACGAGTAAATCGCCGCACCCGCCCCCTCCTCTCCCCCCCCGCCGTGCATGTTTGTTGCTTGTTGATCCTGTGACTGATGCCGGTTCAACACGAGATTGTTTCCTAAAGTGAGTACCGACGCCTAGAACTCTGGCATTTGTCACGATTTGTTATACTGTCCGCGTTGCTTTCATACACTATTGGTCCACTACGTGCTCCTGCACCACTACCTGTAGCGGTTGTCTTTTTTTTATTAATGGAAAACTACACCCCTAAATATGTGCGTATGTTGAGATTTCGATGTTGAATCCGCAGTGCCTGTTTTGATCAGCGTCTTCATTAGCTGTGAGTGTGCATTATAGTTTTAGAACAGAATATTGGACCCCTACGGCTTGTTCAGGCACACGTGTCAGTCATCTAACGCAGGGCTTTGCTTACGTACAAGCACTAACCCAGATCAGACTAAAAGCTTGTTTATACTTGTGCACATTGTGGGAGTCACATCATTAAACCACGTTGACTTGCTATGCTTATACACATTGAGCGAGTCGCATAGTTAAACCAGGTGACTTTCATACTTGTGCACACTCCCCGCAGGTCCAGACACATGGGGCACGCACAGATTGAGATGCGAGGTCGCTCTGCACAGCTGAAGCGCTATTTACCTGCCCTTCAAGCAGTTTGGTCCAGTTGATTGTACAACTTGTGTACACATCCTTGTTGCACTTTTAGAGCTGTTGCAGCACTGTACATCTGGCCGTTTTCTCTCAGCATCTCGCGAGCCACAGATGGGTAGATTTATTGATAAGGGACAGACGTATAAACGACTGAACCTGGGGCCTGTCCTAGTGCGCCGAGCGCAGGCCAGGCGCTCTGTGAGATGCGCGCTCCCGTGGTGCAGCGCGAGTGCACGGGCTCCCCTTAGACATTCAAGTTGTCAGTGGCACGAGGCACAGCACAGCACTGTACATAACCATGGTACCTGCAGCATTTATGCAAATAAAAAGTATTGTGCAAAAACGTGACGTGCTGTGCACCTGAAGGCACATACATGCTGTATGGCACGTGATGGTTCTTTGCACAACACCAAGAGCACAGGGCAGGCTGGTCTGCACTGGTCGTATAAGTGAACCTTCTACAGACACCACCAACACGCGCACTGTAGCAATGCACCAGAGAACGCATGAAGCACTTTCACGTGCACTGAGCACATGGGCATGTAAAGCACTATATTCATAGTACACAGAGAGCTCAATAAATCTGTGGTGTTTGCTTCACCCCATGTGCACAGACACACATGCATACATTTGACGTATGTGCAGATGGGTGGTGGAAGGGAGATCTTTTTTTCCCTACTCCAGTTTTGCCACAGAAGATGGATGCAAATATTCTGCCTTGTCAAATGTGTATTTTTTTTCTAGCAGGTTTGCAAGTCAGATTGTTGCTTAGAGGTGCCAGGCTGGGGTAGGGCGGGGGGTGGGGGGATGGTGCCAGCAGAGAAGCGTTTCACCCGGAAGTCATGAGAGGTCCTGGGTAAATAATGGCACTATGGCAGTTGTGAGTATTCGTACGACAAAAGTGGCAGGCAGTTTTAATACATTCCCGGACGTTTCTTGGTGCTATTTAAAAAAAAATAAAAAAACTGCAGCCGAGTATAAGGAAAAACATAAGATTTCAAATTGAGAGACTTTGAGTAAAGTCAAAAGGCTTGAATATTCCCTTGATGGACAAACGGATTTCTCATTGGTTTCCCGAGTAGTTCTGCTTTTGTACGTCAGAAGCGGAAGTGGGGAGGACACAAGAGCACAGCAGATAATCGGCTCTTCTTTGAAAGGCTCTTTAAGGGGGTGGGCGGTGCAGGTCACGATCCCAGCGCCCTCCCTGACTCATCGTGCCCCCCACAGAAGGCCTTCACTTTCAGAACAAAACTGGCCGCTTGAGGGATAAACAGGGCCCTCCCGGCCCTGAGTCCTGATTTCAAATTCCCACAAAGTAATAATTCTGGCGTTAACTCTAGGAAACTTTTGGGAGGTGTTGCTTGTATGTCTCCCACACGCATGTATGCGAAGACCTGGAGTAAAGTGCACATTTCACCCTGCGTGGATGTGGCCACGAGCTGCAGTAAATCTATTCGAGAAGCAACCCTCTGACCGAGACCGCCCCCAACCACCCGCGTTAGTAAATTGTACTACAGAATGCCAAATCTCATTTGTGCTCGCCAATTTGCATTTTCTGGAGGCTCATGGGAGAAAAATTAGTCCATGTGGCGATTGGTGGAATTTGTCCAGAACTCTGCATTGAAGAGTAACGTAGAATGACCAAAATTCCACCAGTTCCGCAGTCAGAACGAAACATTGCACCCATGTCTAGCTTACAGACTGTCGATTCTTTACCACTGGTTGGCTTTATTGTCAATGTCATTTGCTTGCTTCTTAATGGATGGATTTCCTTGCCCTAGTTTGTCCCGCCCCTGGAACGTATCCTTTCTGCTTTTACTCCGATTCTGCTGGCTTCTATCCTTCCACTGCTCTGCTCACTTCTAGGGAACTACTTTTTTTCTTTTTGTTTAAGCACATCATGAGAGTGCATGTATTTGTTTTTGCAGTTTTATATAGTGTAAACTCGATCCGAAGGCATTGAGGCACTTTACATAAGCAGCAGTTACATTGCACAAGGACACATTCATGTTTTTTGTAGGCAACTTACATTCAACTACCCTTCTTCAAAACCTACACTAACCATCTTCTACACCTATACTACCCCACTTCTACACATCTTCTATAAATCTACTCCTTTACTACCCCTCTACCACTCTAACACTCTACTACCCCTCCTCAAACACTCTACTATCGCTCTACCCATCTTATACCCCTCATCTACACTTCTAACCCAATACCCATCTACCTCTTTATTACCCTTCTAGCCCTCTAATACCACTCTACCCCTCTACTATCCCTATAGCCCTCTACTATCCCTCTTCTACCCCTCCACTAACGCTACAACCCTCTACCCTTTTACCCTTTTCTACCCCTATACTACCCCTCTACCACAACCATATAATTACACAACACATATTAATAAAACAATAAATGCCACAGACACTACACATAATACAACTTACTACAAAAAAATTCTTATGAAAAATCACTTACATTCCAAAAAGCCGAGACCTATTGGCTATGCCAATGCTTGTTTGATAAGCTGTAAACATGCTCCCTTTGTTTAAGACTGTTGCCATTCAGTATGTGTTTTTTTTTTCTGAATTAATGTTAGCCTCTGTGAATCACCCTCAGCTCCCTTTAACTCTACCACACACTGAACCCTCAAGTCACTCTCTAGTCCATTTACCTCTCTCCACCCCTAAACCCTCATGTTACCCCACTCCCTTTACCTCTGCCCACTATTGAACCTTCAAGTCACCCTGACTTCCCTTTGTGTCTCACCCCTGAACTCTCAAGTCACCCTCACCTCCCTTTACCTCTACCCACCCCTTAACATTCAAGTCACCTTTACCTCCCCTTACCTCTAGCCACCCCTGAGTCTTCAAGCACCCTCACCTTCCTTTACCCCACACCCACCCCTGAAACCTCAAGTCACCCTCACCTCTTTTTACCTCTACCTGTCCATAAACCTTCAAGATACATTCACCTCCCTTTGACTCTACCCACACCATAGTCCTCAAATCACCATGATTTCCCTTTACCTCTACCCACCCACAACCCCTCAAATCATCCTCACCTCCCTTTAACTCTATCCACCCCTAAACCCTCAAGTCACCTTCACCTCCCTTTACCTCTATCAACACCTGAACCCTAAAAATCACCTTTTTAAAAATAACATAAAAAGTACGTTCTTTAAAAGGTAAATTTAAAGGTGTGGTACTTACCTGCTTAGTAAAGGCTGTGTGGTAAAGGCTGTTTCCCCTCAGGCAGGACACATCCCTGCCTCATCCTTAAAAATTCTCATCCCTTCACCCTAGTGCCCCCAAATGTTATTGGGGCAGTGTCAGTTGCTTTAGGACCTCCAATTTGTTTGGCAGGCACCTTCACCGCTTTGACAGCTTGCACCATCCCTCACCCACACCCTATACTTTGGGTCCTGCTGAGACAGCGTTTGTGCTGTTGCATGCAAAGCATTTTGTTTACCTACAGGAGGCCTAGAACCCACCCACGGCTTACCATTGATTGGCTTCATTGTCACTCTCATTTTCTTGCTTTTCTTTGGTCAGCAAGTGCCAGCTTCACTTCTGCTTCGTGTGTTTGTCCCTACCCTGGAGCATGGCCCAAGTACTATTTCTCTTGTCCAGTATCTGTCCACTGCTTACTACTTTCAGAGGTACTTTATTTTCCTTGTACTTGCAACTCCATCCTACCATCCGCTTTGTTGCTTGCTCTACCCACCACCCTCCTCCTGCATTGTTCATCCACCATTGTTGCATGCCCCTCCACCCTCTACTCCTCTCTATTCAATGCTTGCCCCTCCCATCCCATCAGAAGAAAAGAGCACCCAAAAGTGGCACCATCAGGTTTCAAGATACACCAAAGATGCAAACGGTGCTATATTCCATGCTCTGCAAGGCCTCTTTAGCCCTGTCTTCATGCAGAGCCAACAGTTCTCCCATAGGTGAGACTTATTAGCTCTGACAATTCTTGTTCTGCTTGACTCCAGTAGAATTGTTAAACACAATTGTAAAAAGAAGCATGCGGGAAAAACCCCAGCTTTCTTTAAAGGTCTGGATTGACAGCACAGATGTCTGCATACCCTATTGTTACTAATTCTTCAATGTGTGCAGCAAAAAGGTAAAATCTACAATACAATACATTGATACAAGCGTTTCTGCCTTGGCTTTTTATTATTTAAGCGTAACATAATAATTTTACTTGTATTTTTTTTTTTACGTCAAATAAATATTTGGCCATTGGGACTTTGAAGATGGTAAATTTTTTTCATGCATGCAAATCTATTAGATTCCGAGCTCATGGCAATTATGTTAGTGACAATACACATATTTATGTATAATTACATGTTTATGTACAACATAGACTAACAAGCAGCTTTGGCTTTGCAGGGCTATATTGGTGCACTTTACTCAGCAACATCCAATCCATTGACATCATTCTGCTATGTTGAAATCACTCATAGGCCACTGTCCTGCAATTGTGGATCATCTGTGAAGTCTTTTTACTGGTTTCCTGGAACAAATTCTAACCAATCAGCTGACCTGACCTACCTTAATCCTTGACTTACATGCAGCCAGATGCTAAATTTGTTCACTTTCATGTCTGTTCAGCAACCAATATTTACTAATTTCCACTTGAACACCGTTCGCTAATCATGGTATCGCCAACCACTAACATCGAGTCATCTGTCATGTTATCTTTCCAGATAGAGAACACAGTGCAGAGAAACAAACTGTGTTGCTACATTATACCGATACTGTAGTTTTGTGTTCCTTATTTGCAAGCATGACAACCTGAATTGTTAGGCCTGGCTTGATAGTCCGGCTGTCTACTAAACATATTGTTATAAATTCTTTAAAATATACATAGAGTGTACTTTGCCTCTTTCCTGAGGAATACTACTGTCTCCCCACATGCTCTTGGCTATTTGTCATATCAATCAATCAATCATTTCTAAAGTGCAGCACAATCCCCCCTTGGGATATCTGGGCACTGATGTTGCTGCATCTGCATCTGCTTTGAAAAGCCAGGTCTTGAGTTTCTTTCTGAAGGCTGCCAGGGAGGATGCCGTTCGGAGGTGTAGAGACAGGTCATTCTAGACTTTGGCTGCGATGTACGAGAAAGCAGGCCCCCTGCTGTGGGTGTGATGGCTGCAGGAGGCATGTGCGGGGGCAAGTGAAGTCGAGTGCAGGTGTATTGAGTGTATGGAAGTTCAGCCAGAGATGGATGTAGGAAGGTCCTTGTTTGTGAAGGGCTTTGTAGGAGTGTGAGTGCCTTGAACTGGCATCTTTTCCAAACAGGGAGCCAGTGGAAGTTTCTGAGGTGAGGAGAGAGGTCCAAGATGAGTCTGGCTGCTGTGTTCTGTATTGTCTGGACTCTTCTGAGGAGCTGGGTGGAGATAAAAGTGTAGAGTGCATTGCCGTAGTCGAGGCGTCTGGTGATGAGAGCTTGTGAGATGATCTTTCGGGGTTAATAGGATTCATCTGCAAATTTTGCAGAGGATGAGGGGGATGTGAAAGCAGGAAGAGGTGACTGCGTTGACTTGTTTCATGGTCAGTTGGGTGTCCAGGATCATGCTGAGGTTGGGAGCGTGGTCAGTCGGTGTGGGTCCGAGTTCTTCTGACCACCAGCTGTGGTCCCAGTCAGAGGTGCTTTTTCTGAAGATCAGTACCTCAGTTAGGTCGGAGTTCAGTTTGAGGCAGCTGTTTCTCAGTCTGTTGGCTACGTCAGTTATGGCATTGTGGAGGTGGATTTTTGTGTTAGAGGGGTCTTGGGTGAGCGAGAGGATGAGCTGAGTGTTGTCGGCACAGGAGAGGATGTTCAGTCGATGGGATTTGACGATGTCCACGAGAGGGGTCATGTAGATGTTGAACAGAGTGGGGCTGAGGAATGATCCATGGGGCATGCCGCATATGATATCCTTGGGAGCAGAGGTGAAAAGAGGTAGACAGATGCTCTGGGTGCGATTTGAGAGAAACTAAATGATCCACTTGTGGGTGTGTTGTTAAATGCCTATAGTGTGAAGTCTGTCAATGAGGTTGTGGTGGCAGACGGTGTCTGATGCTGCAGACAGGTTGAGGAGAATCAAAGCCACTGTTTCTCCTTGGTCGAGGAGGTTTCTGGTGTCGTCAGTTGCAGCGATGATTGCGATCTCAGGGACCGATTCACAGAACTAACTTACTCATTTGGTATTCACAGAAGGCACTTACTCATTTTGGTAGTCACAGAAGTTAGGAGTCCTAACTTTAGGACTCCTAAATGCTTTCTGTGAATACCGTAAGTCTTAAAGTTAGGATTGTTCTTAGTTTAGGAGTTGTAAAGTTAGGACTCCTAACTGTAGGATGCCTAGATGCCTTCTGTGAATTCTGAAAGTCTTAAAGTTAGGATTTTTCTCAGTTTAGGAGTCCTAAAGTTAGAACTTTACTACTCCTCAAATGAGAACAATCTAACTTTAAGACTTTTGGTGTTCACAGAAGGCATTTAGGAGTCCTAAAGTTAGGAGTCCTAACTTTACTACTCCTAAACAGAGAAAAAGCCTAACTTTAAGACTTTCGGTATTCACAAAAGCAATTTAGGAGTCCTAAAGTTAGGAGTCCTAACTTTACTACTTCTAAACTGAGAAAAATCCTAACTTTAAGACTTTTGGTATTCACAGAAGGCATTTAGGAGTCCTAAAAGTTAGGACTCCTAACTTCTGTGAATACCGAATTGAGTAAGTGCCTTCTGTGAATACCAAAATGAGTAAGTGCCTTCTGTGAATACCAAAATGATAGTAAGTTTAGGATTTTGTCTTAAGTTAGTTCTGTGAATCGAGCCCTCGGTGCTGTTGTTGGCCTATAAACCTAATTGTGATGCATCAAGTATGTAATTTTGTTCTAGGTAGTCAGTGAGCTGTCGGTTGATGGCCTTCTCGAGTACTCTGGCTGGGTATGGAAACAGGGAGATCGGACAGCAGTTTTTGAGGTTGCTGGGATCGGCTGAGGGCTTCTTTAGGAGGGGTCTGATGTCTGCATGCTTCCATCAGTCTGAGAAGGATACTGTGGAGATGGAAGAGTTGAGGAGGTTAGTGAGTTAAGGGCTGATTATATGGGATCCAAGGTTGAAGAGATGGTGAGGGCAGGGGTCGGCGGGTGCATTGGAGTGAATGGAGGACATAATGATTGTGGTGGTCTGGACATTGAGTGAGTACAGGCTAGTTATGGCAGGCTGGGTTTCGCTGGTTGGATGAGGTTGTTGAGATTGAGTGAGGTGGGTTGGGGGGTTAAAGTTTTTGTAGATCTTGCCAATCTTGCTATGGAAGTAGTTGGATAGTGAGTCGCAGAGTTGTTGGGAGGGAAGTACTGTGTTTTTTGTGGCAGTCGGGTTGGAGAATTCCTTGATGATTTTGAAACGTTCCTTTGTGTGGTTGGTTGCACCGTTGATGTGGCCCGTGATGGGTGCTCTTTTGGCCTCATTGATGTGCCGGTCCTGTTTTGTGTGCAATTCTGTCAGAGGGGTCCTTGGTGATGCGCCATCGCTTCTTGATTAGAAGACAGTTGCGCTTGGTGATCCGAACTCCGGGGTGTACCGGCTGGCTTGACTTGGTGATTCTCTCCACTCTCCAGGACGTGATTCCATTGTATTGCATAAGGGACTGTTTTACAACACAATGTTTGCCACATTCATTTCTGTATCTCATCCATACGTTCTATGCAGAAAACAATCTGTTAGTAAATCCAAATGGGTAGACTTTATTGTGATAAACGGCATTTGTGCATGCCTTTGTTTACATCATTGCCACAATAAAACCGATCTTTTGGCTCTGAAAATGCTTGTTTTCTTTTTTATTAGATGGAACAAGGATAAAACATTGGAAATTACACAAACAAATAGACGCTCTAAGTAGCTCTTTTTGGGGCATATTAGTGTTCATTTTTTGGCTATTCCAAATATATTAGGGAATCATAGACAGAACCAAGAGGTTCCAACAGGTTGATTAATAAGCATTGTCATAGTTAATATGTCTGTGTTTATTATACAAACGGACAGAAACAGCATGTATCCATGTCTGTGCTTGCATGTATTACTAGCTACAACCTGATCTGGTAGCTCTGCCAATGCTTGTTTTTACTGATCTTTGTAGTGACATTTCCAAGGGTACAATCGAGCCCTCCTTCGCTTCTCCGAGCTATTAATGTTATTTAAAATGCAGGATACACTCTGCTTCCTCTCAAAGAAATCACTGTGCTAGGACACATTATGCAGTTATCACAGCAGAGCATCAGATTTAACGCGGATATATACCAGGCCCGCAGTACTACTAGAGGACACATTTACAGCTTAAAAGAGGCAGCGTGAAGCTGGCGAACAGATGGAAAGTTAACTGCTACGCATCGCACTTGTAAAACTGAAGGACTAAGACACTCTTCAAGGAAGAAGAGGAAAATCAAGAGTCGCAGGAACTTTTAGTTTTTAACACCTTGCAAAGCGGAGTCACTTATTCAGGCAAGGGCCACATTTATTTCAGGAAAAAGCCTTTATTTCCTCAGTTCTTCTCATTCGGAGTCCAGAAGAGAATAAATAGGTCAGCCCTAAAAACAAATCACAGAATTAAACATGAAACGACATTTAAACGGACAAACACATATAAAGATATGACATGGTTAATTCATTAAAATAACATAATCTGTATCCAGTCCATGGTGAAGTGCCTAGTAGTTTTTGTATACACAAGTCTCTCAAGATCACTGGGGCTACACTACATTATTACAAAGCAAGGTAGCGCTCCCAGCACCATGCTGTGTGGAAATGTGATACGGCCACAGGAGTCAGAAAAACTTTATACATTCATGCATAGAAAGTTAAGTATGTGGTATAGTGTGAACCGAACCGAACCAAAAGCAAGGGGGACAGTATTGAAGGCAAAGATACAATCAGAGGCGGAATCTGGACAGTGGCACCTGATTCTGATGGAGGAGGTGGACTATTTACTGTGTCCAGATGTGTTGTGCTACCAGTAGTGCAGTATACACCACTGGAACTTAATAATTCGCCCCCCTACACCATGCCACCTGATTTTCAGTATTTCCTTTCCCAAAAATGTAAGTCGTTTTGATTCACTCTTGGATATCAGATTTCTACACGTGTGATAAGGAACCCATGTGCAGCCGGGACACTCATAATTGAGTCCTTGTAATTGTTGACCAGGACAACTCCTTGGAGTTGTTCTAAGAAAATAGATCTTGTACACACATTTGACATAACTATACTATATCATTATCAGTTATCACACTTCTAACCCACATAATTAAGTTATTTCAAGTGCATTTTCATTGGTTCATTGGTTACAGTGATATTTGTGCGGAAATGGGGTGTATTATATGGTGTGGTTATGAGCCCTTGCCATGTAATATACTCAACAACCCCCTTAGGACCGTTAGGTTGTGTTTGTCAAACCTTCAGCTCTGCCCTGTGTAGCTGTTGCTCTGAGCAACAATGCTTACATAAAGGAACAAGTGTAAAGCATTTAAACAGCACCAAAACAATCGGAGAAGAAATCGACAAGACACCAAAGACATCCCACGCTAATTTATCAAAATAGACTCTATTTATAGATATGTTATGACACTACAATGAAAAAGATCTACCGAAGGGTTCCGGAGATATAGAATTTACAAGGCATAGTAAATCAAAGCATTTTACTCAACCGCGAACAAGCATTGCCAAATTCAACAATTTTGTCCCCAAAACTTTTTGAGCAAAATTATGGCACAGAATAGGAAGTCTTCAGACTGTTCTAGGTGCTTCATCCTCAGTCCAATGGATTCATATGGTGTGGTCCTGATGCTGAGGATACAGAATGCTGAAAGATGCTCAAGGATGCTGTGGATGCGATGCAGTTGTTGGGGTTCTTCCAGCAGGGTCTCCCAATAGGGTCTCCTCAGTCCACAAAGGTGATGAGAGGGTCCTACGCACAGGATTCTTCGACATCTCATGAAGCCCTCTCCGGTCTAGCCGAAGTCCAGTTACCACGGGAGTACTAGTCATCCGATGTCGCATTCACAGCAAATTCCTTCCCCGAGCTGTAGCTTGCCTTCTAGGCTGCACTCTGACAGCTCTCCTGGGCCCAGCAGACTTGGGTGCAACTTCTGACTATTAGGACCTGGATCCTGGTGCTGCACAACACAGCAGGGAGCAGCGAACTGGGGATCTGGGCTACCATTCATCCTTAGTTGGCTTCTTTTGCTGTTGTGTTCCTATACTGCGAACAGGAAGCCAGTAGGCTGCCTGTTGGAGTCTCTTTGCTTTCTCTGGGCTCTGGAGAGAACTCCTCCTTGAGTAGGACACAGCAGGCCCAGTTCCTCGTCCTTGCTAGCCATCAAGTGCAGCAGGTACAGTCCACAATGGTTCAGCCTATCTTCACCTGGGAACTTGGGCAGGCCTTATTCGGTTCTTCTTCCAGTCCAGTCAAGCTCTGAGTCTTGGGTGACAGGGCTGCCCTATTAATGTACAGAACATGTCCTCAGGATAGGATGCAGTTGGTAGCCAGTGGCCTACTAGGTTCCCTGCCTCCTGACGACCACTTCCAGGGAAATGTGGCATCTGTATATCCCAAGACCATTTTGCCCACTCCCAAGGTGGCAGAACTGCTCTCTCGGTGTCCAGAGCTCCCTAGCCCAACCCGGAGGTGTGATTACCAAGGAGGCTACATGCTGTGGGAAAACTGGTTTGACAACAGGTTTCCCTCTCCTTCCCTGGTGCCAGCTAGTCTGCCTAAACAATGGGGCTGCTCCACTCCTAAGTGTTCCCCATTTGTCCTTCAAAGTTGGCTTCAGCTTTGCAACTCATCTTTTGGGCATTCACCTGTGTGGTTTCCTGCAGGAGGGAGGTAATACCCCTCTCCAGTAGGCCCCTATTGTCTCCTATCGTGGGAGTCGTTTGCACATCTCCCCTGGTGGCCAGAAAGCTCTCTCGGATTCAAGCTCCATGTGAAACTGTTAAGGGCACAGGAGATTGAAGGCAACACGCTGGCAACTTTGTAAATGGTGCACAGTGTAAAGTTAATTTCAACTTGGGAACCAAGTCAGGCTTAATGTAAAGAGTTGTTTAATACCTCGGAGTACCAACTTTGGTTGCACTGTTCAGGATTTAGCACAGTTGATATGTCTGTTGTCGTTGACTATCACCCTATACTTGCCAAAAGGGCAACCAAGGCTTTCTACAGTGAAAATACTAGTTTCAAGCTTTTACTGTCTGAGCATGTAAATTACATGATCTGCCCACGAAATATGACTCAATAGACCTGCCATAAGGGCAACTTACGCATATTACAGGGGGAGGTTTGGTTTTGCAACGTCGGGCTAACAGTTCGAAACTGCAATGGTGAACTTAAAGATCTGTTTAATCTTGTCACACCCAGGGTGGCACAACAAGTGCTGCAATCCCTGGGAATAATCTCTCTAATTTACAGGCCCTGGGTACCCTTGGCACCATATACTAGGGACTTACAGGTAAATTAGCCAACTCGATTGGGTATATCCAATGTAACATTCACATTTTGGGGTCAGGGAACTGGCACTAAGTTGTGGTTAGCAGGGCTCAGTGCACTCTAAGAAGCAGCATCCATCAGAAAAGGCTGGTAGTGACCATACAAAAGGGCATTTTTTTTCAATATGCATCATTAAAATCACTGATTTGCACAAATAATTTGTCACCTAAAACTTGCTCATAAGAAAAAACTTAACAACCTAACTAAAAACTGTGTGGATTATCACCTTGTGGTCAGCAACATGTGTTATATGTATTAAAGTTGAGGGGTGCAGTGGGCTAATAGGATGCCTAAGTGGTCCCTCAAAGATCACCCATCATCAGATAAATGCAAGTGACATGCTCAGTGACCATGACAGAAAGCAACACTTCCCGCTCAAAGAAACTATCGGACGCCCCCTAGTTATCACACAAGATGATGGGGAACATTGGACTGCAGTTAAAATTAGGGTGACAAGGCGTCCCCGTTTTGCCAGGACGGTCCCCGTTTTTAACCAGCTGTCCCAGCAAATTTCAAGAAATGTAGCTCATGTCCTGGTTTTTAGAGAGGGTCGACTGAAAACGGTGGGAGGTGCTTTTTATGCTTTACAAAGCAGGGAAAGTTAGCAGTTGTTTCAAGAAAGCAATTTAATTAACAGGCAAGCTATTGGCTTTAAAAATTACATTTTATGTATGTTCTTACTGCCTGTTCTGTAATTCTCTGCTGAGGAGCACTCGCATCGCTTGAAGTAAAATTGTAGTCCTTCTTCTATTTTTGTGAAATGTCCCGGTTTTTGGCTCTAAAATTCTGATCACCCTAGTTAAAATGCACTCCACTCGCATTGCCTGCAAAAAAATGACAAAATGCACTCCGATTTTTCTAGTAAAACGAATGATAGCAGATATAGATTGATGGCGAATGCCAACCAGAGAGTTCGCCCTGATTAAATTTAATGTTTGACGCGCGTTGTCACAGAGGGCCGTGATGGAGTGTCGCGCGCTGCCTGTCACGAAGAATGTGACAATTACGCCGCTGATGTCATAGATCCCGGTGGCTTACGCAGCGCTAATTCTGCGTGGAAAAACTTGTGAAAAATGGCTGTTGTCTCGCAGTGGATGAAGTAACAGGGTTCAGCTATTTTTATACCCTGTGAGACTCCTGTCAGAAGTGGAACCGACAACACCGTGCCTACGAGCTCAACTAACCTGGCAGCTGCGGGTTGCTAATCCTCGGGAATGCATAGCCAGAAGCATACAGGCATGCTTTGCACTGGTGTTCATCTATACATCGCTGTAAAACTAATCATCTGATTTTGTATATTTTTGCACCAAGCTAGTCATTTCCATGTACGTGTTTGCTACATGCAGCCTCACGACTAGCCTTTTTGTGTTCCTTAATATTATTTAGCTGAATACATTTCATTGACTTTACAGTATGCACAGCGCCTGCTGAGAGCCTCTATGCATTTATGGCCTAGTGGGAGATTATTAAAAAAAAATTGGGATAATGTATTTCTCCTTTGACTTCTTTTGAAGCTAAGGCAATTTCAAGCTGGAGACAGCCAGAATAAAGCAATTGTTGGCTTCAAAATCGGGTCTATTGGCATGCATGTCTATGTAAAGACACTAAGGGGGATACGTACAAGGAAGTGTCGGAGCCACACTCCGCCACTACTGAAACGCAAGGCTGCACCATATTTACAAGAATGTGATGCAGCCTTGCATCTCCCCCTGAAATGGTGCTAAGCTTAGCAACTTAGCGTCAACGCAGGCACTCTTATTCCATAGTGAAAGGGCGTCAGTTTCATGTATGTTGCTTAATGCAGCACACATGAAAGTGACAAAATGGCATTTCTTTTAAAGGCTTCTTTATGTACAGGAAGGGACACCTTCCTGTACATAAACAAACCATGACATTTTGCTTTTTCCATTTCTGCTGCACAAGGCAGCACACAGTGAAAAAGCAAAAACGAGGAGAAATAATGCATTTCTCCTCGTTTTGCCAACTTAAGTCCAGGTTTTACCTGGTCTTAATTTTGGCACTGCTCCTATGTATTCCACACTTGTACATAGGGGGCAGCGTCAAAATGAATGGGTGTTGCGGTGGAACGCCCACCGAAACACCCACCGCCCACCCCTTTCACGCTAACCATAGCGTGAAAGAGGCCCTTATGTCCAAGGCAGCGCTAAGCCACGTTAAGGGGCTTAATCCTGCCTTGTACATAGGGCGCAGCCCCTATTGCCATCACAACTTCGGTAAAAGTGGCATTGTGGTGGCGATAGGGGCTTGTACATATGCCCATAAAAGGCACACATAATGGACAGAATGAAGAACAAATCAAACATTCACCCCAGTCAAGAGATCAGGGGAAACCCATCATTCTTGTACTCACCATGCCACTCCAGTTTGGACCCATGCCACATGCAAATCAGTCTTGACCCTGTGCCTCATGGGAACAGTCCAGCCCGAACTGCCAGGCCAGGTCCTCCCTGGACAGGAAACAAACATCCTGGGACTGGTTTTGCGGTATCACCCCTCATCAGCCAGGCTAGCATGAATCAAGTAGCACATTGAGCCTGGGACCCATGTCTGGCAGTACCCAGTGCACTTAGGATGAGAAATCAAATGACACACAAATGATGGACGGAATGGGGAACAAATCAATCATTCATCCCCAGTCAAGAGATCTTGGTTAAATCCATTGTTCTTTTGCTAATTATGCCACCCCACTTTAGACCCAGCAATATGCAAATCAGTGTTGACCCTGCTCCTCATGGGAACAGTCCAGCCCGAACTGCCTAGCCAGGTCCTTCCTGGACCAGAAACAAGCACCCTGGAACTGCTTTTGGGGTATCACCCCTCTTCACACAAGCTAGCTTGAATCCAATGGTACAGTGAACCTGGTACCCACATCTGGGCACACATGGTGCACTTAGAGCGAGAAAGTAAAAGTCACAGAGATGATAGACAGAATGCAAAACAAATCAAGCATTCATCCCCAGTCAAGAGATCAGGGTTAAATCCATCGCTCTTTGCTTAACATGCCCCACCAGTTTAGACCCAGCCATACGCAAATCAGTCTTGACCCTGTACCTCATGGGAACAGTGCAGCCCGAACTGCCAAGCCTGGTCCACCATGGACCAGTAACAAGCATTCTGTGACTGGGTTTGAGGTATAACCCCTCTTCAGCCAGCCTACCTTGAACACATTGTCACAGTGAACACTGGACCCATGTCTGAGCATAACTGGCGCTCTTAAGGCAAGAAAGCAAAAGACACACAAATGACGGACAGAATGCCTATCAAATCAAATATTCACCCCAAGTGAAGAAATCTGGATTACATCCATTGTTCTTGTGCCCACCATGCCACCCCAGTTCAGATGCAGCCATCTGCAAATCAGCCTTGGCCCTGCATCTCATGGGAACAGTCCAGCCCGAACTGCCAAGGCAGGTCCTCTCTGGACCAGAAAAAAGCATCCTGTGACAGATTTTGTGGTATTACTCGTCATTAGCAAGGCTTGCTTGAATCCAGTGGCACAGTGAGCCCAGGATCCATGTCTGGGCATACCCGGTGCACTTAGGGCGAGAAAGCAAAGGACATACAAATGGTGGATGGAATACAGAACAAATCAAACACTCACCCCAAGTCAAGAGATCTGAGTTAAATCCATTGTTCTTTTGCTCACCATGCCACCCCAGTTTACATTCAGCCACATGCAAATAAGTCTTGACGTTGTTTTTCATGGTAGCTGTCATACCGAACTGCCAAGCCAGGTCCTCCCTAGACCAGAAACAAGCATCCAGGGACCGGTTATGAGGTAAAACCCCTCATCAGCCAGGCTAGTTTGAATCCAGTGGCATAGTGAGCCCGGGACCCATGTCTGGGAATTTGCTAGAGCAAAAGACACACAAATGATGGGCGGAATGCGGAACAAATCAAACATTCACCCCCAGTCAAGAGATCTGGGATAAATCCATTGTTCTTGTGCTCACATGTCACCCAAGTTTAGATCCAGCCATATGCAAATCATTCTTTACCCTGCTCCTCATGGGAACAGTCCAGCCTTAACTGCCAAGCCAAGTCCTTCTTAGACTAGAAACAAGCATCCTGGGACCGGTTTCAGTGTATCACCCCCTCTTCAACCAGACTAGCTTGAATCCAGTAGTACTGTGTGTCCGGGACCTACATCTGGGCATACCCGGCACACTTAGGGCCTGAAAGCAAAAGACACACAAATGATAGATGGAATACAAAATAAATAAAAAATTCACCCCACAGTCAAGAGATCTGGGTTAAATCCATTGTTCTTGTGCTGGACTGTTCCCATGGGTTACAGGCTGATGACTGATTTGCACAAATGCCGAGGTCTAGACTGGAATGGCGTGGAGTGCAAAAAAAGATAAGAGCAAAGATCTGCGTCACCTGAGGTGGTGCAGATATGCTCGTTAGTTACATTTGGTGTCCATGTCAGTGCGATTGACTCCCTCCTCAGAGAGTTTGAACACCTGTTCAAAGCATTTATTTGTTTCCTAAAAGGTAGGGTGGTCACCTACACATCGATCAGTCAATCAAACCTGTCGCCCTACGCCACAGACAAGTAGCTTTCCACCTTTCTATGAAAGTGAAGGCCAAAGTTCCGCAACTGTAGGCAGAAGACATCATTAAAAAAGTCAAGGTGCCAAACCAATAGTCTCTCGCCAATCGTCATGGTCAGCAAACCAAAGCAGCCTGGAGAGGTGAGAATAAGCATCAATATTTGACTCCTAAATCAAGCCTTAAAGTGAGAAAGATTCCTGACCCCGACAATTGATGATTTTGATGACATCATGGGAGAACTGTTGTTTTCCCACTGGTTCTCTAAAATTCACTTAAGTTCATGGTATCACCTAAACCTCCTGGCACCTTATTCATGGCACTTCACCGTATTCTCCAGCCACCTAGAACAGAGAGGATACAAGTGCTACAATTTCAGCATCTCCAGTTCCACGGAGGTGTTTCAGGACATCATCGGGGTAATACTGAATGAACTTCGAGACATGCTAAACATGAGCGACAATATCCTGGCCCACGTACTGTCCTTAGAAGAACACCTCCATAGGCTGCTAGCTGCATTTAGATGCCACCAAGAAAGCAGGCTCATGCTACACAAGGAAAAATATGAGTTCCCTAAAAAGGAGATATGTTTCCTTGGATAAAACCTTTTCCGCTTCTCCACAAAACGATTCACCTCTGATCCGGCCAAAGTCCATGCCTCTTAGCCTTACGGTCGCTGCACGCCTGACTCTTACAATAGATGTTCAGGATTACCTGCAATTCATTTTGTTCTTCCATCCTAGGAATGAGTGTGGCAGTGAAAGACAGAAAGCGACACCGCTGGCAAGGGGAAGGGCAGGGGAAGGGCAGCACCCACGAGGGGAATTGCAGTAAGCAGAAAACAAAAGGCAGCAAACGGGAGGCAAAAGGCAGCAGTGGAGAAGTGCCAGTAACAGAAAATTAGTGGGCATTCTGGAGCTTTCTGAAGCTAATATGCACAGCATTTCCATCTCCGTAAGTGCTGCTTTTGCTGTGGTTGGTGCAATGCCATGGCTAATGGTTCATGATTGGCTGCTCTGTTGGTATCCTCCAATCAGAGAGCTCCATTGGAGATGGGTGAAAAAGGATAACAAACTTATTTTTGATGTTGGAAAGTACACAGTGGAAGGTGAAATATTTAGTTGAAGTGTGTACCCCCCCTGGAGATGATGCCATTCCCTTCTCCTATCCCCTCCCCCGCCAGGGGCGCGCCCCACAATTTGAAGACCAGTGTGCTAAATTTAACCACTAAGCTACATGTACAGTGATTTTAACACTTTTATTTAGAATGTGTCCATTTTTATATGAAAATTACTTGTTTAATTTATGGATAAAGTCCTCGATGACATCCAAACCTACATTGTCATGTTACGGCCTAAAGCTTAATCAATCAATCAATCAATCAATCAAGAACCTATAGAGCACACTACTCACCCGTGAGGGTCTCAAGGCACTGGGGGAAAAAAGGGGGGGGGAGATGCTACTGGTTGAACAGCCAGGTCTTGAGTAGCCTCCTGAAGGTCAGCAGGTCTTGGGTCTGTCGTAGGCTCAATGTCTGGGTGTTCCAGGTCTTGGCGGTGAGGTGGGAGAAGGATCTGCCGCTGGTGGTTGTTCTTCGGATGCAAAGGACTGTGGCAAGGGTGAGGTCGGTGGAGCAGAGCTGGCGGTTGGGGATGTAGAAGAAAAGTCGTCTGTTGAGGTAGGTTGGGCCGATGAGGCTGTGGCGTGGTACGTCGAGGATCAGGCGTGCCGAGGCGTTTTGATTGTGTTGCAGTAGTTTGATGAGCTTGGCCGGGGCTCTAGCATAGAGGGCGTTTCCATAGTCTCGTCTGCTACTGACGAGGGCCAGGGTGACTGTTCTTCTTGTATCTGTTGGGATCCATCTGTAGATTTTGCGGAGCATGCGCAGGGTGTTGAAGCAGGAGGAGGAGACTGCATTGAATTGCTTGGTCATGGAGAGTGTTGAATCGAGGATGACTCCCATGTTGCGTGCATGGTCTGTGGGTGTCGGGCTGCCCCCAGTGCAGTGGGCCACCAGGAGTCGTCCCAGGCTGAAGGGTTGGAGCCGAGGATGAGGACCTCTGCCTTGTCCGTGTTCAGCTTCAGTCGGCTGATCTTCATCCAGTCGGTGACGGCCTTCATTCCTTTGTGGAGGTTGTCTTTGGCGGTGAGGGGGTCCTTGGTGAGGGAGAGGATCAGTTGAGTGTCGTCGGCATAGGAGATTATGTTGAGGTCGTGCTGTCGGGCGACTTGTGCGAGCGGGGCCATGTAGATGTTGAACAGTGTCGAGATGAGGGAAGATCCCTGGGGTACGCCGCAGATGATCTTGGAGGCTTCGGATTGGAATGGGGGGAGGCAGACGCTCTGGGTTCTGACAGAGAGGAAGGAGGTGGTCCATTCCAGGGCCTTGTCTCAGATCCCTGCGTCGTGGAGGCGTGTGTGTAGTGTGCGGTGGCAAACAGTGTCAAAGGCAGCAGAGAGGTCCAGGAGGATGAGGGCTGCGGTCTCACCATTGTCCAGCAGGGTCCTGATGTCGTCGGTTGCGGAGATGAGGGTCGTCTCGGTGCTGTGGTTGCTGCGGAACCCTGACTGGGATAGGTCCAGGATGCTGTTTTCTTCGAAGTATCGGGTCAGCTGTCTGTTGATGATCTTCTCGATGACCTTGGCTGGGAAAAGAAGTAGGGAGATTGGCCAGCTCTCTGGGAAGGCCGCGGTCTCAAAGGAGAGATTGATGACGTTGTGCAGGTGGGGTGCGATGGAGCTGCTGGCTTTGTTGAAGATGTGGTGCGGGAATGGGTCTGACTGGGAGCCGGAGTGGATTGTGCTCATGGTCTTGATGGTGTCATCGATGTTCATGTTGGCCCAGGCTGGCAGGGGGTCGGGGTTGATGGTGTGAGGAGAGTGTGGAGTGTCGATGTCTGTTGGGGCCGTCTGGGTGTTGAAGCTGTTGTGAATGTCAGTGATCTTGCAGTGGAAGAAGGTGGCGAGGGAATCGCACAGGGCTTGCGATGGCGGGATGACGTTGGTGTTGGAGCTGGGTTGGAGAGTTCTTTTACGATGTTGAAGAGCTCCTTGCTGTTGTGTGCGTTATTGTCGAGGCGGTCTTTGTAGGAGGTCCTCTTGGCAGACCTGATAAGGTGATGATGTTTGCGGATGGCGTCTTTGTGGGCTGTGAGGCTGTCCGGTGTCTTTTCATTGTGCCATTTCTTCTCTAGTTTCTGGCATGTTCGTTTGGAGGCTAGGAGTTCTGGGGTGAACCAGCTGGCTCTCTTGCTGGTGTCTCTGTCGGTGGGTTTCTTCAGTGGGGTGAGGGTGTTGGCGCAGTCGTTGATTCAGCATCTGAGGTTGCGGGCAGAGTCGTCGGTGTTGGAGGGGTCGTGGGTAGGCTGAGAGCGAGGTTTGTGCGTAGTTGGTCTTGGGTAATTTTGCTCCAGCAGCGGCAGGGAATCTGCTGTGTGCGGTGGTGTGTGGTAGGTTTCTGGAAGGTGAAGTGGATGCAGCGGGGGTCAGTCCAGTGGAGTTGGGTGGTGTGGCTGAAGGAGACGTGGGAGCTTGAGGAGAAGACGGGGTCGAGCGTGTGGCCAGCGGAATGGGTTGGCGTTGTGACAAGCTGCCTCAGTCCAAGGTTGGCGAGGTTGTCGATCAGGTTGGTGGAGTTGCTGTCGTTGTTGTTCTCAAGGTGAAAGCTCATGTCTCTGAGGAGGATGTAGTCGGTGGAGGTCAGGGCGTGAGTGCAGATGAAGTCGGCGATGGAGTCGCTGAATTGGGGTTGTGGTCCTGGGGGTCTGTAGATGAGGGTGCCTCAGAGGGTGGTCTTAGGGTCTGTGTGGATCTGGAAATGCATGTGTTCGGCGGTGCTGAGAGTGTCGGTGGTGCTGGTCGAAACTCTGATGATGTTTTTGTGGATGATGGAAATTCCTCCTTCGACTCCGTTGGTGCGGTCTCTGCGGGTGATCTTGCAGCATCTAGGATGGCTATGACGATGTTGGGTGTGGAGGAGTCATTCATCCAGGTCTCTGTCATGAAGGCGACATCCGGGGATGATGTGTCGAGCAGGTCCCAGAGCTCGACGGCGTGTTTTCTTGCGGAGTGGGTGTTCAGTAGGATGCATCGGAGGTGGTTGAGGTCTTTCTTGGCGGGTGGTTTGGCGGCTATGAGGCTGGTGTAGCTGCACTTCCGGCAGGTGAAGGGACCATGTGTGCATTTCGGGGCGGCCTTGATGCAGGTGTGTGTCAGTTCGGAGTTGAGAGCATGCAATGTGCTGGCATTGTAGCAGCGGCGGTCGTTGTGGTGGGTGCGGGTACCAAGGGTTCAGGCGCTGGGCGGGGTCCAGGCACAGTTGGGCGCAGGCGGGTTTGCCTTAGGCACCCCTTCGCCATGCCAGTGGCGTGTTGGCTGCGCGGCCGAGCAGCAGCCACCATATATGGAGAGGTGGGAGGGAGGAGCAACTGGGAGGCGGGAGGCAGGAGGCAGGGGCTGCGAATGGGCACTCAGGGGGGTGGGGCCGCAGGGGGGTGGGGCCACAGGGGACGCAGCGGCGGCAACGGGAGCGGCGAAGGGAGCGGAAAGCGAGGGCACAGAATCACGGGGGCAATGATGGGAGATAGAAAGAAAAAGGGCACAGGATCACCGGGGCAACGATGAGAAACAGAAGGAACAAGCATTGAAAATGCAATAGGTCTCGCAATAGAAGAGTTTGACATTTTTCGTTTTTCAAATGGATGAGTGGCGTTGCGTGGATGAGTGGCGTTGCGTGGATGAGTGGCGTTGCGTGGATGAGTGGCGTTGCGTGGATGAGTGGCGTTGCGTGGATGAGTGGCGTTGCGTGGATGAGTGGCGTTGCGTGGATGAGTGACGTGTGTGAGTGGCGTTGCGTGTGTGAGTGGCGTTGTGTGTGTGAGTGGCATTGCGTGTGTGAGTGGCGTTGCGTGTGTGAGTGGCGTTGCGTGTGTGAGTGGCGTTGCGTGTGTGAGTGGCGTTGCGTGTGTGAGTGGCGTTGCGTGTGTGAGATGTGTGTGCGACAGATGTGTGTGTTTGTGTGTGCGGTTGTGTGTGTAGTTGTTTGAGTGGTTGTATGTGTGAGTGGTTGTTGTGTGGGTGGTTGTGTGGGTGGTTGTATGTGTGGGTGGTTGTATGTGTGGGTGGTTGTATGTGTGAGTGGTTGTATGTGTAAGTGGTTGTATGTGTGAGTGGTTGTATGTGTGAGTGGTTGTATGTGTGAGTGGTTGTATGTGTGAGCGGTTGTATGTGTGAGTGGTTGTATGTGTGAGTGGTTGTATGCGTGTATGGTGGTGGGGTAGGAAATTAAACAGCAATCGAGTTTTGCATGCGGTGACTGTTGCCATGTTTTCGCCGTGCCCTTCTTTATCCCCTTACCACATTTGCCCTGGAGTTTCGTTGGCTGTGCAATTTAAGGATATCCCTGCCTGTCTTGGCCCCCGGTAGCAGGGAGGAGAGCGCGCCGGACCGGTCGCGTGGCACTGCTATGGACCCCCGTGTTATTTTTCGAGAGCAGCGCTGCTGATTGCCTCAGCAGACGTCCGGGTAATTATCTGCAGGTGGCGTTGCCTAAAGCGCTGCCATTATTATAAAAATATAGACCCATGACAACATATGAAAAAGCCAACACACAGCACGGTACTAATAAAACATAGTTGAAACGCACTCACATGTGTGCGAGAGGCAGGCGATCATGTGGAGAAGCGTCCTCGGTTACAAACACCTCGTGTAACTAACAGCGGCAGCATTTTAAAACATTGTTTGCACTTTAAAACAAAGAGATTACGACAAACATATGTTTAGTTTAGAAGAAAGTGCCTGTATTTTAGCCCACCTTAACAGTACTACAACAGTGCGTTATAGAAGCCAAAGGAGGGTAGGGCTGGGGGAGAGTCAATGGCTGTAGCGCTACCCAACATGAACTCAAACATCCCATGTACATTATAAACGCACCAAAGAAGACGCAGCCTTGGTTACAAACACCTCGTTTGACTAAGGCGAGAGGGGGAGGTGGGGGTGCAACTCTGTGTGGCTTGTGCTCTCCTGGCGCCTCTGGTCTGTTTACTGTTAACACATGGAATTCCAAAGCAATCATTAAGCCGGATGGCTCCGTCTATGTTGTGCACCACTGGCGCCTTTTGTCTGTTTCCAGCAGAGAGGAAGGAGCTGGAGAAGCAGGAAACTGAAAGTACGGCCGGCCACCGGCCAGCCATGAATGAACCCCTCGGTTGCCTGCACAAAAATACGGGCATCAGAAGCAAAACAAAGACGCTGCGAGGCAAAGAGAGAAAGGGACGCGGGCTCATGTTTGTTTGAGGAAATCAGAGTTTAAAAACGAAAGGCACTAATCTCTTGCTCTTTAAGTTCTAGACATGGTCGTTTTTTATGTTTAAATCAAAAGAACTTTTGGCATGCTTGAGATACTGTAAAGAAACATACGGGCATCAGAAGCAAAAAAAAGACGCTGCGAGGCAAAGAGAGAAAGGGACGCGGGACAGATAGAGAAAAGAAGAAACGGGTAAAACAAGACGGAGGGCATTGCTGTGGGGAGGGGGGAGGAGAAATGCGACACGGCGGGCAGGGGAGGGGGCGGAGCGGGGAGAGCGGCATGAGGGTGTGAAAGCAGCAGGGGCCTGGAGTGCGGCTAAGGGAACTGAAGAAACGCGACACGGCAGGCAGGGGAGGGGGCGGAGCGGGGGTGTGGGAGGAGTGCGGCTGAGGGAAAATACATGCAAGCAGGCGGCTGGGGGCATGTGCACGCGCTTTTAAGCTCAATGCACATGCGCATTAAGCTTGAATTTCACGGGCACTGCAAGGAATCGCCACGATTCCTTGCAAGTTGGTTAAAGACTGTTTAAGCCCCAATAGTCTCGCAAGCTCGATGCGCATGCGCATCGACAGGCGAGACCTAAAAAGGACACAGAATCACGGGGCAAGGATGGGAAACAGAATGAAAAAGGGCACAGAATCACGAGGGCAACGATGGGAAACAGAAGGAAAAAAAAGGGTACGGAAGAAAATACAGGGACAGGGGGAAGACAGACAATAGCAGTTACAGACAGCAAAAGCAATAAAAACAATAAGGGCAATACAATAAATGACACTGACAATAGAGCAAACCTAAGGCCTACCACTGGCCACCAGGGATGAGGCGCAGGTGGTAGCCTGCGGGTGGAGCCTCGACTTTCCTCAGCAGCGGCAGCTGGGGCAGGGTCAGGGCGCACAGGCGGTGCTGTGTGGAGGGGGAGGGACCTACCTAAAAAGGTCAAGGGTCGCTCAAAGAGTGTTCCTCCTGTTATTCTGTCCTAAATCTGAGGCTACAAACTTATATCAACGAGATGACGAAATGTGTCAGTTTCAACTTGGATCCCCACGAACAACCAAATCATTCCCTTTCATTGCCGAGAAAACAGGTTGAACCCCTCTATTCAAATGAGCTCCCTACTTACATTTATCTTCCAATTAAAAGAATTCCTTCATGTAACAAGAAAACATTGGCCACATCTCGCTGATGCTGGTTTCTCTTTCCAAAAAATCAGGGAACATCTTTAAACTGGATACAACCTCAGTTAAAGCCTTATTTCTTCCAACCACTTCCCTCAAAATGTGAAAATCTTCATACTTGAAAAACTTGAACCTTCTACTTGAAACACCAGCAACTATGAAGAACAAAGACTCAAACAATCCTTCTTTGGAACTATGTGAACAATATCATCCATTAGAAACTTTAAAAAAAAGAGAAACATGCTCTTTCAGCACCATTACCAACCAAGAAAGATCACACTCTCTGTGAAGTAATTTTGGAAATGGATACTGTCTTGGCTCTACTGTGTCATATATATTCCCAACAACCATTCAAGTCACAGGACGACAATGTTTTACTTATATTATTATAATAAATGGGAACTTGCAACACCTATATAAAAATATTTAATATCCTCAATATAGTCTAGTTGTGACATCTCTGGTCTAATTTATTAACTAACTGGTCACCTGTAACAAAATTATGTCATGCCATAGTGAAAGACAGGTCACAGAGCTTTATTTTTACTAAATGAGAACTGGCTTTTCATTCTTCTGCCTGTTTTTCTAAATGAACTGTGATTAGCAGAAAAGAGATACTTATGGCAGCATGTTTATTTTTTCTACAATATATGTGATCACAAAAAGATTGAATCTTTGCATGTGTCTACATATTATGAGCCACAGCATTTTTAAATCTGATTTTCTTTCAACTAGTTCTAATTTCTTTTTTGCTACGTGTGATTTTGGACTACACATTTCACGTGTATTCTTCATGTCTCTAACAATACTATCTCTTTAACATGAAGGAGCAAGATATCAAATACTTAAATGGTGCGTGGCGATGGGTGATGTTGTGTCAATGTATTTTAAAGAATAAAATAACCTCTGCTGTACATTAAAATAATACTACAAGTCAAGTCAGGTTTCCAAGACCTTATATAGGTATGTCAGTCTTGTGCCTCCATAGGGTCATGAACTGCTCAGTGACTTGCAATATGCTAATAATGTACAGCAGGAGGTACCTTATATGACATATTATATATGTTTTACTCTATTATACTACTGTATCCTATGTTGTATGTTAGATTACATTTTTAGTGTTTGCAATAAAAGGTACTCTACCACTCATTGAATCCTCTCTTCACTAAAAATATAAAATGAAATTAATGAAATGTGCTAACACCTGTGGAGATGATGCAACATTTCTCATATACCTTACTGTATTCTTGTTCGTAACAAATCTTTGTAGACATAATTAATGCCGAGTTAGGTAATTGAATTTAAATTCTGTGCACATGCTATCCTTCTCTCAAGTACTAACTAGATATATGACACAATAAATTCGGGTCCCGATGTACAAAGCTTTTTTGAAGATGCAAACGGCCCGAAAAGCATTTTTCACTGGGCACAGCCCTATAAGCGATTTGGGGGGCATATGTAGGTAGGCGTTTGCGATTCGCAAACGCTGAAATTCGGCGAATTTCGGCGTTTGCGAATCTCAAACGGTGCTTTGGTATGTAGGTGCACATTAGCAAAATAAGGAATCGCAAAAATTGCGATTACTTATTTTGCTCAAGCATTTAAGGAATCGCAATTTTGCGATTCCTTAAATGCTATGTAGGAGTGAATTTTAAAATGCGAATTTGGCTTAAGGAATCGCAAAATACCACCTACTCCAAGTAGATGGTATTTTGCGATTCCCTTTCTAAATGCATTTTTTTTTAAAATTCAAAGTGCCATGTGGCGCACAGACATGCCCTTAGGGCATGTCTGTGCGCCACATATACTTAGAGGCACATTCCAGGGGTGCAACAGGTGTCCTTTGGACACCCTGGCACCCTTAGAATTGCGATTCTCAAATTGCGATTTTCTCATAGAAAATCGCAATTTGAGAATGTATCCCCATTCATTTCTATGGACCTCTTAGCCCATAGGAATGAATGGGACACTCATTCCTTAATTGCGATTCGCAATTTGCAAATCGCAATTAAGGAATGTTAGAGATTCGCAAAATAAATGCGAATTTTTACCTACATTCCATTTTGCTATTCTCAAATAGCGATTCCTTAAAAATCGCTATTTGGGAATCGCAAAATTGTAATTACCTACATATGCCCCTTGGTAACCTATTAATGAATCGCAAATTGAATTCGCAATTTGGCATGAGGAAGGGGCATGTTTAGGGCGTCCGTCCCAGATATCGAATTTCAAGGTTATGTGTGAATGTTTTGAGGCCGAAATGGTGCCACAAAACATTGGCATTTTACCACCAACTTCAAGTTGGTGATAACCCATCCGCAAATGGGAAGGGGTCCCCAAGTGACCCTGCCCCTTAGTTAATGTTCGTAAAAAGAGTTTTAAGAGCAGGCAGTGGTCCCACCAACCACTGCCGGCTCTTAAAAAATGAAAGTAAAACTTTTCATTTTTCTATTTGAAATGCATCTCGTTTTCCTTTAAGGCAAATAGCATGCATTTAAAAAAATGCTTTATTGAAAAGCAATCACAGACATTTTGGTCTGCTGACCCTAGCAGGCCAACATCCCTGTGATTTTTGCGACTCCCAGTGGGTCACAAACTGAGACCTAAATCATGAATATTAATGAGGTAGGTCTATTTGTGTCCCACTGGGAATTGCAAAATGTGTTAAACACGCATTTATACATTGCTGTTGGCGGTCACTAAATTGTGTAGCACAAGATTTGCTATTTGGTAATTGCAAACACTAACATACGTACATCTGATCTTTGGTTACAGCTGTTAAGGGAGCTGTGATGACTTTAAGAATAGATATTGAGACGATTTTATCTATGGTTATGATTTTTCCTGACATGCAGTGAACATTGTCAGGGTCACTTAGTTGGTGTCATTACATCAGAAAACTTATGTTACTGGTGTCTGTTTATGACGTTCAGAAGGCACCTATTGCAGAAGATCATGCATATATCTTTGATGCACAAATTTGCAACAAATGTCACCTGGGCCTTTGGTTACTTGGCTCTGATATGGAAATCTGCAATGTGAGAACATATGTTCAATGAATCGACATTCTGACCATGATGACAAGTTACATGGCACTGGGACCACAGTAAATCTGCATGCAATTTTACATAACTTTATGGTAAAATCTCCTCACTGCTGGGCAACTGGGAGTTGGACACCAAGGAATGGGCAATTACCATGTGGGAAAGATTTTTTTGGTATTCAACCAGAATTTTGAAAGCAGAATATGAATGACATATAATATCGAGGACAGAAAATCGAAATTAAAATATTGACATATTTTTAGGTCTATATTTTCTATGACTAACACCATGTAGGTACCTATGCATTATATATATATATATATATATATTTATATATATCTATATCTATCCCTCTCTTTCTCTCTCTCTCTATATATATATCTGTATATATATATATATTCACTCAAAAAACTATAAGTTTTAGTGGTGTTATAGTTAGCTGGACATTTTACTCATACAAAACCATTGAAATTGCTCCTATATAGTTAGTTGTACTAACTATATTTCGCGCACCCGCAATCCACTGCTGATGATGTCACATATTAGATCATTCATGACATGGTCAGTGACATCACTGATGACATCTCAAATAACACCACTAAAACTTATAGTTTTTTGAGTGAATTTCAAAGGTTTTTTAAAAGCTAATTCCTAACTATATAACTCCTGAAACCTATGGTTTTTTCAGTGAATTTCAAAGGTTTTTTAAATGCTAATTCCTAACTATATAAGGCCTGAAACCTATGGTTTTTTCAGTGAATTTGCAAGGTTTTTTAAATGCTAATTCCTAACTATATAAGGCCTGAAACCTATGGTTTTTTCAGTGAATTTCAAAGGTTTTTTAAATGCTAATTCCTAACTATATAAGGCCTGAAACCTATGTTTTTTCAGTGAATTTGCAAGGTTTTTTTAAATGCTAATTCCTAACTATATAAGGCCTGAAACCTATGGTTTTTTCAGTAAATTCGCAAGGTTTTTTAAATGCTAATTCCTAACTATATAAGGCCTGAAACCTATGTTTTTTTCATTGAATTCGCAAGGTTTTTTAAATGCTAATTCTATTAGCGGATAACGTTTTTATATATTAAAACATTTTTTAAATCTCAAATGCCTGCTTTGCTAACAGAGTTTTTAAGCACAGGCTCTTTTGTCTCTGGTGGCCATCTTGGGACACTGCATATCAGAATTTGTTTAATGAAATATAAGAGGATTTGAGAAGTCACTCAAAATGTGCCCTAATTTTTCTTTCTTCAGCACTAATCATAATTTCTATGGCAAAATGAACCCCCTCATTTTGTTCCTTTGCAAATTAAATGTTTTAAGTGTTAACACTTAATTCCAATCAAGATGACTTCAGGTGTGCCATACTTTTGTCATCAGGGCCGGTCCTAGAACTTCTGGGGCCCCGGGCGAAAGGGAACATGTGAGGCCCCCCTAATTTGCATGTAACATCCAGTCGCGGCCGGCATGATGCGCGGGTGGGGGGTCTCGTGGGGGTTCGCGGGCGGGTAATTAAAAAAAATAAGCTTACCTTCCCAGGTCTCACGTTGTCTCTGCTCCTGACCTGCTCTCCTGCTTTCCTGCCTCTTGCAGGAACAGGAAGCAGGCAGCCTCCCTCCCCTAAGCCAATCACAAGGCTGCAATGGCAGTATTGTGATTGGTCGGTACGCCGACAAGCCAGGCGCCTATGGGGAGGCATTTTCTCCATGTAGGGTGCATTGCAGTCTACATGTAGAAAGGCCAGAGTGCTCATGACTGGTTTGGTCGGCCCCGGTAGGCCGACCAAACAGGCAGGGCCCTTAGCAGTGGACAAGCCACTCCTCCCCTGCCCTAAAGCAGACCCGCCCGTCCCCAACCAAACACTTCTACTTTCTCTCAACGATTGTTCCTTGTAAGCCCACATTAGGTATTCACAACCAAACAGTCAGGCAAGCAAGACCAAGAAAGTATGTTTAATGAAGATGCTTCAGCTCTGCTCTCTATTTTCATGACCCTGCAAAGCCTTCTGCTGAGCGATGCCATCAAGAGCAATCACCATCAGAGTAAAACCTGGAATTCACAGAAAATAGGCCTGTGCCCAGAAGAAAGTATGTACAGAGCACCCAAGTGGAGTATGTTTATACAATATTCCAGAATTTGATATTTCTGGAATCTGTAAAGCCCTCCCCCTAGGATACTGGTACATTACCTAAACGCCATGCAGTATGCACTGCACTCTGCACTCAAATTAATATAAAGGTTTCAGAAAGTTGCCTATCAAAATATTTTAGATGGATTACCCTTCATTAATGTACGTAACTTTTGTGAAACTAAATCTGTATGACCGGAAATTGCTTTTCAGCGTTTCTGGAATATTAAGTAAATGAAGTGCAAAGAACAGACTGCCACTACAGACAGCACAGGACATTATACGCAGTGCCCCAAAGAGCTGCAGAGGCCTCCAAACTCATCATATGTGTAACACTCTATGTGTAGCACTATTAGGATTCAATCTCTAGCCAACATGAATTTGCATTTGTAGGCTTGCGCAGACACCACAGAAATGCCGAATGCCGATTGTACGGTTAGGTACGTGCAACACAACAGAGTGTGGAGAACGAGGCCTGGCTGGTAACTGCAAAATAAAAACACACATGACACACACTCAATATTAATTTGGACGGAAGAATGCACTGTGCTGTGCTCACTAGTCTGCGGCTGCGCAGCGCTTTTCCCCAGGCCATGATCATCATTTATTATTCCTGCAACTGCGGGGCCGGCGGCGGGGCCCCCCTGAGCCTGAGGCCCTGGGCAGCTCCCATACCGCCCATGGCTAGGACCGGCCCTGTTTGTCATAAGTTAGACTGTTAGCGCTCTAGTTGTTCTTTAGAACACTCTGGGACATTCTGTCATTGGGCTATAGTTGGGCTACATCTGGCTGATATTTGGGCTACATTCGTTTTTTTTTGTCTCTGGTGGCCATCTTTGGGCTACATTGGGCTACATTGGGCTACATTTGGGCTCTAACATATATATAGCCCAATGTAGCCCAATATATATTTTTTCAAAGTTAATTTTCGTAAAAACCACTGGAGCACATATCTTGAGACATAGCAAAGGCACATCGGGCTACCAGTCCCTACAATTTTGCCAAGTTTGGTGGAAAACCATTCAGCCGTTCGGGCTAAAAGTGAGTCCAACCGCCCTATGGAAATTAACATGGGGAAAACACGTTTTGGGACCCCCCTTTTATCTCGGCCCCCGCTTGACGAATCCCCCCCAAACTTTCAGGGAAGGACCGGAGCGCCGCGAGGCAAAGTTAAGGAAAATTTCAGCCGGCGCCAAAGTTATTCCCAATAGAATGTTGCGATTTCCCTATGAAAAACAATCCTAACTATATATATATATATATATATATATATTCACTGAAAAAAACATAGGTTATAGACCATATATAGTTAGGAATTAGCATTTAAAAAACCTTATTTTACTCACACAAAACCATTGAAATTCCACATATAGTTAGTTGTACTAACTATATATCGCGCACCCGCAATCCACTGCTGATCATGTCACATATTACATCATTCATGACATGGTCAGTGACATCACTGATGACATCACTGATGACATCTCAAATGACATCACTGATGACATCACGGATGACATCTCAAATGACATCACTGATGACATCACTGATGACATCTCAAATGACCTCACTGATGACATCACTGATCACATCTCATTTGACATCATTGATCACATCACTGATGACATCATTCATGTGCTAATACGATGAACCTCTTCAGACTCTAATATAACCTTAGATACACTCAGTGTATACAGACACTCACACACTGTCACTCATCCATGCAGTTACTCACACACCTAGTCAGTCATGCAAAGAATCAATCTCACATCCATTTCCTCAAATATACAGTTATACACACCTTACTTATTCAAACATATACTAACACATATTTACTCTCTTATACAATCCCTGATACAAGTTCACAATGATCCATACAGCCACTCACACATTCACTGGCTCTCATGCACAGTTATTTATATATGCCAACTCTCACATGTACTGTGTTTTACATATGTACTTACTATGACATGTAGCATTGAGATATCAATTCACTCATCAATACACTCATGCACACAGTCAACCGCCCATGTAGCTGTTTCCACATGCACTCTTGAACTCATACACCTAGTGAATCAACTGCTCACACATCTATGCACAGAGTCACACACCTCCCAGCCACCCCCACACACACTCAATCTCCCATACAAATACTTGGGCAACCAATCAATAACACATATACCCTCTCGTATAGCTAATGATCAACACATGCAGCAGTTTACACCACAACAGACATACTGATGCTCACATTCAAACAGTTTAGTCACTAACCCATGCATTTAGTACGAAACATTTATTCACTCACTCATACAGTCAGTCACGCACCTACTAAATCCAGACACTTATACATCCACTCATTCTTCAATATGTAAAACATATTTAAACTTTACAGAAACACACAGTCACTGGATGATGTCATCAGTGATGTCATCAGTGAGGTCATTTGAGATGTCATCAGTGATGTCATCAGTGATGTCATTTGAGATGTCATCAGTGATGTCATTTGAGATGTCATCAGTGATGTCATCAGTGATGTCACTGACCATGTCATGAATGATGTAATATGTGACATGATCAGCAGTGGATTGCGGGTGCGCGATATATAGTTAGTACAACTAACTATATATGGAATTTCAATGGTTTTGTGTGAGTAAAATAAACTTTTTTAAATGCTAATTCCTAACTATATATGGTCTATAACCTATGGTTTTTTCAGTGAATTTTCAAGGTTTTGTAAATGCTAATTCCTAACTATATATGGTCTATAACCTATGGTTTTTTCAGTGAATTTCAATGGTTTTTTAATAGCAAATATCATAAGCTGTCGATTGTCAAGTACGTGGTAAGAAAAAACATTTTCGTGTTTATGCACACTGATCTGCTTTCAATGCTGCCCCCCCCCCTCATTTCTATTAGGAGTACTCTCTCTTTGCAGATAGTGAAGGGTAGTTAACGCAGGCCTTTGCCCCCGTTGTAATCCGTCGTGCCTGCTTCTCTCTCCATTTGATTGATTGTTATCCAAGCATTTACTGTTTTAGAATTGGTTCTCTTTGGTTCATTCTCTATTTACAAACAAGCACAGAGTCGCAATACTCTGTTTAGTCTTTGCAGATACCGAAAAATCGTGTAAAAAAACAAAAGGAATCGAGCAAAATCAGTAGGCCACTAATGGGATCTCTTTTTGACCTCGCTAAAATAGAAACATTAGGAACAACCTGTTGAAAATAGCAATGTGTATGTACATAAGCGGCGTTCATTTGTGTTCACAGTACCCCTTGTTGATTGTTTGAATCGAGCATTGAATTGTTCGAAGTTGGTTCTCTTAAGGATCTTCTCTGCCTGCAAACGGGGAAGAATAGGAATATTCTCTCTCCCTTTGCAGATAGTGAAGGGTAGGTAACGCAAACCTTTAACACGTCGTGCCTATTTCGTTCCTCATTGATTGATTGTTTGCCCGAACATTGACTGTTTGGGAATTGGTTCTTTTTGGAGGTATTCCCTGTTTGCAAATAAACGTAGGAAAATCTTTGCAAGTAGTGAAAGGGTAGGTAATGCGGACCTTTCTCCCCCGTTGTAATCTGTCATGCCTATCTACTCCCCACTGATTGATGCACCTGTTTCACCCGGACCATTTACTAGAGATAGGTCATCTGGCCCGACCAGAGAGCACCCCTAGTGAAAAGGACATATGCAATAATAACGAAGTGATCACTGTATCCTGTTAACAGAAACTTTAGCATGAAACAACCTGGAAAGAAAGGAATAGGAAAACGAAAATCAGTAGGCCACTGATGAACTTTTTATTAAATAACAAACAAAGAAACGATAACAATACGTAATGATAAAACCTATTATTGTCCTAGAAACAAGAAACGTTAGAAGTAAGCCCGTAATAAGAAACCTGAAAACAGTAAGAGAAACCAAGTGTGACATTGCAACGGCCACAAGGCAACGAGGCTTCATCGCCCCTCACTGCCCCAAAACGTGTCTGTCCCACCGCCTGCCACGGCCAAATAACGGCAAACTGGGAAAGATACAAGTCAGCAGACATCCGCCCCATTCTGGAAACTTCCAAAGTGCAACAGGTTTGCGGCTACGCCCAGCCGGAAGCAACACATATAAGGCGGGTCCTGCTGCCAACCGTCGGCAGAAGATCATCACGTAGGGTGTACCCGGCCAGGGGGATTGCTACGACAACCCTGGAGAGTTGCAAGGGGGGGAATGTCTGTGTCCTCGACCCTCCCCTCTCTCTCCCAGTCCGGCCACCATCAACCAGAGGCCGAGGCCGACGGGATCCGGCCGCGGTGGCGGTAACACTGGAGAATTGCAGGTTGACCCTCTCTCTTTCCCAGTCTGGGCCAGCATCCATGGAGGGCCTGGGAGTGGAGAGGCCACTGCACGAAAGGCCCAGGAGAGGCACCACACGCCAAGGCCTGCCCCACCGGATGAGCTAAGGAACCCGTTCATGGGGCCAGAGCAAAGGGCGTCCGGCCGCCATCCACCGGAGGTCCGGCCCAAAGACGGACGGGACATTTCTTCTTTCTTTTATAATGGCTGCGACAACACTGGGGGGGGGTGTCTTGCACATGCCTCCGACCCCCCCCCTCGTCCTCATCGCCTGGTCCGGCCATAACAAATGTCAAGCGAGACGCCGTGGGGTGCACTGGGTGGGAGAGACGGTGCGAACAGGCCTCTCCCGCCTCCCCAGGTGGAGGCTTCCCAGCTGCACCCTCAGCGCTCCAGGCGCCCGGAAAAGGGTTCTTCCACTGTGGCGATGCTGCAACGTCTCGCCCGGCAGGGTGGAGCCCGTCCGCTCATTTGACCCCGCGATCGCCGGTAGCTACCGAACTCTCAAAATGGCGGTCGACCTGGCAAGAGCGGGCCCAGCATAAAGAAATGGCCCGGTCACTGGTTGACTCCACCACCGTAGTCCTCCACGACCTTGAAGATTCTAGAGGAGCCGCGGGAGTCCCCGACCCCCGCAGACACCCCCGATGGGGAATGACTGCCATGATCGCCCGTGCAGTGACGAAACTGTAGCCGCGGGACGTCGGCGCTCAAATGCTGGCGCCAGCCTCAGTTTGAATGACTAGAATCCTGCAGACCACAGTTCGGATCAGTTCCGGTGAAAGCACAGTGTGACCCGGTAGGAAAAATTGTTGCACCCCCTCTCCTTTTTGACTGATGGTTCAAACCACCGATCCTTTCCTTTGCCCTTTTAACGGAACTTTGGACTGCCTCCCCCTCCCCCCCCCCGGGGCGCCCCACGCCGTTATTCGGAGGGCGGCAACTTACTGGACATCACCTTGGTGCCATCCACATTTCAGCGCGTTCTGCTGCCTTGGAACTATTCGCACAACAGACCGCTACTGACGACCCACCCCCCGGGACGCCCCACGCCGGAAACCCAAATCAGTGCGGCACCCAGGCAACATCACCTGGGTGCCGTCCAGAAATCTGGACGTTGTGCTGCCTTGGGACTATTCGCACAACCGACCGCTACTGACCGTTGTTCCTTCTTTTTCCCTAAATTTTTTTAAATGTTTTTACTGTTTTTGTTTTGTTGTATATATTTATAAGTTATTAAAGTTTTATATTCCTACTACTTTGTTGGAGTGCAATATATTTTTAATGTGACACATAATTGTAAAAACTTTGATGTACAAAGAGTCATCCCTGGAATCTTCCGCTTCAGGCTCGGTCCCCTCCCCAATCACAATACAGGATGGTTTTCAGATAGTAGGAACTAAGCATGGGCGGATCTAGCGGATCTCGCGTACGCGAAATTGCGGATTTACGGCTTCGCAATCCGCGAAGATACGCGAACTCTAGCGGATTTGCGGATTTTCCCGTTTTTTGTGTTGGCGCGCGTTCGCGCCGATTTTGGGACAAGTTCGCAATTGCGAACTTACTTTTCGGCTCGCAACGGCCGCGACTATGTTGTTTCTACGTCTGGTTTATCATCACAGGCTCACAGCACCCTCTGTTTCACCACTGCCACCCTCTGGGACACCCATGCCACCCTCTGGTACATCCTCACTGCCACCCATTAGGTTTATTTATCACTGTAGATTATGGTGGTTGAAAAAAGCAAGCACACCTGCCCTTCTTCAACTGCCATCAATTAATTTGTGGGTCATTAATGTGTCAGTAATTTTGAAAGTTCCAGTCTGGCTGGCACCTGCTTCCTTCCTTATCTGTAATTTGCTTGTTGTTGCAGTGAATTTTTTTTTCACAGGACCTTTATGGTCTACTTGTAGCTATTCTATGAGCCTGCTGTTTGGGTCATAGCAGGGTCATAGAATAGTTGCAAACTCTGGAGGGGCCCCTCAGGAAGCACTACCTTGAATGTTACTAATGTTAAGTTTGAACTTTTGCACCTGCTCATTGCTTTCAGTTTAGCTAAAATCGTTTTTTCTGCAATTTCGCGCGTTTTTTGGGGCGCGAATCCGTGCGAGATCGATTTCGGAAGCCGCGAATACGTGCAAATACAAAATTGTTTTTTTTGCGACGTGTATGTTCGCGTGCTTTTGCGCGTGTTCGCGAGGCGCTTGTAGCTATACGTTTGCCAAGTTACCCTAGCGGTCGTACACGGGCGCGGCCATCTTGTTTGCGTGACGTAATTCCGTTTCCGGCCGCTATGTGTAATCTCGCAAAGTGTGCTGCTCGCTAGTACAATTTCGCGCGTGCTCGCGAGGAAAATCTCGCGCGAACTTACCCACGCGGTCGTGAACGGGCGCGGCCATCTTGTTTCTCATTCATTGCTATGGTTCTGGGCATGCTTTCTCTATCCTCTCTCAATCTCTGCCATCCTTTGCTTGTTTGAAGTTTATTTGATCTAATTTTACTTATTATCTATCCCTCTATTTTTCTAGCTCTATATTTTTGTGTTTTCTGCTGCTTTTAGTTACTTTTAAACTACTTTTTTAAACTCTTTTCTTTTCTTCTTCACTATTCTATTTCTTGTTTATCATTTAACTGTATTTCTGCCCAGACCATGGTAAAGGGAGCCGGGAAGCACCCTGAGAAGGGGAAGGGTCCCGCACCCCGTGCCCGGCTCCCGTGCGGGCGTTTGAGGGGGGAGCAAGTGGTCCCGTGGGAGATCTTCAGCGCGGAGGAAGTGGCGGCACTCATCTTCCACGTCCAGCGCCGCCTCCCCAAGACGATCCTGGGAGGCGTCAAGATCGCGACTGGCTATGGCATCCGGGAGCGCCGCAAGCGGTGGGAGAAGGTGTGCCGGGCCATGTATAAGCTCTCTGGGGTCCGGCGCACATATAACCAGGCCACCCACCGCTGGACCGATGTCATGGACCGGGAGCGGGACTTGCTGGACGCACTCGGCGTAGAGGTCCCCGGGCTTGGTGAGTAGTAGTAGCTATTCATTTACTACTCTGTTTTATCCGGCTCTGTTATTTGCAAATCTTTGTTCTTTACCAAGAGCAATAATGCTGCCGATTACATTGAGGTAAATTATATTTCAAAATCTTCTATGCATTTCAGGTGCACTGCTCTCCTTCTCAGTAGCCTTGCTTGCTACTATGCTTCTTTGTTTTGTATGTTGTGTTCAGAAGCATTTCATTGGCCTGAGAAATTATGTATGAGTGTAGTGTAAAGATAAGAACTGCGTAATGCTAGACACTAAGGGTCATATTTTCAATTACCGGCGCATCCCTGCAAAGTAGCAGGGATGCGGCAGTAATTGTGTGCCATGCCACCACCACCCATTGGCCCAAAACGTCACAGAAGCCTTACGCATCTGTGCCGTAAAGGCAGCGCATTGCTGGAGTTGCGTGCCAACGATGGCGCAGCTCCAGCAATGCTCTGGGGTACCCTATCTCCCCAATGCTGCATCAAGCCGTACGTCGGCTTCAAGCGCGCAGGGTTTGAGTCATGCATCATTGTCCTAAAAGTGACTGATTGACATCTTGTAGATTTCCCTCAGCCACTTTTAGGATTCGTTCCTGCGCAGGTACGCCCTCCCTTGCGCCGGAACGCCCCCTGATGGCGCAGGGCTTTACAACGTGATGCATCGCCCATATGCCCATATGTGTTTTTTTTTAATATATACGCCGCACCAACACCATGGCGAGTCTTTTGTTCTGCCGCTGCGTCACAAAAGGCACGCAACAATGGAGGAAAATGAGCCGCAAGGGACTTCTAAATCAGCCCCAACAGACTGAAGTCCAGTCCTTCCTTTAGACACATGGCTATAAGAAGAAATAGTGGCGGTGGTGGGTGGATTGATAGTTTGAGTATTCACTGATCTGCAAGCAGGATGGACTTTGTCTGTCACTTCGCGTGCTGCGGACTGCTGCCTGCAGTGCCAGGCCTAGGCAAACCTCTTTAGTAGTCTGTTTATTGAGTTACATAGGAACTTTCTAAGTCAACGTTCCGCAAATCAGGCAATACGAATAACGTAGTATACCACATGAGATAGATCCCGTGGAATAGTTGTCTATCTATTTGCTATTTCTCCAAAATATTTTGTTATTGTTCTTTTGAAATGTTTGATTTGGTTGAAAAATCTCATCCATGTTTTCTGGTTTTTCTTTCTTTCATGTTGTACATCAGCTCCCCCCAAGGGCAAGAGGACACAGGAGGAGGGTGCTGAGGATGCAGGCCAGGATCGGGCAGGCGAGGGCTCCTTTGCTGGCCCCAGTAAGTTTACATTTTAATAAAGAGTACCTATTTTTTCCTAGCGTTCCTCATTCGATTTTTTCTAAATCGTCTTTGATCTTCTTGTAGACTGGATATAAATTCTTATCCTGCCTCGAATATGACTCCCTGTGGTATTACTAGACTATTCTTATTAGTCTGTCTGTGTAGCTAACTAAGATTGGACATTTGGCAATTCCATTGGACTCCCATTCTATTCAGCAATAGCTCTATGCACTGTCTCCTTACTGACTAGATAGTGTGGCAGAGTCATTCAGCTCCCGAAGTCACCGATTATTGATCCCCAATGATCTCTAGATTATCGTACGCAGGACAAGAGAGTACGGAGTCACAGCACAGTCAAGAAGTGTCAGAGGCACTCATGCTTGCAAAAATTCCAAAACCTTTAGCTCATCCACTCTAGTCTGGAGGAACAAAAACCACAGAGTCTATTTAAGTTTAAAAGCTTTATTAAAAGTAAACACATTTATTAAAATCTACTTTGTCATAAAACTATTTAACTGAAAACGGAAAAGTGGTTAGTGCTGACGATTAATTGGACACATTTCTTGTGGTCGAGCCGAGCTCTCACCTGGTTTGAACTTGATCCTGGTCGTGTTCTTAGGAGTCAAGCTTCTGTCTGTTAGGAGAAAAAGTGGTGCGTGTTAAAAATCAAAAGCAAGCATTCATCAGTTGTGCATAAAAGTGCAGCAAGACAACAGCCTTCCCTGGAAAATGGGAAATGTTTACTTTGGAGTAGACAGTCACAAATTATTACATTGTATTCAGTTTTTTTAACATTTCTCCTAGACCAAATATTATATAGTAGTGAGTGGTGTATTCTAACATTCTTAAATGTACTTTGTAGGTGTAACATCTGGTGACGGGGCCAGCGCGGAGGTGGCTGTGTTGGGCGAGGACTCGGCGGACTCTGGGGAGGAGGCGGTGCAAGAGCCGGCGGACGGTCCTGTGGGGGTTCAAACGGTGGTGGCGGAAACAGGTAAGCTATATATTCCTTACTTATTGAGATTGAAGACTGCATAGTGTGCTTTCTGCACGGGTGTATTACAAATCAACCAGGTAGTAGCCTCCTCGAAATGTACTTCGACTTAGCTGTGAAGTTTTTGGTGAGAAGAATCCCAATAAGTTCTTAGACGAACGTGATGGATGGGATGAACGAAAAGCGAAAGAAGGGTGTAAGTAAGTGGGACGCGAACTTGTATGATGGCTGGCAAAGAAGAACGATATGTGTTTGCTTGGCCCCCGAGGTGGCTGGGAAGGAAAGAATATGGTATGGTGCATGGCTGGGTCAATGATGAAGCAAGGATGGGTGAAAGGACAGCAGCCTGGGTGGGTGAAACAGAAACTGTATGTGTGCGTATACTTTGACTGAATGGATGCCTGGAGCATGGTATTCTCTGACTCTTAGATAGCACATGTGTATCTAGAGAGAGTAGATGGTCGCCAGATGAAGTAAGTGTTACCTTGAAGAGCATGTACCACCGCACCCGCACGTCCGTTCCAGTGCAGGGAAGGCAAGGAAAAGAAATTGTAAATGTGTCCAATACTACCATGAATAGTAGCAGTACTTTGTATTGCGTCTGCAATCACAGCATATATCTGGTTATTACGGTGGACACTCCGTACCTCTCTTAATAACTTTAGTTTACTTGTAGTACGTCATTCATGTGTGGGTGTATCACTGTTCACTCAATATTAAGCAAAGCACCTAAAGTCATCCCATATGTCATCAAATACGTCCCATGTGAAGTGATAGATAATCAAATTAGTTAGCTTCTTCATTTTCCTTTTCTAGTACTCATTTGCACTGTAGGGTGAAAGGTAAATTAATTAAGCAGTAGCCCTTGTAACAGAGTATTCTCAGTGCCACCCGTAATAGAAAAGTAATAGCTTCACCACCTGCATGTACTGGACCGGTACAGTAACGCAAGTCTGTCTCACTCATCATGGTGTGCAACTTTTTTTCTCGGCTGCAAGTTCACTGTGCTGTCCATGTCATTCTGCCGGCTTGCATAAGATAACGTACCAATTTCCCTAAACAAGAGAGAAGAAGAAGAATAAGACTGGTGTACTGTCATAGTCGACTGTAATGGAAGTCCATAGTGGTCGTAGAATTTGTTCATTAAACTACCACTAATGTTAGAGCAAGGATGCAGAAGTGGGAGGTTACATAGATACTGTCCTCAATAGTTATGTACTGTGCTTTCAATTTGCTACTTGTACTGTGACCCAACTTTCGGCTCAATCACTTTGTGTTATTAATGCTACGGAGCATTGGTTACAGACTATGTCTTTCTTTCTTCATATAGTTGCTCCTTCCAAATCAACAACACGGAGGGAGCAGGCTAGAATGGCCCGGCAACGGAGGCTGGAGGCCACTGTCACCGAATATCGGCGGCTGGTGGCCCTGGAGGAGGAGGAGGACACGCAGTCGAGCGGGGCAACAACAACATCCTCGACTGTGACCACTGCATCCTCCTCCGTGACTAAGCCAGCGGGACCGAGCCGGGCTAACAAAGACAACCGCCACCGCCAAGCAACAGAAATACCAGCTGCCCCCCACAGGAGCTGCAAGGAACGCCAACGCCGCCTACGAGTCCGAATGTCCAACCTGGAGCAGGAGGTCCTGAAGTATAAGAACTTGGTTAAGGGCCTCCGCTCCGAGCTTGCCACCCTCCGCAAGGAGTATGATGCCCATGCCGCAAAATGCACCAGCACCAGCACCCTCCAGTAGTGGAGTGTCCCTTGCCCTTTTTTTATAGACTTTTGGGGGGTGGGATTTGGGAGTTGGGATCGTTTTGGGACGTTTCAAAGACAATCGTTGGGGTTAGGGTGGGTGAGGCAGATTATTTTGTTAGGGCTACATAAATATATTTTTAAACTTTATCTGACCATACCTGTTTTTTACTGCTTTTCAGTCTGGTGGGTGGGGGGCGGGGGTGTAACAGTAACTTTGTTTTCCTGAACAGTCGTAGGACTTTAGTAGTACAACCGTCAATCTCTTGTCTACTCCGAAATAATACTCCATTATACTACCTCCCACCAAACGCTTATCTTACCTGTAATTTGTGTTAGAAATTAGGGCTAGGCCCAGGGCTGGCTCCACGTGAAATGGGGATTAACGTTGTCAATCCTGGGCGGGTGACATTTCCTCATTGCGGTGGTACTAGTGGTGTGACACAGTGGCAGTTGCATGCCTATGGAAAAAAAGAAAATGAAACCTTGTTTGTCCTTACTGTAGCATTACAACGGTTACGGTACGATCGAGAATATAGCAGGTGACAGACAGAACAGTGCCATAATGTAGCCTAACAAATGGTAAAGTATTTGCTTGCAAGTATAACTAGTACTTGCGTTGAATTTATTTGACATTGGCTACTACTACTAGAAGATATAGTACTGAAGCTGAGTAAGTCTAGAAGATATCCTCGTATTCCTTCACCAGCCTGTTGCTATGACCTTATCCTCCCCAGCAAGTGTGTGGAATTATTGATGTCATTTTAGTCAGACATCAAGCAAAACAACACAGCCCGGGGGAAGAGGGTTAGGGTTTGTAAAATGGATGGGAATGGGGGTTTCTTTTTGGGTAGGTTTTGTTGAGAGAAGAAAAAAAAAGCAGAGCCTGGACAAACAATAATTGAAGATAAAGACAATCTTTGGTTACAAAGTAAAGCTAAGCACATGCAGTCACACTCATAGATTAAAACAATGGATACTGTATCTGTATTGCGTATGTTGTTGGAGTTGTCCTTGAATTTGGTAAGTAAGTTGCATGCAGCAAACAATTCCTCTTATTGGCGGCACTCCCCCATTCCAGCTGACGCTTCGTCCATCAATGTTGGTGACCACTGACAGAAGACACCCTGTCCACTGCCTGCCTGGCGGATGTTGACTGAAACCCGGCCTGTAATTATTGAACGGAAAACAGGAAGTGCTATTACAATACCACTGATAAATAAATAAAAGGTATGTACGCTGTGTGGTTCAAAATGTGACACTTTGATTTCCCTAATAGACAGTACAATATTTTTGAAATTGCGTGCTCTGTCTGAGTCACCTTTTTAAGGATAAATAAGTATGGCCAAAATATTATAGCGGATCTTTCCCCTCAAGGTAGGTGTACTGTAAACTGTGTTTTAGAACAAAATTTGACCTTCCCAGCAATGCTCCCACCAAGACCCTTACTAAAGCCAGTCGCAAAAATGTAGAAGAACCCCAATCAGATCTCCAAAAACGATGCCTAGCAGAAAAATGGTTACAAAACGTACTTTGAAAGTAACAGTAGGCCCAAATACAGACCGTGGATTGTATTCAAACCACTTGCAAGCAAGCAAAAGTATCCATAGCCAGCATCGCTCCAACAGTGCTCTACAACACCAGAACTGCGTTGCAATAGAACCCCCCGAAACACATGCAATCCTGCTGCTAGGGCTAACCCTAACGAACCCTAACTTACAAAAAGTGCCAAAACTGGTGTTTCCTTCAGGATTTTGTCCAAAACACTTCTATCCGGTATTAGACCTTCCCAGGAATGCCCCAGGCAAGACCCGCCAACCCACCCGGAAAAAACCACCCGACAACACCCCCAAACAGCGAAAAAGCTAAATCTCATACTTACAATATCTCTCGGCCTTCGGTCCAAACGCGGCGCTGTGCAGCTAGGTCACTCATCATCATCAATCATCATAACTCCTGTTTTCCACCACGGATTTCCTGAAAAGCAAATGCAATCAAGATTAGATTGTCGCAGCAGTGCTTCGACAGAGACCCTGGCCGCAACCCACCCACGAACAGCAGGAAGCCCCCCAAAACGCTACATTGAGCAAGATGACAGAAGAAATAGCAAAAAAAAGGCTGTTCCTTCAGGATTTTGTCCAAAACACTTCTATCCGGTATTAGACCTTCCCACGAATGCCCCAGGCAAGACCCGCCAACCCACCCGGAAAAAACCACCCGACAACACCCCCAAACAGCGAAAAAGCTAAATCTCATACTTACAATATCTCTCGGCCTTCGGTCCAAACGCGGCGCTGTGCAGCTAGGTCACTCATCATCATCAATCATCATAACTCCTGTTTTCCACCACGGATTTCCTGAAAAGCAAATGCAATCAAGATTAGACTGTCGCAGCAGTGCTCCCAGACACCAAAAATTACCCACAAACACCCGGAACCCCGCCAAAGAGCACCTCAAAGGCAAGCAAGTCAGCAAAAACGGCAAGAAATTTCCACCTCATATTTGGTCCAAAACACTTTTGTCCATTATTAGAGCTTCACAGCAATGGGCCCAAATCCGTCAACTCACCCGCAAAGAAGTACAACACCCCCACAAGTGCTGAGTCTTTCTTCATTGGGCGTAATCCAGCACTCTGCTTTGATGGAAATCGCAGTCTGGAGGAGGAGGATAGAGGAGCATGTTCTTCAGAACTTGTGAACCTGAGGAATGTAGACTGCGGCACCTTCAAATCAATAAGCAAACAAGTGAAGACAGTTCTGATGATGGTCTTGTTTTTGGGATTAGGTGATTAAAGTTTGAATTAAATTAACTGTGCAAAACAAAGAAAGAGAGACACAAAGCACACAGGAATAAAAGTGAATAAGGACGAAAAAGAAAGTTCTTGATTGATTGTCTCATTTTCAGGGCTCGGTGTCAGGGAATAAGAACAAGATTTCGTCATCATACTCTGCGAATTCAGGCTGGATGAGGTCAGTGCCACCGAACAGAGAAAAAATCCCCTCATCTACGTTGCCGTCCTCCTCGTCTTCATGCGGCGTGCTTTCTCGTACTTTGTAATCTGGTCGTATGAGGTGCTGATTCATCTTGATCATTGTCAGCCGCTCCACATTTTTGGGCGAGAGGCGGCTCCGTTTGGGAGTTACAATGCCACCAGCAGCACTGAAAACACGTTCAGAAGACACACTTGCGAGTGGGCAAGACAAATAGTTTATAGCCAGGTTGAAGAGCTGTGGCCACAATTGTTTTTTGCCATGCCAATACTGCAATGGCTCATCATTAAGAAAGACCTCTGTTGAGTCATTCAGATAGTCCTGCACCATCGACTCAAGGTCATCAACTGTTCCTCCACTTTGCTTACTTTTTGCTGTGCCTGTGACATTTTTTCGAGAACCATACCCCATCAAACTTAGCCAATCCTCCTCCGCAGCCACTGTTAGTGTTGTCATTGTGTGTGGTGCAGATGATCCAGTTGCCGGTGTCTTTAACGGCTGAGAGGTCACTTGTGCCCCAGCCACAGGTGCAGAAGTGGATTCTTGTGACTGGGGATGGCCTGCTGATGCTGATGCTGATGTACTGGCTTCTCCTTCAATAACCTGCCGTTCTTTTTCAAACCTCTTGGCTGACCAGGCTAACCAATGTTTGTACTTTTGAACATCTGCATCAGCAAAAGGAAAGAATGCTTCGCCTGCCAGCGCCTTTTTGTAGCGTGGATCCAGAATAGTAGCACAAATGTAATGCTGATCTGACTTGATCTTTTGAAGACGTTCATCACCACGTAGGCGCTCTAATAATTTCTCAGACAAAATAAAATGGTCTTTTTTTTGAACATCTTTTTCAAACTCAGAAGACACCGCCATCAGTTGGTGCTCCAGCATGCACAACAATGGGATAGCTTTTCCCAAATTACAGTCCTCCTGGCTGACTGCACGCGTGAAGAACTCAAAAGGACGAAGCATGTCTGTCAGGCTTTTAACTATGTCCCATTGCGCCGCACTCATCCGCAGGTCCTCCTTCTGAGATGTACCCTCTGCGAAGAAATAGTGATCGAGTACCGTATACTGCTCATACAGACGCTCAAGCATGTAGAAGGTTGAGTTCCAACGTGTTGCCACCTCCTGGATGAGTATTTTCACTGGCATTCCACGTTGAAGTAGCAGTCTCCGCAGATGCTTCCGGGCCTTAAAAGAATGGCTGAAATGGTTGCACATTTTGCGGCAGGTGGCCATTACCTCGAACGCTGGACTCTGTTTATCAATCAAGAATTTTTGAACTACCAGGTTGATACAGTGCGCCAAACACGGCACTCTAACATGGTCACCCTTCAACATGGCCTTAACTACATTGGCGCCATTATCCGTGGAAACATAACCAATCTTGCGTTTTAGGGGGGATAGCATTTTCAAGACCTTTTTGTTAAACTCTTCCAAAAGGTTTTCTGCTGTGTGACTTTTCTCCAAGCCAAACATGGCTAGTGTTGCATGTTTCCGAGCAGCTTTGAAAACTTTGTCCGGGTCAACACCTGCGTTTAGCTTTGCTTTGACACCTGAAAAAGAGACCCAGTGTGCAGTGATGCACATGTAATCAGCGCCTGCGCCACTGGTCCACATGTCTGTTGTCAGATGTATTGTGTGAACAGCACTCTTCTGCAAAGCTGCCCCAATCGCCTCCAGCACATCTTCATGTAGTGCTGGAACCGCAACTCTGGCAAAATAGAACCGGCTCGGAACCTTCCATTTAGGGCAGAGCGTTGCCACTAATTCAAGAAAACCTACCGCTTCTACAAAAGAAAAAGGTAGAAGGTCCACAGCTAGCATTTTAGCCAGCTTAGTGTTATACAGACGCGCCAGTGGGTGGTTGCGTTCATATGGCACGTCTGAAGTAAGCATTGTTCTAATGTTGCCCTGGACCAAGCATTTACGGGCTGATAATGACTTTGTTGACCCAATTTTGCTCGCTGGTGAACTTATGTGCGTTGGTGTCTCACTCGCTCCAACACTCTTAGTGTGCCTCACATTGGGTGTGCTGCTGACAGGGGTACTGGGTGTAAGGGAAGTGTTTGACACGTCTTCTTCCTGCTCGTCATCATCAGATGAAACATCAACGTTTCCTTGAATTTGGCCTTTCTTGATCGCATCTAGGTGCGCAAACCATTTGACAGTGTGCTGTCTCCTAAGATGACCTCTCTGGCCTCCGGTACCATAGTTGGTACCTGGCTTACCACGACTAACTGCTTGCTTACAAATGGTACAAATGGCAAACTTTGGATTTTTTGGACAAACAGTAAAGAAGTCCCAAACTGGGGACTTGAAGTGTCTGTGGGACATGGAGGAGGCGGCGATACTGGTGGTGGTGCTCATGAAGCTAATGCCAGATGAAGTGGAGGATCTGGATTGCCCAACTTTTGTACGTTTTGCACTTTCACCGCCACTAATTAAGGTCGAGGTTGACGGAGGTCTCTTCTTGCCAGAAAGAAATATGGAAGCGGGACGAGTTGGTGTACTACTTAACTCCAATGATTGTGGTGTTTCCACTGCCTCCTCATCGACAACATCATCATCATCATCACGCTCAGCAGCTCTTCGGGCTAGGGTCAAAATGTCTGTTTGCTGCATGCCCGCTGGGGCTGCAGTGACCTTTATGATGACTGGGTCGTCGTTGGCAGAGTCTTCATCAGCAGCAGTATCCGCCACTTCTTGTTGAGACTCATCACACTCCATAACTCTGAGACTTTGGACGAGCTTCCTTTTACGCTTAACTACCTTTGTCGGATCATGGTGTGCCTCACTCTCAGACGGCTGTGGTGCTGGTTCCCAAGTTTGATCCGTATCATCAGAAGGAGGTGTGCTTGAAGAAGATGTAGACACCACCCTTGATCTCTTCCTTGCTAGGGGTGTGGAAGACAATGAAGGATCATCAGGAGGAGTGGCTTCCTCAAATGATACCTCGCCTTGATTGTCGATTTCCTGATGTGCCCCTACTTCGGGAGGAACAACTATTGTGGGCACTTGTGACCCTCCATGCACCTCTGCTTGCGCATCTCCTTGCGCTGCCTCTCCTTCCACATGTACTTGGGCTTGTACTTGCACATGTGATTGTTGTTGCGGCTGTGGTTGTTCAACACTCGTCAGATGAGCTACAACAACCTGTGTTGATTGAGGGACATTGCTACTGCTTTCTTGCGATGAGCCAACATCACTGGTCGATGGTGATTGAACAACTATACTGGCTGCCTCTGCAGCACTCAAGGGCTTGGACTTAAGTTGGCGTGGTGGTGGTGGTGGCACTGAGCCCAATGGAGCGGGGGTGCTGCTGCCAGCTTGGTCCCCAGCAGATGCCGCTGCTGCTGCTGCAGGCATACTTTTTTTTTACTCCCAAAAAAAGGGGCGGGCAGCACACCAGTGTCCTTGGTAACTTGCTTCTTCTGCTCCTTACTGGCACCTTTCTTGCTAGAGGAGCTACGGGTTACTTTTTTTGGGGCCATCTTCTTCAGAGCAGGTCAGCAGGCAGCAGTTGCACGAGTTGCAGAGGGTTCTGTGTCCAGACGTGACGTCGCGTGACGTTATGCTGCACACACACACCGCTGCAGGACTTCTTCCTGGCACTGGTGGTTCTCTTGAGTCTTCTTGTGCACCTAAAAGCAATGGAAGACAGAGGAACATCAGTTCAGTTATACACCCCAAAAAATCGACAAAACACAGAAAAATGAGCACAATCCCATGCCATCCATGATGTTTACATTGAAGACACCCCACAGAAAGACTAGGGACATGCAAGTATGCAACACTCACTACCCCTGGGCATAATGGATGAAAAGTAGCCAAAATAAGTGCAGGCCTCAGACACTGCCTCTCCTCAAAATGGCCCCTTACACCCCAAGCACATGTTGCCTGTACCAGCCAGCACTCAAGATGGCCACCACCACCACCCACATGGCCAGTCCACATCAACAGTACACCCCCAAAAAACAGAAAAACAGCCAGAAATCACCACAATCCAATGCCATCCATGATGTTTACATTAAAGAGAGTGAGACCACACCACAGGCACACTCAGTCCATGCACCACCACCCCTGGGCAAAAGGCCACACCAGCAGCCCCCCAAAAACGACAAAAAACAATAAAATAAGTACAATCCCAGCCCATCCATGGCCTCAATTATGTTTAAATTCAAGAAGACACCCCACAGAAAGACTAGGCCCATGCACCACTCACCACCCCTGGGCAAAGGGCCCCACCAGCAGGCCCAAAACAACGACAAAAAACAATAAAATCAGCACAATCCCAGCCCATCCATGGCCTCAATGGTGTTTAAATTCAAGAAGACACCCCTCAGAAACACTAGGCCCATGCAACACTCACTACCCCTGGGCATAATGGATGAAAAGTAGCCAAAATAAGTGCAGGCCTCAGACACTGCCTCTCCTCAAAATGGCCCCTTACACCCCAAGCACATGTTGCCTGTACCAGCCAGCACTCAAGATGGCCACCACCACCACCCACATGGCCAGTCCACATCAACAGTACACCCCCAAAAAACAGAAAAACAGCCAGAAATCACCACAATCCAATGCCATCCATGATGTTTACATTAAAGAGAGTGAGACCACACCACAGGCACACTCAGTCCATGCACCACCACCCCTGGGCAAAAGGCCACACCAGCAGCCCCCCAAAAACGACAAAAAACAATAAAATAAGCACAATCCCAGCCCATCCATGGCCTCAATTATGTTTAAATTCAAGAAGACACCCCACAGAAAGACTAGGCCCATGCAACACTCACCACCCCTGGGCAAAGGGCCCCACCAGCAGGCCCAAAAAAACGACAAAAAACAATAAAATCAGCACAATCCCAGCCCATCCATGGCCTCAATGGTGTTTAAATTCAAGAAGACACCCCTCAGAAACACTAGGCCCATGCAACACTCACTACCCCTGGGCATAATGGATGAAAAGTAGCCAAAATAAGTGCAGGCCTCAGACACTGCCTCTCCTCAAAATGGCCCCTTACACCCCAAGCACATGTTGCCTGTACCAGCCAGCATTCAAGATGGCCACCACCACCACCCACATGGCCAGTCCACATCAACAGTACACCCCCAAAAAACATAAAAACAGCCAGAAATCACCACAATCCAATGCCATCCATGATGTTTACATTAAAGAGAGTGAGACCACACCACAGGCACACTCAGTCCATGCACCACTACCCCTGGGCAAAAGGCCACACCAGCAGCCCCCCAAAAACGACAAAAAACAATAAAATAAGCACAATCCCAGCCCATCCATGGCCTCAATTATGTTTAAATTCAAGAAGACACCCCACAGAAAGACTAGGCCCATGCAACACTCACCACCCCTGGGCAAAGGGCCCCACCAGCAGGCCCAAAAAAACGACAAAAAACAATAAAATCAGCACAATCCCAGCTCATCCATGGCCTCAATGGTGTTTAAATTCAAGAAGACACCCCTCAGAAACACTAGGCCCATGCAACACTCACTACCCCTGGGCATAATGGATGAAAAGTAGCCAAAATAAGTGCAGGCCTCAGACACTGCCTCTCCTCAAAATGGCCCCTTACACCCCAAGCACATGTTGCCTGTACCAGCCAGCACTCAAGATGGCCACCACCACCACCCACATGGCCAGTCCACATCAACAGTACACCCCCAAAAAACTGAAAAACAGCCAGAAATCACCACAATCCAATGCCATCCATGATGTTTACATTAAAGAGAGTGAGACCACACCACAGGCACACTCAGTCCATGCACCACCACCCCTGGGCAAAAGGCCACACCAGCAGCCCCCCAAAAACGACAAAAAACAATAAAATAAGCACAATCCCAGCCCATCCATGGCCTCAATTATGTTTAAATTCAAGAAGACACCCCACAGAAAGACTAGGCCCATGCAACACTCACCACCCCTGGGCAAAGGGCCACACCAGCAGGCCCAAAAAAAGGACAAAAATCAGCACAATCCCAGCCCATCCATGGCCTCAATGGTGTTTAAATTCAACAAAACAGTTGTATCATGCACCCCTAACCAACCCTGGTCCTACTGGATACTGTGGCTACCCACAATATAATTTATTTAATGTTCTGAAAAAGTTCCAAAATTTTACTTGCAGCAACTGTAATGCCCCAAACAAACTTACTTGTGAAAGTTGATTTCTAATCCAAAAGTGATCCAAAGACAGTCAAAAAGGCCTCAAATCCAAATATCAAGCAGCACCCACAAAAAGTAATCCTTCCAGCTCCAGATCCAAATGAAAGTGACCAGTAGATGGACAAAGCACTGGGAGGAGCCTGCTGGACAGGAACAGGAAGTTGGAGACTGTGGGGCACTTCCTTCCTCCCCCCCCCCCCCAAAATGGACTCCTTGCAAAAAAAAAGGCCATCCAAATGTCAACCTGAGGAGTGATTCTGATAAAAATCATAATTTTCTGAAGGTTTATCCTGTTTGCTGGTGATTTTCTTGTGCGAAATTGCAAAATCTCTATTTCGCAAGTGCGAGATTGTTCCTTTCCGCCGCAACTACGTGTTCGCAATTGCGAACTCTCGCGAGGTGTGCTGTGCAAGGTGGCAAGCCGCGATTACGTATTCGCGGGCGCCAAACTCCCGCGGGAACACGCAGCAAGATCTAAAATGGCGCGTCACTCGCAAAGAAAAACAACTCGGCAAACGCTAAATGACGGAAAGTGAACGCCGTGCACCACGCCGCGCGCCGCAACCAAGCAAAAAATCCGCCGCGAGCGGATTCACGGATTTTCGACAAATTCGCGAGCGTTCGCGGATTGCGAATTTGCCGAAAATCCGAAAAATCCGCGAGCGGAGCGGATTTTACGCCCATGCTTAGTAGGAACGCGTGTGGTGTGACGGATCTCATCGGGTGTGGGCCTTGATCTACTATAACTCCTTTGAAGAGGGGTGATTCTTTACAGCTGGGGCCATAAACTACATCTGCAGGGCTAGCTGATAGCCTGGGACCGGCCTGGACAATCGGACACAGAGGAAGAGGAGTGTCAGAGGGTGCGGTAGTGAATAGGGCGAAAGGGAGGTGTCGGGCGGGCACAGAGTGTGATTCTCAGGGAAGAGCAGCGCAGATGGGGGGAGGTTTATTGCCCATGCATAAGACAGAGAGCGGGGGTGACCAGTGCCTGGGGGAGATGCTTGCGAGGGTGGGGAGCCATGCTACGGATCGACAGCGTGCAGAGAGTGGGTCTGGTCAAGGCATCTAAAATGGCTGCCGTGCACGACAAAAGTGTGGCATTTGAAAAAAGGCAAGATGGCGCAGACAATGTTTTTCAACACTTCCTGATTTCCTTCGAATCGAACGTTAACAGACGTTGGGGCATATTACCAAAGTTAAGCGATATTTATCGCTAACGATGCTTAGCAACGAATTTTTTACCGCTAAGCATCGTCAGAAATTATCGCAGATAAACCTTGCTATTATCAAGGTTTATCGCAAATGCGATAAAAAACGGCCGCAATGCATGAATATCGCTGAAAAGTCAGCGATATTCATGCATTACCGAGCTAATGCTCTTAGCCATGTTATCCACCTCCCATTGGATAACATGGCTAAGAACTGCTCAGGGCAGGTGTTAGTTTTTGGAGATATTCGCGCTTAGCGCGAATATCTCCAAAAGTTGGTAATAGGAGATAGATATCTTGCATGTTGTAATGCAAGTTATTGTGGTATATGGAACTCATACCATAATCTCTCAGGAAAGCAGGAACTGGTCCTTTTGGGACCGCCTGAGAAGGCCTAGGGGGTGAGGGGTACTCTACTTTGCCCCCTTTTCACGTTCTGAACTATTTTATTTTACTCTCTTCTGTAATTACACAAAATGGCAGCGATAGGATGCATCAGAGACAGACAGTGAGAGAAAGGAGGCCGGAGATGAAGAAGAGATGTCAAATACACATTGGAGATAATATAGTGGGAGAAGGTAAGTAAATATGAGTAAACTTACTATGTAACATAAAAATGTTGCACTCTATACTATAAGTCTCATTTTATACTACAATCACTTCGCTACAACCTCATAAATTAAAAATAAAAATGAATAATGTCTCAATCAATTTTTGATTTCTAAATATAAATTTATTCTTCTGAATTTTCATAATTTGAAAGAACTAGTAACATGTCCTCATCAGGAATTTCCTCTTCAATCATCTCATCAGGAATCTCCTCATGAAAAGTCTGCAATGATGATTCTTGTAACTCTATGGTCTCCAAACATTCAATAAATTCGCCGTCAAGAGATTGATCAAAAAAATCATTCAAGTCATCTCCTCCTTGTGAGAATATTTCATTATTGGTGCTGTCAATTTCAATAAATGTAGTGGATAATTCAAAAGAAATTGCCACGGTCTCTTCATTGAGATCCATTTTATTTTGAAATTTCTTGCTGTAAATTGCAGAAAAAAATAATCACTTTCATTTATCGTTTTTAGTAATACATAATATAAAACTAACTTTATCAAGTATTTAGTATAACAGAAGGACTGTAAATAAATAACAGAAAACATTTTTCAAATTATCTTAAAGTGTACAACATAGTTCCCCTTACAAATGAACAACTCACCTTTTTGAAAGTAGGAGAAGCGTTAGTACTGTGTAAATCAAACACCAGAAATTGAGCACCAAAAATTCCTCACAAATGTACCTCAGACAGTAGTATCACAAAATGGCTGTGGTTTCCTCTCATTTTAGATATATACATAACCAATTAACTTTCATCACACACAAATACAAAACCAAAGTAACATTTTAATTGGTTCTAAATTTCAACACTTTCAAATGTGTTTTCCCCATGCAATTTTCCATAGGACATTTAGATACGTCTACAGCCTGATTGGCTGAACGGATTTACACCAAACTTGGCAAAATGGTACATCAAACCTAGGGGGTCAGGGAGGATCTACTATGCCCCCTTATGGTCATTTGCCCCTTCGCTTTGGCCTCCTCTTGTCTCTCGATCCTACCGAGAGACAAGATGGCGGCTGCTACGGACTGTTTGGAATGTTTACAGACGCCGGAGAACCAATCAGCTTCGCAAAGCTCCGTAACCCGAAAAGTACGAGAAGCGGAGCGCTGTTACAGATATATATCTTTTTTTGAACGTTAATTTCTCAAAATCCACTGGAGCACATATATTGAGACCTAGCAAAGGCACATCGGGCTACCAGTCCCTACAATTTTGCCAAGTTTCGTTCAAATCCATTCAGCCGTTCGATTATTATTATTATTATTTTTTTTGCCCCGCGGGGCCCTTTTAAAAGCTCCACATCAAACCTAGGGGGTCAGGGAGGATCTACTATGCCCCCATATGGTCATTTTCCCCTTCGCTTTGGCCTCCTCTTGTCTCTCGATCCTACCGAGAGACAAGATGGCGGCCGCTACGGACTGTTTGGAATGTTTACAGACGCCGGAGAACCAATCAGCTTCGCTTCACAAAGCTCCGTAACGCGAAAAGTACGCGAACTGGAGCGCTGCCCGGTCCGCTGTTACAGATATATATCTTTTTTTGAACGTTAATTTCTCAAAATCCACTGGAGCACATATATTGAGACCTAGCAAAGGCACATCGGGCTACCAGTCCCTACAATTTTGCCAAGTTTCGTGCAAATCCATTCAGCCGTTCGGGCTAAAAGTGAGGCCAACCGCCCTATGGAAAACTCAATGTTAAAAACACGTTTTGGGACCCCCTTTTTTCTCGGCCCCCCCTTGACCAAACCCCCCCAAATTTTCAGGGGCTGCTCAGAAACAAAATGTTCCATTTTCCTGAAAATTTCAGCCAATTCCGTCCACAAACGCCAAAGTTATTAGACATAGAATTTTCAAAAATCCCATAGAGAAAAAATCCTAACTATATATACCTACTGGCGACCGCCAGTAGGTAATATATATATATATATGTATATGTATATTTATATATATATATATTACCTACTGGCGGTCGCCAGTAGGTATATATAGTTAGGATTTTTTTGAATAGGGATTTCTGAAAATTCTATGTTGAATAACTTTGGCGTTGATGGACGGAATTGGCTGAAATTTTCAGGTAAATGGCACATTATGTTTCTGAGCGTCCCCTGAAAGTTTGGGGGGGTTTCGTCAAGCAGGGGCTTAGAAAAAAGGGGGGTCCCAAAACGTGTTTTTAACATTGAGTTTTCCATAGGGCGGTTGGACTCACTTTTAGCTCGAACGGCTGAATGGATTTCCACAAAACTTGGCAAAATTGTAGGGACTGGTAGCCCGATGTGCCTTTGCTATGTCTCAAGATATATGCACCAGTGGTTTTTACGAAAATTAACTTTGAAAAATATATATTGGGCTACATTGGGCTATATATATGTTGGAGCCCAAATGTAGCCCAATGTAGCCCAATGTAGCCCAATGTAGCCCAATGTAGCCCAAAGATGGCCACCAGAGACAAACAAAACCAAATGTAGCCCAAATATCAGCCAGATGTAGCCCAACTATAGCCCAGTGACAGAATGTCCCAGAGTGTTCAAAAGAACAACTAGAGCGCTAACAGTCTTACTTATGACAAAGGTATGGCACACCTGAAGTCATATTGATTGGAATCAAGTGTTAACACTTAAAACATTTAATTTGCAAAGGAACAAAATGAGGGGGTTCATTTTGCCATAGAAATTATGATTAGTGCTGAAGAAAGAAAAATTAGGGCACATTTTGAGTGACTTCTCAAATCCTCTTATATTTCATAAAATTTTTTTTTGATATGCAGTCTCCCAAGATGGCCACCAGAGACAAAAGAACCCAAATGTAGCCCAAATATCAGCCAGATGTAGCCCAACTATAGCCCAATGACAGAATGTCCCAGAGTGTTCTAAAGAACAACTAGAACGCTAACAGTCTTACTTATGACAAACGTATGGCACACCTGAAGTCATCTTGATTGGAATAAAGTGGTAACACTTAATACATTTAATTTGAAAAGGAACAAAATGAGGGGTTTCATTTTGCCATAGAAATGTTATATATATATATATTCACTGAAAAAACCATAGGTTATAGACCATATATAGTTAGGAATTAGCATTTAAAAAACCTTATTTTACTCACACAAAACCATTGAAATTCCATATATAGTTAGTTGCACTAACTATATATCGCGCACCCGCAATCCACTGCTGATCATGTCACATATTACATCATTCATGACATGGTCAGTGACATCACTGATGACATCACTGATGACATCTCAAATGACATCACTGATGAGATCACTGATGACGTCATCCAGTGACTGTGTGTTTCTGTAAAGTTTAAATATGTTTTACATATTGAAGAATGAGTAGATGTATAAGTGTCTGGACGAAGGATTTAGTAGGTGCATGACTGAATGTATGAGTGAGTGATTAAATGTGTCTCACTGAGTGCATGGGTTAGTGACTAAACTGTCTTAATTTGTGCATCATTATGTCTGTTGTTCTGTAAACTGCTGCATGTGTTGATCATTAGCTATACGAGAGGCTATATGTGTTATTAATTGGTTGCCCAAGTATTTCTATGGCAGATTGAGTTTGTGTGGGGGTGGCTGGAAGGTGTGTGACTCTATGCATAGATGTGTGAGCAGTTTATTCACTAGGTGTATGAGTTCAAGAGTGCATGTGGAAACAGCTACATGGGCAGTTGACTGTGTGCATGAGTGTATTGATGAGTGAATGGATATCTCAATGCTACATGTCATAGTAAGTACATATGTAAAACACAGTACATGTGAGAGTTGGCATATATAAATAACTGTGCATGAGAGCCACTGAATGAGTGAGTGGTTGTATCGATCATTGTGAACTTGTATCAGGGATTGTATAAGAGAGTAAATATGTGTTAGTATATGTTTCAATAAGTAAGGTGTGTTTAACTGTATAGTTGAAGAAATGGAGGTGAGATTGTTTCTTTGCATGACTGACTGGGTGTGTGAGTAACTCCATGGATGAGTGGCAGTGTGTGAGTGTCTGTATACACTGAGTGTATCTAAGGTTATATTAGAGTCTGAAGAGGTTTATCGTATTAGCACAAGAATGATGTCAAATGAGATGTCATCAGTGATGTCATTTGAGATGTCATCAGTGATGTCATCAGTGATGTCACTGACCATGTCATGAATGATGTAATATGTGACATGATCAGCAGTGGATTGCGGGTGCGCGATATATAGTTAGTGCAACTAACTATATATGGAATTTCAATGGTTTTGTGTGAGTAAAATAAGGTTTTTTAAATGCTAATTCCTAACTATATATGGTCTATAACCTATGGTTTTTTCAGTGAATTTTCAAGGTTTTGTAAATGCTAATTCCTAACTATATATGGTCTATAACCTATGGTTTTTTCAGTGAATTTCAATGGTTTTTTAATAGCAAATATCATAAGCTGTCGAATGTCAAGTACGTGGTAAGTAAAAACATTTTCGTGTTTATGCACACTGATCTGCTTTGAATGGTGCCCCCCCCCCCTCATTTCTATTAGGAGTACTCTCTCTTTGCAGATAGTGAAAGGTAGTTAACGCAGGCCTTTGCCCCCGTTGTAATCCGTCGTGCCTGCTTCTCTCTCCATTTGATTGATTGTTATCCAAGTATTTACTGTTTTAGAATTAGTTCTCTTTGGTTCATTCTCTATTTACAAACAAACACAGAGTCGCAATACTCTGTTTAGTCTTTGCAGATAACGAAAAATCGTGTAAAAAAAAAGAAAAGGAATCGAGCAAAATCAGTAGGCCACTAATGGGATCTCTTTTTGACCTCGCTAAAATAGAAACATTAGGAACAACCCCTCATGACAAATACAAAACTAGTGAGATGAACTGAACTCCACACAATGATGGCTGCAAAACAGCTCGGCTCCGCCACCCACCCCGCCCAAAATAACGATAAAGAGCGGCTGCCATGATTGGTTGCGGAATGGCCACAACGGAGCTACGAAATGGTGGTGCTCTCATGCTAACCCCAGCTTCAGTCTGAAACATCCAGAAACACTGTAGACTACCAATTCGATCAGTTCCGGTAGCGCCCCAATGTAACCCGGTAGAGAAGAACTAGCCCTCCCCTCTTTGACTGATGGTTCTTGTTGCCTGTCCCTTCTGTTGTCATTTAACAGAACTATTTAGCCTGCTGAAAGGGGTTGTGTTTCGACCGCTGGTTGGTGGAGACATTTTGACTATATTCTGGACCTGCGTTGTCGCGTAATGCGTCATATGACGCGCCACGTTAGCGCATCCGGAAGTCATCCGGGGCGCGCAGCGCGTAACGTAAGCATAACAAGTCATGTGACTTGTTAATAAAACTTTTCATTGGTTCATTTTACTTTTCTTATTCTAATGATGAAAGCCTTGGTCATATCACCTAAAAATTACGCTTTTAATTACTTCCGAACATTATTTTTTCTTAAATATATGTTATAATGTTCCAGGCTAATGTACTTTCCCGGAAATTTTACAACTGTCCTGCAAGTAAAATATATTCTTTTTTCGAGAAAAAGAGCGTTTCTTCGTCCCATGACGGAGCCGTTGAGCAAAAGAGGGTCGACCTGCTGTCTTAGTCGCCGATACGCCTGAATATGAGATTCTTATCGATCACTTTATGTTGCAGGAATAGAAAACACAACAGCCCTTGACCATTTATCTTTACTGCGTTCCTTCGTATTATACCTTTTACCCTTCATGTAATTGGTCTGCTTTATTTCACTTGCCTTTTAATGATTCTAAAACAGTGACTATTATTAAAAACTTTACCAATGTATATACTACTACCATGTTTTCTTTTAAAAACCTTTATTGTGAAAATTTCATTATACAAATACGAGCCTATAACCACGTGGGCCTGCCACGGAGCAAACTGTAATCGTATATGATGAATAGACATTTACACTGTAGAGGAACGTAACGGGCGGGCCATTAGGTTGCAAGAACTAAGGTGTCTAACAGTTACGGAATCGGTGGACGTACATTTTATAATTAAAATACGACAGGGCCAGTTACAATAAAATTATCTAGATATACATTTGCGGGCAAGTACCATGGGTGACGTTAATTCGAATTTTCAACAGTACAGTAATCAATAACACATCAGAACTTAATATCAATAGGGATGTCGAAATATTCAATCAATTCTCGTCCCCGCCCGCCATGTGCTTCAAAACTGCATACGTATCTCGTGATTTCAAGGTTCTGCAACCAGTACACAACAAGGAGTTACGAGTCCCATTTATTCCGGCGCCATTTTGGGCGAGGACGGGCAGGTCCAGGATATAGTCAAAATGTCTCTACCAACCATCGACTATGATGATGTTCATATGCTGTATTTATTAGAGTAACACTCATCTGTCCACATGAAATTAATTTACCACAATCTAAACATGTCATTTTAATCTTTCCAAAGTTCTTCTAAATATTTGGGACCGTTTCCCTTGCCTCTGAAGCTCTCAGTGCCACTTCTTTGATGAATGTACTAGCAGGTCAGGGGTTCTCCTCCAAATCTCTCTTTTATGCAGCACTATAATTAATTGGTGCCACCTCTCCATATGACGATGCATGGTATAGTTACCACAACTATATATTTTTTCGGTTCCTCTGGAGAGTTCATCGTGGCAGATGAAGCGTGTAACGTACCGGGCATTTACCTTTTTTTGCATGTACAGGAAAGGAAAAAAAAATCGAGCGTCCGAGTTCTAAGGTGTCCCAGGGCCATTTTAGTGGACCAGGCCCAAATCCAAAGAACAGGCCGCCATTTTGAGAGTCCTCTTGCAGCCGCCTGTCGCTGTAGCATCAAGAGCAGCCGAAACTCAGCTGAATGGCAACTGAAACGGTAAATGGGCGCCCCACTACATTTCAGCATTGTAGGATGACCACACCAGTACAGCAACTTGCTAGACATCACCTCGGTGCCATCCGGATCTCGGCGCCCCACTGCACATGAAGTGCCTCTCAACTATGAAACCACCACGGTGACATCCGGATCTTGGCGCGTTGTGCTGCCTTCGGCCTATTCGCACATCGGTCCGCTACTGACGCCATCTCACAGGCTAATGGGGTGACCCACGCCGAGTTTCAGCATTGTAGGATGACCACACCAACTTGCTAGACATCACCTCGGTGCCATCCGAATCTTGGCATCTCAACGCCTAGTGGTATCTTCCATACAGAAAATATTGTTACGCTGCCTTTGGCCCCATTCGCACATCAGTCCGCAACTTAGACATCACCTCGGTGCCATCCGGATCTTGGCATCTCAGCGCCTTGTGGTGTCAGTCAGAAAATATTGTTGCGCTGCCTTTGGCCCCATTCGCACATCAGTCCGCTACTGACACCATCTCACAGGCCAATAGGGCGCCCCACGCCGACTTTTACCATTGTACGATGGCCACACCAGTGGCACAACTTGCTAGACATCACCTCGGTGCCATCCGAATCTTGGCATCTCAACGCCTAGTGGTATCTTCCATACAGAAAATCTTGTTACGCTACCTTTGGCCCCATTCGCACATCGGTCCGCAACTTAGACATCACCTCGGTGCCATCCGGATCTTGGCATCTCAGCGCCTTGTGGTGTATTCTCTTCAGAAAATATTGTTGAGCTGCCTTTGGCCCCATTCGCACATCGGTCCGCAACTTAGACATCACCTCGGTGCCATCCGGATCTTGGCATCTCAGCGCCTTGTGGTGTCTTCTACTCCGAAAATATTGTAGAAAATATTGTTGCGCTGCCTTTGGCCCCATTCACACATCAGTCCGCTACTGACACCATCTCACAGGCCAACAGGGCGCCCCACGCCGACTTTTACCATTGTACGATGGCCACACCAGTGCCACAACTTGCTAGACACCACCTCGGTGCCATCCGGATCTTGGCATCTCAGCGCCTTGTGGTGTCTTCAAATCAGAAAATATTGTTGCGCTGCCTTTGGCCCCATTCGCACATCGGTCCGCTACTGACGCCATCTCACAGGCCAACGGGGCGCCCCACGCCGACTTTCAACATTGTAGGATGGCCACAGAAGTGCGACAACTTACTAGACACCACCTCGGTGCCATCCGGATCTTGGCGCGTTGTGCTGCCTTCGGCCTATTCGCACATCAGTCCGCTACTGACGCAAACTCACAGGCAAACGGGGCGCCCCACGCCGACTTTCAGCATTGTAGGATGGCCACACCAGTGCGGCAACTTGCTACACACCACCTCGGTGCCATCCGGATCTTGGCATCTCAGCGCCTAGTGGTGTCTTCTATTCCGAAAATATTGTTGTGCTGCCTTCGGCCCCATTCACACATCGGTCCGCTACTGACGCCATCTCACAGTCCAACGGGGCGCCCCACGCCGACTTTCAGCATTGTAGGATGGCCACACCAGTGCGGCAACTTACTAGACACCACCTCGGTGCCATCCGGATCTTGGCGCGTTGTGCTGCCTTCGGCCTATTCGCACATCGGTCCGCTACTGACGCAAACTCACAGGCCAACGGGGCGCCCCACGCCGACTTTCAGCATTGTTGGATGGCCACACCAGTGCGGCAACTTACTAGACACCACCTCGGTGCCATCCGGATCTTGGCGCGTTGTGCTGCCTTCGGCCTATTCGCACATCGGTCCGCTACTGACGCAAACTCACAGGCCAACGGGGCGCCCCACGCCGACTTTCAGCATTGTAGGATGGCCACACCAGTGCTGCAACTTGCTGGACACCACCTCGGTGCCATCCGGATCTTGGCGCGTTGTGTTGCCTTCGGCCTATTCGCACATCGGTCCGCTACTGACGCCGCCTCACGTGCCAACGTATTTTCTCCGCATTTTACACCCTATGCCGCATAACAGGTCATGTGACTTGTTTATAAAACTTTTCATTGGTTCATTTTACTTTTGGTTTCCTAATGATGGAAGGCTTGATCATGTGACCTAAAAACAACACTTTTCATTGGATGAAAACTTTTTTTTTTTCCCAAACGATGAAAGCCCCACCTTGTTTCTGGATGTTTCAGACTGAAGCTGGCGTCAGCATGAGAGCACCACCATCTCGTAGCTCAGTCGTGGTCATTCCGCGAGCAATCATGGCAGCCGCTCCCCACCAGAAGCCTGCAGGAGTCGGAGCCCCCAAAACTTTTGATGAATTCTCAAGGCGGAGGGGACGCTTTCGAGAATGGGGTCCAAGACCTAGCAGACAAGCGTCCGATTTCCAAGGTGTCCCAGGGCCATTTCAGTGGACCAGGCCCAAAAAGGAAACAGCCTGCCGCCATTTTGAGAGTCCTGTGACAGCCGCCTATCGCTGCACCGCAAGAGTGGGCGCAACTCAGCTGAATTGCGGCTTTTGACACAGTGGACCAAAAACGGACGGAATGGCAACTGAAACGGTAAAGGGGCGCCCCACTATAACAGATGACACTCCACCTGGAGAGGCCCGTTCACGCCGCCTCCCCCGGGGCGCCCCACGCCGTTATTCGGAGCAGCATTGTAGGATACCAAAACCAGTGCGGCAACTTACTGGACATCACCTTGGTGCCATCGTTCTGCTGCCTTGGAACTATTCGCGCAACAGTTTGCTACTGATGACCCACCCCCCGCGACGCCCCATGCCGTTATTTGCTGGGTGGCAACTTACTAGACATCACTTTCGTGTCATCTAGATTTCAGCGCGTTCTGCTGCCTTGGAACTATTCGCACAACAGTTTGCTACTGATGACCCACCCCCCGCGACGCCCCACGCCGGAAATCTGGACGTTGTGCTGCGTTGGGACTATTCGCACAGCCGACCGCTACTTCGTTGTTTTTCCCTAAAAATGTTTATATGTTATTACTATTTTTGTTTTCTTGTATATATTTATAAATTATTAAAGTTTTATAATCTTACTACTTTGTCGGAGTGCTATATATTTTTAATGTGACACATAATTGTAAAAACTTTGATGTACAAAGAGTCATCCCTGGAATCTTCCGCTTCAGGCTCGGTCCCCTCCCCAATCACAATACAGGATGGTTTTCAGATAATAGCAACGCTTCTGCTGTGACGGATCTCATCGAGTGTGGGCCTTGATCTACTATAACTCCTTTGAAGAGGGGTGATTCTTTACAGCTGTGGCCATAAACTACATCTGCAGGGCTAGCTGATACCCTAGGACCAGCCTGGACAATCGGACACAGAGGAAAAGGAGTGTCAGAGGGTGCGGTAGTGAATAGGGCGAAAGGGAGGTGTCGGGCGGGCACAGGGTGTGATTCTCAGGGAAGAGCAGCGCAGATGGGGGGAGGTGTATTACCCATGCATAAGACAGAGAGCGGGGGTGACCACTGCCTGGGGGAGATGCTTGCGAGGGTGGGGAGCCATGCTAAGGATCGACAGCGTGCACAGAGTGGGTCTGGTCAAGGCATCTAAAATGGCTGCCGTGCACGACAAAAGTGTGGCATTTGAAAAAAGACAAGATGGCGCAGACAATGTTTTTCAACACTTCCTGATTTCCTTCGAATCGAACGTTAACAGACGTTGGGGCATATTACCAAAGTTAAGCGATATTTATCCCTAACGATGCTTAGCAACGATTTTTTTACCGTCAGAAATTATCGCAGATAAACCTTGCTATTATCAAGGTTTATCGGAAATACGATAAAAAACGACCGCAATGCATTAATATCGCTGAAAACTCAGCGATATTCATGCATTACCGAGCTAATGCTCTTAGCCATGTTATCCACCTCCCATTGGATAACATGGCTAAGAACTGCTCAGGGCAGGTGGTAGCTTTTGGAGATATTCGCGCTTATCTCGAATATTTCCAAAAGTTGATAATAGGAGATAGCGATGTTAGCGACTGTTTCCAGTCGCTAACATCTTGGCATGCCCACTTTGCATGTCATTAGTGATAAATATCACTCACATGCAAAGTGGGGCCCAAGATGGTCGCTATCTTCTACTAGCCGTCGCTAACTGGTGTTAGCAACAGCTAGGTAATACACATATAATTTTATCTCGGCGAAGCGGAGCGCTGTTACAGATATATATCTTGTTTCTGAACGTTAATTTCTCAAAATGCACTGAAGCACATATATTGAGACCTAGCAAAGGCACATCGGGCTACCAGTCCCTACAATTTTGCCAAGTTTCGTGCAAATCCATTCAGCTGTTCGATCCTACCGAGAGACAAGATGGCGGCCGCTACGGACTGTTTGGAATGTTTACAGACACCGGAGAGCCAATCAGCTTCGCTTCGCAAAGCTCCGTAACGCGAAAAGTACGCGAAGCGGTGCGCTGTTACAGATATATATCTTTTTTTGAACGTTAATTTCTCAAAATCCACTGGAGCACATATATTGAGATCTAGCAAAGGCACATCGGGCTACCAGTCCCTACAATTTTGCCAAGTTTCGTGCAAATCCATTCAGCTGTTCGATTATTATTAGTTTTATTTTTTTTTGCCCCGCGGGGCCCTTTTAAAACCTCCACATCAAACCTAGGGGGTGAGCGACAATGTACTATGCCCCCTTATGGTCATTTGCCCCTTCGCTTTGGCCTCCTCTTGTCTCTCGATCCTACCGAGAGACAAGATGGCGGCCGCTACGGACTGTTTGGAATGTTGACAGACGCCGGAGAACCAATCAGCTTCGCTTCACAAAGCTCCGTTGCGCGAAAAGTACGCGTCCTGGGGCGCTGCCCGGTCCGCTGTTACAGATATATATCTTTTTTTAAACGTTAATTTCTCAAAATCCACTGGAGCACATATATTGAGACCTACAAAAGGCACGTCGGGCTACCAGTCCCTACAATTTTGCCAAGTTTCGTGCAAATCCATTCAGCCGTTCGGGCTAAAAGTGAGGCCAACCGCCCTATGGAAATTAACATGGGAAAAACGCGTTTTGGGACCCCCCTTTTTTCTCGGCCCCCCCTTGACGAACCCCCCCAAAATTTTCAGGGGCTGCTCAGAAACAAAATGTACCATTTTCCTGAAAATTACAGCCAATTCCGTCCACAAACGCCAAAGTTATTAGACATAGAATTTTCAAAAATCCCATAGGGAAAAAATCCTAACTATATATACCTACTGGCGACCGCCAGTAGGTAATATATATATATATTATATATATATTACCTACTGGCGGTCGCCAGTAGGTATATATAGTTAGGAAAAAATCCTAACTATATATACCTACTGGCGACCGCCAGTAGGTAATATATATATATATTATATATATATTACCTACTGGCGGTCGCCAGTAGGTATATATAGTTAGGATTTTTTCTCTATGGGATTTTTGAAAATTCTATGTCTAATAACTTTGGCGTTTGTGGACGGAATTGGCTGAAATTTTCAGGAAAATGGCACATTTTGTTTCTGAGCAGCCCTTGAAAATTTGGGGGGGGGTTCGTCAAGGGGGGGCCGAGAAAAAAGGGGGGGCCCAAAACGTGTTTTTAACATTGAGTTTTCCATAGGGCGGTTGGCCTCACTTTTAGCCCGAACGGCTGAATGGATTTGCACGAAACTTGGCAAAATTGTAGGGACTGGTAGCCCGATGTGCCTTTTGTAGGTCTCAATATATGTGCTACAGTGGATTTTGAGAAATTAACGTTTAAAAAAAGATATATATCTGTAACAGCGGACCGGGCAGCGCTCCAGGACGCGTACTTTTCGCGCAACGGAGCTTTGTGAAGCGAAGCTGATTGGTTCTCCGGCGTCTGTCAACATTCCAAACAGTCCGTAGCGGCCGCCATCTTGTCTCTCGGTAGGATCGAGAGACAAGAGGAGGCGAAAGCGAAGGGGCAAATGACCATAAGGGGGAATAGTAGATCCTCGCTGACCCCCTAGGTTTGATGTGGAGGTTTTAAAAGGGCTCCGCGGGGCAAAAAAAATAAATAATAATAATAATCGAACGGCTGAATGGATTTGCACGAAACTTGGTAAAATATTAGGGACTGGTAGCCCGATGTGCCTTTGCTAGGTCTCAATATATGTGCTCCAGTGGATTTTGAGAAATTAACGTTCAAAAAAAGATATATATCTGTAACAGCGCTCCGCTTCGTGTAACGGAGGTTTGCGAAGCTGATTGGTCATTCTGTCACTGGGCTATAGTTGGGCTACATCTGGCTGATATTTGGGCTACATTTGTTTTTTTTCGTCTCTGGCGGCCATCTTTGGGCTACATTGGGCTACATTGGGCTTCATTGGGCTTCATTGGGCTACATTGGGCTACATTTGGGCTCCAACATATATATAGGACAATGTAGCCCAATATATATTTTTCAAAGTTAATTTTCGTAAAAACCACTGGAGCATATATCTTGAGACATAGCAAAGGCACATCGGGCTACCAGTCCCTACAATTTTGCCAAGTTTCGTGGAAATCCATTCAGCCGTTCGAGCTAAAAGTGAGTCCAACCGCCCTATGGAAATGAAGGAAATGAATGGGTAATTTGTAATTAGCAAATAGCTCATCGCAAACTAGGAATGGTAAAGAATCGCTATTTATTCCTTAAAGTTCGCTATTTAGGAAATGCAAAAAACTTTGATGATACTTATGGCGGTTCATCTCTAACAAGATAAGAAGCATAGGGATAGATTTATGATGACTGGCGCATCACCAGGGATGTGTTAGTCATTCTGTGCCGCTGTTCCGTCACCTATGGTGTGCTGCATTTACAATGCGGCGCATCATGGGGCAAAAACAGCACAGATGCGTGATGTATCTGTGCCGTAAAGGTGGCGCATTGCTGGAGTTGTATCGCAAGTGTGATGAAGCTCCAGCAAGGGTCGGGGGTGCCCCTGTCGCAGGGTTTCTGTTCTCACACAGAACTGTGGACAGAGGATTGGAACCTCGGCGAATTAGGGTGTCCCAAAACTCACCTTAGTAATCAAAAACCCCTTAGCAAGCTAGGTACAGTGTCACATTGGATATAACAAACTCTCAATGTTTAGACAATCCAGAATATGAACTTATAGTACCTCAGGATACGTGGAACTCATGAACAGTCGGACGTTATATATTTCTTAGAAACCAGAACATGGAGTTAAGAAGAACACATGTGTATTTGAAATGTTTATTTACTAATGCCGTCTTCTCAGGCGTAGTATCTTAGATAATACAAGTACACATATTATCAGTAGCAAAATTACCAGCATAGTTACTAGTACATAAAAAGCGAATGGTGACAGTATGTTAACATGCTGTAAATGAATAAGAGTTAGCAACACTTATAAGCAGCCGCGGGCCGTGGAGGGAGTTACGGTGAGGCAGGGAGGCGGGGAGGGGGAGGGGCAGGGTGGAGAGGGCTCCACCCTGCTTCTCCCCCTCCCCGCCTCCCTGCCTCACCGTAACTCCCTCCACGGCCCGCGGCTGCTTATATCTCACCCTCCCTAATACACATATCATATTATTTGCTAAGAAGGTCTCTTTGTGTTGGTTTAGGGCGTGCCCATACTTTAGTGTCTTAGATTTGAAGGAATCACATCAGCATACACCAGCTCTCTCTTCATGTGAACCGCATCAAGTGTTGTGTATGTGTGTTCGGCAAAGCAATATAAAACCCGCCTCATGCCCAGAATTGGCAGAAGTTGCACTTATGTTATGAATATGAAGTCGTGGAGATCAGACCTCATAACAATTCTGTATCGTGTTGTTCTTGAAACTTTAGCACTCGCTGTACAGATATAGTTTAACAAGCAAAGCAGATAGTAGAGCAATAACATATTATTCTCATGTAAACCACGATGAACTACTAGGTTGAAAGCTAAAGCAACAACTAAGTGTCGTGTGCAGAAGTTGCAAAAAAGGAAAAATGGCGTTTAAACCGGTAATGAGCCCATGCTAACTTAACACGGTGTAAAGATATCCAGGACCTAGATGACACCTCCCCATGATCCGGAAACGAACTGAATAAGATAATAGAAGTGCCATCTCATGAGAGCAGATTGCAAGTTTATATGTGGACGGTCCGCAAGGTAAAGCATTAAAAACTAGGAAAATTTAATGCTAAAGAAAAATAAAACAGCCAAGTACTTTATCGAGTCTTAAGCCAATAGGCAAGGTAAATAATAAAAACTTGACAAATAAGTCAATGAATTGTCAATGAAATGCTAGTACTCAGCATATCAAACATGAAAAAGGTCTATGACATAACTGTGTATGCAAAATAAGCTGCAACAGCCTCCAATAGGAAGTCACCGTCTTCATCCGAAAACAGTTCAGCCATCCAATTTAAAAGCGGAAAAGAACATACGTGCTCTCCCAGCACCGGATCCTCTATCACCATCAGAGGACAGCTCGGTGGGTTTTCAAGAAAGCTCTGTTCCAAGAAAGACTGTGTTGCCGCCAGTAAATTCCAGGGACCAATTAGTCCATGCATCAATGCCACAGCCATAATCCTTTCGCCAGGACAAACCAACTCGTGAGTAATGATAGGAGTCATCAGCTGATTAAAGTCGACGTCAGGAGAAACCGGTCCGCAGAGACACAAATCAATGGCCCAATCGAAATCACAGGTCAGGCAGTGAAATACAGGCTGGACACAGGTGAAGTAGGAGAATCGAAAAGATAATCCAAATGCCGTGCTTAATATCGCCAACGGCATTGTGCCATAATATTCTAGCATGCGATTGCGGAACAGTGTCAGCAGCTGCAGGGCGGGAGGTTGCATAGGAGGGACATCCATATTTAAAAATGTAAAAAAGCACAAGAGCGTCCGCTGGTAATGCAAGTAAAAATGGCAATCCACGAAGCAGAGTGGAAAAAATAGAATGAAAGAAAGCAGGGATGACTCCAAAGATTTTCTCAAATGAAGTCACGAGACCACTGGTAACAACTTTAAAAAAGTGCGCCAGGGCCTTTGTGGAGGATGCGTTAAAGATAGTCCGAACCATCTTACTGAAATGGAAAGGCAAATCTGAATGGAAAAGGGTCTGCACCTCTGTACGGGTGTTCGCTATGTGAAGCACGAAAGTTTCACGGGCCGAACTCAAGGCCACCTCTCTCTGAGACAAAAGAGCTCTTATTCTTGCCATGCCGTTGAAATCTGCTCCCAAGGTTGGTATTTGTGGCGAGATTGAAAACTCCCTATGTTCATGTGTGGGAGGAAATAGAACATTTCTGCAGCAAATAACCCGTTCACTTACTGTTACGATAAAAGGAACACTTTTAATTAACCCAGAACAATCTTCATTATTGAGCATCAAATAACTACAATTTTCCAACAACTTGAACGTGGGGATGATAGCAGGAACTGGCGTGCCTTGCAACACGCAAGCCATATTTGGTCGGTGTTTGTTGCATGAACCGTGTAACTGTATGTGCCTACACATTAGTGAATGATCTGGCGTCTCAGTGCATTCCTCTCCATTCAGATAAACTTCTTGATCATCTTTGAAACATCTGTATGTGTATGGAAGCGACCAGACCTCATGAAGAAAAGCACTACCTAAAGGTTCATAATGACCTATTGGTATATATTTCATACAATTTGAAAACTTATATAAAGCAAAAGGCAGCGTTATTAAACCGTGGATAAGGCACGTTGCCAAAAAACCCGCAATCCTCTGCTGATGATGTCACTGAGCATGTCATGAATGATGTAATATGTGACATCATCAGCAGTGGATTACGGGTAATAGTATCTCTAGTTTACTCCCCTATAGCTGTCTTTCTTTTAACATAAGTGTCTGTTTCCTTCCCTTATACTTACTGTTTTTGGTTCGCTTCCGGTTCGCGTACCGGCGAGCGAACTGATAAGCGAACTAAGAGAAATAGAGGTTGGCACAGTTCCAAATATTGTACCAATTTTTTAATAACGGGGAGGTAGTTCTGAAAAGAACTTTTTTTTTATTGTTTTTGTTGTTTTATATTTTTTTTATTATTTTTCGGAACATTTTTTTACTTTTTTTGAATTTTTCTGAACAGTTTTATATTTTTTGGGGTTTTTCTTGGAGGGGGCAATGAAAACGATTCATTGTAAAGGGCTCAACAGGAGCAACAAAACAAAAAAAAAGTATTTATTATTTTGGGCGTTTCGTACAAACTTGCATATGATAGTCAATAGCTCTGTTGATCAGAGTGATGCTTCTTTCTCCGTAGGAAATGAATCCATCGCAAAATACGCAGATGTGTTTTACTTCACCAAATCTCATTTGTATATTTGGCACCATCTCCCTGCCCTCTGGTCCCGTTACTTCCGGTACAACAGATCTTCTGGCCATAATAGGGAGATTATCTAGGTCGTTCCGAAACTGTGCAGCACTGTAGTTGTTAGGATGCCACCTAGTCATATGGCGATGCATTGTGTAGTTTCCGAAACTGTATTTTTTCTCGGTTCCTCTGGACAGTCTATCTTGACATATAAGGCAAGTTACGTATCTTGCATTTACTTTTTTCTGACCTTTGGGAATTTAAAAAAATTGCCAAATGAAGTTTTCTTTCCGGTGAGACGTCCTGGGCTCCTCAGGCAAAAACTGCCTCTCTTCGTGCTCGTCGTCCTGTTCCTCTTCTTCCTCTTCTTGTTGAATTATAACTTGAGCAGGTGGTCCACTCTTCCTTGGATGTGGTGGAGGTGGTGGGGAAGCACCAGCTGAAGCTACTAAAGAAGCCATTGCTCAGTGATCACAAAGGGTCTTTCTCTCACAATGATGAAAGTCAGAGTGAGGAAAGAAGGAGGGATTTTCATCATTTGGGAAAAACAAGAGTTCTCAACCAATGAAAAGTGTTCATTTTAGATTATATGACCTAGTCTTACATCATTAGGAAACCAAAAGTGAAATGAACCAATGAAAAGTGTTATTACCAAGTCACATGACCTGCTGTGTTTACGTTAAGCGCTTTGCAGGGCCTCCCGGTTTGCTTCCAGAAACCTGCGCTTTGCGACTCGCTTCGCGTACCAGTTCGCTAACGTAGCACGTCATATGACGTATCACGCGACAACGTGAAACGTCATGCGGACGGGAGGCGTCACGATGTTGTTTTGTAACGCGGCAGTTGCGGTAAAGAAACGTTTACCGGCTCGCGGTCTATTTCGCGGCATCAAGGTCAGCTAACGGGAAGCTTCCCGATTCGCGAAGCGGGAACGAAGAAAAAAAAATATTTTAAAAGAAAATTATTCATAAACATATAAAATATATTTTTGGATTTAAAGAAGAATACATTTTACAGCTACAGATATTAGCTGTTAAAAAACCAATGAAATTCACTGAAAAAACCATAGGTTATACACCATATATAGTTAGGAATTAGCATTTACAAAACCTTGAAAATTCACTGAAAAAACCATAGGTTATAGACCATATATAGTTAGGAATTAGCATTTACAAAACCTTATTTTACTCACACAAAACCATTGAAATTCCATATATAGTTAGTTGCACTAACTATATATCGCGCACCCGCAATCCACTGCTGATGATGTCACATATTACATCATTCATGACATGGTCAGTGACATCACTGATGACATCACTGATGACATCTCAAATGACATCACTGATGACATCACTGATGACATGTGATTTGACATCAATGACCACATCACTGATGATATCATTCATGTGACAATACAATGCATCTCCTCACATTTTAATATAACCTCTGTTTCACCCAGTGTTAAATACAGAGTATAATTTTTGAAACCATTGACACACCAATACTAGTTACTACATACACACTCACTGATTCCTATGTCTACACACACATTCACTCATTCACCCATACAATCATTCATACATACAATCACTCATCTTTACAACACTATCATATGCACTCATACACCTATACAGACACTCACAGTCTGCCACTCATCCATGGAGTTACTCACACACGTAGTCAGTCCTGTTAAAGAATCAATGACACTTCCATTTTCTTGTCTATACAGTTAAACATAGAGCACCTTACATTTTCAAACATATACTAACACATACTTACCTTCTTATAGAATCATTGATACAAGTACACATTGATCTGCACAGAGTCACACACCTCCCAGCCAGCCAGCCACACACACACTCAGTCTCCCATACAAATACTTGGACAATCAATCAGTAACCCATATAGTTAATCATATAGCTACTGATCAACACGTGCAGCAGTTTACAGAACAACAGACATAATGATGCTCAAATTAAGATAGTTTAGTCACTAACCCATGCACTCAGTGAGACACATTTAATCACTCACTCATACATTCAGTCATGCACCTACTAAATCCTTTGTCCAGACACTTATACTTCCACTCATTCTTCAATATGTAAGACACATTTTAACTTTACAGAAACACACAGTCACTGGATGATGTCATCAGTGATGTCATCAGTGATGTCACTGACCATGTCATGAATGATGTAATATGTGACATCATCAGCAGTGGATTGCGGGTGCGCGATATATAGTTAGTGCAACTAACTATATATGGAATTTCAATGGTTTTGTGTGAGTAAAATAAGGTTTTGTAAATGCTAATTCCTAACTATATATGGTCTATAACCTATGGTTTTTTCAGTGAATATATATATATATATATATATATATATATATATATATATATATATATATATATATATATATATATATATATATATATATATATATATATATATATATAATATATATATATATGTATGTATATATATATGTATATATATATATATTACCTACTGGCGGTCGCCAGTAGGTATATATAGTTAGGATTTTTTTTAATTGGGATTTCTGAAAATTCTATGTTGAATAACTTTGGCGTTGATGGACGGAATTGGCTGAAATTTTCAGGAAAATGGCACATTTTGTTTCTGAGCGTCCCCTGAAAGTTTGGGGGGGTTTCGTCAAGCGGGGGCCGAGAAAAAAGGGGGGTCCCAAAACATGTTTTTAACATTGAGTTTTCCATAGGGCGGTTGGACTCACTTTTAGCTCGAACGGCTGAATGGATTTCTATGAAACTTGGCAAAATTGTAGAGACTGTTTGCCCGATGTGCCTTTGCTAGGTCTCAAGATATGTGCTCGAGTGGATTTTGAGAAGTTAACGTTCAAAAAAAATATATATCTGTGACAGCGTCCCGGTTAGCGCCCCGGTTCGCGTACCAGACGCGTAACGGAACTTCGCGAGGAGAAGCGGATTGGCTCTCCGGTGACTGTCAACATTCTAAACAGTCCGGAGCAGCCGCCATCTTGTCTCTCGGTAGGATCGAGAGACAAGAGGTGGAAATAAACGAAGGGTGAAATGAATGAAAGGGGGTAAGGTAGACCCCTCCTGACCCCCTAGGATTGATGTGGGGGCTATTAAAGGGCCCCGTGGGGCAAAAAAATAAAATACATTCTTTTTCGATTTTTCGTGGTGGAAGCGCTACCCGGTACGCGAACCGGGTAGCTCACCGGTAGCGTAACGGGAGTCCGCCATCTTGTGTTTCAGACGAATTTAGTCACAAGATGGAGGATAAACAATGTTGGGAATGGGTATAAGGGGGCACGGGAGACATATCCTGACCCCCTAGGTTTTCTGAGGGTGGCTGAGGAGGCCCATATATGTAAAAAAAAGAACCTTTTTTTTCAAATTTTCACACGGTTAGCGCCCGGTCCGCGCACCGGGTAGCGTTCCGGAAAGCGTAACAAGGGGAAAACCAAGGGAAATATTAAAATAATATTTTAGAGTGCTTTGAGGTAGGGTAGCTCTGAATAGAGCTGTTGTGTTGTGTGGGTGATGTAAGTACCAACATGTAGGTACCAATGAAGAGTCTAAAATTCAATGTACACCGTCTCCTCTGTAGATATTTTGTATGTTCTAATATGGGTTATTTAAATGTAAATGTGTGGAAAAGCACTTCATGCTTTAAAGCAATTGTATTTTTGAACTGATTATTCTTTCCTCTTAGTCCTCCTCTTTGTTTTTTTTTCCCCACACTCTTCTTCAGCATGATAGTTGATAAATTTGTTCCCTCAAAAAATTTATATACATAAAAATATTATATTTAATACATATAAAATATATTTTTCCTTTAAAAGAAGAATACATTTTACAGCTTTTGATATTTGCTATTAAAAAACCATTGAAATTCACTGAAAAAACCATAGGTTATAGACCATATATAGTTAGGAATTAGCATTTACAAAACCTTGAAAATTCACTGAAAAAAACATAGGTTATAGACTATATATAGTTAGGAATTAGCATTTACAAAACCTTATTTTACTCACACAAAACCATTGAAATTCGCATATATAGTTAGTTGCACTAACTATATATCGCGCACCCGCAATCCACTGCTGATCATGTCACATATTACATCATTCATGACATGGTCAGTGACATCACTGATGACATCACTCATGACATCTCAAATGACATCACTGATGACATCACTGATGACAACATCCAGTGACTGTATGTTTCTGTAAAGTTAAAATATGTCTTACATATTGAAGAATGAGTGGATGTATAAGTGTCTGGATGAAGGATTTAGTAGGTGCATGACTGACTGTATGAGTGAGTGATTAAATGTGTCTCACTGAGTGCATGGGTTAGTGACTAAACTGTTTTAATTCGTGCATCATTATGTCTGTTGTTCTGTAAACTGCTGCATGTGTTGATCAGTAGCTATATGAGTAACTATATGGGTTATTGATTGGTTGCCCAAGTATTTGTATGGGAGACTGAGTGTGTGTGTGGGTGGCTGGGAGGTGTATGACTCTGTGCATAGATGTGTGAGCAGTTGATTCACTAGTTGTATGGGTTGAAAAGTGCATGTGGAAACAGCTGTATGGGCGGTTGACTGTGTGCATGAGTGTATTGGTGAGTGAATGGATATCTCAGTGCTACATGTCAAAGTAAGTACATATGTAAAACACAGTACATGTGAGAGTTGACATATATAAATAACTGTGCATAAGTGAATGTGTGAGTGGCTGTATGGATCATTGTGAACTTGTATCAGGGATTGTATAAGAGAGTAAATATGTGTTAGTATATGTTTGAATAAGTAAGGTGTGTATAACTGTATAGTTGAGGAAATGGAGGTGTGATTGATTCTTTGCATGACTGACTAGGTGTGTGAGTAACTCCATGGATGAGTGACAGTCTGTGAGTGTCTGTTTACACTGAGTGTATCTAAGGTTATATTAGAGTCTGAAGAGGTTCATCGTATTATCACATGAATGATGTCATCAGTAATGTCAAATGAGATGTCATCAGTGATGTCATCAGTGATGCCATTTGAGATGTCATCAGTGATGTCATCAGTGATGTCATCAGTGATGTCATTTGAGATGTCATCAGTGATGTCATCAGTGATGTCATTTGAGATGTCATCAGTGATGTCATCAGTGATGTCATCAGTGATGTCATTTGAGATGTCATCAGTGATGTCACCAGTGATGTCATTTGAGATGTCATCAGTGATGTCATCAGTGATGTCATTTGATATGTCATCAGTGATGTCATCAGTGATGTAACTGACCATGTCATGAATGATGTAATATGTGACATGATCAGCAGTGGATTGCGGGTGCGCGATATATAGTTAGTGCAACTAACTATATATGCGAATTTCAATGGTTTTGTGTGAGTAAAATAAGGTTTTGTAAATGCTAATTCCTAACTATATATGGTCTATAACCTATGGTTTTTTCAGTGAATTTTCAAGGTTTTGTAAATGCTAATTCCTAACTATATATGGTCTATAACCTATGGTTTTTTCAGTGAATATATATATATATATAATATATATATATATATATATTATATATATATATATATATATTCACTGAAAAAACCATAGGTTATAGACCATATATAGTTAGGAATTAGCATTTAAAAAACCTTATTTTACTCACACAAAACCATTGAAATTCCATATATAGTTAGTTGTACTAACTATATATCGCGCACCCGCAATCCACTGCTGATCATGTCACATATTACATCATTCATGACATGGTCAGTGACATCACTGATGACATCACTGATGACATCTCAAATGACATCACTGATGACATCACTGATGACATCTCAAATGACATCACTGATGACATCACTGATGACATCACTGATGACATCTCAAATAACATCACTGATGACATCTCAAATGACATCACTGATGACATCACTGATGACATCTCAAATGACATCATTGATGACATCACTAATGACATCACTGATGACATCACTGATAACATCTCAAATGACATCTCAAATGACATCACTGATGACATCTCATTTGACATTACTGATCACATCACTGATGACATCATTCATGTGATAATACGATGAACCTCTTCAGACTCTAATATAACCTTAGATACACTCAGTGTAAACACAGACTCGCAGATTGGCACTCATCCATGAAGTTACACACACACCTAGTCAGTCATGCAAACAATCAATCACACCTCCATTTCCTTAACTATACAGTTAAACACACCTTACTTATTCAAACATATACTAAAACATATTTACTCACTTATACAATCCTGGATACAAGTTCACAATGATCCATACAGCCACTCACACATTCACTGGCTCTTATGCACAGTTATTTATATATGTCAACTCTCACATGTACTGTATTTTACATATGTACTTACTTTGACATGTAGCACTGAGATATCTATTCACTCACCAATACAGTCATGCACACAGTCAACCACCCATACAGCTGTTTCCACATGCACTTTTGAACCCATACATCTATGCAGAGAGTCATACACCTCCCAGCCACCCATACACACTCTCAGTCTCCCATACAAATACTTGGGCAACCAATCAATAACCCATATAGTTAATCATATAGCTACTGATCAACACATGCAGCAGTTTACAGAACAACAGACATAATGATGCACACATTAAGACAGTTTAGTCACTAACCCATGCACTCAGTGAGACACATTTAATCACTCACTCATACAGTCAGTCATGCACCTACTAAATCCTTTGTTCAGACACTTCTACATCCACTCATTCTTCAATATGTAAGACATATTTTAACTTTACAGAAACATACAGTCACTGGATGTTGTCATCAGTGATGTCATCAGTGATGTCATTTGAGATGTCATCAGTGATGTCATCAGTGATGTCACTGACCATGTCATGAATGATGTAATATGTGACATGATCAGCAGTGGATTGCGGGTGCGCGATATATAGTTAGTACAACTAACTATATATGGAATTTCAATGGTTTTGTGTGAGTAAAATAAGGTTTTTTAAATGCTAATTCCTAACTATATATGGTGTATAACCTATGGTTTTTTCAGTGAATTTTCAAGGTTTTGTAAATGCTAATTCCTAACTATATATGGTCTATAACCTATGGTTTTTTCAGTGAATTTCATTGGTTTTTTAAAAGCTAATATCTATAGCTGTAAAATGTATTCTTCTTTAAATCCAAAAATATATTTTATATGTTTATTAATAATTTTTTTAAAATATTTTTTTTGTTTCGCTCCCGGCCCGCGAACCGGGAAGCTTCCCGTTAGCTCAATTTAATGCCGAGACCCGGTAAGAAATCAACATAGTGACGGTATCGCGTTGCCGCGTAATGCGTCTTATGACGTACTGCGTTAGCGCACCCGGAAGTGCCCCGGGGCGCGGACCGAGGCGCGAAACGCAGCTCCCCGGAAGCGATCCGCGGCGCGTCGCGAAAACGCAACGTATCGCGTTGCCGCGTAATGCGTCTTGTGACGTACCGCGTTAGCGCACCCGGAAGTGCCCCGGGGCGCGGACCGAGGCGCGAAGCGCAGCGACCCGGAAGCTATCCGGGGCGCGGACCGGAGCGCGTAACGTAAGCATAACAGGTCATGTGACTTGTTAATAACACTTTTCATTGGTTCATTTCACTTTTGGTTTCATAATGATGTAAGGCTAGGTCAGGTGACCTAAAAATAACACTTTTCATTGGTTGAGAAGTATTGTTTTTCCCAAATGATGAAAACCCCTCCTTCTTTCCTCACTCTGACTTTCATCATTGTGAGAGGAAGACCTTTACTACTATATGGGAAATGGCTTCATTGGTAGCTTCAGCTGGTGGACCCCCACCACCACCTCCACCTCCTCATGGGAAGAGAGGACCACCTCCCCAGGTCATTACCAACACTGAGGAGGAAGATGAAGAAATGGATGAGGAGGGAGAAGAACCACAGTTCTTAGAAGAGGTGCCCCGGGTTTCCAGAAAGAAAGCCAGTTTCATCTGGCAGTTTTATTCGATCCCTCGTGGCCAAAAAAAAGTCAATGCGAGGTATGTCACCTGCCGCATATGCAAAGAACAATTATCAAGAGGGACGGACAAGAAATATAGTTACAGAAATCACACAATGCACAGGCACATGACAAGGAAGCATCCACTAAATTACAGCCGGGCGGAAATAAGGGATATGCAGGACAATCCAAGACCAACTCCTGTGGCCAGACCAAGATTACCAATTTCATTAACACCAGAAGAGGCACGGGAAACTGTGCCAAATATACAAGAACATTTTGGCCACATGATACACTCTTGTATGCACTGTCGTGCGTTGTTAGCGTGTGGCAACATGAGCATCAATGCTATAAACCTGGCGTATGAACACCATGATTGCCCTAACCGCCCCCAGTAATTTTTTTTTTGCTCCTGTTGAGCCCTTTTCAACGCCTGTTTTTTGTTGTTTCCCCCCCCCTAAAAAAAACCAAAAAAAATATAAAATCGTTCAAAAAATACAAAAAAAACAAAAAATGTTCAAACAATAAAAAAAAATATAAAACAACAAAAATATAAAAAAAAAAGTTCTTTTCAGAACTACCTTCCCTTTAAAAAAAAATTGCTAGAATGTTTAGCACTCTGGCAAGCTCTATTTCTTTTGGTTCGCTCCCGGGTTAGCTTCCCGGTACGCGGACCGGGAGCTAACCCAAAAAAATAAAAAAAATAAAAAAGAGTAAGTATAAGGAAAGTAAACAGAGAGTGATGTTAAAAGAAAGACAGCTATAGGGAGTAAAGAAGAGATACTGTTTAATAGATCTATTTACCGAAGAAAAGACGGAAGAGGGTATAATTGTGAAAAACAAAATAGATAACGAAGTGAAAGAAAAAAAAAGAGAGTATAACATTAACAAAGAAGAGTTTCTTGGAGAATGTGAGTGAATGTTCAAAATAAGATTAAAACATGAGGAATAACAGAGAGAAAAAATAGAAAACAGAAAACAAAAAATAACAGAAAAAGATTAATTGAAACAGCAAAGAAATGTAAGTAACATAGAGCCATATCATCAACATAGGCAATAAAAGTTTTGCAGCTTTTATTGGCAGAAATGTGTCGCTAAAGCTGCTTTTGCGGCAGAAAACTGCCGCTAAAACCACTTTTGCACCAGTTTTCTGCCAATAAAAAGAGCAATAATTTTATTGGCTGTATTCATAATATGCCCCTTAGTGTGCTTTCACTACACAGAGAAAGCATTATGAACAAGTAGTGATAGAGTGATCAGTCAAAGACACTAAGAGTAATAGAGACGGAGTGAGTGAACAAGAGTGAGGAACTATGAGAAGAGAGGGACTGAGAAAAAGAGTGGAAGGAGTTGAGTAAGTAGGTAATAGAGAAAGGAATGAGGGAAGTAGCAAAGGCAGGAAACTGAGGGTTAAAGAAATGAAGCAGTGGAACTAATAGTAGGTGAATGTGATAGAAATGTAACGAAAAGAGTACAAAGCATTTACCTTATAATTGTCGTTAAATTACTCACTTTTTATTTTTATACTTTCAATCTGTGAAAGAGAGAACAAACATTTCAAAAATATTAAAACATGTATTTAAAAATTACAAAAGACAAGGGAAAAGATTGAAGGACAAACAGTTTTTCAACAACTTTGACACTTACAGAAGCTTCTGCTTCTCCAGGCCCCCTACACAGTCCTAAAGATATACATTTTAAACTAACAGTATCTTGATGCAGATGAAGTGAGGCCTATCTTAAAACATGGTGCATCTTTTGCATTGCTGTTGTCTCAGAAAAGTGTCGCAAGACACTAAAATTTTAAATAATTGCTTCAGGATGACAATAAGATGTGTCCTATCCAGAGGTTTGTTTGAGGTGAGGCCTACTCAGGGTTGCAGATGAAATTTCGAGTTGTTGAAGAGAATAGAGGACATAATACATGTGAAGGTCTACCAATGAAGTGAGTCATGTCCACTGCACTCTTGAACAAAGTCCAAACCTCCTATGTTTCCCTGGACAGACCTAAACTTGATCTGCACAATGTGATTCGTAATGATAGGAAACACAGGTGATGTAATTGAAATACGTGCAATTTATTTTGCTCATTTCACAATCACATCACTTGTGTTTCCTTTGCTTAGGTATCTCATTGTGCAGATGTAGTCTAGCATATGAAAGAATACGCAGAAGTGCAGCACTGCATGCAACAACTTTGACACTTACAGAAGCCTCACCTTCTCCATGCCTCCTACACAGTTCTACATATACATCATAAATGCAAACAGTACAGAATTAATTATACATGTTAAATGGTTTATTTTTGCTGTTCTCAGAATGTATCAAAATTCACTAAAAACAGTGACTTGAAGGTATTCATCATATAACAGCGGGGAAAAAAAAACACAATCAAAATGATTGTGTTTAAAAAACCCATACAACATAAGAAATCAGAATTCAGAACTCCTTAAAGTTAACTTACTTTCCTTGACGTCAAAGGATGTCCTATGAACAGCTTACACTCTTTTGTGCTGTTATTACTTTCAGCCCGCCACTTTCTGAAAGAAAATCTCCATCGTTTTTAAAAACATGTTACATGCAATAAATGACTTCTTGCTCTCTACCACAAGTTTCCACAAGGCCAAATCTTGTCAGACCCATTTATAACTCTTGGATTTCTTGTAAGCCAATCCCGTCATTTGGCATTTCCGCAACTTTCAGAATTAAAATGTTGAAGATCATTTTCACAATCCTGGAATAGTAATATCTTCCCCTTCTTGCTCAGTCATGTTCTACATTTCCTATGACACTGATACTGCTTACTATGAAGCAGACTTACACTAACTCTATGACTACTACAATTATTTAATTCTCTACATCACTTTCAATCACAAAGCAATGTAAAACAGTAGACAGCGTTGCAGACTTACATTCCCTCTACTCTATGTTTTGATTGGCTGCTTCAATTAGCTTATAAAAAGAAATAGTTTTTCTGAACTCATTCAAAGTGCATGTATTTCTCCATGACGTCCAGTGTTATGGTAAAAAGTTATGTCTCTGTACTACACTTATCCTCAAGGCCAAATAGTGTAGGAGCCATGAGAACTTCTTGAAATTCCTCAGAGCACATCCCGAGATTCTTTCCCTAAAATTTTGGTTTTAAAAACACCAGGTAAGAGTTTTTAAGGTCATATGGCAATTTTTTTTTGAAAATTAAAACAGAATCATTGCAGAATGACCAGCCATTTCTACACTTTAAATAAGCTGTATAATGTCCTGATGTTATTGAAGGGCCGTCATGATATATAATTGCTGCAGTTACAAAAGTCCTTCCTGATATTGACAACTGCGAAGCTACAAATTTTTTAATTAAAGTTGTCAATTTTGTTCCATCAGGCCTACATCGTTGGAACATTAAAATGACATACTGGCCATATGTTCGTATAAATAATGTGGACATCATTTCAGATTTACATTGGCTACACTCCATGTTGTGATCAGCTGCTTTTACTAGCTTATTAAAGGAGACTGATTTACTGTCTGGCAAAGTTAAATATATAAATCTTTCTGAGTCTACACTAGTAGTACTTGATACCATACAGTTCTCGCAGTCATGCTGCCATTGATAAGAAAGCCCAAACAGCTGATCTACATCTACACCTTCAGCATGCAATACATCAAGCATATACATTAAAAACTCCTGACAATCTTGCTGAATATTTTGAGAGAATTGTGTTTGGCCTGAACATCTGTCTAACAGATTTCGAATTTCAGACACACTTTCTATGTTTCTTCTATCAGTGCTACATTTCTCTAACACAGAATTTAACAAACTGCAAAATCTTTGATCAGAATTGACCACAATCTCTTCTTTTACATTTTCTAGAGAAAACAAAACATTAGCCACTACATTAGCATAGCAGTTGACACCAGAACTGTTTTCAAATTGAAAACCAACAACATCTTCAACAGAATCCTTTTTGTTTCTGCTTGTAATTTTAGGTTCATCAACTTTTCGTCTTTTTGCTACAACCTCCCCAGTATTGGTCACATTTCTTCGTTTCCGGCCTACCACACGTTTCTCAAACAAAGGATACTGAGGCAAATGTGACGCATACTCTCTTCTTAACCTATTGTATTCCTTAACACAATCTAGATCCGCACAAATGTTTGTGACATCACACTCAATCAAGTACAATCCCGATAAAGTTCTAACTCGTGACAATGCCACGTATGCCATACCCTCCTTGAACACAGAACTGCCAATATTCACCAATGCACAGTCTACACTTAAACCTTGCGATTTATGGATTGTCACCGCATATGCCAAGCAAACAGGAAACTGCTTACGGCGAACATATAAGTCTTTTACAAGCAAAAATCTAGCAGAGCAACGACCAATTAGCTGTACTTCCTCAATGCCATCAAATTTAATTTTTAAAAATTCAATTCCATCTCTATTTCTGTATTTTACAAAATCAACAACATTACCCATTGATCCATTTACCAGACCTCTTTCAACATGTAAATTCCTTCTTAAAATTATACGGCAGTTCAAGCACACATTCAGAGTCTTTTCAAAACCTGCAGTTTTAGATATACTCTTCTCTAATGAATCCAATTTTGTTTTCAGATTCTCAGACAAAATAATTGTTGATCCCATATGCTCTACTCTGTCAATAGCTTCCAGTTTCACAATCTCTTGCTTTTCTAAATGCAACATTTTGTTGTTGAATTTGGCACATTCTGCAAGAGTTGGCATCAAACATATTCCAGATTTCTTATCAGTAATTTTCTGAAAAATATTCTCAGGCACAACATCTTGTTCTGGATATAAATTTGACAGTAATCGTGCATGTAAAGCTTCTTTCCCATGCTCGGTCACTTTTCCAATTCTAACATCTTGTAGAATAGTCTTGTAAACTTCATCCTTCGCCTGACGCATATTTTCATGCAGTTCAGCATAATTGAAGTTTAACCATATATTGACGTTGCCAATGCTGCCTAGGCACTTCCTGGTATCTTCATGCGTGAGCATTTTGAACACAGGTTGCCCTTTCACTGGTGTCAGCTGCAGAAGATCTCCGAAAACAATGATGTGTTTGCCACCAAATAACACATCATACTCTGTTTTGAGAACTTCTTGCATTCTCAAATGCACAAAGGCAAGCATGACATTGGAAACCATGCTTACTTCGTCAATGATAAGAAGTTTCATTTTCCTCAAGATTCTTGAAACTTCAAAACAAGCATCTCCAGATAGCTTGTGATATTGTAATTTGTTGTCATGCTCCACTGGCAGCATCAGTAAACGATGTAAAGTAATCCCTTTAATGTTATGTGCTGCCAGTCCAGTTGGAGCGGTGACAACACAAGACAGCGATGACTCTGTCCTTTCCTGCAAATAGCATGAAATTGCTTTAATGAGGAAACTTTTTCCAGTTCCCGCTTCTCCACTCACGTACAGTCGGACAGGCTTCAACGACGTACATGAGCACTCTTTCTTGTCATGACTTAATCCATGATCAATTTGCATGGTAACTTCGTCATATATTTTCCTCTGCTCAACGTTGAGTTGTCTTTCCAACTCTTCTAAGTTAACCGCATCCTCCTGAGCATGTGCCATGGCTCTTTCCACTTCATTCATGGCAGTGGCAGCTTCATTTTCGATAACAGGTCCTCCTAGTGGATCCTGACTCAATGAAGCAGAACTCTGACTGTCCTGAGAACTGTCTCTGGCAATCTCGGCTGCAATCGTTGCTTCCTGCTCAATTTCCGCATTCAACATTTCTACATATTTGGGAAAAGCAGGACATTCTATGGTCTCCTTGGCGGCATTGAAAGAGTCTTCGTAACAGAGGAAATCTCCAAGCAGTTCCTCTTCTGCACGCCAAGGCTTGAAAAGTTGCAAAAGTGCTAAATAGAAAAACTCCTTTTTATCAGGAGATTCGCCACTCAATTTTCGATGGTTTACCAAGTGGCATTTTCTTTGCTTGACCAGACATCCCTCACTTCCTATTACAGCATACACTCCTTTCTCAGTATCTTCTTTGATGTTCCTCTTGAATATGTAATTTTGAAGAACCTCATACAGACAAACATTGTCGAGGTGACTGCTTCTATTTGGATAATATGTATCCAACATGTTGGTCTTCAAAATGTCGGTACTGTTTGGCTCCTTTTCCGCCAAATACTCAATTTCCCGCACAGGTTTCAGAACTCGATTACGCGTTGCAGCAAGACCAAGACTCGCCCAAACGATACTCCTGGACTTGGCATAGAGACTTGCTGAAGACAACCGGTCAGAGCATTCGTAAGCTCCAATTTCTCGATGCGACAACATCTTCAGACTGAAACTGTACAACTTCTTGCTGAGGCTCTTTTCATGGGAAATGTCCTCCCACATATCCTTCAATTCTGTCTTCTCTTTTTTGGTGATGTAAGACGTCACATACCGAGCCACAGCCATACAGTTATCAGCCACAAACTGTATATCCATGTTAGCATTCCACATGGACAAAATCACCGGGTTGTAGTCGTTGATGTACTTGGACTCTTCGTTCCTCTTCAAATTGTATGTGTTTTTAGGTGATTTCTTCATGACATTATGTCGCAGCGAAGACATCAAACTGTTTACTCTTCCTTTAGAAATCACCGGTCGTGGAAAGCCGAAACGACATTTGGTGTAGAACTTGTCCTTGTTTCGGAATTTACGACGGCAGTACTTTCCACATCGATGGCTTTGGAAACGCAGAACTTTTTCTCTTAGGCTTTTCTTCTCCTTTGCGTTTGGAACAGCACACGTAGAATACTGTTGGATGAAACTCATCACTGAGTCTTCTGGATCCGTTCCAAATGTAGGTGCATCCTTGATCCACAGCAACATATGTATATGAGGAGCACCTCTTGCTTGGTACTCCTTTCTCCAGAAGAAATCCAACACCTCTCCAAGAGGTGGATTCTTCTTATTCATGATGAAAGACATCATAGCTTCAAATCTATGATTGAAGTACCTACATACATTGACTGGATCCAAAGAGCACAGTTCTCCGGGTGTCTTGAATTCGATGTTATCTACGTTAGCATTTGCCTCTCGTAGAAATTCAAGTAAGTCTTCCCAGCCATACTCGGCACAGCTCAGAGTGAGGAACCATGTGGGAGTACCTAAGTTCCTCAGCATACATTTTAAATCACCATGACGACGGTACCAGTACTCATTAGTACCACGCTGACACGCCATGAGATTAATCAGGTGAGAATCCAAAATACTGTCTTGGACATTGACTTTATCCATAAAGTCACTTGCCGAGATGTTTTGCATGTGTATACCACTTTTCAAGATGTGGTTCACTGCATATGACAGTCCAGACAGATCGCTTTCAAACAGGAGATGAAACAAATAGGGAATGCATTGTCGAAACCTAGCATCTCCTGCATACAATCGCAAAGTCCGGTATTCAGAAGCAGGAATTTGATGAGGTCGCTCATCATATCTTCCTCCCTGACCTGTTGGTAAAAGCTGTGGGAAACACCGAGCTTCCAAACTTTCCTCCCAAACACTAATGGGACTCCCTTTGGCTTGTTTCATTTGAAACAACTCAATAGCATTCCCCATGACTTCCTTGGAATGCAAAGGATGAACACTATAATGTTCATATATTTCTTCACTAGTAGAGGGTTCTACTGTAGTGTAGCTCCTATTTTCCCAATAGGGTTTGCGCATTGGAATAGTACCTACAGCAGTAAAGGCCTAGGCCAGACGTTAACTAGGTCTACTACTGTCGATACTAGACTTAATTTTTGGGTTTGCCAGCTAAGCTCAGAGTTCGCTAGAAACTTTCTCGAATGTTCAAGGAAGGAATTAACTCCCCTGATTAGACAAGAAGGGATTTAGTTTCTGACAACCATAGAACATGACAACTTTGCTCTCCCCTAATCAAGAGTCAATCTCGAGAGTCGTGTGAGCACAAGGCAATTATTTTACTCAGTCAGTACGTGCATTCTTAGTCTCATCAGAATGTAGAGAAAAGGAAGAGACGGGCGTGTTCAATAAAAAGGTGTTATTTATTGATCAGTCTCTTTTCTCATACATGAGAAATGGATCGATATTATTGCAATACTTATAGTTAAGTAAAGTGCATACATTAAAAGCAATAGTATAAAATAATACTGTAAAACATTGATATGGTTTCTGAGCCATATGATGTTTAAAATGATTAAAATATATTTACATACACATATACATTTGACTAAACGTACTCAACTGGTGTTTCTAAATACGCCTACCCCGTGTACCTGACCTAAGTCTAATGCGTGGGCGGGAATAGAAAGTTACAGTTTAAGTTAAGTTTGTTTTTGCCAAGTGAATAACTAAAGAATTCTCTGTGAGGGGTTATTCAGTTCTGTACCTGGAATTTAGGATGGATGAGGAATAGTATCTCTTTCTCTGCTCTCGATATTCCAGGCTGCCTGCGAGGGCTGCCCGAAAGCGCCGGTGCTGGGTCTCTCGGCTTGAGATAGCAGCGCGTCTCTCAGCGCGTCAGGAAGGCGGGGCTGCTGCCAGCTGGGTCTGCTTCTGCTCTCGGCTTCGGCAAGTATGGCTGCTCCGTCTTGTCACCACGCGTGTGTTTGCATAGGGCAAGGTCGGCAATATTTATACCTTAAAGGTGCCGAGATTGACGTAAGGATGGACATAGATACGTCAATAAAGATGTCATACGACTTGCTCGTTAGCACATTCTTTACTAAAGTTCTCTGTGAAATCAAAACAATGGCCGCATGGATTATCCAGGTTGTCATAGGTTTGATTTGTTATGAGAACGTCGTATGCCTTATCAGGGGCTGGAGAAATGTCGCTTGTCTAATTAGATCTCAAGCGTTATGACCTAATCAGATAACACGTTCCTGTGCCGTAGTGTGACTGCGTCAGATAACGGTATCTGCATCATGGGGGTTTTCTTGCCTCATGGGCTGACTGTTAGTTAACTTGATAGTTAGTTTAACCAGAATAGGGTCAGGAATAGGGGGACTGATTCAGAACCTATAGAAATACACGACACCCACTCCACGCTAACTATGGTCATATCTACTAATCTATGCATAGTATAACATAGTACAACATACTATAGAGTATAGTGTATACCTTACCACCCCAAAATACATAAATGCATTTCGAAATTTTCAAATATACTGAAAAATTGCAGTCATATATATTGTATGCACTTAAGCTATGAATTAAATGCAAAAGTAAACACGCATTTGTATGCATTATTGCTTATTGGTATATGAGAAATACACATGAAATGGCTCTTAATATGGCTATACAGAAAGGAAGTTCGAGACCATTTCATCACATAATAAAATATTTGTGAACATCCCAGCGAGCAGCTAAAGTCTATAAAGTATCTAAAAATAGAAATTTTAGTTCTCTAGGAATAGTTTCTTACTTTAAGCAGAAGATCAGTGTCCCGGGGAAAAAATACGTAGAAAAATATTTTAAGGGGCTTGCTGAAAAATATTGCTGTCCGTGAGCTGGAGTGAAATTGTTCATGTGACTTTATTTTTAAAGTTGAAGGCCGAATTCAGGGAACGCCGTGTGCGAGTTTACTCAAAAGTCTCTATTTCTGTTCTGGAGAGAACATCATATCATTCAGGCTTTCGAAAAAACTGTCAACAGCTTCATGGGAAAGTTCCACTAAGTCGGAAATAGGGGTAACCATGCATTCGTGCGCATGATTGTCTCCATTGACATTCTGATTCGCATTGCTGACAGAAGGTCGTACCTGTTCGATGCTGCTTTCATCTTGAACTTCACTACTCTTCAATCGCAGTGGTGAAGATTCCAGGAATGCCGTCATCAGGATTGGCAGCCTTTGAGGGCAGCACAAAGCGTGAACCTTGGTAGGAACCAACAGTGTATCTGCATCCACTGGCGCATCCGATTGTAGCGTCAGACAGGTGTCTAACACGCATTCTTCTCCGCATAGCAGACACCTTAGTACAGGTAAAACACACCTTTGCCACATTGGTCGAAATGATAGAAACCAAGTCATGTTCAGGTCTCTACGCCGGGAGAGTCCCAGGATTTTTGATATCCGGTCCCGGTATCCAATGGCTAGGATCGTATCTTCCATTGTCGCGAGAGTTTGATCTGTGACATGGGTTGCCATAACGAAAAATAAGGACTAGGAATAGGATTCCGGCAATTAGTCCTAGGATCAGGGGAAGTCCGCCAAAAATCGAATGGACGAAATCTGGAAAAATACCCAGTATGGCTTTGAATGGTGTTAATGCCATCGAAAATACTGTCTTAAATACCTTTGAGACCCCAGTGGTATCAGAAATATTTAAGATTTCGCTTAGGATTTCCGCGAAATGTACGGGGGAATTAGTTGATAATAATGTATGTATCTCTGCAGTCGTCCTTGCGACTTGTAGATCATACGTTTCTTTTGATGACGTGAGCCTTGTAGGCGTCTGAAGAAGCACTGTTTTCATTCTGCTTAAAGCATCTATTCGAATAGAAGTAATTTTCAAACTGGGCCATGCCCTTGCCTCCCTGTCTGGAAAGGAGCTGGGGAATAAAGAACGTCCACAGCACTTGACCTTCGCCGTTGTAGTTACTAGATAAGGAGTCCCGGGCATAAGACTGCAACATCTGCGGTCTACAATAAGAATGTAACTCCCATTATAGAGTCTTTGAAAGAATGGTTCTATTTCAGTTGCAGGTGCGCCTTGCTGGTGACATGAAAGGTTGTATGAATTCCCTTCACAGGCTCCATACAAACTAATTCCGTTACACAGAAGCGTGCCGCTTAGTGACATAGCACAATTGTTGCCACTAAGAAACACTTTCTGTCCTTTATTACTGACACATGCATGTGAATAGGGCAGGTTCCAAGTTGTTTTAAGGTACCCCTTTCCCAATTTCTCGTACATGCCAGCCTGTATATATTTTTGGCAGTATTGAAACCTGAAGGTTGAGATTGGAATATTTATGATTCCGTGGATTATCCATTCACTGACAGGTCGTTCTGACATTGTCATTGGTAATCTTTCTAGTTTTTCAATGCTCAAGATTGTATAATCAGCACCCTTTTGCGCCATACCGATTTGTCTATCAGTAAGGTTAAAGATTTGGAATAGTGACGTTGTGTTGATTAAACGCCAAGGCACATAGCCTGAACGCAGATTTTGTAACGTCCAGCCAAGCTGTACAATGGAACGCAATTGTGACTGACCATGTTGTAATAACAGTAAGTCTTGCGATAATATATCGATTGCTGAAGACACAATGCTGTCCAATGAAAAAATTCTGGAGGACAGAGTCATTAACCCATTGTCCACTACAGAAAGTGATTTTTCCAAATTGATACGGTCAATTTCCCGTATTCTTTCTGCTGTCTCAATTTGAGTAACCTTCCAGGCCTCATTGTATGCTGCATATACAGAGGCTGCTATGAAACGCTTTTGACGCTGTTTGCGTGGTCCCAGTATGAAATCACGCAAGTCAGCACCATCAGTAAGTAAAGTTAGGTGTTGCTTAATTTTAGGCAGTGTGGAAGTCTGTAGCCATTGAAGGCATAATTTGCCCACACTGTAGGTTGTTATTATCCCTGGGTGATGTCTTTGGGGATATCTAGGGTCTGGCCTGGTCATTTTGAAACCCTGTGTTTTATTCAGGAATCTATCTTGACAGTAATTTGTATCTGTGGGCCAGATCAACCATTGTTTCCAATCAGGATGTGTTCTGTTTTGGTTTAATATATGGTTTACGTCTATCTCTTCATCTGTATCAGAGCTATTGCTAAACATTGTTGGCTTCGGAATAGACGGTTTAATTAAATCTTTGATTTTGGCTAAGCCAAGACAGGTGGTTTGTTGAACAGTGTCATTTAAAAATATCATTTGTTCTGGGATCATGCAGGCTCTAAACAAAGCTTCTAAACCCTGTACTTGCCATTCTTTTGTACCCCAAACACTTTTCAAATCAACATTTTTGTCCCAATAATCAAATCCAAAGGTATTCATTTTTTCAAAGAATGAATCTGAATATATCAATTTTGTGTTGGTTATCATGGTTTTCATCCCTGTCTTGTTTGACAATTTAAAATAAAATGTTTCAGCATTACTTATGTTAAAACCTGAAAAATATGAATATTTGTCATATACGGTTCTAGAGCTTCCTTTTGGAGGTGTAGCACAATGTTCCCATTGATTATAACTTAAAACATTTCTAGGTTGTGCAGATTTATGTAAAAAATGGTTACCATAATGGTTATAGCAATACATACTATCATAATTTGTAGAACCTTGCAAATAATCATGTTTTGTAAATTTAGCAGACATTACTAAGTCAGACATCATGTTGTTAATACTTTCGAAGTCCCAATCATCAGCAAATGAGTTTGGTTTTGCAAAGTCACTCAAGGAGATCTTGATTTGGTGTGGATATTTCAGGATCTCGACCGGACCATAAATTTCATAGTCAGTGTTGTCCCAGGCTACCCCACCAGGTATAGGATTGGCTGTGCAGTTGGCTGAAGAAAGTTCTGAAGAAAGTTCTCTTTTCTCGACGTGTGAAGATGTGTGTGGTTTGAGGATCAAGTTGATGTTTTGACTTGCTGTGTCCATTTTAGCATATTTTCCCTCAATGAAGCGTCCCAAAGTAAATACCATGATGAGCCAAAGTATGAGGATAAATGCGCCAAAACCCACCCAAAATTCAATCCATGGAGAAACCAGATATGTTTCTTTTAGATGTTTCAAAAGTTCCTTCGCTTTGTCTTTAAAGGATTTTGATGATGGCTGTGTCTTTGATTCACTCAGGCTTTCAGAGGAATCATCGAAGTTGATAAAGTAACCGGATGCAGTTCTGTCAATTGTTCCAATTGGTTCAGGATTTCTGTTTTTTGCATTTTCACTTGGTACTTCAGTATAGATCGGTGTGTCTCTGCTAAATGTCTTTATTTGGGTTTTCAGAGGTTTGAGTTCTATTGCATTGTTGCATAGTCCTTCTTGTTCTTCTGCAGGCGTTTCGAATGTGATGAGCCTTTTTGTTAGGACCTCTGTACTGGTAGCAAACCTTGGTGTTCTGCTACTTATTGGGAGTCCACTTGGCCTACTGTTTGTTATCGGCCACATGTTGTGGTTTTACCAGGTCGATGGATACAACTCGGTTCTCCTTTTTTCCAGCAAGTGGCGGTAGTACAACTGATCTTGTCCCGTTGACAGACAAGACAGGAACTGCTTTTCTGTAAGAAGGCCCAAATTCCTTCTTTACCGCGATCTTCTCCCTGACTAGATCCCTGACTTTTGGAATCCAGACAGGTCTTGCCGGGACAGGTGGTGATTCTTCAGTGGTTGTTGGCTGTTGTTTCAACTGTATGTTGCTCAGGTCTTTTCTTGTTTTGTTTAAGTCCTGCAAAATAGCCAAACGGTCTTTGACATCAAAGGTTTTTTCTATTACCACTGAAGTCTGACTATCAAGGTCAGAGATCAACATCCTAGTTCCGAATAATAATTCGTACGGACTGAATCCCTTCAGAGAATTTCTTGGCAAGTTATTTAGACTACGTTGGACACTTATTAGATGTTTGACCTACCCAGCTCCCGAACCTAATATCCTTTCTATTATAGATTGCTTTCTGCCTTGGTTTTTTCTTTACACCATCCCGTACCCTCAGGAAGGAAGTGAGAAGATTCCCGCTGGGCTGTGCTCATTTGGCCATGTTTCCCCCCCAGGCTGGATTGCCTGAGTGAAAACAATGGTCGAACGTAGCATGCTCTTAGCGTATATGCCATTTAGACTCGCAAATCTTGTATAATAGTCCGGACGTCAGCCGAGTGCTGGTGATCTACATTATAAGTGGAAACTAACCTGTATATGTTAATCGCAAGCCATTCTTTTTGCTGGTAATATTATCTGCCTTGATACGACGAGGTATTAAACTGCTTCTCTCCCCACTGCGATCTCTGTTGCAGTGTGGGCAGTTTTTTACAAACATGGTGTAGTGCAGGCTCATGCCTGGCCACCAGTACCGTGATTGTAATTCTTCCAGAGAATCTTTTAATTTAAGGTGTCTGAGACCCTCGCCCATGTGTGCGTCTGCGATTAACAAGTTTCTCCTGTCCATGTTTGGAATCACTCTATCCCCCACTCCAGGGATTCGAGCAAAAGGGACGGAGTTTGCATCGATTATGTATGTATAATTGAGTGGATAGTTGATCGGTAACGCTGAGCAGTCGCCTTTTGATGACGTTTTCACCGCCAGCAATGTTTCACCGTCAATGTATTTTAATGTACGCTTTTTTCGATCTACGGGAGCCGGTATAGTGGCTGCCGCTGCGGCTGTTTCAGCCAATGAATTCCCTACAACGTGAACGCCATCACGCTGATGACTGATGGCTTTGTAAAAGAGCTATTTGTTCCCAGAGCAGTTTCTGCTTTATTGGTGCATCTGTGTCATCTTTGTAACCGTTCTGAATCCATGTCTGCAAATCCTTGTTATATGCTTTGACGCAGTAATATGAATCTGACACTATAAGTGTCGGGAATTCGCGATCCGCATTATCTAGCGCCATTTTCAAAGCTATTATTTCAGTTTGTTGTTCTGAATTAGTTTCTACTGAGTGCGATTTTGTTAATAGAGGTCTTAGTTTACCTCCGCGCCACACTTCTTTTGTAATCTCACATGTGGGATTGTATGCATGTTCTCCCCAAACGGAGGGTTGAGCATGTCCGTCTGTATAGATTACACAGGCGTAATGTCGTAGAGGCAGAATGTCGATTGGCAGAGGATACGTCTTTTCATATTTTAGATTTTTTAATTCTTCTAGTTCTTTAGAAAATTGTCAACCAGGCTATACTTGATAATTCATATCCTACATATAAGACCGTTAAATGGGCAATTCTGGATTTTTTAAAGTTGAATTTGTAACCCTCTGCTGCGAACCCAAGTATTATGGTGTTCACTCTTTTCAAGTGAGTCTCCAAGTCATCATCTGTTAAGTAAATGTCATCGACATAAGATAATGCTTCATCATCATATAGTTGTAGTAATTCTGTTACTCTCGCTGAGAATACCCCCGGGCTGTTCTTGTACCCCTGGGCTAACCGACAGAATTGTTTTTGAGTGCCATTTACTGAGAATGCAGTTAAATATCTGCTCTCTGGTGCTATGTTTTGACAAAAGAATCCATTGGAGATGTCCAAGGTTGTTTTGTATTTTTTGCGCACTATGTTATTCATTAGTGCAGCACTGTGAGAGTTTTGCACTGCAAAAGTTTTGCAACATGTGTTAAGGTGTCGGTAATCCAAAACTAGACGATATGAATTGTCTGGTTTGGAGACCGGAAACAAAGGATTGTTCATTTGTGAGGTGCAAGTTTCAATCACCCCCTGGTATTCTAGCTGATCTAGTATTTCATTTACTTGTTTTTTAGCTTCTTGCTTAATTGGGTACTGCCTCTGTGCAGTAGGTTGTGATTTTAACTGGATTTTGTGAGGAGGAGAATCCTCATCCCATCCTACATGATTTTTATATAAAGCAGGTGCTAAGGCCACTGCCCACTTTCTAGCAAGTGTGTATTTTTTATGAATCGGTATTTGATTCGAGAAGGCAGGCATAATTACTTCTTCGCCATGAGGGCACTCCCTGACAAACTCTGGTGGCCAGTCTTTTTCAGCTAGAAGGATGTCATAGCCTTTGGAGAGGTTATCCCAAAATAGTCCCCTTATTTTCCTAGTCTTATCTCCCTCTATACGTAATGTTATCTCGTATATCTTGTGGGGCTTGCTAACTCTGGTGTCTGCAGTTTCCACTTGAAGGTATTCATTCGTGTCCACTGTCTCCAGATGATTCATAAGGGCTTTGCGAGCTATGCTCACCTCTGCTGCGCTGTCTAGCATTGTCTGAGCCCACTCTCCGTTTTTCAGTTGTGTCCTCAGTATTCTCGGCATTTTTAACTACCTTGATACTGGCTACCTTCTTTTTTGGAAATTGTAATTTCTTTTTTTGTTGAGCAGGTTCCTTGTCTTTGGACTTGGCGTGCTCTTCTGATCGTCCTCTTCTTTCCGATTTCTGCGAGGAATTCTGAAAAGATTGAGAGGGACGTGTATCAATGTCTTGATATCTATCAGGTTTTTTAATATTATCCCTATTTCTAAGGTTATATCTATTCCCCGAGGGGTCACTCTGCGGTGACCTCTGTCTTTGGTTTGGAGATTTCTCTCTTCGCCTAGGAGACCTTCCTCGGGACTGGAATTTCTTTTCTTTAGGATTGGATTGTTTGTTTCCATCCCAGTTCTTTTTTGGTGAATTATTATTATTAGAAAATATTTTTTCTGGACTTGTAGTCAGTTGCGGTTTTACTGGTATTCCACCTAGACTATCTCTGCCTAGTTCTTCATAGGATTTTTCTATGATTCTGGCAATTTCAGCTGGTTGGTCTGCTATATCTGTCTCTTTTAATCTCTGGCGGATCGCCACGTTTGCTGCTTCACCTTTTATGTTGGCTAGTAATATAGCCGAGACCTGCTTGAAGTCTTTCAGTAATTTCATACCAAGAGTTAAAGCAGGTTCTGGACCGTATTCATCTTGAATTTGTTTTAGCACATCTGGTATTACTGAAATGGATGGAACACCGTGCGTTTTTGTGTAGATGGAAGCAAAGACTGTACCCCAAGTGTCACAGTCCTCAATGTGTGGTGCGATTCCCATTGGGAGACATATAGTCAGAATCCTGTGTTTTTCTAATGGGGTGGTGTCAGGAAACACCGCCTCTATTTGGGTGATTTTCTGTGCCAACCAGAATGGTATTTGTTCCCGTTTAGCTGGAACTTTACCTAGGCAGGATTGGATGTTCTGTGGTGTAATTTTATTTGTGTTCCCCTGGTGAGGGGTCAGCTGTGGAAGTTTAATCGCTGGCTGAATTGTTGAAGTCCGCATTACATACTGAACTAATTGTCTATGAATTTTTAGTAGTTGTTTTAGCTGTATTAACAGCTCTGCTGCAGGCATTCTTTCGATGTCTGGATGTGGTGTGTATCCGGCTAAGACCGGCCACGTTGCTCCTGGTCTTCCTAAAGGACCGAGCCTCGTAATGTGATTGTTATGTATTAGGGCGCCATCAAATAAGAGCAAATGCTCTTGGAATTTGAGTGGTACTTCCACCTCCTCGAAAGGAGTGTATGTTTCAGGAGGTTCCTCTACTTTGTAATAGTGGAAGTACTTTGTTACAGCATTTGCTGCCGGAAAATGTATCCATGAATAGTATACCTCTGTCTGCCGATATTCGTGTGCCTCAATTACGAATATGACTGTGCCACCTCTAGGTGTCAGTCCATTTTCTATAAGTTTTAAGGTTATAGATCTCCTTTTAATGACCGGAATGAGTGTTATATTCGGGTCTGCTGCTTGCATGGTAGCATCAGCATGTGCGAGTTCAGTTGCTAATCTAACTGCCTCTCTTTCATCATCACTCTCTGCCATTTTACAGACAGGATGGTATTATGTTTGTTTGCAGATCAGGTTTCTTTATGGAACAAAGATTAGATGCACAATATTTTGGAACTGTTTATCCTTCAACGTTGACTTGACCAAGAACCATACATAGGAGTTCCCTCCTGCGAGGTTTTGGAGGATATAACCTTTCACCCACTCCAGACGTCTTTGGAGTATTTGGGAAAAGGGGTCTGAGTGAGAAAGCACGACTGAGTTACTCTAAATGTCTTACGTTAGTTTTATCGCCCTTTCCAAACGCGTTGGGCGCCATGTAGTGTAGCTCCTATTTTCCCAATAGGCTCTGCGCATTGGAATAGTACCTACAGCAGTAAAGGCCTAGGCCAGACGTTAACTAGGTCTACTACTGTCGATACTAGACTTAATTTTTGGGTTTGCCAGCTAAGCTCAGAGTTCGCTAGAAACTTTCTCGAATGTTCAAGGAAGGAATTAACTCCCCTGATTAGACAAGAAGGGATTTAGTTTCTGACAACCATAGAACATGACAACTTTGCTCTCCCCTAATCAAGAGTCAATCTCGAGAGTCGTGTGAGCACAAGGCAATTATTTTACTCAGTCAGTACGTGCATTCTTAGTCTCATCAGAATGTAGAGAAAAGGAAGAGACGGGCGTGTTCAATAAAAAGGTGTTATTTATTGATCAGTCTCTTTTCTCATACATGAGAAATGGATCGATATTATTGCAATACTTATAGTTAAGTAAAGTGCATACATTAAAAGCAATAGTATAAAATAATACTGTAAAAACATTGATATGGTTTCTGAGCCATATGATGTTTAAAATGATTAAAATATATTTACATACACATATACATTTGACTAAACGTACTCAACTGGTGTTTCTAAATACGCCTACCCCGTGTACCTGACCTAAGTCTAATGCGTGGGCGGGAATAGAAAGTTACAGTTTAAGTTAAGTTTGTTTTTGCCAAGTGAATAACTAAAGAATTCTCTGTGAGGGGTTATTCAGTTCTGTACCTGGAATTTAGGATGGATGAGGAATAGTATCTCTTTCTCTGCTCTCGATATTCCAGGCTGCCTGCGAGGGCTGCCCGAAAGCGCCGGTGCTGAGTCTCTCGGCTTGAGATAGCAGCGCGTCTCTCAGCGCGTCAGGAAGGCGGGGCTGCTGCCAGCGGGGTCTGCTTCTGCTCTCGGCTTCGGCAAGTATGGCTGCTCCGTCTTGTCACCACGCGTGTGTTTGCATAGGGCAAGGTCGGCAATATTTATACCTTAAAGGTGCCGAGATTGACGTAAGGATGGACATAGATACGTCAATAAAGATGTCATACGACTTGCTCGTTAGCACATTCTTTACTAAAGTTCTCTGTGAAATCAAAACAATGGCCGCACGGATTATCCAGGTTGTCATAGGTTTGATTTGTTATGAGAACGTCGTATGCCTTATCAGGGGCTGGAGGAATGTGGCTTGTCTAATTAGATCTCAAGCGTTATGACCTAATCAGATAACACGTTCCTGTGCCGTAGTGTGACTGCGTCAGATAACGGTATCTGCATCATGGGGGTTTTCTTGCCTCATGGGCTGACTGTTAGTTAACTTGATAGTTAGTTTAACCAGAATAGGGTCAGGAATAGGGGGACTGATTCAGAACCTATAGAAATACACGACACTACTTTCTCAATTTGACCAGCACACAAATCGCTATCCTCTTCCTCACTTACTTCCTCTTCTGCAACATATACATTCTTATAGTATTTATTATTTTTTTTCAAATACAATGTTGCCTTTTTAACTTTCCTAACATCTACTAAATCTTGCCATATTTTCTTATTCTTTGTCGGAACCCCATTAACTAAGATAACCAGAGGTTCCTCTTCCACTTTTTCTACTCCAATTGTGTTAATGTTTTTCTTCAAATCTAGAGGCAAATAAACAACTCTTCCCTTTAATCCTCTCTGTAAATCTGATGGAGGCAATTTCCCTGTCTTTGGCTCCATTCTTACAATAGCCTGAAAGGGATGGATACTTTGAATCAAAATAGATTCATAAGTATTTAAATCCTTCAATTCAGAAGGAATCTCAACCAATTCCAGATTATTATGAACTGCTCTAGCAGGCATCTGGTTTTGATTTAATTTGCAACAACAATAAGTACACACACGTTGATCAAATCCCAAATCAAAACAATTTTCTACCATCAAGTATGTTGCAAAATCCTTCCATTCACTATTATTTTCCCTTTCACTTTTTGCATATAAATCCACTAACTTAGTCTGATTCTTATAATAAGTGCGTAGAAAACACACACAAGTGAAATTAGGCCTCTCACTTGATTTCACCTGAAACGTCGCAATTTCCCTCTGGAAATTATCTGTACTGGAAACCTGTACACTATCTTCCACATTACTCTCTTCTTCTGGGTCAATTTCAACATTCTCCTCTTTACTTCCAAAGTAACAAAACTCAATTTCTTCACATATGTTCTTCACATCTATTTCAGAACCATGCAAAAGAGCAGTGCATAATTGTTTAAGCATAATTGCTGGACTCTTAGCATAATACAACATTCTAACTAATTTCCTCACTTTATTATGATGCACTGCTAGCATCCTGAAATGATGAAAAACACTCTGGCATACTCTCCTGGAAAGACAAGCCAGTGAATGACCATGCAAACCTGTCACTTCTCTCACTCTGCAAGGATCTAATTCTTGCAACAACCTTATTTTCTGCTTCAAACTTTTCTTATTAAATGACCGTACAAAATCACAAAGCAAATTGATGGAATCCTGTCGCACACTGCAAATACTACTACACTTCCAGGTGTACACAGGACCCTTAGCACGTCTTCCTAAAACCTCATTACCTAACACCTCTTCTGTCTCTGTTGTAACAAGTTTTTCTTTTTCAACTGGACAACCATCTTTCACTTCATAAGCACGACCACTGGTGTCAACTGCATGCACCAAATCATTATCCTGGAAATAACTCTCCTCATTAAAAAATGCCTCACAGCTTGAACTATGCATCCATTCTCCAGAAAAAACTTCACAAAAATTACTACGATTAACTATTCTCTTCCATCTACTATTTCTTTTGAAATCATAAATTGCCTTGTTTAGCTTCCTAATTCTATTGATTATCAAAATAAATAACTTACGTTTAATTTCAAATGCCTGATCAATAACTTTCTCAATTTTTTTTTCTCTTATAAAAAAACAGTTTCTGTTGACCTTTCTTAATATTTTTTAACAAATTGCCAATTATCCTGTTGCGGAACATTCGTTTACGAATGTCCCTATACTGTTGTTTCCTTCTACTATCATGCACAGAGTTATCTCTTGCTCTAGCAGTAACATTTTTGATTGGCCTTTCCTTTCCATTTGATTTGCTTCTCTTTTTATGGACTGAAACATTTTCTGTAGTAATATTTTTTTTACTACACATATTTCTTATGAAATATTTTGTGCTCTTACCCGGTGCTTTCTTCGTGACTTGACAAATATTTTTGTTAGAGGACTGCTGCTTATTTTGTTTCACCTGCTGTCTTTGACGTTTTGCAGCCTTTCTCTGTCTTTCTATTGTTGGCATGGTGAAATCTTGAAATGATCTGCAGTTGAATCTGTGGTAAAATATAATAAAAAATGTTATTAACCATTATTACCAAACAGTAAATCAATAACAATGATCAAAAACTTAACACACTACTTGACATTTTAAATAGAAGATTTTTTAGTCCTTGGCAAATTTACAATACAGAAATAGCAGAAAAGAAATGACATTTATATTTATGTTACCTGTGCTATTTTATATGTGAATCTGATCTAATTTTATGAGCATATTTTAATATTTTATTGAAGACACTACACATAACCTGTTTTTGAAGGTGTCTTTATTTTTAAATTAAACGGTTTACATTTTTACTTTTCATTAATTATACATTTTAAAAATAAATGTTTATATTTCCATAGGCTCAAGCAGGTCAGCTTCCCACCCTATGTCATATAATTCGGACAAATCTGCATCCTCATCACGCTCTTCTTCATCCTCAGGATTTAAATCATCCAATGGATCAACATCCACTGATGTTTCAATTACAAGTTCAATGATGAGGTCAAAATCAACTGATTGCAGAATGTCACTCATGTTGATGTTGTCTTTATCTTTAAAGAAAGATAACAACAATGAGATGTTGCAGAGTAAGAGACAAATCTCAGAGATTATAATAGTAAAATTGTTTAACAAGAGTAATATTTTGCAGCTATTATTTAGCCATGTCCAGCAATGCTGATCAGGTGAAGACTATGTCTAATTTTTCAGTGAACAGGACTCATCTCTTCTTAACCTTGGATAAGCCTCACCGACTCTGTGTGTCCTGCACATACTTAAATGTAAAGGGGCAGATTTATGTTAAATGGCACATCCCCAGGCATGCACCAGTTAACGTGCACCGCTGCTCTGCCACCCATGGTGTGCCGTATTTACAATCAGATAGGAGAAAGCTGCATCAAAACCCTGCGCCTGCTTTAAGCAGGCATAGGTCTTGACGCAACATTGTGGAGATGGGGCACCCCTGAGCCTTGCTTGAGCTGCATCGCACTTGCGATACAACTCCAGCAATCACTACCTTTACAGCACAGATACATCACGTATCTGTGCCATTTTTGCCCCATGATGCCCCGCATTGTAAATGCAGCACACCATGGGTGGCGGAACAGCGGCGCAGGATGACTGACACATCCCTGGTGATGCACCAGTCATCATAAATCTATCCCTAATCTTCTTATCTTGTTACAGATGAACCGCCATATGTACCATCAAACTATTTTGCATTTCCTAAATAGCGAATTTTAAGGAATAAATAGCAATTCTTTACCATTCCTAATTTGCAATGAGCAAATTGCTAATTGCAAGTTACCCATTCATTTCCATGGGCTAGGAGCCTCATAGGAATGAAGGTTTAATTTGCGATTAGCAATTTGCTCATCACAAATTAGGAATTTTTCCAAGGGTGCAGGGCTGTCTCAAGAACACCCTGCTGCACCCCTGAAAAAGAAATTTGTGGGCATATGGCACACATACATGCCCTAAGGGCATGTGTTGGCGTCATATGGGACCTTTTGTTTTTTTGAAAAAAAGCTTTTTGAAAAGAATTCACAAATTACCACCAATTTACCACAATAGTTTCCAAATCCTTAATTTCATTTTTTACATATTTTTTGTTTGATACATTGCATTTAAGTAATCGCAAAATTTGCAAATCCTTCAGTGCAATCGCAAAATAAGGAATAGCAAATTTTGCTACTCCTTATTTTGCATCAAACTTGTTTGATACATACCATTTGTCTAATTAACATTCGCAAAGGCCGAAATTCGCAGAATTTTGATCTTTGCGAATGCTAATTAGCTTGATACATATGGCCCCAAGTGAGGCCTGTCTTGCAACATGGTGCATGTTTTGCATCACTGCTGCATCGGTTTCATGTGGTACGTTTTTTTTACACCATGACATATCTGCCTAAATGCATCAATTTGTAATTTTGTCGCCTCATAGCAAATCTTTTGCACCGCCGCTGCATCATAAAAGTGACGCACAGTGGCGCAAAAGAGGCATACACCTATCATAAATCTGTCCCTAGCATTTTAAATGATTAATCCAGGATGACGATAAGGTGTGGCCTACCCAAAGGTTTGTTTAAGGTGAGGCCTACTCAGGATTGCAGATTAAAGTTACGCTTGATGAAGAATACAGAGGAGATAATACATGTAAAGGCCTACCAATGAAGTAAGTGATTTGCACTTTATTTCGCCAGTCATCATAAATGTATCCCTAAGCTTCTTATCTTGTTACAGATGAACCACCATATGTACCATCAAAATATTTTGCATTTCCTAAATAGCGAATTTTAAGGAATAAATAGCAATTCTTTACCATTCCTAATTTGCAATGAGCAATTTGCTAATTGCAAATTACCCATTCATTTCCATGGGCTAGGAGGCTCATAGGAATGAAGGTGCAATTTGCGATTAGCAATTAGCTCATCACAAAATAGGAATTTTTCCAAGGGTGCAGGGGTGTCTCAAGAACACCCTGCTGCACCCCCTGAAAAAGAAATTTGGGGGCATATGGCGCACATACATGCCCTAAGGGCATGTATTGGCGTCATATGGCACCTTTTGTTTTTTGGAAAAAAAGCTTTTTGAAAAGAATTCACAAATTACCACCAACTAGAAGTTGGTGGTAGTTTCCAAATCCTTAATGTCATTTTTTTACATATTTTTTGTTTGATACATTGCATTTAAGTAATCGCAAAATTTGCAAATCCTTCAGTGCAATCGCAAAATAAGGAATAGCAAATTTTGCTATTCCTTATTTTGCATCAAACTTGTTTGATACATACCATTTGTCTAATTAGCATTCGCAAAGGCCGAAATTCGCAGAATTTTGATCTTTGCGAATGCTAATTAGCTTGATACATATGGCCCCAAGTGAGGCCTGTCTTGCAACATGGTGCATCTTTTGCATCACTGCTGCATCGGTTTCATGTGGTACGTTTTTTTTACACCATGACATATCTGCCTAAAAGCATCAATTTGTAATTTTGTCGCCTCATAGCAAATCTTTTGCACCGCCGCTGCATCATAAAAGTGACGCACAGTGGCGCAAAAGAGGCATACACCTATCATAAATCTGTCCCTAGCATTTTAAATGATTAATCCAGGATGACGATAAGGTGTGGCCTATCCAGAGGTTTGTTTAAGGTGAGGCCTACTCAGGATTGCAGATTAAAGTTACGCTTGATGAAGAATACAGAAGAGATAATACATGTAAAGGCCTACCAATGAAGTAAGTGATTTGCACTTTATTTTGCCAGTCATCATAAACGTATCCCTAAGCTTCTTATCTTGTTACAGATGAACCACCATATGTACCATCAAACTATTTTGCATTTCCTAAATAGCGAATTTTAAGGAATAAATAGCAATTCTTTGCCATTCCTAATTTGCAATGAGCAAATTGCTAATTGCAAATTACCCATTCATTTCCATGGGCTAGGAGGCTCATAGGAATGAAGGTTGCAATTTGCGATTAGCAATTACCTCATCACAAAATAGGAATTTTTTCAAGGGTGCAGGGGTATCTCAAGAACACCCTGCTGCACCCCTGAAAAAGAAATTTGGGGGCATATGGCGCACATACATGCCCTAAGGGCATGTATGGGCGTCATATGGCACCTTTTGTTTTTTGGAAAAAAATGCTTTTTGAAAAGAATTCGCAAATTACCACAAACTAGAAGTTGGTGGTAGTTTCCAAATCCTTAATGTCATTTTTTACATATTTTTTGTTTGATACATTGCATTTAAGGAATCGCAAAATTTGCAAATCCTTCAGTGCAATCGCAAAATAAGGAATAGCAAATTTTGAATTAAGGACATTTTAAGTCATTTCCACATGTGCAGTGTTTTCAAATTATGATTTGAAAATCGTTTTTGGGGAAAAGTAATGGTTTGCAAATTTATGACAAGGACATAATGGTGTATGCTTCTCTATAAGGCATTTCAGTGTCTCTGATGTCATTTTTCCCATATTACATTATAAGACCTTTCCCCATGGAGCACATTCCTTGTAAATATGCTCCCACCTGTGCATGGTGAATTTAGATTTTGACTGTTTGAGTCACATAGCCATGTTAAAAGTGACCCAAAAAAATTGCAAACGCTTTAAAAAAACACATTCATGTGTCTTAAGGACATTTTAAGTCATTTCCCCATGGACAGTGTTTTGTAAGTGGCGCAAAAGAGGCATACACCTATCATAAATCTGTCCCTAGCATTTTAAATGATTAATTCAGGATGACGATAAGATGTGGCCTATCCAGAGGTTTGTTTAAGGTGAGGCCTACTCAGGATTGCAGATTAAAGTTACGCTTGATGAAGAATACAGAGGACATAATACATGTAAAGCTCTACCAATGAAGTAAGTGATGTCCACTTCATTGCGCCAGTCATCATAAATGTATCCCTAAGCTTCTTATCTTGTTAGACATCAACCGCCATATGTATCATATAACTATTTTGCATTTCCAAAATAGCGAATTTTAAGGAATAAATAGCGATTCTTTACCATTCCAAATTTGCGATGAGCAAATTGCTAATTGCAAATTACTCATTCATTTCCATGCGCCAGGATGCCCATATGGAAGAAGGTGCAATTTGCAATTAGCAATTAGCTCATCGCAAATTAGGAATTTTTCCAAAGGTGTAGGGGTGTCTCAATAACACCCTGCTGCACCCCTGAAAAAGAAATTTGGGGGCATATGGCGCACATAAATTTTAACAACATTCCTTTACCTCAAAAACGATTTTCAATTCATAATTTGAAAACACTGCCCACAGGGAAATTACTTAAAATGTCCTTAAGACACATGAAAGTGTTTTTTTATTGCCTTTCCAGCATGGTTGGGTCACTTTTAACATGGCTATGTAACACAAACATTTAAAATCTAAATTTGCCATGCACAGGTGGGAGCATATTTACAAGCAATTTGCGCCACAGAGAAAGGTCTTACATTAAAATGGGAAAAATAACATCAGGGACAGTCAATTGCCTTATAAAGAAGCATACACCATTATGTCCTTGTCATAAATTTAAAAACAATTCCTTTTCCCCAAAAACGATTTTCAAATCATAATTTCAAAACACTGCACATGGGAAAATTACTTAAAATGTCCTTAAGACACATAAAAGCGTTTTTTAATTGCCTTTGCAGCATGTTTGTATCACTTTTAACATGGCTATGTAACACAAACATTAAAAATCTAAATTTTCCTTGCACAGGTGGGAGCATATTTACAAGCAATTTGCGCCACATAATTCATAATTTTCTCCTTAAAGCACACTATTCTCTATCTAAATTAAAGAAATATTTTCTCACCTTAGCAAATACTTTGAGTTTGAAAACAGTCTCAGAAACACACCAATTTGTCTTCAGCAGAGCAAAAGGTATGCACTCCAGAGTCTGCAGCTATCAAAAGCACAGAAATGCTGTAATTCTTCACACATATCTCTCATGTCACCCAATCAAAACTCTTCCCTCACTTTTTTTCAAATGAAAACCCTTCCCCCCTCTGCCCTTTCTGCCTTTTCTGCATGGCAACCACCTCTTGGAAGACTTCTGGTGTTTGCAAGTTCACACAACAAGGTTGCAATTGAACTCTGAACTCTCAGTGCACCTGCATATCCAGTGCATTCTTTCATTTAATGATTTTTTATTGACCATTCAAAATACATCTTTCAAATAACTCATCCGTGCACCCTAACTTTCTGTTTTCAGCAATCAAAATCCACCAATCACTGTTACTGCTTCATGAACACAGAAACTCCACAGTTTTTTTCATTTTAAACTCTCATTTTTTCAACTGCCATTTCATTGCCACACTTCATCTGACTGCAGGAGAACCTTCTCTCACCATGTTTTCTGTCTGGATTGTTGGACATAGTTATATTCACTGGGCTCAAAGGTACACTGAAAACAGGAATTTACCTAACCTCAATTTACAAGATGTGGAAATTAAGTGGTTTGGCCACAGAGGATTAAAATGTCACCAATTGATACCATTGGTGAAAACCTTTATGCATTTGCCCAAACCTGACCTGTTAATTGTGCACTGTGGAGGTAATGACTTGGGCACTTTGACTGGTGTAGGTCTGGAAATGCTTTTAAAGGACACCTTTGAGCAATTAATGGCACTTTTTCCTCAGACTGCCTTGGTATATTCAAATATATGCCAAAGACAGAAATGGAGGTGGTCAAACCAATTTTGGCCACAAATTGAGAAGTCGAGGAAGCATGTAAACAAATCTGTTTCAGCTTACATGAGAGACCATGGAATGGGCTCCCTGTACAACAATAACTTGCGTTACTACATGCAAGATATCTACAGAGGAGATGGAGTTCACTTCTCAGATGAGGGCAACAGAATTTTCACTCTGAATTTAAGAATGTGCATTGGTACCTACTTATAAGTACCTAAATGTACCATAAACCCAAAAGCTCTTCTCAGAGCTACCCTACATCTGATCACTCACAATTATTATTTTACTCTAACATTTTTCACTAATTTTCAACAAAGTACGCTCCCTGGGGCGCTACCCGGTACGCGAACCGGGAGCTAACCTCGCGAAATTTTTAAAAAAAATGTTTTTTTTTCGCACATATGGGCCTCCTCAGCCACCCTCACAAAACCTAGGGGGTCAAGATAAGTCTACCGTGCCCCCTTCTACCCATTCTGAACATTATTTGCCCTCCATCTTGTATCTTAATTCGACCGAAACACAAAATGGTGGACTCCCGTTACGCTTAAGGTTCGCGAACCGGGGCGCTCAACGGTTCGCGTACCGGGTCGCTCCCTGGGAAGCGCACCATCAAAAAAGGTGGGAAAGTAGTTCACACAAAAGCCACTGGAGACAATTTCACCAAATATAGACTAGCTCATACTACATACCAATCCCTACCATTTTCACAAATTTGATTGGAATTCCATTTAGCCATTTAGCCTGTAGACCTCTCTAAATACCGTGAGGTAAATTACTTCACAAAACACATCTGAAGTGTTGGAATTGACAACCAATTAAAATGTTACTTTCATTTTCTACTTTTTTTACCTGACATTTGATTGGTTATATACCTGAATATATATAAAGGAAGAGAAGAAAACACAGCCATTTTGACTACTACTTCTTGGTGTACATTTCAATAGGATTTTCACTAATTCCTTCAACTTCTTTCTAAAGGTAAGTTTTTATTTTTAAAACTGAAGTATATTGTACACTATAAGTTAATATGGTAAACTTTTTCTGGAGTTAGGCTTCTCTTGTATAATTATGAATTTACTTACGTTAAATCACATACACTTTTTTATATTCCTACTTCCACTCTGATACTATACACTGCCCAAAATTAATCCCAACAGTTCCCTATCTCTACTAATATATATTTTTTTAATCTAAATTTCAGGCAAAATGGAAGGCGAACAGAAAGTTGATTTTCAAATTGTCCTGCAAGAGAGCAGCCAAGAAATCAATGATGAAAATGATATTGAATTTTTCGATGAAACTTTAGACAAAGAACTACTGCAATGTGTACAAGCAGTAGATAACCTCCTTGAAAATGAGGACATTTTACACCCTCAGAGACTACAATGTATATTCAATGATAATTATGAAATTTCTGACAATGAAATGTTAGAAAGTTTAATAAATTATGAAACACAATCACAATAAAAAAAATGCTTAAAAAAAAATAAATAAATAATAACCAACAAAACCAACAATCAATTAACATACAGCATTTGAAAAGTCTATCATTCATTTTTCATTGCAGTACGCTGCCCAGAACGCTTCCCGGTTCGCGGACCGGGCGCTCCCCACGCAAAAAAAACAAAAATTTTTTTTTGTTTTTTTTGCCCCGTGGGGCCCTTTTAAAACCTCCACATCAAACCTAGGGGGTCAGGGAGGATCTAGTATGCCCCCTCATGGTTATTTCCCCCTTTGTTTTGGCCTCCTCTTGTCTCTCAATCCTACCGAGAGACAAGATGGCGGCCGGTCCGGACTGTTTAGAATGTTGACAGACACCGGAGAGCCAATCAGCTTAGCTACGCGAAGTTCCGGTACGCTTAAGGTCCGCGGACCGGAGCGCTGCCCAGAGCGCGCTTACAGATATATATCTTTTTTTAAACGTTAATTTCTCAAAATCCACTGGAGCACATATATTGAGACCTACAAAAGGCACATCGGGCTACCAGTCCCTACAATTTTGCCAAGTTTCATGCAAATCCATTCAGCCGTTCGGGCTAAAAGTGAGGCCAACCGCCCTATGGAAAACTCAATGTTAAAAACACGTTTTGGGACCCCCCTTTTTTCTCGACCCCCCCTGGACGAACCCCCCCCCAAATTTCCAGGGGCTGCTCAGAAACAAAATGTTCCATTTTCCAGAAAATTTCAGCCAATTCCGTCCACAAACGCCAAAGTTATTAGACATAGAATTTTCAAAAATCCCATAGGGAAAAAATCCTAACTATATATACCTACTGGCGACCGCCAGTAGGTAATATATATATATATATATATATTACCTACTGGCGGTCGCCAGTAGGTAATATATATGCAATTACTATAATAATATATTTGCAATTACTCCAAGTCAAAAAGAGAATATCCTCAGAAACTCAGAAGGAGCACTATTCCTTTCCAGGATTATAGAAGAAGCTGGCTTCAATTCAGAATCCAATTAAGAGTGGGATTTTAGCCTGTGACTGCAGAACATTCCACGTTAGCATCCGGGTGGGTTTCTTTGGGAGATATAGATATATATATACCTACCTATAGGTATATATATACCTACTGGCGACCGCCAGTAGGTAATATATATATATATATATATATTACCTACTGGCGGTCGCCAGTAGGTAGGTATATATAGTTAGGATTTTTTCCCTATGGGATTTTTGAAAATTCTATGTCTAATAACTTTGGCGTTTGTGGACGGAATTGGCTGAAATTTTCTGGAAAATGGAACATTTTGTTTCTGAGCAGCCCCTGGAAATTTGGGGGGGGTTCGTCCAGGGGGGGTCGAGAAAAAAGGGGGGTCCCAAAACGTGTTTTTAACATTGAGTTTTCCATAGGGCGGTTGGCCTCACTTTTAGCCTGAACGGCTGAATGGATTTGCACGAAACTTGGCAAAATTGTAGGGACTGGTAGCCCGATGTGCCTTTTGTAGGTCTCAATATATGTGCTCCAGTGGATTTTGAGAAATTAACGTTTAAAAAAAGATATATATCTGTAACAGCGGACCGGGCAGCGCCCCGGTTCGCGGACCTTACGCGTACCGGAACTTCGCGTAGCGAAGCTGATTGGTTCTCCGGTGTCTGTCAACATTCTAAACAGTCCGGAGCGGCCGCCATCTTGTCTCTCGGTAGGATTGAGAGACAAGAGGAGGCCAAAACAAAGGGGGAAATAACCATAAGGGGGCATACTAGATCCTCCCTGACCCCCTAGGTTTAATGTGGAGGTTTTAAAAGGGCCCCGCGGGGCAAAAAAAAAATAAATTTTTTTTTGTTTTTTTGCGTGGGTAGCGCCCGGTCCGCGAACCGGGAAGCGTTCTGGGCAGCGTACTGCAATGAAAAATGAATGATAGACTTTTCAAATACTGTATGTTAATTGATTGTTGGTTTTGTTGATTATTTTTTATTTTTTTTTATTTTTCAAGCAATTATTTATTATTGTGATTGTGTTTCAAAATTTAATAACATTTCTAACATTTCACTGTCTGAAATGTCGTCATTTTCATTGAACATTGCTTGTAATCTATGAGGGTGTAAAATGTCCTCATTTTGAAGGAGGTCATCCACTGCTTGCACACATTGCAGTAGTTCTTGGTCCCAAGTTTCATCCATAAATTCTATATAATTTGGATCAATTAATTCTTGGCTGCTCTGTTGCAGGACAATTTGAAATGAAACTTTCTGTTCGCCTTCCATGTTGCCTGAAATTTGGATAAAAAAAATATATATTAGTAGAGATAGGGCACTGTTGGGATTAATTTTAGATAGGCATTTTTTAACAGAGAATTTATCTTTGGGCAGTGTATAGTATCAGAGTGGAAGTAGGAATATAAAAAAGTGTATGTGATTTAACGTAAGTAAATTCATAATTATAAAAGAGAAGCCTAACTCCATCCATAACTATAACAGAGAAGTCTATCTAAATCTATAACTACTACAGAGGGATAGTATATAACTATCAGAAAAAGTTTACCATATTAACTGATAGTGCACAATATAGTTCAGTTTTTAAAATAACAACTTACCTTTAGAAAGAAGTTGAAGTGATTAGTGAAAATCCAATTGAAATGTACACCAGGAAGTAGTAGTCAAAATGGCTGTGTTTCATTCTCTTCTTTTATATATATTCAGGTACATAACCAATCAAATGTCAGGTAAAAAAAGTAGAAAATGAAAGTAACATTTTAATTGGTTGTCAATTCCAACACTTCAGATGTGTTTTGAGAAGTAATTTACCTCAGGGTATTTAGAGAGGTCTACAGGCTAAATGGCTAAATGGAATTCCAATCAAATTTGTGAAAATGGTAGGGATTGGTATGTAGTATGAGCTAATCTATATTTGGTGAAATTGTCTCCAGTGGCTTTTCTGTAAACTACTTTCCCACCTTTTTTGATGGTGCGCTTCCCAGGGAGCGACCCGGTACGCGAACCGTTGAGCGCCCCGGTTCGCGAACCTTAAGCGTTACGGGAGTCCACCATTTTGTGTTTCGGTCGAATTAAGATACAAAATGGAGGGCAAATAATGTTCAGAATGGGTAGAAGGGGGCACGGTAGACTTATCTTGACCCCCTAGGTTTTGTGAGGGTGGCTGAGGAGGCTTATATGTGCGAAAAAAACCCATTTTTTAAAAAGATTTCGCGAGGTTAGCTCCCGGTTCGCGTACCGGGTAGCGCCCCGGGGAGCGTACTTTGTTGAAAATTAGTGAAAAAAGTTAGAGTAAAATAATAATTGTGAGTGATCAGATGTAGGGTAGCTCTGAGAAGAGCTTTTGGGTTTATGGTACATTTAGGTACTTATAAGTAGGTACCAATGCACAGTCTTAAATTCAGAGTAAAAATTCTGTTGCCCTCATCTGAGAAGTGAACTCCATCTCCTCTGTAGATATCTTGCATGTAGTAACGCAAGTTATTGTTGTACATGGAGCCCATTCCATTGTCTCTCATGTAAGCTGAAACAGATTTGTTTACATGCTTCCTCGACTTCTCAATTTGTGGACAAAATTGGTTTGACCACCTCCATTTCTGTCTTTGGCATATATTTGAATATACCAAGGCAGTCTGAGGAAAAAGTGCCATTAATTGCTCAAAGGAGTCCTTTAAAAGCATTTCCAGACCTACCCCAGTCAAAGTGCCCAAATCATTACCTCCACAGTGCACAATTAACAGGTCAAGTTTGGGCAAATGCATAAAGGTTTTCACCAATGGTATCAATTGGTGACATTTTAATCCTCTGTGGCCAAACCACTTAATTTCCACATCTTGTAAATTGAGGTTAGGTAATTTTCTGTTCTCAGCATACCTGTGAGCCCAGTGGATATAACTATGTCCAACAATCCAGACAGAAAACATGGTGAGAGAAGGTTCTCCTGCAGTCAGATGAAGTGTGGCAATGAAATGGCAGTTGAAAAAATGAGAGTTTAAAATGAAAAAAACTGTGGAGTTTCTGTGTTCATGAAGCAGTAACAGTGATTGGTGGATTTTGATTGCTGAAAACAGAAAGTTAGGGTGCATGGATGAGTTATTTGAAAGATGTATTTTGAATGGTCAATAAAAAATCATTAAATGAAAGAATGCACTGGATATGCAGGTGCACTGAGAGTTCAGAGTTCAATTGCAACATTGTTGTGTGAACTTGCAAACACCAGACGTCTTCCAAGAGGTGGTTGCCATGCAGAAAAGGCATGAAATGGCAGAGGGGGGAAGGGTTTTCATTTGAAAAAAAGTGAGGGAAGAGTTTTGATTGGGTGACATGAGAGATATGTGTGAAGAATTACAGCATTTCTGTGCTTTTGATAGCTGCAGACTCTGGAGTGCATACCTTTTGCTCTGCTGAAGACAAATTGGTGTGTTTCTGAGACTGTTTTCAAACTCAAAGTATTTGCTAAGGTGAGAAAATATTTCTTTAATTTAGATAGAGAATAGTGTGCTTTAAGGAGAAAATTATGAATTATGTGGCGCAAATTGCTTGTAAATATGCTCCCACCTGTGCATGGAAAATTTAGATTTTGAATGTTTGTGTTACATAGCCATGTTAAAAGTGATACAAACATGCTGCAAAGGCAATCAAAAAACGCTTTTATGTGTCTTAAGGACATTTTAAGTAATTTTCCCATGTGCAGTGTTTTGAAATTATGATTTGAAAATCGTTTTTGGGGAAAAGGAATTGTTTTTAAATTTATGACAAGGACATAATGGTGTATGCTTCTTTATAAGGCAATTGACTGTCCCTGATGTTATTTTTCCCATTTTAATGTAAGACCTTTCTCTGTGGCGCAAATTGCTTGTAAATATGCTCCCACCTGTGCATGTCAAATTTAGATTTTAAATGTTTGTGTTACATAGCCATGTTAAAAGTGACCCAACCATGCTGGAAAGGCAATCAAAAAACACTTTCATGTGTCTTAAGGACATTTTAAGTAATTTCCCTGTGGGCAGTGTTTTCAAATTATGAATTGAAAATCGTTTTTGAGGTAAAGGAATGTTGTTAAAATTTATGTGCGCCATATGCCCCCAAATTTCTTTTTCAGGGGTGCAGCAGGGTGTTCTTGAGACACCCCTGCACCTTTGGAAAAATTCCTAATTTGCGATGAGCTAATTGCTAATCGCAAATTGCACCTTCATTCATATGGGTATCCTGGCCCATGGAAATGAATGGGTAATTTGCAATTAGCAATTTGCTCATCGCAAATTTGGAATGGTAAAGAATCGCTATTTATTCCTTAAAATTCGCTATTTAGGAAATGCAAAATAGTTTGATGGTACATATGGCGGTTGATGTCTAACAAGATAAGAAGCTTAGGGATACATTTATGATGACTGGCGCAATGAAGTGGACATCACTTACTTCATTGGTAGAGCTTTACATGTATTATGTCCTCTGTATTCTTCATCAAGCGTAACTTTAATCTGCAATCCTGAGTAGGCCTCACCTTAAACAAACCTCTGGATAGGCCACACCTTATCGTCATCATAAATTAATCATTTAAAATGCTAGGGACAGATTTATGATAGGTGTATGCCTCTTTTGCGCCACTTACAAAACACTGTCCACGGGGAAATGACTTAAAATGTCCTTAAGACACATGAATGTGTTTTTTTAAATCGTTTGCAATTTTTTTGGGTAACTTTTAACATGGCTATGTGACTCAAACAGTCAAAATCTAAATTCACCATGCACAGGTGGGAGCATATTTACAAGGAATGTGCTCCATGGGGAAAGGTCTTATAATGTAATATGGGAAAAATGACATCAGAGACAGTGAAATGCCTTATAGAGAAGCATACACCATTATGTCCTTGTCATAATTTTGCAAACCATTCCTTTTCCCCAAAAACGATTTTCAAATCATAATTTGAAAACACTGCACATGTGGAAATGACTTAAAATGTCCTTAATTCAAAATTTGCTATTCTTTATTTTGCGATTGCACTGAAGGATTTGCAAATTTTGCGATTCCTTAAATGCAATGTATCAAACAAAAAATATGTAAAAAATAACATTAAGGATTTGGAAACTACCACCAACTTCTAGTTTGTGGTAATTTCCGAATTCTTTTCAAAAAGCATTTTTTTCCAAAAAACAAAAGGTGCCATATGACGCCAATACATGTCCTTAGGGCATGTATGTGCGCCATATGCCCCCAAATTTCTTTTTCAGGGGTGCAGCAGGGTGTTCTTGAGATACCCCTGCACCCTTGAAAAAATTCCTAATTTGCGATGAGCTAATTGCTAATCGCAAATTGCACCTTCATTCCTATGAGCCTCCTAGCCCATGGAAATGAATGGGTAATTTGCAATTAGCAATTTGCTCATTGCAAATTAGGAATGGTAAAGAATTGCTATTTATTCCTTAAAATTCGCTATTTAGGAAATGCAAAATAGTTTGATGGTACATATGGTGGTTCATCTGTAACAAGATAAGAAGCTTAGGGATACATTTATGATGACTGGCGAAATAAAGTGGACATAACTTACTTCATTGGTAGGCCTTTACATGTATTATCTCCTCTGTATTCTTCATCAAGCGTAACTTTAATCTGCAATCCTGAGTAGGCCTCACCTTAAACAAACCTCTGGATAGGCCACACCTTATCGTCATCCTGGATTAATCATTTAAAATGCTAGGGACAGATTTATGATAGGTGTATGCCTCTTTTGCGCCACTGTGCGTCACTTTTATGATGCAGCGGCGGTGCAAAAGATTTGCTATGAGGCGACAAAATTACAAATTGATGCATTTAGGCAGATATGTCATGGTGTAAAAAAAACATACCACATGAAACCGATGCAGCAGTGATGCAAAAGATGCACCATGTTGCAAGACAGGCCTCACTTGGGGCCATATGTATCAAGCTAATTAGCATTCGCAAAGATCAAAATTCTGCGAATTTCGGCCTTTGCGAATGCTAATTAGACAAATGGTATGTATCAAACAAGTTTGATGCAAAATAAGGAATAGCAAAATTTGCTATTCCTTATTTTGCGATTGCACTGAAGGATTTGCAAATTTTGCGATTACTTAAATGCAATGTATCAAACAAAAAATATGTAAAAAATGACATTAAGGATTTGGAAACTACCACCAACTTCTAGTTGGTGGTAATTTGTGAATTCTTTTCAAAAAGCTTTTTTTCCAAAAAACAAAAGGTGCCATATCACGCCAATACATGCCCTTAGGGCATGTATGTGTGCCATATGCCCCCAAATTTCTTTTTCAGGGGTGCAGCAGGGTGTTCTTGAGACACCCCTGCACCCTTGGAAAAATTCCTAATTTGTGATGAGCTAATTGCTAATCGCAAATTAAACCTTCATTCCTATGAGCCTCCTAGCCCATGGAAATGAATGGGTAATTTGCAATTAGCAATTTGCTCATTGCAAATTAGGAATGGTAAAGAATTGCTATTTATTCCTTAAAATTCGCTATTTAGGAAATGTAAAATAGTTTGATGGTACATATGGCGGTTCATCTGTAACAAGATAAGAAGCTTAGGGATACATTTATGATGACTGGCGCAATAAAGTGGACATTACTTACTTCATTGGTAGGCCTTTACATGTATTATCTCCTCTGTATTCTTTATCAAGCGTAACTTTAATCTGCAATCGTGAGTAGGCCTCACCATAAACAAACCTCTGGATAGGCCACACCTTATCGTCATCCTGGATTAATCATTTAAAATGGTAGAGACAGATTTATGATAGGTGTATGTCTCTTTTGCGCCACTGTGCGTCACTTTTATGATGCAGTGGCAGTGCAAAAGATTTGCTATGAGGCGAGAAAATTACAAATTGATGCATTTAGGCAGATGTGTCATGTTGTAAAAAAAACGTGCCACATGAAACCGATGCAGCAGTGATGCAAAAGATGCACCATGTTGCAAGACAGGCCAACTTGGGGTCATATGTATCAAGCTAATTACCATTCGCAAAGATCAAAATTCTGCAAATTTCAGCCTTTGCGAATGCTAATTAGACAAATGGTATGTATCAAACAAGTTTGATGCAAAATAAGGAATAGCAAAATTTGCTATTCCTTATTTTGCGATTGCACTGAAGGATTTGCAAATTTTGCGATTCCTTAAATGCAATGTATCAAACTAAAAATATGTAAAAAATGACATTAAGGATTTGGAAACTACCACCAACTTCTAGTTGGTGGTAATTTGCGAATTCTTTTCAAAAAGCATTTTTTTAAAAAAAACAAAAGGTGCCATATGACGCCAATACATGCCCTTAGGGCATGTATGTGCGCCATATGCCCCCAAATTTCTTTTTCAGGGGTGCAGCAGGGTGTTCTTGAGACACCCCTGCACCCTTGGAAAAATTCCTAATTTGCGATGAGCTAATTGCTAATCGCAAATTGTACCTTCATTCCTATGAGCCTCCTAGCCCATGGAAATGAATGGGTAATTTGCAATTAGCAATTTGCTCATTGCAAATTAGGATTGGTAAAGAATTGCTATTTATTCCTTAAAATTCGCTATTTAGGAAATGCAAAATAGTTTGATGGTACATATAGCGGTTCATCTGTAACAAGATAAGAAGCTTAGGGATAGATTTATGATGACTGGCGCATCACCAGGGATGTGCCAGTCATCCTGCGCCGCTGTTCCGCCACCCATGGTGTGCTGCATTTACAATGCGGGGCATCATGGGGCAAAAATGGCACAGATGCGTGACGTATCTGTGCTGTAAAGGTAGTGATTGCTGGAGTTGTATCGCAAGTGCGATGCAGCTCAAGCAAGGCTCAGGGGTGCCCCATCTCCACAATGTTGCGTCAAGACCTATGCCTGCTTAAAGCAGGCGCAGGGTTTTGACGCAGCTTTCTCCTATCTGATTGTAAATACGGCACACCATGGGTGGCAGAGCAGCGGTGCACGTTAACTGGTGCATGCCTGGGGATGTGCCATTTAACATAAATCTGCCCCTTTACATTTAAGTATGTGCAGGGGTCACAGAGTTGGTGAGGCTTATCCAAGGTTAAGAAGAGATGAGTCCTGTTCACTGAAAAATTAGACATAGGCTTCACCTGCTCAGCATCGCTGGACATGGCTAAATAATAGCTGCAAAATGTTACTCTTGTTAAACAATTTTACTATTATAATCTCTGAGATTTGTCTCTTACTCTGCAACATCTCATTGTTGTTATCTTTCTTTAAAGATAAAGACAACATCAACATGAGCGACAATCTGCAATCAGTTGATTTTGACCTCATCATTGAACTTGTAATTGAAACATCAGTGGATGTTGATCCCTTGGATGATTTAAATCCTGAGGATGAAGAAGAGCGTGATGAGGATGCAGATTTGTCCGAATTATATGACATAGGGTGGGAAGCTGACCTGCTTGAGCCTATGGAACTATAAACATTTATTTTTAAAATTTATAATAAATAAAAAGTAAAAGTGTAAACCGTTTAATTTAAAAATAAAGACACCTTCAAAAACAGGTTATGTGTAGTGTCTTCAATAAAATATTAAAATATGCTCATAAAATTAGATCAGATTCACATATAAAATAGCACAGGTAACATGAATATAAATTCCATTTCTTTTCTGCTATTTCTGTATTGTAAATTTGCCAAGGACTAAAAAATCTTCTATTTAAAATGTCAAGTAGTGTGTTAAGTTTTTGATCACTGTTATTGATTTACTGTTTGGTAATAGTGGTTAATAAAATTTTTTAATATATTTTACCACAGATTCAACTGCAGATCATTTCAACATTTCACCATGCCAACGAAAGAAAGAGAGAGAAAGGCTGCAAAACGTCAAAGACAGCAGGTGAATCAAAAGAAGCAGCAGTCCTCTAACAAAAAGATTTGTCAAGTCACAAAGAAAGCACCGGGTAAGAGTACAAAAACATTCATAAGAAATATGTGTAGTAAAAAAAATATTACTACAGAAAATGTTTCAGTCCATAAAAAGAGAAGCAATTCAAATGGAAAGGAAAGGCCAATCAAAAATGTTACTGCTAGAGCAAGAGATAACTCTGTGCATGATAGTAGAAGGAAACAACAGTTTAGGGACATTCGTAAACGAATGTTCCGCAACAGGATATTTGGCAATTTGTTAAAAAATATTAAGAAAGGTCAACAGAAAGTGGTTTTTTATAAGAGAAAAAAAAAAGTTGAGAAAGTTATTGATCAGGCATTTGAAATTAAACGTAAGTTATTTATTTTGATAATCAATAGAATTAGGAAGCTAAACAAGGCAATTTATGATTTCAAAAGAAATAGTAGATGGAAGAGAATAGTTAATCGTAGTAATTTTTGTGAAGTTTTTTCTGGAGAATGGATTCATAGTTCAAGCTGTGAGGCATTTTTTAATGAGGAGAGTTATTTCCAGGATAATGATTTGGTGCATGCAGTTGACACCAGTGGTCGTGCTTATGAAGTGAAAGATGGTTGTCCAGTTGAAAAAGAAAAACTTGTGACAACAGAGGCAGAAGAGGTGTTAGGTAATGAGGTTTTAGGAAGACGTGCTAAGGGTCCTGTGTACACCTGGAAGTGTAGTAGTATTTGTAGTGTGCGACAGGATTCCATCAATTTACTTTGTGATTTTGTACGGTCATTTAATAAGAAAAGTTTGAAGCAGAAAATAAGGTTGTTGCAAGAATTAGATCCTTGCAGAGTGAGAGAAGTGACAGGTTTGCATGGTCATTCACTGGCTTGTCTTTCCAGGAGAGTATGCCAGAGTGTTTTTCATCATTTCAGGATGCTAGCAGTGCATCATAATAAAGTGAGGAAATTAGTTAGAATGTTGTATTATGCTAAGAGTCCAGCAATTATGCTTAAACAATTATGCGCTGCTCTTTTGCATGGTTCTGAAATAGATGTGAAGAATATATGTGAAGAAATTGAGTTTTGTTACTTTGGAAGTAAAGAGGAGAATGTTGAAATTGACCAAGAAGAAGCGGGTAATGTGGAAGATAGTGTACAGGTTTCCAGTACAGATAATTTCCAGAGGGAAATTGTCACATTTCAGGTCAAATCAAGTGAGAGGCCAAATTTCACTTGTGTGTGTTGTCGACGCACTTATTATAAGAATCAGACTAAGTTAGTGGATTTATATGCAAAAAGTGAAAGGGAAAATAATAGTGAATGGAAGGATTTTGCAACATACTTGATGGTAGAAAATTGTTTTGATTTGGGATTGGATCAACGTGTGTGTACTTATTGTTGTTGCAAATTAAATCAAAACCAGATGCCTGCTAGAGCAGTTCATAATAATCTGGAATTGGTTGAGATTCCTTCTGAATTGAAGGATTTAAATACTTATGAATCTATTTTGATTCAAAGTATCCATCCCTTTCAGGCTATTGTAAGAATGGAGCCAAAGACAGGGAAATTGCCTCCATCAGATTGACAGAGAGGATTAAAGAGAAGAGTGGTTTATTTACCTCTAGATTTGTAGAAAAACATTAACTCAATTGGAGTAGAAAAAGTGGAAGAGGAAGCTCTGGTTATCTTAGTTAATGGGGTTCCGACAAAGAATAAGAAAATATGGCAAGATTTAGTAGATGTTAGGAAAGTTAAAAAGGCAACATTGTATTTGAAAAAAAATAATAAATACTATAAGAATGTATATGTTGCAGAAGAGGAAGTAAGTGAGGAAGAGGATAGCGATTTGTGTGCTGGTCAAATTGAGAAAGTAGAACCCTCTACTAGTGAAGAAATATATGAACATTATAGTGTTCATCCTTTGCATTCCAAGGAAGTCATGGGGAATGCTATTGAGTTGTTTCAAATGAAACAAGCCAAAGGGAGTCCCATTAGTGTTTGGGAGGAAAGTTTGGAAGCTCGGTGTTTCCCACAGCTTTTTCCAACAGGTCAGGGAGGAAGATATGATGAGCGACCTCATCAAATTCCTGCTTCTGAATACCGGACTTTGCGATTGTATGCAGGAGATGCTAGGTTTCGACAATGCATTCCTTATTTGTTTCATCTCCTGTTTGAAAGCGATCTGTCTGGACTGTCATATGCAGTGAACCACATCTTGAAAAGTGGTATACACATGCAAAACATCTCGGCAAGTGACTTTATGGATAAACTCAATGTCCAAGACAGTATTTTGGATTCTCACCTGATTAATCTCATGGCGTGTCAGCGTGGTACTAATAAGTACTGGTACCGTCGTCATGGTGATTTAAAATGTATGCTGAGGAACTTAGGTACTCCCACATGGTTCCTCACTCTGAGCTGTGCCGAGTATGGCTGGGAAGACTTACTTGAATTTCTACGAGAGGCAAATGCTAACGTAGATAACATCGAATTCAAGACACCCGGAGAACTGTGCTCTTTGGATCCAGTCAATGTATGTAGGTACTTCAATCATAGATTTGAAGCTATGATGTCTTTCATCATGAATAAGAAGAATCCACCTCTTGGAGAGGTGTTGGATTTCTTCTGGAGAAAGGAGTACCAAGCAAGAGGTGCTCCTCATATACATATGTTGCTGTGGATCAAGGATGCACCTAAATTTGGAACGGATCCAGAAGACTCAGTGATGAGTTTCATCCAACAGTATTCTACGTGTGCTGTTCCAAACGCAAAGGAGAAGAAAAGCCTAAGAGAAAAAGTTCTGCGTTTCCAAAGCCATCGATGTGGAAAGTACTGCCGTCGTAAATTCCGAAACAAGGACAAGTTCTACACCAAATGTCGTTTCGGCTTTCCACGACCGGTGATTTCTAAAGGAAGAGTAAACAGTTTGATGTCTTCGCTGCGACATAATGTCATGAAGAAATCACCTAAAAACACATACAATTTGAAGAGGAACGAAGAGTCCAAGTACATCAACGACTACAACCCGGTGATTTTGTCCATGTGGAATGCTAACATGGATATACAGTTTGTGGCTGATAACTGTATGGCTGTGGCTCGGTATGTGATGTCTTACATCACCAAAAAAGAGAAGACAGAATTGAAGGATATGTGGGAGGACATTTCCCATGAAAAGAGCCTCAGCAAGAAGTTGTACAGTTTCAGTCTGAAGATGTTGTCGCATCGAGAAATTGGAGCTTACGAATGCTCTGACCGGTTGTCTTCAGCAAGTCTCTATGCCAAGTCCAGGAGTATCGTTTGGGCGAGTCTTGGTCTTGCTGCAACGCGTAATCGAGTTTTGAAACCTGTGCGGGAAATTGAGTATTTGGCGGAAAAGGAGCCAAACAGTACCGACATTTTGAAGACCAACATGTTGGATACATATTATCCAAATAGAAGCAGTCACCTCGACAATGTTTGTCTGTATGAGGTTCTTCAAAATTACATATTCAAGAGGAACATCAAAGAAGATACTGAGAAAGGAGTGTATGCTGTAATAGGAAGTGAGGGATGTCTGGTCAAGCAAAGAAAATGCCACTTGGTAAACCATCGAAAATTGAGTGGCGAATCTCCTGAAAAAAAGGAGTTTTTCTATTTAGCACTTTTGCAACTTTTCAAGCCTTGGCGTGCAGAAGAGGAACTGCTTGGAGATTTCCTCTGTTACGAAGACTCTTTCAATGCCGCCAAGGAGACCATAGAATGTCCTGCTTTTCCCAAATATGTAGAAATGTTGAATGCGGAAATTGAGCAGGAAGCAACGATTGCAGCCGAGATTGCCAGAGACAGTTCTCAGGACAGTCAGAGTTCTGCTTCATTGAGTCAGGATCCACTAGGAGGACCAGTTATCGAAAATGAAGCTGCCACTGCCATGAATGAAGTGGAAAGAGCCATGGCACATGCTCAGGAGGATGCGGTTAACTTAGAAGAGTTGGAAAGACAACTCAACGTTGAGCAGAGGAAAATATATGACGAAGTTACCATGCAAATTGATCATGGATTAAGTCATGACAAGAAAGAGTGCTCATGTACGTCGTTGAAGCCTGTCCGACTGTACGTGAGTGGAGAAGCGGGAACTGGAAAAAGTTTCCTCATTAAAGCAATTTCATGCTATTTGCAGGAAAGGACAGAGTCATCGCTGTCTTGTGTTGTCACCGCTCCAACTGGACTGGCAGCACATAACATTAAAGGGATTACTTTACATCGTTTACTGATGCTGCCAGTGGAGCATGACAACAAATTACAATATCACAAGCTATCTGGAGATGCTTGTTTTGAAGTTTCAAGAATCTTGAGGAAAATGAAACTTCTTATCATTGACGAAGTAAGCATGGTTTCCAATGTCATGCTTGCCTTTGTGCATTTGAGAATGCAAGAAGTTCTCAAAACAGAGTATGATGTGTTATTTGGTGGCAAACACATCATTGTTTTCGGAGATCTTTTGCAGCTGACACCAGTGAAAGGGCAACCTGTGTTCAAAATGCTCACGCATGAAGATACCAGGAAGTGCCTAGGCAGCATTGGCAACGTCAATATATGGTTAAACTTCAATTATGCTGAACTGCATGAAAATATGCGTCAGGCGAAGGATGAAGTTTACAAGACTATTCTACAAGATGTTAGAATTGGAAAAGTGACCGAGCATGGGAAAGAAGCTTTACATGCACGATTACTGTCAAATTTATATCCAAAACAATATGTTGTGCCTGAGAATATTTTTCAGAAAATTACTGATAAGAAATCTGGAATATGTTTGATGCCAACTCTTGCAGAATGTGCCAAATTCAACAACAAAATGTTGCATTTAGAAAAGCAAGAGATTGTGAAACTGGAAGCTATTGACAGAGTAGAGCATATGGGATCAACAATTATTTTGTCTGAGAATCTGAAAACAAAATTGGATTCATTAGAGAAGAGTATATCTAAAACTGCAGGTTTTGAAAAGACTCTGAATGTGTGCTTGAACTGCCGTATAATTTTAAGAAGGAATTTACATGTTGAAAGAGGTCTGGTAAATGGATCAATGGGTAATGTTGTTGATTTTGTAAAATACAGAAATAGAGATGGAATTGAATTTTTAAAAATTAAATTTGATGGCATTGAGGAAGTACAGCTAATTGGTCGTTGCTCTGCTAGATTTTTGCTTGTAAAAGACTTATATGTTCGCCGTAAGCAGTTTCCTGTTTGCTTGGCATATGCGGTGACAATCCATAAATCGCAAGGTTTAAGTGTAGACTGTGCATTGGTGAATATTGGCAGTTCTGTGTTCAAGGAGGGTATGGCATATGTGGCATTGTCACGAGTTAGAACTTTATCGGGATTGTACTTGATTGAGTTTGATGTCACAAACATTTGTGCGGGTCTAGATTGTGTTAAGGAATACAATAGGTTAAGAAGAGAGTATGCGCCACATTTGCCTCAGTATCCTTTGTTTGAGAAACGTGTGGTAGGCCGGAAACGAAGAAATGTGACCAATACTGGGGAGGTTGTAGCAAAAAGACGAAAAGTCGATGAACCTAAAATTACAAGCAGAAACAAAAAGGATTCTGTTGAAGATGTTGTTGGTTTTCCATTTGAAAACAGTTCTGGTGTCAACTGCTATGCTAATGTAGTGGTTAATGTTTTGTTTTCTCTAGAAAATGTAAAAGAAGAGATTGTGGTCAATTCTGATCAAAGATTTTGCAGTTTGTTAAATTCTGTGTTAGAGAAATGTAGCACTGATAGAAGAAACATAGAAAGTGTGTCTGAAATTCGAAATCTGTTAGACAGATGTTCAGGCCAAACACAATTCTCTCAAAATATTCAGCAAGATTGTCAGGAGTTTTTAATGTATATGCTTGATGTATTGCATGCTGAAGGTGTAGATGTAGATCAGCTGTTTGGGCTTTCTTATCAATGGCAGCATGACTGCGAGAACTGTATGGTATCAAGTACTACTAGTGTAGACTCAGAAAGATTTATATATTTAACTTTGCCAGACAGTAAATCAGTCTCCTTTAATAAGCTAGTAAAAGCAGCTGATCACAACATGGAGTGTAGCCAATGTAAATCTGAAATGATGTCCACATTATTTATACGAACATATGGCCAGTATGTCATTTTAATGTTCCAACGATGTAGGCCTGATGGAACAAAATTGACAACTTTAATTAAAAATGTTGTAGCTTCGCAGTTGTCAATATCAGGAAGGACTTTTGTAACTGCAGCAATTATATATCATGACGGCCCTTCAATAACATCAGGACATTACACAGCTTATTTAAAGTCTAGAAATGGCTGGTCATTCTGCAACGATTCTGTTTTAATTTTCAAAAAATAATTGCCGTATGACCTTAAAAACTCTTACCTGGTGTTTTTAAAACCAAAATTTTAGGGAAATAATCTCGGGATGTGCTCTGTGGAATTTCAAGAAGTTCTAATGGCTCCTACACAATTTGGCCTTGAGGATAAGTGTAGTTCAGAGACATAACTTCTAACCATAAGACTGGACGTCATGGAGAAATAAGTGCACTTTGAATGAGTTCAGAAAAACTATTTCTTTTTATAAGCTAATTGAAGCAGCCAATCAAAACATAGAGTAGAGGGAATGTAAGTCTGCAATGCTGTCTACTGTTTTACATTGCTTTGTGATTGAAAGTGATGTAGAGAATTAAATAATTGTAGTAGTCATAGAGTTAGTGTAAGTCTGCTTCATAGTAAGCAGTATCAGTGTCATAGGAAATGTAGAACATGACTGAGCAAGAAGGGGAAGATATTACTATTCCTGGATTGTGAAAATGATCTTCAACATTTTAATTCTGAAAGTTGCAGAAATGCCAAATGACGGGATTGGCTTACAAGAAATCCAAGAGTTATAAATGGCTCTGACAAGATTTGGCCTTGTGGAAACTTGTGGTAGAGAGCAAGAAGTCATTTATTGCATGTAACATGTTTTTAAAAACGATGGAGATTTTCTTTCAGAAAGTGGCGGGCTGAAAGTAATAACAGCACAACAGAGTGTAAGCTGTTCATAGGACATCCTTTGACGTCATGGAAAGTAAGTTAACTTTAAGGAGTTCTGAATTCTGATTTGTTATGTTGTATGGGTTTTTTAAACACAATCATTTTGATTGTGTTTTTTTCCCCCGCTGTTATATGATGAATACCTTCAAGTCACTGTTTTTAGTGAATTTTGATACATTCTGAGAACAGCAAAAATAAACCATTTAACATGTATAATTAATTCTGTACTGTTTGCATTTATGATGTATATGTAGAACTGTGTAGGAGGCATGGAGAAGGTGAGGCTTCTGTAAGTGTCAAAGTTGTTGCATGCAGTGCTGCGCTTCTGCGTATTCTTTCATATGCTAGACTACATCTGCACAATGAGATACCTAAGCAAAGGAAACACAAGTGATGTGATTGTGAAATGAGCAAAATAAATTGCACGTATTTCATTTACATCACCTGTGTTTCCTATCATTACGAATCACATTGTGCAGATCAAGTTTAGGTCTGTCCAGGGAAACATAGGAGGTTTGGACTTTGTTCAAGAGTGCAGTGGACATGACTCACTTCATTGGTAGACCTTCACATATATTATGTCCTCTATTCTCTTCAACAACTCGAAATTTCATCTGCAACCCTGAGTAGGCCTCACCTCAAACAAACCTCTGGATAGGAGACATCTTATTGGCATCCTGAAGCAATTATTTAAAATTTTAGTGTCTTGCGACACTTTTCTGAGACAACAGCAATGCAAAAGATGCACCATGTTTTAAGATAGGCCTCACTTCATCTGCATCAAGATACTGTTAGTTTAAAATGTATATCTTTAGGACTGTGTAGGGGGCCTGGAGAAGCAGAAGCTTCTGTAAGTGTCAAAGTTGTTGAAAAACTGTTTGTCCTTCAATCTTTTCCCTTGTCTTTTGTAATTTTTAAATACATGTTTTAATATTTTTCAAATGTTTGTTCTCTCTTTCACAGATTGAAAGTATAAAAACAAAAAGTGAGTAATTTAACGACAATTATAAGGTAAATGTTTTGTACTCTTTTCGTTACATTTCTATCACATTCACCTACTATTAGTTCCACAGCTTCATTTCTTTAACCCTCAGTTTCCTGCCTTTGCTACTTCCCTCATTCTTTTCTCTATTACCTACTTATTCAACTCCTTCCACTCTTTTTGTCAGTCCCTCTCTTCTCATAGTTCCTCACTCTTGTTCACTCACTCCGTCTCTATTACTCTTAGTGTCTTTGACTGATCACTGTATCACTATTTGTTCATAATGCTTTCTCTGTGTAGTTGAAGCACACTAAGGGGCATATTATGAACACAGCCAATAAAATTATTGCTCTTTTTATTGGCAGAAAACTGGTGCAAAAGTGGTTTTAGCGGCAGTTTTCTGCCGCAAAAGCAGCTTTAGCGACACATTTCTGCCAATAAAAGCTGCAAAACTTTTATTGCCTATGTTGATGATATGGCTCTATGTTACTTACATTTCTTTGCTGTTTCAATTAATCTTTTTCTGTTATTTTTTGTTTTCTGTTTTCTATTTTTTCTCTCTGTTATTCCTCATGTTTTAATCTTATTTTGAACATTCACTCACATTCTCCAAGAAACTCTTCTTTGTTAATGTTATACTCTCTTTTTTTTTCTTTCACTTCGTTATCTATTTTGTTTTTCACAATTATACCCTCTTCCGTCTTTTCTTCGGTAAATAGATCTATTAAACAGTATCTCTTCTTTACTCCCTATAGCTGTCTTTCTTTTAACATCACTCTCTGTTTACTTTCCTTATACTTACTCTTTTTTTTTTTTTAAATGTTTTTGGTTAGCTCCCGGTCCGCGTACCGGGAAGCTAACCGGGAAGCGAACCAAAAGAAATAGAGCTTGCCAGAGTGCTAAACATTCTAGCAATTTTTTTTGAAAGGGAAGGTAGTTCTGAAAAGAACTTTTTTTAAAATATTTTTGTTGTTTTATATATATTTTTTTTTGTGAACATTTTTTGTTTTTTTTGTATTTTTTGAACTATTTTATATTTTTTTTGGTTTTTTTGGGGGGGGGGAAACAACAAAAAACAGGCATTGAAAAGGGCTCAACAGGAGCAAAAAAAAAATTACTGGGGGCGGTTAGGGCAATTATGATGTTCATAAGCCAGGTTGATAGCATTTATGCTCATATTGCCACATGCTAACAACGCACGACAGTGCATACAAGTGTGTATCATGTGGCCAAAATGTTCTTGTATGTTTGGCACAGTTTCCCGTGCCTCTGCTGGTGCCAATGAAATTGATATTCTTGATCTGGCCACAGGAGTTGATCTTGGATTTTCCTGCAAATCCCGTATTTCCGCCCGGCTATATTTGAGTGGATGCTTCCTGGTCATGTGCCTGTGCATAGTATGGTTCCCATAACTATATTTCTTATCCGTCCCTCTGGATAATTGTTCTTTGCAGATGAGGCAGGTGACATACCTCGCATTCACTTTTTTTTGGCCAGGAGGGATCGAATAAAACTGCCAGATGAAACTGGCTTTCTTATGGGAAACCCGGGGCACCTCTTCTAAGAACTGTGGTTCTTCTCCCTCCTCTTCCTCCATTTCTTCCTCTTCCTCCTCAGTGTTGGTCATGACCTGGGGAGGTGGTCCTCTCTTCCCATGAGGAGGTGGAGGTGGTGGTGGTGGTGCACCAGCTGAAGCAACTACTGAAGCCATTTCTGATATAGTAATAAAGGTCTTCCTCTCACAATGATGAAAGTCAGAGTGAGGAAAGAAGGAGGGGTTTTCATCATTTGGGAAAAACAATACTTCTCAACCAATGAAAAGTGTTATTTTTAGGTCACCTGACCTAGCCTTACATGCTTATGAAACCAAAAGTGAAATGAACCAATGAAAAGTGTTATTAACAAGTCACATGACCTGTTATGCTTACGTTACGCGCTCCGGTCCGCGCCCCGGATAGCTTCCGGGTCGCTGCGCTTCGCGCCTCGGTCCGCGCCCCGGGGCACTTCCGGGTGCGCTAACGCGGTACGTCACAAGACGCATTACGCGGCAACGCGATACGTCGCGCTTTCGCGACGCGCCGCGGATCGCTTTCGGGGAGCTGCGTTTCGCACCTCGGTCCGCGCCCCGGGGCACTTCCGGGTGCGCTAACGCAGTACGTCATAAGACGCATTACGCGGCAACGCGATACCGTCACTATGTTGATTTCTTACCGGTTCGCGGACCGGGTCGCGGCATCAATTTGAGCTAACGGAAAGCTTTCCGGTTCGCGGACCGGGAGCGAAACAAAAAAAATATTTAAAAAAATTTATTAATAAACATATAAAATATATTTTTGGATTTAAAGAAGAATACATTTTACAGCTATAGATATTAGCTTTTAAAAAACCAATGAAATTCACTGAAAAAACCATAGGTTATAGACCATATATAGTTAGGAATTAGCATTTACAAAACCTTGAAAATTCACTGAAAAAACCATAGGTTATACACCATATATAGTTAGGAATTAGCATTTAAAAAACCTTATTTTACTCACACAAAACCAATGAAATTACATATATAGTTAGTTGTACTAACTATATATCGCGCACCCGCAATCCACTGCTGATCATGTCACATATTACATCATTCATGACATGGTCAGTGACATTACTGATGACATCACTGATGACATCTCAAATGACATCACTGATGACATCACTGATGACATCTCAAATGACATCACTGATGACATCACTGATGACAACATCCAGTGACTGTATTTTTCTGTAAAGTTAAAATATGTCTTACATATTTAAGAATGAGTAGATGTATAAGTGTCTGGATGAAGGATTTAGTAGGTGCATGACTGACTGTATGAGTGAGTGGTTAAATGTGTCTCACTGAGGGCATGGTTTAGTGACTAAACTGTCTTAATTTGTGCATCATTATGTCTGTTGTTCTGTAAACTGCTGCATGTGTTGATCAGTAGCTATATGAGTAACTATATGGGTTATTGATTGGTTGCCCAAGCATTTGTATGGGAGACTGAGTGTGTGTGTGGGTGGCTGGGAGGTGTATGACTCTGTGCATAGATGTATGGGTTCAAAAGTGCATGTGGAAACAGCTGTATGGGCGGTTGACTGTGTGCATGACTGTATTGGTGAGTGAATAGATATCTCAGTGCTACATGTCAAAGTAAGTACATATGTAAAATACAGTACATGTGAGAGTTGACATATATAAATAACTGTGCATAAGAGCCAGTGAATGTGTGAGTGGCTGTATGGATCATTGTGCACTTGTATCCAGGATTGTATAAGTGAGTAAATATGTTTTAGTATATGTTTGAATAAGTAAGGTGTGTATAACTGTATAGTTGTGAAAATGGAGGTGTGATTGATTCTTTGCATGACTGACTAGGTGTGTAAGTAACTCCATGGATGAGTGACAGTCTGTGAGTGTCTGTTTACACTGAGTGTATCTAAGGTTATATTAGAGTCTGAAGAGGTTCATCGTATTATCACATGAATGATGTCATCAGTGATGTGATCAGTAATGTCAAATGAGATGTCATCAGTGATGTCATCAGTGATGTCATTTGAGATGTCATCAGTGATGTCATCAGTGATGTTATTTGAGATGTCATCAGTGATGTCATCAGTGATGTCACTGACCATGTCATGAATGATGTAATATGTGACATGATCAGCAGTGGATTGCGGGTGCGCGATATATAGTTAGTACAACTAACTATATATGGAATTTCATTGGTTTTGTGTGAGTAAAATAAGGTTTTTTAAATGCTAATTCCTAACAATATATGGTGTATAACCTATGGTTTTTTCAGTGAATTTTCAAGGTTTTGTAAATGCTAATTCCTAACTATATATGGTCTATAACCTATGGTTTTTTCAGTGAATATATATATATATATATACTAGCAGCCCGCCCCAGCCTTGCCCGGGGCAGAAAGGGGCTGGGGGCAGCATCGCAGCAGGAGAGGCGCAGCAGAGCAGCTGTTTTGTTGGTCCTGGCCGCTTCTGCCCACGCTTTGTTTCCCCCGGCGTCCCATCAGTCACTGTTCATGGCCCCCGCCCGTCCCTTGCTGCTCACCCGCGGCTGCTTGACTTACCTCATCCGCCGCTCCTCCCCGCGCTGTTGTGTTTACCGCTCCAATGCTCCTCCGCTTCTCACCGCTCCTGACCGCTTGTCCGCTACCTCATCCGACGCTCCTCCCCGCGCTGCCAATGCTCCTCCACTTCTCGCCGCTCCTTTCCGCTTGTCCTCCGCAGCTCCTCCCCGCGCTCATGTCCTCCACTCTTCATGTTGATCCTGAATGCCGCTCCTCCCCGCGCTCCCGATGTCATCACGCAGACGTCGCGGCCGGCGCTACTTTCTAGGGACTACTTTATTTTTTTCGTAAATGTTTTAAATAACATATATTTTTTATTTTTATATCGCCTATGTCCTTCTGCTTGCCCTGAGGTTTGCATCGATGTATTGGGTGTTTAGATTGGTGGTGTACTTTTCGAGTTTACCTGGCTCAAAGGACAGACTTCTCTCTTTATAATAGTAGTATAGATTACCTACTGGCGGTCGCCAGTAGGTAGTTATAGTTAAAACCTAGTTTCCATAGGAAATGCGCAACATTCTATTTGGAATAACTTTGGCGCCGGTGGACGAATCTTCGCGACATTCTACAAAAAATTGGCCTGCTCCGCTCCTTCCCTGAAAGATTGGGGGTGATTCGTGAAATGGGGCCGAGAAAAAAGGGGGGTCCCAAAACGTGTTTTCCCCATGCAATTTTCCATAAAACCTCTAGCCAGGGCTATAGCCCGAACGGCTGAACGGAATTACACCAAATTCGGCAAAAAGGTAGAGTTCGGTTCGCAGATGACCCTTTTTGTTGAATGGTGTAAATCCGTTCAGTAGTTCCTGAGAAAATCATAAGTAAAATCATAAGTATTTCTATAGGAGCTACTGTAAGCTTACTGTAAGCTTACTGTACTCTGTACCTTCCCGAGCACGAGGTGAATGCTAATTGGCTGTCAACACTCCAAACCAGGAAGTGTTGGCAGCCATCTTGTACCTGGTACCGAAGCACAAGAAAGCTGAAAACAAACGTGCAAAACACGCAAAGGGGGCAGGGTAGACACACCCTGACACCCTAGGCCTGCTCAGGGGGTCCCACAAGGACCCCCAAAGCCCCCCCAATTTTTTTTTAAATCGCGAGGTACGCGTACGTATGCGTACCCTGTGAAAAAAAAAAAAAACAGGTTTGCTTTTTTTTAAATTAGCCCCCGGGGGGACCAAATCCCGGGGGCATATTTTAAAAAAATGTGGGGGGGGCCCAATCCGCCACCCCCGGGGCAAAGTCATTATCCTAGCGGGGGGGGGCATTGCTCCGCCGCAGCCCAGGGGACCACCACCCCCCCGGGCAAATACATTAATGATGGGGGGCCTCTAAAGCCCCCGAGCCCCGGGGACCGCTACCCCCGGGCTTTTTTCTAAGTATGCAGGGGCTCATGGCCCCCCCACAGCTCCGGGGACCGCCACCTCCCCGGGGCACTAATATGCAAAATAGGGGGGTCCGTGGGGACCACCACCCCCGGGGCTTCTTAGATGTTGGGAGGTGGGCCCTGCGGCCCCCTCCTGGAGCCCTCGATGGCCCTGGGGACCGCCACCCCCCAGGGCCAGATCCTGAAGTGTCCCAGGGTGCCTACCCCCGGGACACTGCTGTTTGCTGTGGTAGGGCGGGAGCCTCGTGGCTCCCACCCTACCACAGCAAACTGCTTTGATTTTTGAAAGAGAGGGCAGGAAACCTGCTCTCTCTTTCAAAAATCAAAGCCGATTGCTTTTCTGTATGGGGAGCAGCATGTTAGCTGCTCCCCATGCAGAAAAGCAATGCCGGCTCGCGCAGGATGCGGGAAGCCGGCAGGGACCGTGGGGGGCTTGGGGACCCCCCACCGCCCCCAATGAGGACGGCCAGGCCCCGGGGGATCGGGTCCCCGGGGCCGTAATTGGCCACGAGAGGGGGGCCTCACGGCCCCCTTCCCGATTAAAAAAATATATAATAATAAATTGGGGGTAGGCCCTGGGGGAAGGGGACCCCAGGGCCCAAAAAAAAGAAAAAGAAGGGTGGCTACACAGCCCTCCTTCTTAAAAGTAAAAAAACAAAAAAAACGGATCAGGAGGAGGCCACGCCCCCTCCCTTCACCTCTCTGCAAATGCGCCCCCTAGCGCGTTTGCAGAGGGGGAAGTAATTCCCCTCACATACTGGGGGTGGCTGGGGGCCAACTAACCCACCAGGAGCCTCCAGTATGGGCCAGGGGGCTCCCTTGCAGAGACGTGTAAAGAAGCCATGCCCCTCTTTACACCTCTCTGCAACGGAGCCCCGTGGCTCATACTGGATGTTGCTGGTGGGCTAGTTGGCCACCAGGGACCCCCAGTATGCAAGGGGAATTAGTTCCCCTTCTGAAAAAGTGCCAGGGGGCTGCGTTGCAGAGAGGTGTAAAAAGGGGCTGGGCCTCATTACTCCTCTCTGCAACGCAGCTCCCGGGCGCATACTGGAGGTTCCTGGTGGGCTAGTTGGCCCCCAGGGACTCCCAGTATGCAAGGGGAATTAGTTCCCTCTCTGAAAAAGCGCCGGGGGGCTGCGTTACAGAGAGGTGTAAAAAGGGATGTGGCCTCTTTACACGTCTCTGCAACGCAGCCCCCTGGCGCATACTGGAGGTTCCTGGTGGGCTAGTTGGCCTCCATGGACCCCCAGTATACAAGGGGACTTAATCCCCTAACTTAGAACGCGGTACGGGGCGTGTTTGCACAGTGGTGAAGGCAGGGGGCGGGGCTAGAGGTGATATGTTTGCAAACATGTTCTGTGGCGCGTTTTAAGTTGGGGAATTAATTCTTCTTCAATCCAGAGGTCCCCTAGGGGCCAACTAGTCAAACAGGTACCTCCAGTAAGCACCATGGAGCTGCGTTGCAGAGTATTGTAAAAAGGGAGCTTGCCCTCTGAACACCTGTCTGCAACGCAGCTCCCTGGCGCATACAGGGGGTACCTGGTGGGCTAGTTGGCTCACAGGGGACCTCAGGATTGAAGAGGAATTACTTCCCCAACCTAAAACGCGCCACAGATGTTACCTCAGGCCCCGCCCCCTTCCTTCACTATTGAGCAAAATATTCCTGTAAATCAGCCGAACTACGAATTCCGATTTACTCACCTGTTATCACAAGAGACGTCAGTACTGCATCTTTGAGTGCACTACTGATCCTGAAAAGTAATTCTAACCATACTTACAGTAACTTGAATTTCCTTCCATAGGCTAACATTGACTGGTTTCACTTGGAAATTCTTCTGTGTTTGGAGTTTTCGAACTTTAAAAAATTCCTCAAAAATCAGCCGAACTACGAATTCCGATTTACTCACCTGTTTTTAGGAGAGACCTCAGTGCTGCATCTTTCAGCTCACTACTGTTCCTGAAAAGTAAACTTGACTGTACTTACCAGTAACTTGAATTTTCTTCCATAGGATATCATTGCCTGCTATATAAAATATATATAAATAAAAAAAATATAAAAAAATATATATTACAATTTCAATATTTTTAAAAACATTTATTTTCCATTTTAATAAAAAATATGTAATGTCATTTAAAAAATAAAATATATAAAAATAAATAATTTTAAATAATGTAGTAAATCAGTATAAAAAAACATAACAATTAATACATTTAAAAATTACCATAGGTTTCAGCCACGTTACAGTTAAAAATTAGCATTTAAAAAACGTTAGAAATTCACTGAAAAAAACTTAGGTTTCACCCGCGTTATAGTTAAAAATTAGCATATAAAAAACCTTAGAAATTCACTGAAAAAACCATAGGTTTCACACACATTATAGTTTAAAATTAGCATTTAAAAAACCTAGAAAATCACAAAAAAAATTCCAGGGTAGGGTGGGAGCCAAAACTGGGGAGATAAAGGGGCGCCTCCTGACGTACACGTTCCACGTGGGGGCTACCATGTTCGCGATAGGTTCCATCTATGCTCCCAATACAAGTCAAGAGACGTTCCTTAAAGCTGCACTTTCTGAAGCTCTGCAATCACCTCGTTCCCAGCTGCTCATAGGGGGGGACCTCAACCTCGTTATGGACACGGATATGGACAGATCGGGGCGCCGTTATGGCGACACCGGCGCGCTTTCAGTGGCAGGCAAAATATGGTTACAAGAAAGAGACCTCGTGGATCTCTGGAGAGCGGCGCACCCCAACACGACCCGCTACACCTACTACTCCCACGTTCACCACACATATTCCCGTCTGGATCATATCTTGGGCCCTTCGGAACTAATTCCCCACATGGCCGATATTTCTATTGTCCCAGCTGCCCTCTCTGACCACGATGCGGTGGAGCTGACGCTCAGAGTGCCTAGGTCTCCACGCACCCCTGGCTCCTGGAGGCTCAATGAGCCCCTTTTACAGCGTCCAGCTGTGCTCGAGCAACTCCGTAAATGCATCTCGGATTACCTTGTCACTAACGACTCCCCAGCGGTCTCGATTTCCTCTCTTTGGGGAGCCCTGAGAGCTGTGGTTAGGGGGGAACTGATAGCAATCGCTGCCGCCGATGCCAAGATCCGCAAGGAAAAAAGAGCTGACCTCACGGCGCAGGTAGCTGAACTGGAGAGAGCTCATGGCCGCACGTGCGCTCCGAGAATCTGGCGTCAGCTGAAAGACGCTAGGTCACAACTGGCCAGTCTCGATACTGACAGAGCGGAATTCGCTGCTCTTCGTCTCCGCCACACCTACTACGTGGGAGGCAATCGCACCGGACGCCTCCTGGCGAGCGCCTTGAAAGCTAAGACTCAACGCTCGAAGATAACCGAACTGCGAGACGACTCCGGTAATAATCTTACGGATGAGTCGCAGGTAGCCTCCGCCTTCCGCTCCTTCTACGCCTCTCTGTATAGCGCGGATGACGTATCCCCTGATGCTGTTAACGAGTATTTGCTGTCGGCCAATATCACACCACTTTCTCCGTCGAGATCGGAGGCCCTGGACGCCCCCATTCATCCGGACGAAGTCCTCGCCTCCATCTCGCGTCTCCGCCCGCTTAAATCGCCGGGCCCTGATGGGTTCTCGTCCGGCTTTTATAAAACTTTTGGCCACACTCTAGCTCCTATACTTGCGAGGTTGTTCAATTCCTTTGAAGGCCCAAGCTCCATACCACCGGACATGCTGGTGGCTGATATAGTGGTACTGACCAAGCCGGGTAAACCCCCGACACACTGTTCCGCGTTCCGCCCCATCTCTTTACTCAACCTAGATTTGAAATTGTTCACGGGGGTGCTAGCAGCCCGTCTGGGTCCCTGTCTTCCAGGAATCCTGGAACCAGACCAGTCGGGCTTTGTCCCGAATCGCCAGTGTAGCGATAATACCAAACGTCTGCTGCACCTCGTAGACAAGGCCCACTTCCAGGACTCAAAATCGGTGTTGTTGTCCATTGGCGCGGAGAAGGCGTTCGACCGCGTTGACTGGACCTACCTGCGGGCAGTCCTGCAGCGATATCGTCTGGGCGACCGATTCCAGGCTTGGATCGCCAGCTGTTACCACCGTCCTGCGGCTCGAGTCAGGCTGGGCTGTCTAAAATCAGATCCCTTTGAGATACAAAGGGGCACCCGCCAGGGGTGCCCTCTATCGCCCCTTTTATTCGCGCTTTATGTGGAACCCCTAGCACAGAAGATTCGAGACAATCCCCGCATCAGTGGCATCTCCTTCGGCCACGAACCCCATGTAGTGGGACTCTATGCTGACGACATTATAGCCGCACTGGACAGACCGTCCGCCTCCGTGCCAGCTTTCCTGGAGGAATTGGAAAACTTTGGAGCGGTATCCGGCTTCAAGATTAACCGGGGGAAATCCCTGATATTGCCCTTAGGTATCTATGCCCATCCTAACACCCCGGCGCCTGATTTTGGCTGCGATTTGCAAACATCCGCGCAGCTCCCGTACTTGGGAATCACCCTTACTCCCTCTACGGATTCTACGGTCACCCTCAATTACACCACGCTGTCCTCCCAGATCCGAGCCGACCTTGCACGCTGGTCGATACAACGTCTCTCTCTACTAGGCCGTGTAGCGGCAGTGAAAATGTCTGCTCTACCTAAAATTCTGTATGTTTTTCAGACTCTTCCGGTAATGCCGCCACCTGGTGTGCTCGCCGACTTACAACAGGCTATTCACCAGTTCATCTGGAAACAGAAACGCGCACGGTTGAACAAACAAGTGGCGCATAGAAATGTCGACGAGGGGGGTCTCGGAATCCCTAACCTCCTACAATACTTCTGGGCCTCACAGCTTCGATACTTAGTGGAATGGTATAGGCCCGAGTCCGAAAAGAGATGGTTGTTCCAGGACAGGGCAATGGCTCAGACCTCGCTGTGGAAGATCCCGTTCCTTCCTTGCCAACATAGACCGCGATACCTCCTCCGCTCCCCAATCACGCGTACTGTCATGAAGGTCTGGGACTCGGTGGCTGTCCGGAGGGGACTAACAACCTTCCCTTCCCCACTTACTCCACTCTTTGATAACCCTGAGTTCCCGCCAGGTAACGACCCCCGTGCCTTTCTGCAATGGCGATCCACAGACTGTCGCTCGGCCGGCCATCTCTTTGACGTGGAGGGGTTTCTCCCTCTCGCCGACATTGCACAGGGCTATGGCATCAATAAACCTCACATGTACCAATATTTCCAACTCCGCCATTGGCTCCTAGACCCGGAGCGTGTCCCCCTGGTTGGCCGGCGGATGACACAGTTCGAACGATGGCTCATATCAAAGAACTCGGACAAACACCTCATATCGGAGATCTACAAAATGCTCTCCCCCGAAGCAACCTTGACTACAATGGCAGGGCAGAGATGCTGGGAGTCGGAATTTGGGAGGGCCCTTTCACCCAAAGAATGGGGACTGATATACTACAGAGCGGCACACACCACTCGCAACACTACTGCCAGGGAATCTGCAGTGAAACTAGCCCTCTACTGGCATCTTACTCCGGCACGACTCCATCAGGGCAACCCTCTCCGAAGCGCGATGTGTTGGAGGGGCTGTGGTGAAAGGGGGACTTTGACCCATATCCTGTGGGAATGCAGCATGCTGCAGGGATACTGGAAAGCAGTCTTAGACGACATAGACTCTACATTCACAACGGAAATCCCACGCTTCCCTGCATACACTATCTTAGGTCTGCCCAACGCTCTCACGTTTCCCTTGCGCTCGCCTCGTGGCAAACAGATGGGTATTGCCATGCAAGCAGCGTCACAACATATCCTGTCGCTATGGGGCTCCACCACGCTACCTACCCACACTGGCTGGCTACACAAATTGTGGTTCACGCTGGGAATGGAACGCATCCAAGCCACGCTTACTCACACTGGTGATACATTCCAGAAAACCTGGCAACCACTCCTGTCACTCTTGTCCAGGGAATTTCATGAAATCACCTGCCCGAAGTATCTTCGCATCATGCGACTCACGCACCACTTTTGGGACCCAGCGTGAGCTTGCACGTCTTGAGGCACGCGCTTCTGTAGGTGCCACTAAAGCAGCTTTGGATTGCAGGCATACTGGTCGGGGTGGAGGGAGGGAAGGGAAAGTGAAGTTTGGGAGGGAGGTGGGGTGTTTCTTATTGTTCTGTTTGTTCTTTACTCTCGAAAGCCCACTTTCTCGGGCTATGGGCACTGCATTCCCGCTTGGGCATGATTTATCTGCTTATTTGCTGACTCGTAGAGAAGACATGTCTGTCTGTCTCGTTCGCCATATATGCCTGATGTACGTCTACTGCATTGTGTTGCCCATTCTTTGTGCTCTTAAAAACTCAATAAAAACACATTTGAAATTAAAATCACAAAAAAAACCATAGGTTTCACACATGTTATAGTTAGCTGGACATTTCACTCATACAAAACCATTGAAATTCCACTGTTATAGTTAACTATAACTCGCGCGCCCGCAATCCACTGCTGATGACGTCGCATATTACATCACTCATGACATGGTCAGTGACATCACTCACTGACCATTTTGTAATTTTTTGCTTAGAGTCGCGCACCCAATGCTTGATACCTGTGCACCAAATGCTTAGAAGTCGTGCACCAAACACGTTGGAATCGCGCACCCTACAGATTATGAATCCTGCATCCAACACGTACACACCAGGGGGCCGCCTGGGTGCGCAACTCCTAATTTTACCGTAAAAAAAAATTAGCCCCTATCAGTAATTTCTAATATCCCGGGGACCCCATCCCCCGGGGCTTATATAAAACATTGGGGACCGTCAGGGGAGCCCCAATGCCCCCACGGTCCCAGCCAGCTCCCGCGTCCTTCGGGAGCCGGCATTGCTTTTCCACATGGGGAACTGCTAACATGCAGCTCCCCATGTGGAAAAGCAATATGGTTTGGTTTCCCTGCTCTATCTTTCAAAATCCAAACCAAGTTTGCTATCGGACGGCGGGAACTGCGAGACTACCACCCTCTCATAGCAAACAGCAGTGTCCCGGGTGTATGCACCCTGCAAACACTGCAGGAGCTGGCCCTGGGGGGCGGAGGTTCCCAGGGCACTTGAAGGCTCCAGGAGGGGGCCACGCAGCCCCCTCCCACACTACACAAAGCCCCGGGGAGTGGTAGTCCCTGGCGCTTTGGGGGCCTTGGAGCCCCGCCCAACCATTGGGGGGTGATGGTCCCCAGGGCTGGGGGGCTAAAATGTAATAATTTTGCCCCCGCGATTTAATTTAATTATTAAAAAAAACTCCATTTTCTTACGCGCACTTACCGTTTAAAAAAAATTGTGGGCCCTGGGGGTCTCTGGCTGGGACCCCCTAAGCAGGTCTAGAGGGTAAAATTATTTCTACCCTGCCCCATTTTGCCGTTTTGCACACATATTCCACTGACATCCTCAGCCTCGCTTCTACCGAGGGACAAAATGGCTGCCAACAGTTCGTGGTTTTGAATGTTGACAACCACTTGACAGCCAATTAGCATTCAGCGCGTGATCGGAAGGGTGCACTTATGGTACGATCCTCGCACAATCCATGGATCCACCCTCGCCCATAGATGTATAAATGACTTTAACTGTAATTTTCTCAGGAACTACTGAACAGATTGACACCATTTAAGCGAAAGGCACAAGTCTGGACTGAGGACTACCTCTTTGCCAAATTTGGTGTAATTCCATTCAGCCGTTTGGGCTGTAGCTGTGGCCTGAAGGTCCTACGGGAAATTGCATGGGAAAACACGTTTTGGGACACCCCTTTTTTCTCAGCCCCCCCCTTGACAAATCACCCCGAACCTTTCAGGATAGGAGCGGACCAGAGCTGGCCAAAAGTTTGGAATGTTTCGCAAAGATTCATCAATCAGCGCCAAAGTTATTGGGAATAGAATGTTGCAGATTTCCTATGCATAAAAGGTCCTAACTATAACTAACTACTGGCGACTGCCAGTAGGTACTATATATACTTATGGTGGATTATATGTGATAACAATAAAAGACAAAATGCCTTGAATCAACATCCAACCATTCATAAATTCACAATATTTACAATATTAATAAATATGTTCAAAATACGCAATATAGATGAAAAGATACCTGATAGTATACTCATAAAAACATCTATATACATACAGTTTTCCATTCTGTTTTTAAAGTGCTGATACAACCCAAGTGGGTTTTGTAAAATACATATTGAAATCCTTCAATTTCCTGTAAACTAAATACACCCTCTCTTGGTGAGGAACTAATGTGCAAATGATGTGCAAAATTCTGCTATACAGTGTATAGTGCATATTAAAAAATAGGATAAAAGCTCCCGCCATTATTACTCAAATTTCTACTTGATGTTATTTGTTGCTCTTGTGCTTTACCAGACTGGTCACATATCAAAATACTTAATATTGAGGTGAAAATTAAAACTAGACGACATAGATACAAATTACTCAAGATCATTAGCATGCATAAAATCTATATGCAAGTGTATAAATCCTCACTTCCATTCAGACCCCCCGGAGTCTTGCTATAGAGTTCTAATATGTATCTAGTTTCTAGAAGTCGTAGTAACGCCTTCCTATTGCCGCCCCATTTCAATGGCATCACACAATCTATTACATAGTATTGCAGATACTTAGGGTCACTTTCAGGAACATTCTCGAAATGACGGGCCTCCGGATAAGCTTGATCTTTTCCAACGATGGCTCTGATGTGTTGCAGTACCCGTTTGTGAGCAGGCAGTAGGGTACTCCCTACATACCGTAACTCACAAGGACACTGCAACACATAAACTGCATATTCTGTCTTGCAGGTGAGTCGTTTCTTTATAGGTACTAATGCCTCTTTGAATGGAACCGAATAGTGGGTCTTGTTGCAGCAGTGGCGACAGGCTTTGCAAATAGAACACTTTTTAAACCCTTTGCTTAGTGCCATCCAAGTATCAAGAACAGGTGCCTCCAAATGGTTGTTAACCAATTTATCCGCCATGGACACAGATTTTCTAAAGGTTAGCTCTGGCTTTTTTGCTACTAACCCGCCGATGACAGGATCCCCTGTCACCAGATTCCAATTTCTATAGAAAATCTTTCTGATTTCGCTATGTTGTCTGTTGAATGTAACTATTGCCCTAGGTTGAATTGATGTTGTATTTTCAATCAACCCTTCTGTAGATGTTGTAGGGGTTAGTGTCTGTGCTCTTGTTAAAGCTCTGGAACGGTCCATTGCCCTCGTGAGGTCCTCCTCCGAGTATCCTCTGGCTAAAAAACGCTTCTTGCTCTCTTCTTGAGCCCTAAAACATTCCTGGTCTGTGCTACAGAACCTCCTGATACGCAGCATTTCCCCAAAAGGAATGCTGCGTATCAGGTGGTGCAGATTTTGACTCGCCGCATGCAAAACAGTATTGCCTGCTGTCAGCTTTCTGTGTAATCTAGTAGCCAGTCCTGCATCAGCTATATACACCTCTATATCCAAGAAACAGACCGATTTGCGATCTATTGCAGAGGTGAATTTTAAATGTAAATCATTGTTGTTTAATTGCTCTACAAATAGTTGCGCCTCTTCCCTGGAACCCTGCCAGATCATGAATAGATCATCAATGTATCTAAGATAAAGGGTTACATGGTTTTGCATAGTGACTAGATGTTGTCCCATGAGGACCTGCTCCTCCCACCATCATCCCATATGCAAGCATGCTAGGCTGGGGGTAAAACAGGCCCCCATAGCCACTCCCCTAATCTGCTGATACACTTGGTTGTTAACCCTTCCATGCTGCCGTCGGCCAATGCATGTGAACAAGGGCGTGTAGCCCGAAACGCGTTATGCATTTCCTGCAAATTAACATCTAACCTGGATTAAAGAACTGTTATTCAATCTGGTGGTCCGTCTCCTGCTTAGCGCTTCGCCGATCTGTGTGGTTGGAAGTGGCGTCTTTGGAGTTCTTCGTGAATATATATATATATATATATATATATATATTCATCAAGGTTGCCCTGCACAGAAGCCCGCACTCCAAGACAGGTGAGTTGTAATACACAACTTTATTTAAAGATGAAGCAGGCATTTTAGTCTGTGTTCTCCTTTTTAACCTGCGGTGATGATTGCAGAAGAATCAGTTTCTGTGGAATTGAGCCGGTATTTGTTTGTCCTGAGACTCACTGGAGAGTTGTAAAAACTGCACAAAATTAGTGTTACAATGTGGCAGAACCCACTGGAGGGTTTTACTAATGATGGAAAGTACTACAAGTCCCAGAAGGCTAAAGCGGTGACCACGCCCACTGGAGGGTGTTACAAATGTTTAAATTGTTTAAATTGAGTGAAATGCCCAAGAAATGAGGACTTGAACATTCAATCTTTATGCCCTAGGTGACATGCTGATGCCCGTGAACAAGACGCAGGGGCGTCGAAACGCGTAGAGCTTTAAACTATTCAGGACACTTTATGCTGGTTAAAAAAAAATCAATGGTTAATGTAACAGGCCCATACCCCTGGGCTTTTGTGTTTAAAGGTGAGGGGGGGACACGTGTCCCCCCTCCCCGATCCTCATTAGGCCATGGAGACCCCATCCCCCATGGCAGTTTTTATTAAATGGGAGTGGGTGCGGGTGTAGCACCTCTCCCTAGACTGATTTCAGCCCTGGTTAACCCACATCCCCTGGGGCCTGACATGAATAAAGGAGAAGGGGCACATGGCCCTCCTCCTTGTGCCAATTATGACCCCAGGGAACCAATGCCATTGCGTCCAGCATTATGGGGAGGGGGCCATGCAGCCTCCTCCCTAGGCTGAATCCGGCCCTGGGGACCCCATCCCTCGGATTCCGGTGTTATGATCATGGGGAGGAGGAACCCGGCCCCCCTACCCGAGACGCCTTTGGTCCCGGGGACCCCATCTCTAAGGACCTTGCATCATTCTTAGGGGGGTGGGGGCATCTGGCAACCTTCTTCCAGATGATTTCAGCACCAAGGACCCCATTTCCTGGAGCCATGCACATTAAAAGGTGGGTGCCCTGGTGCCCACCCAGGTCACATACCAAATTCTCCTTGGAGACTGTGAGGGCAGCCCCAAAGCCCTCGTGGCCACAGCCAGCTCTCCGCATACAATGGGACCCAGCATTGCTCCTGCCCACTAGGAGCAGCTACTAATGTTGTTCCATGCGGACAGGTGCAACATTTTGATCTGTTATCCTGCCATCATCACTATGGGAAGGGAAACAGATCGAAGTCTGCTCCTAGTGGCCGGGAGCATTGTTGAATCTTCTGCCCGCTGGGTGTGGACTTGGTGTCTCATCCTGCTTGGCAGGAGTTTTGAAAATGCTGGCAAGGAAACTTCTATGTACTGGGGTGGGCTCCCTGGGACATAGCATCTGAGTCTGCACCAGGGGATGGGCTCCACGGGCCATTATTGGCTCAGGAAGGGGGCCCATGAGGCTTACCTCCCGTAAAGTAATCAGCCCAGGGGGTGCGCTCCAGTAAAGGTTCATTGGGTATTGGAATGCCTCATGCGCAATCGCCATTCTACCTGAATCGTGAGCCCTCACAATGTAAATCCAACATTCCAGTCTCCAGCAACTGACTAAACTAAAACCCTTGAAGGTTCTACATGGCCATGGCTACACCTACAGTTCTTTCCATGACATCACTACATCTATCATCATGCCTGCTTTGTCTTCAGTAACTGATTGAGGCCACCATAGGGTCATGGGTGAAGAGACATGAGTCTGACTCCTACATAAGACAGCTGTTTTTTTTTCCATGTGCATTGTGGATGTTGTCAAGGGGGGGAGGGACACAAAGGTCTATTGGTTTAATGTGTAGCACTTCTCTCGCTCAGGCACAAAGCATAGAAGAAATGCTGCTCATATTTTAGGAAGTGCAACATACTAGGTAAATGAGCCTGTATGGAGCATTTTCATCTTTGACTCCCTATCATGAGCAGAGAAAGAGAGAGGACAGGATCAAAGTGATTAAGGGCATCCTCTAGCTGTATACAGGCTTATGATTGGACAGGTTCAGACTGGAGAAGTACAGATGTGTGGATCACGGAGGGCAAATAATATTTGAATCATAACAGCTTCTACTTGCCACGGTTGCCAAACTAGTTTCCAAACACATCCAAACAAAGTGCTTGATTAGAGCTAGGAGCACATAGAGAGGTCAGTGCCTGTCCCTGCTGTTAGTAGGACAGTTAGTGGTAAAGAGTAAAGGACATACATGTCTGTAAGCATGCATGCAAATATGTGTTTATGTAAGTCAATTTCTATGTGTATACGCAAGTGTTTGTGTGTATATATCTTTGCATGCTTGTGCGTGTCTGAGCAGGTACAGGTAAATAGATGTCTATGTAGGTTTTGGAGGAGGGAGGAAATTCTCTGATATAATGAGGGCCCTGGCGGAATGTACCACCTAGTAGTCACTGTACTGGTGACCTTGACGTAATGGTGTCCTCCTTCACTTATTATTGGCAAACTTGACATGTTTGTGGTGCCTCTCACCATCATTAACATAATGGGGGAATTGTGATCAAAAGAGTAACTAGCAAAGGAATATTGGTGGCCTTAACATTAGCTGCATACCCTACGTTAGTCTCTACTTGGGAGCCCAGCAAAATTATATTCTTCTTTATAAATAGTGGGCCCATCTCATATATGTGGGACTTATCCTGGCATAAAGTTGGCGCCAAAGTAATGGTGTCTATCCAAGACATATTTGAGACACTCTAAACCCGTTGTATTTATGCCTGCCATAGTAGTGGCCCATCCATAATGTTAAGTTATTTTACATATTATGAGAGCAGCCAATCAGAGCGCTCACAGGAGTCTGACTTCTGCTGGTTCAAGATGGCACAAGGAAAATAAAGCTCCCTGGGCCAATCAAAACTGTCTATTTTTAAACTGGTTACCTCCTGCTAGAGTCTCTCATGCTTCTCGCTGACCCAACTGTCTAAATATACATTTATTTTTTACCCTATATTTCTCAAAAACTACTGAACAGATTTGCCCCAAATCACAAAGATCTCAATCTGCAGAGCAAGATGTAGCTTCCTGCCAAATTTGGCATTGCTCCGTTCAGCAGTTTTTTCTGTAGCCTGTGAATGTTATGCTATTTATTTTGATAAAGGGCAAACAAATCACCCTCAAGAGGGCCTATGAGCTCTAATGCACAATAAACAGGACTGCAATATTAGAAAGGAGTTATAAGAGCCAGGTTTTGAGGAATTTCTTAAATTGTGATAAGAACAAGAAATATCAGATGAACAAGTTTAGCTTGTTCCAGTGATGGGGGGCCATATATGAAAAGGATCTGCCTCCGTGTTTAACAGTACGAATGCAACAGGGATGAAGTAATGATGACCCAGTGGATCTGAGGTTACGTGTACGTGTTTGGAGCTGTAACTTGTTCCGCAAATAAAGTGGCCTGTTTCCAAAAAGGGACTTGTAAATTGTCATTTGTCCCGCCCGGTGCGGCCTAAAGTGAAACATGGGCATTTTACATACACAAAGGTTTCACTTAAGTTGCTTTCACTCTCACAAAATAACTTTTGACACACATTTGTGAGCATGACAGTGAAGATAAGTTTGCTCCCAGAGGCAAGATGGCGCCGGCGTGCACGGTCGCACTGGTCTCGCCCTGGAAGCCTGAAAACTAGAAGTGGCTGAGCAATTGTCGCACATTTGATTATGCACAGTTTTCCCTGGTTTTTTTGACCGATTTTACCACGATGATCATATACCTTGTGCTGGCCCCCTGTTCCAGATCGTATTTGCGGAGGTAATTTGTGGAGGTGTAGCACTGTTCCGAAAAGCTTGTATTCGCATTCATAGTCAGAACCAGAGCCAATCTGCCGAGTCTGCAGAGTCCACCTGAGTCTACCTGAGTGCACACCCGAGAGGACCAGAGGGCCAGAGGACCCGAGAAAGGAGTTAGGAGCTTTTTCGAGCAATTTGGCGATTTCTTCCCAACATCTTGCCGGACTTACTGGGCTAAGCTGTCTGAAAAGAAGATATTCGTAGAGCACTGATCGATCATCGACAAGCATCGTTATTTCATCAGACTCCCGGGCTTCTCTCGAGCCGGTCGCTGCAGGACGAGGTATACTGGCACGTGAGTTAAACAAGCTTGTCCTGGCTAATATTTATAGTCTTGGGGAGCCCTGCCGTGAGAAGTGAGAAGTGAGAAGTGAAGCAAGTGATGACAGACTAAGACTGAGACTGAGACCGACTAAGGCGGGGGTCCTAGTAGTTTAAAAAATAAAATTAAAAAAAAATCTACCTGCCCGATCAGCTAAAGAGCTGCCAAGCTTGCCGGTATCAACCCACTCTATCAAATGCTTAAATAGTCTGTGGACAAAGTTATAATCGCTCCGATACCCAGAGTTTCAGTGTTTGTACCCTTGTTCTCATCAGCGTTTTTGCTCAGCGTTCAGCGTTCTGTCCAGCGCGCTCTCTCAGCGTTCCTGTCAGCTCCCTTCAGCCTCTCTGTTTGCCTCAAAAGCCCGGCCGATGCGGTAAACGTCATCTGAACACCACCTTGCTAAGGCTGAAATAGCAACATTGCCACACCCCCCAAGTTGAAGGGAGCGTCTGTAAGAACCATTTTCGCTCGATTACTCGCTAAGACCCTGAACACTTTAACTATCATATGACATTGTCGTGTGTGACTCGAAAAGACACGAAGTCTCAGGCGAGGTGCACCCAGGGGGTGCTAATCCAGATATATGTGGCGGAGTTAATCCACCCTCCCCCCAAGGCTTACTTATGGAAATCGGGAGGCGAGGTCAGGCACGAAAGAAACCTCTATAAAAATCTCCATAAAGAGAAGCACAGACAGAAGCAGTTAGGTTGGAGGATAACTAGAAAGCCACACAAGATTACTTTAAAAACTACTATCAAGACGATCCAGGAGGGGGGTGATAATCTGAGGTTTTGTGATCCAAGTGAACCTTGGAAACCTTCTATGGAGCCAAATACAGCACAGAGAATGTCTCAAGTAACTCCAGACAAGCCAGGGAGTAGACGAGTGGTCCAAGAAAATCCTGAGGCCCTAATAAATGACGAAGCAAAACAAGTAGCTAAAAATACACTAGCAGCTTTGGACTCCGACAATGGTTCAAAACAACAAGCGGTGAGCAGTCAGCAAAAAACTAATAACACCGTTAGAAGACCCAAAACCAGAGGGCAGAAGGCCCAAGAGGACAAAGAAGATAAGAATGGAAAAGAGGGCAATGAAGGCAATGGTAAATCAAAAAATAAAGACAATAAGGACAAAAACAAAAGCAAAACTGTAAATAAAAACACTGAGAAGGAGAAGGAGAAAGACAACGAGAGGGGGAAATTAAAAAAACAGGAGCAGGTTAATGAGCCTCAGCAGTGTCATCAGCAGTCTCTATACACTGATGAAAAATCTGATGATCAGGCTGACGAAAAGGCGGAACTAATGGCCAAAAAGGCCAAAAGGTTACAAACCATTAAAAACCTGAAGGCCGCAGCAAAAACAACTGGCCTGTCTGATGAAATGGAACCAAGGATTTCCAATATATTTGCCCCACTATCAAAGGAAACCACGAAGGATGATAATAAAAATGACAACAGTAACAACAACAAAAAGGGGAAGCAACAAGCTATAACAACGGAAGCACTTATGAATAAAAGTACCCCCAGAGATCAATCAAATGAAGGTGGTACAAGCACAGTCACTGGTTCAGATCCAGCTAGCCAAGAACTCGATTATACCTCCTCTACGGGACAAACTACCATTATTGGCAAAGAGCTACAATCAGAGAATGAAGAAGCTTCAGAGGGATCCAATTCCGATATTTACGAAACTGGAATGTCTATCTCTAGCAAGATGGTAGAGACTAGCGCAATTAGCGAGGCAGAAAAACCGGCTGTAGCCACTTTGGAAGTGTCCGATCAAACAGGCACAAAGGACAATAACGAACCCGGTCGAGATTCGATATCAAAAAAGAAAGTGGAAAAAAATAGATCAAAACATAGAAGACTCCACAATCCAGTAGACGATGAAACAAGGGATCAGGGGAGCTACCCCGACCAAGCAAAGAAAAAAATCTAAGCACACACGGAAAAGCTCAACCTTTAAATCAACAGGAGTTGTAGACCACAAACTGTCGAACAATGGGGGGACCGAAAGTGGCACAAACAGACCGTATAGAGATACTTGTAATCCGGTGCTTCCTGTAGGACCTTTGCTGGGTGAGGTTCTGAAGTCCATCAAGGATTTTCATACAGACATGAAAATTGATAGCCAAAGGAATCACAACACTATACAACAACTCCAAGGTGCTATTCAAAAAGTCGGTAATACGTGTTCTGAGATAGTGGACAGAATGGCCTCGGTCGAAAGCCGCACTGAAAACCTCGAGTCAGACGTCACCAAACTTTAAAGCAGGGGCAAGGCCCAGGCCGTATCATTGAAGACTTAATGATAAAAGTAGAAGATCTCGAGAACCGTGGCAGAAGAAATAACCTCCGCATTCTGGGAATTTCAGAAGGGGCAGAGGGCAGCGATCCAAAGGGTTTCATAATCAACCTCTTAAAAACTGCCCTGCCTGAACTCCAAACATGGGAACTGGATCGTGAAGTTCAACGTGCCCATGGCTTTCCTCTAATGCTCCCCAAACACTCTCATAAAGCAAACCAATACCCGAGAGCCATTTTGGTCTGTTTTGGAAATTTTCTTTTACGAGAAGCTATCTACCATCTGGCTCGACCAACGAGTAAAAAAGAATATCAAGGATACAAGTTTTTTGTTCGCCCGGACTTTGCCCACGCAACGGTGGGACGCCGCTGGAGGATGCGGCAACTCTTTGCCCCGTTTGAACAGATTGGAGCAACTGTCTATTTGCTTAATCCAGCACGGCTAAGAGTAATTCATAAAGGAATATCTAAGAACTTTACAAGCGAGATTTAAGCGGAGGCTTACCTACAAGAACTTTCAGAATTAGGAAAATCAGGGGAAAAATCGGGGAGGAAAAATAAGGTTAAATAATAACCGATACTTAATGGGAAAACATATAAATAAATACATTTAAATAAATAGGTTATTATTAACTGGACACAATAAGGAAGGGTTCTAGCAGGAGGGGGATAAGCGAGATCCCTGTGGGAACACATGGTACATTAGTTGTGTACACAGAACAATACAACAAGATCAGTGGAAACTACAATTGAAATTAACTCTAAAACTTAGCCACTTGTTATATCTTTTCTTTACATTTTCATTTTTTTCTAGTTCAGGCGACCTAGTGAGCGGTGATGATCGGATCACTCGGACGCCCACACCTGGGTGCCTTATGATCCAGGAAGCCTCAAGTAATGGTGGGGGGATGTGGGAGGGTGGGTTTTTAGTATCAGAGGGGGGTGGATATGCAGGCAGGATATTAGGGTAGAAGATTTAGTTAAATTTTTTAATAGAGTAGTTCCAGAAGACAAGACAGATCCAATAGGTACTAATGGCTAAATTGAAAATTTTGACCATCAATATATGTGGGTTAAATGATACAAACAAAAGACAAAGAATCGCAATAGGTTTAAAATCCATTGGAGCAAATATAGTCTGTCTGCAAGAAACTCATGTCGAGGGGTCCCAAATACACTTATTAAAAACACTAGAATACAGAGTTATCACTGCTACAACTCAGTCCAATAAAACTAAAGGGGTAGCTATTTTGGCACGGGGGGTGGATTCCAGTTTGTGAGATCGGTAGCAGATAAATCTGGCCGATGGGCCATCGCTGAATGCCATTATGATAAGGGGAATAAACTTACAGTTTGTTCCGTATATGGCTGTGTCATCGATGATCCCGATCTCTTGAACTTTTTATCTAACGAATTAGTACACTGGCCTGTCCCGTTGATTGTCTGTGGTGATATTAATCTAAATCTTCCGTCCAAGTGGTCCTCCGTGCATAATTTCAGCTATCATGGGAGGAAACCAAAAACTTTTAGAGCCCTTAGTGATCTCTGCAATACTCACGCAATCTCTGACGTCTCGGAGATGAAACTCCCAACAAATCCTGGGTGTACTTTTTTTTCACACCCCCATCTTAAATTTGCAAGACTGGACTATTTCTTTGTGTCAGATGTCATTTTATCCCACTGTTCGGTAGTTCGACAACCAAGGGTTTTTTCCGACCATAATCCACTAATTATTAACATAGAAACGGGGGCGCATCCAAGGGTCTCCAGTAACTGGACATTTGAAAGGGCTTTATTGACCAATGCTAAATACTGTAATCTTATGGAAAATTGGATCCCGGACTTTCTAAGATATAACTTAGAGAGTGCCCCCCTGGAGGTGGTTTTGGATACATTAAAGGCCGGAGTAAGGGGAGAAACCCTTAGATTCTCGATCAAACACAACCAGGAAGCTAAACTAAGCTAATTAAACTACATGATAATCTTACTAGCAAAGAGGAAGAGTTGATGAAAGCTGTCCAGGGTGATGCCAATATAGAAGGAGCAGTAAGAAATGTTGCAATTGCAAGAAATCTAATAATAGAAATACTCAACACAAAAGCTATAATAAAAGCCACTTTGAATAGGGAGAAGGTCTATGAGCTCAATGAGCAGGTAGGACATCAATTGGCCGTCCGTATAAGACAACAGATTAGCGATAACACAATTACTAAAATTAGAGACCCCATTAAAGGCCTGACCGGCGACTCCAAAGAGATCAGGGAAGCATTTCATAATTATTATGAGGATTTATACACTGAGACCGGGAAGAGTCAATCTAAAATAGATGCATATTTGGACTTCGGTACAGGGATTCAATTACCTAAAACCGACAAAGAAAACCTTGAGGAAACACCACAATGGATCGAAATTCTCCTGTCTATTAATAGCCTCCCAACCGGTAAAGCTACGGGCCTAGATGGAATTCCAGTGGAATTTATGCTAGATTTAATAAACAACTAAAAGAAATTCTAACTAAAATGGTAATTCAGGTATTTCAAGGTGGGCAAGCACCTGAATCATGGAATCAGGCCAAGATCATCGTCTTTCCCAAAAAGAATAATGATCCAACGGAATTAGGGGCTTATCGCCCCATCACCTTGATAAATAATGATGCGAAAATATATTCTAAACTACTTGCTAGCCGACTCGCCCCGGTGATCTATAAAATCATTTCCGTCAGGCAGCATGGATTTGTTCCTGGTAGATCCACCACAGATCACATTCAGAGGGTGATTACACTCTTTGACATAGCGGACGTAACAGGAGACCCTGTGGCACTAATTCTTCTAGATGCCGAAAAAGCTTTTGATAGGGTCTCCTGGAAATACCTATGGACCGCTATGTCAAGGAGTGGGATCGGGAGGCTTTTATAAATGCGGTTCGTAAGATGTACGTTAACCCAAAAGCCGTGGTCTCGATAAATGGTGAAAACTCCGCCTCAATTAAAGTAACAAGAGGAACAAGGCAGGGGTGTCCCTGCTCCCCTTTGCTATTCGCCATTTTCATTGATCCGTTCATCCACAGATTCAAAAAAAATACATCTATAATGCCAATAAAGACTCTTAACGGTTAAACTAAGTCCTTAGCATATGCAGATGACATTGCTATCGTCGCAATGGAACAAGAGGCAAATAATTTTGCCGAAATTTCGGGGTACACACTGAATCAGACTAAAACCCAAATTATAATCAATAGCAAATGTAATTTTGTGGATGAAAGAGTAACTGACAAGGCAATGTATCTGGGCGTCAATCTTACTGCCAATTTAAATAACTTGGTAAAACTTAACATGGATCCTCTAATGAAACAAATGGAAAAAAGTCTAAAAAAACTGCATAATTTACATCTTACAATTATAGGAAGATGTAATTTAATCAAAATGTTATATCTTCCCAAATTTTTATATCTTTTTTGTACTATTTGCTTGAATTTTGAACCACTATTATTTAAGGAAATCAATAGTATTTTTTCTCGCTTTATATGGAGCTATGGGAAAATCCGTAGAGCTAATAGGTTTATCACTCTACCAATAGATAGAGGAGGCCTTGCACTCCCTAACCTAAAAACGTATTGGTGGGCGACAATTCTTAAATATAGTAGCCTGTTGTTAAGGACTAATCAGGAGGACACTTTAGATAGATCTGTTCCAACCCCTCAAGAACTTATTCTAGGTAAACTAGCGGGCGCGCATTTGTGGCGATTGACCTATGACTGTCATTTTAAAAAAGTGCGATTCAAAACTCTAAAAGGCATCTATGCTGCCTGGAACCATGTTCGCAAACATTTAGGGCTAGGTCGGTTCTCGTACTATACTACTTTTATATGTAATCAAAACCACCCAGAGATTTTTTCGGATTTGTGTATGACTCGGTGGATCAGACTTGGTATAGTCCAAGTCGGTTCTCTTTACGAGTCAGCCGGCTTCATTTCATTTGAATCTTTAAAACATAAATATGGCTTAGAACATAGGGACTTTTTTTTAAATACCTACAGGTTAGGCACTATATCATGAAAAAGGGGGGTGGGGGGAGGGTGGCTTTCCAGAGAAATGAGTTAATAGAATCAGTTGTTCAGTACAGTAATGTTAAAATCGGGGTAATATATAACAACTTAACCATTGGCTTCCCTGATGATATGGGTAAAAATATCCTTAATTGGCAGAACAAGCTCGGAATCTCAACTTTATCTATTCAGAATTCATTTCAATTATACCAATCGCTACTAATGTCTTCAAAGCTGCACGCACAATTCTATAAAACTTTTTTCTTTCTATATCACACCCCTTATAAGCTATCTAAATGGAGTACTGGTAAGGGACTTTATGCCCCAGATGTACGATGCCAGAAGCAGACTTAATACATATGTTTGCTACATGTGGGGCACTATGTACCATTAGACGTGAGATCTCTACCGTTCTCTCTGAAATACTGGAGACACAAATAGAAATTACAACAGCAGAAATAGTCTTGGGGCTAGACAGCGTGAACCATCCGGATAACATAAAGGGATTTCTCTTTGTCTCTATGGCAGTGCTTCGAATCTGTCTCGCCTCTGCGTGGCTGGACAATGTTCCCCCATCTTTTCAACAATGGCGGGTGCGATTACTTTCGACATATAGCTTGGAGAAAGCAATATATAGCAGGAAGGGATTGAAGAAAAAAAAGAAGGGTCTAGAAATTTGGCACCCACTAACGCACTGGATTTAAGGTCTAGGATAGAAAGCTTTCTATACTATTCTATTGTAAATATTAATAGTCTTGTTTTCTGGGTTTAGCTACATGCTACGTTTAGCTTATTTGATGTTAGTCGATATGGATATTAATACCGTTCAATAATGCCTGTATTGGAGTGGGCGGAAGGGGGGGGGGTGTTTCAAAAAATGCTATGAAAATTTCTTCAATAAAGAATGGTTAAATTTTTTTTTTTAAAGAAGATAAGTTTACATGAAAGTATACTTACTTACAAAATCAACTTCGCAAAAACACTATCATGATACCTTCAAATTCACGTAGAAGGTATATAAATCCATTGTGTACATGTGATTGTTAGTTTCGTCCATGCGGTCACACATCTATCTATAGTACATAAGCTATTGCGGCCGGACTAGAATTTCAGCCCAAGGCAAGGAAGCTTTCTGTGTTTAGGCAGAGGAGCACTTGCTGTCATTCACAAAGTTGCTCAGTCCAGCTGTTAGCTTATCCATTGGCAAGGGTTGTCCAACTTGTGACCACGATGGGGACCTACATTCTTTTCCTTCAGGAAATGGGGTTGGATCATTCAATGGGGATTCCAGGCAGAACACATACATTCACTATAGGCTTCTAGGTTAGGGAATGCATAGTAGGAGTACGCTGCGTATATATATTGTTTTATATTCCTGCATATATACATTGTCTTAGCAAGATGATGGAACTTTTCGTTCTGTTCACTGTCCTTATATTGCTAATCACTTTAATCTGCGTCTGTCTATTGATCATTGCAGTACATATATTCTATACCAGGATCACGTTGATTCAATAAATATTGAAAACACCCCACCTCTGAGAGCACAAGTGACTGAGAGAAAGGATCCTAGATCTGTTAACACGATCCCTGCAAGAGCAAAGGGGTATGTTCTGTGGTTGCCAAAATCAGTTGCTACCTGTCTAGGTTTAGGGGTGCATATGGTGTCATTTTGGGCTAGCTGGTCTCTAGGACGACATATCTTGCTGGGGTGCACAGAATCAGTCTGGCACCATCCCTAAGTTTATGTTGCCCAACAAACATGCAGTTCCTACTGGAAAGTGGTGTTGCAGGGATTCTGCACAAATACAGAACTATGGCAAGGAATATGGGACCTTTATGTAAAGGAACTGGGTCTTCCTACCACCTTAGTACCCACTAACCCAGGACTGACTAGCTATAGTGTCTCACTTGCTGTCCTACTAACTCACAGAAAAGCAAATGATTAGACACCCTAGAACACAACACTCCCAGATCTCTCGGGAATCGCTATAACAAGATACAACCTTTCGCTCATACTCTTATTCTTGTCCACAATAAGATCTGACAGAGACACAAAACAGTTTAAACTATTTATTTTAACTAACGTGCCCTAGCATGCATTATACATGCCACAAAAAGCAGGACAATACATAGTACAAATACAGTCAGCGTAGAAGCTAGTCCATAGGTCATGAAGGGAGATATCATCATAAAAAGACAATAGAGAAAGGACTATAGTGCCTAACCTCTCTTTAAGAAGAAATATTATTATATAATAGACGATCTCTGGGCTTTGTCACCAGACCCCATACCTTAGCCTATTGATGGTAGATCTACATCATAGGTGCTGTCTCGCTCTCCTCTCTGGAAAGGTCCCTCTCCAAATGTGTGTTACCAATTTTTGTACCCCACTAAAAACCCAAGTACGCTGTCCAAAGAACAGCTGCATCTGTATGTTTTGTCTAAGGGCTAAGGTCTGGCCAGAACAAAATAACAAGTGGCATTGTTGTTGGACCTTGCACATTATATTCAGTAAAAATCCCAGGAACATGCAGAGAGTGAACACAGCAATGAGTTCTCATGTGAAAGCAGCCATAAAAAATATTGCAAAAAGTAAAGAAGTGTAGTAACCTGCGCAAAGCAGCAGGCAAGCTGAAACGTGCTCATGCTAACTTAATGAAAAGCAACAATGTACCTATGAGAAAAGTGACAGAGGGGAGCTACACAACAGAACAAGACAGAGGAGTCTAACAAGGGACCACTTTTTTATCGGAAGCCATTGCAAAGATTTAAGTGTTGGCTCAGTTGGAGAGCAAGGAGGGAGACTGCAGATTATCAGGCAGGCTGAAGTGTTTTGTACTATTTTAAGTTTATCAGATTGAGCTTCGTTTGCGGCAACCACAAGGGCATTTCCAAAATCTAGATGACTTATAATTAGTCAAAGGAAACACAAGAAGATGATGGATGGAGCACTGAAATGTTTCAGACACTCACCCCCAGACACAGATCTGGGGTGAATCCATCATCATCATTAGCTCACTTCATCACCCCAGTTCAGACCCAGCCATATGCAAATCAGTCTTGACCCTGTTCCTTATGGGAACAGTCCAACCTGAACTGCCAAGCCAGGTCTTCCCTGGACCTGAAACAAGGATCTTGGGATAAGTTTTGGGGTAACACCCCTCATCAGCCAGGCTAGCTTGAATCCAGTGGTAAAGTGAGCAAGGAACCCATGTCTGGGCATACCCTGCAAACAAAGCAAATACAAGGAGTTGATGGACAGAGTTCTGAAACTTTTCAGACACTCACGCCCATCACAAATCGGGGTTGAATCCATCCTCATTCTTTAGCTCACTTCGCCACCCCAGTTCAGATCCAGCCATATGCAAGTCAGTCTTGACCCTGTTCCTCATGGGAACAGTACTGCTCGAACTGCCAAGTCAGGTCATCCCTGGACGAGAAACAAGCATCCTGAGACTGGTTTTGGGGTAACACCCCTCATCAGCCAGGCTAGCTTGATTCCAGTGGCAAAGTGATCAAGGGACCCACGCCTGGCCATACCTTGTCAACTTAGGGCTAACAAATAAAACACAAGAAGATCATGGATGCAGCTCTGAAACTTTTCAGACACTCACTCCCAGTCCAGATCTGGGTTGAATCCGTCATCGTTGTTTAGCTCACTTTGCCACCCCAGTTCAGACCCAGCCATATGCAAATCAGTCTTAGTATGGGCAGCTATGTTGGAATGGATTGAGGAAGAGGAGCAGGAAAGGGGGGATGAGGAAGCACACGACAAGGAGGTCAAGCCTCCGGCCAAAGTATATACACACTGAAGAGGGGATATAGGCACAGGTCTAGCGTGAAGGGGGGGTAGACGGGAGTTGGGAGTCCCCCAGCAGATGTGTAAAAGGTAAGCGAATGCGGAGGGAGGGGAACACTGGGAGAGGAGTAGGGCAGTGGAGGCTGGTTGCAATGGATACCGGCGGAAAGGAGCGGTCAGCTAGGTAGGGATACTAACCCCGGCTTGCAGGACCTTACTTTTACATTTGAGGAACACCAGGTACACAGCCAGGCAGACTCAGTAGAGTCATATGTGGCTCCCAGACCCCGAGGTGAAGTTATGACAACATCTAGGGCGACCAGCCGTATGCTGACTAGGGATTGTTACGATAATGCAACACGAAGTTCTAGGGTGGCCTCTGCAGTGCACCAACCTGGATTGTTCAATATTCCTCCGGAGCAACAGGATGGATGGCATGGCAACAGGAAAGAAGGCCTGGTCCAAGAGGGCGTACTGTGGCCCGATGGGATCAGGCTGCAGGTAGCAAGAGTTAGCCAGAAAGGTCAAGAAAGTGAGGCATTGGAAGAGGGTCATGTGGGGTCAGGGGCTGTGGGGGGAGGACACAACGTAGTTGGACTATGAAGAAAGGAGCCTGGAAAAGGGAGATATAGGTCCCAGTAATGCGCTTGTGCCCAGTCTGTTGCAGGAGCAGCGGGATGAAGAAGGAACTTTTCACAGACCGAATTCCTTCAAGACCCTTAACGACTGGTTAGGAAGCTGGATCCAGTGTGGAGGCTGACCTTGATGCCAGGTAAGGGCAGTGGGGGCTGCAGGTTTTGGGGTAACACAATGGAAAAGTATCAGTGGGAGTTACCGTGGGAGGAATTGAGGATCCTTGGGTGATATGCCTCAGAAAAGGTTTGTATGTGAACAGGTGTGTACAGAGGTACAGGTAAAGAGACAGAAAAAAGGAGAAGGGGCAAGGCAAGAAGTAGAGGGGACACACCGCATGTAATGATGGCAGACAAGGGAGACACTGGAGAAAAGACGCAGAAAAACAAGGAAGACGAGAAAGTGGCGGGGCAGGACAAAACATAGGTGCCAGGAGAGGGGGCAAAAGAAAGTAAAGAAATCAAAATCGAGAAATTACCTTACATGGGAGTCACAAAGCCACTGGGAGCTCACCTCATGTTAGCTACCAAAGAGACAATACGTTAAGGTAAGTACGTAGAGATGTTAAAATTGCTACACAGGGAGTTACGGGCGAAAGAAGTGTCAAAGGACGAAGAAAATGAAATGTTGAAAAGGCCAAGGATGTTGACGACAATAGAAAATTTAGACTGCAGCTTTTTTGATTTTCACAAGTGCATATTGTGAAAAATACTCAGAGAGGTGCGTTTCCTTACTCAAATACATGAATGTGATCAGGAGAGCGCAGATTACATATGGGGGCTAAGCCTAATAATAATATGATGAGGAATTCAGGGCACGGTTAGAGGTTAAATGTGGCGAGATCCATAAAGACCTGTATCAGCAGACTATGGGTTCAGTGAAGTTTGGGAATTTTGTTAAAACAGGGTTTCGGGAGGGTTTCAGATCAGGATATTAGGGACTAAGGTTCAGCAGGTGAGCAGAGAACTCAAGCAACATGCGTTCAATTATGCCAGAGGTGCAAGAAAAACTGCTAAAAGAAGTATAGAAGGGAACAATGGAGGGGCCATTCAATACATGGCCGACGACAGATTTGATAATTTCACCCTTTGGGATGGTACCAAAGAAGGAAGAGGGTCAGTTCCGATTGACACAACACTTGTCTTGGTTAGAAAGGAGCTTTTTTATAGTAGAGGAATTATTATCACTGTCATATTCATGTGAGGATGTAGCCACGGCCCTGGTTGAAATAGTGGGACAAGGGGCACAGATGGCAAAATGAGATGGAAACTCGTGAGAACTCCCTTTCTTAGAGAAGAGGTCGGCCCGACAATAGAAATAGCAATCCCTGATTCAGACTGGGTTAGACACTTCTCGAGAGTATATGAGGGGGAGGAACAAGTACAAGTAGGGTTTTCGAACCCTGCTCTTGACTATCCTCCGAGTAGAAGTTTGCACTTTACTCTCGAGGAGGTTGAAAAAGCTCTGAGTAAAAGCAAGAGCGGTAAAGCGCCTGGCCCAGAGGGGGTCCCCATAGATATACCATTTCTTCTCTGTGGGCGCCCCTTCTGGTCCAGGTGCTCAATGCCAGCTGCGTTGCTGATTTCCTGACCACCTGGGTGGAATCTGTAATAGTTCCGATATACAAGAAGGGGAATAGACATGACCCGGCCTGTTACAGGCCTATTTCCCTTCTGGATTCCTTTACAAAAATAGCAGGGAGAGTAATTTTGGACCGGCTCTTGGAATGGGCAGAGGAAAAGTCTGTCCTGTCTGATCTCCAGTATGGCTTCCGTTCTGCCCTGGGGACAGTAGAGCAGGGTTTGAACCTTTTAATGTTGGTCGGGAAGTATACGATGGCAAAACAGGGTAACCTGTTTTTGGCCTTCGTTGATCTCTCGGCCGCCTTTGATTGTGTGATCCACTCTAAGCTGTGGTTACTACTAGAACAACTTGGGGTTGAATCTAATATTATTTATCATCTTAAGCGTTTTTATAGCGACGCCTCAGCCCGCGTTCGCTTCGGCCTAAAGGGAGAACGCACCAATAAAATTCCAATCAGGAGTGGGGTCAGGCAGGGCTGTGTCCTGGCCCCTTTCCTTTTTAACCTGTATATAAATGGATTGGAAGAAGTTCTGTGCAATGATAGCTCGGACCCCCCTTATGTAGGTGGCCGCCCAATACCAGCACTACTGTACGCTGACGATGCTGTACTTATGTCACGTACTCAAGTGGGCCTACAACCTGTTGTTGATAGTTTTTCCCTTTTTATGAATGAGCTGGGCCTGAAAGTCAATACAACAAAAACTTTCACTATGTACTGTGGTAGGCAAAGCAAACCCAAGAGGCCTGTTTTTATAGCAGGACAGAAACTCGATTTTGCCAAGTAGTTCTCCTATCTTGGGATACTCTTCGCTCAATATGAGACGTGGACCCAAGCTGTGTCTGCAAAACAACTTGAACTGTTACGCTCGACCGCTGCTCTTAAAATCTTTTCAAATAAACTAGGGACCAGACCACCTGTAGAACTAATTAAAATGTATAAAGCTAAGTGTGTGGCTGGCGCTACCTATGGTAGTGGGGTCTGGGGATTTGCAAACCCCGCACCCATTCAGATGACTGAAAACTCATTTTTAAAATATATTTTGGCACTTCCCAAAAGCTCTCCTAACTACAATTGTCACTCAGAACTGGGTCTCTCTTATATATCAGACCTAATTAAACTAGAGCCTCTACTATTATGGCACAGGCTCTGGACACAAGATGCAACGCAGTTAAATAGAGATGTTCTGACAGACATTTTAAAATTAGAGGGAGCTACAAAAATACCATGGGTGAATTATGTTTGTAACTTTTTAAAGGATATTGGGAGAGAAGATTATTTCTTGAACCCTACTAGTATCTCAGCTATCTCATGGAAAGAGTTGAAGAGGGAGGGTCTAGCTTTTCTGGATTCACATAGAATTGCAACGGAGGTCTTAAAACCTTCTGTCTTGCAGCATTAAATGGTTTAAACGACTTTTAATATTCAGCCCTATTTAATATATGTATCGAATAAATATGAGCGTTTTTTACTTTCACGCTTTAGATTTGGTATTTTCCACAGACTGGTTAGTTTTTCTATGATTAATAATTGGACGCATGATCTACCTCCCTGCCCCTGTGATTATATTTCACCTCAGAGTACTATCCATGTCCTCCTGTTTTGTAAATTTTATGATGCAACAAGGAAAAATGTTTTACTCCCATTATTAAGAGAATTAGGACACCGACAGTGTCGTTTGGCGATGCTTAATATTCAATGTCTTGACAACTACCTATGTGTAGCAACAATAACATTATATTTAAAAGATGTGATGCGCACCAAGAAAAGCATGGACATTTAAATGCACTGTAAAAACACTTTAAATGTTAAACTTTTATTTTTGAGTCTCAATCCCTTGAATTGATTGATGAATTTCTGTATTATAATTATGTATTTTAATAATGTAATCAATGTATTTTTTATCTGTACTTTTATGATTGCTTCTAACAATCGAAATAAAGATAATTTGATTTGATTTGATTTGATTTGAGACAAAAAATCGGCTTTTTGTCTGTTGCCAGTACATCAGGGATATTTTCAGATCTTGGGAATTCAGTTTGAAGGACAATATTTCATTGACAAAGCATTATCTATCGGGTGTTCCATAGGTTGTGCCTTTTTCTAACATTTTAGTTCTTCTTTCAAGTGGGTTTTTACATGACAAACAGGCAAGGATACAGTGACACACTACCTTGATGACTTCTTTCTGGAGGGTCAACCCGGTTTAATGGACTGACAACAACAGTTGACAAGGTTTCAAGATCTCATGCGTGTATTAGGAGTGCCCCAAGTGCCAGAGAAGACACAAGGTCCAAGCATGATATTGTAATTTCTGCTAATTTAATTGGATTCAGTGACAGTGAAGACACGCCTCCTGACAGACAAAAAATTGCACATGCAGATGTTGAAGGATGACATGATGGCAAAACCAAAAGGGACAGTTAGGGAGGTACAGGTGCTGTTAGGACATCTGAATTTTGTTGCGCCGACTAGTAAGGACAGGGAAGTCATTTTGAAGGAGACTCCTCTTGTCTCTAGCAGATCTCTCGCCCTCACACCACCACATGTGTTTGTCAGCAGGTACCAAGGAAGATCTGCGCATGTGGTGTAGGTTTTTGGAAGAATTCAATGGCATCCCAATGATGGCACTCAAAGAATAGGAATGGGATGTACAAATATACTCTGACTCTGCAGGGGCTAGCAGTATTGGACTATAATGGCAGGGTAGGTGGTGTGTTGAAGAGTGGCCAGGGCACTGGTAACATCAGAGACACATCAAGAAAGAAAAAACCTACAATCGAGCCTTCTCAGGTATGGTACCGAAAATTTGGAACTCCCTCCCCCCCTAAAGTCAGAGTGAATCCTGCCACTGTCCTCTTCAAAAACGAAGCCAACGAGCTCTTGATGAAGACATTTCTGTCTCTGACTGGCTATTCCATTGGATACTGGGGTCACAATCGCAGATCAGTGGCCCAGCTGCCAAGGTCACGAGAACGCCTTGGATTTACATGTCTGTGTATATTTCGCTTTGTTGGTTCTGTTTTTGATTGTTTGTATCCCTCTTGATGCATAAACTGTAAAGTGTGCTGATACCCGTTGTGGTCATATTCGCGCTATAGAAAACTTTCAAAATAAATTTAAAAAAATCAGGGCAGGAGCATTGCCTTCCTAGAACCGCTATTTGTAGATGCCACACTCTGGGGTTTTATGTATAATCTTTTTCCTTTCACTTGATCTTTTTCAAAACCACTCTTTTCAATCATCTTTACCCACTTTTGAGCAACTTTATTACAAAACTACAAAAGTAGAAATGTATTTATGATCAAATTTATAATTTAAAAGTAAATAATAAAATTGATGACAAAATTCAACAATTTTGCATTTTCTGGAGTGTCTTTTTTTGGGATATTTTGGGTACTATCACTGTCTAATATTCCCGTTGGGACCAATTGTTTTTGTAGTCTTTCACCTACCCATCATTACAGATGAGTTAGAGAAACCTAAGTGCGCATGTCAGTATGGCCAGCCTAAGACCTCCATTCCTCCTACCCCCTCATCTGCCCCGGCTTCATCCCTCCCTGCACACATTGGCTCAGAGCCAGCAGCTTAAAAATAAACAATAGTAACATATCTTTTTATTTATCAGCTGCTGTCTCTGAAGCAGAGGGATAACACTACTCTGCTATTGCGGAGGTGCCACCTATGCCTACCAGTGGTGGTATTTTCTGGTAGGGTCAGACAGGAAGCAACCTTCACGGGGATTAGATTGTGATTTTGGTAGGCCCTTCAATTAATATTATTCATTTTGTTGTCATCTGCATTGATGTAGTGTTTTCTCCAGTGCTAATGTATGTGATTTTTCCCATGTTTTATCAGTTTAAATAAAGTGGTTTTAGTGCATCCGCTAATATTTTAGAACTCATTAGTAAAGCTAATTTAGACACCATCTTCCGTTTTGGCCAGAGCTGTGTTTGCAGTTGGTGCAGCACCGTTTTCCAGCACTAATTTCACCAGGTAATACTTGTTATAATATCTGTGGAAAGCAGCACAACATTCTGAGCTCAGCATCTTGGAGCATTGAAAATATGTAGCATTGCATTGTAGTCCCACTTTGTAAGATGTGGAATTTAGAACAGGGAGGAAGTAATGCAGCTGGTAACTAATATATCTTGTGAATTTGTATTTGCCTTGTGAAGTATGGTATCCCACAATAACAGGTCGCACGGAATTCTCTCTGAATCGCATTTAGGAAATCACTATTCCTAATGTATGAAACTCTTTTGAGTCTCGTTAGCGATTCATAGTCGGTCCTAAAATAGACCTACCATAGGCATATTAATGAGGTAGATTGTAATTTGCGACATATTAGAAATTGCAGCCTTCGAGGGGATGGTGGCCTTGCTCAGACAATCAGACCACCATGTCTGTGACTGCTTTTTAAAGAAAGCATACTTTTAAAAAAATGCAGCCTACTTTCCTTAAAGGGAAAATGGGATGCTTTTAAAAAGAAAAAAAGAAAACGTTGCAGTTTAATATTTTTAGACTAAACAGTGGTCTGCAGGCTTATTTAGCTTTTAACTGACCGGGTTCTTTACAAATGTGCTAAACGCTGATCCGTGACCTATTTTGTGAGGTTCTTTCTCCGGTATTTATCGTTGAGAGCCCACTGCTCTCTGGATCCCCGGCCTACTCCTGGCCTTCCTGCCCGACCCATCATTGCCAAGCTTTTGAATATCCGGAACACGGTCCTTCGATCTGCCACAGAGAAGAGAGAGGCTAGTCACCAGGGAAACTCAATCTCTTTTTACCCTGATTATACGATGGCGGTCCAGGCTGCCAATCGCGAGATGCTCCGGGTCAAACGTCTGCTGCAAAAACACGAAGTATCTTACTCTTTGGTATTTCCAGCCAAGCTGTGCGTCCGTCAGTGCTCGCAAGTGCACACCTTCCTGGAACCGAAGGCGGCTATGGCCTATGCCAAGAAACTGGACAAATCACAGCGTTCCATTCCCGCCAATTCCCAGGCAGCCATGAACGGCGATCTCAGTGACAATCCTGATAACCCTTGCTCATGTACTCTGATTTTCTACATTGCGGGACACGTACTTGCCTGGGCTGCATCAGGTTCATGATGCCACCCTACCATCCTTCTGCTGGTCTGCACCTGCCACCTTCACATTCCCTAACTCCTGGACATGGCCGATCCTGGCAGCTTTACCCCTTTCCCCCCCATTCCCCTCCTTTTGTTATGCTGCATTGGCAATCTTTGGTTTGGTATATGCCATTTGTGGGGATGGCAGTCCTCGGGTCTCAAGGTGGTATATTGGGTCTCTATATCTGCCTTCAATTGTCCGCTTATGCCCATGGCTTGGCCACCCTGTCCTAGCGGCAGGGAGTACGCTGCACTGAGCCACGTCTCTGTGGGATAATTCCCCTTTTTCCTCATTTCGTTCCTTCCCTTCCCAGTTGTGGGTTCCCTGAGTGGGTGGGGTTGGTCTCACAACCTAATTGGGGGTTGGTGTGGCCAGTGGGGGGGGGGGGTCTTTTAGATTTTGTTGCCTCTCCTTTGAGGCTTGCTGTTATGCTTGTTTATTGACCTGCTTTGCACCGTGCTATTTGATACACTGCTATCTGTGCTGCACATCATGTCCTGCACTTCTCAGATGCCCCTTTTGTACCTGGCTTTATCCAGCATTCACCCTCTCGACATAGCTCCATTACTGCCACTACACTCTGGACTGAACGATCATCGGAAGGCCCACCTGGTACATGCCCACCTCATTCGCCACAAAGTTGACATTTGCTTACTTCAGGAAATTCACTTGCTCCCCGCAACCGCCTCTAAGCCCCAGTCTGTGCACTGGAACAAAATCCACTGCTCCTTCTCTAGTTATTCCCGCGGGGTGTCTATCCTTTTACGTAGAGGCTCCCCAGGGGCACCACTAAGCCATTACCAATCCCGAGAAATGCTTTGTCATTCTGCTTGGTGACCTACTAGCCCAGCCCCTGATTCTTGCAGCGATGTATGACCCCAACTCTAATGACCGCGACTTCCTTGCACAGGTAGGGCCACAAATTTACTCCCTGGGTCCGCCACATTGATATGGGGGGGCAAGTTCAACATCACACCCTCAGCATCCCTGGATCGTTCGGGTCTCCGCGCTTTGCACGCACGTTCCGCTTTTCTCTTGCGCTCCATCTTGGATGGTAATTCCCTGTTGGATGCTTGGCGCCATTCCCATCTCACCATGCGCTAAGGCACCTGCGTCACAGGCATTGCTGGCTACTGGTCCCGCTTGGACCTTGGAACCACTTGCGATGCCTATGCATGGGTCACCTTGGTTGAGCACATGGTGCGTACTCTTTCAGACCATGCCCCAGTGAGCCTCTGCATGCTCCCCCCAAGTGCCCCTAAGTGTATGTTCGCTTGACGCCTGCCCCCCCACACGCTTCACAACTCGTTTTTTTGCACCGAGATTGAAACTGTGATAGAAAACTATTTCAAACTTGCTGGCTCAGTGGATTCGCCTTCCACACTTTGAGAGGGTTTCAAGGTGGTGGTGGTCCGGGGCGTATCTATCTCCAAACAGTTGGGAGATTTGCAATCTATCCGTGGCACACTCGAGCACCTTGAGGGTGAGATTAAGGCCCTCGATTCTCTGCACTCTTCTAACCCCCTCCCTGATACACTTGCACAGCTCCGAGGAAAACTCTCCGAATTTGAACAGGACGCCGACAGAGAACTCTCCTCTCTGGGTAGGGAGACATGGGCGTGCTGCTAAGGTGAGGGCGACTGCCCTGGCAAGACCTTAGCCAACCTTCTGCGGTGGCCTCACACTGCCTCCTACATTACGGCGCTGCCGGACGGGGGTCTGGAATTTACTACCTCTCCCACTGAGATCATGTCGCGGGTCACCCGCTTTTTACACTCAAATGTACACCGCTGGGCCTGTGCCACCACATGGTCTCTTGGATCAATACTTTGACACCCTTGAGCTTCTCTGGCTGGGCAATATTCACTGGAAACACCTTGACGAGCCCTTCTCTAAGGATGAAATCCTTGCCACCGTTAATAGTCTGCCCGGGGATAAGGCCCCTGGCTCGGATGGCTGGCCTGTTTCTTTTTATAAAAGGTTTGCGCCCCTCCTTGTCCCTCATCTGTCCCCTATGTATAATCACTCCTTTGATTCTGGCCACTATCCTCCTTCACTCCGTGAGGCCTTGCTGACACTTCTCTTGAAACCATACAAATCCCCTGAACTTCTGGACTCCTATGGCCCTTATCCCTCATCAACAGTGACAATAAGATATTTGCCAAGCTACTGGCTTCCCGCCTCCTCCATCTCATGCCCCTGTTCACCCGCCCGGATCAATCCGGCTTTATACCTGGGCGTGCAACGTCGCATAACCTCCGCACGATTTTTGCTGTACTTCATCAGATCAACCCGCCCTGCTGGCCTTGGCAAGTCTTTTGGATGCCACCAAGGCCTTCGACACTCTCTAATAACCCTTCCTTTTTTACCTTCTGCCCCATCTTGGCTTTAGCCCAGTTTTTCTGCGCAAAGAGAGGAACCAGGCAGGGGTGCCTACACTGGCCTATGCTTTTTGTTGTGGCCATGGAGCACCTCGTGGCCCGACTTCGGCAGCATCACACTCAGAGGGGCCTGGGATTTGTGGCCCTTGCTCTAGTAGTCTCCATGTATGCGGACGATGTCAGGCTCTATGTCCATCATCCTCAGGAGAACCTCTGCCCCATGATCCGTGAGGTGGTGCGTTTTGGGGGTTTATCCGGCATTCAGGTTAATTAGAGTAAGTTCATTCTCTTCCCCTTGATGGATGCCACTGTCCCCTTCACCCCAGACGACCCTTTCATATGGGCATGAGGACCTACCAGATATCTGGGCGTTTGGCTCTGTAGGAACATGGATGAACTTTGGAAAGCCAATTTTGGTTGGGCGGTTGACTGCCTTGAGACCAAAATACCCTTATGGCGGTGCCTACCCCTATCCTTGGTGGGACGCATTGCCATCCCTAAGAAGGGAAATGCTCCCGAAATTCTTATATTTATTTCTGAAGGTGCCTGTTCCTCTCACTGCCCACTTTTTTTATACTCTCCATTCCCTCGTTATCTCCCTTGTCTGGGCAGGATGTCAGCCTAGGATAGGGTATGATATCCTCACACTCTCTCTCGTGTGTGGTGGGATGGGAGCCCCGGATTTTAAACTATACGCCCTTAGTGCCCAAGCCAGCTTCCTCCATTTCTGGGTGCATCAGATGCCTTTTTAGCCTCACGTGGTGGTCAAAGCCGACTTGGCGGTCCCCCTGTCCCTACAGACTGCCATTTTTGCACCTACCAAGCCACCACGGAGAGAAACTGACACGGTGTAGACTCTGCGCTGGGCCTGTGACGGAAATACTATGGCTCGAATTTGCTCTCCACCGGTGCCATGCCTATCGCATATCACCCCGCGTTCCCCTTGCTGCACACAGCCGGAATGGCAAAATGCGCGGCTGACAAGGGTTTGACCACCCTATCTGACTTCTACCCCAACAGCATTTTTTTTCCGCTACCGGCTGAATCTGGCCCTATGAATACACTGCTTTTTTATCAGCTCTGCGCATCTTGTGGGGATTTACACCCCACGTTCCTGCAGCTCCCCTTTCGATGTCTGCCCTTGATTTGATGTACACCTCCTCTTCTCCCCGCAAATTGGTCTCTCTGCTCCATGCCACCACGCTAGCGTCCTCTTCAATTTCTGCTGATCATGCCCGCTTGGCCTGGAGTGAGGACCTGGGCATTGATCTCCCACAGGAGGACTGGCTGTACTGCTGTAAGTAGACTAAATGCTTATCTCCCAACTACTGCCTGCGCTTCATACATTTTAAATATTTGCACCGGCTGTATCGCTCCCCTGCTCAGCTATTTAGAATGGGTCTGGTCCCTAATGACAGATGCCTCCAGTGCTGGTCTCCCTTGGCATACTTCTCGCAGCTTGCTTGCCTGTACCCTCTGGTTTCTACACACTGGAGCGATGTATGCTCCATCATTACAGATATCACCTCTTTGCCTGTCCTGCCAGATCCCAAGACCTGCCTGCTCGGCCTGGTGAGGCACTGCCCGGACGCCACCCGCCGACTCATGACTCGCAGAGTTGCTATGCATTGAGGTCGGAGGTCCGTATCCAAGGGGGATGCCTGGCTCGAGGATGCTGCATGATATCAGACGCTCCTATCAGAATTCTGGGAACTGACGCCAGCTACAGGTCGGCCGCGCAACATCTGGGCCCCCCTTATTTCATACCATCTCTCACGGAGCGTCTCTCCATTTGCGAACTCTCCCGCGCTCCCCGCCGGAACTCCGCCCGGGGGTCGGCCGCTGGTGCTGGTCCATAGGTCCTCCTCCCCCTCCCCCCTACCTGTTGTCACCCTTCTGCGCTCTCTATGCCTCTACTCCTCCCCTTTTGATATTCCTAGCTTCCCTCTCCTGCTCCACGTCTTGTCAAATGGTCCTACATCCCACAAAAATCTGTTATTGTCTTCCTCACTCTATGACGTTTATGACTGATGTGATGTTTCTAATTTTGTCTGTCATTTGCTGCAGTGCTATTTGATTGCCCTGTAACCTGATGTGCATGGTTTTCCTTAAAGGTCTTTGAAAAAAAAAAAAAAAAAATGTGCTAAATGGATTATTGTTAGAAGGGGCGATCTCAGAGGGCCAGGTATTGCTCACCCAACCACCCCATGACCCACCTCTCCCACAGATCTTGCCGAGTCTTATCGTGAGGTCCTCACCGGGGAGGACTTTGAGTCTAGGATCGTACGTACTGAGCTCACACCACACTTATGAACAGACACCACACCGTTGGATTCTAGTAACAAGTTCTTTATATGCAGTAAAAAGAAAGTAGCACTCTTATGTACAATGATCGAGGGATCACAAAGTCTTTGAGGATTCGGGAAGAGGGAAGCGGGACAGTCTTTAGCCTTTGGGCCAGTACGTGGTGTACCCTGCGCACAGCTCTCAATCCTCGAGCCGGGGGATACGGAAGATGATAGTCGTACTGACTGCTTCACTCACGTCGAGTTGGTTCGGTCGTGATGGTGGTCTCGATGGTCCAGCCGGACCAGAGTACTCCTCGAGCCGCGACGAGATCAGCAGGGTTCGATCCGGAGAAGTTTGTGAGGAACCGCGACAGCGTCAGCAGGGCTCAGATGGAGATGTTCTTGAGGAGCCGCGACAGCGTCAGCAGGGCTCCGGTGGGGCGAGTTCAAGCTTGACCCGCGACAGCATCAGCAGGGCTCCGAGGTCTTAGAGAGGACGAGCCGCGACAGCGTCAGCAGGGCTCCGATGGTGCGAGTTCAAGCTCGAGCCGTGACAGCGTCAGCAGGGCTCCGAGGTCTGAGAGAACGAGCCGCGACAGCGTCAGCAGGGCTCCGGTGGTTCAGTTCCGTGTTGCGAAGAAGGAGCCGCGACAGCGTCAGCAGGGCTCAGCGATTCAAGATGAGTTTGTCTTAGGGTCAGCCGCGATCAGATCAGCAGGCTTCAGGTCCAAGATACAACTGCCCGCTAGTTGTCGAGCGGGCCCTGATATAGTCCATCCTCCCTTTGATGTCCGGACCCTCGCAGGCGGGGATGTCATGCCTTGGGGGCCGGTCGTTGGCGAGGTCCGGCGGTTGGCCCTTTGATCCTTTGGAAGATGCGTCCGGGAATTCCCAGACGCCCAGCAGGTCTGGAGCCAGCACTCAGGGAGGCCAGAGGGGCAATGGAAACTAGCCCACAGGGGAAAGCCAAACGTGTGACAGATACCAGACTCTCAGGGGAGGCCGGAGGTGCCATCGAAACTCCCTGGCTTATCTCACTTGGGGAACCCTTTACCCCCCAGCCGGGACTGGCGCGCCTTTGGAGTCTGGGTTTCGCTGGGGCCGGGGTCACGCTAGGCCCAGGCAGTCAGGGATCTCGGGAAGGGAAAATGGCTGCCGGGCCTTGTGGGGCATGCCAGGTTAGGCACTCTGAGCCAGGAGCGGGACGGGACATGCGGGCCTGGTCGTTGGTTGTATGGGGAGCAGGACGACCAGGGCACGGGGTGCAGGCTACACTAACAGGGATGCTGCGCAGGAACTCAGGGTCCGGGGCTGTGCTAACAGGGTGCGGAGGAACAGTGGCGAACCACGCCATGAGGCCGGGTCCAACACGCGTCCCCCCCAGCTGAAGGCGGGGAGAACTACCCATCCTCTTGGGGGTTCTCTTCGCTGAGGCGGAAGAATCGGGACAGGCCATCTGCGTTGGTGTGGTCAACACCGGGCCGGTGGTCGACAGTGAAATCCAATCCCTGGAGGGAGATGGACCAGCGCAACAGTTTGGGGTTCTCCCCCGCATCTGCATTAGCCACCGGAGGGGTCGGTGGTCGGTCTGGACCCGGAAGTGAGTACCAAACAGGTAGGGCCTCAGCTTCTTCAGGGCCCAAACCACCGTGAAGGCCTCCCGCTCAATGGTACTCCACCTTTGTTCTCGAGGGAGTAACCTCCGGCTAATGAATGCCACTGGCTGATCTAGGCCTTTCTCGTTTATCTGGGACAGGACGGCTCCGATGCCATGCTCGGACGCGTCCGTCTGGACCACAAACTCTCGGGAGTAGTCGGGGGCCTGTAGGACTGGGGCAGTGCACATAGCGTCTTTTAATGTTTCGAACGCCTCTTGGCAGGCGGGGGTCCAGCTGACATTCTTCGGCTGGTTTTTGGAGGTTAACTCTGTGAGAGGGGTGACGATGCTGCCGTACCCCTTGATGAATCTTCGATAGTACCCTGTGAGCCCTAGGAACGCCCACACTTCCGTCTGGGTCGTAAGGGCCTCCCAGGCCACGATCGCATTGATCTTGGGCTGGAGGGGGGCCACGAGGCCGCTTCCGACCTGGTGCCCGAGGTCGACTACGGACCCTTGTCCGATCTGGCACTTGCTTGTCTTAATGGTGAGACCAGCCCTCTGTAGGGCCGTCAGCACCGCCCAGAGGTGCTGGAGGTGCTCGGACCAGTGGGAACTGAACACCGCAATATCGTCCAGATACGCGGCACTGAACGCTTCCAACCCAGCCAGTACCTGGTTAACCAGCCTCTGGAAGGTGGCAGGGGCGTTTTTCATCCCGAAGGGCATCACCCGGAAATGGTAGTGACCATCCGGGGTGGAAAAAGCGGATCTCTCTCTGGCCCCTTCTGTGAGGGCGATCTGCCAGTATCCGCTGGTCAGGTCGAACGTGCTGAGAAAGCGAGCAGCTCCGAGGCGGTCAATGAGCTCGTCTGCTCAGGGAATGGGGTGCGCATCGGTTCTGGTGACTGCGTTGAGCCCGCGGTATCGACGCAGAACCTCAGCTCGGGAGCAGCCCCGGGGGCGGCCACCTTCGGAACCAGGACCACGGGGATGGCCCATGGGCTGTCAGAGGCTTCGACCACTCCGAGGGCTAGCATCTTGTTGACCTCAGCCTTGATGCAGGCCCGGACTCTGTCAGGGACGCGGTAGGCTCTGTGCCGTACCGGCGGACTGTCCCCGGTGTCCACGTCGTGGACGCACCAGCTGGTGATGCCGGGGATGAGGGAGAAAAGGTGGGAGAATTGTCCCAGTAACTGGCGACAGTCCTCCTGCTGTTCAGGGGTGAGGAAGGAGGAGAGACGCACCCCCTCTACGGAGCCATCTTTTTCCTTGGTGCACAGGAGATCGGGGAGAGGCTCCGTTTCCTCTTCCTCTCCAACGTCAGTGGCGAGGAGCAAACTCAACTCAGACCGTGCGAAGTGGGGTTTGAGGCGGTTCACGTGGAGGACCCTCAAGGGGTTCCTGGGGGACTGTACATCGATCAGATAGGTCACCTGGCTCTTGCGCTCCACCACTTTGAAGGGCCCTGTCCACTTGTCTTGCAGGGCACAGGGCTCCACAGGAGCCATCACCCAGACCTGCTGTCCGGGCTGAAACTCGACCAGAGTGGCATTCTGGTCATACCACCGTTTCATTTCTTCTTGGCTGGCCTCGAGGTTTGCCTCGGCCAGTTCTCGGAACTTTCGCGTCTGGTTCCTGAGGGCCAGGATGTATCGAAACACATCTGGAGGGGGCTCTGCGGCCGTCGTTTCCCAAACTTCTTTGACCAGACTGAGGGGCCCCCTGACGGGGTGCCCGTAGAGCAGCTCGAAGGGGCTAAACCCCAAGGATTTCTGGGGGACAGGGAAGGAGGATGTCCCACTTGCGCCTCAGGGGCTCTTCGAGTCCCATGATCATTCCTTTGAGGGTCCGGTTGAACCGTTCAACCAGACCGTTACCTTGGGGGTGATATGGGGTGGTGAACTTGTACGTCACCCCACATTGCTGCAAGAGGGATTTCATGTACTTCGAAATGAAGTTTGTCCCTCGGTCGCTCACTACTTCTCCGGGGAATCCCACCCAGGAGAAGATCCCCATGAGGCCCCCCCCCACTACGGGGGCCGCCACCGTTCGCAGGGGAATGGCTTCGGGGTAGCAGGTGACATGGTCCACCAAAACGAGGCTAAATCTGTGGCCCAAGGAGGTCCGGGGGTCGAGAGGCCCCATGATATCTATTCCCACCCGTTCAAAGGGGATACTGACCACGGGGAAGGGTTGGAGGGGGGCCTTGCGCTTTCCTCCACTCTTCCCACTGGACTGACACGTGGGGCAGGACTTGCAGTGGGCCTCCACATCGGAGCGCATGCCGGGCCAGTAAAAGTGGGTGACCAGGCGGTGATACGTTTTGTCTTGTCCCAGATGTCCCGCCAGGGGCACATCATGGGCCAGGTTCAGGAGGAAGCCGCGGAAGCGTAGGGGTACCACCAGCACCCGGGCTGACCCTAGCTCGGTGGACTTCTGTTCACTGTACAAAAGGCCGTTTTCCCAATAGACAAAATGGGAGCCGGACTGGTCACCGGCGGCGGCCTGCTGCCGCGGCCCAACCAAGGACGGACAGGAGGTCTGTTCAATGCAAAATTCTTCCCTGGACGGTCCTCCTTCCTGGCGCCACTGGGCCAGCTCAGGAAGGACGTCCAGACTCGGAGTCGGTTCGACGTCAGGCCCGAGGGGACCTGCGTCGGAGATGAGGCTCTCCTCAGGGGACAGCTCGGGGCTTTCAGATGCCCCAGGGACCTCGGGGTCCTCGGGGACTGGCAGGCCGTTCTCAGGGATTACCCCCTCGGGGGTGGCCACTCGGGTGGGCATGGAGCGAGTGCTCACACAGGCCCATTCGGGCAGGCCCACCATCTCCAGGTGGGTCCGTCGCTCGACCTGCTTCCACGGGGATCTCTCCAGGTCGTTACCGAGCAGGCAGTCCACGGGCATGTTGGTGCGGACCGCTACTCGTAACCCCCCATTCGAACGGGACTTGAGCTATCCGGCAGGTGCGGACGGAATTGTCAGCTGCGATCACCCTGCAGGAAGCGCGAGGTACAATTTGGGCTTCAGTGACTAAGTGACACTTTACGGCTGTGATACTCTCCCCGGTGTCTCGGAGCGCCCCTATGCGGTGGCTATTGACGATTACTTGCTGTCGGTATTTTTCTGTGTTGTCTGGCAGGGGGGCTCCGGGGACCATTTCCCTATCACCCAGGGAGACTAAGATCATAGCTGCGGGGTCACCCCCCTCAAAATCCTCCTCCCCTTCCTCTTCTATGGCTACGGAGGCTATCTGGCGCGCTGGGGGACCCGCAGCGGCGGGCTTCTTGAACAAAGGGCATCGGGGATCATTGGCATAACGCCCTGGCTGTTGGCAATGGTAGCAGGCTTGGCTGACTCGGGGCCCAGGTTTGGCGGGAGGGAACCCTGCGCGCGCTGTGGGAGGCGAGGTGCCGGGCTAGTTTCTGGGGGGACTGCGCGGGGACCCTACCTGGGACCCCCTCTGTCTATTCTGACCCCCCCCTTGGGCGGGAATATCCCTGTTCAGTTTGGCCAGAGTCTCCCCTGGGCCCCCGGGGGACTCGGGTGCTCACCCAGCGATCGGCCTCGACGGCCAGTTTCCGGGGGTCAGCCAACTTGCTGTCCAGGAGGTGCTGTCGGAGTTCCACAAAGCAATTTAGGGACAAATGTTCATACGCAATGAGGTCGATGAGCCCCTCGAAGGTGGATACTTTGCTGCCCTTGATCCAACCTTCCAGGGCCCGGCTGTAGAAATTCACTTATTCTACCCACGAGGTGCCGGGATCTTTTTGCAGTCTCGAAACCTTTGGCGGTACATTTCCGGGGTGAGCCCGTACCGGGTGAGGAGGGCCTCCTTCATGTGGCTGTAGGAGGTTTGCTCGGAGGACGGTAGGTCGAGTAGGGTGTCTCTCCCCTCACTGAGGAATCGACCCCACAGCCCGGCTCCCCAATCCATCCGCGGAACTCGGTGGGAGGCCATGGCGACCTCGTAGACCTTGAACCACTGCTGGATATCATCGATCTTATAATATTCTTTGACCACATCCTTGGGGATGTGGACCTTGGGTTCCACCGGGGTAACGGCCTCTCGGGCCCCTGATGATTGGTTGTCGTCGCTTCGGGCCTTCAGTTCAATCTCCTTCAGGCCGCGCTCGTGCTCCAGCTGGAGTCTTTTCCCTTCGTGTTCTCTCTGGAGTTTCTTCTCCTCCAGTTCTCCTTGTAGCCGCAACTGCTCGATGGCTAGCTTCTTTTCGGCCAGCTTGAGTTCTCCTTCTATCTTCAGGCGTGCTAGTTCTAGCTCGTTGTTTCGGTTGCGTTCTCGGTCTGTCATCTCTTCTGGCGACAGACCTCTCTCTGTGCTGGGACTCCGCGTCGGGGACTCTGCTCTCTCATGCTCTTCGTCGCGGGTTTCGGCCAGTGGTCCTCCGTCTCCGCCGTCTCCTGTCGGCGGAAGAGGATGTGCTCCGGCCTCCACCCAGGCTGTCAGGGCTTTTAGAAAGTCTTCTTTGGTGCTTAATCCCGTTGTCGGGATATGGAGATCTTTGCAAAATTGCTTCAGCTCTCGGTGCGTATACTCTCCCAGACGCTCCATCTGGAAGGGGGTCTCGTTGTTCGTGAGGCTCATGGTTCTGTTCGGGTAGTGTGTCAGTTGTACGATCCCTAGACATAGGTTCTTATTGCGCCGCTGCCACCAATGTTAGAAGGGGCGATGTCAGAGGGCCAGGTATTGCTCACCCAACCACCCCAAGACCCACCTCTCCCACAGCTCTTGCTGAGTCTTATCGTGAGGTCCTCACCGGGGAGGACTTCGAGTCTAGGATCGTACGTACTGAGCTCACACCACACTTATGAACAGACACCACACCGTTGGATTCTCGTAACAAGTTCTTTATATGCAGTAAAAAGAAAGTAGCACTCTTATGTACAATGATCGAGGGATCACAAAGTCTTTGAGGATTCGGGAAGAGGGAAGCGGGACAGTCTTTAGCCTTTGGGCCAGTACGTGGTGTACCCTGCGCACAGCTCTCAATCCTCGAGCCAGGGGATACGGAAGATGATAGTCGTACTAACTGCTTCACTCACGTCGAGTTGGTTCGGTCGTGATGGTGGTCTCGATGGTCCAGCCGGACCAGAGTACTCCTCGAGCCGCGACGAGATCAGCAGGGCTCGATCCGGAGAAGTTCGTGAGGAGCCGCGACAGCATCAGCAGGGCTCAGATGGAGATGTTCTTGAGGAGCCGCGATAGCGTCAGCAGGGCTCCGGTGGGGCGAGTTCAAGCTCAAGCCGCGACAGCGTCAGCAGGACTTCGAGGTCTTAGAGAGGACGAGCCGCGACAGCGTCCGCAGGGCTCCGATGGTGCGAGTTCAAGCTCGAGCCACGACAGCATCAGCAGGGCTCCAAGGTCTGAGAGAACGAGCCGCGACAGCGTCAGCAGGGCTTCGGTGGTTCAGTTCCGTGTTGCGAAGAAGGAGCCACGACAGCGTCAGCAGGGCTCAGCGATTCAAGGTGAGTTCGTCTTAGGGTCAGCCGCGATCAGATCAGCAGGCTTCAGGTCCAAGATACAACTGCCCACTAGTTGTCGAGCGGGCCCTGATATAGTCCATCCTCCCTTTGATGTCCGGACCCTCGCAGGCGGGGGTGTCATGTCTTGGGGGCCGGTCGTTGGCGAGGTCCGGCGGTTGGCCCTTTGATCCTTTGGAAGATGCGTCTGGGAATTCCCAGACGCCCAGCAGGTCTGGAGCCAGCACTCAAGGAGGCCAGAGGGGCAATCGAAACTGCCCCCAGGGGAAAGCCAAAGGTGTGACAGATACCAGACTCTCAGGGGAGGCCGGAGGTGCCATCGAAACTCCCTGGCTTATCTCACTTGGGGAACCCTTTACCCCCCAGCCGGGACTGGCGCGCCTTTGGAGTCTGGGTTTCGCTGGGGCCGGGGTCACGCTAGGCCCAGGCAGTCAGGGATCACAGGAAGGGAAAATGGCTGCCGGGCCTTGTGGGGCATGCCAGGTTAGGCGCTCGGAGCCAGTAGCGGGACGGGACATGCGGGGCTGGTCGTTGGTTACGGGGTCTGGATGTACGGGGAGCAGGACGACCAGGGCGCGGGGTGCAGGCTACACTAACAGGGATGCTGCGCAGGAACTCAGGGTGCGGGGCTGTGCTAACAGGGTGCGGAGGAACAGTGGCAAACCACGCCACGAGGCCGGGTCCAACAATTATCCACCTGTTTTGCCAGTGGAGCCTCCACTAACTCTGCCAGCAGATTCCTTACATTGATTGCTCCATGGACAGCAGACCATCACCCTAAATATATCAGACCGTGGATGTTCTGATATACTTTTTCTTGTACAGGACTGCCAGGAAAAACCTGCTGGTCCCAAATAGAAAAAAATAAAACGGATCCCCACACCCTGGGAAAAACTCCACTTGACTCATCTAAAGGCAAAGAGATCTCCACTAGAGAGGTGGAGACCTCTAAATATGACAGAGTGTGGTCTGCCAGGGCTGTGGCTTACACATTTCCAATACCAGGACAACAGAGTACAGTCCGTCAAACCCTGTGAGTGGGATACAAGCATTTCAAGCTGACATACTAATACTTACCAAAGCAGTAGAAGAACATAGGGGCATATTTACAAGCCCCAAACACCACCGGAGCATCAATTTTTCTGACGCTCAAAACCCCATATTTACAAGGTGGCTTCAAGCCACCTTGTATATATGCCCCTTTCTGCAGCAGCCTGCTGTGGCAAAGGGGCGGGCAATGGGTATTTCAGTGGGTGTTTCACCGCAACACCCATTGTTTTTTTAATCTGCACCATATTTACAAGGATTGGGGCAGTGCCAAAAAATAAGGCTAGGTAAAACCTGGTTTTAGGATGGTGATACAAGGAGAAATTAATAATCTGGCCTCATATTTTCTTTTTTTATGTATGTTTAAAAATTGTTTATGTGCAGGAAGGTTTCCCTTCCTACACATAAACAATCGCCCCTGCAGTGCCCCTCTGCCCCGTGCTAGGCAGCTTTTTAGGCACCAGCACTAGGGGAAATGCAGGGGTGCACCATATTTTTGTAAATTCGGCGCATCCCTGCATTTGAAACATTTTGGTGCGGCATTACCAATTTTGAAGTAACACCGCGCTCTGATATTTTCTTGTACAACATTTTTTATATTCCACTCTCAAAGGGGAAGTGATCCTGTGGAGAGCCCTTCCCATTTGCAAATGGGCTACCTCCTCCTCCAAGGAGTCGGTAAAATATGAATGTTTTGCAACCATAATTCGGTGGCAAAACATTCATACATCCCATTCAGATTCGGTATTCGGTAGGGACGCCTAAACACGCCCCTTTCAAATACCGAATCACAAACACAAATTGAGATTATCACAATCTATGTTTTGTACACATGTAAAAGCATTTTTGCGGTCGGAAAGGACACAGGGGCATATTATCAAGGAGGTTTATCTCTGCTTTTTTGGCTTTAAAAGCCAAGAAAGCAGAGATAAAATTATCTCCCTATTACCTAGCTGTCGCTAACACCAGTTAGCGACAGCTAGTAGGAGATAGCGACCATCTTGGGCCCCACTTTGCATGCCAGTGATATTTATCACTAATGACATGCAAAGTGGTCGTGCCACGATGTTAGCGACTGGAACGCTATCTCCTCTTACCAACTTTTGGAGATATTCGCGCTAAGCGCGAATATCTCCAAAAGCTAACACCTGCCCTGAGCAGTTCTTAGCCATGTTATCCAATGGGAGGTGGATAACATGGCTAAGAGCATTAGCTCGGTAATGCATGAATATCGCTGACTTTTCAGCGATATTCATGCATTGCGGCCGTTTTTTATCGCATTTGCGATAAACCTTGGTAATACCAAGGTTTATCTGCGATAAAAATCGCCACAGTTCAGCGGTAAAATTTTGTCTCTAACCAAGTAATAGCGATAATTATCGCTATTGCTTTGTAATATGCCCCTTAATTGGTCATTTCTGACCACAAAAATGCTTCGTACATGTGGTCCCTAGTCCTTTGTGAGGTAATAACAGAAGGGGCACACAGCACGGGGTATTACACTTCTATAAGTGCTGTGTGATCATGAACTTATTCAGAATCTGCTTATGTTTAGCTTCATTCTCTAAATGAGGGCATTACTGTTTTTATTAGCTCGATTTGTCATGTAACACTAAAACACTTACATTCAATTTTTTCAAGAAATATTGAAAATGCAAGCTTTCCATCATGGAAAATACATCAGTGGGCCACATTAATTGAAAGAACAGCACAAACTCACAGATGCCTAATGTGTGGTGTAAATGTGTTTTTATTATTCTACTTAATTAGAAAACTACATGGTGGGTGAGCAGAGCGCTTAAATGTTATTACTACAAATATATCTTTTACTTTCTCCTACTCTTTCTTTTTCATGATGGCTCCTTCTGTGTGCGCTAAATGAGCAGATTGAGTAAAGCGAAGTTTCCAACAATCAGCAGAACAGTTTATGTCAACACAAGTATATTGGTAGACACCAATAGTAGTAAATGTTAATGTTTATGTTGACAAGTGCAGATAATATCTTTTGTCTGACAAGCACTGGAAAGTTTCCAAAGAACCAATGCGTTTGACTACCTTCCCTAGCGTGCCTAGGGAAAACGTATTTATTAATTTTGTAGGATCAAATAATACTTTTCAACTTACGATGTGAGATATCTTGTTGTCTTGATAGACAATTTATCTAACTGGGTGGATCATTCCCTTTTACAAAGTGTATTTGTTAGACTTGGCCCTTTTTGCAGGGTCATCCCAGAACATTTTGCCTTGCTCCTGGTATTTATTCTGACCTGGTGTTGGTGGTTTTAGGACTTTGGGCACTTTATTACTGCTGTTCAGTGTTAAAGTGCATATGCTCTCCATGCTAAACTTGGTAACATTGGTCTACACCTGTTTACCTATCAGTCCCTTGTAAAGTGGTATCTCATATACCCGTGGCCAGTAAATTAAATGCTACTGGTGGGCATGCAGCGCTGCTTGCGCCACCCACCAAGGTAGCCTTTCAAACCTGTCTCAGGCGTCTGCCATTGCAGGGCCTGCGCGCTTAGTTTACTGTCGCTGTGCCGTGGCATATAAAGTGGGTGCCACGTCTGAGATTCCCTATTTACTACATATCAGTCACCCCTAAAGTAGGCCCCTATGGGCAGTGTGCGCTGTAGGTAAAAGATAGAACATGTGCCTTAACTGTGTGGCATGTCCTGGTAGTGACAACAGCCTATTTGGTTTCTCACTGCTGTGAGGCTGCCCTATCATAGGAATGCATTGGAGATTCCCTGGTATGGGTTTCAGTGGTAATTCCTGATCTGAGAGGGGTAGCATGATCAAGTTTGGTAAGTTTGGAATAGTGGTGTTAAGTGCTGCATAGTGGTGTTTACATATTTATTATGACTATTTTAGAAATGCCACTTTTAGAAGTGCAAAAAGAGAGGGTAGGAGAGCACACCTAATTCACACTGATAAGCCGTAAAATATGGACTATAGAATTATATAATACAGTGGTGCGACAGTGTGACACTTGCTGTCTGTCAAGTGTGGGCTAAACAAGGAAAAAAGATGCTGCCGGACGTGGCAGCAAACACTGTGCACTGTGCACTAATGACCCAAAGGATTAGACAATATGATCAATGAATAATCTATAGTACATCACAATAAACAAAAGAATCCTTCTGATGTAGCAAAAACGATTGTATTCATCGAAAATGCATAAATTATCATGGTAAACAAATTGTATATCAGTAACCAAAAGATGTACAAAGTTCCCCAAGGGGTTAGTATGGCTGAATGGTCTCTCTCTCTCTCTGAGTGAAGGTGTATATAAGCGTCAGGGAAAAATTGTCCCTTGTCGGAACTAGGGATGCCTCACACAACTTACTAGCTTCATGACCGCTGTCATTTTGCCAGAAGGTTGTCTCGTCTCATCATCGGCTTCCTGCTCCGGCGTCAGGCCGGCGCTGCAATGCCTGACGGGTAGCACTGAGTGCTACGCCTTTGTGAAGTTCTTTTGTTCCTGGCCGTTGATCGAGTGTGTGTGAGGGGCCTAAGTGGTGGAGTAGTGAGCGTGAGGGGGTGTGTGTTTAAAAAAGGTTAGTATAGTCTACTAAGATACCTTTATTCATGTAGCTAACTACCTTGTTAAAATAAGTGAAGGGAGGGGTCCCGGGACTCAAAAACTATTGAGGTTGGTCTCGTTCAACCCTCGCCTATGATCAGGTCAACATGTTTCATGCCCTATCGGCAATTCTTCAGGACCTTAGTTGTGCTCATAAACTCACATTCAGCAAAATACATTAATATGATACTTTTTGCCAATGCTTGCGAACAGCCCGATGCATTTCGGGACATAGGTGTCCCTTCCTCAGGGGCAATCTGGCTGAACAATGTGGTGACAAAACAATGTGGAGGCGCACTCGATGAGAGGGCTGGTCTGCAAGTGGTTCGTTGGCTTAACGCGGCTGATACTGACGATGTTTACAGGAATGACCACCAGTCTAACAATGTTTCACAACTCGCTGATGTGATACCACAACGCGAAACCTGAAAGTAGCGTGTCTGTGAGCTCATGCTTCGTTCAATATGGAAGCTGTTCGCAAGCATTGGCAAAAAGTATCATATTAATGTATTTGGCATTATATTAGTCATGATGCAATGACTGTATATTTGCATGTATTCTAGTGTCAACAAGTCATTGACAAACATTGTATATACAATTTGTTTACCATGATAATTTATGCATTTTCGATGAATACAATAGTTTTTGCTACATCAGAAGGATTCTTTTGTTTATTGTGATTTACTATAGATTATTCATTGATCATATTGTCTAATCCCTTTTGGTCATTAGTGCACAGTGCACAGTGTTTGCTGCCACGTCCGGCAGCATCTTTTTTCCACTTTTAGAAGTGGGCATTTCTGTGTGCTACGTGTCTTTGTGCCTGCCTGTTGTGTATTACATGTCTGGCTCTGGATGGCAGGGGCTGGGGAGGTGCAGTGGCTCCAGAGGGACTGGGTGAGTCAGCGCTAGGTTGAATAGGCCGATCTGCAATTGGAGTAATGGGAGGAGTAGCACCTGACCATGAATAGGACAGTGATTGCCTTTCACAATGCTGGCTCTGCCCCCCCCCCCCTGTGGTGTGTCTGGGGCCAGAGCCTACACTAACAATGAGGATTGTTGTGCACCTAAAAAAAGAGATGTATAAGTGCCCCCTGAACTGGTTTGGACTGAGCACAGAGCCCTGTGCCGGAAATAGAACAAAGACATTTGCGATATAAATATTGGGGCTGTGACCCCATGCCTGAGTTAAACTGGTGCTTCCCTGGAGCTGAAGGACTGCTGGACGCCAGGAGGAACCGTCACAAAGGACTTTCCCTCTGCTAGAGGGCCCTGTGAGCTGGCCTGCCTGAGTCCAGCTCTGCTCCTTGTGACTTTGAAATTCAGCTCAGGGTGAGCATGGGACTCCCAACCCGTGCTATTTTTGGAGCGCTGTGCTGGGACAGGAGAGTTGTTCCCTTTGTCTCCCAGGGCGGACAGAAAGAGCATGAAGGAGCGTTCTTGTGTGTGGCAGCGTGTGGTAAGCACCCTGGGTTGCAGCCGGTATCCCTGTACCAGTTGGGGATCGTTCCACAGCTCTTTGCAGGAACATAAGGCAGCCACTCATCCGGCCGGAGTTTGCAGTCTGGCCATGCCCCCAGAAGCCAGTGAGGAGGCCGCGTCGAGAATTGCGGGCAGCCCCGGTTTGATGAGCCAAGGTGGGAGGCCCCTGACCAGCCTTATTGTGCATTACGGTATTTCCTAGCTGCTGCGCCACATGGTCGTGGGCAGGTACATCCTCACCTCTTTGTGAGAGGCAGGGACTGGGTGGGTGTACTTCCCACTCCATACCTGGTGCTCAGAGCTCTGGGGACATTCTTCATCAGCAGCGGGAGCATCCAACACGCTATGAGTAAAACGTGCCAGGGGCCACAGTGACTTCCTCATTTGCCTATATCATTGCAGCAGCGCCTCTTGGTCGCGGGCAGCTGCGCCCTAATCGTGGTTGGGCAATTTGACTCCTAGGAGTTGTTGGGTCATGTAGGGAGATTCACCCTGATGTCTTTCTGGAAGTCACCTAATGCTCTTTGCCGAATGTGTGCCCTCTGGAAGTGGGTACTTTGGGCGCACGGTTGCTGATGATGGTGTGCCTAACGTGCTATGCTGAGTACTGCCTCTGATGAGTCATGCATAATGTGCTTATACTAACAGTACCCTTACCAGTTGTTACTGTTTGCCTTTGCTAACTGGGAATCGTGATGGTTATGACAGTTGCCCGATTGGCCCTGTAGTGTAAATAATCCATGTAAAGTCATACTACGTGCCAGGTGGCACAGTGTATATAAATGATTATGTTCTAATGTGTTTTATGAGTCTTACAAAGGCTGATCTTGATATAACCTTGTGTGGAGTTTCTTTTGTGGTGTGCCTAGTTTATCGCTGCTGTGTGAGTGTGTTGCATAAACACTTTACATATTGCCTCTAGGATAAGCCTGACAGCTCTGCCAAGCTACCAAGGAGGCGAACAGGGGTTATCTTTGGTGTGTAACTCCCTTGCCCTGAATTGAGTGGTGGTTCCTGCCTGGCTTAGGCGCATGCCCTAGCCAACCAGACATCCCATTTCTAACAGTATTTAATACTGAAAGCTTTCCAAAATTCTGATATCTGATAATAGGAAACAATTTGTTTCTGACAAAATGGTAATTTTCTTTAATTTGAATGGTATTCAACATCCAGAGTTCCTCTGTATTGTTCTTAAGTAAATGTTCAAATTAAACATAATAATATATCTTTAAAAAAGGGATCCAAATTACTTTTGTATTGTTCTTTCCTAATGCCCTTTCCATTTATTAAGGGGGGGAATGGTCAGACTAGCCGTATACCCCAGTAAACTACTTGTGTGCAGTAATGAGAACTTTATCCCACCTATGTAACTTGCACCTTGTACCTAACTACCTCATATATTACTCTGTATATACGCTTTATTACTTTGTATTTTTTATACCCATGCCCTTGTAAAGCGCTCTGATATCTGCAAAGATCCTGTTCGCGCTATATAAAACTTTCAAAATAAATAATAAAATTACACAGAGATTGATAAACCAACAAATTCAGAGCAAGTTTTACTGTGATGCTATGGCTGGATTCAAACTGTAAAAGGTCCTGCCTGGTGATTGGGAACACTCTAAAAAATATGGTAAACATATACAAGTGTGAATCTATATTTTCTGAAGCTGTTCAAGTAAAAACTGTGAAGAAATGGAGTATATTATATGGCGTGGTTGTGTGACCTGATAGGTTAATACAGTTACTAACCCCTTTAGGACCAGTAGTATAAGAAATTGGGTTACTGGTTGATTAGGGTGTGAGCCCTTGTCAAGCAGCAATCAAGACCTTGTCAATGTGAGGACCAAGCTAACCACAAATTAACCTGTGCTCAACCCCCTTGTAGCTTGGAACAGAGCAGTCACGCAGTGGAATACTGAAAACAGCACACCAAGTTATAAACATAGAGTTGAATGTAATAAATAAAACATGACCAAATTCTGATCAGTTGAACTGGAGATATGAATTTTTAAGGTATAATGTATAAAATAACATATAGCATCATGGCCATCTGGTTATTGTGAACTGGGTCAAAGTCAAAGGTTTAGGCCAACCGTGATGGGTTGCGGGTCGGATACAGTCCCAGGTTAGTCCAGCTGAATGTTTACCTTCTCAAGTTTTGTGTCAAGAGTCCTGTTTGTGTTGGAGAGGGCTGGGAGGAGCAAGGGCAGCATCGGGGAGGCTGTCGTCATGGCACAAAGAGCAGGCCAGGTATCGTGGACGGGCAGGCTGAAGCTTTGAATTGGAAGTCCCCTGTGAGTGCTCAATGCCTCAGTGTTAACAGATGGGCTGCTGACAGCTTGCACCGATTTTCACTGCGAGCAGCGCGGTCTCGGTGCGAACAGGCCCATTTGCAAACGCTAAGAACTCAAAAGCTTGATTTCAGCACCCTTGAGCCACATCAATGGTCCAGGACCTAAGAAGCACCACTTTGGGGTCAGGGACTCACTGTAGCTAGGTCCAGAAGCTGTTGTGGAGCTTTTTATGTTTCTGAGGCTCAGATCAAGCCCTTGGGGTCACTTTGGGGTCCTGGGTTCAAGATGAGGTTGTAAGCCCAGTTCTTCTTCCCCAGGCAAGAGTGCAGAAGTCAGTAGATCAGTACAGCAGAGCAGTAGCTCCTTCAGAGTAGCAGTCCAGCAAAGTGGCAGTCCTTTCAGCAGCACAGCAATCCTTCTTCCTGGCAGAGTATCCACAGGTCTTGAAGAGGATTGTGTAGTTGGTGTCTAAGGTCCAGTATTTATAACCAGTTGTGGCCTTGAAGGTTGGAGAAGCTTCTACAGGTTTCTGTTTGATGTTCCCAAGCATCCTGCCTTCCCTGTACTGGCTCCAGAGTAACTACAGGGGGTATGCAGCTATTTTTGAGGAGGCAGGACACAGCCTATTCAAGTGTAAGTGGAATTGTGTCCAGCTCCTCTTTCTCATTATGGCAGTGATGGCCCATCCAGGCACACCTACGCCCCCTATTGTGTATGGCTGCCTAAGAAGAATACACAAAGCTTAACTGTCAGCCATACTCAGTCATGTGACCAGAGACAGGCAACAGGTACTAAGGCTCATACACACAAGATTCCGAATTTGTGATTTCCAATAGCGAATCCGTAGAAATTGCTATTTCAGAATCGCAAACAGGAATGTATGTAACCTGCGATTTCCAAATTGCTATTCCTACAGTGTCGCAAATTGCTATTAGGAAATTGCAAATTAGGAAACCACTAAATTGCGATTACCTTGTAGGAAATCACAATTTAAGAAAAGTAAGCTCCATTCATACAAATGGGCCTAAGTTCAGATGCTTTAATTACTTTTTCCCCTTAATCTCTGCCCACCTTGAATCCGGAGTTTGAAAAATGTACGTTAATCAGTTTCACACCTTTCAATTTTTGTTCATTGGCTGAAAATTACTGTAGCCTCCTGTGACAAACCTATCCAGCATACTGGAAGTATTTCTTTCTCTCGCAAAATATTCTAGTGTTATTTCTACAACAGGTCCTGGTGTTACATCATAATATTCAGGAAGCAAGATTGTGTCTTACTAACTATTGAAAGGTGGATAATTAGCAGTAGTAAGTATGCACCTACCACTAGCAATAATGCCACAACACAATATGAGGCTCTATAAATTATTCCCTTGCTCAACCCTTGGTAGCTGGCTGGGAGCAGGCAGGCTTAAATTAGGACACAGGTGTGTAGCATTAAAAACATCAATACATTAAATAAGTAAGACACAACACACAACAAAAATCCACAAACAATTTATAAAAATAGTAAGTAAGTAATTTTTATTGTTTTAGGTTAATTAAAACCATTACAAAAGTACATTGATAGCTCATACCTTCGGATAAAAGATTATAAGAAAAATATATTATTTTTAAAACAAGAGAACTTTGATAAAAACAGTTTGGTGCGGGTGTGTGGTCGTAGTGTGGTGTCTTGGCCAGTTTTCAACTAGTCCGGTCTGGTGCCATCTTCCAGATTTTTTAGTTTCAGTTCCAGACATTTCAGGAATTTGACCAACTTCCCATTTAATGGGGGAAGGCCTGGGTCGAAACAAGCGAGAACCGCTTGTCTGCGTGTGCGGATTTTTTGTTCATTGAAGGCAGTTTTTAACAGGGCTACTCTTTCCTCTTTCAGCCTTGGGCAGGTGCATAGTAGGTGTTCGAAGTCTTCATACTCTGCCCCGCACAGCCTGCATTTTGTCCCACAGTCCCTTCTCAGCCATGGTTGCAGATGTGGCATAGAGGGTAGAATTCCTAGCCTATGTTTTAAGAAGGCTTCTTTTGATTTCCTGCCATACCCCAGACCAAAATATGCTTGTAACCCAGGCGATTTGTATGTGGACAAAGTCATCCATGCGTGGCGCCTTTGTGAAAAGGTCGCTTTATCTTCCAAGTGCGATTGTCTTTTTATGCTCTTGTTTACAACACGCTTGAATTGCACATGCGGTAGTGGAGTTTCCCATAGTTCTTTTAGACCTGTGACAGTCAGGGATTCCTCTAGGAAAGTTTTCGCCGGCAGTTGAAGAGAGCTGCTTAGGTCTAGCCATAGCAGATGGTTCAGTGAATTTTCTGGCGAGTTATTTATTTTCTGCCAGCACTTTATGTATGAACCTCTTCTTGCAAGCTTTTGGGAGGTCAGTCCAAACTCTAACCGGATCTGGGCTTGTGAGGTGTAGCTTGGCAGGTTAAAGAGAAGTCGGTAGGCCTTTGCAATGGTTATGTCCAGCAGTTTTGCGTCTATGCCTTTTAGAGCCTTACTGCTGTATGTAATAGATGACTCTAGCTTAACTTGTGCCACACAGAGCAGTGGGAGAAGAGTGGGACCATTCAGATTAGACTTTAGCTGTTTAAGCGTGGTAGCTATCAGCATCTCTTTCCTCTTGATTGCCTCTAGTTGGTTCGAGAAGCGAACTCCTTTATCGAACAATATTCCGAGGTATTTATATTCTGAACAATTTGCGACAACCTTTGTTCCAAGGAACCAAGTATGTAGCTTTTTGTTCCCATTTATAGACAGAACTTTGGTCTTGTCAATGTTTATTTCTAACAGGTTAGCTTCGGCATATCCATGCAGTGCGTTGATGAGGTTTTGGAGACCTACTTTAGTGTGGCTGACCAGGACCACGACGTCTGCGTAGGATATGCTAGGCAGCGCTTTGCCCCCCAAGCGTGGAGCGTGCGCGTTACAGGTTTCTAGGGCAGGTTGTAAATTGGCTGTAAATAGGTTGAAAAGGGTCGGTGCTAAGACGCACCCTTGCTTTAGGCCGTTGGTGGTCGGAATGCGCCTGGAAAGGTGTGTGCCGTTGCCGAGCTTTACCTGGACCCACGTGTTGGTGTGCAGTTCGATCAGAAGGTGCAATAGGGGATCAGGGATCCCCCAGGAGGCCAATTTTCTCAAGAGGTAGCCCCGGTTGACGTTATCAAACGCCGCCTTGAAGTCGACAAAGCAAAGGTGGAGAGCCTGTTTAGTCACCCTTGCTTTGTCGATAAGTTGCGAAATTGCCAGCAAGTTTGACGTTGTTCCCGTTTCTCTGCTGAAACCAGTTTGGCTCGGCGGAATTATATTGTGGTGTGTTGCCCATTCGCACAGGTGGGTCAGTAGGAGCCCGCAAAGTATTTAGCCTCAATATCCAGGAGTGCTATCAGCCGGTAATTTTTTGGCAGCGTTCTATCCCCCGCCTTGTAAATTGGTGATATGATTGAGCCCCTCCATGAGGCAGGAAGAATCCTGGATCGGCTCACAGACGTTTAAAGAGGGGTCAGCGTTTCTGCCCAGTAATCTGGCTCAAGTTTGAACAGGGCCGGAGCAATCCCGTTTGGCCCTGCTGCACCATCCTTCCTTCCCTTCGAAATGTGTTTAAGCAGAACCGCGGAGATTCCAGGTTCAGATTCTAACCAAGTTGTTATTGTTTGTAGCGGTGGCCCTCTGGGGCATCCTGGGGCTTACTTATAGTGGCGACCTGCTGGTTAAAGTGCGAGTCTAAGAGGGATTCCCAAGAAGATTTGGTAATGTGAGACGTTATTCAGCAGTTTTTGGGATTTATGATTTTGTTTATTGTAGACCAAAACTGGGCGCTGTTGTTACCCTTTGAGTCGTAATGAAGTTTTGCCCAGAGGTCGTCTTCATTGGATCTTTTGACTGTCCATTTCAGTTTTTTTAGGTCCGTCCGATCCTTCTGAAGTTTTGCAAGAAGGACCCTGTCCCCCGGGCTTTTTCTCAGCATTCTTAACAGTCTGTTGATCTCTTTTTTTGTGGGTTTTTAGGGCTGATTTCTGGGAGCTTGAGATCTTCCTTAGGGCACCAGAGCCGGCAGATAAACTGTGCCGTACGATAGATGAGTATTGATTTGCAAAATCAGCCGTAAATTGTTCCCAACCTGCTACTGGATTGCCTGAGGGGTAGTTTAAGCTGTTTAGTTGGTATTTTGCAGCTTGTAATACCTCCGGCGTGTTAGCGACTGAGGTTTTGATCCATTTAAAGTCTATGGTGTGGCTAGCATGTGGACCTGTTGGATTTAAAAGTATTAGGTCCGGGAGGGCGCAAAAAGAGACTTCCTGAGGGCGATGGTCACTGTCTCCCTTGTCCCCTAGGTTAAAGCCCAGGATGTTGTGAAAAAGAGGAAGAGAGACCAGCGTATAATCTATTGTCGAGGTTACGTTGCCTGAGTTGAACGTGGCCACGGGTGGAGAATCTTCGGGAAATCTTCCATTTAGGACCCTCAAGCCCATATGTTCTAAGTCTTCCAACAGTTCCTTTGCCAACTTAGCGGTTTTACCTTGGCTGCTCCAAGTTTGATTTGGGATGTTCCAATGGTAAGACTGGGCCTGAGTATCACTGTTCAAGGATGACCCTAGGATACATTGGTTGAAGTCACCAGAAACAATTAAGTAGGGTGAGGTTTGCGTTGTCAAGACATGATGAAGATGGTCCGTTAAACGCTTTGTTTCTTGTTTTTTATTTTTTGGGTTAATGTAGCTGTTGATCAGCTGGACCTCTTTCTTGTTTCCCCCAAGATTTAATACCATCTCAACAGTATTTATGGATGGAGAATTGGAAGTGAGCACCTGTACCTTACCAACAGTTGAGATTTTAGCGTAAGTTGCTAGGCTACCTGCCAACCGACCTAACTTGCTTCTCCTTGTGGCTGGGGAATGATGGCAGGTATAGCCCTCTAAGTGAACCGGCTCCTCCAGCCATGTCTCCTGGAGGAGAATGATGTCAAGCGATTTCACGTATTGTAAGAAGTCGGCGTCCGCTGCTTTGTTGTTAAGGCCGTTTAAGTTCCACGAACATAACTCGAAACGTGGTATAGCCGGGCACAGGCCTGACTCCGTTAAATGTCCTTGTCATTGGCGGTTATATGATGTATTGCATATTCTGAAAAGTCGGTCTTCTACCGTGCTGTGGGGATTTACCGTCAATGAGCTGTTTTTAAACCCTGACGCCTGGCTGGTTGTTGGAGATCGACCCAATGCGCCTTTCAGCACCGACCTTGTTTTCGAAGTTGTTGTAGGTACTCCCTCCTTAGGTCTCTCAAGCAGGGGCAGCGGGTATCCGATGTTGTGGTAAAAGGCAGATTTAATCCCCCATTTTTTAAGGTGAATTTGCTCTTCTAGGATTTTGCTAGCAATTTCGGATGAAATCCATGTTGCTTTTGTCGCTTCTTTACCATGTCGTCTGTCAGATTCTATAAATTCTATGGAAAGAAGGTCGGCTGAGGATATGTTATTTAATGCTGGTATTGTGCTGAGTAATCGTAAGAGGTTGCCTCTATTCAGAATATCAAAAGAGCCTTTTGAATCATACTCTGGGGTGAAGAGAACAATGGTAGACGTCTTGCTTGGATCATTCACCTGAACGGTTGGCAGGTGGGGATGAATTTGGGTCCCTAAGTCGCTATTGTCAGGCTGGGTTGAGTTTCCTGGGCGAGTACCCCCAAAAGAAAAATTCTTAAAAACGGGAGCAGATGGAGCTGTAGGGGCACTCGCTATGGTGGAGTATAGCTGAGTTTGGGGGCACGGGAGTGCTGTTGTCCTCCGTTCTTGAGCACGGGGTCCTTCCCGGTAGGTGCTGATGGGTCCTTCTTGTGCCGAGTCCGAGCTGTGCTTAGACTGTACCCCCCTAATTTCAGATGTTGAAGATGGTATGATGGGACTGTTATCTTTTTCATTATTCGGGCACCGATTTTCCGGCGTGCATTGGTTGACGTTGTCGGTGCCAGGCGGGGCTGACCCCTCCTCCTGTGAAAGAACCCCGGTGGGAGCTGCTGCGTGTGGTCCGTTTACGGAGGATCTAGGCCCCGTAGAGGTAGGTTTTCCGCTGGTGTCTGGTCCTGGCGTCGAGCCGGGGGCTTGCTGCTCCTGCTTTCTCCCTGGCTTAAAAAGCGGATACACTTCTGGCATGCTTGTAGTAGTCAGTTTATTGCGGCCTTTCCTCCTTTGCTGGCGCCGCCCTTTCGCGTTCAGGGGCAGAGTGTTATTCTTTAGGGGAGGAGTAGTAGTTGTTGTCGGGTGGCCCTCTGGTAACACCTGGTCACCTGATGGCGGTGTCAATGCCCCCTCATCGGCAGAACTGGCTGTTGTAGGCACTCTGTTTAATTGTCCGGGGTAGACTGTTTCACTGGGATTAATGTGCTGGGGCCTTGCATTTTGCCCTTTTGGCAACCCTTCTATAAGAGATGATACTATTTCGGGAAGGGCTGACAGTTTGTCGATAAGAGGCCCACAGCTGCACACTAGCTTTGCCTCTTGCTGGGCTCTGGTGATTAGCGAATTGAGTTGGCCAAGTTTCTCATCTATTCACCCAACAAAAACAGCCAGACTGTCAAGTAGGGTCGGCTGCAAGTCCATTTTGTCGGATAGAAAATGAAGAGTGTCTACGGTTCGTTGGAAGGTGTTTAGCAAAATGTCCCACTTGTTTGCCATATCTGATGCTTGAGTCCTTGGTAGAGGGCTTTTTTGGGTTGTCGTTTTGTTGGGGGTTGACAACAGAGAGGAATTTGGTAAGGTGGTTAGATCCGTGAGGACGCCCTCACATTCGTGACCCCTTTTTGTTCGCTGTTTTTTTTTATTGGTTCCTCTCTGAGCGAGGGTGGGTTCGCCAATGTTGTCGGAATATATGAGGCAACTAGTTCGGCCCACTCCTGAGAGCCCAGGTAGGTTAGGTTGGGGGGGGCGTCGCTCCCAGGATTTGGTGTGTTACCCCTGTCCTCTTTTGGGTGGTCTTCAGAGATCTGATCTTTTCCAGTGCCTTCCTTTGGCATTAAATGAGGTTTTGAGCTGTCCGGATGGACCAGTTGGTCCAGAAGACTTTTGTCGGTGATCAGAGAATTGTTTGGATTATGTGGGTTATCGCTGCTTAAGGCTTCTTGCCGTTGGGAGTGGTCCTTACCGCTACAAATTGTAAGGTTGTGCGGGACATAGTTTGAGTTCTGACTGGTTCCTAGTGCAGGTGAGGTGGTTGGTAGCGGACGGGAGCTGATACACATAAGAGATGAAGATAACTGTGGGTCAGACGTGACCCCGCCATCGTCCAGCCGTGGGCCTGGTGGGCTGCAGATGGCCGTGTCTGTGAGATTGCCTTTACCTGTGGGACATAGTTCCCCCTCCGCAGAAGAGCGCGATGCCGGTTGGCCGCCAGCTGTTGAAGAGCTATTCGTAATACCACTTCCATGGCCCGAGGGTTGGTCGTTTTTTCGCTTCACAGGTAGATAGTGGAAGTAATGAGTCCTGGAGACCCAGGATTTTCCCACTGGACGAGAAGATGGTGGAGAGTGGATCTTTCAGAAACTAGAATTTTGATGTGATTTTTGGTTGCCGAAGGTTGGGGCGAGGCTTTGCGTCCTGTAGAACTTGATCGCAAGCCGCATCGCTTTCTCCTAGGGAAAGATCCCAGCTACCACTGACTCCAGTTGCGTTGTCCTTTATGTTAGCAGTTGCTACAGTTGCTACAGCATTCTGCTTGGCTTTGGCTTTTCCCTTGCTCTTTGGCTTGTTCTCAATGTGAACCCTTTTTTTGCCTGACCTCATGCTGAGATTAAGCAGTAGTTTAAGCCAATGGGTTTAAAAGCGCGCTTAGCTTTGCTGACTGTTGCTGACTGTTGCTCCGAGGGGCTTGTTCAAAGGTTGTACTCGCAGGGGCGAGGGACAAGAGAACGGGTTCCAGAATCGCTCAGAGCCGGTCGCTGCTCCTCACTAGGCTGCACGAAAGGTGACGCAGCTGCGTCTGCAGCTTGCTGCGTCAGTGACTCGATTGTTCGCTGCTGCGGTTGACTGACAGGGCCGCCTATTTATTTAATGTCTGGTGGCTATGTTGGATTTGTGGGTGCTGTGACAGTTCAACCGTTACATAAAGCCTTGTTGAGCATGTGAGCGAGCACACAGACGAACAAACACACAAGGGGCAGTGATGCGGCAGAGACAGCGATGAGTCCTCGGACGCGTGCGCTGACAGTACTGTCCGGGAGTTTTGGTACGACTGCTGACTCTGATTGTTCTTGTTGGACGTTAGGGGGACGAGTAAAGGGGTACAGCAACTCACCTTTCCACTGTGCCTGCGTCACCGCTCCTCCTCCTCCGCCACCACCACTGCAGGTCCAGGTGCTGCAGCGTTCTGTGAGTTCTTAGAGCGCCAATCAGCCGCTGGTGAGGCAGTTTGGGAGGGTCGACAGGTCGGGTCAGCTTAGGCTTCCGTTGGTTGCTGCTTGCTGGCTGCTTACTGCCAAGGATCACACAGGTGGCGGCTTTACTTTTGCCACTAGCATAGGTTGAAGAGCCCCCCGTCACTTTTTGCCGAGTCCTGCAGCTACCAGGTTATCAGCGTCACCGTCACTGCTCGTGATACTCTCGCCACACTTTTGCCACCAGCACGGGTTAAGGTTCCCGGGTAGCACAGGTGGTGCTGTGGATGCACCCCCCAGGCAGCGCTGAGGCGGGGCGCCAGTAATGCCGGAGAGCAGGTCCCAACACTTTTGCCTCACTTATGCCTCACTTATGCCGCCAGCACGGGTTAAAGTTCTCCTCTGGAGCTTTTTTGCCGAGTCCTGCGGTCCTGCAGTCACCAGTTGTCGGCGTCGCGGTATTCTCCCCGGGAGGGACCAGGAGGGGCCGGTGCAGAGCGTTGTTGTAAACCTGACCAAACACCTGAGGCCGTAACTCCCGTGGGGGAAGGGGGCGGGAGCAGGAGCCGATTCCCAGGCACTCCCTTCCGACATCCGCTCGACCTCCGCTCGAACCTCGAGCTCTGCAGCAACACCGGCGGTGGTAGTGGCAATGGTGCCCACAACGCCACGCCGCCCGTGCAACGGCCCGCTGTGCCCTGCTGTAGCTTGCGGCTCCCGGCTCGTGACTTCAGGAGACTTCAGGAGATGCCGAACAGACCGCTGCTACCTCCCCTCCCCTCGTGGCTGGTGTCCACGCTCTGTGGCTTGTGCGGTTCTCTTCCTCACTGCTGCTCCCTACTGGACCTTTATAAAAATAGGATATCGTTTTATGATTAAAATGACACCAAAATAACAAAAATCCAATGTAGGGAACCGGAGATATGACTTTCTAAAGAATAAACACTTTCTAGTGCTTAAAAACATACAGCACCAACTTGGGAAATCTAGTCACACTTGACCGGGACAAAGTCAAAGTCTGAGGACAACCGCAATGGAACCCTGGCCACATATGCTAAGCGTGAGGCTCTGGTCAAAATGTTACCTTCGCACTTAGAAACTTTTCAGGAGGATTTTCTCTTGTTGTGGAGCGAGGCTCCTCTTCAGGCCAGGATTCAAGTCGACGACAGCAGCTTGGCTCAGCCTGAGGCCTCTGTGAAATTCTGGAAGTCTTGAACTCTGAAGCGTTCAGCGGGTTGAATCTGAAATCCAGGTCGGGTACTGGTTCGATGTCGGCGACTTGTCTCTTGTTGACAGGTTGGTCACCTTATGGAGCTTTTTACTAAAGTTGCTCCAAACATCTGAAACTTCTTCCACAAGTTCCCCTTGAGGGTTCAAAGTGTTCAAAACACACATCCAAGGGTCTAGAGGCTCTGAAATGGTCCTTGAAAGGTTAGGAATACAAATCCCACAATGCACCTGGCCAAGTCCTTAAAAGTCCACTGGACACACTCCAGGCAGGGACTTCTTGGGGGAGAGGTGCAGGTGAGCTTTGTTAACCTGTTCCTTTAACAAAGTCCACTACTTAATGCTTTTTGAAGCAAGGCACATCCCTCAGGGCTGGAGTTCCAAATGTGCAGCAGGAGCAGTCCTTCAGAGCTCAATCCTTTGGTGTGCAGACCAATATTCAAGCATGGCAGTCCTTTTTCTCCGTGTAATTTTGGCAGTAGATCTGAGTTCTTATGCAGCTCTCACATACTTATCCAATGTATTGATGCACCAAGTGGGGGGAACCCTTGAACAATGGAGTGTAGAGTGCCACCCAAAAGCATGACACCTTCTTTCAAAGTGTGACCTACTGGTGTGGTTCCTTTCTCTTAACACTCCACTTCTAGACCTCCTGCAAATTCCATTCCTTGGGCTTCCATATGGCTGGGGGGTACAGGCAGATGGGTAGGTCTGGCTGCCTTTTCTTACTGTCCTGCTCTCTTTGAAGCCCAGTGTGTTTACCCAGCCCTCATTATGGCCTGTTCTCCAAAGCTGCAGAGCTCCCCCACCATAAAACGTCTGTCTCTATGCAGACCACTTATTACCTCATCAAAGCAGTTTGGCTAAGCCTGTTAAGTGCTAGCCAATAAGGAGAAGCTGCTAGAAGGCTGGAGTTTAGTTCACAGAAAAGAAGGTTCTATAGCTTCTTTTCTTTATTAGTTATGATAACAACAGTGGCAAGTAGTTAGATTTTTCATTACCAATCTTTTGAATCCTTGAAACAGTTTTTTACCTCACCCCTGTCAATAGTTAAACTGTATTACAGTATTTCCATGTTATCCTATGGAGCAACAAGGCTGCAATGGGGAAACATTAAATAAGTCATTTTCCCCTCACCAGGGCAAATAGAACCAATTTTAAAATGTCCCTGCTTATTTTTACATGGCACCCGACCCTGGGGCACCTAGGTTAGACCTTAGGGGTAACTCGTATGTAAAGTCGAATTTGCATGTAATTTAAATTGAAAAGAAGCTTGAAAAGCAGTGCTGACCTTTAAAATTACAGCAGACAACATAGCTGTGCGCAATTAAGTACCTTAAAGCTCCTGGGCCTCTAAACCTACATGCCCTACCATATACTAGGGGCTTACAGGTCGGTTGTCAGTGCCAATTGTAATAACACCTAATTATCATATACAGTTTTAATCAGAGCAGTGGCCCTGGACCTGATTACCAGAGCTCAGGGTACATTCAAAGTGAGTTACCACCAGCATCAGCCCAAAAAATGGGAGTAATCATGGGAAAGAGGATGACTTTCTCACACTATCTACTTGCCTTGCAGGACCCTTCTACTTTTCTATTGTTGCCAATCCTGGTATCAAGAATACATGGTTTGTTTGTTACTGTGTGGTAGTGAGGTTTCACATAAGAAACCCAGGCAATATACCTTTAGAAAGTATATAATAAATGAGATTCTTCATGAGACCTGGAAAGTAGCTTAAGAATTGTACATACCTTAGACTTGATAGTGGGAGCCTTGCAGGCCAACAGGGCCCTAGGGGAGAAGAGGTGGGTAAGTGTGACAAACATTTCTATTCTTTCTAGGGACATGTCTGACATTTAAAACAGTGGCTACTATCCTATAAATGCTAAACTATAACAATGCTCTTGTACTCATTCAGCTGTCATCTGGACTGTACGTTGAGGTAACAATGTTATTAAACAATTATCCCCCATTCCTCACATACTCTAATTACTCATTAGACGCTTGAATTTACCATGCACACAGGGCAATGGAACCAAACACATTTGCTCAATTTTCTTCTAAAAGTAGAGGTTAGGTCCAAAATCTCTGTTATAAATATCTTAGTCCTCCAGGCTGCTAATGCCTCCTCTCAACAGAATACAAGGAAGTACACTGTCAGCAAGACAGAAGGCTGCCTGATCCCTGTACAGAACTGCCTAGACCCTTCCCCCCAACTTACTCCAGACATCCCATTCCGGCTCCATTCGGACACTGTATCAACTCACTCTGATCCCATGAAGCTTTGCCAAATGAGACTGGGTCTATCTAGGTCCCCAGAGCATAAGAAGGATGCCAACAAATGATTGTCATGTTTAATTTGTAGCAAAATGCAAAATGTTACAAAATCTGGTGTGGATACTCTTAAAGAGTCGTGAAATGTTTCTTAAACTACATCATGATCCGGAATACTGAAATCCTTATCATAGACTGATAACACAGCATGCTTACAGGCAAATCCAAAACTCATCTCCTCTTAAACATCCCAAAAGCTGCATCATGAACAGCCTTTCTAAAGTGCTTCCCACATATCTCAGGATTTCTGAAGATTGCACAATGTTTACACTCTTAGAGATTGGCCACCATTAAACGCTAACCGTAAACATCTACCACAAGACAATTAGGCTAATATGAGTAAACCACAAGAAATTAAATACATTCATCTGCTCAACAAACCCACACTAGCTTTAAGCCCTCAGCCTTTTCTCATCATCCTCCACCAGCCATCTTGATCAGGATTATTTGATGTATTTTGGGTGCCTTTTTTAAGTTTGCACCTGGTTACCATCAAATCCGATTCAATGGTACCAGCATTTCCTAAATATCCATTTCGCAATTAGAAAATGGCACATATATACAGTTAGGAAATCACAAATAGGAAATCCATATTTGCAATTTTCTATTTCCAATCGAAAAATGCGATTTCTACTGAGTAGAAATTGCATTTTGCGACGCCGCATATTCCATTAATTTTTATTTAGCTATTTATTTATTTGGTGTTTTACATAGCGCGAACATGACCCTGAGTTGGGTATCAGACCGCTTTACATTTACATATCAAGAAACAGTTTTGTTACTAAGACATCAGTAGTTGTTCATTGATTTTGAGAAAAACATTAAAGCTTAATATACATATATACAAGACCATCAACAGGTTAATGTTTGATGAGAGGTAGCATGTGTATGATCATGGAGGATCAATGATAATGGAGAGTCTGCTGAGATTACGGAAGATATTTACTCATATTGAAATTTTGGCTTCTTTTTTAAAGTAGAGATGGGCGAAATTCTTCTAATGTTAGGGGGGGCGTTTCAAACTCTAGGCGCTGCAGCAGAGAAAGCTCGGTCATAAGTTCTTTTGTTACGGAAACGGGACGGTTTCAGTAATAGTTCTCCATGACTCCGGGAGACACGGCATCCTCCTGATAGTGTGATTTTCTGGGCTAGGTACACTGGTGTATCATAGTGTATCACTTTGTGAGTGATACATGCCATTTTTAGATGTATTCTTGCTTCGTAAGGGAGCTAGTTAAGCACTTTCAGATGGGGGTGATGTGGTCAAATTTTCTGGAGCCAGTTATAAGTCTTGTGGCCGCATTGAGACAGGCTTTCAGAGGGGATGTTGAGATCTTGGGAAGACCAGCTGGAGTTGTGCAGCCGTACTTGAGCCTTGATATGACTAGTGCCTGGACTGCTGTTTTAAGGTCTGACTTATTTAGGAAAGGTTTTAGTTTTCTGAGATAGCTTAAATGGAACCCGGCGTTTTTTGCCATCGTGTTAATATGTGATAGCATGTTCAGGATTTTGTCTAGTACAATTCCCAGGCATTCGGTAGAATCCCCGGAGTACAGTTTAGTGCCGTGATCAGATTGGTCCACTCTAGGATGTTCGTAGCGCTTTTCTGGGGTGAAATCAGCAGGAATTCGGTTTTATGTGGGTTAAGCTTCAGGTGATTACTGGTTAGCCAATGGATGGTTCTCTTCAGTGCCTGGTTCATGATACCTATCTCTTCTGATGATGTGATCTTGATGTAAAGCTGTGTGTCCTCTGCATACATGTGGAACAAGATGTTTGCTTGCTGTAAGGTTTCTTTGAGTGGCTCTAGTTACAGATTGAATGACGCAGGCGAAAGTGTTGAGCCCTGAGGAACTCTGATTGTATTACTGGATGAAGTTGATCATTTTTGGTTGACTATGAATTTTTGCAATCTGTTCTCTAAGAATGAGCTGAACCATTGTAGGACTGTATCGTCTAATCCCATCCTATTTTTTATGCGCTCTAGTATTTTAGCATGGTTTACCGTGTCAAATGCTGAAGAGAGGTCGAGCAGGATTTGGAGACAGGTTTCATTGCGGTCGAGGGCAAGTAGAGCGTCATCCACAATGTGCAGAATTGCTATTTCAGTACTATGGTTTGGTCTAAATCCTGATTGTAAGTCATTCACCAGATTGAATTCAGATATATATTGGCTCAATAGTTGTTGTACACATTTTTCCAGGACTTTGGCTAGCATGGGAATTTTTGTTACTGATCTGAAATTGTTAGGGTCGGAGGGGTTCTCTGTTGTTTTTTTAAAGATTGGAGTGACTTGCCCTGATTTTTGGCAGTCCGGTATTGAGCCTTGTGCCAGCAAAGCGTTAATGATCTTTGTCCATGAGGGATGAGCAGATGGTATATTGTAGACCAACACTTTGCCGGTAGAGGATCGTTGTAATGATTGTTTAGATTAATGGTCGAGATGATCTTTGCAATGTCTAAATCACTGATAGACTTGAATTCTTAGCATCCAGCATTATTTTAAGGCGTTTCCAGATCTGTTTGAGATTGATGCTCATCTGGGGTGCTCTTAGTGATCATGCATACCAAATGGCTGCTTTGCATTTCTTAATGCCCTGAAATAGCTATTTGGACTGTTTAGAAATGCAAAATCAGTTCATACATATGGGCCTAAATGGCTAAGTTAGGGAAATGCCTACTTTCTAAAAGTTTCAACTAACAATAATCCTGGGGGATTTTTTAAAACATTTTTTTAAGATGGTCATGGGATCCAGCAGTGTTATCACAAAACACATAAGAAATACACATCAGAGAAAGTGTACTGTTGTATACAAATTGTATTGCACAAAACCACATCTCAGTGAATTCATAGTAAACAAATCAATCAATGCAAACAACACCAACACCCCTCTTGAATAAGATCCCAAATAGACAAAGTTCGCAAGGAGTTAATGCCAGGATCTTGGAGAGGCACAGACTCCTCTTAACTTGCGTAGCTGTACTATCCAAATGAAGATGTCCAATGATTTGTAATGTTATGTACACAAGTGGCACATCATACCATAACAATGGTTAAGCAAGAGGAACCATCGATGTTTCGGTTTAAAAATGCCAAAAGGTTAGCGAGACCATCATCAGGACTCAGCTTTGAAAACAAACATAAACCTAAATCAACTCAAAAAGAAATTAAGTCACTATAAATGTGGTTGGTCAAATTTAAACTTACAATGTGCATCACTTACCAACAACAAAAGACACCACATGTAGTGTCACCCATAAAAAATCCAGCAAGTACGGACTTCTAACTGAATAAACCTTAGCCCAAAATTCAGTACAAATAACCACATCCAAATATGTATACCAAGCCAAATGTTAAATACATAAAGCCACCAATAATGTTTTCAGAGGGGAAAAGTTACATTATCAACACCTCTGTAGGCCAAGACAAAGAAACTGGGGCAAAATATTACTCAGCACGAAAAGCAGTGGTTAGCCATTCACCACTTAAACGAAAAAATACCAATCCAATGGTCTTACCGAATCAATATACAATGCTCAGAAAAATAAAGTATCTACAATGAGGCATCAAACACCTTGGTCAGCACTTCTATCCCTCGTTATGGTCAGCCACAAGAAGACTCAGAAAAGAACAGACAACACTCCTCACACAGGAAGGTTGTTACTGTACTTACATCAGATGCTGCAGTCATTGGCTTAGAGCCACAACACATGTTTGTTGTCAACAGCACTAAAGACGTTGAACAGCTTAAGACCTGTGAGGTTACAGATGCATCACCGTGGGTCACATTGCAGCCATCTTGGAGTGGACTATGTTTTCTACCAGACTCACTGAACCTACTACGTGATAGTGCCTCATCAGAACAAATGCAATTGAAAAACGAATACAATAAATAAAAAGCACCCACCATCAGCCCAAATATTTATAAATAACTCAAATAATCACCAATGTGCAAGATATTAAACCAAATAAATCTATATAAATGCAAATGGTGGAAGGGGGAGAAGGGGGACCAGAAGCGTCAACAGTTCCTCCTCCTTAACCCCTTCAGCGCGCATGACAAAGCCAGCTCGTCATGGGCGTTACCTGCGCTACGCGCATGACGAGCTGGCTTTGTCACGTAATGCGGGTTTTTTAAAAATCCAGCGCGCAGCGGGAAAACCCGCTAGCGCGCATGCGTTTAACATAGTTATGGTATTATGTGCGGCTTGAGTCAATAACATTACAAATCATTGGACGTCTTCATTTGGATTGTGAATCTACGCAAGTTAAGAGGAGTTGACCCCTCTCCTAGATCATGGAATTAAATCCTTACAAACTTTGTCTGTGTGGGATTTTATTCTAGAGGGATATGTGGTTTTATGCATTACAATTTGTACAACACTACACTGTCAGTTTCTTATGGTTTTTTTGATAACACTGTTGGATTCCATGACCAACTTGAAAGAAATGTTAAAAAAAATCCATAGTTATTTACAACTGTTGTACCCAGTTCCCTGGGGGATATTGGATTGCCCTGTGTATGTTTAGCAACTTTCTAAAAGTGGCATTTTCAAAATTGTAATTTAAAATCTGATGTAATCATGAATTAGGATTTTAAATGCCAATTTAAGAGACACGCACGAACACCCTTTACCAAACAATTCCGCGAGCGGAAAACAACCGTTTATGCCAGAAATCGGAAAATCACAAGGTGAGAGCTCCGGACGGCATCTGCCGCCCTTCTTTTACGAAAAGCGCACGACGTGCGAGTGCATTAATTCCTGTTTGTCAATTGCAGGTCTCACGACCACGATACAATTCACGAATAGCGGCACCGAATACTGCCCCTCCCCGATTTCCTGATGAAGTAAGTGCACTTAGTCTTTGCTTCTCAGGGCACTACAACAACGCCCTTATATACGAGCAACAGACACTCACGGTTATTTGTTATTCTGTATTCTTTTAAAAATGAATCGTCAATAAAACAACACTTGAAGTCCATTTGAAAAACACGGCAGCTGAGCAAAATGCCGTTGATTCAAAACCACAAAGGTACATAAGTGTTTGTGTGTAATCAATGGTAGGGATCAGCCCATACAAGCAACACTGGGATCCTAATACCAACCTTACTCTATTGCAGTGTGACACCCACGGTGTAAACAGCATTTTAAAGGCAAGCGCAACCTTGGTATGGAATAAGGTATGCCGCATCGTTAGATGCTTTATGTTTGGAGCTAAATAATCATGAATGGATTGAGGAATGATTTCTAAAAAATTCCCTCGTTTTTTATCATAAACAGTTTCCTTTGGATTCGACTCATCCTGCCCTGATGAGAGTCCAGTGATTTACATAGCGGGACTCGAAACGCGTCGGCATCCATTCTCTGACCCATTTGGATTAAATGCGATATTGTTCAGAGGTTTCTTCTTTGTTTAAAAAGCTCTCTTTTACCCCTCAGGAATTTAATAACTATTGGTCATTGATTTGTCCATTGTATATTCACTTTGTGTATATATTTGTTCCTTGGTAACTGTACTAATTGGAATTTTTTGCTCACATTTCGAATATATTCAGTATGTTTTTGTGTGTTTCACTGTAATGTAATTATTGTTTGAATTTTTTTAAATTGTATGACAATACGTTCAGTCGATATTGTTCTTTCTCTGATCAACTATCAAAATATGAGTGACAATTAAATAAAATGACATAAAGAATATGTCAGGATAACTAATTGATTTTTTGTTTATCCTTTTGATACATTAATTGTCTGAAATAAGAATAGAGGCATAGGTAAAACTCCCCCCTTTCTTTGCATATACAGGGGCCCAACCTACCCTCTCTCCCACAGGGCCCAACCCCCCCTCTCTCCAAAAAAAAAAAAAAAAAAAAAATTTAAGAGACACAACACATGAACTGGTTATGCATTTGCATTTGGAAATTACTCTTTTAAAATGTAACTTTTAACTCCAATGTTATCCCATACGACAGCTAGGCCTTGCGGTAGTGGGAAAAAATTAAGAGTTTTACACTACCCGGGCATGTAAAACGTAAAAGTACATGTCCAACGTTTTATATACATTGCACCCTGCTCTCTGGGATGACCAGTGCCTGCCCTTGGGGTGGCATATGTATTAACCGCATGCGCGCTAGCGGTTTTCCCGCTGAGCGCTGCGTTTTTTTAAAAAAAAGCGTTACATGACGAGCTCAGCTCGTCATGAGCATAGGAGCGTCATCACTCATGACGAGCTGAGCTCGTCATGAGCGCGGAAGTGGTTAAAAAAGGAAGATTTGGGCCTGGTTTAATAAACCAGGATGAAATGAAAGTTTAAAGACTGCACATACAGGATGCAATGTCAGGCATGAGACATGTTAAAGGGCTTCTTAAGTGGGTGGCACAATCTGTGCAGCAGTCCCACCAGTAATATGTAATTTACAGGACCTGGGCACATGCAGTGCCACTTTACTAGGGACTTATAAGTAAGTTCAATATGCCAATGTTACCATGTTTAGAGGAGAGAGAGAGAGACCAAGCACGTTAGCACTGGTTAACATTTGCAAAGTGGACAGAGTCCTAGGGCACGACAAAAGGAGGTCAGAAAAAATAGAGAAGGAAGGCAAAAGGTTTGGTGGAATTCCACGTCAAGGCTGTCAGGTTTAACAAGTAGGTTTCATTTGTTTAACCCACTAGCTCAATCCTGGGTAGCTGTAGTTCTGAGCAGCAAGGCTTACACAAAGTATAAACCATTTAACCAGCACCAAAACAATTAAAGAAGAAATGCATAAGACACTCAAGAAATCCTACACCAATTTATACCATATACTAGGCAGTTATTGGTAAGTTAGCCTATGGCAATCGGGCTTAGCCAATTTAATATATGCATTTTGGTGTCTGGGGACTGGCACTGAGGCCAGTTTAATGGGCCTCAGTGCATTCTCAGACTCAAAGAACCAGGAGCATTAGTCCAAAAACTTGAGGGTGAACATAGAAAAAGGAATTACCTTACTAAAACCATTTCAACCACAGCTGTGTTAGTTACAAATAAGAGTTAGAGGAACAAGGGGTCTGTAGTGGTGCTCAAACTAAGACAAACTGATATTCTTCAAAGCAATAAATGGAATGAGGTGTAGTGATTTTGAGTGTTTACCTCACAGCGGTGATAGTTCTAGCGTATCTAGCAAAAGTTGTTGAAAAGATGATAAAAAAAACATTTAGTCACCCACCTCTTAGACAAAGGTCTCCTTGACACCACTCAATCCGAATTTAGGCCCAACCACAGTGCAGAGACCACCTTGATCGCCTCCATAGATCAACATCTGGACAATCATGAATAGAGGTCATTCTACTGTATCATTCTGCAACCTTCAATACCATCTCTGACCTCATCCTTAACCAACAACAGCATGAGGCCAGCCTACAAGGTTCCGCACTGCACTGGATTTACTCCATCTAGATAGGCCATACGCAGTTGATCAGCTTGGCTCTGTCTCTCGAGATGCTGTCGACCTCATGAGTTACACAAGGATCCTTGCCAGCATCATCTACACCCATTGAATCTGCTGATAACACTCAGCTCATATTATCCGTATCCACTTGTGGAGAAGAAGCAGCCCATACCTCCCCGGGGCGACGTCTGAGCCTGGGGTCCCTGTCCCCCGCGCCCGATCATGCAACGTCCCTATCACACAGGACTCCTCCTCTATCTCTTCCCCTACAGGAACCGGCAACAACAGCCGAGCCCGAAGGACTGGAAGTGATCTCCCTCGACCCCGGAAGTGAGACACCCTTTGAGGAACCGGAAACGACCGCCTCTGACCCCGGAAGTGCTTTCCCGGAAACCTGCCCGGAACACAGAAAAGCCGTCGGGAAGGATGGAGAGGGGTTCCAAGCAGCAGACTCGTGGCAGGAGGCAGCGGCAAGCGAAGAACCACTGACAGTGAGCGGAGCGGAGCAGAAAATCCGAGGCGAGGACGAGAAGGAGGACGTCTGGACCGAAGACTGGTGGCATCCTCAGGAGGTGGCTGGAGAGCAGCTGCAACTCGCAGGAGAGTTGGGGCGGGGCACGTGAGTACACTGTATCCTTTCTCCGTGTTCCCCCCTGTAATAAGTTATAAATACTGTAATTAGAGCTACACGAGCACGAAAGCACTGGATATTGACTCCTATCACTGGCACTGTAAAGAAGACCCGAGCACCGTCCCCGCCACACGCCACACCCTCTTCCCCTTCCCTCTCTTGCTTGCATTTTTCCATCCCACCCCGCAGTCCCTTCCTCATGGTCGGTTTCCGATTCCCTCCCTCCCCGGTGTAGGTGGAAGTACTCAGACGTCCTTTTGCCCAGGACTAATAGCCCTATACTCTTCTCTCCCTTGCATGCCTCCGAGGAGTACCAGTACCCTACAGCGGAGAAAACGACATCGGCCCAGAAGAAGAAGACCCCATCCAGACGACCCCACCGCGCCAGACCGTCATCCCAGCTACCCCGCCCTGCACATCCAGCCGGAACCCATCCACCAACCCTTCAATCCAAACAGACTTTGTCCTGAACTTTCAATAAAAGCCGTTGATCATAGCACACTATATCCGGCCTCCCCGCCTGTTATGTAAATGTAAATGTAAATGTAAATGTAAATGTAGTATACTTGTAAAGCGCACAGCTGCCCCAGCAACGGGGCGTCCCGGCGCTGTATAACTCTGGGGAACCCGTCCTGGCTTTCCCTGTGGGATGGTCCCTTGCTGGGAGTCCCCAAGGTGGAGCCAGGCATCCCTGGAATTGGTGGGGCCGTTGTGGAGATTAGGCAAGCTAATGCCCAGAGTTGCCGAGTGGAACCCCTGATTAGAGTAAGCACTGAAGCGAGAATTATCGAGTCCGCTGACCAAGGTCCACGACCCTGCCGCGTCGGGAATTGAACCCTGGTCCCAGGCTGACTTCTGCTCTCAGGCCTGTTGCCTCTAACCAGTGAGCCACACTACTCCACAGCCACATTATTCCGGTGCGCCCACACCCGGACTCCACACCACTAAGATACAAACACCCAGACTAATTTCTCCACCTGCATGACTAAAGTCAACTGCCTTCAGATCCACACAGACAAGACAGAAGTAGTAACATTCGCAAAAGATACCTTCCACTTGGTGGACTGCCAAAGTTGGACCCACATCCCTCCTGGCAAACCATGCAAATGACCTTGGACTAGTAATCAGCAACCAACTTACCATATCCAGCCAAGTGAATGCAGTCGCCGTTTCCTGCTGCCACTCAAGATGCTCAAGAAGATCTTTAATTGGCACTCCACCAACAATTGCAGACCCATAACCCACACGTTCATTACCAGCAAGCTTGACTAAGGCAATGCATGTCATGTTGTAATCATTGCTAAACTGACCAGAAGACTCAAGACAATATAAAACTCTGCGGCCATCCTCAACCTTCCACCCCGCACTCAGATTACCCCCCACCTCAAAGAGTACTACTGGCTCCTAATCTAGAAACAAGCACTCTTCAAACTGCCCAGGCAGACTTACAAAACATTGGTCCCATAAGCGCATAATCTTTAACAAACATGTGAGACGGATCCACTGAGCTGGAATCCTACTAGCAAACATCCTCTGCATATGCAGAACCTGATCCAACAGTCGTGTTTTCTCCTACCTTGCTCATAAAGCATGGAATGACTTGCACCTGCAAATAAGAGTCTCTTCCTTCATTCTTGAATTTCACAAGAAATTGAAGACATGACTCTTTACTAAGCCCTGACCACAACGTAATGTAGCATAGCATAGTGTAACGTAATGTAACGTACCACAACATAACTTAACATAGCGTAACATAGCATAACTGTCACGAGTCCGATGATGAACTGCGGACTCTATTACCCTTCGATACCAGCAAGCGTCTCATACCTCTAACGTTACCCTCTATACTGGAAACTCAGGAGCCCTTTAAGAAATAACCCCAGAAGGAATGCCAGGGTGTGTGGCCTATGACGACACTAGCAGGCAGCCTATTGGAGGAGCACCCGGCAAACATAGGAGAATTATCCTACCTTCATGGCGGCAACGCAGAGCTCACAGGTGTAAGGGAGATCGTGGCATGGGCAGCGAGGACCGACGAAGGCGGAACAACGGCTGGTGCGAGTGGAGCAGGACCGGAGGAGAAGGCCGAGGCGAGGACTGCTCTGACGGATGGAACCCTGAAGCCGGGAGGCCATCAGGACCACACTTCACCCATCCACCCCCCTGGAGGAGGGTGGCTTAGCAAGGTATGGGCAACGCTAAAGGGACTTGCAGGACACGAGAGGGAAAAAGACGCTGTCTAAGGGGAGGAGGGAGGTCGGGTCAGGGCTCACACGGTGCCGGTAGAGGTGACTTCTCCCTTCATTCCCATTCCCCAGAGAGAACGCCAGTGTCCTTCCTCGACTCACCCCAAACATATTTTTTTTTCTTTTCTTTTTTTCATACCGCAACCATCGGTCCCGGGGAGCTGAAGTACCTGAAGAGTAAACTGCCAGCAAGGGAAAGACCTGAAAGAGACAGGACTCTAAAAGCAGGAGAACAGCCCTGATACTGACTTTCATCATTTTTGTTGTGGTCTTTTGCATCTTTTGTGAAATAAACAAAGATAGTGACCTTCAGCACTCTTACTCAACGTCTCATTTCTCCATTTGACCGCCCCCTCCTCAAAACGTTCCCTGGGTTGTAACAATAACATAACATAGATGACCCAAGAACTTACACTACTGCCTTACACAATGATAGAGGAAGAAGGGGAAGGATCTATCTTTCTTAGTTACCAAAGAACAAAAAAAATTGTGGGCTCAGTGTTGGCGATGTGAGCTATGACAGTAAGTTTGTTGTAAAAACAACCTAGATTTCTGGCTTAGCAGAGTGGAGCAGGAACAGCTCTTGACCCACATCTAGACAACCAAAACGGAGTTTGGTGACTGAAAGTAAATGGCTAAGTCCTCTATGCATTCAGTTTGATGCAGTTTAGGCCCATCCATTTTGTAAATTTAGTCACACATTTGTAAAAGTTAGGTTGGTGATGGCAACATCTTTCAAGATGGAAATACTTATCTGTGTGATGTCAGCATAGGATGTGATGTTAAACCCTGATGATCAAACTGTACCTTTTTGCATGATCACCTCCATTTCTTTGGATGCTGGTTTTTTGAGTATATGCTCTTGAACTCTGTTAACCTGTCCCCAGTATATGTGTTCTGCCCCTTAAAACATGCAAATATTGGACATACATCTGATTGGCATATTAAACTTACCTATATGTCCCTAGTATATGGTACAAAGTGAAAGTGGACCTGTAAGTTAAGTGTTGTTAGTGGACTGCAGCACATATTATGCCACCACTAAAGTGATAATGCAGACCTGTCAACAATAACGTGGCTGTGCAGGGTTAAACTGCAAATTTGACCCGTCAAAGTAACACCTTTTGACAGGCCTAAATTCTTCTGTCAAATATTAATGCCACTCCTAAGTACTCTAAAATGCCTATGAGTCAGGGTGCATGAGACTTAAATGTAGGACATGTAAAGTTTTGCTGTTTGCCTTAAAGTGACAATTTTCTAATTTCACTGTGGCACGGTTAGCTATTCACAAAGTCCTATTTCCACTAGCTGTTCCATAGGAAAAAAGCATTCACATACTTTATTAAAGTTAATAATATTAATTCTGCCTAATCTCAGGCCTTGTCTAATTGCTTCCTGAAGTATTTTGCTTCGGAATGTTGGGTATGTTTGTTGTACACGCTTCTTGTTTACGTCAAGTGCTTGAGGTGTACAATGGCGGGAGAGCTTCTTCATGTTCTCTCCCGAGCCTTAATTTGAGTCTTTCCTCATTAAGGTAACAATTGAACCAAGGTTTGCTGTGCTGAATCTGTATTCTTTTTAACTGCCACAGGGCAATCGTATCATGTCTGCATGGATTGTATGTAATATTCCATAAGATCATTCACATTCATCATGTTTGTGGGAAGTTGTAGGTGGTTATTGCTAGTAGAGGTTAAATCAGAAAGATTAAAATTCCTCAACTCTCTGGACCAATTTTTGGATATAAGTGGTTGGCCCTTCTTTGTTGTCATCCTTCTCCGGGATGAGGAAGGAGATTATGTAGTGGTTTGACCAGTCACAGGGAGTTATGGATTCCAGTTGGATAGTACTGCATTTTGAGATTATTATATCAAGGGTGGAGCCTCTATTGTGAGTAGGGCCATTACAAGACTGGATAAGCATGAGGTCTGTGAAGGATGCATTGTATGTGTTCAGTATGGGGTCATTATAATCATTCTAATGTATTTTGAAGTCCCCGATGAAAAGATGGTTGGTGTGCTGATCTGAGTTAGTGGAGATGGTCTCCATTATATGTTCAATGAAATGTAGGTTAAATCCCAGAGGTGATAAATCATGTGATGTTTGCAAGCTATATTAGCATTGTTCCATATTTCAATACCTAGCTATTAACAGGAGGTCATTGGCATAGTTTGCGAATGTTTCAGGGTGAGCACGGAGCGGTAAATGCATGCTAAGCCCCCCAACGCTTCCAGTTCTGAGGATGTCATAGTTGGGTGGGACCAGAATGTCCAACAAAGATGAGGAGGTGTCATTCAGCCAGGTTTTGGTTAGTATTATGAGGTTGGGGTCTTGTGAGCGAATGAGATCCACAATGTCAGGTGCATGTTGAACCGCTAATCTGCCACTAAGAAACATTGATCTGTGCTTAAATTTGTTTTCTGAAACTTCAGGTTGTGTTATGGGGATTTGTAAAAGGTTGTGTTCTTTCAAGGCAATGTGGTTGAGGCTAGGTTCTCTAAGAGGGTTGGATGGGATATTTTCAATAGTGAATGGTGTGGGAAACGGAACCCAATTAACTGTGGTATAAAATAGCAGGAGGGGTTGAATGCCATCATCAGATAGGTGGTCAGTAACTCTCTGGGGTCTAGAGATGGGATTAAGATGGGGTTGAGTTTTCCAGTTCAAGTTAGGAGAGTTTTTAATGCATGAAGCCCCTTGCCAGGATTAGTCGCCCATCCGAGTTGGGATGAGTTATATTGTTTTGAGTGTGGAGATCTGATTGCCCAAGGGGTCAAGCTGAGATTCAAGATCTTCTACAGCTTCGAGTTTTAATGGATAAGGTTCTGCAGATTGATTTTGACTAGCTGAAGATCTTGAGTAATATAAAGGCCTACCCTGCGCAATTTCTATATGGATCAGATGTCTTCCTCCTAAGTGGGAAAAAAGGTTGGGATAAAGAGAAGGGTATGATCCTGAAAAGCTTGTTCTCATTGCCAAAATCAGCAATGGTACAAGCAGCAAGGCTGGAGCTGGGAGTTACCTCCTGGGCAATTACAACTAGGATGGCACTAATACGGTTTTGGCAGCGTCTGGCGACAGGGGAGCCCCCCCCCGAAAAATATCACAGTGGTGTAGAGAGGAAATTGCCGCTAGCGAGTTATCTTGGGCAAAAGAAACAAGATCCTCATTACAAGAAGCATATGGGAAGCTAGGGATAGAACTAGATCTGCTTCTAGGACACGTCAATATAGGCAAAAAAGAACTACGGTCATTGGGAGCGGACTTGTCCCGTATAATGGGGAGAGGAGTTGGCCTAACAGCTAGGGCGCTCGACCTCGGACCTGGGGATCTGGGATCGAGTCTTGGTAACGACGCCAAAACCTCCTGTGATTCTGGGCAAATCACTTAATCTCCCAGTGCCTAAAAAATGAAAGTGTGTCCTCATATAACGTAACTGGAAAATATGTAAAGCGCTCTGATACCTGATTCGGTTCGGGTCTAGTTTGCGCTATATAAAACTCTGGAAAAAAATTAAAATAAATAAGCGATCAAGAGTATCTCTGGCAAAAAATATCGGTGTCCCATATGATCCAAGTATGGATTTTAGAAGACCATTCCTACCCTTACTTGGACAGGTTGCCGAACCAGCACTTAAGAAGAGAGGTATTAAAATTGAGAATGGGAATACATCCCTGCTATGTAAATAGCAGGGTTAAAAATCTCATGATAAATAGTAATGGCAACTGTACTTGTACGTTAGGTACCCCCTGTGATATTATTCATATTTTATTAGACTGTAGGATGGTCCTTGATATACTTACGGAGATTTTAGTCCCGATATTCAAAAAATACAGGACTATAAATAGGAAGCAAGCTGCAGACCTTCTGGTGGGAATGACAAATCTGGATATAGCCTGTGCTTTGGGGAAATACATGAGTAGAGTTAAGGGGTTTCTCCAGAGTACAGAGTTATAGGTGTATGTAACCCACCCTTTATAAAAATTTAAAAAATGAGATTGCATTTTAATGTATGTATTGTATTTACTCATTTTAACTCATGTGATTTTAACAACCTAGGAGGATACTGTTTAATAACAAAGGTGTCGGGGTTATCTTCCGGGAAATGATTGAGTTGCAATTTTACAAAAGTTCCATATTATGTGTTTTTATAAAGTTTTATAAATGTATAGTGTGTACTTTTATGGTTGTAACAAACTAAATAAAGTTTTAATGACTGACTGACTGAGTAATATCATCAAGTCCGTTTTCCAGGGAAGGGAGGTGGTTGAGGACTATGGGAGTTGCGTGTGGGCTAGGGACAAAGGACAAGAGATCACAATCCGTGGGAGAAGGAGTAGTAAGAAGACCTTCTGGAACATTGGAAGTGGAGAGGGTGAGATAATTGGAGGATGAAAGTTAAGAAAGGGTCTACTCATGGAGGTGATAGAAAGAGGTGTGGGCAGAGCACCATTGCTCTTGGGCACATGGTGTCAGGTGGACATTAAAACCAAATTGGAATCATGCATGGATGAGAGTGACACCCCTTGGGTAGCAGATGAGGTGGGTGAGGGCGTACTATTTCATAGAAGTAGGCTAAAAAGTATTTGTACATATCTACCAATGAAGGCTGTTGTTGACTCTCTCTTTACAGGTGTTATTTCTTCTATGTGGATAGGATTGGGTCAGATCAGAAAGTTGGGATAAAGGGGAAGAGTAAGAGACTTTCCAAGGCTTAGATGATCTGGAGCCATCTGCAATGGTTCTACTGATAAAATTGTGAGGTTGTTACTGGGGAGTCGTAGGTGACATAGCAAAGGAGGGTCTGGAGGAAGTTTGTGTTTCTGTTGATAAGGAGGGAAGATGTGGACTATTGAAGGAAAAAGGGATCTTGCTCATCATCCTATTTTTTATCCTCATGAATTATTTGCGAAAACATCTCTAGGGAACCGTCAGCCGATTGAATGAGAACGTTCCCATTGTTGTAGAGGGATATAGTTGCTTGTTAATCTTGAGTGTAGCGTCAATGACTTTCCTCCATTGTGCTCTTTTGTTAGTGAAGTAAATTAAATCAGTAACCACAGCACCTTTATTGGCACAAAAGTAAACATAAGAGATGAGCATTTCAGGATACTTTTTCAGAAGTTTGCTTGAAGTTTTTGTCTGCGTTTTTTAGAGAGGTTAGGTGGATATTTTAACTTGTGTGCATTATGGCCTACCTGTGATACTAACTTTATTGGGTTTAAAAAAGACCGCTTGAAAAGTGCATCAGGGTTAACATCGGTGACCAGGGCAAGTGAGCAATCTCATCTGAAGGAGGAATGTCTGACAAAATGTCGATATACAAAATATCGACCTACAAAAATATCGCAACAAAAATATTAATGTCAACAATATCGACATCCTATCTCTAACAAGGTAAGTACAAAAATATCAAAAAAAATATTGATGTCAAAAATATCGTAATTAAAAAATATTGGGTTTTTTCAATAAAAGAAATATGTAAAATAAATTAAATAATACTTATAAATGTAATAAACATAGTTAAAAATATGTTATAATATTTAAAATTAATAAATAATATACATAATTTAATAAAACAATTAATTAAATATATACATATAATACATAATATATACTTCCTTAATAATAACTTTTAAAAATTATTTTAATAACTTATGAATAATTAAAAATATTATATTTTTACAAATACATTTATACACATAAAATAATAATACAAATAACATTTAATAAAAATGTAAAACAAATTTAAAAAAGTAAGTAAATGTTGGATAGCGTAGGGGTGAAAATTACTATTCCCACTCCAAAGAGTGCAACAGTAGGGAAAGTGTTGGATAGTGTAAAGCTAAAAATTACTATTCCAACTCCAGAGAGTGCAACAGTAGGGAAAGTGTTAGATAGTGTAGGGGTAAAAATTACTATTCCCACTCCAGAGAGTGCAACAGTAGGGAAAGTGTTGGATAGTGTAGGGGTAAAAATTACTATTCCCACTCCAAAGAGTGCCACAGTAGGGAAAGTGTTGGATAGCGTAGGGGTAAAAATTACTATTCCCTCTCCAGGGAGTGCTACAGTAGAGAAAGTGTTGGATAGCGTAGGGGTAAATATTACTATTCCAACTCCAGAGAGTGCAACAGTAGGGAAGGTGTTGGATAGCGGTGGGGTTAAAATTACTGTTCCCACTCCAGAGAGTGCAACAGTAGGGAAAGTGTTGGAGAGCGTAGAAGTTAAAAATAACATACTTATAAATAAATGAATATTTAAAAATATTAAAAAAATGAATTATTAAATAAATCTAAACTATTCACAAATACCAATACATAATTATTAAAAACATAATTACCAATGATTAATTACGTAAAAATAAACTAATAATAAATACCAATTAATAATAATTAATTAATTAATAATTAATAATTCGTTAACAATAATATAATTAACAAAAACAATTAATTAAAATAAATTATTACTTAATTACATTTAAATTACTTCCCACCCTACTCCTCTTTATAAACACATAACCCGGGAGCCTGTTTGCTGTCCCAGTCCGACTTTGAACCCACTTTCCTGTCATGCAGACTGCAAGATGAGGACACAAAGTACAGTCTGTTGAGAAGTACACTGTGCTACCACCTATTGTACACACAATCACAAACAAAACATATATATCTGGTAGCCTGCAAATCTCTAAAGTCGTACAAAAATAAATAAGGCCTTCTGAGGCCTTAAAGTGTATTTATTGGTTTTAATAAAACTATTCTTGCATCACCGTCTTCTAACTCTCGTCTCACCACATTAATTTTTAATACCGTCGAAAATGTCCCCATTTGAGAGCAATGAATCTACAGTGGGTTTTTTGGCAATCTGTTTGGCTGAGTGTTGTGCTGGGAACAGATCACGAGAAATAACTTTCTGAACGAGGCAGAATTTTATCTGAACATCTTAAATATTTAAATTCCAAATTAGAGCAGTGCTTTACAGAAATAAAAGGAAAATGGGACCCCGAGGCTAATGACAATTTTGTTCCATATTGCAGATGTTTTCTGCGCTCGAAATTCTTGCTTAACATTGGCCACCTTATGAAGAGCACTGGTGCAATTTTTACAACCGTGGCCTCTCTTTTCCATGATGGTAATTTGTTTCTTAAATATTTCTAGATGCGATTACTTCAAACGAAAAATAACAAGACTAATTTTGATTTTGAGTAATGATGACTAAAAGGGATGTACATTTAACACGACATCAACTCTTTTGCTATGGTATGATGGACGTTGGATTAGTGATATGCTTAAAGTTGTTTGAGGTGGTAGGTTTAAACTTGTAATTTTGGTTGTGGCAAGGATAAAGGTTAAGGTGTGAGAGCTGTGTATCAGGCTGGGAAAGTTTATGTTGTCACCTGGGCATTAATTGGAATGAAAAAATTGCGCGTGGGGGGCTGTAAAAGGGAGGTGGCCTATGTAATTCATGGTGTGGCTGAAACACAAACTACATTTCTGTGATTCCCATAGTGTGCCGTCCCACCAGCATTTTCATTCCTCTGAGCTTTGTTATTCCTTCCAGAAACATAACACAACTGACACGCACCTAAAACTACCCAGGACTTTTGTTTTGGTCAATGGGTTTTGACTGTTTAAGATAAGTGAGAAACAGCAGTATTTTTGGGGTAAACAATATTGAAAATATTTCAGTTCTGAAATTGTGAGACTGTGAATTAAACATTCTCGAGGTCTTGGGAAGGGGTACTAATGGTCTTCAGTGTGCCTCAATCACTCATGCTATGTTCACTCTGTATTAGACATGCACACCCTTTACCTCTCCGCATACCCGCCATCTGCTATCGTACTCTGCATCTATTTCCTATTCAGCACCCTCTTTTCACTGAACGTCCTTCATTTCACCACTCTCAAACACAACTCACCCGTGAGCACTGCATTTTCGTGTACTTTGTCAAAGTTTTGGCAACTCTTTACCTACTTCACACACATGTGCACAGAATCACAATTGCAGCCAGAATATAAGACATTTGTTCGGTGCACTCCGCAGAGAGGCCGAGGATTAAATAGCCTCGCATTCTGAACACCTTCCTGACCCTCAAACAGGTACTCTAAGAACCTCACACTGCCTTCAGCCTCAACTCGAGTGCCTAGTCGTGGCCCGTTATTAACACCTGAAGGCAGCTCAGTTCAAAGTATGCTTTATCCGAGAGTAGTATTCTGCATGAAAATATTTGCTGGAACACAACATCCTATAAATCGCTGACACTCATAGGGAATGCAAAATTAAGTAAAGCATGTAAATACAAGTAGTAACTAAATGGCTATTGATGATTATTTTGTTGCGACATTGATCCGTGCTTTTGATGGTAAAAAAGTTAAGGACCTGAGCATCGAGCTTGACATGTTTTAATATCCGTTTTTAATTACTGCCGGGTCTCAGCCCTGGAGGGACCCAGGCCACTTACAGCCCTGGTTGTCACTCATCTAAGTAAATACATATGAGCCCACATTATTTAAGATTTTCCTGCACAACTTGTGCGCTGTGCTTGCTTCAGTGTTGTTTACAATAAAGGGCTTGTAACCCGCCTTTTGCATACCATTTCTTGGCATCATTGCCGCCCTTTTATGCTGCCTCCTAATTGGCCAGCATTTGGTCAACGTTATTTCCATTTAATTCTATAATGCATGTACCAAGCACAGATTGATTGATTTGATTAGTGCACGTCCGTTTCTCATGATGTGACAGAGGTAATATTTCTTTCACTTCTGCCACATTGCTCCATTTCCTTTAACCCTTAATATTGCGCATTCCTGCCTTTTCCTCTGCGTTTGCATCCTTTTGGCAGCCTAGAGGTGCAAGGTTGCCTGTGTTGCATGCACAATTATTTTTGTGTAGGAAGAGAAGCCTTCCTGCACAAAAACAATCCTGAGAGACATATTCCTTTATCTGTGTCCTGCAGAATGAAGCACACATAGAAAGAGGAAGTAACGAGCAAAAAAAGATATTTCCCTTCGTTACACTTTTCCTGGTAAGACGGATCTTTTTGGCGCATTCCCAGGTTTACCAGTTCTGGTAAATCTGGAAATGCGCCAAAAACCATAGGAGTTTCATGGGAACACCCACACCATGCCTATGGAATGCCTTCCCAGGGCATAGTAAGGCAATGCAGCAATTTGCACTGCGTTGCCTTTTTCCAGATTTATGGTGCCACTCAGGGCAATCCATGTAAAGTGGCCTTGCGTGGCTTCATAAATCTGACTTAAGGGTTGCATCACTTTTGCACCACGTTGTGCGGTGCATGAGCGACACAAATCAGCTTTTAAATAGGCCCCTTGGTGTTTTCCTAACAGCAGTCATCAAGGCTGCCATGTGGTTGGGTCGCTAGTTGCAAGTAGCTTTACAATGATGTTAACAGTCATGTATTCTCTCTGTCCTGGTAAGAGACCCTGTTTTGCACCTGAAAAAGTATTCTTTGGGGCAGGTTGGGCACTAAAAATCCATAGGAACTGTGAGTGATTGAAAGTTTAAAAAAATGACCAAACTCACTCACCTACTAGATCACAACAGAAGAAAATCCTGTGCGCTACAATGTACCCTCATGATTCAGTAGGCCTTACCATCCGTATACAGAAGTGGGACTTTTCCTGCCTGCAATGGGTGACATTTGTAAAACAATGCAGTTATTTTATAGCACCTTGTTTACACCTAACAACCATGCTACAGTGCATCTGCATTACATGAAAATTGCAAGACTCATCGGTGACCGTCACGCAGTCTTTAAATGAAGACACCTTAGTCAGTAGACATAGATCTTAGGGACTCCAGTACAGGTCATACCAAACTTAAACATTCATTCAATAAAAAGCAAGTATAACCCTAAACTTGACAGATGACACAGGCACAGAGATTAGAGGGTAGCGATAGAAGTTTACAGACTTTGGCGCCCGATTTATATCTTGGTGGTCCAGTCGATCGCCCTTTGTGATAGAAGGTTAATTTTGCCAGCCTCTCTTGCAGAGTAGGTCCAGTCTTATTTATATAGAGAGTGGTGAAACTGCCATCCGTTGTGTAGGAGGGAGATCCACCATACTAGTGGGACTACCGCGCATGCAGTGCATATTCGTCCGCTGTCACATAACACTCTGTTGGTGTGGCGGGATCCCATCCGTCAAACTTGTACATTATCTTCAGCATAGTGCGCTGGTGGTGGTGTAGAGTCAGTGGAAATGCGTCACGGAACGGGATTTCTGTAGTACAGCGTAGCATCTGCATGACAGACGCGGAACGTATGCACCTGATGCTAATGTCCTAAATAATCACACCTGTTGAGTACAGAAAAAAGCACTCCATGCTATGCCATCATCCTTTGCTTTTGCCCAGAAAGACCCAGCAGCATATAGTTGTTTTGGTCATAGACCATTAGATTCAGATTTTGCTATATTTTTGAATTTTTTCCTTTGATAGCAAATCCTTTCTTCCATTTATTGAACTATCATATTTGCACTTCTTTTCAACGGAGGCTGGGAGAAGAAACCTCAGATTTACAGTCACAGGACTGACAGTCATGGTGGATGAAATCATTAGGGTAGAGTCCGACTTCTTTGGGTCACTTGTCAAATCTACAATTATTATTCAGAAAAGGCAAATGTGGGACAGAACTGTCTTAAGAATTACTGCTGACTTTAACACCAGGCAGTGGCAGGAGAGAATTAAGAAGTGCTGGAATGATCTGTGGGGGATGGTGAGATCTCTGGCCTCCAAAGCCCAGCTAGCAGCCCAGCAGTGGTGGTTCTCCCAGGCCTATGATAATAATAATAAGTAAGCTTATAAAGCTCCTGGTTACACTCACTAGTGTGTTCCCGCGCTGCAGTCAGTCACCCTGTCCGTTGCAGTAATCTGGGAAAGCTAAGAGGTATACCTACATGCGAAAGAGCCAGGTCTTTAGTTTTTTCCAGAAGAGCCTTTCTGATGGTTCTGTCTGGAGAGCGAGGTGGAGGACATTTCAGTGTTTAGCGGCTAGGTAGCGGAAAGATCGGCCACCCATTCTCACTCTTTTGATTACTGGAATCTTAACCTGTCCCGTCCCCAAGGACCTCAAGGCCCAGGTAGGAGTGTAGGGGAACATTAGACTATGTAGATAGCTAGGTCTGTTTCCCTGCAGAATGCAGTGGCTGACACATAGGGCTTTAAAAAGATTATCTCCCTCACCGGGAGCCAGTGTAGGGCAGCAAGGGCATTCCTGGAGGGAGCTCTCCTGGGCAGCATCAGAACAAGGTGTGCCTCCGCGTTCTGAATGCATTGAAGTCTCTGCACACACTTTCCACTAGCTCCTAGATATAAAGCATTCCCGTAGTCCAGGCAGGAAGTCACCAGTGCATGAACTAGAGTTTTTCTGGAAGTTACGGGAAGCACATCTAAGATCATCTGAAGTCCCTTCATTATTCCGAAGCATTTCCCAGCCACAATCCTGGTGTGGTGATCAAAGGAGAGCTTAGAATCCAGCCACATCCCCAGGTTCTTAACCTGGTTACTGGGGGAAGAGGTGGGTCCCAGTGTCTGCGGCCACCACAATGAGGACCATATCGAGGGAACCTTACCCACGATTAGAACCTCTGTCTTACTGCCATTTAACTTTAAACAGTTACTTGATATTCAGACTGCCAGCTCCAGTAAACAGGTGGAGAAATTGGGATTGAGATAGTGACACTGCCAGTTGCGTGCTATCCGCATATGACACTACACTAATGCAGTATTTCACAATAATGCCTGCCAGAGGGGCCATATATAGGTTAAAAAGAGTGGGGCTAAGTGTAGAGCCCTAGGGAACCCCTTGAGCCAGTCCAATGCTTTTAGAATAATACAGTCTTTGGGATACCTGGAAGCTTCGATCCTGTAAGAAGGATCTCAACCAGGTTATCCAGCCCTCCTATCTTGAGGCGCTGTAGGAGTAGTGGGTGGCCGACGGTGTTGAATGCGGCACTAAGGTCCAACAGGATCAAAGCCACCGTCTGACCTTCGTCTACATGTCTGCGAATGGTTTCTGTTGACAGAAGCAGTGCTGACTCCGTGGAGAACGTTGCCCAGAAACCTGATTTTGTGGGATGCAGTAAGCTGTGCTGGTTAATGTGCTTTTTCAGTTGAGTTTTGACCAGTTTTTCTGCTATTTCAGCAAAATATGGCAAGATCGAGACCGGTCGAAAGTTATCCAACTGACTGAAACTCACCATGGCTTTTTCTTAATGGAGATAACAACTGCCACCCCTGATTCAAAAGAGAGTTTAAGGAGGTGCCTAATATAGGGTACTTGGATCTCCATGCTCTCTCAGAGTTTTACGGGTCGTAGGGTCCCTTGGTAAGCCGGACTTAATGCTTAAGGCCGTGGTTTTGAGATCATCATAGGAGGGGAGGTTAAATCTGGAAAGGCAGTGTGCCTCCTCCACGTTGAGCACTCCTGCGCTCTACGAACTCCCATTGCATGCCTCATCCGGGAAGGTGGTATAAATCCTTGCTACCTTCTCTGCAAAGAAGTCTGCTATCAAATTGCAAGAATCCACCGAGCTGCTGTTTGGAGCCGTAGTTCTGACGATATGTCTTAAAAAATTACGAACAGCTCTCTGGAAGAGTTTGCAGCCTGTTATATCTTTGTGTTATAGTAGGTTGCCCAAGTTTTCCTTATGAGTGAGTGGTAGTATTTAAGACTAGTTTTATAATCGGGCTTCCTATGCCCTAAAAAGTCTTTCCTTCATAATCATTCCAAATGCTTGCATGAAGTCTTAGCTCTCCTGAGTTCTTCGTTGAACCATAGGGCAGAATTTGACTGTCTCCTTGGTGCACTAGAGGACCATGTGGATGCTCTGTCTAGCACCTCAGTAATCCTTTTGTCTACCGCGCTACAGGTAGTTTCAATTTCATTGCCTCCTGATGGCCCTACCTGCTGAAGGGCGTGATTGAAGTTGGCTACTGAAAACCTAACCCATTTCCACTGTAGTCTCCCTGCACTAGACATCTTCTGAGGTGGGGTATTAGGTATCATAGTGCTGAAAGGGATCAGATCATGATCTGTCCATGGGACTGCGTTAGGGCTTTCAACCATTAGATCCCCCCAATTGGCAAAAATTGGATCAAATAAGTGGCCCCATTGATGGGTCGGGAGGGAAGATTGCAGCACCAACTGTATATCGGCCATTTCCTGACAGAGCTCTTGCGCTACAGAATTATCCATATCGTCAAAGGGTAGGTTCATGTCTCCCAACACCAACACTTTAGAGTACTGAAGTGCCGGTTATATTACTTGTTCCCTGAGGCTAGATGCCAACCGGGCGATAGGACGTGGTGGTTTGTAGATTAAAAAGCCTTTAATGACATAATTAGCGTCCACCGTGATTGTAAAAAAGCCTGCCTCGCTGGCTTCGATTATCACCGGTTCTAAGGAGCATTGTACAGATAGCTTATGGATAATAGCAATCCCCACCATGTTAAATTGCAGATCCAGTCTGGCGATCCCATAATTCAAAGGGAGGGCCTCCAGTATTTCAGGCACAGAATGCTAATTCAGCCAGGTTTCGGTGAGAAACATGATATCTGGCTGGCTATCCACAAGGTGGTTGTGAAGCTCATATTTGTTCTTGTTGAGGGATCTGCAATTAACCAATATTAGTTTACATTTCTGCTCTATCCTAGATTGCTTCAGGTTTGCCGCCAGTGTATAGGGACAGTGACAGCATTTCTGCGTAATGGATCCCATCGGTATACTATGCTTACATGGTTCGGTGGATGGGGGGACATAGCGTGTGTAATTGCTCTGCGGAATATGTAAGAGTTGCTCGACAACGGGCAGGGGTTCTGGCCCCATGCGCCGACCGGCCGTGGACCGGCGCAGACTGGCTTACCTTTGGCGCGCCGGCGGCACGTCTGCTGCTCGCGTCCGCTGCACGTCTGCTCAAGCATGCTTGTTAAGTAGGGGACTCCCGTCTCCACACTAGACCCCTGACTGCAGCCCAGACCGGCAAACTGGAAGTGCTTCACCCCCTTCCCTGCCCTCCGTTCAATCGGCACTAATCTGCCGCGACGGACCAAGGCGAGAAAGATATTTTGTATCAGGTCATAGCAGAGTTTAAAAAAAACGTGAGTTACCAACAATTTTAAAAACAGTACTTTGGTGATTCTTAAAAACTGAATTAAACTAGGAGTCAGTGCAAATTATAATAATTGTTTTACAAGCGCTTGACCATGCGATTTGCATTACCACCACAAAATGGGTCGTAGCAGACACTGCCACTGTCTGCCTTTCACCGCTGCGTGTCTGCTCAGGCATGCACGTTAAGTAGGGGCCTCCTGTCTCCACACTAGACTACTGACTGCAGCCAGACCGGGAAACCGGAAGTGCTTCACCCCCCCTCCCTGCCCTCCATTCAATCGGCACTACTCGCCGCGATGGACCGGGGCGAGAAAGATATTCTGTACCAGGTGATAGCAGAGTTTAAAAAAACTGTGAGTTACCAACAATTTTAAAAACAGTACTCTGGTGATTCTTAAAAACTGAATTAAAATAGGAGTCAGTGCAATTTCTAATTATTGTTTTACAATGCGATTTGCGTTACCGCCACAAAAAAGGTCGCAGCAGACAATGCCACTGTCTGCCTATGCATTTATCACCCTGGGAGGAAAAGGTGTATTGTATCCTGCACACTTAAGCCTTTGCAGAAATCTCAGGTGAAGTGGAGACAGGTGAGTACAAGCCCACTAAAGTTCACAACAACTAATTTGTAAATTGTAAATGCCCTTGAACTCAATGTCAATTGTGACCTGGAACTTCAAAGTTCTGAATTTACACAGCAAATGTTAGAAATCCCATATATATATATACTAACTTTAGCACAATGTGAGGGCCACTCTAGTTTCAAAAACTGTAATGTTATGTGTGCGGTGTTGGATGCTGGTCCGACGGCGGCGCTTGTAATATTAGACCTTAGCGCCGCCTTTGACACCGTCTCTCATCGCATTCTGCTGCACCGTTTGGAGGAGATTGGCATCGGGGGGCTTGCTCTGCAGTGGTTCCGCTCCTTCCTCGAAAACCGCTCTTTCTGCGTGGCCATTCCCCCCTATCAGTCCAAATTCCATCCTCTGGCAATGGGGGTTCCGCAGGGATCCTCGCTGAGTCCCACGTTATTCAACATCTACGTGAGACCGCTGGCTGAGGTCGTAAAGCTGTGGGGCCTGACCATGGTTTCATATGCCGACGACACTCAGCTGGCGGTTACTCTCAGTGGGGATGCGGAGCTGGATGCCCCTAGGTTCCAGGATGGACTGAAGGCGGTGGCCAGCTGGATGACTGCGAACTGTCTCCAGCTTAACGCAAGAAAGACAGAAATCATGATTGTCGGTAAGAGAGCGGAGCTCTGGGGGGACAGGTGGTGGCCTTCGGAATTGGGACCATCTCCGATTCCGGTCTCGGAACTAAGAAACCTGGGAGTTTGGCTAGACTCTAGCCTTAACTTTGTGGGCCATACAAAGAAAACCGCGGCGTGCTGCTTCGGCGTTCTTCGAGGCTTACGACCTGTCCTCAAATTCTTCGATGCCCCGACCAGGCAGCTGGTGATTCAGGCGACGGTAATCTCCCGGCTTGATTACGCCAGCTCTCTCCTGGTGGGGGCTAACCAGGCAGAATTTACTCGCCTGCAGCGTGTCCAAAATGCTGCCGCTAGAGCGATAGTTGGCTTGCCCAGATTTTTCCCCGTTTCTAACACCCTTCGCTCCCTGCATTGGTTGCCGGTGAGGATGAGAATCCATTTTAAGGTCTTATGTTTGGCCTTTAAAATTTTGAAAGGCACTGCCCCATAGATACTGACCAATCTCTTATCTTTGTAAGTCCCGACACGCTCTCTCCGATCCCTGGGCCAGGCTCTTGCCGTGGTTCCCCGGTTTAAGCTTTGTCGTGCCGGGGGCCGATCTTTTCGAGTGAGAGCTGCGGCTATCTGGAACTCTCTTCCGGTTGAGATCCGTTTGTTGGAGGATCTTCTGCAGTTTCGAAAAGCTATCAAAACCTTCCTATTTTAACTCTACCTCACAGTTGCTCTTTTTTCTGTTCTTACTTTTTTAGCAGTGTTGTGTTTTACCTTCTCATGCGCCAGGACGCTCCTTTGCTGGAGCAGCTGTGCGCACGATAAATGCCTGTAACATAACATAACATAACATAACATAACATAACATAACATGTGTAATGTTTCAGAAATTCACCTGACACGTATCAGTTGTATGACCTGGGATTTAACATGCCAAAAATTCTAAAATTCCTCTGAGACCCATACTTATCTCAGTATTCACACAAATCAAACCAACAGCACATACAATCACTAGAGATTTAGAAAACTACATGGCTTTAATGTATTATCTTTTGTACACAATTTAAACATTTCTTCACATTTAAGATATCTCATATAAAAATATCATGCAGGGTAAATCATAATAGACAACACAATTATTCTTTGCAACTCGACACCTCTATCAATTACATCACTAGGATTCTCTAAGTATTTTTTTAATAGTAACAGTAGTAGTATATTTATTGTTTAGTTAGTCAAAACCGTAGCAATTTTAGCATAAAACTAAGAATACAAAATCAAATGTTTTCATAGTTTAAAACAAGACCTCATTTTTAGGCCGTGTGCTCTTGATCATTATAGAGGTAATGTTTATATATATGTCCAATAATTACGTTTCTATTAGTTCATTTAACATGTACAGGTCCCCCAGAGCATTGTAGAACATGTCCTCAACACTTTATCAACGCGCTTTGGTAGACAATGCCAATGCCAAAAACAGCCATCTTCTTCAGGGCAGACTTCCGGTTTCCAGAGGGAAGTCCCGCACGCCGCCAGTACCATGGAGGTGAGTGAGGTCCAGGCAGGAGCCCACCCCGCACTGGACGGCACCAGTAGAGAAGGAGGCAGACTGGGGCCTCGCTGACCCCATCCTAAAGTCCCGGTCCCGATACGGGGGTCCGGGTGAAGCCTGTGGTATCAGTGAGGCGGGGCTCCCATAAGGAGGTCCAGGCAGGAGGCCACCCCGCACTGGACGGCACCAGTAGAGAAGGAGGCAGCCTGGGGCCTCGCTGACCCCATCCTAAAGTCCTGGTCCCGAGACGGGGGACCGGGTGAAGCCTATGGTATCAGTGAGGCGGGGCTCCCGTAAGGAGGGAGAGCCCCGCAGGCACCAGCAGTCGGTTGGAAAATCCCGGGGTGGCCGTAGAAGTACCGGGTGCCAGGAGGGTGCCCGGATGAGGTACAAGTGTGCCGCAAGAGGAGACCGGGAGAAGGAGTGCTGATACCACCGTGACAAAGATCCCGGTGACTGAGGGCTGATCTCGGGCTGGTGGCCACCATTTGTTCTTGAAGTCCCCGTGGGGGCCTTGGGGGCCGTATTTGTTCAGTGTCCGAGCGGCCCCACATGGCAGAGGGACGTTCCAACGTCTGGCCATACTTGTTTACTTGGGCCCAGAGGGGCCCATGATTATTATTTGAGGAGCCAGTGTGCTCCATGGCACCTGATTATTGTTAGAGCCCAGTGACTCCCACATCTGGCGCAATTTGTTTTAAGGGCAGTTCTCTTATGCCTGAGAGGGCTCCTGAATGTCGCAATTCCTGGGGCACAGTTGATTTTAGAGCCAGATTGCTCCAACGCCCCTAAGCTGTTTCTAGAGCCTAGATGGCTCCAACATTTGCCGTAATTTATTCCCAGGGGCCAGTGAGAGCCCATTTGGCATTCTGACTATTTACAGCTGCCCAGCAAGTATTGGGCAGATGCACCGTTTAGGCGCCATTTGAGTGAGAGTCCTTGAGAGGGATAAAATAATAATAATAAGGCATTTATTAAGTGCACAGCTACCCCAACGGGGTGTCCCAGCGCTAGCAAAAGACAGCAAGCGGAGCAGAGTAAGAGCGCTACTACTCCTGGCAGCTGAATAGCCAGGTCTTGAGAGATTTACAAAACTCAAGTTCAGACTGGATCTGACGGAGGTGAAGAGGGAGTTTGTTCCACCATTCAGTGGCACCCACCTCGAATGACTTGCCTCCTGATCTAGTTTTTTTATCTGGAGGCAACAAGCAGATGTTTAGTATTAGAGAGTAGGGCTCTAGAATGACTGGGATGGAGTCTCCCCCTAAGGTAGGCTGGAACTTGGCATTTGGCTGCCTGAAAGGCCAATGTCAATGCTTTAAACTCGATCCGTTTGGCTCTGGGGATCCAGTGCAGTTTCCGCAAGAAGTGCACAGAGGTGCCAGGCCTTATACAGCTGCGCAGCACTTAGTGCCAGCTGCAGCATTTAGACCCCATGTGATGATTCTCAGCTGCCCAGCAAGTAGTGGGCAGCTGCAACGTTTAGGTTTGCGCAGACGGCGCACCGCTGACTGGTGCTGCATTGGCAGCGTGCCCTGACATTCTGGACACAGGGCATTTGAGCCCCTCTTTGGAGATGGCCAGTTGGTCAGAGGGCTGATAGATGTATAGGGCGCAAGGCCCTAATGTGATTAAGCGCTAAAGCGATGTGGTGCTTGGAAATGTATTGTGTATAGTATGTTTTGTGCACCCTGTATCTGATACCTATAAACTGTGGTTTCTGATTATGAGGTTGCTTTGCATTTCATGTGGTTAATCTAAGTGAGATTATGTTTCACTATGTGATTTACGCCTCTAGTGTAAATTATACGTAGGAGGTAGGGTCTAATGTGTTTAGACTAGTGAGGAGATTGCATAATGTGTTTATGCTGGTGAGGTTGGCGCAGAATGTAATTCGCACCTGATGTGACTGTGCATAATGTAAGTTATGTTACAGGTTGAGGTGGAGTACAGTGATTACCAGGGGTTACTGGTTGTATGCTTATGATCTATTTACTTTTACCAATTTCTGCTAAGTGCTGATTCTGACAGTGGCCCACGTGGCCCTGTCATGTATAAATAATCCCTTGTGAATATTGCCCGTGCCAGTTGGCACAGTGTATGTTATGTGTTTACTATTCTAATGTGTTATGAGAATACAAAGGCTATTTTTATATAACCTTGTGTGGAGTTCCTTTTGTAGTGTGCCTGGGATATTGTTGCTGTGTGCGTGCGCAAATGCTTTACACATTGCTTGCGAGATAAGCCTGACTGCTCGTGCCAAGCTACTAAGGGGGTGAGCAGGGGTTATCTTTGGCGTGGAACTCCCTTGCCCTGATTAGAGTGGTGGTTTCTGCCTGCCTTTGGCGCAAGCCTTAGTCAACCAGAAATCCCATTTCTAATACCCAGCAAACCAAGGAGCAAATCAGAGCTTCTGGAACCTTGGATTGGTTTTGTGAACACTTTGGAACCCAAAAAGAACCTTTTCGAAGAAGATCTATAACTTTAAAGGAGATTGTAGAATTTTAATCATACAGATATTTCCTATCTGAATAAATTGGTGTTGCATTTTTATTTAGTGGTGTGTCTTACTTATTTACGGTAATGGTGTTTTAAATGCTTTACACACCTGTCTCCTAAGTTAAGCCTGCCTGCTTGCAGCCAGCTGCTAAGGGAATTATTTACTGAGACCATGACTGGACCTTATATTGTGATTGTGGCCTTATTACTAGTGGTAGGTACCTACTTACTCCTACTAATAAACTACATTCCAACAGCCTTATAATGTTGTTATTTTAGGACATACGGAAAATCCACAGTTTAACAGTCCCTGTAGAGAGAGATTCACTAGCCTGGGAAAACGGAATGGTACACATTGTTTGGATACCCAATGATTTTGACAGTTGGTGTGACCTTCATTAATTGAGGTGAGATGCACTCCAGGTCTAGTACTGATTAAACCCTGCACTGGTAGAAGATGATTCTGAAATCTTTTTTTATTGACAGGATATAATAATTGAGCAGGTCAAATCGCCTAAAACCAGCGGGCCGGCAGAGTCGATAGCAATTGTACCAGGAGGTTGAGGCAGCCTAAGGCCTTTGACTATTATACACAGCATGCCGCCTACAACCCTACAGGGCCGGCCGTGTCTTAAGGCAAGGAACCGGTAGGCACGATTGAGGTCGAGCACCCAAGGGAATTGTGAGGCGGGAGTTCCAAGGTGCCTTTTGCAAACCTTGAGACAATAGACCCAATGTCAAAACAAATCCCACACCCTCCCTCCATCCAACCTCCTCAGTGAGCCATCCAATACAGGAAAAGGGAAAGAAGGAAACAATATTGATTCCAGGAATCCTATGAGCCACCTTTGGGACACTAAATCTGCAAGAGGAAAGGAGAGAGCGAGTCCAAGCCAAATATACTTAAGGAGGGGCAGGGGCGGCCTCGGGGATCAGTTTAAGGATACAGAGATATCGTGGGCAGGTCACTTCCTGAAATTCTGTGGAAAGAACAGTCAAGAATGGGGCCTAGGTTTTAGCAAAGTCTGTAGACTTCCCAGCAGCTGCCATGGAGAGCTTTTTCATCGCCAAGAGGTTCCACAGCTGATGCACCCAATGTATGTGTTGCGGAGCAGTGTCTGACTTCCACCGTGTTAGTATTACCCTGTGCGCAACGTTCAGTGCAGCGCCATTTGCCTCGCCTTAAGTGAGCGTAGGGGTAAGGATAAGGCATTAGGAAGGCCTAGAAGGGTGTATGCAGGGAGCCGGGGTATGAAGGTGGAGAATGCCTTATCAATGTCATTAAGTATCTGATCCCAATAGCGAGTTAGTTTGGGACATTGCCATAGTAGGTATAAGAGAGCCCCTGGACTACCGCACCCCCTCCAGCAGAGGCCATCACACTGGGGTTGCCATCGGGAGATCCTATCAGGAGTATAGTACCAGTATGTCGAGATCTTAAAGGCCGTTTCTGTGTGACTCGAGGAGTAGGTGGTGTGGTGTGCTCGGTAAAAAACATCCTCCCATTCCTTGTCCGATAGGGTACAACCTGGTTCCGTTTCCCTTTGTTTCTGCCCAGCGGTGCGTGTCAAAGGGAGAGCTGCCGTAAGTAAGGCATATATTTCCGAGATTAGGGGCTTGTCGTCTTTTTTGGTAGGGACCCATTTCTCACATGGCAGCATCGGGCGGAAAGCCGGGGATCGTGTCTCGGGCCCCAATAGCCAGTGCGCCATTTGCGAGTGCAGGTAATAATCGGATGCAGAGAGGTTATAGTCTGCTCTGAGTTCTTTGAATGGGATCAGTCCTCTAAGATCAAAGATATGGCCTAGGCGTTTGCAGTCCCCCTCGATCCAGCGTGTTGCCGCTCCGTTAACCACCCCCGGAGGGAAAGCAGGGTTCATGAAAAGTGGCGTCAAGGGGGAGGGGAAGGTGGACAGATGAGCTCTCCGGGATACCCCGTCCCACGCGAGCATTGTAGGACACGTGACGGGAGAAAAGTATAAGCCCCATGCCCGAGCCGATCGTGGCATCCAGGTATAACGCCAAATGTGGTGGCCTGCTCTGGTTTGGTCCATGAGCACCCAATATTTCTCATCATGGGGCGGTTCCACTCCACCAGGTACCGCAGCTGGGAGGCGTAGAAATATCGGGCTATGTTAGGGAGGGCCAGGCTTCCCGCTTTCTTAGGTCTCTGAAGTTGTGCTTTGCGCAATCGGGGCGCCGACCTGCCCTGGATGAACCCTTTTATCTCCGACTTCATCTGCCTAAGTGTGTAAAATAGGTCGAGTGCCCGCGATAGTATATTAATCTTAACCGCAGATAATCTCCCGAACCATGTCAGAGGCAAGCGGCACCAACGGTGTAGATCTGCGCGGAGCTGTTGTAGCAGTGTCGAGTAATTTATTTCCGCCGTCCGCACAAGGCTTTTGTGGAGGACCAGCCTGAGGTATGTGATACCGTCAGCCACCCATTCGAATGCAAACCGATTCCGAAGAGCCTCCTCTGTCTGCGGAGAAGCTGTGAGGTTGAGCACCTGTGACTTTTGCATGTTGAGTTTAAAGCCAGAGAACTGGCTAAATTCACAGAGGTCATTCACAATAGCCGGTAAGGAAGCTAGGGGCTGGGCCACCGAGAAGATAAGATCATCGGCATATAGATTGAGAAGTTGTTTATCTAGTCCGAAGAGAATACCAAGGGCAAGAGGGTTATCTCTGAGACGCTGGGCCATTGGCTCTACATAGAGGGCGAAGAGCAGGGGAAAAAGGGGGCAGCCCTGTCGTGTCCCCCTCCCCACTGCAAAGTGCGCCGAAAGGACACCATTGACCCGAACGGCTGCCTGGGGCGCTCTGTAGATGCTCTCAATCCAGCGTCAGAAGCGCGCCCCCATTCCAAAGTGTTCCAGAATCACAAGGAGGTATGGCCAGTGAACACGGTCGAATGCTTTCTCTGCATAAATTGCTAGTAGAAGAGCCTCTTCTTTTGACCGATGCACCTTGTCAATAAGGTGGCAGATGCGTTTAGTGTTGTCCCCGCATTGCCTACTCGGAAAGAAGCCAGATTGATTGGGGTCAACGAGACCTGGCATGTGGGGATTTAGTCTGTGTGCTAGTATACTAGAAAATAATTTGGCATCTATATTCAATAAGGAGATCGGCCGGTATGAGCTACAAAGCTCTGGGTCTTTACCCGGCTTAGGGATGACCGATATAGAGGCCTGCAGAATAGAGGGAGTAAGAGACCTAGTATCCGCGAAGGAGTTGAATAACCGTGTTAGCAGCGGAGCAAGTTCCGCACAGTAGGTCTTGTAAAAAAGGGCACTAAAGCCATCAGGGCCCGGTGCTTTCTGTAGCTTCAATCGCGCGATTGCGGATATCACCTCTTCTATACAAATAGATGATTATTTAATCGAAAAAAAATTACATCTCTTTAAGTATAAGAAACTGCACCTACACCGAGGGAAAGGATAATGATGGATGTTGGATGCTGGATTCTTTGTCCTTATGGAGCCAATCATGATGGAAGATGAATTGTGATTAATTGATTACAACATTCCAAATGGGTGAGTGTTTAGTATTCAGAATGATCACAGATGTGATGAACTGAATCACAAGCCTTCATAGAGAAATATGATAACTACCCATATGTGTCTCATGGAACAGTTCATGAGGATTGTGCAGTATGATTGACTCATCACAATATTGCAAATTGGTGAGTGTTGAGTTTCATAACAATAACATATGGTATTTAGTGAATGTCTATTTTAGAGTGTTGTGGTTATGTATATTTGGAGCGTGTTGGCTTGAGGGGTGATGATCTATTATGAGAGTTTAAATATACCACATGAGGTTAGGGATATGCATGATTTAAAAAAATGTTTTTAATATAGAATATGCATTTTGTTTCAGGCAATGTTTTATTGAATATTAGTGTACTTGACATTGCTGTATTAACATACAGAAAATTCACGTAATTAAAAAAAACAAAATAGGTGTCTTTTTTCTATATTTTCCATAGGTGTGATAGGAACTTTATATTGAGGAAGTGGTATCCAAATTGTCCTGAAGAAGCTGGCTATCATTGGCATTGTCCCCCCCGAAATGGGTCAATTAATTATTGAGGACATGATCTACAATGCAACGGGGATACAAGTTAAATGAGCTCATGGCAAACCAGTGACCCCATCTGATATGTATGTGCTGCAATTTTAATCATGCAATTTTATATGTGATATCTTAAATGTGAAGAAACTTTTAAATTGTGTACAAAAGATAACAGTTTAAAGCCATGTATTTTTCCTAATTCTCTAGTGGTATATGGTCGTATTTGCTGTTAGTTTGATTTGTAGGAGGAGCGCGAATATTGAGATAATTGCGGTTCCCAAGCGAGGTTCAGAACGTCTGGTTTGGTAGAACTCTGTTACTTTGGTGTGAGGGGCTACTCTCTATAATGATTACTGGTATTTACCGTGAACATACACAAACTACTGTAAAGCTAATCCACTACTTTGCCCATGCCTTTCACACATTATAACTGTTATGAAGAACAATATAACATTCCTGTTTAAAAGTAAGTCGGTAAGTCATGACGTAACTGTTGAAGTTGCATCTTTATTAACAGTCTCTCATATGTGTGGTATTCCTGCTGCTGCCCTTGATTACTGTTATATTTAGCTTGTCTTTTTTCTGTCTGTGGGTTTTCATTGTCACTCACATGATGTCACCACTAGAATCTTTGGTGACATCATGGAGTGTTGCTGGCTTAGGCTGGGCTCAACTGGCAGTTGGCACGAGGCAGGCTGAGTGACAAGGAGGTCAGTCCTGGTGGGGTTTTTCATCTTTCCATCTTGATGACTTGACCTGAAATCCAGCTTGAATAAAAGTAACCTAAATTACACCTGGCTCAAGGACTTCCATTTCCAACATTTTTGGCGACGAGGGTGGGATTGACTGACTTATTTGGTGGCGGAGCAATATGTACTCCAAGGTGTGGTTCACGGGGTGAGATGTACCCCGATATAGAGTAAAGTGTACTCCAAATTTAGTTTTAGGGGTGGTGAGTACCCTGACTTATTTGGTGGCGGAGCAATATGTACTCCAAGGTTTGGTTCACGGGGTGAGATGTACCCCGGTATAGAGTAAAGTGTACTCCAAATTTAGTTTTAGGGGTGGTGAGTACCCTGACTTATTTGGTGGCGGAGTAATATGTACTCCAAGGTGCGGTTCACGGGGTGAGATGTACCCGTTACGGAGCAAAGTGGACTCCATTTTGTCACAAAACCAATTTGTGTTTGTGTTTCCCAAGGAAAGGGGATGGGACTTGGGACTAGTTGTGTTTGGGACTTGTTACTAATTACCTGAAGATGTAAGGTAGTGCCTATGTTATCTTAATGCTCTATCTTTAGAATGTGTTGTGTACTTTTATATCCATGTATACGTTATTTTCAATGGTCTATTTTAAGAATGTACTGTATACTTTTATAAGGATGTGTACACTGAAGCTAATGTTACTTATTCTAATTTCATCTTTTTGATTTCCCTAAAGAAAGGAGATGTGCTATATTTAGCCTGTCTCTTTTCTGTCTGTGGGGTTTTCATTGTCACTCACATGATGTCACCACTAGAATCTTTGGTGACATCATGGAGTGTTGCTGGCAGTTGGCACCAGGCAGGCTGAGTGACAAGGAGGTCACTCCTGGTGGGGTTTTTCATCTTTCCATCTTGATGACTTGACCTGAAATCCAGCTTGAATAAAAGTAACCTAAATTACACCTGGCTCAAGGACTTCTATTTACAACAATTACTTTGCCAGAGCCTGGAACTCCATGATGTCACAGGGGAGCTGGGCTCAGGCGATGGAATGTTGTCATTTGAAGGGACTGGCAGTTGCTGGCTGCCTACTGACTGGGATGCTGGTTGGGATTCTTTCCTCCAAATAAAGGCTACTTGCTTTTACTTTGTAGTAGATCTTCATCTCATCATTTCACTAAGAACCTGTCTTGTCACACTGGAGTAGTCAGCACTTTGGCTTTCATATTGGGGTGTTGCTTAATTTTTTCTTATTTACTATGCAAAACATCACACCTCACCATTTTTTCCAGCAGCTCCAGGTACTCCTCCGATTGGATGGCAGAAATGGAAGAAAGTCTTCGAGAGGTATGCCAAGGTGTGTGGTGCAACTTTGAGTGCTGAGAGAAAGGCCTCATTGCTACTGCATTGGTGGGTTCAGAGGGACAAGAAATATGTGATCATTTGCCCTCACCTTCGCAATCTGACTTAGAAGATATAAATGAATATGAACTATGTCTTAAGAAACTTGACACTCATTTTCTTACAAAAGTAAGTACCATTCTTGAACATTACCACTTTGCCAGAAGGTTTCAAAACCCTGAGGAGTCCGTTGAAGAGTATGTTATTAATTTATGTAAACTTGCTTCTACATGCAAATTTGGTGACTTAACTGATGAACGAGTTAGGGATCAGTTCATGGTAGAATGTGGCATGGAACGGGTAGGAGAAGAGCTTTGGTTGATATTTGATATTTGATATTTATTAGTTTTTGTAAGGGGCGTCTATCGCTCCGGAAGGAGCATCTTGGCGCTGAGCAGACAGAAGAAACCAACCTGGCGTGAACAGGAATCAGATGGCTGCGAGGACCAAAGAGTCGGGCTGAGAGAATATCCATGTCTTCAGGAGTTTCCTGAAAAGGCTTTCTGAGGGGGCATGCCTGAGGTTGAAGGGGAGGCCATTCCATGCCTTTGCTGCCAGGAGTGAGAATGTTTTACCACCCTTTGTTTTGAGCTTAAACCTGGGTATGGTGACCAGGTTGGCTCCTGATGACCTGAGGAGACGTGATGGAATATAATGTGGGAAGCGCTTAATGAGATAGGAGGGGCCTGTGTTCTTGGTAGCTTTAAAAACAGTGACAAGAAGTTTAAAAAGGATTCTTTTAGGGAGGGGCAGCCAATGGAGAGTGTTGAGGGCTGCGGAGGCAGAAGACCTTCTGGGGAGTTTAAGGACGAGCCTGGCCGCTGCGTGCTGTACGCTCTGTAGCTTCTTGAGGGTAGACTTCTTTATGCCCGCCAGGAGACCATTGCAATAGTCTAGCCTGGATAGGATCAGAGCAACGGCAACTGATCTCCTGGCAGAGATAGGGAGAAAGTCGAAGAATTTCTTTAGTTGTCTAATAAGGTTAAAACAGCACCCTGCAGTGATGCGCACATGATCGTCAAAACTGAGGGAAGAGTCGAATTGGACGCCCAGATTGCGGGCCGAGGAGACTGCGCTGGGAGGAGCTTCCGAATGTTGAGGCCACCAATCTTTTGGAGAAAAACGGGTGTCTTTACCTAAGGGTATAATTTCGGTTTTGGCGCTATTGCACTTAAGATGGTTGTTGTTGAGCCAAGCAAATACTTGGGAGAGGCAATTCTGGAATCTAAGAGCGGCATCGGGTGTTTCTTTATCCAAGGTGACGACAATTTGGGTGTCGTCAGCATAAGATGTTACTAAGATGCCATGGGATTCAATCAGGGCAAGCAGTGGGGCCATGTAGATATTAAAAAAAAGGGGACTGAGAATGGACCCCTGGGGCACCCCTGATATAATGGTTCTTTCGCCGGAGAGAAAGGGGCCAAGTGAGACGGTTTGGGATCTTTGGGAAAGGAATGACGTTATCCATTTTAGTGCAGTGCCTGTCACACCGATCTCGCGCATTCTGTGAATGAGGATGTCATGGGAGATGGTGTCAAATGCGGCGGTTAAGTCGAGCAGGATGAGTACAGCGTGTTTCCCCTCATCCTGCAAGAACTTGATGGTGTCGGATAGTTCAATCAAAGCAGTTTCAGTGGAGTGGCCGGAGCGGAAACCAGATTGCTGTGGGTGGAGGATGTGGTTATTTTCCACAAAGGCTTTTAACTCCTCTTGAACTATTTGCTCAGTAATTTTACCTAGTGCCGGGAGTAGGGAAATTGGGCGCATGTTGGAAAGGTCTGTCGGGGATTTTTTTTTTTTTTCATTAGCGGCTTCACGATGGCCTTCTTCCATTCTGCGGGGACGGTGCCTGAGCTGAGGGATTGGTTGACAATGGAATTAATGAGAGGGTTGACGGCCTCAATGAAGAGGTGGAAGATAGCAGGGGGGCAGGAGTCTGTGGGGGCTCCTGATCGGCAAGACATAATGGCCTTCTGGGTTTGGAGCAAGGTCACTGTTGGAAAATTACCAAGCAAGGGCAAATTAGTGGTGGCAGCTTGCAGAGGGACAGAAGGGGGGGGAAAATCCTTACGAATGTTATTAATTTTCTCAACGAAGAAATCAGCAATTTGGTCGCAGAGGATTTGGGATGGGGGGATTTCCAGTGCGAGGGCCTTGGGGTGGGTGAAGGACTTGACAATATTAAAAATCGTCTGTTGTTTCTGATTGGCTACTTCTATTGCTGCAGTAAAGAACTCCTTTTTTGCATTCTTTATATGAGACAGGTATTGTTTCCTTTGTTGGGTGTATCGGGTTCTGGAGGAAGGGTCATAAGTTTTCCTCCACTCTCTTTCAAGAACCCTGCACTTATGGTGACTGTCGGTAAGGGCCTGGGTGTACCAGGGGGCATTGGGTTTTCTTTTATGAGAGATAGGTTTTTGGTGGGTTGAATTGGAATTGGCCAGAACCAGTTGATTGATCCAGATGTGAAAGTTTTTGGAATCTTGTGATACATCTCCAACAATAGTGGGCGGGGGGGTGGGGAGCTGAGGGTGAAGTTTAATGGAATCCGCTACTTTCTTCCAGTTGGTCGAGTAGGTTGGAGGGGTGTTCTTGGTGCACGGTTGTGATATGGGTTTTGCCTTGATGGAGAAAGGTATAAAACAATGGTCAGTCCAAATTTGTGGGATAGGGGGGGATACAGCTAGAGTGATTAAGTTTGAGCAAATGCCATCTAGTGTGTGGCCGGCCTGGTGCGTGGGGGGAATAACTAATTGAGAGAGACCAAAGATATCAAGGGATTGTAGGAAGGTTAAAGTGTGGGGGTCTATGCGGGATTCCAAATGAAGATTGAAGTCACCGAGGAGGGTGAAGTTGGGATAGTGGGACAAAAGGGATCCAAGAGTTTCATCCAAGGAATCTAGGAAGGGCGTAGCGTTACCAGGGGGGCGATAGACAAGACCTCCGGAAAAGGAGGTTGATGGGTTAATGTGGATTACAAAGCCTATGCTCTCACAGTCCTTGAGGGCGGCCAGGTCAAATGTGTGGCACCTAATGGATTTTTTAGTAATGATAGCTAACCCGCCTCCCCTGCCAGCTGGTCTATCCCGTCTGTAGATGGAAAAATCAGGGGGAAGGGCGGTTGCCAGATCTGGGTTGGATGAGTCATTGAGCCAGGATTCGGTGATAAACAGGGCCTCAAGATCATGTAAAAGTACGAGATCATGGATGTCTTGTCCGTGGCACGCTAAAGATCTTGCATTAATAAGACCGCAGTGGAAGGTAGTTGGTTTATGTGGAAGTGGGGGGGGTGGTCGTAGTAGATTGCCGGTGAGTGTCAGGGATGACCATCTACAGCAACGACACGAGAATGGGCCCCAAAGATGGTAGATGGGAGAATAATCCTTACAACTATGGCTAGCCGTTGACTGTCGTATGGAGAGTAGGTCATTCGAATTGTACCTGGTTAATGGGTGGATTTGGGCAGTATGACCGGCTCTCGGCACGGTCTTGGCGCGGACGGGCGCAGACGGGCTTGGCTTAGGCGCGGCTTCGGCGCCCCCGCTGCGCCAGCCCGCTGCGCCGTCTGGCCGCCGTGCACATTTTATAGGAAGGTAGGAGGGCGGGAAGGACGGCCCGACGTGAGCGCTGTCCCCACCTGCCACACTCAAGATGGCGCCCACCGCCGCCGGGAATCGGCTGAGAAGCGGCTGGGCTGAACACGAACAATAAGGGTGTGTAGAGGTGTCAGAGTACCTAAAATTTCAATTCCCCTTTTTCTGATATCCCCCACATAAAAAATAAGGCGGTTTTAAAATTAATAAAAACGCTCCAGATACACTTTTTACCAATACGCTATTCCAATATCACATTCTTAAGATTGCTCTGCAGCTCGCAGCCTCAGTTCCCCTCACCAGGGAGAGCTTCTGAAGGCACCGAGCGCTGCGGAAGGGCTAGGTTAAATACACAAAGAGGGCGGGAAGGACGGCCCGACGTGAGCGCTGTCCCCACCTGCCACACTCAAGATGGCGCCCACCGCCGCCGGGAATCGGCTGAGAAGCGGCTGGGCTGAACACGAATAGATGATCCTATGCTAGTTGACGTCCTTGTGGTTGCCAAATGTATCGACCATTCCATTGTGTGCATTGGTGTGATAAATAAAAAGATAAGAGTCAGGCTGTCAACTTGGTCAAAGAAAAGGTAAGAAAGTTGTTGTGAAGCCAGATGTTGGTGGTCACAAAAGCATCACTCTGACGCTACATAGATGTTATCGATGCAACTCATATTGCTAATGATAAAACGTGTCCTGCTCTTACACTCTCTTGTTCTAAATGTAATAAGAAAGGTCACTTGGCCACTGTTTGTAAAGCCAAAGGGGTTACTGTTAAGGAGGTCAGTGTCAGTGATGATTCTAGTCCTCTGTGTAATGATTTCATGTGTGAAAAGATTGTTCTTCAACCTAGTGACTACAGTAGTAGCAAACACAGCAGCCTTGTTGATGCCATTTGTATAGAGGGAGAGACAACTGATATTATTTTTGACACAGGGGCAAAAATTACCATTGCTTCAAATGAATTATATTCGAACAATTTGGCTCATAAAATTAAGTTACTTCAACCTGATATCAACCCATGTGCTTATGGGGTTGAGCCCATAAAATTACGTGGGTATTTCACTGGGGTCATAAATTACAAACAACGCCTCACTTGTGGCAAGATGTATGTCTTCCAAAAAGGTGACAGCATAATTCTTTGGTTACATCGAGGCGATCTTGGTGTTATGCTTGATCCTAGCAGCACCACACCTATTAAGCTTAAAGATCGGGCCACCTTGAATGTTAATTCTGTTTCTGATTCTTCATAGTTGTCGCAGTTGAAATCTGTTTTTCCGAAAGTATTCAAGGATGGTGTGGGTAGCTTGAAATCTTAAGTATGAGATAAAGTTGATTGATCAAGCAAAACCTGTTTGTTGTAAGGTTAGGAATATTCCCATTGCCATTGGAGGTGAAGAATGAACTTATGAAACTCAAAGCTGAGGGTATAATTGAGGAGGTTTAAGGAACCCAGTGGCTTGCTCCCATAGTCGCTGCCAGGAATTCTAATGGCAAATTATGCCTCTGTGTGGACCTGAGGCACCTGAACAAGTGCGTTGTGGTCGATAGGTATCCCTTCCCTAACATCTCGGAGGTGATCATGTTGTTGGGAGGCACCACTGTCTTTAGCACCATTGACTTAACTAGTGCATATCACCAGATCGAGCTCATGGAATCTTCGGGGGATCTTCTGCGTTCATAACGCCCCTGGTACCTTTCGGTTTATTCGCCTGCCCTTTCGTCTTGTTTCCGCCTCTTCTGTCTTTCAGCGTGCTATGGAAAGCGTTCTTGATGGCACGACTGGTGTACGTGTTTATCCAGACGCTATCTTGATTTTTAGAAAAGATTCTATTGAGCACAATGTCAGACTAAGGAAGGTGTTGAGTAGGCTATCCATTTTGAATCTTACTGTGAAAGCTGAAAATGCAAATTTGGTACAAATTCCATAACATATCTTGGTCACATTGTGTCCAGTGAGGGCATTGTTCCCAAAGAAGAGTTAGTTGGCACTATAATGCACATGAGTTCCCCCGCTTCTCGAGAGGAGTTAATGACATTTTTAGGGATGATTGAGTTTTATTCCAAATTCATTAAAAGTTTTGCTGAACTCAGTTCCAACATGAGATTACACTTGAGGAAAGGTTTTGTGTTTTCTTAGGATTCCTTGTGCGAAGAAGAATTCCAGTCTCTCAAGAAACATCTCAGCATGGCTCCAAAACTAGAGAACTTTGATCCCCAAAGGATGATCAAGAGTTTGGGTTCTGTCCTCCAACAGGAGGGAGAGTTTGGAACAGAGACCATCATGTTTCTGTCTGGAGCATTAAAGGATACAGTGGTAAACTACTCTGTTATTGAAAGAGTGGCGTTAGATGTGTTCTGGGCTGTGAGGAAACTTAAAACATTTTTGTGGGGATCGTCTTTTGTCATACAAACTGATCTTGTTGAGACTTTCACAAAGAAAGGTGTGGACTTAATATCAAGTCGAATTACCAAGTGGATCGTTGCTCTACAAGAGTATAATTCAATTGTTGAATACCTACCTGGTGTTTGTAATACTATTGCTGACACTCTTTCTAGGTTGGTCGCTAGGGTTGAATGTGGTTCAGAGTCTGATGAAATTATGGATGATGACTCCCTATGTGTTTATGCGGTCAGCACATTTTCTGAGGATAGGTGGCTTGAGGAGTTAGCTAAGGACTTTGTGCTTGTTGAGGTGCATGACTAAGGGTTGGAGCAAGAAAATGCAAGCCTCTGATGTGTGTTGTAATTACTGGGCTGTACGTGAGGAATTGTCAGTTAACAATGGGTTGTTATTCAGGGGCACTAAGCTCAACCCTCCATCTAACCTCAGGCGTGACATAATGGATCTCACCCATGTGACTCATCAAGGTATGACCAAATGCAAAGAGCGGGTGGGAATGTCGTATTGGTGGCCTGGCATGGACAAATACATGGAGCGTTTGGTGCGTGACTGTTCCATGTGTGCCTGGAGTGACAAGTCAAAGGAACCAAGGGTTCAACCAATGGGGGCAAGAAATTTGCCTTCCAGTCCTTGGCAAGTCATCGCTCTAGACATCGTGGGCCCTATTTATGATCAAGGAAGGTCCTCTTTCCTCATTGTGGTATTTGACATGTTCTCTAGGTAATGTGAGGTTTTCTTTACAAGCTCTATGGAAAGTAGGGATATCAATAAGTTTCTGAACTGTTTGTTTGCCAGGGATGGTTTTACTCACTCTATCCTTACTGATAATGGGGTACAGTTGACTTCGAAGGAGATGGTTGATTTTCTTCAAGAGACATAACTCACAAAAAGTGTGTGTTGTACCATCCAGAATCCAAAGGAATGGTTGAACGCCTCAACAGCGTTATTAAGGATTTGGCGAAATCCAATGCTATGAATTGGAAGGCAAAATGTGTAAAATGATTGAAATGTACAGAGTTACTCCACATTGTACTACAGGAAAGACCCCATTTGAGCTATTCCGGGTAGGCTTCCCAACACCTTCATTGAATCTTCATGGGTGAATGTGTATGCATTACAATCTGGTCGGTGTGTGGATGATCTCGATTGGCGCAAACATGAGGAACAGAAAATGTGTTCAAGGAAGACAGATTTTGATTCTGGAAAGGCTGTTTTCTAAACCTATTCGGGTCATTAACATTTTTACAAATGCTGTGAAAATCCAGGACCACAGAATATGGAATCTGAATCATGTGGAGTTTGTAGTGGTAAAACTGTTGGCTGTGAAACTGTGCCAGCAGATCTAACTGGAGCTTCTAGTGACAATAATGGTGATGAAGGTTGCGGCAAATCTTATGGTGCACCACGCCATATGGTCAAAGGACCTGGCTATTTGAAGGACTATGTTTAACTTCGGTCATTTCGTCCGTTACCGACCGGTATTGGGCTACCTACATCTGGCCCAGTATATTTAAAATAATATTTTAAACACGATTGATAAATATTATATGTTAAAAAACACTTGAACCTTGGTACTTCCTTCCATTAGGGAGTATGAAATGTGTTGTCAACCATGAGATTTAGACACACATTTTACTGCCTGTGTTGGATGTGCCATGTATTTATATAAAGGATCGGATTGCATTGGTATAATAATAATAAATATTTTATTCTGGAGGTTGCAATTTTTCAAGTTTACCTATATGGTAATGTGTTATCATGGAGGGTGGTGAAATGTATAGAAGTCTTTCAGATATTCAGTTACTTTCTGGGTCAACTATGTTTCCTAACGCATTATGCACTTTTATTGGATGTCCGCACAGACATAAAATATTTTCGAACTTGGATCATGAATAAAGAGTGCAAAAAGTATAGGCAACAGAGGACACCCTTGCTTTGTCCCCCTTTTGACCTCACAAGCACCAATATTACAAGAAGTAATAATTATTTGGGCTATTGCTCCTTTATAACGCCACAATATAATCTGAATAAAATTGGTGGGGAATCCAAACTCTCTGAGTATAACAAAAAGGCTTTCCCAAAACACAAGATCTAATGCCTTTTCCACATCTAATAAAATGAACAGAGCGGGAATAAGGCTTTGATCAAAAAGTTCATATTGGAGGACAGCAGTCTATCAACGACAAAGCCACACTGATTCAGGTGAACAATTCTACTAAGGATACACTCAGATGATTAGATAATAATTTTGTGACAATCTTATAATCACGTTTAGGAGGCTAATACGCCTATATGAGCTTACATTTTCCTTGTTTTTATCCTTCTGTAGAAAGCTAACCAATGTCGCAGTTTGAAATGATGCCAAAACTTTTCTCCCTCCCATGATGTGGTACCAAGATTGAAAAATTTCAGGATTTAAAACCGTCATAAATATCTTATATAACTCAGCTGGTAGACATCCTCACCACAGGCCTTTCAATTGGCTAATGATTTCACTACCACTTTGAAATGTTGGCTACCAAAGCTTGAGCTTGTCCTAATTGAAGCTTTGTAATGGGAAGATGACTTAAGAAATGTCTGAGTCGGGAGAGTGCACAGAGTAGCGGTTTTTACGAGCATCGACGGGGGAAGAGACAGGTCGACAGAGTATAATCTCACAGGGTGCTTTGCATCGACTATTGAAGATCAGATCAACAAGTCCTACGTTACAGAGAACACGTGTCGACTGATCATAAACACACAAGAAACAGATCAGCCCCTGATGAAGGTACCTTGTGGTACCGAAATGCATTGGGCATGGCAGTGAATACTGTGAAATGTAACAAATGGTTATAATTTAAAATGTTGGCATAAACAGAAAATGTACTGAATACATGTAATTGAATGTGAACAAAAGTACAAGCAATGAAATATGGTTACGGTTCTTTGAGTAATCAGATTATGTAAATAAACAACTGATAAATAATTGTGAATACGAATGGTTTACGAGTTCAAATGATTAAGGTGTAGGAAAACACCAAGTGCACAGTGCGCAACTAGATGAGTCTCTAACCCATCATAACGTGACATTTTAATAGAGGCGTGACAAACCTCAATAGTTGCAGCACCGATTGATTAGTCAGTAAATAAAGAAAAACCTGGTGTTCTCCTCACACCCCCATTACTGAGTCGGGAGATAGCCACTTTCTCTTGTGCACTATACATAGTTTTATAGTGTTTGAGGACGTTTCCCTGAATTAAAGCACGCTCTACAATATGAGTTTTTGTTTCCTCATCAAAAGTGAGGTTACCGTATTTTGTGCCTGCCGTTTGCGAACCTGCCAGACTAACAGTTTCCCTGCATAGTCGATTTCTTCATAGGTAATTTGGAGATAAGCAGCATTAGCAATGTACCCTTGTGCATAGTAATAGTCTTGCATACGTTGTCTCGCTTGTCTAATTGCCAGCTTACTCATGGCGGTTCTCACCCATAGATATTACATATTCGCCTGATGCAGCTCTACTTCTAATCCTGTCCTTTGTTCTAATAAGCGTTGCCGCTCTGAAATTCTGCTTGACGTTATACAGCCCCGAATAGTTTCCCTAAATACATTCCAGATTATTTCCAAACCGGCCGTGTTTGAATTTGCCTCAAAGTCGTCGACTACCTAATTTTGTATCCCTTTACACCATTCTACGTCTTCCATTTTTTGTTTATCAAATGGCCATCTTCCTCCAGGCCTTTCTCTCTGAATCCTTGACTCTTCCATTTATAACAAGGAGTGAGATCTGAGAAGCTATTCATGACGTTTATAGCTACTTAGACTCAATTCATGATAGGCAAGAAACTTTAGCTATAGCAATTCGGACCGATATGACCATGCAGTCTACAAAAAGTGAGATGACTAGCATCAAGTTATATGCAGACGATATAGCTTTATTTTGAAAACCAGATATAGAGATTCAGGAGAGGCTTTTTAATGTCTTTAACGGGTATCAAGCATTGGGCAAGTAGAAAATTAAACAATTGCAAACTGAGATTTTATTATGTATTTGTGCACTGGACACTTTGCCTTTAGAATTTAATTCCCTTGTTAATTTGAGGCCACAGCGCTATTTGGGGAAATATTGTTACAGAAAATTTTAATGGCTTGCATGCACTGAATTATTCCCCTTTGACCAGCAAGATTAAGGCGTTATTTCTATGATGGACAAATCTACCTCTTTCAATTATGGGCCCGGTAGCATTGTTCTAGATGTCTATTTTACCTCTATTTAACTTCTTGTTTGCTGCTATTCCTTGTACTATTGCATGATGTTCTTCAAGGAAATGAAGGGACTGTTTTCGCTGTTATATGGGCCAATAAAACGCCTAAATTGGCATGACATTATACAAGCCTCTGAAAGAAGGGGGTCTAGCGCTGCCCGACTTAAGAGAATATTATTTTGTGATTTTGCACATGGGTCTTATAAGTATTTTAAACCCTTCAGAATAAAGTGGACAGATGAAAATAATTTTCATTTAATATTTTAGGAATAAGAGTTAGATGATTTCTTATGTCTCACAAGATCGCCCAAAAAAGTTAGATATAATACTCTGCAGACGCCTTGCTGTCCACTTAGAACATACCGTTGCCACCACAGGGTCCTGCTTCCATATGCTACATCTACTGAGAAGAGTCTTCCCTCTACTACCACTTACCTCATGGAAAACCTTAGTTTAAGCCTTGGTAATCAGTCGCCTTGATTACGGCAACTCACACCAGGCACCAGTATCAGACATCTTGCCAGTACATTCCCACTTACTTTCAGGAAAGCAGAGTTCAAGGGGAGCTGGCTGGGATGGGTGGGAAGACTGTGTGTAGGGCCTGATGGGAGTCGTAGTAATGGCAACCACTCCTCCCACCACCCAGCACAACGAGGTCAGATGGGCCTATGGGTACCTGACAGTGAGTGGAAATGTACTAACAAGATGGCTGACACTGCATCTGTCCTACACACACTCTTCCCACCCAGCCCAAACAACCCACCCGAAACTATGCTTTCATGAGAGTGAGTGGAAATGTACTGGTAAGATAGCTGACACTCAGGACAGGTGTCTCACTTGAAGCAAACTCCAAACAAGGCCTTGTGCTCCAAGCACCGTTGTCAGTCATCTTGCCAGTACATGCCCACTCACTTCCAGGAAAGCAGAGTTCAAGGGAGCTGGCTGGAATGAGTGGGAAGAGTGTTTGTAGGACAGGGCCTGATGGGATATGGAGCCTTTGGAAAAATTTCTCATCCCACCCAGCCCAAACAGCCCCACTGGAACTCTGCTTTACTTACAGTGAGTGGGAAGTACACTAGCAAGATGGCTGATACTGGTGCCCGTTTTCTGACTTGACCATAACTCTCATCAAGGCCTTGTGCTCCAAACTGGGCCACAGTACTACGTCTACTCTGCTGGCAGTGACTGAACAACTGCGGAGCTCTTTAGATGAAAGCCATACATCTGCATTGATTTTCCTCGACCTAAGCGCTGCCTTCGACAGTGTATCTCATAAAATCCTGGTGCAACATCTGAAAAAGATTGGCCTAGGAGATACCGCTCTCAATTGGCTTCTGTCCTTTCTAGCAAGCAGATCCTTTCAAGTAATTTCTCCCCCTTACAGCTCCCTGAAGCAGCTCGTACACTATGGGGCTCCTCAGGGCACAGCCCTGAGCCCAACATTATTTAATATCTATCTTCAACCCCTGGCGGAAGTTGCAAAAAGCAGGGGCCTCTCCATGGTCTCATACGCTGATGATACTCAGCTTGTGATCTTGCTATCCAACACCTCTGACCAACACATTATCAAGTTCCGAAATTATATGTAGGCTTTCGCGGAATGGAAGACAGCCAACTGTCTCCAATTGAATGCAAGTAAATCCGAGATCCTCCTTGTATGAAGGGATAAGCATCTCTGGAGCAATCAATGGTGGCCTGCCATGCTGGGAGTTTCTCCCACCCTCAAGGATACCGTAAAAAACCTAGGTGTTTGATTAGACCATGCACTTACTTTTCAGGCACAGACAAAATCAGTGGCTGGCAGCTGTTTTGGACTCTTATGTAGTCTGAAGCCGCTGCTTGGGTTTTTTGACACTCAAACTCGCCAGACCATCATCCAGTCTACTAACCTTTCTAGATTGGACTACTTTAACTCTATGTACCTGGCTGCCAATAAAGCAGGCAATAATCATTTACAGAATGTGCAAAATGCCGCTGTCCACACCCTCTTCGCCCTCCTGAAATCTTGCTTTACTTCCAACTAAATACGTGCCCTCCTTAGCACTATCAGGAATCTACAGGACCATGAGGTATTCAGGAGGGCAGTTAAGACCTGGCTCTTCCGTCACTCCCTTGCTCCTTGGTTAGTAAATGCAGATCTAGCGCTGGGACACCCCGTTGCTGGAGCAACCATGCGCCCTACAAATCCGATAACATAACACCAGGGTCAGACATCTTGCCAGTACATTTCCAATCTCATTCACAAAACCATTCTCCCTGGTGGCCTTGTTGAGCAGGGTGGGAAGAGTGTGTGTAATACAGGGCCTGATGGGAGATGTGTCCATTGCAAAAACTCCTCCTCTCACCCAGCACAAAAAGCCTACCTGGAACTATGCTTTACTGATTTGGAATGTACTGGCAAGATGGCTGACACTGGAGACTGGTCTGTGGATCACAAGGTCAGGATGGAAGTTGTGATCAAGTCAGAAAACAGGCACCAGTGACAGCCATCTTGATAGTACACCTCCACTCACTGTCAGGTAAGCAGAGTCCCAGGTGGGCTCGTTGGGATGGGTGGGAAGGTGCATGTAGGACAGAGCCTGATCTGAGATGGAGTCAGTGCAAACACTCCTCCTCCCACCCAGCACAACCAGTCCACCTGGGACTCTGCTTTCCTGATAGTGAGTGGGAATGTACTGGGAAGATGGCTGACACTGGGGACTTGTGTCTGACTCAATCTATCTACCAACTGGGCCTTGTGCTTCAAACACCAGGCACCAGTGACAGCCATCTTGCAAATACACTTCCTATCATTGTCTGGACAACACTCTTCATGGTGACATAGTTGGGCTGAGCGGGAGGAGGAGTTTAAGTTTTTCACACAGTTCATGAAAACTCATGAAATTAGTTAGCCATAAATTAGCAAAATAAAAAGTTTGATATCTCATCTAACTGTGGAGTCAAAATAAAAAATCCATGAGCTGTGTATGCACAAAGCTAAGCAGTCACACGTTTGGCTCATCACATGCATTCACTAGTGGATCATAAGATGAGAACAATAAGCACCTCACTCACACCATGTGCACAAAATTCCAGGGAAAGCAAAAGACTGTGGCTGTGTAGGCTACCACAATTATGTGACTGCTGATACATGGACTAAGCCCAGTACACAGCCCTGACGCACTCTAACATTAGGATCTAAAGAGTATGTATGTCATTGTTATCCTGCAGATGTGGAGCACACTAATCCACCAGTGTCATCTACAGACTGTTGGTACAATTCAATGTCAGTGGACATGTCATAAGCACCAAACACAACATGCCCATTTCTGCACATAGGTGGAGCTGATTACCAATCCACATCTTGTCAAACTTGCATTGTTTTTTCTATTAATCTTTTTATTTGAACATAGTGAAAAAATGACAATAAAACCATGTGCATCAGATCAGAAACAGGAGATTGCATTCCATACGATTATCCCAGAAAACAATTCCATCCCATCCCCCCTCCCACCACCAGAAATACATCATATTTGTAACCCAGCTGGTCCATGTCTTCGTACTGATGGTGAAGTGCAAATATTGCCTCGGTACGCATTCCATTTCCCCCATATCTTATCCCACCACTGGGGCAACCCCTATTCGTGTAGACTGCTTGTTCTGCCAGCATACACTGATCGACATTCTGCTCCCATTCCACTATTGTTGGTAAGTCTGGGATGCCCCATTTACGGGCAATGTTACGTTTCGCAAGTGCAAACTCATTAGCTGCCCACAATTGGTCCATGCTGTTAAAATCAGTAGCGTTCCAGTGGCCTCATTTATGAAAAGTGACGCATCGCTGCGTGAAAACAGCGAGGCATCACTTTTCACTGCGCTCTCCCTGCGACATGATTGATGCATCATATTTATAATATGACGCATCATGTCACAAGGAGTTACAGATACGTCATTATTTCTGACGTATCTGTAGGTGCAAAAGTGACGCATTGCTGGAGTGTGTCACAAAAGTGACGCAACTCCAGCAATGCTTCCTTTCACATGGGGAAAGCCCCATGTGAAAGGGCTTGCGTCAGTCTTACGCCTGCTGTGAGGCAGGCGCAAGATTTTGACGCAACAGCATCCTAAAAGTGACGCAGTGAAATCTCATAGAGCTTAATCCAATCTAGACACGACCGCCCCAAACCCATACGTTCGAGGACTGCAACCATATATGGCCATTCTACCATGTCAAATGCCATACGTGCATCCAAGGAGAGTATGGACGCACTCCCTCCCACTGTGTGTTTCCTAGCGAGCACTCCATTTAAGCAGCGTAGGTTCATGGCGGTGTTTCGGCCTGGTATATACACCGACTGATCGGGGTGGACCAATTTCGTGATTATGGGGAGCCATCTATTGGCTAGTTCTTTTGCAGGAATTTTAGCCTTACTCCAGAAACCCAAGAACTTCTGATCCATCTCCCTGCTTCCTTTCCCGGCGAAGGTCACCGATAAAATCGCCAACAAACAACTGACCCGCTATCTCGAGGAGAACAACATCCTGGACCCATCCCAGTCAGGTTTCCGCAGCAACCACAGCACCGAAACCGTAGGGATCCCGCAAGGCTTTTAGTCAGAAAAGCAACCGGGGTCCTGACTATATTGTTTAACGAAATCTTGCTCAGGGGGGGGCAGGTCCCTAGTTCATGGGCTGAGGCGACGGTCACATTATTGTTGAAACCCAATAAGGACCCGAGTAGGATAGAGTCCTATAGGTCCATTTCATTATTAAATGTGGACTATAAGATTTTCTCGGGGATACTGGCTACAAGACTAGCAAAGGTAGTAAAATCGGTGGTACACTGTGACCAAAGGGGCTTCATCCCGGATAGGCAGCTCAATGAGTTGACCTTTCAAGTTGTGGCAGCGATAGGCGTTGCTCAAGAAAAGAAGCAGCCCCTGACCATAGTAGCAGTCGATGCCGCAAAGGCTTTTGATCAGGTAGACTGGGATTACCTTTGGATGGCGATGGAAAAATTTGGCTTTCCGATGAGCTACATAACGGCCATAAAGCTCCTTTATTCAGCCCCGACAGCGAAGGTTTTAGTAAATGGTTCACTGACTGAGCCGTTTTCTATTTCCCGAGGCACGCGACAATGATGTCCCCTGTCCCCCCTTTTGTTTGATTTGTATATAGAGCCTTTTATTTGTCTACTAAGAGCGGATCCATTAATTAAACCCTTTAAGATCGCGGATATGGATTTGAAGCTTGCATTGTATGCAGATGATTTGTTAATGTATACAATAAATCCGGATGTAGCGATTCCCAGACTACTAGATCTTGCTAAGGGGTTTGGAAATATTTCAGGGTATTCAATTAATGCTGAAAAAACTGAAATAATGGAATGGAATCAACTGACCAGCTCGATGGGGAAAAAGAATAAAATTAGGTATTTGGGAATCCATCTGGTTAACAAAATTGAAGAAATCCCCAAAACTAATTTAGAAAGGGTCATGAAAGATACAATTGCTTTATTACAACGTTGGTCCACTTTACCTTTAAATATCTATGGGAGAGTGAATCTTTTGAAGATGATAGTTCTTCCCAAAATTACTTTTTTATTTAATGCTATCCCATTATCTTTTCCAGTGCCTTTAATTAAAAAACTCCAAGGAAAATTGGGTTCATTTATTTGGAATGCCAAAGGCCCTCGAATAGCGTGGAAAAAAGTTGAGAAGAGGTCTCAAGTCAGGAGGGCTTGCTTTCCCGGACCTACTGCTGTATTGCCGCCACGCTTTTCATTTTAAGCATTTTAGAACCATGGCGGGCCGTTTGGACCAATCATCAATGGGTTTGCTATTTTCTGCTTTGCTAAAAGAAGTTCCTCAGGGATTAAGCTTTTTCCTTTATAAGTTTGGGGACCCAAAATTTTAAAAAAAAGTGAGGCTGAAGATCTTGAGGTCAGCTTTGAAAAATTGGGTATTTGTTAAGAACAAACTAAACATTTCTTATTATGCGCCGCAGGCACCCATATGGGACTCACCAGGCCTTCCATCCTGTCTAAATGATCAACTTTCATTACCATTGAAGCAGGCAGGGCTGGAGAGGTGGGGAGACTTGCAGGGGGAAGGCCAACTTTTAAGTTGGGAAATATTGTCGGATCTAACTAGGGGGTCTCTGACGCGGTTTAAATATTCAATAATCAAAAATAGAATGGACACTAGTTTCTACAAAACCTTTGGTTTGTATTTCGAAAACCCTCATAGACAACCTGATTTTTTATGGTGCGGTATATCTTTTTATCCGCCTCATCAGGGGTCGTGGCGTATTCATAGGGTAATCGATTAACGTGCTGGGTGCCAAGCCTCACCCGAGGCTACCTCCGGTACAGGTAGAAGTGTCCAGAAATAGTGAACAAGGAGGTAAAGAAAAGGATAAAAGTAGTGGCTAGTACAAAAATGTGTGAATTTATTAAGAGATAAGTTCTAGACACTATAGATAAAATTATATCGATATGAAGGTAATCAAGTAACTGGATTACCGCATGTCTTTAGGAAAAAATGTCTACATGTTTCAGCTCTCTTAGCCCAGCCGGGTCTATGGAGCTTTCGTCAGGACAAGGACAAATACGAGGATACACATAAATAAAAAACTTCCACAATTTGTGTAGTATTGTTGATAAGTGTCAATGACTTATACTCGGAATTCCAATGCTGTAGTTAGCTTGGTGATAGCTTCAACAGGGAACAGCGAGTCGCTTAGTGGTCTTTTGCCACGTGGAACGTCATAGGATCCCCTGTGCTGACTCTGCCCCTGGCTATGAGTACTACACAAATTGTGGAAGTTTTTTATTTATGTGTATCCTCGTATTTGTCCTTGTCCTAGCAAGGCGTGAGATTTGCAGGGCATGGAAAGAACCAACTCCTCCCACTTTTGCCAACTGCCTGAGGCAGATTATGATAACTAGTAAATCAGATGTGGCATGTGATCCCAGAAGTGAGACGAACGTTTGGGCGGCCTTGGTGGCATGGCAATCTCGATGATTGGTATTCCAATGATTTGTCTGGAGCCCTGCTGGTTCCACGATCTCCTAAACAGCATGGGGTGCTCAAAGATCGGCGGAAAAAGGAGAACGGAGGGGAAGGTAGTGGCTACTTGAGGGTACGGGTAAACCAACTTGCATCAGGCCGGAATCAACGAGGGCCGGTACAGAACGTCCACTGGTGCATGGAGGAGCCAGTTTCCCATCAAGAGTTCCATCTGTGATATATGAGGATTACCAAAAAAAGAAAAAAAAAAAAAAAGAAAAAGAAGAAACAAAAAAAAAAAAAAAAAAAAAAGCAACCGGGTGCACAGCCTAAGTGAGCGCACTGGATATTAATATCCTCAGGGCTGAAACAAACAAATAAGTAACAATGGGGCATTCTTTGTGCGTGAGTACAATTACACAAAGGCCGTAGTACACGGTCTCAAGCGCAGTTTACATAACTTCCACTAGTGTAGACCAACAGTATTATACCTTGTTACATTTTAGTACAACCACAGGACATACGTGTCGAAAGTGCGTCTACGCTGTCATCTTGTAGCCCGCTGGTGACCATGTGAACCAGTGAATATAAATGAAGGGTATTTAAATATATCTAATTGAAGAAATGGCGCGTCTTATAATAAAAACCGCAGGTGCTATTGTTTGTGCACAGTTCATTCATACTCCATGCCATGTGAAATGTGATAAAGTCACATAGAATTGTGACTCTATAAAGAAAGAAACCACATACCTATAATGGCTGTATCAAAACCAGAAGGTCTGTGTGTAAAATCAAACAAAAAGGGAGGAATAACCCAGCACTATTGTATTATCTATCTCAATTTCGGGGAATTGAGGAATGAAAATTGTAAGTACACGACAAAACAACAGTTTAGTTTTAGGCTCACCGCGCAGCTGGTGATAATTCCGACCCAGCCGGGCCCGTGACCGTCGGTGTCGAAATGAGGCACAATCAGGGAACTGGTCTCCAAACTGAAAGTGGGCCAAAAATGTGAATAGTGTGAGGAGAAGTAACGCTAAATCAAAGGAAGACAGGTTTGATCATCCACAGTACCAGAAAACAATATCCTGTTATATTGTTGGCCGAATCTAGGCCAAGGGGGTGGGTAGTCTAGAGATCAAATTATCGCTAAATCAGAGGCAATGTCAGGTTCGAACATCTACATATCCAGCAAACACACATCTTGTGACAAGATTGGCGGGTTGGAAGCTGTCACAAAGTGACAGAAAACAAGGAGGTAACAGATTCAAATTACTTGAATACTAAGTAGGAATCCCATGATTAGAGGATTTTGTGGTAATCCGGAAGGAGTTAGATACATTACATCGCAGTAAACGTACTAGAGACACGAAGGAAGGTCTCAACGTTTCATCGACTATAAATTGGATGATGTACAGTCAGCACCGTTACAAGCTCAACTGTGAAAATGGCTTACCAGTATGAGGAGGCGGTAGGCAAAATTGTTCCGTATTGAAGCAAACGTCGAAAGACTGAGTAGTCTATTGGATAGTTGGTTTATGTTATTTGTAATCAGTAGCGGTCTGCAAAGTATAAAATATCCCATTCAGAATATACATCAACCTCTGTACACTAGGTAGCAAGAATCACAAAGACCGTCTTGCATCTTGATATGGTCAGGTTCAGAGGAACTTCTGAATAACTTTTTTAAACATTTGAATGACAACACATAGGAAATTCAATTCAGTATGAATTGGAGCAGAACAAACATTGAATTTCTAGACGTGGAATTTTATGTGTCCTCTAACTGCCTTCATAGCAGGCTTTTCAGGAAATCGACAGCATGCAATGCAATCCTGCATGCATCCAGCTCACATCCTAAACACCAAATCAACGCAATACCTTATGAGGAATTTCTGAGGGCAAGAAGGAATTGCAGTGATGACTTGGAGTTTAGGAAATGTCTTGACAGCATGAAAGACAGATTTTCTGCAAGAGGCTATTCAGCTAATCTAATACGGAAAGCAGAAAAAAGAGTTGGAAAAGTAAAAAGATCCAACATCTTATTTGCACACAAGTCAATATCACCTCAAACTGAAACTGTCAGATTGATTACTGATTTCAACTCCCTCCATGACACACTTCGGAAAAGTCTCACTAAACATTGGGGGCTCTTGAAGTCGGAAAGGACTCTTGCAAATTGTATTTCTGAAAAACCACAAATTTCCTTCAGGAGAGGAAATACACTTAGGACCAAACTCAGTCCCACTGTGCCACGCAACACCACACCCACAACCTGGATGACACAACACAGTGTAGGATTTTACAAATGTGGTTTCTGCACAATGTGCAGATGGGCAAAACATGGCACCACACATTTCACTGGTCCCAGGGGTGAACCCTTTACTATTAAAACCAACATTAACTGCACAACTAAATTTGTAGTTTACATTATAGAATGCAATTGCGGCAAGTTTTATGTGGGGAGCACCAACAGACCACTTAAGGACAGAATCGCTGAACACATAAGGGCAATACACAAGTGTGACCCTAAATATCCAGTGGCCTTGCATGTCGCAACCTGCCAAAATGGAGATACCAACAATCTTGTAAAACATTTTGGCATTGATACGGTTCCGGTAGGAGTCAGAGGAGGGAACTGGGAACTCAAGTTAAGACGCACCGAAGCCATGTGGATCATGCGCTTGCGTAGTGTCGAGCATGGCCTCAACTACGACCAGGAGATGCAATATTTCCTGGGCGATTGAGTTTTTATCTTATTCTATTTAAGTTTCAGTTTTCACATGACCTACTGATCGTATGCTGTATCTCATGAGATTGAAAAACATTTAAACAAGTAGATTTCACTTTATTGCCATCATCACGTTGGTTCAATTAATAACCTTACTGCTGTATGGACTAACCTTGTGGAGTGGTGTGGCTCACTGGTTAGAGGCGGCAGACCCGGAAGCAGAGGACGGCCCGGGACCAGGGTTCAATTCCCGACGCGGCAGGGTCTTGGACCAGGGTCAACGGACTCGATAATTCTCGCCTTGGTGCCTACTCTAACTAGGGATCACACTCGGCAACTCTGGGCATTAGCTAGCCTCATCTCCACAACGGCCCCCCACATACGCCGGGGATGCCTGGTTTCACTTTGGAGATACCCAGTAGGGACCATCTCACAGGGAAAGCCAGGACGGGTTCCCCAGCGGTCTACAGCGCAGAGATACTCCTTCGGGAGTCGATTCTAGAGCTTTAGAAACCCACAATCAACAATCAACAACAACAACCTTAAGCTTCAAAATCGAAATTGAATCTCACTTATATAATGAAAAGATGTATATCGCATTATGCTTGCTGATTTCAGTATTTTATGTCAAGAATTACTGTACTGAATTAGGAGTAATATCGATGTTTTTAAAGTTCTGTCAGTTTTGGGGTTTTACACAACACCCATCATACACAACGAGCCCATTGAACTACAATGTCATTCTGTTTTTTTTTTAAGTCACGTATGAGTGGGATGTGCACCTTGACGCCACTCTTCTTTACTCGTCCGAGACCCCCTCTTTTCCTGTCCACCCCGCTCCCTCTTTCTTTTCCATTGGCAGTCGTTTTTGCTCATGTTCAAACGGGGACGAGAATTATAGGTAATTTTGAATATTAATGGCTATCTTGATCACACCCATAGCGTCAGGGTTCGACAGAGGTCAATCGTCTAAATAAAATTTTGCTCATGTCCAAACGGAGATGAAAATTATAGGTATTTTCGAATAATAATGGCTATCTGGGTCACACCCATTGCGTCAGGGTTCGACATAGGTTAATTCGTCCAAATTTTGAAACGGGCTTACGGGCTTTAGCCAATTCATTTCCGCCCATGCCACAATATCGGGAAGGTAGCGCTCTAGCATTTCCATGACGTCCATGCGTCATGTCCTCTTAACGCGAAGGATTTCCGGGCCACGTGTCCAAACAGGAACACGGCCCGGATAGAGAACACGCTGGAACCCGGTCTCGGATACACGGAGGTAAGCGCTTCTTCGTAGAATCACAGAGTCTCCGTTATTCCCATAGGAATGGAATTTAGGTTCTCGATAATTGGAGACCCATTACTAAATCCACACTATTATTTTCTTTTAGACTCTGGCGTCCTCTTGATTAATATTGAAGTCGTACGCGACTCCAAGCTGGGGCGTTTTTTACATCAAAACCCCTTGAGGTAAGAACGTTATCGACGGTCTTTGTGATTCTTGCTACCTAGTGTAAAGAGGTTGATGTATATTCTGAATGGGCTATTTTATACTTTGCAGACCGCTACTGATTACAAATAACATAAACCAACAATCCAATAGACTACTCAGTCTTTCGACGTTTGCTTCAATACGGAACAATTTTGCCTACAGCCTCCTCATACTGGTAAGCCATTTTCACAGTTGAGCTTGTAACGGTGCTGACTGTACATCATCCAATTTATAGTCGATGAAACGTGGAGACCTTCCTTCGTGTCTCTAGGACGATTACTGCGATGTAATGTATCTAACTCCTTCCGGATTACCACAAAATCCTCTAATCATGAGATTCCTACTTAGTATTCAAGTAATTTGAATCTGTTACTTCCTTGTTTTCTGTCAGCCCCCAACCCGCCAATCTTGTCACAAGATGTGTGTTTGCTGGAAATGTAGATGTTCGAACCTGACATTGCCTCTGATTTAGCGATAATTTGATCTCTAGACTACTCACCCCCTTGGCATAGATTCGGCCAACAATATAACGGGATATTGTTTTCTGGTATTGTGGATGATCAAACCTGTCTTCCTTTGATTTAGCGTTACTTCTCCTCACACTATTCACATTTTTGGCCCACTTTCAGTTTGGAGACCAGTTCCCTGATTCTGCCTCATCTCGACACCGACGGTCTTGGGCCCAGCTGGGTCGGAATTATCACCAGCTGCGCGGTGAGCCTAAAACTAAACTGTTGTTTTGTCGTGTACTTACAATTTTCATTCCTCAATTCCCCGAAATTGAGATAGATAATACAATAGTGATGGGTTATTCCTCCCTTTTTGTTTGATTTTACACACAGACCTTCTGATACAGCCATTATAGGTATGTGGTTTCTTTGTTTATAGAGTCACAATTCTATGTGACTTTATCACATTTCACATGGCATGGAGTATGAATGAACCGTGCACAAACAATAGCACCTGCGGTTTTAATTATAAGACGCGCCGTTTCTTCAATAAGATATATATTTAAATACCCTTCATTTATATTCACTGGTTCACATGGTCACCAGCACGGCTACAAGATGACGGCGTAGACGCACTTTCAACACGTATGTCCTGTGGTTGCACTAACATGTAACAAGGTATAATACTGTTGGTCTACACTAGTGGAAGTTATGTAAACTGCGCTTGAGACCGTGTACTACAACCTTTGTGTAATTGTACTCATGCACAAAGAATGCTCTATTGTTACTTATTTGTTTGTTTCAGCCCTGAGGATTCGCAATAGCGATGAAACACGTGTCGGCTGGCTGTTTGACATAATAAAGGACTCCAACGGACTTCTCTCCCTCTGGAGCTTCCGAGAAACTTCTGTCGCTTTGTTCTTTGCACTGTATGTTTCACTGTTGTTTGAGTGCATTGGGTAAACCCGTAACACAGCACCAAAACCGCCCTCATTGCCGCCACCGATGACATCAGGACCCTGTTTGACAATGGAGAAACAGCGGCCCTCATCCTTCTGGACCTGTCATCCGCCTTTGACACGGTCTGCCACTGCACACTACGATCACGCCTCTATGGTGCCGGAATCCAAGAGAAGGCCCTGGAGTGGACCACATCCTTCCTCTCCGGGCAGAACTCAGAGTGTCCGCATCCCCCCCTTCCACTCCAAGGCCAGCGAGATCATTTGCGGCATACCCCAGGGCTCATCCCTCAGCCCGACGTTGTTCAACATCTACATGGCACCCCTCGACCACCTCGCCCAACAGCACGACCTCAACATCATCTCCTATGCCGACGACACCCAGCTGATCCTCTCCCTCACTAAAGATCTTCTCACCGCCAATACCAACCTCCATGAAGGAATAAAGGACGTCGCCGAATGGATGAGGAACAGTCGACTGAAGCTGAACTCAGACAAGACGGAGGTCCTGATCCTCGGCCTCACCCCCTCAGCCTTGGATGACTCCTGAAGGCCGACGACCCTGGGAACGACTCCAACACCGACCGACTACGCACGCATCCTAGGGGGCGTCCTCGACTCCTCCTTCTCCATGACTAAACAGGTCAACGCTGTCTCCTCTTCCTGCTTCAACACCATCCGAGTGCTCCGCAGGATGTTCAAGTGGATCCCCACTGAAACGAGAGAAACTGTCACCCAGGCCCTCGTCACCAGCAGGCTGGACTACGGAAACGCCCTATACGCAGGAACATCGGCCAAGCTCCTGAGACGGCTGCAATGCATCCAGAACACCTCGGCACGCCTGATCCTCAACCTCCCGTGTCATAGCCACATCACATCCCACCTCAGAGAGCTGCACTGGTTCCCCGTCAACAAGAGGGTAACCTTCAAGCGCCTCCTCCACGCGCACAAAGCACAAACACAGGCCCAGCATACCTCAACAGACGCCTCAGCTTCTACACCCGCCAGCTCCGCTCCGCCGGCCTCGCCCTCGCCACAGTCCCTCGCAACCGAAGTTCGACCACTGGCGGCAGATCCTTCTCCCACCTCGCCGCCAAGACCTGGAACACCCTCCCCACCAACCTATGGCAGACCCAAGACCTACTGGCCTTCAGAAAACTCCTCAAGACCTGGCTCTTCGATCAGTAGTAACACCCCCTCACCCCCCACCCAGCGCCTTGAGACCCTTACGGGTATGTAGTGCGCTATACAAGTGACCTGATTGATTGATTGATTGAGTTACTGGTCTCTGGGTAAAATGCGACCAATTAACTCTCAATTGGACGCCGTTGCCTTAAGGAGTTCAATTGCGAGATCATTGGGTCTTTCCGCTTTTCCCGACTTTATGTCAAGGATGGCGGTCGTAATTTCCACACCTGTGATATCTACTTCCAGCAGTTGCTGGTCCTCTGGTGTCAGTGCAGGGATTCTGATATCGGTTATTATCTCTAGCGCCTCCTCTAGAGTGGAGGTTGTGACTGGTTTGTAGAGGTGTCTGTAATAATCTGCAAACCCATCAACTAGGCGCTATGGGCCTCGCAAACAGGCCCATCTTGTCCATGTATAGCCCTGATCCATTGGTCTACCCTCTTTCTCTCTCCCATCTAGCCATGCTAATAGTTTACAAGCTCTGTCTCCATGTTCGTATATTTTATATATGTTAGCGCAATGTTCGTCTTTCGCTTTTTTGGTTGTTAAATATTTATACTCTTTTCTTTTGAGTTCCAACTTATGATTTTCAAACTCATCTCAGTTGTCCCTTAGCGCTTGTTCTCGTGCTAGGATATCCTGTTCCAGTTCAACCAATTGTCGGTCTTTCTCTTTTCTATGGCCTACAGTGAGTGATAGGGTACACTAACTCAGTGTGAGGGTACACTAACTCAGTGTGATTCAGGATGCCAGAACTGTTTAATTGTGGAACTTTCCACTCCGGATAACCCTAAGATTTTATTTATAAATTTTTATAATTTAAGCGCTAATGAGCGCACGAGCCATAATTTGGATTTTTTGGAGAAATTTTTGTCAGTCTATAGTATTAAGGTGAATACTTTTGAAATAATATTCCTGGGGGACCTAAACATTCATCCCTGTAACCTACCGTGTATCAGTTTAGAAGAAGAAGGCCCCCCATATTCTTCTCCCATGCATTTCGAACATTCTGAACAGGGGGAGGCCCTTGAAAACTTCCTTGCAAGATGGAATCTCTACGAGTCAGGATGTGTGGAAGGTGGAGTTAGGTCACCCTCTTTTAAAGGAACAGACGATGGTACTATTATTGATTATATTTTTATGTCTTCTTTTTTGTTGAGTAAAGTTTTAAAGTATAAGACAGAGGTTTCGGTCTTCAGTGACCACAACCCGGTGCTAATTGAGATAATTTCTGTGGACCTCTTAACCTTGAAAACTGCGACACATAAGGGTGGCCTAAATGTGGTTGTTAAAGACCAAGGACGCAGGATAAAATGGTCAAATATAGTCCCTGAAACTTTTTTGCAAGAAGTATTGGTTAAAGTTGAGGACGAGGTGGCCATATGCCTAGAGAAACAGGCTCAAAACACGCATGTGGTTAGTGCTTTTGATAACATCTGTAGGCAAATCAATCAAAGCCTACTGGCCGGTTCAAAACAGAAGACACATAGTGGTAAGAGATGGTTTAACAAAAGATGTTCTAGGGCACATGGAGATTTACTTAAGGCCTTGAAGGCCACCCCTAAAAACCAAGCTCAAATAGCCAGCCTAAGATCTGCCTACAAGAAAGCTATCCTAGATAGGAAAAAAGAGCTGAAAGACGAGGCCTGGTCACAATTACTTGCCCCTGATACTCTTAAAAATAGTGGGCAGTTTTGGAAAATTGCAAACCAACCGTTATTCTCGGGTGAGGAGAACTCGTCACTTGAAGCTAACATTCCAGATGAGGTCTGGATAACACACTTTGGTAAAATTTACTCTAATCCAGACTCTGAAACTCAAATTGGGAATATACTTCCTGGTCTTGAGGGCTCAAATGTAATTTTTGAGGACAAAGAAGTAGAAAGAGCGATTGAACTGTCTTTAAAAAACAAGGCCCCTGGCCCTGACGGGGTCCCCGCAGATGTCTTCAAATGTGCGCCAAAATTCTGGTCGAAGATTTTGTGTAATGTTTTTAACGTTTTAAATCAAAATAACATCCCGGCCTCGTGGAAAAAATCCATTATCATCCCAGTATTCAAGAAGGGAGACAGGCAGGACCCTTCTTGTTATAGACCCATTTCCCTCATAGACTCCTCGGTCAAGATTCTGGGACGGGTCATTTTGCTTAAACTAAATGAATGGGTGAATGACAGAGAGGTCCTGTCCAGCGTGCAATACGGGTTTAGATCGAAAAGGAGCACACTGAACCAATGTCTCAATTTGCAATTGATACTGGATAAATATACTAGGGCCAAGGAGGGGTCCATGTATTTGGGATTCATGGACCTCTCTTCGGCTTTTGACCTAGTAAATCGGTCAAAGCTGTGGAAAATTTTACTTAACATGGGACTCGATAGGGCCCTAGTTAATCTTCTGGCGGATTTACACTCAGGCTTATTAGCTTCCGTCAGGGTCACTACCGAGGGGCGTTGTTCCAGCCATTTTAATTCAGAAAGAGGAGTCAGGCAAGGGTGTATCTTGGCTTCCCTTCTTTTTACGATATACATACATGCCCTGGAACCTGTATTATAGGAGGCCACCCTTGACATTCCGCATATGGGGGAACTTGGTATCCCAGTTCTCCTATACGCGGATGACGCTGTCCTCCTTTCGCGGACCGGGGTAGGACTACAACGGCTGCTAGATGTGTTTGGGAATTTTATGGGCTCCTTGGACCTTAAAATAAATGCTAAGAAGTCCCAGATTATGATCATGGAGAGAAGCTTTAGGAAAAGGCATGTCAAACTTTTTGCTGTGGCAAAGAAGAACTCTGCAGAGTGTCAACATCCCCTTATTTTGGGTCACCTTTGATGAGAGAGGGAACTGGGGTCCGCAGCTTAAAAACAGAAACATTTCCCTCGCAAGGACCACCTCTGCACTCCATGGTTTTACAAAAAAATTGGGGGCTAGGCCTATAGCAGCACTAATGAAGATTTATAAAGCAAAATGCCTTGCAGTGGCCACATATGGCAGCCCAATTTGGGGCCACATTGCCCCGGATTGTTTACAGACTACCGAAAATAAATTTTTAAGATCTGTCCTTTCAGTGCCACAGTCTTCTCCCTCATACACTATTCACTCTGAACTTGGGATGGGCTTCAATTCAGACACGATAAGAATGGCTCCTATAATATGTTGGTTGAAGACCTGGTTAAATCAGGAAATTCCCTTGAATCATATTATATTGAAGGATTGTCTTCATTTGGATAATAACAACAAGATTCAATGGCTAGCATATATTAAAAACAGTCTTTTTAAACTTGGGAGACCAGAGCTTTTTTCGTCACCAGAGTCAATAACATCAAAGGACATTGCACTGATTAAGGGTGCAATGGGTCAAATGCTGAGTCTGGAGAGAGAAGAATTGGAACTAAAAAAGCCCACTGTGAGGGCCAACCTTATTTTATCTAGCCCACCCGGACCCAAATTTTATCTTATCCTGGTGAATCGTCCATACCATAGGTTTCTCTTAACACGCTTTCGTTTTAACATGATTCATCTGAACCTTGGTTACTTTCCTAATTGGAGCACCCCTGAAAATGCTATGCCGTGTTCATGTGACAATTTTTCCACCCAGAACACTATGCATTTTTTGATGTTCTGTGGTCACTACACGGAATTAAGGTCAAAATTGTTGGTCCCAATTTTAAAGGAGGCAGGGTTCTTGCAGGTTAAGCCTGCCCTCTTGTACTTGCAATTACTACAGACCCCGAGGATTATTTTTCATGTTGCTAGTTTTTTTGTGGGTGCTGTTAGGATCAGAAACAGGAAAATGATTGATTGATTGCCTCTCGATGAACTTGGATGTAATTCTATATAACGTTGGCATAGTGAAAAATGGTAGCCAGGGTAATTATATTGATTGATGTTTTTTTATTTTTTTAACCATGATCTCATTAGATGAATTATATGGAACATTTTTAAAGGCTTAAATATTTAGTTTTTACTGTGTATAACTAATGTATATTATCCTGTTTTTATTGTGTAAAATTAATGTAATTTATGCATGTTTTTGTATAGTACTATTGTCTTTTTATGATATTGATTTATCGAAATAAAGTATTCTGACTGACTGATAGGGCACGGCCCTTGATCACTGCTTTATAGGCCTCCCATAGAATCTACGATGATTGAACCGACGCTACATTTTCGCGAAATCATGATCTGTGTCTTTAATCAAAGTGTCTTTTATGTGGGAGACCTGGAGGCACCATGGACTGATGGTGAGTGTCCTGCTATTGGAGGCGGCATTTATGACATAACGCGCCTTCATGGGAGCATGAGCAGTAATGCCCCTCGCGAGGTACTGTAAATCTGTGAGGTGATGCGCTGTGTCTGCCAAAGTTGGGATGTGGTCGATACGGGAGTGGCTTTTATGGGCAGCAGATTAGTATGTGTATTGTCGTGAAAGTGGGTGTGCAGTGTGCTATATAAATCAATCAGACCCATTGCTGCCGCAAACTCGGCCAATGTACCGTGTGTCCTCGATGTGTCTCTTGGAGGGTATCTATCAGCCTGGTCACAAAATGTCAGATTGAGGTCTCCGCCCATCACTATTTCCCCTTCCGGTAGGGTTAAATTATCTTGCTTAGGTCCGGTAGAACTATTTTATGGAGTAGGACAGACTTGACTACATTGTGTAGAGCTCACAAACAGGAAGAAGACAATGTCCTTGTAAAAAATGGAGTGAAAAACGTCTGCATTTTTAACCATGGGCATCATTTTGAACAGTAAGAGTGGTTGATGAAAGTTGTGCTCAAAGAATCTTTTAGGAGACTGGTGTCAATGGTGGTGCTGGAGTGCTTGAACCTCATGGCATGAAGTAATATACATCTAGGGGCCACCACCTCTCACACCAGAACCTAATAAGGATTCTTGAGCTGATGACATAAAGACAAGCTATGTGGTTATCATGCTATAATTTTCTGTATTCAACCCATTCTTAAATTACGTTTGTTTGCATGGGCTGCAGCCTGCAGTGTTGGCCGTTTGTCTCATTCAGTAGTAATTCATTGTAATACAGTTTCAAAACAAAAACACTGCCTGTCACGATCAGCCTACCTCTCTTTCAATGTTTGTGAAGTGAAAGAGAATGTGTGCAGATCTCTCCTAATGCCCTGATTAAAACCATAGGTCTAATTTCATTCCGGATGCCAACCTGCAATTTAGGCAGTATTTTCACATGCGCTAACTGCATATAAATTATTTGCTGATAGGACCTTACACTTTTTGGCTATAAGTTTTTGACAGCTAAAGCCTGGCAAGAACCTTTTTGGCATCTAACATGGGCTTCGATAGGAATTCATAGAGCATATTATCAAGCCCATTATCACCGCTTTATCGGCAGTTTCCTGTCGATAAAAGCGGCGATAATGTATCGCCCGTCCTTGATAATATGCCCCACGATTTCCCCCACTCTTGCTCTAGCTCCTGCTCTTCTCATTAGTTTTGAAAATAGCTTTTGAATGCACATAGATATTTCAATCTAGTACACCAGGAGACTGTTTTTTCATATTACCCATGTTAGATTTCAGGAATCCGTAGAGATCATGATTGTATAGATCACTGATGTGCTTCCGATATGTTACATATTTATATGTATAGCTTTTCGTTGTTTCAAATAAACGTATTTCAATACACAAAAAGTGAAGGGAGGAATGCTTGCAATAAGTCTAACCACTAGCAACTGCTCGGGGTAGTATTACAACCTATTGTTTTTTGGCCCACCTTGCCACCTGAGTTTGGACACAGCCATATGTAAATCAGTCTTGACCCTTCTACAGTAGGAAAAGTCCCCTCCCTCCCAAACTGCCATGCCAGATTATCCCAGACACGGAAGACAAGCAGCCCACAACTTGTTTTGCCCTGATTAGGACTCTTCAGTTGAATATAACTTGGTTCCAGTGGCACAGCGAGCACATGACTCGTGTTCTGATTCAGGGAGGACCTGAACTGGCAGATTTAGCTGGACTGTTCCTAATGGTCCACACTGAGGTGTCATGATGGACAAAAGAATGATGGGTTGGAACACTGCCAGTGGTTAGACGTACTCCATGCAATTGATCTATTTGACTTGTAAATTTCTATAAATGTTTGTAAAGCTCTCATAAGTTCTATATGGGCTTATTTTCTCTGGGTTTATAGACCTGAAGACCTTATTATTCCTATTCATATTCTTAACAGCAGCAATAATAATAATAACAAGAAGAAGAAGAAGAACAAAAACAACAATAATAATATACATTGCATTTCATTTAGCACTTTTACTGTTTGAAAACACATTTGCCTGCAACTTGAAACATGCTATTGCTGTGACAATGTTGTTATTATTAACCATAAATACAAGTCATATTTTCAAATTGATATATCGTAGTGTGCACACCTTGGCATTTGAGTGCCTGCCTCTTAAACCCTTATTTATTATTGTCCATCATTTAGTAAATATCATACAGCCCCTGGTATTGCGGATACAATGGATATAGGGCCATATTGATAGGAATTAAAGTACCAAAAATGTATATCCGTGCCAATTTCCACATTTTGCCCGCTGATTCTGACCACATTCCACCTGCTTTTAAGCAATCAATATGTGACTGGAATTCTACGCTGTATAACAGCAACCAGTATAAAGGGGTGCTATAATTCACACTACTTGTAATCACGATTTGGTTGACTAGTGGAGCTTTCGTTGAATAGGGAATTATGGCTGTAATGGTCACCTAACTCCTCCCCGTGATGGTTTAGCTGCCTCAGAACTATTCCATACAAGAGACGCGCGAGCGCGTAAATCAAGATGGCCGCCGCCATCGGTGCTCCGTGATTCCTCGGAGCTTTTAGCCCAATTAATCGACGAAATCCAGTCGAAAATACAGCGGAAATACCGGCGCTTGCCTCCTGAAGCCTCTACTCACCTAGAAATTCTTTTCTGGCGATTTTGGACGACGGGAGTGTTTCTCCTCACCTTCCATGCTTCTGCTCCCTGCTGCTCCATAAGGTACTGCCGGAATTGTGAGCCTGGGGGCGGAGAGTTATCTAAGAAAGAGGCTGGCTTGGGCCTAGCTCCGCCTACTGTACTGTTTAGCTGCTGCACCTGGGTTTTCTCAGTGCTTTTTGACGCATTTGCCCATATTTACAACGCTTTTCATCACATTTTGAGGTGATTTTGTCTTATTTTACTTTTCCTCATATTAAAACATATTTTTTCTCCTCAAAATGGATTCAAAAAATTCTTCCACTAATAAAAGGAAGCAGCAGGTTTCCCCTCCTCCTACAAAATCTAAAATGGTGGAATCCTCAGAACCTTCTTTGGCTCTTATTTTGGAGGAAATTAAAGCCTTACGTTTGAATACTGACTCCATTGCCTCAGAAGTTAAAAATGTTCGTAAAGATATGGCTTCTATATCCATGAAGGTGTCGGATAATGCCATCAAAATTCAAGATAATAAGACTAAGTTGGATGCTTTTACACCTTTAATGACCAGAATTATTCCAATGCATACTCAGCTGCTGGAACTAGAAAATCGCAATAGGCAATATAATCTGCGCATTTTTAACTTGCCTGAAGAAATTGAAGGGACCAATTGTCGACTTTATCTTGAATCTCTTCTGCCTGGTCTCCTGAACATTAAGTTCACAGAAAAATTTGAAATTGATAAAGCTCACAGAGTTCCGTCACATCGCAATCCTCGTCATTCAAAGCCAAGGCAGATGATATTTAAGGTCCTGCGTCATCATCATCTGGTTCTTATTCGGAAAGCTGCTCGAGAAATACCATCACTGTTGGTGAATGGAACCAAAATCTTCATCCATCAGGATTTTGCTAAAGAAACTGTGGCTATTCGTAAAGAATTTTCTTCTCTTCGTCCACAACTGAGGAGCCTTGGTTTCAAATATGGCCTATTTGATCCTTCTACAATGCGAATCTGGAAAGACAATGTCTCTAAATCTTTTCAGCGTCCAGAAGATCTTCGTCTTTTCCTTGAACAACAGGCTCCTCCATCAATGGATATACAAGATCCTAACTCTTGACTTCATCTCGCTGGATTCTTGTGACAAGTATATCACTAAATTTCTTCATGGGCTCCAACGGTAACTGGCCATGCTTGAGGAACGGGTGTGCGTTTCCTTGTCTTCATTTGTGTTGCGTGTTTGTGCCTTACTCTCTCTTTTTTGTTTCTCCTTTTCCTACTTTTTGATCAGAGTTACTCTCTTCACCTGTCTTTCTCTTCCTTCTTCTTGTTCCCATTTCTTTCTTTTCTCTCTCTTCTATCCTAATGGCTAATATTCATAATATTAAAATTGTTTCTCTTAATGTAAAAGGTTTACGGCATCCAGTAAAACGTTTGAAAATGTTAGATTATTTAGGGAATTCTAAAGCCGACATATGTTTTGTCCAAGAGACGCATGTTGATGATAAAGTTTTAAGTTACATGAACAAAAAGTGGGTGGACTCTATTGTCTCCTCACCTGCTGCAGGTAAAAAGAATGGAGTCGCTATTTTCTTTGCCAAAAGATTACATTCTCAGATCTTACATAAGATTTCAGACTCGGATGGTAGATATATTATAGCTAAAGTTAAAATTCATGACTCTATTTTCTTTTTAATTAATGTTTATGGCCCTACGGCTGACGATCCAGTTTTTTGGACCACTGTTACGTCTGAAGTTTTAAAGTTGGGAAATGCTCCTTTGATTTTTGGTGGTGATCTCAATGTTTTTGTGGATCCCTTGTTGGATAGACTGTCTACATCTCGATTTAGACCGTCCAAGACTTTTCATGCATTTAAGACTTTTCTTCAAACCACCAAGTTAGCGGACATTTGGAGATTGCACTATCCTACTGGTAAAGAATTTTCTTTTTTCTCCAATCCTCATAATTCCCATTCCAGAATAGACTATTTTTTCCTTTCCCCTTCCCTAATTCAATTTGCAAATGACCCTACTATTGGTGCCATCGATATTTCAGATCACGCTATGATTTCTTTTGTTTTAAATGTTTCATCTTCATTTACTAAACAGTCGAGATGGCGTATGAATACTGATATTGTCCTTAATGACACTCATAAACCCAAATTGCTCCACGCTATTAAGGATTATTTTGAATTCAATCCCGAAGGCTCTACTTCCGTTACCACTAGATGGGATGCATTTAAAGCTTATGTCAGGGGTACTACTATTTCTATTATGGCTCATGAAAATAAGAAATTTAACTCCCAAGTTACATCTTTAGAAAAGCAGATAGCTCATTTTGAACGTTTATTTATTACGTCTAGTAATCCCCAATACAAAGTAAAATTACAAAAGCTGAGGTATGAATTCAATGCTATTCTCAGTACTAGAGCTGGGATACAACTTTCTAAATCCAATGCTAAATTTCGCTTCAACTCCAATAGGTCTGGTAGACTTCTGGCTAATTATTTACGTATTAAACGAGATAAAACGCAGATCACCTCCATTAAATGTCATCAGGGTAACATTGCTTTTTCCCATAATGAGATTGTTACTGAGTTTTTGAATTTCTATTCCACTTTATATAATAAGCCAGAGTATTGTGATGAATCTATAATTGATTCCTTTTTGCAACTTTCTGATTTACCTCACATTTCCTCCTCGGATAAACTTAAGTTAGATCTGCCCATTACTACTGATGAAATTCTCTCAGCCATTAAATCACTTCCAAAGAAAAAATCCCCTGGTCCTGATGGTATCCCTGCCGAATTTTATAAAGAGTTCCAACATCAACTGTCACCTTTTTTGAGCCAGATTTTTTCTCATTTTTCTTCAACAGGTACCATTTCCGGTTCTTTTTCTGAGGCCTTAATTGTTGTACTTCCCAAACCTGATAAAGACCCTACCCTTGTTCCTAATTATCGTCCCATTTCCTTGATTAATCAAGATTGTAAACTATATGCTAAAATCATCGCTTCTAGGTTAGCACCTATCCTTCATTCAATTATCCACCCTGACCAATCTGGTTTTATGAAAAATCGATATTCTGCTAATAATACGAGAACGTTACTACATATTATTGAGCAAAGCTCCACTATCCTTAGCCCTGCTGGTGTTATGGCATTAGATGCTGAAAAAGCTTTTGATAAAATCCATTGGCAATTTTTATTTAAAACTTTGTTATCTTTTAATTTTGGCCCCTCCTTTATTCGTATGATTTCTGCTTTATATTATGCTCCCACAGCTCGGTTGTGTATTAATGGCCAGATTTCTAACCAATTTTCTCTTTTTAGAGGGACTCGTCAGGGTTGTCCCCTTTCCCCTCTTTTGTTTTTACTGGGTATAGAACCATTTCTTAATTACATTCGAAAATGCGATAACATTCAAGGAATTACTATCAATAATATTACTGTTAAAACTTTAGCATATGCTGATGATGTGTTATTATTTATTAATAATCCTGTTTCTTCTGTTCCTTTTTTGCTTGATATTATTTCTAAATATTCCACTGTGTCAGGTTATAAGTTGAATGTTAGTAAAACTGAATTTTTTCCTCTAAATATGTTATGTACTCCTGATATGCTGCCCTCACCAGATATCGTTTGGCAAAAGGGTAAATTGAAATACCTTGGAATATTGTTTTCATCATCCCTTCATGCTACCTTGAAGTTAAATTGTGATTTCATTCTTGAGTATATTAAACAAAAAACTTCCAAATGGTCCTCCCTTCATCTTTCCTGGTGGGGGAGAATGGAATCTATTAAAATGACTATTGCCCCAAAAATATTTTATTCCCTTGCTATGCTCCCAACTCAATTTTCACTCAAATTTTATAAAGATATTGACAAACTTTTATCAAAATTTTTATGGAATAATAAACCTCCCCGTATTGCATATAAAAAATTAAAAATTCCCAAATGTCATGTTGGTTTTGCACTACCTGATTTCTTTTTGTATCATAAGGCATTTATCCTTAAACAGAGTTCCTTATGGTTCAATGTTTCTCCTATGCTCAATCCCCCTATCTGGTTTCATATTGAGACTTCCCTTGTAAAACCTTTTCCTTTACTATCCCTGTTAACCATGTCTTCCGTATCTAAAATTGTACATTCCTCATCCATAATCAAATCATCAAGATTAATATTTAATGATTTGGACTCCAATTTTGAATACCCTTTACGTTCTACGGTGCATTTGTCCTTATGGCATAGTGCCTTAATAAAATTGAACAGTAATATTTCTTTTTGGTCTTCCTGGATTAATAAAGGTATTTTTTATCTTGGAGATGTTTTCTTGGATGATGCGTTTATTCCATTTACTCAACTCCAATCAAAATTCAATCTACCTTTATCTGATGTGTTAAAATATCAATTTCTTTGTAATTCTATTTTAGATTCCTTCCCAGATGGCATTCCTTCTAAAATGACAGCTGATTTTTTGCTTTATATTAATACTGTTTCTTTATCCTCTAAAGCGGTGTCGGTATATTATAAGAAACTTACTGTCTCCCTAGGTTCCAATATTGATACCATTTCTACTTTTTGGAATAATGAGTTATCTTTATCTCTCCCAAATGATTCCTGGTCATTAATATGGTCTCATTCTATTTCTGGATGTTTACCTGTGTCAATTTATCAAACTAATGCTTATATTTTATTTAATTCCTTATGGACACCATTGCGTTTATTTAAAGCTCACTTATTACAGTCTAATTTATGTTGGCATTGTAATTTGCATCCTGGTTCTTTACGTCATATGTTATTTGATTGTCCGACTATTTTGAAATTTTGGTCCGAAGTATGGAGTATAATACAGAAAATCTTGCCTATTAATGATTTACCCTCTTATAATTTAATCATATGTAAATCTGTTGTTCTGAGTGTACCTCTTGATGATATGGAAGCGAAAGTATTTAATTTTCTGGTGTCAGCTGCGTTAAAATCCGTCACATTCTGTTGGAAGGACGCTACTTCTCTTTCGGTCCATGCTTGGTGGTCCTGGATTATCTTTACAAGAAAAGGTGCTCAATTGTCCTTACAAGGTGTTCATCGTAATTCTTCACATTTTCAATCTTTCTGGTCCCCTATAGATTCATATGTACAGGTATAATTATTGTTATGTTCTTGCTAATATAGTATTGGTAACTCTACTTGTCTACGTATTTATACTATGAAATGTATATTTCCCCTTTCCCCCCTCTCCCTCCCCTTCCTTCCCCCTTCTTCTGTTCTTCCTTTGATTGCCAAATTTCTTTTGCAATGTACTTTATTATTGATGATTGTATTTTATGATTGTTCTCTTTCGCTTGTTGTACTTTAATGACTTCTTTCTTCACTTTTTTGTATGTATTGCTGTATTTCTCCATTTTCATAAATTCAATAAAATCTTACTGAACTAAAACAAAAAAAGAACTATTCCATACACATCCTCTGGCCAAGAGTGGCTATATAATAAATGGCCTGGACCGCTCGTGGTCCTACGGGCCACACCGAATGCTAAGTGTGTGTGTGCTTTAATTTGTACGTCACTGTGTTGCAGGCCTTATATCGTGGGTCCCACTATTGCATGCAGCGCCTGGCGATGCGTGCCCTACCTCCTCAACATTACCCGCTCTGCCGTCAGAAGTGGACCCTGCTATTTTTCTGCCTGTCTGCACCACAGCATGTGGCGAGGCTCGGCCTTGCCCATACGCAGCCACTGCATGCACCAGCCTGCATGGAGTCCCGTGTTGGAGTGACACCCTGCAGCATCTCAGTGACTCTTTGTCTACCCCCTTGGAGAGCGTTGCCATCACCACTGCCGGTATTCCGAGTCCTGCCTGATTGTATTTTGGCTTTGCCTGACAACCCCGCCTGCTACACGGCGAGCTTCTCTCCGCTGCCTGCAAGCCTCGAAGTGACTTGCCCTCATGTGCCCTAGCTCTGCTGCAGCCTAGCAAGTGGCCAGTACAGCCTTTACCCGCATCGGAGGAGGGGAAACGGCCAGAGTAGAAAAAAGCTCAGGAACCGGAAGAGAATTCCAAGCACAAGTAAAAACAAAAAGAGACAAAAAGGGAACGCAAATATTAAAGGAACTATACAGAAAGGCAAAGTAAAATATACAATAAGTCAGACCTATAAGGGCAATTATAGTAGAGTCCTCATTACAGCCCAGCAGCACAGCGCCTTTGCCCTTCTACCCCTGCAGTGCTCCCAGTGACTTTGTCATAGCATACAGCCTGCATAGTAGCTGCACCCTGGGGAAATCCCACATTAAGCATCATCCTGCAGTGGGCATCAACACACGCACCACCTATGCACCAGGCCCAATGCTAGCCTCAATGCCCAGAGCCACATGCATCAACTAACTTAACATGGCTGACGAGGCCCACGCCATGCCACAGCAGGGGCTGCCACGTGGACAGTTTGCCGCACAGCACACACTAGAAGAGATTTACAAACTTTTTTGAGCACCTCCTGAACTCTTGATCGGCCAAAGATTATGATGCAGCCATGCGTGTGCACAACTAAACCTAGACTTCGAACGTTTAAAACTCAGACAGGTCTGGCAGCGAGAAGGAGAGTCCATAGATTACTTTTACGCACGCATATGTGCGCTTGCCAGCACGTGCACAGCGGATGACCAGTTCAAAGAGATAAAGAAGCAAATCATTCAAGGACGCAGGAACAAGACTCTCAGAGGCCTAATCCTGAGGCAACCCAACATCAGCCTCTATGACATTATCATCATGGCAAATCCCATGATCTGTCCACTGCCTGAGATGCAAAAATAAATGTAACTTAAACTATTATGCAACAGCCTGAAATGAATCCCACAATGAAAGTCGAGCAAGCAGACACAAAAGTTGAACAAGCCCAAGACACCACTGCAAGTACTGTGGTCGTGACAAACACCCCCTTGAAGATTGTTTGAGTTGTGGTAAGCTAAACCACTTTGCAACTATATGCAGAGGGGAATGCAGAGGAAGAGGCACGAGGGGTAGGTGAGCCATAAACAGGGCCATATAGCAACTACCATTGGAGGAACCTGAACCACAGGGTGCCGCTAGGTCATTGTAGCACTGCTGACACCACCTGGAAGACTCATTACAAGAAGACAATGATTAAACAGTCTTTTACAGCTTGTCCACCAATGGCCTGGCATGACATAGTAGGCCACAGCCCATGTGAGTAGTTGAGATCGCTGGTTCCGACATCAAGGCCCTCACCGATATTGGCACCGCAATGAACATGATGGGCATCCAACAGTATTGGCGCCTCCAAACATTTAACCTACAAAATCCAGTCCCAACTGCCATTGAGAGGGTGATGACACTTTGAGTTTGAGCAAAGTCAGAGGATCAATGAATCATGACCACGTTCCACGTGATTGACAGAGAAGCCAACACCCTCATTGGGAGCCACACAGCAGAAGGTCTGGGCCTCGTGTTCTGCACCTGCCAGGTCGAAGAGCTCCTGAACCAATACCCCAAGCTCTTAAAAAGGACTGAAAGTCCCACCTATCAAATCAGTCAAGCCAATCGCTCTTTGTCAACAGCGTGCGCCTTTTCACCTGCAGCCGCTATTTGAGCAAGAAGTAGAAAAGCTTGAAAGCCAAGGTGTCATTGAAATAGTGTACAAGCAGAAACCATGGGTATCCCCCATGGTCATAGGAGAGAATCCAAAACAACCGGGAAATATACGCTTCTGCATTGACATGTGTCTCCCCAATACAGCTATCAAGTGGGCGAGACACATAACGCCCACAATGGATGACATCATAGAGGATCTCAATGTGTTGAGATGGTTTTCCAAGTGAGATCTCAACACAGGATATCATCTACTGCTCCTCTCTGAAGAAAGCAGGTAAATTACCACATTTTTGACACACCTTGGGCTGCGTAGGTACAAAAGGCCGAACTTTGGCATCTCTTACGCGGCAGAGGTCTTCCAGGATGGCATCATGGAGGTGTTGTCAGGCCTCCAGGGTGTCATGATATCCTGATCTACTCTATCACTGTGGAGAAACACCACAAACACCCACCAAACCATGCTGAAATGCTTGTGGGAACACAACATCACCTTGCATAGGGAAAAATGCTCCTTCTTTCAGAACTCTATCGAGTTCTTCGGCTATGTGTTCAACTAAGATGGTATGCAAGTCAATTCCTGGAAGTCACAGGCCAGAGAACAAGCACCAGCTTCAGCCCCAATGTCTAATGGCTAATGTAGCCACAGTGCTAGAAAGAGCCTTTGCACTATTTGGCCTGCCAGAGGACATCAAAATAGACAACGGGTGCTGTCCAAATGATTGGAATGTAAGGCTCTGCTTGAGAACAGTAGCAGCCAGCACAGGTAAAAGCAGTGGAGCGAGGCGGGCGAGGTGGGTTCAGGGAAGTCAACAGATGACGGGATAAGTAAAATAAAATAAAAAATAAATGAAACCACTGACCTTTCGCCGCATCACCGATTCAGCGATACGGGGAGCACAAGTTAAGTGGTTTTCTTATTTTTTTTAATTTAATGTTACTAATCCCATCATCTGTATTTGTATTTGTATTTGTATTTTAGAGTATTTACACAGTGCAACATTCATCCCGGGGGACATCAGGGCGCTAGGACAGAATGCAATGCAGGGCAGGTTGATCTTTGGTAGGATCAGTATCTAGGGAACAGGGTGGTTTTCATTTTTTTTTTTTAAATAACAGATAGTTGCCTGTCAGGCAGAGGTCGAGAGGGAGGTTGTTCCAAAGGACTGCAGCTGATTTGGAGAAGGATCGGTCGCCCATCATGGCCTTGGACGTGAGTTTGACTGAGGCGCAAGCTTGGTGACGCGATCTCATGTTGCGCAAAAGAACATAGAATTGTAGTTTATCCCGCAAAATGTGTGGTCCTTTTTTATGCAGGGTTCTATGCACAAAGCAAAGGAGTTTAAAACTGGCTCTTTGACGAACTGGCAGCCAGTGTAATTCCTTCAAACAATGAGATGCTGAACTGTATTTATTTTTTATTGCAAATTAGTTTAGCAGTGGCGTTCTGGAACACCTGGAGCCGAGAAAAAAGATAGTCGGCCATGCCAACATAAAGGGCGTTGCAGTAGTCCAGCCTGCTCACAAACAGGGCCTGAGTCACAGTTTTTCTACAATGTGGGGGATCCAGGGAAAAAGTCATCTAAACAGTTTCAATGTGACAAAGGCTTTTCCGCACAATGTGCGTACTTGATCCTACATAGATAGGGTACCATTGAAACAGATGCCCATGTTTTTTGAAGCTGGCTTTGGTTCTGGGGCAGTGCCTAATGCCTGGGGCCACCAACAATTGTCCCAAATTGCATGGGCACCCCCAAAAAGCAAGATTTCAGACTTCCCGGCATTTAACTTTAGGCAGTGCCCAGACATCCAGCCTGCAAGTTCAGTGAGACAGTTTATTAGGTTGTTCTTAGTATCGGTATTGGTCATCCTATTTACAGGGCGATCACCAATTGCGTGTCGTCGGTGTATGAGCAAATGTCAAAACTCTGGTCTGTTGACATCCCAGCCCCCCACCCCGCCCCGCCCCAGCCCCGCCGCACTGTCCCACTGCTCTTACCTGTGCCAGCCGCCACAGCTTGAGAACCTAGGGATACAACACATCACACCCCAATGGCCCCAAGCAAATAGATAGGTGGAGCGGTTCATGCAGACACTGAATAAGGCCCTCAGAATTGCTGTGGTAAAGGGGACCAATTCCAAAATCAGTCTCCAAAGGTTTTTGAGGGAATACAGAGGAACACCACACTGCACCACTCAGTGCTCTCCCTATTCTCTAATGCTCCATGGCCACCGACAAGACATGATCCTGGTCCATCCAAGGTGGACTCCACCGCAGTATGATATGGTGAGTACCCAAACTCTCCGCGCCCCAACCAACATGCACACAAGCATAAGACGGCAAACCACGACCAGGGTGATTTCACAGAATGACAAAATATTTATCAGAGATCGATGGCTGGGGTGGAAATTCACAACACCTTTCGAGCCAGGAGTGTGGACTGTCGCTCATGTGAATAGCTCCATGGTCACTGCTCACAAAGGAGGCAATCTAGTCACCAGGAACATATCATGGTTCCGGAAAGTGGACTTCCCTGGTTCATCTGAGCTGGAGACAGAAGAGGACTATGCAATGTGGGAAAACTCACAAGCCTTGACAAACAATATAAGGCTACCCCTAGCGACACTGATCCTAGCCAGGATAGACCTCCACAATAGCAAAGACCCTGAGGAGACAATAGGACATTCCCGTCACCAATTGTATCACCTCAGACCTAAGCCAGAGACTCAGTTCAATTCAATTCAATTCAATTCAAAAGACCTTTATTCGAATTTCATAAAATTCATAAAAGTGCGACAATAAAAAACATAAATTTGCACAACAAAAACAAGTATGTAAAATTCATAAATTATTAAAAACTGATGCATTTCTCATAAGACAGTTTTCAGGGGTTTTCCATTGTTTTACGTACGCATGTTATGAGTCTCAGAAAAGTGCTAGTGCGGAAAATTAATTCATCTGTATCCAGGGACAATACCATTGAATAAGATTCCCCTAACGAAAGGGGTCTATGTTTCCTAAAATACGGAGTTAAAAACCAGTTAATATATTTTAAATAAAATTTACAGAAGAATAGAAAGTGCAAATCATTCTGTTTACTAATACCATCACACGGGCCTGGATTATAGTCTGTTGTATGCTGATAGCCCAGGGGAAATCCCAGCAAGAATTTTATAGAGCCCGCCCTTAGCCGGAACAGCAGTGATCTCTCCCAGTTAGTCATAGGTAAGGTGAGGTATAGTGCAAGGTTATTCCTGCTTAAATCATTTCTCTGATAAGTCACAACAGTTGATTTGAATATTTCTCTTTCCATTCGATCTGAGCTATAAAGTGTGCACAGTGCTTGTTTGACCTCAATTTTGTCTTTAAGTTCAATCTTACTGGGATCGGAGAATAAATCTTCCCTGTTCACATCACTCAGTGTTTTTAAAACGCCCGCGAGCCAGGGGATTGACATGCTGCGATCACATTTGAGACAGTCTTTTATGATGTTTTGAGTTAAGGCTGCTGAATCATTCCTCCAGATCCTTATCCAGAAGAGAGCTGGTCTAGATCTAATAAAGTCACATACGTAGGGGAGGTTAAGTTCCTCATGACAGATCAATTCAGAGGAGGAAATTGGGGCACCCAGGATTTTCCTACAGAATCGACCTTGTTCTCGCTGGATGCCGGGACTTTTTCCCAATCCCCAAACCTCAGCCCCGTATGTGGCTACTGGTAAGCACTGTAACTTAAAAAAAATTTAAATGGCCCTAGTGGCACCTATTTTCTTAGGTCGGGACAAACTCAAAAAAGAGTTGTTGGCTTTCGAGAACTTGCCCATGGCGTGGGCCCTATGCCCACTCCATGAGCCGTTCGCAGCGAAAACCAAACCAAGATATGGGAATGAAGTTACGGATTCTAATTTATCTGTCCCTATGTGTATAGTATTGAGTTTGCGTTTACCGGGGCCACATGGCATGATAAAAGATTTTTTTAAATTGACGCGCAGGTCTAAGCCCTCCATGTGTTGGACGAAGCCTTTAACGAGTAGACGAAGGGCATTAGATGTTCGTCCCATCAAGACCGCATCGTCAGCGTATAGTAAAACAGGCAATGGAAGCCCCTGGATAGTTGGTACATCCCTAGTCACTTGTTTTAAAGCTTTAGCCAGGCCATTAATATAGATGATAAACAGCAAATTTAAGTTTGCATATACCTTATTACAGCCTAATTTTAGCGTCACATTGAGGGGGTTATGGTCACCAAACGAGGTTTCTATCACTGTAGATTTTGTCACACAGTCTAATAGTTGGGGGGACATAAAAATAAAATCAATTGTGGAGGAGCAATCCCGCCCTCTGAACGTCGGGGCATGGAAATCGCTAGGGGCATGGCTTGTGTCCATAGCATTACTTAGAGTGTGCTCGGTTAGTATATTAGCTAGTTCAATACCCCTACGTTCGGCCTGGTCTAAGTGATTTCTATCCTCAGTGCTACAATTATTAACAATTTTTGCGTTAAAGTCCCCCCCAATGAGGATCCCTGTTTCCTCCCCAGTTACAAAACTGGTTTCAAGGTTCCGTAAAGTCTTAGAGAGTGCTTCAAAGTTTCTATTAGGAACAGAACAAAAATCATTATTATAAAAGTTGATTAAATAAATCCGGGTCTTTCGCTTAAACTCTAAAATCTGTATATTCGGGTGTCCTCTTGAAAGGTCTGTGATAGTACCACCGGCCAATGTCTTAATGCCAATAAACAAGCCTCCCACTGCACGTCCAAAGTCTGGCTTGGGTGCTATCACACTAAAATAGTGATACCCTTCAATATGTAGGTTCTCCACGGCCCGGGTCTCCTGGAACATAATAATGTCTTTGCCATCCAGTATCTGAGCCCATTCTGGGTTCGACAATCTTGACTCTAGTCCTGCCACATTCCAGCAAAGAATGGATAGATCACAATGTTTAGTATGTCTAATTGATTTACTCCTTACATTCTTAGCTATACTCTGCGTGGGGGTAGTTGATGTGAAAAGTGCAACCTCTTCTGTAATTGCAGGAATAATAGTATGGCTTTGTGCCAATATTTCCCGAGTTGAAATAACTGAGACCTGGGGTGAATGTTCCTCAATATTGGCACTCGCTTCTCGACATTCATCACTACTTCCCTTTATCCCCAGTCAGTCCTGTTCTTCTAAGTTTGAGAAGGCATATTCAAACCGGTTATAGGTTGGGATGTTATATATGGGCCTCAACTCATTATAACCTGGATTGGAATTTACATTGGGACTAAAGTGTGGCCTCTCGCTGTAGTTATACCGGGGCATAATGGGGAGGTGTGGATATGGCGTCGAATGTCCCATGAATTTAGCCTGATGGCGCTGTGCTGGTCCGTTCATGGGGTTGAAATCTTGGTTCAGTTGGTGGAATGGATATAAATCCCTGATTCCAAGATTTCGCTCCTGGAGATGCCCAGCCGGATTAAACATGGGATTGGGAGCTGGGACTAGATGTCTGTAAAAATAACCCAGGGGGAGAAGAGTTGTGTTAAATTCCCAGGGTGAGGGTAATGGTGCATTAGCGAGGGTTTTTTGAGCCCATCGTGGGGACCTAAAATTTATGACCACGCAGTCTCCCTCAAACTTTTTTCTCAGTGGACCCACCCACCCAACTCTTTGTGTTTGAATGATCTCCCTTGCTCCTTCCATTGGAAAATTACAATTAGTAGATAGCCAGTGAGGATCCTATTATTGAGAGTTGTATGGTTTTCCTCTTGGTCATTCTTTAGTTTAGGCACGTTGACCAAAATCAACACATATGCCCCACATTCCGGAGGGAGATTGATGCGGGTAGGCATCTTCTTCGTATTATTTGATATGCTAGGTTCAGGTTGAGCTATGGGGCAATTTTGGGGATTGTTCTTGGATTGATGGGTTGGGGCCCTTTTACTTTTATCAGTGTTAGGGTCCGTCCTTACCGCACTAGCTGTTTTAGTTGTATTTAAATTAGGAACGTGTTTGGGTAGGGGTTGATTTTTACTTATACTACTACTTGTACTAGGTGCAGGCGTGGTTGGGATTGTTTTAATATTGCCTGCTGTTTTTAAATTGATATTGATATTGGGACCACTGTTTTTAGCCTTAATAGACCCTAGTGTCCCGATATCAGCTTTATTAGTTAAAATCTGCCCTGTGCCCAATTTTAATACACGATCATCCAACACTTTCAACCTTTTGTCCAGATTTAGAATTTGTTGGTTATTTGGGCCTAGGAGGGTGGAGAATAGTGTCTCCATCCTCCCCCAAAATGCCTCATTCCCTGATGCTGCAGTGACTTCTGTAAGCAGGGTTTTTGCTGCCATGATTTCGTCTTTTCCCTTATTCCTTTCCTGTTCTACGGGGGCAGGAGCCCTCCGGTTACGCTTGCGCCCTCCTTTAGTTCTATGTGTTTTTGGTGGTGACTCGGTGTCTAGGTGCTTCAATTTTCTTTTGGCTTTTTGGCCCCGGGTTCGCACAGGGATGCTATCGCTTTTGTCTCCCTCGGTAATTGATATATCAGAGTCCACGTGTGAGTCGTTACCATCTAAACGTGGGTGGTCGTTTTCCAATAGTGCGCAGGAATTTTGACTGATATTCATGTCAGGCCTGAGCAAGGTGGGAGTTGATGATAACCTACTACCTGGAGTAAATTGTGTCAATGGGGCCGTGTCTACAATTATGCAGTTCTCATTAGAGTCTATGCCTGGAAGTCCTGCATAGGAAGCAGCAAGTAAAGAGTCCACTGAATTATCATGATTCAACAGAAGGGGGGCAGGCTTGATGGAAGTGAGAAGCACCTTTCTGTATTCTGAATGACAGTCGCAACAACATCAATTGTTTTCTGGAGCATTTTATCAATGGCGGTCAATGTTGGCCGCGGGGTGGTAGTAGTTGATGGGTGGGCCAATTTGAGCGAGTCTTTTGGCCTAGTTAGTGCCGCTGTCTTTTTCCCCATGGTTCAAAACTATAATTTAGACAATATGATATGCTTAGTCACTGACCTGAAGTGGGTCCCGAAAAATGGTTAGAACGGACTGCCAAGGGGGGTGGCCCAGCCTAGCCTCCTCCGGCCTCTGACGGCCGCAGACGGCCCGCCCTCTGCCCGGGCTCAGCCCGGCGCCGCCTGCGCGCGTCCCGCGGGACGGGAGGCGTTCCGCTCTTTGTTGGCGCCTCCGTGCGCTGTGTCTGATGTCCCAGGTGCGCCTCTGCCACTGGGGCACCTGGGAGTTGTGGTCTTCGCTGGCCGTTTCCCTCACGGCGTTCTGGTGCGGAGAAGGGAGCTGGCTGCTGGTTAAGCCGTTCCCGTCACGGCGGTGAGTGTAGTGCTTTGCCCCCACAGAGCGCTCGGTGCTCCGCTCTTTGTTGGCGCCTCCGGGCGCTGTGTCTGACGTCCCAGGTGCGCCTCTGCCACTGGGGCACCTGGGAGTTGTGGTCTTCGCTGGCCGTTTCCCTCACGGCGTTCTGGAGCGGAGAAGGGAGCTGGCTGCTGGTCAAGCCATTCCCGTCACGGCGGTGAGTGTAGTGCTTTGCCCCCACAGAGCGCTCGGCGCTCCGCTCTTTGTTGGCGCCTCCGGGCGCTGTGTCTGACGTCCCAGGTGCGCCTCTGCCACTGGGGCACCTGGGAGGTGTGGTCTTCGCTGGCCGTTTCCCTCACGGCGTTCTGAAGCGGAGCGTTCAGAAACGTCGCATGGCAGGTGCGAAAGTGGAGTTCATTGCCAAGTTAGGAAGGAATGTGATGGCCACCTATCCACTCCCCAGTGTTGGTGTAGCTGCCCTGGAACTATTCCATGCACATCTTCTGGTCAGGGGTGGCCAGAGGCTATATAATAAGCGGGTGGAACCTATGGCCCACACCTAATGGCAAGTGTGTGTGTGCTGTCATTTGTATATCACTGTGTTGCCGGCTTATATCGCTGGTCCCACTATTGCATGCAGCCCCGCTACAATGGCTACTCGTAATGAATGTCTTATTGTTTAAATGCCACGTTTTTTGGCGGCCAAGCCTGTCTACTTAAAAAAGTTCCGGGATACATATAGGTTCTGGCAAAAGCTATCACTGACAGTTCCAAAGGTAGCGAGTGTTACTTTTCCACAATAATCACGACGTGGAGTACAATAAACTAACATTGTGACACCAACTCTTTAATAGGGCTAAAGCAGTAGCACACGATGGCTTTTAGTTAATATAAACACATTGCAGTTGCCATGGGAGCACGCTTAGCCACAAATAAACCATGACCTTTTTCCATCTGTTATGAATCTTTGTAACTGAGTATTCATTGTAGCAAATAAAACGAACGAAATGCCAAGTTTGCTCTGCGGCCTTAATCCGGAAGGGAATGCAAATAACAAAAATGTGTTTTTCTTTCAGCTTCGAAAACTGTAACTAAAATTACAAATAAAAAGAGAAACCTAAACCCAGAATGTTTAAGGTTATTGCTTTAAATGTATCAAAGAGGTGTATCAGCACAGTTTCAAAATAATAAGCAGTTATAAACCAGAATGTTTTACTTTACCGTCTCTTGTTTTATTACTGCTAGGGCACACGCAATTGCAGTGCTGGTGATAATAGTGGAGGTGGTGTAGGTAGGATGGTGGTTGTAATGGCATAGATGGTAAGACTTGTTGAGGTGATAATGGTAATATTATGGATGGTAATGGTGGTGGTAACAGTAATGGTGGTGATAATTGTGGTGTTGGTGCTGGTACTTGTGTTTGTGGTAATAGTTGTAATGGTAGTGGTGGTAACAGTTATGGTAGTTGTAATGGTATTAGTGATAATGGTGATATTGGTTCTGGTGGTAGTAATGGTAATAGTAATTATGGTAAAGTTATTGATGGTAGTAATGGTGGTTGGATAATTCTGGTGGCAATGATGGTAATGGCACTGGAGATGATGGTGGTGGTAATGGTGGTGATGCTTCTAGTGATAGTAATGATAATGGTGATAATATTGATGGTGATGGTAAAGCTGGTAGTAGCAATGGTCGTGCTAACGGTAGTAATGGTAGAGGTAATGGTGGTAGAATAAAGATAGTGGTGGTGTAACAATTGTAATTGAAATCTTAATGGTGGTGGTAATGATTGTGGTATTATCGTTAATATGGTGGTGATAAATGTTGCAGTAGTTGCATTGTTAGTGTTAATAAGAATAACGTTGGTGCTTGTAGTGATGGTGGTAAAGGTGATGGTAATGCGTTTATGGTGGCAATGGCCTTGATAATAATGGCACAGAGGTAATGATGGTGGGGTATTCGTAGTGGTGGTAGTGGAAGCATTGTTAGTGATAATGGTGGTGATAGTAACTCTCTGACATCTAGGCTTTCATCACTTGAAAGGGTTGCTGGGCACTGGTTGTTCATTGGTAATTGAGGAGAGAGTGGCTAAGGAGAGGGAAATGAAAAGAAGACACAATACAAATACGTGAGAGGTGGCAGGGTAATGGGGAGAAGAAAGCAGCCTCTATTGAGGAGTTTGGCGAGGGTGCAGATCCAGAGAACAAACAGTAACATGCATATTGCCAGGTGCGAGCGGGAGAGAATACTCTCTGGACGCTTTAAATTATACTGAAGCATGAAAAAGAAGTCAAACATGGCAGCTACAAAGGAGCTGCTTGGCACGCTGACAACTTATGCAGCAGCCATGCAGCAGAAGCAGAACCACCAACATTGGCACAATCAATAACTCTTTCCTGTTTAATCACAAAAGACTTAATGGAAGGTCAATGGCAAAATATTTAGTACGCAAAATGCCATGCATTTTAATGACAGACTAGCTAGTCAATTATTAAAACAAAAAAGGGAAGAAAATGTCAATATCCAAAAGAGGCTGAGCCAAAGCGTCCTCTCTCTTTGTAAAGTTTCCATACAGAGCTGTAGTATAGGAAGATGCCCCTTTTGCGTGGTCACCCCTACTTTTTGATAGATGTGATTGCAGCTTTAAGGGCACTGCACACTGGGGCAGTACTGTCAAATGCCCAGAGCATGAGCCGTGACCACTATAAGATGTTGATATTCTTTATACTCCTAATTGACATATAAATCCTTATTATATGGTACAAAGAGTGGGGGCTCTAAGTTAAATGTTACGAGTGGATTGCAACATCCATTGTGCCACCCACTACAGTGGCAGTACAAACATGACTGCAGGTCTACTACTGTTGCCCGTCTGTGCATTTTTAAAATTGCAAATTCAGCCTTTCATAATAAACCTTTTTGAGAGGCCTAAACCCTCTCTGTAAATACTAATAAGCCAGCCCTAAGTATGCCTTAATGCCTCATAATGCCAGCTGCATGGTATTTAAATGTTTAATGTTAAACATTCCCTTATAGTGACAAGCCCCAAACACTATTTTGTCGGTAGCAGGGTCAGCTGTCCCACAGAAAAGCACTTGGACAACAAAAAAAAAATTCATAATGTTATCTACACATAGGAAACGTCTGCAAAGTTAATTCTAGGACTTATAAAATATTCATTACAAGTCCAATTCACTGGTAAAGTTTAAGTTGTAAATAACATTGTACTTTCAAAAAGTCTCCCCCTTCCTGCCTAAGCCTCTACGAGACCATGTGAATGAGTTTCCAACTGTCATCTAGGAGCTAAATAGGCCCATTTATGAGGTGTAACCTTGCTCCCACAGCTAAGACCAGGAAGTTAATTAACTTCAAAGTGGCCTACTCTGTTACAGGCAGATGTGGCTAACACCTTGGCTTGCCCCCTCCTTTGTGCCTCTAGTCGGCCAAGCACCAATCCTAGTGGACGAAGAGCTGCACTCAGGACCAGTTTTGTGTATCCACAGAGGAGTGATCGCTCATGTCCTTGGCCGCAACTCTAGTGTGGACACAGGAGCTCTGCACAGAGGGAGAAAGGTTCTGCCATATTGGATTTAGGTATAAAGTATTATTGTGGGATTGTTTGCAGAAGGACACACTGGATCTGTTACAAAGGTGGGCAGGATTACCCTTGGCAACTTTTTCCCTGCTTGTCATAGAAGGGCCAGGAGTTACCCTCACCCACAAACTGGTGCTAGGCATTAATCTGGCAACCCTAGGCAACCTCTTCACACTACTACTCGACCTATAGAATATAGAGGAAGGACTACCCCTGCTGTTGACACCTATCAGGAGACCTGAAAGGCTGGACTTTCTCCTAATTGTACCCAGGACAAAGAAGTGTTTGTTGGCTGACCTCCTGTAAAACTACAGCAACACAACAGGCTGCTAGAAACCCCAACTGACCAGTTCCAACTGAGCTTATCCTGGACCCTGGAGGGGCATCTGATGCAATGAGTCTTAACTCATTTTATTCTATTGTATGGGTTTTAAAAACGGAATTGCTGCTTTTGGAGTGTGTTATACTCCTTTTTTTCTTGATTAATCGAGACTGCTTGTTTTCGGGCGGCCATCTTACTTTTGCCACACGTTTCTCGTTGGTCAACGCTCTAGTCTCTGCACGCCGTCCTGCCATTACTCTATTTAATGGACATGGATCGGTCGCCCAGCGCCTGTGAGGTTCTCACCCAATGATTAATTATTGCTCTGTTTGACTTGTTCCGAATCTACTCTGCACCATTGGGGGGTTTTACAATTTAAAATTTAACTGCTGCATTTCAGAGTGTGTTATACTCCTTTTACATGTTTATCTGATTTGCACTATTGGGGGCTTTTAAAAATCGAACTGCTGATTTTATACTATTTGGGGGGGTTTTAAAAACTGAATTGCTGCTTTTGGAGTGTGTTATACTCCTTTTTTCTTGAGTAATCGAGACTGCTTGTTTTCGGGCGGCCATCTTGCTTTTGCCACATGTTTTTCGCTGGTCAACGCTCGAGTCTCTGCACGCCGTCCTGCCATTACTCTATTTAATGGACATGGATCGTATGCACAGCGGGCGCATTGATGGGGAACCAAAGGCATGCCCGTCTGCGCCAGTACGCGTCGGACCAGGGCCAGGGGCCATGACCCCTGGTCCAACCAAGAAGACTACCATAAGTTACTCATACAAACAGTTGGTAGACCTCAATAGTGGGCCACAGGCAGACTGTGTGCCATTGAATCCTGAGATCACGGATTCCAGCTGCTCCTGTAGTAGCTTTGTATTTGACACACAATCATGCAAAGCATTCATCTCTTTTATTGCTCCCTTACGGACTAAGAAGGCCCAGGGTAATGCTTTTTCTAAACCTAGTAATGTTTTTGATAAAGAATTCACTTTCTTCAATATAAATTGTCGCTCACTCCCTAAGCATAAGTCAGATATTTTTGACCTTTTGACTAATAAGCAGCCTGATGCTATTTTTCTCACAGAAACATGGCTGCATGAGAGTTCTGGCCCTGATATTGTGATTGCTTTACCATCTAATAATGCAATAGTTAGGAGAGATAGAGAAATCAAAATGTGGGGAGGCATTGTGTTCATCTATAACACCTCCTATACTTGCAAATTTTAAGATCTATCTTTTGCTGGCTGTGAGGCTGCGCTATTCAAACTTGCCGTACACCCACGTTCACTCTTTCAGGTATTCTGCTCTATCGCCCTCCTCGGCCTGCTGGGTCATGGGCTGTTTCACTTCCCGATTTATTCACTCCCTACCTCTTGGACGCTGCTAACTTTACTATCCTGGGCGACCTGAATCTGCATTTTGATGACCCGACATATACTATTAGCGCTGCACTTATTTCTGATCTAGCAGCTATGAACATCCCGCTTTGTAATTCAGGCTCCACCCGCGCCGCTGGCCACTTTTTAGACCCGATATTTTCCAATCTACCTAACATTTGTTGCCCCCAGCTCTTCCAATACTTTGGTCAGATCACTTCTTGGTGGGCTTCCGGGTCAAAAAAGGTCTCTCTTATTTATCCTCGATTACTCCTGGCCTTAAGTCCAAATTTAGAAATTGGGGAAAATTGTATGTCAAAGCTTTTAATAAGCGCCTATCCAAGACTGTCCCCAGCTTTAGCCCAATTTCTAGAGCAGACGAGGATGCCATACATAATTGGATCCTTAACTCCATTGATGTTTGCCTACTGTCATCTGTCAAGATGGTGAATAATCACTGGCCTCCTGCCCTCTGGTTTTCCGAGAGCCTAAAAGTGGAGAAAAGAAAATGCAAAGTACTAGAGAGACGCTGGAGAAAGAATTACGCGCCAGACGCCAAATTAGCATATAAAAATGCAAAAAAAGATTGTCATTCACTCTGTAAAGTTGCACGTGCAGAGCATGTGACTTTTACCATTTCCAAGGCACAGAATAACTCCAAGACGTTGTTTGAAATTGTCAAAGAACTGTCTGGCACGACATGCCAACCTTTATCCCCGGATCTTACTGAATTACAATATGAAGATCTTGCTAGGTTCTTCCTTAACTAAGTTGAAAAAATATACTCCGCACTTAATGAGTCAAAGCCTACAAATGCCATACTGCAAACTACGAATCCCGCTCAGTTAATTAGAAGTATGGAACCGCAGTTGTGTGTGCCCTCTGCACCTACCAATAAATTAGAATCTTGGGCGCTACTAGATAGCACCTCTTTCAGGCGGATCTTTGACAGCCTTAGATCTGGTTCTTCCAGGGACCCTATTCCCATCACTGTGCTTCAGAAACTCGAACAGTCCTCCTGTTGTTAATTATGGAGTTGCTCAACTCCTCCTTGAAGGAAGCAATGGTTCCATCAACATGGAAGCATGCAATGGTTCTCCCACTTCTAAAAAAAGTTAATGCCGACCCGCGCAACTTTCTAATTTCCGGCCCATCTCCTTGCTTCCAGCCTTCTCCAAAATTTTGGAAAAGCACATTAATCTTCAACTGACGGCTTTTTTTGAATTCCAGAACTTTTTGCATGGGTCACACCCTGATTGTAGACCAGGCTTTTCAACTGAAACTACTCTACTTGGAGTCACAGAAATGTTATGTAACCGCGTTGACCCGGGAACACCGTGGCACTCATACTCTTAGATTTAAGTGCTGCTTTTGACACGGTCTCTCACACCATGCTATTGCATGCTCTGCATTCCTTAGGAATGACTGGTTCTGCACTCAACTGGCTTGCTGATTTTCTGACTGACCGCATGTTCCAGATCTTCTCCCCACCGCCAGCTCCTATACTCATGTCTCACCTTATGGGGTTCCTCAAGGGTTCATCCTTAGCCCTCTTTTGTTCAACATTTATGTCAGGCCTCTTGTGACGATTGCTGAAGATGCAGTGTTGTCCCTTTTCTCCTATGCCAAAAGACACCCAGACGCCCTTTCTGCTGAAAGGGCATCAAAATCATCTTTCCTTCAGTCTGGGCTGAGGAACATAGCAGGATGGATGCAAGCCAACCTGCTCAAACTCAATAGTGAAAAGACAGAGCTGTTGATTCTGGGTAAGAACAAAGACTTATGGGGACCTCAACACTGGCCGCCTGAAATGGGTGCTCTGCCCCAGCCTAATCATCAAGTTTGGAATTTAGGTGTTATAATCGATGACCAGTTATCAATGAAGCAACACGCATTAAAAGTGTCTCAAATCTGCTTCACTATCATTAAATGGCTCCGGAAAATCCTTTGGATGCTGCCTTTGTCTACGCAAGGTACAGTGGTCCAGGCTCTCGCCACTTCTAGACTGGACTACTGAAACATCCTGTATCTAGGAGCCAACAAGGATGTGTTACGTGAACTGCAGATGGTGCAGAATGCGGCGGCTCGGCTACTTTGTAAGGTTTCTAAAACAGTTTCCAACTCAGTTTCTCTTAGGGAACTTGATTGGCTCAGGCTTGAGCATCATTAAATTGAAAGCCCTGAGCTATGTGTTCAGAGTTGGTAAGGCACCCCAATACTTAAATGCTTTAGCTCATCCTTACTTCCCACCACGTCTCTTACGTTGTGCCACTCAGGCAACATTTACGGTGCCTAGGACCAGATTGTCGCGTAAGGGTGGCCGGTCCTCCTCTTGTCTAGGTCCCTCTCTATGGAACGCCCTCCCTACGTCTCTATGGACAGAAACTATTTCCGATAATTTTTGTAAGTGTTTAAAAACCTGGATGTTCAATATGTAGAGCACTTTCGTTTTCCTTTTGTTCTTGTCAGGCAGTGCAGGGAAACCCTTGGGTAGCTGTGCGCCTTATAAATAACATAAATAACTCCCTTGACTGTGCCATGGTGTACTCCTCTAAACATCCTGAAACCCTGGGGCTTAGAAACATTCAGGCTCCTGAGCCCCACAGAGGACCAGCACAAACCTGCCAAGTCATTCCGACGAAAGTGCGATGCTGCTGGGCCAAAAGATTCTGGTTGCCCCAGCTCAGAGCTTTGTCACCAGAATATCCATTTCAGTGGGATGTCATTGACAAGATATCCGGCCTGGTGGAGCCCTGTTCAGCTTAGCTTGCAGTCTCATCCTGCTGGAGGAATCCGAGCTTCAAAATAGTCTCAACATAGAAATCTTAACTGGGTTCTGCCATGTTGGGTTTAGGTTTTGGGTCCAAGCTCCAAAAAAGTCTAAACGTAGAGAGATCTTCAGTAGGTGAAGTTGCAAAAAGTATCCAACCAGCGAGGGACCTTACTTCGGCGAAGATTTCAAATTTCTTCCACTCAAAGTTTTCCTGCCAAAAGTCGATGACTTCACCAGGACCTCGTCCAATAGCTATCCAGCCTTGTGTAGTTGTTCTCTACCATAGCCTGCAGCCTTGCCCCCACAGGGAATGTCTAGCTTCCATTTAAGAGACTTTGGGCCAGATGTAGGTAAAAAATATTTACCGATCCTTAATTACCGATTTTTACCGAATCGATAAATAAGAATCGGTAAATAAGAAGGGGGGGTATGTAGGAACATCCAGATGTTCCAATTACCGATTCGGTAAGAATCGGTAAATAAGAATCGGTAAATATAGAATCTGTAATTACCGATCGGTATTTACCGATCGGTATGGCCAATGCATTCCTATGGGGCAAAAGTCCCATAGGAAAGCATTGGAAATACCGATCGGTAATTACCGATCGGTAAATACCGATCGGTAATTACCGATCGGTAAATACCGATCGGTATTTCCCGCGTCGGCCAGCAACCAAAAGTGAAACTCAACACAAACAGCCAATCAGGTGCAACCACCCTCCCCCTTCCTGGCAGGAAGTGTGCACACAGGCAGCTGCAACTAATTAGAAGGTTCTGGAAAGGCAGTTGGAGCAGAGAGACTGGGAGCAGCAGCAGCAGCAGGCAGAGCTTGTGAATTGAGAACACTTTAAAATGGAAAGCAGCAGGGAAAGTGAGCAAGCAGAAAGGAAAAGGAAACTTAAGTTCAGTAGTACTGAATTACAGGTGCTTGTTGAGGAGGTGGTCAAGGTACACCACAGACTTTTTGGAAAACTGTCCCTCACTGTGCCAGAATCCACAAAAAGGAAAATATGGCTGGACATCCTAGATAAAGTGAATGCTGTGGGAGTGACCACCAGAGTGACAGAAGACTTAAAGAAGAGGTTCTATGACCTAAGGAGCCTCACAAAGAAAAAATTGGCTGATCGCCACAAACAGTCACAGAAAACAGGTGGAGGAAAGAACACAGCACCCCCACTCACCGAGCTTGAGGAGCTGGTAGCCACAACCCTGGAGACTGAAAGTGTCCATGGACTGGGAGAAGTGGACAGCTCTGCTAAATCTGCAAAAACAAAAGGTAAGATGCATGCACAGCAATCCCCCTCCCACCCCCATCCATCCCTCACCCCTTGCAGCTCACTTACCCCAGTCCCATGGTGTGTGTGCAAAACTGTAGCAAAGCATCATGGTACATGTAGTCAGTCTTTGAAAGAACATGTGACATAGCACTGTAACCAACAAGTAATTTAAATGTTTGCAGACAAAATGAAGGGCAGGCAGCATGTTCAAAGTGCAAATTGATATGTTTAATTGTAGTGGCTGTGACACATTAGCACCTAGCTGATATGTGCCCATATGTCCACAGGTCACACATCCAGAAGGCAGTCCGAGGAGGCAGAAGGCACGGCACCCCAGAGGGATGACAGTCAGGATCCAGGGCCCAGTGCATCCCAGGACACAGGGGTTCCGAGTGGGCAGCCACCCTCCCAAGCAACAGACATCAGTGAGGAAATGCATGGATCCCCAATTCCCTCACAGTCACCACTATTGGTGTCATCACCAGAAATGCCTGCATCCCTTGAATTGGTAACACCTGTTGCACACCCTAGCAGGAGGCATGTTGTTTCCCCACTGCTGCAAATGGAGATAGGTGCTGAGGAAATGGTGGGTGTAGAGTCACATGACTTGTCTGAGGCTGACATCACTGCCACACTGCAGCCCGGCACAGAGCCTGTACCACCTACCACTAGAAGGCGCACAGTCCAAGGAAGGGGTGCAGGTGCACGTGGGGAGGGGTCCAGTGTCTTCCAAGGCCTGGAGGGATCGATGGTCAGGATCCAGAGGATGCAGGGCAAGGGCATCATGGCCTGTCAGAGACAAATGAGAAACATGAACATTAACATTCAGGACATTGGCAAGGGCATACAAGAGCTTGTGGAGGTGAACAAGTGCATGGCAACAGGCATACAGCAACTGTGCACTAAACTTGACTCTGAAATTGCTGCAAGGCACAGGGACAAGCAGCGAGCACAGAGAGCAGAGAAATCCTTACACCGCCTGGCAACAGCCACATCCCTGCTATGCAGGCGTAGCATCAATAGCCAGGAAGTCCTGACTAATAATACCAACCAGTTAACAAGGGGCATAGCTGGAATGACTGGTGCGCTGGAGGCCCTACTCAATGCACAAAGTGCACGAAGTTCTGCTCTTGACGTGCCGGACAGTGAACCTAGCACCAGTAGGAGCAGCACAGCTAGCCCACATGGTGTTGAGCCAAGGAGGAGCAGCAGGCGACAGGGTGAGGCTACAGGCCAAACGCCCAGTGTACAGGCTGAGCCACAAACACCTGGCAGTGCAAAGCGTGGCCGAAAATGAACATTTTTTACTATGGCCTACTGCCTGTGGACATTTGTTTCTTTAGTTGTTAAAGTTAAATTAGCACATTTGTGCCATTTAAACAAGCCTAGTGACAATATGCAACTATGGTGGGTGGGTTCAAGACCTGTCTGAGTGTGTTTGCTCACTGTGAGCATTGATGTCAAATGCTTACTGATGCTCTTTTTTACTTTACCATCTGTTTATGAAACCTAAATAAACAGAAGCTTGTGCTTTGACTATAGCTCAGTGTCTTCACTTACTCAGAAATAGTTGCGTGTAATCTCCTCACGTCTTAATCTGCCATCACTTGGTGTTGACACTCCTGCAGGATGTCTTTCAGGCACAGCATTGTCGTCGTCGTGATCCTCATAGTCACTTAACTCCACCTCAGTCCCCTTCTTAACAGCCAGATTGTGCAACATGGCACAGGCAGCAATGATCTTACAGCATGTGATGGGGGTATACTGCCTTGCACCTCCACTCTTGTGCAGGCATCTAAACCTGCTCTTCCATATTCCAAATGTTCTCTCAACAACATTGCGTGTGCGCTTGTGTGCCCGGTTGTACCTCCTTTGGCTGGGTGTTGAGGGGTTGAGGTAGGGGGTTAGTATGAATGAGCGAAGGGCATATGCACTGTCTCCTGGAAAGAAAAGGGAATGATTTACTCACATGCATACATGTACTGCTAATTGCAATAGGTCTAATAGGTGTTGCACACTGTGTCTTACCTAGGAGGTAGCCTTCACCAAATTCCCCTGCAGTCAGCCGTTCATAGATGCCACTGTTCTGAAATATATATGAATCATGGGTACTTCCTGGGAATTTAGCTACGAGGTCTGTGATGTAGTGCTTAGCATTGCAAATCACCTGCACGTTGATGGTGTGGGTTGATTTCCTATTGCGGTAAATGTATTCTGTGGCAGCAGGGGGACAAATGGGGATGTGTGTGCCATCAATGCATCCGATGATATGGGGAAATCCTGCCATCTGGTAGAAGTCCGATTTGGTTTGAACCAGTTCTGCATGGGTGGATGGAAAAGAAATGTAATGGTCCATCCTGTGCAACATGGCGTCAAGGAATCTGTGAAAAAACCTTGAGAGGCTGCTCTGGGTCACCCCTCCCGCCACAGCAACCACGCTCTGGTAGCTCCCTGATGCCAGCAGGTGGATGCTGCACAGCACCTGTACATGTGCTGGTATTGCATGTGCCCTTGGGGTGGGGTGCTCCAACAGGGGTTTGAGGTCCCTGATGAGCTCCATGATGGTGTCTGGAGCCAACCTGTACCTTTGCACAATCTCTTCCTCTGTGAGCATGAACAGGGTCACCCTCTGCCTGTAGACCTGCTCCTGTCTCAGCCATTCCCTCTCTCCTTCCTCCTGTAGCCGTAGCCGTCTTGCAATTACATAGAATGCAGCCATTTTGCAAACAGAATTGCATTTTGGGTCCTTTTTTATAGGCTGTACCTGGTTAACACCTGATTTGAATCCATGGTAAATACCGACTCTTAAATACCGATTTTGGCCCAAAATCGGTATTTCAGAGCCTCCCTACATCTCAAACTTCAATTTTACCTATTCTTAATTACCGATTCGGTATTTTACCGATCGGTAACTTTACCGATCGGTAACTTTACCGATCGGTAACTTTACCGATCGGTAACTTTACCGATCGGTAACTTTACCGAATCGGGAAATTTACCGATTCGGCCTATTTTCTGTCACCTACATGCCGATCTCCAGATACCGGTCGGTAACGGCCGAATTCGGCCGTTTCCGACCGGTATTTGGCTACCTACATCTGGCCCTAAGTGCCTGATTTAGAGTATGGCAGATGGGTTACTCCACGACACACACAACGGATAATCTATTTGCTGTATTACAAGCACCATTAAGTATAATACACCGGCAGTCTAGATATCCATCTTGTTCGTGATGGAGTAACCCATCCACTGAACTTTCATTCCAGCCAAAAGATGGTAAAACTTTGAACCTGAATGAACCTGGTTTTGTATCTATCTGCGCTCCATTGGTGTTGGCGTTAAATCATGGCTAGGCCCCAGTCAAGTGACCTCGGTTGGCACTTAACAATTTTTTTATTTCAATTTCTTTTAAATTCTTATCTCTGGTTCTTCTTATTGGATATTTGTCATTTTGGTGTCATTTTGTTCATTACATTATTCTCTATTTCAATACATTGGAGTGGGATTCTTATAGTGTTGCGTTTTTGACTTTTTAACTGATTGAATCAGGTTTAAGTTACTGAAATCTGCTGGAACTAACAAGAATAGTGACATCATTACTTGTGGTGGACTACCACCCACTCCAACTAATAATCCACTTTCTCACATGTATGTAGTCAGAGCTAAAAATATAATTGGTGGGAGATAGAATTGTCTGAAGCCAAGATAACTATTACATTTTCACAAATGTGTACCAACATTTTGAGCTCAGGTTGATGTGATCTACAAAAGGAAATCTTAATACGGAAGCAACTTAAAGTCCAGATAAACACATTAAAAAAGGTTGCTGCAGTAGAAAATAATATCAAAACAGAATTATTGTTATGTTTTAGTGGGTTTACTAGTATTTCTAAATAGTCACATTAACACAGTTAAGGTATCATCTAATGTTCTACCTAATGCTATAGTATATGGACAGTCACACATTTATTTGTACAGTGCAAAGGTCAAATTAAAGTTTATTTCTATAGAACAGAACAATTCACATTGGAAAAAATATTTAACTACCTAATAATTGTGGACGGGTATATCAAGCGATATAGATAATCTAGACCAATTTACACTTCAATATTTTGTACCTAGATATTCTTGTCACAATATTATGACATTCAATATTCTGTCTTCCATATTCCTAAACAACACCCTGCTTCACAGACTATATTTACACAAGGAAACAACTCTCCTCACAGTCACAAGTCCACTTCGTGGTGATTTTACCATACTGCACAAGTTCAAACAAGTGCACATGAAAAAATATCATGGTGTAAACTCGATATGGAGATGGTGAGAGTATAATATGTACACTGTTTGATGGAAACTGTCACATTGCTTTGAAGATTGAAGATTAAAACCACTCTATCCCTGAAAGTCCAGTGAGCGGTGCATTTCTTTCCAGATTGTGGAGTAAGTTGTGTTTATTTATATATATATTCACTGAAAAAACCATAGGTTAGAGACCATATATAGTTAGGAATTAGCATTTAAAAAACCTTGAAAATTCACTGAAAAAACCATGGGTTATAGACCATATATAGTTAGGGATTAGCATTTAAAAAACCTTATTTTACTCACACAAAACCATTGAAATTCCATATATAGTTAGTTGCACTAACTATATATCGCGCACCCGCAATCCACTGCTGATGATGTCACATATTACATCATTCATGACATGGTCAGTGACATCACTGATGACATCACTGATGACATCTCAAATGACATCACTGATGACATCATCCAGTGACTGTGTGTTTCTGTAAAGTTTAAATATGTTTTACATATTGAAGAATGAGTAGATGTAGAAGTGTCTGGATGAAGGATTTAGTAGGTGCGTGACTGACTGTATGAGTGAGTGATTAAATGTGTCTCACTGAGTGCATGGGTTAGTGACTAAACTGTCTTAATTTGTGCATCATTATGTCTGTTGTTCTGTAAACTGCTGCATGTGTTGGTCAGTAGCTATATGAGTAACTATATGGGTTATTGATTGATTGCCCAAGTATTTGTATGGGAGACTGAGTGTGTGTGGCTGGCTGGGAGGTGTGTGACTCTGTGCAGATCAATGTGTACTTGTATCAATGATTGTATAAGAGAGTAAGTATGTGTTAGTATATGTTTCAAAATGTAAGGTGCTCAATGTTTAACTGTATAGATTAGAAAATGGAAGTGTGATTGATTATTTACAGGACTGACTAGGTGTGTGAGTAACTCCATGGATGAGTGACAGAGTGTGAGAGTCTGTATAGGTGTATGAGTGCATATGATAGTGTTGTAAAGATGAGTGATTGTATGTATGAATGATTGTATGGGTAAATGAGTGAATGTGTGTGTAAACATAGGAATCACTGAGTGCGTATGTAGTAACTAGTATTGGTGTGTCAATGGTTTCAAAAATTATACTCTGTATTTAACACTGGGTGTAACAGAGATTATATTAAAGTGTGAGGAGATGCATTGTATTGTCACATGAATGATATCATCAGTGATGTGGTCATTGATGTCAAATGAGATGTCATCAGTGATGTCATCAGTGATGTCATTTGAGATGTTATCAGTGATGTCATTTGAGATGTCATCAGTGATGTCATTTGAGATGTCATCAGTGATGTCATCAGTGATGTCACTGACAATGTCATGAATGATGTAATATGTGACATCATCAGCAGTGGATTGCGGGTGCGCGATATATAGTTAGTGCAACTAACTATATATGGAATTTCAATGGTTTTGTGTGAGTAAAATAAGGTTTTTTAAATGCTAATCCCTAACTATATATGGTCTATAACCTATGGTTTTTTCAGTGAATTTTCAAGGTTTTTTAAATGCTAATTCCTAACTATATATGGTCTCTAACCTATGGTTTTTTCAGTGAATTTCAATGGTTTTTTAATAGCAAATATCAAAAGCTGTCGAATGTCAAGTACGTGGTAAGTAAAAACATTTTCGTGTTTATGCACACTGATCTGCTTTGAATGCTGCCCCCCCTCCCCCTCATTTCTATTAGGAGAACTCTCTCTTTGCAGATAGTGAAGGGTAGTTAACGCAGGCCTTTGCCCCCGTTGTAATCCGTCGTGCCTGCTTCTCTCTCTATTTGATTGATTGTTATCCAAGCATTTACTGTTTTAGAATTGGTTCTCTTTGGTTCATTCTCTATTTACAAACAAGCACAGAGTCGCAATACTCTGTTTAGTCTTTGCAGATAGCGAAAAATCGTGTAAAAAAACAAAAGGAATCGAGCAAAATCAGTAGGCCACTAATGGGATCTCTTTTTGACCTCGCTAAAATAGAAACATTAGGAACAACCCCTCATGACAAACACAAAACTATTGAGATGAACTGAACTCCACACCATGATGGCTGCAATACAGCTCGGCTCCGCCACCCACCCCGCCCAAAATAACGATAAACTCTATGCAAATATTACAAATATATACAACACACCATCAAAGTAACAGGGTAAAACATTTTATTAAACAACTATTTACATAACTATTTTATACTTTTTGTTGCCCGATCCGGCTAGCTCAATCGATCGAGCATGAAACTCATGCACTCTGATGGTTCAAAGTTTTGAGGAGTGCTTGTAACACTGTCTGAAGCCTATTTGCACTTGCTTCAGCTTCACTATTCTCAAAGTAAACTGGGGGCTGTTTGAGGACGTGACTGCATTTGTGAACAATGTAATGCGGTGCCACCCTGAACCGCTTGACGGAGGCCCCCGAGGGACGGTGTGATGGCGCGGACTCGGAGGGGGCGCTTGGCTCCGGCTCCCTCCCCAAGTCGTGTTCTCCTGGTGTAGCCTGAGATCGCCCCGACATAGGTGGCCGGCTCCCGGGATCAAGCGGAACTTTTTGCCTTTTGGTAACTCCTCCATTCTTGACCTTGTCCCACAATCCGTTTCACCTAAAGACACGCTGTAGTGGGGCGCCCCTTTCCCATTTCAGTTGCCATTCCGCCCGCTTTTGCTACACTGTGCCTCTTCCGCTATTCAGCTGTTTACCGCCCGCTCTTTCGACTACAGCGTCTCGCTCACCATGTAGTTGAGTTGCTCCCGCTCTTGCGGTGCAGCAATAGCCGGCTGCCACAGTACTCTCAAAATGGCGGCCGGCTCTTCAGATTTGGGCGTGGTCCACTAAAATTGCCCTGCGACACCTTGGAACTCGGACGCTTGTCTGCTAGAGATTGGGCTCCATTCTCGAAAGCGTCCCCTCAGCCTTGAAGATTCTACAAAAGTCTTGGGGGCCCCCGACTCCCGCAGGCTTCTGGTGGAGAGCGGCTAGCATTATTGCTCGTCGAATGGCCACGACGGAGCTACGAAATGGTGGTGCTCTCATGCTATCGCCAGCTTCAGTCTGAAACATCCAGAAACACTGTAGACTACCAATTCGATCAGTTCCGGTAGCGCCCCAACGTGACCCGGTAGAGAAGAACTAGCCCTCCCCTCTTTCACTGATGGTTCTTGTTGCCTGTCCCTTCTGTTGTCATTTAACAGAACTATTTAGCCTGCTGAAAGGGGTTGTGTTCCGACCGCTGGTTGGCGGAGACATTTTGACTATATTCTAGACCTGCGTTCTCGCGTAATGCGTCATATGACGCGCCGCGTTAGCGCATCCGGAAGTGATCCGGGGCGCGACGCGCAGCGCGTAACGTAAGCATAACAGGTCATGTGACTTGTTAATAAAACTTTTCATTGGTTCATTTTACTTTTCTTATTCTAATGATGAAAGGCTTGGTCATATGACCTAAAAATTACGGTTTTTATTACTTTCGAACATTATTTTTTCTTAAATATATGTTATAATGTTCCAGGCTAATGTACTTTCCCGGAAAATTTACAACTGTCCTGCAAGTAAAAAATATTCCTTTTTCGAGAAAAAGGGCGTCCCATGACGGAGCCGTTGAGCAAAAGAGGGTCGGCCTGCTGTCTTAGTCGCCGATACGCCTGAATATGAGATTCTTATCGATCACTTTATGTTGCAGGAGTAGAAAACACAACAGCCCTTGACCATTTATCTTTACTGCTTTCCTGCGTATTATACCTTTTACCCTTCATGTAATTGGTCTGCTTTATTTCACTTGCCTTTTACTGATTCTAAAACAGTGACTATTATTAAAAACTTTACCAATGTATATACTACTACCATGTTTTCTTTTAAAAACCTTTATTGTGAAAATGTCATTATACGGGCCTATAACCACGTGGGCCGGCCTTGGAGCAAACTGTAATCGTATATGATGAGTAGACATTTACACTGTAGAGGAACGTAACGGGCGGGCCATTAGGTTGCAAGAACTAAAGTGTCTAACAGTTGCGGAATCGGTGGACGTACATTTTATAATTAAAATACGACAGGGCCAGTTACAATAAAATTATCTAGATATACATTTGCGGGCAAGTACCATGGGTGACGTTAATTCGAACTTTCAATAGTACAGTAATCAATAACACATCAGAACTTAATATCAATAGGGATATCGAAATATTCAATCTATTCTCGTCCCCGCCCGCCATGTGCTTCAAAACTGCATACGAATCTCGTGATATCAAGGTTGTGCAACCAGTACACAACAAGGAGTTACGAGTCCCATTTATTCCGGCGCCATTTTGGGCGAGGACGGGCAGGTCCAGGATATAGTCAAAATGTCTCTACCAACCATCGACTATGATGATGTTCATATGCTGTATTTATTAGAGTAACACTCATCTGTCCACATGAAATTAATTTGCCACAATCTAAACATGTCATTTTAATCTTTCCAAAGTTCTTCTAAATATTTGGGACCGTTTCCCTTGCCTCTGATGCTGTCAGTGCCACTTCTTTGATGAATGTACTGGCAGGTCGGGGGTTCTCCTCCAAATCTCTCTTTTATGCAGCACTATAATTAATCGGTGCCACCTCTCCATATGACGATGCATGGTATAGTTACCATAACTATATTTTTTTTCGGTTCCTCTGGAGAGTACATCGTGGCAGATGAAGCGTGTAACGTACCGGGCATTTACCTTTTTTTGCATGTAGAGGAAAGGAAAAAAAATTCGAGCGTCCGAGTTCTAAGGTGTCCCAGGGTCATTTTAGTGGACCAGGCCCAAATCCAAAGAACAGGCCGCCATTTTGAGAGTCCTCTTGCAGCCGCCTGTCGCTGTAGCATCAAGAGCGGCCGAAACTCAGCTGAATGGCAACTGAAACGGTAAAGGGGCGCCCCACTACAGCAGACGAGCCTCCACCTAGGAAGGCCCGTTCATGCCGCCTCCCCCCCCCCCCCCTTCGGGCACCCCACGCCGTTATTCGGAGCAGGATTGTAGGATGGCCACACCAGTACGGCAACTTGCTAGACACCACCTCGGTGCCTACCGAATCTCAGCGCCTTGTGGTGTCTTCTATTCAGAAAACATTGTTGTGCTGCCTTCGACCTATTCGCCGCAAGTGCGCACGCAACTCAGCTGTATAGCTTGCTAGACACCACCTCGGTGCTAACCGAATCTCAGCGCCTTGTGGTGTCTTCTATTCCGAAAATATTGTTGCGCTGCCTTTGGCCCCATTCGCACATCGGTCCGCTACTGACGCCATCTCACAGGCCAACGGGGCCCCCACGCCGACTTTCAGCATTGTAGGATGGCCACACCAGTGCGGCAACTTACTAGACACCACCTCGATGCCATCCGGATCTTGGCATCTCAGCGCCTTGTGGTGTCTTCTATTCAGAAAATATTGTTGCGCTGCCTTTGGCCCCATTCGCACATCGGTCCGCTACTGCCGCCATCTCACAGGCCAACGGGGCGCCCCACGCCGACTTTCAGCATTGTAGGATGGCCACACCAGTGCGACAACTTGCTAGACACCACCTCGGTGCCATCCGGATCTTGGCATCTCAGCGCCTTGTGGTGTCTTCTATTCAGAAAATATTGTTGCGCTGCCTTTGGCCCCATTCGCACATCGGTCCGCTACTGCCGCCATCTCACAGGCCAACGGGGTGCCCCACGCCGACTTTCAGCATTGTAGGATGGCCACACCAGTGCGACAACTTGCTGGACACCACCTCGGTGCCATCCGGATCTTGGCGCGTTGTGCTGCCTTCGGCCTATTCGCACATCGGTCCGCTACTGACGCCGCCTCACGTGCCAACGGATTTTCTACGCTTTTTATACCCTATGCCGCATAACAGGTCATGTGACTTGTTTATAAAACTTTTCATTGGTTCATTTTACTTTTGGTTTCCTAATGATGGAAGGCTTGATCATATGACCTAAAAATAACACTTTTCATTGGATGAAAACTATTTTTTTTTCCCAAACGATGAAAGCCCCACCTTGTTTCTGGATGTTTCAGACTGAAGCTGGCGTCAGCATAAAAGCACCACCATCTCGTGGCTCCGTTGTGGTCATTCCGCGAGCAATCATGGCAGCCGCTCCCCACCGGAAGCCAGCAGGAGTCGGGGGCCCCCAAGACTTTTGTAGAATCCTCAAGGCGGAGGGGACGCTTTCGAGAATGGGGTCCAAGACCTAGCAGACAAGCGTCCGATTTCCAAGGTGTCCCAGGGCCATTTCAGTGGACCAGGCCCAAAAAGGAAAGAGCCTGCCGCCATTTTGAGAGTCCTGTGACAGCCGCCTATCGCTGCACCGCAAGAGTGGGCGCAACTCAGCTGAATTGCGGATTTTGACACAGTGGACCAAAAGCGGACGGAATGGCAACTGAAACGGTAAAGGGGCGCCCCACTACAGCAGACGAGGCTCCACCTGGGGAGGCCCGTTCACGCCGCCTGCCCCCCCCCCCCCGGGGCGCCCCACGCCGTTATTCGGAGGGCAGCAACTCAGCTGAATTGCGGATTTTGACACAGTGGACCAAAAGCGGACGGAATGGCAACTGAAACGGTAAAGGGGCGCCCCACTACAGCAGACGAGGCTCCACCTGGGGAGGCACATTCACGCCGCCTCCCCCCCCCCCGGGGCGCCCCACGCCGTTATTCGGAGGGCGGCAACTTACTGGACATCACCTTGGTGCCATCGTTCTGCTGCCTTGGAACTATTCGCACAACAGACCGCTACTGATGACCCACCCCCCGCGACGCCCCACGCCGGATACCGAAATCAGTGCGGCACCCAGCCAACATCACCTGGGTGCCGTCCAGAAATCTGAACGTTGTGCTGCCTTGGGACTATTCGCACAACCGACCGCTACTTCCTTCTTTTTCCCTAAAAATGTTTAAATGTTTTTACTGTTTTTGTTTTGTTGTATATATTTATAAGTTATTAAAGTTTTATAATCCTACTACTTTGTTGGAGTGTTATATATTTTTAATGTGACATATAATTGTAAAAACTTTGATGTACAAAGAGTCATCCCTGGAATCTTCCGCTTCAGGCTCGGTCCCCTCCCCAATCACAATACAGGATGGTTTTCAGATAGTAGGAACGTGTGTGGTGTGACGGATCTCATCGGGTGTGGGCCTTGATCTACTATAACTCCTTTGAAGAGGGGTAATTCTTTACATCTGGGGCCATAAACTACATCTGCAGGGCTAGCTGATAGCCTGGGACCGGCCTGGACAATCGGACACAGAGGAAGAGGAGTGTCAGAGGGTGCGGTAGTGAATAGGGCGAAAGGGAGGTGTCGGGCGGGCACAGGGTGTGATTCTCAGGGAAGAGCAGCGCAGATGGGGGGAGGTTTATTGCCCATGCATAAGACAGAGAGCGGGGGTGACCAGTGCCTGGGGGAGATGCTTGCGAAGGTGGGGAGCCATGCTAAGGATCGACAGCATGCAGAGAGTGGGTCTGGTCAAGTCATCTAAAATGGCTGCCGTGCACGACAAAAGTGTGGCCTTTGAAAAAAGGCAAGATGGCGCAGACAATGTTTTTCAACACTTCCTGATTTCCTTCGAATCGAACGTTAACAGACGTTGGGGCATATTACCAAAGTTAAGCGATATTTATCCCTAACGATGCTTAGCAACAAATTTTTTACCGCTAAGCATCGTCAGAAATTATCGCAGATAAACCTTGCTATTATCAAGGTTAATCACAAATGCGATAAAAAACGGCCGCAATGCATTAATATCGCTGAAAAGTCAGCGATATTCATGCATTACCGAGCTAATGCTCTTAGCCATGTTATCCACCTCCCATTGGATAACATGGCTAAGAACTGCTCAGGGCAGGTGTTACTTTTTGGAGATATTCGCGCTTAGCGCGAATATCTCCAAAAGTTGGTAATAGGAGATAGCGATGTTAGCGACTGTTTCCAGTCGCTAACATCTTGGCATGCCCACTTTGCATGTCATTAGTGATAAATATCACTGACATGCAAAGTGGGGCCCAAGATGGTCGCTATCTCCTACTAGCGGTCGCTAACTGGTGTTAGCGACAGCTAGGTAATACGGAGATAATTTTATCTCCGCTTTCTTGGCTTTTAAAGCCAAAAAAGCGGAGATAAACCCCCTTGATAATATGCCCCGTTATCTCTCCCACACTACCGGTCCCCCTGGGCTTAAACGCCGAGATGGTAGGGACTGCATCCCGTGAAGATAGGCCGAGACGTCACTCAGCAGAAAAAAAAGTTAAAAAAAAGTCTATAAACATACAATAAGTTAAAAGTCAATCATTCTTCATTCCTTGTAGTATGCTCCCCAGTCCGCTTCCCGTTACGCTAACCGGGCGCACCCCACCAAAAAAACGATTTTTTTTTTTTTTTGCCCCGCGGAGCCCTTTTAAAGCCTCCACATCAAACCTATGGGGTCAGGGAGGATCTACTATGCACCCTTATGGTCATTTGCCCCTTCGCTTTGGCCTCCTCTTGTCTCTCGATCCTACCGAGAGACAAGATGGCGGCCGCTACGGACTGTTTGGAATGTTTACAGACGCCGGAGAACCAATCAGCTTCGCTTCACAAAGCTCCGTAACGCGAAAAGTACGCGAACTGGAGCGCTGCCCGTTCCGCTGTTACAGATATATATCTTTTTTTGAACGTTAATTTCTCAAAATCCACTGGAGCACATATATTGAGACCTAGCAAAGGCACATCGGGCTACCAGTCCCTACAATTTTGCCAAGTTTCGTGCAAATCCATTCAGCCGTTCGATTATTATTATTATTTTTTTTTTTTGCCCCGCGGGGCCCTTTTAAAGCCTCCACATCAAACCTAGGGGGTCAGGGAGGATCTACTATGCCCCCTTATGGTCATTTTCCCCTTCGCTTTGGCCTCCTCTTGTCTCTCGATCCTACCGAGAGACAAGATGGCGGCCGCTACGGACTGGTTGGAATGTTTACAGACGCCGGAGAACCAATCAGCTTCGCTTCACAAAGCTCCATAACGCGAAAAGTACGCGAACTGGAGCGCTGCCCGGTCCGCTGTTACAGATATATATCTTTTTTTGAATGTTAATTTCTCAAAATCCACTGGAACACATATATTGAGACCTAGCAAAGGCACATCGGGCTACCAGTCCCTACAATTTTGCCAAGTTTCGTGCAAATCCATTCAGCCGTTCGGGCTAAAAGTGAGGCCAACCGCCCTATGGAAAACTCAATGTTAAAAACAAGTTTTGGGACCCCCCTTTTTTCTCGGCCCCCCCTTGACGAAACCCTCCCAAATTTTCAGGGGCTGCTCAGAAACAAAATGTTCCATTTTCCTGAAAATTTCAGCCAATTCCGTCCACAAACGCCAAAGTTATTAGACATAGAATTTTCAAAAATCCCATAGAGAAAAAATCCTAACTATATATACCTACTGGCGACCGCCAGTAGGTAATATATATATATATATATTACCTACTGGCGGTCGCCAGAAACAAAATGTTCCATTTTCCTGAAAATTTCAGCCAATTCCGTCCACAAACGCCAAAGTTATTAGACATAGAATTTTCAAAAATCCCATAGAGAAAAAATCCTAACTATATATACCTACTGGCGACCGCCAGTAGGTAATATATATAGAGGGCTCCACCCTGCCCCTCCCCCTCCCCGCCTCCCTGCCCCACCGTAACTCCCTCCACGGCCCGCGGCTGCTTATATCTCACCCTCCCTAATACACATATTATATTATTTGCTAAGAAGGTCTCTTTGTGTTGGTTTAGGGCGTGCCCATACTTTAGTGTCTTAGATTTGAAGGAATCACATCAGCATACACCAGCTCTCTCTTCATGTGAACCGCATCAAGTGTTGTGTATGTGTGTTCGGCAAAGCAATATAAAACCCGCCTCATGCCCAGAATTGGCAGAAGCTGCACTTATGTTATGAGTATGAAGTCGTGGAGATCAGACCTCATAACAATTCTGTATCGTGTTGTTCTTGAAACTTCAGCACTCGCTGTACAGATATAGTTTAACAAGTAAAGCAGATAGTAGAGCAATAACATATTATTCTCATGTAAATCACGATGAACTATTAGGTTGAAAGCTAAAGCAACAACTAAGTGTCGTGTGCAGAAGTTGCAAAAAAGGAAAAATGGCGTTTAAACCGGTAATGAGTCCATGCTAACTTAACACGGTGTAAAGATATATAGGATCTACATGACACCTCCCCATGATCCGGAAACGAACTGAATAAGATAATAGAAGTGCCATCTCATGAGAGCAGATTGCAACTTTATATGTGGACGGTCCGCAAGGTAAAACATTAAAAACTAGGAAAATTTAATGCTAAAGAAAAATAAAACAGCCAACTACTTTATCGAGGCTTAAGCCAATAGGCAAGCTAAATAATAAAAACTTGACAAATAAGTCAATGACTTGTCAATGAAATGCTAGTACTCAGCATATCAAACATGAAAAAGGTCTATGACATAACTGTGTATGCAAAATAAGCTGCAACAGCCTCTAATAGGAAGTCACCGTCTTCATCCGAAAAGAGTTCAGCCATCCAATTTAAAAGCGGAAAAGAACATACGTGCTCTTCCAGCACCGGATCCTCTATCACCATCAGAGGACAGCTCGGTGGGTTTTCAAGAAAGCTCTGTTCCAAGAAAGACTGTGTTGCCGCCAGTACATTCCAGGGACCAATTAGTCCATGGATCAATGCCACAGCCATAATACTTTCGCCAGGACAAACCAACTCGTGAGTAATGATAGGACTCATCAGCTGATTAAAGTCGACGTCAGGAGAAACCGGTCCGCAGAGACACAAATCAATGGCCCAATCGAAATCACAGGTCAGGCAGTGAAATACAGGCTGGACACAGGTGAAGTAGGAGAATCGAAAAGATAATCCATATGCCGTGCTTAATATCGCCAACGGCATTGTGCCATAATATTCAAGCATGCGATTGCGGAACAGCGTGAGCAGCTGCAGGGCGGGAGGTTGCACAGGAGGGACATCCATATTTAAAAATGTTAAAAAGCACAAGAGCGTCCGCTGGTAATGCAAGTAAAAATGGGAATCCACCAAGCACAGTGGAAAAAATAGAATGAAAGAAAGCAGGGATGATTCCAAAGATTTTCTCAAATGAAGTCACGAGACCACTGGTAACAACTTTAAAAAAGTGTGCCAGGCCCTTTGTAGAGGACGCGTAAGAGATAACTATATATCGCGCACCCGCAATCCACTGCTGATGATGTCACATATTACATCATTCATGACATGGTCAGTGACATCACTTATGACATCACTGATGACATCTCAAATGAAATGCTAATTCCTAACTATATATGGTCTATAACCTATGGTTTTTTCAGTGAATATATATATATATATATATTCACTGAAAAAACCATAGGTTATAGACCATATATAGTTAGGAATTAGCATTTAAAAAACCTTATTTTACTCACACAAAACCATTGAAATTCCATATATAGTTAGTTGCACTAACTATATATCGCGCACCCGCAATCCACTGCTGATGATGTCACATATTACATCATTCATGACATGGTCAGTGACATCACTGATGACATCACTGATGACAACATTCAGTGATTATGTGTTTCTGTAAAGTTTAAATATGTTTTACATATTGAAGAATGAGTGGATGTATAAGTGTCTGAATGAAGGTTTTAGTAGGTGCGTGATTGACTGTATGAGTGAGTGATTAAATGCGTCTTACTAAATGCACGGGTTAGTGACTAAACTGTCTGAAAGTGTGCATCAGTATGTCTGTTGTTGTCCAAGCTGCTGCATGTGTTGATCAGTAGCTATATAAGTAGCTATATGGGTTATTGATTGGTTGCACAAGTATTTGTATGGGAGACTGAGTGTGTGTATGGCTGGCTGGGAGGTGTGTGACTCTGTGCAGATCAATGTGTACTTGTATCAGTGATTCTATAAGAGAGTAAGTATGTGTTAGTATATGTTTGAAAATGTAAGGTACTCTATGTTTAACTGTGTAGATTAGAAAATGGAAGTGTGATTGATTCTTTACAGGACTGACTAGGTGTGTGAGTAACTCCATGGATGAGTGGCAGAGTGTGAGTGTCTGTATAGGTGTATGAGTGCATATGATAGTGTTGTAAAGATGAGTGATTGTATGTATGAATGATTGTATGGGTGAATGAGTGAATGTGTGTGAAGACGTAGGAATCAGTGAGTGCGTATGTAGTAACTAGTATTGGTGTGTCAATGGTTTCAAAAATTATACTCTGTATTTAACACTGGGTGTAACAGAGGTTATATTAAAGTGTGAGGAGATGCATTGTATTGTCACATGAATGATATCATCAGTGATGTGGTCATTGATGTCAAATGAGATGTCATCAGTGATGTCATCAGTGATGTCATTTGAGATGTCATCAGTGATGTCACTGACCATGTCATGAATGAAATAATATGTGACATCATCAGCAGTGGATTGCGGGTGCGCGATATATAGTTAGTGCAACTAACTATATATGGAATTTCAATGGTTTTGTGTGAGTAAAATAAGGTTTTTTAAATGCTAATTCCTAACTATATATGGTCTATAACCTATGGTTTTTTCAGTGAATTTTCAAGGTTTTGTAAATGCTAATTCCTAACTATATATGGTCTATAACCTATGGTTTTTTCAGTGAATTTCAATGGTTTTTTAATAGCAACTATCATAAGCTGTCGAATGTCAAGTACGTGGTAAGTGAAAACATTTTCGTGTTTATGCACACTGATCTGCTTTGAATGGTGCCCCCCCCCCTCAATTCTATTAGGAGTACTCTCTCTTTGCACATAGTGAAGGGTAGTTAACGCAGGCCTTTGCCCCCGTTGTAATACGTCATGCCTGCTTCTCTCTCCATTTGATTGATTGTTATCCAAGTATTTACTGTTTTAGAATTGGTTCTCTTTGGTTCATTCTCTATTTACAAACAAACACAGAGTCGCAATACTCTGTTTAGTCTTTGCAGATAACGAAAAATCGTGTAAAAAAAAAAGAAAAGGAATCGAGCAAAATCAGTAGGCCACTAATGGGATCTCTTTTTGACCTCGCTAAAATAGAAACATTAGGAACAAACCCTCATGACAAATACAAAACTAGTGAAATGAACTGAACTCCACACAATGATGGCTGCAAAACAGCTCGGCTCCGCCACCCACCCCGCCCAAAATAACGATAAAAAGCGGCTGCCATGATTGGTTGCGGAATGGCCACGACGGAGCTACGAAATGGTGCTGCTCTCATGCTAACCCCAGCTTCAGTCTGAAACATCCAGAAACACTGTAGACTACCAATTCGATCAGTTCTGGTAGCGCCCCAATGTAACCCGGTAGAGAAGAACTAGCCCTCCCCTCTTTGACTAATGGTTCTTGTTGCCTGTCCCTTCTGTTGTCATTTAACAGAACTATTTAGCCTGCTGAAAGGGGTTGTGTTCCGACCGCTGGTTGGTGGACACATTTTGACTATATTCTGGACCTGCGTTGTCGCGTAATGCGTCATATGACGCGCCGCGTTAGCGCATCCGGAAGTCATCCGGGGCGCGCAGCGCGTAACGTAAGCATAACAAGTCATGTGACTTGTTAATAAAACTTTTCATTGGTTCATTTTACTTTTCTTATTCTAATGATGAAAGGCTTGGTCATATGACCTAAAAATTACGCTTTTTATTACTTCCGAACATTATTTTTTCTTAAATATATGTTATAATGTTCCAGGCTAATGTACTTTCCCGGAAAATTTACAACTGTCCTGCAAGTAAAATATATTCTTTTTTCGAGAAAAAGAGCGTTTCTTCGTCCCATGACGGAGCCGTTGAGCAAAAGAGGGTCGACCTGCTGTCTTAGTCGCCGATACGCCTGAATATGAGATTCTTATCGATCACTTTATGTTGCAGGAATAGAAAACACAACAGCCCTTGACCATTTATCTTTACTACGTTCCTTCGTATTATACCTTTTACCCTTCATGTAATTGGTCTGCTTTATTTCACTTGCCTTTTAATGATTCTAAAACAGTGACTATTATTAAAAACTTTACCAATGTATATACTACTACCATGTTTTCTTTTAAAAACCTTTATTGTGAAAATTTCATTATACAAATACGAGCCTATAACCACGTGGGCCTGCCACAGAGCAAACTGTAATCGTATATGATGAATAGACATTTACACTGTAGAAGAACGTAACGGGCGGGCCATTATGTTGCAAGAACTAAGGTGTCTAACAGTTACGGAATCGGTGGACGTACATTTTATAATTAAAATACGACAGGGCCAGTTACAATAAAATTATCTAGATATACATTTGCGGGCAAGTACCATGGGTGACGTTAATTCGAACTTTCAACTGTACAGTAATCAATAACACATCAGAACTTAATATCAATAGGGATGTCGAAATATTCAATCAATTCTCGTCCCCGCCCGCCATGTGCTTCAAAACTGCATACGTATCTCGTGATTTCAAGGTTCTGCAACCAGTACACAACAAGGAGTTACGAGTCCCATTTATTCCGGCGCCATTTTGGGCGAGGACGGGCAGGTCCAGGATATAGTCAAAATGTCTCTACCAACCATCGACTATGATGACGTTCATATGCTGTATTTATTAGAGTAACACTCATCTGTCCACATGAAATTAATTTGCCACAATCTAAACATGTCATTTTAATCTTTCCAAAGTTCTTCTAAATATTTGGGACCGTTTCCCTTGCCTCTGAAGCTCTCAGTGCCACTTCTTTGATGAATGTACTAGCAGGTCAGGGGTTCTCCTCCAAATCTCTCTTTTATGCAGCACTATAATTAATTGGTGCCACCTCTCCATATGACGATGCATGGTATAGTTACCACAACTATATATTTTTTCGGTTCCTCTGGAGAGTTCATCGTGGCAGATGAAGCGTGTAACGTACCGGGCATTTACCTTTTTTTGCATGTACAGGAAAGGAAAAAAAATCGAGCGTCCGAGTTCTAAGGTGTCCCAGGGCCATTTTAGTGGACCAGGCCCAAATCCAAAGAACAGCCATCTCACAGGCTAATGGGGTGACCCACGCCGAGTTTCAGCATTGTAGGATGACCACACCAGTACAGCAACTTGCTAGACATCACCTCGGTGCCATCCGGATCTCGGCGCCCCACTGCAGATGAAGTGCCTCTCAACTATGAAACCACCACGGTGACATCCGGATCTTGGCGCGTTGTGCTGCCTTCGGCCTATTCGCACATCGGTCCGCTACTGACGCCATCTCACAGGCTAATGGGGCGACCCACGCCGAGTTTCAGCATTGTAGGATGACCACACCAGTACAGCAACTTGCTGGACATCACCTCGGTGCCATCCGAATCTTGGCATCTCAACGCCTAGTGGTATCTTCCATACAGAAAATCTTGTTACGCTGCCTTTGGCCCCATTCGCACATCAGTCCGCAACTTAGACATCACCTCGGTGCCATCCGGATCTTGGCATCTCAGCGCCTTGTGGTGTCAGTCAGAAAATATTGTTGCGCTGCCTTTGGCCCCATTCGCACATCAGTCCGCTACTGACACCATCTCACAGGCCAACAGGGCGCCCCACGCCGACTTTTACCATTGTACGATGGCCACACCAGTGGCACAACTTGCTAGACATCACCTCGGTGCCATCCGAATCTTGGCATCTCAACGCCTAGTGGTATCTTCCATACAGAAAATATTGTTACGCTGCCTTTGGCCCCATTCGCACATCGGTCCGCAACTTAGACATCACCTCGGTGCCATCCGGATCTTGGCATCTCAGCGCCTTGTGGTGTATTCTCTTCAGAAAATATTGTTGCGCTGCCTTTGGCCCCATTCGCACATCGGTCCGCAACTTAGACATCACCTCGGTGCCATCCGGATCTTGGCATCTCAGCGCCTTGTGGTGTCTTCTACTCCGAAAATATTGTAGAAAATATTGTTGCGCTGCCTTTGGCCCCATTCGCACATCAGTCCGCTACTGACACCATCTCACAGGCCAACAGGGCGCCCCACGCCGACTTTTACCATTGTACGATGGCCACACCAGTGCCACAACTTGCTAGACACCACCTCGGTGCCATCCGGATCTTGGCATCTCAGCGCCTTGTGGTGTCTTCAAATCAGAAAATATTTTTGCGCTGCCTTTGGCCCCATTCGCACATCGGTCCGCTACTGACACCATCTCACAGGCCAACGGGGCGCCCCACGCCGACTTTCAACATTATAGGATGGCCACAGAAGTGCGACAACTTACTAGACACCACCTCGGTGCCATCCGGATCTTGGCGCGTTGTGCTGCCTTCGGCCTATTCGCACATCGGTCCGCTACTGACACAAACTCACAGGCCAACGGGGCGCCCCACGCCGACTTTCAGCATTGTAGGATGGCCACACCAGTGCGGCAACTTGCTACACACCACCTCGGTGCCATCCGGATCTTGACATCTCATCGCCTAGTGGTGTCTTCTATTCCGAAAATATTGTTGCGCTGCCTTCGGCCCCATTCACACATCGGTCCGCTACTGACGCCATCTCACAGGCCAACGGGGCGCCCCACGCCGACTTTCAGCATTGTAGGATGGCCACACCAGTGCCACAACTTGCTAGACACCACCTTGGTGCCATCTGGAACTTGGCATCTCAGCGCCTTGTGGTGTCTTCAATTCAGAATATATTGTTGCGCTGCCTTTGGCCCCATTCGCACATCGGTCCGCTACTGACGCCATCTCACAGGCCAACGGGGCGCCCCACGCCGACTATCAGCATTGTAGGATAGCCACACCAGTACAGCAACTTGCTAGACATCACCTCGGTGCCATCGGATCTCGGCGCCCCACTGCAGATGAAGTGCCTCTCAACTATGAAACCACCACAGTGACATCCGGATCTTGGCGCGTTGTGCTGCCTTCGGCCTATTCGCACATCGGTCCGCTACTGACGCCATCTCACAGGCCAACGGGGCGCCCCACGCCGACTTTCAGCATTGTAGGATGGCCACACCAGTGCGGCAACTTACTAGACACCACCTCGGTGCCATCCGGATCTTGGCGCGTTGTGCTGCCTTCGGCCTATTCGCACATCGGTCCGCTACTGACGCAAACTCACAGGCCAACGGGGCGCCCCACGCCGACTTTCAGCATTGTAGGATGGCCACACCAGTGCTGCAACTTGCTGGACACCACCTCGGTGCCATCCGGATCTTGGCGCGTTGTGTTGCCTTCGGCCTATTCGCACATCGGTCCGCTACTGACGCCGTCTCACGTGCCTACGTATTTTGTCCGCATTTTATACCCTATGCCGCATAACAGGTCATGTGACTTGTTTATAAAACTTTTCATTGGTTCATTTTACTTTTGGTTTCCTAATGATGGAAGGCTTGATCATATGACCTAAAAACAACACTTTTCATTGGATGAAAACTTTTTTTTTTTCCCAAACGATGAAAGCCCCACCTTGTTTCTGGATGTTTCAGACTGAAGCTGGCGTCAGCATGAGAGCACCACCATCTCGTAGCTCCGTCGTGGTCATTCCGCGAGCAATCATGGCAGCCGCTCCCCACCAGAAGCCTGCAGGAGTCGGGGCCCCCAAAACTTTTGATGAATTCTCAATGCGGAGGGGACGCTTTCGAGAATGGGGTCCAAGACCTAGCAGACAAGCGTCCGATTTCCAAGGTGGCCCAGGGCCATTTCAGTGGACCAGGCCCAAAAAGGAAAGAGCCTGCCGCCATTTTGAGAGTCCTGTGACAGCCGCCTATCGCTGCACCGCAAGAGTGGGCGCAACTCAGCTGAATTGCGGCTTTTGACACAGTGGACCAAAAACGGACGGAATGGCAACTGAAACGGTAAAGGGGCGCCCCACTACAACAGATGACACTCCACCTGGAGAGGCCCGTTCACGCCGCCTCCCCCGGGGCACCCCACGCCGTTATTCGTAGCAGCATTGTAGGATACCAAAACCAGTGCGGCAACTTATTGGACATCACCTTGGTGCCATCGTTCTGCTGCCTTGGAACTATTCGCACAACAGTTTGCTACTGATGACCCACCCCCCGCGACGCCCCACGCCGTTATTTGCTGGGTGGCAACTTACTAGACATCACTTTCGTGTCATCTAGATTTCGGCGCGTTCTGCTGCCTTGGAACTATTCGCACAACAGTTTGCTACTGATGACCCACCCCCCGCGACGCCCCACGCCGGAAATCTGGACGTTGTGCTGCGTTGGGACTATTCGCACAGCCGACCGCTACTTCGTTGTTTTTCCCTAAAAATGTTTATATGTTATTACTATTTTTGTTTTCTTGTATATATTTATAAATTATTAAAGTTTTATAATCTTACTACTTTGTCGGAGTGCTATATATTTTTAATGTGACACATAATTGTAAAAACTTTGATGTACAAACAGTCATCCCTGGAATCTTCCGCTTCAGGCTCGGTCCCCTCCCCAATCACAATACAGGATGGTTTTCAGATAATAGCAACGCTTCTGCTGTGACGAATCTCATCGAGTGTGGGCCTTGATCTACTATAACTCCTTTGAAGAGGGGTGATTCTTTACAGCTGTGGCCATAAACTACATCTGCAGGGCTAGCTGATACCCTAGGACCAGCCTGGACAATCGGACACAGAGGAAAAGGAGTGTCAGAGGGTGCGGTAGTGAATAGGGCGAAAGGGAGGTGTCGGGCGGGCACAGGGTGTGATTCTCAGGGAACAGCAGCGCAGATGGGGGAGGTTTATTACCCATGCATAAGACAGAGAGCGGGGGTGACCACTGCCTGGGGGAGATGTTTGCGAGGGTGGGGAGCCATGCTAAGGATCGACAGCGTGCACAGAGTGGGTCTGGTCAAGGCATCTAAAATGGCTGCCGTGCACGACAAAAGTGTGGCATTTGAAAAAAGACAAGATGGCGCAGACAATGTTTTTCAACACTTCCTGATTTCCTTCGAATCGAACGTTAACAGACGTTGGGGCATATTACCAAAGTTAAGCGATATTTATCCCTAACGATGCTTAGCAACGATTTTTTTACCGTCAGAAATTATCGCAGATAAACCTTGCTATTATCAAGGTTTATCGGAAATACGATAAAAAACGACCGCAATGCATTAATATCGCTGAAAACTCAGCGATATTCATGCATTACCGAGCTAATGCTCTTAGCCATGTTATCCACCTCCCATTGGATAACATGGCTAAGAACTGCTCAGGGCAGGTGGTAGCTTTTAGAGATATTCGCCCTTATCTCGAATATTTCCAAAAGTTGATAATAGGAGATAGCGATGTTAGCGACTGTTTCCAGTCGCTAACATCTTGGCATGCCCACTTTGCATGTCATTAGTGATAGATATCACTCACATGCAAAGTGGGGCCCAAGATGGTCGCTATCTTCTACTAGCCGTCGCTAACTGGTGTTAGCAACAGCTAGGTAATACACATATAATTTTATCTCCGCGAAGCGGAGCGCTGTTACAGATATATATCTTGTTTCTGAACGTTAATTTCTCAAAATGCACTGAAGCACATATATTGAGACCTAGCAAAGGCACATCGGGCTACCAGTCCCTACAATTTTGCCAAGTTTCGTGCAAATCCATTCAGCTGTTCGATCCTACCGAGAGACAAGATGGCGGCCGCTACGGACTGTTTGGAATGTTTACAGACACCGGAGAGCCAATCAGCTTCGCTTCGCAAAGCTCCGTAACGCGAAAAGTACGTGAAGCGGTGCGCTGTTACAGATATATACCTTTTTTTGAACGTTACTTTCTCAAAATCCACTGGAGCACATATATTGAGTTCTAGCAAAGGCACATCGGGCTACCAGTCCCTACAATTTTGCCAAGTTTCGTGCAAATCCATTCAGCTGTTCGATTATTATTATTTTTATTTTTTTTTGCCCCGCGGGGCCCTTTTAAAACCTCCACATCAAACCTAGGGGGTGAGCGACAATGTACTATGCCCCCTTATGGTCATTTGCCCCTTCGCTTCGGCCTCCTCTTGTCTCTCGATCCTACCGAGAGACAAGATGGCGGCCGCTACGGACTGTTTGGAATGTTCACAGACACCGGAGAGCCAATCAGCTTCGCTACGCGAAGTTCCGTTACGCGTAAAGTCCGCGAACCGGAGCGCTGCCCGGTCCGCTGTTACAGATATATATCTTTTTTTGAACGTTAATTTCGCAAAATCCACTGGAGCACATATATTGAGACCTAGCAAAGGCACATCGGGCTACCAGTCCCTACAATTTTGCCAAGTTTCGTGCAAATCCATTCAGCCGTTCGGGCTAAAAGTGAGGCCAACCGCCCTATGGAAAACTCAATGTTAAAAACACGTTTTGGGACCCCCCTTTTTTCTCGGCCCCCCCTTGACGAACCCCCCCCCAAATTTTCAAGGGCTGCTCAGAAACAAAATGTGCCATTTTCCTGAAAATGTCAGCCAATTCCGTCCACAAACGCCAAAGTTATTAGACATAGAATTTTAAAAAATCCCATAGAGAAAAAATCCTAACTATATATACCTACTGGCGACCGAATATATATATATGTCGAAGTACCTGGTGTAGTCCTCTTGTGAAAAAGATACCAGAGTCGAGGCCCAATTTAATTATTCAGTGCTCAAGGTTTATTTGACAAAAAATAAACAGCCCCTACGCGTTTCGAGGTAAGCCTACCTCTTGGTCACGGGTGGAGTACATATAAATTCGCCATTCTTTTAAAGTCAAAACGAAATGCATTACGTCATGCATCACGTGCTAGTAGACATTAAAGACACACTACCGTTCGGCAACAATGTTTCAGTATATCATGATTCATGGCTTTACCCAATATAACCACATCTTTAAATACAGAGTACATGGCAAGTTTATCTCAAAATAAAATATAACTGCATGTGCAAGCATATATTTTCTATCGTATTCCATATCTTAACGATTTTAAGGATAAATGTCAAACAATACTTAATTGTATGTCGTTTACTTAACAGTCCAAAAAACATCACGCCCCAGTGGGCTTATAACTCTGAAATAATGTTCAAAGTGGAGAGCCATGATTTCAATCCCGCCCAAGTGGGCATGAAGTCCAAAACCTGAAACAAGAAACAATGTATTTTTAAGCCTGTGTGTCCCAAAAAAACGATAGAATATAGATTGACAAGTGCTCGTTAAAATCATGTTACTTTAAAAAACTTGAAAATTTCTACAGAGATGCGACGACAGTTAACTCATATTTTTTAATATTGCACCAATTACTCATAAAGGTGGACTGCTAGTTCTTCCCCGAGATTGTGCCCAGTCGGTTGGATAGTGTTATATTTAATTATATATTTAGATTCCAGTTTTCGTAGATCGAGCCATCTATTCCCACCCCTTTCTTTGTTTTCCACACAATCCAATACCGTGAATGTTAACAGGTTGGAATTCTGATTGTGTTCTGCGGCAAAGAGCCTTGCTACAGGGTATTGGTGGTTCAGGTTTTTGATGGCTCTCAGATGTTCTAAAACTCTGAGTTTTGCTTGTTTTGTGGTGCAGCCAATGTAAAATTTGTCACAAGGACAATGTAGTGCGTAGACAGCATAGTCAGTAGTACAGCTTAGGTGCTTAGTAATTTTGTGTGCCTCCTGATGTTGAGAAATCTTTATTGATTTGCAATTTCTACTCGTTTTACATGCTTTGCACCTTTTACAGGGAAAAAATCCTTGTATAGCATTTACTTTGGAACATTCTCTAATTAATGTGGTGCTTAAGATGTCCCTGAGTGATTTTGCTTTCATATAAGTAAGTGAAGGTGCATCATGTATAACTCCACATAAATCTTTATCCAGTTTCAGGATATCCCAGAATTTCTGTAAACTACGTCTCACTTCCCAGGACTGACTGTCATAGTTTGTTATGAAACGAATTTTGTCGTCCCAGGGACGTTCTTTGGGGGTCAAAAGGTTTTCTCTAGCTCTCTGGTCTACCTTTCTTTCCGCCTGTTTGATAATTTCACTGGAATATCCCCTTTCACGAAACCTTGCCTTCATGAGTTGTTTTTCCTGTTCATAATGTTGATTTGTGCTACAATTTCGTTTTGCCCTAATCAGCTCTCCCAATGGTATACTCCTTATGAGTGTATTAGGGTGACAACTATCAGCGTGTAGGAGACTATTCCCAGCAGTTTTTTTGCGGAATAAGGAACTCGTTAAGACCCCATCCTCAACCAAAAGATTAACATCCAAAAATTCCAGCTGTGTCTGGCTCATTTGACTAGTGAATTTTAAGTTGAGACCATTATTGTTGATAATAGTCTCAAATTCATGAGCTTGTTCACATGTGCCATTCCATATACAGAAAATGTCATCTATGTATCATAGCCAGAGGACGGCGTGGGTACTGAAGTGGGAGATGTTACTCACCACTTGCTCCTCCCACCAGCCCATGAAAAGTCCAGCAAAGCTGGGGGCGAAGCAAGTACCCATCGCCGTCCCCCGTATCTGTTTGTACATCTTTTTATCAAATATGAAAAAGTTATTTTCAAGACATATCTGCATCATATCCAATATCATGTTAGTATGATCCCAATGGGAGATGGAACGTTCCTTGAGAAAGTGTCTGCAAGCATCTAAACCAAGATTTTGGGGTATGCTCGTATATAAACGTATTACATCAAAACTGATCATCCAATAATCAGTTTTCCATGTAAAGTTATTAATTTTTCTGAGAAAGTCAGATGTGTCCTTTATATACGATGGTAATGACTGGACTAACGGCTGTAAAAAATGATCAATGTACCTAGAAGTTTTTTCTAATAAGCTTCCAACCGAGGAGACGATCGGTCTCCCTGGTGGTGTTACAATGTCCTTATGCAGCTTTGGTAATAGGTACAATGCTGGCACCATGGGGTATTTACATAACAGGTATTTATACTCCTCATCTTCAATGATACCCTTAGCTTTCCAGTCAAAAAGTTTATCAAAAAACATTTGCTTCATATTGTTATACTCTTGTTTTGTAGTCATAACATAGTTTTCATGATCATTTAGTTGCCTGTACCCTTCTTCTAAATACATCTCAATAGGCCACAGAACAACATTTCCTCCTTTATCGCTGTTCTTGATGATTACATCAGTCCAGCTTTCCATATCTTTCAGTGCCAGAAGTTGGTTCTTACTCAAATTCAGGTTAAGTTTTGGTCTCCTTTTGTCAATTTTACGCATTTCCTCTAACACACCTTGTTCAAAACTATCAATGTACATATTGGCCATGTTAGGTACAAAAATCGATTTGGGTTTAAACCCACTTGCACTACACATGTCAACCCTTTCTGATTCCACCATATTAAGTAAAGGATCTGTATTTACATTTTCACAACCTGCTAATTCTTGGAAGGCTTGTAATGTTTCTGCATCATTAGGGGTCAACGTGCTGGGTTTATCAACAGTATTGTCCTTTTTCAACCTTACTTTACTTGCAAACCATTTTTTTAATTTAAGTTTGCGAGTGAACTTGAATAAGTCAATACGTGAATTAGTAAAATTGAATCTTGCTGTGGGACAAAAAGAGAGACCACGTGATAATACTTGCATTTGATCCGCCGTTAACGTACGTTTAGATAGGTTTACCACAGTTTTCGTCGTCATTTCTTCGCGACCTTGCCACTTGTACGCATTCCCACCAGACTGGCCACATCGTATGAGCTTCCTCCTCTGTTGCCCTTGTTTCCTCCTCTGCCGCCTCTTCCACGATTCCTTGGGGGCGTGCCCATCTGGCGACCTTTTGCCATTAGAGCAAATTCCTTTAAAATTCGGTCTTTTGGTTGGACCGACTCTAGTTGCTCAGAAATATCATTTTCTTCAGATTCACTTTCCAGTTCTACTAGTGTTCTTTCAACTTGTAATTCTGCAGTTTGATCTGCCACTACCGTGTTTTTAGTGGCATGTTTAGTTTTCCCCTTGGTTTTGGCAGAGTCCCTTAAGGCGTCGAATTTCTTTGCAAAGGTCAGGATCTGACCTTTATTATAGTCGACCTCGTCACGGTGGAATTTCCTTTGCTTTTTTTCCTTGATTTCTTGTTCTGTTTTTTCCAAACGTTTGTTAATTTTGGCCATCTCAGTTGAGAAGTCACTTTCAGAACAATTCTCTTTAAGTTTGCAAATTGTGTTCTCAATTTCTTCCCCTAGTTTAACACATTCCTTTTCTGCGTCTTTTATTAACATTTTTAGCATGTTCGTAGAGCAGGTATGATTGTTTTCCATCCACTCATTAATCAAAACAGGATCAGGTTTCTGAAACGTGGGTACGATAAATATGCGTAATCCCCGTGGAATTCGGTTACACTCCACATACTTTGTGAGAGCTGCAGCATCCCACCATTTGGATTGTTCCCGCTTTAAGGCTTTCCACAGCATATCCCATAGTTTTTTTTATTTCATCCACTATTTTACCTCGTGGTGCATTTTCTCTTACAGTTTCCTCTTTGCTGGTCCCAGCATGGGAAAATAATTTATCGGCCGCATCTCTTCTGCTGTTTCTCAGCTCCGCCATTCCAACCTATACAGCGTGCCCCCCGGCGTACCGCTGTGATGTCATTTGAGATGTCATCAGTGATGTCATCAGTGATGTCACTGACCATGTCATGAATGATGTGATATGTGACATGATCAGCAGTGGATTGTGGGTGCGCGATATATAGTTAGTGCAACTAACTATATATGCGAATTTCAATGGTTTTGTGTGAGTAAAATAAGGTTTTGTAAATGCTAATTCCTAACTATATATGGTCTATAACCTATGGTTTTTTCAGTGAATTTTCAAGGTTTTGTAAATGCTAATTCCTAACTATATATGGTCTATAACCTATGGTTTTTTCAGTGAATTTCAATGGTTTTTAATAGCAAATATCAAAAGCTGTAAAATGTATTCTTCTTTTAAAGGAAAAATATATTTTATATGTATTTAATATAATTTTTTTATGTATATAAATTTTTTGAGGGAACGAATTTATCAACTATCATGCTGAAGAAGAGTGTGGGGAAAAAAAATGAAGAGGAGGACTAAGAGGAAAGAACAATCAGTTCAAAAATACAATTGCTTTAAAGCATGAAGTACTTTTCCACACATTTACATTTAAATAACCCATATTAGAACATACAAAATATCTACAGAGGAGACGGTGTACATTGAATTTTAGACTCTTGATTGGTACCTGCATGTTGGTACTTACATCACCCACACAACACAACAGCTCTATTCAGAGCTACCCTACCTCAAAGCACTCTAAAATATTATTTTACTATTTCCCTTGGTTTTCCCCTTGTTACGCTTTCCGGAACGCTACCCGATGCGCGGACCGGGCGCTAACCGTGCAAATTTCTTTTTTTTTTTACATATATGGGCCTTCTCAGCCACCCTCAGAAAACCTAGGGGGTCAGGATATGTCTCCCGTGCCCCCTTATACCCATTCCCAACATTGTTTATCCTCCATCTTGTGACTAAATTCGTCCGAAACACAAGATGGCGGACTCCCGTTACACTACCGGTGAGCTACCCGGTTCGCGTACCGGGTAGCGCTTCCACCGCGAAAAATCGAAAAAAAATGTATTTTATTTTTTTGCCCCGCGGGGCCCTTTAATAGCCCCCACATCAATCCTAGGGGGTCAGGAGGGGTCTACCTTGCCCCCTTTCATTCATTTCCCCCTTCGTTTATTTCCACCTCTTGTCTCTCGATCCTACCGAGAGACAAGATGGCGGCCGCTCCGGACTGTTTAGAATGTTGACAGTCACCGGAGAGCCAATCCGCTTCTCCTCGCGAAGTTCCATTACGCGTCTGGTACGCGAACCGGGGCGCTAACCGGGACGCTGTCACAGATATATATATTTTTTTGAACGTTGATTTCTCAAAATCCACTGGAGCACATATCTTGAGACCTAGCAAAGGCACATCGGGCAAACAGTCTCTACAATTTTGCCAAGTTTCATAGAAATCCATTCAGCCGTTCGAGCTAAAAGTGAGTCCAACCGCCCTATGGAAAACTCAATGTTAAAAACACGTTTTGGAACCCCCTTTTTTCTCGGCCCCCACTTGACGAAACCCCCCCAAACTTTCAGGGGACGCTCAGAAACAAAATGTGCAATTTTCCTGAAAATTTCAGCCAATTCCGTCCATCAACGCCAAAGTTATTCAACATAGAATTTTCAGAAATCCCTATTCAAAAAAATCCTAACTATATATACCTACTGGCGACCGCCAGTAGGTAATATATATATATATATTCACTGAAAAAACCATAGGTTATAGACCATATATAGTTAGGAATTAGCATTTAAAAAACCTTATTTTACTCACACAAAACCATTGAAATTCCATATATAGTTAGTTGCACTAACTATATATCGCGCACCCGCAATCCACTGCTGATCATGTCACATATTACATCATTCATGACATGGTCAGTGACATCACTGATGACATCACTGATGACATCTCAAATGACATCACTGATGACATCACTGATGACAACATCCAGTGACTGTATGTTTCTGTAAAGTTAAAATATGTCTTACATATTGAAGAATGAGTGGATGTATAAGTGTCTGGATGAAGGATTTAGTAGGTGCGTGACTGACTGTATGAGTGAGTGATTAAATGTGTCTCACTGAATGCATGGGTTAGTGACTAAACTGTCTTAATTTGTGCATCATTATGTCTGTTGTGATGTAAACTGTTGCATGTGTTGATCATTAGCTATACGAGAGGCTATATGTGTTATTAATTGGTTGCCCAAGTATTTCTATGGGAGATTGAGTTTGTGTGGGGGTGGCTGGAAGGTGTGTGACTCTGTGCATAGATGTGTGAGCAGTTTATTCACTAGGTGTATGAGTTCAAGAGTGCATGTGGAAACAGCTACATAGGCAGTTGACTGTGTGCATGAGTGAATGGATATCTCAATGCTACATGTCATAGTAAGTACATATGTAAAACAAAGTACATGTGAGAGTTGGCATATATAAATAACTGTGCATGAGAGCCACTGAATGAGTGAGTGGTTGTATCGATCATTGTGAACTTGTATCAGGGATTGTATAAGAGAGTAAATATGTGTTAGTATATGTTTCAATAAGTAAGGTGTGTTTAACTGTATAGTTGAAGAAATGGAGGTGAGATTGTTTCTTTGCATGACTGACTGGGTGTGTGAGTAACTCCATGGATGAGTGGCAGTGTGTGAGTGTCTGTATACACTGAGTGTATCTAAGGTTATATTAGAGTCTGAAGAGGTTTATCGTATTAGCACAAGAATGATGTCATTTGAGATGTCATCAGTGATGTCACTGACCATGTCATGAATGATGTAATATGTGACATGATCAGCAGTGGATTGCGGGTGCGCGATATATAGTTAGTGCAACTAACTATATATGGAATTTCAATGGTTTTGTGTGAGTAAAATAAGGTTTTTTAAATGCTAATTCCTAACTATATATGGTCTATAACCTATGGTTTTTTCAGTGAATTTTCAAGGTTTTGTAAATGCTAATTCCTAACTATATATGGTCTATAACCTATGGTTTTTTCAGTGAATTTCAATGGTTTTTTAATAGCAAATATCATAAGCTGTCGAATGTCAAGTACGTGGTAAGTGAAAACATTTTCGCGTTTATGCACACTGATCTGCTTTGAATGGTGCCCCCCCCCCTCATTTCTATTAGGAGTACTCTCTCTTTGCAGATAGTGAAAGGTAGTTAACGCAGGCCTTTGCCCCCGTTGTAATCCATCGTGCTTGCTTCTCTCTCCATTTGATTGATTGTTATCCAAGTATTTACTGTTTTAGAATTAGTTCTCTTTGGTTCATTCTCTATTTACAAACAAACACAGAGTCGCAATACTCTGTTTAGTCTTTGCAGATAACGAAAAATCGTGTAAAAAAAAAGAAAAGGAATCGAGCAAAATCAGTAGGCCACTAATGGGATCTCTTTTTGACCTCGCTAAAATAGAAACATTAGGAACAACCCCTCATGACAAATACAAAACTAGTGAGATGAACTGAACTCCACACAATGATGGCTGCAAAACAGCTCGGCTCCGCCACCCACCCCGCCCAAAATAACGATAAAGAACGGCTGCCATGATTGGTTGCGGAATGACCACGACGGAGCTACGAAATGGTGCTGCTCTCATGCTAACCCCAGCTTCAGTCTGAAACATCCAGAAACACTGTAGACTACCAATTCGATCAGTTCCGGTAGCGCCCCAATGTAACCCGGCAGAGAAGAACTAGCCCTCCCCTCTTTGACTGATGGTTCTTGTTGCCTGTCCCTTCTGTTGTCATTTAACAGAACTATTTAGCCTGCTGAAAGGGGTTGTGTTCCGACCGCTGGTTGGTGGAGACATTTTGACTATATTCTGTACCTGCGTTGTCGCGTAATGCGTCATATGACGCGCCGCGTTATCGCATCCGGAAGTCATCCGGGGCGCGCAGCGCGTAACGTAAGCATAACAAGTCATGTGACTTGTTAATAAAACTTTTCATTGGTTCATTTTACTTTTCTTATTGTAATGATGAAAGGCTTGGTCATATGACCTAAAAATTACGCTTTTCATTACTTCCGAACATTATTTTTTCTTAAATATATGTTATAATGTTCCAGGCTAATGTACTTTCCCGGAAATTTTACAACTGTCCTGCAAGTAAAATATATTCTTTTTTCGAGAAAAAGAGCGTTTCTTCGTCCCATGACGGAGCCGTTGAGCAAAAGAGGGTCGACCTGCTGTCTTAGTCGCCGATACGCCTGAATATGAGATTCTTATCGATCACTTTATGTTGCAGGAATAGAAAACACAACAGCCCTTGACCATTTATCTTTACTGCGTTCCTTCGTATTATACCTTTTACCCTTCATGTAATTGGTCTGCTTTATTTCACTTGCCTTTTAATGATTCTAAAACAGTCACTATTATTAAAAACTTTACCAATGTATATACTACTACCATGTTTTCTTTTAAAAACCTTTATTGTGAAAATTTCATTATACAAATACGAGCCTATAACCACGTGGGCCTGCCACAGAGCAAACTGTAATCGTATATGATGAATAGACATTTACACTGTAGAGGAACGTAACGGGCGGGCCATTAGGTTGCAAGAACTAAGGTGTCTAACAGTTACGGAATCGGTGGACGTACATTTTATAATTAAAATACGACAGGGCCAGTTACAATAAAATTATCTAGATATACATTTGCGGGCAAGTACCATGGGTGACGTTAATTCGAACTTTCAACAGTACAGTAATCAATAACACATCAGAACTTAATATCAATAGGGATGTCGAAATATTCAATAAATTCTCGTCCCCGCCCGCCATGTGCTTCAAAACTGCATACGTATCTCGTGATTTCAAGGTTCTGCAACCAGTACACAACAAGGAGTTACGAGTCCCATTTATTCCGGCGCCATTTTGGGCGAGGACGGGCAGGTCCAGGATATAGTCAAAATGTCTCTACCAACCATCGACTATGATGATGTTCATATGCTGTATTTATTAGAGTAACACTCATCTGTCCACATGAAATTAATTTGCCACAATCTAAACATGTCATTTTAATCTTTCCAAAGTTCTTCTAAATATTTGGGACCGTTTCCCTTGCCTCTGAAGCTCTCAGTGCCACTTCTTTGATGAATGTACTAGCAGGTCAGGGGTTCTCCTCCAAATCTCTCTTTTATGCAGCACTATAATTAATTGGTGCCACCTCTCCATATGACGATGCATGGTATAGTTACCACAACTATATTTTTTTTCGGTTCCTCTGGAGAGTTCATCGTGGCAGATGAAGCGTGTAACGTACCGGGCATTTACCTTTTTTTGCATGTACAGGAAAGGAAAAAAAAATCGAGCGTCCGAGTTCTAAGGTGTCCCAGGGCCATTTTAGTGGACCAGGCCCAAATCCAAAGAACAGGCCGCCATTTTGAGAGTCCTCTTGCAGCCGCCTGTCGCTGTAGCATCAAGAGCAGCCGAAACTCAGCTGAATGGCAACTGAAACGGTAAAGGGGCGCCCCACTACAGCAGACGAGCCTCCACCTAGGAAGGCCCATTCACGCCGGCTCCCCCCCCCTTCGGGCACCCCACGCCGTTATTCGGAGCAGTATTGTAGGATGGCCACACCAGTGCGGCAACTTGCTAGACATCACCTCGGTGGTAACCGAATCTCAACGCCTTGTGGTGTCTCCTATTCAGAAAACATTGTTATGCTGCCTTCGACCTATTCGCCGCAAGTGCGCACACAACTCAACTGCATAGCTTGCTAGACATCACCTCGGTGCCATCCGGATCTTGGAATGTCAGCACCTTTTGGTGTCTTCTCTTCAGAAAATATTGTTGCGCTGCCTTTGGCCCCATTCGCACATCGGTCCGCTACTGACGCCATCTCACAGGCTAATGGGGCGCCCCACGCCGAGTTTCAGCATTGTAGAATAACCACACCAGTACAGCAACTTGCTAGACATCACCTCGGTGCCATCCGGATCTCGGCGCCCCACTGCAGATGAAGTGCCTCTCAACTATGAAACCACCACGGTGACATCCGGATCTTGGCGCGTTGTGCTGCCTTCGGCCTATTCGCACATCGGTCCGCTACTGACGCCATCTCACAGGCTAATGGGGCGACCCACGCCGAGTTTCAGGATTGTAGGATGACCACACCAGTACAGCAACTTGCTAGACATCACCTCGGTGCCATCCGGATCTCGGCGCCCCACTGCAGATGAAGTGCCTCTCAACTATGAAACCACCACGGTGACATCCGGATCTTGGCGCGTTGTGCTGCCTTCGGCCTATTCGCACATCGGTCCGCTACTGACGCCATCTCACAGGCTAATGGGGCGACCCACGCCGAGTTTCAGCATTGTAGGATGACCACACCAACTTGCTAGACATCACCTCAGTGCCATCCGAATCTTGGCATCTCAACGCCTAGTGGTATCTTCCATACAAAAAATATTGTTACGCTGCCTTTGGCCCCATTCGCACATCAGTCCGCAACTTAGACATCACCTCGGTGCCATCTGGATCTTGGCATCTCAGCGCCTTGTGGTGTCAGTCAGAAAATATTGTTGCGCTGCCTTTGGCCCCATTCGCACATCGGTCCGCTACTGACGCCATCTCACAGGCCAACGGGGCGCCCCACGCCGACTTTCAACATTGTAGGATGGCCACAGAAGTGCGACAACTTACTAGACACCACCTCGGTGCCATCCGGATCTTGGCGCGTTGTGCTGCCTTCGGCCTATTCGCACATCGGTCCGCTACTGACGCAAACTCACAGGCCAACGGGGCGCCCCACGCCGACTTTCAGCATTGTAGGATGGCCACACCAGTGCTGCAACTTGCTGGACACCACCTCGGTGCCATCCGGATCTTGGCGCGTTGTATTGCCTTCGGCCTATTCGCACATCGGTCCGCTACTGACGCCGCCTCACGTGCCAACGTATTTTCTCCGCATTTTATACCCTATGCCGCATAACAGGTCATGTGACTTGTTTATAAAACTTTTCATTGGTTCATTTTACTTTTGGTTTCCTAATGATGGAAGGCTTGATCATATGACCTAAAAACAACACTTTTCATTGGATGAAAACTTTTTTTTTCCCCCAAACGATGAAAGCCCCACCTTGTTTCTGGATGTTTCAGACTAAACTGGCGTCAGCATGAGAGCACCACCATCTCGTAGCTCCGTCGTGGTCATTCCGCGAGCAATCATGGCAGCCGCTCCCCACCAGAAGCCTGCAGGAGTCGGGGCCCCCAAAACTTTTGATGAATTCTCAAGGCGGAGGGGACGCTTTCGAGAATGGGGTCCAAGACCTAGCAGACAAGCGTCCGATTTCCAAGGTGTCCCAGGGCCATTTCAGTGGACCAGGCCCAAAAAGGAAAGAGCCTGCCGCCATTTTGAGAGTCCTGTGACAGCCGCCTATCGCTGCACCGCAAGAGTGGGCGCAACTCAGCTGAATGGCGGATTTTGACACAGTGGACCAAAAGCGGACGGAATGGCAACTGAAACGGTAAAGGGGCGCCCCACTAAAACAGATGAGACTCCACCTGGAGAGGCCCGTTCACGCCGCCTCCCCCGGGGCGCCCCACGCCGTTATTCGGAGCAGCATTGTAGGATACCAAAACCAGTGCGGCAACTTACTGGACATTACCTTGGTGCCATCGTTCTGCTGCCTTGGAACTATTCGCACAACAGTTTGCTACTGATGACCCACCCCCCGCGACGCCCCACGCCGTTATTTGCTGGGTGGCAACTTACTAGACATCACTTTCGTGTCATCTAGATTTCGGCGCGTTCTGCTGCCTTGGAACTATTCGCACAACAGTTTGCTACTGATGACCCACCCCCCGCGACGCCCCACGCCGGAAATCTGGACGTTGTGCTGCGTTGGGACTATTCGCACAGCCGACCGCTACTTCGTTGTTTTTCCCTAAAAATGTTTATATGTTATTACTATTTTTGTTTTCTTGTATATATTTATAAATTATTAAAGTTTTATAATCTTACTACTTTGTCGGAGTGCTATATATTTTTAATGTGACACATAATTGTAAAAACTTTGATGTACAAAGAGTCATCCCTGGAATCTTCCGCTTCACGCTCGGTCCCCTCCCCAATCACAATACAGGATGGTTTTCAGATAATAGCAACGCTTCTGCTGTGACGGATCTCATCGAGTGTGGGCCTTGATCTACTATAACTCCTTTGAAGAGGGGTGATTCTTTACAGCTGTGGCCATAAACTACATCTGCAGGGCTAGCTGATAGCCTAGGACCGGCCTGGACAATCGGACACAGAGGAAAAGGAGTGTCAGAGGGTGCGGTAGTGAATAGGGCGAAAGGGAGGTGTCGGGCGGGCACAGGGTGTGATTCTCAGGGAAGAGCAGCGCAGATGGGGGGAGGTTTATTACCCATGCATAAGACAGAGAGCGGGGGTGACCACTGCCTGGGTGAGATGCTTGCGAGGGTGGGGAGCCATGCTAAGGATCGACAGCGTGCACAGAGTGGGTCTGGTCAAGGCATCTAAAATGGCTGCCGTGCACGACAAAAGTGTGGCATTTGAAAAAAGACAAGATGGCGCACACAATGTTTTTCAACAATTCCTGATTTCCTTCGAATCGAACGTTAACAGACGTTGGGGCATATTACCAAAGTTAAGCGATATTTATCCCTAACGATGCATTGCAAAGATTTTTTTACCGTCCGAAATTATCGCAGATAAACCTTGCTATTATCAAGGTTTATCGCAAATACGATAAAAAACGACCGCAATGCATTAATATCGCTGAAAACTCAGCGATATTCATGCATTACCGAGCTAATGCTCTTAGCCATGTTATCCACCTCCCATTGGATAACATGGCTAAGAACTGCTCAGGGCAGCTGTTACTTTTTGGAGATATTCGCGCTTATCTCGAATATTTCCAAAAGTTGATAATAGGAGATAGCGATGTTAGCGACTGTTTCCAGTCGCTAACATCTTGGCATGCCCACTTTGCATGTCATTAGTGATAAATATCACTCACATGCAAAGTGGGACCCAAGATGGTCGCTATCTCCTACTAGCCGTCGCTAACTGGTGTTAGCAACAGCTAGGTAATACAGATATAATTTTATCTCCGCGAAGCGGAGCGCTGTTACAGATATATATCTTGTTTTTGAACGTTAATTTCTCAAAATGCACTGAAGCACATATATTGAGACATAGCAAAGGCACATCGGGCTACCAGTCCCTAGGAGATAGCGATGTTAGCGACTGTTTCCAGTCGCTAACATCTTGGCATGCCCACTTTGCATGGCATTAGTGATAAATATCACTCACATGCAAAGTGGGACCCAAGATGGTCGCTATCTCCTACTAGCCGTCGCTAACGCGTGTTAGCAACAGCTAGGTAATACAGATATAATTTTATCTCCGCGAAGCGGAGCGCTGTTACAGATATATATCTTGTTTTTGAACGTTAATTTCTCAAAATGCACTGAAGCACATATATTGAGACCTAGCAAAGGCACATCGGGCTACCAGTCCCTAATATTTTACCAAGTTTCGTGCAAATCCATTCAGCCGTTCGATTATTATTATTATTATTTTTTTTTGCCCCGCGGGGCCCTTTTAAAACCTCCACATCAAACCTAGGGGGTCAGCGAGGATCTACTATGCCCCCTTATGGTCATTTGCCCCTTCGCTTTGGCCTCCTCTTGTCTCTCGATCCTACCGAGAGACAAGATGGCGGCCGCTACGTACTGTTTGGAATGTTTACAGACACCGGAGAGCCAATCAGCTTCGCTTCGCAAAGCTCCGTAACGCGAAAAGTACGCAAAGCGGTGCGCTGTTACAGATATATATCTTTTTTTGAACGTTAATTTCTCAAAATCCACTGAAGCACATATATTGAGACCTAGCAAAGGCACATCGGGCTACCAGTCCCTACAATTTTGCCAAGTTTCGTGCAAATCCATTCACCCGTTCGATTATTATTATTATTATTTTTTTTTGCCCCGCGGGGCCCTTTTAAAACCTCCACATCAAACCTAGGGGGTCAGCGAGGATCTACTATTCCCCCTTATGGTCATTTGCCCCTTCGCTTTGGCCTCCTCTTGTCTCTCGATCCTACCGAGAGACAAGATGGCGGCCGCTACGGACTGTTTGGAATGTTGACAGACGCCAGAGAACCAATCAGCTTCGCTTCACAAAGCTCCGTTGCGCGAAAAGTACGCGTCCTGGCGGTCGCCAGTAGGTATATATAGTTAGGATTTTTTCTCTATGGGTTTTTTGAAAATTCTATGTCTAATAACTTTGGCGTTTGTGGACGGAATTGGCTGAAATTTTCAGGAAAATGGCACATTTTGTTTCTGAGCAGCCCTTGAAAATTTGGGGGGGGTTCGTCCAGTGGGGGCCGAGAAAAAAGGGGGGTCCCAAAACGTGTTTTTAACATTGAGTTTTCCATAGGGCGGTTGGCCTCACTTTTAGCCCGAACGGCTGAATGGATTTGCACGAAACTTGGCAAAATTGTAGGGACTGGTAGCCCGATGTGCCTTTTGTAGGTCTCAATATATGTGCTACAGTGGATTTTGAGAAATTAACGTTTAAAAAAAGATATATATCTGTAACAGCGGACCGGGCAGCGCTCCAGGACGCGTACTTTTCGCGCAACGGAGCTTTGTGAAGCGAAGCTGATTGGTTCTCCGGCGTCTGTCAACATTCCAAACAGTCCGTAGCGGCCGCCATCTTGTCTCTCGGTAGGATCGAGAGACAAGAGGAGGCCAAAGCGAAGGGGCAAATGACCATAAGGGGGAATAGTAGATCCTCGCTGACCCCCTAGGTTTGATGTGGAGGTTTTAAAAGGGCCCCGCGGGGCAAAAAATAATAATAATAATAATAATCGAACGGCTGAATGGATTTGCACGAAACTTGGCAAAATTGTAGGGACTGGTAGCCCGATGTGCCTTTGCTAGGTCTCAATATATGTGCTTCAGTGGATTTTGAGAAATTAACGTTCAAAAAAAGATATATATCTGTAACAGCGCACCGCTTTGCGTACTTTTCGCGTTACGGAGCTTTGCGAAGCGAAGCTGATTGGCTCTCCGGTGTCTGTAAACATTCCAAACAGTACGTAACGGCCGCCATCTTGTCTCTCGGTAGGATCGAGAGACAAGAGGAGGCCAAAGCGAAGGGGCAAATGACCATAAGGGGGCATAGTAGATCCTCGCTGACCCCCTAGGTTTGATGTGGAGGTTTTAAAAGGGCCCCGCGGGGCAAAAAAAATAAATAATAATAATAATCGAACGGCTGAATGGATTTGCACGAAACTTGGTAAAATATTAGGGACTGGTAGCCCGATGTGCCTTTGCTAGGTCTCAATATATGTGCTTCAGTGCATTTTGAGAAATTAACGTTCAAAAACAAGATATATATCTGTAACAGCGCTCCGCTTCGCGGAGATAAAATTATATCTGTATTACCTAGCTGTTGCTAACACGCGTTAGCGACGGCTAGTAGGAGATAGCGACCATCTTGGGTCCCACTTTGCATGTGAGTGATATTTATCACTAATGACATGCAAAGTGGGCATGCCAAGATGTTAGCGACTGGAAACAGTCGCTAACATCGCTATCTCCTATTATCAACTTTTGGAAATATTCGAGATAAGCGCGAATATCTCCAAAAAGTAACAGCTGCCCTGAGCAGTTCTTAGCCATGTTATCCAATGGGAGGTGGATAACATGGCTAAGAGCATTAGCTCGGTAATGCATGAATATCGCTGAGTTTTCAGCGATATTAATGCATTGCGGTCGTTTTTTATCGTATTTGCGATAAACCTTGATAATAGCAAGGTTTATCTGCGATAATTTCTGACGGTAAAAAAATCTTTGCAATGCATCGTTAGGGATAAATATCGCGTAACTTTGGTAATATGCCCCAACGTCTGTTAACGTTCGATTCGAAGGAAATCAGGAAGTGTTGAAAAACATTGTCTGCGCCATCTTGTCTTTTTTCAAATGCCACACTTTTGTCGTGCACGGCAGCCATTTTAGATGCCTTGACCAGACCCACTCTAGGCACGCTGTCGATCCTTAGCATGGCTCCCCACCCTCGCAAGCATCTCACCCAGGCAGTGGTCACCCCCGCTCTCTGTCTTATGCATGGGTAATAAACCTCCCCCCATCTGCGCTGCTCTTCCCTGAGAATCACACCCTGTGCCCGCCCGACACCTCCCTTTCGCCCTATTCACTACCGCACCCTCTGACACTCCTTTTCCTCTGTGTCCGATTGTCCAGGCTGGTCCTAGGGTATCAGCTAGCCCTGCAGATGTAGTTTATGGCCACAGCTGTAAAGAATCACCCCTCTTCAAAGGAGTTATAGTAGATCAAGGCCCACACTCGATGAGATCCGTCACAGCAGAAGCGTTGCTATTATCTGAAAACCATCCTGTATTGTGATTGGGGAGGGGACCGAGCGTGAAGCGGAAGATTCTAGGGATGACTCTTTGTACATCAAAGTTTTTACAATTATGTGTCACATTAAAAATATATAGCACTCCGACAAAGTAGTAAGATTATAAAACTTTAATAATTTATAAATATATACAAGAAAACAAAAATAGTAATAACATATAAACATTTTTAGGGAAAAACAACGAAGTAGCGGTCGGCTGTGCGAATAGTCCCAACGCAGCACAACGTCCAGATTTCCGGCGTGGGGCGTCGCGGGGGGTGGGTCATCAGTAGCAAACTGTTGTGCGAATAGTTCCAAGGCAGCAGAACGCGCCGAAATCTAGATGACACGAAAGTGATGTCTAGTAACTTGCCACCCAGCAAATAACGGCGTGGGGCGTCGCGGGGGGAGGGTCATCAGTAGCAAACTGTTGTGCGAATAGTTCCAAGGCAGCAGAACGATGGCACCAAGGTGATGTCCAGTAAGTTGCCGCACTGGTTTTGGTATCCTACAATGCTGCTCCGAATAACGGCGTGGGGCGCCCCGGGGGAGGCGGCGTGAACGGGCCTCTCCAGGTGGAGTGTCATCTGTTGTAGTGGGGCGCCCCTTTACCGTTTCAGTTGCCATTCCGTCCGTTTTTGGTCCACTGTGTCAAAAGCCGCAATTCAGCTGAGTTGCGCCCACTCTTGCGGTGCAGCGATAGGCGGCTGTCACAGGACTCTCAAAATGGCGGCAGGCTCTTTCCTTTTTGGGCCTGGTCCACTGAAATGGCCCTGGGACACCTTGGAAATCGGACGCTTGTCTGCTAGGTCTTGGACCCCATTCTCGAAAGCGTCCCCTCCGCCTTGAGAATTCATCAAAAGTTTTGGGGGCCCTGACTCCTGCAGGCTTCTGGTGGGGAGCGACTGCCATGATTGCTCGCGGAATGACCACGACGGAGCTACGAGATGGTGGTGCTCTCATGCTGACGCCAGCTTCAGTCTGAAACATCCAGAAACAAGGTGGGGCTTTCATCGTTTGGGAAAAAAAAAAAGTTTTCATCCAATGAAAAGTGTTGTTTTTAGGTCATATGATCAAGCCTTCCATCATTAGGAAACCAAAAGTAAAATGAACCAATGAAAAGTTTTATAAACAAGTCACATGACCTGTTATGCGGCATAGGGTATAAAATGCGGAGAAAATACATTGGCACGTGAGGCGGCGTCAGTAGCGGACCGATGTGCGAATAGGCCGAAGGCAATACAACGCGCCAAAATCCGGATGGCACCGAGGTGGTGTCCAGCAAGTTGCAGCACTGGTGTGGCCATCCTACAATGCTGAAAGTCGGCGTGGGGCGCCCCGTTGGCCTGTGAGTTCGCGTCAGTAGCGGACCGATGTGCGAATAGGCCGAAGGCAGCACAACGCGCCAAGATCCGGATGGCAGCGAGGTGGTGTCTAGTAAGTTGCCGCACTGGTGTGGCCATCCAACAATGCTGAAAGTCGGCGTGGGGCGCCCCGTTGGCCTGTGAGTTTGCGTCAGTAGCGGACCGATGTGCGAATAGGCCGAAGGCAGCACAACGCGCCAAGATCCGGATGGCACCGAGGTGGTGTCTAGTAAGTTGCTGCACTGGTGTGGCCATCCTACAATGCTGAAAGTCGGCGTGGGGCGCCCCGTTGGCCTGTGAGATGGCGTCAGTAGCGGACCGATGTGCGAATGGGGCCAAAGGCAGCGCAACAATAGTTTCTGACTGACACCACAAGGCGCTGAGATGCCAAGATCCGGATGGCACCGAGGTGGTGTCATAGTTGAGAGTTCTGAGCAGCGGTTGTAACACTGTCTGAAGCTTATTTGCAGCTGCTGCAGCTTCACTACGCGTCAAGATCCGGATGGCACCGAGGTGGTGTCTAGTAAGGTGTACTGGTGTGGCCATCCTACAATGCTGAAAGTCGGCGTGGGGCGCCCCGTTGGCCTGTGAGTTTGCGTCAGTAGCGGACCGATGTGCGAATAGGCCGAAGGCAGCACAACGCGCCAAGATCCGGATGGCACCGAGGTGGTGTCTAGTAAGTTGTCGCACTTCTGTGGCCATCCTACAATGTTGAAAGTCGGCGTGGGGCGCCCCGTTGGCCTGTGAGATGGCGTCAGTAGCGGACCGATGTGCGAATGGGGCCAAAGGCAGCGCAACAATATTTTCTGATTTGAAGACACCACAAGGCGCTGAGATGCCAAGATCCGGATGGCACCGAGGTGGTGTCTAGCAAGTTGTGGCACTGGTGTGGCCATCGTACAATGGTAAAAGTCGGCGTGGGGCGCCCTGTTGGCCTGTGAGATGGTGTCAGTAGCGGACTGATGTGCGAATGGGGCCAAAGGCAGCGCAACAATATTTTCTGACTGACACCACAAGGCGCTGAGATGCCAAGATCCGGATGGCACCGAGGTGATGTCTAAGTTGCGGACTGATGTGCGAATGGGGCCAAAGGCAGCGTAACAATATTTTTTGTATGGAAGATACCACTAGGCGTTGAGATGCCAAGATTCGGATGGCACCGAGGTGATGTCTAGCAAGTTGCTGTACTGGTGTGGTCATCCTACAATGCTGAAACTCGGCGTGGGTCGCCCCATTAGCCTGTGAGATGGCGTCAGTAGCGGACCGATGTGCGAATAGGCCGAAGGCAGCACAACGCGCCAAGATCCGGATGTCACCGTGGTGGTTTCATAGTTGAGAGGCACTTCATCTGCAGTGGGGCGTCGAGATCCGGATGGCACCGAGGTGATGTCTAGCAAGTTGCTGTACTGGTGTGGTCATTCTACAATGCTGAAAGTCGGCTTGGGGCGCCCCATTAGCCTGTGAGATGGCGTCAGTAGCGGACTGATGTGCGAATGGGGCCAAAGGCAGCGCAACAATATTTTCTGAAGAGAAGACACCAAAAGGCGCTGACATTCCAAGATCCGGATGGCACCGAGGTGGTGTCTAGCAAGCTATGCAGTTGAGTTGTGTGCGCACTTGCGGCGAATAGGTCGAAGGCAGCATAACAATGTTTTCTGAATAGAAGACACCACAAGGCGTTGAGATTCGGTTACCACCGAGGTGATGTCTAGCAAGTTGCCGCACTGGTGTGGCCATCCTACAATACTGCTCAGAATAACGGCGTGGGGTGCCCGAAGGGGGGGGGGGCCGGTGTGAATGGGCCTTCCTAGGTGGAGGCTCGTCTGCTGTAGTGGGGCGCCCCTTTACCGTTTCAGTTGCCATTCAGCTGAGTTTCGGCTGCTCTTGATGCTACAGCGACAGGCGGCTGCAAGAGGACTCTCAAAATGGCGGCCTGTTCTTTGGATTTGGGCCTGGTCCACTAAAATGGCCCTGGGACACCTTAGAACTCGGACGCTCGATTTTTTTTTCCTTTCCTGTACATGCAAAAAAAGGTAAATGCCCGGTACGTTACACGCTTCATCTGCCACGATGAACTCTCCAGAGGAACCGAAAAAATCTATAGTTGTGGTAACTATACCATGCATCGTCATATGGAGAGGTGGCACCAATTAATTATAGTGCTGCATAAAAGAGAGATTTGGAGGAGAACCCCTGACCTGCTAGTACATTCATCAAAGAAGTGGCACTGACAGCATCAGAGGCAAGGGAAACGGTCCCAAATATTTAGAAGAACTTTGGAAAGATTAAAATGACATGTTTAGATTGTGGCAAATTAATTTCATGTGGACAGATGAGTGTTACTCTAATAAATACAGCATATGAACATGATCATAGTCGATGGTTGGTAGAGACATTTTGACTATATCCTGGACCTGCCCGTCCTCGCCCAAAATGGCGCCGGAATAAATGGGACTCGTAACTCCTTGTTGTGTACTGGTTGCAGAACCTTGAAATCACGAGATACGTATGCAGTTTTGAAGCACATGGCGGGCGGGGACGAGAATTGATTGAATATTTCGACATCCCTATTGATATTAAGTTCTGATGTGTTATTGATTACTGTACTGTTGAAAGTTCGAATTAACGTCACCCATGGTACTTGCCCGCAAATGTATATCTAGAAAATTTTATTGTAACTGGCCCTGTCGTATTTTAATTATAAAATGTACGTCCACCGATTCCGTAACTGTTAGACACCTTAGTTCTTGCAACCTAATGGCCCGCCCGTTACGTTCCTCTACAGTGTAAATGTCTATTCATCATATACGATTACAGTTTGCTCCGTGGCAGGCCCACGTGGTTATAGGCTCGTATTTGTATAATGAAATTTTCACAATAAAGGTTTTTAAAAGAAAACATGGTAGTAGTATATACATTGGTAAAGTTTTTAATAATAGTGACTGTTTTAGAATCATTAAAAGGCAAGTGAAATAAAGCAGACCAATTACATGAAGGGTAAAAGGTATAATACGAAGGAACGCAGTAAAGATAAATGGTCAAGGGCTGTTGTGTTTTCTATTCCTGCAACATAAAGTGATCGATAAGAATCTCATATTCAGGCGTATCGGTGACTAAGACAGCAGGTCGACCCTCTTTTGCTCAACGGCTCCGTCATGGGACGAAGAAACGCTCTTTTTCTCGAAAAAAGAATATATTTTACTTGCAGGACAGTTGTAAAATTTCCGGGAAAGTACATTAGCCTGGAACATTATAACATATATTTAAGAAAAAATAATGTTCGGAAGTAATGAAAAGCGTAATTTTTAGGTCATATGACCAAGCCTTTCATCATTACAATAAGAAAAGTAAAATGAACCAATGAAAAGTTTTATTAACAAGTCACATGACTTGTTATGCTTACGTTACGCGCTGCGCGCCCCGGATGACTTCCGGATGCGCTAACGCGGCGCGTCATATGACGCATTACGCGACAACGCAGGTCCAGAATATAGTCAAAATGTCTCCACCAACCAGCGGTCGGAACACAACCCCTTTCAGCAGGCTAAATAGTTCTGTTAAATGACAACAGAAGGGACAGGCAACAAGAACCATCAGTCAAAGAGGGGAGGGCTAGTTCTTCTCTACCGGGTTACATTGGGGCGCTACCGGAACTGATCGAATTGGTAGTCTACAGTGTTTCTGGATGTTTCAGACTGAAGCTGGGGTTAGCATGAGAGCAGCACCATTTCGTAGCTCTGTCGTGGCCATTCCGTAACCAATCATGGCAGCCGCTCTTTATCGTTATTTTGTGCGGGGTGGGTGGCGGAGCCGAGCTGTTTTGCAGCCATCATTGTGTGGAGTTCAGTTCATCTCACTAGTTTTGTATTTGTCATGAGGGGTTGTTCCTAATGTTTCTATTTTAGCGAGGTCAAAAAAAGATCCCATTAGTGGCCTACTGATTTTGCTCGATTCCTTTTCTTTTTTTTTACACGATTTTTCGTTATCTGCAAAGACTAAACAGAGTATTGCGACTCTGTGTTTGTTTGTAAATAGAGAATGAACCAAAGAGAACTAATTCTAAAACAGTAAATACTTGGATAACAATCAATCAAATGGAGAGAGAAGCAGGCACGACGGATTACAACGGGGGCAAAGGCCTGCGTTAACTACCTTTCACTATCTGCAAAGAGAGAGTACTCCTAATAGAAATGAGGGGGGGGGGGCACCATTCAAAGCAGATCAGTGTGCATAAACACGAAAATGTTTTCACTTACCACGTACTTGACATTCGACAGCTTATGATATTTGCTATTAAAAAACCATTGAAATTCACTGAAAAAACCATAGGTTATAGACCATATATAGTTAGGAATTAGCATTTACAAAACCTTGAAAATTCACTGAAAAAACCATAGGTTATAGACCATATATAGTTAGGAATTAGCATTTAAAAAACCTTATTTTACTCACACAAAACCATTGAAATTCCATATATAGTTAGTTGCACTAACTATATATCGCGCACCCGCAATCCACTGCTGATCATGTCACATATTACATCATTCATGACATGGTCAGTGACATCACTGATGACATCTCAAATGACATCACTGATGACATCACTGATGACATCTCAAATGACATCACTGATGACATCACTGATGACATCTCAAATGACATCACTGATGACATCTCATTTGACATTACTGATCACATCACTGATGACATCATTCATGTGATAATACGATGAACCTCTTCAGACTCTAATATAACCTTAGATACACTCAGTGTAAACAGACACTCATAGACTGTCACTCATCCATGGAGTTACTCAGACACTTAGTCAGTCATGCAAAGAATCAATCACACCTCCATTTCCTCAACTATACAGTTATACACACCTTACTTATTCAAACATATACTAAAACATATTTACTCACTTATACAATCCTGGATACAAGTTCACAATGATCCATACAGCCACTCACACATTCACTGGCTCTAATGCACAGTTATTTATATATGTCAACTCTCACATGTACTGTGTTTTACATATGTACTTACTTTGACATGTAGCACTGAGATATCCATTCACTCACCAATACACTCATGCACACAGTCAACCGCCCATACAGCTGTTTCCACATGCACTTTTGAACCCATACATCTAGTCAATCAACTGCTCACACATCTATGCAGAGAGTCATACACCTCCCAGCCACCCAGACACACACTCAGTCTCCCATACAAATGCTTGGGCAACCAATCAATAACCCATACAGTTAATCATATAGCTAATGATCAACACATGCAGCAGTTTACAGAACAACAGACATAATGATGCACAAATTAAGACAGTTTAGTCACTAACCCATGCACTCAGTGAGACACATTTAATCAGTCACTCATACAGTCAGCCATGCCCCTACTAAATCCTTCATCAAGACACTTATACATCCACTCATTCTTCAATATGTAAGACATATTTTAACTTTACAGAATTATACAGTCACTGTATGTAGTCATCAGTGATGTCATCAGTGATGTCATTTGAGATGTCATCAGTGATGTCATCAGTGATGTCACTGACCATGTCATGAATGATGTAATATGTGACATGATCAGCAGTGGATTGCGGGTGCGCGATATATAGTTAGTGCAACTAACTATATATGGAATTTCAATGGTTTTGTGTGAGTAAAATAAGGTTTTTTAAATGCTAATTCCTAACTATATATGGTCTATAACCTATGGTTTTTTCAGTGAATATATATATATATAACATTTCTATGGCAAAATGAAACCCCTCATTTTGTTCCTTTTCAAATTAAATGTATTAAGTGTTACCACTTTATTCCAATCAAGATGACTTCAGGTGTGCCATACTTTTGTCATAAGTAAGACTGTTAACGTTCTAGTTGTTCTTTAGAACACTCTGGGACATTCTGTCATTGGGCTATAGTTGGGCTACATCTGGCTGATATTTGGGCTACATTTGGGCTCTTTTATCTCTGGTGGCCATCTTGGGAGACTGTATATCAGAATCTTTTTAATGAAATATAAGAGGATTTGAGAAGTCACTCAAAATGTGCCCTAATTTTTCTTTCTTCAGCACTAATCATAATTTCTATGGCAAAATTAATCCCCTCATTTTGTTCCTTTGCAAATTAAATGTTTTAAGTGTTAACACTTTATTCCAATCAAGATGACTTCAGGTGTGCCAAACTTTTGTCATAAGTAAGACTGTTAGCGCTCTAGTTGTTCTGTAGAACACTCTGGGACATTCTGTCACTGGGCTATAGTTGGGCTACATCTGGCTGATATTTGGGCTACATTTGTTTTTTTTGTCTCTGGTGGCCATCTTTGGGCTACATTGGGCTACATTGGGCTACATTTGGGCTCTAACATATATATAGCCCAATGTAGCCCAATATATATTTTTCAAAGTTAATTTTCGTGAAAACCACTGGAGCATATATCTTGAGACATAGCAAAGGCACATCGGGCTACCAGTCCCTACAATTTTGCCAAGTTTTGTGGAAATCCATTCAGCCGTTCGAGTTAAAAGTGAGTCCAACCGCCCTATGGAAAACTCAATGTTCAAAACACGTTTTGGGACCCCCCTTTTTTCTCGGCCCCCGCTTGACGAAACCCCCCCAAACTTTCAGGGGACGTTCAGAAACAAAATGTGCCATTTTCCTGAAACTTTCAGCCAATTCCGTCCATCAACGCCAAAGTTATTCAACATAGAATTTTCAGAAATCCCTATTAAAAAAAATCCTAACTATATATACCTACTGGCGACCGCCAGTAGGTAATATATATATATATATATAACATTTCTATGGCAAAATGAAACCCCTCATTTTGGTCCTTTTCAAATTAAATGTATTAAGTGTTACCACTTTATTCCAATCAAGATGACTTCAGGTGTGCCATACTTTTGTCATAAGTAAGACTGTTAGCGTTCTAGTTGTTCTTTAGAACACTCTGGGACATTCTGTCATTGGGCTATAGTTGGGCTACATCTGGCTGATATTAGGGCTACATTTGGGCTCTTTTATCTCTGGTGGCCATCTTGGGAGACTGCATATCAGATTTTTTTTAATGAAATATAAGAGGATTTGAGAAGTCACTCAAAATGTGCCCTAATTTTTCTTTCTTCAGCTCTAATCATAATTTCTATGGCAAAATTAACCCCCTCATTTTGTTCCTTTGCAAATTAAATGTTTTAAGTGTTAACACTTTATTCCAATCAAGATGACTTCAGGTGTGCCATACTTTTGTCATAAGTAAGACTGTTAGCGCTCTAGTTGTTCTTTAGAACACTCTGGGACATTCTGTCACTGGGCTATAGTTGGGCTACATCTGGCTGATATTTGGGCTACATTTGTTTTTTTTGCCTCTGGTGGCCATCTTTGGGCTACATTGGGCTACATTGGCCTACATTGGGCTACATTGGGCTACATTTGGGCTCTAACATATATATAGCCCAATGTAGCCCAATATATATTTTTCAAAGTTAATTTTCGTAAAAACCACTGGAGCATATATCTTGAGACATAGCAAAGGCACATCGGGCTACCAGTCCCTACAATTTTGCCAAGTTTTGTGGAAATCCATTCAGCCGTTCGAGTTAAAAGTGAGTCCAACCGCCCTATGGAAAACTCAATGTTAAAAACACGTTTTGGGACCCCCCTTTTTCTCGGCCCTCGCTTGACGAAACCCCCCCAAACTTTCAGGGGACACTCAGAAACCAAATGTGCCATTTTCCTGAAAATGTCAGCCAATTCCGTCCATCAACGCCAAAGTTATTCAACATAGAATTTTCAGAAATCCCTATTCAAAAAAATCCTAACTATATATACCTACTGGCGACCGCCAGTAGGTGATATATCTATATATATATATATATATCCTGTGCACCGTCTGTCTCCCAGCTAGCACGCTCGCGCAAACCCAGCAAGCAGACTCCGGACACGGACCTCGAGGTATAAACAGCTTTATTCACGCAGAAAGAGTCACCAACGTTTCGGCTCTAACGGAGCCTTGATCACATGACAGCGTACATTTGACTGGGTACACCTTTTATAGTGAAAGCGAGTGATTAACGTAAAACACCTGTGCAAACTTGCTAATAAACATGGAAAACATACTACAATTCTTTACACTCGGCAATGCAATTTCTAAATAGATGTAAAATACAATAAGATTTCTTAGAAATTTCCTAATACATGTAAAATACATTTGGATTCAAATCTTATAAGAGTGACATTCAACAGATTAAATAACAAAAATGACTAAAAAAGTATTAAGGTAAAATACACAGATCTATTATACTGACCCGTTTTAAAACCATGGTTATAAGATATAAACTGATAGAAACCCCGTTCATTATAATTACAAAACTGTGAGGAAAATTTTCACAGTTTTGTTTTCCAATTCAGGAATCCCAGCATAAAATACATATAAAGTGCTACGTGCTAACTTGCTAAAGTGCATAAGTGCTTTGAAAGTGCATCAATATGTGCAAAATAGGCAATGTGCAAATACATATACTGCAATATGCTGGGCTCCTGATTCATTCCACTTAGATACAGGAGACATTAGCCTGTATATCGAATGTTGGTGAGGAGACAAGATAATGTATCTCTACTCATACAGGGATCTATAGAGTATATTTTACTAAAACTTCAAATCCTAAACGGGTACATCTTATTTCACAACTGTCACACATTAGTCATACAAGTTCATGCTGAAAATCACTGCTAGAGTGCCAAGGTTTCCATGTTTAAAATATGTATGTGTTAGAACGAGTTAAGACAAATACACCAGGTCCACAAGGGGCCTGTAACCCAACACCAAAGTAATTCAAACCATATATAAATAAATGTACAACCAAATGTTAAAAAACCTATACATTTCATCGTATATCCATGGTATTATATATATATATTCCAGCTCCGTTGCACCAAGGACCGGGTCACTCGCAGACGGGTGCCTCTTCGTGGTGGTGCACCACGTCACAAATTGCAGCTCCGATTATCTCTCATTCCGAAGGAAAGAAAATCCGGCACTCGCAGGGGAAGTGTTCAAGTTAATTTTAATGTCAAACACTCAGCAGACAAACGCGTTTCGGTTTTCCTTCGTCAGTGTCTACCATCGACACGGAAGGAAGCAGGTTTAAAAGCATTTCATCGCGATTTGGCATGTGTATAGAAAGAGGACTGACGTTAAGCCCCGTGAGAAATATATATTCATTTAAAAAACCTTTGAAATTCACTGAAAAAACCATAGGTTTCAGGAGTTATATAGTTAGGAATTAGCTTTTACAAACCCTTTGAAATTCACTCAAGAAAATATAAGTTTTAGTGGTGTTATAGTTAGCTGGACATTTTACTCATACAAAACCATTGAAATTGCTCCTATATAGTTAGTTGTACTAACTATATTTCGCGCACCCGCAATCCACTGCTGATGATGTCACATATTACATGTGACATGGTCATGACATGGTCAGTGACATCACTGATGACATCTCAAATGACATCACTGATGACATCACTGATGACATCATCCAGTGAATGTGGTTTGCTTCGTTATTTAAATATGCATTATATATATAGCAATTTGCATTGAAGAATGAGTGGATATATATAAATAAATAAATATAAAATGTCCAGCTAACTATAACACCACTAAAACTTATATTTTTTTGAGTGAATTTCAAAGGTTTTGTAAAAGCTAATTCCTAACTATATAACTCCTGAAACCTATGGTTTTTTCAGTGAATTCGCAAGGTTTTTTAAATGCTAATTCCTAACTATATAAGGCCTGAAACCTATGGTTTTTTCATTGAATTCGCAAGGTTTTTTAAATGCTAATTCTATTAGCGGATAACGTTTTTATATATTCAAACGTGTTTTTTAATGCTAATTCCTAACTATATAAGGCCTGAAACCTATGTTTTTTTCAGTGAATTTCAAAGGTTTTTTAAATGCTAATTCAATTAGCGGATAACGTTTAAATATATTAATATCCTATTGGGACCACCTGACCAGCCCCAAGGGGTCAGGGTGTTTCTACCCTGCCGCCTTTTTGTGTGGCTGAATGGATTTCCACAAAACTTGGCAAAATTGTAGGGACTGGTAGCCCGATGTGCCTTTGCTAGGTCTCAATATATGTGCTTCAGTGGATTTTGAGAAATTAACGTTCAAAAAAAGATATATATCTGTAACAGCGGACCGGGCAGCGCTCCGGTTCGCGGACTTTTCGCGGTACGGAGCTTTGTGAAGCGAAGCTGATTGGTTCTCCGGCGTCTGTGAACATTCCAAACAGTCCGTAGCGGCCGCCATCTTGTCTCTCGGTAGGATCGAGAGACAAGAGGAGGCCAAAGCGAAGGGGCAAATGACCATAAGGGGGCATAGTAGATCCTCGCTGACCCCCTAGGTTTGATGTGGAGGTTTTAAAAGGGCCCCGCGGGGCAAAAAAAAAAATAATAATAATAATCGAACGGCTAAATGGATTTGCACGAAACTGGGCAAAATATTAGGGACTGGTAGCCCGATGTGCCTTTGCTAGGTCTCAATATATGTGCTCCAGTGGATTTTGAGAAATTAACGTTCAAAAAAAGATATATATCTGTAACAGCGCTCCGCTTCGCGTACTTTTCACGTTACGGAGCTTTGCGAAGCTGATTGGTTCTCCGGCGCCTGTAAACATTCCAAACAGTCCGTAGCGGCCGCCATCTTGTCTCTCGGTAGGATCGAGAGACAAGAGGAGGCCAAAGTGAAGGGGCAAATGACCATAAGGGAGCATAGTAGATCCTCCCTGACCTCTTAGGTTTGATGTACCATTTTGCCAAGTTTGGTGTAATTCCGTTCAGCCATTCAGGCTGTAGACGTATGTAAATGTCCTATGGAAAATTGCATGGGGAAAACACATTTGAAAGTGTTGAAATTTAGAACCAATTAAAATGTTACTTTGGTTTTGTATTTGTGTGTGATGAAAGTTAATTGGTTATGTATATATCTCAAATGAGAGGAAACCACAGCCATTTTGTGATACTACTGTCTGAGGTACATTTGTGAGGAATTTTTGGTGCTCAATTTCTGGTGTTTGGTTTACACAGTACTAACACTTCTCCTACTTTTAAAAAGGTGAGTTGTTAATTTGTAAGGGGAACTATGTTGTACACTTTAAGATAATTTGAAAAATGTTTTCTGTTATTTATTTGCAGTCCTTCTGTTATACTAAATACTTGATAAAGTTAGTTTTATATTATGTATTACTAAAAACGATAAATGAAAGTGATTATTTTTTTCTGCAATTTACAGCAAGCAATTTCAAAATAAAATGGCTCACAATGAAGAGACCGTGGCAATTTCTTTTGAATTATCCACTACATTGATTGAAATTGACAGCACCAATAATGAAATATTGTCACAAGGAGGAGATGACTTGAATGATTTTTTTGATCAATCTGTTGATGGCGAATTTATCGAATGTTTGGAGACCATAGAGTTACAAGAATCATCATTGCAGACTTTTAATGAGGAGATTCCAGATGAGATGATTGAAGAGGAAATTCCTGATGAGGACATGTTACTAGTTCTTTCAAATTTAGAAAATTCAGAAGAATAAATTTATATTTAGAAATGAAAAATTGTTTGAGACATTATTCATTTTTATTTTTAATTTATGAGGTTGTAGCGAAGTGATTGTAGTATAAAATGAGACTTATAGTATAGAGTGCAACATTTTTATGTTACATGGTAAGTTTACTCATATTTACTTCCCTTCTCCCACTATATTATCTCCAATGTGTATTTGACATCTCTTCTTCATCTCCGGCCTCCTTTCTCTCACTGTGTGTCTCTGATGCATCTTATCGCTGCTATTTTGTGTAATTACAGAAGAGAGTAAAATAAAATAGTTCGGAACGTGAAAAGGGGGCAAAGTAGAGTACCCCTCACCCCCTAGGCCTTCTCAGGCGGTCCCAAAAGGATCAGTTTCTGTTTTACTGAGAGATTATGGTATGAGTTCCATATACCACAATAACTTGCATTACAACATGCAAGATATCTATCTCCTATTACCAACTTTTGGAGATATTCGCGCTAAGCGCGAATATCTCCAAAAACTAACACCTGCCCTGAGCAGTTCTTAGCCATGTTATCCAATGGGAGGTGGATAACATGGCTAAGAGCATTAGCTCGGTAATGCATGAATATCGCTGACTTTTTAGCGATATTCATGCATTGCGGCCGTTTTTTATCGCATTTGCGATAAACCTTGATAATAGCAAGGTTCATCTTCGATAATTTCTGACGATGCTTAGCGGTAAAAAATTCGTTGGTAAGCATCGTTAGCGATAAATATCGCTTAACTTTGGTAATATGCACCAACGTCTGTTAACGTTCGATTCGAAGGAAATGAAGTGTTGAAAAACATTGTTTGCGCCATCTTGCCTTTTTTGAAATGCCACACTTTTGTCGTGCACGGCAGCCATTTTAGATGCCTTGACCAGACCCACTCTCTGCACGCTGTTGATTCGTAGCATGGCTCCCCACCCTCGCAAGCATCTTCCCCAGGCAGTGGTCACCCCCGCTCTCTGTCCTATGCATGGGCAATAAACCTCCCCCCATCTGCGCTGCTCTTCCCTGAGAATCACACTCTGTGCCCGCCCGACACCTCCCTTTCGCCCTATTCACTACCGCACCCTCTGACACTCCTCTTCCTCTGTGTCCGATTGTCCAGGCTATCAGCTAGCCCTGCAGATGTAGTTTATGGCCCCAGCTGTAAAGAATCACCCCTCTTCAAAGGAGTTATAGTAGATCAAGGCCCACACCCGATGAGATCCGTCACACCACATGTGTTCCTACTATCTGAAAACCATCCTGTATTGTGATTGGGGAGGGGACCGAGCCTGAAGCGGAAGATTCCAGGGATGACTCTTTGTATATCAAAGTTTTTACATTTATGTGTCACATTAAAAATATATAGCACTCCAACAAAGTAGTAGGATTATAAAACTTTAATAACTTATAAATATATACAACAAAACAAAAACAGTAAAAACATTTAAACAACGAAGAGACCGTGGCAATTTCTTTTGAATTATCCAATACATTTATTGAAATTGACAGCACCAATAATGAAATATTCTCACAAGGAGGAGATGACTTGAATGATTTTTTTGATCAATCTCTTGATGGCGAATTTATCGAATGTTTGGAGACCATAGAGTTACAAGAATCATCATTGCAGACTTTTCATGAGGAAATTCCTGATGAGGACATGTTACTAGTTCTTTCAAATTATGAAAATTCAGAAGATGTTGCCTGGGTGCCGCACTGATTTGGGTATCCGGCGTGGGGCGTCCCGGGGGGTGGATTGTCAGTAGCGGTCTGTTGTGCGAATAGTTCCAAGGCAGCAGAAAGCGCTGAAATCTGGATGTCACGAAGGTGATGTCTAGTAAGTTGCCGCCCAGCAAATAACGGCGTGGGGCGCCGCGGGGGTGAGTGAGTCCAGTAGGCACCACAGCTATACTTACCGGCATTGCAGAATCACTGCTGGGGACAATGCCTGTGCTGTAGCAGGGTCACAGCAGAAACAAAAAGGATTCTGTTGAAGATGTTGTTGGTTTTCAATTTGAAAACAGTTCTGGTGTCAACTGCTATGCTAATGTAGTGGTTAATGTTTTGTTTTCTCTAGAAAATGTAAAAGAGGGGGAGGCAGTCCAAAGTTCTGGTAAAAGGGCAAAGGAAAGGATCGGTGGTTTGAACTATCAGTCAAAAAGGGGAGGGGGTGCAACAATTTTTCCTACCGGGTCACAGTGTGCTTTCACCGGAACTGAGGTCTGCAGGATTCTAGTCATTCAAAGTGAGGCTGGCGCCAGCATGGGAGTGCCGACGTCCCGCGGATACAGTTTCGTCACTCCACGGGCGATCATGGCAGTCATTCCCCATCGGGGGTGTCTGCGGGGGTCGGAGACTCCCGCGGCTCCTCTAGAATCTTCAAGGTCGTGGAGGACTACGGTGGTGGAGTCAACCAGTGACCGGGCCATTTCTTTATGCTGGGCCCGCTCTTGCCAGGTCGACCGCCATTTTGAGAGTTCGGTAGCTACTGGCGATCGCGGGGTCAAATGAGCGGACGGGCTCCACCCTGCCGGGCGAGACGTTGCAGCATCGCCACAGTGGAAGAACCCTTTTCCGGGCGCCTGGAGCGCTGAGGGTGCAGGTGGGAAGCCTCCACTGGGGAGGCGGGAGAGGCCTGTTCGCACCGTCTCTCCCTCCCAGTGCACCCCACGGCGTCTCGCTTGAGATTTGTTATGGCCGGACCAGGCGATGAGGACGAGGGGGGGGGGGTCGGAGGCATGTGCAAGACATCCCCCCCCCAGGGTTGTTGCAGCAATTATTCAAGAAAGAAGAAATGTCCCGTCCGTCTTTGGGCCGGGCTTCCGGTTGATGTCGGCCGGACGCCCCTTGCTCTGGCCCCATGAACGGGTTCCTTGGTTTATCGGCTGCAGCCGGATCCCATCGGCCCCGGCCGTTGGTGGCCGGACCGGTAGAGAATGTGGCGGGACTACCTGCAACTCTCAAGGGCTACCGCGGCCGGACTGGGAGAGAGAGGGGAGGGTCGAGGACACGGACATTCCCCCCCCTGCAACTCTCCAGCGTTGTCAATCCCCCTGGCCGGGTCCCGCTGGCCTCGGCCTTTCCTCCGGCTACACCCTACGTGATGATCTCCTGGCCGAGGCGTGGCAGCAGGACCCGCCTTATATGTGTTGCTTCCGGCTGGGCGTAGCCGAAAACCTGTTGCCCTTTGGAAGTTTCTAGAATGGGGCGGATGTCTGCTGACTTCTATCTTTCCCAGTTTGCCGTTATTTGGCCGTGGCAGGCAGTGGGACAGACAGGTTTTGGGGCAGTGAGGGGCGATGTTTTCAGGTTTCTTATTACAGGCTTACTTCTAACGTTTCTTGTTTCTAGGACAATAATAGGTTTTATCATTACGTATTGTTATCGTTTCTTTGTTTGTTATTTAATAAAAAGTTTATCAGTGGCCTACTGATTTTCATTTTCCTATTCTTTTCTTTCCAGGTTGTTTCATGCTAAAGTTTCTGTTAACAGGATACAGTGATCACTTCGTTATTATTGCATATGTCCTTTTCACTAGGGGTGCTCTCTGATACAGATGACGTATCTCTAGTAAATGGTCCGGGTGAAACAGGTGCATCAATCAGTGGGGAGTAGATAGGCATGACAGATTACAACGGGGGAGAAAGGTCCGCATTACCTACCCTTTCACTACTTGCAAAGATTTTCCTACGTATATTTGCAAACAGGGAATACCTCCAAAAAGAACCAATTCCCAAACAGTCAATGTTTGGGCAAACAATCAATCAATGAGGAACGAAATAGGCACGACGTGTTAAAGGTTTGCGTTACCTACCCTTCACTATCTGCAAAGGGAGAGAGAATATTCCTATTCTTCCTCGTTTGCAGGCACAGAAGATCCTTAAGAGAACCAACTTCGAACAATTCAATGCTCGATTCAAACAATCAACAAGGGGTACTGTGAACACAAATGGATATACACATTGCTATTTTCAACAGGTTGTTCTTAATGTTTCTATTTTAGCGAGGTCAAAAAGAGATCCCATTAGTGGCCTACTGATTTTGCTCGATTCCTTTTGTTTTTTTACACGATTTTTCGCTATCGGCAAAGACTAAACAGAGTATTGCGACTCTGTGCTTGTTTGTAAATAGAGAATGAACCAAAGAGAACAATCAATCAAATGGAGAGAGAAGCAGGCACGACGGATTACAACGGGGGCAAAGGCCTGCGTTAACTACCCTTCACTATCTGCAAAGAGAGAGTACTCCTAATAGAAATGAGGGGTGGGGGGCAGCATTCAAAGCAGATCAGTGTGCATAAACATGAAAATGTTTTTACTTACCACGTACTTGACATTCGACAGCTTATGATATTTGCTATTAAAAAACCATTGAAATTCACTGAAAAAACCATAGGTTATAGACCATATATAGTTAGGAATTAGCATTTACAAAACCTTGAAAATTCACTGAAAAAACCATAGGTTATAGACCATATATAGTTAGGAATTAGCATTTACAAAACCTTGAAAATTCACTGAAAAAACCATAGGTTATAGACCATATATAGTTAGGAATTAGCATTTAAGAAACCTTTTTTTTACTCACACAAAACCATTGAAATTCCATATATAGTTAGTTGCACTAACTATATATCGCGCACCCGCAATCCACTGCTGATGATGTCACATATTACATCATTCATGACATGGTCAGTGACATCACTGATGACATCACTGATGACATCTCAAATGTATATATTACCTACTGGCGGTCGCCAGTAGGTATATATAGTTAGGATTTTTTCTCTATGGGATTTTTGAAAATTCTATGTCTAATAACTTTGGCGTTTGTGGACGGAATTGGCTGAAATTTTCAGGAAAATGGCACATATTGTTTCTGAGCAGCCCTTGAAAATTTGGGGGGGGTTCGTCAAGGGGGGGCCGAGAAAAAAGGGGGGTCCCAAAACGTGTTTTTAACATTGAGTTTTCCATAGGGCGGTTGGCCTCACTTTTAGCCCGAACGGCTGAATGGATTTGCACGAAACTTGGCAAAATTGTAGGGACTGGTAGCACGATGTGCCTTTTGTAGGTCTCAATATATGTGCTCCAGTGGATTTTGAGAAATTAACGTTTAAAAAAAGATATATATCTGTAACAGCGGACCTGGCAGCGTCCCAGGACGCGTACTTTACGCGCAACGGAGCTTTGTGAAGCGAAGCTGATTGGTTCTCCGGCGTCTGTCAACATTCCAAAAAGTCCGTAGCGGCCGCCATCTTGTCTCTCGGTAGGATCGAGAGACAAGAGGAGGTCAAAACAAAGGGGGAAATAACTATAAGGGGGCATAGTAGATCCTCGCTGACCCCCTAGGTTTGATGTGGAGGTTTTAAAAGGGCCCCGCGGGGCAAAAAAAAAAAATAATAATAATAATCGAACGGCTGAATGGATTTGCACGAAACTTGGCAAAATATTAGGGACTGGTAGCCCGATGTGCCTTTGCTAGGTCTCAATATATGTGCTCCAGTGGATTTTGAGAAATTAACGTTCAAAAAAAGATATATATCTGTAACAGCGCTCCGCTTCGCGTAACGGAGGTTTGCGAAGCTGATTGGTCATTCTGTCACTGGGCTATAGTTGGGCTACATCTGGCTGATATTTGGGCTACATTTGTTTTTTTGTGTGTCTGGCGGCCATGTTTGGGCTACCTTGGGCTACATTGGGCTTCATTGGGCTACATTGGGCTACATTTGGGCTCCAACATATATATAGGCCAATGTAGCCCAATATATATTTTTCAAAGTTAATTTTCGTAAAAACCACTGGAGCATATATCTTGAGACATAGCAAAGGCACATCGGGCTACCAGTCCCTACAATTTTGCCAAGTTTCGTGGAAATCCATTCAGCCGTTCGAGCTAAAAGTGAGTCCAACCGCCCTATGGAAATGAAGGAAATGAATGGGTAATTTGTAATTAGCAAATAGCTAATCGCAAACTAGGAATGGTAAAAAATCGCTATTTATTCCTTAAAGTTCGCTATTTAGGAAATGCAAAAAACTTTGATGATACATATGGCGGTTCATCTCTAACAAGATAAGAAGCATAGGGATACATTTATGATGACTGGTGCATCACCAGGGATGTGTTAGTCATTCTGTGCCGCTGTTCCGTCACCTATGGTGTGCTGCATTTACAATGCGGCGCATCATGGGGCAAAAACAGCACAGATGCGTGATGTATCTGTGCCGTAAAGGTGGCGCATTGCTGGAGTTGTATCGCAAGTGTGATGAAGCTCCAGCAAGGGTCGGGGGTGCCCCTGTCGCAGGGTTTCTGTTCTCACACAGAACTGTGGACAGAGGATTGGAACCTCGGCGAATTAGGGTGTCCCAAAACTCACGTTAGTAATCAAAAACTCCTTAGCAAGCTAGGTACAGTGTCACATTGGATATAACAAACTCTCAATGTTTAGACAATCCAGAATATGAACTTATAGTACCTCAGGATACGTGGAACTCATGAACAGTCGGTCGTTATATATTTCTTAGAAACCAGAACATGGAGTTAAGAAGAACACATGTGTATTTGAAATGTTTATTTACTAATGCCGTCTTCTCAGGCGTAGTACCTTAGATAATACAAGTACACATATTATCAGTAGCAAAATTACCAGCATAGTTACTAGTACATAAAAAGCGAATGGTGACAGTATGTTAACATGCTGTAAATGAATAAGAGTTAGCAACACTTATAAGCAGCCGCGGGCCGTGGAGGGAGTTACGGTGGGGCAGGGAGGCGGGGAGGGGGAGGGGCAGGGTGGAGAATACAAGTACACATATTATCAGTAGCAAAATTACCAGCATAGTTACTAGTACATAAAAAGCGAATGGTGATAGTATGTTAACATGCTGTAAATGAATAAGAGTTAGCAACACTTATAAGCAGCCGCGGGCCGTGGAGGGAGTTACGGTGAGGCAGGGAGGCGGGGAGGGGGAGAAGCAGGGTGGAGAATACAAGTACACATATTATCAGTAGCAAAATTACCAGCATAGTTACTAGTACATAAAAAGTGAATGGTGACAGTATGTTAACATGCTGTAAATGAATAAGAGTTAGCAACACTTATAAGCAGCCGCGGGCCGTGGAGGGAGTTACGGTGGGGCAGGGAGGCGGGGAGGGGGAGGGGCAAGGTAGAGAGGGCTCCACCCTGCTTCTCCCCCTCCCCGCCTCCCTGCCTCACCGTAACTCCCTCCACGGCCCGCGGCTGCTTATATCTCACCCTCCCTAATACACATATTATATTATTTGCTAAGAAGGTCTCTTTGTGTTGGTTTAGGGCGTGCCCATACTTTAGTGTCTTAGATTTGAAGGAATCACATCAGCATACACCAGCTCTCTCTTCATGTGAACCGCATCAACTGTTGTGTATGTGTGTTCGGCAAAGCAATATAAAACCCGCCTCATGCCCAGAATTGGCAGAAGTTGCACTTATGTTATGAGTATGAAGTCGTGGAGATCAGACCTCATAACAATTCTGTATCGTGTTGTTCTTGAAACTTTAGCACTCGCTGTACAGATATAGTTTAACAAGCAAAGCAGATAGTAGAGCAATAACATATTATTCTCATGTAAACCACGATGAACTACTAGGTGGAAAGCTAAAGCAACAACTAAGTGTCGTGTGCAGAAGTTGCAAAAAAGGAAAAATGGCGTTTAAACCGGTAATGAGCCCATGCTAACTTAACACGGTGTAAAGATATCCAGGACCTAGATGACACCTCCCCATGATCCGGAAACGAACTGAATAAGATAATAGAAGTGCCATCTCATGAGAGCAGATTGCAAGTTTATATGTGGACGGTCCGCAAGGTAAAGCATTAAAAACTAGGAAAATGTAATGCTAAAGAAAAATAAAACAGCCAAGTACTTTATCGAGTCTTAAGCCAATAGGCAAGGTAAATAATAAAAACTTGACAAATAAGTCAATGAATTGTCAATGAAATGCTAGTACTCAGCATATCAAACATGAAAAAGGTCTATGACATAACTGTGTATGCAAAATAAGCTGCAACAGCCTCCAATAGGAAGTCACCGTCTTCATCCGAAAACAGTTCAGCCATCCAATTTAAAAGCGGAAAAGAACATACGTGCTCTCCCAGCACCGGATCCTCTATCACCATCAGAGGACAGCTCGGTGGGTTTTCAAGAAAGCTCTGTTCCAAGAAAGACTGTGCTGCCGCCAGTAAATTCCAGGGACCAAGTAGTCCATGCATCAATGCCACAGCCATAATCCTTTCGCCAGGACAAACCAACTCGTGAGTAATGATAGGAGTCATCAGCTGATTAAAGTCGACGTCAGGAGAAACCGGTCCGCAGAGACACAAATCAATGGCCCAATCGAAATCACAGGTCAGGCAGTGAAATACAGGCTGGACACAGGTGAAGTAGGAGAATCGAAAAGATAATCCATATGCCGTGCTTAATATCGCCAACGGCATTGTGCCATAATATTCTAGCATGCGATTGCGGAACAGTGTCAGCAGCTGCAGGGTGGGAGGTTGCATAGGAGGGACATCCATATTTAAAAATGTAAAAAAGCACAAGAGCGTCCGCTGGTAATGCAAGTAAAAATGCCAATCCACGAACCAGAGTGGAGAAAATAGAATGAAAGGAAGCAGGGATGACTCCAAAGATTTTCTCAAATGAAGTCACGAGACCACTGGTAACAACTTTAAAAAAGTGCGCCAGGGTCTTTGTGGAGGATGCGTTAAAGATAGTCGGAACCATCTTGCTGAAATTGAAAGGCAAATCTGAATTGAAAAGGGTCTGCACCTCTGTACGGGTGTTCGCTATGTGAAGCACGAAAGTTTCACGGGCCGAACTCAAGGCCACCTCTCTCTGAGACAAAAGAGCTCTTATTCTTGCCATGCCGTTGAAATCTGTCCCAAGGTTGGTATTTGTGGCCAGATTGAAAACTCCCTATGTTCATGTGTGGGAGGAAATAGAACATTTCTGCAGCAAATAACCCGTTCACTTACTGTTACGATAAAAGGAATACTTTTAATTAACTCAGAACAATCTTCATTATTGAGCATCAAATAACTACCATTTTCCAACAACTTGAACGTGGGGATGATAGCAGGAACTGGCGTGCCTTGCAACACGCAAGCCATATTTGGTCGGTGTTTGTTGCATGAACCGTGTAACTGTATGTGCCTACACATTAGTGAATGATCTGGCGTCTCAGTGCATTCCTCTCCATTCAGATAAACTTCTTGATCATCTTTGAAACATCTGTATGTGTATGGAAGCGACCAGACCTCATGAAGAAAAGCACTACCTAAAGGTTCATAACGACCTATTGGTATATATTTCATACAATTTGAAAACTTATATAAAGCAAAAGGCAGCGTTATTAAACCGTGGATAAGGCACGTTGCCAAAAAACCCGCAATCCTCTGCTGATGATGTCACTGAGCATGTCATGAATGATGTAATATGTGACATCATCAGCAGTGGATTACGGGTAATAGTATCTCTAGTTTACTCCCCTATAGCTGTCTTTCTTTTAACATAAGTGTCTGTTTCCTTCCCTTATACTTACTGTTTTTGGTTCGCTTCTGGTTCGCATACCGGCGAGCGAACTGGGAAGCGAACTAAGAGAAGTAGAGGTTGGCACAGTTCCAAATATTGTACCAATTTTTTAATAACGGGGAGGTAGTTCTGAAAATAACTTTTTTTTTTATTGTTTTTGTTGTTTTATATTTTTTTTATTATTTTTCGGAACTTTTTTTACTTTTTTTGAATTTTTCTGAACAGTTTTATATTTTTTTGGGTTTTTCTTGGAGGGGGCAATGAAAACGATTCATTGTAAAGGGCTCAACAGGAGCAACAAAACAAAAAAAGAAGTATTTATTATTTTGGGCGTTTCGTACAAACTTGCATATGATAGTCAATAGCTCTGTTGATCAGAGTGATGCTTTTTTCTCCGTAGGAAATGAATCCATCGCAAAATACGCAGATGTGTTTTACTTCACCAAATTTCATTTGTATATTTGGCACCATCTCCCTGCCCTCTGGTCCCGTTACTTCCGGTACAACAGATCTTCTGGCCATAATAGGGAGATTATCTAGGTCGTTCCGAAACTGTGCAGCACTGTAGTTGTTAGGATGCCACCTAGTCATATGGCGATGCATTGTGTAGTTTCCGAAACTGTATTTTTTCTCGGTTCCTCTGGACAGTCTATCTTGACATATAAGGCAAGTTACGTATCTTGCATTTACTTTTTTCTGACCTTTGGGAATTTTAAAAAATTGCCAAATGAAGTTTTCTTTCCGGTGAGACGTCCTGGGCTGCTCAGGCAAAAACTGCCTCTCTTCGTGCTCGTCGTCCTGTTCCTCTTCTTCTTCTTCTTGTTGAATTATAACTTGAGCAGGTGGTCCACTCTTCCTTGGATGTGGTGGAGGTGGTGGGGAAGCACCAGCTGAAGCTACTAAAGAAGCCATTGCTCAGTGATCACAAAGGGTCTTTCTCTCACAATGATGAAAGTCAGAGTGAGGAAAGAAGGAGGGATTTTCATCATTTGGGAAAAACAAGAGTTCTCAACCAATCAAAAGTGTTCATTTTAGATGATATGACCTAGTCTTACATCATTAGGAAACCAAAAGTGAAATGAACCAATGAAAAGTGTTATTACCAAGTCACATGACTTGCTGTGTTTACGTTAAGCGCTTTGCAGGGCCTCCCGGTTTGCTTCCAGAAACCTGCGCTTTGCGACTCGCTTCGCGTACCAGTTCGCTAACGTAGCACGTCATATGACGTATCACGCGACAACGTGAAACGTCATGCGGACGGGAGGCGTCACGATGTTGTTTTCTAACGCGGCACTTGCGGTAAAGAAACGTTTACCGGCTCGCGGTCTATTTCGCGGCATCAAGGTCAGCTAACGGGAAGCTTCCCGATTCGCGAAGCGGGAACGAAGAAAAAAAAATATTAAAAAAAAAAATTATTCATAAACATATCAAATATATTTTTGGATTTAAAGAAGAATACATTTTACAGCTACAGATATTAGCTGTTAAAAAACCAATGAAATTCACAGAAAAAACCATAGGTTATAGACCATATATAGTTAGGAATTAGCATTTACAAAACCTTGAAAATTCACTGAAAAAACCATAGGTTATAGACCATATATAGTTAGGAATTAGCATTTAGAAAACCTTATTTTACTCACACAAAACCATTGAAATTCCATATATAGTTAGTTGCACTAACTATATATCGCGCACCCGCAATCCACTGCTGATGATGTCACATATTACATCATTCATGACATGGTCAGTGACATCACTGATGACATCACTGATGACATCTCAAATGACATCACTGATGACATCACTGATGACATCTCATTTGACATCAATGACCACATCACTGATGATATCATTCATGTGACAATACAATGCATCTCCTCACATTTTAATATAACCCAGTGTTAAAAAGAGAGTATAATTTTTGAAACCATTGACACACCAATACTAGTTACTACATACGCACGCACTGATTGCTACGTCTACACACACCTTCACTCATTCACCCATACAATCATTCATACATACAATCACTCATCTTTACAACACTATCATATGCACTCATACACCTATACAGACACTCACAGTCTGCCACTCATCCATGGAGTTACTCACACACCTAGTCAGTCCTGTAAAGAATCAATGACACTTCCATTTTCTTGTCTATACAGTTAAACATAGAGCACCTTACATTTTCAAACATATACTAACACATACTTACCTTCTTATACAATCATTGATACAAGTACAGATTGATCTGCACAGAGTCACACACCTCCCAGCTAGCCACACACACACTCAGTCTCCCATACAAATACTTGGGCAATCAATCAATAACCCATATAGTTACTCATATAGCTACTGATCAACACATGCAGCAGTTTACAGAACAACAGACATAATGATGCACAAATTAAGACAGTTTAGTCACTAACCCATGCAGTCAGTGAGACACATTTAATCACTCACTCATACAGTCAGTCATGCACCTACTAAATCCTTCGTCCAGACACTTACACATCCACTCATTCTTCAATATGTAAGACATATTTAAACTTTATAGAAACAAAAAATCACTGGATGTTGTTATCAGTGATGTCATCAGTGATGTCATTTGAGATGTCATCAGTGATGTCATCAGTGATGTCACTGACCATGTCATGAATGATGTAATATGTGACATCATCAGCAGTGGATTGCGGGTGCGCGATATATAGTTAGTGCAACTAACTATATATGGAATTTCAATGGTTTTGTGTGAGTAAAATAAGGTTTTCTAAATGCTAATTCCTAACTATATATGGTCTATAACCTATGTTTTTTTCAGTGAATTTTCAAGGTTTTGTAAATGCTAATTCCTAACTATATATGGTCTATAACCTATGGTTTTTTCTGTGAATATATATATATATATATATATATATATATATATATATATATATATATATATTCACTGAAAAAACCATAGGTTATAGACCATATATAGTTAGGAATTAGCATTTAGAAAACCTTATTTTACTCACACAAAACCATTGAAATTCCATATATAGTTAGTTGCACTAACTATATATCGCGCATCCGCAATCCACTGCTGATGATGTCACATATTACATCATTCATGACATGGTCAGTGACATCACTGATGACATCACTGATGACATCTCAAATGACATCACTGATGACAACATCCAGTGACTGTATGTTTCTGTAAAGTTAAAATATGTTTTACATATTGAAGAATGAGTAGATGTATAAGTGTCTGAATGAAGGTTTTAGTAGGTGCGTGGTTGACTGTATGAGTGAGTGATTAAATGCGTCCTACTGAATGCATAGGTTAGTGACTAAACTGTGTGAAAGTTTGCATCAGTATGTCTGTTGTTGTGCAAGCTGCTGCATGTGTTGATCAGTAGCTATATGAGTGGCTATATGGGTTATTGATTGGTTGGCCAAGTATTTGTATGGGAGACTGAGTGTGTGTGTGGCTGGTTGGGAGGTGTGTGACTCTGTGCAGATCAATGTGTACTTGTATCAGTGATTGTATAAGAGAGTAAGTATGTGTTAGTATATGTTTGAAAATGTAAGGTGCTCTATGTTTAACTGTATAGATTAGAAAATGGAGGTGTGATTGATTCTTTGCATGACTGACTAGGTGTGTGAGTAACTCCATGGATGAGCAACAGAGTGTAAATGTCTGTATAGGTGTATGAGTGCATATGATAGTGTTGTAAAGATGAGTGATTGTATGTATGAATGATTGTATGGATGAATGAGTGAATGTGTGTGTAGACGTAGGAATCAGTGAGTGCGTATGTAGTAACTAGTATTGGTGTGTCAATGGTTTCAAAAATTATACTCTGTATTTAACACTGGTTGTAACAGAGGTTATATTAAAATGTGAGGAGATGCATTGTATTGTCACATGAATGATATCATCAGTGATGTGGTCATTGATGTCAAATGAGATGTCATCAGTGATGTCATTTGAGATGTCATCAGTGATGTCATCAGTGATGTCACTGACCATGTCATGAATGATGTAATATGTGACATCATCAGCAGTGGATTGCGGATGCGCGATATATAGTTAGTGCAACTAACTATATATGGAATTTCAATGGTTTTGTGTGAGTAAAATAAGGTTTTCTAAATGCTAATTCCTAACTATATATGGTCTATAACCTATGGTTTTTTCAGTGAATTTTCAAGGTTTTGTAAATGCTAATTCCTAACTATATATGGTCTATAACCTATGGTTTTTTCAGTGAATTTCATTGGTTTTTTAACAGCTAATATCTGTAGCTGTAAAATGTATTCTTCTTTAAATCCAAAAAGATATTTTATATGTTTATGAATAATTTTTTTTTTTTATATATTTTTTTCTTCGTTCCCGCTTCGCGAATCGGGAAGCTTCCCGTTAGCTGACCTTGATGCCGCGAAATAGACCGCGAGCCGGTAAACGTTTCTTTACCGCAAGTGCCGCGTTAGAAAACAACATCGTGACGCCTCCCGTCCGCATGACGTTTCACGTTGTCGCGTAATACGTCATATGACGTGCTACGTTAGCGAACTGGTACGCGAAGCGAGTCGCAAAGCGCAGGTTTCTGGAAGCAAACCGGGAGGCCCTGCAAAGCGCTTAACGTAAACACAGCAGGTCATGTGACTTGGTAATAACACTTTTCATTGGTTCATTTCACTTTTGGTTTCCTAATGATGTAAGACTAGGTCATATCATCTAAAATGAACACTTTTCATTGGTTGAGAACTCTTGTTTTTCCCAAATGATGAAAATCCCTCCTTCTTTCCTCACTCTGACTTTCATCATTGTGAGAGAAAGACCCTTTGTGATCACTGAGCAATGGCTTCTTTAGTATCTTCAGCTGGTGCTTCCCCACCACCTCCACCACCTCCAAGGAAGAGTGGACCACCTGCTCAAGTTATAATTCAACAAGAAGAGGAAGAAGAGGAACAGAACGACGAGCACGAAGAGAGGCAGTTTTTCCCTGAGGAGCCCAGGACGTCTCACCGGAAAGAAAACTTCATTTGGCAATTTTTTAAAATTCCCAAAGGTCAGAAAAAAGTAAATGCAAGATACGTAACTTGCCTTATATGTCAAGATAGACTGTCCAGAGGAACCGAGAAAAAATACAGTTTCGGAAACTACACAATGCATCGCCATATGACTAGGTGGCATCCTAACAACTACAGTGCTGCACAGTTTCGGAACGACCTAGATAATCTCCCTATTATGGCCAGAAGATCTGTTGTACCGGAAGTAACGGGACCAGAGGGCAGGGAGATGGTGCCAAATATACAAATGAGATTTGGTGAAGTAAAACACATCTGCGTATTTTGCGATGGATTCATTTGCTACGGAGAAAGAAGCATCACTCTGATCAACAGAGCTATTGACTATCATATGCAAGTTTGTACGAAACGCCCAAAATAATAAATACTTTTTTTTGTTTTGTTGCTCCTGTTGAGCCCTTTACAATGAATCGTTTTCATTGCCCCCTCCAAGAAAAACCCAAAAAAATATAAAACTGTTCAGAAAAATTCAAAAAAAGTAAAAAAATGTTCAGAAAAATAAAAAATAAAGTTCTTTTCAGAACTACCTCCCCGTTATTAAAAAATTGGTACAATATTTGGAACTGTGCCAACCTCTATTTCTCTTAGTTCGCTTCCCAGTTCGCTCGCCGGTACGCGAACCGGAAGCGAACCAAAAACAGTAAGTATAAGGGAAGGAAACAGACACTTATGTTAAAAGAAAGACAGCTATAGGGGAGTAAACTAGAGATACTATTACCCGTAATCCACTGCTGATGATGTCACATATTACATCATTCATGACATGCTCAGTGACATCATCAGCAGAGGATTGCGGGTTTTTTGGCAACGTGCCTTATCCACGGTTTAATAACGCTGCCTTTTGCTTTATATAAGTTTTCAAATTGTATGAAATATATACCAATAGGTCGTTATGAACCTTTAGGTAGTGCTTTTCTTCATGAGGTCTGGTCGCTTCCATACACATACAGATGTTTCAAAGATGATCAAGAAGTTTATCTGAATGGAGAGGAATGCACTGAGACGCCAGATCATTCACTAATGTGTAGGCACATACAGTTACACGGTTCATGCAACAAACACCGACCAAATATGGCTTGCGTGTTGCAAGGCACGCCAGTTCCTGCTATCATCCCCACGTTCAAGTTGTTGGAAAATGGTAGTTATTTGATGCTCAATAATGAAGATTGTTCTGAGTTAATTAAAAGTATTCCTTTTATCGTAACAGTAAGTGAACGGGTTATTTGCTGCAGAAATGTTCTATTTCCTCCCACACATGAACATAGGGAGTTTTCAATTTGGCCACAAATACCAACCTTGGGAGAGATTTCAACGGCATGGCAAGAATAAGAGCTCTTTTGTCTCAGAGAGAGGTGGCCTTGAGTTCGGCCCGTGAAACTTTCGTGCTTCACATAGCGAACACCCGTACAGAGGTGCAGACCCTTTTCAATTCACATTTGCCTTTCAATTTCAGCAAGATGGTTCGGACTATCTTTAACGCATCCTCCACAAAGGCCCTGGCGCACTTTTTTAAAGTTGTTACCAGTGGTCTCGTGACTTCATTTGAGAAAATCTTTGGAGTCATCCCTGCTTTCTTTCATTGTATTTTCTCCACTCTGCTTCGTGGATTGGCATTTTTACTTGCATTACCAGCGGACGCTCTTGTGCTTTTTTATATTTTTAAATATGGATGTCCCTCCTATGCAACCTCCCACCCTGCAGCTGCTGACACTGTTCCGCAATCGCATGCTAGAATATTATGGCACAATGCCGTTGGCGATATTAAGCACGGCATATGGATTATCTTTTCGATTCTCCTACTTCACCTGTGTCCAGCCTGTATTTCACTGCCTGACCTGTGATTTCGATTGGGCCATTGATTTGTGTCTCTGCGGACCGGTTTCTCCTGACGTCGACTTTAATCAGCTGATGACTCCTATCATTACTCACGAGTTGGTTTGTCCTGGCGAAAGGATTATGGCTGTGGCATTGATGCATGGACTATTTGGTCCCTGGAATTTACTGGCGGCAGCACAGTCTTTCTTGGAACAGAGCTTTCTTGAAAACCCACCGAGCTGTCCTCTGATGGTGATAGAGGATCCGGTGCTGGGAGAGCACGTATGTTCTTTTCCGCTTTTAAATTGGATGGCTGAACTGTTTTCGGATGAAGACGGTGACTTCCTATTGGAGGCTGTTGCAGCTTATTTTGCATACACAGTTATGTCATAGACCTTTTTCATGTTTGATATGCTGAGTACTAGCATTTCATTGACAATTCATTGACTTATTTTTCAAGTTTTTATTATTTACCTTGCCTATTGGCTTAAGACTCGATAAAGTACTTGGCTGTTTTATTTTTCTTTAGCATTAAATTTTCCTAGTTTTTAATGCTTTACCTTGCGGACCGTCCACATATAAACTTGCAATCTGCTCTCATGAGATGGCACTTCTATTAGCCTATTCAGTTCGTTTCCGGATCATGGGGAGGTGTCATCTAGGTCCTGGATATCTTTACACCGTGTTAAGTTAGCATGGGCTCATTACCGGTTTAAACGCCATTTTTCCTTTTTTGCAACTTCTGCACACGACACTTAGTTGTTGCTTTAGCTTTCCACCTAGTAGTTCATCGTGGTTTACATGAGAATAATATGTTATTGCTCTACTATCTGCTTTGCTTGTTAAACTATATCTGTACAGCGAGTGCTAAAGTTTCAAGAACAACACGATACAGAATTGTTATGAGGTCTGATCTCCACGACTTCATACTCATAACATAAGTGCAACTTCTGCCAATTCTGGGCATGAGGCGGGTTTTATATTGCTTTGCCGAACACACATACACAACAGTTGATGCGGTTCACATGAAGAGAGAGCTGGTGTATGCTGATGTGATTCCTTCAAATCTAAGACACTAAAGTATGGGCACGCCCTAAACCAACACAAAGAGACCTTCTTAGCAAATAATATAATATGTGTATTAGGGAGGGTGAGATATAAGCAGCCGCGGGCCGTGGAGGGAGTTACGGTGAGGCAGGGAGGCGGGGAGGGGGAGAAGCAGGGTGGAGCCCTCTCTACCCTTCCCCTCCCCCTCCCCCTCCCCGCCTCCCTGCCCCACCGTAACTCCCTCCACGGCCCGCGGCTGCTTATAAGTGTTGCTAACTCTTATTCATTTACAGCATGTTAACATACTGTCACCATTCGCTTTTTATGTACTAGTAACTATGCTGGTAATTTTGCTACTGATAATATGTGTACTTGTATTCTCCACCCTGCCCCTCCCCCTCCCCGCCTCCCTGCCCCACCGTAACTCCCTCCACGGCCCGCGGCTGCTTATAAGTGTTGCTAACTCTTATTCATTTACAGCATGTTAACATACTGTCACCATTCGCTTTTTATGTACTAGTAACTATGCTGGTAATTTTGCTACTGATAATATGTGTACTTGTATTATCTAAGGTACTACGCCTGAGAAGACGGCATTAGTAAATAAACATTTCAAATACACATGTGTTCTTCTTAACTCCATGTTCTGGTTTCTAAGAAATATATAACGACCGACTGTTCATGAGTTCCACGTATCCTGAGGTACTATAAGTTCATATTCTGGATTGTCTAAACATTGAGAGTTTGTTATATCCAATGTGACACTGTACCTAGCTTGCTAAGGAGTTTTTGATTACTAACGTGAGTTTTGGGACACCCTAATTCGCCGAGGTTCCAATCCTCTGTCCACAGTTCTGTGTGAGAACAGAAACCCTGCGACAGGGGCACCCCCGACCCTTGCTGGAGCTTCATCACACTTGCGATACAACTCCAGCAATGCGCCACCTTTACGGCACAGATACATCACGCATCTGTGCTGTTTTTGCCCCATGATGCGCCGCATTGTAAATGCAGCACACCATAGGTGACGGAACAGCGGCACAGAATGACTAACACATCCCTGGTGATGCGCCAGTCATCATAAATGTATCCCTATGCTTCTTATCTTGTTAGAGATGAACCGCCATATGTATCATCAAAGTTTTTTGCATTTCCTAAATAGCGAACTTTAAGGAATAAATAGCGATTTTTTACCATTCCTAGTTTGCGATTAGCTATTTGCTAATTACAAATTACCCATTCATTTCCTTCATTTCCATAGGGCGGTTGGACTCACTTTTAGCTCGAACGGCTGAATGGATTTCCACGAAACTTGGCAAAATTGTAGGGACTGGTAGCCCGATGTGCCTTTGCTATGTCTCAAGATATATGCTCCAGTGGTTTTTACGAAAATTAACTTTGAAAAATATATATTGGGCTACATTGGCCTATATATATGTTGGAGCCCAAATGTAGCCCAATGTAGCCCAATGAAGCCCAATGTAACCCAATGTAGCCCAAAGATGGCCGCCAGACACACAAAAAAACAAATGTAGCCCAAATATCAGCCAGATGTAGCCCAACTATAGCCCAGTGACAGAATGACCAATCAGCTTCGCAAACCTCCGTTACGCGAAGCGGAGCGCTGTTACAGATATATATCTTTTTTTGAACGTTAATTTCTCAAAATCCACTGGAGCACATATATTGAGACCTAGCAAAGGCACATCGGGCTACCAGTCCCTAATATTTTACCAAGTTTCGTGCAAATCCATTCAGCCGTTCGATTATTATTATTATTATTTTTTTTTGCCCCGCGGGGCCCTTTTAAAACCTCCACATCAAACCTAGGGGGTCAGCGAGGATCTACTATTCCCCCTTATGGTCATTTGCCCCTTCGCTTTCGCCTCCTCTTGTCTCTCGATCCTACCGAGAGACAAGATGGCGGCCGCTACAGACTGTTTGGAATGTTGACAGACGCCGGAGAACCAATCAGCTTCGCTTCACAAAGCTCCGTTGCGCGAAAAGTACGCGTCCTGGGACGCTGCCTGGTCCGCTGTTACAGATATATATCTTTTTTTAAACGTTAATTTCTCAAAATCCACTGGAGCACATATATTGAGACCTACAAAAGGCACATCGGGCTACCAGTCCCTACAATTTTGCCAAGTTTCGTGCAAATCCATTCAGCCGTTCGGGCTAAAAGTGAGGCCAACCGCCCTATGGAAAACTCAATGTTAAAAACACGTTTTGGGACCCCCCTTTTTTCTCGGCCCCCCCTTGACGAACCCCCCCCAAATTTTCAAGGGCTGCTCAGAAACAAAATGTGCCATTTTCCTGAAAATTTCAGCCCATTCCGTCCACAAACGCCAAAGTTATTAGACATAGAATTTTCAAAAATCCCATAGAGAAAAAATTCTAACTATATATAGCCAGTAGGTAATATATATATATATATATATATATATATATATATATATATATATATATTTTTTTTTATATATATATATATATATATTCATACATAAAATAAAGGTTTTGGAAATATGATATTCAAAAGATCGTAAGCAATCAAATGTAAAATGAGTTGCAAATAGGTGACAGTCTATAATGACAAATTAGGCCCACTGGAGGGCAGGACTGAATGACTATACTGTGTGTTAAACTGTATAAATACGGGATTGCTTATCAGCAACTCATCTATATATTGCAGCAAATTGACATTGAATTGTTTGATGGGATAACTAATGCATGAATTGTGTGACCCAAAATCAAACATTGAATTTGAAATCTGCTGGAGGCAGAGGAAATGCAGATTAAGCTGGGTAATTTACGCAATTGACCTGCCTGGGATCAAATAATTGCACAAGTTGTATTGTCACATTATCATTTTATTTAATTATTTCACTCACATATTTCACAAATATGTGTGCGGACATTTATTATCCGTGTATCAAGTTGCTTTTGAAACAAATCACTTCAATTACCACAATGCAAAGCGCGCGCTGAGGGGGATATGACGCAATGTAATGTGTATCATATTTCTGGAATTGAATGGCGGCACCTTGTACCCATGATCAAGGCTTTGGAGTGACTGAAACACGTTGGGCTGTTGGGTTTGTCTCCAAAGAATGCTGCTGCCTATGAAATAAATGGAATTGGATGAAAACGCTACCCGTGAGTGCGAGTGGATTTTTTCTGAAAAGAAATACTGGCTGGGCTGCCCTATCTCCACGCTGCGCACCGCCAAAGAGCATCGTAAGTGCTATATATAGATTCACTGAAAAAAACAAAGATTACAAGGACGTTCTAGTTAGGACATAGCATATTAAAAATGTAGAAATTAGCTGATATTACAAAGGTTACTGGGATGTTATAGTTAGGCTGACATTTCACTTATACAAAACCGGAGAAATTCAGCAGTTATAGTTACCTGAGTTAACTATAACTTACGCCCTTGCAATGCACAATCAACCTCTCCATTGAGACCTCCACCTTCCCCAATAATTGAAAGCACACCCAGATAAACCCCCTGCTGAAGAAATCTGTCGCCGACCTTGACAGACTTTGAGTTTCAGACCCATCTCCTTGCTCCCCTTCCCAGCCAAGGTCATTGAGAAGGTCATCTATGCACAACTCTCTGTGTTTAAAGAAGCCAAACATGCCCTGTACTCCTCTCAATTCATCTTCGGAAGCAACCACAAGACTGATACCCCCTCCTCACCACCACCAATGACATTCGCTCCCTCCTCAACCAGGGAGAAAAAGCAGACCTCATCCTCCTGGGCCTCTGGGCTGCCTTCAACACTGTTTCCCACCCCACCCTAAACATGAGACTTTACTACACCGGCATCCGCGACAAAGCCCTGGACAGGATCCGTTCCTTCCTCACTGGTAGAACACAGCGAGTCAGACTACCACTGTTCCTCTCAGATCCCACAGAGATCGGCAATGGAGTCCCACAGAGCTCCTCCCTGAGCCCCACCCTCTTTAATATCTACATGGCCCTGCTCACAACCATAGTTAGGAATCATGGACTCAACATTGTTTCCTATGCCGACGACACCCAGCTGATCCTCTCTCTCACCAATGAGCCCACAATCACCAGAAACCACTTCCACGATGGGATGAAGGCCATCGCCACCTGGATGAGAGACAGCTGCCTTAAGCTCAACTGCGACAAGACCGAAGTCCTCATCCTGAGGCCCAACACTTCCCCCTGGGAATACTGCGGGTGGGCTGCCGCATTAGGAATCCCTCCACAGCCATGGACCATACACAAAACCTCTGCGTCATAATGGACTCCTTGCTCATGATAAACCACCAGATCAACGCCGTCTCCTTCCACATCCTTCATCTGCTTCGGAAGACCTTCAGATGGATCTCCACTCAGGCCAGAAAGATGGTCACATATGCACTCATCAGCAGCAAACTTGACTACGGCAACCCACTCTACACAGGCGTCACCCCGAAACTTCTCAGGAAAGTACAGAATGTTCAAAATGCCGCAGCCATCCTATTCGCAACAGAACAGCATTGGAGGAGAAGTTGTAGTTTCACCGTGGTGTGTGCCAAAACTGGGGACCAACACAGGTGTTGCCTCACAGTTCGGAAGTGACCACGCCAAGCACAAGGGCTTATCAAGGTCCCTAGTTTTGACACAATGCTCTAAAATGAATGCACAGATTTTACCCCCAATTTAACCTCATTAAAACAAAGCAGGAAAATATCAAAATTAGACCTGACTGAGCCATCTAAAAATGTGGTTGGATCTGGCAAATGCCATACAAGCCTAAGAGCGTTATGGTGTGGTGTTGGCTTCAAGACTGCCTCCTTAGAACCTTTTGTTATATCCATAGTCAAAAATTGTGTAGCAGTCAATGAATTGTGATCACAAAAGGCTCATCACAGTATCTCACATTCAATCAAATATTGTACTAAACCACAAGTAATAAAACAGTAGTCTATTACTGATTCGTGACGTTTTCCATGGAAAGTAGGTACCCTAGGTACTCTTTCATAGACTGATTTATGTATGTTTACAAGGTCTCGAGCCAGAACATAGTGGCCAAACTCACCTCCAATCATATCGGAGGGGTCATATATAGTTCCCATATTGTGATGATACGTAGAACTAATATCAGAATTTGTATAGCTGAGTTTTGTTTTAAAGTCAACACAGATCATAATGTTACATTCTGACTGAGCAGAATTAAAATTGGACAGAAGTTTTCCAACAAAACTAAATAAAGTCTGGAAATTCCTATACACAGAATTAGAAAAAAATAATTATTGTAAATATTAATAAAATGAAATGTAAAACGATGAGAGCCAGTCAGTTCCAACACTTCAACCTCAGAAAAGCTGAGATTCATAGGGACAATTTGGCTTTAACTCCAGGTTTTATCCATATTGATAAACCTCCCTTTGGTCGCCTTGATGTAGAAAGGATAGCGAGGCTAGAAAAACACGAATAACCACTGGCGTTATCGCCCAGTTTTCTTGCAATAAAATCAAACTGTTCAACCAGGGAAAGCCGATGTTTCATGACCAATTTTCAATTAATCCCTGCAATATTCCAGGACATAAAAGGAAACTTAGTCAAACATCCCCTGGGCTTTTTTCTAGATACAAAACTCTGATCAGGTGAGGACATCTCCTTTCTGGCAGGGAATAAACTACCTGAAGAACAATTTTGTGTTATGTCCCTCCTGGACATAGAAGAAGAAATGTCATTACTAGCATCCTTTAACACCTTCTAATACTGACCTCCCTGCAGTGCACAGACTCAACATCAGATACAGTTATGAGACAATCATACCCCTCCATCCCCCTCCAGAGGTGCAAATTTACTGCCGAGAGCCAAGCGGGAAAACTGAAATTACAATGCGCCAAATTATATCTTAAAACAGGAGCGGGGACGGAGCCAGAAGCAAAAGGCGACCTAAGGGTATGAGGTTTATAGAACTAGCCCACTGGGAGGGCATGCATTTGAGAAAACACATGAAAAGAAAGTTTTGGTCAGTGATGAACCAGAGGGTGGCAGTGGTGAACCAGAGGGTGGCAGTGCTGAACCAGAGGGTGACAGTGGTTAACCAGAGGGTGGCAGTGGTGAACCAGAGGTGCTGTGATGAACCAGAGGGTGGCAGTCGTGAACCGGAGGGTGGCAGTGGTGAACCAGAGGGTGACAGTGCTGAACCAGAGGGTGGCAGGGGTGAACCAGAGAGTGGCAGTGGTGAACCAGAGGGTGGCAGTGGGGAACCAGAGGGTGACAGTGCTGAACCAGAGGGTGGCAGTGCTGAACCAGAGGGTGGCAGTGGTGAACCAGAAGGTGGCAGGGGTGAAACAGAGGGTGGCAGGGGTGACCCAGAGGGTGGCAGTGGTGAACCAGAGGGTGGCAGTGATGAACCAGAGGGTGGCAGTGGTGAACTAGAGGGTGCTGTGCCCATACACGACTGCATGGGTAACTTCACCATGCAAGCGGCCCGAGAACACGCAAAAAGCCCCGTGAACACGGAAAAAACCCCGCGAACACGGAAAAAAGCCCGCGAACACCCAAAAAAACTAAAATCCGCAAATTCGCACGAATTCGCGGATTTTGCGGATTGCGAATTCGATTTCGCGCGAATTCGCAGAACGCGAATTCGCAAATTTCGCCCATACTTAGTCGTTGTTTATGTTGGTCTAGGAGAGCAGGGGGTCGGTGCAGATGGTGGCGGTCGTGGCATTGAAGCTGTTGTGGATGTCTGCGATCTTGCGATGGAAGAAGGTGGCAAGGGCATCGCATAGGTCTTGCGAAGGTGGGATGTGGGATGTTGGATCTGGGGTTGGAGAGTTCCTTTACGATGTTAAAGAGCTCTTTGCTGTTGTGTGCGTTGTTGTCTAGGCGGTCTTTGAAGGAGACCGTTTTGGCGGATCTGATGAGGTGATGGTGTGTGCGGCTGGCGTTCTTGTGGGCTGCGTAGCTGTCCGGTGTCCGTTCATGGTGCCATTTCTTCTCTAGCTTTCGGCAGGTTTGCTTGGAGGCCTGAAGGTCTTCAGTAAACCAGCTGGCTTTCTTTTTGGTGTGACTGTTGGAGGGTTTCTTGATCAGGGCGAGGGTGTTGGCGCAGTCGTCGATCCGTTGTCTGAGGTTGTGGGCGGCGGTGTTGGAGTCGGTAGATTCTAGAGGTGCGCTCCGGCCGTGGGTGGTGGTTAGCTGGTTTTAGGTGACTTTGCTCCAGCACCGGCGGGGGATCTGTTGGGTGCGGTGGTGCATGGTGCATGGTGGGTTTCCGGAATGTGAAGTGGATGCAGCGATGGTCGGTCCAGTGGAGTTTGTGGTGTGGTAGATGGAGACATGGGAGCTTGCGGATAAGATGGGGTCCAGCGTGTGGCCGGCGGAGTGGGTGGGTGTTGTGACGAGTTGTCTGAGTCCGAGTCTGGCGAGGTTGTCGATCAGGGTTGTGGAGTTGGTGTGGTTGTTGTTCTTGAGGTGGAAGTTCAGGTCCCTGGGGAGGATGTAGTCTGTGGATGTGAGGGCGTGTGTACTGACGAAGTCGGCGATGGAGTCGCTGAACTGTGGCTGGAGTCCGGGGGGTCTGTAGACAAGGGTGTTCGCAAGGGCCAGAGGTTCTGGCGCTGGGCTTGGTCGAGGCGCGGACGGGCGCAGATTTGCTTGCCTTAGGCATGCCTTTAGTGTCCCAGCGGCGTGCCCGCTGCACGCATCAGCTGCGTGGCTGCCATAGGAAGGTGAGGTGGGAGGAAGGAGACGGCCGCCACTGCTCCTCTGTGACCCCTCCCCCTCGCTGTCCTTTCGCCGCTCCGCTCCCTCCTCCCAGTTGCTCCTCCCTCCCTCTCCGCCTTAAATGGCAGCCGCTGCGTGGCCATGCGGCTGGCGCGCCTGAGGCGCGCCAGAGGCAAGCCCGTCTGCGCCCATCCACGCCTGGACCGCGCCCAGTGCCAGAACCCCTGGACCACGTGAAAGCCACGAGACCAGAATCCACTACGACGCCAGCACCCTCCACGCACTCAATGCCGGCCGAAACCATACCTGCTTCCAGGCAGCCCCGAAACGGACCCACGGACCCTTCTCCTACCGCATTTGCAGCTTCACCTGCGACAGAACCACCAAACCTCCAAGGACTGGACACAACCACCTCCGCTGCATACTCCTCAACACCCGCTCTGCACGCAAACGTGCCGTCGATCTCTGGGATCTGATCGACACCTCCGCCCCAGAAGTGACCTTCCTGACGAGACCTGGTTGAACGACTCCTCGGCGCCCGACATCGCCATAGGCATCCCGACAGCTACAAGATCACCCGCAGGGATCGCGCCAATGGAGTCGGAGGAGGAATAGATATCGTCCATAAGTCCACCCTCAAGGTCGCCACCCACGCAGAGGACACCCTCAACACCGCCACGTCCTTCCTCTCAGACAGTACCCAGAGAGTCCGCCTTCCACCCTTCCGGTCTGAAGCCACCGGCATCATCTGCGGCATCCCCAGGGCTTATCCCTCAGCCCGACGCTGTTCAACGTCTACATGGCCCCCCTCGCACAAGTGGCCCGCCATCACAACCTCAACATCATCTCCTACGCCGACGACACCCAGCTCATCCTCTCCCTCACCAAGGACCCACACACTGCCAAAACCAACCTCCACAAGGGAATGAAGGCCATCGCCGACTGGATGAGGAGCAGCCGTCTGAAGCTGAACTAGGACAAGACGTAGGTCCTCATCTTTGGACCCACCCTCTCAGCCTGGGACGACTCCTGGTGGCCGACCACGATGGGAAAAGCACCAACACCCACCGACCATGCACGCAACCTAGGATTCATCCTCAACTCCTCCCTCTCCATGTCTAAACAGATCAACGCCGTCTCCTCCTCCTGCTACAACACCCACCCTCCAGAGGATCTAAAAGTGGAGCCTGACCGAAACTAGAAGAACGGAGACACATGCCCTCGTAAGCAGCAGACTGGACTATGGCAACGCACTCTACGCAGGAATCCCAGCCAAACACTTATGACGACTACAACGCATCCAAAACGCCTCCGCCCGACTGATAGTCAATGCCCCCCGCCGCAGCCACATTACCCCCCACCTGAGAAACCTACACTGGCTCCCCGTCGACAAGAGGATCACCTTCAAGCGCCTCATGCACTCCACAACGCCAGACCAGCCTACCTGAACAGCAGATTCAGCTTCCACACCCCCACCCGCCAGCTCTGCTCCGCCAGCCTTGCCCTCGCCGCTGTCCCCCGCATCCAACGTACGACCTCCAGCGGCAGATCCTTCTCCTACCTCGCCCCCAAGTCCTAGAACACACTCCCTACCCACATACGGCAGACCCAAGACCTACTCGCCTTCAGAAGACTCCTCAAGACCTGGCTCTTCGAACAGTAGCAGCACCCACCCTCCCCTCAGCGCCTTGAGACCCTCACGGGTAAGTAGCGTGCTTTACAAGTTGTCTGATTGATTGATTGATTGATTGATTGGTCTCCCAGTAAAAATGATACTTCACTCGTGTGGGTGGGTCAAGTACCCACGACAGGCAAGGGCCCAAAACGTATTAAGGAGACATCAAAATGACCTATCACAAAACAACTTGGTTTTGCAAGGGTGTCACCTGGATTTTTTTCCCCGGGTTCGGCGTCCATCTTGGGAATCTACCAAACCCCCGCGTTTCTGAAAACTAGACACCCGGGGGAGTCCAGCGAGGTATGGCTTGCATGGATCCCCTAACGTTTTCCTACCCAGAATGCCTGCGAACCTCATATTTAGCTGAAAACAACACATTTTCCAAATTTTTTTCAGCAAAATTTGTGGTTTGCAGAGGATTCTGGGTAGGGAAATGTTGGGGGACACACGCAAGCTGTACCTTGCTGGTGTCCCTGGAGTGTCTAGTTTTCAGAAACGTGTGGGTTTGGTAGGTTACCCTAGAAGGCTGCCGAGCCCAGGGCCAAAAACTCATGGGACCCCTCTTGCAAATCCAGGTTGTTTTGTGATGGGTAATTTTGCTGTTGCCTCAATAGGTTTTGGGCCCTTGCCTGTCGCCGGTACTTGACCCACCCACACATGTGAGGTACCATTTTACTCAAAAGACTTTGGGGAATGCGTGATGGGTGGAATTTTGTGGATTCACACACATTCTAGAACTTTCCACCACAGAAATGTGAGGAAAATGTGTTTGTTTGACAATTTTTTAGGTTTGTAAGGGATTCTGGGTAACATAACCTAGTGAGAGGCAGTCAAGTCACCCTATCCTAGATTCCCCTGGGTGTCTAGTTATCAGAAATGTATAGGTTTGCTAGGTTTCCCTAGGTGCCGGCAGAGCTAGGGTTAAAAAACTACAGTTAAGCACTTTGCAAAAAAAGGGTCATTTTTCACTGGGAAGATGTAATGTGTCCATGTTGCGTTTTGCCTTGTTTCCTGTTGCGGGCACTAGGCCTACCCACACAAGTGAGGTACCATTTTTATCGGAAGACTTTAGGGAACGCGGGGTGGGTGGAATTTTGTGTATCCATGTAGATTCCGGAAATTTCCACCACAGAAATATGAGGAAAATGTGTTTTTTAAAATATTTTTTCATGTTTGCAAGGGATTCTGGTTAACAGAACCTGGCGAGAGCAAGTCAAGTCACTCCATCCTGGATTATCCTGGGTTTCTAGTTTTAGAAAATGTATAGGTTTGCTAGGTTTCCCTAGGTGCAGGCAGAGCTAGGGTTAAAAAACTACAGCTAGGCATCCATGTGTCCATGTTGCGTTTGGTGCCGTTTCCTGTCGCAGGCACTAGGCCTACCCATACAAGTGAGGCATCGTTTTTCTCAGAAGACTTTGGGAAATGTGGGGTGGGTGGAATTTTGTGGATCCACGCAGATTCCAGAACTTGCCACAACAGAAATGTGAGGAAAATGTGTTTTATTGGACAATTTCTTTGGTTTGCAAGGGATTATGGGTAACAGAACCTGGTGAGAGCCAGTCAAGTCACCCCATCCTGGATTTCCCTGGGTATCTAGTTTTTAAAAATGTATAGGTTTGCTTGGTTTCCCTAGGTGCCGGCAGAGCTAGGGTTTAAAGAGTACTAGGCCTACCCACACAAGTGAGGTACCATTTTTCTTAGAAGACTTTGGAAAAGGCGGGGTGGGTGGAATTTTGTGGATCCACGCAGATTCCAGAACTTTCTACCGCAGAAATGTGAGGAAAATGTGTTTTTTTGGACAATGTTTTTGGTTTACAAGGGATTCTGGGTAACATAACCTGGCAAGAGCCTGTCCAGTCACCCCATCCTGGATTTCCCTGGGTGTCTAGTTTTCAAAAATGTATAGGGTTGCTAGGTTTCCCTAGGTGCCGGCAGAGCTAGGGTTCAAAAACTACAGCTAGGCACTTTGCAAAAAAAGGGTCATTTTTCACTGTGAAAATGTAATGTGTCCAAGTTGCGTTTTGCATCGTTTCCTGTTGCGGGCACTAGGCCTACCCATACAAGTGAGGTACCATTTTTATCGGAAGACTTTGGGGAATGCGGGGTGGGTGGAATTTTGTGGATCCATGCAGATTCCGGAAATTTCCACCACAGAAATATGAGGAAAATGTGTTTTTTAAAATATTTTTTTATGTTTGCAAGGGATTCTGGGTAACAGAACCTGGCGCGAGCCAGTCAAGTCACTCCATCCTGGATTATCCTGGGTTTCTAGTTTTCAAAAATGTATAGGTTTGCTAGGTTTCCCTAGGTGCAGGCAGAGCTAGGGTTAAATAACTACAGCTAGGCATCCATGTGTCCATATTGCGTTGTGCGCCGTTTCCTGTCGCAGGCACTAGGCCTACCCATACAAGTGAGGCACCGTTTTTCTCAGAAGACTTAGGGAAATGTGGGGTATGTTTAATTTTGTGGATCCACGCAGATTCCAGAACTTGCCACCACAGAAATGTGAGGAAAATGTGTTTTTTGGACAATTTCTTTGGTTTGCAAGGGATTCTGGGTAACAGAACCTGGTGAGAGCCAGTCCGGTCACCCCATCCTGGATTTCCCTGGGTAACTAGCCTTAAAAAATGTATAGGTGTGCTTGGTTTCCCTAGGTGCCGGCAGAGCTAGTGTTTAAAGAGTACAGCTAGTCACTTTGCAAAAAAAGGGTCATTGTTCACTGTGAAAATGTGGGGTGTCCACATTGCGTTTTGGCCCGTTTCCTTTCACTGGCACTAGGCCTACCCACACAAGTGAGGTACCATTTTTCTTAGAACACTTTGGAAAAGGTGGGGTGAGTGGAATTTTGTGGATCCACGCAGATTCCAGAACATTCTACCACTGAAATGTGAGGAAAATGTGTTTTTTTGGACAATGTTTTGGGTTTGCAAGGGATTCTGGGTAACATAACCTGGCGAGAACCAGTCCAGTAACCCCATCCTGGATTTCCCTGGGTGTCTAGTTTTCAAAAATGTATAGGTTTCCTAGGTTTCCCTAGGTGCCGGCAGAGCTAGGGTTTAAAAATGACAGCTAGGCACTTAGCAAAAAAAGGGTCATTTTTCACTGTGAAAATGTAATGTGTCCACGTTGCGTTTTGCATCGTTTCCTGTTGCGGGCACTAGGCCTACCCATACAAGTGAGGTACCATTTTTAGGAAGACTTTTAGGAACGCGGGGTGGGTGGAATTTTGTGGATCCATGCAGATTCGGAAATTTCCACCACAAAATATGAGGAAAATGTGTTTTTTTAAAATATTTTTTTATGTTTGCAAGAGATTCTGGGTAACAGAACCTGGCGAGAGCCAGTCAAGTCACTCCATCCTGGATTATCCTGGGTTTCTAGTTTTCAAAAATGTATAGGTTTGCTAGGTTTCCCTAGGTGCAGGCAGAGCTAGGGTTAAAAAACTACAGATAAGGCATCCATGTGTCCATGTTGCGTTTTGCGCCGTTTCCTGTCGCAGGCACTAGGCCTACCCATACAAGTGAGGCACCGTTTTTCTCAGAAGACTTTGGGAAATGTGGAGTGGGTGGAATTTTGTAGATCCACGCAGATTCCAGAACTTTCCACCACAGAAATCTGAGGAAAATGTGTTTTTTTGGACAATGTTTTTGGTTTGCAAGGGATTCTGGGTAAAATAACCTGGCGAGAGCCAGTCCAGTCACCCCACCCTGGATTTCCCTGTGTGTCTAGTTTTAAAAAATTTATAGGTTTGCTAGGTTTCCCTAGGTGCGGGCAGAGCTAGGGTTAAAAAACTACAGCTCGGCACTTTACAAAAAAAGGGTCATTTTTCACTGTGAAAATGTAATGTGTCCACATTGCGTTTTGGTCCGTTTCCTGTCACGGGTACTAGGCCTACCCACACAAGCGAGGTACCATTTTCTATTGGGAGACTTAGGGTAACACAGAATTATAGAGCAACTGTTATTACCTATTGACGTTCAATGCATTTCTGCCTTCCAAATGAAAGACAATGGGTAAAAAATAAGTCATTTTCGAAAAATGACCTATATATTCTCATGCTAATATGGGTATTCCCAATTTTGGAAATGTGCAAATATCTACTGTTTATAAACTCTATATTTTGTTCCTATTTCAGTAATACATAGGTGTCTTTCATACCGATTTTTCCATGTATACATTTTCCCAGAATAATTGCAATATACCCGGTACATAATAAAAAAACATTGCAAGTCGCTGCTCAGTTATCGACTCTGGGTTAGTCGGGTTCTTGGTGAACTTACAAGTCCTATATATCCCCACAACCAGAATGGTCCAGCGGATGTAATGGTCTATTATTTTCAAACAGCTGTCATAATTATTAGAAGTTACAGGTGAAAACGTTGACACAAATGGCTGTTTTTTCCGACAATTTTTCCTATATTCAACGGGTAGTTTCTATAAAGAAACCTTGAAGTATATACACAAATGACCTCTTGCTGAATTTAGAATTTTGTCTACTTTTCTAAAAAGTATAGCTTTCCAAGATCTATTATTGCTTTCATACCCATTTCTACCATTAACTGGAAAGAGGTTGAAAGCACAAAAAATAGTAAAAATAGGTCATGTCCCAGAAAAATGCCAAAACTGTGTAAAGTATTTTGGATTTCTGACAAAAGTCTGTTTGTCCCTGAAACCTGGAAAGATGGTGATTTCAACACCACAACCCCTTTTTCGATACAATTTTCAGGAAAAAAACAGGCACTTTCATCTGTAGCCCTTTTTTCCCATTTTTCCCAACAAAACAGAATTTAGCTGTATTTTGGCTAATTTATGGGTCCCTTCTAGGGGAATCCACAACCCTGAATACCTTTAGAATCCCCATGATGTTGGAAAAAAAGGATGCACCTTTGGTATGGATACCTTATGTGGTCAAAACGTTACAGGGGCCTAAGTGCAAACTACCCTAAATAGCCAGAAAAGGCTTAGCACGGGGGAAGGACTAGAAGAGAAGGGGTTAATCATAATTTATCCGGTAGTAATGCCTGTATGCCTCCCTGTTGTAGAACAATCCTGGTGTAAGATTTCTTTGAGAGGGCCAAATGTAGTTAGGATTATTTGAATGGCTAGAGCTCAAGATGTAGCACTTTTTCGTACAGATGGCTGAAAAATATAATAGAGAGAGGCTTAGAATGCCACGTACAATTCTGTTTTTCATCTCTGATTGCAATTGCTACTATTTGAATTAATGTGACCGCTGAAGGCCTTACCTTGCAGAAGAAAGCCAGCAGTTGCTCTCTATGCCTGTTCTATGTTTGACAGCGGGCTCCCAATCGTGGTATCACTGTGTTGCTGACGTCTGGATACTCACGATCATGCCGCAGAGGTGTGACAGGCATCTGACTCCGTAGCTATAGTAATTGCTTGAAGGCGCATAGACATCATTAGTGGTAGCATGCAACTACTAGACCTGCTCGAGGCAGAGTCGTATGGAACCCCGTGCCCATACGCCAAGGCTGTGATAATGGCATATATTTTATAAAGTGGCCCTGGAAGCAGAGCCTGCTTGCTACTATAATGTGGCTGCTAGGAGTGTATTGTTTTTTACCGGTTGAAAATTGTTGCGGGGAAAAAATGAACAAAGGCATGGGTAATGAATCATTGGTGCACATCTGTCTACCGAAACCAAGGTAGACGTGAACGAAGTCACACAGACTTCCTAAGCTGTAGTACACAGCAACTGGGCCTGTAAATCAAGGGTTGTGGGGATTCATGCATGCACCTGGGACCACAATGAAGGCCTGCTTAACTAATTGCGATGGATACTGCCTAACGTTTTTGTTGTGGCCATAAGAAGTTGTATTGGGAAACTTGACTGATCCCATGATTGGAGGGCTATTCCAGTGTGTTACAAGGATAATTATATATTTGTGGTATTCCTCAATCATATTCAATATATTGAAAATGAAAAATCTCAGAAATTAGAAACCATGTTTTCAACACATTAATGAACCTATCCATAAACATATAGCAAAACATGAAAAGAATTATGTGATACATCAATGAACAAAACAAAAGAAAACTCTTCCACACACAGTTGTACATATTCTATACATTTTTTACAATTCATTGTGTGATTTCTCATGTGAGCATTTTAAACGTCTTTATGGTGCATGCAGATTGAAAGGTTTCGTTAAAATTTGAGTATTCTTTTTTAGTCCAAAGTCTTAGCTTAGTTTGTTAATGTAACAAACTTGTGCCAAATCCTCCATTGTATTCAGTCCTTGTCTGATAGAATCATATCTATCGATCCATGTGTACTCAAGCCTCGGTGACATAAGAAACATCCCCTCCTCTTGACAAAGGAATTGCTTTCTCAATAAACTGTAATCAAGAACGTCCTGATTATAAGATTTACCGTATCTCTACCCTGGTGTAACCGTCTGCTATAGTAATCATGTAGGAGGCAGAAACAACCATCACCTATAGATAGGTAACACAACAAAAATGAGGACACACATGAGGGAACTCTGTGGTCGATACTACACACAAAGTCACAGTAAATATTGGAGGAGAACCCGTTACCTACTGATTAATCAAAAGAAACAGTTATAACTTTCAAAACATCAAGTATTTATTAAAAAACAAGGCATAGCCCTGTACATAGTACAAAAATAACACAATTTACACCTCATTAAAAATATTCCAATACATCATATGCAATTCATTTTATTTTTTGAAAAAACCAAAAGTCGACGCAGCGTTTTGGTGCTTGAATGGATATGACACCTTGTTCAGGACGGTTTTTCTATATAAAACAAATACATGAAATTATCACTATATATTAGAACAGGTTCTCTACTACTCCTCACAAAAGCACACTAATTACTAATACATTTAAAAGGCATAAAGAGACATTTTAGCCAAACAGATTAATAATGAACATCAGTTGGTCTTTCTTTTTAAATTGGAGGGCCAACTTTATACACACTGGTTGCATTTAAAACATGAATATGACAACAGCACATACCTCTAATCCCTAAGGATTAGTCTCAATCTTTATGAAAAAAACAGGAAAGACCAAGCTGCTTCGATACTTTGCGCTGTAGTCTGGTGTCTGTAATCACTCTTTGGGACATCCCCCGTATTGTGGAAAGAGCATTCGTGGTTGTAAAACTTAACCAATACTCTTATTCTTTAATGTCCAACTAGGGCTATATATCCCATTGTAGTCATACCTGTATATTGGGGTTTTTCAATAAAAATAAGATGAAGCTGTGCCGAGGCTGACCACCATGTCTGTGGTTCGTGCTGCTTCAAAGGAGACAAGGCTAGGTAGACAGAAATACATGGTTTGTCTTAATTCAATTGATAGAATAAGAAAATCCCCAAACCCCGTCTTTTTAGAAAGTCAAAAAATGAAACTTCTACTATGAACTCTACCATGGTTTGAATACAGGTGTGCCCTCCAATCGTGGGGTCTGGCTGCGTTATAGAATCAAACTGCAGTTTTCATTAAATTATTAGAGGCCAGCCAGTTCTTTACTTTAGCACTGGGTCCAGAGATCTAAAAACATAAATGTCGGTTGTAATTCCTTTAACCCCTTTCTTTACCTGCTTATTAGCATCTAATTGTTACTAGCGCCTTACATTTATGATATTCGTAGATTTAGGCAGTCACTCTAAGTATAGTTACATAACACGCATATGGCGGGTCTATGGTGCCAACATACCTCCCGTGTCCCCTAATTTGTAGAAGTGCCATCAAATATAAAAAATATATGAGCCTGCCTTGCCGTTATATGAGCAACGAAAACAGTTGAAAATTGATGTACCATGTTCTAAATGCCAAAACTAAACCATCGTCTGTTTGTCTAGGGCTATTAGAGTGTATCTTCGTTGGGCCAAATATCACAACCTTAGAGTTGGTCCCGATCACTCAACTTCAACTACTTTACAAAGTAATGGCAAACCCATTTTCAGATTTCCCCCAAATTACGGGCACAGAAGTAGAAGAGTATCAAAGGTCCCCCATGCGCCTCCTATTCGATCTAGTCTATTGCCTCTAGTAGTTGAAGTTCAGTGATCGGGACCAATTCTAAGGTTGAGATATTTGGCCCGACGAAGATACACTCTAATAGCCCTAGACGAACAGATGATGGGTGTAGTTTTGGCATTTTGAACTTGGTACATCAATTTTCAACTGTTTTCGTTGCTCATATAATGGCAAGGCAGGCATATATATTTTTTCTATTTGTTGGCACTTCTACAAATTAGGGGACACGGGAGGTATGTTAGCACCATAGACCCGCCATATGCGTGTTATGCTACTATACTTAGAATGACTGCCTAAATCTACGAATATCATAAATGTAAGGCGCTAGTAACAATTAGATGCTAATAAGCAGGTAAAGAAATGGGTTAAAGGAATTACAACCGAAATTTATGTTTTTAGATCTCTGGACCCAGTGCTAAAGTAAAGAACTGGCTGGCCTCTAATAATTGAATAAAAACTGCAGTTTGATTCTATAATGCAGCCAGACCCCACGATTGGAGGGCACACCTGTATTCAAACCAAGGTAGAGGTCATAGTAAAAGTTTCATTTTTTTACTTTCTAAAAAGACGGGTTTTGGGGCTTTTCTTATTCTATCAATTGAATTAAGACAAACCATGTATTTCAGTCTACCTAGGCTTGCCTCCTTTGAAGCAGCACGAACCACAGACATGGTGGTCAGCCTCGGCACAGCTTCATCTTATTTTTATTGAAAAACCCCAATATACAGGTATGACTACAATGGGATATATAGCCCTAGTTGGACATTTAAGAATAAGAGTATTGGTTAAGTTTTACAACCACGAATGCTCTTTCCACAATACAGGGGGATGTCCCAAAGAGTGATTACAGACACCAGACTACAGCGCAAATTATCAAAGCAGCTTGGTCTTTCCTGTTTTTTTCATAAAGATTAAGACTAATCCTTAGGGATTAGAGGTATGTGCTGTTGTCATAATCATGTTTTAAATGCAACCAGTGTGTATAAAGTTGGCCCTCCAATTTAAAAAGAAAGACCAACTGATGTTCATTGTTAATCTGTTTGGCTAAAATGTCTCTTTATGCCTTTTAAATGGATTAGTACTTAGTGTGCTTTTGTGAGGAATAGTAGGGAACCTGTTCTAATATACAGTCGTAATTTCATGTATTTGTTTTATATAGAAAAACTGTCCTGAAGAAGATGTCATATCCATTCAAGCACCGAAACGCTGCGTCGACTTTTGGTTTTTTCAAAAAATAAAATGAATTGCATATGATGTATTGAAATATTTTTAATGAAGTGTAAATTCTGTTATTTGTATACTATGTACAGGGCTATGCCTTGTTTTTTAATAAATACTTGATGTTTTTAAAGTTATAACTGTTTCTTTTGAATAATCATTATGTAACGGGTCTCCTCTGATATTTACTGTGACTTTGTGTGTAGTATCGACCACAGAGTTCCCTCATGTGTGTCCTCATTTTTGTTGTATTACCTATCTATAGGTGATGGTTGTTTCTGCCTCCTATATGGTTACTATAGCAGACGGTTACACCAGAGTAGAGATACGGTAGTTCTTATAATCAGGACGTTCTTGATTACTGTCTTTCAACCTGTCCTGTATTGGCTTATAGGGCATCTCCTTTTTGGTTTTTGATTTTCTCAATAAACTGCCATTTCATCTCATCTGCTCTGTGATTTTTCTCTATAAAATGTTGTACAAGAAGGGCAGTCTCAACTTGGCAGAGTATGCAGCTTCAGTGTTGTCCAATCCTTGCTTTGATTTGATGTGAAGTTTGCCCCATATATATATAATAGATTACAGGGACACCAAATATCCCATGTTGTGAGTGGATTGGATTGCGATGCAGCTCCCACATTTATAATTGCCTTTAATGGGAGATAGTCCCAACACTTATGAAATAGTATTTGGTGGCTTTTTGGCACGGGTATTGAATGCACTACATGGTCCCTAATGTTTTACCTTTCCTGTATGAAAAGAGGGGCAAATATTTGAAAATACTCTGTGTTTAGAACGTGCTAGTGTCGTTTGATGATCTTGAGAATCTTAGTAGTTTCAGGGCAGAAAGTATTAACACAGACTTTTCTCTTGGGCTATACCAGGCTCTTTTCATGGAGTTTTTGACTTATCTTTTGGGATATCCCCTTTCCCTCAATTTGCAGCTCAAGAAGGATCCCTCTCTAAAAATAGTGTGTTGCGTTCTGTTGGTTTTCTGTAGAGGGTTATGATTAGGTGATTGTCCCCGGTTTTGATCTTGAAGTCTAGGAATGGAATACTGTCTGTCTTCATTCCTTTCAAAAGTGAACTTAAGATATGGTTGACAGGTATTGAGGTAATGTGTAAACAGATGCAGTGTGTCCTGTGGGTGTTTCCGGATCATGAATATGTCCTCTATATACTCATGATCCGGAAACGCCCATAGGACACACAACATCTGCCTTGGAAGGGATTAGACACATTGTTGATAAATTCATGCTCAAATTGGCCCAAGTAGAGATTTGTTAGCATGGGAGCAAAATATGGCTCCATCGAAGTTCCTGAGCATTGTTGGTAGTATGTGGAGTCACCAAGAATGTAGTTGGTGGTCAGGGCAATTTCTAGAAGTTCTACAATAAATGAGACATGATAGGATGCTGGACGTTGGTCAAGAATCTACCTTATCACCTCAATGCTCTGATATTGAGGTATATTAGTGTAAAGTAATTCAATATCAAGAGTCACTAACATTTCTTCAGTGGGATTATACTCTAGACCTATGATGAGGGTAATCATATACAAACTATCACAAACATATGTCTCTAATAGTGGGAAGTAGTCCTTAATGAAGGTGTTTATGTATTCTCACAAAGGTTCCAGAATGGACTCAAACTCTTATGGAATGGGTCTTCCTAAAGGAGTATTGATATCTTTGTGAATCTTAGGAAGGGTATGCAAAACAAGGATCATTGGTGACTTTTTGTTAAAAAAAATCATACTCCAACTGTTTAAGAAAGCCTTCTTCTAGACTTTGTGTGATGACTTCCTGAATTCTCTGTCTTACCAGTGGGAGAATATTTCTCGTGAGTTTCTTGTAATGATTGGGGTTGTTAAGTTGTCTAATCACTTCTGCCTCATATTTGTCTGTGTCTTGTATTACAATCCCATCTCCCTTATCTGAGGAATTTAGTATTATAGACTCTTCCTTTTTTAAGTGACAGTAAGGACTGTCTTTCAGGCCATGAAATTTTATTAAGTGTGAAGGTCCTGACAAATAATGTTGTTGAGTCACTCACTCTGTTTGCCACAACACCAGCTAAGAACAGTGGAAGTGAAGATCTCCTGACTCACTCACTCCTAATTCTTTTCACTTCTCTACATAAGGCACCATTCTGTTCTATTCTTCTTCACACGAGTAATATTTAATTTTAATACATTTGTTCAAAGTGTACATGGTAACAGTTGCTCTTTCCTTGTTCTTTTCAGGGGTCAAACATTCTTTTATTTAAAGACCTGAAGATGGTCTATTGGACGCAAGCCGGTATAGACCGAAATGTTGACATTCACATCTTTTTCTCCTATATTAATGTATGATTTCTTTAGGAAAAGGTGGTCACAATAGAGACTAGGGAGAACATTTATTTGTATAGTACAGCAACTTCCAGTCTCATTGTGTCATGAAATGTTTTTGTACCCCCTTTTATAAAATCGTGTGTTTAATATTATAAAACAGTTTTGAAAATATACAGCCCGTGTGGCAATCCCTATTTTTTGGTTATGACAGATTAATACATGTTGAAACAATTGTGAGTGTTATTCCTTGATACGAACGTTCAAAGAAAAGCACATTTAGATAGCTTGTTCAGATTAAATTGACAAACTAGGTGAAATAATTACTTAAGTAAATCCCTTGTAGGCATTTGCACCCGCTGACTGTCACAAGAGGACATTGGCGGCCTAAATATCAAAACCATTTGTAAGTCTAGGTTCAACTTGCATGTACAAATTGCCTTTGCAAAGTGTAAATCCACCTGTGTGATTCACAAATGCAGTTTTACGGTCCTAAAAAGATTTGTCCACAAACACTTTTTGTGTAGGTAAATCTTATCTCAGCCATGGTGCACTCAGAGTTTCCAAAGGCCCATTCCCACCCTGGAAACAGTTCGAGATGCATTCCTGACAAGGGCAACGGTAACTTCTTTTCCAGGGATCAGATGTCGCCATTGAGAAAAATATGTTCCCCGTTGAGAAATTTTAAAATAAAGTGCAACTGCAACCATTCCCATACCTAAATACAAGTATAAATACGTTACATGATTACCTATATATTAAGTTCTGCTGTACACAGGCATTTGTGAAACTGTACACCAACATGGAACATCAGCGTACCTCTAAATACTGGTGGTGACTCCATGAATATAAATATGAAAGCGTGGTAACCTAATTAATATATATTTTTGCTCAGTTATTTACACAGGAAGCACAATTTGGAAGTGGGGACTTCGGAACTCTAAATAAGACTGTAAGATGAGCAATAGGTTCCGGAAAAGGCCAGGGATTTAGCATTAGCAAATTTGGACTATATTATAATTTTGCTCCAACATGTAAGAGTACTTTCCTGCTTACTTTACGTCCAGCATGATTTTGCATGTAAACTGTATTTTTCTCCAACATGTGGTTTGTAAGTCTAAACGGTTTTCACAAACATGCCGATGTTACACTAAAGCTGATTTTGCACCTCAGTTTACAGTCAACAAAATGTTATAGCGAGCTGTTTTACGCTGTGCCCTGGAGGGGTGTTGGTGGGGGGGCATTTTATGTTACCCACACCACCGAGGACCACAACTACCAGGCATCTCCAGATTGAAGGAGGATGGGTCCGTTTACAGCCATCTCTCGCAGTGCCACTGTGCTTTAAAGCGCTTTGTAGGTTCCCGCAGCACGGGTCGCTGTGCGCTGGGGGAGATGGGTGCATTGTTTGCTGCCGGCACCACTGAGGACCACAATTACCAGGCACCTCCGTATTGTAGGAGGAGAGGCCTGTTTTGCAAGTGTTTCCAAATTCCTGCTGATATCATGTAGAATGTTATTGTGCACCTCAATGTGATTTTGTACCGAAATGTGATTGTGTTCCTAAATGCGATATCACAATCATGCTAACTGTGCACCATAATGATATTTGGACCTAAGAGCGTGTTTTGCACGTACATGTTATTTAGGACACAAATGCGATTTGCACACCAAATTGCTTTCCAACTCATACTGAGGGTGAAGGTTCATTAAGCACCATAATATGCTCTCAACCAAATGTAAGGTCATTTTGATGCACATCTTTTACACCTTAAGTTACACCCACTATATTTTGTCTCTGTAATTAATTAAATCCTACACTGCATATTGCAGTTGTCCTATATTTTAATAGATCAACAGCCTACACGTTTTTCATGTGATCGTATCATGGCTACGAAAGTTAAAAGAAACAGAGCCTCATATCAGATAAACTCCATGATGCATGTAACCAAAATGCAGAAATCGTTTTCTGCCTGGCCTAGCCAAGACTACTTGCAAATACCCCAAGCTTACTGTGTATCATTGAAACTGGTCGTTTTTTTCTTATGGAGGACATGCCCTGTTGAACTAATACATGAAACTTTTTCTTTTTAGCCTCGCGGAACACAAAACGTCCCTCGCTGGGAAAACACAATTCTTTAGGTTACCATAACCATAAATGTGAGCTACACATTACCCTGTTCAAATGGGAAGGACAAGAGAGGGTCCTCAGATATCATTTTTACCACATTATGTAATACCCTATAACAGCTTCCACAAGGACTAAGGATATTGATACTGATGCAATACCTTCTATCTCAGCTGACTATGACACTATTAGTTCACCCTCCTCCACTCCCACCATATTCCCATTCTCACCCACACTTACTTTTGGGAATGAAACCAGGCAGTATAATTGAAGCACAAATCAAGGTAGTCAGGAATATTACCTTGAACCCTAGGTACTCCTGCACACGCACTGACCAAAATACTGTTAACGATAAATCCAAAGGCATCCCTATAGCCTCCACAATGCCTTGATGTGCCCTCACTCTGTCAACTGACCTCCTAGTCTCATACATGCGAAGCCAAAACAACAGCACACAAACTAACTCTAGGCAGAAGAACAGAACAAACCATAGATTGGATTCATATTAGAGGTACAATTACTCTCCTCGTGCTTTATTACAGCCATTTGCTACTGGCCATAGCACACATCTCATGTCCTGTGTTCCAAATGAGCGATGCGACATCATTCTGAAGCAGTATAACCTAATATGAAACAAAGTCTACAAATCACAACCTTCATCTCTTTTTCTCCCAGAATTACTCACCTCCCAGGGACTGCTTACCTAATCCCCCCATCACGAGGCAGGTCCTCGGACGAGCTCCCCCTGCAACAGTTCTCCTATCCAGCTTGCCAGCTAGCCTCTGCTGCCTGTCTGCCAGCTGCCCTCTGTTTGTGCCTCCTCTGCTCCTTTCTTGCTCTGTTATGCCTTTTCTGCTTGTTTTTCTGCCCTCTATTTTGCCCTTTTCTGCTAGTTTATCTGTCATGTGCTTTGCCTTTATTGCCTTCCATTTTTCCTTTTCAGCTCATGTTTCTGCCCTCTGTTTTGCCCTCTTCTGCTCTGTTTTGCTTTTTCTGTTAATTTTTCTGCCTTTTGTTTGGCGTTTCTGCTCATTTTCACACCTTCTGTTTTGCTCTCTTCTGCTCTTTTTTGCCTTTTCCTATTCGTTTTTCTGCCCTCTGTTGTTCCTTTTGCTTCTCGGTTTCTGCCCTCTGTTCAGCATTTGCTGCTCATTTTTCTCTCCTCTGTATTTCCCTACTCTGCTCTGTTTTGCCTTTTCTGCCCTTTGTTTTGCCTTTTTTCCGCTCGTTATTCTGCCCTCTGTTTTTCCTTTTCTGCTGATTCTTTTTTCTGCCCTCTTTGCTGCTTGCTTGTTTTTCTGCCCTCTGATTTGTCTTTTCTGCTCATTTCTTCCCTCTTCCCTCTTTTTCCTCAAGGCTTGGCTTTTCGAGAGAGACCTCACATCACAGTGCCCTTTTTGCTTTTTCTGCTTGTTATTCTGCCCTCTGTTTTGCCTTTCATGCTCACACATTTTTCTGCCCTCTGATTTTCTTTTTCTGCTTGCTTGTTTTTCTGCCCGCTGTTTTGTCTTTTCTGCTCAGTTCTTCTCTCAGTTTCCTCAAGACCTGGCTTTTCGAGAGAGACCTCGCATCCCCCTGGGGTGACAGTGCCACGCTCCACAAATGCTGATTGATTGATTGATTGATCACTACACTTGACACACCAACGGATGAAGAGCCCAATCTGCACTACAACCCAAATGACTTCTAGCGCACCCCACACACCCCCATACACCTTGATCACCAATACCACATCAGATCTTATTACCTCAATCTCCAGGGCTATATGTCCTAAGCACCATCGTAGATCAGAAATATCAGCTCCAGTCAACCCTTTGACCCCTCTCCTCCAGATCATATCAAAGTTGCCTTCCCTACGGGATCTATGCAGTCTGTAATGAAACTTCCATTCCTACAGCTATGACCTCAATGCTATTTCACTTGCACCTGGTTCTGCTCATTGGCTGTACCACTAGAAAACATCTTCTACCTGAATGGAACAGAAAAAACGATTGGGCTTGTCTTTGACTACAAGGAGTCCATTAATACAATTAATTGCCTCCTCATCATTACAATCCCATGTACTAGATATCACAAAAACGATACATAAATTACTGAGCTGAACATCCTTCACTGTTCACGTGACAGCAACACTATAGTTTCTTTGGTTACAGCTCTGATACAATCACATCATACTCTGCTTAGATGTTCGGTCTTCATTGAGACCAAAAATGAAGACCCATACATCCCTCCTCAAATTCTCCTGTTGTAAAGAAACCTACTACTAAGAGTACATTGAACACTCCTTATTGATAGAAGTTCTCTACCCTCGAGCTGAATGTCATAAAGAAACACCACATGCAAATCTCTGACACTCAAACTGGATTGTTCAGGCCAATTTTTTATTCCTTTCAAAATACTGACCTTAAAGCATCATCTTTATTTTAAACCAGAGATGGAAATGATAACATGTAGAGACCTCAAACCTATTGACAAGAAACAATGGTAACATCAACAGGTCCGGCTTCCATGTGCTAGCGGATGAAAGCAAAAGGTGTGCACAAGCGCGCATAGACTAGTGGAGCATTGTCTCAGTGCATCTTGTGTCCTTATGTGCCTCTGATGGCTGTGCCTCGATTTGTATTCCAGAGGATGCGTTTCTTTGGCAATGCTTGATTATGATGTGATTACATCATTTCTCCTACAAACATTATTTACTATTTTTGAAAGTAACAGATGACAGCGTGTGTGCTAAGTGCAGGATTCTCTCATTACACTCTCTCGGGTTCATATTGTCTGATCTACCTCATTGTTGTTGCATTTGTTTCAAAATTGTGTTTCTTGCCAAACTAGATAAGTGCTTCCCTCCAGAGGGAAAGGGTACTAATGATGGCAGATTAAAAGCTTTAAACTGAAGGAAGAAGCTGTCAAAAGTACATGAGGGCATTCCTAATGAAAGCATGACATCATCCTTGAGTAAACAATTATTGATATCTATTTCACGTCCAAAGAGTTTACATATTTAAATAAACAAACCCAACCAGCCCTTCAAGGAATGATTGACCATCTCTTAATGTGGCCTAAAAACTTTGCAGTGCAGTAGGGGCAGGTGAATAAGTACACTCGTCCTTAAGTTTCAGTTACCAATCCCAGCAGCTGAATCTCCAGTTTGCCATTTATGTATTTAAGACTGCATGCATTTGTTTTTCCTCGGTCACTCGGGACTGCCATACCTCTGAGCCGGCAGGCACAATAGTCGTCACTCAACAGTGATGTCATTATCTTCTCGCCTGGTGGACATTCTAGCCCAACACGGCAAACGAGAATTAGTGCCTTTACCTGCTTTGCAGGTAAAAAAACTGGTGAACTTTAAAAAAAAACCCACACATTTCCGATTTTTGAAACTTTGCAACACTCTTTCCCTGCGACACTTGTCTTGAAAATAAACCTGAAGTAGCTGCACACATTAGAATTCGGTTCTAGAAAAGATTAGAGCGAGAAAAAGCAGCTATAGATTTTGCACAATCTGGTCTAGTTCATACTAACGTGAAAAAAATCGTTTAAATGGACTAGCTCACAGAATCATGTTTCCCAAATGACCACTTTGCGGAATATGTCACTCCTCTTGATTTCCTTTGCTACTTCCCTGTATATATGAAGTTCACTCACAATCAACCCTCTTTAGCCAATCTGAAGTGACAAAGCTCGAGCGGTCAAGATAGATAGATATAATTATAGCCATAACACGAGTGCTTTTGACGAGAATGCAGGAGGTGAGGGGGATAACAACTTGTGAGTTTACTATCAAGAACATCACACAAGGCTGCATCAGCCTTCCTTGTAACCCAATGACAATAGCGGAAGTGATGCCACAACCCATTTGACCCTGATGACATTGCATGAAGTGACATCACTGAAGTTTATGCACCAACAGTAACTACACAAATAACAACAAAACAATATCACACATATCTATCACCCACAAGTGATTCTGAGAATACGCACCGGTTCACCAGGTTCTTAAAGATCGTGTAAAGTTGGTCAACAACAGATTTTTGCCTTCTTTTGGTGAATGCATTGCTGTTGGCATTAGGACTCAGGGCACCTTTTCCCTGTTAGCCAGTGATACAGTGTTTGTGCTCTCTCCCTAAACATGGTACAATTGGAACCTACTTGATTCATACATTTAATTTACTAGTAAGGCCCAAGTAAATGGTACTACATATACCCAGGGCCTGTAAATTAAATGCTACTAGTGGGCATGTTGCACTCATTGTGCCACCGACTAAAGTTGCCATTGAAACATGACTCAGGCCTGTCACTGGAGTCCGCAGTGCTATTTTATACTGCCATTTCGACCTGGGAAAAGAAACCTTTTGCCAGGCCAAAAACTTCCTTTTTAATACATATAAGTCGCCCCAAGGTAGGCCCTTAAGTCCCATGGGGCAGGGTACCTTGCATTTAAAAAGCAGGATATGTTGGTTTTAATTTTACACATCCTAGTAGTGGAACTGAAGTCGTTCTTCACTGCTGTAAGGCCAAAGTCTCCCATTGACTAACACAGGGTTACCTTATTCCATTTCATACGTGATAATATTTGATTGGGAGCAGATAGAGGTATGCTGTTTAGACTCAAATGAATTGTAATTTAAAAACCTCTTTAATGGTACAGTCATATTTTAAGTAACAATTCTGAAAATGCCACTTTTAGAACTTTTACATTTTCTTCTCCTAACCATTTGTGCCTTCTGCTAGTTTACTGAGTCACTTGACCGTGAATGGTGCTGCTTTTGGGATATGTGTATTCCTGCAAGTGAGGCAAAGGGGATTAGGTTTGGAATGAATGGGAAATCCTGCCAGGATGGTTGGGGTTGAAGCTGTACCAAGTCCCACATACATTTCTAAAGGCATTGCCTCCTGCACACACAAAGGGACCCAACACTTGTCTATTGTCACCCTACAATTCTTGAAGCTTCGCCAGGGTATGGGAATAACTTTCCAGTACAAGATGTGGGAGTAGTGTAGCAAATCCTACCACTTCAAAGGCTATGTATACATATTATATCTCCAGAGTCACTCTACAGTACACTCCTGGACATATGGAAGACTTCAAAAGGAGTGCCTGGAGCTTCAGAGGGCTGCCCTGCTGCTTGAGGCCTGCCTTGTTCTTTACAGGAGTGCCCTGCTACTAGAGGCCTGCCTTGCTGCTTCAACCCAGGACTAAGAGTATGACTCTAAGGGCTAGTTGGCTGGCCTACTGTGTGAGCTACAGGGACATAACCATCTCCAGAGACCTAGAACCATGAACCTGGTTTCTGTTCGATTGATTCCTTACCCCCAAGTAGTGCCTCTCCAATCCTGGAACCTTTGAAGGGGTGTGAGAGGTGCAGAATTACACTAAATTTCACCAATAAGTTCCAAAAGAACCCACAGAAGAATGGGACATATCTGCCAGCTGATCTGTCAAATGTAAATCGCTGGTCAGACTGACTTTGGGGCACCATCCATTAAGTTCTTCAGCAGCAAATCTTGTTCAGCTGGACCTTCGAGCAAAAGTACTATTTTGCACTAAAAAATGTTAATTCATAACTCTGGTTCTTCTGATTAGACTTAATTTGTTCTGGTGTAATTTTATTAACTAAAACATTCTATATTTTTCTAAGTCGGTTTGGGATTATTATTGTTTTGTGTCTTCACTTTATTACTGTTTGTGTGTAGCATAAATATTTGAACACATTGCTTTTAAATAAGCCTGACTGTGTTTGTGGAAAGCTACCAGAGGGTTAAACATTGGTCCTTTTAGTGACTTTTATGGTTTATCCTACCAAAGAGTGTGGTGGTTGCTTGAGTGGAGCCTCCACCCCTCAACCAATAACCCAATTTCCTACAGATACTCAGCTGACAGCAAATATGGAACCTGATGGAAGGAATCCCCTAAACCCCCTACCTCGTCTTAGTACAGGTAAAGTGTGCCTGTTCAGATGGCATAACAAAGCATAAATGTGGTTCTTCAGTGGCTTAAAAAGTATCAACAGTGCACGGCTCTACATCAGTATTGGCAGATTAAATCAAATGAGTCTATTTTGATTTTAAACATTCTAAAACAGCATACATCATAATTAAAACAGTCAACTAAATTTGTTGTAATCAAGATAAAGTCAGCAATAGTAAAATTGCTCATAGAAATATTCAGAATGTGTCCAAGGTAAAAACATGTTATTATAGCATTAGCGGTTCAGAAAAGGGGGTGGTGATGAACAGAGTGTCTGAATTAAGCAGACCACTCTTACCCAGTCCAAAGATCAGGGCTTGATCCATCACCGTTATTTATCTCACTGACCCATCCCAGCTCAGAACCTGGCTATATGCAAATTAGTCTGTCCCTGGCCCAGTGCATCATGGGAACAGGGCAGACCAAACTACCAAGCCAATTCTTCACCAGAAAGGAGACAAGCTACCGGGGACCGGTTTCTGGCATTTCAGCCTCTTCGGCCCGGCTTGCTTGAATCCTGATGGAGCAGTGAGAAAGGGACTCATGTCTGAGTATACCCTGCCACACCTATAGTGGCCAAAAACGGTTCAGAAAAGGGGGTGGTGATGAACAGAGTGTCTGAATTAAGCAGACCACTCTTACCCAGTCCAAAGATCAGGGCTTGATCCATCACCGTTATTTATCTCACTGCCCCATCCCAGCTCAGAACCTGGCTATATGCAAATTAGTCTGTCCCTGGCCCAGTGCATCATGGGAACAGGGCAGACCAAACTACCAAGCCAATTCTTCACCAGAAAGGAGACAAGCTACCGGGGACCGGTTTCTGGCATTTCAGCCTCTTCGGCCCGGCTTGCTTGAAACCTGATGGAGCAGTGAGAAAGGGACTCATGTCTGAGTATACCCTGCCACACCTATAGTGGCCAAAAACGGTTCAGAAAAGGGGGTGGTGATGAACAGAGTGTCTGAATTAAGCAGACCACTCTTACCCAGTCCAAAGATCAGGGCTTGATCCATCACCGTTATTTATCTCACTGCCCCATCCCAGCTCAGAACCTGGCTATATGCAAATTAGTCTGTCCCTGGCCCAGTGCATCATGGGAACAGGGCAGACCAAACTACCAAGCCAATTCTTCACCAGAAAGGAGACAAGCTACCGGGGACCGGTTTCTGGCATTTCAGCCTCTTCGGCCCGGCTTGCTTGAATCCTGATGGAGCAGTGAGAAAGGGACTCATGTCTGAGTATACCCTGCCACACCTATAGTGGCCAAAAACGGTTCAGAAAAGGGGGTGGTGATGAACAGAGTGTCTGAATTAAGCAGACCACTCTTACCCAGTCCAAAGATCAGGGCTTGATCCATCACCGTTATTTATCTCACTGCCCCATCCCAGCTCAGAACCTGGCTATATGCAAATTAGTCTGTCCCTGGCCCAGTGCATCATGGGAACAGGGCAGACCAAACTACCAAGCCAATTCTTCACCAGAAAGGAGACAAGCTACCGGGGACCGGTTTCTGGCATTTCAGCCTCTTCGGCCCGGCTTGCTTGAATCCTGATGGAGCAGTGAGAAAGGGACTCATGTCTGAGTATACCCTGCCACACCTATAGTGGCCAAAAACGGTTCAGAAAAGGGGGTGGTGATGAACAGAGTGTCTGAATTAAGCAGACCACTCTTACCCAGTCCAAAGATCAGGGCTTGATCCATCACCGTTATTTATCTCACTGCCCCATCCCAGCTCAGAACCTGGCTATATGCAAATTAGTCTGTCCCTGGCCCAGTGCATCATGGGAACAGGGCAGACCAAACTACCAAGCCAATTCTTCACCAGAAAGGAGACAAGCTACCGGGGACCGGTTTCTGGCATTTCAGCCTCTTCGGCCCGGCTTGCTTGAAACCTGATGGAGCAGTGAGAAAGGGACTCATGTCTGAGTATACCCTGCCACACCTATAGTGGCCAAAAACGGTTCAGAAAAGGGGGTGGTGATGAACAGAGTGTCTGAATTAAGCAGACCACTCTTACCCAGTCCAAAGATCAGGGCTTGATCCATCACCGTTATTTATCTCACTGCCCCATCCCAGCTCAGAACCTGGCTATATGCAAATTAGTCTGTCCCTGGCCCAGTGCATCATGGGAACAGGGCAGACCAAACTACCAAGCCAATTCTTCACCAGAAAGGAGACAAGCTACCGGGGACCGGTTTCTGGCATTTCAGCCTCTTCGGCCCGGCTTGCTTGAATCCTGATGGAGCAGTGAGAAAGGGACTCATGTCTGAGTATACCCTGCCACACCTATAGTGGCCAAAAACGGTTCAGAAAAGGGGGTGGTGATGAACAGAGTGTCTGAATTAAGCAGACCACTCTTACCCAGTCCAAAGATCAGGGCTTGATCCATCACCGTTATTTATCTCACTGCCCCATCCCAGCTCAGAACCTGGCTATATGCAAATTAGTCTGTCCCTGGCCCAGTGCATCATGGGAACAGGGCAGACCAAACTACCAAGCCAATTCTTCACCAGAAAGGAGACAAGCTACCGGGGACCGGTTTCTGGCATTTCAGCCTCTTCGGCCCGGCTTGCTTGAATCCTGATGGAGCAGTGAGAAAGGGACTCATGTCTGAGTATACCCTGCCACACCTATAGTGGCCAAAAACGGTTCAGAAAAGGGGGTGGTGATGAACAGAGTGTCTGAATTAAGCAGACCACTCTTACCCAGTCCAAAGATCAGGGCTTGATCCATCACCGTTATTTATCTCACTGCCCCATCCCAGCTCAGAACCTGGCTATATGCAAATTAGTCTGTCCCTGGCCCAGTGCATCATGGGAACAGGGCAGACCAAACTACCAAGCCAATTCTTCACCAGAAAGGAGACAAGCTACCGGGGACCGGTTTCTGGCATTTCAGCCTCTTCGGCCCGGCTTGCTTGAATCCTGATGGAGCAGTGAGAAAGGGACTCATGTCTGAGTATACCCTGCCACACCTATAGTGGCCAAAAACGGTTCAGAAAAGGGGGTGGTGATGAACAGAGTGTCTGAATTAAGCAGACCACTCTTACCCAGTCCAAAGATCAGGGCTTGATCCATCACCGTTATTTATCTCACTGCCCCATCCCAGCTCAGAACCTGGCTATATGCAAATTAGTCTGTCCCTGGCCCAGTGCATCATGGGAACAGGGCAGACCAAACTACCAAGCCAATTCTTCACCAGAAAGGAGACAAGCTACCGGGGACCGGTTTCTGGCATTTCAGCCTCTTCGGCCCGGCTTGCTTGAATCCTGATGGAGCAGTGAGAAAGGGACTCATGTCTGAGTATACCCTGCCACACCTATAGTGGCCAAAAACGGTTCAGAAAAGGGGGTGGTGATGAACAGAGTGTCTGAATTAAGCAGACCACTCTTACCCAGTCCAAAGATCAGGGCTTGATCCATCACCGTTATTTATCTCACTGCCCCATCCCAACTCAGAACCTGGCTATATGCAAATTAGTCTGTCCCTGGCCCAGTGCATCATGGGAACAGGGCAGACCAAACTACCAAGCCAATTCTTCACCAGAAAGGAGACAAGCTACCGGGGACCGGTTTCTGGCATTTCAGCCTCTTCGGCCCGGCTTGCTTGAATCCTGATGGAGCAGTGAGAAAGGGACTCATGTCTGAGTATACCCTGCCACACCTATAGTGGCCAAAAACGGTTCAGAAAAGGGGGTGGTGATGAACAGAGTGTCTGAATTAAGCAGACCACTCTTACCCAGTCCAAAGATCAGGGCTTGATCCATCACCGTTATTTATCTCACTGCCCCATCCCAGCTCAGAACCTGGCTATATGCAAATTAGTCTGTCCCTGGCCCAGTGCATCATGGGAACAGGGCAGACCAAACTACCAAGCCAATTCTTCACCAGAAAGGAGACAAGCTACCGGGAACCGGTTTCTGGCATTTCAGCCTCTTCGGCCCGGCTTGCTTGAATCCTGATGGAGCAGTGAGAAAGGGACTCATGTCTGAGTATACCCTGCCACACCTATAGTGGCCAAAAAACGGTTCAGAAAAGGGGGTGGTGATGAACAGAGTGTCTGAATTAAGCAGACCACTCTTACCCAGTCCAAAGATCAGGGCTTGATCCATCACCGTTATTTATCTCACTGCCCCATCCCAGCTCAGAACCTGGCTATATGAAAATTAGTCTGTCCCTGGCCCAGTGCATCATGGGAACAGGGCAGACCAAACTACCAAGCCAATTCTTCACCAGAAAGGAGACAAGCTACCGGGGACCGGTTTCTGGCATTTCAGCCTCTTCGGCCCGGCTTGCTTGAATCCTGATGGAGCAGTGAGAAAGGGACTCATGTCTGAGTATACCCTGCCACACCTATAGTGGCCAAAAACGGTTCAGAAAAGGGGGTGGTGATGAACAGAGTGTCTGAATTAAGCAGACCACTCTTACCCAGTCCAAAGATCAGGGCTTGATCCATCACCGTTATTTATCTCACTGCCCCATCCCAGCTCAGAACCTGGCTATATGCAAATTAGTCTGTCCCTGGCCCAGTGCATCATGGGAACAGGGCAGACCAAACTACCAAGCCAATTCTTCACCCGAAAGGAGACAAGCTACCGGGGACCGGTTTCTGCAGCCTCTTCGGCCCGGCTTGCTTGAATCCTGATGGAGCAGTGAGAAAGGGACTCATGTCTGAGTATACCCTGCCACACCTATAGTGGCCAAAAACGGTTCAGAAAAGGGGGTGGTGATGAACAGAGTGTCTGAATTAAGCAGACCACTCTTACCCAGTCCAAAGATCAGGGCTTGATCCATCACCGTTATTTATCTCACTGCCCCATCCCAGCTCAGAACCTGGCTATATGCAAATTAGTCTGTCCTGGCCCAGTGCATCATGGGAACAGGGCAGACCAAACTACCAAGCCAATTCTTCACCAGAAAGGAGACAAGCTACCGGGGACCGGTTTCTGGCATTTCAGCCTCTTCGGCCCGGCTTGCTTGAATCCTGATGGAGCAGTGAGAAAGGGACTCATGTCTGAGTATACCCTGCCACACCTATAGTGGCCAAAAACGGTTCAGAAAAGGGGGTGGTGATGAACAGAGTGTCTGAATTAAGCAGACCACTCTTACCCAGTCCAAAGATCAGGGCTTGATCCATCACCGTTATTTATCTCACTGCCCCATCCCAGCTCAGAACCTGGCTATATGCAAATTAGTCTGTCCCTGGCCCAGTGCATCATGGGAACAGGGCAGACCAAACTACCAAGCCAATTCTTCACCAGAAAGGAGACAAGCTACCGGGGACCGGTTTCTGGCATTTCAGCCTCTTCGGCCCGGCTTGCTTGAATCCTGATGGAGCAGTGAGAAAGGGACTCATGTCTGAGTATACCCTGCCACACCTATAGTGGCCAAAAACGGTTCAGAAAAGGGGTGGTGATGAACAGAGTGTCTGAATTAAGCAGACCACTCTTACCCAGTCCAAAGATCAGGGCTTGATCCATCACCGTTATTTATCTCACTGCCCCATCCCAGCTCAGAACCTGGCTATATGCAAATTAGTCTGTCCTGGCCCAGTGCATCATGGGAACAGGCAGACCAAACTACCAAGCCAATTCTTCACCAGAAAGGAGACAAGCTACCGGGGACCGGTTTCTGGCATTTCAGCCTCTTCGGCCCGGCTTGCTTGAATCCTGATGGAGCAGTGAGAAAGGGACTCATGTCTGAGTATACCCTGCCACACCTATAGTGGCCAAAAACGGTTCAGAAAAGGGGTGGTGATGAACAGAGTGTCTGAATTAAGCAGACCACTCTTACCCAGTCCAAAGATCAGGGCTTGATCCATCACCGTTATTTATCTCACTGCCCCATCCCAGCTCAGAACCTGGCTACATGCAAATTAGTCTGTCCCTGGCCCAGTGCATCATGGGAACAGGGCAGACCAAACTACCAAGCCAATTCTTCACCAGAAAGGAGACAAGCTACCGGGGACCGGTTTCTGGCATTTCAGCCTCTTCGGCCCGGCTTGCTTGAATCCTGATGGAGCAGTGAGAAAGGGACTCATTTCTGAGTATACCCTGCCACACCTATAGTGGCCAAAAACGGTTCAGAAAGGGGGTGGTGATGAACAGAGTGTCTGAATTAAGCAGACCACTCTTACCCAGTCCAAAGATCAGGGCTTGATCCATCACCGTTATTTATCTCACTGCCCCATCCCAGCTCAGAACCTGGCTATATGCAAATTAGTCTGTCCCTGGCCCAGTGCATCATGGGAACAGGGCAGACCAAACTACCAAGCCAATTCTTCACCAGAAAGGAGACAAGCTACCGGGGACCGGTTTCTGCATTTCAGCCTCTTCGGCCCGGCTTGCTTGAATCCTGATGGAGCAGTGAGAAAGGGACTCATGTCTGAGTATACCCTGCCACACCTATAGTGGCCAAAAACGGTTCAGAAAAGGGGGTGGTGATGAACAGAGTGTCTGAATTAAGCAGACCACTCTTACCCAGTCCAAAGATCAGGGCTTGATCCATCACCGTTATTTATCTCACTGCCCCATCCCAGCTCAGAACCTGGCTATATGCAAATTAGTCTGTCCCTGGCCCAGTGCATCATGGGAACAGGGCAGACCAAACTACCAAGCCAATTCTTCACCAGAAAGGAGACAAGCTACCGGGGACCGGTTTCTGGCATTTCAGCCTCTTCGGCCCGGCTTGCTTGAATCCTGATGGAGCAGTGAGAAAGGGACTCATGTCTGAGTATACCCTGCCACACCTATAGTGGCCAAAAACGGTTCAGAAAAGGGGGTGGTGATGAACAGAGTGTCTGAATTAAGCAGACCACTCTTACCCAGTCCAAAGATCAGGGCTTGATCCATCACCGTTATTTATCTCACTGCCCCATCCCAGCTCAGAACCTGGCTATATGCAAATTAGTCTGTCCCTGGCCCAGTGCATCATGGGAACAGGGCAGACCAAACTACCAAGCCAATTCTTCACCAGAAAGGAGACAAGCTACCGGGGACCGGTTTCTGGCATTTCAGCCTCTTCGGCCCGGCTTGCTTGAATCCTGATGGAGCAGTGAGAAAGGGACTCATGTCTGAGTATACCCTGCCACACCTATAGTGGCCAAAACGGTTCAGAAAAGGGGGTGGTGATGAACAGAGTGTCTGAATTAAGCAGACCACTCTTACCCAGTCCAAAGATCAGGGCTTGATCCATCACCGTTATTTATCTCACTGCCCCATCCCAGCTCAGAACCTGGCTATATGCAAATTAGTCTGTCCCTGGCCCAGTGCATCATGGGAACAGGGCAGACCAAACTACCAAGCCAATTCTTCACCAGAAAGGAGACAAGCTACCGGGGACCGTTTTCTGGCATTTCAGCCTCTTCGGCCCGGCTTGCTTGAATCCTGATGGAGCAGTGAGAAAGGGACTCATGTCTGAGTATACCCTGCCACACCTATAGTGGCCAAAAACGGTTCAGAAAAGGGGGTGGTGATGAACAGAGTGTCTGAATTAAGCAGACCACTCTTACCCAGTCCAAAGATCAGGGCTTGATCCATCACCGTTATTTATCTCACTGCCCCATCCCAGCTCAGAACCTGGCTATATGCAAATTAGTCTGTCCCTGGCCCAGTGCATCATGGGAACAGGGCAGACCAAACTACCAAGCCAATTCTTCACCAGAAAGGAGACAAGCTACCGGGGACCGGTTTCTGGCATTTCAGCCTCTTCGGCCCGGCTTGCTTGAATCCTGATGGAGCAGGTGAGAAAGGGACTCATGTCTGAGTATACCCTGCCACACCTATAGTGGCCAAAAACGGTTCAGAAAAGGGGGTGGTGATGAACAGAGTGTCTGAATTAAGCAGACCACTCTTACCCAGTCCAAAGATCAGGGCTTGATCCATCACCGTTATTTATCTCACTGCCCCATCCCAGCTCAGAACCTGGCTATATGCAAATTAGTCTGTCCTGGCCCAGTGCATCATGGGAACAGGGCAGACCAAACTACCAAGCCAATTCTTCACCAGAAAGGAGACAAGCTACCGGGGACCGGTTTCTGGCATTTCAGCCTCTTCGGCCCGGCTTGCTTGAATCCTGATGGAGCAGTGAGAAAGGGACTCATGTCTGAGTATACCCTGCCACACCTATAGTGGCCAAAAACGGTTCAGAAAAGGGGGGTGGTGATGAACAGAGTGTCTGAATTAAGCAGACCACTCTTACCCAGTCCAAAGATCAGGGCTTGATCCATCACCGTTATTTATCTCACTGCCCCATCCCAGCTCAGAACCTGGCTATATGCAAATTAGTCTGTCCCTGGCCCAGTGCATCATGGGAACAGGGCAGACCAAACTACCAAGCCAATTCTTCACCAGAAAGGAGACAAGCTACCGGGGACCGGTTTCTGGCATTTCAGCCTCTTCGGCCCGGCTTGCTTGAATCCTGATGGAGCAGTGAGAAAGGGACTCATGTCTGAGTATACCCTGCCACACCTATAGTGGCCAAAAACGGTTCAGAAAAGGGGGGTGGTGATGAACAGAGTGTCTGAATTAAGCAGACCACTCTTACCCAGTCCAAAGATCAGGGCTTGATCCATCACCGTTATTTATCTCACTGCCCATCCCAGCTCAGAACCTGGCTATATGCAAATTAGTCTGTCCCTGGCCCAGTGCATCATGGGAACAGGGCAGACCAAACTACCAAGCCAATTCTTCACCAGAAAGGAGACAAGCTACCGGGGACCGGTTTCTGGCATTTCAGCCTCTTCGGCCCGGCTTGCTTGAATCCTGATGGAGCAGTGAGAAAGGGACTCATGTCTGAGTATACCCTGCCACACCTATAGAGTGGCCAAAAACGGTTCAGAAAAGGGGTGGTGATGAACAGAGTGTCTGAATTAAGCAGACCACTCTTACCCAGTCCAAAGATCAGGGCTTGATCCATCACCGTTATTTATCTCACTGCCCCATCCCAGCTCAGAACCTGGCTATATGCAAATTAGTCTGTCCCTGGCCCAGTGCATCATGGGAACAGGGCAGACCAAACTACCAAGCCAATTCTTCACCAGAAAGGAGACAAGCTACCGGGGACCGGTTTCTGGCATTTCAGCCTCTTCGGCCCGGCTTGCTTGAATCCTGATGGAGCAGTGAGAAAGGGACTCATGTCTGAGTATACCCTGCCACACCTATAGTGGCCAAAAACGGTTCAGAAAAGGGGGTGGTGATGAACAGAGTGTCTGAATTAAGCAGACCACTCTTACCCAGTCCAAAGATCAGGGCTTGATCCATCACCGTTATTTATCTCACTGCCCCATCCCAGCTCAGAACCTGGCTATATGCAAATTAGTCTGTCCCTGGCCCAGTGCATCATGGGAACAGGGCAGACCAAACTACCAAGCCAATTCTTCACCAGAAAGGAGACAAGCTACCGGGGACCGGTTTCTGGCATTTCAGCCTCTTCGGCCCGGCTTGCTTGAATCCTGATGGAGCAGTGAGAAAGGGACTCATGTCTGAGTATACCCTGCCACACCTATAGTGGCCAAAAACGGTTCAGAAAAGGGGGTGGTGATGAACAGAGTGTCTGAATTAAGCAGACCACTCTTACCCAGTCCAAAGATCAGGGCTTGATCCATCACCGTTATTTATCTCACTGCCCCATCCCAGCTCAGAACCTGGCTATATGCAAATTAGTCTGTCCCTGGCCCAGTGCATCATGGGAACAGGGCAGACCAAACTACCAAGCCAATTCTTCACCAGAAAGGAGACAAGCTACCGGGGACCGGTTTCTGGCATTTCAGCCTCTTCGGCCCGGCTTGCTTGAATCCTGATGGAGCAGTGAGAAAGGGACTCATGTCTGAGTATACCCTGCCACACCTATAGTGGCCAAAAACGGTTCAGAAAAGGGGGTGGTGATGAACAGAGTGTCTGAATTAAGCAGACCACTCTTACCCAGTCCAAAGATCAGGGCTTGATCCATCACCGTTATTTATCTCACTGCCCCATCCCAGCTCAGAACCTGGCTATATGCAAATTAGTCTGTCCCTGGCCCAGTGCATCATGGGAACAGGGCAGACCAAACTACCAAGCCAATTCTTCACCAGAAAGGAGACAAGCTACCGGGGACCGGTTTCTGGCATTTCAGCCTCTTCGGCCCGGCTTGCTTGAATCCTGATGGAGCAGTGAGAAAGGGACTCATGTCTGAGTATACCCTGCCACACCTATAGTGGCCAAAAACGGTTCAGAAAAGGGGGTGGTGATGGACAGAGTGTCTGAATTAAGCAGACCACTCTTACCCAGTCCAAAGATCAGGGCTTGATCCATCACCGTTATTTATCTCACTGCCCCATCCCAGCTCAGAACCTGGCTATATGCAAATTAGTCTGTCCCTGGCCCAGTGCATCATGGGAACAGGGCAAACCAAACTACCAAGCCAATTCTTCACCAGAAAGGAGACAAGCTACCGGGGACCGGTTTCTGGCATTTCAGCCTCTTCGGCCCGGCTTGCTTGAATCCTGATGGAGCAGTGAGAAAGGGACTCATGTCTGAGTATACCCTGCCACACCTATAGTGGCCAAAAACGGTTCAGAAAAGGGGGTGGTGATGAACAGAGTGTCTGAATTAAGCAGACCACTCTTACCCAGTCCAAAGATCAGGGCTTGATCCATCACCGTTATTTATCTCACTGCCCCATCCCAGCTCAGAACCTGGCTATATGCAAATTAGTCTGTCCCTGGCCCAGTGCATCATGGGAACAGGGCAGACCAAACTACCAAGCCAATTCTTCACCAGAAAGGAGACAAGCTACCGGGGACCGGTTTCTGGCATTTCAGCCTCTTCGGCCCGGCTTGCTTGAATCCTGATGGAGCAGTGAGAAAGGGACTCATTTCTGAGTATACCCTGCCACACCTATAGTGGCCAAACACGGTTCAGAAAAGGGGGTGGTGATGAACAGAGTGTCTGAATTAAGCAGACCACTCTTACCCAGTCCAAAGATCAGGGCTTGATCCATCACCGTTATTTATCTCACTGCCCCATCCCAGCTCAGAACCTGGCTATATGCAAATTAGTCTGTCCCTGGCCCAGTGCATCATGGGAACAGGGCAGACCAAACTACCAAGCCAATTCTTCACCAGAAAGGAGACAAGCTACCGGGGACCGGTTTCTGGCATTTCAGCCTCTTCGGCCCGGCTTGCTTGAATCCTGATGGAGCAGTGAGAAAGGGACTCATGTCTGAGTATACCCTGCCACACCTATAGTGGCCAAAAACGGTTCAGAAAAGGGGGTGGTGATGAACAGAGTGTCTGAATTAAGCAGACCACTCTTACCCAGTCCAAAGATCAGGGCTTGATCCATCACCGTTATTTATCTCACTGCCCCATCCCAGCTCAGAACCTGGCTATATGCAAATTAGTCTGTCCCTGGCCCAGTGCATCATGGGAACAGGGCAGACCAAACTACCAAGCCAATTCTTCACCAGAAAGGAGACAAGCTACCGGGGACCGGTTTCTGGCATTTCAGCCTCTTCGGCCCGGCTTGCTTGAATCCTGATGGAGCAGTGAGAAAGGGACTCATGTCTGAGTATACCCTGCCACACCTATAGTGGCCAAAAACGGTTCAGAAAAGGGGGTGGTGATGAACAGAGTGTCTGAATTAAGCAGACCACTCTTACCCAGTCCAAAGATCAGGGCTTGATCCATCACCGTTATTTATCTCACTGCCCCATCCCAGCTCAGAACCTGGCTATATGCAAATTAGTCTGTCCCTGGCCCAGTGCATCATGGGAACAGGGCAGACCAAACTACCAAGCCAATTCTTCACCAGAAAGGAGACAAGCTACCGGGGACCGGTTTCTGGCATTTCAGCCTCTTCGGCCCGGCTTGCTTGAATCCTGATGGAGCAGTGAGAAAGGGACTCATGTCTGAGTATACCCTGCCACACCTATAGTGGCCAAAAACGGTTCAGAAAAGGGGGTGGTGATGAACAGAGTGTCTGAATTAAGCAGACCACTCTTACCCAGTCCAAAGATCAGGGCTTGATCCATCACCGTTATTTATCTCACTGCCCCATCCCAGCTCAGAACCTGGCTATATGCAAATTAGTCTGTCCCTGGCCCAGTGCATCATGGGAACAGGGCAGACCAAACTACCAAGCCAATTCTTCACCAGAAAGGAGACAAGCTACCGGGGACCGGTTTCTGGCATTTCAGCCTCTTCGGCCCGGCTTGCTTGAATCCTGATGGAGCAGTGAGAAAGGGACTCATGTCTGAGTATACCCTGCCACACCTATAGTGGCCAAAAACGGTTCAGAAAAGGGGGTGGTGATGAACAGAGTGTCTGAATTAAGCAGACCACTCTTACCCAGTCCAAAGATCAGGGCTTGATCCATCACCGTTATTTATCTCACTGCCCCATCCCAGCTCAGAACCTGGCTATATGCAAATTAGTCTGTCCCTGGCCCAGTGCATCATGGGAACAGGGCAGACCAAACTACCAAGCCAATTCTTCACCAGAAAGGAGACAAGCTACCGGGGACCGGTTTCTGGCATTTCAGCCTCTTCGGCCCGGCTTGCTTGAATCCTGATGGAGCAGTGAGAAAGGGACTCATGTCTGAGTATACCCTGCCACACCTATAGTGGCCAAAAACGGTTCAGAAAAGGGGGTGGTGATGAACAGAGTGTCTGAATTAAGCAGACCACTCTTACCCAGTCCAAAGATCAGGGCTTGATCCATCACCGTTATTTATCTCACTGCCCCATCCCAGCTCAGAACCTGGCTATATGCAAATTAGTCTGTCCCTGGCCCAGTGCATCATGGGAACAGGGCAGACCAAACTACCAAGCCAATTCTTCACCAGAAAGGAGACAAGCTACCGGGGACCGGTTTCTGGCATTTCAGCCTCTTCGGCCCGGCTTGCTTGAATCCTGATGGAGCAGTGAGAAAGGGACTCATGTCTGAGTATACCCTGCCACACCTATAGTGGCCAAAAACGGTTCAGAAAAGGGGGTGGTGATGAACAGAGTGTCTGAATTAAGCAGACCACTCTTACCCAGTCCAAAGATCAGGGCTTGATCCATCACCGTTATTTATCTCACTGCCCCATCCCAGCTCAGAACCTGGCTATATGCAAATTAGTCTGTCCCTGGCCCAGTGCATCATGGGAACAGGGCAGACCAAACTACCAAGCCAATTCTTCACCAGAAAGGAGACAAGCTACCGGGGACCGGTTTCTGGCATTTCAGCCTCTTCGGCCCGGCTTGCTTGAATCCTGATGGAGCAGTGAGAAAGGGACTCATGTCTGAGTATACCCTGCCACACCTATAGTGGCCAAAAACGGTTCAGAAAAGGGGGTGGTGATGAACAGAGTGTCTGAATTAAGCAGACCACTCTTACCCAGTCCAAAGATCAGGGCTTGATCCATCACCGTTATTTATCTCACTGCCCCATCCCAGCTCAGAACCTGGCTATATGCAAATTAGTCTGTCCCTGGCCCAGTGCATCATGGGAACAGGGCAGACCAAACTACCAAGCCAATTCTTCACCAGAAAGGAGACAAGCTACCGGGGACCGGTTTCTGGCATTTCAGCCTCTTCGGCCCGGCTTGCTTGAATCCTGATGGAGCAGTGAGAAAGGGACTCATGTCTGAGTATACCCTGCCACACCTATAGTGGCCAAAAACGGTTCAGAAAAGGGGGTGGTGATGAACAGAGTGTCTGAATTAAGCAGACCACTCTTACCCAGTCCAAAGATCAGGGCTTGATCCATCACCGTTATTTATCTCACTGCCCAATCCCAGCTCAGAACCTGGCTATATGCAAATTAGTCTGTCCCTGGCCCAGTGCATCATGGGAACAGGGCAGACCAAACTACCAAGCCAATTCTTCACCAGAAAGGAGACAAGCTACCGGGGACCGGTTTCTGGCATTTCAGCCTCTTCGGCCCGGCTTGCTTGAATCCTGATGGAGCAGTGAGAAAGGGACTCATGTCTGAGTATACCCTGCCACACCTATAGTGGCCAAAAACGGTTCAGAAAAGGGGGTGGTGATGAACAGAGTGTCTGAATTAAGCAGACCACTCTTACCCAGTCCAAAGATCAGGGCTTGATCCATCACCGTTATTTATCTCACTGCCCCATCCCAGCTCAGAACCTGGCTATATGCAAATTAGTCTGTCCCTGGCCCAGTGCATCATGGGAACAGGGCAGACCAAACTACCAAGCCAATTCTTCACCAGAAAGGAGACAAGCTACCGGGGACCGGTTTCTGGCATTTCAGCCTCTTCGGCCCGGCTTGCTTGAATCCTGATGGAGCAGTGAGAAAGGGACTCATGTCTGAGTATACCCTGCCACACCTATAGTGGCCAAAAACGGTTCAGAAAAGGGGGTGGTGATGAACAGAGTGTCTGAATTAAGCAGACCACTCTTACCCAGTCCAAAGATCAGGGCTTGATCCATCACCGTTATTTATCTCACTGCCCCATCCCAGCTCAGAACCTGGCTATATGCAAATTAGTCTGTCCCTGGCCCAGTGCATCATGGGAACAGGGCAGACCAAACTACCAAGCCAATTCTTCACCAGAAAGGAGACAAGCTACCGGGGACCGGTTTCTGGCATTTCAGCCTCTTCGGCCCGGCTTGCTTGAATCCTGATGGAGCAGTGAGAAAGGGACTCATGTCTGAGTTTACCCTGCCACACCTATAGTGGCCAAAAACGGTTCAGAAAAGGGGGTGGTGATGAACAGAGTGTCTGAATTAAGCAGACCACTCTTACCCAGTCCAAAGATCAGGGCTTGATCCATCACCGTTATTTATCTCACTGCCCCATCCCAGCTCAGAACCTGGCTATATGCAAATTAGTCTGTCCCTGGCCCAGTGCATCATGGGAACAGGGCAGACCAAACTACCAAGCCAATTCTTCACCAGAAAGGAGACAAGCTACCGGGGACCGGTTTCTGGCATTTCAGCCTCTTCGGCCCGGCTTGCTTGAATCCTGATGGAGCAGTGAGAAAGGGACTCATGTCTGAGTATACCCTGCCACACCTATAGTGGCCAAAAACGGTTCAGAAAAGGGGGTGGTGATGAACAGAGTGTCTGAATTAAGCAGACCACTCTTACCCAGTCCAAAGATCAGGGCTTGATCCATCACCGTTATTTATCTCACTGCCCCATCCCAGCTCAGAACCTGGCTATATGCAAATTAGTCTGTCCCTGGCCCAGTGCATCATGGGAACAGGGCAGACCAAACTACCAAGCCAATTCTTCACCAGAAAGGAGACAAGCTACCGGGGACCGGTTTCTGGCATTTCAGCCTCTTCGGCCCGGCTTGCTTGAATCCTGATGGAGCAGTGAGAAAGGGACTCATGTCTGAGTATACCCTGCCACACCTATAGTGGCCAAAAACGGTTCAGAAAAGGGGGTGGTGATGAACAGAGTGTCTTAATTAAGCAGACCACTCTTACCCAGTCCAAAGATCAGGGCTTGATCCATCACCGTTATTTATCTCACTGCCCCATCCCAGCTCAGAACCTGGCTATATGCAAATTAGTCTGTCCCTGGCCCAGTGCATCATGGGAACAGGGCAGACCAAACTACCAAGCCAATTCTTCACCAGAAAGGAGACAAGCTACCGGGGACCGGTTTCTGGCATTTCAGCCTCTTCGGCCCGGCTTGCTTGAATCCTGATGGAGCAGTGAGAAAGGGACTCATGTCTGAGTATACCCTGCCACACCTATAGTGGCCAAAAACGGTTCAGAAAAGGGGGTGGTGATGAACAGAGTGTCTGAATTAAGCAGACCACTCTTACCCAGTCCAAAGATCAGGGCTTGATCCATCACCGTTATTTATCTCACTGCCCCATCCCAGCTCAGAACCTGGCTATATGCAAATTAGTCTGTCCCTGGCCCAGTGCATCATGGGAACAGGGCAGACCAAACTACCAAGCCAATTCTTCACCAGAAAGGAGACAAGCTACCGGGGACCGGTTTCTGGCATTTCAGCCTCTTCGGCCCGGCTTGCTTGAATCCTGATGGAGCAGTGAGAAAGGGACTCATGTCTGAGTATACCCTGCCACACCTATAGTGGCCAAAAACGGTTCAGAAAAGGGGGTGGTGATGAACAGAGTGTCTGAATTAAGCAGACCACTCTTACCCAGTCCAAAGATCAGGGCTTGATCCATCACCGTTATTTATCTCACTGCCCCATCCCAGCTCAGAACCTGGCTATATGCAAATTAGTCTGTCCCTGGCCCAGTGCATCATGGGAACAGGGCAGACCAAACTACCAAGCCAATTCTTCACCAGAAAGGAGACAAGCTACCGGGGACCGGTTTCTGGCATTTCAGCCTCTTCGGCCCGGCTTGCTTGAATCCTGATGGAGCAGTGAGAAAGGGACTCATGTCTGAGTATACCCTGCCACACCTATAGTGGCCAAAAACGGTTCAGAAAAGGGGGTGGTGATGAACAGAGTGTCTGAATTAAGCAGACCACTCTTACCCAGTCCAAAGATCAGGGCTTGATCCATCACCGTTATTTATCTCACTGCCCCATCCCAGCTCAGAACCTGGCTATATGCAAATTAGTCTGTCCCTGGCCCAGTGCATCATGGGAACAGGGCAGACCAAACTACCAAGCCAATTCTTCACCAGAAAGGAGACAAGCTACCGGGGACCGGTTTCTGGCATTTCAGCCTCTTCGGCCCGGCTTGCTTGAATCCTGATGGAGCAGTGAGAAAGGGACTCATTTCTGAGTATGCCCTGCCACACCTATAGTGGCCAAAAACGGTTCAGAAAAGGGGGTGGTGATGAACAGAGTGTCTGAATTAAGCAGACCACTCTTACCCAGTCCAAAGATCAGGGCTTGATCCATCACCGTTATTTATCTCACTGCCCCATCCCAGCTCAGAACCTGGCTATATGCAAATTAGTCTGTCCCTGGCCCAGTGCATCATGGGAACAGGGCAGACCAAACTACCAAGCCAATTCTTCACCAGAAAGGAGACAAGCTACCGGGGACCGGTTTCTGGCATTTCAGCCTCTTCGGCCCGGCTTGCTTGAATCCTGATGGAGCAGTGAGAAAGGGACTCATGTCTGAGTATACCCTGCCACACCTATAGTGGCCAAAAACGGTTCAGAAAAGGGGGTGGTGATGAACAGAGTGTCTGAATTAAGCAGACCACTCTTACCCAGTCCAAAGATCAGGGCTTGATCCATCACCATTATTTATCTCACTGCCCCATCCCAGCTCAGAACCTGGCTATATGCAAATTAGTCTGTCCCTGGCCCAGTGCATCATGGGAACAGGGCAGACCAAACTACCAAGCCAATTCTTCACCAGAAAGGAGACAAGCTACCGGGGACCGGTTTCTGGCATTTCAGCCTCTTCGGCCCGGCTTGCTTGAATCCTGATGGAGCAGTGAGAAAGGGACTCATGTCTGAGTATACCCTGCCACACCTATAGTGGCCAAAAACAGTTCAGAAAAGGGGGTGGTGATGAACAGAGTGTCTGAATTAAGCAGACCACTCTTACCCAGTCCAAAGATCAGGGCTTGATCCATCACCGTTATTTATCTCACTGCCCCATCCCAGCTCAGAACCTGGCTATATGCAAATTAGTCTGTCCCTGGCCCAGTGCATCATGGGAACAGGGCAGACCAAACTACCAAGCCAATTCTTCACCAGAAAGGAGACAAGCTACCGGGGACCGGTTTCTGGCATTTCAGCCTCTTCGGCCCGGCTTGCTTGAATCCTGATGGAGCAGTGAGAAAGGGACTCATGTCTGAGTATACCCTGCCACACCTATAGTGGCCAAAAACGGTTCAGAAAAGGGGGTGGTGATGAACAGAGTGTCTGAATTAAGCAGACCACTCTTACCCAGTCCAAAGATCAGGGCTTGATCCATCACCGTTATTTATCTCACTGCCCCATCCCAGCTCAGAACCTGGCTATATGCAAATTAGTCTGTCCCTGGCCCAGTGCATCATGGGAACAGGGCAGACCAAACTACCAAGCCAATTCTTCACCAGAAAGGAGACAAGCTACCGGGGACCGGTTTCTGGCATTTCAGCCTCTTCGGCCCGGCTTGCTTGAATCCTGATGGAGCAGTGAGAAAGGGACTCATTTCTGAGTATACCCTGCCACACCTATAGTGGCCAAAAACGGTTCAGAAAAGGGGGTGGTGATGAACAGAGTGTCTGAATTAAGCAGACCACTCTTACCCAGTCCAAAGATCAGGGCTTGATCCATCACCGTTATTTATCTCACTGCCCCATCCCAGCTCAGAACCTGGCTATATGCAAATTAGTCTGTCCCTGGCCCAGTGCATCATGGGAACAGGGCAGACCAAACTACCAAGCCAATTCTTCACCAGAAAGGAGACAAGCTACCGGGGACCGGTTTCTGGCATTTCAGCCTCTTCGGCCCGGCTTGCTTGAATCCTGATGGAGCAGTGAGAAAGGGACTCATGTCTGAGTATACCCTGCCACACCTATAGTGGGCAAAAACGGTTCAGAAAAGGGGGTGGTGATGAACAGAGTGTCTGAATTAAGCAGACCACTCTTACCCAGTCCAAAGATCAGGGCTTGATCCATCACCGTTATTTATCTCACTGCCCCATCCCAGCTCAGAACCTGGCTATATGCAAATTAGTCTGTCCCTGGCCCAGTGCATCATGGGAACAGGGCAGACCAAACTACCAAGCCAATTCTTCACCAGAAAGGAGACAAGCTACCGGGGACCGGTTTCTGGCATTTCAGCCTCTTCGGCCCGGCTTGCTTGAATCCTGATGGAGCAGTGAGAAAGGGACTCATTTCTGAGTATACCCTGCCACACCTATAGTGGCCAAAAACGGTTCAGAAAAGGGGGTGGTGATGAACAGAGTGTCTGAATTAAGCAGACCACTCTTACCCAGTCCAAAGATCAGGGCTTGATCCATCACCGTTATTTATCTCACTGCCCCATCCCAGCTCAGAACCTGGCTATATGCAAATTAGTCTGTCCCTGGCCCAGTGCATCATGGGAACAGGGCAGACCAAACTACCAAGCCAATTCTTCACCAGAAAGGAGACAAGCTACCGGGGACCGGTTTCTGGCATTTCAGCCTCTTCGGCCCGGCTTGCTTGAATCCTGATGGAGCAGTGAGAAAGGGACTCATGTCTGAGTATACCCTGCCACACCTATAGTGGCCAAAAACGGTTCAGAAAAGGGGGTGGTGATGAACAGAGTGTCTGAATTAAGCAGACCACTCTTACCCAGTCCAAAGATCAGGGCTTGATCCATCACCGTTATTTATCTCACTGCCCCATCCCAGCTCAGAACCTGGCTATATGCAAATTAGTCTGTCCCTGGCCCAGTACATCATGGGAACAGGGCAGACCAAACTACCAAGCCAATTCTTCACCAGAAAGGAGACGAAGCTACCGGGGACCGGTTTCTGGCATTTCAGCCTCTTCGGCCCGGCTTGCTTGAATCCTGATGGAGCAGTGAGAAAGGGACTCATGTCTGAGTATACCCTGCCACACCTATAGTGGCCAAAAACGGTTCAGAAAAGGGGGTGGTGATGAACAGAGTGTCTGAATTAAGCAGACCACTCTTACCCAGTCCAAAGATCAAGGCTTGATCCATCACCGTTATTTATCTCACTGCCCCATCCCAGCTCAGAACCTGGCTATATGCAAATTAGTCTGTCCCTGGCCCAGTGCATCATGGGAACAGGGCAGACCAAACTACCAAGCCAATTCTTCACCAGAAAGGAGACAAGCTACCGGGGACCGGTTTCTGGCATTTCAGCCTCTTCGGCCCGGCTTGCTTGAATCCTGATGGAGCAGTGAGAAAGGGACTCATGTCTGAGTATACCCTGCCACACCTATAGTGGCCAGAAACGGTTCAGAAAAGGGGGTGGTGATGAACAGAGTGTCTGAATTAAGCAGACCACTCTTACCCAGTCCAAAGATCAGGTCTTGATCCATCACCGTTATTTATCTCACTGCCCCATCCCAGCTCAGAACCTGGCTATATGCAAATTAGTCTGTCCCTGGCCCAGTGCATCATGGGAACAGGGCAGACCAAACTACCAAGCCAATTCTTCACCAGAAAGGAGACAAGCTACCGGGGACCGGTTTCTGGCATTTCAGCCTCTTCGACCCGGCTTGCTTGAATCCTGATGGAGCAGTGAGAAAGGGACTCATGTCTGAGTATACCCTGCCACACCTATAGTGGCCAAAAACGGTTCAGAAAAGGGGGTGGTGATGAACAGAGTGTCTGAATTAAGCAGACCACTCTTACCCAGTCCAAAGATCAGGGCTTGATCCATCACCGTTATTTATCTCACTGCCCCATCCCAGCTCAGAACCTGGCTATATGCAAATTAGTCTGTCCCTGGCCCAGTGCATCATGGGAACAGGGCAGACCAAACTACCAAGCCAATTCTTCACCAGAAAGGAGACAAGCTACCGGGGACCGGTTTCTGGCATTTCAGCCTCTTCGGCCCGGCTTGCTTGAATCCTGATGGAGCAGTGAGAAAGGGACTCATGTCTGAGTATACCCTGCCACACCTATAGTGGCCAAAAACGGTTCAGAAAAGGGGGTGGTGATGAACAGAGTGTCTGAATTAAGCCGACCACTCTTACCCAGTCCAAAGATCAGGGCTTGATCCATCACCGTTATTTATCTCACTGCCCCATCCCAGCTCAGAACCTGGCTATATGCAAATTAGTCTGTCCCTGGCCCAGTGCATCATGGGAACAGGGCAGACCAAACTACCAAGCCAATTCTTCACCAGAAAGGAGACAACCTACCGGGGACCGGTTTCTGGCATTTCAGCCTCTTCGGCCCGGCTTGCTTGAATCCTGATGGAGCAGTGAGAAAGGGACTCATGTCTGAGTATACCCTGCCACACCTATAGTGGCCAAAAACGGTTCAGAAAAGGGGGTGGTGATGAACAGAGTGTCTGTATTAAGCAGACCACTCTTACCCAGTCCAAAGATCAGGGCTTGATCCATCACCGTTATTTATCTCACTGCCCCATCCCAGCTCAGAACCTGGCTATATGCAAATTAGTCTGTCCCTGGCCCAGTGCATCATGGGAACAGGGCAGACCAAACTACCAAGCCAATTCTTCACCAGAAAGGAGACAAGCTACCGGGGACCGGTTTCTGGCATTTCAGCCTCTTCGGCCCGGCTTGCTTGAATCCTGATGGAGCAGTGAGAAAGGGACTCATGTCTGAGTATACCCTGCCACACCTATAGTGGCCAAAAACGGTTCAGAAAAGGGGGTGGTGATGAACAGAGTGTCTGAATTAAGCAGACCACTCTTACCCAGTCCAAAGATCAGGGCTTGATCCATCACCGTTATTTATCTCACTGCCCCATCCCAGCTCAGAACCTGGCTATATGCAAATTAGTCTGTCCCTGGCCCAGTGCATCATGGGAACAGGGCAGACCAAACTACCAAGCCAATTCTTCACCAGAAAGGAGACAAGCTACCGGGCACCGGTTTCTGGCATTTCAGCCTCTTCGGCTCGGCTTGCTTGAATCCTGATGGAGCAGTGAGAAAGGGACTCATGTCTGAGTATACCCTGCCACACCTATAGTGGCCAAAAACGGTTCAGAAAAGGGGGTGGTGATGAACAGAGTGTCTGAATTAAGCAGACCACTCTTACCCAGTCCAAAGATCAGGGCTTGATCCATCACCGTTATTTATCTCACTGCCCCATCCTAGCTCAGAACCTGGCTATATACAAATTAGTCTGTCCCTGGCCCAGTGCATCATGGGAACAGGGCAGACCGAACTACCAAGCCAATTCTTCACCAGAAAGGAGACAAGCTACCGGGGACCGGTTTCTGGCATTTCAGCCTCTTCGGCCCGGCTTGCTTGAATCCTGATGGAGCAGTGAGAAAGGGACTCATGTCTGAGTATACCCTGCCACACCTATAGTGGCCAAAAACGGTTCAGAAAAGGGGGTGGTGATGAACAGAGTGTCTGAATTAAGCAGACCACTCTTACCCAGTCCAAAGATCAGGGCTTGATTCATCACCGTTATTTATCTCACTGCCCCATCCCAGCTCAGAACCTGGCTATATGCAAATTAGTCTGTCCCTGGCCCAGTGCATCATGGGAACAGGGCAGACCAAACTACCAAGCCAATTCTTCACCAGAAAGGAGACAAGCTACCGGGGACCGGTTTCTGGCATTTCAGCCTCTTCGGCCCGGCTTGCTTGAATCCTGATGGAGCAGTGAGAAAGGGACTCATGTCTGAGTATACCCTGCCACACCTATAGTGGCCAAAAACGGTTCAGAAAAGGGGGTGGTGATGAACAGAGTGTCTGAATTAAGCAGACCACTCTTACCCAGTCCAAAGATCAGGGCTTGATCCATCACCGTTATTTATCTCACTGCCCCATCCCAGCTCAGAACCTGGCTATCTGCAAATTAGTCTGTCCCTGGCCCAGTGCATCATGGGAACAGGGCAGACCAAACTACCAAGCCAATTCTTCACCAGAAAGGAGACAAGCTACCGGGGACCGGTTTCTGGCATTTCAGCCTCTTCGGCCCGGCTTGCTTGAACCCTGATGGAGCAGTGAGAAAGGGACTCATGTCTGAGTATACCCTGCCACACCTATAGTGGCCAAAAACGGTTCAGAAAAGGGGGTGGTGATGAACTGAGTGTCTGAATTAAGCAGACCACTCTTACCCAGTCCAAAGATCAGGGCTTGATCCATCACCGTTATTTATCTCACTGCCCCATCCCAGCTCAGAACCTGGCTATATGCAAATTAGTCTGTCCCTGGCCCAGTGCATCATGGGAACAGGGCAGACCAATCTACCAAGCCAATTCTTCACCAGAAAGGAGACAAGCTACCGGGGACCGGTTTCTGGCATTTCAGCCTCTTCGGCCCGGCTTGCTTGAATCCTGATGGAGCAGTGAGAAAGGGACTCATGTCTGAGTATACCCTGCCACACCTATAGTGGCCAAAAACGGTTCAGAAAAGGGGGTGGTGATGAACAGAGTGTCTGAATTAAGCAGACCACTCTTACCCAGTCCAAAGATCAGGGCTTGATCCATCACCGTTATTTATCTCACTGCCCCATCCCAGCTCAGAACCTGGCTATATGCAAATTAGTCTGTCCCTGGCCCAGTGCATCATGGGAACAGGGCAGACCAAACTACCAAGCCAATTCTTCACCAGAAAGGAGACAAGCTACCGGGGACCGGTTTCTGGCATTTCAGCCTCTTCGGCCCGGCTTGCTTGAATCCTGATGGAGCAGTGAGAAAGGGACTCATGTCTGAGTATACCCTGCCACACCTATAGTGGCCAGAAACGGTTCAGAAAAGGGGGTGGTGATGAACAGAGTGTCTGAATTAAGCAGACCACTCTTACCCAGTCCAAAGATCAGGTCTTGATCCATCACCGTTATTTATCTCACTGCCCCATCCCAGCTCAGAACCTGGCTATATGCAAATTAGTCTGTCCCTGGCCCAGTGCATCATGGGAACAGGGCAGACCAAACTACCAAGCCAATTCTTCACCAGAAAGGAGACGAAGCTACCGGGGACCGGTTTCTGGCATTTCAGCCTCTTCGGCCCGGCTTGCTTGAATCCTGATGGAGCAGTGAGAAAGGGACTCATGTCTGAGTATACCCTGCCACACCTATAGTGGCCAAAAACGGTTCAGAAAAGGGGGTGGTGATGAACAGAGTGTCTGAATTAAGCAGACCACTCTTACCCAGTCCAAAGATCAAGGCTTGATCCATCACCGTTATTTATCTCACTGCCCCATCCCAGCTCAGAACCTGGCTATATGCAAATTAGTCTGTCCCTGGCCCAGTGCATCATGGGAACAGGGCAGACCAAACTACCAAGCCAATTCTTCACCAGAAAGGAGACAAGCTACCGGGGACCGGTTTCTGGCATTTCAGCCTCTTCGGCCCGGCTTGCTTGAATCCTGATGGAGCAGTGAGAAAGGGACTCATGTCTGAGTATACCCTGCCACACCTATAGTGGCCAGAAACGGTTCAGAAAAGGGGGTGGTGATGAACAGAGTGTCTGAATTAAGCAGACCACTCTTACCCAGTCCAAAGATCAGGTCTTGATCCATCACCGTTATTTATCTCACTGCCCCATCCCAGCTCAGAACCTGGCTATATGCAAATTAGTCTGTCCCTGGCCCAGTGCATCATGGGAACAGGGCAGACCAAACTACCAAGCCAATTCTTCACCAGAAAGGAGACAAGCTACCGGGGACCGGTTTCTGGCATTTCAGCCTCTTCGACCCGGCTTGCTTGAATCCTGATGGAGCAGTGAGAAAGGGACTCATGTCTGAGTATACCCTGCCACACCTATAGTGGCCAAAAACGGTTCAGAAAAGGGGGTGGTGATGAACAGAGTGTCTGAATTAAGCAGACCACTCTTACCCAGTCCAAAGATCAGGGCTTGATCCATCACCGTTATTTATCTCACTGCCCCATCCCAGCTCAGAACCTGGCTATATGCAAATTAGTCTGTCCCTGGCCCAGTGCATCATGGGAACAGGGCAGACCAAACTACCAAGCCAATTCTTCACCAGAAAGGAGACAAGCTACCGGGGACCGGTTTCTGGCATTTCAGCCTCTTCGGCCCGGCTTGCTTGAATCCTGATGGAGCAGTGAGAAAGGGACTCATGTCTGAGTATACCCTGCCACACCTATAGTGGCCAAAAACGGTTCAGAAAAGGGGGTGGTGATGAACAGAGTGTCTGAATTAAGCCGACCACACTTACCCAGTCCAAAGATCAGGGCTTGATCCATCACCGTTATTTATCTCACTGCCCCATCCCAGCTCAGAACCTGGCTATATGCAAATTAGTCTGTCCCTGGCCCAGTGCATCATGGGAACAGGGCAGACCAAACTACCAAGCCAATTCTTCACCAGAAAGGAGACAAGCTACCGGGGACCGGTTTCTGGCATTTCAGCCTCTTCGGCCCGGCTTGCTTGAATCCTGATGGAGCAGTGAGAAAGGGACTCATGTCTGAGTATACCCTGCCACACCTATAGTGGCCAAAAACGGTTCAGAAAAGGGGGTGGTGATGAACAGAGTGTCTGTATTAAGCAGACCACTCTTACCCAGTCCAAAGATCAGGGCTTGATCCATCACCGTTATTTATCTCACTGCCCCATCCCAGCTCAGAACCTGGCTATATGCAAATTAGTCTGTCCCTGGCCCAGTGCATCATGGGAACAGGGCAGACCAAACTACCAAGCCAATTCTTCACCAGAAAGGAGACAAGCTACCGGGGACCGGTTTCTGGCATTTCAGCCTCTTCGGCCCGGCTTGCTTGAATCCTGATGGAGCAGTGAGAAAGGGACTCATGTCTGAGTATACCCTGCCACACCTATAGTGGCCAAAAACGGTTCAGAAAAGGGGGTGGTGATGAACAGAGTGTCTGAATTAAGCAGACCACTCTTACCCAGTCCAAAGATCAGGGCTTGATCCATCACCGTTATTTATCTCACTGCCCCATCCCAGCTCAGAACCTGGCTATATGCAAATTAGTCTGTCCATGGCCCAGTGCATCATGGGAACAGGGCAGACCAAACTACCAAGCCAATTCTTCACCAGAAAGGAGACAAGCTACCGGGCACCGGTTTCTGGCATTTCAGCCTCTTCGGCTCGGTTTGCTTGAATCCTGATGGAGCAGTGAGAAAGGGACTCATGTCTGAGTATACCCTGCCACACCTATAGTGGCCAAAAACGGTTCAGAAAAGGGGGTGGTGATGAACAGAGTGTCTGAATTAAGCAGACCACTCTTACCCAGTCCAAAGATCAGGGCTTGATCCATCACCGTTATTTATCTCACTGCCCCATCCTAGCTCAGAACCTGGCTATATACAAATTAGTCTGTCCCTGGCCCAGTGCATCATGGGAACAGGGCAGACCGAACTACCAAGCCAATTCTTCACCAGAAAGGAGACAAGCTACCGGGGACCGGTTTCTGGCATTTCAGCCTCTTCGGCCCGGCTTGCTTGAATCCTGATGGAGCAGTGAGAAAGGGACTCATGTCTGAGTATACCCTGCCACACCTATAGTGGCCAAAAACGGTTCAGAAAAGGGGGTGGTGATGAACAGAGTGTCTGAATTAAGCAGACCACTCTTACCCAGTCCAAAGATCAGGGCTTGATTCATCACCGTTATTTATCTCACTGCCCCATCCCAGCTCAGAACCTGGCTATATGCAAATTAGTCTGTCCCTGGCCCAGTGCATCATGGGAACAGGGCAGACCAAACTACCAAGCCAATTCTTCACCAGAAAGGAGACAAGCTACCGGGGACCGGTTTCTGGCATTTCAGCCTCTTCGGCCCGGCTTGCTTGAATCCTGATGGAGCAGTGAGAAAGGGACTCATGTCTGAGTATACCCTGCCACACCTATAGTGGCCAAAAACGGTTCAGAAAAGGGGGTGGTGATGAACAGAGTGTCTGAATTAAGCAGACCACTCTTACCCAGTCCAAAGATCAGGGCTTGATCCATCACCGTTATTTATCTCACTGCCCCATCCCAGCTCAGAACCTGGCTATCTGCAAATTAGTCTGTCCCTGGCCCAGTGCATCATGGGAACAGGGCAGACCAAACTACCAAGCCAATTCTTCACCAGAAAGGAGACAAGCTACCGGGGACCGGTTTCTGGCATTTCAGCCTCTTCGGCCCGGCTTGCTTGAACCCTGATGGAGCAGTGAGAAAGGGACTCATGTCTGAGTATACCCTGCCACACCTATAGTGGCCAAAAACGGTTCAGAAAAGGGGGTGGTGATGAACTGAGTGTCTGAATTAAGCAGACCACTCTTACCCAGTCCAAAGATCAGGGCTTGATCCATCACCGTTATTTATCTCACTGCCCCATCCCAGCTCAGAACCTGGCTATATGCAAATTAGTCTGTCCCTGGCCCAGTGCATCATGGGAACAGGGCAGACCAAACTACCAAGCCAATTCTTCACCAGAAAGGAGACAAGCTACCGGGGACCGGTTTCTGGCATTTCAGCCTCTTCGGCCCGGCTTGCTTGAATCCTGATGGAGCAGTGAGAAAGGGACTCATGTCTGAGTATACCCTGCCACACCTATAGTGGCCAAAAACGGTTCAGAAAAGGGGGTGGTGATGAACAGAGTGTCTGAATTAAGCAGACCACTCTTACCCAGTCCAAAGATCAGGGCTTGATCCATCACCGTTATTTATCTCACTGCCCCATCCCAGCTCAGAACCTGGCTATATGCAAATTAGTCTGTCCCTGGCCCAGTGCATCATGGGAACAGGGCAGACCAAACTACCAAGCCAATTCTTCACCAGAAAGGAGACAAGCTACCGGGGACCGGTTTCTGGCATTTCAGCCTCTTCGGCCCGGCTTGCTTGAATCCTGATGGAGCAGTGAGAAAGGGACTCATGTCTGAGTATACCCTGCCACACCTATAGTGGCCAGAAACGGTTCAGAAAAGGGGGTGGTGATGAACAGAGTGTCTGAATTAAGCAGACCACTCTTACCCAGTCCAAAGATCAGGTCTTGATCCATCACCGTTATTTATCTCACTGCCCCATCCCAGCTCAGAACCTGGCTATATGCAAATTAGTCTGTCCCTGGCCCAGTGCATCATGGGAACAGGGCAGACCAAACTACCAAGCCAATTCTTCACCAGAAAGGAGACAAGCTACCGGGGACCGGTTTCTGGCATTTCAGCCTCTTCGGCCCGGCTTGCTTGAATCCTGATGGAGCAGTGAGAAAGGGACTCATGTCTGAGTATACCCTGCCACACCTATAGTGGCCAAAAACGGTTCAGAAAAGGGGGTGGTGATGAACAGAGTGTCTGAATTAAGCAGACCACTCTTACCCAGTCCAAAGATCAGGGCTTGATCCATCACCGTTATTTATCTCACTGCCCCATCCCAGCTCAGAACCTGGCTATATGCAAATTAGTCTGTCCCTGGCCCAGTGCATCATGGGAACAGGGCAGACCAAACTACCAAGCCAATTCTTCACCAGAAAGGAGACAAGCTACCGGGGACCGGTTTCTGGCATTTCAGCCTCTTCGGCCCGGCTTGCTTGAATCCTGATGGAGCAGTGAGAAAGGGACTCATGTCTGAGTATACCCTGCCACACCTATAGTGGCCAGAAACGGTTCAGAAAAGGGGGTGGTGATGAACAGAGTGTCTGAATTAAGCAGACCACTCTTACCCAGTCCAAAGATCAGGTCTTGATCCATCACCGTTATTTATCTCACTGCCCCATCCCAGCTCAGAACCTGGCTATATGCAAATTAGTCTGTCCCTGGCCCAGTGCATCATGGGAACAGGGCAGACCAAACTACCAAGCCAATTCTTCACCAGAAAGGAGACAAGCTACCGGGGACCGGTTTCTGGCATTTCAGCCTCTTCGGCCCGGCTTGCTTGAATCCTGATGGAGCAGTGAGAAAGGGACTCATGTCTGAGTATACCCTGCCACACCTATAGTGGCCAAAAACGGTTCAGAAAAGGGGGTGGTGATGAACAGAGTGTCTGAATTAAGCAGACCACTCTTACCCAGTCCAAAGATCAGGGCTTGATCCATCACCGTTATTTATCTCACTGCCCCATCCCAGCTCAGAACCTGGCTATATGCAAATTAGTCTGTCCCTGGCCCAGTGCATCATGGGAACAGGGCAGACCAAACTACCAAGCCAATTCTTCACCAGAAAGGAAACAAGCTACCGGGGACCGGTTTCTGGCATTTCAGCCTCTTCGGCCCGGCTTGCTTGAATCCTGATGGAGCAGTGAGAAAGGGACTCATGTCTGAGTATACCCTGCCACACCTATAGTGGCCAAAAACGGTTCAGAAAAGGGGGTGGTGATGAACAGAGTGTCTGAATTAAGCAGACCACTCTTACCCAGTCCAAAGATCAGGGCTTGATCCATCACCGTTATTTATCTCACTGCCACATCCCAGCTCAGAACCTGGCTATATGCAAATTAGTCTGTCCCTGGCCCAGTGCATCATGGGAACAGGGCAGACCAAACTACCAAGCCAATTCTTCACCAGAAAGGAGACAAGCTACCGGGGACCGGTTTCTGGCATTTCAGCCTCTTCGGCCCGGCTTGCTTGAATCCTGATGGAGCAGTGAGAAAGGGACTCATGTCTGAGTATACCCTGCCACACCTATAGTGGCCAAAAACGGTTCAGAAAAGGGGGTGGTGATGAACAGAGTGTCTGAATTAAGCAGACCACTCTTACCCAGTCCAAAGATCAGGGCTTGATCCATCACCGTTATTTATCTCACTGCCCCATCCCAGCTCAGAACCTGGCTATATGCAAATTAGTCTGTCCCTGGCCCAGTGCATCATGGGAACAGGGCAGACCAAACTACCAAGCCAATTCTTCACCAGAAAGGAGACAAGCTACCGGGCACCGGTTTCTGGCATTTCAGCCTCTTCGGCTCGGCTTGCTTGAATCCTGATGGAGCAGTGAGAAAGGGACTCATGTCTGAGTATACCCTGCCACACCTATAGTGGCCAAAAACGGTTCAGAAAAGGGGGTGGTGATGAACAGAGTGTCTGAATTAAGCAGACCACTCTTACCCAGTCCAAAGATCAGGGCTTGATCCATCACCGTTATTTATCTCACTGCCCCATCCTAGCTCAGAACCGGGCTATATACAAATTAGTCTGTCCCTGGCCCAGTGCATCATGGGAACAGGGCAGACCGAACTACCAAGCCAATTCTTCACCAGAAAGGAGACAAGCTACCGGGGACCGGTTTCTGGCATTTCAGCCTCTTCGGCCCGGCTTGCTTGAATCCTGATGGAGCAGTGAGAAAGGGACTCATGTCTGAGTATACCCTGCCACACCTATAGTGGCCAAAAACGGTTCAGAAAAGGGGGTGGTGATGAACAGAGTGTCTGAATTAAGCAGACCACTCTTACCCAGTCCAAAGATCAGGGCTTGATCCATCACCGTTATTTATCTCACTGCCCCATCCCAGCTCAGAACCTGGCTATATGCAAATTAGTCTGTCCCTGGCCCAGTGCATCATGGGAACAGGGCAGACCAAACTACCAAGCCAATTCTTCACCAGAAAGGAGACAAGCTACCGGGGACCGGTTTCTGGCATTTCAGCCTCTTCGGCCCGGCTTGCTTGAATCCTGATGGAGCAGTGAGAAAGGGACTCATGTCTGAGTATACCCTGCCACACCTATAGTGGCCAAAAACGGTTCAGAAAAGGGGGTGGTGATGAACAGAGTGTCTGAATTAAGCAGACCACTCTTACCCAGTCCAAAGATCAGGGCTTGATCCATCACCGTTATTTATCTCACTGCCCCATCCCAGCTCAGAACCTGGCTATCTGCAAATTAGTCTGTCCCTGGCCCAGTGCATCATGGGAACAGGGCAGACCAAACTACCAAGCCAATTCTTCACCAGAAAGGAGACAAGCTACCGGGGACCGGTTTCTGGCATTTCAGCCTCTTCGGCCCGGCTTGCTTGAACCCTGATGGAGCAGTGAGAAAGGGACTCATGTCTGAGTATACCCTGCCACACCTATAGTGGCCAAAAACGGTTCAGAAAAGGGGGTGGTGATGAACTGAGTGTCTGAATTAAGCAGACCACTCTTACCCAGTCCAAAGATCAGGGCTTGATCCATCACCGTTATTTATCTCACTGCCCCATCCCAGCTCAGAACCTGGCTATATGCAAATTAGTCTGTCCCTGGCCCAGTGCATCATGGGAACAGGGCAGACCAAACTACCAAGCCAATTCTTCACCAGAAAGGAGACAAGCTACCGGGGACCGGTTTCTGGCATTTCAGCCTCTTCGGCCCGGCTTGCTTGAATCCTGATGGAGCAGTGAGAAAGGGACTCATGTCTGAGTATACCCTGCCACACCTATAGTGGCCAAAAACGGTTCAGAAAAGGGGGTGGTGATGAACAGAGTGTCTGAATTAAGCAGACCACTCTTACCCAGTCCAAAGATCAGGGCTTGATCCATCACCGTTATTTATCTCACTGCCCCATCCCAGCTCAGAACCTGGCTATATGCAAATTAGTCAGTCCCTGGCCCAGTGCATCATGGGAACAGGGCAGACCAAACTACCAAGCCAATTCTTCACCAGAAAGGAGACAAGCTACCGGGGACCGGTTTCTGGCATTTCAGCCTCTTCGGCCCGGCTTGCTTGAATCCTGATGGAGCAGTGAGAAAGGGACTCATGTCTGAGTATACCCTGCCACACCTATAGTGGCCAGAAACGGTTCAGAAAAGGGGGTGGTGATGAACAGAGTGTCTGAATTAAGCAGACCACTCTTACCCAGTCCAAAGATCAGGTCTTGATCCATCACCGTTATTTATCTCACTGCCCCATCCCAGCTCAGAACCTGGCTATATGCAAATTAGTCTGTCCCTGGCCCAGTGCATCATGGGAACAGGGCAGACCAAACTACCAAGCCAATTCTTCACCAGAAAGGAGACAAGCTACCGGGGACCGGTTTCTGGCATTTCAGCCTCTTCGGCCCGGCTTGCTTGAATCCTGATGGAGCAGTGAGAAAGGGACTCATGTCTGAGTATACCCTGCCACACCTATAGTGGCCAAAAACGGTTCAGAAAAGGGGGTGGTGATGAACAGAGTGTCTGAATTAAGCAGACCACTCTTACCCAGTCCAAAGATCAGGGCTTGATCCATCACCGTTATTTATCTCACTGCCCCATCCCAGCTCAGAACCTGGCTATATGCAAATTAGTCTGTCCCTGGCCCAGTGCATCATGGGAACAGGGCAGACCAAACTACCAAGCCAATTCTTCACCAGAAAGGAGACAAGCTACCGGGGACCGGTTTCTGGCATTTCAGCCTCTTCGGCCCGGCTTGCTTGAATCCTGATGGAGCAGTGAGAAAGGGACTCATGTCTGAGTATACCCTGCCACACCTATAGTGGCCAAAAACGGTTCAGAAAAGGGGGTGGTGATGAACAGAGTGTCTGAATTAAGCAGACCACTCTTACCCAGTCCAAAGATCAGGGCTTGATCCATCACCGTTATTTATCTCACTGCCCCATCCCAGCTCAGAACCTGGCTATATGCAAATTAGTCTGTCCCTGGCCCAGTGCATCATGGGAACAGGGCAGACCAAACTACCAAGCCAATTCTTCACCAGAAAGGAGACAAGCTACCGGGGACCGGTTTCTGGCATTTCAGCCTCTTCGGCCCGGCTTGCTTGAATCCTGATGGAGCAGTGAGAAAGGGACTCATGTCTGAGTATACCCTGCCACACCTATAGTGGCCAGAAACGGTTCAGAAAAGGGGGTGGTGATGAACAGAGTGTCTGAATTAAGCAGACCACTCTTACCCAGTCCAAAGATCAGGGCTTGATCCATCACCGTTATTTATCTCACTGCCCCATCCCAGCTCAGAACCTGGCTATATGCAAATTAGTCTGTCCCTGGCCCAGTGCATCATGGGAACAGGGCAGACCAAACTACCAAGCCAATTCTTCACCAGAAAGGAGACAAGCTACCGGGGACCGGTTTCTGGCATTTCAGCCTCTTCGGCCCGGCTTGCTTGAATCCTGATGGAGCAGTGAGAAAGGGACTCATGTCTGAGTATACCCTGCCACACCTATAGTGGCCAAAAACGGTTCAGAAAAGGGGGTGGTGATGAACAGAGTGTCTGAATTAAGCAGACCACTCTTACCCAGTCCAAAGATCAGGGCTTGATCCATCACCGTTATTTATCTCACTGCCCCATCCCAGCTCAGAACCTGGCTATATGCAAATTAGTCTGTCCCTGGCCCAGGGCATCATGGGAACAGGGCAGACCAAACTACCAAGCCAATTCTTCACCAGAAAGGAGACAAGCTACCGGGCACCGGTTTCTGGCATTTCAGCCTCTTCGGCTCGGCTTGCTTGAATCCTGATGGAGCAGTGAGAAAGGGACTCATGTCTGAGTATACCCTGCCACACCTATAGTGGCCAAAAACGGTTCAGAAAAGGGGGTGGTGATGAACAGAGTGTCTGAATTAAGCAGACCACTCTTACCCAGTCCAAAGATCAGGGCTTGATCCATCACCGTTATTTATCTCACTGCCCCATCCTAGCTCAGAACCTGGCTATATACAAATTAGTCTGTCCCTGGCCCAGTGCATCATGGGAACAGGGCAGACCGAACTACCAAGCCAATTCTTCACCAGAAAGGAGACAAGCTACCGGGGACCGGTTTCTGGCATTTCAGCCTCTTCGGCCCGGCTTGCTTGAATCCTGATGGAGCAGTGAGAAAGGGACTCATGTCTGAGTATACCCTGCCACACCTATAGTGGCCAAAAACGGTTCAGAAAAGGGGGTGGTGATGAACAGAGTGTCTGAATTAAGCAGACCACTCTTACCCAGTCCAAAGATCAGGGCTTGATCCATCACCGTTATTTATCTCACTGCCCCATCCCAGCTCAGAACCTGGCTATATGCAAATTAGTCTGTCCCTGGCCCAGTGCATCATGGGAACAGGGCAGACCAAACTACCAAGCCAATTCTTCACCAGAAAGGAGACAAGCTACCGGGGACCGGTTTCTGGCATTTCAGCCTCTTCGGCCCGGCTTGCTTGAATCCTGATGGAGCAGTGAGAAAGGGACTCATGTCTGAGTATACCCTGCCACACCTATAGTGGCCAAAAACGGTTCAGAAAAGGGGGTGGTGATGAACAGAGTGTCTGAATTAAGCAGACCACTCTTACCCAGTCCAAAGATCAGGGCTTGATCCATCACCGTTATTTATCTCACTGCCCCATCCCAGCTCAGAACCTGGCTATCTGCAAATTAGTCTGTCCCTGGCCCAGTGCATCATGGGAACAGGGCAGACCAAACTACCAAGCCAATTCTTCACCAGAAAGGAGACAAGCTACCGGGGACCGGTTTCTGGCATTTCAGCCTCTTCGGCCCGGCTTGCTTGAACCCTGATGGAGCAGTGAGAAAGGGACTCATGTCTGAGTATACCCTGCCACACCTATAGTGGCCAAAAACGGTTCAGAAAAGGGGGTGGTGATGAACTGAGTGTCTGAATTAAGCAGACCACTCTTACCCAGTCCAAAGATCAGGGCTTGATCCATCACCGTTATTTATCTCACTGCCCCATCCCAGCTCAGAACCTGGCTATATGCAAATTAGTCTGTCCCTGGCCCAGTGCATCATGGGAACAGGGCAGACCAAACTACCAAGCCAATTCTTCACCAGAAAGGAGACAAGCTACCGGGGACCGGTTTCTGGCATTTCAGCCTCTTCGGCCCGGCTTGCTTGAATCCTGATGGAGCAGTGAGAAAGGGACTCATGTCTGAGTATACCCTGCCACACCTATAGTGGCCAAAAACGGTTCAGAAAAGGGGGTGGTGATGAACAGAGTGTCTGAATTAAGCAGACCACTCTTACCCAGTCCAAAGATCAGGGCATGATCCATCACCGTTATTTATCTCACTGCCCCATCCCAGCTCAGAACCTGGCTATATGCAAATTAGTCTGTCCCTGGCCCAGTGCATCATGGGAACAGGGCAGACCAAACTACCAAGCCAATTCTTCACCAGAAAGGAGACAAGCTACCGGGGACCGGTTTCTGGCATTTCAGCCTCTTCGGCCCGGCTTGCTTGAATCCTGATGGAGCAGTGAGAAAGGGACTCATGTCTGAGTATACCCTGCCACACCTATAGTGGCCAAAAACCGTTCAGAAAAGGGGGTGGTGATGAACAGAGTGTCTGAATTAAGCAGACCACTCTTACCCAGTCCAAAGATCAGGGCTTGATCCATCACCGTTATTTATCTCACTGCCCCATCCCAGCTCAGAACCTGGCTATATGCAAATTAGTCTGTCCCTGGCCCAGTGCATCATGGGAACAGGGCAGACCAAACTACCAAGCCAATTCTTCACCAGAAAGGAGACAAGCTACCGGGCACCGGTTTCTGGCATTTCAGCCTCTTCGGCTCGGCTTGCTTGAATCCTGATGGAGCAGTGAGAAAGGGACTCATGTCTGAGTATACCCTGCCACACCTATAGTGGCCAAAAACGGTTCAGAAAAGGGGGTGGTGATGAACAGAGTGTCTGAATTAAGCAGACCACTCTTACCCAGTCCAAAGATCAGGGCTTGATCCATCACCGTTATTTATCTCACTGCCCCATCCTAGCTCAGAACCTGGCTATATACAAATTAGTCTGTCCCTGGCCCAGTGCATCATGGTAACAGAGCAGACCAAACTACCAAGCCAATTCTTCACCAGAAAGGAGACAAGCTACCGGGGACCGGTTTCTGGCATTTCAGCCTCTTCGGCCCGGCTTGCTTGAATCCTGATGGAGCAGTGAGAAAGGGACTCATGTCTGAGTATACTCTGCCACACCTATAGTGGCCAAAAACGGTTCAGAAAAGGGGGTGGTGATGAACAGAGTGTCTGAATTAAGCAGACCACTCTTACCCAGTCCAAAGATCAGGGCTTGATCCATCACCGTTATTTATCTCACTGCCCCATCCCAGCTCAGAACCTGGCTATATGCAAATTAGTCTGTCCCTGGCCCAGTGCATCACGGGAACAGGGCAGACCAAACTACCAAGCCAATTCTTCACCAGAAAGGAGACAAGCTACCGGAGACCGGTTTCTGGCATTTCAGCCTCTTCGGCCCGGCTTGCTTGAATCCTGATGGAGCAGTGAGAAAGGGACTCATGTCTGAGTATACCCTGCCACACCTATAGTGGCCAAAAACGGTTCAGAAAAGGGGGTGGTGATGAACAGAGTGTCTGAATTAAGCAGACCACTCTTACCCAGTCCAAAGATCAGGGCTTGATCCATCACCGTTATTTATCTCACTGCCCCATCCCAGCTCAGAACCTGGCTATATGCAAATTAGTCTGTCCCTGGCCCAGTGCATCATGGGAACAGGGCAGACCAAACTACCAAGCCAATTCTTCACCAGAAAGGAGACAAGCTACCGGGGACCGGTTTCTGGCATTTCAGCCTCTTCGGCCCGGCTTGCTTGAACCCTGATGGAGCAGTGAGAAAGGGACTCATGTCTGAGTATACCCTGCCACACCTATAGTGGCCAAAAACGGTTCAGAAAAGGGGGTGGTGATGAACTGAGTGTCTGAATTAAGCAGACCACTCTTACCCAGTCCAAAGATCAGGGCTTGATCCATCACCGTTATTTATCTCACTGCCCCATCCCAGCTCAGAACCTGGCTATATGCAAATTAGTCTGTCCCTGGCCCAGTGCATCATGGGAACAGGGCAGACCAAACTACCAAGCCAATTCTTCACCAGAAAGGAGACAAGCTACCGGGGACCGGTTTCTGGCATTTCAGCCTCTTCGGCCCGGCTTGCTTGAATCCTGATGGAGCAGTGAGAAAGGGACTCATGTCTGAGTATACCCTGCCACACCTATAGTGGCCAAAAACAGTTCAGAAAAGGGGGTGGTGATGAACAGAGTGTCTGAATTAAGCAGACCACTCTTACCCAGTCCAAAGATCAGGGCTTGATCCATCACCGTTATTTATCTCACTGCCCCATCCCAGCTCAGAACCTGGCTATCTGCAAATTAGTCTGTCCCTGGCCCAGTGCATCATGGGAACAGGGCAGACCAAACTACCAAGCCAATTCTTCACCAGAAAGGAGACAAGCTACCGGGGACCGGTTTCTGGCATTTCAGCCTCTTCGGCCCGGCTTGCTTGAACCCTGATGGAGCAGTGAGAAAGGGACTCATGTCTGAGTATACCCTGCCACACCTATAGTGGCCAAAAACGGTTCAGAAAAGGGGGTGGTGATGAACTGAGTGTCTGAATTAAGCAGACCACTCTTACCCAGTCCAAAGATCAGGGCTTGATCCATCACCGTTATTTATCTCACTGCCCCATCCCAGCTCAGAACCTGGCTATATGCAAATTAGTCTGTCCCTGGCCCAGTGCATCATGGGAACAGGGCAGACCAAACTACCAAGCCAATTCTTCACCAGAAAGGAGACAAGCTACCGGGGACTGGTTTCTGGCATTTCAGCCTCTTCGGCCCGGCTTGCTTGAATCCTGATGGAGCAGTGAGAAAGGGACTCATGTCTGAGTATACCCTGCCACACCTATAGTGGCCAAAAACGGTTCAGAAAAGGGGGTGGTGATGAACAGAGTGTCCGAATTAAGCAGACCACTCTTACCCAGTCCAAAGATCAGGGCTTGATCCATCACCGTTATTTATCTCACTGCCCCATCCCAGCTCAGAACCTGGCTATATGCAATTAGTCTGTCCCTGGCCCAGTGCATCATGGGAACAGGGCAGACCAAACTACCAAGCCAATTCTTCACCAGAAAGGAGACAAGCTACCGGGGACCGGTTTCTGGCATTTCAGCCTCTTCGGCCCGGCTTGCTTGAATCCTGATGGAGCAGTGAGAAAGGGACTCATGTCTGAGTATACCCTGCCACACCTATAGTGGCCAAAAACGGTTCAGAAAAGGGGGTGGTGATGAACAGAGTGTCTGAATTAAGCAGACCACTCTTACCCAGTCCAAAGATCAGGGCTTGATCCATCACCGTTATTTATCTCACTGCCCCATCCCAGCTCAGAACCTGGCTATATGCAAATTAGTCTGTCCCTGGCCCAGTGCATCATGGGAACAGGGCAGACCAAACTACCAAGCCAATTCTTCACCAGGTGCAATGAGCTAAAAAACGGTGTTGGATCTAGCCCTGATCTCTTGACTGGGTGAGAGTACTCTGCTTAATTCAGAGACTCTGTCCATCACCACCCCTTGTTGTAAATTATTTTGTCCACCCTAAGCGTGGAAGGGTATACTCAGATGTGAGTCCCTTGCTCATTGCACCATCAGGATTCAAGCAAGCCGGGCCGAAGACGCCTGAAATGGCAGAAACCGGTCCCCGGAAGCTTGTTTCCTTCCCAGTGTAAGAATTGGCTTTTGTAGTCTGGTCTGCCCTGTTCCCATGATGCACTGGGCCAGGGACAGACTAATTTGCATACAGCCAGGTTCTGAAACTGGGATGGTGCAATGAGCTAAAAAACGGTGTTGGATCTAGCCCTGATCTCTTGACTGGGTGAGAGTACTCTGCTTAATTCAGAGACTCTGTCCATCACCACCCCTTGTTGTAAATTATTATAGCATTAGCAGCATTAAAATGTTAAAATGTGAATGTAAAGGCAACAGAACAGGCTAGTAATAACACCAGACATCAAATGAGACTGCACCTACATTGTCTTAAAGTACCATAATTACAATAAGTGCAAAGCAAGCATTACATTACAAAAGCTATTGAATAACCAATATATGCACGGTTGGCATTGGTCATCTTTGGCACAAAAACTTTCTTATGAATAATCCATGTGGAGAATAAGAATCTAGTGACACTGATATATATCCTTTGTTCATACCAAATCTCATTATCCTCAGCTCTTGGTCTATTCGTTTAATAACTAATGAAAGACACATTGATTTAATCCACTTCTTGCTGGGGATAACATAGGCTTTACAACAGAAAAGAAACTGGTGTAGGGTTTCCTCTTCCAGATTATAAATAGTGAATAAAGTGCTGATGCAATAATTAGGTCCTCAACCAATGCAGTAACCATTGAAGGGTAACGTTCCATATCTAAATTAAATAAACAACTGCTTGGTTAGGGGACAAGTAATCTTGTCTAAAAAAGGTATGAGAGAAGGAGCCACTTTAAAATCTAGAAAACTGTCTGTCCGGCTGCCCAGATTACATTTCTTCAATTCCTCTTCTCACAAAAAAGGCTTTAAGCTGTCTTTTACCACATATCTAGGAATAGAGGCGGCATAAGAAGAAGAGCTCCAAATAGCAGCTAAATCGAGCTTGAAAATCTTATCCAAAGACTTTTCTGACAAACATTCGGACACATTATTTCAGCAAGAAGGAGCCTGTATGCTGCCAGCTCATCATTAGACCACAATCTGTGCCAATACAGTACTATTGGAAAAATACCCACATCTAGGAACTGCGGGTGTCGGGGGTACTTTGTGAAAGGATTAGCAAAGCCCTCGTTAATTTATTTTCTAATTCAGTAAGGTTCTTCGTCGTATCATGGCCCCAAAGCTCTGCATCATAAAGGGCCGATCCCTTTGCCTTAGCATTAAATATCTCAACTACAAGGGAAATTGACCTGGTCATGGTCTTCTTTGCCATCATGAGGATCACCCTAGAATCTTACTGGAGCTTAAGTGCACTCTGCTCTTACTGCACACCCCAGAGTAGTATATTAGGAAGTATAATATCTAAGTAATCAAAATCTTTGACTTGTATGTGCAGTTAATTGTACACTGGGATACTGGACATCCTGGATGTATAGGAGTTGAAGGGCATACATTATTCCATATGTCTTTTTGATAGTCAGTTCCAGATTCCTTTCAGCACAGAATAACAAACAGCGGTCCACTAATGCCTGCAAGCCAGAAGGGGTTTTAGATATGAGTAGTGTGTCATCTGCAAACAATAATATCGGAACTTTGAAGTCCCTGATTTTTGGTGCATCATTTCCAGGAAGTTCACTAAGTCATTTTCATATAATGAGAAGAGAGTGGGAGTCAGGACACAGCCCAGGCACACACCCCTTTAGATTCGAAAACTGTTTGTCAGTTCAACATTTTGACCACACCTAACACAAGAAAATGTGGCTCATGCAATTTTATTATAGTTGAGAGAATTCCATCAGATACTCATCTGTTACCAAGAACTTCCTATAGCTTGTGTCTGGAAATGAAGTCAAAGGCTGATTTCAGCTTCACAATGACCACACATAAGTGGCCCTTTTCCACTACCACAGTTTTCCAATAGACTGCACAAGAAGCAGATCTGGTCCCTGGTGCTGATCTTGTGACACAAACCAGCTTGCAGATCAGATAGTATATTGTTCTCACAGACCCACTCGGCATCAGCAAGTTTCTCTAGAATTTGGCTACAGAAATGTTTTTGCATCCCATGTATCGGACTGATAGGCCTGTAGTTGTTGGGGAGCATCATGATTACCCTGTTTAAATACAGGCACTAGCTCAGCATGGTGCCATGACTTTGGTAGAGGCCCACCCCTCAGGATAGACTTATGGCCTGATTACAATCTCAGTGGATGGGTTACTTCGTTACCGTTGCGATGGAGTAACCCATCTTTCAAGATCGTAATCAGGCCCTTAGTGAGTAGATTTAGATAACGGACCCAATTTAAGTGTTTTACAGCAAATGAGTCACAAGGTATACCATTAGGCCTTGGGCTTTTTCCAGGGGCAATGGCTGTCAGTGTCTCAAGGGACTCTTCAAGAAATATTTCAAGAGGACAAAACAAATCCTTAGAATTGAGAAGATTTTTGTGGGAGGCTTCGCCCGAGGTTGTATCCTCATTAGAATAAAGCTCCTCAAAATGTTCAACCCAATTTGAAACTGAAGAAAAAATCCACGAGTGATGGTGGATTTCCTTCCATGGGCAACTATATTCCAAAAGGACTTACTGTCCCTTAGTCTCACTGCCCTAACCAGATCTTCCTACACATTTGTTTCCCATGTGGATCTAGCCTACTTGAGTTGATTTGTGTACTCCCTCCTAGCTAGTAAAATGTAGTCCCTATTATTACATTTAATAGTCTGTTTTAAAGCAGTCTTGGCAGATCTACAGTGCTTTTTAGCTCAAGGATGTTTACTTCTTCCTTTAGGTGGCCTATTGCAATCCTTAACAAAAAAAGAACCTAATTGATCAAATAGGTCATCATAATGTTTAAGATGTCACTCTGTACTGTCCCCATCTGGTTCCATACTCTCCATCAGCTCAATTGAGCCAACAACTTTTTTCATCTATCTGGGCCGGTGCACAGACATAATATCGACTCCAAAATATCGTTTGGACAGAATATCGAGTTTTAAATATCGTTTGGACAAAATATCGACTAGACAGAATATCGACAGCCAAAATATCGTTTTTAAGGTAAGTGAAGTAATATCGACTGTAAATAATATAGACAGTGAAAATATCCAAGTATATAATCTAGATAGTAAAAAATATCATTTTTTAAATAATATTTAATTATTTATAGTGTTTTTATGTTATAATATGTGTGAAAAGTGTCATTTTATGTTATAATTATTTTTATTTAATGATTTTTTTAAATTATTGTGTAATTTTATTCTGTAGCGGGTTGTGGGTTTATAGGGGAATAGGGTGGGAAGTAATTTAATTATAATTAATTAAATATGTAAATTTATTAATTGGTAGTAATAATTAATTAATTGGTAATTAAATAATATATGATAATTATTTAAAATTTAATTGGTAATTAATTTAATTTAATTGATTAATTGCTAATTATGTAAATTGAAATAATGTATTTTCTGTAGCGGGTTGTGGGTTTATAGGGGAATAGGGTGGGAAGTAATTTAATTATAATTAATTAAATATGTAAATTTAATAATTGGTAGTAATATTTAATTAATTGTTAATTAAAAAATATTTGTTAATTAATTAAAATGTAATTGGTAATTAATTTAATTTAATTGATTAATTGCTAATTAGGTTAAATTAAAGGGGTATTTTTAGGGTTCAGGGTCAGTTTTTAGTTTTTGGGTAAAGGGGTAGTTTTAGGGTTCAGGGTCAGTTTTTAGTTTTTGGGTAAAGGGGTATTTTTAGGGTTCAGGGTCAGTTTTTAGTTTTTGGGTAAAGGGGTATTTTTAGGGTTCAGGGTCAGTTTTTAGTTTTTGGGTAAAGGGGTATTTTTAGGGTTCAGGGTCAGTTTTTAGTTTTTGGGTAAAGGGGTATTTTTAGGGTTCAGGGTCAGTTTTTAGTTTTTGGGTAAAGGGGTATTTTTAGGGTTCAGGGTCAGTTTTGGGTTTTTGGGTAAAGGGGTATTTTTAGGGTTCAGGGTCAGTTTTTAGTTTTTGGGTAAAGGGGTATTTTTAGGGTTCAGGGTCAGTTTTGGGTTTTTGGGTAAAGGGGTATTTTTAGGGTTCAGGGTCAGTTTTTAGTTTTTGGGTAAAGGGGTATTTTTAGGGTTCAGGATCAGTTTGGGGTTTTTGGGTAAAGGGGTATTTTTAGGGTTCAGGGTCAGTTTTTAGTTTTTGGGTAAAGGGGTATTTTTAGGGTTCAGGGTCAGTTTTGGGTTTTTAAGGGGAAAAAAACAATATTGGCTATTATTTAATTAAATTTTGTTAATATATATATATATGTTTTAAGAAATATGATTAAAAAAATATAATTTTTTAACTTTCATTAATTATTTAATTATTAAAAGTTATTTTAAGTATTGTTAATTATATTTTAGTAATTCATTTTTTATATTAATGTAATTAAACATTGTTTTTAGTAAAGTCGATATTTTTTACAACGATATTTTTGTAAACGATATTTTGTACTCGATATTTTTGTACTTACCTGTTTGTAGATAGAAACTCGATATTTTGACTGTCGATATTTTCTCAACGATATTTTGGGTAGTCAATATTCTTTCAGTCGATATTCTTTCAGTGATCCATCTGGGCCATGATATTAGGATCACAGGATAGGGAGGTCCATTTCAAAGACTGCTTGTTGTTGGCAAGCAGAAAATCCCTCTGGTACCAAGAGGACTGCAATTTGTGTTTCATTAGTAGGGACCCTTTCATTATCAGTTGGATGGCATTAAGGTCACTGCCACTTCTGGGAATAATTATCACATTCACCATATATGGCCATAAGTACAAAGAGAGAAGGATATAATCAATTCTGTTTCATTGGTTAAACCTCTTACTCCATCCAGTTCCGAGGGGGATCTACCATTAGAGACTCTAAGCTAAGACCAATGGTCAATGTAAGCCCCAGAAGTTGAGTCACTAAGACAGAGTGCATTTTTAGCTGTGCTAGAGCTAGTTTTGGTATGTCGCAGGCAAAATACCATCAACAAATTTGTCAAGGCTAGTAAATATGCACAACTTTCTGTTATGGCCACATGTTCTATTATACACATTAAAAATGTAAAAAGACTTCCCATCAACAACCGAAAACAACAGGCCAAGGATATCGAGTGAATTTAAGAGGAGCCTTTTCATACTTCAATAAAGGGATGTTTTAACTTTTAACCCATATTACAAGACTGCCAGTGGGGTGTCTTTTCCCCCCAGAAATGGTTCCTTGCAGTAGTAGTTTGTGAACCCTGATCTAAAGACAAGATCAACACATCATGTTTCTTGAAAAATGTAAATTTCGAAAGAATCCACGAAAGACCCCCAATCAGGATCAGGAAGTTTTAATTTTATCTCGACTACATTCCAGGAAAGATTCTTCCATACATCAAAGGGAATCGGAGATCAACTTGTTGATCAGGGTGTTGTTCACAAATTCCCTTACTTAGTCACTTGCTGTTAGTGGGTGCCTGCGATGGGGTGTCACTAGAAACCGGATGTATATTGGGATCTTGTTGACATGAAGTTGCTCTAATCTCTGGAGATCTGATCTTTAATTTAATGTTGGAAGAAACTGAAAAAGATGATCTAAATTCGCAGGCAACTAAATCCTCTGCCAAGCTCTGGGATATTATTGTGAATTCAACATGATCCAAATTGTCTCCCGGGACCTCATGACGGGTCATCCCCTCATTGTCAGTGCGTACTACAGAGAAGCATTTCCTCACACTAGACAACCACTGTACTACTTTGTTAGTCAATTAATCCCTTCCTTCTATTGCCCTTTTGGGGAGTTTAGGCACATTATGCATATGAACCACCCTGCCCATACCCTTTAATACCTAAGTCATTGAATGAATGAGTTTCAGTTGATGGCAATCGATGGGCACGCTTATATGTGGTAACTGCCTGGGGTCCTTTTTTCACTAGCCCCACCAAAGGCCTTGAGTATTTCCTTTCTGAGATGTGTGGTCATTGCCACGCCAAATCATATTAAATGAAGAGCCAGGGGTTGGAAGCACAGTTTCCATCCCATGATGCTGTCACCGCTGATATCTTCTCACTGATATCTTGGCAGTTGCTGACTGGATGGAAAGGAATTTTCTGAAGTTAAACAGTGATAAAACCGAAATAATGTGTAATGTGTAGTATTTATATAGCGCACTTCTACCTGGAGGCCTCGTAGTGCTGTATTCATACCGCTGTGGAACCCATCCTGGCTTTCCTGTGAAATGTTCACTTCTGGGCACCCCCAAGGTGAAGTCAGGCATCCAAGCACTGCTGGGGCCGTTGTGGAGATTAAGCAAGCTATTGCCCAGAGTCACAGAGTCGGACCCATGATTAGACTAGGCTCCGAGGCGAGAATTATCAGGTCTGGGGAATTAAGTCCAAGAGCCGCCGAGGCAGTAGTTGAACCCTGGTCCCGGGCCAGACCTCTGCATCAGGGTCTGCCGCTCTAACCATTGAGCCACGCTTCTCCACTCTTTGGGGTGCAAACTTCATGCTGGAATAGTAACTGGTGGCCGGGTGCCTCAGGCACCTGTCCCATTCCATTTGCGAAGGCAAAAAATCTTGGGGAATGGCAAAGCGGTTCTCACAATGGACTACAATATCATAAGAATCTCTTAAAGAAGAAGGATCACTAGCTAGCTCCTTCTGTGGTTGCTCCCTCTGTACACACCCAATAGAGATGCTTGGGAACTTGTGGGATGGTTGATCTGGGGTACCTGTAGTTTGCCATCATTTGCTTTTTCTTTTTCTCAAAGATTTTTCCCAAGGGTTTCCCATTTACTTCAGGATTGAAGGGCACCAAAGTTGGTTTAATTATGGAACTCACCTCTTCTATTAGTTCATTGATTACTTTCAATGTTTTATTATCTGAAGGATGGCTAGTTGTCTTCTTAAGCAAGGACATCCACTGAGGAGTCTCTTGAGCCATCCTTTTCTGCATTTTGCCATGAACACCAGCACTAAACAGAACACTTGATCGAAGATCCCAAATTAAAGTTTACCTTAGAAAGGAGCCCTTCTTCCTGATGCAGGGCAAGAGGAATGGACCAGACCAGCCTTTGCGAGGCAAGGATGGGCGCAGCCACATGTTATACGTGGCAGGGAGCTAGTAGCATTCAATCACTGACGCACTTACAACGCGTCAGGGATTGTGTGCCCCTCATCCTTGTGCCAGATGATTGCAGAGGGTTAAAGTTCCACCCCAGCTAAGGGCAAAATGTAGGCTGAATCAGGGATCTTATTACACCCAGGGGCATTAAGGCTGTGATAGCACTGCCACACACATTGGTCTCCATGCAAGAAACTGGCCCCCAATAGGTCATGGATCTGGTATGCCCAAACCACCTAAAGAGCCAACACAAGACCCAAGCACAAAGCTTACCGCTGGTGGGCAAGGAGGCGACCACATAGGGAGATGGCAGATGGTGAAAGCATGGGATATAATTGGAGCAGGGCATGTTTCTTCATTAATCCTTTATTGATGTGGGCTGCAGTTCATCTCTAGGAACCACAGTGTACTGTAGAACACAGCAGACTACCCAGCACAAAGACCAGCAAACTAGTGCTGCGTGCACGGTTGGTGGATCACCAAAGATGGGCTGCAGGCAGGGGTGTAAACCAACACTGTAGATAAATAGCCTGCAAGACCCATTGGACTGACTGAAATTCAGGGAGTGAGACGCAGAAGCTGCATTGGCCGCTACGCTGACCGATTCCGCCAGCCAACGGGTGACAATCATGGTATTCTAATTTCTACAACGGCCCAGCAGCATTGCAGAGCTTAGCTTCTGGCAACACATCAGATACATAATGGATTTAAATGGATTAGCTTCATATTTCCTCACATCTAGGTTCATCGAAGAGGGTCATATGGAGGGTGCAGTGCCTTTATACTTTGTACCAATGTGAAATGTTTTTCTTAGATGTGCAGTGTTTCATACACCCACACAGCAGGTTAGCATTGTCTTTGATGCATGCTTTCAGTGTGATACAAGATGGAACCCCCTCAGATGTGCTGATAGTTTTCTGTCTAATTCATCCTCCACTAATATTAAGCGCAGCTGTAACCCTGCCTCACCAGATTATACCAAAATTGCCTAACTGCAATACCCAGAATGCATCTTTACCTGCATGCAGGTACATCCTGACCACTAACATCTGCCAAAGTGTCTTACACAGTTTAATATCTTCTCATGTTGAGTCATCATGAACTTTTAATGGCAAGCCCTGCTTGACCTTACCATACATGCAGGGTCATCAAACACCATATGAAATTAGTAGAGCACACATGTATGTGTCTCGAGGTGGATGTCATGGAAGGGTTTTAGTTGGTTTGTATTGAAGAGTAATGAGCAAAGAATTGTGTTAGGAAGAAGATATTAGAGAGTTCAACACTGTTAATGAGGCTAATGTAGATGTATCTTGCCTATTTTATTTATTTTAGGAGTTTTATATAGCGCTTACACGACCCGAGGGGTATTAGAGTGCTTTACAACAACATACATAAATAGAAACATAAACAATCACATTTAATAATACACCTAGATTCTGAAAGTTTTTCAGTTCAATAATTAAGAGGTAAAAGTTCCTTTCAGGGACGGTAGGGGAGTTCAATTGAGGAGTTGAGGATCAGATCATCAAGAGACTTTGCGGCACAGGTTACCATCAATTAGTAGGGGATTAAGAGTAATTATAGTGTGGTTATTGTCCAGAAGGATAGAGCTGACGGTTGAGGAAAAATTCTTTTAGTTGTCTTTTGAAGCTTGTGAAGGACAGGTTTGTTCTGATATGAATTGGGAGAGAGTTCCAGATTTTGGGGGCGTTGCCTGAGAAAGAGCGGGAGAGGGCTTTTTGTTTATGTCTTTTCAGTGGGATTAGAAGGAGCGTGTTGGAGCTTTTTAGGTTTCTTGATTGTCCTGCTTTAGTGAGTTTGGTTGCAGGGGTAATCTGGTTTGCCAGTGTGTAGGGTTTTATGGGTGAGACAGGCTGTGTTGAAACAGCAGCGTGCTTCGATTGGTAGCCATTTTACACTTTGCAATGTAGGGGTGATGTGGTTGTGTTTCTTGGATCCCATGACCATTCTTGCTGCTGTGTTTAGGTTGGCTCTCAAGGAGGTTATGTGTGTTTTAGCTGCCCCAGTTAGTGTGGCATTTCTATAGTCAAGTCTGGACAGGACTAGTGTTTTTGTTACAATTTTGAGGTCATTGGGGCGGTAGGAAAGGCATGATTTTGCTGAGGAGGTTTAGGCTGTAGTAGGCGCCTTTGCAGTGGAGCTTATGTGAGACCTCATGTTTAGTCTTGTGCCTAGAGAGTTCCGTAGAGATTTAGCTGAGTTAGCTGGGGTAAGATTGCAGTTTAGGGAGTCTAGGTTTTTTATTCATTCTTGGATCTAAGGGGGTAGGTAGTGATCGGAGAAGACAAGAATTTTTATTTTTTTCTTGGTTGAGTTTGAGGTGGTTTTCTACTTTTAAAAGTGTGGAGTTGAGTCGGTGGATGCCTTTAAGAGAGGATATTTCAAGCTAGAGCATAGATGTGATAGGAGATATTTGATTGTTTTAGAATGGTAGTGAGGGGTTCCATGTAGATGGTCAAGAGTGTGTGGGAGAGGACTGAGCCTTGTGGGATACCTTGGGCTGGGGGTGAGATGTCGGACACCGAGTTTTTGTTTTTTGTGAGTTGGGATCGGTTATATAGAAATGAGAAGTCCATTTCAAAACAGTGCGATCAGAGCGGATACCCTTTTATAGGGCATCTAAAAGTAACTTTTGATCCACAATATCAAAGGCCGCCAATAGGTCGAGGAGGACAAGCAGGCAGCATCTGTTTGAGTCAAGGAACTTTTGAATGTCATCTGTTATAATCAGTATAGCTGTTTCAGTGTTACATACTTTCCTGAAACCTGATTGGTGTGAGTCAAGTAGGTTGGTTGAGTCCAGGTGTTGGTTGAGTTGGGAGGGAACACATTTCTCAAGGATTTTTGCTAGGAAATGAAGGTTGGTGATGGGTCTAAAGTTTTTGTGATTGTTCGGTTCAGCATCATTTTTTTTTTAGCAGGGGTGTGATTTGGGCTTGTTTAAGGCAGTCAGCATCATCCCGTTGTTTAAGGAGCTGTTGATGAACTTTGTCCATGGAGGGGTTAATGAGAGGTTGATGTTTTTAGTCAGGGAAGCAGGTAGTGGGTTTGCATAGTGGGCGGAGGGTTTGGAGTTACCAATCACCATGAAGATGTCCTCTTTTGTGAGAGGTATGAAGTCCTTCCAACTCTTGGGTGAAGAGGACGGTCTTCAGTATGGTGTTATTTTGGTGGTTAATGCGGGCGGGGTCTCGGTTTTGGGATAATGGAGTGAACTCAATAACATTCTCATGGTTGGGTTTATCTTCGTTTAGGGTGATGAGTTGCTGGGTTGGGATTGAGGGTGATGGTCTAGAAGGAGCTCAATTTTAGTGATTTTGTCATTGAGAAATTTGGTTAGGTTGTTGTTAGACCTGGCATCATTGGCGTGAGTCTCCCTTCCATTTTGACGGATTGCCTCCTCTGTTTTGATATGTTTTTGCTGGAGTTATGCTTTGGGCACTGTGCCACTGCTAATCAGTGCCACAGTGCAAGTGCTCCCTATGTTAAATTGATATACTAATTGGTTATTCCATGATTGGGTTATTTGATTTATCTGTCAGCCCCTAGTACAGTGCACCATGTGTGCCCAGGGCTTGTAAATCAAATGCTGCTGGTGGACTTGCAGCACTGGTTGTGCCACCCACAGAAGCAGCTTGTAAAGTGTGTCTCAGACCTGCCATTGCAAGGCCTCTGTGCAGTCTAGCACTGCCATGTCGACTTGGCCAAGTGCACCCACTTGCCAGTCCCTAAACCTTCCCTTTGCTTCATATTAGACTCCCCTATGGTAGGCCCAGGGGCAGGGTGCATTGTAAGTATAAGGTAGGATATGCTCTGATGTGTCTAGCATGTTCTAATAGTGAATTACAGCCATTTTCGTTTTTCACTATTGAAGGCTACCTGTTCTAATAGGCCAGAATGGGCAGTTAGGTTATTACATTCTTATAATCTTAACGGACTCAAGGAACATGGTAGAAATTTGAATTTAGTATGCCTGAACTCAGAATAATGAAATACATCTTTTAGTAAAGTTTATTTTAATATTCTGTGTTTGCAAATACCACTTTTAGAAAGCAGGTATTTGCTTGCCTAACAATTTGAGCCTGCCTCTGCTGGGTTGTGTATTCCTTGTCTGGGTTTGTGAGTGACAGGGCTGGGGGATTCCAGGAGACAGGCTGGGGCAGCCCAGTGGTGAATAGAGAGATCTGCATTTAGATTGGATGCAGGAGTTGCACCTGGGACCTGAATAGGGCTGGGCCTTCCCTCTACAATGCTGGCTACACCTCCTCTGGGTTGTCTGATGTCTCTGTCCTGCACTGTGAAAGGAGAGGAGGAACCATGTCAACAGAGTGCTCCAGAGCTCTATCTTCCCTCCCCTGTGCTGGTTCCACCTCCTGTGGGGTGGCTGATGTCTCTGCCCTGCACAGCGAATGGATGAAGAGAGTCATGTAAACAAAGTGCTCAGGAACTGGTTTGGACTAGGCAGAGGCCTCTCTGCCTTCAGAGTACAAAGGATTTTGGGGTATAAATATTGGGACCCTGATCCCAAGAAATTAGATCACTTCTGGAACAAGAAACCTTTCTGCCAAGTAGAAGAACCAAGAAAGCTGCAGGAGTTTCGACTGCCCCTCTGCCAGTGTGCTGTTTGCTGGGTTGGCCTGCAGTGGTTGCTTCATTGCCAAAGGAAAGTAGAAGGAACTTTGTAAGGACTTTCATCTACAGAATATTCTCCAAGGGCTTGAACTGTGCTTGCCTCCTGCTGAAGTCTCAGGGACAAAAGACTTCCCCTCCAGCTCCCTCCTGAATTTCCTTGCTGGGAATTCTGACTCCAGACACTTGCGTGCCGCTAGGAGCTGGAAGCACAAAGCATCGAGAATAAGCGTGTCGCCGACGCAGCTGAAATCGTCGCAACTGCTGGAGAAGCGAGCCTTCGCCGCATCTCCCCGCATCAAGGGCACCATCTTCTCGCATCGCAACCGGATCGTCGCATCGCATCAAGGCGCCATCTTGCGCGCCACAGCCGAGAATCTACGCATCACCTCCGCACCGCTAAGGCTCACGATGAGTCCCCTACTCTGCGCAAGCATTGAGGAAGGACTTAACCGTTCCCCCGGGTCACAGAACCGACGCATCTCCCCTTTTGCAAGCCTTTTGTTCACTTTGTGGTATGCATCCAGGTACTTTGTTGAGAACTTTGTCGCATTTACCAACAACTTGAACTAAGAGACTTTAATCATCTTTTAAGTAATCTTAAGTGTAGTATTGTGGATTTTTGTCGTTTGTGGTGTTGTGTTAAGTCTATATAAGGAATACTTATTTTTTTAAAAACCTGTGCTATGTTCATCTGTAGTGTTATCACTGTATTACTGTGTATATTCACAAATGCTTAACACACTGCCTCTGAGATAAGCCTGTCTGCTCGTGCCAAGCTACCAAGGGGGTGAGCAGGGGTTATTAAGGAGTGTAATCCCCTTATCCTGACTTAGAAATAAGGGTCCCTATTTGGACCAAGGTGAATACCATTGCCAACTAGAGACCCCCAGATCTAACATTTGTCACACTGTATTTTAGAAGCAGGGGGATTTTCCTTGGCAGGCTTGGAGGTCTGTTTTCGGATGATGTTTTAAGAGGTCTTTGGGGCAGTTTTTAGCTTTGTCCTGGGCACTCTGGAAGAAGGTGGCTTTCTCCCTGAGGATGTGTTTATTGTAATTCCTTCATTCTCTTCTGAGCTGGAAGAGGTTGGTTGTGGATGGGTTTACTCTCCAGCGGCTCTTACTTGTCTTCTTTCGGAGTTGAGGTTCTTTGTTGAACCAAGCTCTAGATTGGATATCTCTGACCCTGTTGTGTTTCATTAGGGCTAGTTGGTCAAGTGTAGTTTTCACTGTCGTGTTGCATAGTGTAGTAAGCTCGTCAGTGTTGAGGTTTTCTGTGGTGGGCGGAAGTAAGAATTATATGTTTTCTTCCAGGTCAGAGAGGGGAATGGGACTGCGGTTTCTGCTCCATTGATGGGTAATCTGGGCTCTGACTGGTGGCGCTGCAGTTTGATTAATGTTAAATAGAATGATGTGGCCGTCTGATCAGTCGGTTGGGAGAATGGTATTGATGCTTAATATTTAGTTTTTGGTTATGATCGCATCGATGGTAGACCCATTGATGTGGGTTTGTCCCTTGCAGTATTGGGGAGCTCATTGGTGGGAAGGAGTTCATTTAGTGACTGTATTAATGTGTCCTTCACGTTATTCCAGTGGAGATTGAAGTCACGTAGGATAATGTTGTTAGAGTTAGATAGGGAGCAGTGTGTTGATGGGGCAGATAGTTGTTCTCCGAATACGGGAATGTTTCCTGGTGGGTGGTAGGTGAGATGGCATTTCGTGATGATGGCAATGCTGCCACTGAGTTGATCTATTCAGTCCTTTTTAATGGTGAAGAAACCTGGGGGGACCAGAAGGTCATTGATCGGATAGGATGCTTTATTGAGCCTGGTTTCGGTGACAAATGCAATGTCAATGTCATAATTCAGTATTGCATCAGCCAACTCTGTTGTGTGCTTGATTGCTGATCTACAGTTTGGAAGCATGCAGTTAACCTTTCAGCAGTTAGAGTGGTTTTGGGAGGGAGGGGAGCCAGGGGTATGACTGTGCATTGTGAGTGAGGTCTTATAGTCCTATGTGGGTTGATGACTGCAAATTCTGGTGATTACCTGGATGTTAGGGTGGTACTGGGCTGTTCCAGGTTTGTAGGTTTTGCAGGATTCATTGCCTCTATCAAGGACATCTCAGGATTCGCTCTCTCCGGTCTGTGATATTGGTTGTTGAGAGGGAATTGGGCAGTTGAGAGGGCTCACTGATGATTTTGTGGGAGGGGAGTTGTGAGTGATGGGTAGGGATAGAAGGGGCTTTGGTGTTGTGAAGAATTTTGTTGATGCCGTAAGTGAATATGTTGAGTTGGCTTTGAAGATGAGTTAGGGTTTCAGTCATGGATATGATGGACTATAGAGTCTCCGGTTTGGGATTTGGGTGAAGAATTTGTAGGAAACTCCAGCAGCCATGCCCGAAATCAAGGGACGTACATGAAAGGCAAGAAATATATGTGAGCAAGGATACTGTGGGTTGTTGAGTCACCTAATGGCCTAAAGTCAATGGGACCAAACAATGGTAGACTGCTATGTCCCAGATTTGCCAAATGCTCTTTGCCATGACAAACCAGCAACCTGGTGTAATCTGACAGAGCTGAGAGGCAAAAGACACAGTAGGAGCAGGGAGGATTGAATGAGCAAAGTGGTGTTATCGAGAGGTAAATTAGAGCTGCTGTGGCTACACATATGAACATAATTTTGAATGTGATGGTGGTCAGTGTTGGGGATGTTCTCAACACTTGTGACTGTGATCAGACCCAGAGCCCTCCAGATCCCCCGAATATGTGGTGAATTTTCCGAATCTTCACTGTATCCCATAAATTGCTGGTATACATTCCTACAAAGTGCCAGAGACGTTCGAAATCTGACTAAAGGCTTTCAATACTTAGGGTTCTATGTGATGGATGACCCACAGAGGGCATGGCACAAAAATATACAGCCACAGACCGACTGCCTCAAGCATTACATGAAGTTATGGGTTACCCTCCCACTGTCATTGTTGGGGAGGTCGGCAATCTATAAAATCGTTGTTTTGCCCCAGTTACAATATCAACTTCGAAACTACCCATTTCATCTGGCTCAGGTCTTCTTTGAGAAGCTGATGTGGCAGCACACATAGCAAGGAAACACGCATTGGCAATGCCAATAGGTCTTGCATTTGCAAGAGTTAGAGCTATTGGCACTGTAAATGGCAATATTTTTTACCCGTGTCTTCTGCAGTGGAGTGGATGTATGTGGTGTTGGTTGGAATTATGTTGGTCAGATTGAAATTGTTAGCTGTGGAATTGTGTGGCATGAAATTGTGTGGTGTGGAGTGGATGTCTGTAGTGGAATTATGTGGCATGATGTGCAGTGGAAATATGTGGAAAGTAATTTATGTTTTTGAGCATACTGAAATTAGTGGGAATGTGTGTTATGGAGTGTAAATGTGTGCAATGGTATTTCGGGTTGTGTAGTGGTATGGTGTGGAGTTTAATTATGAGGTGTGCTGTTGAATTTTGTAACTCTCACACTTGGGGGTCAGAAGGAAGTATATGATACGAAATAGAAAAAAAGAAAAAAATCTATCCTATATTACTTCCAGGCAAATGATACTTACACTAAACATTGGGTAGCAGGGTGACACTGGGCATAAAATGAGCAGGGTGGGGCACACAAAGTGTATGGACGAAAACCCTCACTTACCCGAGGGTGACCTACTTCATCATAGGGTTCCTCCAGCACACCGGGACCACAAGTTTCCCGGTGTGGGCTACATCTTCCCCGGGAAGAAGGAGCGGGAGTGTTTTATCAATAAAGCAAGCAAGATTGCAATACCTGACGGGTGGAAGTGAGGGGCAGAGCGCAAAAACTTAAATTAGTGTATGTGAAAACTATCTCCGAAGGTACAACAACTTTATTAACATGTCCTAGAGGATAGAGGATAAAAGCAATGTGAGACAGGGGTATGTATACCCTGTGATCAGATCAACATGTTTCTGGCCGAGATGAAACCTAAGTTCAGGGCAATTGTCAGGACCAGGATATTCAGTCACTGTGCATGAAAATGTGAATAAACAAAGAAGAAAAATAATACTCAGGCTCAAACTAATCAGACAAAGAAGAAAAGTAATACTCAGGCTCACATTAATCTTGACCAACCATGCGTCGCATTAACAATCAGTCTGGTAGGTCAGGTGGCCCTAAGATCAAGTGTATACTGCTACTCTACCATCTACAGAGTCTCTAACCATGTAGATTCCTCTTACAAAAATGGGTGATGCTCCGTCACGGACTCTTTTAAATTTTGTGGCATGAAGTGATATTCTGTGGTGTGAATTGAATGCATGTGGTGTGTTGTATAATTGTGTTGTTGAGTTGAATTATGTGGTTTGGTGTTGAATTATGTGGTGTGGAGTGGAAATGAGTGGAGTTGAATTGTGTGGTATGCAACTGCGTGGCATTGAGTACAGGTTGATGATTGGAATTATGTGGCATTTATGTGGACTGTTGCTATGTGCAATAGAATGGTTTTATGTGAGGTGTATTCATATGGTATTGAGTAGATTGTAATTATGTGGAGTTGAATCATAGTGGTATTATGCAGAGTTTAATTATGTTAAGTGGTGCTGAATTGTGTGGTGTGGAATTATGTGGTGTTGTGTGTCATACAATTTAAAAGCCCTTTCTGCACAATATAAGAGGCCTTTCAGTCCTTTGTTTATTTTTGGACTTTTTTGTGTAAGAGGGAAGATCAGGCGAGGGTGTGCACAAGCTCTGCAAAGTATCATGGTGTGTCTGTGCGCTATGAAGACTGCGAATCTGAGTAGAAACCTGACCACAGCCACTGCTAGGCAAACTGGAGGCCCCTCAACCCAACCACACACATTTATTAGGGGGGTTCCACACCCCAAACACCTCCCTGGAACTACACCCTGATTTTATTATACATGTGGGTGGCCATGGATTCGAAAGATAAAACGTTCACTTTGAGTAGCTTTGTAAAGAAAGGCAGTGAAAGTATTCCCAAAAGTGCAAACAGATGTTAGCACTACATTTTAGGCACAATTTAATGACACATAATTTATCGCCCTCAGGATGAGGGGCTGTGGCTAATGCACACATATCTCTTCAGTGGGTGAAAAAATAGTTACATATCAGTTTTATATTCATAAGTAGCTGAATATAGATTGAATGTGTGGACAGTGATGATGGAATCAGAAGTATATGAAAGTGGCAGCATCGCATACTGCAGGGGGGATGGTAAAAATGTCAATAAAGGATAATGAGCAATCATGGAAAAATGGCAGGTGCTTAGAGTTTAGCCCCTTCCATTGCTCCTATACCATTTATTATCAAAAACATTTGCAATCAGAAACTATGGTACAATTGAGCTTTTAAGGCAGCCAGATCAGGTTACTCAAAAGTTGACTAAGAAGCAGACAAACTATAAGCTGTACATCATTTAAAAATCCCAAACAAAGCATATAAATCAAAGCCACTGCCTTTCATGTCACTACAACAGTGGGATAATGAGCCATGCTGCCCCTTTCCTTTCTCTCTGGGGATTGAGGGATTCCAGAAATATGAAGTCTGGGCTTATAAACAACATTTGGGAGAAGAGCAGTAAATCTTAACCATCGCCAACTCTCAGGGAGCTTAAGCAGCAAGAATTCAAAAACGCATCTAAAAGCTTCAGTGAAGCAGCCTTTGATAACAACACTAGGCTGCATGTATGTAACACGAATATGTTGGCGGGTGGTACACACAGTATAGAGAGATTTTATTTCCACGTGCAATTTAATTTCTGAAGATAAAAGTGGACATGCATGACCAAATGGCGTTTATTGTGTGTTTAAGAACACATGCCCGGTCTCTTGTCTTAACAAAATAGCCTTTGCGCTAAATGGTCCCATAAACTCCATTCTGAATTCCTCACTGTCTTCTGGCATTGTCCCACAGGCCTGGAAGAGTGCTCTTATTCTTCCATTAATTAAAAAACCAACTCTCGATCCCATCATACACGCCAACTATAGGCCTATCTCTCTCCTCCCCGCTCTGGCGAAGGTGGCGGAAAGACATGTGCACCGATCTATCTCGGATTTCATCGAGAATAACAACTTGCTGCACAGTACGCAATCTGGGTTTCGTGCGAATTACAGCACAGAGACCGCATTGCTGGAAGTCACCACCGCCATCAGAGAGGTCTTAGACTTGGGAGGCAAGGCTGTGTTGGTTATGTTAGATTTGTCGGCGGCGTTTGACACCGTCCCCCATGATACCCTCCTAATTCGACTCTGGGATTGTGGTCTTAGGGGGACGGTGTGGAACTGGCTTAAGTCATTTCTAGCCAGCCGTCGGCAAACGATCTGGGCGCCACCTCACTCCGCAGCTATGTCAGCCCTGGAAGTGGGGGTCCCTCAGGGGTCTATTCTTAGTCCCCTGCTTTTCAACATCTTTATGGCCCCCCTTGCAGAGGTTGCGGAGTCGTTTGGCGCTCAGATCGTGGCTTACGCTGATGACACCCAGCTCTTGTTCACTCAGAACAAGAATGAGATGTTTGATGGGACTCGTATCAGAGGCTGCTTAGAAGCAGTCTTTGATTGGTTCAAGAGACACGGCCTGAAATGCAACTCCGACAAATCGGAGCTGCTTTTTTTCGGGTGTGTCTCTGAACCAAACTGGAAAAGTTGGTGGCCCCAGGACCTTTTTCCCCCTGCCAATGCTAGTACCAAGGCTAAAAATCTTGGCATTATTGTCGACAACGAGTTGACTTTCGGACCCCAAATAGCCTGTCTTGCTGGGAAATGCTTCGGTATCCTGAGGATGCTCAGGAAATTCCTCCCTTTGATTTCCGTGAACCATCGCAGGGTTATCGTCCAAGCATTGGTAGGGTCTCGCATGGATTATGTTAACGTCCTTTATCTAGGTCTTCCTAAATATCTAGTAAGGAGACTTCAGGTTGTGCAAAACTCAACCGCTCGGGCTATCTATGGTCTTCCTAGAAGAGCTAGTGCCTCTAATTTGCTGAAGGAATTGCACTGGCTCCCTATAGCCAAAAGGGTGCTGTTTAAGAGCTTGACGTTAACTTACAAGGCTCTTCACGACTTGGGTCCCAGGTATATTAAAAAGCGTCTTGTTTTGTATAAACCGAGCAGAGCTCTTCGCTCTGCCTCCTTGTTTTTAATGTCCGCTCCTTCCATCAAACGAACTAGACAAGGGGGGCGCTCCTTCCACTACCTGGCCCCACACGCTTGGAATAAATTGCCTCTTGCTCTTAGACAAGCCCCCAGCCTGACGTCCTTTAGAAAGGCATTAAAAACCTGGCTTTTTACTTATGAATTGTGAAGTCTTTTAATTTCAGTTATGTTTCCTTTCCAATAAAGGCCCTCTTCGCTAAAGCGCCGGGACACTCCATTGCGAGTAGCCGTTGCGCTATAGAAGAGCCCAATTAACATAACATAACATAACATAACATAACATAACATGAAAGCTTCTGACAAAGCTGTCATCTAGGTGGCTAATCCGTCACTAAAAACCATGAAGGTATTCACAAAACCAGAATGTTTCAACAGGGTCTGATTCCTGTCTCTAAAGTGTTTACAGGGGTAATTGCTTAGCCATCTCAAAGTGTGGTGTGACAGATTGAAAAAAAACTTTCCAGAGTCATAAAAAAGATGCACCTGGCAGACTTCTTTGCGTTGCAGTCAAACAGTAGTGTCACACCCGAACCTCTGATATCATGTATTTTCCGCTCCTCGCTTCCCCCAGTTACTGAAAAGCTCATAAACTGCCTCTCAGTAGGTGTGACAGTAAGGGAGAAAACATGGCATTTAGCAATGAGGAGAAAAATGTCTCAATGATCAGTTTTAGCAGGAGCCAAGTACAATGTCTACAGTACAATGGATACTGATTTAAGTACCTTTAAACTAAGTATGGGCTAAAAATCCGTTACGCTCGTGGAATTTGCAAATTTTTGGCAATTTTGCAGTCCGCAAATCGCGCAAATTTGCCAAAAAATTCGCAAGCTGGCAGATTTGTTTGCTTGGTCGCGCTTCAAAAATACAATCTCGCAGGCGCTGTGTTGACTTACCGTGATTCTGAGTTTGCCAAGTTGTTTTTCCTCCCGGTTTGCGTGCGCTGCGCCATTTTGGATCTGGCTGCGTGATCGCGCAAGACTTTTCGACCGCGAGTACGTCATAGCGGCCTGCTATCTTGCACTGCGAGAGTTTGAGAACGCGACTACGTCGTAAAGGCCCGCGATCAGGCATCGTGGGAGTAAACAATTGCGAACACGTAGATGCGACGCGCAGCTGACTTCCGGCGGCAGATTTGAACAGCTTGCTTTCCCGAACTTGCAAAAATTGCAATTCTGCACAAGAAATCTACCGCAGGCAGCATAAACCTTCTGAAAATGATGATTTCGATCAGAATAACTCTTCAGATTGACATTTGGCTGCACTTTTTTGTGGAAGGAGTCCATTTTTGGGGGGTGGGAGGAAGGAAGTGCCCCAGAGTCTTCAACTTCCTGTTCCTGTCCAGCAGGCTCCTCCCAGTGCTTTGTCCATGTCCTGGTCACTTTTCATTTGGATCTGGAGCTGGAAGGATTACTTTTTGTGGCTGCTGCTGGATATTTGTATTTGAGGTCTTTTTGTTTGGATCACTTTTGGATTACTTTTGGATTTGAGATTTTACAAGTAAGTTGTTGTTGTTTGTTTGTGGCATTGCAGTTGCTGCAACTACAATTTTTAAACTTTTCACAACTTTAAAAAAAATATATTGTGGGTAGGCACAGTATCCAGTAGGTCCAGGGTTAGTCATGGGTGCATGATACAACTGTTTCTGTGAGTTTTGTTGAACTTAAATATCATTTATGTCATGGAATTGAATAGCTCACTGTTATATGTGGATATTTGTTTTTAATTTTGGGGTGCGTGTAAAGCCACACTAGATATTAGGCCCAGGGGTAGTCAGTGGTGCATGGACCAAGTCTTTTGGAAGGGTGTCTTGAATTTAAACATCATTTAGGGCATGGATGGCAGTGGATTATGGTGATTTTTGTGTGTTTTTCGATTTGGGTGTTGTTGGAGCCTGGCCATGTGGGTGGGGGCCATTTTGAGGCCTGGTCCAGGCATGGCCTGGCCATGTGGGTGGGGGTCAAGGGGCCATTTTGAAGCCAGTCAGTGTGCTTGGTGCCATAGGCCTGCACCCAGTCTGCCTTGCTTTCATCCATTATGCCCAGGGGTAGTCAGTGGTGCATGGACCAAGTCTTTCTGTGGGGTGTCTTGAATTTAAACATCATTTAGGGCATGGATGGCATTGGATTGTGGTGGTTTTTGTGTGTTTTTCAATTTTTTGGAGTGTTGTTGGGGCCTGACCACGTGGGTGGGGGCCATTTTGAGGACTGGTCCAGGCAGGGCCTGGCCATGTGGGTGGGGGTCAAGGGGCCATTTTGAAGCCAGTCTGTGTGCTTGGTGCCATAGGCCTGCACCCAGTCTGCCTTGCTTCCATCCATTATGCCCAGGGGTAGTCAGTGGTGCATGGACCAAGTCTTTCTGTGGGGTGTCTTGAATTTAAACATCATTTAGGGCATGGATGGCATTGGATTGTGGTGGTTTTTGTGTGATTTTTTATTTTTTTGGGGTGCTGTTGGGGCCTGGCCATGTGGGTGGGGGGCATTTTTAGGCCTGGTCCAGGCAGGGCCTGGCCATGTGGGTGGGGGTCGAGGGGCCATTTTGAAGCCAGGCAGTGTGCTTTGTGCCATAGGCCTGCACCCAGTCTGCCTTGCTTTCATCCATTATGCCCAGGGGTACTCATTGGTGCATGGACCAAGGCTTTCTGTGGGGTCTGTTGAATTTAAACATCATTTAGGGCATGGATCGCATTGGATTGTGGTGATTTGTGTGTGTTTCAATTTTTTGGGGTGTTGTTGGGGCCTGACCATGTGGGTGGGGGCCATTTTGGGGCCTGGTCCAGGCAGGGCCTGGCCATATGGGTGGGGGTCAAGGGGCCATTTTGAAGCCAGTCAGTGTGCTTTGTGCCATAGGCCTGCACCCAGTTTGCCTTTCTTTCATCCATTATGCCCAGGGGTAGTCAGTGGTGCATGGACCAAGGCTTTCTGTGGGGTGTCTTGAATTTAAACATCATTTAGGGCATGGATGGCATTGGATTGTGGTGATTTCTGTGTGTTTTTCGATTTTTTGGGGTGTTGCTGGGGCCTGGCCATGTGGGTGTAGGACATTTGAGGCCTGGTCCAGGCAGGGCCTGGCCATGTGGGTGGGGGTCAACGGGCCATTTTGAAGCCAGTCAGTGTGCTTTGTGTCATAGGCCTGCACCCAGTCTGCCTTGCTTTCATCCATTATGCCCAAGGGTAGTCAGTGGTGCATAGACCAAGTCTTTCTGTGGGGTGTCTTGAATTTAAACATCATTTAGGGCATGAATGGCATTGGATTGTGGTGGTTTTTGTGTGTTTTTTTATTTTTTTGGGGTGCTGTTGGGGCCTGGCCATGTGGGTGGGGGCCATTTTTAGGCCTGGTCCAGGCAGGGCCTGGCCATGTGGGTGGGGGTCGAGGGGCCATTTTGAAGCCAGGCAGTGTGCTTTGTGCCATAGGCCTGCACCCAGTCTGCCTTGCTTTCATCCATTATGCCCAGGGGTACTCATTGGTGCATGGACCAAGGCTTTCTGTGGGGTCTGTTGAATTTAAACATCATTTAGGGCATGGATGGCATTGGATTGTGGTGATTTGTGTGTGTTTTTCAATTTTTGGGGGTGTTGTTGGGGCCTGACCATGTGGGTGGGGGCCATTTTGGGGCCTGGTCCAGGCAGGGCCTGGCCATGTGGGTGGGGGTCAAGGGGCAATTTTGAAGCCAGTCAGTGTGCTTTGTGCCATAGGCCTGCACCCAGTTTGCCTTTCTTTCATCCATTATGCCCAGGGGTAGTCAGTGGTGCATGGACCAAGGCTTTCTGTGGGGTGTCTTGAATTTAAACATCATTTAGGGCATGGATGGCATTGGATTGTGGTGATTTTTGTGTGTTTTTCGATTTTTTGGGGTGTTGTTGGGGCCTGGCCATGTGGGTGGGGGCCATTTTGAGGCCTGGTCCAGGCAGGGCCTGCCCATGTTTGTGGGGGTCAAGGGGCCATGTTGAAGCCAGGCAGTGTGCTTTGTGCCATAGGCCTGCACCCAGTCTGCTTTGCTTTCATCCATTATGCCCAGGGGTAGTCAGTGATACATGGTCCAAGGCTTTCTGTGGGGAGTCTTGAATTTAAACATCATTTAGGGCATGGATGGCATTGGATTGTGGTTATTTTTGTGTGTTTTTTGATTTTTTGGGGTGTTGTTGGGGCCTGACCATGTGGGTGGTGGCCATTTTGAGCCCCGGTCTAGGCAGGGCCTCGCAATGTGGGTGGGGGTCAAGGGGCCATTTTGAAGCCAGGCAGTGTGCTTTGTGCCGTAGGCCTGCACCCAGTCTGCCTTGCTTTCATCCATTATGCCCAGTGGTACTCAGTGGTGCATGGACCAAGGCTTTCTGTGGGGTATCTTGAATTTAAACATCATTTAGGGCATGGATGGCATTGGATTGTGGTGATTTCTGTGTGTTTTTCGATTTTTTGGGGGGTTGTTGGGGCCTGGCCATGTGGGTGGAGGACATTTGAGGCCTGGTCCAGGCAGGGCCTGGCCATGTGGGTGGGGGTCAAGGGGCCATTTTGAAGCCAGTCAGTGTGCTTTGTGTCATAGGCCTGCACCCAGTCTGCCATGCTTTCATCCATTATGCCCAGGGGTACTCAGTGGTGCTTGGACCAAGGCTTTCTGTGGGGTCTCTTGAATTTAAACATCATTTAGGGCATGGATGGTATTGGTTTGTGGAGTTTATTGTGTGTTTTTCGATTTTTTGGGGTGTTGTTGGGGCCTGGCCATGTGGGTGGGGGCCATTTTGAGGCCTGGTCCAGGGCCTGGCAATGTGGGTGGGGGTCTAGGGGCCATTTTAAAGCCAGGCAGTGTGCTTTGTGCCATAGGCCTGCACCCAGTCTGCCTTGCTTTCATACGTTATGCCCAGTGGTAGTCAGTGGTGCATGGACCAAGTCTTTCTGTGGGGTGTCTTGAAATTAAACATCATTTAAGGCATAGATGGCATTGGATTGTGGTGATTTTTGTGTGTTTTTTATGATTTTTTGGGGTGTTGTTGGGGCCTGGCCATGTGGGTGGGGGCCATTTTGAGGCCTGGTCCAGGCAGGGCCTGGCCATGTGGGTGGGGGCCAAGGGGCCATTTTGAAGCCAGTCAGTGTGTTTTGTGCCCTAGGCCTGCACCCAGTCTGCCTTGCTTTCATCCATTATGCCCAGGGGTAGTCAGTGGTGCATGGACCAAGTCTTTCTGTGGGGTGTCTTGAATTTAAACATCATTTAGGGCATGGATGGCATTGGACTGTGGTGGTTTTTGTGTGTTTTTTTATTTTTTTGGGGTGCTGTTGGGGCCTGGCCATGTGGGTGGGGGCCATTTTTAGGCCTGGTCCAGGCAGGGCCTGGCCATGTGGGTGGGGGTCGAGGGGCCATTTTGAAGCCAGGCAGTGTGCTTTGTGCCATAGGCCTGCACCCAGTCTGCCTTGCTTTCATCCATTATGCCCAGGGGTACTCATTGGTGCATGGACCAAGGCTTTCTGTGGGGTCTGTTGAATTTAAACATCATTTAGGGCATGGATGGCATTGGATTGTGGTGATTTGTGTGTGTTTTTCAATTTTTTAGGGTGTTGTTGGGGCCTGACCATGTGGGTGGGGGCCATTTTTGGGCCTCGTCCAGGCAGGGCCTGGCCATGTGGGAGGGGGTCAAGGGGCCATTTTGAAGCCAGTCAGTGTGCTTTGTGCCATAGGCCTGCACCCAGTTTGCCTTTCTTTCATCCATTATGCCCAGGGGTAGTCAGTGGTGCATGGACCAAGGCTTTCTGTGGGGTGTCTTGAATTTAAACATCATTTAGGGCATGGATGGCATTGGATTGTGGTGATTTCTGTGTGTTTTTCGATTTTTTGGGGTGTTGTTGGGGCCTGGCCATGTGGGTGGAGGACATTTGAGGCCTGGTCCAGGCAGGGCCTGGTCATGTGGGTGGGGGTCAAGGGGCCATTTTGAAGCCAGTCAGTGTGCTTTGTGTCATAGGCCTGCACCCAGTCTGCCATGCTTTCATCCATTATGCCCAGGGGTACTCAGTGGTGCTTGGACCAAGGCTTTCTGTGGGGTCTCTTGAATTTAAACATCATTTAGGGCATGGATGGTATTGGTTTGTGGAGTTTATTGTGTGTTTTTCGATTTTTTGGGGTGTTGTTGGGGCCTGGCCATGTGGGTGGGGGCCATTTTGAGGCCTGGTCCAGGGCCTGGCAATGTGGGTGGGGGTCTAGGGGCCATTTTAAAGCCAGGCAGTGTGCTTTGTGCCATAGGCCTGCACCCAGTCTGCCTTGCTTTCATACGTTATGCCCAGTGGTAGTCAGTGGTGCATGGACCAAGTCTTTCTGTGGGGTGTCTTGAAATTAAACATCATTTAAGGCATAGATGGCATTGGATTGTGGTGATTTTTGTGTGTTTTTTATGATTTTTTGGGGTGTTGTTGGGGCCTGGCCATGTGGGTGGGGGCCATTTTGAGGCCTGGTCCAGGCAGGGCCTGGCCATGTGGGTGGGGGCCAAGGGGCCATTTTGAAGCCAGTCAGTGTGTTTTGTGCCCTAGGCCTGCACCCAGTCTGCCTTGCTTTCATCCATTATGCCCAGGGGTAGTCAGTGGTGCATGGACCAAGTCTTTCTGTGGGGTGTCTTGAATTTAAACATCATTTAGGGCATGGATGGCATTGGACTGTGGTGGTTTTTGTGTGTTTTTTTATTTTTTTGGGGTGCTGTTGGGGCCTGGCCATGTGGGTGGGGGCCATTTTTAGGCCTGGTCCAGGCAGGGCCTGGCCATGTGGGTGGGGGTCGAGGGGCCATTTTGAAGCCAGGCAGTGTGCTTTGTGCCATAGGCCTGCACCCAGTCTGCCTTGCTTTCATCCATTATGCCCAGGGGTAGTCAGTGGTGCATGGACCAAGTCTTTCTGTGGGGTGTCTTGAATTTAAACATCATTTAGGGCATGGATGGCATTGGACTGTGGTGGTTTTTGTGTGTTTTTTTATTTTTTTGGGGTGCTGTTGGGGCCTGGCCATGTGGGTGGGGGCCATTTTTGGGCCTCGTCCAGGCAGGGCCTGGCCATGTGGGAGGGGGTCAAGGGGCCATTTTGAAGCCAGTCAGTGTGCTTTGTGCCATAGGCCTGCACCCAGTTTGCCTTTCTTTCATCCATTATGCCCAGGGGTAGTCAGTGGTGCATGGACCAAGGCTTTCTGTGGGGTGTCTTGAATTTAAACATCATTTAGGGCATGGATGGCATTGGATTGTGGTGATTTCTGTGTGTTTTTCGATTTTTTGGGGTGTTGTTGGGGCCTGGCCATGTGGGTGGAGGACATTTGAGGCCTGGTCCAGGCAGGGCCTGGTCATGTGGGTGGGGGTCAAGGGGCCATTTTGAAGCCAGTCAGTGTGCTTTGTGTCATAGGCCTGCACCCAGTCTGCCTTGCTTTCATCCATTATGCCCAGGGGTAGTCAGTGGTGCATGGACAAAGTCTTTCTGTGGGGTGTCTTGAATTTAAACATCATTTAGGGCATGGATGGCATTGAATTGTGGTGGTTTTTGTGTGTTTTTTTATTTTTTTGGGGTGCTGTTGGGGCCTGGCCATGTGGGTGGGGGTCGAGGGGCCATTTTGAAGCCAGGCAGTGTGCTTTGTGCCATAGGCCTGCACCCAGTCTGCCTTGCTTTCATCCATTATGCCCAGGGGTACTCATTGGTGCATGGACCAAGGCTTTCTGTGGGGTTTGTTGAATTTAAACATCATTTAGGGCATGGATGGCATTGGATTGTGGTGATTTGTGTGTGTTTTTCAATTTTTTGGGGTGTTGTTGGGGCCTGACCATGTGGGTGGGGGCCATTTTGGGGCCTGGTCCAGGCAGGGCCTGGCCATGTGGGTGGGGGTCAAGGGGCCATTTTGAAGCCAGTCAGTGTGCTTTGTGCCATAGGCCTGCACCCAGTTTGCCTTTCTTTCATTCATTATGCCCAGGGGTAGTCAGTGGTGCATGGACCAAGGCTTTCTGTGGGGTGTCTTGAATTTAAACATCATTTAGGGCATGGATGGCATTGGATTGTGGTGATTTCTGTGTGTTTTTCGATTTTTTGGGGTGTTGTTGGGGCCTGGCCATGTGGGTGGAGGACATTTGAGGCCTGGTCCAGGCAGGGCCTGGCCATGTGGGTGGGGGTCAAGGGGCCATTTTGAAGCCAGTCAGTGTGCTTTGTGTCATAGGCCTGCACCCAGTCTGCCTTGCTTTCATCCATTATGCCCAGGGGTAGTCAGTGGTGCATGGACCAAGGCTTTCTGTGGGGTGTCTTGAATTTAAACATCATTTAGGGCATGGATGGCATTGGATTGTGGTGATTTTTGTGTGTTTTTCGAATTTTTGGGGTGTTGTTGGGGCCTGGCCATGTGGGTGGGGGCCATTTTGAGGCCTGGTCCAGGCAGCGCCTGGCCATGTTTGTGGGGGTCAAGGGGCCATGTTGAAGCCAGGCAGTGTGCTTTGTGCCATAGGCCTGCACCCAGTCTGCCTTGCTTTCATCCATTATGCCCAGGGGTAGTCAGTGGTGCATGGACCAATGCTTTCTGTGGGGTGTCTTGATATTAAACATCATTTAGGGCATGGATGGCATTGGATTGTGGTTATTTTTGTGTGTTTTTTGATTTTTTGGGGTGTTGTTGGGGCCTGACCATGTGGGTGGTGGCCATTTTGAGCCCCGGTCCAGGCAGGGCCTCGCAATGTGGGTGGGGGTCAACGGGCCATTTTGAAGCCAGGCAGTGTGCTTTGTGCCGTAGGCCTGCACCCAGTCTGCCTTGCTTTCATCCATTATGCCCAGGGGTACTCATTGGTGCATGGACCAAGGCTTTCTGTGGGGTCTCTTGAATTTAAACATCATTTAGGGCATGGATGGTATTGGATTGTGGTGATTTGTGTGTGTTTTTCAATTTTTTGGGGTGTTGTTGGGGCCTGACCATGTGGGTGGGGGCCATTTTTGGGCCTGGTCCAGGCAGGGCCTGGCCATGTGGGTGGGGGTCAAGGGGCCATTTTGAAGCCAGTCAGTGTGCTTTGTGCCATAGGCCTGCACCCAGTTTGCCTTTCTTTCATCCATTATGCCCAGGGGTAGTCAGTGGTGCATGGACCAAGGCTTTCTGTGGGGTGTCTTGAATTTAAACATCATTTAGGGCATGGATGGCATTGGATTGTGGTGATTTCTGTGTGTTTTTCGATTTTTTGGAGTGTTGTTGGGGCCTGGCCATGTGGGTGGAGGACATTTGAGGCCTGGTCCAGGCAGGGCCTGGTCATGTGGGTGGGGGTCAAGGGGCCATTTTGAAGCCAGTCCGTGTGCTTTGTGTCATAGGCCTGCACCCAGTCTGCCTTGCTTTCATCCATTATGCCCAGGGGTAGTCAGTGGTGCATGGACAAAGTCTTTCTGTGGGGTGTCTTGAATTTAAACATCATTTAGGGCATGGATGGCATTGAATTGTGGTGGTTTTTGTGTGTTTTTTTATTTTTTTGGGGTGCTGTTGGGGCCTGGCCATGTGGGTGGGGGCCATTTTTAGGCCTGGTCCAGGCAGGGCCTGGCCATGTGGGTGGGGGTCGAGGGGCCATTTTGAAGCCAGGCAGTGTGCTTTGTGCCATAGGCCTGCACCCAGTCTGCCTTGCTTTCATCCATTATGTCCAGGGGTACTCATTGGTGCATGGACCAAGGCTTTCTGTGGGGTTTGTTGAATTTAAACATCATTTAGGGCATGGATGGCATTGGATTGTGGTGATTTGTGTGTGTTTTTCAATTTTTTGGGGTGTTGTTGGGGCCTGACAATGTGGGTGGGGGCCATTTTGGGGCCTGGTCCAGGCAGGGCCTGGCCATGTGGGTGGGGGTCAAGGGGCCATTTTGAAGCCAGTCAGTGTGCTTTGTGCCATAGGCCTGCACCCAGTTTGTCTTTCTTTCATTCATTATGCCCAGGGGTAGTCAGTGGTGCATGGACCAAGGCTTTCTGTGGGGTGTCTTGAATTTAAACATCATTTAGGGCATGGATGGCATTGGATTGTGGTGATTTCTGTGTGTTTTTCGATTTTTTGGGGTGTTGTTGGGGCCTGGCCATGTGGGTGGAGGACATTTGAGGCCTGGTCCAGGCAGGGCCTGGCCATGTGGGTGGGGGTCAAGGGGCCATTTTGAAGCCAGTCAGTGTGCTTTGTGTCATAGGCCTGCACCCAGTCTGCCTTGCTTTCATCCATTATGCCCAGGGGTAGTCAGTGGTGCATGGACCAAGGCTTTCTGTGGGGTGTCTTGAATTTAAACATCATTTAGGGCATGGATGGCATTGGATTGTGGTGATTTGTGTGTGTTTTTCGATTTTTTGGGGTGTTGTTGGGGCCTGGCCATGTGGGTGGGGGCCATTTTGAGGCCTGGTCCAGGCAGGGCCTGGCCATGTTGGTGGGGGTCAAGGGGCCATTTTGAAGCCAGGCAGTGTGCTTTGTGCCATAGGCCTGCACACAGTCTGCCTTGGTGTCATCCATTATGCCCAGGGGTAGTCAGTGGTGCATGGACCAAGGCTTTCTGTGGGGTGTCTTGAATTTAAACATCATTTAGGGCATGGATGGCATTGGTTTGTGGTAATGTTTATGTGTTTTTTGATTTTTTTGGGGTGTTGTTGGGGCCTGGCCATGTGGGTGGGGGCCATTTTGAGGCCTGGTCCAGGCAGGGCCTGGCCATGTTGGTGGGGGTCAAGGGGCCATTTTGAAGCCAGGCAGTGTGCTTTGTGCCATATGCCTGCACCCAGTCTGCCTTGCTTTCATCCATTATGCCCAGGGGTACTCATTGGTGCATGGACCAAGGCTTTCTGTGGGGTCTCTTGAATTTAAACATCATTTAGGGCATGGATGGTATTGGATTGTGGTGATTTGTGTGTGTTTTTCAATTTTATGGGGTGTTGTTGGGGCCTGCCCATGTGGGTGGGGGCCATTTTGGGCCTGGTCCAGGCAGGGCCTGGCCATGTGGGTGGGGGTCAAGGGGCCATTTTGAAGCCAGTCAGTGTGCTTTGTGCATAGGCCTGCACCCAGTTTGCCTGTCTTTAATCCATTATGCCCAGGGGTAGTCAGTGGTGCATGGACCAAGGCTTTCTGTGGGGTGTCTTGAATTTAAACATCATTTAGGGCATGGATGGCATTGGATTGTGGTGATTTCTGTGTGTTTTTCGATTTTTTGGGGTATTGTTGGGGCCTGACCATGTGGGTGGAGGACATTTGAGGCCTGGTCCAGGCAGGGCCTGGCCATGTGGGTGGGGGTCAAGGGGCCATTTTGAAGCCAGTCAATGAGCTTTGTGTCATAGGCCTGCACCCAGTCTGCCTTGCTTTCATCCATTATGCCCAGGGGTAGTCAGTAGTGCATGGACCAAGGCTTTCTGTGGGGTGTCTTGAATTTAAACATCATTTAGGGCATGGATGGCATTGGATTGTGGTGATTTTTGTGTGTTTTTCGATTTTTTGGGGTGTTGTTGGGGCCTGGCCATGTGGGTGGGGGCCATTTTGAGGCCTGGTCCAGGCAGGGCCTGCCCATGTTTGTGGGGGTCAAGGGGCCATGTTGAAGCCAGGCAGTGTGCTTTGTGCCATAGGCCTGCACCCAGTATGCTTTGCTTTCATCCATTATGCCCAGGGGTAGTCAGTGATACATGGTCCAAGGCTTTCTGTGGGGAGTCTTGAATTTAAACATCATTTAGGGCATGGATGGCATTGGATTGTGGTTATTTTTGTGTGTTTTTTGGTTTTTTGGGGTGTTGTTGGGGCCTGACCATGTGGGTGGTGGCCATTTTGAGCCCCGGTCCAGGCAGGGCCTCGCAATGTGGGTGGGGGTCAAGGGGCCATTTTGAAGCCAGGCAGTGTGCTTTGTGCCGTAGGCCTGCACCCAGTCTGCCTTGCTTTCATCCATTATGCCCAGGGGTAGTCAGTGGTGCATGGACCAAGGCTTTCTGTGGGGTGTCTTGAATTTAAACATCATTTAGGGCATGGATGGCATTGGATTGTGGTGATTTCAGTGTGTTTTTCGATTTTTTGGGGTGTTGCTGGGGCCTGGCCATGTGGGTGGAGGACATTTGAGGCCTGGTCCAGGCAGGGCCTGGCCATGTGGGTGGGGGTCAACGGGCCATTTTGAAGCCAGTCAGTGTGCTTTGTGTCATAGGCCTGCACCCAGTCTGCCTTGCTTTCATCCATTATGCCCAAGGGTAGTCAGTGGTGCATAGACCAAGTCTTTCTGTGGGGTGTCTTGAATTTAAACATCATTTAGGGCATGAATGGCATTGGATTGTGGTGGTTTTTGTGTGTTTTTTTTATTTTTTTGGGGTGCTGTTGGGGCCTGGCCATGTGGGTGGGGGCCATTTTGAGGCCTGGTCCAGGGCCTGGCAATGTGGGTGGGGGTCTAGGGGCCATTTTGAAGCCAGGCAGTGTGCTTTGTGCCATAGGCCTGCACCCAGTCTGCCTTGCTTTCATACGTTATGCCCAGTGGTAGTCAGTGGTGCATGGACCAAGTCTTTCTGTGGGGTGTCTTGAAATTAAACATCATTTAAGGCATGGATGGCATTGGATTGTGGTGATTTTTGTGTGTTTTTTATGATTTTTTGGGGTGTTGTTGGGGCCTGGCCATGTGGGTGGGGGCCATTTTGAGGCCTGGTCCAGGCAGGGCCTGGCCATGTGGGTGGGGGCCAAGGGGCCATTTTGAAGCCAGTCAGTGTGTTTTGTGCCATAGGCCTGCACCCAGTCTGCCTTGCTTTCATCCATTATGCCCAGGGGTAGTCAGTGGTGCATGGACCAAGTCTTTCTGTGGGGTGTCTTGAATTTAAACATCATTTAGGGCATGGATGGCATTGGATTGTGGTGGTTTTTGTGTGTTTTTTTATTTTTTTGGGGTGCTGTTGGGGCCTGGCCATGTGGGTGGGGGCCATTTTTAGGCCTGGTCCAGGCAGGGCCTGGCCATGTGGGTGGGGGTCGAGGGGCCATTTTGAAGCCAGGCAGTGTGCTTTGTGCCATAGGCCTGCACCCAGTCTGCCTTGCTTTCATCCATTATGCCCAGGGGTACTCATTGGTGCATGGACCAAGGCTTTCTGTGGGGTCTGTTGAATTTAAACATCATTTAGGGCATGGATGGCATTGGATTTTGGTGATTTGTGTGTGTTTTTCAATTTTTTAGGGTGTTGTTGGGGCCTGACCATGTGGGTTGGGGGCCATTTTTGGGCCTGGTCCAGGCAGGGCCTGGCCATGTGGGTGGGGGTCAAGGGGCCATTTTGAAGCCAGTCAGTGTGCTTTGTGCCATAGGCCTGCACCCAGGTTGCCTTTCTTTCATCCATTATGCCCAGGGGTAGTCAGTGGTGCATGGACCAAGGCTTTCTGTGGGGTGTCTTGAATTTAAACATCATTTAGGGCATGGATGGCATTGGATTGTGGTGATTTCTGTGTGTTTTTCGATTTTTTGGGGTGTTGTTGGGGCCTGGCCATGTGGGTGGAGGACATTTGAGGCCTGGTCCAGGCAGGGCCTGGTCATGTGGGTGGGGGTCAAGGGGCCATTTTGAAGCCAGTCAGTGTGCTTTGTGTCATAGGCCTGCACCCAGTCTGCCTTGCTTTCATCCATTATGCCCAGGGGTAGTCAGTGGTGCATGGACAAAGTCTTTCTGTGGGGTGTCTTGAATTTAAACATCATTTAGGGCATGGATGGCATTGAATTGTGGTGGTTTTTGTGTGTTTTTTTTATTTTTTTGGGGTGCTGTTGGGGCCTGGCCATGTGGGTGGGGGCCATTTTTAGGCCTGGTCCAGGCAGGACCTGGCCATGTGGGTGGGGGTCGAGGGGCCATTTAGAAGCCAGGCAGTGTGCTTTGTGCCATAGGCCTGCACCCAGTCTGCCTTGCTTTCATCCATTATGCCCAGGGGTACTCATTGGTGCATGGACCAAGGCTTTCTGTGGGGTTTGTTGAATTTAAACATCATTTAGGGCATGGATGGCATTGGATTGTGGTGATTTGTGTGTGTTTTTCAATTTTTTGGGGTGTTGTTGGGGCCTGACCATGTGGGTGGGGGCCATTTTGGGGCCTGGTCCAGGCAGGGCCTGGCCATGTGGGTGGGGGTCAAGGGGCCATTTTGAAGCCAGTCAGTGTGCTTTGTGCCATAGGCCTGCACCCAGTTTGCCTTTCTTTCATTCATTATGCCCAGGGGTAGTCAGTGGTGCATGGACCAAGGCTTTCTGTGGGGTGTCTTCAATTTAAACATCATTTAGGGCATGGATGGCATTGGATTGCGGTGATTTCTGTGTGTTTTTTGATTTTTTGGGGTGTTGTTGGGGCCTGGCCATGTGGGTGGAGGACATTTGAGGCCTGGTCCAGGCAGGGCCTGGCCATGTGGGTGGGGGTCAAGGGGCCATTTTGAAGCCAGTCAGTGTGCTTTGTGTCATAGGCCTGCACCCAGTCTGCCTTGCTTTCATCCATTATGCCCAGGGGTAGTCAGTGGTGCATGGACCAAGGCTTTCTGTGGGGTGTCTTGAATTTAAACATCATTTAGGGCATGGATGGCATTGGATTGTGGTGATTTTTGTGTGTTTTTCGATTTTTTGGGGTGTTGTTGGGGCCTGGCCATGTGGGTGGGGGCCATTTTGTGGCCTGGTCCAGGCAGGGCCTGGCCATGTTTGTGGGGGTCAAGGGGCCATGTTGAAGCCAGGCAGTGTGCTTTGTGCCATAGGCCTGCACCCAGTCTGCCTTGCTTTCATCCATTATGCCCAGGGGTAGTCAGTGGTGCATGGACCAAGGCTTTCTGTGGGGTGTCTTGAATTTAAACATCATTTAGGGCATGGATGGCATACGATTGTGGTGATTTTTGTGTGTTTTTCGATTTTTTGGGGTGTTGTTGGGGCCTGACCATGTGGGTGGGGGCCATTTTGGGGCCTGGTCCAGGCAGGGCCTGGCCATGTGGGTGGGGGTCAAGGGGCCATTTTGAAGCCAGGCAGTGTGCTTTGTGCCATAGGCCTGCACCCAGTCTACCTTGCTTTCATCCATTATGCCCAGGGGTAGTCAGTGGTGCATGGACCAATGCTTTCTGTGGGGTGTCTTGATATTAAACATCATTTAGGGCATAGATGGCATTGGATTGTGGTTATTTTTGTGTGTTTTTTGATTTTTTGGGGTGTTGTTGGGGCCTGACCATGTGGGTGGTGGCCATTTTGAGCCCCGGTCCAGGCAGGGCCTCGCAATGTGGGTGGGGGTCAACGGGCCATTTTGAAGCCAGGCAGTGTGCTTTGTGCCGTAGGCCTGCACCCAGTCTGCCTTGCTTTCATCCATTATGCCCAGTGGTAGTCAGTGGTGCATGGACCAAGGCTTTCTGTGGGGTATCTTGAATTTAAACATCATTTAGGGCATGGATGGCATTGGATTGTGGTGATTTCTGTGTGTTTTTCGATTTTTTGGGGGGTTGTTGGGGCCTAGCCATGTGGGTGGAGGACATTTGAGGCCTGGTCCAGGCAGGGCCTGGCCATGTGGGTGGGGGTCAAGGGGCCATTTTGAAGCCAGTCAGTGTGCTTTGTGTCATAGGCCTGCACCCAGTCTGCCATGCTTTCATCCATTATGCCCAGGGGTACTCAGTGGTGCTTGGACCAAGGCTTTCTGTGGGGTCTCTTGAATTTAAACATCATTTAGGGCATGGATGGTATTGGTTTGTGGAGTTTATTGTGTGTTTTTCGATTTTTTGGGGTGTTGTTGGGGCCTGGCCATGTGGGTGGGGGCCATTTTGAGGCCTGGTCCAGGGCCTGGCAATGTGGGTGGGGGTCTAGGGGCCATTTTGAAGCCAGGCAGTGTGCTTTGTGCCATAGGCCTGCACCCAGTCTGCCTTGCTTTCATACGTTATGCCCAGTGGTAGTCAGTGGTGCATGGACCAAGTCTTTCTGTGGGGTGTCTTGAAATTAAACATCATTTAAGGCATGGATGGCATTGGATTGTGGTGATTTTTGTGTGTTTTTTATGATTTTTTGGGGTGTTGTTGGGGCCTGGCCATGTGGGTGGGGGCCATTTTGAGGCCTGGTCCAGGCAGGGCCTGGCCATGTGGTTGGGGGCCAAGGGGCCATTTTGAAGCCAGTCAGTGTGTTTTGTGCCATAGGCCTGCACCCAGTCTGCCTTGCTTTCATCCATTATGCCCAGGGGTAGTCAGTGGTGCATGGACCAAGTCTTTCTGTGGGGTGTCTTGAATTTAAACATCATTTAGGGCATGGATGGCATTGGATTGTGGTGGTTTTTGTGTGTTTTTTTATTTTTTTGGGGTGCTGTTGGGGCCTGGCCATGTGGGTGGGGGCCATTTTTAGGCCTGGTCCAGGCAGGGCCTGGCCATGTGGGTGGGGGTCGAGGGGCCATTTTGAAGCCAGGCAGTGTGCTTTGTGCCATAGGCCTGCACCCAGTCTGCCTTGCTTTCATCCATTATGCCCAGGGGTACTCATTGGTGCATGGACCAAGGCTTTCTGTGGGGTCTGTTGAATTTAAACATCATTTAGGGCATGGATGGCATTGGATTGTGGTGATTTGTGTGTGTTTTTCAATTTTTTAGGGTGTTGTTGGGGCCTGACCATGTGGGTGGGGGCCATTTTTGGGCCTGGTCCAGGCAGGGCCTGGCCATGTGGGTGGGGGTCAAGGGGCCATTTTGAAACCAGTCAGTGTGCTTTGTGCAATAGGCCTGCACCCAGTTTGCCTTTCTTTCATCCATTATGCCCAGGGGTAGTCAGTGGTGCATGGACCAAGGCTTTCTGTGGGGTGTCTTGAATTTAAACATCATTTAGGGCATGGATGGCATTGGATTGTGGTGATTTCTGTGTGTTTTTAGATTTTTTGGGGTGTTGTTGGGGCCTGGCCATGTGGGTGGAGGACATTTGAGGCCTGGTCCAGGCAGGGCCTGGTCATGTGGGTGGGGGTCAAGGGGCCATTTTGAAGCCAGTCAGTGTGCTTTGTGTCATAGGCCTGCACCCAGTCTGCCTTGCTTTCATCCATTATGCCCAGGGGTAGTCAGTGGTGCATGGACAAAGTCTTTCTGTGGGGTGTCTTGAATTTAAACATCATTTAGGGCATGGATGGCATTGAATTGTGGTGGTTTTTGTGTGTTTTTTTATTTGTTTGGGGTGCTGTTGGGGCCTGGCCATGTGGGTGGGGGCCATTTTTAGGCCTGGTCCAGGCAGGACCTGGCCATGTGGGTGGGGGTCGAGGGGCCATTTTGAAGCCAGGCAGTGTGCTTTGTGCCATAGGCCTGCACCCAGTCTGCCTTGCTTTCATCCATTATGCCCAGGGGTACTCATTCGTGCATGGACCAAGGCTTTCTGTGGGGTTTGTTGAATTTAAACATCATTTAGGGCATGGATGGCATTGGATTGTGGTGATTTGTGTGTGTTTTCCAATTGTTTGGGGTGTTGTTGGGGCCTGACCATGTGGGTGGGGGCCATTTTGGGGCCTGGTCCAGGCAGGGCCTGGCCATGTGGGTGGGGGTCAAGGGGCCATTTTGAAGCCAGTCAGTGTGCTTTGTGCCATAGGCCTGCACCCAGTTTGCCTTTCTTTCATTCATTATGCCCAGGGGTAGTCAGTGGTGCATGGACCAAGGCTTTCTGTGGAGTGTCTTCAATTTAAACATCATTTAGGGCATGGATGGCATTGGATTGTGGTGATTTCTGTGTGTTTTTTGATTTTTTGGGGTGTTGTTGGGGCCTGGCCATGTGGGTGGAGGACATTTGAGGCCTGGTCCATGCAGGGCCTGGCCATGTGGGTGGGGGTCAAGGGGCCATTTTGAAGCCAGTCAGTGTGCTTTGTGTCATAGGCCTGCACCCAGTCTGCCTTGCTTTCATCCATTATGCCCAGGGGTAGTCAGTGGTGCATGGACCAAGGCTTTCTGTGGGGTGTCTTGAATTTAAACATCATTTAGGGCATGGATGGCATTGGATTGTGGTGATTTTTGTGTGTTTTTCGATTTTTTGGGGTGTTGTTGGGGCCTGGCCATGTGGGTGGGGGCCATTTTGAGGCCTGGTCCAGGCAGGGCCTGGCCATGTTTGTGGGGGTCAAGGGGCCATGTTGAAGCCAGGCAGTGTGCTTTGTGCCATAGGCCTGCACCCAGTCTGCCTTGCTTTCATCCATTATGCCCAGGGGTAGTCAGTGGTGCATGGACCAAGGCTTTCTGTGGGGTGTCTTGAATTTAAACATCATTTAGGGCATGGATGGCATACGATTGTGGTGATTTTTGTGTGTTTTTCGATTTTTTGGGGTGTTGTTGGGGCCTGACCATGTGGGTGGGGGCCATTTTGGGGCCTGGTCCAGGCAGGGCCTGGCCATGTGGGTGGGGGTCAAGGGGCCATTTTGAAGCCAGGCAGTGTGCTTTGTGCCATAGGCCTGCACCCAGTCTGCCTTGCTTTCATCCATTATGCCCAGGGGTAGTCAGTGGTGCATGGACCAATGCTTTCTGTGGGGTGTCTTGATATTAAACATCATTTAGGGCATAGATGGCATTGGATTGTGGTTATTTTTGTGTGTTTTTTGATTTTTTGGGGTGTTGTTGGGGCCTGACCATGTGGGTGGTGGCCATTTTGAGCCCCGGTCCAGGCAGGGCCTCGCAATGTGGGTGGGGGTCAACGGGCCATTTTGAAGCCAGGCAGTGTGCTTTGTGCCGTAGGCCTGCACCCAGTCTGCCTTGCTTTCATCCATTATGCCCAGGGGTAGTCAGTGGTGCATGGACCAAGTCTTTCTGTGGGATGTCTTGAATTTAAACATCATTTAGGGCATGGATGGCATTGGATTGTTGTGGTTTTTGTGTGTTTTTCAATTTTTTTGGGGTGTTGTTGGGGCCTGGCCATGTGGATGGGGGCCATTTTTAGGCCTGGTCCAGGCAGGGCCTGGCTATGTGGGTGGGGGTCAAGGGGCCATTTTGAAGCCAGGCAGTGTGCTTTTTGCCATAGGCCTGCACCCAGTCTGCCTTGCTTTCATCCATTATGCCCAGGGGTACTCATTGGTGCATGGACCAAGGCTTTCTGTGGGGTCTCTTGAATTTAAACATCATTTAGGGCATGGATGGTATTGGATTGTGGTGATTTGTGTGTGTTTTTCAATTTTTTGGGGTGTTGTTGGGGCCTGACCATGTGGATGGGGGCCATTTTGGGGCCTGGTCCAGGCAGGGCCTGGCCATGTGGGTGGGGGTCAAGGGGCCATTTTGAAGCCAGTCAGTGTGCTTTGTGCCATAGGCCTGCACACAGTCGGCCTTGGTGTCATCCATTATGCCCAGGGGTAGTCAGTGGTGCATGGACCAAGGCTTTCTGTGGGGTGTCTTGAATTTAAACATCATTTAGGGCATGGATGGCATTGGTTTGTGGTAATGTTTATGTGTTTTTTGATTTTTTTGGGGTGTTGTTGGGGCCTGGCCATGTGGGTGGGGGCCATTTTGAGGCCTGGTCCAGGCAGGGCCTGGCCATGTTGGTGGGGGCCAAGGGGCCATTTTGAAGCCAGGCAGTGTGCTTTGTGCCATAGGCCTGCACCCAGTCTGCCTTGCTTTCATCCATTATGCCCAGGGGTAGTCAGTGGTGCATGGACCAAGGCTTTCTGTGGGGTCTCTTGAATTTAAACATCATTTAGGGCATGGATGGTATTGGATTGTGGTGATTTGTGTGTGTTTTTCAATTTTTTGGGGTGTTGTTGGGGCCTGACCATGTGGGTGGGGGCCATTTTGGGCCTGGTCCAGGCAGGGCCTGGCCATGTGGGTGGGGGTCAAGGGGCCATTTTGAAGCCAGTCAGTGTGCTTTGTGCATAGGCCTGCACCCAGTCTGCCTTGCTCTCATCCATTATGCCCAGGGGTAGTCCGTGGTGCATGGACCAAGGCTTTCTCTGGGGTGTCTTGAATGTAAACATCATTTAGGGCATGGATGGCATTGGATTGTGGTGATTTTTGTGTGTTTTTTTTATTTTTTGGGGTGTTGTTGGGGCATGGCCATGTGCGTTGGGGCCATTTTGAGGCCTGGTCCAGGCAGGGCCTGGTCATGTGGGTGAGGTCAAGGGGCCATTTTGAAGCCAGGCAGTGTGCTTTGTGCCATAGGCCTGCACCCAGTTTGCCTTGCTTTCATCCACTATGCCCAGGGGTACTCAGTGGTGCATGGACCAAGGCTTTCTGTGGGGTGTCTTGAATTTAAACATCATTTAGGGCCTGGATGGCATTGGATTGTTGTGGTTTTTGTGTGTTTTTCAATTTTTTTGGGGTGTTGTCGGGGCCTGGCCATTTGGATTGGGGCCATTTTTAGGCCTGGTCCAGGCAGGGCCTGGCCTTGTGGGTGGGGGTCAAGGGGCCATTTTGAAGCCAGGAAGTGTGCTTTGTGCCATAGGCCTGCACCCAGTCTGCCTTGCTTTCATCCATTATGCCCAGGGGTAGTCAGTGATGCATGGTCCAGGGCTTTCTGTGGGGTGTCTTGAATTTAAACATCATTTAGGGCATGGATGGCATTGGATTGTGGTGATTTTTTTGTGTTTTTTGAATTTTTGGGGTGTTGTTGGGGCATGGCCATGTGCGTTGGGGCCATTTTGAGGCCTGGTCCAGGCAGGGCCTGGTCATGTGGGTGAGGTCAAGGGGCCATTTTGAAGCCAGGCAGTGTGCTTTGTGCCATAGGCCTGCACCCAGTCTGCCTTGCTTTCATCCACTATGCCCAGGGGTACTCAGTGGTGCATGGACCAAGGCTTTCTGTGGGGTCTCCTGAATTAAAACATCATTTAGGGCATGGATGGCATTGGATTGTTGTGGTTTTTGTGTGATTTTCAATTTTTTTGGGGTGTTGTGGGGGCCTGGCCATGTGGATGGGGGCCATTTTTAGGCCTGGTCCAGGCAGGGCCTGGCCATGTGGGTGGGGTCAAGGGGCCATTTTGAAGCCAGGCAGTGTGCTTTGTGCCATAGGCCTGCACCCAGTCTGCCTTGCTTTCATCCATTATGCCCAGGGGTACTCATTGGTGCATGGACCAAGGCTTTCTGTGGGGTCTCTTGAATTTAAACATCATTTAGGGCATGGATGGTTTTGGATTGTGGTGATTTGTGTGTGTTTTTCAATTTTTGGGGGTGTTGTTGAGGCCTGACCATGTGGGTGGGGGCCATTTTGGGGCCTGTTCCAGGCAGGGCCTGGCCATGTGGGTGGGGTTAAGGGGCCATTTTGAAGCCAGTCAGTGTGCTTTGTGCCATAGGCCTGCACCCAGTCTGCCTTGCTTTCATCCATTATGCCCAGGGGTAGTCAGTGGTGCATGGACCAAGTCTTTCTGTGGGGTGTCTTGAATTTAAACAACATTTAGGGCATGGATGGCATTGGATTGTTGTGGTTTTTGTGTGTTTTTCGATTTTTTTGGGGTGTTGTTGGGGCCTGGCCATGCGGATGGGGGCCATTTTTAGGCCTGGTCCAGGCAGGGCCTGGCCATGTGGGTGGGGGTCAAGGGGCCATTTTGAAGCCAGGCAGTGTGCTTTGTGCCATAGGCCTGCACCCAGTCTGCCTTGCTTTCATCCATTATGCCCAGGGGTACTCATTGGTGCATGGACCAAGGCTTTCTGTGCGGTCTCTTGAATTTAAACATCATTTAGGGCATGGACGGTATTGGATTGTGGTGATTTGTGTGTGTTTTTCAATTTTTTGGGGTGTTGTTGGGGCCTGACCATGTGGATGGGGGCCATTTTGGGGCCTGGTCCAGGCAGGGCCTGGCCATGTGGGTGGGGGTCAAGGGGCCATTTTGAAGCCAGGCAGTGTGCTTTGTGCCATAGGCCTGCACCCAGTCTGCCTTGCTTTCATCCATTATGCCCAGGGGTAGTCAGTGATGCATGGTCCAGGGCTTTCTGTGGGGTGTCTTGAATTTAAACATCATTTAGGGCATGGATGGCATTGGATTGTGGTGATTTTTTTGTGTTTTTTGAATTTTTGGGGTGTTGTTGGGGCATGGCCATGTGCGTTGGGGCCATTTTGAGGCCTGGTCCAGGCAGGGCCTGGTCATGTGGGTGAGGTCAAGGGGCCATTTTGAAGCCAGGCAGTGTGCTTTGTGCCATAGGCCTGCACCCAGTCTGCCTTGCTTTCATCCACTATGCCCAGGGGTACTCAGTGGTGCATGGACCAAGGCTTTCTGTGGGGTCTCCTGAATTAAAACATCATTTAGGGCATGGATGGCATTGGATTGTTGTGGTTTTTGTGTGATTTTCAATTTTTTTGGGGTGTTGTGGGGGCCTGGCCATGTGGATGGGGGCCATTTTTAGGCCTGGTCCAGGCAGGGCCTGGCCATGTGGGTGGGGTCAAGGGGCCATTTTGAAGCCAGGCAGTGTGCTTTGTGCCATAGGCCTGCACCCAGTCTGCCTTGCTTTCATCCATTATGCCCAGGGGTACTCATTGGTGCATGGACCAAGGCTTTCTGTGGGGTCTCTTGAATTTAAACATCATTTAGGGCATGGATGGTTTTGGATTGTGGTGATTTGTGTGTGTTTTTCAATTTTTGGGGGTGTTGTTGAGGCCTGACCATGTGGGTGGGGGCCATTTTGGGGCCTGTTCCAGGCAGGGCCTGGCCATGTGGGTGGGGTCAAGGGGCCATTTTGAAGCCAGTCAGTGTGCTTTGTGCCATAGGCCTGCACCCAGTCTGCCTTGCTTTCATCCATTATGCCCAGGGGTAGTCAGTGGTGCATGGACCAAGTCTTTCTGTGGGGTGTCTTGAATTTAAACAACATTTAGGGCATGGATGGCATTGGATTGTTGTGGTTTTTGTGTGTTTTTCGATTTTTTTGGGGTGTTGTTGGGGCCTGGCCATGTGGATGGGGGCCATTTTTAGGCCTGGTCCAGGCAGGGCCTGGCCATGTGGGTGGGGGTCAAGGGGCCATTTTGAAGCCAGGCAGTGTGCTTTGTGCCATAGGCCTGCACCCAGTCTGCCTTGCTTTCATCCATTATGCCCAGGGGTACTCATTGGTGCATGGACCAAGGCTTTCTGTGCGGTCTCTTGAATTTAAACATCATTTAGGGCATGGACGGTATTGGATTGTGGTGATTTGTGTGTGTTTTTCAATTTTTTGGGGTGTTGTTGGGCCTGACCATGTGGATGGGGGCCATTTTGGGGCCTGGTCCAGGCAGGGCCTGGCCATGTGGGTGGGGGTCAAGGGGCCATTTTGAAGCCAGTCAGTGTGCTTTGTGCCATAGGCCTGCACCCAGTCTGCCTTGCTTTCATCCATTATGCCCAGGGGTAGTCAGTGGTGCATGGACCAAGGCTTTCTGTGGGGTGTCTTGAATTTAAACATCATTTAGGGCATGGATGGCATTGGTTTGTGGTAATTGTTGTGTGTTTTTCGATTTTTTGGGGTGTTGTTGGGGCCTGGCCATGTGGGTGGGGGCCATTTTGAGGCCTGGTCCAGGCAGGGCCTGGCCATGTTGGTGGGGGTCAAGGGGCCATTTTGAAGCCAGGCAGTGTGCTTTGTGCCATAGGCCTGCACCCAGTCTGCCTTGCTTTCATCCATTATGCCCAGGGGTAGTCAGTGGTGCATGGACCAAGGCTTTCTGTGGGGTGTCTTGAATTTAAACATCATTTAGGGCATGGATGACATTGGATTGTGGTGATTTTTGTGTGTTTTTTGATTTTTTGGGGTGTTGTTGGGGCATGGCCATGTGCGTTGGGGCCATTTTGAGGCCTGGTCCAGGCAGGGCCTGGTCATGTGGGTGGGGTCAAGGGGCCATTTTGAAGCCAGGCAGTGTGCTTTGTGCCATAGGCCTGCACCCAGTCTGCCTTTCTTTCATCCATTATGCCCAGGGATAGTCAGTGGTACATGGACCAAGGCTTTCTGTGGGGTCTCTTGAATTTAAACATCATTTAGGGCATGGATGGTATTGGATTGTGGTGATTTGTGTGTGTTTTTCAATATTTTCGGGTGTTGTTGGGGCCTGACCATGTGGGTGGGGGCCATTTTGGGGCCTGGTCCAGGCAGGGCCTGGCCATGTTGGTGGGGGTCAAGGGGCCATTTTGAAGCCAGGCAGTGTGCTTTGTGCCATAGGCCTGCACCCAGTCTGCCTTGCTTTCATCCATTATGCCCAGGGGTAGTCAGTGGTGCATGGACCAAGGCTTTCTGTGGGGTGTCTTGAATTTAAACATCATTTAGGGCATGGATGGCATTGGTTTGTGGTGATTTTTGTGTGTTTTTCGATTATTTGGGGTGTTGTTGGGGCCTGGCCATGTGTGTGGGGGCCATTTTGAGGCCTGGTCCAGGCAGGGCCTGGCCATGTTGGTGGGGGTCAAGGGGCCATTTTGAAGCCAGGCAGTGTGCTTTGTGCCATAGGCCTGCACCCAGTCTGCCTTGCTTTCATCCATTATGCCCAGGGGTAGTCAGTGGTGCATGGACCAAGGCTTTCTGTGGGGTGTCTTGAATTTAAACATCATTTAGGGCATGGATGGCATTGGATTGTGGTGATTTTTGTGTGTTTTTTGATTTTTTGGGGTGTTGTTGGGGCATGGCCATGTGCGTTGGGGCCATTTTGAGGCCTGGTCCAGGCAGGGCCTGGTCATGTGGGTGAGGTCAAGGGGCCATTTTGAAGCCAGGCAGTGTGCTTTGTGCCATAGGCCTGCACCCAGTCTGCCTTGCTTTCATCCACTATGCCCAGGGGTACTCAGTGGTGCATGGACCAAGGCTTTCTGTGGGGTCTCTTGAATTTAAACAGCATTTAGGGCATGGATGGCATTGGATTGTTGTGGTTTTTGTGTGTTTTTCAATTTTTTTGGGGTGTTGTTGGGTCCTGGCTATGTGGATGGGGGCCATTTTTAGGCCTGGGCCAGGCAGGGCCTGGCCATGTGGGTGGGGGTCAAGGGGCCATTTTGAAGCCAGGCAGTGTGCTTTGTGCCATAGGCCTGCACCCAGTCTGCCTTGCTTTCATCCATTATGCCCAGGGGTACTCATTGGTGCATGGACCAAGGCTTTCTGTAGGGTCTCTTGAATTTAAACATCATTTAGGGCATGGATGGCATTGGATTGTTGTGGTTTTTGTGTGTTTTTCGATTTTTTTGGGGTGTTGTTGGGGCCTGGCCATGTGGATGGGGGCCATTTTTAGGCCTGGGCCAGGCAGGGCCTGGCCATGTGGGAGGGGGTCAAGGGGCCATTTTGAAGCCAGGCAGTGTGCTTTATGCCATAGGCCTGCACCCAGTCTGCCTTGCTTTCATCCATTATGCCCCGGGGTACTCATTGGTGCATGGACCAAGGCTTTCTGTGGGGTCTCTTGAATTTAAACATCATTTAGGGCATGGATGGCATTGGTTTGTGGTAATTTTTGTGTGTTTTTCGATTTTTTGGGGTGTTGTTGGGGCCTGGCCATGTGGGTGGGGGCCATTTTGAGGCCTGGTCCAGGCAGGGCCTGGCTATGTTGGTGGGGGTCAAGGGGCCATTTTGAAGCCAGGCAGTGTGCTTTGTGCCATAGGCCTGCACCCAGTCTGCCTTGCTTTCATCCATTATGCCCAGGGGTAGTCAGTGGTGCATGGACCAAGGCTTTCTGTGGGGTGTCTTGAATTTAAACATCATTTAGGGCATGGATGACATTGGATTGTGGTAATTTTTGTGTGTTTTTAGATTTTTTGGGGTGTTGTTGGGGCATGGCCATGTGCGTTGGGGCCATTTTGAGGCCTGGTCCAGGCAGGGCCTGGTCATGTGGGTGGGGTCAAGGGGCCATTTTGAAGCCAGGCAGTGTGCTTTGTGCCATAGGCCTGCACCCAGTCAGCCTTTCTTTCATCCATTATGCCCAGGGGTAGTCAGTGGTGCATGGACCAAGGCTTTCTGTGGGGTCTCTTGAATTTAAACATCATTTAGGGCATGGATGGTATTGGATTGTGGTGATTTGTGTGTGTTTTTCAATATTTTCGGGTGTTGTTGGGGCCTGACCATGTGGGTGGGGGCCATTTTGGGGCCTGGTCCAGGCAGGGCCTGGCCATGTTGGTGGGGGTCAAGGGGCCATTTTGAAGCCAGGCAGTGTGCTTTGTGCCATAGGCCTGCACCCAGTCTGCCTTGCTTTCATCCATTATGCCCAGGGGTAGTCAGTGGTGCATGGACCAAGGCTTTCTGTGGGGTGTCTTGAATTTAAACATCATTTAGGGCATGGATGGCATTGGTTTGTGGTGATTTTTGTGTGTTTTTCGATTATTTGGGGTGTTGTTGGGGCCTGGCTATGTGTGTGGGGGCCATTTTGAGGCCTGGTCCAGGCAGGGCCTGGCCATGTTGGTGGGGGTCAAGGGGCCATTTTGAAGCCAGGCAGTGTGCTTTGTGCCATAGGCCTGCACCCAGTCTGCCTTGCTTTCATCCATTATGCCCAGGGGTAGTCAGTGGTGCATGGAACAAGGCTTTCTGTGGGGTGTCTTGAATGTAAACATCATTTAGGGCATGGATGGCATTGGATTGTGGTGATTTTTGTGTGTTTTTTGATTTTTTGGGGTGTTGTTGGGGCATGGCCATGTGCGTTGGGGCCATTTTGAGGCCTGGTCCAGGCAGGGCCTGGTCATGTGGGTGAGGTCAAGGGGCCATTTTGAAGCCAGGCAGTGTGCTTTGTGCCATAGGCCTGCACCCAGTCTGCCTTGCTTTCATCCACTATGCCCAGGGGTACTCAGTGGTGCATGGACCAAGGCTTTCTGTGGGGTCTCTTGAATTTAAACATCATTTAGGGCATGTATGGCATTGGATTGTTGTGGTTTTTGTGTGTTTTTCAATTTTTTTGGGGTGTTGTTGGGTCCTGGTTATGTGGATGGGGGCCATTTTTAGGCCTGGGCCAGGCAGGGCCTGGCCATGTGGGTGGGGGTCAAGGGGCCATTTTGAAGCCAGGCAGTGTGCTTTGTGCCATAGGCCTGCACCCAGTCTGCCTTGCTTTCATCCATTATGCCCAGGGGTACTCATTGGTGCATGGACCAAGGCTTTCTGTGGGGTCTCTTGAATTTAAACATCATTTAGGGCATGGATGGCATTGGATTGTTGTGGTTTTTGTGTGTTTTTCGATGTGTTGTTGGGGCCTGGCCATGTGGATGGGGGCCATTTTTAGGCCTGGGCCAGGCAGGACCTGGCCATGTGGGTGGGGGTCAAGGGGCCATTTTGAAGCCAGGCAGTGTGCTTTATGCCATAGGCATGCACCCAGTCTGCCTTGCTTTCATCCATTATGCCCCGGGGTACTCATTGGTGCATGGACCAAGGCTTTCTGTGGGGTCTCTTGAATTTAAACATCATTTAGGGCATGGATGGTATTGGATTGTGGTGATTTGTGTGTGTTTTTCAAGTTTTTTGGGGTGTTGTTGGGGCCTGACCATGTGGATGGGGGCCATTTTGGGGCCTGATCCAGGCAGGGCCTGGCCATGTGGGTGGGGGTCAAGGGGCCATTTTGAAGCCAGTCAGTGTGCTTTGTGCCATAGGCCTGCACCCAGTCTGCCTTGCTTTCATCCATTATGCCCAGGGGTAGTCAGTGGTGCATGGACCAAGGCTTTCTGTGGGGTGTCTTGAATTTAAACATCATTTAGGGCATGGATGACATTGGATTGTGGTGATTTTTGTGTGTTTTTAGATTTTTTGGGGTGTTGTTGGGGCATGGCCATGTGCGTTGGGGCCATTTTGAGGCCTGGTCCAGGCAGGGCCTGGTCATTTGGGTGGGGTCAAGGGGCCATTTTGAAGCCAGGCAGTGTGCTTTGTGCCATAGGCCTGCACCCAGTCTGCCTTTCTTTCATCCATTATGCCCAGGGGTAGTCAGTGGTGCATGGACCAAGGCTTTCTGTGGGGTCTCTTGAATTTAAACATCATTTAGGGCATGGATGGCATTGGTTTGTGGTGATTTTTGTGTGTTTTTCGATTATTTGGGGTGTTGTTGGGGCCTGGCCATGTGTGTGGGGGCCATTTTGAGGCCTGGTCCAGGCAGGGCCTGGCCATGTTGGTGGTGGTCAAGGGGCCATTTTGAAGCCAGGCAGTGTGCTTTGTGCCATAGGCCTGCACCCAGTCTGCCTTGCTTTCATCCATTATGCCTAGGGGTAGTCAGTGGTGCATGGACCAATGCTTTCTGTGGGGTGTCTTGAATTTAAACATCATTTAGGGCATGGATGGCATTGGATTGTGGTGATTTTTGTGTGTTTTTTGATTTTTTGGGGTGTTGTTGGGGCATGGCCATGTGCGTTGGGGCCATTTTGAGGCCTGGTCCAGGCAGGGCCTGGTCATGTGGGTGAGGTCAAGGGGCCATTTTGAAGCCAGGCAGTGTGCTTTGTGCCATAGGCCTGCACCCAGTCTGCCTTGCTTTCATCCACTATGCCCAGGGGTACTCAGTGGTGCATGGACCAAGGCTTTCTGTGGGGTCTCTTGAATTTAAACATCATTTAGGGCATGGATGGCATTGGATTGTTGTGGTTTTTGTGTGTTTTTCAATTTTTTTGGGGTGTTGTTGGGTCCTGGCTATGTGGATGGGGGCCATTTTTAGGCCTGGGCCAGGCAGGGCCTGGCCATGTGGGTGGGGGTCAAGGGGCCATTTTGAAGCCAGGCAGTGTGCTTTGTGCCATAGGCCTGCACCCAGTCTGCCTTGCTTTCATCCATTATGCCCAGGGGTACTCATTGGTGCATGGACCAAGGCTTTCTGTGGGGTCTCTTGAATTTAAACATCATTTAGGGCATGGATGGCATTGGATTGTTGTGGTTTTTGTGTGTTTTTCGATTTTTTTGGGGTGTTGTTGGGGCCTGGCCATGTGGATGGGGGCCATTTTTAGGCCTGGGCCAGGCAGGGCCTGGCCATGTGGGTGGGGGTCAAGGGGCCATTTTGAAGCCAGGCAGTGTGCTTTATGCCATAGGCCTGCACCCAGTCTGCCTTGCTTTCATCCATTATGCCCCGGGGTACTCATTGGTGCATGGACCAAGGCTTTCTGTGGGGTCTCTTGAATTTAAACATCATTTAGGGCATGGATGGCATTGGTTTGTGGTAATTTTTGTGTGTTTTTCGATTTTTTGGGGTGTTGTTGGGGCCTGGCCATGTGGGTGGGGGCCATTTTGAGGCCTGGTCCAGGCAGGGCCTGGCCATGTTGGTGGGGGTCAAGGGGCCATTTTGAAGACAGGCAGTGTGCTTTGTGCCATAGGCCTGCACCCAGTCTGCCTTGCTTTCATCCATTATGCCCAGGGGTAGTCAGTGGTGCATGGACCAAGGCTTTCTGTGGGGTGTCTTGAATTTAAACATCATTTAGGGCATGGATGACATTGGATTGTGGTGATTTTTGTGTGTTTTTTGATTTTTTGGGGTGTTGTTGGGGCATGGCCATGTGCGTTGGGGCCATTTTGAGGCCTGGTCCAGGCAGGGCCTGGTCATTTGGGTGGGGTCAAGGGGCCATTTTGAAGCCAGGCAGTGTGCTTTGTGCCATAGGCCTGCACCCAGTCTGCCTTTCTTTCATCCATTATGCCCAGGGGTAGTCAGTGGTGCATGGACCAAGGCTTTCTGTGGGGTCTCTTGAATTTAAACATCATTTAGGGCATGGATGGTATTGGATTGTGGTGATTTGTGTGTGTTTTTCAATATTTTCGGGTGTTGTTGGGGCCTGACCATGTGGGTGGGGGCTATTTTGGGGCCTGGTCCAGGCAGGGCCTGGCCATGTTGGTGGGGGTCAAGGGGCCATTTTGAAGCCAGGCAGTATGCTTTGTGCCATAGGCCTGCACCCAGTCTGCCTTGCTTTCATCCATTATGCCCAGGGGTAGTCAGTGGTGCATGGACCAAGGCTTTCTGTGGTGTGTCTTGAATTTAAACATCATTTAGGGCATGGATGGCATTGGTTTGTGGTGATTTTTGTGTGTTTTTCGATTATTTGGGGTGTTGTTGGGGCCTGGCCATGTGTGTGGGGGCCATTTTGAGGCCTGGTCCAGGCAGGGCCTGGCCATGTTGGTGGTGGTCAAGGGGCCATTTTGAAGCCAGGCAGTGTGCTTTGTGCCATAGGCCTGCACCCAGTCTGCCTTGCTTTCATCCATTATGCCTAGGGGTAGTCAGTGGTGCATGGACCAATGCTTTCTGTGGGGTGTCTTGAATTTAAACATCATTTAGGGCATGGATGGCATTGGATTGTGGTGATTTTTGTGTGTTTTTTGATTTTTTGGGGTGTTGTTGGGGCATGGCCATGTGCGTTGGGGCCATTTTGAGGCCTGGTCCAGGCAGGGCCTGGTCATGTGGGTGAGGTCAAGGGGCCATTTTGAAGCCAGGCAGTGTACTTTGTGCCATAGGCCTGCACCCAGTCTGCCTTGCTTTCATCCACTATGCCCAGGGGTACTCAGTGGTGCATGGACCAAGGCTTTCTGTGGGGTCTCTTGAATTTAAACATCATTTAGGGCATGGATGGCATTGGATTGTTGTGGTTTTTGTGTGTTTTTCAATTTTTTTGGGGTGTTGTTGGGTCCTGGCTATGTGGATGGGGGCCATTTTTAGGCCTGGGCCAGGCAGGGCCTGGCCATGTGGGTGGAGGTCAAGGGGCCATTTTGAAGCCAGGCAGTGTGCTTTGTGCCATAGGCCTGCACCCAGTCTGCCTTGCTTTCATCCATTATGCCCAGGGGTACTCATTGGTGCATGGACCAAGGCTTTCTGTGGGGTCTCTTGAATTTAAACATCATTTAGGGCATGGATGGCATTGGATTGTTGTGGTTTTTGTGTGTTTTTCGATTTTTTTGGGGTGTTGTTGGGGCCTGGCCATGTGGATGGGGGCCATTTTTAGGCCTGGGCCAGGCAGGGCCTGGCCATGTGGGTGGGGGTCAAGGGGCCATTTTGAAGCCAGGCAGTGTGCTTTATGCCATAGGCCTGCACCCAGTCTGCCTTGCTTTCATCCATTATGCCCCGGGGTACTCATTGGTGCATGGACCAAGGCTTTCTGTGGGGTCTCTTGAATTTAAACATCATTTAGGGCATGGATGGCATTGGTTTGTGGTAATTTTTGTGTGTTTTTCGATTTTTTGGGGTGTTGTTGGGGCCTGGCCATGTGGGTGGGGGCCATTTTGAGGCCTGGTCCAGGCAGGGCCTGGCCATGTTGGTGGGGGTCAAGGGGCCATTTTGAAGCCAGGCAGTGTGCTTTGTGCCATAGGCCTGCACCCAGTCTGCCTTGCTTTCATCCATTATGCCCAGGGGTAGTCAGTGGTGCATGGACCAAGGCTTTCTGTGGGGTGTCTTGAATTTAAACATCATTTAGGGCATGGATGACATTGGATTGTGGTGATTTTTGTGTGTTTTTTGATTTTTTGGGGTGTTGTTGGGGCATGGCCATGTGCGTTGGGGCCATTTTGAGGCCTGGTCCAGGCAGGGCCTGGTCATGTGGGTGGGGTCAAGGGGCCATTTTGAAGCCAGGCAGTGTGCTTTGTGCCATAGGCCTGCACCCAGTCTGCCTTTCTTTCATCCATTATGCCCAGGGGTAGTCAGTGGTGCATGGACCAAGGCTTTCTGTGGGGTCTCTTGAATTTAAACATCATTTAGGGCATGGATGGTATTGGATTGTGGTGATTTGTGTGTGTTTTTCAATATTTTCGGGTGTTGTTGGGGCCTGACCATGTGGGTGGGGGCCATTTTGGGGCCTGGTCCAGGCAGGGCCTGGCCATGTTGGTGGGGGTCAAGGGGCCATTTTGAAGCCAGGCAGTGTGCTTTGTGCCATAGGCCTGCACCCAGTCTGCCTTGCTTTCATCCATTATGCCCAGGGGTAGTCAGTGGTGCATGGACCAAGGCTTTCTGTGGGGTGTCTTGAATTTAAACATCATTTAGGGCATGGATGGCATTGGTTTGTGGTGATTTTTGTGTGTTTTTCGATTATTTGGGGTGTTGTTGGGGCCTGGCCATGTGTGTGGGGGCCATTTTGAGGCCTGGTCCAGGCAGGGCCTGGCCATGTTGGTGGGGGTCAAGGGGCCATTTTGAAGCCAGGCAGTGTGCTTTGTGCCATAGGCCTGCACCCAGTCTGCCTTGCTTTCATCCATTATGCCCAGGGGTAGTCAGTGGTGCATGGAACAAGGCTTTCTGTGGGGTGTCTTGAATTTAAACATCATTTAGGGCATGGATGGCATTGGATTGTGGTGATTTTTGTGTGTTTTTTGATTTTTTGGGGTGTTGTTGGGGCATGGCCATGTGCGTTGGGGCCATTTTGAGGCCTGGTCCAGGCAGGGCATGGTCATGTGGGTGAGGTCAAGGGGCCATTTTGAAGCCAGGCAGTGTGCTTTGTGCCATAGGCCTGCACCCAGTCTGCCTTGCTTTCATCCACTATGCCCAGGGGTACTCAGTGGTGCATGGACCAAGGCTTTCTGTGGGGTCTCTTGAATTTAAACATCATTTAGGGCATGGATGGCATTGGATTGTTGTGGTTTTTGTGTGTTTTTCAATTTTTTTGGGGTGTTGTTGGGTCCTGGCTATGTGGATGGGGCCATTTTTAGGCCTGGGCCAGGCAGGGCCTGGCCATGTGGGTGGGGGTCAAGGGGCCATTTTGAAGCCAGGCAGTGTGCTTTGTGCCATAGGCCTGCACCCAGTCTGCCTTGCTTTCATCCATTATGCCCAGGGGTACTCATTGGTGCATGGACCAAGGCTTTCTGTGGGGTCTCTTGAATTTAAACATCATTTAGGGCATGGATGGCATTGGATTGTTGTGGTTTTTGTGTTTTTCGATTTTTTTGGGGTGTTGTTGGGGCCTGGCCATGTGGATGGGGGCCATTTTTAGGCCTAGGCCAGGCAGGGCCTGGCCATGTGGGTGGGGGTCAAGGGGCCATTTTGAAGCCAGGCAGTGTGCTTTATGCCATGGGCCTGCACCCAGTCTGCCTTGCTTTCATCCATTATGCCCCGGGGTACTCATTGGTGCATGGACCAAGGCTTTCTGTGGCGTCTCTTGAATTTAAACATCATTTAGGGCATGGATGGTATTGGATTGTGGTGATTTGTGTGTGTTTTTCAAGTTTTTTGGGGTGTTGTTGGGGCCTGACCATGTGGATGGGGGCCATTTTGGGGCCTGGTCCAGGCAGGGCCTGGCCATGTGGGTGGGGGTCAAGGGGCCATTTTGAAGCCAGTCAGTGTGCTTTGTGCCATAGGCCTGCACCCAGTATGCCTTGCTTTCATCCATTATGCCCAGGGGTAGTCAGTGGTGCATGGACAAAGGCTTTCTGTGGGGTGTCTTGAATTTAAACATCATTTAGGGCATGGATGGCATTGGTTTGTGGTCATTTTTGGGTGTTTTTCGATTTTTTGGGGTGTTGTTGGGGCCTGGCCATGTGGGTGGGGGCCATTTTGAGGCCTGGTCCAGGCAGGTGTGGAAAAGTAAATTTTGCCATGTTCTGTGTCCCTACGCGTCCTCCATCATATGTTATATGTGCATGATTAATATGCATATGTTATTCCCCATGTTCAATTAAAGACGCAATTATAGTTGTGTCCACCTTTAGTATGTCAGTTTCCAGTTCTCGTGAATACTACGAATATCAGGCCTATGTAAAGCTACGTTGCCACGTTTCTCAGTGTGCACGTTATTCCATTGTAAAGTCTCCGTTTCTAGGCCTCAAAAGGGCCCGGACACCAGATTCAGCTCCTGTCTCCTGAAGCCTCGCTGAGGAGCGATACAGCCCCCACCTGTATCCTCGACCCTTCACTTACTTCCTGCCTCGCAGTGCCCGGTTCAGCCTGGCTCTGCCTCTGAGTCTGCCAAGAGTATGTTATGATTCGAGTTATCAGTACAGCCCTCCTTCTCTGCATTCCTAAAGCTACTGAATCGCATCAATAGTTTCCGTCATTGTCTAGCCTTTACGTCTCCATGTAAGAGAAATACTGCATTTAATGGTCATTTAATATTCTTCATCACGCACTACATGTAGAATAATGCATGCTCCAGTCTTAGAGTCTGTTCGCCTTTACCCCGATAACTTTTGGATTCCATCAACATGTTCTCTAAACATCAGATACTAGATACTACTTAGGTACATGTCGCCCTGACTCTCCAGACTTCAGTCTCTGCTCCTAGCACAGAGTTCATAGCCCCCAGCTTCTCCTAGTAACACGTCATTGCCAGTTTGCGCGCACCATCAGGTCAGAGGTCCCGGCTCCTTAGGTAGCCCCCTCCATGGTTTCCACCCCATTCATGACATATTCTGTTACGTTTGCATCACATGTCTATGTATACGCCCTGTTACACCTCTTTTCACCCTTATCTTTCGCGACTGCTACGCGTCACGCCTATTGCTCCACCCACTGCTACGCCTATTGCAATGTAATGCTATGTGTTTGCGTTATGTATATATGCTCATGTACTGTTATTTCAAAGTTATCCTTCCGCCGATTCCGATCCTGCCCCCGGCAGCGCTGCCATCCTATTCCTGTGCAGGTTGTCCTGTTCCTGTCCTTATGCTGTATTAAACCTGCAAAACTCCTACTACCTCGAATCTTGACTCTTATTTATTGAGCTATCTGTTATTCATTTATTTATTCAAAAATAGAGGTATTATTTATTTATTTACCACATAATGGCGCCCGAATAGGGACTTGCCCTTTCCCCACGCGTCGGTGAAGCCACGCCGACCCCCTGACCCTCTGCAGTCGTGACGGAACTCTTCTGCGCACCGGCAGATATTTCTGCTTCAAGTATCCCTCAGGCCCACGGAGGAGACGGAGGAGGCGGTCCAGCATCCAGACGAGACGGTGGAGGAACGCGGCGAGTCCCGACCAGAGCCCAAGCCGAGAGTCCAAGGTCCGAGGTATCCGGAGGCCCACCCGTAACAGAAGTCCGAAGTTCGTCCGTCCGGCGTCCAAGCAGTCCCGTCCAGTCTGAGGCCTTCCGTTCTTACTGCCCGGTGAGTACCATTACTGGGGTAGTATCTAGACAGGGTCAATTTAATTGACTCTGGTCCGTGGGTTGGTGGTACACAAGCCCACAAAACGAAGTGTCCACTCCGGTGGATGCGGGTCCTGACGTGTCTCTTTATGAGACCGGTAAGTTTCGTACTGTTTCAGCAGTGCATCTAGTTTCTGTTCCAGTCAGTTCTGTTCTCGAGAAAATTCATGTATTCTGTGTTCCGTATTCCAGGTAGTATTCTGTTCGAACTGTTATTTTAAATGTTCTTCATGTATTTTAATGTCGTGGTATGAATGGGGAATAAGTATCGTGTTCATTGTGTATTGTATTGTGTCTAGATTACAGTTCAGTCATGCCCTTGTTTTCTAAGTTACGTCAGTTAAAAACCAGAAAGGGTCTGCTGGAAGCAGCAGTTCCAGTCCCGCCTAGGGACAGTCCAGGTCATTTTATGTATCAGAAGCATGGCATAAGTGCCATATTATATCTAGATTTATGGGTCGAGTATACCAAACAGTTAGAGGAAAAGTATAGATGGCCTGTGTCAGGCACATGGGATGCCGAGTGCATCATGAGAGTAGAAGAAGCATTATGGAAAAAGAAAGCCAGACAGTCACAGAAAGATGCCATCGAGTTATGGCGCAAAGAATCTCATAAAAGAACCGAAAAAGAAATCAGAAAGTCAGAATTAAGTAGAGAATCCTTGGAACGAGCCCAAGAAAGGGAATTAATCGAGATTGGTGAACGAGTTAAAACCGAACAGTTAGACAGACAGAGGCATGCTCTTATTAAGGGTATGTATCCTCTTCTTGCCGAGGGCTTGCCAAAAGCGACCCCGGAGGCATCCAGTAACTTTCCGCCACCATTAGTTCCGACCAAGCTACGTCACAAACCGACCGCAGCTGATATTTTCATCTCGTCCTATTTGGACGACACAGTCCCAGAATATGCAAATCCTGTTACTACTCCGCCAGTCCCTGTAAATCAGGCACTTCCCGTTTCTCCAGACACCGGGGTACCCCTTGCAGTACCTGCTACGGTCCCCCAGGTCCAGCCCGCCACACAAGTTCAGTCCGCATTTCAATTTTCCGCCACCCTAGTACGAAGAGTATCAGTTGACGATTCTAGTTTAGGGGCCGCAGGAGGAGGTCCTCCTCAGACCCCGCCGCCACACAAGCGTTTAACGTTAGTCGAATTACATGCTCAGGCGTCACAGCGTACGCCCAGATATCAGTCTGTAGCAGAAATAAGAAAAGCCCTTAATGAATGCGGCTATGATCCAGTCCCAGGCGAGGATAATATGGTTTTATATTCATTACGCGTAAGAAAGGTGGCCGAGTATCTAGTCACCCTACCGAATATGAAAGAAGATCTAGACAGAATATATCGTTTCATCCGTACAGGGGATGATCCAGAAAGCATTGGCGAAGTCATGTCTCAAAGGAAAGCCGAGATCCAGCTCATGATACTAAAGTTTTTGATTAATTGTTTAATACGAGAACAAGATTACCCGTCCAAAGATCAAGCCGAAATGAGAACCCTGACAAAGTGGAGTGATAATATAGCCGAGGGTAAGCACAAGACCATCAGTGCTATGGAAAGTATGTACAAGAAAATCCGTAAAGAAATAATAAAGTTACACGAACAGCGTAAAGCAACACAAGTAAGCGAGAAAGAAAGTAACTCTGATACTGAAGAGGTAGACGACGAGAATCCCGCCAGAATAGCGTATGTAGGAAAATCTAGATTTCCAGATCGCCATTTACGCCTAGAACACAAGTCAACTTTCCATCATCCAGCACCAGAACAAGGTTCTCTAGAACAAGTGTTTCAAGCTACCGATCACATTCTGAAATCACGAATCGGTTACAGTGAGTTAAGTACTATGCATGAACAAGAACTAGCCCGATCAGCAGTCCGATGGATTACTGATTCTACCACTTTTCCAGACGAAATAGTGGCACAAATGTTTCTGAAACTGCCCCCAGCCGAGCAGCGACTGGTGGGTATGTATATGATCCAGCACCTCATTACATTGTATGAGGGTCAGCACTCTGATCCAGGCCCGTTACATGATATCCTGAACGAGTTACTCCAGTATAGATGGAAAGGTCTAGGTACCGATTTAATTGGTGTCATTCTAGAACAGCGTCACAAATATAGAACGTTTTTGAACCCGCATTTTGTTCATGTCTCACCCCCAGAAAGTAAACCATTTTACATGGAGAGACAGAATCCGTTACGAGAAGTCCACCCAGGTAGAGGAACGGGTGGCGAACTAGAACGAGTGTTTGTTTACACCCCGATCACAAGATGGAACTCTTAGAGATGAAAAAATTAATCCCCTGTCATGATAAAGATCCAGCAGGGTTCCATCGAGAATTAAAAGACATGCTCCGTATGGGAGAATACACGTATCCAGATATAATTAAAATGTTAAAGGTTCTGCTGCCCGCAGGGGTGTATGAAAAGCTCAAGGAAAAAGGAATGGGAGGTGGGAGAGAAAAAGATCGATTGGGCAGTTCTAGAAGCTGAAGATAAGGCACGAGTACCAGGTACCGGTCTTGGAGCGAAATGTAAAGAATTACCTGAATTATTGATTCAAGTTTTACCCAGATTGTTAACAACGAAAAAGGAAGACTGGGATGCAATCTCAGCCTGTAAACAGAAACAAGACGAAGACATTAGTGATTTTTATTCTAGATTTGAGAAATGTTTTAGCATCAACAGTGGCCTCAAGACAAGTAGTGAGTCATACCCTCACCTTTTTGTTACTAAATTAGTCGAGAATTCAAGTCCACCAATTAAAAATCGAGTTTTGAAAGTCGAAAGTACCTGGCAAGCTAATACCCCGTCCCAGATGTTACAGATGCTCCAATATCACCAGAATAGAATCAGAGAAGAGCAAGAACATGAAAGGAAACGTATGAAAGACACGAAAATGAAAGTACTAGTTGCACAATCTGTTCCTCAAGACAGTCAGAAGAGGGGTCCGAATCAAGCCAGTCATCCTGCAGTTCCCGTTAAAGGGACATGCAATTATTGTAAACAGCCAGGTCATTTTATAAACGAGTGTGCAGTTCTGAAACACAACATAGCTACTGGTAAGACTAAAGAAAGACCACGTCCGCCTAGACAAGAACAAGTTTCACAGACTCCTCAGCCACAGAATGCACCACAGACAGTTACAGCACCGCAGCCCATCGCTGCAACACAGCATGTTACACAGCAGATGTACCAGTGTGCACAGTCCGAGTATCCAGAGTATCAGCCATATTCATGAAACAGCCTAGAGAGGGAGGTAGGCTTGCCTCTCATCGAGATACCTGTAGATCAAGAAGGTCCCTATGTTCACAGTCAAGTATTAGGGAAAGACAGAAAGTTTTTGATTGATACAGGGGCAAGTAGGACCACAATTAGCCACGCCGAAGTTCCAGGGGCTCCGCTCTCAGGCTCAAGAAATGTTTCCCTTGGATTTTCAGGAAAACCCATTGTAAATGAAATATCAAAGCCAGTTACTCTAGAAGTAGGTCCATTGTCCCGCACTACTGATCTGTTACTTACTAAGTCATGTCCAGAAAATCTATTAGGCATTAAAACACTGAAAGAATTAGGTGCAGTTATATGCTGTTCCCCAGAGGGAATACGTCTGTTCCTACGTGACTTCAAGGGTCACTATGTATTACGAGATTTTGATCCCAGATTGTCCAATGTTCCGCAGCATCTATGGGCGCAAGGTCCAACTGATGTTGGTTATATGCAAATCACACCCCATCGTGTGACTCTCAAGCCAGGTGTAGTGTTACCACGAATCAGGCAGTACAGATTGCCACCTGAGGCTGTAGCAGCCTTATCCAAAATTATTGACGAGCTCATCGCTCAAGGAGTGGTTGTAGAAACTGACTCCAATGTATGTAATTCTCCGATCATTCCAGTCATGAAACGTACTGATCCAAATGCACCCCCAGTATATCGATTAGTGATTGACCTACGAGAACTTAATAAATGTATTATTCCCCAGTACCCAGTTGTCCCAGATATCTCTTCCCTATTGACAGCCATTGATTCAGAAGCCTCATTTTTTACAGTCATAGACCTCAAGAACGCGTTTTTCAGTGTTCCCATTCATCCAGACAGCCAGTTTCTTTTCGGATTTTGTTTAAATGGAAGGAGCTATATGTTCACACGAGCTCCTCAAGGTTTCACAGAAAGCCCTAGTATTTACAGTCAAGCACTTAAGAGACAACTTGATAATGTTCACATGCCAACTGACACTGCCCTGCTCCAGTATGTCGATGATCTATTGATCACAGCCCGTTCTGAACGTGCTTGCGAGCGAGCATCCCTCACAGTTCTGTATTTCCTAGCCAAGATGGGGCACAAGGTGTCCCCTTCGAAGCTTCAATTCTGTGTCCAGCAAGTGGTCTACTTAGGACACTTACTGTCCAAGAGGGGTAGGCAGTTGACACCTGACCGTATCCAGTTAATAGCGAGTCTTCCTCAGCCCAAGACCCAGAAGGAGGTACGTGCTTTTATCGGCCTTACTTCTTATTGCCGACAATGGATTCCTCAGTATGCATTTCTAGCCAAGCCACTGATACAGTTAACGACACAGGAGGCAGCCGTATCGACTGTTCTCCCTTGGACATCTGAACATACACTTAGCTTCAATGAGTTAAAGAAAGCCCTATGTCAAGCTCCGGTTCTAGCTACACCGAACTACAGTAAGCCTTTTACACTTTTTGTCACTGAACGTGGAGGTACAGCATTATCTGTTCTCACACAAGATCAAGCAGGACAATACAAGCCATGTGCTTATTTTTCGAGCACATTAGATCCTGTAGCCCAGGCTCTGCCTGCGTGCCTCAAGTCAGTTGCAGCCACAGCCCTAGCTATCAGACAAAGTGATTCCATAGTCTTAGGACACTCCCTGACAGTACAAGTTCCACACTCCGTGGAAGTTCTTTTAAACCGAACACAAACTCAGCACTTGACAATTGCACGTTTAACAGGTTATGAATTGACACTGTTTCAGCCACACATAGAAATCAGACGCTGCAACGTTCTCAATCCTGCTACACTGTTACCGTCAGCTAATCCAAATCCTGACACACATGACTGTGTGGAAGTAGTTAACATCATGACAAAGCCAAGACAAGATCTGACGGATATTCCATTACCAGATCCCGACCTGACACTTTATGTGGATGGTTCATGCATGAGAACTAGAACAGGAGAACTAGTAGCCGCGTATGCAGTGACTACTGACACTGAAGTTATTGAAACACACCGTATTGACACCCTGTCTGCTCAAGCAGCAGAGCTAGTTGCTCTGACTCAAGCCTGCATACACGCCAAGAACCTGAAAGTTAATGTTTACACCGATTCACGCTACGCATTTGGAGTCGTACACGACTTTGGAGTGCTCTGGCAGGAGAGAGGTTTCATGACTTCTCATGGAACCAAGATTCAGCATGGTCTCCTTATTCAAGCTCTGTTAGATGCAATACATTTACCGACATCCATTGCTATCATGAAATGCAAAGCACATACGAAAGTTACTGACATTGTTTCCCAAGGTAATGATCTAGCAGATCGCACAGCCAAGCTTACAGCTCAGACTCCAGACATTCCAGCTAACATGACACACACTCCAGATCCGACTACATGTATGACAGTTAAGGACCCTACTCAAGATGTCATAGATATCCAGTTACATGCTACTCCCGAAGAAATCAAGAAATGGTCCGAACAAGGAGGGGTCCAGACAGATCAAGGATGGGTGACGAAAGGAAAAGCCACATGGTTTCTCCCCGACTCTATGGTTCAGGTCATTATCAATACCGCACATAGTCCAGCACATTTAGGAGAAAAAGCTATGTTAGACAGTATCCAGAACCTTTGGTTCAACAAGCATTTACGAGCTGCAGCCAAGCAGAAAGTCCGTACCTGTATGATATGTTGTCAGTTTAATCCAGGTAAAAGTGTCCCGGTGGAACAAGGTGGATTCCCACCTCCTGACCACCCTTTTGAAGTCCTCCAGATGGATTATATTCAGATGGAGAGATGTCGAGGTTTCAAGTATGTCCTTGTAGTTGTATGCGCTTTGTCCAGGTGGACAGAAGCATATCCAGTCCCAGATTACACAGCCGCGACCACTGCCAAGCAATTGGTTCGTGAGTTCTTCCCCCGTTATGGACTCCCTAGAGTCGTATATTCTGACAACGGCCAGCCATTCTCATCTGAACTCATGAAGCATGTTTCCCTTTTGTTAGGGTACCAGTGGAAGTTCCATTGTGTACGCCACCCTGAAGCAGCAGGTCTCGTAGAGAGACATAATCAGACCCTGAAAATCCGAATTGCAAAGGTTTGTCAAGAGAAAGGTGTGGACTGGCTAGTAGCTCTGCCAGTCGCTTTGTTCTATATGCGCATGGTCGCACATTCCAGATCAGGTCTGTCCCCGTATGAGGTCGTTTTCGGCCGCCCCCCTAACATGTGGGGTACACCCAGACCCCGAAGTATTACCGATGTTTCAAGTAATATGCTGACAGATTACCTAGCTTCCTTGATGTCTGCCCTCAACTCTTGTCGTTCACAGGTTGCCGCCGCATTTCCAGACAATACCGAGGTGGCACCGCATGAAATCGTTCCAGGATCCATGGTCCTGGTGCGTAATTTTGACCGCTCAAGTCCGCTGGAGCCTCGCTGGAAGGAGCCCCGACAGGTCCTCCTCGCCACCCGTACAGCCGTGAAGTTGGAGGGACGCAAAGGCTGGGTGCATCTTTCGCATATAAAGAAGTTTTATGGACTGAAACCAGTCTCAAAGAACATTTCCCAGGATTCTAAAGACTGCCAAAGTACTATTCTTAAGGACTGTCCCGCAAAGAACAATGATACTGCACCCTCCCTGTTAGAGAAAACTCCGCAGCAGGAGTATAAGTTGAAACTCCGGTCTAGTAAAATAAGTCAGCCAGTTTGATTGTCTAAGTCCTCCCCTAGGTGAAACGGTTAGACTGTTTCTGACATGTATAAAATAGACCCCCATAGTGAAAGAGTTAGTCAAAACTCAATCCGATGTATCGTTTTTCTATGTTTCATATTATTTCTCAGTATTATGATTTCCTGCACCAGTTATGCGTTTTACCTGTATTTTCCAGTTTCTCATGTAAATACGTCTTCTAATGTTACAGTAGAGCACACGTTTAGTGATCTGCCTCCTCATGAACTCTCTTACCGCCTCGCTATGCGAAATAATTCTTTCATCCGCATGTTACATTATTCACACCAGACCAGCAATGCCACTAATTGTTGGGTGTGTGGTCGACTCCCCCCTTTCCAGACACCGAAGGGAGTTCTGCCACTCTTTCCTTATCCATTTTCACATAATGGTTCGTGTGGAGCATGGTCCACGTTAACGTCATCCTCAACAGATATGTCTTTTCTTAACAGTACATGTTTTCCAGACAAGCAAGGTCTCCCCCACAGAACCGGGTTAGATCTAGAAAATGAAGTGTATAATTTAGGTAATTATTCTTCGAATTTCATGGTCCTGAATGTTCAGTCTGATACTACTCCAGACTTACCTGCAATTTCGGTACTACCAGTCAAAGGCGAATTATGTGTCCGAAATAATGGTTCCGTACATGTAGGATATAGTGATTGTACTACTATTGTCAAGTATAGTGACAGTGGGAAATCTATTTTCAAAGCTTCACGTCATTCTTATTTTATTTGTGGTCAGACCGCATATGTTCGTCTGCCCCTCGATTGGGAGGGAACCTGTTATATTGCCTTCCTACTGCCACCGGTTTTTCTAGCCCCACCCGACTACCATAGGAATTCCCACCTAGTACATACTAGACACAAGAGAAACCTCCCGATTGTCGATTATACTGAAACTACTCTAGAACAATATATAGATATCAATAAAGGTGTCTTTCCTTATTTAGGTACAGTTGTGAATAGTAAACTGATACGTAGATTAACCAGAACACTCGAAGCAGGGGTAATTGAGACTACTTCTGCTCTAAGTAATTTAACCGAAGAACAATCCTTTATGAGAATTGTCGTGCTCCAGAATCGTCTCGTCCTTGACGTCATATTGGCCGATAGGGGCGGGGCCTGTAGAGTCATCGGATCTAGTTGCTGCATTTTCATTCCAAATAACGCGCCGTCTGTTTATTCAGCTATAACCAGACTCCATAAAATTGCCCATCAGTTACACCAGAATCCAGGCACCTGGACATGGTCCGGTTGGTTCTGGAATATAATTTCCGCTTGGGGATGGAAAGTCTTGTCCTTTCTAGGTATTGCAGTAGCGATCATATTTAGCTGCTGCCTCTGTATACAATGTGGCCCTGCGATTTGCGGCATTTGTGCTACCTCTTGTATTCCTAGTCCCAAGTCCCGTTCTAAAACCCGTTCCAAGAAAGTTCGAGACGAGCAAATGATACTGTATGAAATAATAGATGGTATCATGAATATTGATGTTTCCTGAAGGAAACGTAGTGACAAGGAGGGAATGTGGAAAAGTAAATTTTGCCATGTTCTGTGTCCCTACGCGTCCTCCATCATATGTTATATGTGCATGATTAATATGCATATGTTATTCCCCATGTTCGATTAAAGACGCAATTATAGTTGTGTCCACCTTTAGTATGTCAGTTTCCAGTTCTCGTGAATACTACGAATATCAGGCCTATGTAAAGCAAGTCTCCGTTTCTAGGCCTCAAAAGGGCCCGGACACCAGATTCAGCTCCTGTCTCCTGAAGCCTCGCTGAGGAGCGATACAGCCCCCACCTGTATCCTCGACCCTTCACTTACTTCCTGCCTCGCAGTGCCCGGTTCAGCCTGGCTCTGCCTCTGAGTCTGCCAAGAGTATGTTATGATTCGAGTTATCAGTACAGCCCTCCTTCTCTGCATTCCTAAAGCTACTGAATCGCATCAATAGTTTCCGTCATTGTCTAGCCTTTACGTCTCCATGTAAGAGAAATACTGCATTTAATGGTCATTTAATATTCTTCATCACGCACTACATGTAGAATAATGCATGCTCCAGTCTTAGAGTCTGTTCGCCTTTACCCCGATAACTTTTGGATTCCATCAACATGTTCTCTAAACATCAGATACTAGATACTACTTAGGTACATGTCGCCCTGACTCTCCAGACTTCAGTCTCTGCTCCTAGCACAGAGTTCATAGCCCCCAGCTTCTCCTAGTAACACGTCATTGCCAGTTTGCGCGCACCATCAGGTCAGAGGTCCCGGCTCCTTAGGTAGCCCCCTCCATGGTTTCCACCCCATTCATGACATATTCTGTTACGTTTGCATCACATGTCTATGTATACGCCCTGTTACACCTCTTTTCACCCTTATCTTTCGCGACTGCTACGCGTCACGCCTATTGCTCCACCCACTGCTACGCCTATTGCAATGTAATGCTATGTGTTTGCGTTATGTATATATGCTCATGTACTGTTATTTAAAAGTTATCCTTCCGCCGATTCCGATCCTGCCCCCGGCAGCGCTGCCATCCTATTCCTGTGCAGGTTGTCCTGTTCCTGTCCTTATGCTGTATTAAACCTGCAAAACTCCAACTACCTCGAATCTTGACTCTTATTTATTGAGCTATCTGTTATTCATTTATTTATTCAAAAATAGAGGTATTATTTATTTATTTACCACACAGGGCCTGGCCATGTTGGTGGGGGTCAAGGGGCCATTTTGAAGCCACACAGTGTGCTTTGTGCCATAGGCCTGCACCCAGTCTGCCTTCATTTCATCCATTATGCCCAGGGGTACTCAGTGGTGCATGGACCAAGGCTTTCTGTGGGGTGTCTTGAATTTAAACATCATTTAGGGCATGGATGGCATTGGATTGTGGTGATTTTTGTGTGTTTTTAGATTTTTCGGGGTGTTGTTGGGGCATGGCCATGTGCGTTGGGGCCATTTTGAGGCCTGGTCCAGGCAGGGCCTGGTCATGTGGGTGGGGTCAAGGCGGCCATTTTGAAGCCAGGCAGTGTGCTTTGTGCCATAGGCCTGCACCCAGTCTGCCTTGCTTTCATCCACTATGCCCAGGGGTACTCAGTGGTGCATGGACCAAGGCTTTCTGTGGGGTCTCTTGAATTTAAAGATCATTTAGGGCATGGATGGCATTGGATTGTTGTGGTTTTTGTGTGTTTTTCAATTTTTCGGGGTGTTGTTGGGGCCTGGCCATGTGGATGGGGGCCATTTTTAGGCCTGGTCCAGGCAGGGCCTGGCCATGTGGGTGGGGGTCAAGGGGCCATTTTGAAGCCAGGCAGTGTGCTTTGTGCCATAGGCCTGCGCCCAGTCTGCTTTGCTTTCATCCATTATGCTCAGGGGTACTCATTGGTGCATGGACCAAGGCTTTCTGTGGGGTCTCTTGAATTTAAACATCATTTATGGCATGGATGGTTTTGGATTGTGGTGATTTGTGTGTGTTTTTCAATTTTTGGGGGTGTTGTTGAGGCCTGACCATGTGGGTGGGGGCCATTTTGGGGCCTGGTCCAGGCAGGGCCTGGCCATGTGGGTGGGGGTCAAGGGGCCATTTTGAAGCCAGTCAGTGTGCTTTGTGCCATAGGCCTGCACCCAGTCTGCCTTGCTTTCATCCATTATGCCCAGGGGTAGTCAGTGGTGCATGGACCAAGGCTTTCTGGGGGGTCTCTTGAATTTAAACATCATTTAGGGCATGGATGGTATTGGATTGTGGTGAGTTTTGTGTGTTTTTCGATTTTTTGGGGTTTTGTTGGGGCCTGGCCATGTGGGTGGGGGCCATTTTGAGGCCTGGTCCAGGCAGGGCCTGGCCATGTGGGTGGGGGTCAAGGGGCCATTTTGAAGCCAGTCAGTGTGCTTTGTGCCATAGGCCTGCACCCAGTCTGCCTTGCTTTCATCCATTATGCCCAGGGGTAGTCAGTGGTGCATGGACCAAGGCTTTCTGGGGGGTCTCTTGAATTTAAACATCATTAAGGGCATGGATGGCATTGGATTGTGGTGATTTTTGTGTGTTTTTCGATTTTTGGGGGTTTTGTTGGGGCCTGGGCATGTGGGTGGGGGCCATTTTGAGGCCTGGTCCAGGCAGGGCCTAGCCATGTTGGTGGGGGTCAAGGGGCCAGTTTGAAGCCCGGCAGTGTGCTTTGTGCCATAGGCCTGCACCCAGTCTGCCTTGCTTTCATCCATTATGCCCAGGGGTAGTCAGTGGGGCATGGACCAAGGCTTTCTGTGGGGTGTCTTGAATTTAAACATCATTTAGGGCATGGATGGCATTGGATTGTGGTGATTTTTGTGTGTTTTTTGATTTTTTGGGGTGTTGTTGGGGCATGGCCATGTGCGTTGGGGCCTTTTTGAGGCCTGGTCCAGGCAGGGCCTGGTCATGTGGGTGGGGTTAAGGGGCCATTTTGAAGCCAGGCAGTGTGCTTTGTGCCATAGGCCTGCACCCAGTCTGCCTTGCTTTCATCCACTATGCCCAGGGGTACTCAGTGGTGCATGGACCAAGGCTTTCTGTGGGGTCTCTTGAATTTAAACATCATTTAGGGCATGGATGGCATTGGATTGTGGTGTTTATTGTGTGTTTTTCGATTTTTTGGGGTGCTGTTGGGGCCTGGCCATGTGGGTGGGGGCCATTTTGAGGCCTGGCCCAGGGCCTGGCCATGTGGGTGGGGGTCTAGGGGCCATTTTGTAGCCAGGCAGTGTGCTTTGTGCCATTGGCCTGCACCCAGTCTGCCTCCTTTCATCCATTATTCTCAGGGGTACTCAGTGGTGCATGAAACAACTCTCTCTGTGTGGTCTCTCTTCTATTAATGTAAACATCCATTTTTGATTAGAAATAATTGCAATTTTTATTTTTGGTCTTTCCTTTTTTGGGTGTGTTGTAATAATTATAAATGCCTAGTTGCAAATATTAATTGAAGCACGACATATGCAACATTTATTTAACTGATGTTCCTCTGGCTTCCTTTCCTTTTAGGTGCACAAAGAGAACCACAAATCATCCTCATCGTTCATCATCAGTGCCAGGAAGAAGCCCTGCTGCGGTGTGTGCAGCACAACGTCACGTGACGTCACGTGTGGACACAGACAACTCTGCAACTCGTGCAACTGTGGCCTGCTGTTCTGACAGCTGAAGAAGATGGGCCCAAAGAAAGGTGGCCATAGCCCCTGTACCAAGAAAGTTGCCAGTGCCACTGCCAGTAAGAAGGAGCAGAAGAAGCAAGTGGCGCCACTTACCAAGGAGACTGGTGTGCCCACAGACACTTATTTTGGGGAAAAAACTACGCCTGCATCAGCGGTGTCCGCCGGGGACCAAGCTGGGAGCAGCACCTAGGCTTCATTGGTCTCAGTGCCACCACGCCAACTTAGGCCCAAGCCCATGAGTGCCGCAGAAGCAGCCACTTTAATTGCTCAATCACCATCGACCAGTGATGTTGGCGTTGACTCATCGCAAAAAAGTAGCATCCAATCAACGCAGGGTGTAACTCATCTGGCAAGTGTTCAACCACAGCCGCAACGACAACTACAGGTATAACAAGGAGAGGCGCAAGGAGAGGTGCTGGCGCAAGGTGTAGTGCAAGTAGAGGCGCAAGGAGTGGCGCAAGTAGAGGCGCAAGTAGAGGTGCAAGTAGAGGCACAACTGCCCACAATGCTTGTTCCTCCAGAAGTAGGGGCACACCAGGAAATCGAGATTCAAGCGGAGGTATCATCCGAGCAAGCCACTCCTCCTGATGATCCATTGTCTTCCAGATCGTCAGCAAGAAAAAGGTCAAGGAGGGCTAGTACACGTTCTTCTTTAAGCCCCCTTCCTTCTGATGATCTTGATGTTGATTGGAACCCACCAATGCAGTCTGAGAGGGAGGCACACCATGAGCCGACAAAGGTAGCTTAGCCTAAAAAGAAGGTTCCCACAAGGCTTTCACTTATGGGTGATGATGACGAACAAGAAGTAGAAGTGGTGTATTCTGCTGCTGATGAACAGTCTGACGATGACGACCCAGTCTTCACAGTCGTCACTTAAGCCCCAGCGGGCATGCAGCAGACAGACATTTTTACCCTATCCCGCATTGCTGCTGAGCGGGATGTGGGCGGCGTGGCACTGGTACCACCACCAACACAGGTAACTACTACACCAACACGACCTACAGCTGCCATATTTTCTCTTCAGAAAAGCCGGCAGGGACCTCCATCCAGTTCGACCTCCGTTACTTCAAGTAGTGGTGCTGTAACTGTAAGTGCACAACAGAGTCAAATTCGGCCACGCCCATCCTCCACTTCATCTGGCATTGAAAGTAACACCTCCACCACCACCATCGGAAATCTCAACTCCCCAGTTTGGGACTTCTTTAGTTTTAGCAAAAAGGCGAAAAACCTAGTTATTTGTTCGATTTGTAAAACTGTAGTTAGTTGGGGTGAGCTTGGTACCAACTATGGTACCGGAGGCCAGAGAGGTCATCTCTAAAAACACCACACTATCCAGTGGGAGGCGCACCTAAGGAGATCCGGCCAGCCAAAAGTACAACAAATCCAAATGTATCCATTGATATTGCATCTGGTGGTGACAAGGGGCTGATTGGGCAGGGGGGAGGTGATGAAGTGACAGACATTTTTTCTGGTACACACAGTACCCCTGGCAGCAGCACTGCAGTGGTAGCGCCCACACCCTCTACCCCAGAAACATCTATGAGGCACACTAAGAGTCTGGGAGAGACACCAATGCGAAAAAGTATATCAATGAGCCTAACTGGGTTGAAGAGGTCTGGATCCTCCTCATCACATATGAAAACGGTCCAGACCACCATTAAAAGCATGTTTTGGTCGGAGGCGCCATTTGAACACAACCACCCAACGGCACGTATTTATAATGCAATGCTGGCTAAATTGTTAGCGCTGGACCTTCTCCCTTTTTCTTTCGTGGGAAGGGGTGGGTTTTCTAGAATTTGTGGCAACAGTCTGCCCTAAATGGAAGATTCCTAGCCGGTCCTTTTTTGCCAGAGTTGCGGTTCCAGCACTACATCAAGATGTGCTGGAGGTGATTGGGGCAGCTTTGCAGAAGAGTGCTGTTCACACTATCCACCTGACAACAGACATGTGGACCAGTTGCCAAGCCCTTGATTACATGTGCATCACTGCACACTGGGTCTCTTTTGCAGGGGTTAGAGACAAGTTATATGCAGGTGTTGACAGTGACACAGTTTTTCAAGCTAGTCGGAAACATGCAACAGTAGCCATGTTTGCCATGGAGAAATCTCATACTGCAGTAAACATTTTGGAGGAGTTTAACAGTAAGGTCTTTGAATGGCTGCATCCAAGAAAGTGCATGATTGGTTATGTTTCAACGGATAATGGCAGTAATATAGTGAGGGCCATGAATGATGGTGGCTATTTCAGAGTGCCGTGTTTGTCGCACAGTATTAACATTGTTGTTCAGGATTTCTTGAAAAAAGAAAACACAGTCAGCAAGTTACTGACCACCTGCCAAAGAATCTGCACACATTTCAGCCATTCTTTTAAGGCCCAGAAGCAGCTGAGGAAACTTCAACACGACCGTAGCGTGCCGGTCAGAGGACTCATCCAGGAGGTGGTAACACGTTGGAACTCAACCTTCTACATGCTTCAGCGTCTGTCTGAGCAGTGCTTGGTAATCAATGAGTATGTCTTTGTACTGGGTTCTTCTATGAAAGACATGAGGCTAGAGTTGGAGGAATGGGACCTAGTTAAAAGCCTGACATACTTCGTCCTTTTGAGGTCTTCAAGCGTGAAGGCAGCAGGGAGGACTGTACTTTGGGCAAAGCTATCCCATTGTTGCGCATGCTAGAGCACCAACTGAAGGCGGTGTCTTCAACGTTCAAAGATGATACTGGCAAGCAAGACGCATATCTGTTGGCGGAGAGCTTAATTACCCACCTAGTTGACAATGAAAGGCTTACGAAAATACATACAGAACAACATTACATTTGTGCCACTATTCTGGATCCACGGTACAAAAAGGCACTGGCCAACAAAGCATTCATTCCTTTTACTGAAGCAGATGTTTCAAAGTACAAACATTGGCTAGCTCTGTCAGCCACTCGATTCGAAAAAGAGCGGCAGGATATTGAAGGAACCGGCAGAAGTACTACTGAATCAGCAGGCCATCCGGCATCAAGGTCCACTTCTGTGGCCGAAGGCAGTCACTTTCCCTCACAGCTGTTACCGACACCAGCAACCGTATCATCATCCTCACCTACACCTGGCCCAGCCATAATATTGTCTGAAGTGGAGTGGATAACTCATCAAGGGTTTGCTCGTTCCAGTGTTGATGCAAAGGCCTCAGATGGTACGCAAAGTCCAGCACCCCTGGATGACCTTGAGTGGATGGTGCAGGCCTATCTGGATGACCCAGCAGAGGTCTGCATTGATCTCAACCCATTGCTGTATTGGTATGGGAAAATGGGTCAATGGCCACTGATCACCAAGCTGGCTCTAAATTATTTGTCTTGCCCACTTGCAAGTGTTTCTTCCGAATGTGTTTTCAGTGCTGCTGGTGCCATTGTAACTTCAAAAAGGACCCGCCTCTCGCCCAAAAATGTGGAGAGGCTAACAATGATCAAGATGAATCAGCACTTCATATCACCAGATTACAAAATACGTGAATCCACGCAAGAAGAAGAGGACACCGATTTAGGTGACAGAAGTTCTTCTCTGTTAGCTAACCTACTCCCATCTAAATTCACAGAGTTTGAGGACGAGCTCTACTTCCCTGACACCTAGGCGTGAAACTGACTTCCTTTTTTTTGTCCTTATTCACTTTTATTCCTGTGTGTCTATCTTTGTTTAGCAACTTTTACCACAACAAAACTCTAATCACAACAAATCCATCAGCAGCACTGTCTTCGTCTTATTTCCTTATTGAAGGTGCCGCTGTCTACATTCCTGAAGTTCACAAGTTCACAACTCAGTCATGCTCCTCTATCCTCCTCCTCCAGACTCCCCCTATCCATTTCCCTCAAGGCAGATGGCTGGATTATGCAGAATAAAGAAACTGTCGCTTCGTAGACGAGTCCCCTCAAAAGAAGTGTGACTGGAATTACTGACTATATGCTGATTGCTGACAGTTACTTCTGAAATTGACACGAGAGGCTGCCCTGTGGGCCTTCACTTAACAAGATGCGGACAAAAAGTGGAGCAGGTAATGAATAATGAGATGGCATGCAGTGGACAGCATTGGCTGTCTGGCTCTGATGAAAGCAATTGCTGTTTGTTTGTTGTGCATGAAATTAATCATATGTCTTCTGTTATTATTTAATCTTTTACACACTAAATGTAACTCAGGTCTACTCTGTTTTTTTTTTACCTTGTTTAATTCAAATTGTACTTCTACTGCAGGGGCCATTACGTTACATTTTTTAATATGCAAAATGTCCTTGGACTCACTGTGTGTGTAGACTACTAGACTGTGACTGCATGAACAACATTGGGTTGGCCAATATACCATGATGATGATGAGTCTTGATGATCAAACTTACATAATATCTTTTTTCTTTACAGTCACTCACTGGGATGGATGGATCATCATCGTCGGTTTACGGAACAACTATGGCCATTTCGTGGGTGGCAAACAGGTAAACCAGTCAACAACAACTACAGCAGAACTACATGTCTGTTTAGTCGTGGTATGGAGTGGTCGAGCCAGTGTAGTGTTGTTATGCCAGACTTCAGACAGCAGTTCTATAAAATTGCGGCTATGTGGCTTGCTGCAACTATTAGATATGCTTTGTCAGTCTGTGTCACAGAGGTATGCTACATCAGGTTGCTTCACTCAGTGGTGCCTGCCTTGACCGTCTGCATGGCCCTGGCTTGCTGTGTGCTAAGTAATTACTATCTTTAAAAAGGAGACTCAGAGTACGCACTTTAGAAATGATGCTTGTATGTAATACTGTCGCCTCTGAAACTGAAAGTGTTATTTTTGCACTACACACCGTACCTTATATTTCACTTCCTGTTTTTCCATCAACAATTACAGGCCGGCTTTTACCCTGTGCGAAGGGAAAAACGATTAACTCAGGCTTACCATTAGCGAGCCGCAATTCCGCATCCGCCAAGCAGGCAGTGGACAGTGTGTCTGTCTGGTCACCAAGATTGCTCGACGGAGCGTCAGATGGAATGGAGGAGTACCGCGAATAAGAGGAATGGCTGGATGTATGCAACTTCCCCAATAGAACAGGACAACTACAACATACAGTTACAGTATCCTCTTCACTTCTCCTTATCTTTTAAATAATGTTATTGTTGTGAAATTCTATGAGTGTGACTCTGTGCGTTTGTTTGCTCTCTGCTTCATATTCTTCCCTCCAGCTATTTGATAAGTTTTTTTGCTATTTTTAAAACTAATTTAATGTACTAATAAGTGTTTATTCTCTCTGTGGGCAGATAGGCAAGTGAAATTGCGTTATTACTGCAGCCCTGTACTGTCAAATTGTTTCTTCATAGTTAATAAGTACTACTTTTCAGTAACCTAACCATCCATTTAGCAAACAACTTCATGCATGCAGTAGTGCACTTCCTTTATGTCCCCTAAAAGATTTATGGATATCTTCGTATCCAAAGATTTGTTTTTCTTGATTTGTTGTTTGTCCATGCTGTGTTTTTCCTCTCTACACAAAACTTTCCCAAAAACCCCCATCCCCATCCAATTTTCAAACCCTAACCCTCTTCCCCAGGGCTGTGTGGTTTTCATTGAGGTGTGACTAAATGACAACAATAATTCCAAACACTTGCTGGGGAGGATAAGGTGCAAGCAACCTCCTCAAATCAATTTTGAGGTAGCTACATGAATCCTAGGATATTGTAATTCTGCTTAAAAAAACACCAATGAGCATTTTCAAATCAATTCTGAATTTCATGCCCACCATCGATTGGATCCATTGTCATCAGCATCCTCCTACACGTGAAGAAAGGTTACGCTGCTGTGTCACTGTTTTTGCTGTAGCCATAATCATCCATGCAAACATTTTTTTCCCATACATATCTTCAGCATTCTTTAGGCTACAAATATACTGTTCCTTCTAATACTCCTCTCAGGCCACTCAATGTCTCATTTTTTTTTCATATGCTGCTACTGCTAGTGTGGTACCACTCCTACCACCACCACAACAATGGAATTTCTGTCCTGGATGGATTTCATGGGCAACCGTAATCGCCATTTGCCATGCAGCCAGCACTGTGCCTCGCTCTATTCTCAAACACGAATCACAGGTAAGATAAGCATTTTGGGGAGGTAGAATAATGGGCTAGGACTCAGAGGAGAGGAGAGACTGACAGTAGTACTGGTAAAGTACTAGTAGGGCAATTGAATTCACTAACTCTGTTAGTCACACTTTTGTACATTTTTAAACGTTTTCGATAATTCATGCTGGTAAGTTTGAGGAAACCAAATGTATAGTAACCCCCGCCCACCACCCCACAAAATAATATGAACGCATACACTATGTGGAAGTATGTAAAATAAATAATTATATTTCCCCTAACAAAAATAAACTATTCAAAAGACCCAACCCACCCCACTCCCTAACCCCAACCAATGTCCATAGGAATGTCCCTAAAAAGTCCCTCTGAATCCCCAATGCCCAATTCCCACCCCCCAACAGTCTTTAAAAAAGGGGCAAGGGACAATCACTTCCGGCGGTGTCCTGTAGACAGATGGTCCCGCATCTCTTTACGGAGGTCCTGGAGCTTGCACTTCAGCTTCTCAACCGCGTGCTCCAGGTAGTCCACTCTACGGTGGAGACAGCACTGACGTGCCATCCAGGCTCTGGAGGGGGGGCAGCTGCTGTTCTTTTTGCTGCTCTGCGGCGGCGGGAGGCTGTCGGACCACGGCGCCATTCCACTGGAGGCTGCTTGCTGGTGGACCTAGGGGCACTGGAGGAGGATGCAGCTGTTGCCGCCTCCTCCTCCTGCTCCCGAGCCACCAGCCGCCGATATTCGGCACAAATGGCCTCCAGCTTCCGGGCCCTGGTCCGGACAGCCATCTCATTCTGGCTGAGTTTTTGTGGAGCATCTATATGATGAAAGAAAGAAAAATACTGTAACCAATACTCTTTAACATTAACACAAAATAATTGAACAGAAAGTTGTCTCACAGTAACACTGTTTATGACAAAATTATCACTTTGAGACCCAAAAAAATGTTGGTCTGACGTGCAAATGTGCAACAATTGCTAATAATTCTAATTATAGTGGTCACACCAGATGATCCAAATATAGAGAACAAAAACGGGTGTATATGAGGAGTTTGTATTTAATACATTAAAAAGATCAAACAGAAAGGGTACAGACAATATATATCAACAGTGTTGCAAGAAGTACATGTTCTTCACAAAATAAAACACTTCATTGAAACACTTGTGTGCGCTTTTCTTCCTTGATACAGCTAGTGCAATGATTTTGACGAAGAAAAAGCGAAAGTCGACGTTTCGGTCTCTATAAATTGATTGATGAGACCATCTTCAGGACAAAAAAGATATATGTGAAGACCACTAAAAAAATATATATAGAACAGCAATTATCGTTCATTCTATATCATGTCCAATATTACCAAACTATACAATGTATACATTTAGTTAGAAGCATATAACACCCAAAATGTACCCACTTCGGATAGATTATATATAAAAAACAGTCTGACATTTCCAAAACTTGTAGCATTCATTAGTCATAGCCCATTATGAGCATATTACATCCAAAAACAATTTAAGCAAATTGAAAGGAAACATAGAGAGTGCCAGCATCAATCTTTGAGTTATGATATCACTTATTATTTCTCACATTTCTAATGTAGTGATTTAACAGTCAAAATAAAGTCAGTAAACGAGATTAATTTCTAACAATTGGAAATCTTTACCTATTGTCAAGAATAGAAGCAATCGGAAACAGAGTAAATTTTGTTTTCGGTTTAAGGTGATACGCCAATATTTCTGAACCTGAGCGAGTCTATAAGATAAAGATGTTTATAGAATCCAATATTAGTTGTTATTTCACAGCTAGAAAAAACATCCTAGTTATTCATAAATTTGTTGCAATTAGTCACAGGTATTACAACCTGTATCAAAACAAAATGGTAATTATGTTGCCTAAGTTCATATAGACAATAGTTTTTTTGGAGCCAAACGGGTGATTACGATTAGGCACCTTCAGTAGAGAATAAAAAACAAGTCCTACTAGTTTGGTTCGAATACAGGATGTAGAAAGATTAAAGCTTTTTTGGGCTTTTTTGACATTCCCTAAGTGCGAGCCTTGGTTGTAATCGTATAATACTTACTGGCATATATACGATTTAGGCATTTTTGCAATATTCTGGGCTTTGTATGTAATCCCTGAATGTAGAGAATTGCGACTGGATAATTGTAATTACTTAATAGACTTGATTCCCTACCTGACAACGAATATAGACATATTTATTATTTATGTACAAAATACAATTTGACATACATCGTCTTATGAGCATAAAGATGTTACCTTTTATTTTAAAAAAATAGGTTTGAATACGGCCGAATCAGTGTAGGATGGCTTCTTGTGAGAGTCATGGCCATAGCGTAAATAGCTGGTAAAAAGATATTGCGTGTTAATGTCCGTGTAAATCATTGGTTCCTTCATAAGTTGCTTTACATTACTAAGTTTTTTGTTTAAAATAGTCACAGACTTTGTGCAGTTCTAAAGAAGCCAAATTTGAGATTATTAAGGTTTGAGCCCTGTCCGTCACTTAGACACGATTTTTGGTACCAAAATTAGCACTTAAAGTTAAAGTCATATAAATTACAGCATTGCGAGACACATTATATACCTCAGACTTGTGAATGCTAAATCGTCACGAATAGCTGACAGAGTTGAAGGTCTTTGTACCTATCAACAAATAAATAAATAAGAAAGGTTGTGATGCCATGTTAAACAACCTAGAGAGGTCAACTAATTACGTGTTTGAGCAGCTCGGTTTTAGCTCACTTTGTATAGCGGAACAAGACGTATCGTCCAGCAGCTCAATAGCTAGCAAGAAAGGTTGAGCGCGGTCGAACTCTACCTATTTAGGCGTTTGGATCTCGAAAGAGGACTTGCTTGCATTGCTTTTAATTTGGCGGCCATGTTGCAATGGAGTGGAAAGTTATCGGCCATATTTGAATATGCATACATAGATGACTTGCAGTGGTCCTTCGAATATCAACAGACGAATTATAAAATGAACCACTATAACGTAGAGTAAAGAAATGGGTCCCTTCAGTCTGATAACGCTGATAGGGATATTGTTTTAAATTCCAAGCCTACAGTTATGTCAAGCCATCAATACATTTTAGCGAAAAGGATATTCTTTGAACAATTCTCACTGTAATGACATATCACTTGTTGTTTTAAAGTATGGCAATAACCCGCGGATAGGAACATTTCGAAAAGTCACAAGACATGTATATGCGCATAGAGCTAAATAATTCTGCAGAAGATATAGATATATATATTATTGAAAAATTTAATTTTTACATACTGTGACTGATTGCTTCAGCATGTGTTTTATTTTATTGCAGGTGATTATAACACAATCATATATGGCATGCAGAGACTATATTAGGTTTTCTGAAAACCTTATTGATCATTAAACATAAAACACAATACAGCCTACAAAGTACAGTCATAAACTCCCATGATTTGAAGTATATAGAATAATACAAAGAAAAATGTCTTGAATGTATGGACAAGAGATATGTACAGGAACAAAGATGATATACAGAGGGTAAACAGGGTCCACTGCTCATTGGTGTACAATAAAAGTTACCACAGACACATAGATAATTTCCTTTTGGAGACATATCTCAATTCCTACACAATGGCTGGTTGAATTAACAATGAGTGTAGTCCCTTCCTATGTATGAAGATTTAGAATCCTAACAAATGAGTATGAACATAATTGACAAGTCAATTTGTTCATCCTGGAATTTCTATTTGTGGCCTAGATGAAATATCTTCTCTAACAAAATCGTAGACACGCTAAGGCATGCCATTCAGTAGCACTATTTAAGCCCCTTTCAATGCTGTCTGCAATGCAAATTAGTTTCCCTTCCCTCATTGTAAGTGTCCTGTCCACATTGCGTTGTCTTTTGGTCGATTTAATGACATCGATCACCCACCATGTCATTTGATTGCAGGCACGCCCCAGGCGGATATAGTGTTCAACAAGGGGGGGAGTTTTCTTTTTTGCATCTGATACGGGACAGATGTTGCAAAATCCGTTCTTTGACAGGCTGAATTGTTTTGCCGATGTACTGTAAATTGCAGGGGTACTGAATACAGTAACCCACGTTTGTGGTATTACAGTTGGAAAATGACTTTAAGGTTAGGTTCACATCATTGATTCTGCAAGTTTTGACTGTTACAGTAGTCTGACATGCAAGACAATTATTACATTTGAAGTGTCCTTTAATTGGAGCTAGTTGTCTCATGTTATCAACTATATTCTGTTCAGTCTTGTTATCATAGGCACGCACCAGGCGATCCTGTAGGTTGGCCCCTCTTTTGAATTTAAACATGTATTCTTGTACAAACTCTGGAATAGATGCAAGGAGATTCCATTGTCTGAGCAGAATTTTCTTTATTGCATTTGTGTGGGTCCCAAATGTAGAGACACAAATCAAATTATCTTTCTTTGGACGGTTTTTGACCATTAGAAGAGCCTCACGGTCATTATACCATGCTCTTTTCATGGACTTTTTCAAGTGTTTTGCAGGGTACCCTCTTGCCTTTAGCTTCTATTTTAGTTTTTGGCTTCACAGAAATAGTCATTTTTGAAAGTGCAATTTCTGCGTAGCCGCAGAAATTGGCCAAAGGGAAGCCCGTCCTTGAGGGATTGGGGATGATGACTCTGATATTTAAGTAAAGTGTTTCTGGAAGTGGGCTTAGTATAGAGAGTTGTGTAAAGATTGTTTGACGTATCATTCTTTATGTTGACTTCTTGTATTCAACCATGCATGAAAATCCTGAAGTTCAATATTAGTGCCATGCCAGACAATGAAAACATCGTCTATATATCGCAACTATTTTCGTATGTTGTGTGAAAAAGGGTTGGATATATTGAAGATGTATTGACTTTCGAAATTGGACACATAGATATTGGCGATATCTGGGGCATAAATTGCGCACATAGCGACTCCTTTGAGTTGCTGGTAGAATTTGTTTTCATAAAGAAAGAAATTTTCACAGAGGGAGATACGCACACATTCGATGATAAATTTAAATTCTGTGGGCACTTCATGGGGTCTTGGTCTACTTTCAAGAAGGTCTGTAAGGATTGACAACACCTCATGTTGAGGTATGTTCGTGTACAGGCTTTCTATATCCATGGACACGAGCGTTTCATTTACTGGATCAAAGTCATGATTTTCTATCACATTGATGACTGCCAAAGTATCTCTGATGTAAGATGGATGTTGTATGGCAAACGGTCGAATAAAGTGATCAGAGTACTGTGCTCTAGGTTTTAAAATCGAATTGCAACCTGATACTATTGGCCTTCCTGGAGGGTTGACTAGATCTTTATGAACCTTTGGTAACAGGTAGATAGCGGGAACCGTAGGTGTTTTATTAATTAAAAAGGCCGCTTCTTTCTCATTGAGCCACTCACCATCAAAACCTAGCTTACTAAGAGTCATGATTTCTTGGTCAATCTTGGTGTACGATTGGTTGATAGCTCCTTATAGTCTGTAGATACTGCTAGTTGTTAAGCATCTCTTTGTTATATTTATCACGTTCCCAAAGGACAATTCCTCCCCCTTTGTCGGACGGTTTTATCAGGCTAGTTTCTAGAGACTGAAGATTCAGTAAAGATTTCTGTTGAGCCTGAGGAAAGTTGGATTTATATTGAACTCTCTTTTTAAAGAGATTCTCAATCTCTATTAGAGTAGAATTTTCAAAGGCAATGATCTATTTTCTGACCATAGAATTGGTAGAATAGAAGGTGGAGGGATGACGTAATCCTTTGATACCGTTGTTATTTCTAGTGGCATTGTCTGAGAAAAAGTTTTTTAATCTTACATTTCGAAAAAAGGTGTATAATTCAAGTTTAGTCTGGAACAAACCATTTTTATAAGTTGGAACAAAAAAGAGTCCAGCTGATAGCACTTAAACTTCAAGTTCAAAAAGGATATGAGTTGAAAGATTGAAGATGGGTATACTTTGATCCGGTATTACCACTCGTAATACTGGTTGCGTGTTTTGCGGAATCCCGGGGTGTATTGATTCCGATACCATCCTCTCCTTTGAGGCTGCGGTCTGCGAGGTTGAATGTTGCCTCTGCGATCCTGTCCAAAAAAAGACTGCCGCGAGGTTGATGGCTGCTGTTCGTATTGTCAATAATTTGTATCGACTGATTTGTCGCTGCCTGATTCAGAATTTGTATCAGAGAAATTTATTCTCTTTCGTGATTGTGGATTAGGATTTTGTGGAGCGTAAAAATCTTTATTTAGATAGGGGTAAGTTCTTTCCTTATTATAACGTCTAACGTCATTTTGAAACTTTTCAGTCTTTTTATGTGAATCGAATTCTTTGAATTCTATGATCGTTTGTTGCACTTTATCTAGAAGAAATTTGCTGTTGGTAATGTTTGAATCTCCTATGATTTTTTTCTCTAGTGTTTCAATTTCTTTGGTCAAAATTTTAATTTGTCTGAAAGCTGTCTCTATACTGAGCACCATCCAGGTACGTGATCACCTGTTGGCTGAGAAGCTAAAGCCAATTTTAAAGTCTTCGTCATCTGTAAAAATTATAGGGATAGTGCGTATCTGCAAACCAGTTGGAATAATGTTTGCATTTAAGCAATCAGTTAGAAACTTGGCATGTAGTTCTGTACGCACTAATTTCTTTTTTAGCCTTTCAAGTTGGTTTAGATCTGTTTCATAGGCAGGTTGTGTTACTGGAGTCGTATTGCCCAATAGCGAGGGACCTCCAGCAATTTTGAGCATATACTCCTCTGAGTAGGACAATGTCTCTGCTTCAAGGACGGGCTTCCCTTTGGCCAATTTCTGTGGCTTCGCAGAAATTGCACTTTCAAAAATTACTATTTCTGTGAAGCCAAAAAACTAAAAGAGAAGCTAAAGGCAAGAGGGTACCCTGCAAAACACTTGAAAAAGTCCATGAAAAAGCATGGTATAATGACCGTGAGGCTCTTCTAATGGTCAAAAACCGTCCAAAGAAAGATAATTTGATTTGTATCTCTACATTTGGGACCAACACGAATGCAATTAAGAAAATTCTACTCAGACAATGGAATCTCCTTGCATCTATTCCAGAGTTTGTACAAAAACCCATGTTTGCATTCAAAAGAAGGACCAACCTACAGGATTGCCTGGTGCATGCCCATGATAACAAGACTGAACAGAATATAGTTGATAACATGAGACAACTAGCTCCAATTAAAGGACACTTCAAATGTAATAATTGTCTTGCATGTCAGACTACTGTAACAGTCAAAACTTGCAGAATCAATGATGTGAACCTAACCTTAAAGTCATTTTCCAACTGTAATACCACAAACGTGGTTTACTGTATTAAGTGCCCCTGCAATTTACATTACATCGGCAAAACAATTCAGCCTGTCAAAAAACGGATTTTGCAACATCAGTCCCGTATCAGATGCAAAAAAGAAAACGCCCCCCTTGTTGAACACTATATCCACCTGGGGCGTGCCTGCAATTAAATGACATGGTGGGTGATCGACGTCATTAAATCGACCAAAAGACAACACAATATGGACAGGACACTTACAATGAGGGAAGGGAAACCAATTTGCATTGCAGACACCATTGAAAGGGGCTTAAATAGTGCTACTGAATGGCATGCCTTAGCGTTTCTATGATTTTGTTAGAGAAGATATTTCATCTAAGCCACAAATAGAAATTCCAGGATGAACAAATTGACTTGTCAATTATGTTCATACTCATTTTGTAGGCTTCTAAATCTTTATACATAGGAAGGGGCTACACTCATTGTTAATTCAACCAGCCATTGTGTAGGAATTGAGATAGGTCTCCAAAAGGAAATTATCTGTGTCTGTGGTAACTTTTACTGTACACCAATGAGCAGTGGACCCTGTTTACCCTCTGTATAAAACACATGCTGAAGCAATCGGTCACAGTATGTAAAAATTAAATTTTTCAATGATATATATATCTATATCTTCTGCAGAATTATTTAGCTCTATGCGCATATACATGTCTTGTGACTTTTCGAAATGTTTCTATCCGCGGGTCATTGCCATACTTTAAAACAATAAGTGATATGTCTTTATACTGAGAATTGTTCAAAGAATATCCTTTTCGCTAAAATTTATTAATGGCTTGACATAGCTGTAGGCTTCAATTTAAAACAATATCCCTATCAGCGTTATCAGACTGAAGGGACCCATTTCTTTACTCCACGTTATAGTGGTTCATTTTATAATTCGTCTGTTGATATTCGAAGGACCACTGCAAGTCATCTATGTATGCATATTCAAATATGGCTGATAACTTTCCACTCCATTACAACATGGCCGTCAAATTGAAAGCAATGCAAGCAAGTACTCTTTTGAGATCCAAACGCCTAAATAAGTAGAGTTTGACCGCGCTCAACCTTTCTTGCTAGCTAGTGAGCTGCTGGACGATACGTCTTGTTCCGCTATACAAGGTGAGTTAAAACCGAGCTGCTCAAACACGTAATTAGTTGACCTCTCTAGGTTGTTTAACATGGCATCACCACCTTTCTTATTTATTTATTTGTTGATAGGTACAAAGACCTTCAACTCTATCAGCTATTCGTGACGATTTGGCATTCACAAGTCTGAGGTATATAACGTGTCTCGCAATGCTGTAATTTTTATGACTTTAACTTTAAGTGCTAATTTTGGTACCAAAAATCATGTCTAAGTGACGGACAGGGCTCAAACCTTAAACATCTTAAATTTGGCTTCTTTAGAACTGCACAAAGTCTGTGACTATTTTAAACAAAAAGCTTAGTCATGTAAAGCAACTTATGAAGGAACCAATGATTTACACGGACATTAACACGCAATATCTTTTTACCAGCTATTTACGCTACGGCCACGACTCTCGCAAGAAGCCGCCCTACACTGATTCGGCCGTATTCAAACCTATTTTTTTAAATAAAAGGTAACATCTTTATGCTCATAAGACGATGTATGTCAAATTGTATTTTGTACATAAATAATAAATATGTCTATGTTCGTTGTCAGGTAGGGAATCAAGTCTATTAAGTAATTAGAATTATCCAGTCGCAATTCTCTACATTCAGGGATTACATACAAAGCCCAGAATATAGCAGAAATGCCTAAATCGTATATATGCCAGTAAGTATTATACGATTACAACCAAGGCTCGCACTTCGGGAATGTCAAAAAAGCCAAAAAAAGCTATAATCTTTCCACATCCTGTATTCGAACCAAACTAGTAGGACTTGTTTTTTATTCTCTACTGAAGGTACCTAATCGTAATCACCCGTTTGGCTCCACAAACACTATTGTCTATATGAACTCAGGCAACATAATTACCATTTTGTTTTGATACAAGTTGTAATACCTGTGACTAATTGCGAGAAATTTATGAATAACTAGGATGTTTTTTCTAGCTATGAAATAACAACTAATCTTGGATTCTATAAACATCTTTATCTTATAGACTCACTCAGGTTCAGAAATATTGGCGAATCACCTTACACCGAAAACAAAATTTACTCTGTTTCCGATTGCTTCTATTCTTGACAATAGGTAAAGATTTCCAATTGTTAGAAATGAATCTCTTTTACTGACTTGATTTTGACTGTTAAATCACTACATTAGAAATGTGAGAAATAATAAGTGATATCGTAACTCAAAGATTGATGCTGGCACTCTCTATGTTTCCTTTCAATTTATTTGGTTAAATTGTTTTTGGATGTAATATGCTCATAATGGGCTGTGACTAATGAATGCTACAAGTTTTGGAAATGTCAGACTGTTTTTATATATATAATCTATCCGAAGTGGGTAAATATTGGGTGTTATATGCTTCTAACTAAATGTATATATTGTATAGTTTGGTAATATTGGACTTGATATAGAATGAACAATAATTGTTGTTCTATATTTATTTTTTTAGGGTTCTTCACATATATCTTTTTTGTCCTGAAGATGGTCTCATCAATCAATTTATAGAGACCAAAACGTCGACTTTCGCTTTTTCTTCGTCAAAATCATTGCACTAACTGTATCAAAGAAGAAAAGCGCACACAAGTGTTTCAATGAAGTGTTTTATTTTGTGAAGAACATGTACTTCTTGCAACACTGTTATATATATTGTCTTTACCCTTTCTGTTTGATCTTTTTAATGTATTAAATACAAACTCCTCATATACACCCGTTTTTGTTCTCTATATTTGGATCATCTGGCGTGACCACTATAAATAGAATTATTAGCAATTGTTGCACATTTGCACGTCAGACCAACATTCTTTTGGGTCTCAAAGCGATAATTTTGACATAAACTTTGAAAACAACAAAAACAAAATCCCTTGAAGGTACCTTTACCCTTTCATACCTTTTGCCCGAACCCTCAAGGGTATATTGGGTTGCTCACTTCCTCTGTATCACAGTAACACTAGCAACTTGCAAGCACAGTATACCATTTTGGCATGTATCTTTCCGCCGTCTTTGTAGGCCTGTAACATTAGTGGGAGTTTCAGGAATTCTACTAGCAGGACTATGGACTCACTACATAGTCAGAGAGTCAGAGCGTACACCAGTCTTCTTCTTTTTTTCTCTTGTTTTGCGAAAAAAACAACTTGTGGTAGCCGGCATAATGCCAGCTCAGTCAGCTTGCACCCAAGAAAAACAGACACAAGCCATGATGACGCAGACTCGCATTACTTTAAGCAGTACATGCAGGTAAGGATAGGGAAGCTCTTACTTTTCTATAGGGGTGGCACTGGCCATACTCAGTTACATCAAGGGCTACTGCTCAATGTAATTTATATTTCGCACTGCCCCCCCCGGGCCTTGACTACTACAAAAGAAAAATGAATGATTATTCATTTCTGATCATATATCCAGCCGATCACATGATCTTTGCTTATATGATGGATGACTTTAGGTGCTTTGTTTTGATAGACTGAGTGAACAACAGCGATAGACCACCCATGATTGACACAGCTGAAAGAAAATTATTAACATAGGGAGTGAGTGTGGTACCCATAATTGCCGGAGGAAGGGACTTGACTTGATATAATGTGAACTATACAATACATACACAATATATGCTGTGCTTGCAAAGTAAACTACTGTACTGTTAGTCGAATGAGTATTTCTAAACAATCACAACTTCTAGTATTTGGATTTCCTCTGCTTTGCTAGTCTGGCACAGGCATGCTGTTCAAAGTAACACTCTTCATCCACTGAGCGTCTGCTCTACATACACCTCTGCTATCTATGAGGAAGAAGATACCATCCAGGCTTCCAAAGTAAACGTCTATCGTTCTTCTTAATGTCTCAACTGGACCAACTTTACTTTTTCTCAACAACCAACTAACACCCTTTTTATTTTATTTGGTAAACCACCGTCTTGACTTGCATTTGAGTTTCACCCAAATGATATATTGCAATGCACACCACACATGCATTTTCTGATTCACCCACAAAGGCAGTCATCTTTCCTTTCTCCTCCAACCATCCTTGCTTCAAGCAGCCATGCATCTGATTCCTTCCTATCAGCTACCTCTGCATGCATTCAAAAACACGTATCATTCTTTATAGTAATAAATGTTATGACTCGCTCGTCCTTCCTTACACCCTTCTTTCCCTTTTTAGTTCATCACATCCCTCAAGTTCATCTGATCTGACTTGGCTTCACGATAAAGGTTTCACAGCTGAGTTGAAGTCAAATAGAGCGGGCCATTGCTTTCTCGAGAACTACCCTCGCTAATGCTATTGCTAAGTCAAGGGTGACTGTCTTCTCCGTGATTGGGAAAATGTAGTTCTAAATTAGAAAATGTTCTTAACAGTACAGTGTACTTGCACTAGTGTTCTGGCTACAGTACAGTACATCATACACCCCTTTGCGAGCCTACTCTAAAATGTCAATAAGTAAGGAGTATAATAACTTACAACCGTCCGCCGCTGCTGAGCCATCCATCACAGCAGCTACTCCTGGTGACACTTGTGGCGCCGCCGCATCAGCCCCTGGAGTGGACGCCTCCACGCTGCTGGCCCCGGCACTGGTGGTGGTAGGGGCCACATCCGATGTTGTGACACCTAGAAAAAACATGTCATATTTTTGGATGCCATACACCACCCCCTATTTCGTCGACTTACTTGTAATTGAAGAAAATGTTAATACATAACCAATTTTTCATTATTGGGACTGAAAAAAAGTGACGGTTTTGGGGAGGGTGTTAACTTTTTATATGCTTGGCCATAACATGCTACACTTTTTGGCAAAACTGATGAATGCTTGCTTTTCAAGTGCACCACTTTTCTAATTACAGACAGAGGATTACATTGCCTTTCTGCCAACAAGAGCTTTTCAATTTTCACCACCTACTCCTCATTACCACCAGTACATGAAGTTCAAACAAGGTGAGGGCTCCCGCACAGTTATTATAAAAATTAGATGTGTTAAGTTGAAGTATATTCCAGGGAAGGGTGTTTAAACTTTAACGTCATCTATCACCACTGCTCTCTGGGAATACTGCACTAAAAATAAAGAAATCGTTTTTTTATTTCTTATTTGAAAATAAAACTTTAAAACTAAAAAACACTGTGTGGTTTTTGTTCACGAGTCAGTGAGCGGAAGGGTTTGCAGTTACATTACTGCACTTTGCAAGCATGCTTCCGTGCCTCTGATAGGTCGGGACTCGGTAGTCTTCTTCTTCTGTTCTTCTGGGTCGTATAATCATTGGTCAGACACACTAGATAGTCAGTCAGGGGATTGGGGGGTCAACTTCTGTTCTGACTGAGGTATGTGGAAAGTCGAACTGCACCTATCATCAACAATGTCCTATTTCTCTTGTCCATACTTCTGTATGTGCAGAATAGTCCCTGAAACACAAGCGGTATGGTATGAGCTCCTATCAAATCAAAAAGCCAACTACTAGCTTATTCTTGGTGGACATTGACATTTTGTTGTTGGAAATTGTCAAAGCACTAACATTAAGAAGACTGGAATAGACAGCAAGGGCAACCCAGAGGACTGCACTCAGTGCCTAGAGCTATTGCTGGATCAGAGTTTTGTTTAACACAGTTTGCCGACTGGGCAAGCTTAGCTACCAACACAGACCGACTCATAATAATAGTAAATAGTAGTAGCACAGCGAGTGATAGTAGAGGCAGGATAAGAATGTAGAAACAGTCTACAAGTAGATCAAAGACTATTTTGTAAAAAATAGAATTAGGAAACAGTTTGGAATGAATAGGTGCTTTAAAAGTTAGGGAAGTACAATTATTAATATTAACAACAGAACAACTTACTGGGGCCAGCAGAAGAGACCTCGGAGGACGGATTCTGCCCACCTTGTTCCGCCGGCGTCTCTGACGTCGTCTTGCTCCTGGGAGGTGCTGATGATCATGAAATAAACACAAACATGGATGATTATTTTTTTGAAATATTTGATTTCTTTGACCACAATCTAAAATTATCTCGGGGAAACAAATTACCAACAATTGCACTACATGTATTGACCTATCTGATCTGGTCAACTAGGAGTATAGTACAGTATTTCTGGATTCGCAGACCGTCTACTTGGAAAGTTATGTAAATCACTAACTAAACCAACAACAAAAAGGTTCTACTACGACTGCCAGCACTCAGCAGCACGCGACGTGACAGACACAGTCCGTCATCATGATTACAGACCACTAAAAATGTCCTACTACTAAATAACAAGTCATAATATGCTCAACCTATCAATCCACCACTATCTCTTCTTAGTGGCAGCAGGAGTACCAAGGGAGGACTAGACTTGAGTCTCTAGTCTCTCTAGCATTACGCAGTTCTGTAAAGTACTACACTCATACATAATCAGGCCAAATGAGCACAAAGTTGCAAACAAGTAAGCATAGCAACGCCACTGAGCAGGCGAGCACCTAAATCACAGAAGCTATTTAAACATTAATTTACCTGCAATGTAATCGAATCGTCAGCATTCTTGCTCTTCGGGAAAAACATACATTAGCAATATAACACAGAGCAGAAGAAAACAAAGTACTTATTAAATAGCTACTCACTAAGCCCAGTGATCTCAACGCCTAGCAGGTCGAGCAGGTCCTGCTCCCGGTCAAGGATGTCCGACCACCGGTGCGCCTGACCCCTAACTCCCGAAACATGGCCCGGCACACCTTAGCCCAGAGCTGGTGACGCTCCTAGAGGCCATACCCTGTACTTGGCCTGCCGCCTGCTGCGATGGTCTTCGGGAGGTGGCGCTGCACATAAAAGATAAGTGAGGCCACCTCCACCGCACTAAATTTCTCCCTGGCTGTGCTATCCTCTGACCTTAAGCGCCCTCAAGGGAGCCGGCTGCGGGGTGCGGGACTCTTCCCCTTGCTAGGGCCGACTCCCTTTGCCATGGTTAAAAAAAAAAAGGAATAGGAAAAAGTAGAAAGAAAAGAAAAGAAAAGAGAGAGAGAGAGTAAAAAGTAGTAATTAAGTAAGAAAAAGTTGAAAAAAACACAAAATATAGATGTAGAAAAAGAGAGGGATAGATAATGAGTAAAAAAGATCAAAAAAAAGGTCAAACAAACAAAGGATTGCAAAGATGAAAGCAGGATAGAATAAGCATGCCCAGAACCATAGCAATGAATGAAAAATAAGATGGCCGCACCCACGTGGGTACATTCGCATGATATTTTCCTCAGGAGCACGCAAAAACGGACGCTATCACGTAATTGCGCCCCGCGCGTAGGAAATGCCCAACGCGAGCATGCAACTAGCGCCCGGAAATGGAAATACGCAACGCGAACACTGAAAACAAGATGGCCACGCCCATGTACGACCGCATGCGTAACTTCACGGTCGGCGCACTGACAAAAAAAACCCTGCGAACACGCAAAGCACCCTGCGAACACGCAAAAATAAAAAATCCGCAAATTCGCACAAATTCGCGGATTTTGTGGACCGCGAATTCGCTTTCGCACGAATTCACGTATCGCGAATTCGCAAATTTCGCCCATACTTACTGCAAACCTTGGAACTCAAATAGGTATGGCCAAAGTGGCGTCCAAGAACACTGCAAGTGATAGAGAAAAAAAGGATACCCCAATATGTGAACCTGGGCCGGTACGCTGTTTGGGGAAAACAATGGTTCTAGTGTGGCCTAAAGGTCCATTCAGAAGTGACCTTGAGGTGGGCACTATGTTTTTAGAGAAGGAAGTTGAATCTTACAAGGAAGCGTTAAGTAATATACAAAGGGACATGTAGGTCTACTAATGACAGGTGTTTATCCCAAAACAATAGTATCCAGGTGCTTACACAATAAGTGACAATACGCGTGACTTGAAAACAGAGGGTGAAATTAAAATAAAAACATCACATTGACAACAGTAATATGAACTCCTTTAGTGAAAGGAGTTCAAGTTGTAAGGGAAAAAAAGGTGCATATATTGTGCAATGTTGATCTGCTAGAGACAAAATCAGAATGGTCCAAGTGGTTTGTATTCGGCAGAAACAGGAGGAGTTGTGAGGCGATCAGTTTATCCGAGATTTTATTGTCCAAGTTAATAATGGACAGCAGACAGTATGATCCGCGCACTGGGTGTTCTTTCCAGGTTTAAGTTTAATTATAGTCACATTTAACGCCTCCCACAAGGATGGGGGCAGAGATTCGGCAGCCAGGAACTCCTTGTACATGGCCAGGAAATGTGGACCTACTCTTTATAGAAGGCAACTTTGAGGCCATCAAGGACCGGTGCTTTGTCAGCTGCCATTGCATTAATAAGCTGGCTAATCTCTTCTGCATCTGGAACAGCCAGAGTGCCAATGTACTCAGAGTGGCCATCGTGCAATTCGACTATGTAGTCACTCACCCAAGGCTCACTCAGCATATGAGTCCGTCCACCTTCCCATATCACTGAGTGCAGGCCTCCCTGCCAATATATTGGGTCTACCGCTGCACAGTCTCCTTGTATTCTGTTAGCCTGCCCCAAATGGACAGTAGCGTGGATGCACTGCAATTTCTGAAATATCTGAGTTCTGACTCTCCATCTCCCTCTCTAAGTACAAGCTCGTAGCACAGCGCTCGCAACACCCCAGCTTGTTTTCCTATGCACTCACCTCTGATTACAACCCTAAAGGCCTCCCAGAGGGAAGACCGCAACACTTCTGATTTGTCATTATGCTCAAAATATTCCACACCTGCCCCTCTAATTTCCCCCCTGAACACTTGGTCTCGTAAGGCTCCGGCCAGAAGGTGCCAGGTGAATCCACGCAAAAGACTATTTGGGCAATTCCTGCAAGACTGGAGTGAGATTGTTCTGCACCTGTGGCAAGTGAGAAATCTTGCATGTGCCCTCAGTGGCCTTCAAGTGCTGGGATTGCCAGAGATCAGCGAGGATGAAGTCATCCATTAGCAGGCGGGCAGCTGAGTGGCCGCCCGTGGGTGTGGGTATCTGGAGTTGCAAGATATATCTGCCACGTGGTCCAGAACAACACTAAAATCTCCATCCCACAAAGAGCATCCGGGCCTGGTGAGATCGCCATGCACCATACATCTGCAAATAATAATAATAATAATAATGAGTTTTGTAGAGCGCGAACAGCTCCCTCACAAGGAGGTGTCCCGGCGCTGAGAGAACAGAATGGCAAAGAGTTGTGTGGCGGAACTTAGCGTTGTGAAGTGAAAAGCCAGGTTTTTAACAATCGTTTAAAACAGGTTTCGGAAGGGGCCTGTTGTAGAGCAGGAGGGAGAGAGTTCCATAACCCCGCCGAGAGGGTTCTTCCCCCAATCCGTGCCCTTCGCACTCGAGGGACCACAATCATCACCCGCCCGTTGGAGCGGAGGGTCCTTGATTGATGATACCTGGGGAGTCTAACTTTCAGATAGTTAGGGCAGGTGCCAAACAGGGACCTAAAGGCCAGCGTCAGGGTTTTAAACTTGATCGGACTGGCCACTGGGAGCCAGTGCAGAGCCCGAAGATGCAGAGAGACTGGGTGTTTGAAAGGAATGCACCTTAGCAGTCTCGCAGCCGCATTCTGCACCGTCTGAAGGCGCTGGATTAAATAGCGGGGGAGGCCCAGATAGAGTCCGTTAGCGTAGTCCAGCCTCGATGTTACTGTGGCGTGGACTACAGTTTTACGACACTCTACTGGCAGAAGTCTCAAGATCTTACGCAGGTTCCTCAGCTTAGTTAAGCAACATCCAGCAACTTGCCGAATATGGGAGGCGAAGGAGAGGCTGCTATCCCAGTGGACTCCCACATTTTTTGCGCTCTGGCTTGGTGACGGAGGCGTACCCATTTCCACCGGCCACCAAAGTTCTGCAGGGGGGGGCAACCCTTTGCCAAAGAAGATAACCTCAGTCTTCTCAGCATTCAATTTAAGTTTATTGGCGTTCATCCATCTGGCCACATCTCGGAGGCACCCCTTGAAAGTTGCAAAAGCCTCCACCGACACCTCCGAGTATGGGAACACCAACTGGGTGTCATCAGCATACGAGATTGCTTTGACCCCCCAGTTTGAAATAAGTGTAAACAGAGGAGCCAAGTAAACATTAAATAGTAGCGGGCTTAGTGCCGAACCCCAGGGGGACACCGCATTTTATCTTGGAGGGTTTTGAGGCAATCTGATCCAATGCCACCTTCTGTGTTCTCAATGACAGGTATGACTGAACCCAGCTCAATGCTTGATCTTTTAGCCCTATCTCAGCCAGCCGTTGTATGAGCCTAGCATGATCCACCGTATCAAATGCGGCCGACAGATCCAGGAGAACCAGCATCGCTGATTCCCCGGCATCCATCGACCACCTCACTGATTCCGCTACTTCAATTAGTGCAGTCGCCGTGCTGAAGCCCGGTCTAAAGCCCGATTGAGTCTCATGTAGGACATCATTGTCCTCTATAAAATGATTCAGCTGACGCTGTATTAACTTCTCAGGAACACACAAATGTGGCTGGGCCCAATGGGAAGGGGGGTAGGCAGGGCCTCACAATATGAACATAGAAAAAATTGCCTATGCCCCCAAGTGAATTAAAGTACAAACTGACTTCCAGTACGAGTAAACCACAATTTGTTAGTTTACACAAAACATTTTATGTTTGTTAATTGAATGCTCAGTTTACAAAAAGAGAGAAAATCACAATAAGCAGAACTCAGATCACTATCAACCTCATGGTTGAGTCATATATACATTCACAAACAAATCAAAATCACAAGTGCAATACCCAACAAAATAGTGAACAATTTACAAAAACATTAGCATATTCACAAATGCCAACATCACATTGAATACATGGACCATAAAAACTTATTACATTTGAAAAACCAGGGTTCTTTGTAAATGTCTAGGAACCCAGAGAGAAAGTGAGAAACATTTATTTGAACCAATTGTTATGCTCACAGAGCCTGAATGGGAACTATTCAAATGAATTTCAGGAGCCAAAAGAGATTTCCGCAATAAATGGCAATTTAGGAAATAAACGACTGCCGACGCGTTTCGAATCCTGATTAACAGCTTGCAGGATTCTCATCAGGGCGGATTCTATCTAGTCCATGGGCACTGTTTAAAATAAAAAACAAAAGCATATTTTTACTAACTGGCGCGACTTCTAACCATTGATCTCCAGGCAGTTAGGTAACACAAACAGTTTGTACCTTGTGTGATTCCTGCCCACAGTTAATCACGAATTGGAAGAAATGTCGTCTGTGCTCGGTGGCCCGCACTGCAACAAAGTAATAGAGTCAGTGAGCGTTGGCCAGATGCGCAGGGAGGGGAGGTTGGATAACCATCTGTTGCTCAATTACCTGCTTTTGTGTGGAAGCCAAGCCACATCTATGTCGCTAATGGTGAAGTTCTTTTAATTTTCTGGAAAAAAAAAGGCGGTGGAATGCGTCTTAGTGCACTGTGAATTCACAACTTAAATACACGCATGGGCCCCTTGGTGTTCAGAAAAAAAACTTACTTGGACGATGGTCTGCAAAAGCCTCAAGGTGGGTTCTGTTATGTAGTCCCTGTTCTACCATGCAGAGAGACAGTTATACCTCTGTTGGGAAAAGCGGAAGGTGTCCTGTTACCGCTTTGCTATTTAAATTCAATTACCAGCGCTAGTCGCGTTTGGATTGAAAAAATCAGACCACTTACTTGAACAAAAATTCACTGTGCCCAAATTGGGGGTTCTATTACGAGTCCTTCACCAAGCGCTCGAATCCAGATCTGCAGGTGAATGGGAGGGGGATGCATTACCGCATTGTAATGTCAATGTTAAATGAAAAGTTTTCAAAAACGGCTGCTTCCATGCTTACCACAGTGTCAGTTCCAATCAAACGAACTTGCTCCACAGCGTTGTCTCAGAGATGTGAATGTCTCTGGGCATCGCCGGTCAGGTGGCCAAACCAACAAACTTGTGTTGGGCCAATCAGGCGGAAGGCCCAGTAATGGGGCATGCTGGGACCTGTAGTGTGAAACGTAAATTCAAGTTTTGGCTGACCATTAAAGTGCATTGTGGGACATGTAGTGTCTGACAGCATGCACAATATGATTATGCTCTATTGATTTCACTGAGGCTATTGAGACCCCTATTTACACTGTCAAACTTTAGGATTAAGTACGCCTCTTTGCGCAACAACATTGTATCCACATCACAAAAGTGTTTAGGGTCAATCCATGCCAGTACAGTCCATTTGAAATCAGACTCAGAGTGGCCATTACTGGTAAAGTGTTCCACCATGGGGGCTGTGATGACTTTTTTCTTAAGCCGGGAGCGGTGCTGGGTAATCCGGGCATTAATCGGTTGGTTTGTTTTGCCAACATAGACTTTGTCACATGGGCAGACCACCGCATAGACGACATTTCTAGTCTTGCAATTTGTGAAGCTGTCATGCAAATTAAAAGAACTTCACCATTAGCGACATAGATGTGGCTTGGCTTCCACACAAAAGCAGGTAATTGAGCAACAGATGGTTATCCAACCTCCCCTCCCTGCGCATCTGGCCAACGCTCACTGACTCTATTACTTTGTTGCAGTGCGGGCCACCGAGCACAGACGACATTTCTTCCAATTCGTGATTAACTGTGGGCAGGAATCACACAAGGTACAAACTGTTTGTGTTACCTAACTGCCTGGAGATCAATGGTTAGAAGTCGCGCCAGTTAGTAAAAATATGCTTTTGTTTTTTATTTTAAACAGTGCCCATGGACTAGATAGAATCCGCCCTGATGAGAATCCTGCAAGCTGTTAATCAGGATTCGAAACGCGTCGGCAGTCGTTTATTTCCTAAATTGCCATTTATTGCGGAAATCTCTTTTGGCTCCTGAAATTCATTTGAATAGTTCCCATTCAGGCTCTGTGAGCATAACAATTGGTTCAAATAAATGTTTCTCACTTTCTCTCTGGGTTCCTAGACATTTACAAAGAACCCTGGTTTTTCAAATGTAATAAGTTTTTATGGTCCATGTATTCAATGTGATGTTGGCATTTGTGAATATGCTAATGTTTTTGTAAATTGTTCACTATTTTGTTGGGTATTGCACTTGTGATTTTGATTTGTTTGTGAATGTATATATGACTCAACCATGAGGTTGATAGTGATCTGAGTTCTGCTTATTGTGATTTTCTCTCTTTTTGTAAACTGAGCATTCAATTAACAAACATAAAATGTTTTGTGTAAACTAACAAATTGTGGTTTACTCGTACTGGAAGTCAGTTTGTACTTTAATTCACTTGGGGGCATAGGCAATTTTTTCTATGTTCGTATTAACTTCTCAAACATTTTACCCGGGGCCGCCAGGAGAGAGATTGGCCGCAGGTTACTCAAATCCAGCGGGTCTCCATTTGCTTTTTTTTTCAGTGGAAGGAGAGTGGCGTGCTTCCATACATCCGGGAATAGTGCAAAGAACTTGGGGCCATCAACATTTAGCCCATACACTTCTTCACTGATAGAAGCTTGAGCGGGTGGCCCTGCAGTTTGCCGGAGAGCAAAACATAATGACCTTGTGGGTAGCGCATGACCACAACGCATTACCACAGGATGGCTTTGCAGATTATATTGCCACTTCACCGGTATAGTTGGAGTAGTACGCAGCATTTTGTTCCTCAACCCACCCCGCCTGCAGAAACGCCTGGGTACTCTCAGTGACATGTAGCTCCTGCAGAATGCAAATGTCTATGGAATTTTGTTGCAAGTTTGCAAGGACATGTCTCATTTAGGCCCTGTAGTTCCAGGTTAAAAATGTAACCGACTGCATGGGTAACACAAAGTTGGTAAGGGTGTTCCTGCTGCCTAAGAAGCAATTGCCAGCCGTGAAAGCTTGCTTCTACATGCTGAGGGATTCTGAGGGAAAAAACAAACAGCACATTGGGCAGCCAGAGGGCTGCTAACATCAACAGCAAGACAAGGTTCCCACCACCTCTCACTTTGGCCCTCCAATTGGACTAATTACTACTAACATACCTTCCTTGCACTCCCTAACAGTAAACTGGAAGGTCCGGCTGTGTCCCAGCCGAAACATAGCCAGATGGCCCGAGGGAACAGTGAAAGGGGTGGCCAGATAGCATTGCCAGAGCAGTCTCGCGATTATTGCTGGCGCCAGCTCTATTGCCGGGACATAAGTTGAGGTTGCCGCACCCAGTCGGTCCACCTCGCTCACAGGGGTCAGCAAGGAGGGATGCCTGCCTCATCTAGGTTTCCCAGCCCTACAGGTAAGTATGTAGACCACAGCATATAATGAAATACGTGCTTACACCCCCTCAGGGCAGAGAATTCCCTCTGACATCCAGTGTTACAATTCCCAGACTGTGCCGGGATAGACTTGACACACTTGACTGCAGACCTGGGATCAGTGAGGTAGTGGATCTTACCCAGGTGAAGTATCTGCAGCTTGGCGGGGTAGAGCAGGGAGTACTTGGGTCCGTGCATTGGAGGGAGCGCTTGACTGTTAAAAAACCTCTCCTGGTGGCCTGCACTGCCATAGGGAAACCTGGAAAGCTAGAGACCTCATTACCCTTGTAATGGAATGATCAATTCAGTAGGCAGGCTTTTATGGGCCGGCCCGGCATACCAGCCGGGGGCTGCTGTCCAAGGGACCTGTGGGTCTGGTCTACTATGAAGATAGTGGAGAAAGCCTCACCAAAAAGTGCTCAAAACATCCCCTCCAAATCATCTTCGATTCTGCTTATCTCTGATTGATTCTGGCACACCAAGGATTCAGAGATTATTTCTCCAAGAGTGGGCCTCTAGGTCTCATTCTTATTGCAGATGACTTCCAGCACTTTTTCAATGTGTAGGAGCTTCTCCCCATCTGTGGAGGGCCCATCCTCCATGTACTGCATTCAAGCTGATCTAATCGGCCATCATGCCTGTCCACAAGTTGGAGATGTTGTCGTGGGGGGGTGGGCACGAGCAGACCAGTGCACCAAGTGGAAATACCAGAGTTCCACAAGTTGGAGATGTAGTCTTATATGGGGCTATGGTCAGAGCAGTGGACAAATCCAAGGATTCACTTAAGCCACTGATATAAGGGTCCTTGAGGCTAATATGCAATGACACCCTGGGTCGGGGAGTCCCATGTGACACACTCGCAGGAGCTTATCAGCACAAATCCTGTCCCACCATCCTTGCCCTCCACGTCTCTCTGCAGGCGCACAGCTCCTCCTAATCCTCTGCCTTGCCACCAAAATTTAACTCAGGACCTGCCAGAGTTGACTGTGGGGCAGCCAATGTATGCTGAGTGACGGCAGGCCAAAGAGCGTAAAGCGCACTACCATTCAGATCCAAATGTCTCATGCAGCCCAGGTGACCGCAACCAGCTAGCCTGTCTGGTGCGACCCGGCTCCCAGTGCAGGGGCAGAATCCCCCATTGTGGCACTCAGACTGAGGGCCACCTGTCAGTCCAAACACTCTCACCAGTCAGGGCCTGGGCGGTCCAGCACTTCTCAGGTCCAGGGGGTTGGGAGATCAGTCCCCACACACCAGCAGGATTTTCCGAGGTCTCAGTCGCGTGCTCAGGACTGATGGAAGTCCTACCCCCCAGAATGTCCCCAGAATATCAGAAATAAATGCCGGATTACTCACTCTGGCCGGCAGAGCTTCACAGGTTGGTGACCATCTTGGGGCCGGGCTCACTAGCGATCCCGAGGTTTCAGGAACTTTAATAACTTGAAAGAGACCAGGGCGAAATGTACCCATCTATATTTACCTGGAAATTTAGACCTGGAAAAGAAAGGGTATTGTGTCCGATAGCAAACTGTAACCAAACCGGCTCCATTTTAGTGGGAGTAGGAGCTGCTCCCTGAATTAGTTTGGTATGGTTTCAGAGTAGAGGACTGCTCATTTTCCTAGACAGATGCCTGTGTGGGTCACTGGTCATCTCCAGGGGCAGAAATGGTCTGCCAACTTGATTTTCTCTGAGAATATTTTGCACATTATTTAAGGTGTTTCCGGGAGTCTTCCCCACCCACTTGTTATTGAATTGTTCAAAAGTGGCACCTCCCACCCAGTCCTCAGAACAAGGTTGGACCTGTGGATGGCCAGACAATGAAAGAATCCTTCTGGCTGTGACCTGTGTGGAGACTTGAAGGGCTAGACCTGTTGCCACAGGTACCCAGGACTGAGAAGTGGATTGCAAGGTTTTATTGGCTAATCTCATGTGTGTCTGCAGGGACACAAAAGAAGTCTATAGGAGGCCTTTTCTTAGGATGACCAGTGGCAACTGACCATTCGAAGGCCTGTTGGTGGCCTCTGCTGGAAGTGGTCCTTGAATTTAAATGCTGTGCCTGACGTTCTGGGAGCCATAATAATAAGCAAGAAAAACTACTCAACATTATTAGAAAATGTGGGACTTGGAACATGTTCATCCTCACGAGGACCAGGGCAAATCACCCAAGGCTATCTGCCAAGGTGCTAACTTGGTGGCCAAGAGAATCAGGTTGGTTGCACTCTGAGCTCTTTCTACGCTGAAAAAAGTCTTCAGTGAACCCTCATGGCTAGGGTATCTGGTTTTGGTGTGTTCTGCCTGGCTACTCCTTCAAGGTTTTCAAACTCCTATTAAAAAAAAGTCTTGATCCGAACATAGAAATGTTGAAAGGCCAAAGAAGTAAAAAGCATCTGGCCTAAAAGAGGACTTCAGTTGAATAAAAATAGAATATTATCGATTGGAGCCTAACTCGCAAAAACCAACAGCTTCAGCAGGACCGTGTCCAACAAATATCTGACTTCAAGTGGCCTGTATCGGGTACAGTCTTCAATCTTGCACCGCTATAGGATTTTGACTTCCATAAAAAAAATCCAAAGGCAAAAACTTTGAATGGGATGGCCCATTTGGTGTATGCAAACATTGCTCTATTGCCGTCAAAATGAAATAACACATAGGTCTCGGTCAATCACAAACAGTGACTTCTGATAGCTGCTTTCTGCTCTAAAAGTTTAAACATTCATATCTCTGGTTCCCCTTATTGGTGTTTAGTCATTTTGGTGTCATTTCTTTCATTACATTTTTCATGATTTTTTAAAATTAGCTGTGGAATTTTTATTGTATTGTGCTTTGACATTGTAATTACACTGGTGCTGTTAAGTACTTGAAAAACATTTACTAAGTTAAGCTTATGTCCTATATACCATAGCTACCAAGAGTTGAGCCCAGGTTTAAATTACGAAAGCTGTGGCCTGATTCACAAAGGTAAACTTACATGTTTGTAAAAAGCTAGGTCTTTTAATGTGCAGTCTCCACACTCCTAAAGATACTACTCATAAATCCCTTTGTGAATATCAAACAATCATAAACTTACATAAAAGTGTAAGTTTACCTTTGTGAATCAGGACCGGTGTGTTTAAACTTACAAGATTTAGGGATTTATTACTTGAGGTGGACTATCAGCAACCCCCAGCAATTACATATTTTCTTACATCAGAAGAATTCTCTTAGTATTTGTTTCAGCTACATTGGTGTCTGACAAAGATGATATCCTGCAACAGGAGGAACTTCAGTGCATCCTTCTCCTCTTATAGATCATCACAGATGGATGGTTTAAATATTACATTATTATTTTGCTAATGCCCCGGGTGCAGCATGCACATCTGCCTAACAGTTAAAATGATCAATTCCCAAGCATCTGGTGAAATAGGAATCCAATAAAGTATTGGTTTCGGACCTTGTCTGATATTCCTCACTGGGCACCACCAGTTCTGAAATGTTGTCAGTTGCTACATGAATAGTTTCATTGATGCAGAGGCAGGTTGAATCTGCTCTTTTGGACTGATTAAGAAAAGTCCACAGTTGTGCACCTTCTAAATATCTGTCTCTGTCTTGAAAATGTTTTGAACGATCTGGTGAGATGCATAGAACTGGAGGTTTCTAGCAGAGTACTAATTGTTTAATGCACCTGGGCTTTTTTCAGTGTGCTCTGTGTACTTTGCAAAGGATGTTGAACACCTGTAATAGTCACTACAATTAGTGAAGGTAAACTATGTCAACAATGGTTGGAACATTCAAGTATTTCAGCTGTGATTTTCTTTATCCTTAGTTAAAAAAATATGTATGTTTCTAATTTTCTTCAAGGACCACATCCTTCTAGAAATAAAAGATTTCTGGCAACAGAATGTATGCAATTTATCATGAGCTAAACAAATACTCAGAAAAAGATGCAGAAAGAATTAGGCAATTAGATCAAGAAAATGCCCTAGCAGTACTCAGCCTTAGATCTAATAAAAGGAGATTTTGGATTATTACAATATGGACAAGCTCAGCCATTTTTTAACCTTACGATTCAGCATTAACACAGAAAAATGGCGAAAAAAATCCACATATGCACTATTGATTTTGAGCAGATGGACAAAGCACCATTTTCAGTTTGTGACACACCACCAGTGCCATGGTTAAAGCATGCTATAATTTCCTTACCGATTACCACTTTTTATTTTCATGACTGCCGAAAATATAAATCTGTAGACTGGTATGAAACCATGCACAAATCACAATTGTTCCATTCATGAAAGTTTCCTTTTTCTTACATATGTTTAAATGAAAATGAGGATGACCTTGTATATATCAGTACAGCAAATTTCAGCAACCCCTTGGGTCTCTCCCTTATGTGTGCCATTACATTGATGCATGGAATGTGTAGCGCTTTGATGCCAGGGTTACGTTGTGTTTATTGGTAGCTCTCACTTCATACATCCCCAAACACCATGAACTGTTAAATAATAGTTCTCATTTGTTTTTATCAAATGTTATGTGCTGTGGGCTCGAACCTGACCAGCCACATGTGGTTACAATTTCAAAAACAATACAGTGTTGTGGAAAGACGCTCTACTCACCTCCTCAAAACATAATTGGAAATATTCCTTGCCCTAGTATTGATGTGATGCATTTTGACAACTTAAAAAAATTATTCTCAGTTATGCTTCAAATAGAAGTTCCTTTGACTGCTGTGGTGGAACTATGTAATCTGCAGACAGCTAGAACTGCTTCAGATATTCAGAGGCTGTTACACACGCATTAGCCAACTCACTTTGTTGGTATTGTGCAAACGATATTCAACTCGTCTTTGACAACTAGTGAGCATTTTTTAGAACACTGGATCTGGTTTGGTGATGGGATATACTGCAGTATTTGGACTGATACCATCACTTTTCCACTCTTTGTTGTCCATCCTGCTTGGAGGTTTTATGACCATCTAACTGCTTATCAGCTGTGGTATTGTCATCTTTCTCCTGTTCCGATAAAGAAACCAGCAACATAGATGTAATACGGAGCTCCCGCTAAACAGGAACTCCAAGATGGCCCCCAACGTTCGCCCACCAACGGAAAAGGTCGGCGAACTAGATGCACATGCATCGATGATGTCAGACGCAGAACCACAGGAGGCAGAAAACGCAGTGCCAGGAGAGGGAAGGGTGGGAGCGAGAGACCGGAGAGAGAAGTGAGTGACAGGCGAGGAGAAGGAGATTGTGACGGCAGTGTGGAGCAATGGTGGGGAACGAGAAGACCGGGGAAGAGCCGTGACCGGCCCCAAAGATTGTGCTGAAGTATCTGGACGTCCCAGGGGAACACAGGATGCTGTGATACCCCTTTCTCCCGGAGGAGCGTAGCGGTCAAGCAAGTGCCTTTAATACAAATTTTAAAAGGTTGGCAGGGAGGAGGGATAGGGGGTGCACAGTGTGACCGGGAAGAGCACGGGTAACCGAAGTGAAAAATTCCTCACTCCTTTTCGCCTCAAACATGGTGTTGCCTGTTGGTGGCGGTTAGCACCCAGAAAGACAAAGTCTAAAACTGACCCCGTTTTGTTCTATTTTTCTTTTCCCCTTTTTTCTGGGATGGTTGGAGAACCCCTATAACCTGGGGAGAACACCAGGAGGAAGGAATCCTTGACGTGAAGGTCCCTCGTCTGAAACCCCAGATACTTTTCCTATGAAGCCCGTCTCTTCATGGATATTGACAGTCGCAGGGACTATTTCATTTACTTTATTTCTGACTTGGTGAATGGTCTTTTCTACCATCTTCCACCCCAGTAAACCAGATAGGCTTGGGGAAGCCTCATCCACCTGACATTTGACTGACTGGTGTCTTCCTTTAGCAACCTGTTCAGCCCCTCCTTCAACCCCTCCTGAACATGGCCGGTCTCACAATATAAAACACGTATCTAGCTGACGAAAGATGCAGAGAGAATTTAGCATGTTATTTGCGATTTGCTTGGCTTTCCAAACTCAGCAAAAACTGGATGTTATCCTTTTTCAAAATGGACTCTACTCAAGTTAATCCTGTGTTCTGGTGCATAAATCGTCCAAAGGAAAACATTTTGGACCTAAATCTGTAAACCTCTAGTGTCTTATCTTGATGAACGCTATGCTGCAACCACTACATGAGCACCAGAGACAACGCCGAGGGATGCATCTGTCGGTTCTGTGAGATGCTGCCTATGATAGATCAGTCTCAACAGTGACACTTTTCGGCACAACACTCAATGAGTGGCTAGAGTCTTTGTTAATGATCAAGCCTCCAAAGGAAGAATTTTCAACATTACTGAGTGCCTCAGATGAGCAACTAATTGCTGGTCCATTGAATGTTTGAACTGAAAACAACACACACACATTATTTGGTTTCTCTAAGGACCACACGTATGCTACATATGCACCCGAGGACATAGACATTTCCTCAACGAGGATTGAAATGAACATCTGAATCAACCAGTGTTCTGTATCCCTCTTATGTACTACAGGAACTGTACTATGAACTGGAAGAATAATTTTCAAACAGACTTTTATTTTAAATTGTTGCTTTTCCTTTTCAATTTTTCAAATTTTTAATGTTTCATATTTTTATCATCATCGGTATGTGTAATCGCCAACATGTATCTCTCTTTAGGAGACACCATAGACAGTCTACGTTTTACATATAATCCTGAATTGCTTGAAACAATGCAAGGAGTTAAAGTATTCACTTCCATTTTAAGTAGATCCTGACTCCATCATGGGTAATGGGAGTTATAATTTTCTCAATTTTAGTTAATGGAAGTCACCATTTTCCTCAATGTATGCAGACTCATTGTAATGTCTGCCATTCAATCAATTAATCAATCAATCAGGGAATTGTGAAGCGTGCTACTCACCCGTGAGGGTCTCAAGGCGCTAGGGGATGGGGGAGCAGCTTTGGTCAGTTGAAGAGCCAGGTCTTGAGGGTCTTCCTGAGTGGGGGCACATCTGATGTCGATCGGGAGCTCGTTCCAGGTCTTAGCCGCGATGTAGGAGTAGGCTCTTCCACCCATTCTTGCACTGCGGATGAGTGGGGCCTCAGGGGGGCGGCGAGGTCAGCTGATCTGAGGTTTCTGCTGGGTACATGGAAGGAGATTCTTTCGTTGAGATATTGGGGTCCTGTGTTGTGGATTCAGTTGTAGGCATGGGGCAGTATCTTGAATGTGACTTTCTTCTCGATGGGGAGCCAGTGGAGGTTTCACAGGGGTTGGCTGATGTGTTTGTTTTGAGGGATGCTGAGGATGAGGTTGTCTGCAGTGATCTGTATGGTCTGGAGCTTGTGGAGCAGAGAATTGTTGATCCTGGCGTAGAGGGCGTTTCCGTAGTCCATTGACACGGATGTTGTCTGACCAAGATTTGTCAAAGTATCAAGTCATTCAGACAAAGACATAGCTTTCACAATTTCATGGTCAAATAAGAACAAACACAGAAATATATTTATATATAAGGACTGCCACTTGACCACTTGTCAGGAGACGCCCTTGCCCAGACTATCGCTGAAGATACTGCCTGAGACGTTCTTGACTGCTGCCAGTGCACCAAGATTTTACATTGCACTTGGCACAGATAATGAGCTAAGTCCAGGAGAAAGGACACTGCTGCAGCATGTGTTTTCCTTTTGCAGGGAACACTGCCTTCATGCCTCACTGATAACCACAGCTTTTGCTGTCATCAAGGTGCATTGGGTGATAAAGTCTAGATTGCAAGTTCTACTTTCCATGATCTCCTAGCATAGCTCATAGAAGTAGGTTTTAGGATGTTAGGTTTTAAATAACATTTTAACAACGTTAGAAATGTTTATTTTATTTTCGTTAGACACAACATGCCTATTTGCTGTTATTATGATCTGCTGTGCGGTTATTTTAGACATTCTGAGAAACAGGTTCACCCTGTCTATTTTTCGTGGAATTCTTTGTGTGTGTGATATTGTAAAAAGAGAAATCAGTTTGTTTATTGTAAAGAGCAAAATAGATTTGTTTCCGATTCCACTGTGCCTTAGATCCTGGTTTAGGGATAGTTAGTAACATAAAAGCAATGATTCTACTTCAATAATGTATTCGGTGGGGTTCTGCAGGGCTACAATTGTGTGTTCCAGTTATATCAATCTCTTATCTAACTCCATTGCAGCTGGCAGTGAAATACCCAATACATGTGGGAGCGGGCACAGATAGCATCTCAATCAATAAGAAAGGAGGTGGTGGTCAGTGTGCCTTGCAACTACTGCCCCATCAGCCTTAATGGTAATTTACAAAAGGTCTTTGCCAGAGAGGTTCTTGACAAACTATTTGAATGGGTGACTGAATATCACATATTGTCCCACCTACAAGCATGGTTTCCCCGCAAAGATCAGTACTGTTGACCAGGTATTTAGATTTGCTACTTTGTTCTGGAAATATGTGTTTTGGGTAATAAGCAAAATCTTTATGTGGCTTTCATAGATTTACATGCAGCCTTTGATATTGACCGATGAGACAAACTTTGGAGTGTCCTGGGTGAAATTGGTGTTCTATCTGCACTGGTCAATTGCCTTCATGTAGATAACTATGCAAAAGTGCATTGTGGTAATGAAGGCAAACTCACAGACCGTGTTCGGATAAACAAAGGTGTTTGCAAGGGGTGTGTTTTATCGCCCACTTTATTTTATTTATATGGTAATAATGTGGTCACGCACCTATTATATTTCCTGAATGACTCTCCCCCTCTTGAAGGCTCAAATGTCCCAATATTACTTTTTGCTGATGACTCGCTATTTATCTCTAAGGCACTTATGAGTTTTCAAAATCTGATAGATCAATTTGTTACGTTTGCGATCTGAGAGAGTTAGAGTTGAATGTAGAAAAACAAGTTTATGGTTTTTAGGGCTAGAGCATCAAGGAAGTAAACTGTGAGGGTGAAAACAAATATTCTGGAGCATGTTTATAGCTTTGAATATTTGGAGATAAAGCAGTCTGATAGGGTTCCCACTTAATAAGAGAAACTCATCCAACATAGGTATAAAGTCGTTGCATGAACCAGTTCGTGTTCAATTTCCCCAGTACTGAAAGCTTATCCATCCACTGCACAGAGCACTGTTCTCTATAGAGCTGAGTTGGCTGATTTTGAACATATGCAGAAACTAGGTGCTGCAGAGAATAATTGTGTACTATTCTTCATCTCAGTTTCAGTAAACACACCCTTTACTCTTTTATGCTGGGCTTGAAAGAATATCTGATCTGACCAAACTGAAGCCCTTGGTTTATTGGTTAAAGTTGTGGATTTTCCCTGAGCTAACTACTTACAGGAATTGTGTCAAGTAATTATTGAGCTTTGCAAACTCACATTTAGTTCCTTATCTAAAGTATGTATTTAGCTGGCTTACTAAACTGGGCCTTAAAGAAAAGTGAAATTGCCTAACCACCATTAAAGTACTTATCTCCTGTTACTGGACCTTCATGTAGATCATTATATGTTAAATATGAGCAAAGGGGCGTTTAACACAAAAATATTTTGATTTTAAGATTGCACAACACTTTGAATCATTCTTTTTAAAAGTTTGCATGTGAGATTTCGATTGAGTTTACCAATTGAAGTGTTTATGGTGAAATGGCGGAATGAATTGTCTCCCAGTATCTGCCCAGCTTGTAGTACAGGTCCCAAAACTGAGCGGCATATATTGTTGTGTTGCACGATGTATTGAAAGGCCCAATGCAAATGGATCTATCCTGTGTGCCTGAATCACACCAGGATATATTCTGTAGCACTCAGTGTATTGAAAACCGATACTTCTAATCATATAGTCTGTTGCCGTGTGACGGTTTCTGCTAAGTGTCTGCTATAAGAGAGGAAAGATTTTAGCTTTTATGTAGTCCTTCCTTATGGCACCATGCTAGGGTTGAAATATTCTTGTCAGTGGACTTTTTTCTTATTTTTTCTACATAGAGGGAGAGGAGGAAGGGGAAAATATTTGTAACTGAGATTTTGCTAACTGGTTCTTCGTTATCAGGCTTTGCATAAGCAAATCATGTGCTATGTGACTACATGTGTATTTTAGCATTTTTCTTTAAATATCTTTAAGTTAAGTACACTCTCTAGAGTTAGTACGTTTAAGTACTCATCATTATAGTAATGCATTTGAGTTTCTTGAGAGTCCCAATTGTATTGATATATGTTATTACATCCCACTTTAACCCACTTTGCACTTTATATCTAGTGTGTGGTATACATAACATACTTATGTTCTTCAATATGCATAACCATCGAATCTTGTCTAATTTTGATATTGTATGTCAAATGTATGCCTGTATATATATATATATATATATATATATATATATATATATATATATATATAGTGGATGGTATACACTGGGAACCTGAGTACACACTGGTTACTTTAGATGTCAGTAGCCTGTATACCAGCATACAACATCAGCTGGGACTACAGGCTATTAGACACTATTTGAAAACACTTTCCATCTCTCTGTTTTTCCACTCTGAGATGTTAGTGGACATGATTGAATTTTGTCTGGAAAACAACTTTTTCTTGTTTGATGAAGTCATATACCGACAGTCACAGGGCACGGCGATGGGCACCTGCTTCTCCCCCAGTTACGCCAACCTATTCATGGGTTGGTGGGAGGAGCAGGTGTCCACCCAACTAGAGGAATTTACCAACGTTGTCCTGTGGCTTCGGTATATTGATGACATCTTTTTAATTTGGAGGGGGGATTCCAAATCTGCCAGTAATTTTGTCTCCAAGTTGAACAACAATGAACACAACCTGATTTTCACTGAACACATCAGTCAAACTGAAATTGAATATCTGGATGTGCTGGTGAAAGTCAAAGATCAAATGATTCATACCAAACTATTTCGCAAGAAAACTGCTGAAAACAGCATTCTTAGTGCATCCAGCGCACATCCACGCAACTTAGTTTACAGTATACCGTATGGTGAATTTCTGCGTGCAAAGCGTAATTGTAGCTCTGAATCGAGCTTCTTGCAGGAAAAGTCCACCATGACACAACGTTTCAAAGAGAGAGGTTACAGTAACAAAACTATACAAGATGCATGTAAGAGAGTTGAGTTGGTCAATCGGAACCAACTATTACATCCTATCAGACGACCCCTTAAAGCAGAAACCCTGAGATTCATTACCACGTACTCAGGACGCTCTAAGGATATCCGCTTGATTCTAAAAAAACATTGGCATGTTCTGTTAACTGATCCTAATTTAAGTAAACATCTTAAGAGTTGTCCGCAGATCACCTATAAAAAGAACAGATCTTTAAGAGATGAATTAAGCCCCAACTCTGTGACAAGCAAAAACACAGGTACTCATTCCTCTCGTCCAGGATTCCGTTGCTGCAGGAACTGCAAAGCCTGCAGCAATAGTGTTGACTGTAGCAAACTATCTATTGTGAGCATAGACAGGGATTGGGAAATCAAGAAACCTCTGACCTGCAGTACCACACATTGTGTATATGCTTTGATATGTCCATGCAAGAAAGCCTACATAGGCAGTACTATCCACAAAGCAAGAAAGCGGGTGTTAGAACATGTCAGGGCAATCAGGCATAATAACAAGCAGTACCCTGCGGCAGGCATTTCTTTGAGAACCACTTCCAAAATGAGAAATTACTCAAAATGGTGGTAATTGATGCCGTGGCAGAGAATGTCAGAGGTGGAAACAGAGTTTTGCATCTCAGAAAATTAGAGTCCAGATATATTGTAGAATTAGAAACCATGGCCCCTTTGGGCCTTAATTCCATTGAAGAATTGGCAGTTCACCTACATGAGTGAATAAAGTTACAATTGATGAACTGAAATATACATAGGCTGTTCAGGTTTTTCCGCAGATTTTATTAATTTCATATTCTGTATTTGTTATAGGTAGGAGGTATCACTATATCGGGTGACCATCGATGAGACTGTGGAAATCTAATTTTTGAACCATTAACTGAATGTATACGCTGTTATGGGACATCAGTGATTATGAAACTTTCAGCAAATTGATAAGCCCATTGGGGCAGAACTGACGTTTGATATAGAAATCTCAACTGATATTATTGCATTGATTTACGAGTGTATATTATTCAACATGCATTTTTACGATAGATCTTTGCATTTGTAATCAACCAATGACAATGTATATACTTTATTTAGTAATCATTTATATGAATATGTATTTGTTTAAATAAGTTGACATTGTCAGAAAACCCATAATATTTGGTAAACGCAACAAAACTTTAGTTAAAAACCACACAAAGATGGCGCCCGTGGATTGGAGCACTAGGGTGACTGTTGTCCTCTTTCTATTGCACTGTATATATGCTGTATTGTGGATAGGACGCTTCTAGCGTGACCAAGGCAATAAGCTGAAACGCGTTGTTTTGTGGCAGCATTAAACTAATAACTTTTTGGCACTCAACCAAGGTGTCCGTTTCTCTGTCCTGACTAGGAAAGAGGTACGTGTTGGAATATATATATATATATATATATATATGTATATATATATATATATATATATATATATATATATTCACTGAAAAAAACATCGGTTTCACACCAGTTATAGTTAGCTGAACATTTTACTCATACAAAACCATTGAAATTCCCACGTTATAGTTAGTTGGACTCACTATAACTCGCGCGCCCGCAATCCACTGCTGATGATGTCACATATTACATCATTCATGACATGGTCAGTGGCATCACTGATGACATCACTGATGACATCTCAAATGACATCACTGATGACATCACTGATGACATCTCAAATGACATCACTGATGACATCACTGGTGACAACATCCAGTGAATGTGTGTTTCTGAAAAGTAAAAATATGTTTTATATATTGAAGAATGAGTGTATGTATGAGTGTCTGGATGTAGGATTTAGTAGGTGCGTGACTGACTGTATGAGTGAGTGATTAAATGTGTCTTACTGAATGCATTGATTAGTAACTAAACTGTCTGAATGTGTGCATCAGTATGTCTGTTGTTGTGTAAGCTGCTGCATGTGTTGATCAGTAACTATATGAGTGGTTATATGGGTTATTGATTGGTTGCCCAAATATTTGTATATAAGGGTGAGTGTGTGTGTGGGTGGGTGGGAGGTGTGTGACTCTGTGCATATATGTGTGAGCAGTTGATTCACTTGGTATATGGGTTCAAGAGTGCATGGGTAAAGAGCTGTATGGGTGGTTGACTGTGTGCATGGGTGTGTTGGTGAGTGAATGGCTATCTCAGTGCTCCATGTCCAAGTAAGTACATATGTAAAACACAGTGCATTTGAGAGTTGGCATATATAAATGACTATACAGGAGAGCCTGTGATTGCGTAAGTGACTGTATGGATCAATGTGTACTTGTATCAGTGATTGTAAAAGAGAGTAAGTATGTGTTAGTATATGTTTGAATAAGTAAGGTTTAGTGTGTAAAACTGTGTAGTTGAGGAAATGGGAGTGTGATTGATTCTTTGCATAACTGACTAGGTGTGTGAGTAACTCTGTGGATGAGTGTCAGCGTGTGAGTGTCTGTATAGGTGTATGAGTGGATATAATAGTGTTCTATTGATGAGTGACTGTATGTATGAGTGATTGTATGGGTGAATGAGTAGATGTGTGTGTAGACCTAGGAATCAGTGAGTGCGTATGTAGTTACGGGTATTGGCGTGTCAAAATTTCAGGAATGGTTGTTCGTATTTTACGCTGGGTGTATCAAAGGTTAGATTAGAGTGTAAGGAGGTGCATCGTATTATCACATGGATGATGTCATCAGTGATGTCATCAGTGATGTCATTTGAGATGTCATCAGTGATGTCATCAGTGATGTCATTTGAGATGTCATCAGTGATGTCATCAGTGATGTCACTGACCATGTCATGAATGATGTAATATGTGACATCATCAGCAGTGGATTGCGGGCGCGCGAGTTATAGTGAGTCCAACTAACTATAACGTGGGAATTTCAATGGTTTTGTATGAGTAAAATGTTCCGCTAACTATAACTGGTGTGAAAACGATGGTTTTTTCAGTGAATTTGAAAGGTTTTTAAATGCTAATTCCTAACTAAAACAAGTGTGAAACCTATGGTTTTTTCAGTGAATTTCAAAGGTTTTTTAAATGCTAATTCCTAACTATAACGATTGTGAAACCTATGTTTTTTTTAGTGAATTTCAAAGGTTTTTTAAAACACTAATTCCTAACTATAATGATTGTGAAACCTATGTTTTTGCAGTGAATTTCATTGTTTTTTAAAAAGCAAATTCCTTTGTATATCGACTTTGTAACCTACGATTTCTCTTTTCTTATTAGCTGTTTTTTATAAGTATTAATTATATATTTTTTTAATAAAAAATTATTTGTTCAATGTATATATTTTTTGTAAACATTTTTTCCTGGTGCGCTCAGGGTGCATGCACCGGTAAACTTACCCGTATCATTTTGTCTTGGAGCGCTCAGGGTGCGCGCACCGGTAAGCTCTCCCGAGAGCGCAGCGAGAGCGCTATTTCTGCGTTCGTAAAAAAAAAATATGTATGAAAAGTAAATAAAAATGCAAGACATTCAGTACCATACTTATAAAAGCAATATTTTTGATTTACGAAATGAAAATGATTTAGCATTTCCGTTAAGCTACCAAAACATCACTCAGGCGCGCCGCGTAAGCGCCCCCGGAAGCGCCTACGTTCGCGCCGCGTAAGCGCCCCCGGAAGCGCTCCGGTGTGCGCAGCGTAAGCGTGTCAAGTCACGTGACCTTAAAATAACACTTTTCATTGGTTGCTAACAGTTTTTTTTTACAAAGAATGAAATTCCCACCCATTTCCTTCACTTCTTCTTTCACTTTTGTGACTGCAAGACCTGTCTTTTTGCTCTTGAATCTTTGTTGGATTATCATGGTTGCCAGAGCATCCAGCAGCAGTGATGACACAGAGGGATTTATAGATGAAGAGGTTCCTCAGCCTTGAGTTAAGGAGCATTTTATCTGGAAATTTTTTGATGTACCTGAGGGACGTAAGAAACTAAGTGCTCCAAAGGTGGAATGTAAGATCTGCCATACTGTGCTTTCCAGAGGAGACCCCACAAAGAAGTACAGCTTTGGTAATTCTACCATGATTCGCCACGTGCAGAGAAGGCATCCCCAGAACTATGCCCGGGAGAGTGTCAGGGCTCTGGCACGAGAGGCTCCCAGGGATGGTGCCTCTACTTCAACCGGAGGACCAACTACATCGGTGAGCGGGCGACCAGAAGAGCTGATCCCTAATTTTCAGCCTGCTTTTAATGAAGCCGTAATTAAAGGCAGTCAATGTGATCAGCTACTTTGTTATGGGGAACAAAGTGTTATGCTCATGGTTCGAGCAATAGAGAACCACCGCTGCCGTTCCCAGTCCTAATTTTGATAATTTTTTTTGCTCCTGTTGAGCAGTTTCCCATTCCCTGTTTTTGTTTTTGTTAAAAAAAAAAGAAAAAAGAAGAAAAAAAAGTTCTTTTCAGAACTACCTCCAATTCTCATCAAAGAGCTGTATTCTTAAAAAAATGAAAAAGAGTAACTGAAGTGGAGTGCAGTGAGAGAGGAGAGGAAAATGAGTGAGAAAGCAAAGAAAGGGAAGAGAGGGGAAGGAAAGTGAAGTAGGGGGACTGAAAAAAGGTGAGTGTGGGGAAGGAGAGTGGGGAGAAGGAGAGTGAACATGGGGAATGTGGATAAGTGAAGAAAATGTAGTAAAAGAACTGTGGTGTGGAAGGGTAAGAAAAGAGCAGTGATGTTTAGGAAAGAGTGGAGATACAGACTGGATAAAGACAATTGAGTGTGAGACAAGGTGAGTAAGGGAGTGAAGAGACAGAGAAAGTGAAAGAAAAAGTAGAAGACTGAGGGCCTCATTTATGAGGCCATGCGTCACATTTATGCCACCGGTGCGTCACTTTTTGTGACGCACCAGTGGTGTAAACATGCACCTTGTTGAGTCATATTTACAAAGTGACGCATCTAGGTAGATGCGTCACTTTGAAAACCCCTGCGCCACATTATACCTGCGCCAGCTGTAATGTATGCAAAGGGGGCGTATTGACATAAGGAAGGGTCGTAGAAGTGACGCAGTGAAATCTATGAGATTTCACTGCGTCACTTTTAAGACGCTGTTGCGTCTAAATCTTGCGCCTGCCTCACAGCAGGTGTAAGACTGACGCAGGCCCTTTCACATGGGACTGGCCCCATGTGAAAGGATGCATTGCTGGAGTTGCATCATTTTTGTGACACACTCCAGCAATGCATCACTTTCCTCTAAACACTCTACTTTATTTTTTTACTCAACTTTTTTACACTGTTTTTCCTCGTGGTGCGCTCAGGGTGCGCGTACCTGAGAGCGCACCCGGGAGCGCACCCAGCGCTTACCCCTCGAAAATTTAAAAAAACAAAAAAACGTTTTTTGCCCTTCAGGGTCCTTCTAGGCCCCCCTCAGAAAACCTAGGGGGGCAGGGGGTGTCTACTCTGCCCCCTTTTAATTATTTCCCCCTTTATTTTTCACCTCTTGTGTCTCTGTTCTTCAGAGTCACAAGATGGCGTACTATGCAGACCATTTAGAATGTTTACAGACACCCAAGAGCCAATTAGCTTTTGAAATTTAGAACCAATTAAAATGTTTCTTTGGTTTTGAATTTGTGTGTGATGAAGTTTCATTGGTTTTCTACATAAATATACATAAAAAATAAGAGGGAAACACAGCCATTTTGTGATAGTACTCTTTGAGGTACATTTTAAGCATGGGCGGATTTTGCGAATTGCCAATCCGCGAAATTGCGTATTTACGGATTCGCAATCCGCAAAATCCGCGAATTTTGCGGATTCCTTTTTTTTGTCTTCGCAAGTGTTTCTGCCATTTCGCAAGGGTTTTTTACCAGTTCACAAACGCGAACTTACTTGTCGGGTAGCAACGGTTGCGACCATGTTGTTTCTACGTCTGGTTCATCACAGCACCCTCTGTTTCACCACTGCCACCCTCTGTTTCACCACTGCCACCCTCTGGCTCACCCATGCCACCCTCTGGCTCACCCATGTCACCCTCTAGTTCATCACTGTAGATTATGGGGGGAAAAACACACCTGCCCTGCCTCAACTGACATGAATGAATTAGGGGCTGATTAATGTGTCACTGAATTTGAACTTCCAGGCTGGCACCTGCTTCCTTATCTGTAATTGCTTTCTGTTGCAGTGTAATTTTTTTAACAGGACCTTTGTTGTATACTTGTAGCTATTCTCTGAGCCTGCTGTGAGGGTCAGAGCAGGGTCATAGAATAGTTGCAAGTAGGCAACTGAACTCTGAAGGAGCCCCTCAGGAAGCACTACAGGGAATGGTTACTAATGATAAGATTGAACTTTTGCACCTGCTGAGTGCTTTCAGTTTTGCAAAAATCCAAATATCCAGAAGCATCCACAAAAAGTAACCCTTCCAGGTCAAGATCCAAATCAAAGTGACCAGCACATGAAGAAAGCACTGGGAGGAGCCTGCTGGACAGGAACAGGAAGTTGGAGACTGTGGGGCACTTCCTTCCTCCCCCCGCCCCAAAATGGACTCCTTGCAAAAAAAAAGTGCAGGCAAATGTCAACCTGAGGAGTTATTCTGATAAAAATCATAATTTCCAAGGTTTATGCTGCCTGCTGGTGGATTTCTTGTGTGAAATTGCAAATTTTGCAATCTCGCAATTGCGAGATTGTCGCTGCCCGCCGCATCTACGTGTTCGCAAGTGTTTACTCCCGCGATGCGTGATCACGGGCCTTTATGACGTACTCGCGTTGCCAAACTCTCGCTGTGCAAGGTGGCAAGCCGCGATGACGTCGACAAACTCCCGCAGGATCCCGCAGCAAGATCCAAAATGGCGCAGCACACGCAAACATGGAGAAAAACAACTCTGCAAACGCTGAATGACGGTAAGTGAACGCTGCGCGCCGCAAAATTGTATAGTATTTTAGTTGGCAAGTGCGACCAAGCAAAAAATCCGCTTTGCATGGATTTACGAATTTTCGGCAAATTCGTGAGAGTTCGCGGATTGCGAATTTGCCGAAAATCCGCAAAATCCGCGAGCGGAACGGATTTTACGCCCATGCTTAGTACATTTGTGAGGAATTTTTGGTGTTCTATTTCTGCTGTGAAATTTACACAGTACTAACTCTTCTACTGCTTTCTAAAAGGTGAGTTGTTAATTTGTAAGGGGAATTTAATACTTGATAAAGCTAGTTTTATAATATCTATTACTAAAAACGATAAATTAAAGTGATTTTTTTTCCTGCAATTTACAGCAAGACATTTGAAAAGAATATGGATCTCAATGAGGACACCGTTGATATTAATTTTGAAATTTCTGCGACTTTTGTTGAGGCGAGTTTTATTGAGGTCTTAAATGATCCTGTTGATAACACTATCCATGAAGAAGACCTTTTTTTGAGAGGAGATGGAATGGAGGACTTTAATGATGAGACTTTGGATGCTGAATTAATTGAATGTTTGGACTATATTGAGTTCCGGGAGTCATGTATGGAGACTTCTGATGAGGAGATTCCTGATCAGTTAATGTTAGAAGTTCTTCTAAATTATGAAAATTCGGAAGAATAAATTTATATTTAGAAATTATAAATTGTTTGAGACATTTTTTATTATTCTATTTGTAATTTATGAGATAGTAGTGAATTGATTGTGGTATAAAGTGAGACTTATAGTATAGAGTGCAACATTTCTGTGTTACATAATAAGTTTACTCACAGTTACTTCCCTTCTCCCACTATATTTTCTCCAATGTGCATTTCACATCTCTTCTTCACCTCATGCCTTCTTTCTCTCACTGTCTCTCTCTAATGTACACTATCGCCGCCATTTTTTGTATTTTCAGAAGACAGTGAAATGTAATGCTTCAAATGTGGAGTGCAATATCTGCCATACTGTACTTTCCAGACGAGACTCCAGAAGGAAGTACAGTTTTGGTAATCCTACTATGATTCAGCACGTCCAGAGGAGGCACCCCCAGAACTATGCCCAGGAGAGTGTCAGGGCTCTGGCACGAGAGGCTCCAAGAGATGGTGCCTCTACTTCAACTGGAGGAACAAGTGTATCGGTGAGGGGGCGACCAGAGCAGCTGATCCCAAATATTCAGCCTGTTTTTAATGAGGCCTCCATCAAATGCAAACATTGTGATGCCCTACTTTGTTACGGGGAACAAAGTATTATGATCATTATTCGAGCATTAGAGAACCACCGCTGCCGTCCCCAGTCCTAATTTTAGTGAGAGAGGAAAGGAAAATGAGTGAGGGAGCAAAACAAGGGACGAGAGGGGAAGGGAAGTGAAGTAGGGGGGTTGAAAGAAGGTGAGTGTGTGAGTATAACTAAGTTATAGGGAGTGAGCGTGACAGAAGAGGAGTGAGAGACTAAAGACACTGAGAGAATGAGGCTAACAGAGAGAGAATGAGATAAGGGGAGTGTAGAAGTAAGAGGATAGAGGGAGTAAGACAAGGAATTAGTGAAGTGGATTAAGGAGAGTAAGGGAAGGGAAAACAGTGAAAGAGCGAAGGATGGGAATAAAGAGGAAGGAAAGTAAAGGAGAAGGTCTGAAAGAAGATGAGTGTGAGAGTATGGCTCAGTAATAGGGAGTGAGCATGATAGAAGAGGAGTGAGAGACTAAGAGGACGGAGAGAATGGGGGTAACACAGAGAGAGTGAGAAAAGAGGAGTGAGTAAGTTAGAGGACAGAGGAATTGACAGAAGCAGTTACTGAACTACAGAAAAAGGAGTAAGGGAAGGGAAAAGAGGGAAGGAGTGAAGGATGGGAAAAGAGAGGAAGGAAAGTAAAGGAGAAGGTCTGAAAGAAGGTGAGTGTAGGAGTATGGCTGAGTTATACGGAGTGAGCGTGATAGAAAAGGAGTGAGAGACTAAGAGGACAGAGAGAATGAGGCTAACAGAGAGAAAATGATGGAAGAGGAGTGTACAACTAAGAGGACAGAAGGAGTAAGAGAAGGAGTTAGTACAGTGGAATAAGAAAGTAAGGGAAGAGAAAAGAGTGAAGGAGCAAAGGAAGGAAAGAGAGAGGAAGCAAACTAAAGGAGAAGGTCTGACAGAAGGTGAGTGTGGGAGTATAGCTGAGTTATAGGCAGTGAGCGTGACAGAAGAGATGTGAGAGACTAAGGGGATGGAGAGAATGAGGCTAACAGAAAGAGATTGAGGGAAGGGGAGTGTAGAAGTAAGAAGACAGAGAAAGAAAGAGAAGGAGTAAGTGAAGTGGAGTAAGGAGAGTAAAAGAAGGGAAAAAATAAAACAATGAAGTAAGAGAAGAGAGAGGAAAGAAAATGAAGGAGAAGGCCTGAAAGAAGGTGAGTGTAACAGAAAAATGTGAAAAAAGAGAGTAAACGTGGCGATTCAGAATAAGTGAGGCAAGCGCAATAAGGGAACAGAGGTGTGGGAGTATCAAAGAAGAGTAGTGAGGTTATGGAAAACAGTATAGTGAAAATAAATATTGTACATGAAACTTACCTTATAAGTAATGTACATTTAATATCATATTTCCATTAAAATTTATATCTGTGAAAGACAAAAAAAAATAGATTATTTATAATATATATTTTAGAATACAAGAGACAAAGTAAGATAAGTAAGGGAGTGTGGGTGATGGAAGAGGAGTGAGAGAGTAACCGGATCGAAAGACTGAAGCTAAGAGACAGGCAGTGAGGGAAAGGGAGTGAGGATGTGAGAGGACAGAGGAAGTGAGAGAAGGAGTGAGTGAAGTGTAATAAGGTGAGTGAGAGAAGGGGAATTATTGAGGAAACAAAGAAAGAAAACAACGGGAAGGGGAGTGAAGTAGAGTGACTGACAGCTGGAAAGTAGTGAATGGGAGAGAGGGAAAGGGCAGTGAAGGAGTGGTTAATAGGAATAAGTGAGGAAAGTGGAATATGGGAAGGGAGGTGAGGGAGAGTGAAAAAAGGCCAGTGAGGGTGAGTTAAGAGGAGCCATAGAGGGTGGAAATAGGTGAGTGAGCATAAGAGAATGGGAAAGTAATATATATTTAATAATAATTTCAACATCATGTTAAATGGTTTATTTTTGCTGTTCTCAGAATATATTGAATTTCACTTAAAACAGTGACTTCAATAGTACTCATCATATAACAGCGGGCAAAAAAAAACACAATCAAAATGATTGTGTTTAAAAAACCCATTGAATAATTTCTTAAATAATGCTAAATTTTAAAAATCATATCTAAACTCACTTTTGATCCATCCACTTTTCCACGAGGCCAAATAGAATATGGAAAGTCCTTTTCTAAGGAAAATAGTCCAGAGTATTCTTAATGTCTCATTTACCCGACTTTCTGAAAGAAAAGCTCCAACATCTTTTACATTATGAAACAAGAGTTTTACTTCCACCTCTAGCTTATTTTTTATAAATAATTTATATAATACTCACAGCACACACTATATAATAAACATATACTATCTCTATGAGAACTACATGTTTTTTTTATTATCTTCACCACTCTCATTCAGAAAGTAATTTTGAAGAGCAAACTAAGTTATATTAACTGATGCAATCTTTATAGGCCAATTACCTTCCCTAAAATTTCAGTTGTAAGCACACTAGGTAAGAATTTAGTAAGTCACAAGGCAAACGTTGTTTGAAAGTCAATGGAGTATCATTATAGAGCTTCCAACCTTTTTGACATTTTAAATAACATGTGTCATGTCCTGATGTTGTTGAGGGACCATTATGGTAAATAGTTGCTGCAGTTGTAAAGGTTCTTCCTGAAATTGATAATTGAGAAGCCACCATTTTTTTTATTAATGTTGTCAATTTAGTTCCATCAGGTCTACATCGTTGGAACATTAAAATAACATACTGTCCATATCTTATTAAAAATAAAGTTGATAGCATTTCAGATTTACATTGACTACAGACCATGGTTTGATTTGCTGCTCTAACTAGATTATTAAAAGACACTGATTTGCAGTCTGGTAAAGTCAAATATATAAATCTTTCAGTGTCTACTGTAGTACAACTTGAAAAGGAGCAATTGTCACAGTCATGTTGCCATTTATAAGAAAGGCCAAAAATATTTTTTATATCTACTCCTTCATCTTGCAAAACAACAACCATATACATTAGAAATTCCTGACAATCTTGCTGAATATTCTGTGAAAATTGATTTAGACCAGAACATATGTCTAAAACCTTTCGAATTTCAGAAACACTATTTTTGTTCTATCACTGCTACATTTCTCTAATACAGAATTTAATAAACAACAAAGTGTTTGATCACGATTTTCAGCAATCTGTTCTTTTACAGTTTGGAGAAAAAAACAACATTAACCACTACATTAGTATAGCAGTTGACACCAGAACTATTTTCAAATTCAAATCCAACAACATCTTTAACTGAATCCATTTCCTTTCTGTTTACAATTACTGTTTCATCTACTTTTTTTCTTTTTGCTACAACTTCACAACTATTTTTCTCATTTCGCTTTTCAAACAGAGGATATTGAGGTAAATTTGGAGCATACTCTCTTCTTAACCTATTATATTCTTTTACACAATTTAGATCTGCATTAATCTTTGTCTCATCAAAATCAATCAAGTACAATCCAGATAAAGTTCTGACTCGAGATAAAGCAACATATGCCATACCCTCCTTGAACACAGAATTTTCAATATTCACCAAAGCACTATCAATACTTAACCACTTGGCTGCTAAGGCACCTGATGATCTTCCATTGACTTTCCATTGAAATCAATGGAAAGTCCATGACGAGTTACCCTTGTCATTAGCGCTGAAGTGGTTAAACCTTGAGATTTATGAATAGTTACTGCATATGCCAAAGAAACAGGAAACATATAAATCTTTCACTAGCAAAAAACGAGCAGAACAACGACTGATTTGTTGTACTTCTTCAATACCATCAAATTTAATTTTTATAATTTCAATTCCATCTCTATTTCGGTAATTCACAAAACCCACAACATGACCCATTGCTCCATTTACTAAACCTCTTTCCACATGTAAATTCCGTCGTAAAATTATACGACAATTTAAAGATGCATACAGAGTCTTTTCCATACCAGCAGTTTTAGATATTGTCTTCTCTAAAGAATCTTATTTTGATTTCAACTTTTCTGACAAAATAATAGTTGCTCCTTCATGTTCAATTTTATCAATAGCTTCCAGTTTCACAATTTCTTGATTTTCCAACTTTAACATTTTGGTGTTGAAGATTGAACATTCTTGCAGAGTTGGCATCAAGCATATGACAGATTTGTTCTCAGGAATTTTCTTAAAAATATTCTCTGGGAAAATATTTTCCTTTGGAAACAAATTTGAAATGAATCGTCCATGTAAAGCTTCTTTGCCATGCTCAGTTAGTTTCCCAATTCTTACATCTTGTAGAACATTTTTATAATCTTCATCCTTTGCCTGTCGCATATTTTGAAGTAGTTCTGCATATTTGAAATTTAGCCATATGTTAACATTTCCAATGCTTCCTAAGCACTTCCTGGTATCTTCATGCGCAAGCATTTTAAACACTGTCTGTCCTTTTACTGGAGTTAGTTGCAGTAGATCTCCAAAAACAATGATGTGTTTGCCTCCAAATAGTCTGTTTTAATAGTTTCTTGTATTCTTAAATGCACAAAAGCAAGCATTACATTTGATACCATTTGATACCATGCTTACTTCATCAATGATAAGAAGAAACTTCACAACAAGCTTCTCCAGATAGCTTGTGGTATTGTAATTTGTTATCATGCTCCACTGGCAGCATCAATAAGCGGTGTAAAGTAATCCCTTTAATGTTATGTGCTGCCAACCCAGTTGGAGCAGTAACGACACAAGAGAGCGATGACTCCGTTGGGTTTCTGCAAATATGTTGCAATCACTTTAATCAGGAAACTTTTCCTAGTTCCTGCTTCTCCACTCACATACAGTCGGATAGGTACAAATGATGTACATGAGCACTCTTTTTTCTCATGAGATAAACCATGCTCAATTTGTTGTGTGACTTGATCATATATTTGTCTCTACTCCACGTTTAGTTCTTTTTCCAAATCTTCTAAGTCAACTCCATCCTCATGAGCTTGTTCCATGGCTCTTTCAACTTCATCCAAGGCAGTGGCAGCTTCATTTTGTATAATTGGTCCTCCTAGTGGATCCTGACTCAATGAAGCAGAACTCTGACTATCTTGAGAACTGTCTCCAGGAATCTCTGCTGCAATTGTAGCTTCTTGCTGTATTTCCTTGTTCAACATTTGCGGATAATTTGAAAAAACAGGGCATTCTATCGTATCCTTGGTTGCATTGAATGAATCTTCATAAGTGAGAAAATCTCCAAGTAGTTCCTCTTCTCTACGCCAAGGCTTAAAAAGTTGCAAAAGAGCTAAGTAATAAAATTCCCTTTTGTCTGGAGAATCACAACTCAATTTTCGATGATTAATCAAATGGCCTTTTCTTAGTTTTACTAAACAGCCTTCACATCCAATTATAGCATATACACCTTTATTGATGTCTTCTGTGACATTCTTTTTAAATATGTAGGTTTGCAGAACTTCACAGAGACAAGTGTTCTCAAGGTGAGTACTTCTATTTGGATAGTATGTATCCAACATGTTTGTCTTCAAAATATCTGTACTGTCTGGTTCTTTCTCTGCCAAATACTCTATTTCTTGTACAGATTTCAAAACTCGGTTTCGTGTTGCAGCAAGACCTAGACTCACCCAAATGATGGTTCTAGATTTGGCATATAGACTTGCTGATGACAACCGATCAGAACATTCATACGCTCCAATTTCTCGATGCGACAACATCTTCAGACTGTAACTGTATAATTTCTTGCTTAGACTCTTTTCATGTGAAATTTCCTCCCACATTTCCTTCAGTTCCGTCTTTTCTGACTTTGTGATGTAAGACGTCACATATCGAGCCACAGCAATAGAGTTGTCAGCCACATATTGAATATCCATGTTAGCATTCCACATGGACAAAATGACTGGGTTGTAGTCATTTATGAATTTGGATTCCTCATTTCTTCTTAGGTTGTATGTATTTTTGGGTGATTTTCTTGTCACAGTATGTCGCAGAGAAGACATAAAATTATTGACTCTTCCTTTCGATGTTACTGGACGTGGAAATGCAAAACGACATTTTGTGTAGAACTTGTCCTTGGATTTGTATTTTCGACGACAGTATTTCCCACAACGATGACTTTGAAAGTGTAAAACTTGGTGTCTTAAATTGTTTTCTTCTATACTTTTCGGAACAGCACATGTAGAATACTGCTCAATGAAACTCATCACTTTCTCTTCTGAATCTGTTCCAAATGTAGGTGCATCTTTAATCCATAGCAGCATATGTATATGAGGAGCACCTCTTGCTTGATACTCCTTTCTCCAAAAGAAATCCAACACCTCTCCAAGCGGAGGATTTTTTTTGTTTTTAATAAAAGACATCATAGCTTCAAACCTATGATTGAAATACCTGCATACATTAACTGGATCCAAAGAGCACAGTTCTCCAGGTGTCTTGTATTCAATATTTTTAATGTTTTTATTTGCCTCTCGTAGAAATTCAAGTAAGTCTTCCCAAGCATACTCAGCACAGCTAAGAGTGAGGAACCATGTAGGAGTTCCTAAGTTTCTTAGCATACATTTCAATTCCCCATGACGATGGTACCAATACTCGTTAGTACCACGCTGACATGCCATGAGATTAATTAGCTGAGATTCCAAAACACTGTCTTGCAGTTTGACTTTATCCATAAAATCCCTTGCCAAAACATTTTGTAGATGTGCTCCACTTTTCAGTATATGGTTTACTGCATAGGAAAGTCCAGACAAGTCACTCTCAAACAGTAGATGGAACAAATATGGAATGCATTGACGAAACCTTGGATCTTCTGCATATAATCTTGAAGTCCGGTATTCAAATGCAGGAATTTGAAAAGGTCGGTCGTCATATCGTCCATCTTCACCTGTTGGAAATAACTGTGGAAAACTGGAAAACAACGAGCTTCTAAACTTTCTTCCCATACACTAATGGGACTTCCTTCGGCTTTTTAAATCTGAAACAAGTCAATAGCATTCCCCATAACTTCTTTGGAATGCAATGGATGAACACTATAATGTTCGTAAATTTCTTCACTTCTAGAGACATCAACTTTTTCTATTTGTCCAACAGAGACATCAGTGTCGTCTTGTACAGTTAATTCCTCATCTCCCACATACACATTTCTATAGTACTGATTATTTTTTACCAAATACAACGTTGCCTACTTGACTTTCCTAACATCCACTAATTATTGCCAGATTTTCTTACTTTTTGTCGGAACACCATTAACTAGAATAACCAGAGGTTCCTTTTCTACTTTTTTGACACCAATTGTATCAATATTTTTCTTAAATTCTAGAGGCAAATAAACAACTCTTCCCTTTAATACTCTCTGTTAATCTGAAGGAGGCAATTTCCCTGTCTTAGGCTCCATGCGAACAATAGCATGAAAAGGATGCACACATTGAATCAGAATAGACTCATAGGTATTCAAATCCATCAATTCAGAAGGAATGTCTACCAACTCCATATTATTATGAACAGCTCTAGCAGGCATTCTGTTTCAATTTAATTTATTATAGCAATATGTACAAATACGTTGATCGGAGCCCAGATCAAAACAATTTTCAACCAACAAATAAGTTGCAAAATCCTTCCACTGATTATTATTTATCTTTTCGCTTTTTACATATAAATCAACTAATCTAGTCTGATGCTTATAATGAGCCCGTCGACAACAAACACAAGAAAAATTAGGCCTTTCACTTGAATTCGCTTTAAACTTTATAATTTCATTTTCAAATTTTTCTGTACTTAAAATCTCTACATTCTCTTCTACATTACCTTCTATTACTGTATCAATTTCTGCACTAACCTCTTTTTCACCAAAGTAACAAAACTCAATTTCATCACAAATGTTTTTGACATCTAATTCAGTTCCATGCAAAAGAGCACTGTTTAACTGTTTTAGTTTAAGTGCTGGACTTTTTGCATAGTACAACCTTCTCACTAATTTCCTCACTTTATTATGATACACTGCTAACATCCTAAAATGGTGAAAAACACTCTGACATACTTTTCTTGAAAGACAAGCCAGTGAATGCCCTTGCAAACCTGTTTTTTCTCTTACTCTACAAGGATCTAACTCTTGTAAAATTTTCATTTTTTGTTTCACACTTTATTTAGTATATGTCCGTAAGAAATTGCGAAACAAGTCAATTGATTCCTGTCAGACACTACAAATACTACTACAATTCCATGTATATACTGGAGCCTTAGGACATCTCCCTAAAACTACATCAGCTAACACCTCTTCTGTATTTCTAAGCACAATATCTTCTTTTTCAACCGAACAACCATCCTTCACCTCATATGCTCGACCACTGGTGTCAACTGCATGCACCAAATCATTATCTTGAAAGTAACTTTCTTCATTAAAAAATGGCTCAGAACTTGAACTATGCTTCCATTCTCCAGAAAAAACATCACAGAAATTAGTTCGATTAATTACTCTCCTCCACTTACATTTTGATTTGAACACATTGATTATCTTATCAAGTGTATGAATTCTATTCATTACTAAACAAAACAATTTATTTTTCACTTTAAATGCTCCATCCACGATCTTAACTTTGCTTTTTTTTTCTTGTAAAAAGCAGTCTTTTTTTTATACCTTTTTAAATTTTTTAATACATTTGTTACTATTCTGTAGTAAAACATTCGTCTACGTATTTCAGAAAACTGCTTGCTTCTGCGTTTGATATGGAAAATGTCATCTCCTTGTACAGATCTAACATTTTTAGAAGGACATCCTGTTTTCTTCGAAATTACAGGTATTTCATTGTTCTTTCTTACAAAATCTTTTTTTTCTTAGCATTTCAATAATTTCCTGAGAACATTTTTAGTTTGCTTACCAGGAGCATTTTTCTTTTTCTCTGAAGATTTTATTTTGGTTGTTTGTTGATTTTCTTTTCCCTTAGTCCTTAATTTTCTTTTATGAATTTTTTCTCTTCTTTCTTTAGAAGGCATCTTTTAGTTTGTTTGTATAGATGATTATAATCTGTAGTAAAGAAAAAATAACATATTATAGACCACTACAAACATATTACACATCAATTACAATAAGTAAACAATATAAACACTAGTATACAACAAAAGGCTCATTTACATTACATGTGCTTTCTTTTCTGTCAAAAACGATTAACTAATTAATTTTTATTTCTTGTTTATATATAGGTGGTCTGTTTTTGGCCTGTACATACTTTGAAATAATATAAGCAAAGACATACATACTGCTTGCAGAGAAAGAGATGGTAGATTACATGTAATATGGTGGACATGTGCCTAACATCACACCAAATCTATTGCATTTTCAATGCTTGTTTACTTTGGCTCCATCAAGAAGGCATTCACATGTGTCACACATTTGCCATAAAATCTAAATGTTAGCACTCTAGTTCCTCATTATATCAAGCTTCGGACAGTGTGATCTTAGGCACATTAATAGGATTTTAAATATAATGTACCATGTGTGTCTCTGCCAACAGTATGTGTGACTCTGCCTAAGATTACAATGATTGGTGAATCAAGCTTCACTTACAGTGTGATCTTATGCAGATTAGTAGGATTTTAGATATAATGTACCATGTCTGTCTCTAACAAAAGTATGTATGACACCGAGGACGAGATCTATTGCATTTTCAATGCTTGTTTACTTTGGTTCCATCAAGAAGGCATTCAGATATGTCACACATTTGCCATAAATTCTGAATGTTAGCATTCTAGTTGGTCATTATATCAAGCTTCACTCACAGTGTGATCTTAGGCAGATTAATAGGATTTTAGAAATATGTGTGACACATCTGAATGCCTTCTTGATGCAATGTTTCACATGGGTGCAAGCAGAAAATGCATGCAGAATAATAAAATTGGCACCCAGAAAGGAATATGAAATGCCGTGAGAGATGTTTAAAGTTTTTTTTTAATGGCATAAATTGAGATAGAATATACAAAAAAAGACAGGTATATTTACAAGCTGCGTGCGCAATCTTTTACATTAATGCTGGTCCAGAGATAATATAATGGTTTCATTGGCATATTTACAAGCTGTGTGCGCAATATTAGATATAATGTACCATTTCTTTCTCTGCCAACAGTATGTGTGACTCTGCCTAAGATCACAGTGATGGGTGAATCAAGCTTCACTCACAGTGTGATCCTAGGCACATGATCAGAATATTAGATATAATGTACCATGTGTGTCTCTGCCAACAGTATGTGTGACTCTGCCTAAGATTGCAATGATGGGTGAATCAAGCTTCACTTACAGTGTGATCTTAGGCAGATTAATAGGATTTTAGATATAATGTACCATGTCTGTCTCTGCCAACAGTATGTGTGACACCGAGGGTGAGATCTATTGCATTGTTTATCTTTTTTAATTTTTTAATTTATAAATTTGCCATTAAAAGAAACCTTTAAACATATCTCTGGACCAGCATTACAAGCTGCGTGTGCAATCTTTGACATAGCTGTGTGTTTATAAGCTAGATTTCTTTCTAAATTGCGCTAGAGTCTTGTAAATATGCCCCTCTTTATCTTATATTCCATCTCAATTGATACCATTACTGAAATACTTTAAGCATCTCCCACACCATTTCATATGGTTTTCTATCTGCTATTCCTATCCCTCTCCATACATTTACTGGTTCCACCCATGCTAAAGGTTGCACAAGGCGCTTCAAAAAAAGGAGCATATTTACAAGTCCTATGAAACCATTACACAATTTCTAAACCAGCATTGAATCCAAACATAAAAAACAATTTATAAAGAAGTCTACGTTTTAAACACACAGCTATGTCAAAGATTGTGCACGCAGCTTGTAAATATGCTTCTCTTTTTTTGTATATTCTATCTCAATTTATGTCATTAAAAGAAACCTTTAAACATCTCTCACGGCATTTCATATTCTTGTCTGGGTGCCAATTTTATTATTCTGCATGCATTTTCTGCTTGCACCCATGTGAAACATTGCGCAAGAGTCTTGTAAATATGCTCCTCTTTATCTTATATTCCATCTCAATTGATACCATTACTGAAATACTTTATGCATCTCCCACACCATTTCATATGGTTTTCTATCTGATATTCCTATCCCTCTCCATACATTCGCTTCTTCCACCCATACTAAAGGTTGCACAAGGCGCTTAAAAAAAAGAGCATATTTACAAGTCCAATGAAACCATTACACAATTTCTAAACCAGCATTGAATCCAAGCATAAAAAACAATTTATAAAGAAGTCTACCTTTTAAACACACAGCTATGTCAAAGATTGCGCATGCAGCTTGTAAATATGCTTTTCTTTTTTTGTATATTCTATATCAATTTATGCCATTAAAAGAAACCTTTAAACATCTCTCATGGCATTTCATATTCTTGTCTGGGTGCCAATTTTATTATTCTGCATGCATTTCCTGCTTGCACCCATGTGAAACATTGCGCAAGAGTCTTGTAAATATGCCCCTCTTTATCTTATATTGCAACTCAATTGATACCATTACTGAAATACTTTATGCATCTCCCACACCATTTCATATGGTTTTCTATCTGCTACTCCTATCCCTCTCCATACATTCAATGCTTCCACCCATACTAAAGGTTGCAGAAGGCGCTTCAAAAAATAGGGCATATTTACAAGTCCAATTTATTTATTTATTTATTTAAAACACTTATAAAGCGCGACCGTCACCTGGCAGGCATCCTGGCGCTGGTATGGCTAGCTCCTGAATAGAAGCAGTGGGAGTTTGTTAGGGGGCGGTAGTGGAGGGGGATCTAGGGGAAAAGCCAAGTCTTTATTAGTTTTCGAAAAGGCAGGAGCTGTGAAGTATGACGAATGTCAGCGGGCAGACTGTTCCAGAGCTTAGCAGCCGCCACTCGGAACGATCTTCCCCCGATCCTGGCTCTCTTGAATCTGGGTACTATTACAAGTCGAGCGGTTGCGGATCGCAGAGCTCTGGTTGGTGTGTACCAGGTAAACATCCGTTGTAGAGGTCTAGGTCCTAGCCCGTGTAATGCCTTAAAGACCAAGCAGAGAGACTTGAAGGCAATACGTTGCTTCAAGGGAAGCCAGTGCAGTTCGGCTAAGGCAGCCGTGGTTGAGGATCTCCTGGTCCAACCAAGGGCCAGTTTGGCTGCTGCTGACTGGACACGTTGGAGTCGGTCCAGCAGTACCACGGGGGAGTCGAGCAGGAGAGCATTGCAATAGTCAATGTGACTAAGAATGGTACACCTGACTATCTGTGCTCTAGCGGGTAGTGGAAGTAGTGGCAGGATTTTACGAAGTAATCGCATAAGGGCCGAGCAGGTAGCGACTGTTCTTGATACCTGTGTTTCCATGCTCAGTTTGTTATTCAGCATAACGCCCAAATTCCGAACACTGGCCACAGGTGGCGGGTTGTCTGGATTTTCCGGAGGCCAGAAATCAGCAGGCAGAGGGCGAGGTATGCGGCTTGCTGGGCAGAACAGGACCTCGGTTTTGGAGGAGTTGAATTGGAGGGAGTTATGGTGTAACCAGCCAGCAGTATCTCTCAGGCAGTCGTGGAAGGCTTCTAAGGTAATAGAGTCTTCACCCTCCCAGGAAAAAATAAGCTGGGTATCGTCTGCATAGTTAACTGTGGTCATGTTATGTGATTTAATGAGAGAGACCAGTGGTAGTAAGTAAACATTAAAGAGAATCGGACTGATAGAAGAACCCTGGGGTACACCGTGAGGGACTGGGGAGAAAGCAGATTGAAAAGGGGGGAGGGAGACAGCCTGTTTCCTGTCTCTGAGAAAAGAGTGGAACCAGAGCAGGGCTGAGCCATCAACCCCAGCCTCTCTCAACCTCTCTAGCAGGATCACGTGGTTGACAGTATCGAATGCGGCAGACAGGTCCAACAGGATCAAGGCCACCGCCTGGCCCCTGTCTGCACGCACTCGGAGTTCTTCCATGGCCGTAAGTACAGCTGTTTCGGTGCCATGGACTGGACGAAATCCGAATTGGAAGTCGTCCAGGACGTGATTCTGCTCGAGGTGGGTTGACAGGCAGGTGCTGACCCATCGCTCCACCACTTTCGCCGGAAAGGGCAGAAGCGATATGGGTCAAAAATTGGAAAGGCATTCTGGATTCAGGGATGGTTTTTTCAAAAGCGGGGTGATTAGAGCTTGCTTCCAAGGGTTTGGAACCACTCCACTGCGGAGAGATTGGTTGCAAATCCTCCGAAGGGTGTGGAATAGCTCGGGCCCGTGTGCTTTCCAGATTTTTGGGGGCAGTGGGTCAAGAGGGGACCCAGAGGTGATGCCCAGTGCCAGTCTTTCGAAATCTGCTTCGGGAATCTGGGGGAGAGCCAGAAGACTTTCCCTGGGCGAACCGACTAGACTGGGAGGATGGTTTGTGGGGCAGGTTGCAGGGGAGGTAGGCGGGTATTGGGATGATGAGAATCCCAGGTTATTGATAATTGTCATGATTTTATCCAGAAAGAACTGTGCGAGATTATCACAGAGGGTCTGGGAAGGGGGAATGGTTTTCTTCGCACAGTCAGGGTGTATAAGATTCTCTAAGATCTGAAATATGTTTTTTGAGCTGTTAGCTGCATTGACGATTGAGGAGCAATAGTAGGCCGATTTGCTCGCTCTAATAGCCGCTTTGTATTCAATAAGTTTGTTTTTCCAATGAAACCATTACACAATTTCTAAACCAGCATTGAATCCAAGCATAAAAAACAATTAATAAAGAAGTCTACCTTTTAAACACACAGCTATGTCAAAGATTGCGCACGCAGCTTGTAAATATGCTTCTCTTTTTTTGTATATTCTATCTCAATTTATGCCATTAAAAGAAACCTTTAAACATCTCTCACGGCATTTCATATTCTTGTCTGGGTGCCAATTTTATTATTCTGCATGCATTTTCTGTTTGCACCCATGTGAAACATTGCGCAAGAGTCTTGTAAATATGACCCTCTTTATCTTATATTCCATGTCAATTGATACCATTACTGAAATACTTTATGCATCTCCCACACCATTAATATGGTTTTCTATCTGCTATTCCTAGCCCTCTCCATACATTCACTGCTTCCACCCATGCTAAAGGTTGCAGAAGGCGCTTCAAAAAAAGAGCATCTTTACAAGTCCAATGAAACCATAACACAATTTCTAAACCAGCATTGAATCCAAGCATAAAAAACAATTTATAAAGAAGTCTACCTTATAAACACACAGCTAACATTATGGAAAAAGGTACAAATATAATTCCTTAATTCACACAGATACTCACTGTGATACTTGTCAAAAATCTTTAAGCACTCTATCTTTTTTAAAACAATCATTACTCACCTTTAAAAATGCTTTGGAAGATATAGAACAGTGTCAGTCACACTAAACAGATTTTCTTAAGCAGAATCTCTGAATAATGCTACCTTCACTGGAGCCTTTCAATAATGGCACAGATTCTTTCTCATTTCAGACCCATATTCCTGTACATAGCCAATAAAAATTGTTCCCACACAAATTCAAAACCAAACTGCACATTTTAATTGGTTGTACATTTAAAGCCATTGAAACTCACATAACATTCACCCATCCCCCCAGTGCTCATTTACCCTTTAACCATGGTAACTCCCTCTTAAACCAGCACACAGTTCACAAGTTCATCATACTATATTGCAAAACAATCCTTCTAGGCTGTTTGGCCTCTCAATCTACTAGCTAATGAAATGCAATGTTTCTTTAAATGACTTTTTCTCAACCATTGAAATGACTTCATACAAAAAAAAAGCATGCACCCTAAATTTCAGTGGACATTTTTAACAAAGCTCCAATCATTTATGGTTATTCAACTGCACTGATTCACAACCACTTTTTTTCATAATCAAACTGCCATTTCATTTCCACAACTCATCTGACTTGAAGCACATCTACCTTCACAATGACAAAAGTCTGGTTTGTGGGTCATAGCTATGTCCACTGGAGTCAGAAATACACAGCTAACAGAGGTATTAACAATCTTGATTTACCAAATGTGGACATTGTATGGATTGGACAGAGAGGATTGAGGAGTCACCAATTGATACCATTGGTAAAATCCTTTATGCATTTACCACACCCTGACCTTTTAATAGTGCACTGTGGTGGAAATGACTTAGGCACTTTGACTGGTGTAGGGCTGGAAATGTTTTTAAAGGACATCTTTGAGCAATTGATGTCACTTTTTCCAAAAACTGCCTTGGTATTTTCTGATATATGGCAAATGCAAAAATGGAACTGGTCCAACCAATTTTGTCCACAGATTGAGAAAGCAAGGAAACATGTGAATCAATCTGTTTCTGCTTACCTCAGAGACTATGATATGGGTTCCATTTACCACAACAACTTGTGTTACAACATGCAAGACATCTATAGGAGAGATGGTGTGCATTTTACAGATGAGGGGAATAGAGTTTTCCTCTTGAATATAAGACTCTGCATTGGTACCTACTTGTAGGTACAAAAAACACCCACTTAACACAACAGCTCTTTTCAGAGCTAACGTACCTCTAAACACTCTACATTATTTTTTTACTCTATTTTTTACACTGTTTTTCCCCGTGGTGCGCTCAGGGTGCGCGTAACGGAGAGCGCACCCGGGAGCGCACCCAGCGCTTACCCCGTCAAAATAAAAAATAAAAAAAGGTTTTTTGCCCTTCAGGGTACTTCTAGGCCCCCCTCAGAAAACCTAGGGGGTCAGGGGATGTCTACCCTGCCCCCTTTTAATTATTTTCCCCTTTCTTTTTCACCTCTTGTGTCTCGATTCTACTGAGACACAAGATGGCGGACTCTCCGGACTGTTTAGAATGTTGACAGTCACCGGACAGCCAATCAGCTTTCCGCTCGCGCACTCCCGTAGCGCGCCGGGTGCGCTCCCTGGTACGCGCACCTGTGAGCGCTCGGAGAGCGCTTATAGATATATAGGTGTTTTTTAAGTTAATTTTAAAAAAAAACACTGGAGCAATTTTCAGCAAACATAGCAAAGGCACATCTGCGTACCAGTCCCTACAATTTTGCCAAGTTTGGCGTAATTCCATTCAGCGGTTCGGGCTGGTGACTCGTCAGCCCGTCCTATGGAAATTAACATGGGGAAAACACATTTTGGGACCCCCCTTTTTTCTCAGCCCCCACTTCACGATTCCCCCCGAAACTTCCAGGGAAGGAGCGGAGCGGAGCTGGCCAAAGTTTTGGAAAATTACACGCAAATTCCTCAAGCGGCGCCAGAGTTATTCCCAATAGAATGTTGCGGATTTCCTATGGTGGCCAATCCTAACTATAACTACCTACTGGCGACCGCCAGTAGGTTATATATATATATATATATATATATATATATATATATATATATATATGTATATATATATATATATATATATATATATATATAAATATATATGTATATATATATATATATATATGTATATATTTATTTATATTTTATAGAGCGCTTGGTTACACTAGCAAGTGTGTCCCCGCGATAGTCGCTACAGTTGCTTCATTAGAGTCTAGGCATGATTGCGGAGAGAGTCTTAAGCCGAGCACTGGGCTTTGGGGAACAAGACTGTTTTAAGATCTCTTCGGAAAATGGACTCCGAGGTTTCCAGTCGCAGCCTTTCTGGCAGTTTGTTCCATATCCTCGCAGTCATGACTCTAAAAGATTTTCCACCCATTCTAGCTCTTTTAACTTTCGGGACCTGCACCTCTCCCGTGCCACAGGATCTTAGCTGGCGGGTGGGCTTGTACCGCTTAAGAAGGGTATGCAGATACCTGGGGCCTCTCCCATGGAGGATACGATGTCCTACACAGAGGGCCTTAAAAGTCACCCGTTCCCTAATTGGGAGCCAGTGAAGGGTCCTCAGTGCTTTTTGTGCTGATGTCCTTCTAGGCAATTGTAGAATCAAGCGGGCAGCTGCATTTTGTATACGTTGCAGTCTCTAGAAGCATTTTACTCTGGCCCCTAGATATAGTACATTTCCATAGTCCAGCCTGGATGTTATCAGGGCATGGACCAGGGTTTGGCGTACCGGCATGGGCATGAGGTCCAGTGTTTTCCTAAGGACCCGTAGTGTGCCGAAACAAGTGCCTGCCACTTGTTTGGTCTGGTGGTCGAAGTATAAGTTTTTATCTAGCCAGACTCCTGGGTTCTTCACTAGATTGCTGGGTGTGGGCAAATCACCCAGCTCGTCCGGCCACCAAGCTGAGGTCCACACTGATGGGGATTTTCCTACGATCAGTACCTCCGTCTTATTCCCATTAAGACGGAGGCAGTTATCCGCCATCCACTTGGCCAACTCCTGCAGAGAGATCGCGAAGTTAGCAGCACATTGCTCCTCTGGTTGCGTCATGGTCACAATCAGTTGCGTGTCGTCTGCGTACAACACTATCTCAACCCCAAATTTGTCTGTGATCACTCCAACTGGGGCCACATACAGATTAAATAAGGTGGGGCTGAGACTGGAGCCTTGTGGCACTCCCTGTTTGAGTTTTATTTCTTTGGACTTAAAATGTCCCTGTGCGACCTGGAAGCTGCTGCCTGTTAAAAATGATTCCAGCCACTCCCATGCTTTGCCTCTCACTCCTCCCCTTTTAAGACACTGTAGCAGTGTGTGATGCGCTACAGTGTCGAAAGCAGCACTGAGATCCAGGAGAATCAGTGCCGCCGTCTGGCCTTCATCTGCATATCTCCGTAGGGTTTCCGTTGAAGACAGCAGGGTCGAGTGTAGAGCGCGGAATCCCGACTGTGAGGGGTGGAGCAGTCCGTTAGTCTCAGCAAATGCAGAGAGTTGTTTATTGACTGCTTTCTCCGCAATTTTGGCAAAGTAGGGGAGAAGGGAGATGGGCCTCAGATTTTCCAGATTCGCTAAACTAATGTTGGGCTTTTTTCTCAGAGGGAGGACTGTTGCTTTCTTCCATGAGGTAGGTACTTGTCCTGATTCGAAGGAGAGAGCAAGTAAGTGACTAAAAGGGGCTCTAGAGTGGTTATGCTGTCGTAAAGTCTTTTAGGAGGTGCTGGATCACTCGGTGATCCTGATTTAATGCTACCTGCTATATGGCATATTATTTCCCGTGAAGGTACTAAAAATGCCGAGAGGCAGTTGCTGTCCTGTGTAGTCAAGGGAAATACCGCCCTCCCATCACCTACTCTAGCTGCCTCCGGAAAAGCAGCATAGATTTTGTCTACTTTACTGGCAAAGAACTCTGCGACTTGATTGCAGGTTTTGACTGATCCATTTATAGGGGCTGCTAGTGGGGCGAGATCTGATAATTCCCTGTATACTAGAAACATTTCCTTCATGGAATTGTTCGCATTCTTGATTCCGGTGCAGTAGTAGGTTCTTCTAGTTCTCCGGATCAGGGCATGATATTCTTTTAAGCCCTTCTTATATTCAACTCTCTCTGTCTCGTAAAAACACTTCCGCCATTTTCTCTCTAAACTTTTACATTTCGCTGTTTGTCCTCGCAGTTCAGTGTTGAACCAGGGGGCAGATTTAGATTTCCTCACCGGAGCATTCCGAGTCCATGGCGCTGTGTGGTCTAGCGCCTTTTGGATTCGCAAGTCAAGTGCTTCACAGGCAGAATATATTTCCTCACCCTCGGGAGGGCCACCTGATGCTATTATTTTATTAAATGCCTCTGGGGAAAACTTGGCCCATTTCCTTCGTTTGTTAGAGGTGCTGGTCGCATTCTGAGGTCCATTGTCCGGGACGGCTACCCGAAAAGAGACTAGAAAATGGTCTGACCAAATCACAGGAGTAGGGGGCGCTACGGTCAAGGTGTCCCAGTTAGCGTAAATGGGGTCCAGGAGATGGCCTTGGCAGTGAGTGGGCATTTCTGATTTTAACAGCATCTGTATGCCTGCTAGCTCCTGTCTGATTTCCTGAGCTTCAGCGTTCAGAGGGTCGTCAAAATGATAGTTTAAGTCCCCTAGGAGAAGGAGTCTCTCATGTTTGAGGGCAGAAAGCGTGAGGGTTTCCATCTGTTGAGTGTGAAAACTGGCTCCAGGTCCAGGGGGGCGATATATTAAAAATCCCTTGAGACAGTACCCCTGGGGCACTGAAATGGAGAAGAATCCTGTCTCACTGTTTGCAATATCCATCTCTTCTAGGGTGCAGGTCAGATCTTGTTTGTGTATTATCGCAATTCCTCCCCGTTACCCTTCTTCCTGTCTATTCTCTTTATATCATATCCCGGTGGGAGGGCAGCCAGTACATAAGAGCCATGTCTCCGTAAGAAATATAGCATCCACCTGATCGTCTGTCAGGTAGTCGTATACTTCCATCTTATGTTTCCCCAGGGAACGGCAGTTTAGAAGGGTGAGATTTAATATCTTACCCTTACACCTAGACCTGAGTTGTCTGTTAACGGCGAAGGAACAGTGCGCGCACTTTTTGTCTCCATTCTTAATGATTATACTGTGCAGACAGGTGTTATCTATCGGAAGACATAGGTTTCTAAGCTCTAGGGAGCTATAGTGCTTTCGAAAATTGAAACCCACAGGGGTTCCTGCCCCTGGCCCCGGTCGGTCACGGACAGGCACAGACGGGCTTGCCTTTAGCATGGTCCAAACTGTGTGGTATCATGACTTATATAGGGGTTCACCTGTATATTGTTGATTTTTTGAGGGGGTTACATAATGGGTCATTGGCCATGCGAGGTACGGCCCGGTGGAGGGACACAATGTCAGCCTTTGGCCATGCCAGGGGTGTACGCCAGGGCTGTGTTTTGGCCCCCTTCCTTTTTACTATCTATATATATAGCCTGGATGATCAGCGAGTGAGATTTAGGGTGGATTGTCCCCATGTAGACAATTGTAGTATCCCTACACTAATCCACTCGGATGACGTGGATGATGTCCTAATTGCCAGGACTGCAAACGGCTTGCAACCTTTGCTAGACTGTTTCATGGCCAGCCTAGATCTAATGGTTAATCATGACAAGACTTACATAATGATCTTTGGGGCTGGATAGAAGGACAGTACATCCTTTCTAGTTAACAGCAACAAAGTTGCCATTGTTCCCATTTTTTCTAATTTAGGAATCTGTTTTGACACCATTCTCACGTGGGAACCTCTGAAGACCAGCAGAGACATCACCTTCTCTAAATAAATGGAGGCTGTCCTCAGCTTTGCCCGTAGCCTAAGCTAGAAGCCCATTATGGAACTTTCAACTGTTTACAAGGCCAAGAGCTGTGATATTGCTTCCTATGGGGCAGGCATGTGGGGCAGTAGTGATCAGTGGACCTAGAAACAATTGAGAATTGCTTCATTAAGAGGCTTTTAGCCGTCTCCCAAAGTACTTGGGGCCTCAATAATGAGGCTATGCGTCACTTTACGCTGCTGGTGCATCACTTTTTGTGACACACCAGTGGCGTAAAAAATGCGCCGTGTTGCGCCATTTTTACAAAGTGACACATCTATGTAGATGCGTCACCTTGTAAACCCCTGCACCACATTATACCTGCGCCAGGTATAATGTATGCAAGGGGGCCTATTGACGCAAGAAAGGGTCGTAGAAGTGATGCCGTGAAATCTATGGGATTTCACTGCGCCACTTCTAGGACACAAATGCGTCAATTTCTTACGCCTGCCTCACAGCAGGCGTAAGACTGACGCACGCCCTTTCACATGGGGCTTGCCACATGTGAAAGAATACATTGCTGGAGTTGCGTCCCTTTTGTGACACACTCCAGCAATGCGCCACGTTTGCGCCATGCAGATACGTCAGAAATACTGATGTATCTGTAACTCCTTGCGCAATGATGCGTCATACTGTAACTATGACGCATCATTGGTGGTGCAAGGAGGGCGCAGTGAAAAGTGACGCATCGCTGTTTTCATGCAGCAATGCGTCACTTTTCATAAATGAGGCCCTAGCTCCTTTATATGCCACACAGAGGTGGGGATTGGATACATTAACGACCTTTTAAAAATGCAACCCCTCCTTCTGTTGCTCAGAATTAGGACTAAGAGCCAGACCTCCTTTAACAGGGTTGTGCTTTCAGATTGCCAGAAACTCCACCGATGCCTGAGCATCCCCTGAAAAAGGTACATATCGTAACTATTGCTGTAGTTTGGGTCAGGAAGATACGTTTTCCTTTCCCAGCAGTGTGCCAGTGAACTCAATTTTTATCTTGAAGAATGCCTTCTTAGCTGGATGTCTGAAGGATAGAATGTGGATGTCTGCAGATAAGCCAATGGTCCAAGCTTTCCTCAGGATTTGTTCTCGCACTAGTACCGCAACTTATTTAACATGGGTGGGCAACAAACACCATAAATATTCCCTAGTCGAAGAGATTATGCATTGTGCACTTCCTGGTTGCCTTTATGCTACAAAGTCCTTATTTTTACCATTACCTCTGTGCTCCTGTGAAGACCAATCATCACAAACCACTTTACATTTTATGTTTTTCTGTAAATTTTACTCGCAGTTGAGGAAAAACTTTTTATTGCTCATTCTAAGGGAGGCAAACATACACTTCTGTAGAGCGGATTTTACTTATTTGCAGACCTTGCCCACCATTAAAAGTTGTTTTTGTAACTGCTGTTTACACTGAACGTGCTGTAAATCAGAGGGCCACTGTCCTTATGTGACATTTTAATGACCTTTTTTATCTGTTTTTACTGACTACTTATTATTGTATCACGCTATACTGATGTTGTGCTTTCATATATTGTCATGTGAGGATCATGGATCCTATGTTGTTTCCCTTTTTTAAAGAATGTTTTTTACTTTATGGTCTAACGTGACTAAATAAAGTCATTTGAATTGAATTGAGTCATAGTCAATAGACTAAACCCACTCAAGGCAAGACTGGTAATACTAGACTTAAGTACGTTTCTATACCAAGGAAGATCAATCACAAATTATCTACCTATACAAGTTCTAATGATGCATCAACTTTGTCGTTATCTTTAGGAGGCCACTAGAGTGGCTTTTTCTCATGAAGGTTCTGTGATAGTCAGTGGTAGGTAAAAATATGATTCGGATTATATCATTGCTAGACACCAGTCGCAAATCTATGATGACGGTATTGTTGGAACCCCACTTAATAACCACGTGAATCAGAGAGTGTGCCCACAATCACTGACGAGTTTTGGGGTAGTTGATCACTACTGGATCCCAAATGTAACAACTGTGGTCATTTACATCTGGTGTACCCGGGGCTCCTTACTATTGAATACAAATAAAATACCAAGTACAAAAGTTTAGCAGTAGAGGCAGAGTAGTCCAAAACTTACGTAAGATGGTGAGGGTCATAACTTTGTCCCACATTTACTATGATTTAGCATGGGGCTTGTGTCACTTTTGTGGCCCAGCCCAGACGCAAAATCACTTTTCCCATTTACTAAACCATGCAAAGCCTCTTTCAAAGCTCAACACACACATAGCACTGCCTTGCACTACTTTGAAGCATGGGCATTCCATGTATCCATCCATGGTTTTTGATGGAAACCCCGATTCACAAAGACTTACAGGCACATGCATCAAAGCATTTTGCGATCGCAAACGGTTTGAATCGCAAAAATCAGCCGTTTATGATCTCAAAAATTGCTTTTGGAATGCATGAAACAAGTAGCCCCTCGCAATTTAAGAAATTGCATAATTTGCGATTTCTTAAATTGCGATTGCATTTAAGGAATAGCAATTTGCGATTCCTTAAATGCAATGCAAGAAAGTAAAAAGATTTGCGATTTCGCAATTAAGAATCGCAACTTACCATCACATGTAAGGTGATGGTAAATTGCGATTGTTTTGAAAAAAAGCATCAAAGTGCATTTTTTAAAGTCCAATGTTACGCACACACATGCCCCTGGGGCATGTATGTACGTAACATGGGTGCACATATCAATTTCAGGGGGGCAACAGGGTGTCCTTTGGACACCCCTGCACCCTTGAAATCGCATTCTCCATTTGCGAATCGCTAATTGCGATAACGGAACATAACTCCTCCCTGCTTGAATACAAAGATAGAACCTATCATTATATCCAATCATGCCTGTGTCTCAGTAGACAATATAATTGCTAATTTCCAAAGCCTGGACAGACTCAATGACATGCTGCTAAACGACCCCTGGTGTATGGAAGAAATATAATCCACATTCCCAGAGACGTATTCCCTGAAACCCTTGGGGTAGCAATGAAAATCACTCTCAAGGGGAAAAATTATTAGTTTTTAGGACCAACAAAAATAAAACTGACAACAAAACTCTGGAGGAACTTAAACTTAAGGTCAAATAGCTTGAGCACCTCCTTCTTTCTAAACACTTCATAGAGAAATTAGGTAAACTCAAAACTCTAAAATATCAATACAATAAACTAGTAAACAAGAGAGCACACACCTGGGTAAACACTTATAAGGCGTGAAAATTGTGCATATTTAACAAGGGCAGGAAATTTCTCGCAAACTATGTGAAAGTGAAAACCCAGAGCGCCTCAATCATAGTAGGCAAATTCGAAACTGAACCCTGAGAAATTGCAAGCTGTCTTGTCTATTGTTATAAAAACTGTACAATTTGGATTGATACTCAAACTTTGCAGACTGCAACAATTACCTCAAGAATATAAACCTCCCCTCGCTCATGGATACCCTTCAAGACAGAAGAAATAGACAACACAATCAAAATATTAAAACTAAAGAAAGCCCCGGGCCAGATGGCTTCATAAGCCAATTCTACAAATTCTTTAAACCCTTACTTACACCCCTTTTAAAAAATCCCTATTTAATTCTACACCTTCAATGGCTCAACAGGCCTAAACTTTACAGAAGCTATAATCTCAGTAATTCTCAAAGATAATAAAGACCCGTTAGTCACCAAAAACTACAGACCAATTTCCCTACTTAATGTAGACAGTAACTTGTATGCCTAAAAATATTTGCTACTAGACTGGAAAAACATCTTCCGTCTCTATTCCACCCCTCCCAAACGGGCTTCATTGAAGGGAGATTGGCCTGCGACAACATAAACCTATTTGCACAAGTGATAGAAAATTCCCCCCTTCTTAACTCCCCAGCGATGGCAATGGCTTAGATGCTGAAAAGGCCTTTGATGAGGTCTCCTTCCAATCAGTAAATTCCACAAACATCCTTGGAGATAAAATGCTAGTGGTAAAACATCTGGACAAGAACTGTTCTATCCAAAACAAACATTCCCCATACACATCTAACTGGCATAACCCACTGATAAAAATTGATATTAAAGCCCTTCATTGGCACTACTGGTCAATATTATATGCATCAAAGATGTGATTAACAGAGACAACCCCGTCCCATTCTCCTAACTTCAAGCCTCCTCAGGTATTCCCAACAAGGAGTTCTATAACTTTCTAAAACATATAGTAGCAATCAATCACAGTCAACACTTCTGTAACCCTCAAATACCCAAGTATGCTTAATAAATTTAACTCGCTCTCCACACAAACTCATCAAGCCTTCAAAATTCACAAGATTCACCAAGATTCAGCATCTAACCCCATCCATTATCAAAGGAAGTGGTTTGTCTTTTTCCTTAGGGAAGGTTAGTCCTACCTAACTGATAATAATTGGTCACTGATTTGGAAACATGCAACTAACCTCAAGATATCCCCAGTTATTCTCCAAAGCAAAAACTGTGTGCTATACAGAACCCTTTGGACCTCAGCTAAGCTCTGCAAATCAGGCCTTATTCACTCAAAAAGGTGTTGGAACTGCTTCTCAGATATGGGCAACCTTGACCACATGATCTTCTACTGTCCCCTTCTCCGTTAATACTGGGAAAACATTAACAAAACTGTTAATACACAATGATATCTTTCACTGCAAGGTATTGCTGGACCCAGTGTTAGTCTCGCTAGGCCCATGGGCTATTCCTAACCCCCTACCACTCAATACAACTGAACTACTACTATTTGACTTGCTACTCGAACTGGGCGTGATTTGAACAACCCCATTCAAAGAAGATGGCTGCTATGGATGCATGATCCTTGACGGCCATATTTGAATGAGTTTGATCAAATATGACAAACTCATCCTTAGTGCCTGCCATGCACGCATGCGCAGGGACACTAGGGAGTAGCTATCGCGAAATGAATAAAACCCATTTTAGATTTGCACCCACCAATAGCATGTCGGGTGGAAAAAAGTAAAAAAAAACCAATGAAGTGGGAGAGATGCAGGTGAAGGGTGAGAAAACGCGCAGCGGGATGGGAGAGTAAAGGAGGAGAGGAGGGGTGTATGTGAGAAGTGTGGGAAAATAAACTGACCTTGGGAGGGAGGAAAGGAAGACATAGTCAGAGCAAGTAGTCAAGAAAAAAGTGAATGTGCTAGCAAGGTATGGCTGAGACAGCAAGAATTCACATGAACTTCTATGGAGTGCTAAAAGAAAAAGAAAAAAAGTACTCTGAAAGGAAGCGGTGTCAGCAGAAGAAGTATAAAAGTCAACCAGTGAAAACACTGTGAGTGCGAAATGCTCCGGGGGGGGTAAGCACAAAAATAGGCCGGAAAGCCAACAAACCAAGAGGAGACAACTGAGATAAACAAATCATCCAATAATGAGCAAAAGACTTAATACATCTGGCAAACAGAGAGCTAAGATTGTGTCCCAGAGACATAAAAGAGAGGACTCAGGCCCTAGCAGTTGAAGATAGCTGATTTTTTGATAATTTATTTTTATCATATGCAATAATATACGACAACCATCAACTTAAGTACACTTACAAGCATCAGCACCAATTGTAGACATGAGCCAATACCAATATACTTTAAACTTATACAACTAACTTAATAAGATAAAATGACCGCAGGACAAGATAAAGAGAGACAATACAAAGGTAAATTCTCTTAATTTCAAGATATAAAGCATTATTCATGGCTACTGAGCCAAGTCACATACATTGAAATCCATTTTTATCTATTGACAGCAAAAACGGGGAGAAATAATGCATTTCTCCTAGTTTTGCCTGTTTAAGACCAGGTTGTCCCTGGTCTTAATTTTGGCGCTGCCTCCTATTTACCCTGCTCTTGTAACTAGTGGGCAGCATTAACATCAATAGGAGTTGTGGTGGAACACCCACCACAACAACCCATTGCCTGCCCCTTTCACGCTAAGTGTCGTCTGAAAGGGGACCTTCTTTACAAGGCAGTGTTAAGCCACATTAAATGGCTTAAGACTGCCTTGTAAATGAGGTGAATCTCCTATCGCTGTCACACCATCACTAAAAGTGACTTTGTGGTGGTGATAGGGCTTGCAAATATGCCCCAGAGTGTCATGTACTGGAGTGGCATAGAGTGTTGTCGCATAGAGTAGCATGGAGTGGTGTAGAGTAGAGTGGACAGGTGTCAAGTGTTCCAGAGTATGGTAGCATAGAGTGCAGCAGTATGCAATTCAGCGGCATACAATGCTGCATTGTAGAATGAGGTGGTGTAGATTAGAGTGTTGCATAGCAGACTTTATAGAGTGCAGTAGCATAGAGTTGTGCAGAGTAGAATACATTGCCATAGAGTGCAGTGGCATAGAGTGCATTGGCATAGAATTCAGTAGTGCAGAGCAAAATCACTTAGAGTTCAGTGGCAAAGAGTTCAGTGGTGTACAGAGGTGCAGAGTAGACTGCAGTGGCATATAGTGCAGTGGCAGTAAGTGGCGTATTGAATTGGTGTGGAGTAGAGTGGGCTGGTGTAGAGGGCATTGGCATAGAGTGTTGTAATATAGTGCTGTATAGTAGATTGTTTCACAGTAGAGTGGAGTGGTGTGGTGTAGAGTGCAGTGGCATGGAGTAAAGTGGTGTAGAGTGCATTGGTATAGAATTCAGTGGTGCAGAGAATATTAGAGTGGAATACAGTGTATTGGTGTAATGTGCATGGGCGTAGAGTTGAATAGTACAGAGTGCACTGATGTACAGTGTATTGGCATAGAGTGCAGTGGCGTAGAGTGCCGTATTGCAGAGTGGAGTTGTGCAGAGAAGAGTGGCCTGGACTGGATTGGTATAGGGTGCAGTGGTATAGAGTGAAGTGGCGCAGAGTGGGACAGAGTGAAGTGGTGTAGATTGGAGTGGAGTAGTGTAGAGTGGAGTATGCATGGTGTGGTAGCACACTGCCATTACAGACAACATGTGTACAATTGAAATGAGACAAACAGTGTTACTATACAACACATAAACATTAACGGGTGGAAATGGCATCACTTAATGTATTGATTTGTTTTGATCATATTAAAGCCACACTTTAGCATTAACAGAACATGAGCTTCATTGTTCTTTTCTACTTCTGATATATACTGAAATACTTGCAAAATGTATTTAAATGTTATTGTGTGCTAGCAGACAGATCCTTTCCTACCCAAGTATCCAGCAAGATTGTCACATAGATCCCCTCAATTTGAAGTCAGAGAAAGAAAAGTAAACAAATTTGACAAGAACAAGATTTTCGAGCTTGTTTGCAGAAAGGAGCACTCTTGGAAGAATACAAGGAGAGGTAGTGTGAAAAGGTTTTGCTCCTTGGAAGGGACAAACTCACACTGGACAGCCTAAAACAAATAATGGCAGCAAATAAAAAGCCAGAAAATGTGAGTTACAAACCAAAAAGCCAATTGTAAGCAACAGGCAGACTGCATTCACAGGGAAGCTTTCTGAATGTCCCCAAGTTGTTTTTAACAAACTGCTCTGTTTGGTAGTCTTCAACCTAAAAAGGTAATGTGCACTGCCGCCGCAAATAGTGCATAGCAAGAATAGGATATAAACAAAGTCATATGTTTGATTACATACCATGTTGCTACCAAGAAACTACCCTATAAAACATCTCTAATTGTGAATACAAGCATTTCTATACTGTAATATGTGTGAGTGATCTTTGGCCATGCCTTTGTTGAGTAGAAGCTTAGCAACCAGTGTTGACTTTTCCTAAGCTATGTGTTATATGCACAGAAAGAACTAAGGTTCCTTTACACTTAAGTAAAGGTTATAAAGTATTTGCATTCATAGGAAGAATTTGTTCAGACACTCAATTAAATGCTAAAATGGGCTTTTGGGTAATAGTCTTATATTTAAACAGTCTTATTACTGAATATCATAAAACCACAGAGCCAACCCTGATTTCATGTATGAAGTACAAAGGTCAAGTTATTCAATGCACGACCACTTACTAATCAGCAAGGAAAATGAATCATAAGAAAGGCAGGCATGTTTGTAACTTTAAAAATATTGCAATATTTCATAGGCAAACGCAGTGTAATCTTTTATATTATAGCCATGAAAGATATGAGTTTACTAGAAGAAAATTGGTATGATTGTACCGATGGGTGAACAAACACTTTCTCTATAATTATGTTTAATAAAATAATCTTCTGACAGACTTAGAATTTCCCATTTCACAAAAGTATTACCATTTAAAAATTAGGAGTGTGTGAAATTTGTGCAACTTACTTTTGCATAATTATACAATATTTAGGGAACATTACACAGCATTTTGCCAAATTAAAATCTGGCATTAAGTGGTACATTTTAGTGCTAAATGCATCCTTTTTATGTTCCAACTTGACAGCGCAGCTGTCACCAGAGAATTCTATGAGCACTGGCTCATCCCACATGTTGGGAGCCAGGAATGCATGATTTGGTTGGGGAGAAGTTGGACGTTTCTATAAAAAAGTGCTTGCCCGCCACACAGCGGTGATCATTTCATTTATTTCCCAGTTAGATGGACTTTTAGAGGCACACAAACAATACTTTAATGCTATTTAAGTGTCTTAGATACCTAGATAATGTATGCTGTTTTCTCTGGCAGCAGCACATAAGGGAAATAATGCCCAATGAATGTGTACCACCCCATCAGCTTAGCAACAAACACCCAACATTCAACATGTACAAATCATAAGGAGGCAGAACTTGACAGCAACGAACATGGGCACCCTCTAACTTACTCCATAATAGATGGCTCCATAAACAAATTTGAAATCTTTATTTCGATCACATGATCATAAAAGATGTACAGAATACCACATTAGCTAAAATCCCAAAGCATAAGTAAATCATTGCTATTAAATACATGGGAAATTTAAAAAAGAGAATGCTAAGAAAGGGGGTGACAGGGAATCAAAAGGATAAAAGTTTTGAAGAGTCTCCAGCCATCTTTATCAAACGAGTTCGGATGTGCCACATTGCAGTTAAAAATTTTGCCAAAGCAAAGACAATTGGCGGCGATAAGTCTGTCATTAAAACTCTATATGCAGGTAAAAATGTTCTAAAACCCAAGTTTTTTAGGAGGGGGACGAGCCAAAATGTCCTGCTTTTCTGGTAGGCTAGGCAAAAGAAAATCACGTGCACCTCGTTCTCCTTTATATGGTCACGTGCCGGGCACATCTCAGTGGAAGACCGGCAGGACCATGCTTTGGTAAAAGACAATAACGGAAGGGTCCCGTACCTCCATTGCAGGAATAATTTTCTTGTTAAGACAGGAGTCATGCCATCCAAAACACTTTCAAGGTTATACGAGTCTTTGGTTGTAATGAAGCGGTGTGTCAGAGATCCCTCTCGTGCGCTATCGAGGGCTCGAAAAAGCATTTTATCATAGTATGCTCTGGAGAGCGCTTTCCTTGGAATCCTCGTGCTTGTGTTTTCCGGGTCTGACCATAATTCTGGTAGTCCGAGCTCCATAAACAAGCGTAACATGGTATAAGAGACCCCAAATCCGTGCTGAAACACTTAAGCAGTGGTGAATTGCGTCAGGGATGGCATCTGCAGACACTGACAAAGAGAACGGGTGGCAACCTTGAGAACACACCGCATCCAACACGCTGAGTTGCTGGTGGTGCCACCCAACAACCCTTCTCAAGATGCAAGCCCCTACCTGCCACTTTGGAAAACACCAGCTAACTTGAAAGTTGTTGGGTAGAGGGAGAGCCCTAGGCTGAGCCAGAAAGGATATGATTAATGTTCAGCCAGAGCAATCTTAGGGCATGTGAACACATTCTTCTTACTTGAGGAAGAGACTTGCTGAGGCCCTTTTCTGAGCATGCCATTTTCGGGGAGGCTGGTAATGATAGGAAGTTGAAATAGGGCCCACTAGAGGCTGCCATATTTGTTAATATCTGGGAATCTTAGAATTGTGGAAGACTTGTAAGCAAATGTTACCATCTATTGGGCGGTGGGACAAGCCACATTAATATACAACTTTCAAATACTGACTCTTCGATCTAGACCACAAAGAACATTTAAACATAGCAGCATTTGCGACCAACACTCAGTCTGAAGCAAAAAAACATACATATCATGGTAAATTTATGGACAAAAGGACTCAAGACAATTACTTTTCTCTGAAGTAATAGCTGGAAATAAAATTAGCGCTCACCGAGTGACTTGAGAACATACTATGGAATAAGCAACTATGGGCATGCACTGAAGGAATTGAAGGAGATTACATCATCCCTGAGTGCTATAGAAGTATCATACGTAGAAAAAATTGCAGAGCTGAATTTGATGCATGCCGAAATGTCTCAATTTAAAATGTAGATAACTATTTCAGAGAAGTGTCTGGAAGACCTACAGCAGAAATTACTGTACTCCACAGATTGGGGAAATATGGAATTTATAGAAGGCTGTTACAGATCTTGAAGATAAAAGAGGGAGAGACAACATGCTTCTTTATGGTTTTCTAGAAGCAGGCGAGCGAGACAACCTCCAGAGCTTCTTTTTTTCACATCTTTTTATTGGTATTTTTTAATACATCATTCCATAAAAGAAAACAATTGATAATTTATCATGTTCCTTGCATGTACATAGTATACATTAGTTTATACTTTACAGCATATATTGATATCACAATTGGTTGCCTCTTACACTCTATGCAACATTGTTCCATATTATGTTGTCTGTTTGTTTTCTTTTAATTTAAATGCGTACCTCCTTATGCAAACTGTATCTAACTATAACAAGGGGTGGGGTGAGATGGAGAGGTGGTGAGAGGTTGGCGCAGAGGGGGAATACCAGTGATGAATAACATATGTCTAGTCGCAGAGTATTTTAGGTGCTCTAGTATTCAGAGTACTCTAGAAAATTCCAGAGGCTTCTGACCTGCTCATACGTTCAATGCGTAATGTAGGCAATGGTAATAGCATTCGCTCTAGGGGGATGAGGTACGTTCTGTCTAAAGGACATTATCCTATGCCCAGTTGTTGTAATGAGGGATCTGCATCTGCGTTATCCTGTAACTCTACTACTCCGTTAATGGGGGCCCTTCTTCCTTATCTTCAGTGGTATTTTCGCTTATATACTCGTCATCATTACTACCTTGCTCCTGGTGGTCCCATATGTTCAATATTTCGGCCCATATGTCTGCTATTGGTTGAATGCTGATCCCTCTAGCTTCTTCCCTGATCAATGCCTGCTCTTCTACCCTAGCCCATTGTGTCAGCTCGGTTTTTCATGTCACCACATTTGGTCCTATCGTTGATGTCCATTCTATGGCGATTCCCCGCTTGGCCAGGCCCAGTGCCAGGTCTATGAATCTGGTTCCCACTTTTTGGCTCTAGGTCTAGCATATAATCATTATATACAGACCTCTAATGTCTTAGGGGGGTCTCGTCCCAGCGCCATACACAGGGTTTCTAGTATTCCCTTCCAATATATCTGCATTTGTGGACAATACCATATCATATGTGTAAACTCTGTGTCTCAACCTCCAGAGCTTCTCAGTGAACTTTATCTTCAAACTGACGAATATTGAATTCCAACCACCTATCAAATTCCAGAGGGTGCAGAGACTAAACAGCTAGTGGGTAGTGGTATTTATGTCCAGACATTTACCATGATCTGTATGCTTATTTGGCTAGTAGTTAGCAATCAGGTCTCAGCCAGAATAGCGATAATTTGGTTCCATCAGCTTGTGAGCCTTCTCCTTCAGTTAATGAAACAACATGGTTCGTACAAAGGCTTGAAGATCATGTTCAAGGCAGACTTAATCCTAAGGAAAACAATTCCTAACACAGCGACCGCCCCTCAAGCAAAGAGGCGTCAGATATAGCCATATTAATCCTTTGACCATCCTGGTGAGGTGACATTACTCTGTAGAGCACAGGAATTCTACAACCTGCAAGATCTGGACCACTTTCTAGATTCTATGGAGCAACCATTGATGGAAATAGCAACAGTGGAAAATAGTGATGGGGTCATTCTGGCAGTGCACCAGCAACTGGTAAGGCACCGGCAAGAATATTGTATAAAGGCGTAATAAACAGATATCCAGTCAGGGAGGCTTGGAGGAAAACCTCAAAAGGAAGCTTCACTATGGGGTGGGGACAAACTGAAATTTCCACTTATGGAAAAATAGATGCTATCTTGAAGACTGAACAACTTAACAGGGAAGTAGAACTATAAAACCTCAACTACCTGACTTACTGAAATTCCTGTTCTTATTGAATCCTAGTAGCAGGTGATAGAGTGGACAAACAGTTTGAAATGGAGTTATTAAAGCAAAGCTCAGAAATAAAGCTAACCATTATACCATCAGAGGTACTCAGTGGCCTTTAACATCACTGTTATCATTGATTCTTTTATATTTCGACCAACTGGCAACAGTGAGGAGTTATGCATGTAAATATTTCTAAGGGCGGTTTGCTGTTTCACACTACACTGAAACATTTGAGAGGCTCTATAGTCAGGAATATTCAACAGGTCAAGGCATTCTCTCTTATTAGTAATGGCCTTACCAGGTATGTACGCTAAAATCAAGTTTTGTACTACTTTGAGTCTCAGAGATGCCAGACATAACTTTGTTACAGGAGACGTATGTGCCAAAAACAGACACAGAAAAACTCAAACAAAACTGAGTGGGAACAGTGCTAGCTGCCTCAGGGTATGTCACCCTACCACAGCAACTCACATTCAATGACACTGACCTACAGGAAATGTGGTTAGTAATTCTGATCCGATATTAATGGTTCGCATACATAGAATATGGAGAGACACAGCACTCTTCTGTGTTTTTGAAAATCAAGCAATCCAGAATCAGGCAATGGTGATATGTTTAATAGATGTACTCCAGACAGTGGTCCCTGGGACAGTGAGGGATGTATATACAATGCATTTATCCCCATTCAGTGCTATATGAGTGCCAGTATCCAGCGGGATAAAGGCCATTTTAATTTGCACAATAGTTAAAAGATAGAACAATATTGCGAGTCAGATAACAGTGGGATACAAGCCTGTATCCATGGACCCACATATAAAACAGAAAAACAAAGTATTAGGGCTCAAGCAGTTTGTGGTTGTTTCTATCAAGGAATGCAACAATTGTAAAATAACAATTATCAAGAGGTCACCTTTACAGAATATTAAATACAAGAATCACTATGTGTAAGGTTGACAAACTATGTCGACGGCGGTCTTTATCTGTCAGATATTGGATCATCATCAGGACTATCAAATACAGTGCCTGAAAACATTTGCCTGTAATATACTGTAGTGTAGCCCTATGGTAGAGGGCAGTATTAGGCATGTTAGGATTGCAAGCGCGGATCATAGACCCTGGGAGAACGGATCTTATCGTATGAAGAAATACCATGATGCGGGAACAGCGTCTGTGTGATAGAAGATCGGGATGGCAAGGCTTACATCTTGTGGCAAGGTAAAAGAGATGTGGTAGTCTCAGCAACCTTTTCACATACTTTACTACAACAAATTGATCATCAGATTAAGGAATACATTTGACAAAGCAATACCCCGTGACTGGCAGCTGCCAGGCTGCATGTGACCATTATTTCTGGAGGCCTATGACTTCACACGATTGAATTGTAACTCATAACCCTATACTTCTGACAGATGATCTATCATGTTAATACTGATCTATAAAAATCAGGCTGGGTCATGCTAGAACCCAACCTCTAGACAGGAGTGTTGGCTCACAGGTATTCTATATGCACCATGCTACGGATGATAGCAGAAACAACCCGGTGATGGCAGGATCACAAAAAATGTTGGCAGCCAGACATAAAACCGTGCAACAGAGAAGATTTCTGAATTAGGAGGCGCCACTCTGGAACAAAATGGCGATCTGTATGAATGGGCAAATGTTGAACTGGCTGCTATGATCTATAAAAAATATTCTAAATATAGCACAAACACAAGAAAATGAAAAGGTTAAATAAGTCCAAGATCTCTCAAAAGAATTCTGTTTAGATTTTTGCAATTTTTCATCACATGTACAATTCCAACACTGTCTGAAAATCAATCTTGATAACTTATTGGGCGCGCTGGATGCCTCATCAATGCACACTTATTTGGATCTATAGAGTAATTACAAGAAACTGATTTTGGGACTCTCAAAATGCTGATTGAAAAGGCATACTCTAAACTAATGCTAAAACAACAATTAAGGGACAGAATGCAGAACAAAGTCATTCATTCACCCCAGTACAGAGATCTGGGCCTAAATCCATCGTGCTCACCATGCCATTCCAGTTGAACCCAGCCATATGCAAATCAGTCTTGATCCTGTGCCCAATGGGAACAGTCCAGTCCGAACTGCCAGGCCAGGGCCTCTAAACTAAACTTATAGGGACCTGCCTTTGACGAAAATGAAAAATGGATGTGCCAAAGAAATACTGATGCAAAATGGTCTCCCCTCTTGTCCAATCATGACCATGGTAGCAAAAAACTAAAGCTCAGCAATTTCAAAATGCTCCATGACTGCCACTGGTTCCGTACAAGGTTGCATAGAGAAAGCTAACCTTGTACGCAATATGCTAGAGATGTGGGAGGGCAAAGAGAGATCTTATGGCATTCCCCTATCTTGCACAACTTCAGGACCATTATTTGGCAGCAAGATTACACAGCCATTGGAACTCGCTTTACTTCACTATACCCTGAGAATCACAAAGGTCAACAATCATAAGAAGAGGTGGTTGGATTCTGAATCATCAATGTCCAAAGCACTATAACAGGAGATTGTCCCCCACAGAGGAAGAAATGGACTGAAGCTATGATGATAATAATGTCACATGAATGATTGATCAAAGATATTTGTGGACAAGTAACTCTGCCATGCCCGGTCCCACTTGCAGCTGCAAAAAGAATAGAGGTATACATGAGGCTAGCTACCGCACCTAGCTACATAAACATCAACCAACAGCCATGCCGGCCTTATGGAGAGAGGAACGTCCTTCACGGACATCTATGACACCTTGTGGAGAAAGCCTAGGATCCCTGAAAGCCACAAAGCTAATCCACCTGCTTTCCACCTGCTTTCAGACCATCAGCATCAGGATATGGAACTTGAGGTCCATGTACAAGACAGTCAAGACAGCCCACATGGCAGGCCAGATCAAAAAAACACAACATTGGCCTGATTGGCATCAGCAAGATCAGATGGACACAGTCCAGACAGAAAAGAATGTCTCCAGAAGGAATGCTGCTGCATTTTGGACAAAAGGAAGATAATGCCCCACATATTCAGTTTTGGGCTTGGCCTATTTTTGCAGCGTCATCCCTGAACTTTTGCCTCCCTCCTGTATTTTGTCTGACATGTTTTTGTTGGTTTTATGACTCTGGGCACTTTACCACTGCTGATCAGTGCTAAAGTGCATATGCTCTCCCTATTGTAAATTAATGTATGGATTAGTGATTCCATGATTGGCTGGTTTGGTTTACCTGTCAGACCCTAGTACAGTGCACCAGCAATGCCCAGGGCTTGTAAACAAAATGCTGCTGGTGGGCTTGCAGCACTGGTTGTGCCACCCACAGAAGCAGCCTGTAAAAGTGTGTCCAAGGTCTGCCATTGCAGAGCTTGTGTGCAGTCTTGTGCTGCCATACTGACTGGGCAAGTGCACCCACTTGCCAGCCCCTAAACCTTCCCTTTTCTTAATGTCAGACACCCCTATAGTAGGCCAAAGGACGGGTGCACTGTAAGTATAAGGTAGGACAAGCCCTGGTGTGTGTGGCATGTCCTAATAGTGAATTACAGCCATTTTCGTTTTTCACTATTGTAAGGCTACCTGTTCTCCATAGGCCAGAATGGGCAATTAGATTATTACATTTTATAATCCTAACTTACTCAGCGAACATGGTAGAAATTGAAGTTTAGAATGCCTGAACTCAGAATGATAAAATACATCTTTTAGTGAAGTTGATTTTAACATTCTGTGTTTGAAAATACCACTTTTAGAAAGTAGGTATTCTCTTGTCTAACTATCCAAGCCTGCCTCTGCTAGGTTGTGTATTCCTCGTCTGGAGTTTCAGTGACAGGGGCTGGGGGATTCCAGGAGACAGGGTGAGTCAACCCAGTGGTGAAGAGATAGATCTGCATCTAGATGGGAGGGAGGAGTTGCACCTGGGACCTGAATAGGGCTGTGCCTTCCCTCCACAATGCTGGTTCCACCTCCTTTGGGGTGTCTGATGTTTCTGCCCTGCACTGTGAAAGAAAAGAAGGAGTCATGTAAACAGAGTGCTCCAGGACTGACCAGAACCGGTTTGGATTAGGGAAAGGCCCCTCTGCCCTCAGAGGACAAAGGATTTTGGGGTATAAATATTGGGACCCTGATCCCAAGAATTTAGATCACTTTTGGACAACAAGAAGAAACCTTAGCTGAGGAGAGGAACCAGAAGAAACTGAGGAGAGACTACCCCTAAGCTGAAGTGCTGCTTGGGGGATTGGACTGCAGTGGTTGCATGACTGCCAAAAAAAGGAGAAAGGAACTTTGTGTGCTTTATTTCAACTTGTAAAGGATCTCCAAGGGCTTGAGAGAAGAACTTGCCTACTGCTGAAGTCTCAGGATCAACAGATTTCAACCCCCAGCTCCCCAAGAGTTCTTTGGAAGTGCCTGCTGCTGTTTTGGGCCTTCTGAGGGACGTAAGGAGCTGGAAGCGTCACACAATCAAGAAGAAGCGTGTCGCCGGCGCAGCCGCTGGCGTCGCATCGTGGATGACGCCGCTGTAGCTGTCGCATTGCACCGCATCAAGAGAAGCGCCTCACGTCCACGGAGAAGCGTGCCGCCGTCGGAGCCACTGTCGTCGCATCACGGAACAAGAGTGTCACCGCTGCAGCTGTCGCATCGAGTGGAAGCATCTCACATCGTCGGAGGACAGTGCCGCCGCCAAAGCCGCTGTCGTTGCATCACGGAATAAGGGTGTCGCCGCTGCAGCTGACGCATCGAGTCGAGACTTCTCACAACATCGGAGAAGCATGCCGCATCAAGAACAAAACAATGTCTTTAATTCTTTGCACCAATATTTCATCACATTGCGGCGTCGCTCACCGCATTGTCCCGGAAACGCAGTAAGGAATCACTGCAACGCATCACCATCTTTGCAACACTTTTGTTTAGTTGCCCTGCGTGTCGCATCTTAAGGTACATTGACTCAAAGTGTCACATTTTAAGATCTAAAGAGAACTAAGATAATTCTACCATTTTAAGTCTAGTATTGTGGATTTTTGTCATTTGTGGTCTTGTGTAAAATCTATATAAAGAATACTTATTTTTAATATACAACTGTGTGGTGTCCATCTGTAGTGTTGTCACTGGATTACTGTATGTGTTCGCAAATGCTTCAGACACTGCCTCTGAGATAAGCCCATCTGCTCATGCCAAGCTACCAAGGGGGTGAGCAGGGGTTATTTTATGCGTGTACCCCCTTCTCCTGACTAGAGGCAAGGGTCCCTATTTGTCACAAGTAACTACCCGTGCCAACTCGAGTCCCAAAATCATCTCAGCGACCTTCAGCACAAATAAAAAGCAGATCAGCATGAATGTTATCCAGTACTATGCACCTACACGTGTCAACAAAGAAGAGGAAAAGGAACGGTTTTACAACAGACTGTAGTCCATCCTGGAGAAAAGCCTTGGGAGAGACATCACCGTACTGATGGAGGACCTCAATGCCTAGACTGGAAGTGACAACACTGGCTATGAAGAAGTCATGGGTAACCATAGCCTTGGTGACATGAACAGTCTGGTGAAAAGTGGTAGTGTATTCCCATACAAAAGTATACAAAAGACAATGTGAGTGTTAGCAGACCATTCACATGGAATCAGACTGACCACGTCTGCAATGCAAAGATGTTCTGGAGATCCATACAAGATGTGAGCGTGATGAGAGGAGCAGACGTGGCATCAGACCATCACCTTGTAGTGGCCAGGTTAAAGCTAATTCTGAAGAAAGCATGGGTGGAACGGCCCAACCTAACGCCAGCAATATAGCACCACTCTCCTCATAGAAGCATAGTAGCGAAGTGAATACTCAGTTACCTTAAGTAATAAGTTTCAAGTCCTGCAAGAACTAGAGGATGACAGAAACCCAGTAGAAAGTCAGTAGAAGAAGATCAAAGAAACAGTGACATCAAGCTGCCAGAAGGTATTGGTTCACAAGAAAGAACAGCATAAAGAATAGATCTCTTCTGGGCCTCTCTGCAAAATCCAAGAGAGAAAGGAAAAGGAAAAGGAAGCTGCAGTCAACACCAGCCGAACAAGAAAAGAAAAAGCGAAAGCTCAAGGTGAATACACCAAAACATAAAAGGAAGCAAAAAAAAGCTTAAGAGCAGACAAGAGAGGAGTCATTATTGGTCTTTCCAGTGAGGCCCAGGAAGCAGTAAACCATGGAAACTTGAAAGACATCTGCTACATAACAAGGAAACTTTCCAACAGATATAACAAGTCAGAAAGACCTATTGAAGACAAAACTGGGAAGAAAATCATGGGCAACAAAGGGCAACAACTAAGAGGGGTGGAGCACTTTGAAGAACTGTTGACCAGCCTGTGCCGGATTCTTCACCAGGCAGACAGCCAGCTGACTAGAACTTGCCACTTGGTTGGAGGAGACCAACCAAAGAAGAAATACGGCAAGTCATCAAAACAAGTGAAAAATGGGAAGGCAGAAGGTCCTGACAACTTTCCTGAAGAGGCATTGAAGGTAGACATTGATATATCAGTAGGCATGCTCTACCCAGTGTTTGGAAGGATCTGGTAAGAGGTAAAGGTGATATCAGTGTATAAGGAAAGATATCTCCTTAAGATACCTAAGAAAGGTGGCCCGAGTACCTACGCAAACTACAGAGGGATAACTCTTCTATCAACCCCAGGCCAAGTGCTCAACAGAGTCATTCTGAACAGAATGAAGGAACAAGTTGACACTCACTTGCAAGACCAGCAAGCTGGCTTCCACAAAGATAGGTCCTGCACAAACCAGATTGCAACACAGTGCATCAACATTGAGCAGTCATTAGAATGGAACTCCACACTCTACATCAACTCGACTATTAGAAGGCATTCAATAGCATGAACAGAGAGACCCCTTGGAAATTCCCCCGCCACTACAGTGTGCCAGAAAAACTTGTAAGAATCATTAGGAACTCTTACAAGAGAATCACTTGCAAGTTAGTTAATGGAGGACAACTCACTGAAGCCTTCCAAGGGAGGACTAGGGTCCTCCAGTGTTGTTTGGTCTTGCCCCTTGCCCTACTCCCAAACCCTTCTGCGGATGCAATAGAAGACTAACACGGTGGCAGCCACTTCAGCCCAACTTGGCCTTAAAATCCACAGGGGATAAAAAAAGATCCTGAAGGCTAACACGGGGAGCACTACTGCAGTCACTCTCGCAGGTGATGCACTGATTGAGGTTAAAGCCTTCACTGACCTGGGCAGTGTCACACACAAGCAGTGTGGCATAGACGCGGATGTCAAGGCAAATATCAGAAAAGCTAGGGCTGCCTTCATTCAGCTAAAAAAGATCTGGAACTCCAAGGACCTAACGCTGCAAACCAAGATCAGGGTTTTTAAACCCAACGTAAAATTAGCCGAAACGTGGAGGACAACATTGACCACTACCAAGGTCCAGAATTTCATCAACACCTGTCTGAGGAAAATCTTCCAATCTGTTGACCAAACACCAATAACAACAACAACCTACAGCATTACAATCTTCAACTCCCTGCTCATGAAGAAATCATGCAGAAAATGCTGGGGATGAATAGGTCATCCCCTTCACAAGCCCACAACAAACATCACCAGGCAAGCCGTGACCTGGAACCCTCAAGGTAAAAGAGGAAGGCCAGGAAACACCTGGCACGAGACCTCAAGGCTGACTGCAAGGAGATGGTTTACACCTGGAGTCGGATTGAAAGAAAAGCTCAGGACAGAGATGGCTGGACAGTCCTGGTTGATGGCCTATACTCTCGCCCGACATTGCCTTCTTCACAGAAACATGGACCAACGCCTCCTCCGGCCGATATCAACACCGTAATCCCAGACTAATACAAGATCCAGAGGAAGGACCACCCAAACTACTCAGGAGGAGGCCTTGCCATCGCCCAAAAGAACACCCTCCGCCTCACCACCTCCAGCAAAACCTTCCCGGCTGCCAAACACCTGAATTTCCAGATCCAGACCAGCCCCAACGCCACACTCCGAGGGACCTGCGTCTACAGGCCACCCTGGCCCCGGACACCCTTGCCACCACCATCACAGATTTCATCGCACCCCACGTCGCTGAACTACATACTCATCGGAGACTTGAACTTCCACCTCGACAACCCCAATGACCACCACACCACCACCCTCCGCGACAACCTCGCCAACATCGGACTTAAACAACTTGTCACCACAACAACCCACAGAGCAGGACACATCCTCGACCCCATCTTTGCCGCCAGAAACAACGTCCACTTCAGTCACACAACGCAACCGCCATGGACCGACCACCACTGCGTACACTTCACAGTCAACAAACCCAAGGCACCCAAACCTACCCCACACCCACTACGAAGGAACTGGAGCGAGGTTACCGATGAACAAATACACTCCACCCTCACCCGGGACGACCATACCTGAGCATCTGACACAAACAGCACAGTTAGAGAACGCCACACCTGGATCTACAAGTGGGCAGACGAGCTCACCCGCTCCGCCACCCCGGGAAGCAGCGACCCCGAAAAGCCACCTGGTTCACCACCAATCTCCAAAATCGCAGACGCCTTGCGAAAAACTGGAGAAACACCAAAAACAGCAGATAGCTACTCTACATACAAGGACGCCACGGCGGACTACCACAACCAAATCAGAACCACGAAGAGGAACTTTATCCAAAACAAAATCCTCGCCAACTCGACCAACTCCAAGGAACTCTTCAGTGTGATTCAGAAATACAACAACCCACGCAGCGAAGCCACAGACATCAACACATCCCAAGACCTCTGCGACAAACTTGGAACTTACTTCCACCTCAAAATCAAAAACCTCTATGACGACTTAAACTACCACCCACCAGACGCCACAGTTGAACCCACTCCCCATAGACCCACCAGCCGGCACACCATCTCCAACTAGACACTGATCACGATGGAAGACACCGCCTCGACCTTGAAAGACATCCAACCCTAGCCCTCCTCACATGAAATGAAATGAAATGAAATGTAGTAAATCTTATAACGCGCGACTAAGCCCAAAGGCATCAAGGCGCCTACCAAAAAAGAGATCAAAATGACCAGATAACCAGCCCTACGGGTACGCCCTTGAGAATAGCCACGTTTTAAGAGCTTTCCGAAACTTCAGGACTGACAGTTGGGTTTTAATTTCTAGGGGAAGGCTGTTCCACAGCTTGGGGGCTACCGTTGAAAACGCCCTCCCACCCCATTTACTTCTTCGAACACTAGGCACCACCAACAAGCTCTTAGTTGAGGAACGGAGATCTCTGCCCGGTGCATAAGGAAGCAACAATTTCCTCACACCACCAGCCCCCTTGCCAGCAAGTGCCCCATAAGTCAAGCAAAGAGTCTTGAAGGCGATCCTGGATTCAATAGGAAGCCAGTGCAGGCTTTTCCTGGCAGCCGTGGCAGAGGAGCGTCTGGGAGCATCCACATATACCACAGAGCCACAGCCGCCATCGCACCTGAACTACAACGCACCATCAACACCACCTTCGAAGCAGGCACCTTCTCAGATGATTGGAAACACACAAAAGTAGGGCCTCTGCTCAATAAGCCCACGGCTGACCCCAACAACCTAAAGAACTACCAGCCAATCTCGCTCCTACCCTTTGCAGCCAAAGTTGCAGAGAAGACAGTCAACAGGGAAATGAAACGATTCATTGAAGAGAACGCCATCCTCGACCCCTCCCAATCCGGATACAGCACAGAGACCACCCTACTTGCCGCCACAGACAACATCTGCACCCTCCTGGACCAGGGTCACTCCACAGCACTCATCCTACTCAACCTATCAGCAGCCTTCAACACCATCTCCCACCGCACACTAGTTGCCAGACTACATGATGCAGGCATACAGGGAACAGCCCTGGAATGGATCCGATCATTCCTCACCAGAAGAAGCCAGAGGATTAGACTGCCACCCTTCCTCTCTGAACACATGAAGATCACCTGCAGAGTCCCATAAGGGTCGTCTCCGAGCCCGACCCTCTTCAACATCTATATGGCCCCCCTCGCGGCCATCGTCCAACAACACTGCATCAACATCATATCCTATGCTGACGATACCCAGCTCATACCCTCCCTCACTAAAGACCCCACCACTGCCAAACTCAACTTCCAGAAAGGAATGCAAGATGTCGCAGTCTCGCTGACCAACAGCTGCCTGAAACTCAACGCTGAGAAGACAGAAGCCCTAGTCCTTGGACCCACCCCCTCTCCATGGGCCAATACCTGATGGCCCACCGCCCTCAGAAGCCCACCTACCCCCCCAGACCATGCCAAGAACCTCGGCATCGTACTCGACTCATCACTCACCATTAACCGACAGGTCAATGCCGTCAACACCAGCTGCATCAACACACTCCGAATACTCCAAAAGACCTTGAAATGGATCAAGAAAAACGGTCACCCACTCACTCTTCACCAGCAGGCTGGACTATGGAAACACACTCTTCACCAGCATCATCAACAAGTCCCTACTCCCCTGACTTCAGATGATACAAAACGCCGCCGCCAGACTCATCCTTGACATCTCCAAGCACAAACACATCAGCCAACACCCACGAAAACTCCACAGGCTCCCAATGGAAAGAAGAATCACTTAGAACAGTGGTCTTCAAACTGTGGGGTGCGCCCCCCTGGGGGGCGTGGAGTCATCTCAAGGGGGGCGCCAATCCACATCACCCCAGTAGCAAGCAGAAGCCCCAGGACACACTCACTAGAGGTTTTAATTAGTGCATTTTGTAACATGTTTCTGTCATTGTGCATTTTTGTCCTTATTTTTAAAGGCAGGTGGGCTTTTTCGGAGAATTGATTAGGCTCGTGTGGAAGAGCAGGAACAGCCTCAGAAATGCATAAGGTAGGGAAGACCTGCCAACGGTCACAGTGCACCTGTCCCTCACTTTGATTTGAGGGTGGCACATTGCCTGTGGATGTTTTACAATACCAGCAAGGGTTTCTGTTGAATATTAGTAATACATGCGTGTTTAGTATTTCAGTTTCATTAGTCAGCATAGTGGTGGGTGACAGTTTTTTTGTTCAACCATTTGCAACCATCGGAGGAGGTCGCTCTAAATGACTGTTAGACCTGGCATCATTGGCATGAGTCTCTCCTCCATTTTGTTCTGTTTGCCTCCTCTGTTTACGATGTTTTTGCTGGTATATTGCTTTGGGCACTGTGCCACTGCTGATCAGTGCCACAGTGCAAGTGCTCCCTATGTGAAATTGCTGTATTAATTGAATTCCATGTTTGGCTTATTTGGTTTACTGTCAGTCCCTAGTAGAGTGCACCAGGAGTGCCAGGGCTTGTAAATACAAATGCTGCTCGTGGGCTTGCAGCACGTGTTGTGCCACCCACAAGAGCGGCCTAGTAAAAGTATGTCTGAAGGTCTACCATTGCTAGACCTACGTGCAGTCTGACTGCCACGCGGACTGCGCAAGTACACCTACTTGCCAGTCCCTAAACCTTCCCTTAACTTCATGTTAGCCACCCCTATGGTAGGCCCACGGGCAGGGTGCATTGTAAGCATAAGGTAGGACAAGCCTGACAAGGTTGGCATGTCCTAATAGTGAATTACAGCCATGTTCGTTTTTCACTATTGTAAGGTAACCTGCTCTCCATGAGTTAGAATGGGCTGCCAGGATTGTTAATGCTATAATCCTAGCGGGCTCGGGGAGCATGGTGCAATGTCGAGTTTGGTATCCCTGAACTCAGGGTTTAATAACGCATCCGTTTGGGTGGATGGTTTTTAGACTCTGTGTTTGAAAATAGCACTTTTAGAAAGTGGCTATTTTCTTGTCTGACTGTCTACTGGTCTCTGCTGGTTTCGTGTGCTTGTGACAGGAGCTGGGTGGCTCCAGAGGTCTGAATGAGTCAGTGTGGGGTGATTGGGGCATTTGCATTGAGAGTAGGGGAAGAGTAGCTCCTGATAGCCTGCCCTGCCTGAGACAATGCTGGTTCTACCTCCTGCCAGGCGACTGATGGCTCTGTGCCTGCCAGGGACGATCCTGGCCCCACCTCCTACCGGGCGACTGATGGCCCTGCCCCTGCCAGTGACAATGCTGGCTCCATTCCTGCTGTGCGGCTGAAGACTCTGCCCTGCACAGTGAATAGGCCAGGCGCCTCGGCCTGGCAACACCCACAACAAACCCAGTATGGGGGGAAATTCCCCTGCATGGACAAATGGATCAAAGCCAAAAAGGGGTATAAGAGAAGGACCCCAGAACCAAGAATTTAGATAACTTCTGACAAGGAAACCTGAACCAAGGACAAGAAGCCTGCTGATCCAAGGACTTGCCTACCCCTTCTGCCAGTGTGCTGTTTGTTGGGGGAATCCTGCAGTTGCTTCTTTATTTTTGCCAAGGAACCAGGAGAGAGGAACTGAGTGTGTACTCTCAAGCTTTGCCAAGGAAATCTCCAAGGGTTGGAAGAGTGCCAGCCTCCTGTTGAAGTCACAGGGTTAAAGGACTTCATCATTTGCTGAAAGTGCTTGTTGCTGGAACCTGAAAATCCAGCACCTCTGAAGAATCCAGCAATCTCGACGACGACGGACGCCGCCGAATCCAGCTCGACATCGTGAGTGCAGCTCCCGTGTCCCACACCTTCGACGCCGGACGCCGGGCCCGATCGACGCCAGTAGCGACGCCAGTGAGTAGCGAGTTCGGCTCCAGCTCTAAGTGACCCCGTGTCGACGCCGCCGCTGATCGCATCGACACCGAGCCCTCTCGACGCCGTGAGCGCTGCTCACTCTTGCAACATCACCATCGACATCGACGACGCCGCCGTATCCTGCTTCACCTCGTGAGCGCTGCTCCTGCCTGACTTCTGTCGACGCCGCTGCAGATCGCCCTGACTCCGAGGCTCAATCGACGCCGAAGACGCGATGCCGGACATCTCGAGGCCGCTGATCACCGTGTGCTTCACTTTTCCAAGGTACTGTGTTGTGGGGGTCCGTTGTGACTCCGGGCTCGACGTAGCGCTCCTCGCGGTCGACGCCGAACCTTTGGATTAATTTTGCCTCGACGTCGTGTGACTCCCGTGTGGGTTACATTGTTGCCAAGAACTGTGTTTTAAAGAAGAAGAGTTGCTTTTGTTGCTAAAGACTTTGTGCTAAGAAGAAGCTACACTTGAACTGTTATTTTTCCTTCCAAGAGTATTTATTAAGATTGTGGTATATTTGTGTCGTTATTTGGTCTTGTGCTAAGCCTTATATAAACATCCTTATTTTTATAATACTACTGTGTCGTGTCTATTTGTAGTGTATTCACTTTATTACTGTATGTGGTCATAAATGCTTAACGCACTGCCTCTGAGATAAGCCTGTCTGCTTTGCCAAGCTACCAAGGGGGTGAGCAGGGGTTATCTTAGTGTGTGATCCCCTTGCCCTGACTAGAAAAGGTGTGTCCCTATTTGTCAGAAGTGTATACCTCTGCCAACTAGAGACAGCCGCTTCTAACATTGGTGGGTCAGCGGTGAGGATTTGAACTCTGCATTTATGACCCATGTGCAGTGATTAGTGTGCGCTACATAGTGAAAGCAGACCATAGCGCAGCCGCAATCTGTTTTGGTTGGATATTCTATTTTTTTTCTCCGCATTCCTGGAGCTTGATTTTTGAAACTGTCAGTTTTGACCATGAGTGATGCCGGAGTCACTACCCCTGTTGTTGTGGAGGAGTTTGATAGGGAAAAGATCAACTACTACCCGTTAAAAATGCTGAAACACTTTTGCAAGCAATTTAAAGTTCCTACCACAGGCTGCAAAAACAAACCGGAATTTCTTAAAGCTTTGGAGGCCTGGTTAGAGGCCAGAGATCCCTCTAATGCGGTGGTGGTACCGCTAGAGGAAGGGGAAGGGGAGGTGCTAGTGAATGGGCCTGGATCCCCTCCCGGCAGCAGTGTTTCCTCCAAAGGTCTTTCTCCTGAAGAAAGAGAAGAAAGGGCGAAGGAGCGAGCATACAACATGGAAATGGCAAAACTTAAGATAGATGGGCAGTTGGAGTTAGAGAATGCAAGAGGCAGGAGAGAAGCTGATATGGAGATCAAAAGGTTGGAGTTTGAAAGAGAAAAGTTAGCTTTTGAGCGTGAGAAAATGGTGAGGGACATGGAGCTCAAAGCTAAGAATTTGGAATTGAATCCCTCTGGTGGCAGCATCCCATCTGTGCCTGCAGAAAGTAGGTTTTATTTTCCCAAAGATGTGATCAAAGATTTTCAGAAGCATGAGGATATTGGTCAATGGCTTAAAGCATATGAGTTAGCATTGTTGGCCCACCGGGTCCCTGAAAAGGATTGGGGAGCGGGGTTGTGAGGTCGCTTTGTGAATGAGGGAAGAGATACCTTGTTGGACATTCCTGTGGAGGATAGGATGTCTTATACTCATATGAAAGATGCTTTAATGTTAAGGTATGGCCTGACCCCAGAAAAGTACAGACAAACCTTTAGAGAATGTAAGAAGTTGCCTGCTACTACGTGGGTTGAATATGTGTCATTTTTTTTGCAGAGCCATGGATGGTTGGGTAAAGGGCAGCAAAGTAGAAAGTTATGATGCTCTTTATGATTTGTTTGCTTGGGAGCACTTGTCTAATAACTGTTTTCCAGAGCTGCGCCAGCACCTTATTGATAGCAAGATATCTAACCCTAGAAAACTTGCTGAGGAGGCGGACCGCTGGGTCAGTACCAGGGTCCACAAGGGTCCAGTGGGAGACTCAGCCAAAGGTGGGCAGGGTCCCCAGCAGAAAAGTGGGGGGGGGCAAGGGTAAACAGAGGGAGTTCCAGAAAGGGCCCCAAAGTAATCCCCAAGGGAACCAAGGGAAGGGTTCCCAGCCTCCCCCTGTGAAGAAGCCAGAGGGCCCGACAGGTAAACCTGTTCATAGGGGCCCAATGACCTGCTATGTTGGTAAGCAGGTGGGACACCGTTATTATGATCCACCATGTGTCCCCTGAAGAACTCTAATGCACCACCTCGTGCACCCCCCGTGAGTTGGCGAGTGTAGCCCTGGGAGGGGAGGAGATGGTTGCCCCTGGTGGGGAGGGTCCCACAGAAATGTCCCTGGTTTCTTTAGGAGACATGGAAATGGTCCCTCCACCCCCTCTGCCTAGTAACACTAAGAAATATAGGCAGTGGGTGACCATTAATGGCCATAGAGTGGAAGCTCTCAGAGACACCGGAGCGAGTGTGACAGCTGTCAAGTGTCACTTGGTGTCCAGAGAGCAGGTCGTTCCCCACGCATTCTACCCTGTGATAGCTCCTGACAACTCCCAGAGAGAGTGTGAGGTACCTTGTTGCCAAGAACTGTGTTTTAAAGAAGAAGAGTTGCTTTTGTTGCTAAAGACTTTGTGCTAAGAAGAAACTACACTTGAACTGTTATTTTTCCTTCCAAGAGTATTTATTAAGATTGTGGTATATTTTTGTCGTTATTTGGTCTTGTGCTAAGCCTTATATAAACATCCTTATTTTTATAATACTACTGTGTCGTGTCCATTTGTAGTGTAATCACTTTATTACTGTATGTGGTCATAAATGCTTAACGCATTGCCTCTGAGATAAGCCTGTCTGCTTTGCCGAGCTACCAAGGGGGTGAGCAGGGGTTATCTTAGTGTGTGATCCCCTTGCCCTGACTAGAAAAGGTGTGTCCCTATTTGTCAGAAGTGTATACCTCTGCCAACTAGAGACAGCCGCTTCTAACAATGACACTAAGGACCATGTTTAGGAGAGTCTTTTCAGGCCCTAGGCAGTTTTTCTACTCATTGACGGAGGCCGCAGCCTGTTTAGTATTAATTATTTTCATCTCTGCCTTGTGTTGGAGGGCAATACAACAAGAGAGAGACGCCAATACTGATCCTATAACTCATATATCTAAGTGTCATCCAAATAAAGAATTCTATTCAAGATTGGGAAAAGCTATTTAATAACTATTTATTCACCAATTTTTACTGCATAATACAACGAATAAACCTTAGTACATCATATCAATATTACATGGTTAGCAATAATGAAAAACGGACACGAAACAAGATACAATCTCAATCAAACAATCATACAGTCACTAATCATGCATATCACAGTCATCCAACTGACGTTCATACATTCATACAAAATACTTCGCACAACCAGGAGATATTAATGAACCAGTGTGGGAAGTAGTGGATCTGCTATGTACTCAGCAAAAAATCAGAGATAAGTTTTTGAGGAAATAGTACACAAACTACAATTCTATTAGATCAATTCTTTTAAGGGTTTAACAGAAAAAACTGTGTAGTTGTCAATCCTAGTGTCACACAGTTAAACACCAGAATAACAATAGCAGACCAAGGAAAAAGCCTACGCGTTTCGAATCCCCCACACTCTTGGGGATTCTCCTCAGGGCCAAGCAACTCACAATTAGTGGATCCACGGGAGCAAATTTCTGGCATTGTTATATAAGGTTCAGCCTTACTGATTAGAGCCACCCCTAGTTGCTCTTAGTTGTGTTGGAGGGCAGCAAACAGACTTGATTCCCAGGCAAGCATTTGTCTTTTTAAGGTGGCCCCTTTTGGGTCCTACAGTGGGCTTTGTTACTATCTGCTGTATTGTACTTTTAAGCAGGCAATAGGGTTGCCACCTTTCCCAGGGAGTAAGAAAGGTGATATTTCCAGGTTTCAAAATTATGCAAAGGCCTGAACAGGATACTTAAGTAGAACTTTACATATATTCATCTGCATACATTTTTGACCAAGGCTTTTTAGTCAATGTTTACTTTTATTATCAGTCAGGTATTATTAAGAGAGCTCCAGAACGCATTTTAAAATGCATTCTTCTTATAATTACTGTTTAAAGTATGTACACCTAAGGGAGGAAAGTACTGGTGTCTGGCAGTTCGGCTAATTTTTTTATTGGCCGGGTCGCTAGGGGGTAGTAGGTTAGTGACCTTCCATTGCAGATGTTTTTTAACAGTTTCTAGAATTTTCTAATGCTTCTCATTGCTTAAAAGTGTGCAAGTTCTGATATCTAGCTCCTTCAATGCCCTTTATTGCTTTTTTTTGGTCATGGGAAAGTCTTACTCCAAGTGTCGAACATTTGGTTGTTGAATGTCACTCCTAAGCACATGGGAATGTGACACATAAGCAGTCTAAAAACTTGGCAACTATGGTCTGGGGCTGGGTGCAAATTTACAGGGCTTTCAGAATAGGACATTGTAAGTACATATCAAGATGGTGCTTTGCAGAGAAGATCTGAATGTGTCTTTGGTAAGAGGACCTGGATGGGGCTTTTGCCCAGTGGAATTCCCAACACACTGCTGATTTAGTTAGACTTCTTACCCTTGTCTTGATCTGCCCTTTTGTATGTTTGAGGGGGGCCCGACCCCCAAACATTTTGCTCTGGGGGGGCTTGACAGAACAAAGTTTGAAGACCACTGACTTAGAAGATCCCCACCACGCCTACAAATGTCTACACAATAATGGGCCAAAATACCTCAACAACAGAATCAACTTCCACGCACCCAAGAGAAACCTCCGATCTTTCAACCTCGCACTGTCCAAAACCCCACACATCCACAGAGCGAGGGCAGGTGGAAGATCCTTCTCCCACATCGCAGCCAAGACCTAGAACGAGCTACCAGTAGACATCAGACACGCCCTTCTCCAAACACCTTCAGGAAGACCCTCAAGACCTGGCTCTTCGGTTAAACGGACTTGCTGACCCCCCTTCCCCCCTTCAGCACCTTGAGACCCTCACGGGTGAGTAGCACGCTTATAAACCCCTGATTGATTGATTGATTGAAGTAAATAAGTATATTGGGCATTAGTTTATGGACCTCATGTGATAATTTAGATGGGTATAATTGGTATAATAATATTGTGTTTTGGTGAAACGAACCAGAAATGAAAAGATAGGGGTGTTTAAGTTTATTAATGTACCATTGGTAAATAATATATTTGCAGTGCCACCAAAGATTAAAACACCAGATATAGATTTTCTAGTGTTCATTGAAGTAGTATAGCATCTTGGTTTGAGAAATATTCTATGTAGTTAAATATACAATAAAAAAAATAATAAAATAAATATATATATATATAAATATATATATATATATATTTCTTTTCCCATCCTGACAGCGTCAAACAAACAGGCACCGACTCCCTGAGAAATTTGGCACAGATGGCGTTTTTTTCCAACAAAGGTCAGACACGTTTCGGCGGCAAGACCGCCTTGTTCACTGCATACATAGCTCTGCCATTTTACATCTTTAAATACTTGTCAAACTTTTCACCCAAGGTTGCCATGGCAACCGGAACCAACCATAGACATAGACGCTGATCTATGGCTGTATACCATGACAATGCGGGATAACACAAAAGAAATTCTAAACAAAGGTTTTGCAAATGAAAATTAAATAAAAAATACATCACACATTTTCATTTGAGTTTAATATATCACGCAGATAAAATGAAAAGATGTGTGTTTTCACTGATTCCCGATCTGCAGACATGATTATACAATGCTATATACGGCTCAGAAGATCACATGCCATGGACATAGAAGTGAAGTAAGTATTACAGGGCTCCTCTGTTTTGCTCCATAATAACAATACAGTCATATTGGTCCATACAAAATGATTAAAAAAAGCGGGTATGACCTCATTATACAGGAAATATCATCTGTCACTGAGAATGCCTCACTGGAGGTGTGAGTAAACAGCCCTGAAACACAAGATAGTTGTGTCTCCCTGCGCTTGCGTGTAATCCCTGACTAGTGTCGAAAGTACTGAATGCGCAAATATAATTAAAATATGCTTTTATTTCCCAATTGGTGGGAAGGCGATAGATGGGGAGAGGCAGCTATTTGAGGCTGTACTGTGAGGCGGCTGATGGGGGGAGGATGGAGTCGCAGACAGAAATACTGCCCAAGTGGGTCTGTGTTACTAACGGGGATAATATGTCCATGTGTGATAAACACAATAAACCGTAAAACAGAGTCAAGCAGTGTCGGGAAAAGGGGAAGAAAAAAAGAAAAATATATAACAAAATTATTAAAAGAGAACTATTACACTCGGAGGATTGGAACTCTACCGCATTTATGAAGAAAACATTCTTATTTACAAGTGGACATTAAGCGCTTCGTCGGCATTCATCCCTTGAGGGATTTTGGAGTTGAGGAGAAGATGCATTTCGATTCAAGTCTCCTTAATGCCAGTTGCCTGTTACCTCCCCTTGGGTCCTTCGGTACATTGTCAATGACAAAGTAGGAGAGGTCCTGGGCTTTTCCTGCATGGCAAGAGTTAATATGCCTTGCCACTGGGTATGATTGGTCACCATTCGCAATGGCCCTCAAATTGCTGCAGGATGCGGACGTGGACAGGGTGGTGGTGCTCCCTACATAGAGTCTATTGCATGTGCATAGGAAGAGGTATACAGCGAAGTCTGTTTTGCAGTTGTAGCTGCCACGTATGATCTAAGGTGTCTGTCTGAAGGGCATATTTATTGATTTCATGTTTATGCCGTGTTTGCAGGCTTTACACCTGCTGCACTTAGTGAACCCCTTAGGTGATTGTATGCAGTTTTGGGTTCTAACTATAACTATAGCTGGTGCATTACTCACCAACTCCTGCCGCATAGTTTTTGCCCTTCTGAAACTGATTGAGGGGACTTTTGGACATGTAGGGCCTAGAACTGGATCACTACTTACGGTATTCCAATGTCTGTAGATTATCTTCCTCAATGTGCTGTGGTATGCATTAAAACCCGTGATAAGTCTGGGAGTGTCTGTTACATCTGTCTTTTTCTTACTTTTATTTTTGTTGTTGAACAGTAAGTTTTTTCTCGTTACTTTCTCGCTTCTGGTTTTAGCTTTGGCAAGGGTTCCTGGTTTGTACCCCCCCCTCTCTAGTCTGTTAAAGAGCTCATTTGTGAATTTTTGTAGGCCTTCCTCTGTGCTGCAATTGCGCCTCATTCTTAGGCATTCAGCATTTGGGATACCTTCCTTGACACTGTTGTGGTGGAAACTGTTTGCATTTAGTATAGCATTCCCTGATGTGGTCTTTCTATACGTTCTGGTCTGTAAACACTTATTTCCTACATATAATTCTATGCCCAAAAACTGTATACAGGTTTTGCTGGTATGATTTGTGAAGGACAGATACACATTGCTGTTGTTGAGTTCTTTGGCAAGCATTTCTGCACTTTCAATTGTCCCATGCCATAACACAAATATATCATCAATATATCGGACATATAGTGCCACATTTTCAATCATTGCGCTTTTTTGTGTCTTCATGAGTACTTGCTCCTCCCGCCAGCCCATATACAAATTACCATGGATGGGGGCGAGGCAAGTACCCATGGCTGTGCCCTGTAGTTGTTTAAAAAACAATTCGTCAAAGATAAAAATATTGTTTTCAAGACACCACTCCACCATTTGAAGTAACATATCAGAATGTCCATGTTGGTGAATCGTCTCTTACCCAAGTAGTGTTCTCATCTCATCCCTGTGCCTGATGCTAGTATACAATTTGTTGACTTCTAGTGTCTTTAATACACAATTATCATGCCAATTAACATCATATATCCTAGTCAAAAAGTCACCCGTGTCCTTTATATGGGATGGTAGTTCACAGGCTAGTGGTTGTAAAAAATAGAAAATGAAGCGAAAGGTATTTTCGAATAGTCCACCAATAGCTGCTATTATCGGCCTCCCTGGTGGATTTGTAGCATTCTTGTGGATTTTTGGGATTAGGTACAGTTGTGGGGTCACAGGGTAATCGGTTTTCAGATATTCAAACTCGGGTTTTGCAATCAAGCCGGTGCTTCTCCATTCGTAGTGTTCCTTGTGGTATTTTTCCTTATGCCTGTTATGTTTGTCGGGGCTATGGGGCTATAACATTCCCTATTGCAGAGTTGTTTCATGGCCTCCTAATTGTAGTTCGCTAGTGGCCAGCGAACCACATTTCCACCCTTATCCGACCATCTGACCACAATGTCTTGACGCTCCTTGATTTTACTCTGATTGATATAGATATATTAAATGTAGAATTGCACAGAAGCAGAGAATAGAGATCTTTATTTACAGACACAGAAATGGTTGAAAGAAACAGCAATGAAAACCACTTGATGATTGACAGAACTTAATGCAATAAATGAGAAACAAATGTGTAGAAGTTCATAGCATTGTATCAACAGCTATGAAACATTCACTATACATTACACATCTATATTATAAGTCGGGGTCTGGTTGCTCAGTGGACTAATGTTTCCACTACAGGGGCCTGTGTTCGACATCACGGTCATAGGTTCAAATCCCGGCGGGTCCACTCAGCCTTTCATCCATTTGAGGTCGATAAAATGAGTACCAGTGAGTTAGGTAACAATAAACGTCTGGTATTCAGCGCCAACATACCTACGGTTAAACGTGCGCTTTACAAATACTTATGTTACCTATACATCAGTTACCCAATGTTCACTGGAGCTAACCGGAACCCTTCCAAATAGTTTCCAGTGACAAAATCATTCGCTAGTGTTTAAAATCAAATGGAATTTGAAATATGATGGGAATTAAAAACATATATATACGTGCAGCACTGCCCCTGGTCTTTACAGTGCCTCCTCTGTGCACTGCAAATGTTCCTCAAGGAGAGGAATTGATCTGTGCTTTACCTAGAATTTTAAAACAAATTTCAAACATAAACTCTTGAACCAAATATGTGTCCAATGTGTTTGATTGTTTCATTTATTTCTTCAATCAATGTCATATTCAATTGACATATTATAATGTCATCATCTAGTACATCCCAATGCATTTTGAGCCACCTTGCCCCTATGTCAGAGGGTGTTAATTCTGGAAGGAAAAAAAAATGTACACTTGCAACCATCAAAAATGCAAACAAGGGATTGAAATTATCACAATAATGAAAAAAGTGTATCACACAGAAATATTGTCATGACTATTGCCACATTGTAACGTCTGTTGTCACATTGGATAAAAAAGATAGACTGATGTCTGGATGTAACTATTAAAACAAATGACTTACCAAAAAAAACAGTGCTAATGGTCTTGTACATGATTTGTGTGTTGTCAAGTGCACGGGAAACATAAAACAGTTCTGCTTCTCCATACGGCAATGCTCTAACAAAGGGGAATATTCTCATGGATTTATCGCCGAGCTATCAACACTTTATCCCAGCCAAAGTGGTGATAAATGTATCGCTTCATTCATAAGCTGGTGCTTACTGCTGATATCACCAGTTTACCTGCCATAGCAGCGGCAAAAAACATCATCACAGATGACACCGGCAATTATCGCTAATGAGATGCAGAGTAGGCATTTCCGTGCAAAAAAGTCACAACAACACCACTCCACAACTTTCTCAACGAACAGCCAGATCAGCGCTAACCTTCCAAAACAGGCAATAAGGTGCGTTAGCAGCAGGAATTTAACACCTGCTCTGACCTGCTGTAAAGTCAGAAGACAACCTGTACCATAAGAGGAAGCCCAGGCCAGAGCCACACCTGAAGAACAACAGATGCCATGGAGCTACTGACCATGCAGCACAGAGCCCCAAGAGCGCCACAACACTCACTGCCACTACCCCCAATCCTGCCCTTCCCCCCGGATCCCTCCCATGGACTACCACAGAGGCAGCGCAGACAAATACAGCGGACCTTCAGAAAATGCACCAGCCTCACAGACCTATACCAGAGGATGTCATTGCCCACTACAGGCTCAAAAGGACAACCATCCTCTGCATCCTGAACATCATTGCCCACAGGTTGATGGTTCTAAGACAGCGGACAACCAACATCCCTCCACAGACAAAGGCCTCTGGTAAATTCCAACCAACAACTACCCGAGTCAGAGGAGTCACACAGCCAGCCCTAGCAATGTTCCTCAAAGCTGTCTTCACTTCCCCCACACTGTGCAGAAACATCTCGAGACCAAGCTAGGCTTCTACGCCATAGCTGGCTTCCTGCAAGTGTTGGGGGAAATCGACTGCACACATGTCCTACTTGTGCTCCATGCCAACTGCACACAATTTCTGCAAGCACACAATTACCGCAACAGAAAGCACACACATTCCATGAATGTGCAGGCAATAGTGGACCACAGGGGACTCTTCACCAATGTTGTCGCCAACTACCCAGGCAGTGTGCATGGTTCCTAAATCTTCTGACAGTCCATCATCAACCAGCGCTTCCAGAATGGCACCTATGGGAATTCACTGCCCTTTGGTAAGTACCAAATGACAACACCACACACCCAAACTCCACAACCATGCAACTCACAGCCCTGGTAATGCACACTTTACAAACTCACATACAACATGCCAAACAACATGCCCACCCACCAGACACGAAAGCCCAACTTAATGTGGTAACCTGTGCTAGCCATGTACATGAGCCATCAATGGCATGGCACCTCAGCCACACAATAGCAGAATGTGGGGAGAGGTGGGAACCAGGCTTGTGCGAAGGGGGTAAGTAACCCATGAATGAGAATGTACACAATGCCAAGAGTGGCATGGATGTGCTGGCCAGACTGCAGTATGCAGACCACAGACATACCATGTTGACATACACTGCTGGTGTTTGGATTGTAGTGGACAGTGGATGCAACCATGTCACCCCAGGCAGTGGAAAAGATCACGGAAATGTAGCTTGTTACGTCCCCCTGTAAGCATGAGCAGAGTGGGCTGGCCTGGCATATGGCAGGCCAGAGTAGGGGTGTGAATAAAAAGCACGTAGCCCTGGGCATGGTTCTCTTCTGGAAAGGCCAACGTGTCTGCCAGGGTGAAGCCGTCACCATGAGCGGTGTTGCCTGCGAACCTGTGTGCCTGCTGCACCCTGGGCTGCTTGTCCCCACCCCTGCGCACCCACTACTCACTGCTCACCTGCCGATACCAGCATGTGTCAAAGAGGGCCCTCCACGTGCTGGCGCAAGCTCCAAGCCCGAGGCCCATGACCTTGGCAGCCTCCTTGGACCATCAAGGCCTCTGCGACACAGGCCCGCAGTACTCCTTTCTCGTTGACGTACTCCACCGCTGCCTCCGGCCTACACTACGGTCAAGTAGGTCACACATTTGCAACAGAGTCTTGATTTCTCAATGGCAGAGTTCATAACATTGCATGCAAGGAGAGATGTAAGAGGAAGACACGTTTTCAGTCTGGAGGAAAAAAGGATCATAGTTACGGAGGTGATCGAACACTACTATTGCAAGTCAGCATCATGTGGCTGTGTGCCCCTACTGTCCGCTGCCTCAGGACTACACTGTGGTTGAGTAGGTCACACTTTTGGAACTGAGTCTTGATTTATTTATGGCAGAGTTTATATCATTGTACAGGCCTCAGCGCAGTCTGCATCCCCTTTCAGCTCTGGTGCCACTAATTCTGTGCCCTGATATTCATGGACATTCTCTGGTTGAACTTTGGTGGCGCCTGAGTCTATGGCCTGGGGGTTGTCTTCCTCATCATGTAGGTGATACTGACTTGGTGGCAAAAACTAGGCTGTAGCATTCCACTCCTCCATTTGCCTGTTTCTGCCGGTTTCTGCCCACTGCATCATGCCCAGGAGGACACCTTCCACTGACTCCCGAAACACTCCACGACATTCTACTTGGACATCAACGAGGACCCGCTCAGCTCACATGGCCCTACCTCAGTGCAACGCAAGTCACCATCCCGTGGCGGTGTGCCTGTGCCTCCCGCAGTGCATCCGGGGCCACTGACTTTGTGCTGCTCAAGTAATGGACCCTTGCTGTTTGAACTTTGAACCTCTGATTGTCTGATCACTGTTGTAGTGGTTGCCAGCACCAACCACCCCCTGAGGGCCGGCTTACACTCACACCACACCCATCCAGCGCATGTGTTACTGGACATGTGACCCTGGCAATAAAAGGGGCCGTGGGCATGTGCCCGTAGCCAGTTCCACAAACTATCTAAGTGTGTGTGTGGTTATTATGTATGCATGAGGGCACCATGCCCTGCCACATCACATTGTGCTGTGTACTGCGGACGCAAACATGTCACCTCAGGCGGTGGTGTAGACCTGGGCGATGTAGCTGTGTCGTACCCCCCTGTGAGCGTAAGCGGAGTGGACTTGCACACGACAGTACAGCGTTGTGGTGTGGTTGATCAACCCGGGGCTCTAGGCGTGGTTAAGTTCAGGCCTTGCCAAGGAAGTAACTAATGCGTGTGTCTCAGTTGTGGTGTCGGCGCCACCTGTCGCGCAATGGACAATGTTGCTATGTAGCATGCCCCCGGCCGAAGGGGTAAATGAGGGAGCGCATGCCCGCTTGGGGTCAGAGATCATACATGCCAACTGTGGTGTGTGTCGCTATTACCGCAGCATTAGCCAAAGGTCTACCCTCAACCACATTGCGAGTTCAGCCAGGCATGAACTCTACATCTGTGTCCACCCTATCCTTACCATAGGCCTACACACACGTGCCCACCCGCCTTCAACGCACAACATCACTGTGTCGTTGTCAGACTTGTGGACATGCGCACACAGGCGTAACAAAGGTGTGCCATAGGAGTGCAAGTGATACAACTGCGCTACGCACAATTGTAAATAGCCAGGGGGGATGGAGGAGCAGCAATGAGGCTACGTGATACACAATGATGCCGCACATTTTCTACGAGCAGTGCATGTCAAACAGGAATCACAAAGTCACACATATCACACACCACTGTATCAGTGAGCCTGCCAACACATCATGCAGGACGTACTATTGACAACTGTCTCTCTGCACTGTCACAGGTGATCAAGGATATGCACTCTGTGCTTGGATGATGACACCCTTCCAAGCCCCGAACACACAGGACCAGAGGCAGTACAATGCGGCCCACAAATGCACCAGGGGCATCGTGGAACGCACATTTGGCGTGTTGAAATCACGTTTCAGGTGCCTAGACATCACAAGTGGTAGGCTCCTGTACTGCCCAAACATCGTGTGCAAGATGATAGTTGAATGTTATGTGTTGCACAACATATGTGTCCGCACCAATGCCCCATGGATACAAGTGCCAGATGCACCGGACGATGATGAGGAAGATGAGGCAGGTGGTCCACACCTCACTGCAGCTGCAGCAGGAATAGTCCGTAGGAACACCATCATTGAAAATGTTTTCACATGAGCACGTCACATTGTGACAGTCCTTAGCAATCATGGGACAGTACAAAATTACCACAGGCCCAGCATGTGCAAATAAATGCATTCCAAGACACATTCCCTGAGTGCATGTCACTCGTCTGTACAAGCACATCACTCAGACAAGTGTAAGTGCAACATGTAGTGCTAACGATTTCATAATTTGATGATAGATGGTGGGTGTGTCACCTCTGTACGGAGAGGCTGTTTAGGGTGTCACGTATTCTAAATGCCAGTTATGTGTGTCACAGTTAGTACAGAATCCCACTCTTCAGAGTTTCACGTGCCCCAAATCCTTACATCTAGGCTGTCATTTGTGAGCTACAAGTGACAACAGGGCTTATTTTGAGGTCAAATATGTACCACCATGATGCAGGGTTGCCCCCTGTGACTCATGTCCCACAACATGAGCAACATGCGCGTAAGGGGGAGTCACTGCCCCTGCATTCGTCCATGCTTTCACACTTGAATAATCATGGATATGACACGTCTGTGTGCAGGTGGTGTTGATTGTCCCTCTGCAATGTGAAGGGGAGATGCTGTTTCACAGTCTGTTCCATGTATGTTTCTGCATTGGCGCAGTTTACATGCAGACTGCATGTCAATGTACATTGTGACTGTGAGGAGATGCCTAATTGATGCGGGACAATGGACATTTGTTTTAATTCACGGATGTGGGTTTGTGCTCGTATATTTTCATCTCACCGTTTTTTTTCACTGCTTTTCTGGTGCATTTTCCCTCATGATGTGTGTGAATTGCAGGCCTGTCACTGATTATCGCTGATTTTTGTATTGCGGGTTGGGACATCGCCGCTTTTTTCGCATTCATGTTTCGCATTTTTGCGGCATCGCATGGATTTTAACGCGGTCATTTGACGCGTTATCGGGAGACTATCAAATGGTACTGCCGTTTTGAGAATACAACGTTAACACAACGTTGTTTTCCCGCTATGGACTGTGATGTGAAGAGTTGCGTTAAGCTAATTTTACGATGATTATCACACCTTCTTTAGAATATCTCCCAAAGTCTATTAAGTCAAGTGCTGTCCCAACTCTCAACTGTGTGTTCACCAATTGTCAAAATAATCTGTTCGAAAAAAATGATGTTATAAAACGTGGAACAATGCATAAAAGATACAAACATTTACAATGGGATTGGTTTATGCGATGCTCAAACGGGGTTGTTTGTGTTAGTGCGATTATGGTACTAAGTTAGGTTCACAAATTGACGAAAAATTGGCAAATAATTAGAAAGGGAGGATTGTACTGAATAACTCATTCAGCAAACTAAGCCGCAGCCAGGCTGGTACAGATAAGCGTGACTCCCTATGGGGTCCCTCCAGGAATAACAGACAAGAAATGGACGGATTGTTCAATATCGAACCTGTCCATACTCAAACATAGCTGCATAGCAGCAGTTCTGGTATGAAAACTTTCGGTTTAATCTTGGTGCAGGACATGTTTCTAAATTAACAAAAATAATAAGAAATAGGGTTGCAATAATTCCTCCAGTTCGGCGTTAATGATCACGGTCAAATCGGAACAGTTATACATATCCTCTGCAGGGCCTTCAGATTAAAACTGGTAAACTGGAAATAATTTATCAATTCAAAACATTATTAACAGTTGATTTTTTCACGAGTAATGTTAATCAGTCAAATTTGTGCTACATCACTTAAATGGCATCCTGAGTTGACCTGGGGGAGTGCTGCAGTTTGTTTTCTCACACCTAAGATCAGTAAGTGAGGCCTGTCTGCACACAGTAAACTCGACTGAGTATCAGACGGACATTAGCAAATAGAAGTGCATTGTCATCCATTAGAATTTAAAAGAATCCCATCTGAGAACAATATTTATCGATAGTGTAAAGTAAGATGGAACACTCATTCACAAGTCAAGTATGAAGTGTGGAAAACATGCCAACGGTAATTTTCATCATATTAAAATGACTAATTCGAAAGAAGAACAGAACATTTCTGATTGGGAAATAATAATGAAAACAATGGTTGAATTTCAGCAAACTAAAGGTGAATGAAAATAGCATTCTCCCCAAACCAGGAGCTTGCAAATGAAATGCGCCATGCACGGAGCTCTGCAATACACGTCTTTATTCTTCAACATACAACCATACACTGCACGCATTGCACTATAGCTTTTATAACCACACCTTAACACCTCCCAGCAGATGACATAATTCCTGTTCAGACTCCGCCCAGAATCGCAAGGGTCCTAGCTGTGCATAATCTCAAGACACTACTGCCGCCAGAATGGGACAAATGTGAGGGAAGTAAAAATATGGCAGAACTCCCTTGGTACACGGAGAAGCTAAGATCAGTCATTAAAGAACTAAATAATTTGAAAAGACAACATCACAAGAGTGGAGGGAGGGCTTTTAAAGAATCCAACTGTACAGCAATTAGTAACAAAATGCAAAATTAAATATTTGGAATCCATATCTGAATTTAAGGCAACGGGATGGTTTGATATAAACAAATGGGCCCATGCCAATAATACTGTGGTTTTCTGAAGGCTAATCCAGAAAATAGATTCATCTGAAACAGCAGGTAATGCCATTGCTGAGCGGACTTGGGTGGAATACTTGTCAAATCTCTACTTCATTGAACCTCTGTCAATAAAAGTGTAAATCTGCCTTACAATGCAAATGACCAAACAACTCATGACCACATTTTAGGAGCTAATACAAATAATTGCCATTGGATGATGGAAGACCTGAGCAACATAACCAATCTATCATAAATTACCACAAGTAATAAAGTGGTCACAGCTGCAACTGTATTAAGAACTAGTGGAGTGTCCGCCCCGAATGGAGTCCCCATGGCTGTGCTCAAACAAGACGAAAAGACCTAGACAATCCATTTGTTAATTCTCTTTAAATGGATCCTACCTACCGCCATAATCCCTTATAACTGGCGCGGATCAATATTCCAGCCTATCCATAAGAATAATCTGCATAGTTATAGAACAGTTGCCCTTCTGGATGTGAAAGCAAAGGCATGCGCAAGGGTCTTACTAGACAAACTTGAGGATTGGGTCGCTAGCTGGGATATCTGGTCAAAATTCCAGACTGGCTTTAGGAAAGTCTGCAAAATGATAGATAATGTCACAGCTTTCACTCTATTAGCCAATAAGACCCTAAAGCAGAAATTCTCTTTATATGCATGTTTCCTGGAACATAGTGTAGCCTTTGACAAGGTGAACAGTAACAGCCTGTGGATAAAAATGAAAAGCTTGGGGAATACTGGGGCAAATATTCAAAGTGATTTAACTTCTTCATCCAGACACATGGGGCCAAATAATATGGAGCAATGGATTCTCGATTTCAAAGAAAATACTAACCAATCGCGGCTTTAAACAAAGTTGCGTATTATCACCAGCACTCTTCAACCCCTATACTGCAGATCCATCTCCATCATTGGCCAAACTGAGGAACTTTCCCCCCAAATTAAAGGAATAATATGTGCCCCTGCTACAGTATGCCAAAAAAACTGTATTGCTGGAGCAATATGCAATCGGTCTACAAAGGGCCTTCTACGGTCTCCACAGTTAAAATCATAAGAACAAATTGAAAATAAACCTGTTGAAAACAAAAATCTTAAAATTTGGTAACTGCGAGGACAAGTATAGTTAGAGAAATGGTTTAGTCAAAGTATATCTATCAAAGAGGCCTATTTATATCTAAGGGTATGTTTAGATGTAAAACTACAGTTAAAAAATTAGCTAAAGGCAATGCACATCTGTATTAGTTTCCTTCAAAACAAACTGAAAAAAATCATTAAACAACTAAAGAGCCCAAATGGTACCTACCTGGATATATTTAGAGCCAAATTGGCTCTGGCCATCTTAAACGGGTCTCTGATCTGAGTTCCAAAGCTTCATACCAACCTTGAGAAACTATATTCAGTAGCAAGAAGGGTGATCTGCTCTCTACCGAACAGCACATCTGTTTGTCAACTCAGTTTAAACTAATACATATGAAGATACTTGCCGATCAAAACAATCACAAAGAGAGACCCTGCTATGAATGTCCTGTAAAACCATGTGATTGTGATTGTGATTGGGTTCTTATATAGCGCACTACCACTCCAAGGAGTATCTTGGCGCTTCAACTCCTAATTGTCAGATGTGTGCTGGGAGATCCTGATGTTAAAGGATCAGAAACACAGGGAGGGTCATAGCAGCGCTTTGTAGCCTGATTCCGACAGAGGGTAGATCCAGGTTTTTAAGGCCTTCCTAAAACTGCGTTCAGTTGTACTTTGACAAGGGAAGATTATTCCAGGCTTTTGACCCGATGACTGCAAGGGTTTTCCCCCCCTTGGTCGTCAGCCTAAATCTGGGAATGTGAAGTAGATTAGTTGTGGACGACCTAAGGATTCGTTTCGGCTGGTAGGGTTTAAAATACTTCCTCAGGTACAGCGGGCCTTGTTGGTGGTAGGCTCTGTACGTGATGGTAAGTACCTTAAAAAGAATACGCTTGTGCACCGGAAGCCAATGCAGTGCATCCAGTGCTGCCGATGCCGAGGACTTTCTGGGCAGTTTCAGGACGAGCCTGGCGGCTATATGCTGGACCATTTGCAGTCTGTGCAGGGCCGATTTATTCAGCCCTGCATACATACTGTTACAATAGTCCAGTCTGGAAATTATGAGCGCTACAGCCACTGTCCGTCTGGCGCTCAAAGGGAGAAAATCAAAGAATGTGATTAGGTGAAGAAGGATTACTATTTAGAGTTTAGAAGAACCCTCATCTACTAACATCAGTTAGTGGCATGCTTCATCAAAGGGTTCCAACCCGAGATGCCTAGTGCCTCTGGGTGCGATTCAAAGCCTGTTTTATAGCACAGCAGGTTATTGATGTTTAGGGATCTTAATAGTTAGGATTTTGCTATCCCAAAGGGGAATTTGTAATACTGAGAATCTTAGCAAGGTTAGAAACAAGATGTGATGTGAGCGATAGTGTTATGATCTCTCCCATCTATGGTCTACATGTTTCAGCCAAAGTCTTTGTTGCCCATTCAGATCCAATGACTCTCTTCAGGACCGAGTGATCCCTAATCTCATGTACATGTCCCCTATTGGTGTGCATATGTGCACTACTACTCGTGAAGTTGTGGAATATATTCGTAACTTACAATTTCCGCTTATGCTTTAATACAGGAAAATCTCCTGTGAAAGTATATTAGATAAGCTTGTCCTTAGAATCATATGTAGTTAAAGTTAGGTAGACTCTGTACTCACACATTCGTCAAGCTGTCTCGCCAGCATTTTAGCTAGTTGGCATCCTCTAATACCTGCACTAGAGGATTTCAAGTAGGTGAAATATAGGCCTTAAAATGCATCTACCAGGATCGACTGGTAGTGTATAGGAGTCCCCCGTAGTTCACCAACAAAGATAAGTTAAAAGCATCTTATAACCATTTCATCAAGTTTCTTTAGCACATGGCACTTTATAACCATTCAATTTATATCGGCCTGGGACTCAGTTGTTTATCTACATTTGCTCACCCGACATATGTACCAGAGACATCTAAGGGGCCCCTGGCTCAAGCACTGGGCACTCTACAATTATCCCACCTTGCAGCAGTGAACTGTAAGTAAAGAAAGAGTCTATTAGAATATTGACAATGTATATAATTGTAAATATTAACACGAAACACATTAACTCAGTACAAGTTCACAGGAACTTAGAAGAGTTTGTCTATTGCAGTTAATTATTGAGAGACGAAAAGACGTGCAGGCTTAAACGGTCAAACAAGCCCAACAAAGGGAAAAGGCTGGCTTACATTACCATTCTTGGGTAATTTGGCTATCATTGGTTAATTTGGCTATTAAGGTATAACTGTATTTATTTTTTTATTTATATAGCGCAACTAACACCCAGAGGCGTATAGGCGCTGACATCCAATCACCTGTCAGCCAGGGGGAACAAAGACTGAGAACGCAGAAAAGTGGGAAAAGAAAAGAAACTAGTTGCCGCTTATTATTAGGCTATAAAAAGCCAAGTCTTAAGTCCCATCATGAAGGATAACAGGTCAATGAAGTTTTTCAGTGAGAGTGTCAGTTGATTCCACAATCTGGTAGTAATGTATAGGAAGCTTTTGCCACCCCAGTTAGAAAGACGGTCCTTGGGACCTTCCACCAGCCGCAGCATTCTGGAAGGTATGTACCTTCTAGAATGCTGCGGTCCTCTTCCCACCCTCTTCAGATATGCAGGACCCTGGTTGTGCAGAAACTTAACGGCAATGCAAAGTGCCTTGAGCTTGATCCTCTTTTCCACCGGGAGCCAGTGAAGAGAGTGAAGGGCTGCCTTCACAGAAGCATATTTTGGTAGTTAACATAGCAAGCAAGCGGCTGAACCCAGCATTTTGAAGAGGACAGCTTTATTAACTCCGATCAGAAGGCCTTTGCAGTAGTCCAGTCATGACAGAACTAATGCCGAAACCACAGTTTTCTGTAGGTCAGGTGGTATGAAGAAAATTATTTTCCTCAAAATCTTTAAGGTGTAACAAATAGCTGATGTGATTGCATTCACATGATGAAGAAAAGAAAGAGTGGTGTCAAAGATGACTCCCAGATGCTTTGCCTTGGGGACAGGATTGGGGGAGGGCCAAGTTTGATGGGCCACCAGTCCGAGGACCAGTGGGAGACATCTCTTCCAAAAAAAACAAAACTCTGTCTTATTGGAGTTCAGTTTGAGACAGTTCTCTGACATCCATATACTCACCTGTCCCATACAGGCGTGAAAGTTGTGAATAGAGTTCCGGGAATCCTCTGAGATGGACTCTATAATCTGGGTGTCATCAGCGTATGAATCCATGGCGAATCCAAAGGATTTCATGAGCCTAGCTAGGGGAACCACATACAGATTAAAAAGAGTCAGGCTGAGGGATGAGCCCTGTGAGACCCCACTCAGAAGATTAAAACTCTGAGAACTCAGGTCATCCATCTCCACAAATTATTCCCGGTTAGAAAAGAAGGAGTTAAACAATCGTAGGACGGTGCCAGTAATGCCTATTTCTTGAAGGCTATGTAGTAGGAGGCCATGGTCCACCGGTTTATTTGAGAAAACATTCTTAATTGTAGAGGGAGGATGTCCAACTAGAAGTCTCATTTCATTGTTTATCTTAAAGTTCTGTATTTAATGTTTTTTTATTGTGATGGCTTTTATTAGTTATCAATAAATTTCAAATTTCACGTTCACAAAGATGCTTTGGAGCATCTAAATTAGTACTCCTGTAGTACTCTTTTACGTATTCTTACATGCCCCTATGAAATACCCCAAAACATTTAATATGGGAATATTTATATACAATTAGTACAAAACAAACTAAATGAGCCCTATTTGTATTCTTACTAACAGGGAGCTGGACGTTTTGTGGCTAATCCGCAAAGGCATGTAAGAGTTTGTAAAAGAGTATTAATGTAGTAATTTTTCCCTGTTGGACTTGGCCCCTTTAGCAGGTTCAACCCTAAATTTTTTGCTTTTAAAGGTGACCTAATGTTAGTTGTTTTTGGCTTATGCACTTTAACACTGTGTCCCAATGTAAAGTGCGTGCGCAATCTGAGTGCGTGTGGTGAGATTGGCCTGCCCTCTCATAGGAATGCATGGGGGAGATATGTGTCCATGGTAGTTCCTGATGTGAGAAGAGTGCAGGGGCGAGTTTGGTATGTGCAAACTTGTGAGATTAAATGCTGCGCGACGGTGTGTGCAGATTTAATGTGACTAATGTAGAAGTGCCACTTCTAGAAGTTGGCATGTCTGTGTGCAGTGAATGTGAATTGCCTGTATGGCTTGTGAGTGATAGGGGCTGGCTGGTATGCCTGGCTCCAGGAGTCAGGATGGGTCTGCCCGGTGGTGAATGAGGCGATCTGTATGTAGATGGGAGGGAGGAGTTGCACCTAGGACCTTAATAGGGCTGTGCCTTCCCTCCACAATGCTGGCTCCACCCCCTGTGGTGCGTCTGATGTTCCTAGCCTGTCCTGTGAATAGGGAGAGGGGCTGAGCACAACAAAGTGCTCCAGAGCCAGTAGCATCTGGTTTTCCCCCTGCCCTGCTCCCTTGAGACAAAGGGAAAATGTGTATAAAAATGGTATGTGACCCCATGTAAAGTGTTCTCTAATCCTGACTTGAGGGGGGCCTGCTGCTGCTGCTGGGTGCCAGGAGGAACCGCCACTGGGGACTGCCTCCCTGCTGGAGGGCCCTGTGTGCTGGCCCCTGGGCCCAGCCTTTGCCCCCCTGCCCTCTGAAAGACTTTACTGGACTTTTGCCTGCAGCGCCTGGGAGCGTTTTGGTTCTCCTGCTGAGGCAGCGCTTTATTTCCCTGAAGAGCGCTGTGGTTGGGTTGCCCCAGAAGAGCAGAGCTTCTGGCTTTCATCTGCAGCACGAAGCTGTGATCCTTTGTGAAAGGGAATCCCCAGCGTGGAGATTCCCCGCAATTTGGCCGATTTTGGCAGGGTTGCCCACCTCGCATATTTGCTTGTTCCTTGTTTATACCCCTAGTGGGTGCCCACCCCGACAGGGACTTTGCCGAGATTTAATATCCCTAGCGGGTGCCCACCCCGTCAGGGACTTTGCCAGTCTCGTACCCCCAGCGGGTGCCCACCCCACCAGGGACTTTCGTATTTGAACGGGAGCCTACCCGGTATTGTGCCGAAGAAATCACCGCCGGCCTGGGAACCCCAGGGATACCCCCGCGACGTCACCACCAGCGCCGTGCTGGGATTGGACCCAGCGCCGCACTGTGATTGGAGGAGTGCCCCAAGCAACAGGAAGCGGACAGGAGCCCACCCTGCGCTCCTGTACCTTGAGGGAGATCGCGGCGTCCTGACCCGGGGCTCCTGAGAGCGAGGGAGAGCCCCGTACTGCCTGCTTGTGCCCCATGGTGCCGAGTGAGGCGGAAAGTGACTGGAGGTGCTGGAGGAGTCTGCCTCAAAGCCTGGTGAGTGGGGTCAGAGATTGTCTGGTGGTGCGGGAGGCCTGGTGCCCACAAGGAAAGGTGTGCAGGGCTCCTGGGGTCATTGTTGGTAGAGGGGGCGTCGGGCACATTGCCCGTGCCCGCCCCCTCCCCTCCTACAGTACCGACTTCTCTTGGACATTATAGAAACCCCAGTGTGGGGCCCTGAGACAGAGCGGCCCGTCTGCCAGTGGGCCGCTCCTACGAAGCCATAGTTGTTTAGAGGGCCAGAGAGGCTTGTGTCCTTGCCCCGGGTTGTGCCCCACAGTGCTTGGGGGCCTCAGTTACCTACAGAGCCCTGTGGGTCTCCAATGCTCGCTCAGTCACTTCAAGAACCCCAGGAAGGCCCAGAGGGCACAGTCGTGCCAGGGCCCGCTTTTTCCTGGCCCCAGCTGTCCTGCGAGAGCGCAGGCAGCTGCAATGTGGTGCAGAATTGTTTAGAAAGCCCTAGTGCAGAGTACTGAGGGCACCAAAGTGCCCGTGCCCATTCTTGATGATTACACAGCTGCCCAGCAAGTAGTGGGCAGCTGCCACGTTTAGGCTGGAGTGTTTTGCGCACCTTTGCTTTGGCTGCCTAGGTGTGCCCTGACTGTTGGACATAGGGCCTTGGAGCCCCAGTGCATGGCCAGTTCGCCTGGGGCCAGTTTTCAGGTGTGGTGTCCCCGCTTGGGGCACACTGTGTTTATGCCTAATGTGATTTATGCGTAATGCCTTTATGCCTGTTCTATGCCTCTAAATGTGTTTTATGATTAGAAGGTTGTGTTGCCTAGTATAGTTTATGCTAGTGAGTTCATGTTTTCCTGCGTGATCTATGCCTTTGGTGATTAGAATTGCGTAGTGTGTACCTACCTTTTACCAGTGGTTACTGGTTGTGTTCTACAATTATTATTTTGTGCTACAGTTCAACTAAGTGCTATTTCTACTGGGTGCTGATTCTGACAGTGACCCATGTGGCCCTGTCATGTGTATATAATCCCCTGTAAATACTACCCAGTGCCAGTTGGCACAGTGTATTTGTGTGATTTTGATCTAATGTGATTATGGTAATACAAAGGATATTTTCATATATAACCTTGTGTGGAGTTCCTTTTTGTGGTGTGCCTAGTGGGTCGCTGCTGTGTGTGTGTTTTGCACAAATGTTTTACTCATTGCCTCCGGGATAAGCCTTACTGCTCGTGCCAAGCTACCAAGGGGGTGAGCAGGGGTTATCTTGGCATGTAAGTCCGTTGCCCTGACTAGAGCGGTGGTCTCTGCCTGGCTTTGGCGCAAGCCTTAGCCAACCAGAGATCCCATTTCCAACATTCCCGTACACATAAGCGCTTATGTAAAGCAGGCCTATTATCCTCTGCTAGGAGTACTGACTTCAAAAATCACATAATTGTTTCAAGGTTGATGGAGGTCTTAGAAGCTAGATGTTAGGACACGGTAGGCATAGACATGCAGTTTTTTGGAAATTGAAGCAGGCCACACAGGTGTAACCACATTTTCAACAGAGAAAATAATACACTTCATGCCTTGAAAGATATGTAGTGTTTACTGAGAGTAATAGTAATATCCAGTCAGCTACATACAACAAATGATTTAGGCAGACATAAAACAGACCTGATGCTGTGTCTGCTGAAAAGGACATTTCTTGGTTCCTAATAGATCTAAAACCAAACTGTTACCTTTTTAGTGGAAGAAGGAAATCTCTGCCTTTCACATGATCACCGGGAGGCAATCCTATCGAGATAGTGAAAGAATATGTATATTTTTCGTATAACTTACAAGACGCTCCCTATCTTCAACATCTTGGGCGAAAGGCAGACTCCTATGTCGGGGCACTACAGAGATTTTATTGCTCACCTGGCAATAGACATTTCAAATCCCTGCTGGAGTTCTACAGTATGAAAATCCCACTTATCCTATCTTATGCCTTGGAATGTATACAAAGTAAGACCTGGCAACTATTACAAGCAAAGAAAGGGATTATCCTACCAAAACTGTTAAAAGTATCCCAATCAGTCCCCGTACAAGCCGAATGCCCCGATCTTTCTTTTACAAGCACTTTATTTTTTACCAATTCAAATAATCTTTATTCGGTTTGAAAAACCATAAAAGATACAGAATAAGATAAAAACAGTTTAAACATACCAGTAAAAGAACACATTTTAAAAAGACAGTTTAAACGAATGACAATCTCGATTGCCTCTTTGGACATTTGCAGTGGTCTTAAGGGTTTATGCTTCAGTTAGTAAAATAGAAATATCAGGCAATCAGTGGGTGTAATTTAGTACATAAAACAATGAATTTACTAATTAAAACTTTGTTACATTAAAAAATGTATGAAGGATTGGAGCTTCATACATAGATTTTGCTTGACAAATAAAGTGCAGGTGCTTTACTAATGCAAAAAAGTGCTTAGTACAGTACATAGTTGGGGGATAAAGTGCAAATGCTATAATAGTGCATATACGTACTTGACACAGCACAATACTTATCTAAAGAAGCAACATAGGACTATCCAATGCTTTTTATTGAATGCAGGGCGGATATAAAGTGCTAGTGCAAGAAAGAGCATGTGTAAATTAAAAAAACAGGCAATATATAAAATTATAGGTCTTTTTTAAATGTCATGCCTTTTTTCCCTCAATAATTTGACAACAAACAGATATCTGTTGACACTAAAAACTATTTTCTGCGAGGTATCAGTTTTTAGTATTTAGTCACATAAGTGCAGGACCTGACCCCCAGATTACAACTTATCAGCTTAATCCATTATCGCCTTGGTGTGGATACATTTACCCGAGCCGTCTCCAACATCATAAGGCGGGCCTTTAACCTTTTACATGCAGTCCCTTGCACCCTAAGATATATATTAAAATTGGAGAATTTTAGAGATGAATCGGCTCGGCACAACTTTAATGGGAACCTTAAAATAGCTCTTGAGGTGTCCCAATGCACGATAGCACTTTTGCAGGCCTGGTCTCCAGCGCATCTGAAGTTCTTTTCAAAACATATGACCCTGAGAATAAGTGTTGAACTAGATAAAAGAATACTGTATTCAATTGAAGTATTATAACAAATTTGCGGAAAACATAGTATACAAAACCCGAGCACTATATACAGTTCCAGTTAGAGCACAGAGTAAGGCGCTACATCCTTCTTCTGCAATTAGGAACTCTCCCTTTAAAAGTGTATTCTGCCAGATGGAACTCACCCGAAAATTCACCAGTTAATTGTGATTTGTGCAATTGAGGACTACAAGACCTTTTTTATTTATTACTAATTTGTCCAAACCCGATTTTGGTAGAGGCTCAGTGACGATTCATAAAGCCATTCCGCTGAAGATACAATGCTATTTTTGCTCAAGATTTAAATATGGTGTGTAAGTCCCCCCCAAATAGATTTGTTTGGCATACCTTGTTTAAGTTTTTGAAGAGTGTCTTAAAACTATTTTAAAAGTGCACAAATTTAACAGTTTTTAACTTTAGTATTATGTACTTGCGAATAAGGTTCTTTTCAATGAATGAGTTGTTCACGCATTCCATTACAACGCGGTCGTTACAACGACCGCATTGTTTCAACGCGAACCATTACATCGCAAGTTGTTTCAACAACTTGCTGTAGGGGGCGCGATAGACTTAGGAATAGTACATTTACTATTCCTACTCCAGTTTGTGTAACAGCAGGAAAGGTGTTGGATTGTAAATCCAAAACCAGCGCGATCCCTACAGCAAGTCGTGGAGATGACTTGTGATGTAATGGTACGTGTGGTAGCAACGCGGTCGTTGTAACGACTGTGTTGCATAGGAAGCGCGTTGTGGAGACAGCGTTGTAAACGCTGTTTCCCATACTTGCGGGCCACAAACTGCTCTAACCTGTTTAAGCTTATAAAGATTTTTTTAAGTCGTTTTAAAACAAAACCACAATCATATATGTTTCATATTTATGTATTTGTTGATCTCAGTTGAGGTCTGAATTAAGTAAAAGAAAATTGATTGATGGATTGATTGCTGATGTGAATCTGTTCTGTGCATTACAGCACAATTCCACATGCTGCCTTCAGAAAGTCACTGGAGGTTAACTTCACATTTCACATATTTCCTTCTGCAGGGCCATCTGAGTTACCACAGGTGTATCTACATCAAATGTGTCTTCCATTTTCAACTTTGATTGCACAGGAAAAAAGACTCATTAGGAGCAGGCTCTAGAGTATCTATTTTCACAGGGGGTGAATTACTGTACACACCTCACAATGAAGAAGCCTTTGACTCCACCTTTTGCATTCTATAAATCATAATAAATCCCAAATGTTCACAAACCTTGAAATAACAGACACAAGTGAACATCTGGGCTCGGCCCATGTGAAATAGCTCTAATAGTCTGCTACAGACAAGTTCTATACAGTGAGGACTTTTATAAGGTGTGGATATCTATTTCTAGAACTTCGCTGAAGATTTTGTGGCACTGCAGATTGATGAATAATGTAGAATGTAGGGGTGTCCAACTTAGAGGTGGTTTATTTCACACCTGGTGTTGTATGCACAGCTTTAAGCTTGTATTCATTGTGCCCATCTCAGGAATACGTATAGTGTATTTTACCAAACTGCGAGGGTTGTCAATAGGAAATGGCACTGGTGTCTTTTCAGTGGCAAAAGCACACCTGTAACTGCTTGACTTAAAGTGGTGTAGGTCATGTGAAGTCTGTTAGAGGATAACCCAATTAAGGTGATCACAAATTGGCATCAGGTTTAGCATGTTCAATTACTTCAAGTCCAAAAAACCTATAGGATGCTGTCACAATGACTGGATAATGTAATCAGTAGTGCCATCAAGATGTAATTTAACATATCATCAGTAATGTCATCAATGATCTGTGCCCATCAGTAATGTAATATTTGAGTACCTGTAGACCAAATTTCTTTTGTTTTTGGCTCCTCAGGAGTTCTCTGTGAGTCCCCCCTACAAGTGCCTCGGGGTTAGGGAGTCAATACACTGCCCCCTTAACCGCATGCGTTCGGGCGGAATTCCGCTCGCACGCTGAGATTTTCAAAAGCGCACTTTACGTGACGAGCTGGGCTCGTCATCAGCGTGCGAGGAGGCTACCTGATGACGAGCCCAGCTCGTCATCAGCGTGCAAGGGGTTAAGCTCTATTTCAAAAACATCTTCAAGACACATGGACAGACTTCCCGGGGCCTATAGTGGGAACTGCAACATTTTCTTTTGCGTTGTGGCCAGCCAATCAAAACACTTGGTACCAGAGGACTAATACTAATACCTCAGTACTGAAATGAGTGACAGGGGACAAAGCTCCATTGGCCAATCAGCGAGCCCTACTTTTTAAATTTTTTGTATTGCTGGTCTCTTGTGAGATCTAAGTTTTTAACCTTTTCATGCCCACAGAGCACCTCTTTCAATGTTAATTTCTCAAAAATGGCTGAACATATTTACACCAAATCACAAAAGACAGCTTTCTGAGTAAATGTCGAAGGTTCTACCCAATGTGGTGTAATTATGTTCAGTTGTTTATTTTCTGTATTGGAGAGCAACATTCTTTTAGGGACTCTAACATGGGAAATCCACTTTTTGAAACCCCTTCTTTTTCTTGGCCCCCGCTTCACAGGTCAGTGCAAAACTTGCCATGAAGGACAAAGGTGATTGCCTTTTGTGTTTTTTGGAAAGTCATGTGCAGATTCAACAACCAGCGTCAAAGTTTTTCGAGGAACAAAAAAAACATTTTTTCTTAGGAAATTCTGACCTAACTACAACGACCCCCCCACACACAAACACACACACATGCCCACACACACAAATGCACTCAGACATGCACAAAATACATAATGGGTGAGGATAATGCCATTTAGGCCTTCTGAAGACATTTATAAACCACGCCTGTTAACCATAATGACTTTCAAATCATATTTCTGGGTTAATATATCATGAAATGACAAACTAAGCAGGTTGTGTGTTATAAAACTAATCTGTAATGACTTAGTGGGAACTGTGTGATGTTGCCAAAAGGAAGAAAATGTCTTTCTTATTGAAGCCCTCACCCACCAACCTAGTTGGTGGCATGCTTCATCAACGGGCCCTCCTGGTGACACCGAGTGTGTCCCTGGTGTGCTACAATGCCTGTGTTACAGCGGAGTGGGTATATTGCTGAGTGTGCAGTGTGGGTCACGTGAAAGGTGAAGTTAAAAACTGTCCATTGATCCCAAAAGGTTAATTTTAATGATTGGGCCTCTGGCAGTACTAAAATGCAAGGCATCTGATGCAGGTGGAGTTGTGCTTAAGGAACTCCTACATCCTGTGAACGGTCGACATGTTTCAGCCAGGCCTCTTCTATAAGCTGACTTTCATCAGGACCTAAAAAATGTGAAGTGCTTGATCTATACTTGTTCTAGTGTATAGGTTGCGCTAATGTGCTTTTATGTGTGAGAAGGCAGTTCCTCCTCAAATCACTCCTTTACATACAACATGAAATGGGGACAAACAAACACACATAAAGGTAGTTTAGTTATGGGTCCAATGGCCACATTACAACAAAGATGAACAGCCGCAGTGTTAGTAATGATAGCGATAAACTGGCGGCTAGGTGGGTACGTCGTGGTCAAGTTTGTGATCACTACCTATTATAAGTGCTATAGTGTGTGAAAAAGCACATGATGAATAAGAATGATAGGGATTATTCTCAAGATTGCGATTTGCTACGAGTGCCCCATGAGATTCAGGCAGAGGTTCTGGTACTATGGTGGGGAAAGAAAAAGAAGAAAAGCCAGAGGCCTGATCATTAAAATTAACCTTTTGGGACCAATGGACAGTTTTTAATTTCACTTTTCATGTCACCCACACCGCACACTCAGCAACATGCCCGCTCCGCTGTAACACAGGCATTCTAGCACATCAGGGACACACTCAGTTGGTTGGTGAGGGCTTCATTAAGAAATACATTTTCTTCCTTCTGGCAACATCACACAGTTCCCACTACGTCTTTACAGACTAGTTCTCATTGATAAAACATAACTACTTAGTGGATATGAACTAGTTGTCATACATCCTTACTCTCTGTGTGATACTGATATGATAAACTAAGCAGGCTGTCATTCACTTGACAAATTAGGTTACTGTGTTACTAGATTACATGATGATAAACTAAGTAGGCTGCCATTTGATTGGCAAATGAGGTTTCTGTGTTACTAGATCGCATAATGATATTCTAAGCAGGCTGCCATTTGATTCAAAATAGTGTGACTATGGGAAGCGTTGAAAGAGAAAATGAGCATTTAGATTTATATTAGGAAGCAAGCCCCTTTCCAAAGTCTGGCATGAAGAGTCCAGTTTGTGGTTGAGAAGGCTGCAAGGAGAGTATTGTGGATGGCTGTCACTGTAGAGCAAAGAGAAGGCCTGGTTTTGTGGATGGTTGTCACTGTAGTGCGAAGATCTGTTCAGGTGTCATAGACCACCATTGCTGGAGCTTTCAGTTTTCAGTCACCAACGGCTGTCATTGCTCTAGTGCAAAGTGCAGATCCCACATTGTTGGTCATCACTGGTGGTCGCTGTGGCGCGAAGATTCGGGTTCACACTGGCAGTCATAACTAGGGCCAATGCCTCAGCGTGAAAGTGCTCGGTTGCAGTTACGAAAGAAAACCCCAACATTTCAGAATTTTTCTTTTTCTTACGGAGGGAGGAGTGCACTCTGATGACAGCCAACAGTACAGGACCTGGTACTCTCGGGATTCAGGGATCCACTCTATCAGAGGCCAGCAGGGCTCAGGAAGGGTCAGTTGCAGGTCGAGGTAGGTCCAGTTGCAGAAGGGCAGCTGGGAAGGCACAGGGAGGCTTCTGGATCTTCTTGTGTCCCTGTAGCTCAGAACAGGGTGCCAGCTAACTACCCCTTGAAGTCACTTTGGGTTCAAGGAGCAGTTTTAGTCTTCTTTCTTCAGGCAGCAGGGCAGTCCTTCTTCTGAGTTTTCCACAGGTCCAGAAGTGACCTAAAGAGTGGCTCAGGAGGTCAAATATGTATAGCTGGTGCCAGCCTTTAAAACTGAGACTTCCTATACTACCCACACGTTTGGTTCTGGAAAGTTCCTTCCTTCCCCTGCCCAGACTCCAAGTGGTCTAGGGTGGCAGTAGGCCGGTGTCAAGTCTCTGTGCAAGTGTTCTCAAAGCAGCACTTAAATGTAATTGTGGCAAGAAACAGCTCTGCCCCAACCATTCTGGCGGGATGACCCTTCCTGTCAACATCTAGTGCCCCTCTCTCTCACTGTCTGGGAGGAATAGACAAAGGTTACCTCCCAAGCTATTCACTGTCATGTGACCCAGGACACACTCTGTAGGCACAAATGGTTAGGAAAATAAATTGCCAACTTTCTGAATGTGATATTTTTGGAATTGTGACTTAAAATACAACTTTATGATTAAGAGGGATATAAATCACAACTCATTTGAGTATAAACATAATTTTCCTGTCTAACCGCAAACTTAACTTATCCCTTTTTAAGTGTAATAATATAGCCCAATGTTGGGAGAGATAGGCCTTACAATAGTGCGTGACGACTTTAGGAGTTTTTCACTACCATGACTTGTAAAACTTAAACCCACACGTCCTACTTTTTAAATACATGGCAACCTGCCCTGTGAGCTTTAGGGACTTATATGTATTAAAGAGTATGGTGTATGCCTGTCAAAAGGTGTATTTTACCAAGTCAAGATGGCAGTTTAAAACTGAGGTACAGGCTGCTGTAGCAGAGATGTGACATGTTTTAAAAGGCTACTTTGGTGGGTGGGACAATAAGTGCTGCAGACCTATTAGCAGCACTCACTTTGCAGGCCAAGAGTACACGGAGCACCATTTACTAGGGACTCACAAGCTAATTAAATGTGCCAATTAGGTGTAGGCCAATTGTACCGTATTTTTGGGAGGATGCATAAGCACTTGAGCACTGGTTAGCAGTGATAAAGTTCATAGAGTCCTAAAACCAATATAAAATGAATTCAGCAATACAGGTAAGGTAAAGAATAAAAGGTTTGGGGGATCATCATCCAAGGGTGTCAGGTCTAAGAACAATAAAAAACAAATAGCATGAAATTCCTTACACATGATTGCAATACCTCCAATGGTTTGCCTGTGGGCAACCCCCATTTGGGACTGTCTTTGTTATAATTCAAAGGAACCTATCCAGTTCACATTATGTCATAATATGTTGGTTGAGTTACTTTCCCTATCAATGTCTAAATCCTGTTCATCAAAGTTCAAAGGAAGGGTCAACCTGTATCAATAATACAATAAAGAAAGCAGGCAAGTCATGCTAAAACTGTTGGTGTTGTGAGTTGAGTGCTTTGACAGCAATGAATGAGGCTGAGTGAAGTGTCTTACCTAAGAAGATGACATTAAGGTGCATATTAACAAGAAACTAGAAGAGGGTAGTGTTACGCAGAAATTGGTAGTGTCGTGCTCTGACAGTTTCAAAACTCAGGGATGCGCCGTATTCATAGGAATGTGGTGCTCCCCTGTGTTACCCCAGCACTGACACTAAAAAAGTTGCCTAGTGCCAGTGCAGGCACCCTAGCACCATTTTTCTAGGGTGCCTGCGCTGCAGGGACAATTGTATATGTGCAGAAAGGGACACCTTCCTGCAAATAAACAATCTTTACAGGTGATTTCCTCTATCTATGTCTGCTGCAGAATGCAGCAAACATTGAAAGAGCAAAATACGAGGAGAAATAAAACATTTCTCACCTGTCGCCTGCTTAAGACCAGGTATTCGCTGGCAGTATTTTTGGTGCTGACCCACACATGGTTAATATGTAGCAGTGTCAAAAAGCAATGGGTGTTGGGGTGGAACGCCCACTACAACAGCCATTGCATACCCCTTTCACACTAAGTGCTGCCTCCTTGTAAATGAGGAAAGGGGGGTTAATACCACCTGAACACCAGAAAAACGTGATGTTCCGGTGTCCTTAACTCCTTGTAAATATGACCCTATGTTTTGAACTTGGGCACCAGAATTCCAAGAATGGCTCATTTCCCTTGCCAAAATCTTGTGCACAAAGTAGTTGTATTTTCAACTGTCAATTTGCAGCAAGCATTGAAAATCAAAAGTGGAAACTCGTACATAAATATCTATAGAAAATATTAAAACTAGATGCTGAACTAATGTCTGTATTCCAGCCTATATGGTCTTCCAATTTTAGTAGAATCTGTATGTAAAATGGATGGATCCTTGGACCATCAAGCATTGATCATGCAGACTCGATGGGAATGATGACTGGTCAGTGGCCTCGTACCAAGAAGAGTGTGGGTAGTGGTATGTGCCTCTCCGGTCACATAGCTACCTGTGGATCACTGGCAACACCCCTAAGCCTAGAGCCCTCCCCCACTCTACTACATATGTATGTGTGCATTAGGACCTCCCTTTCCTTGAGATGCAGTGCAGGAGCTACTTTGCTGTGTTTTGCCTGGTGAGTCTAAGTCTGATAGTTCTCTCCAAGCCCTGCCCAGGCTCTGGAGGTGGAGCTCAGATGGCTCCACCCTGAGCACTAAGGGAAATGCTATCTTGCCTGTTCCAGGAGTGAGAATTGTGTTTGCACTGATTACTCTAATGCATTTGACCATATGAATTTGGAGCGAACTCTTTCCGTGGAGTGATAGAGGACAGGTTAGGAGGAGAATACCCTGTCAGGAAAAAGGAACAACAGTGGCATACTAGGCTTGCAAAGAAATGAGTGAATGTTCTAGTCCATTTCAATACATTCTTTCACAATGGCAAGATAATAAAGAGATAATGCTTCTTTGCTCCATTATGTAATATGAATTGTGCATTTTCTATTCTGTTTCTTTTCTCTATTTAACCTGTGTGTTCCAGTTTCCTGAATGGTAAGAACAGCAATTGGTCCTGACGTATGTCTTTAGAAACCCAAAGAGGAGAAATGAAAAAAGACCCTTGAAATCAAATCAATGAGTCATCGAAAAAGGTTATCTCATAGTCACTAAACAAAGGCGTAGAACATTCTTCAACAATGAACGAAAGAGAAAGACAAAAAACAACTGAATCATTGAGTTGTAATCTTCTTTATGTAGAAATTATAGAATGAGCATAATCAATAAAGCATATAGCAATAGACGGTTGTCCAGATAGAAAGTGCAAAAAATTGTGCTCATGTGCAAGGTGAATGCAGAAAAGGAAAGTAAAAAAAACTATTGAAAATCAAAGTATCATAATTGTACATGGACTACACTGGTTGCAATAATTCTAAGATAAGTAAACCCGTGTTCTGCGGCCTGTCCATTTTACAGAAAAGATACTGCTCGTTTTAGAATGCACCATCCAATTTCAGAAGGGACCAGCATAGTGTATTCCATGCTGTGAAATGAGGGGTTTTGATATTTCGACACTTCTTAGGCGTAGAGGGTCATTCTAAACCTCTGCATGTGGGTCTTCATCAGGACCATCAAAAGACAACCTGAATATAATAAAATACAAGCAGAGCCTGTCTCTCTGGTGTGTGCAATATCATAATGACAGAAAATTAAACAAGGAGACACCGACCATAGTTAATGCCTAAAAAGGCGAGGTCAGGCCCCAGCTCTCGGGGAATGGGGGTCAACTACGTGGGCATGGATCAGATAAGTGCATAAGTCACGGTGGGTAGATGGTCTGGAATATGAATAAGTAAGCAAAGCTTTTTATGTTTTTTCGTCGGCTGTACTTTGTGCGCATATTGACTGCTATATTTACTGATTTACTTAGATTATTTTGGCAAAGTGCTTGCCGACTTACATGACTCTTGCTGGGTATTTATCGAACAGCCGCATTCCTGAAACCGTTTAGGGAGCCACATTAGTGCACCTCAGTGCACTGCTCAGGTATCAAGATTTGTTTCTTAACCTTAAATAACCCTATTTTGTTTCTGTTGGTAGTCGGTTCTAAAATCATTTTTGTGGCAAGTTTTCAGTTTCATCTGTATCTCTGCTATTGGTGCACTCAATTGGAAATATAAACTGTATCCAACATGTGTGCAGGTGATTTTAAATTTGCTCTTGACCCTCTGCTTGGCTAGTCATATTAGAGTGGCAGCACAGCCCCTTTTCCATCTCCTAACTGACAGTTATCTTTTAGACATGGGGGCCAGATTTATCAAGGGATTGCTATAGCCATGCGCCATGCAGGGCGTCTCAAGGGCAATTCAATCCCTAAGTCAGATTTACCAATCAATGCAAGGCCACCTTACAAGGCCCTGCGTTTTTTAATAAAATTTGGAGTAATGTAAGGCAGCTCAAGTTGCTGTCTTGTGTTACTCTGCTCCAAGGTGGTGTTACATGGGTGGAGCGTGGGTGTTCCCATGCATCCACCCACGAATGTTGCACAATCTCAGATTTGCCAATAGTGGTAGACGTGGGAAGTTATCTAAATGCTTCATCTCCCAAGGGAAGGCATAACAATGAGAAATAATCTTATTTTTCCTCATTTTATGTGTGCTGCATTCTGCAGTGCACTTAGAAAGAGGAAAAAGCCTCAGAGGATTATTTTTAAGCAGGAAGGCATCCCTTCCTGCACAAAACAATCCTGCCTACAACCCAGGTACCCTAGCACCATGCATTGGCGCTAGTCAACAGTTTGTGTGCCTGTGCTGGAAAAGAGCAGGAATGCGCTGTACAATGTTAAGTATGGTGGATTCCTGCTCACTCACGCAGGTGGCTCGTTGCGTTGTGCGAGTTATTTGACAAATCTGCCCCATGGAGTTTAAAAATAGCTTAAAGAACATTTACTCTTTTTACTCGACTATTCACAAAGCCCACTCACATTGGACTACTGGTTAGTCAGTTCTTAAATTGCACATTCACACTGGGGTTCAGATGTACAATGTTTTCCACCCATGCTCTCAGATCACTCAACGCTATTGCTTCTCATTGGATGTTGCTGTAACACTACTATAACATACTCTTTGGTGAGTCCATTCCTTTACCCTTTGGGATCAAGTATTTAATTACATTTAATGAAATACTTTGAGCTCTGATCGCTGAGTCATTTGATAACAATGTGGGCTCTGTTTCTATATAGTCAACAGTATGAGAGACATCTAAAGTCGCCATTTGGTGACTGACAATTGTCAAACACTCTGGGATCCTAAAAGATATCTAGCATCAGATACAAGGGCAGGAGATAGAACGTTCAAGTCTGGAAAAACTACAAGCAGATAAACCACACCAAACTACTCTTGTTAAAATAAACACGCTATTGCTTAAACATAAAGATTGGGCCGAGCATGACATTAAAAAAAACAGTAAATACACCTTATTACTGCTGTCAACATTTTCTCAGAAGGAAGGCTCCATGTCATGTAAATGTAGATTATATTGTCACCTCGATTTGCTTAATATGGACAGTAAAATTCTTACAAAGTTATTAGCCACCAGGTTCCCTGTATAGGGAAAAGCTTCTTTTGCAGGGACAGTTGGGTTGTATGTGTGTCAGACTCATGTCCCACATTCTCTGTACACTTTTTGATATGATGCAGCAAATACATCCCGAAGTTAAGGCTGTCTCTGGCTCTTAGGCCTATAAACGGCATTTGAACCCTTGAATGGCCACTAATTAAAAGTAGTCTTAGAGTAGATGAGACTGTATGGTTCTATAAATCACCCAGTGCAGTTTTTTTTATAATGCTTAATGGAGAAGCATAAGAGTGAAAAACACATTTTCAGATTGGCAGGGGGCCGGTCAAGGATGTCCCTTAGCAAGCGTTCTATTTGTGCTCGCTCTGGGAACAATGGCTTGCTAGCTGCAGTAGGGCCACTCCAAGAGAGGGATCTTGTTTCCTACTGGAAGGATGTTGTGATATGCAGATGATATTTTATTGTTCATAAAGAATCCCACTGAAAACTAGCCCCTACTGATATGGTAAATTGGGTTAGGCAGATACACGAGCTCCCTATTAATAGGGACAAAAACAAATTGTACCTCCCTTATACGAGTTACAACCAGACTTGACACAGAGTACTGTTTGATGTGGTGCTCCTCCTTGATGAAATATCTTGAGATTCTGCTTCAACATTGTAGTGCTAGAGGCACTCTTATGGTCCGACACCACATGATGACCTTTGACGACCATCATGTTAATTGACTTTGCTGTTTTACTTTACCCTATCATGAAGGTATAACGTCTCTTGAAGGTTTGTTTCTTGTAATCTTGCAGTTGCATATGCCTGGTTTCTCTTGAAGGTGTGTTTCTTGTAATCTTGCAGTCTTACAGTGGGAGCTATCATGGAGTATAACAGCCTTGCCAAGAACAGAACGTGTGGGATGTGCATTTGAAAGCATGAGAGAGAGAGAGGTGTAGAATGTACTTTTTGGTCTCGAAGTGCAGAGTTATGAGCAGTGGTGCACAAATGTGCAATTGTTTGTACATTGAGATATGAAGTATGTAATGCTATAGGCAGTGGTGCATAAATGTGCATTGTGTTGTACATTGAGAAGTATTATGAAGTTATTACTATTGGCTCTGAAATGGCCTCATGTCATCCTGAATTCTGAATATACCTAGCTTGAGCTTTTCTGCCTGCACAGACAGACCCCCCAGAGTGTTTGCAAGTTGTTTGGGTTAATCATGTTCAAGGTTGTTCTGTGAGAGATAGTTTAATGTACCCTGAAAGGCTTTCGTAAGCTTCGCTAAGATAGAGGCTGAAACATGTGAGAATGTAGAGGCAACGTGGGAACTTCTTTTGCCCTGGAATGCTTGAATGGAAGGTGGCCAGTTCCAGTAAGTTTCCTTGGCACAGAGGGAAAGACTCTCAAACCTTCTAGTGTGTTTTGAGACTATAAAGCTGATGGTTGTTGACTTAAAAACTGGGATTTTGGAATCCGGATGGGGATGGACGCGTCTACTTCGGTACAGCGGAACCCTGGTTGCTGAGGCTCTTATCCCCGGCTGTAAATCCCCTGATCTGGAGTGGGCTAAGATGCAGAGAGTTTGCACCAGGTGAAGTGTTTGAGTTTTGATTATTGCCATTGTGATGTGTGGCCAGTGGCTATGATCATTTGAGGTGTTTTCTTTGAGATGTGTGAGTGAGTAAGAGTACACATCCAAATTATTCTTATGATGTATTTAGTGTATGTATCTTTCAGATTTTTGCACGAAGCCCAGTATTATTTGCTGCTTGTTTATTAATTATTACTATTCATGCATTTAACTGTTACATTTGCCAAGTGTGTTATCATTGCCTGCATATAAATATATTTCTCTATATACATTTGAACGCTATTCATTTGACATCTGGGAAAGTCTTTTTGTTAGAGAGCATTGCATAAATAAAACCCAAGACTTATTCTAAAAAGAGAGTATTTGCATTTTATAAAGTGAAACCCATTTCTAGGTATTGTTGTTTTTTATGTCTCCTGCTTTATTGTGTTTGGGCCATCGTGTGGCTGGGTATTTTGAGTGCAAGGCAAGGCAAACATGTGGTGGGTAGACTAACTACGACCTGTGGTACATTAACTAAAAACACAGGTTGATAAATCGATCTGAATACCAATATCAAGCATTGCAATCATAAAAATAGTAGTTCTGTCCACATTTCTCTATCTATTCTTGAAAATACCAGTTCCTCTAAACACATGGGTATTTGACACTCTCCAACACATACTAACTAGACTTTTATGCATTGGCAAACAGCCATAGATAAGGTGGCCAAGTGTAAGAGGTGGACATGGGGTCACAGATTTTTGCAGATATTACTTGGTAACATAGGATCCTTGGGTAACATACTTGTGGGCCTCTATTTCTCTGCCCCTTCATAGTGTAATAGAGAAAGAACAAGTAGAACAGGTTTGTTGGGAGGTGGATTATTAGTAAGGGTAAGTATGCACCTACCCCTAGCAACGAGGCCACGAATGCAATATAAGGTCCAGATAAGGTCTCAATAAATTATTCCCTTGCTAAGCCCTTAGTAGCTCGCAACAAGCAGGCAGGCTTAACTTAGGAGACAGGTGTGTGAAGCATTCAAAAACACCAACACATTAAATAAGTAAGAAACAACACACTACCAATTTACACAAATAGGAAATATTTTTATGATTATAAGGGACCAAAACAACAAAAATCTAATATAGGAGAACAGAGATATGACTTTTTAAAAATAAACACATACTATTGCTTAAAAACATTTGGTGCAAACCTGGGACATCTGATCACGCTTGACTGGGACAAAGTCAAAGTTTGAGACTTGCACTCTGGAGCTTTCAGCAGGTGCAAACTAGAAATCGAGGCCCGGTCATGGTTCATCATTGTTGGCCTGACTCTTGTTGATGGGTCGATCACCTTATGGAGCTTTTCCCCAAATTTCTACAAACATCCTCCTGCGGGTTAATATTGTCCAAACCACAAATCCGAGAATCTACAAGCTCTGAGAAGGTCCTTGGAGGTTTAGGACTTCAATTCCTACAATGCCCCTGGCAACATCTTTAGAAGTCTACTGGACACAATCCAGACTGGAGAGGTCTTGGGGAAGATGGTGCAGGTGAGCTCTGTTAACAGTTTAATTCTAGGGAGTCCCTCCTTAATTTTGTTTGGAGCAAGGCAAAGTCCACAGGGCTGCAGCTTCCAGTGTGCAGCTGGAGCAGCTCTTCATAGTGCAGTCCTTTGGGCTGCAGACCAGAGTTCCAGTAGGGTGGTCCTTCTTCTCCTGTTAGTTTTAGGCAGCAGCTCTGAGTTGCTATGCAGTTCTCACATAGTTATCCAATGTTCGGGGACAACAAGTAGGGGGCACCCCTGACCAATGAGGTACAGGATGCCACCCAAAACATGACTGCTTTATCCAAAGTGTGGCATTTTCTTGTCCCACAAAGCACTTCACTTTTAAAATTCAAGATGTAAAATGTTTCTCCTTAGGAGTGAGTTTACCTTAACACTCACTTTCCAGACAACCTGCAAATTCCATTCATGGGGCTCCAATCTGACTGGGGAGCACAAGGAGGGGGGGTAGACCTGACTGGCATTGCTTACTGTCCTGCTCGCTTTGAAGACGAGTTGGATTACCCATCCCCCATCCTGGCTTGAACTCTGCAGCTGCAGAACTCCCCCCACCAGATAACCTCTGTCTCTAAATAAGCCACTTATCACCTCAACAAAGCAGTTTGGCTAAGCCTCATAAGGGCTGGCCAATCAAGTGAGGATGCTAGAAGGCTGGATTTTGTCTCACAGAAAAGAAAGTTCTGTGACTTATTTACTGTATTAGTTATGATAAATTCAACAGTGGCAAGTTGTTGACTGTATTAATACAAATCTTTTAAGTCCTTGAAATATTATTTTAGCTCACTCCTATCAATAGTATTACAGTATTCCCATTCCAGCCTATCGTGCTAAAAATGCTACAATGAGGACGAATGAAATTGTTTATTTTTCCCTCACCAGGCAGGCGTGCAACACCCATAGGGCTCAAAGGGCATCAACCCCGCACCCCTCTGTCGTGTGTGTAAGCCCAGGCTGTGACAGCTTCCAGGGCACACACACAGACAGTTTTTGAGCTGCTGTAGGCTGCTGGACTGGCATCTGTCTTACTGCAGCTACAACTGAGTCCTTCACAGGTTTTTAAAAGACCATTACCTTGTTAATGAGGCTTTGTTGTTTTTTCACCCCTCTTAGAGCCCCTGCATCTCCGCTCTGCCAATTGCTGGAAGATTTAAACAAGAATTTTTATTAGCCCCCCGCCCTCGAAATGTTGCTCTAGTTGCGCCTCAGTCACCAGGGCATATAAAACATATTTTTCAATGCCCCAGCTTATTTGCACATGACACCCTACCCGTTAGGTTAGGTCTTTGGGGGGACTTATATGCAACATGATGGTAGTTTAATTCTTTGGAATCACCTTTAAATCCAATGTCGAATTTGCATGTAATTTCAGTTTAAAACCAGTTTGTTAAGCAGGACTGACTTTTAAAATGGCAGCAGACACACATCTGCTTGGTCTCTAAACCTACATACCCTACCACATACCAGGGACTTACAGGTATGTTGTCAGTGCCAATTGTAATTACACCTAAGTACCATATACCATTTTAATCAACGCACCGGCCCTGGGCATGGTTAGCAGAGCCCATGGTGCTGTCAGAGTCAGGATCTACTATTATCAGTCAATATCAGGGGAAAGGGGGGTGATCAGGGCAAAAGGGATGACTTTTTCACAAAGTTACACTGCAAACTATAATAAACATTAAGAAGCCCAGACTTCTGCACTATACTCATTACATTGTACACATTGGGCATGCTGAGAACTGGCCATATCGGCTGGTATGGAAGAAAGATTATATTCAGCAGTCAAACCATTGGCTTGTAATCTCTTGCTATCACCCATGCGCAAACCCATAGTTCCCCTTTCACTCTCAAGGTGGGAGATTGTGCAGGCAGGACACCATTTCCTGGGAGGTAACTTCATGTCTCTGGAGGCTTATAAAGGTTGATCTGAAACCAGTGCTTTGGATACAATCATTTATCTAAGGCAAGTGGCTATGGTGTTTTTCCACTTCTCCACTAGCCCCATCAGCCTTTACCCCTCGTACATAGGCCATACTAGCTTAAAGCATTAAGGGACGGTATTAGAGGTTATAGAAGCTATACTCTGATGTACCAGAGTCGTCTTCCCTGCTGGTTCGACATCTGCCAACTAGACCTAGAGATGGAGATCACTGACAAGACATGGACATACTGAAGCTCTCAACGGACATCAATCTCAATGAATTGCAGACACAAGGTTGTTAATTTTAAATATTTGCACAGACTCTACTGCACCCCTGTCTTATTGCTTAAATTTGATGCATCTGTTAATATGGAGTGTAATAGATGTAAACATGTTAATGCTGGTGTTCTACATTTGGCTCAGCAGTACCTGGTCATCTACTCTTTTTGGAATGAGATATCAAATTATATTGGTGCTATCATTGTCTTTCAGTAGCATCTGACCCCTCTGATAGTCACTTTGGATATGTGACTGACATCCCAGGTTCTTTTTATGAACTCACAACTCTTCTGCTGTAATGTATCTACAAGAGGTTGGCAGTGACATGAATGAAGGGTTTCCATCGAGGAAAAACTTATGAATACACAATACAGTTTTCTGCAGTGGCTCATCAGGCTGTTTTGCTATTCAACACACTGTCTGGTGCAGCCCTAGAGATATATAGGGTTCAACTGCTCTGACCACTCTGGTATTCATGAAACAAAGCAACAAAGAAAAACTAAAACATAAGCCAACTGTTACACAAAATACCTTAAAATGACCAAGCAACATTTCAAACAAGATGAAATGCCAGAAACCGGTCCTAGGAAGCTTGTTTCCGGTCCAGGAAAGGCATGGCTTGGCAGTTCGGGCTGGACTGTTCCCATGAGGCACAGAGTCAGACTGATTTGCATATTGCCATGTCTGAACTGGGGTGGCAGAGTGGGCTAAAGAACGGTGATGGAATAAACCCAGATCTGTTGACTGGATGTGAGTGTTTGATTGGTTCAGATGCTCCGTCAATCCTTTTGTACCGCTTTGTTCACCATAAGTTGGCAGGGTATGCTCAGACGTGAGTCCCTTGCTCACCTTGCCACTGGATTCAAGCAAGCCTGGCTGAAGACGGCTGAAATGCCAGAAACCGGTCCTAGGAAGCTTGTTTCCGGTCCAGGGAAGGCATGGCTTGGCAATTCGGGCTGGACTGGTCCCATGAGGCACAGGGTCAGACTTATTTGCATATGGCCATGTCTGAACTGGGGTGGCAGAGTGGGCTAAAGAACGGTGATGGATTAAACCCAGATCTGTTGACTGGGTGTGAGTGTTTGATTGGTTCAGATGCTCCGTCCATCACCACCCCCTTTTGTACCACTTTGTTCCGCATATGTTGGCAGGGTATGCTCAGACGTGAGTCCCTTGCTCACTTTGTCACTGGATTCAAGCAAGCCTGGCTGAAGACGCCTGAAATGCCATAAACCAGTCCTAGGAAGCTTGTTTTCGGTCCAGGGAAGGCATGGCTTAGCAGTTCGGGATGGACTGTTCCCGTGAGGCACATGGTCCGACTGACTTGCATATGGCCATGTCTGAACTGGGGTGGCAGAGTGGGCTAAAGAATGGTGATGGATTAATCCAAGATCTGTTGACAGGGTGTGACTGTTTGATTGGGTCAGATGCTCCGTCCATCAACACCCCCTTTTGTACCGCATTATTCGCCATAAGTTGGCAGGGTATGCTCAGACGTGAGTCCCTTGCTCACTTTGCCACTTGATTCAAGCAAGCCTGGCTGAAGACGGCTGAAATACCAGAAAACGGTCCTGGGATGCTTGTTTCCGGTCCAGGGAAGGCATGGCTTGGCAGTTCAGGCTGGACTGTTCCCATGAGGCACAGGGGTAGACTGATTTGCATATGGCCATGTCTGAACTGGGGTGGCAGAGTGGGCTAAAGAATGGTGATAGATTAAACCCAGATCTGTTGACTGGGTGTGAGTGTTTGATTGGTTCAGATGCTCCGTCCATCACCACCCCCTTTTGTACCGCTTTGTTCCACATATGTTGGCAGGGTATGCTCACACGTGAGTCCCTTGCTCACTTTGCCACTGGATTCAAGCAAGCCTGGCTGAAGACGCCTGAAATGCCATAAACCAGTCCTAGGAAGCTTGTTTTCGGTCCAGGGAAGGCATGGCTTAGCAGTTCGGGATGGACTGTTCCCATGAGGCACAGGGTCAGACTGACTTGCATATGGCCATGTCTGAACTGGGGTGGCAGAGTGGGCTAAAGAACGGTGATGGATTAATCCCAGATCTGTTGACTGGGTGTGACTGTTTGATTGGGTCAGATGCTCCGTCCATCACCACCCCCTTTTTTACCGCTTTGTTCGCCATAAGTTGGCAGGGTATGCTCTGACGTGAGTTCCTTGCTCACTTTGCCACTGGATTCAAGCAAGCCTGCCTGAAGACGGCTGAAATGCCAGAAACCGGTCCTGGGAAGCTTGTTTCCGGTCAAGGGAAGGCATGGCTTGGCAGTTTGGGCTGGACTGTTCCCATGAGGCACAGGGTCAGACTGATTTGCATATGGCCATGTCTGAACTGGGGTGGCAGAGTGGGCTAAAGAACGGTGATGGATTAAACCCAGATCTGTTGACTGGGTGTGAGTGTTTGATTGGTTCAGATACTCCGTCCATCACCACCCCCTTTTGTACCGCTTTGTTCACCATAAGTTGGCAGGGTATGCTCAGAAGTGAGTCCCTTGCTCACTTTGCCACTGGATTCAAGTAAGCCTGTCTGAAGACGGCTGAAATGCCAGAAACCGGTACTAGGAAGCTTGTTTCCGGTCCAGGGAAGGCATGGCTTGGCAGTTCGGGCTGGACTGTTCCCATGAGGCACAGGGGTAGACTGATTTGCCTATGGCCATGTCTGAACTGGGGTGGCAGAGTGGGCTAAAGAACGGTGATAGATTAAACCCAGATCTGTTGACTGGGTGTGAGTGTTTGATTGGTTCAGATGCTCCGTCCATCACCACTCCCTTTTGTACCACTATTTGCATAGATAGCATCATGCTGGTAACTTGAAAAACCAACGTTATCATAGATTCAGGGCCATTACTGTTAAGTTGAGAATGCTGGTGCACTCGCTACTCTACAACACACTTACATGTTCATCCAAGATGATATTGCCAAAGAAATGTACAAGTTGTTCACTTGTTTCAGAATTTATTTATGGCAAATATAAGTACTACTCCACTGTTGGTTTACACCCTATATATAATGCTCAGAAAGTTTGTGGGCCACTGCTCTTGACATGTACCCTGATATTTCTTTAGTAATTACATCCTGATGTGGTGACAGGTTTGCGGACACTTGTATACAACTTGATTGCACCTCTGTTGTTGGTTGTTTTACTTTCTGCTGAAACCAAAATTACAATTTTAAAATGTAAACAATATTTATAATGAATTACCATTTAATTACCATTTATCTGTCAATGTCAATGTCAATGTCAAACATTTACCTGAATTCATACACCTGGTTGTTAGTATTGAATTTGTACCCCAAACTGATCTTTGTGTCCCCACATCACATACTATCTGTAGGTATGTGGATCATTAGTTGGTGGGGGCATTCAACTTCAGCTAGTAATAATACCACAATCACTAAAAGGTCCAGTCAAGTCTCAATAAATTAATCCTTGCTCAACCCTTGGTAGCATGGCAAATGAGCAGGCATGCTTAACTTAGGAGACAGGAATGTGTAAAGCATGCAATAAAAATAGAGAATATTTATATCTTTAAAATGCCATAAAAATGACAAATATCCAATGTAAGGAACTGGAGATCTGAGTTTTTAAAGATTAAATGAAAGAATTGTGCATTCTAGCTCCAAAAAGCTTAAAGCGCCACTCACGGTTATATTGTTGCCCTGGACCAGGACAAAGTAAATGTTTTGGGCCGACCGCCATGGAGCACAGGTCGGATAGGGTAAGTGCTAGGTCCTTGTCAAACGTTTGCTTTCAGAGTCTTTTTCTTGGAGCTATTCTCTCCTCAATGGGCTTGTTGGCAGGTCCTCGGGCTTCTCAAATCGGATGTTTGTGCTGATGATGACAGCCTGTTGCAGTGCAGTTCTATGCCTTGGTAGGTCTCTGGAAGTCTTGCTTCAATCAGCAAGGAGCTTCGGAGCTTTCAGTGGGACAATCTAGTGCAGTCAGGCCGATTCGTGAGTCGATGGCGGCAGCATAATTCCTCACATTGAGCCTGTATTCTTCTAGAGCAAAACTTTGTAGAAAGTTTACAAACTTTCAGATCTTGTTCCTTGTCAGTTCCTTTGGTTAGAGAAGAAGCAAGCAGCACCAGCCACGGTTTCAGAGACTCTGGATTGCCTCTTGTGGGCTAGGACTCAATCTCCCACAATGCACCTGCACAGTCCAGGAAAAATCCAGTTGGAACTAGTCAGCTGAGGTGATCTTCTCTTTTGGACTTGTAGGTGACTTCTTCCAGCTCTATTGTACCTGTTACTGCTGAGGGAGTCCACTATTTTTCCTTTGAGTCAGGCTCAGTTCTACCTTTGTCAAGCCTTGAGAGTGCATCAGGTGCAGTCCTTTTGAGTTCAAACCTTCTGTGATGCTGTCCAAGGGCCCAACTGGTACATCAAAAAACTGCAGCCCTACTCAGACATGAGAAAAAAAGCACACAGCCTTTTGTTGTTACCCCTTGGTGGCATGCTTCATCATTTGGGTTCTTCCAGTTCCACTGAGGAAGGGGGCGTGCTGCTACCTGTGACTTACACAGGAGCACTGGATAGTCTAAACAAAATGATAGCATATAGGAGTAGGAGGGATTCTTTAGAGGTTAAAAATACCTGTCTGGTAGGGCAATTTTGTTTTATTCCATCCTCCAGACGGTATGATTAAAAATGGGGAAGAACAGTAGAAAGTGTTTAGGATTTAATGATCCTACTTTCCAAACAGGCTACTTGTTTCACCCCTTTTTGGTATGCTTCATCATTGGATTCTTGTAGTTCCAATGCAGAACGGGGCATGCTGCTACATGTGACTTACTCAGGAGCACTGTGTAGTCTACACAAGATGATAGCATATAGGAGTTGGAGAGATTCTTTAGAGGTTAAAAATACCTATATGGGAAGAAAACTTTGTTTTATTCCGCCCTGCAGATGGTATGATTAAAAACTGGGGAGGACAGTAGAAAGTGTGTTTGGATTTAACAATCCTACTTTCTAAACGGTCTACTTGTTTCAAGCCACCCTTCACTGTGGCTTGTGTCAGAACCAAGGAATACACTCCCTGAGACCACTCCTAGTTCAAACTTATTAGAAAATGCAAAGTGTTGTGACTTCACACACTCTGCATGCGCAAATAAACCTTACACCTACTTCGTGTTACGTTTTGTGTTATACATAAAAGCACTATTATTGCTTCGTAGGCCCTCCAGTAGAAAGGCAAGCCTGTAAACACACTTGCATCAAGGTCTCTTCTGGTCCAGTAATCTGAGTTCACATCACCGGTGCCTGAATATGGGTCGAGCTTGTCAGTCCTTCTTCTTTTGTTCAAGGAAGTGTTCTGAGGAGCTCCTGCAGCTCTCCCATATTCAGCTTTCATTCTGGGCTGGCAATAGAGGGGAGAAAACCTAACCTATAGAAGTAAAGTTACCTCCCTCTGCTGTGACCACTTCCTGCAAAGTGTGTCATATTTTTGACCCAGAATTCACTGTTCACCCAAAATGGAGAAACTCTCTTCTTGGTATGTGTATTCTGTGTAATCCAGCTTAAAGGTGTGGCTAGCAACTTACTATACTCCACTCCAATCCTCTCTCATAATCTAATTAGGGAGGTTCATAGAAGATGGGCTGGCCTGGGTCCTTTGACAGCTGTTCTCCTGCCTTTACAGTTCATCTTATCTCCCCAGCCCCCTTCTTCTCCCTGTATTCTCCAGGAAACAAATCTCCTCCCACAAAATGGCTGTATCGTTTCAGCCTAGGCCTCTTTACACCTACTCAGAAAGCAGCTTGGCTCAGGCTGTCAAAGGCTGGTCAATCTGAAGAGGCTGCTTTATGTAACTTCAGGATAGTAAGTTTAAAAAATACTTTCCTATATTAGTTATAATAAATCCGACCTTAGCAAGTTCTAGGATTTATTGTAACCATCATTTTGATACTTTGAATGAAATTCACAGGTAGCTCCCAAGGAAAGATAGACTTTATTAAGCTTAATCCATCACATGTTAGCCTTTGGGGCTAGCAGCACTATAATGGGGAAAAACGATTTTGACTGTTTTTCACTACCAGGGCATTGCTCCTCTTAACACATTTGGACTTTTATTTGGTAGCAAACTAGATGATTGTTTAATCCGATTATGGGTTGTCACCTTCTAACATTGTTCATTTATCAGTTCAAATGTACTCATATGCAGTATTATTTGTACTTATTCACATTCAGTTATAAATATTCCCCGGTGAAAGTTAATGTTAAACATATGTTGAATGCATTTCTATTAATAATTGATAAGATTTCTCATAAATCGGTTTGCAAATCTGTTGAAATATGCCACATGTATTTATTACTTTTAGCAATATTATCATAGTTGGGCACTGCTTCAAAGGAATGAACACAACTCATTTTTTTCATTAAGTCCTTCAGGACCTATTGCATTCAGCCATTCAGTAAGCTTCTTGTTGCAGTAGTAATCACTCTTTATTTCTTCTTTGTTCAGATAGTACCTCTCTGATCTTTGAAATTTGAAGCAGTGAGGTGGTAAACTTGCTACCATTCTATCACGGTGGAAGAAAGATCCGGTACCACTGAGGAACTAGGGACCTGGTGACCCACCTATTGACTGGCCACCAACTGTGTTTTTGTGCACAATATCCTATCTGGCAAACCTTAGAAATATGATCCCACCCATCTGAAGAAGCTTTTTTGTGTACGTCTTTGGCTGGAACTCTCCATGGGGAAAGTTACAGAGGAAGATGCCTCGTTTGTTTGATGTTCATGGTCTAAAAGAGATTGCGAAATCTTTATTCCTAGTCTTTGTGGAAGCAGCTCATGGGAAACTGATGTTATATAAAAAGATGTTATTCAGACTGTTGACGGATGAGAAGGTGTCGAAGTTGTGATTGGCTCAAGAAAACTTTGACGGTTCATGTGGTCAGCAGATTAGATGGAGGGCGACCATCTTGGAAGCCAAAATGGTAAAGTAGCAGTGGAGATGCTGAATGGAGTTGAGAGTCGTCACTTTCCGGAGTGTGGACTAGCATAACTACTTGCACACTACTGTAGTCCCTAATGGCTGAGACCGCTGTTAAGAAACTTCAGAAAAACAATCTGTTCAGATGCACTTACAAACTTTGTGCTTTAACTATTCTACTGCAACGTTTGCCAATATTTGTCCTTTCTGGTTTTCAGTAATACCCATTTACCTCTTTCTTCTTACCAATAGTCTGACTCTTATCTGGGTGTGTAGCTGCATACACATGTAACAAACAAATCAGTAAACCAAACAAATATAATATCTTTGACTGGCGGGAATTGTCAGTGAGCTGACAAGGTTTTTGTGATTTAATTATTAACTATTTATATTGTTTTTCTCTCTTCATGCTTCTCATTTTCAATATAATCTGTCAGAACTGGTAGGTGATAATTAAAATCAAGTAAATCTAAATTGTGTACATTTTGTAACTTAATTGAATTATGCACTTTCTGCTCTCCCCTTGGTCACTCTGTTATCCTATTCGGATTATGCTCTCGCATATTCCAAATTTGTATTCATACACACAGGCACACGTGCACAGACACACACACACCCTTTATAGTTGATTTTTAGAACCAGAGCACGCTTTCACAAGATGTTTTCAGCAGAGAAATTTCAAAATATATAACTTTAAAAAGATAGATTTTTTTTATTTGAGTAATGTCATAAATTGTATTTTAGAATGGTTAATTTATTAGTATTTTCTTTTGGATAACGGTCCAATTAATTGAATATAAAACATTATATAATATATAGTCTCATTGCCTTGCATAATCATTAATAATATCAATTTTTCCAACTGTTAATGTATCTTAAACAGTTATGATATTGTATCGACGTGTCTGTAGAAAATATATGAAAACTGTTTATACCTTAGTATTGTTGATGAGTCAGCATTTATGCTTCATTCCAAAAGAATAAAAATTAATTGGTGAAAGTGTGACCAAACTTGAATAACTTTTTTTACGGAAACTTTTTCTACTGAAACTTTTCCATGATTGGTATTCTGTGTCGCTTTTATGGCGTTTCCGGTGTGATAATTGAGGTGGCATGGTAATATTGTTAGCTTTGTCTGTTTATACCTTATTTCAGGAGTGGAATCCATGTCGAAGATCTATTGACATAGTTATTTTAATTAGATGCTCAGATATGCTGTTGGTGGCCCAGATATGTCTCTGTAAAGCAACAAAATATTATAATTGATACAAAATATAGCTACTCGTGTCTTTTATCAGGTTGTTTTCACATTTCTCCGTGCATTGATTTTCTGAAGAGGTGATTACTGTCGCTTTTTGGCATCCCACTCATTAGCAAGACATAGATTATTTGCATCCCTATAGTATGCAGACTGTAGGAAGACATGACGTGCAATGCACATAAATGGTGATGAGCGCCGATGAGAAAGAGAAGAAAGACTATTACAATGACGCTTCTCAGTTCATAGAAATATCTCACCCACCACTCTCACGAAAAGTGCCCTTTTCTTCGTAACCTCACTGCTTTTAATAGGACAGAATGGGAATATATTTATGTATAAGCATTTTATGGGTGCTCATTTATTGAAAGAAGATGCTTCTTCTCAATTTGCAGACGTGGGCTCCGAACCCCTTACCTGACCTCCACTGAAAACAAGAATCAACCATTAAGAGAAGTCGCCTACATGAAATTAATTAATTATGAGACATGTATTTATACTCCGTCGACGTCACTCGCATTTGCGCCACGCATTACTCATGCGTTGAACGTTTTTATAAAAAAAAGACGAAGATAACTAAGGGCGCAAATTTTGTATAATACTTTAAACTTTATTTTAGTTAGCAGTTTCGCATGGAAATTTTTCAATTTGCATTCAAATATGTGTCCTATAAAATCTACGCACCAGCAATAAACCAGGGGTATCCAACCGGTAGCTCGGGAGCTACTGGTAGCTCACCAGCACCCTCAAAGTAGCTCTCAGAGGTGAAGCCAAACCAAGCCAACCAAGCCAATCTCAGTGATTTTGTGTATATTAAAGAATGCAGCACTGCTCATTTCACTACCCTTAAGAGTTACAGACAGCCAAACCAATGACAGGGCCTGTTGATAACACTCAAACAGACACTGTGGTGGCCTATCAATCAATCAGGGATTTACAGAGCGCACTACTCACCTGTGAGGGTCTCAAGGCGCTGGGGGAGTGTGTAGGGGGGATTTGGGCAGCTCAGCATCAAAAAGCCAGGTCTTTAGGCTCTTCCTGAATGCTTTCAGTGTGGGGCTTCATCTGATGCTGAGGGGGAGTTCATTCCAGGACTTGGCCATGATATAGAAGAAGGGTGTGCCTCTTGTTCTGGTTCTGTGGATGCAGAGGATTTCGGCCAAGGCCTGGTCAGCGGAGCGGAGGTTTCTTTTGGGGGTGTAAAAGGAGATTCTTTCATTGAGGTATTGAGGTCCGATGTTGTGGAGGGCTTTTTAGGTGTGTGTGAGCAGCTTGAAGGTCACTCTTTTTTCGACGGGGAACCAGTGGAGTGCTCGTATATGCTGGGTAATGAGGTCTTGTTGTGGGATGCTGAGGATGAGTCTGCCTGCAGCGTTCTGGACAGTCTGAAGTTTATGGAGTAGAGATTTGTTGATTCCGGCACAGAGGGCGTTCCCGTCCAGCCTGTTGGTGAGGAGTGCATGGGTGACGGTCTTCCTGGATTCGGGGGTGGGTCCATTTGAAGGTCTTGTTGAGAATGCGGAGGGTGTTGAAGCATGTGGAAGCTGCAGCGTTGGCCTATGGGTCTGCCACATGAACCCTCTTTATACACTTTAAATCTACCTAAGAAGGAGATTGGCCAGGTTATCTGTCCTACTCGATCAGTGGCACTGTGTGTGACATCAAAGAATAGTAGCAGCAGTAACCATGGTTGACCCACCAAAGGGTGTGACTGCAAGAACTAGAGTGAAAATGTGTTAGTTGGGAGCATGATCAATTAAAGAGCTGAGGAGAAGAGAGTATGCATCCAGGGCAGAGAAAATTAAAAGTATCACATTCATTTTTGTGTGGGTGTGTGACATTGTGTCCTTCCCAAATAAACAGTGTTGATTCCTTAAAGCTACTCCTAGCGTCAAGGACTGCCAAATATGCATGCTGGTCTCCATCATAAGAGTATTATCTCTGACGCAATTGTGCCCATTCATGGTATAATTCTGCCATAGCCATAATATATTCGTCCAGACTATTTTGGGCATACAAGTCTAGTAATTACATACTTGCTGCCATCACTGACATATAAAGAGCATGACTGGCCTGCTTTTAGCCATTCCTGACAGAGTGGCAACCGCTTCTCCCATTACAATGGCCATAACTGATGTATGTTGGGCATCCAGCTGTGGCACATAATGGTGGGCATTATTGGCATAACAGAGGCATTCTAAGTGTTATGGTGAGGAAGCATGGCCTATGATTCCAATACTTGGGTATGTGAAGCATATTTTGTCCATGAGAGGCATTTTTTACAGGGCGGTACTCAATGAAAACAAAAAGCTGATGTTTAGGGACTGTGTATTTTCTAAGATGAAAACTGATTGGATTTTTAAAGGAAAAAATGATGCTTTTTCAGAAAAGGTTTTTCTTCTGGAAAATTGAGTTTGATTGCTCAAAGTGGAAAGGGATTTTGATAGAAAAATATGTGTATTTTCAAAAACTAATAAGCTAATGACGACAAAATATTGCAATTCTTAAACACATTTAAACTTGTTAGCTGAATGACAATTCAATTTGAGTTGTGGAGACTTACTGCTGTGGTAATACCCTTTGTGGCACACATCATGTGATGATTTTAATTTTACTTGATTACAAGCATTTAATATTGATAAACGTTTTCCTAGCATTCTGCTGATAACTTCACCTGGAATTTGTGGGTGGTTACTACAGATAATTGTGCTTAGGGTGGTCATAGTGTAATTTTTATACGTATCATCAGCATTTGACAGTGATAAAATATGCTAGTAGCTCAGCAGGACTTTCCTTGAGCAGAATTATCTCTCACTACAGAAAAGGTTGGAGACCCCTGCCCTAGCCCCAGTGCCTGTATTCTATTGCTGGCGCGAACGCAGACGCAACCATCACAACCTGCTTTTAAACTTCACAACACTTGTCGCATTTCTTGACATTTTAAATCACACTGTACTCACTGCAATCACTTGGTCGCTAAGCGTCTTCCCCAGTACACCACGGATGGTTCCGTTTTTGTGGAGGGAACCACGGCGTAGACCGGAAGTGTTGCAGATACCATTAAGGCGGTCAGCAGTCTAGTTGTTCAGCTGGCTACATAAATGGGGATGCTTGCCCAGACGTTCAGCGGACGCGCTTATAGGTACGAGTTGTACGGTGGAGCTCAGCTTACGAAGCGCCTGGCAAAGGGCTTCTTGCTCATTCTTTATGTTTGCTTAAAAAACTGTTGCCTCTGCAAAACTGTTTTATTGCTCACCACTTTGTACCTTTGTTCACAACCTGCTTTTAAACTTCACAACACCCGCTGCATTTCTTGATATTTTAAATCACACTGTACTCACTGCAATCACTTGGTCGCTAAGCGTCTTCCCCGGTCCACCACAGATGCTTCCGTTTGTGTGGAGGGAACCACGACACAGACCGGAAGTGTTGCCGATACCATTAAGGCGGTCAGCAGTCTAGTTGTTCAGCTGGTTGCATAAATGGGGATGCTTGCCCAGACGCGCAGCAGACGCGTGCAGCGGGCACACGGCTGGTGCGCCTAAGGTGTGCCTATGGCAAGCCCGTCTGTGTCCGTCCGCGCCTAGAAGAACCCTGGCCCAATTAACATAGTGAAGTCAAAAACGATTTTATCTTACACCAGTACCCAGCTAAAACATATTTGCCATATCACCAACACCCCTTCCTGCTCTCACTCCCACTCCTGCTCATTAGAAAATAATGCAACCTTCAGCTGTGCTTCCTGCCCCTTTACGCAGAACATCTACAACAATTTAGGAGCTACCCGGACCCAACTAACTCACACTAATCGGGACGACCTGCACTCTGCACTCATAAACTCCTGTTCACTTTCCAAACACAAATACGAACTAGCGGACTTCCTAACAAACCATAACGTAGATATCTTATTCATAACAGAGACAAAAAAGGGGTGGACTGGCAATAATGCATTGAAATGAATATTTGGTTAGGACAGAAAAAATCCCCACCATGACATGCAAAGCTGTAACATTTACCATAAACCTCAACCAATCTCAAACCTTCAAAGGAATCCTCCTATTCCTTCATCCAGGCCCGCCAGAGGAATTCCTTTCCGCCCTGGGCAGCCTACTGGAACCCATAGCAGAAAAAGTGGATTTCACCATCTTTGGCGACTTTAACTTTCATCTGGAAAACCTCGACGACAAGGATACGGTCACCCTGCTCACAGAACTGGACGCTATCGACCTCCGCCAATTGGTTACGACCCTCCGCACAAATCCGGTCACACGCTCAACAGGCTTTTTACAAACAATACACATCTATCACTAAGTAAAACCATACCCCTTACTTGGACCGAACACTAGGCAGTCATTTTCAACATTAAGGCAAACAAAATCCCCCCCCACACACACCCATACGGCCTACTCAATTCAGAGCCTGGAGCCGCTTAGATCAGCAGCTCCTCAAAACTCATCTGTCGTCATCAAACTATGAGCCTACTCCAGACCCTACACTAGCCTCCTCCAACTACTAAGATTGGCTCCACAATGCCTTTAACGCACTAGTACCTATGAAAAATCTCTCTAAAAACAGAACCACTGTAGGAACCTTGAGAGACGCTGGCGGAGAGACTATAACATCACCAACAAATCTCGCTATAAGGATGCCATCTCCCAATATAAACATCTCATCATATCGAAGAAAAGCAAATATTACACCAATCAAATAGAATCGGCCCAAGACTCCACTAAACTACTCTTCCACGTAATCACCAAACTATCAGGATCCACAGTAAACCCCCCACCAGCACCCACCCAGGACCGGTGCAATGCCCAAGCAAGCGCATTTCAAGACAAAGTCAACAAAATATACGACAACTTCGCCACGCAACCTAAAAATGACTACCCAACCCCCCTTGACAATAACAATCATTTTCCTTCCTTCCCGCATTTCAATCAAGTCTCATCCAAACCGATTAATGACCTCATCCTTACCATCAAGTCATGTTCCCCAACGGGCCCATGTCCAGCCTCGGTCTCAAAGCTCATTCCTGATCTACTAGCCCCAAACCTTCTAGACATCTGCAATGCCATGTTTAACACCGGTATCTAGCCTGCAACCTGGAAAAAGGCAACTATTAAACCTCTGCTGAAAAAGCTGAATCTTGACCCACTAGACACTAAAAACTATAGACCGATCACGAGCCTCGCCTTCCCAGCAAAATCTTTTGAAAAAGTAATGGATATACAACAAGCTGATTACATAGAAGAAAACAAGCCCTTGGATGAGACACAATTTGGCTTTAGGAAAGGCCACAGTACAGAAACCGCCCTCATTAACAGCATACGAAATCAGAGCCATTCTAGACCAAGGTGGAGCAGCAGTTTTAATACTGCTGGATCTATCAGCGGCTTTTGACATGGTCGACCACGCCACTCTGATCGACCGTGTCTCAAACATGGGCATTAAACTAAAGGCCAAAGAAATACTGTCCTCGTGTCTGTCCAACCGCACTCAGCTAGTGAGTCTCGGCGAATAAAAGTCCTCTCCATTCACCCTCCCGTGCTGTGTGCCACAAGGATCATCCTTGAGTCCAACACTGTTTAATATCTATGTGTCGGAACTGGCCAACGTCATCAAGGCCCAAGGGATGGGGCTGACATCATACGCCGATGACACACAGCTGGTGCTCGCAATCAACAACGATGGAGGAGCAATTGCGGCCAATTTTCAAACTGGTATGCTCGCCATCAGCTCCTGGATGGCTAAGAAGTGCCTACATATAAACTCCGACAAAACGGAGGTATTGTTTTTTGGTAAATTACACCCAGCTTGGTCCCCTACTTGGTGGCCTACCTCCCTGGGTCTACCACCCCACAGTACCAAAAGTAAGAAACCTAGGGGTCATGTTTGACGACAAACTGGCATTGTCAGCTCACACCAACGCCATCGTCTCATCATCCTTTTACACTCTTAGAATGATCAAAAAATGATTACCCTTTCTCCCGCTAAGCGCAGGAAAAACCCCGGTCTGCACCCTAGTAATGTCCAAAATTGCATCGGCCTACTCATCAACGCCCAGAAAAAGATCACCAACAAACTACAGATGGTGCAGAATGCTGCCGCCAGATTAATAACAGGCACCCCCAAGTTCAAATCGATTTCTCTGGTGGTTCGGAATTTGCACTGGCTACCTATAGTAAGCTGCATCAAATTCAAAGCCCTCTGTATTGCCTTCAAGACCATTCACAACACCGGACCCGACTTTCTGAAGAAAGTCTTCTGTGTTCATGTGCCAAGTAGAACATTGCATTCCTCAACTGCCAATCTCCTGATGGTCCCCCGCACAAACAAGGTCTCCTGGGGTGACAAAAGATTCACTGTCGCCACCGCTAAATTATGGAACACCCTCCCTCAGCAAATCAAATTCTGCCCAACACTACCTGCCTTCAGGAAACTTATAAAAACCTGGCTTTTCAACCCATAAGCGTCATACCATCTGACTACTTCCTCTTTCAGTCCTGAGCGCCGAGACACACACGGGTATTTGCATGCTCTACAAATTGCTTAAATACATCAAATAAATCAATAATTTTGGGCTTGATTAACCTGGTAAGGGGCGAACAGCTAGTGTGGTCCTAGAAGTTGACTTTGGGAATGGGATGTGGGTACCAGAATCCACCAGGTACCCGCCAGCAGGGAAGCACACTTACAGAATACACCTATTTGCAGGGGAGTGCCTGGAGCTTTCAAACGTGAGGCCTGCTGCCTTTCTTGAAAAGCTACGCAGAGGTTTCAGGCTTTTATCGATGTACTGGGGAAGCATACCCGCTGACAACTCCTCATCCACCTGACAGTATCCTGGCGCTAGGCAGGTGTGAGGCAAGCCAAATCCAGGGCCTATTGGGACTATTTAAAAAGCCTGGGGCAGATTTACAAGCCCCTTGAACCACTTTTGGGTCACTTTTAAAACGGGGAAAATTAGGCAATAGTGGCTCAAGAGGCTTGTAAATCTCCCCCAGTGTGCTCAGCTTCTTGTAAAATTCAAGAATTAAGAATAGGGCTCTTATGTGTAACAGTAGATTGTTCCACGCTATAGGAGCAATGTAAGAGAAGGCTCGATTGCCAGATCTGGGTTTCTGTTTGCATGGTATGCTTGCAAGCAGAAGTCTGAGCAAGTGGAGCTGCCTGGAAGGTTTGCGAAAGCAGATGCAATGGTTGAGGTATGTAGCGCCTTCTAAGTGTAGGTGAGGAGTATTGTGAGAAATTGGGTTGCTGGTTGACTGGGGTGTGAGTCCTGGTCAAGCAACAGCTGTAATCTCTTGCAGGGTTTACCACAAAAAGTCACTAAAATAACCTGTGCTTAAACCTTGGTAGCTTGCCACAAAAAAGCAGTCAGGCTTAACTTTGAGGCAATGTCTAAAGTATTTATCCAGCACACAAACAGTAATAAAGTGGAAAAACAAAACAAGAAAAATCACAAACCAATTTAGGAAAAGAGAATACATTTAAATAAATTATTTAACACCAGAACAACAAAATCCAAACAGTAACACCGGAGTTCAAAAGTTTTAAAGTTTTTAGTAAACAGCAGTGTAAAATGGGGTACACTTGGTGGGTAAACCGCAGGCAGGCAGACTTAGAATCCTCCACGAAAAGGTTAGAGGTGGGTAGTAACAAATGGTTGTACCTTGAACCGGAGCAACTTGGACATAAGGGGAAGAAGACAAGGACGATCATGCCTCTAAACAGTTCTCAAATCCTATTCTCATTTTCTAAATGTCCCAGTTTGAGGGGAATAGGATCAAAAGATCTGACACAGCTGGGCTTCTTAGAAAATATAAATGGAAAGGAAATCACAAGAATATTATTCTACTCTGACCTGGTAAAAATGGCTATTTGAAAAGCGGCGAGTGAGATACTTCAGGAAGGTATAAGGCTAATCCCAGAAAGAGAACTAAAGGGAAATGGCCAATTAGGAAGTAAAGTGCCATGCAGCTCTTGGTAGGAGACAGGTGAGGCTACTGGAGGAAAATGATGAGGGGTGTAGCATTTTGAATGTAATGGTCAATAACTCAGTAAATGATAACTCTTGGGGTAACTGGAGCCAAAGAAGTAGCCTAGCAGGACCCTCCCAGAGGTATATGACGGATGAAGACGGCGGATTAAGTGAGGTGGAATAGGATGAAGGGGTGTCGCTTAGCCTAAGTTTTCTATCCTGGAATATAAATGGTCTTGGAGACGTAATAAAACAAGAATGTATAAATAACCTAGTAAATAATATGGAAATTACTTGCTTGCAAGAAACCTGGCTATGTGATGAAACCCCAATTTTCGAAGGTTACCTCCAATTAAATCGACCGGCCAAGAAAAAAGGTTCGGACGCCCGGCAGGGGGGATCATGACGCCTCTGTCTACAAAAGTAACAAGAAATGTGATTTTGTTAAAAGTGAAATGTAAATGGCTATTGGTCTGTAGACTTTCTCTGCTGTTCACAGACAAAAAATCTTTATAAATGTGTATATGCAATGGGAGAATGCTACAGAGTATGGAATTGAGCTGGGGAATTTTAAGGATGATATAGACTCTTTATGTGAAAAGTATGGTTCAGGTGTATTGCTTATCATGGGGGATTTTAACCACAAGTTGCACCCAAAGAAGGTCAAGAAGGTTGACCTCTGGTATAGGGAAATACTGAAGGCATACGAAATAAATCAAGCAAATTTCCCAGTCTGCGAAACTTCAGGACAGGATATAGAATTGGCAAACTATCTAGGGATGAAGGGTCTCTTCTGCCTGAACGGCAGACTTAAAGCAGACTACCCAGCAAGGAAAACATTTAAAATAGGCACACAAAATTTCCCAATAGATTATGTCTCCATGTTTGCTTGGAACTTTCCTCTTATAAGGTAATTTAAGATACTGCATAATGAAGGCTGTGATCATAATCCACTGCAGTTGAAGACACAAGGGGGAATCAGGGAACACAGAGACAAAGTAATCTCACAACATGTTGAGTACCCCAAGAGAGAGTCAACTAGGTTGACGGAAGAATTCCTGGACAAATTAAGGAAATTTCAGCATAAGGTAGAATTGGAGGATATAGGGAGTAAAAACTTGGAATGGTAGAGGGAAAAATAGACCAAGTGGTACAATGCCTCCGAATTAAACTAAAAAAGATATATATAAAACAAGAAATAAACCCGGTTAGGCGTTTTAAATGGTTCTCTGCTGACTGCCGAAACAAAAAAAGAGAGCTAAGGAAAGTAACAAGAAGTATTAGGAAAAAGTATAACAGGGAGAGACAAAGATACCTTAATAAATTGAAAAGAGAGTATAAAAAGATGATCATAGATGCAAAAAGGGCGTATGAAGATAAATGCTCGGAAAACCTGCTAGTATCGATTGAATCAAAAAATATAAAACAGTTCTGGAAGCTGGTAAAAGCAGCAGCCAATAATCCCGTTGGGGCAATGAACTGTGTCGTTGACGAGGCAGCTTGGGAGAAGTACCTGAAGGAGCTGTATGGCCCTCGAAGAGAATTAGTAGTCGCTGCGCCCCAGCCGTGGCAAGACCTAATAGAAGAACTAAAATCAGACTTCACAGAACAGAATGTAGAAAATACAATAAAGAAATTGAAATTAACACGAGCAGCAGGACCAGATAATCTCCCAGCAATAATACTAAAGACACAGATAAAGTGGTGGGCGAGATTCTTTTCTCAATTGATCCAGGTAATATTAGCTGCAAGGAAAAACCCAAAGAATTGGAAAGGGGCAGTAATAAGGCCAATCCATAAAAAAGGCAGTATGAATGCACCACAAAATTACAGGCTGATTAATCTGTTAGACATAGGAGAAAAAGTCTTCTCAAAAATAATTTTGAATAGACTAAAAGATTGGGTGGAGGAGTTCTCAATTGTGCCCGCTGAACAGGGGGGCTTCAAAGAAGGGCACTCCATGGTCGATCACTATTTTGCTTTGTGGGCAATAGCATCCAAGTCAACAGAACAAAACGGTAAGTTGTGCTGCTGTCTTGTAGATTTTTGAGCAGCGTTCGATTCAGTAGACTGGAATTGCCTTTGGGAAACTCGTGCAAATAAAAATATTCCAGAAGGCTTGCTGGCTATAATAAAAGAGCTACATAGTGGGAACTGGGCACAAGTAATTAAAGACACAGAAGGGTCGCTGACGCCAAAAATACCAATTGAAAACTGCCTTAGACAGGGCTGCGTATTGGCCCCTCTGTTATTTGCCATATTTTTAGCAGATCTACCAGCATCCCTAGAGGTTGAAATGAGTGCAAGCCCTAGAATGGATGGTAATAAAGTGTCCTGCCTACTGTACGTAGATGTCTTGGTAATCTTAGACCAGACTGAATTGGGCCTCCAAAGAAAGCTAAATTCTTTTAGACAATATTGTGAAAGGAAATTTTTAATTCTAAATCTGGAAAAGACAAACATTTTATGTTTTGGAGAAAAAGATATTAAGTGTAATTGGTTTTTAGGAGACTTAATATTGGAAACAGTGAATGAATATCGCTACCTTGGGTTGTGGTTCGATAGGTCTCTAAAGTGGCACGCGCATCTAGAGGCTCAAAAGGCAAAAGCCTTTACATCAATCTGTGGACTGAAATTATTTAACTGTGATTATGGAGATATGTCTCACAGACCGCTGTTAAAGGCGTTCAGTGCAATGATACCCTCACAAATACTATATGGAGCAGATGTCCTTTATTTGAGCTGTAAAAGGGACTGGGACTTGGAGGAAGGGAAAAACCTGAAAACTCTGCTGACTCTGCCACGTTCATCGATGATCCATGCAATAAGAACCGAGTTAGGAACAACAGCTGGGGGGGTTCAGTCACAAATAGCTTTAATCAGATTTTGGAAACGCTTGGACATAGAGGAAGGTTAGAAGGTATCCCAATGGTGCAGAAAAGAGATCCAATCTAGCAAACTAAAATGAGCAAAAGTGAATAGGAAGAAAATCTTATTGGCCTGTGCGAAGTTAAAGGTTGAAATTTGCCATGAATCCTTGCATGTAGAATGCTCCAAAAGGGACCTTAAGAATCATGGACAAGAAGTCTCTAGAAGTACAACCATGGAATATGTGGCTAAGAAAAAATCTGTACAGTTTATGAGGGAGTCGTGGTCAAATGAAAATTGGTTCCCCTACCTGGATATTTTACCTAACCACTGGTATAGACAGGAGATCTTAAGATTGCGAATTGGTATAAATCCCTGGCTGGTAACTGAAGAATTAAAAACAAAAATGTTGGATCACGAAGGTTATTGTAAATGCACGTTGTGTCAAAAGGTGATATATTGCACATCTTGTTAGACTGTGCAACAATATTAGAGCAGCGTAAATTATACCTTTGACCAATACTTTTAAAATACGATATAAGGCTACAGGAGGTAAACTTATTCACAGAAATGCCTACTATCGAGATCGCGATTGCATTCATTAGGGATCTATATGAAGGTAATACAAAGTTTCCTTAAAGCATATGAGCCGTAATTTTTAGAGTCTTTATAATGTTGTACTTTTAAAGAAAAAGGAAAGTTAATATACAATTTCCTCCTAAAATAGATGAATTGTATAGTTTTTTTAAATTTGGTTTTAATTTACATATAACTTTTATAAAGAGCAGTGTCGCCCAATGAAGTTTTGTTGCTATTGTCACTCCATTTTTAACTTTTTTTTCTAATGTTAAGATTGTATAAATTGTGCTGTGGAATGTTTTAATTGCAATTGGTTTTACTATTGTTTAAAGACCAAGGTCTAAATAAACATTGCCTTGACTGACTGACTAGTAAACAGCAGTGCCTAAAAGTGAAAAGCGCCAAACTCAGAAATTTAGTCACATGAGACTGGGTCAGAGTCAGAAAATATGGCCAACAGCGATAGTCCATGGTTCAGATACAAGAAGTGGATTGGGCCCGGTTAGCGCTTACCTCTGGATTTAGAAGAAATTTGGAGAAAAAGTGCCTGAGAAGGTAATCTTCAGTGGGTCAAGGCTGCAGAAGGTGTCCGAGGAGGGAGCGTCAACATTGGATGGCCTAGGTCGAAGCTGCCGTTAAGATTTCTACGTTCGGATGTAGTAGCCAAAATGGAATTTGAACATGGCCAGAGGAATGAGGCAGGGGACTGTAGCCCAAGCAGGTTCCATGGGGCAGAATACCCCAGCTGAAAAGGATGTGCTAATGGGGTGAAAGGTGTAACGGGAGAAGCTGCAAAGCCAATCCGACTGGCGATGCACCTTGGGGGACAGGCAAAGCAGTCCTTCCAGGTACAGCAACAGTCTGGAAGAATGCACAGCAGGTCACCACAACAGGCAATCCTCTGAGAGTCCTCCCACAGGTCCAGTAGTGAACTGAAGAGTGGGTCTATAGGTACTATTTTTATACCTTGGTACCCTTCTTCTAGAAGAGGGGAGAAGCTCTGGAAAGGTTCTTTGAAGTGTGTGGGATTTCCTGACTCCCCTTCTCTGCGTCCAAACAGGCTCCAGTGATAATGCAAGGTCATTAGGTCTTTTGTGTGAATGCAGAGCACATGCTATTCAGTTACAAGTGGGGCTGTGCTCAGCTGTGCCCCCCAATCATGCCAGCAGATGGCCCATTGAGACACAGCTAATTCCTCTATTATGAGACTGTCTGGTATGAATTCACAAAGTCTGTCTGCTTCACCCATTCATGTGACCTAAGACAGGCTTCAGGCACAAATGGGCTAAGGACAGAACATGTTAACTTTCTAAATGTATTTAATACAAATGGGCAACCCAATGTTCCCATTTGGGCTTGGGTACCTGTAGTCAGGTAGGTAAGGATGTCAACAAGGAATTTGTTCAAAAGCAATGTTGCAAATAAATGTATTAGTCATTCAAGATGTCTAAGCATGACATCACAACTTAATTGAAGGTTATTTATTGTTAAAGAATACTTTCAACTAAGTAAGTATGTCTCAAATGCAGGTATATATTATCAAATTTGTATTGAAGAAAACAGAATAAGATTACAGGGGTTCAGAAAATAAATCTCATAATACATTGACAGTGATCATTGCAATACATTTCAGAATTTGTGTGCCAACTCTCAATGTACTAAATGCCCATTGTCTAGACATACATCTAGAGCCTGTGTAAGAGAAATACTAGGTTCTGAGCAGGTGTTTAACAATTTGTAGAAGAAAGTTGGGTTATGCGTTGTGACTTCTACTTTAGCAGTCTAACATCGTGTGCCACAGCTTTGTGTTTGCTTTTGTAATGCAGTCTATTTTTGTAATCAAATACAGTCCATATGCAAGTAATGTGCTACCCAGGAATTTTCTGACGCTCCTGTCCTGGTTTGAAGCTGGCTGCAGTGACAGTGCAGGGTCGTTGGGCCCTTTGTATGCAGACAGAGCACAGGTTAATCAGTTGTAAGTGCAGCTGTGCTCAACTCCGCACCCCCATTGTGTTGGCAGATGGCCCATTGTGGCACACTTAATCCCTCTATTGTCTGTCTGGGGGCAATCCACAAAGTCTGTGGGCTACATCCAGTCATATGACCCAAGACAGGCTATAGGCAAAAAAGGGCAAGAACATGACAAACTTCTAATATGGAATTTTCAAAATTGTAATGAAAAATCTGTTATTACCAATTTTGGGGAAGAGTTTATGATAGTGCTCACTCGAATGAAGGTATCAGAGCGCTTTACAAGAGCACCAGTTGTGTTACAGATGGACACATTAATTTTTTGTTAGGCACAAAGAGAATAAGTGATTTGCCCAGAATCACAGGATGTTGAGCATCCCTGCAGAGACTTGAACCCGATTCCCCAGCTTCGAGGTTGCCCCTTCTAGTAATTTCAATTTCATCTGTACCAAACATGATGTAGCCACCTGTTCCCAATTAGGAATTACAGCGTATTAAAAATAATAAGGAATCCCCAGTGTTATCCTATGGGAGGAGTAGGCCTCACAGCAGTGAAAACTGAATTTAGAAGTTTTTTACTACCAGGACATGTAAAATGTAAAAGTAAATGTCCAACCTTTTAATTACACAGCGCCCAGCCCTCTGGGCTACCCAGGGCTCACCTTAAGAGTCACTTATATGTGATGAAATAGTGTTAGTCTATCAAGAGAGAGCCATAAAACAGTGAAAAATAACTCAATGATTTTTTCACTGCCACACCATATTAAACCTAAACATGTGTCTTACTTTTGAAACACCATGCACCCCGCCCTATGTGCCTCTAGGGCCTACCTTAGTGGTGACCTAGAAGTATTAAAAAGGTAGGTTTAGGCCTGGCAAAATGTTCATTTTGCACGATTGAAATGGTTTAAAACGGCTCTACAGAATGCAGTGGCAGGCCTGAGACATGTTTTAAAAGACTACTTTAGTGTGTGCACAATGAGTGCTACAGCCTTACAGGTTCTGGGTACATGTAGTCCTGTTTACTAGGGATACATAAGTAAATTAAATGTACCAATCTGGTGCAAGCCAATTTTACCATGTTTAATGGAGAGAACCCAATCACTTTACCACTGGTTGACAGTTCTATAATCCAACTAAACTGGTTTAACAAAGGCAGGCTAAAATCTGGGGTGACCCAGCAGACAGGGCCAAGTCTGTATATGTTACCAGGAAAAAATGTATTTAACTTTGGCAGGAGGTGCCCATTGCCTACAACACAAACCACAAAATATAGGAAATAGTCTTGATAAGGTAGTAAACCAACCTTAAGTCTCATCCCTCCATACCGTCTTTCTAACCTCACACATTATTTAATGTATTCATTACCACATTATACAAGGCATAATATCAGTGAACTGATATACCTAGTGTTTGAAAATTAATAGAATTATATTTAGAAAGGGATAAAAGGGGAAACCTGAGCATTCTATTCTCAAACATCATTCATATAGTGTTATCTAAGGAGTAATTAATATTGTATGATAGTTCACCTGGAAATCATGAAAAATGCTTCCGCTTACCAGTACTCTGAACCTTGATTAAATAGTAATACTTAAACAGAAAAAATTACAATTAGGAAATTACTACTTGCGTGCAATTCTTTCTACACCAACGTAAGGACTAAAATAAGTCTCACACAGTGAGTAGCAAAGTTACTCATTTTGTTTTAGTTGTATCCTTTCCACCTTTCACAGATAATTTAGAAGTAGGACTTAGGGTTAATTTACAACCATAACTGGTCAAATATCCACCGCAATGTTTGTTGTTCATGCACTGGAATGTGAAATTCATGTCCCATGCATTCATGTTGCAGTTACAATGTCAATATTTTCTACATACATCTGATACCATCGAACACACAAACAATGGTGTCACCAAACCCTATGTATGCTACCAATAATGGGGCAGATTTACGAGCCCGTTGTGTGACTTTTGCACCACCGTTGCATCACGTTTGTGATGCAGCCGCGGCATAAATGTTGTGGCCCATTTACAGCATGAAGTATCTAGGCAGATGGATCACGTTGTAAAGTCCTGCGTCACATGATACCTGCATCAGGTATAATGTATGCAGGGTGGGCGTTCCCATGCAAAAAGCTGTGTAGAACTGATGCATTGAAATCTACAAGGTTTCACTGCATCAAAATCCCTATGCCTGCTCAGACCAGGCGTAAAGAATGATGCAGGGCTTTTTAAATGGGACTCACCCATCTAGTATGGCGCATTGCTGGAGTTGCGTCACTTTCATGAGCAACTCCAGCAATGCATCACTTTTGTGGCAACAGATGCACCAGAATTTCTGATGCATCTGTTAATCCTTGCCCCATGGAGCACCGTATTGTAAATACAGTGCATCCATAGTGGCGCTAGGACATTCGGCGCTGACGCAAGGTGACTGACGCATCTATGCAGATGCGTCAGGTCCTTGTAAATCTGCCCCAATGTATCTACACAAAGATGTTCACCAAATGGATCGATAAAAATTTACTGTTAGTGGGAAAGCCTTTAAAACCAGCACTGTAGAAAGGTCTTGTCACTGATTTAGGATGTCCAATGTAGAGACATGATCCACATCTGTATGCCTCATGTGGCTTGTGGTGTCACTGGACTTGTTGACAAACTCAAGAGTGTCATGTTAGCAAATATGCAAATGTGAAATGCCACATCCAACAACACAAATGATGCAAATGGCTTTGTCGTGCCAACATCATACAGGTCTGACTGTACTTGGTAAACTCAGAAGTAAGCATTGCTCCTTCATCTTCAATGTTCATTTACAGTTCTAAAATCCAGTGTTTTTCTCTTTGCAACTTCATTCACTCAATGCCTTCTGGTCACATCACTGCTATCTACAGGGTTGAATCCAGGGGCTCATTGTAAGCAGGACATAAACCTAATGTCAACCCTCAGTAAAGTAGTTCTTCAGTCCATTAGCGTCAACAGCACTCCTTCTGTTGTCAAAATGTCAATGAGAAGTAATGGTGACTAAAATTTGTATACCACACATAGTGATTGGCTAGGATTTGGGGGATATTATCTTATATTAGAACTTCTGTTGCCAGTAAGTTCTCCAATGCCCATGTTCACCTATTTTCCTAAAACAGAAGCACCTTTCGAGTCCACACATCTCCACACATCTCAGACCCTAAGGCCATACATTTGGAGGGCAGCAGACACCACAGGCACTGTCCACACCCAGACCACTTGTGGTACTGTCCGGTAAGACATGTTAAGGCCCAAGATCATTGCGCACAGTTCAAGCACCATTAAGCAGATTACTTGAGTCATGGTGTGAATTTATTTGCATCATATATTATGTCCATTGTCCCATGAGAACTAACCTGACCTCATAATACCATCTATGTCTGAATCAATGGGTTGGCAACCTGATCCTACCACATGTCTATTGACCAACAAGTGCATCACTATCATTCATTGTATCTTGGAAGAAAATATTGATGACAAAGATCTGCCAAGAAGTAGGGGTAGGTGTGCAATTCTAAGGAAGAGCCTTCTTGCTCCTTCAGGCTGCCAACTTAGCAGCAAATACTCAAATACTAGGAATGTGAATTGAGGGGATGGTTTTCCCATTGCCATATGCCCCAACTGCTTCCATGTATGCAGCAATCAGAAAAACATGCAGGCCGCAATGCCAGTCACCAGTCTACATAACCTTTCAGCCTTTAAGTTTCCAGTAGCATGGACTAAGGTCTTACAGTCAGCTTGAAGCTAGCCCAAATCAATTTCTACCAAGGTGCAACTCTAGTATTCAGCCTGCATCACAGAGACAGGGCTCCTAGATGTGAGATCGGGCAGACCCATCCTCCATTCACCACATTGCATCCCTTCTAAGTTCCTCCCACTACCTCCCATTTGACAAACAGACATTTGGGAGATGACCTTCTTGTGGTAGGTGTTGGCTCGGACAAGTGCATCACTCTGGAAGGAAGCCTTCTTTTCCCTAAAGAAATTCTATGTGATACAGTATCTCCAACATGGAAAATTCTGCTCACTTCATTAACATCCATCTGAGGATCCCGAATAACCCACAGTGGTAAACTGTCTTATGGATAATCAGAAATAGCACCTGTATGGCACACAGCAATTTCAAAGCAAACACTACAAATAGTGAAGGAAGGATAATACCAGGTTGCACAATGATGTCCTCCGCTTAATCAGTGGCCCTCTGCCTGATAGGCCATCTGTCTGACCTGCACTACCAAGTCACACTACTGGTACATCTGGTCAACAACAGCAGCCAGCAGGGTGTCCCACCCTAACCAATCCCTAAACCCAGTAAAGATCAGGATCAGAGACCCCACCCATGAACATTGTTGATCACAATCCCACCCCTGGGACTGAGTTGAATAGCCAGTGACAAGAATTAGCCCTATGTCCCCAGTGGACATGAAAATTGCCCCTACCATCTTAAACATGTTACTGATCACTTGTACCCACTACCCTTTTAAACATATGCCTCACACCCTTCTCATATTTACAATGGTGAAAAAGATCTAGAATTGTAAACTATCAGTCACCCACAGTATACCACCATTAGCCTTCCCTCATGAGTTTGATGTAATGTAAACTTAAGTAGTGTTTGGAGTGAATTGTGCTAAATGTACTGATATACCCTCCAACATTGCAGAAAATCATTTGACACTACTATCATAAAATACAGCATGACTCCAGGAAGCAATACTGAACACGGATGTAGAAGGTTAAAAACAAATAGTCAAATGAAAAAGAAGGCCCAAAACACATGTATAACAGAAAAGTCGAGAATTGAACTACAAGAGTTCAAAAATCTAATCCCAGAGTCAAAACGATATTTTTTTAAAAATGGGAGTTATATTTAAGCACAGTAACTCCCTCAATCCAGAGACAATGCTGTCTTAGCTATTTTGACTTGGGGCAGTAAACTCCTAGGAACCTTTTTTCACATCAAATGCTACAGTGAAAAAATACTATGTTCTCCTACACAAAAATGTAGATGGTGGGCAGTGCCAAAACCTCAGGGAATAGATGAGACACTGGAACACGACCAAGGAAGGTGGAATCGGTTGGGATAACAAATGGGTGTGATTTAGGACATGGAGGCACTCTGGAAAAGAGAATGCAGGTGAGCTACAGTCCTGGGACGCCTGTGCATCATGTAGGGCAGCAAACCATTTCTCAGTTGCCTAAAGGAGTGCTTGCTGTCCAGCCATCACTTTCATCAACAACGCCCCAACTGGAACTGATTAGGCAATTGCTGGACTGGGATGAGTGGTATAAGAGAGCTTAAGGGTGTTAGGAGCAAAAAGTGTCCTGGATCATGTAGTGATGTCCAGGTTCACCACAACTCCCTGGATACACATATCTAAGAGACTCATTTCAGTTGATATTATTCTGCAACAAAGAGGTACTGTGTCTGAGGCAGAGGAGGACTTCTTCTCTTCCTCTTCCATTGTTGAAGTAGTGATGAGTGGCTACTGTGCGTCGGATGTCCTTCATTGATGCCTTGATTCTGATTTTCCTCACTTTAAGCTTCCAGCTTTAGAAAATATATTTTTGTAAGTATGTGGATATTTGTTTAACCAAACCACCAGACACCTACGTTCTGCCTCACTCTCACTCACACACACCCCCCGCATCTGCATAAGCAAAACAGGATATTTCTCATTCACCTACAATGCACCCAAGACGTGGAACAACCTCCCTCAACAATTTAGAGCCTCCTCTTCTTTTGACTGGAGAGCCAAGAACACAAGCAAAGAGCTGAACCCAATCAGAGGCTTTTTCTCATCAGTGTGGAGGAAAGCCAAGATCAATGTCGCGTCCTGTGTGCAACCTTTACAGACTGCACAATCCTGGAATCTTGAAGTAGATCCTCAAATCTCAGGACACTCACATCCTTTGGTACATCCTCACATCCTGCAGCACATCCGTTAATCCCACTATGAAATGTCTCTCATATTGGGAACCCAGGCACAGCTTTTAAGGTGCCTGCATGGGGATAGGGTTGAGTGTGCTAATGATGGGTAGGTAACACGCAGGACTACAATACTGGCCAGCGTGCCTTCTGTCACACCGTGTGTAAAACATCCAGTGTGTTAATACTATGGTTAATAAGTGCAAGGGAAGGCCAATAATGCCCAGGACCAGAGCTTAATGGGCATGGAGACTAACGTCTATGGCATGTCATAGCAGTTGGAATCCACTGGAAATGGTTATTTCTTTAGCCACACAGGCAGGGGTGCAATTTGTGTTAAGCTTCTAGAAAATGCAGCTAATCTCTACGATGATGCAGACATGCAAAATGAACCAATGGAGTTTGCTCATGGTAGGGATGATGTGATCAAAGTATTCACTTATTTGATGAAGCATGCTGTGGCATGAAGAATGCCTTTCCATGGGGCCAGTGTGATGTCAGCTAGGTCGTTGAGCTTGCTGTTGCCTCCATCTTGTTGTTAGGATGACCATAACGGTCATTAACATCTGTTAACATCAATAATGTGAAGTTTAAAAACCAAAAGTAGACTGGCTTCATGAAGCCATGGATCAGAAACATTTTCTGCATGTTTCACACACACATGATTGTTTGAGAGCAAACAAATCTTGTTGGCATAATAGAGTGTCTGGAGATGTTACTGCAAGCCATAAGGGGCTTTTCAACAATATATAGTACACATCACAGAATATTACAGTATATTATTTGTACTTAGGTGAAATAGACATTATGTATCAAAGGTATTGACTGTCACACTGCTGCTCAAGTTCGTGCAGCTGAGCAAGGAGGGTTCTACCAGACTTTCTTAATAACACCTCTCAACAGTTTGGTGAACCACGAGGTGGTCTTCATGTGGTACTGGGCGAACCTGCCCAGAACTTTCATGGACCAGTGTTGGAGGACCCCCAAGTGCATACTAATACCACAGCCTTTCATAGCTGTACTCTCCAACACAATGCTCTTCCAGGTAAACTATCCCCCAGATGCATCAACAACCCATTTTGCGATTCCTTAATAGCGAAAAATACCGATTCCCTATTAAGGAATAGCAAAATGGAATGCATCAAGAAATCACTAAAAAATAGCGATTTCTTAGAATTCCTTAATTGCGACTCGCCTAGAGGCCCATAGGAATGAATGGGAAGACAATCTCAATTTGAGAATCACAATTAGCAAATTGCAAATTGAGATTGCGATTTCAAGGGTGCAGGGGTGTCCAAAGGACACCCTGTTGGACCCCTGAAATTGATCTGTGCACATATGTTGTGCACACACATGCCCTTAGGGCATGTGTGTGCACAACATGAAACTTTGAAAAATGCACTTTAGTGCATTTTTCAATGTTTTTGCAAATTACCATGAAGTTGTACTTCATGGTAATTTGCGTGCCCTATTAGCGAATTCGCTATTTTTAAAACGTTCATGCATTGCATTTAAGGAATCTCAATTTGAGATTCCTTAAATGCAAATAATCGCAATTTAACGATTTCTCAATTTGCGATTTTTGCATTTGGGATGATGCATCCCAAATGCAAAAATAACGGTCGCAAAGCCTTTGCGAGCGGATTTTTGTTTGATGCATCTAGCTGATAGTGCCAGGCTGGGGGGTGGTTGTGTGTAGGAGAGGAAGTTCTTGGTCCTCTCCTCAGCCATTTTAGAGACCATCCCAGAAGGAAGAGCAGCAATAATGAGATAAGTGTTGTCACACTAGGGTGAATGGATCAGGAATGATCATTTGGCTGACGCATGCATTGTTCACTTCCAGATACATATGGTATAGTACACAACATATAGCGTATGCGTACGCTGCTTAGGATATGAAAAAACCCAGTTAACAAACATTTTAGAGTTGTTCAGAATCTTTATGCCATGCACACTTGTTGACGCACAATACCTGTCACAAACATAAAGAAGCATAGTTTTAGATGTTACACCTAGTAGCCATATGTGTACATTCATTAGGTGTGATATTCCATACACATTACATAGAAAAGGGAATATGTAGCTAAAATATTGCCCTTGGCATATAACATATTCTTCTATGATTATTACATCACATCACCATGAACTGGTGTTGAAGGTGATGTAAACACCGGCATCTCAGGGGGCCATTATTTGATTAATATAACAATTCTGATGATGCAGTTTAAGTCTTTAAAGGGTGCGCTACCTACTTTCCTTAATGCAACAGGCATCTTCAGGCTTATTCAAACAGGTCTGTGTTTTCCATGTCTCTCACACATCACATACTTTCCCACCCATACTCTTTTGCCTCAGTATGTTGCCTCGTGAGCTGCTGGCTCATCTATTCTACTATTACCAACTTGTATGATTAACTATGATTTTATAATTTTGTGTCCTGCCTTCATGCCCTCTCATTAGTTCCAACATGTGTTAAATGCAATGCAAGCTGTTTTGGTTCTCACTCTTTGCTATCACAGTGGTTGTCATTCATATTGGGACTGCTCATGTGTTGGGTGAGAGTTTGTATATGCTTTTGACAGCCTATAGTTTCCATGAGCCCTTATATTTATTTATGTTACCTATCGTTGATATGTCACCATCCTCCACATATAATTGTTCATTTGCATACGGGTAGCTTGTGACCTTCTGACGACAAACTGACAGCCCAAATATACTCTGCCTTAAGATGGGGGTTGGTTTCCTGAGCAGCACTAAACTGCAAACTTCAAAACAATGACGAGAGACCTCGTATACAACCATTGCATCCCATTCATGCCTGTGGGTACTTCCTGGTGGATGACGTCAGTGTCATGCCCCACTTTCAACTCTTAACTGGCAGTCCTGGGTCATATTCTTTCCGCCCACAGTCTGTATAAACCTGAATTGGGCAGGCAACACCTCTTTCTCCCTTCAATTCTAATAAAGGATGAAAATGATACAGTGGACACATCTTTACAGGGTTCAAATGCACGCAGTTAAGCCACGTATTTTATTCAACTTGTATAAAAGGTGCTACTATGCAGTGGTGCACACTCACTGCAGTTTGGTGGTTGCATAGCGCCATCACTTTAATATACTGTATTGTACTGCAGCAACTGTCTTAATTCCGAATTTCAGTGAATAACTAATTGAAGAAAGCCACAATTCCTCTCTGTTGTATTGTATTGTACTCATTTTTAACGCCTAAACTTTGAGAAAAGTACTTAAAGCACTAAGGGCCATATGTATCATAGTTCCGTTTTGCGAATTCTAAATAGCGATTTTTAAGGAATCGCTATTTAGAATTCGCAAAACGGTATGTATGTACAAAATCGATTTTTTATAGCAATTCCTTACCATTCCTAGGAGGCCCATAGGAATGAAGGGGGAATTTGCGATTAGCAATTTGCTAATCGCAAATTAGGAATTTTTTCAAGGGTGCAGGTGTGTCTCAAGAACACCCTGCTGCACCCCTGAAAATGACATGTGGGGGCATATGGCGCACATACATGCCCTAAGGGCATGCATGAGCGTCATATGGCACCTTCGGTTTTTTGTAAAAAGCTTTTTTAAAAGAATTCGCAACTTAGCACCAACTAGAAGTTGGTGGTAATTTGCGAATCCTTATGGGCATTTTTTGAATATTTTTTCTTTGATACATTGCATTTAGGGAATCGCAAAATTTGGGATTCCTTAAGTGCAATCGCAAAATAAGGAATAGCAAATTTTGCGATTCCTTATTTTGCATCAAACATGTTTCATACATACCATTTAGCTAATTAGCATTCGCAATGGCCCCTAAATGAGAGGTCAGCCAATGTTTGCGCACGGTTGATGGAGTCTGGGTTTAACATATGGCCTATGTGGACAGCAGCAGATGTTGAACACTAGCTTAGGAGGGCTGCTTCATTTGTGCTGTGACAAAATGTACATGACATTAATGACTGAAAGGTACGAAAAGACTGTAGTAGAGATAGCGTTCCCTTTGCAGACACTTGGCATCTTTAAGGATATTTTGGTAGGAGTTACTCTGCTTCACGTGTTGGTGGGCAGGGTCTGTGATATTGTATCTGTATGTACAGCAGTGAGTCTCATGGGTGAAACACAGTGGTGATCTACAAGCGGTGCCTAGGCTGAGATGTGTATAACAGGGACAGCGGGGCTGATACGACCTAATCTTCATTAAGACATATATTTGGGAGCAGCCGGGTCTTTACCGCTCTCCAGACCATGGTAGTTGTGGATATTCCTTATTCTTCCCAAAAGCAATTTATCATAGAAAGGTGTGAGCCACCACAGATTATTTTGATGGGCGAGCCAGGAGAGGGATCAGTGTTAATTGGAGAGTCCTGCTTTCAGGCTAATGATGCAGTTTTATTCAGAGGAAGATATATCAGTCACCATGGATGAGTTGGTGAGAGATGTAGACAGTCTTAAAATAAACTTCCGAACCAGCATGATATGTTCAACAATTCAATGCAGGCGATCCACCTGGCCACAAATGTTGTATTCATGAATGCTGGTGTTTACCCTTGCAGTGGCATTCTGTATCCATGAATGTTGATGCTCAGCCTGGCCGCAGTATTGTGTATCCATGAATCCTGGTGATGAGACTGCCCACGGTATTCTGTATCTGTAAATGGTGCTGTTCAGCCTGTCTTCCATATTTTGTATCCATGAATGTGCATTCTCTATCCATGAACGTTGGCAATCAGCCTGGCCGCAAAATTCTTTATCCATGAATGCTGCTGATCAGCTTTGCCGCAGAATTCTGTATCATGAATGCTTGTTATCAGCCTGACTGTAGTATTCTGTACCATGAATGCTGGTGATCAGCCTGGCCACAGTATTTTGTACCATGAATGCTGGTGATCAGCCTGGCCGCAGTATTCTGTACCATGAATGCTGGTGATCAGCCTGGCCGCAGAATCTTGTACCATGAATGCTGGTGATCAGCCTGGCCACAGTATTCTGTATCATGAATGCTGGTGATCAGCCTGGCCGCAGTATTCTGAACCATGAATGCTGTTGATCAGCCTGGCCGCAGTATTCTCTATCCATGAAGGCTAGTGATCAGCCTGGCCGCAGTATTCTGTACCATGAATGCTGGTGATCAGCCTGGTCACAGTATTCTGTACCATGAATGCTGGTGATCAGCCTGGCTGCAGCATTCTGTATCCATGAATGTTGGTGATCAGCCTGGCTGCAGTATTCTGTACCATGAATGCTGGTGATCTGCCTGGCTGTAGTATTCGGTATCAATGAATGCTGGTGATTAGCCTGGTGACAGTATTCTGTACCATGAATGCTGGTGATCAGCCTGGCTGCAGTATTCTGTATCCATGGATGCTGGTGATCAGCCTGGCCGCAGTATTCTGTACCATGAATGCTGTTGATCAGCCTGACCGCAGTATTCTGTATTCAGGAATGCTGGTGATCAGCCTGGCTGCAGTATTCTCTACCATGAATGCTGGCGCTCAGGCCGCCATGGTATTCTGAATCCGTAAATGGTAGTGATCAGCTTGGCCTCAGTATTCTTCATCTATGAGTGATAGTGGTCAGCCTGGCCGTTGTATTCTCTATCGATTAATGCTGGTGATCAGCCTGGCCTTGATATTTTGGGCCTCATTTACAAGAAAGTGCCGCAGTGCAACACCGCAAGCCCTTTGGCTGCTCCACGCTGCAGCACTTTCAAAGCACAGGGATGTGCCATATTGACAAAAATATGACGGATCCATTTGCTCTCCCATGGCTGCAGTATTCGGCATAAATGCTGATGATTAGCCTGGCTGCAGTATTTTTATTCACTCTAGCCAATGCAGCTTTGTAACTGGTGCAGTTATTTAGACAGAGTTGCCATAGCACAGACACAGCTGTATGAGGGGATTTACAACACGTACTTGAAACTGAAAGTCAATTGATATAAAACTCTATTCAAGGTTTTCTGGTGAAAAAGCAAATATTGGTAACTTTACACACCTGATGCTACAACATTGAGTGTTGTAGAGTGGCATGGCGTAGAGAAGAGTGCCATATAATAGAGTGGCCGAGAGTAGCGATGCATAGACTGGGTTGGTATAAAGTAGGCTGGTATATAGTGAGGAGGAGTGGAATAGAGTGACATGAGTAAAGTAACATGGAGTGAAGTGGCATAGATTAGAGTGGTGTAGGGGGCATGGCATAGAGTGGAGTAGCATTGAGTAGCATTGTGTAGAGTAGAGTAGCACAGCATGGAATGGTGTAGAGTAGAGTGGAGTAGAATGGTATGGAGTAGAATGGCATAGATTAGAGTAGAGTGACAAGGAGTGGTATTGACTGGAGTAGTGCAAAGTGGAGCGGCATAGAGTGGAGTGGCTTAGAGTAGAGTGCCGTAGAATAGTGTGGTGTAGAGTAGCGTGGCGTAGAGTAGAGTGACATTGAATGACATAGAGTGGAATGGAGATACATAGAATAGAGTGGCGTAGAGTGGAATAGAGTGGAGCAGCAAAGATTATAGTGGTGTAGAATACCATGAAGCAGTTTGAGGTGGTGTAGAGTGGAGTGGCGTACAGTAGAGTAGCACAAAATGGAGTGGCATAGAGTGGAGTGGAGTAGTGTGGCATAGTGTAGAGAGGCGTGGAGTCGGTTGGAGTGGCATAAAGTGGAGTAGTGTAGAATGGAGTGGTGTAGAGTGAAGTTGCGTAGAGTGCCGTAGACTGGAGTGGAGTGGCATGGATTGGAGTGGCATAAAGTGGCATTGAGTAGAATGGCATGGTGGAGAGTGGCATAGCATGATGTAGAGTAGAGTAGCATAGAGGGGAGTGGCACAGAGTGGCATGGTGTAAAGTGGCACAGAGTAGAGTGGCATAGAGTGGAGTAGTGTAGAGTAGAGTGGCACTGAGTCGCGTAGAGTTCCATAAAGTAGAATTGTGTAGAGTAGAGTAGAATGGCATAGAGAAGGGTAAAGTAGCATGAAATATTGTGGCATAGAGTAATATAGAGTGGAAAGGAGTGGCATGGATTAGAGTGTCATACAATAAAGTGACGTAGAGTGGGGTGACATGAAGTGGTGTAGAGTGGAGTGGCATAGAATGGAGTGGCATAGAGCGGTGTAGACTGGAGTGGGGTGGATTGGAGAAACATAGAGTGGCGTAGAGTAGTGTGGCATGATGTAGAGTGGTGTGGAGTGGATTAGCATAGAATAGCATGGCATAGAGTGGAGTGGCACAAAATAGAATGCCATACAGTAGGCCGGCATAGAGTTAAGTAGAACAATGTGGAGTGGCATCGAGGGCCATAGAGTAGAGTTGAGTGGCCTAGAGTAGAGTGGAATACTATAGGATATAGTGAAGTGGCGAAGAGTGGAGAGGCATAGGGTAGAGCAGAGAGGCGTGGAGTACAGTGGCATAGAGTAGAGTGGCGTGGATTAGAGTGAAATAGAGACGTGTAGTGTGGAAAAGAGTGAGGTAGAGTAGAGTTGAGTGACATATAATATAGTGGTATAGACAGGAGTAGTCTAGGATAGAGGCAAGTAGAGTAGAGTGGCATTGAGTGGAGTGGTACAGAGCAGTGGGGCACAGAGAAGAGTAGCGTAAAGTAGAGTTTTGTAGCGTGATGTAGAGTGGTATGGAGTGGCAGAGTTGCATAGAGTGGCGTGGTGTAGAGTGCCATGAGGTGGTGTAGGGGTTGGCATAGAGTAAAGTGGCATAGGATGTAGTGGTGTAAAGTGGAGTGACAGAGTGGAGTGGAGTGGAGTAGACTGGAGGAGAGTGGTTTTGAGTGAAGTGACATAGAGTGGCATAGAGTGGCATAGAGTGGAGTGGTGTACAGTAGAGTGGTATGGAGTAGATTTATACAGAGTGGAGAAACCTGGAGCAAAGTGGAGTAGAGTGGCGTGATGTGCGGTGGCATAGAATGGAGTTGCATAGAGTAGTGTGGAGCGCGTACAATGGAGTTGTGTGCAGTAGACTGGCATAGAGTAAAGTGCCGTAAATTAGAGTAGAGTGCCATAGAGTAGAGTGGCGTGGAGTAGAGTGGCATAGAGTAGAGTAGCGAAGAGTAGTGTGGTGTAGAGTAGAGTGCATAAAGCGGAGTGGCATATAGTAGAGTGGAGTGGCTTAGAGTGGATTGGGGTAGAGTGGAGTGGTTTAGAGTGGCTTTTAGAGTAGTACATAGAATAGAGTGGTGCAGAGTCGTACAGTTATGGATGTAAGAAACTACAACATCAATAGAGACAGCAGAGAGTGTGAAAACAACAGAAATAAAAAGCTGGATGCCTGTGCTAAAAGTAGGAAGGCACATTACACATCCAGGAATAATACTGAAATGCTTATAAAATGTAAATAGTAGTGCGTTGCAAAATGACAAGGATAGACAAAGACAAATAAGAACACATGTACTTGCTTCAGGGAGGAGCTAACACAATATGGGAAGGAAAGCCTACGGGAGCTAAGCACTCGAGAGAATGCAAATGAGAGTGACCACGAAAACAACCAATGGTACGCTGTGGGTGGTTTGTAAACCATGCCTCTCGCAGCACAGCGCATGTGTAGACCTACACGTTAGTATAAATGGAACTCATTTACATAGTACTACTCAGCTAAGTCATCATAATGCTCTAAAGAGCAAAGCTCAATATATTCAAAAATGTACATTTCCATCGATGAGGATCAATACATTTTGTTAAAAAAATAAGGTAACAGACTAATAAATTTGGAAAAAACAACTGTAAAAATGCTACTATGAAATAAGAGATGTAAGTAAAGGATGTATTTGTCTATTTTTTATCTAAGGTAAGCGCTTTCAAGTTCAGGCACCATAGTTACCATGTGTTACCAGAGTCAATTATCGCAAAGGTGTGAAGCTCTGGCCAATTTTTTCTAAATTAACACATCTTTCAAAATATGTCGTCTCTTAGTAGTGCAACACAACTTGTGGTAAATTGAGCACCACAGCACATCCTGAGAAGTTTTTCCATTAACAGCTGTTATCATGGTTTCCACTGATTAGTCAATGTGTCATAGAAACATACATTCATCCTCTGGGACAAAAACAGAAGAAGCCTCCAGCGCCAGTGGCATTATTGAACCAGATAACAAGCACTTTAATGGCATCATTACCCAATGGTTCATGGATCTTACGGACAAAAGGTTCAGCAAATTATATACCTTGATTAGAACACCATATAAAATCAACAAATGAGACCATTTTAAAGAAAAGCTACAATAAAGCAAGGTGAAAAAAAATCACACTCCCTTGTTCTTTATCAGAGTAAATTGACGGTTTTATAGCTACTTGCTATAACCATGCATTTACTTTGTAAATCAGAAAATCTCTGAACATATGTCATTTTCTTATGCTAAGGCTGCGTGGAACCCTATCGGAATGCATGTTTACACCAGCTCTAACTAAAGGAGACCTATTTACTCACCATTGTTGAAATCGATGTTCGTGTACTGTCCATTGTATTGACAAATAGAAATTGTGTATTGCTTTCAAAAGTTTAAATAAAGTAAAACCAGGCAAGCATAGATAGGTTTGGAATATTTTCGTCTAACTTTTCCGTTGCCTATCTTTAGAATTTGAGTTTATGGCTTAAAAAAAAGAATATTTAAGGACACATTCTCAAAGGCACCATCCGAAATCTCTAATACTCTGCTTTCACTTTGCAGATGTACTGTGGAAGCAGCCAAGAAAGGAACGCAAGCTGTGCACTATGACCAGCCTTTACATAATATCAGCCTCCCCCTAAAACGCTGTTGGGGGTAGTGTCCCAGATCACACATAACTGGAAGGAAAGCTCTGTTGACGTCAGCATGTCCCGCCATTTTAGTTACTGGGAGACATTGCATAGCTCCAAAGATACTAGAAAGTCTTGGAAGTGGCGATGTTGTAGGAGTTTTCAAGAAGGGTCTCTACCAGAAAATGTCTGATAAAATGTTCTTGATGTCTGGCTAAAGATAGAAGAGCTGAGCCCAAGGAGAGGCTTCCTCTCATTAACATGGAGGAAAGCCAAGCACATGGCCATGTCTTGTGTGTGGCTCTTACAGTAAGTGTCAGCCATACACCTCATGCATCCACTGCAGGGGCCTGCATTCAACCCCTTGGGCAGGGGTTCAAATCTTCGTAGGTCCACCTAGCATTTCATCCATCTGAGGTTGATAAAATGAGTATCATTGAGTTGGTTACCAATAAACATTTCTTATTCAGCACCAAGATGCCTATGATGAACGTGCAGTTTGCAAATACACATGTTATGTAAAACATTGTTGGGGGAAGTCTCCCAGGCACCAGTGACTGGAAAGATAGCTCTATTGACTTCCACAAATTGCTGTGTGAATTGGTTCATTGCCTTTTTATTTCATAATGCGAGGATGTTTTACACCCATGCTTGACAAACTGTAGTATACCTATTTTTAGCGTTAATCATTCTGTTTGACACAAATACATTGCCAGAAATATAGTTTACCAAAATGTTGTGTCCCTATACTTATAATGGTAAGTAAAACAATATCGGAAATAACACGTCTTTTAACCCTAATATTTCCCAACAATATGCAAGAATATTGTTTTACTAAGATATATATTTATATATATTTATATTCACTGAAAAACCAAAGGTTACAGGGATGTTATAGTCAAATTTCACTCATATAAAGCCAGTGTAATTCATTAGTTGTAGTTACCTGAGCTGACTATAACTTATGCTCCCACAATGCACTGCTTATGACCTCACATATTACATCACTAATGACATGGCCAGTGACATCACTGATGACAGTGCTGATGATGCAGCGATGCGTCGAGCACAAGGTAAGTCGTTTTATTTTTTAAATTTAATTTTACCTATCCCGTCGTATGTCGACTTCCCCCTCCCCCACCCTGCCCTACTGCCCACCGCTCTTACCTGTGCTGGCCGAGCCTGCCTGCCCCTCTCACCTCCGAGGGCTACTTAATGGAGACCGCTGTACAGCTATGCTGCTGGCACGTTGAAGGTGTGTCAAAGACAAGCTGGTCTGCACCCATCCGTGCCTGGACCACGCCTAGCACCAGGACCCCTGTAACTTAATCCCACTGCTGATACTGCTCAGATGAAATACGAAACCCCAAGACTCGAGATAACAACTGCGGCAGCGCCTCTTCTCCCTCCATGGAAGGACCCTTCACCTGCCTCCACTGCCGCTTCTCTTGCGACATAAGAACCCCCACAAACTCCAATCAGTATAACACACTCCGCCAGAGACCACAGCTCAATACTACTCAACGTCAGATCTCTCACCAAGCACACCATGGAAATCTCAGACACCATAACCACCCTTGCCACTGACGTGATGTTCACCACCAAAACCTGGCTCACCTTAGCGTCTGCACCCGGCATAGCCACCTCTATACCCCCCAGATACAAAATGATCCACCTCCACTGCCCCAACAGACCCGGTGGAGGCATCTTCATCCTCCACAAGGAATCTCTCAACTGCATCACCCTGGGCGACGATACAACTCCATTCACGGAACACCTAAACTTACAGATGAAACTCAATGCCAAAACAACCATCAGAGGTACCCTCCCCATCAGATCACCAGGCCCGCACCTCAGCTTCTGCAGTCCTATACCAGACTTCATCACCCCCTGGCTGTAGACTCCACCTACTACATCTTCCTGACAGACCTGAAATTCCACCTTCAAGGACCCCAATTACAACAACTTAACCAGGCTTCTCGAAAACATGAGCATCATCGGCCTCTCCCAACTGGTCACATGCCCCACACACAGCGCAGGACACACCTTGGACCCCATAGTCTCCACCAATGACCATGCCAAGTTCTACCACACCACTAAACTGACCTTGACAGACCACACCATTGTCTCTTCATCGACAGCTCGCTGGAACCCTGATGAGACACCCCCCTGCCTCTACGCAACTGGAGCAAAGTCACCAAACCCCTCTGGACAGCCACCCTCATGGAATCAGGACCAGCCCGCATGGACTCCCTCAAAATCGATTTACAGAACTTCTCTAACTAGATCTCCTCTCCAGCTGACACCATCACCCCTTGGAAAAACACCACCAGCAGAATTCCCACAAATGAAGCAAGCAGGTACACCCCAGAACTTCTGATCCTCAAGCGCTACTGTAAGAAATCGGAGAGACACTGGCAACCTTGACTCCTTCAGATCTGCCCTCAAAAGCTACCACCACCGGCTGAGAATAACCAAGAAAGAAGACCTCAACACATGCCTCGAAACAATCGGCAACCACACCGAGGAACTTTTCAGCATCGTATGAGAATTCTCCTACCCTTCCACCACAGAGAACTGGATCTGCCCTTCGCAAGCCCCCTGCGACACCCTAGCAGATTACTTTCACCTCAAGAACTCCAACATTTACAGCAATTTCGACCCCCAACCCACCACTTTCAACCACCTCTGCATCCTAACCAATGCCTCTCACCCCCACCAAATCACCGGCTGGAAGAAGTTCTCGACCGAAGACACCGCCTCAATCATGAACTCCATTCACTTTGGATCTCCCTCGGACCCTTGGCCCCACCAAATCCACAACATAGGAAGACAAACAATCAGAGGGCCCATCACAGTACTCCTCAACACATCAATCCCCACTGCCACAGTCACACCTGGCATGTATCCTGATGGGATATGGGGTACCCAGGCAAAGGTGAGGTCAAGAGGGGCTAGTGACCCTAAGTCCAGGTAGTGCATTGTCCAGCATGGCAGGATAGCAGAGGCGCTTTTAAAGCTGCGGTGATGACCCGCCCCCTTGGGCTTCATTCTACAGACACGCCTCCTGACACATATCCTGGTGGGAAATGGGGTCCCCAAGCACAGGTGAGATCAATAAGGGCTAGTGACCCCAAGTCCAGGTACTGTACTGTCCCGCACAGCGGGATAGCAGAAGCTAATTTAGAGCTGGGGTGAAGGCCCCACCCCCAGGGGCTCTGTTCTGCAGTCGTACCTCCTGGTGCGTATCCTGGTGGGAAATGGGGTGTTGAGGCACAAGTGAGGTTAAAAGGGGCTAGGGACCCCAAGTCGAGGTCGGGTATTGTCCCGCACAGCAAGATAGCAGAGGTGCTTTTAGTGTTGGGGTGATGGCCTCGCCTCCTTGGGTTCCAATCTGTAGTTGTGCCTCCTGGTGTGTATCCTGGTGGGAAATGGGGTCCCCAAACACAGATGAGGTCAAAAGGGGCTAGTGACCCCAAATCCAGGTAGTGTATTGTCCTGCATTTAAAAAATGCTTTTTTGCCCTGACAGTGTCCCTCTGTGACCCCACAAACAGAGCTAAGGGGTCAGGGTATTCCTGATCTGTCCCCTTTTTTTAAAATGTTTTTTTCAGGGACTCGAATGAAGCAGAGTCCCAGATGGCTGCCAACACTTCCTTGTTGAAGTGTTGGCAGCCAATCAGATCTCAGCGTGAGATTATGAGGGTTCGCAGATCCTTCATGTCCCTATATATACAAATTAGTTTTTTTCTATAATATCTTGAAAAATACTGAACAGATTTGTACCAAACAACAAAAAGCACTCTTTCTGGACCAAGAGATAGCTTTCTGAGGAATTTGGTTGAATTCCGTCCAGCTGTAGTCGTGTTCAAACTTCCTATAGGATTTAACATGGGAAAAATAGTTCCCCCCCTTTTTCTCCGCCACTGCTTAATGGATCGCCCCAAAACTTTTCATGCACAACAAGTTTCAACTGGGTACTTTTATAAAAGAAATTTTCATGAATATTCGCCAAAGGCACCAAAGATATAGGCAAGTCAAAAAACGCTTTTCTTATGGAAACATGGTCCTACAGGTAACGTCAGTAGGTGATATGTATATATATATATTCACTGAAAAAACCACGGGTTTCAGGTCATATATAGTTAGGAATTAGCATTTAAAAAACCATTGAAATTGCTCCTATATAGTTAGTTGTACTAACTATATTTCGCGCACCCGCAATCCACTGCTGATGATGTCACATATTACATCATTCATGACATGGTAAGTGACATCACTGATGACATCTCAAATGACATCACTGATGACATCACTGATGACATCTCAATTGACATCACTGGTCACATCACTGATGATATCATTCATACGATGCACTTCGTCACACTCTAATATAACCTTTGATACACACAGTGTTAAACACAGACTATCATTCTTGAAACCATTGACACACCAATACCAGTTACTACATACGCACACACTGATTGCTAGGTCTATACACACATCCAATCATTTACCCATAGAATCACTTATACATACAGTCACTCATCAATACAACACTATCATCTGCACTCAAACACCTATACAGACACTCACACTCTGCCACTCATCCATGGAGTTACTCACACATCTAGTCAGTCATGCAAAGAATCAATCACACTTTCATTTCCTTAACTATACAGTTATACACACAACACCTTACTTATTCAAACATATACTAACACATACCTACTTTGTTATACAATTACTGATACAAGTACTCAGTGATCCATACAGCCACTCTCACAATCAGTGGCTCTTATGTATAGTCATTTATATATGCCAGCTACCCACACACACACTCAGGGGCATATTACCAAGCAATAGCGATAATTATCGCTATTGCTTGGTTAGCGGGAAAAAAATATCGCAGAGCACCTACGATTTTTACTGCTGAGATACCTTGATATTAGCGGTAAAAATCCTGCGAAATACATGAATATCGCTGAAAAATCAGTGATATTCATGCATTATCGTGACAATGCTCTTAGCCATGTTATCCACCTTCCATTGGATAACATGGCTAAAAACTGCTTTTAGCAGGCGTTAGCTTTTGGAGATATTCGCTCTTAGCGCGAATATTTCCAAAAGTTGTTAATAGGAGTTAGAGATGTTAGCGACTGTTTTCAGTCGCTAACATCTTGGCACGCCCACTTTGCATGTCATTGTAACTTAATCCCACTGCTTGTCAGCGATAATTATCGCTGACATGCAAAGTGGGCCCCTAAATGCCCGCTATCGCCTACAAGCTGTCGCAATCTGGTGTTAGCGACAGCTTGGTAATAGGGCGATAAAATTATTGCCGCATTAGCAGGAAAAAGTCCCGCTAATGTGGCGATAATGCCCATGGTAATATGCCCCTCAGCCTCCCATACAAATACTTGGGCAAACAATCAATAACACATATAGCCACTCATATAGCTACTGCTCAACACATGCAGTTGCTTACACAACAACAGACATACTGATGCACACATTCAGACAGTTTAGTCACTAACCCATGCATTCAGTAAGACACATTTAATCACTCACTCATACATTCAGTCATGTACCTACTAAATCTTTCATCCAGACACTTATACATCCACTCATTCTTCAATATGTAAAACATATTTAAACTTTACAGAAACACACAGTCACTGGATGATGTCATCAGTGATGTCATCAGTGATGTCATTTGAGATGTCATCAGTGATGTCATCAGTGATGTCACTGACCATGTCATGAATGATGTAATATGTGACATCATCAGCAGTGGATTGCGGGTGCGCGAAATATAGTTAGTACAACTAACTATATAGGAGCAATTTCAATGGTTTTTTAAATGCTAATTCCTAACTATATATGACCTGAAACCTATGGTTTTTTCAGTGAATTTGCAAGATTTTTTAAATGCTAATTCCTAACTATATAAGGACTGAAACCTATGGTTTTTTCAGTGAATTTCAAAGGTTTTTTAAATGCTAATTCCTAACTATATAAGGCCTGAAACCTATGGTTCTTTCAGTGAATTTGCAAGGTTTTTTAAATGCTAATTCCTAACTAAATAAGCCCTCAAACCTATGTTTTTTTCAGTGAATTTGCAAGGTTTTTAAAATGCTAATTCTATTAGTGGATAACGTTTAAATATGTTAATATCCTTGTGGGACCACCTGAGAAGCCCTAGGGATTCGATTTTTGGACCAGAGCAAGATGCTCTCTGATTGTGCCATATTTCTTGCCTTCTGCCCCCCTGATTGTGCCGTATTTCTTGCCTTCTGCACCCTGATTGTGCCATATTTCTTGCCTTCTGCACCCTGATTGTGCCGTATTTCTTGCCTTCTGCTCCCTGATTGTGCCGTATTTCTTGTCTTCTGCCCACTAATTGTGCCATTTTTTCTTGCCTTCTGCCCCCTGATTGTGCCGTTTGTCGGGCCTTCTGTCCCCTGATTGTGCCGTTTTTCGTGCCCCTGTCCCCCTGATTGTATTATCTTTGCCAGTGTTTGTTCCCTGCTGGTATTGCCTTTGCCTGTGTTTCTTTGCTGCCGTTATTGTCTTTGCCAGTGTTTCTTTGCTGCCGTTATTGTCTTTGCCAGTGTTTGTTTGCTGCCGTTATTGTCTTTGCCAGTGCTTGTTCGCTGTTGGTATTATCTTTGACAGCGCTGTGTGGGCTGTGTGGGCTGTGAGAGCTGTGTGAGCTGTGAGAGCTGTGTGGGCTGTGAGAGCTGTGTGGGCTGTGAGAGTGTGAGCTGTGTGGGCTGTGAGAGCTGTGAGATCTGTGTGGGCTGTGAGAGCTGTGTGGGCTGTGAGAGCTGTGTGGGCTGTGTGGGCTGTGAGAGCTGTGAGAGCTGTGTGGGATGTGAGCTGTGTGGGCTGTGAGGGCTGTGTGAGCTGTGAGAGCTGTGAGGGCTGTGAGGGCTGTGAGGCCTGTGAGAGCTGAGTGGGCTGTGAGAGCTGCGTGGGCTGTGAGAGCTGTGTGGGCTGCGAGAGCTGTATGGGCTGTGAGAGCTGTGAGAGTTGTGTGGGATGTGAGCTGTGTGGGCTGTGAGGGATGTGAGGGCTGTGTGGGCTGTGAGAGCTGTGTGGGCTGTGTGAGCTGTGTGGGCTGTGAGGGCTGTGTGAGCTGTGAGGGCTGTGTGGGCTGTGAGAGCTGTGTGGGCTGTGAGAGCTGTGTGGGCTGTGAGAGCTGTGTGGGCTGTGAGAGTGTGGGCTGTGAGAGCTGTGAGAGCTGTGTGGGCTGTGAGAGCTGTGTGGGCTGTGAGAGCTGTGTGAGCTGTGAGAGCTGTGTGGGCTGTGAGAGCTGTGTGGGCTGTGAGGGCTGTGAGGGATGTGTGGGCTGTGAGGGCTGTGAGGGCTGTGAGGGCTGTGAGAGCTGTGTGGGCTGTGAGAGCTGTGTGGGCTGTGAGAGCTGTGTGGGCTGTGAGCTCTGCTTCTTTTGTGTCTCGGTCTACCTAGCACAAGATGAATGCCTACACTTCCTGGTTAGAAGTGTTGACAGCCAATGAGCATGCTGCTTTCCTGTGAAATGCATGATGATTGGCTGCCACTGTCTGTCAACACTCCAAACCAGGAAGTGTTGGCAGCCATCTTGTGCCTCGGTAGAACCAAGGCACAAGAAAGCAGTGAAACAAAGGTGCAAAACACGCAAAGGGGGCAGGGTAGAAGCACCCTGACCCCCTAGGCCTGCTCAGGGGGCCCCACAAGGCCCCCCCAGGCCCCCAAAAATAACTTTTTTCCCGAAAAATCGCGAGGGTACGCACACCGTACAGAGTACAGTAAGCTTACGGTAAGCTTACTGTACTCTGTACCCCCCCGCGATTTAAAAAAAAAATCTTTTTTTGTGGGACCCCCTGAGCCGGCCTAGGGGGTCAGGGTGCTTCTACCCTGCCCCCTTTTTGAGTTCTACAAGTTTGTTTTTCTGATTTCCTGTGCCTCAGTCTACCGAGGCACAAGATGGCTGCCAACAATTTCTGTTTTGGAATGTTCACAGACAGTAGCAGCCAATCAGCATGCAGCTCGTACTCTGGAAGGTACAGAGTACAGTAAGCTTACAGTGTGCCACATATAGATATATAATTTGAACAAATTCGATTTTCTCAACAACTACTGGAGGGATTTTCACCAAATATACAAAAGGCACTTCTGCATACCAGGCTCTACCATTTTGCCAAGTTTGGTGTAATTCCATTCAGCCATTCGGGTCCATTCAGCCGTTCGGGTCCTATGGAAAATTGCATTGGACTCAATTTTACTTTCAATTTTCTCAAAAACTACTGGAAGGATTTACACCAAACATACAAAAGGCACCGCTGCATACCAGTCCCTACCATTTTGCCAAATCTGGTGTAATTCCGTTCAGCCGTTCGAGCTGTAGCCTTGTCAGAATGTCCCTATGGAAATTAACATGGGGAAAACATGTTTTGGGACCCCCCTTTTTTTTTGCCCCCCGCTTGACGAATCCCCCCGAAACTTCCAGGGAAGGAGCGGAGCGCAGGGAGGCAAATTTAAGGAAAATTACAGGCAGATCCCTCAATCGGCGCCAAAGTTATTCCCAATAGAATGTTCCGAATTTCCTATGGTAACTAGGTCCTAACTATATATACCTACTGGCGACCGCCAGTAGGTAATAAATAAATAAATAAATATATATATATATATATATATATATATATATATATATATATATATATATAGGTATATATATTATCTACTGGCGGTTGCCTATAGGTACTTATAGTTAGGACTATGTTTCCATAAGAAAAGATTTTCTTGACTTGCCTATATCTTTGGTGCCGTTTGGCGAAACTTCATGAATATATTGTTTAAAGTAGTACATCTCAAATATTTTAGTATATAACATCAACATAATGTAAATTACATAAATCCCACTAATACTTATTACTATATATAAATATGTACTTTGATAAATACACACAAACACACATTTGTGTGTATGTGTGTTTATATTATATATATATATTGTTAAATCTGAGGTACGTACCTTAGTCCAAATAGGGACCCTTGCTTCTAAGTCAGGGAAAGGAAGGACACCTTGTCAGATGGCTCCTGCTCACCCCCTCGGTAGTTTGGCACGGGCAGTCCGGCTTATCTCCCAGGTGAATGTATAAAGTATTTGCAACCACGCTCTCAGTAACCCAGTGATAACAAGTGTTAGACCTGGCATCCTTGGCGTGCTTTCCCCCTATCTTTTTGCCTCTACATCCTGTATTTTTGATGCTGTGATGGATTTAATTTTTGCTGTTTTAGATGCTTTGGACACTCTGCCACTGCTGATCAGTATCAGAGTGTATGTGCTCCCTGTGTAAATTGTTATTGTGAGTGGATATACATGATTAGCATATTTGTATCACCAAGAAGTCCTTAGTAAAGTGCACTGGGTGTGCCAGGGCTGGTGATGACAAATGCTACTAGTGGGCCTGCAGCACTGATTGTGCCACCCACATGAGTAGCCCTAAAATGGTGTCTCAGGCCTGCCACCACAGTGCCTGTGTGCATTCCCCACTGACCAGGCCTAACTCTTCCTTTTCTGTGCACATTGGTCACCCCTATGGAAGGCCCAAGGTACCTCCTTGGGCAGGGGCAGTGTATGTGAAAGGTAGAGCATGTACTTGTACAGGTGACATGCTCTGGTACTGAATTACAGCCATTTTCGTTTTTCACTGCTGCAAGGCTATCTTGCCCCATAGGCTATCATGGGGGATGCTGGCTACAGTGGCTACCAGCACATCCTCCCACAAGAGCAAGATAGGACATACAAGTCTGATATCCCTGAACTCAGAATTTAATAACACATCTTTTAAGAAAGGTGTTTTTTAACTCCTCTGTTTGAGAATAGCACTTTTAGAAAGTTGCTGTTCTCTTGTCTGACCTTTCTGTGTGCCTTGGCCTGTTTGTGAATTGACTGTCTGGTTTGAGAGTGACAGAGGCTGGGGATTCCCCAGGGGGCTGGCTGAGGCAGCCCTAGGCTGAATGACGGCATTTGCAACTTGAGTGGTGGGAGCAGATAGCACCTGGGCCTGATTAGGGCTGTGCCTGCCTTCTACAATGCTGGCTCCACCGCCTGGTGGGCCGCTGAAGACCCTGCCCCTCACTCTGAAAGGAAAGGAGAAGCCAGGAAAACAAAGTGCTCAAGGAACACCCAGAACTGGTTCAGACCGGGCTCAGAGCGCACCTGCACAAAGGGAACAAAGACTTTTAGGGGTATAAGTAAAGGACCCCTGACAACAGAAAATTAGATCATCCTGGAATCAAGAAGGAACCTCTGCCAAGGAGAAAGCTGAAACTGAAAAAGGAAGACTGTCCTGCTGTTGCTCTGCTGGACTGACCTGCTGTTGCTTTGCTGCCAAGAAGAGGGGAAGGACTTTGTTTGGTGCTGTGTCCCCTTGCTCCAAGGGCCTGAGAGAGAGCTGGCTCCCTGTTATGAAGTCCCAGGAACAAAAGGACTTCACCCCCAGCTTCCCTGAACTCTACTGAGAGAGTTCTGTCTGTCCTGGAGTGCTTGGCCCATATGTGGTGCCTCTGGAAGTTGTACCTGTGTTAGCGAGCTGGAAACCAAGCTTTTAAAGACTTTGTTACAGAAAATCTATCGCAAACTCGGCCGAGCGAGAAAATTGCCGCTGCTACGAAGACCGAGATCATTGCTGCAGCGCCTGTTGCCGCTGCCTGAAGACGTCGCACCCTTTTCTAGTGGGAAGATTTCCACCGCTGCGAGCATCGTCGCAGAGCCTGTCATTTCTGGGTGAAATCATCGCATCATGTCGCTGCGAGAATCGTCACAGAGCCATCTCATCGAGGAGCGGCGAGAGAAAGATCGCTGCTGGACAGCGCATCGTTGCCCAGGAGATCGTCGCAACACCCGAGAATCATTGCATCGTGCCTTTGCGGGAGAAAACTTCCTACAGAACCTACGCACCGGAATCCATACAAGTGGCCTTCCTCCCCATACAGACCGGATTCGTCCGAACACGCCCGCTGCTGCAGAGGGGCTGTCGCTAACGCCTCCCCAGGGTCTCAGGAGCAACGCATCACTTGTTTTTCATCGCTACAGCTTCTGTGCTTGGAACTTTTTATCGCTAACAAAGGTACTGTGGCTAAAACGTGACACAACTGTGGATAATTTAATCGCTCACCTTAAGAACATTAAGAACTCTTTTGCAACCATATTCTTGAACTGTGTATGTTTGATTTTTGTCATTTTGGTATTGTGCAGTTTAGATTAAATACTATTATTTTTCTAAACTGTTGTGGAGTCAGTTTGTGGTGTTTTCACTGTGTTACTTTGAGTGTTGGTACAAATACTTTACACATTGCTTTTGGATAAGCCTGACTGTTTGTGCCGAGCTACCAAGGGGGTGAGCAGAGGTTATCTAAAGCGTGTTTCCTCCTTACCTTGACTAGAAGCAAGGGTCCCTATTTGGACAGTGGTACCTACCTCTGCCAACTAGAGACCCCCAGTTCTACCAACAAGACAATTGGACTCCGTAAGAGTTTCATAAAAAACAATTATATGTTTATAAAAATAGATATACTATGGGACCACACAATAACAATCCAACATAGGGGTATTTGTAATATTTCACCTTGCCGATTAATAGGTCAGCAAGCCCTTGTAGGTTCTTGCAGTATTAATGAGCAATTCTCAATGATTCAATTCAGTCCTAATGCAAGACTATGCAGTTCGTAATGCAAGATTCTGGCACTTCGTAATATAAAAATAATGCAATTCATAATGAAACAATCTGGCAGTTTGTGATGCAAAAAGGATGCATTTAGTAATGCAATAATCAGACAGTTCACAATGCAAAAATAATGTAATTTGTAATGCAACAATCAGGCAGTTCGTAGTGCTAAAATAATGTACTCCGGCACCGATCGGTCTCTGTGTCACTCTTACTGACTCGCAGTCAGCTACTGCCAAAAGTGCTCCACACTCTGGCCCTGGTACTGCCACTCCTTGGCAAGTACGGGCCGTGATACGGACTTGAGCGGTGGCTCGTGCTGCAAACATGGTAAAGGCCGAGAGCGTTTCTCTCATATCCCGCACCCTGCCCCAGGCTCGCTGAGTGTTACCTGGGGGTACGATCTCACTCTCCTCTCCTCTCTTCACAGCTTAGGCCTCTGATGCAACTTCGTTGATCTTGGGCAGTGGAACTCGGACCCCTGATGGTGATGGTTTGAGGTCTCTCCTCGGCAAAGGCAGGCTCGGGCCAGGAGCGGTGTATTCTCACAGCTCCTGAGGGGATGCCGGTCCAGGCTGATGGCAATGACGATCGCAGCACTTCTGGTCATGCTGTCAATCGAAGCAGAGAAAAAGGACAAGACTGCTCTGGGACACACATTCATGGTGCAATTGCTTCCGAAGGGCTCAGGCTGCAACGGGGCACACGCACACAACGTCGCTGAGACTAACTTGAGCTCCGGGTGCACCTGACCACAGGGCAATCCTCACGAAGGTCTCAGGCTGCACGAAGCACACGCACACAGCGTCGCTGAGATTCACTTGGACTCTGGGTGCACATGATCACAGGGCAATCCTCACGAAGGTCTCAGGCTGCACGAAGCTAAGTATGGGCGTAAAATCCATTTCGCGGGCGAATTTGCGGATTTTTGGCAATTTCGCGGTCCGCGAATCGCGCGAATTTGCCCAAAAATCCGCAAATTCGCAAGCTGCAAATTATTTTGCTTGGTCGCGCTTGAAAAATACAATCTCGCGCTGCACTGACTTACCGTGATTCTGAGTCCGCCTAGTTGTTTTTCTCCCGGTTTGCGTGTGCTGCGCCATATTGGATCTTGCTGCGTGATCGCTCGTGAGTTTTTCGACCGCAATTACGTCATCGTGGTTTGCCATCTTGCACAGCAAGAGTTTGACAATGTGAGTACGTCATAAGGGCCCGCGATCACGCATCGCGGGAGTAAACAATGCCGTACACGTAGATGCAGCGCGCAGCTGACATCCGGCGGGAGATTTGAACAGCTCGCTTTCCCGAAATTGCAAAAATTGCAATTCTGCACAAGAAATCCACCGCAGGCAGCATAAACCTTCTGAAAATCATGATTTTGATCAGAATAACTCCTCATATTGAGATTTGGCTGCACTTTTTTGTGGAAGGAGTAAATTTTTAGGGGGGAGTGCCCCAGAGTCTCCAACTTCCTGTTCCTGTCCAGCAGGCTCCTCCCAGTGCTTTGTCCATCTCCTGGTCACTTTTCATTTGGATCTGGAGCTGGAAGGATTACTTTTTGTGGCTGCTGCTGGATATTTGTATTTGAGGACTTTTTGGACTTCACTTTTGGATTTGAGATTTTACAAGTAAGTTGGTGTTGTTTGTTTGGGGCATTGATTGCAACTACAATTTTAAAACTTTTTCACAACTTTAAAAAATATATATTGTGGGTAGCCACAGTATCCAGTAGGCCCAGGGTTAGTCATGGGTGCATGATACAACTGTTTCTGTGAGTTTTGTTGAACTTAAATCTCATTTATGTCATTGAATTTTAGCTCACTATATGTGGATTTTTATTTTTTATTTTGGGGGTGCCTGTAGAGCCACACTAGCCAGTAGGCCCAGTGGTAGTGAGTGGTGCATGGGCCAAGTCTTTCTGTGGGGTGTCTTGAATTTAAACATCATTGAGGGCATGGATGGCATTGGATTGTGGTGATTTTTGTGTGTTTTTTGACTTTTTGGGGTGGTGTTGGGGCCTGGCCATGTGGGTGGGGGCCATTTTGAGGCCTGGTCCAGGCAGGGCCTGGCCATGTGGTGGGGTCAAGGTGCCATCTTGAAGCCAGGCAGTGTGCTCAGGCCTGCACCCGGGTTGCTTTGCTTTCATCCATTAAGCCCAGTGGTAGTGAGTGGTGCATGGGCCAAGTCTTTCTGTGGGGTGTCTTGAATTTAAACATCATTGAGGGCATAGATGGCATTGGATTGTGTTGATTTTTGTGTGTTTTTCAACTTTTTGGGGTGGTGTTGGGGCCTGGCCATGTAGGTGAGGGCCATTTTGAGGCCTGGTCCAGGTAGGGCCTGGCCATGTGGTGGGGGTCAAGGGGCCATTTTGAAGCCAGGCAGTGTGCTCAGGCCTGCACGCAGGTTGCCTTGCTTTCATCCATTAGGCCCAGTGGTAGTGAGTGGTGCATGGGCCAAGTCTTTCTGTGGGGTGTCTTGAATTTAAACATCATTGAGGGCATGGATGGCATTGGATTGTGGTGACTTTTGTGTGTTTTTCGACTTTTTAGGGGTGTTGTTGGGGTCTGGCCATGTGGGTGGGGGCCATTTTGAGGCCTGGTCCAGGCAGGGCCTGGCCATGTGGTGGGGGTCAAGGGGCCATTTTGAAGCCAGGCATTGTTCTCAGGCCTGCACCTAGTTTGCCTTGCTTTCATCCATTAGGCCCAGGGGTACTCAGTTGTGCATGGACCAAGTGTTCTTATGGGGTGTCTTGAATTTAAACATCATTGAGGGCATGGATGGCATTGGATTGTAGTGAGATTTGTGTTTTTCTTTTACTTTTTGGGGCGGTGTTGGGGCCTGGCCATGTGGGTGGGGGGCATTTTGAGGCCTGGTCCAGGCAGGGCCTGGCCATGTGGTGGGGGTCAAGGCTCAAGGGGCCATTTTGAAGCCAGGCAGTGTGCTCAGGCCTGCACCCAGTTTGCCTTGCTTTCATCCATTAGGCCCAGGAGTACTGAGTGGTGCATGGACCAAGTCTTTCTGTGGGGTGTCTTGAATTTAAACATCATTGAGGGCATGGATGGCATTGGATTGTCGTGATTTTTGTATGTTTCTCAACTTTTTGGGGTGGTGTTGGGGCCTGGCCATGTGGGTGGGGGCCATTTTGAGGCCTGGTCCAGGCAGGGCCTGGCCATGTGGTGGGGGTCAAGGCTCAAGGGGCCATTTTGAAGCCAGGCAGTGTGCTCAGGCCTGCACCCAGTTTGCCTTGCTTTCATCCATTAGGCCCAGGGGTACTCAGTTGTGCATGGACCAAGTGTTCTTATGGGGTGTCTTGAATTTAAACATTATTGAGGGCATGGATTGCATTGGATTGTGGTGATTTTTGTGTTTTTTGTTACTTTTTGGGGTGGTGTTGGGGCCTGGCCATGTGGCTGGGGCCCATTTTGAGGTCTGGTCCAGGCAGGGCCTGGCCATGTGGTGGGGGTCAAGGCTCAAGGGGCCATTTTGAAGCCAGGCAGTGTGCTCAGGCCTGCACCCAGTTTGCCTTGCTTTCATCCATTAGGCCCAGGGGTACTCAGTTGTGCATGGACCAAGTGTTCTTATGGGGTGTCTTGAATTTAAACATCATTGAGGGCATGGATGGCATTGGATTGTGGTGATTTTTGTGTGTTTTTTGACTTTTTGGGGTGGTGTTGGGGCCTGGCCATGTGGGTGGGGGCCATTTTGAGGCCTGTTCCAGGCATGGCCTGGCCATGTGGTGGGGGTCAAGGTGCCATTTTGAAGCCAGGCAGTGTGCTCAGGCCTGCACCCAGTTTGCCTTGCTTTCATCCATGAGGCCCAGGGGTACTGAGTGGTGCCTGGACCAAGTCTTTCTGTGGGGTGTCTTGAATTTAAACATCATTGAGGGCATGGATGGCATTGGATTGTGGTGATTTTTGTGTGTTTTTCGACTTTTTGGGGTGTTTAACTGATGTTCCTCTGGCTACCATTGCTTTTACGTGCACAAGAGAACCACCAGTGCCAGGAGGAAGTCTTGCAGCGGTGTGTGCAGCACAATGTCACGTGACGTCACGTGTGGCCACAGACAAGACAACTCTGCAACTCGTGCAACTGAGGCCTGCTATTCTGACATCTGAAGAAGATGGCCCCAAAGAAAGGTGGCCGTAGCGCCTCAGCAAAAAAAGTTGCCAGTGCCACTGCCAGTAAGATGGAGCAGAAGAAGCAAGTGGCACCAGCTACCAAGGAGACTAGTGTGACCACCGACACCTTTTTTGGGAAAACAACTACGCCTGCAGCAGCAGCGATGTCCGCCGGGGGGGAACAAGCTCGAAGCAGCACCTCCGCTTTATTGGGCTCAGTGCCACCACGCCAAGTTAGGCCCAAGACCATGAGTGCTGCTGCGGCAGCCACTGTAGTTGTTCAATCACAATCGACCAGTAATGTTGGCTCATCACAAGAAAGTACCATCCAATAAATGCCGGGTGTAACTCAGCTGACGAGTGTTCAACAACCACAGCCGCAACGACAACCACAGGTGCAACTAGTACAAGCGCAAGTTCATGGGCAAGGAGAGGCGCAAGGAGAGGCGCAGGGAGAGGCGCAAGGAGAGGCGCAAAGAGAGGCGCAAGGAGAGGCGAATGGAGAGGCACATGGAGAGGCGCATGGAGAGGTGCATGGAGAGGTGCCACTAGAGGTTCATGGAGCGGCACAACTGCCTACAACGCTTGTTCCTCCAGAAGTAGGGGCACATCAGGAAATTGATATTCAAGTGGAGGTATCATCCGAGGAAGCCACTCCTCCTGAGGATGATCCATTGTCTTCCAGATCCCCAGCAAGAAAAAGGTCAAGAAGGGCTACTACTACTACAAGTTCTTCTTCAAGCCCCCTTCATTCTGATGACCTTGATCCTGATTGGAACCCACAAATGCAGTCTGAGAGTGAGGCACACCATGAGCCGACAAAGGCAGCTAAGCCTAAAAGGAAGGTTCCCGCAAGGCTGCGACTTATGTGTGATGACGACGAACAAGAAGTGGTGTCTTCTGCTGCTGATGAACAGTCTGACGACGACCCAGTCATCACAGACGTCACTCCAGCCCCAGCGGGCATGCAGCAGACAGACATTTTCACCCTATCCCAAATGGCTGCTGAGCGGGATGTGGGCGGCGTGGCACTGGTACCACCACCAACGCAGTTAACTACAACACCAACACGACCTACAGCCTCCATATTTTCTCGTCAGAAGGGCCGGCAGGGACCTCCATCCAGCTCAACCTCCATTACCTCAAGTAGTGGTGCTGTATGTGAACAACAGAAACGAGTTCAGCCCCACCCATCCTCCACTTCATCTGGCATTGAAAGTCAAAGTAGCACCTCCACCACCAGCCGACATTTCCAGTCCCCAGTTTGGGACTTCTTTACTGTTAGCCAAAGGGCGGAAAACATGGTTGTTTGTTCGATTTGTAAAGTATCAGTTAGTCGGGGTAAGCTTGGTACCAACTATGGTACCGGAGGTCAGAGAGGTCATCTCCAAAAACACCACACTATCCGGTGGGAGACGCACCTAAGGAAGATCCAGGAAAACCAAAGTAGAACTGATCCAAATGTATCCATTCACATTGCAGCTGATGCTGATGACGAGGGGCTGATTGTGCAGGGGGGAAGTCAAGAAGCAACCAACATTTATTTTAGTACACTCAGTACACCTGGCAGCAGCACTGCAGTGGTAGCACCCACACCCTCTACCCCTGCAACATGTATGAGGCACACTAAGAGTCTGGGACAGACACCAATGCAAAAAACTAAATCAATGAGCCTAACTGGTGTGAAGTCTGCACCAACATCATCACGTAAAACGGTCCAGCTCACCATTAGCAGCCTGTTTTGGTCGGATGCGCTATTTAAACGCAACCACCCAACGGTATGTCTGTATAACGCAAAGCTGGCTAAAATGCTAGCGCTGGACCTTCTTCCTTTCTCTTTCGTGAAAGGGGCGGGTTTTCTCGAATTTATGGCAACAGTCTGCCCTAAATGGAAGGTTCCTAGCCGGTCCTATTTTGCCAGGTTGGCTGTTCCAGCACTACATCAAGATGTGTTGGATGTGTTTGGCGCAGCTATTCTGAAGAGTGCTGTTCACACTATCCATATGACAACAGACATGTGGACCAGTTGCCAAGCCCGTGATGTCAGGATCAGCTCCACGGAACTCGATTGTTGCTCACAAGGGTCCACCTCCAAACGTCACAAGACCTCTAGTTTATGCACACAGAGGCCTTGAGCCATTAGGCGAGGGATAAAAGAACAAGGAAGGGAAAGGAAGGGGACAGCGGGGAAAGGGATATACCTGTAATGACAAGAACATATATACAGATATTAATACTTAAGCAACCACGGTCTACTCTCATTAAGTCTCGCTAGCATGAATCATAGGTACCTTAGAAAATAGAAGAAACCAGCCTTGGTACAATACCGCACCCTCTCTTGACACTCTATGTACCTACAGGAACACAAACATAGGTCAAAGAGCTGATACACACCTGAAACACCTATATCATAAGACTCAACCCCTTTGCACTAACATACCCTGAACTGAATGCCAGAGAGCTGTATGCTGGATTCTGATAGATAAGGTAATTCATATGAGAAACAAAACACCATGATCCATGGCCAATGCAGGAAATCCTCTTACTCCTTATTTGTAAAGTCGGCAGTGCGTGGGAAGCAAGAACCACAGCACTCCGCTCTACTGGGCATAAGGATGGTTTCCAACCAAATACTGATTACAGTAATACAATCCGATAGTTAACAGCACTGCTGCAAAAGAAGCAAGTATTTTCTCCTTGAATACTGTCCGACGCCAAGAAAACAAACAGTCTCCTTCATTCGAGTACACGGAAGCGTGTGGTTGTCCTTCACCTCTGCGCTCCACGAACCCTGCTCCCAGAAGAACAAGAATAATACTCCTCGTAGTTAAAGCACTACGTGAAGGAGATAAACGGCAACGCGTGGCATCCTACCACAGCGCTCCGCTTTCTCAGGAAAGAGGCGAGCAGAAAGCGGCAAAGGCGAGGGCTTGCTCGCAACTACTGAACCCTCAACACAAACATCAGTCCCGCTCCTACCTGGACCGCCGGTCCTTAGTCAATGTCCGAAGCAGCAGGGAAAAACGCCAACCCGCAACCTGCAGGCTCCGTCTCTGAACGGCGTCTCTGGCCGGCGTCTCCTGAACCGGAAACACCTGGAATTACACGCAACAGGAAGCGTGCGCGAGTCAAACATGTACTCCCTGCTTGCCGGGAGTTCTGGGTAATGTAGTTCGGACCCCGTTTCCGACTACAGAGATCACAATTCTCTTACTCGAGCCGCAAGAGTACATTAATGCAGGCGCGACCTGTAAGGTCCTGACAGTATGCCCTCCCTCCTAGTGCCTACTAGGATTTGGCCGTCGAGGGTATCGACGGTGATACGCACGTACCGCCACAGGAGCATGGATGTTCTGCACAGGCTCCCAGGAATCATCCTCGGCCGAGTATCCTTTCCAGGAAACCAGATACCACAACACACCCCTCCGATATTTTGAGTTTTTGATACTCCTCACCACATACTCAAACCCATCATCACACAACACAGGAGGAGGCGCACGTCTCCTGGCACCAAAAGCAGGTTTCAGCAGATTACAGTGGAACACCGGATGGATTCTAAGTGTCCCGGGAAGTTTCAACTTGTATGCCACCGGGTTCACTTGTTTTGTGATGACGTAAGGACCAATGTATCTAGGGTGGAAAATGCTGCGCAGTGTGAATCGAATGTTTTTGGTGGAAAGCCAGACCTTATCCCCTACAGCATAGGTTGGGCCTGCCCTTCGATGTTTGTCCTCTCCTCTTTTGTACTCGGCCTTTGCTTTCAGCAGATGGGCTTTGATCTTACTCTGCACCGCATGTATGTTGCGTATTTGCCCCATCACAGTAGGTTGATCAGCCACCCCTTCAGGGATGCTAATGGGGAGTATCCGTGCGTCAAACCCATACGTGGCGCAGAAAGGCGAAACCCCCAATGAACTGTGCCAGGCGTTGTTGTATGCCACTTCTGCCATCCACAACAGGGAGACCCATGAATCCTGCGCTTCCGCGGCATAACATCTGAGATATTTCTTCAGCGTTTGGTTCAATCTCTCAGTCTGCCCATCTGTCTGCGGATGGAAGCTAGTGGAGAGAGAGGACTGGATCTGCATGGCCTTGCACCAGGCCTTCCAGAAACGGGCAATGAATTGTGGGCCTCTATCCGAGATGATCACCTCCGGTACCCTGTGCAAACGGACCACATTGCTTAACAACAACTGTGCTGTTTGACTGGCGGTGGGGAGATTCACGCAAGGAATGAAATGACCCATTTTAGTGAGACTATCGACTGTCACCAGGATTGCCGTCTTGCCTTGATCAGGGGGTAAACCCGTGACAAAGTCAACACTGATGGTTTGCCAGGGTCTGTTTGGTGTGGGTAGCGGCATCAGCAGTCCTTTCTTTTTTCCTGTCTCGTTCTTAGCTCGAGCACACTCCTCACACTTTCCTACCCACTCGATTACATCTCCTTTGAGGGTGTCCCACCTAAAGTGTCGTTGCAACAACTGCACTGTTTTGGTCACTCCTGAGTGACCTGCCAGTACGGAATCGTGACACCATGCAAAAGCCTTCTTCCTTAATGCTACACTAGGGATGAACAGCTTGGCTTCCTGAAAAGGCAGTCCCTGTTTCAGAGTGCGATCCTTCCCCAACGAAGCCCAAGACACCCATGCATCATGAGATCTGGAGTTACGTATCAAATCCAAAAAGGTGTTCGCTTGTACTACGCAAACCACCTTTCCTGGATCCACTATCGTCTCTAAGGGCTTAGTACCTGAAACATCACCAGGACGTGATTGTCTGGACAGAGTATCAGCCTTCTTATTTTCTGCCCCAGGCCGATAAGTGATGACGAAGTCATATTCGGAAAAAAACAACATCCACCTCATCTGTCTTTGTGTTAGGTTCCTTGCGGTCTTCACGTACTGAAGGTTTCTGTGATCCGAGAACACAGTGACCGGGAACGCTGCACCCCACAGGTGTTGACGCCACTCCTGAAATGCTTTCTTTATAGCCAACAGCTCTTTTTCAGCTATAGTATAGTTCGTCTCTGCTGGACCTAGTTTTTTGGACAGGTAGGCTACGGGGTGCAGTTGTCCCGTGGTCTGATTTCGCAGTGACAAGATGGCCCCGATTGCCCTGTCAGAAGCATCCGCTTCCACTACGAAAGGATGTTCAGGTTTGGGATGAGCCAAAATGGGGGCAAAGGTGAAAGCATCCTTCAAAGTTGTGAATGCTTTATCTGCTTCCAAGGACCAACAAAATGAGACCCCTTTTTTGAGCAATTTGGACAGAGGAGATGCCACCAAGGAAAACTGTGCTATAAACCTGCGGTAATAGTTCGCAAAGCCCAAAAAACTCTGCACTTTTTTTACGTTGCACGGAACTGGCCACTCCTGGACAGCCTTCACTTTTCTTTCTGACCTTTGTAACCCAGTAGGACTTAGGATCACCCCCAGAAATTCCACCTCTGACACCCCAAACTCACACTTACTCAGTTTGCAATAGAGTTTGTTTTCCCCCAGTCTCTGTAGAACCTGAGAAACATGGTGTTGGTGTTTTTCGGTCCTCTCTGAGTAGATGAGAATATCAGCAATGTAAACGACCACACATACGTCCACAAACTCCTTCAAGACATCGTTAAGGAAATACTGAAAAGCCGCCGGGGCGTTACATAGCCCAAACGGCATAACAGTATATTCATATAACCCATAACGAGTCTTGAAGGCAGTTTTCCATTCGTCACCTTCCCTTACACGCACCAGATGATATGCCCCTCGTAAATCCAAGCGGGTGTATATCTGGGCATCCCTTACTTGATCTAACAATACCGTTATAAGTGGCAAAGGGTATCGCTTTCGTACGGTGTTTTTGTTTAAAACCCTATAGTCCACACAGGCTCTTAAGTCTCTGTTTGCCTTTTTAATAAAAAACAAAGGAGAGGCTGCAGGGGATCTGGAGGGTCTGATGAACCCGATCTTGACATAGTGATCGAGGTATTCTTTTAGGTGCGCTGTTTCTGGAACTGATAGGGCGTAAACACGACATGATGGCAACGTGGCGCCCTCCACCAGATCTATCCAGCAATCATACAACCGGTGTGGGGGTAGTTGTTCTGCCTGGCTCTCACTAAATACGTCCTCGAAGCACTGATACTCTGAGGGTAGAATGACCTCTTTCTCCGCGGCAGTAGCCACCACTACCGGAAGAAAGAAGGCTGCCGTAGGCTGTGTCTGGGAGGAGTCTAGATGTTCCTTGCATATCTCTGACAAAAACCGAACCTCTTTTGTATTCCAATCGATCAAAGGGTTATGGTAGCTTAGCCAGGGCATTCCCAGAATGACCTCATACTGAGGGGCAACTATTATATTTAAAGACAGCTTCTCTCTGTGCCATCCCTCTGTCCCTCTGAAAGACAATTCAACCACATCCGTTTGTTCTGTTATGAGACCCAATATCAAAGGCTTCCCATCCACGGCTAACATCTCCTCAGGGATCGCTCTGGTAACTCTGGCCAGTGACAATGAAGCTACTAGACTACTGTCTATGAAATTCCCTGTGGCCCCGGAGTCAATCATGACTTTGACCTGATGTACATTCCTTTGACTCTCCAGTCTCATGGGAAGAACAATATGTGTCTCAGTTTCTTTTAAGGCCAGAACCGTTAAGGAAGGGATTTTCAAAGGTTGGGATTCCCTATGGTCTTCTTGACTATCCCCTGGCACTGCTTCTGACTCACCAACCAAAGAAACCGCTATTCTCTTACTCTTGTTCCATACGCCAGAAGACTTAGGCTTATTGGGACACTCTTTGACAAAATGTCCTTTTTTTCCACAATACAGACATAACCCCAGGGCTCTACGGCTTTCTTTTTCTGCCCTGGACAATGGTGCTCTTAAGGCTCCAACCTCCATGGGTTCTGAGCCAGGGTCAGAGGAAGGTAAAGACCTCTTGGGAACGTACTCAGACCCCCCAGGAACTCGGTCCCACCTTCTTCGTTCACCACCTCTTTCACTTTGTCTACCATCTAGTCTTAAGGTTAGGTTTATCCAGGTAACAGGCTGGGGATCTATCTGGGCTATAATGTCCTTTAGTCCGTCTCTCAACCCTTGGTAAAAAAGTGACATCCTTTTTTCCTCTGGCCAGGACGTCTCTGCCACCAATCTGTTGAAGTCTGTCAAGTAGGATATCAAATCCCTCCTACCCTCTCTGAGGGTGAGCAGCTCTCGGTCTGCACTAAAAGTCGTGGCACGTCTATCAAATACCCTCTCGAATTCGGCCCGGAAAGCAGCCCAATCCGAAAGAATGGCGTCATTCTTTCTCACCAAAGGAACCGCCCAATTGGCAGCATCCCCCACAAGATAGGAAATGGCGAAAGCTACCCTTGAGTGATGGTTTGGAAAAGAGGCCGGTTTGCAGGAGAAATGAAGCATCATTTGCGTTAGAAAAACCTGCGTTTTAGTCGGATCGCCCGAATACCGTTCAGGACTAGCCAACGGTATAGGAGGGGGAACCGTGACCTGTACTTGCGCGGTAGACGCTTCAAAAGGGTTTCTACTCAGTCTGTCCACCTTATCCCTCAAGGCTGCCGCCTCTGTCTTGGAGGCGGCTAGCTCTTGCTGAACCAGCACTAAGGCATGCAGTACGTCTTCCAAAGTAGCCATTGTAACCACAACCGAGTCGGGTGGAGCTTATTTCTTGGGCGTGTAATTCTTTCAGGATCAGCTCCACGGAACTCGATTGTTGCTCACAAGGGTCCACCTCCAAACGTCACAAGACCTCTAGTTTATGCACACAGAGGCCTTGAGCCATTAGGCGAGGGATAAAAGAACAAGGAAGGGAAAGGAAGGGGACAGCGGGGAAAGGGATATACCTGTAACGACAAGAACATATATACAGATATTATTACTTAAGCAACCACGGTCTACTCTCATTAAGTCTCGCTAGAATGAATCATAGGTACCTTAGAAAATAGAAGAAACCAGCCTTGGTACAACACCGCACCCTCTCTTGACACTCTATGTACCTACAGGAACACAAACATAGGTCAAAGAGCTGATACACACCTGAAACACCTATATCCTAAGACTCAACCCCTTTGCACCTAACATACCCTGAACTGAATGCCAGAGAGCGGTAGCTGGATTCTGATAGATAAGGTAATTCATATGAGAAACAAAACACCATGATCCATGGCCAATGCAGGAAATCCTCTTACTCCTTATTTGTAAAGTCGGCAGTGCGTGGGAAGCAAGAACCACAGCACTCCGCTCTACTGGGCATAAGGATGGTTTCCAACCAAATACTGATTACAGTAATACAATCCGATAGTTAGCAGCACTGCTGCAAAAGAAGCAAGTATTTTCTCCTTCAATACTGTCTGACACCAAGAAAACAAACAGTCTCCTTCATTCGAGTACACGGAAGCGTGTGGTTGTCCTTCACCACTGCGCTCCACGAACCCTGCTCCCAGAAGAACAAGAATAATACTCCTCGTAGTTAAAGCACTACGTGAAGGAGATAAACGGCAACTCGTGGCATCCTACCACAGCGCTCCGCTTTCTCAGGAAAGAGGCGAGCAGAAAGCGGCAAAGGCGAGGGCTTGCTCGCAACTACTGAACCCTCAACACAAACGTCAGTCCCGCTCCTACCTGGACCGCCGGTCCTTAGTCAATGTCCGAAGCAGCAGGGAAAAACGCCAACCCGCAACCTGCAGGCTCCGTCTCTGAACGGCGTCTTAGGCCGGCGTCTCCTGAACCGGAAACACCTGGAATTACACGCAACAGGAAGCGTGCGCGACTCAAACATGTACTCCCTGCTTGCCGGGAGTTCTGGGTAATGTAGTTCGGACCCCGTTTCCGACTACAGAGATCACAATTCTCTTACTCGAGCCGCGAGAGTACAGTAATGCAGGCACGACCTGTAAGGTCCTGACACGTGATTACATGTGCATCACTGCACACTGGGTCTCTTTTGCAGGGGTCAAACAACAGTTAAAAAAGCAGGTGTTGACACGGACACAGTTTTTCAAGCTACTCGCAAACATGCAACAGTAGGCATGTTTGCCATGGAGAAATCTCACACTGCAGCTAACCTTTTGGAGGAGTTTAACAGGAAGGTCAATGAATGGCTGCATCCAAGAAATCGAATAGTTGGTTATGTTTCCATGGATAATGGTAGTAATATAATTAGGACCATGACTGATGATGAATATTTCGGAGTGCCGTGTTTGGCGCACAGTATTAACATCGTGGTGCAAGAATTCTTGAAAAAAGAAGACACAGTCATCATATTACTGACCATCTGCCGAAGAATCTGCACACATTTCAGCCATTCTTTTAAGGCCCGGAAGCAGCTGAGGAGCATTCAACATGAACGTAAACTGCCAGTCAAAGGACTAATCCAGGAGGTGGCAACACGTTGGAACTCAACCTTTTACATGCTTGAGCGTCTGTCTGAGCAGTGGGGGGTAATAAATGAGTATGTCTATAAACTGGGTTCTAATCAGAAAGACATGAGGCTAGAGTTGGAGGAATGGAAGCTAATTGCAAGCCTGACAGACATGCTTCATCCTTTTGAGATCTTCACGCGTGAAGTCAGCAGGGAGGACTGTTCTTTGGGCAAAGCTATCCCATTGTTGGTCATGCTAGAGCACCAACTGAAGGATGTGTCTTCAACGTTCAGAGATCATGCTGAAAACCGAGAAGCATATGATTACAAAACTTCAATAAATAAATAAATAAATAAATAAAATTTGGCGGAGAAGTTATTAAGGCGCCTACTTCACAATGAAAGGCTTAAAAACATACATACAGAATAACATTACATTTGTGCCACTATTCTGGATCCACGGTACAAAAAGGCAGTAGCCAGCAAAGCATTCATTCCTTTTGATGAAGCAGATGTTTCAAAGTACAAACATTGGCTCGCTGTGTCCGCCACTCGGTTCGAAAAAGAGTGGCAGAAATTTCAAGGAGACAGCACAAGTACAACTGAATCAGCAGGCCATCCGGCGTCAAGTTCCACTTCTGAATCCGTGGCCGAAGGGAGTCACTTTCCCTCACAGCCGTTAACTACACCAGCAACTGTGTCATCATCCTCACCTGCACCAGTCCAAAATAAATATTGACGGAAGCGGATTGACTAACTCAGCAAAGGTTTGCTCGGTCCACTGCTGCAAAGGCCACAGATTGTACGCAAAGTGGAGCAACCCTGGAGAACCTTGAGTCTGTGGTGCAGGCCTATCTGGATGACCCAACAGAGGTCTGTCTTAATGAGAGCCCATTGGTGTATTGGTATAGAAAAAGGTCTGGATGGCGACTGATCTCTAACTTGGCTCTAAATTATTTGTCTTGCCCACTCGCAAGCATGTCTTCTGAACGTGTTTTCAGTGCTGCTGGTGCCATTGTAACTTCAAAAGGACCCGCCTCTCGCCCAAAAATGTGGAGAGGTTAACAATAATCAAGATGAATCAGCACTTCATACCACCTGATTACAAAATACGTGAATGCACGCAGGAAGAAGAGGACACCGACTTAGGTGACGCCGACGGAAGTTCTTCTCTGTTATCTGACCTACTCCTGTCTCAATTCATGGACTTTGAGGACGAGCTCTACTTCCCTGACACCGAGGCCTGAAAATTACTTCCTTTTTTTTCGTCCTTATTCACTTTTATTCCTGCGTGTCTTTCTTTGTTTTGCAACTTTTACCACAACAAAACTCTAATCACCTAATCACAACAAGTCCATCAGCAGCACTGTCTTCATCTTATTTCCTTAATGATTTGAAGGTGCCACAGTCTGCATTCTCCTCTATCCTCCTCCTCCAGACGCCCCCTATCCATTTCCCTCAAGGCAGATGGATGGATTATGGAGAATAAATAAACTTTGTCTTCGTAGACGAGTCCCCTCAAGTGGGACTGAAATTACTGACTGATTACATGCTTGCTGATTGTTGGCAGACTTACTTCTGAAATTGACCGGAGAGGCTGCCCTGTGGGCCCTCACTTTCCGAAGAAGATGCAGATAAAAAGTAGAACAGGTAATGAATAATGAGAAGATGGCATGCAGTGGACAGCAATGGCTGTCTGTCTCTGTTGAAACCAATTGCTGTTTGTTTTTTGTGTTGTTTGTGAACAGCGCAATTTGCCATGTTTTGAATATACCTGTATTGCAGGTTTTTGGGGGTTTCTTTGGGGCTGTTCTAGATTTGCGGTGCTGGGTCGGGGGGTCTTGGAGCACTGCTGGGAAGGTCTAATTTTGATTGCAAGTGGTTTGAAGAAAATCCATGGTGGAAAAGGGGGGTTAGGGCCTAGCTGCAGAGCGCGTTTGGACAGAATTGAAGGAAGGCCGAAAATGTTCTAAGTGTGAGATTATGCATTTTTGCTTTTTGCCTGTTTGGGGGTCTTCTACTTTTTTGCGGGTGGGTTCGCGGCTCTTGGGGCATTGCTGGGAAGGTCTAATATCGGAATCAAGTGGTTTGGGGAAAATCCATGGTGAAAAAGTTTTTCCATTTTTGCTCACTTGCCTGTTTTTGGGGGGATGTTTGGGGGGTTCCTGGTGTTTGGGGGTGGGGTTTGGGTCTGGAAGCACTGCTGGCACAGCCTAATGTTGATTGCATTTGTTTTTAATCAAGCCCATGGTGGAAAAGGGGAGTTATGGCCTAGCTGCAGAGCCCGTTTGGACAGAATTGAAGGAAGGCCGAAAATATTTTAAGTATGAGATTTTCCATCTTTGCTTTTTGCCTGTTGGGGGGCTTCTGCTTTTTTGCGGGTGGGTTGGCGGGTCTTGGGGCATTTCTGGGAAGGTCTAATATCGGAATCAAGTGGTTTGGACTAAATCCAAGGTGACATTTTTTTTCATTTTTTGCTCAATTGTCCGTTATTGTGGGGCTGTTTGGGGGGTTTCTAGGTTTTTGGGGGGGGCTTGGGGGTCTTTGAGCAATGCTGGGCATGCCTAATTTTGGTTGCAAGTGGTTTGAAGAAAATCCATGGTTGAAAGGGGAGTTAGGGCCTAGCTGCAGAGCGCGCATGGAGTGATTTGGGAACTAAGTCCCCGTTTTTGCATTTTTGTTTTTGCCTGTTTGGGGGTCTTCTACTTTTTTGCGGGTGGGTTGGCGGCTCTTGGGGCATTGCTGGGAAGGTCTAATATCGGAATCAAGTGGTTTGGACAAAATCCATGATGAAAAAGGGGGGTTAGGGCCTAGGGTTAGAGTTAGTGTTAGGGTTAGGGTTAGGGTTCTGAAATCGCTGTTTACACTTTACACATAGCTTGAGGGGAAAGATCCGTAAATTTAGCCCACACTTATTTATCCTTGAAAAGGAGACTCAGAGTACGCACTTTCGAAATGATGCTTGTATGTTTTGTAATACTGTCGACTCTGAAACTGAAAGTGTTATTTTTGCACCACACAGCTGCCCCACTGCTGCCCACAGGAATGAACACTATGAGCAAACAGGGGAGCACAGGGAGGGGGTGGGAGAAACAAAACAAGGATACATGGGGAAGACAACACTGTGTAATCCGTAGCACCACCAAGGAGTCTAGACAGCACTCTAGTAGCAGCACCTATAGGAAAGGACACAGGATTACAAAAAAGGGGCACAATATAAGTGAAGACAGAACCCCTCCCATCATACTGAAACCACACTGCATCATACACAAGACAAAAGAACACCCTTAGGGATACAAAATCCCCTTACCATGAGTTGTGGCGAGTGGTTCCCCAAGGAGTGCTGGCTGAAGTGAACACGTGAGGCTGTCTCCAATGCAGTAGCAAAAATAGGTTAGAAAAGCTCTCCCACCCGTTTCTTATTAATCAATAATGGGGGAAAAAGTCAAAGACACAAAAAACCCCCACTAAGTGCAATTCGTTGCCAAAAAGACGAATGTCCGATTAATGTACACAGAAGGATGTCCTCTGTATGCCGGCGCCGCAGCCGCTTGCGCCGGTCAATCCCAGGCTTCGTGGAAAGGCCCGAAACCGCCTCTAACGATATGGAGCAGTTGCAAAAGATGCGGCAGTCCGTACTGCCGATGTACACGCATCCTCGTGTATTTTGTATTAACAGACAGCAGAGCCGTGGGACACGTCTCCCCATGTAGTAAAACGCTCAAAAATAGTGGCGGCAGTACAAAGCAGAGGTCACTGAGCCCAGTGACCCCCAAACCAACAGACACTCGAACACAAGAAAAAACCCCAGGGAACAGGAACCAGAACGCCAGGGAGCTCACTAATCAAATGCTCACAAGTCCGTGAGCAAAGGAATAAAGCCTCAGGAGACTACCCAGTCCTGGGGGCCAGAAACAAGACCTGGAGCACAAAAACCCAACACGGAAAAGAAACCAAGCAGAGTATCATGGGAGAACACCACTTTTACCCATATCCAGTAAGTCATGTGATGATGCAGCATGGTAATAGAGAGGGGACTGACCTAATTCCTAACAGTACCTCCCCCCAAGACCCTTCCTACCGGACGGGGCTTAGATGGATGTCGTAGATGGAACAACCGCACCAAACGCAGAGCATGCACTCCACCAGCCGGTACCCATGTGCGATCTTCAGGGGTATAGCCCTTCCAATCCACAAGGTAGTATAACCGACCCCTCCTCCTTCTGGAATCAAAAATAGCATGGACCTCAAATTCCTCCTGCCCATCAATTATCAAAGGAGCAGGGGGTGGCACCACCTGTTGAGACTGTACATAGGGCTTCAAAAGGGATGTGTGAAATACGGGATGAACTCGATATTCCCCAGGCAATTCAAGTTTCATAGCCACAGGATTAATGACCTGAATGATGGTAAAAGGGCCCACATACCTGGGCTGCAGTTTACGAGATCCCTGAATTCTAAGGTTTCGAGTACCTAACCAAACTTGCTGTCCCACCTTATATGCTGGAGCCGGGATTCTATGTTTATCTGCCTGCACCTTCATTGCTTCCTTAGCCTCCTGCAACTTGCTTCGTGCAACTCCCCAGATGTTACTCAAGGTCTTACACATCTCATCTGTGGCTGGCACATGTCCCGTAGGTTGAATGGCTAGTGCTCTAGAATGATAGCCCATAGAACAAAAGAAAGGAGTCACCCCCAAGGCGGAATGCAAGCTGTTATTATAGGCAAACTCCGCCATGGATAATACCGTTACCCAGTCACATGAAAGAGAAGACACCAGGCACCTAAGACATTGTTCCATCGTCTGATTGGTCCGCTCTGTTTGCCCATCAGATTGTGGATGGTAAGCTGAAGACAACCGTATCTCCATCTTCAACACAGAACAGAGCTCCGTCCAGAAATGAGACACAAACTGTGCACCCCTATCCGTAACCACCACTGTTGGTAAACCATGCAATCTCACCACCGAACTCATAAACACTGTTGCCATCTCTTTAGCCGTGGGAAGCTTAGACAAAGGAATGAAATGTGCCATCTTGGTGAATAAATCCACCACTATGAGAATGGTAGTGTACCCTGACATAAGCGGAAGGTCTGTCACAAAGTCCATACTAACAGTATGCCATGGTGAAGGTGGAACTATCAGGGGATGCAACAATCCAACCGGCTTGCAATGGGAAGGTTTACTCGTAGCACACACAGGACAGGCAGTTACATATCCCTGGATGTCACGGGTCATTGAGCCCCACCAGAACCACCATGAACATATGTCCCTAGTCTTCTGTACACCAGGATGCGCCACCAAGGCCGACGAGTGACACCACTGTATAACCTCTTCCCTCAAATCAGGAGGAATGAATAGTTGCCCATCATGGCACAGCATCCCATCCTGAATAGAGAACTGAGGTTGAGACAACCAAGGGGCCATATCTATCTCCTTTATCTTGTTCCTTACAGAAGACATGAACTCATCTGCTGATGTTACCCCAACAATACGCTCTCCTGAAATCATAGGTCTCATTTCCTTCACAGGCACCACCCCCATTTGCCCCACGTGTATGCGAGACAAAGCATCTGATTTAACCTGCTGAGCTGCTGGCCGGTAAGTGATAACGAAATCGTATTCATTGAAGAACAGAACCCACCTCATTTGACGTGGGGTCAATGCGCGGGCAGACCTAAAGATTTCCAGATTTTTGTGGTCTGTATAAATAGTGATGGTGTGTCGCGTACCCCACAAATAATGTCTCCACTCCTCAACCAATAGTTTAACCGCTAATAACTCCCGTTCAGCTACTGTATAGTTGCATTCGGCAGGCAACAAAGTCTTTGAAAAGAAGGCAATGGGGTGTAAATGGCCCGTCTCCACGTCCCTTTGCGATAACACTCCTCCAACTGCACACAAGGAGGCATCCGTCTCAACAAGGAACGGCACGGCAGGATCAGGATGCACCAACACGGGTGCGGTTGTGAATCTCTCAATCAGCTGCTGGAAAGCTGCCTGTGCCTCAGAGGTCCACACAAAAGGAACCCCCTTTCTAAGCAACCGCGTCATGGGCACTACCACATCTGAGAAGTGACAGATAAAATGCCTATAAAAGTTGGCGAACCCCAGAAGGACCTGTATGTCTTTGGCTGTGGTTGGTATAGGCCAGGTAACAATAGACTCGATCTTCCGAGGATCCATCTGAATGCCTCCAGCTGACACAATGAAGCCCAAGAATTCCACTGAAGAGGCACTAAACTGAGACTTTTCCAACTTAACCAGTAGATGGTATTCTTGAAACTTCTGCAGCACTTGAATCACATGTCTCTGATGCTCACCATCATTCTCCGAAGAAATCAATATGTCATCGATATAAACTATAACGTTGACATCGAGATATTCCCTGAGGCCTTCATTGATAAAAAACTGAAAGGCCGCAAGAGCAATGCACAAGCCAAATGGCATTACGCAATACTCGAACAGCCCAAACTTGGTTTTAAAAGCAGTCTTCCATTCGTCCCCAGGGCGTATTCACATAAGATGGTACGCGCACCGCTAATCCAGTTTGGTGAACACTGTAGCTCTTTTCAATTGATCCAGTAACACTGGAATAAGAGGCAGGGGGTATTTGTTCTTAATGGTGACCTTGTTGAGGGCCCTATAATCCACACATGCCCTCAATGTACCCTCCTTCTTAGGAATGAAGAAGATCGCCGAGGACACCAGCGAACAAGATGGACGAATGAAACCCTTTCTCAACATTTCGTCAAGGTAGTCCCGCAAATGCAGCTCTTCAGGTTCCGATAGTGCATATACACGACTACTAGGTAATATAGCTCCTGGTACCAGATCTATCTTACAGTCAAAGGAGCGATGCGGGTGAAGACCCTGAGCATGGCTTTCATCAAAAACCGCCTGAAAATCTGTATACGGGGAGGGCAATGTCACCACCCCACCCGTAGCACACGTCAAAGGCACAACCCAGTCTGTAGCCACTTGATAACAGGTCTTCAAACAATGCGCAGAATCAAGGGTCACAGAACGACGCACCCAATCTATCTCAGTATTGTGCTTCTGCAGCCACGGAACTCCTAACACCAGACCAAAGGAAGGGGCGTCAATTAAATCAAAACAGACGGATTCGGAGTGTCCATTCTCACACAACAAACACAACGGCTCCGTATGTCGCGTAATCCACCCAGATGTTAACTCTGTCCCATCAATGGCACGGACTGGCTCTGGCTGCTCTTTCCGCACACAGGGTATTTGCAACTTATCCGCCAAGGAGATGTCAATAAAGTTACCAGTGGCACCTGAATCCAGTAAGACGGATACCGTCACTCTATTACAGTTTGACAGCAACAAACAAGCGGAGATTATAAAATGCCTAGGGACCCTCTCTACTGCCCCCAGTACCTCATAAGCAACTCTGGACCCCTCCGTAAAGAAGGGATCTCCATCCTGAACGCACGCCACTCCCTTACTATGAGGAACACTAGAAGGTTTTACCGGACATTCCCTCGCGAAATGTCCACCCTGTCCACAATACAAACACAAATTATTTTCTCGTCTCCTCCTCTTCTCCTCAGGGGTCAGGGAACCCTGCACTCCCCCTATCTCCATAGGCTCATGGAGTACCTTATGCTCCACCACTGGTTTCACCTCAGGTTTTACATACCCCCCACGTGTGTTCTGAAACCGAGTACGTTCCCCCCACCTCTCGGACAACCTATGATTCAGTTTCACCACCAGGTCAATGAATGCCGCACAATCATCGGGAGGATCCACCACCTGGGACACCACGTCCTTAAGGTCTTCATTCAAGCCCTGATAAAACAAGGATGTCCTTTTGGCCATGGGCCACTGAGTCTCAGACACCAGCCTATTGAAAGTAGCAATATAAGTTAGAAGATCCTGCCTGCCCTGCCGTAACTTCAGCAGCTCAGCGTCACTAGCCTGCATAAAAGCATGCTTGGCAAACAGCCCCCTCATTAACTCCTTAAAAGCTGGATAACTATACAAAACTCGATCATCGTTGTCTAGGAGGGGTATAGCCCACAACGCAGCTGTACCAGCCAAGTACGAGATGATAAAGGCGACCTTTGCTGAATCATCCGGAAAGGCACTGGGCCTGCACATGAAGTGTAAATGGCACTGGTTCATAAAAGTGCTGTACTTCTCACTATCTCCTGAAAACCTCTCAGGGGCAGCCAGGGGCACTGGAACAGGTGTGGTGACAGTCACCGCAATTGGAGACCCCCACTACCACTAGAACCCGCCCCTCTCTCATACTGAAACGTTGCAGGCTGCACAACCGGACCTTGACCCCGGGTCTGCTCTCTTGCCTTTACAGAACCCAACTCCTGTCTTAACCCGATATTCTCCTGCCTTAGATCTTGTACCTGAGATTGTAAAGAGGCTATCGCACCCATTAAGTCCTGCATCGTAGGCGGACTCGCCACCCCCCCTGAAGGGTTCAAGTGTTCGTCCATACTCGCTCGGGCAGTGTATATTTTCGTGGGCTTGGTTTTCTGTTAGGTTTTACCCACCTCTATGCCAGGAACACTGCAGGAGCGGAGTATGGCCCAAACCTCTACCACTGCTGCCCACAGGAATGAACACTATGAGCAAACAGGGGAGCACAGGGAGGGGGTGGGAGAAACAAAACAAGGATAAATGGGGAAGACAACACTGTGTAATCCGTAGCACCACCAAGGAGTCTAGACAGCACTCTAGTAGCAGCACCTATAGGAAAGGACACAGGGTTACAAAAAAGGGGCACAATATAAGTCAAGACAGAACCCCTCCCATCATACTGAAACCACACTGCATCATACACAAGACAAAAGAACACCCTTAGGGATACAAAATCCCCTTACCATGAGTTGTGGAGAGTGGTTCCCCAAGGAGTGCTGGCTGAAGTGAACATGTGATGCTGTCTCCAATGCAGTAGCAAAAATAGGTTAGAAAACCTCTCCCACCCGTTTCTTATTAATCAATAATGGGGGAAAAAGTCAAAGACACAAAAAAACCCCACTAAGTGCAATTCATTGCCAGAAAGACGAATGTCCGATGAATGTACACAGAAGGATGTCCTCTGTATGCCGGCGCCGCAGACGCTTGCGCCGGTCAATCCCAGGCTTCGTGGAAAGGCCCGAAACCGCCTCTAACGATATGGAGCAGTTGCAAAAGATGCGGAAGTCCGTACTGCCGATGTACACGCATCCTCGTGTATTTTGTATTAACAGACAGCAGAGCTGCGGGACACATCTCCCAATGTAGTAAAACGCTCATAAATAGTGGTGGCAGTACAAAGCAGAGATCACTGAGCCCAGTGACCCCCAAACCAACAGACACTCGAACACAAGAAAAAACCCCAGGTAACAGGAACCAGAACGCCAGGGAGCTCACTAATCAAATGCTCACGAGAGCAAAGGGATAAAGCCTCAGGAGACTACCCAGTCCTGGGGGCCAGAAACAAGACCTGGAGCACAAAAACCCAACACGGAAAAGAAACCAAGCAGGGTATCATGGGAGAACACCACTTTTACCCATATCCAGTAAGTCATGTGATGATGCAGCATGGTAATAGAGAGGGGACTGACCTAATTCCTAACAGCAACTTCCCAAATTCAACAGGACAACTACAACAACATACAGTTACAGTATCCATCTTCATTTCGACTTATCTTTTAAGTAATGTTATTGCTGTTAACTACTGTGAGTGTGACACTGTGCATGTGTTTGCTCTCTGCTTCATTTCATCCCTCCAGCCATTGTATACTTTTTTCTTTGCTTTTTTTAAACTAATTTAATGTACGAAGTGGTTCTTCTCTCGGAGGGCAGATAGGCAAGTGAAATTGCGTAATTACTGCGGCCCTGTACTGTCACATTGTTGTTTCTTCATAGTACATTGTAGAAAGTACTACTTACTTTACAGAAACCTATCCATTTAGCAAACAACTTCATGCATGCAGAAACTTTACCCACAAACCCCATTCCCATCTAAGTTTCAAACCCTAACCCTCTTCCCCTGGGCTGTGTGGTTTTCATTGAGGTGTGAGTAAATTACAACAATAATTCCACACACTTGCTGGGGAGGATAAGGTGCAAGCAACATCCTTAACTCAATTTTAAGGCAGCTAGATGAATCCTAGGATATTGTAATTCTGGGTAAAAAAACAACAATGAGTATTTTTAAAATAAATTCTGAATTTCATGCCCACCATCGATTGGATCCATCGTCAACATCATCCTCCTACATGTCAAGAAGACTTGTTGTGGTACGCTGCTATGTCACTGTTCTTGTTGTAGCCATAATCCATGCAATTCATTTTTCCCCATACTTATCTTAAGCATTGCTTAGGCTACTGTTCCTTCTAATAAGTGGAGAAGTGTGGCTCAATGGTTAGAGCGGCAGACCCTGATGCAGAGGTCTGGCCCGGGACCAGGGTTCGATTCCCGCCTCGGCGGGTCTTGGGCTCAATTTCCCCGGACCTGATAATTCTCGCCTCGGTGCCTAGTCTAATCATGGGTCCCACTCTGTGACTCTGGGCTATAGCTTGCTTAATCTCCACAACGGCCCCAGCAGCGCTGTGGATGCCTGGCTTCACCTTGGGGGTGCCCAGAAGTGGACATTTCACAGGAAAGCCAGGATGGGTTCCGCAGCGGTATGAATACAGCGCTACGAGGCCTCCGGGTAGAAGTGCGCTATATAAAATACAAACATTTAACATTTACATAATACTCCTCTCAGGCCATTCAATGTCTTATTATTTTAATTTGTTTTTCATATGCTGCTACTGCTAGTGTGGTACCACTCCTACTACTAACACCACAACAACGGAATTTCAGTCTGGGATGGTGTAATCGCTATTTGCCATGCAGCCAGCGCTGTGCCTAGCTCTATTCCCAAACACGAATCACAGGTAAGGTAAGCATTTTGGGGAGGTAGAAAGATGGGCTAGGATGCGGAGAAGAGACTGATAGTAGTACAAGTAAATTACTAGTAGGCCAATTGAATTCACTAACTCTGTTAGTGGCACTTATGAACATTTTTGGATGTTTTAGATAATTCATGCTGGTAAGTTTGAGGAAAACCAAACGTGCCGTAACTCCCGCCCACCACCCCACAAAATAAGATCAAAGCGTACACTATGTTGAAGTATGTAAAATGAATAATGATGTATTTCCCCTGACAAAAATAAACTAGTCCCACCCCTCCCTAACCCAAACAATTGTCCATTTCAAGTAGTCCAAAAATAAAGAATCCCCAACTCCCGATTCCCACCCCCCAACAGTCTTTAAAAAAGGGGCAAGGGACACAGTCACTTCTGGCAGTGTTTGTGCAGGTGGTCCTTGCGGAGGTCCCGGACCTTTTTTTCAAGGTCTTCCACCTTGCGCTCCAGGAAGTCCACTCGTAAGGTTAGGCGGCGGCTTTTTTTCTAGGTCTTCCACCTTGCGCTCCAGGAAGTCCACTCGTAAGGTTAGGCAGCGCACGCGTGCCTTCCCGGCTCTGAGGGGGCCAGCTGCTTATGGTCTTGCAGCTGAGCGGCGGCGGGGGGCTGTCCGAGCACGGCGCTTGGATGGAGGCTGATGGCTGCTGGACACGGTGGCAGTGCTGGAGGAGGTTGTTGATGTTCCCTCTCGTTTTGCCGAGCCCAGAGCAGGCAATATTCAAGCCGAATGGCCTCCATCTTCCAGGCCCTGGCCCGGACAGCCATCTCTCCTCTGGTGAGCTTTTTGGGAGCATCTATATGAAGAAAGAAAGAAAAATAATGTAATCATTACTCTTTAACAATAACACAAAAATAATTCAACAGAAAGTTGTCTCACAGTAACACTAGCAATTTGCAAGCACAGTATAACATTTTGGCATGTATCTTTCCGCTGTCTTTGTAGGCCTGTAACAGTGGGAGTTTCAGGAATTCTATTACCAGGCAGCACTATGGACTCACTCAATACATAGTCAGAGAGTCAGAGAGTACACCAGTATTCGTCTTTTCTCTACTTTTGCTAAAGAAATTACTTGTACGTGAACTTGTGGTAGCCGGTGCAGCTCAGTCAGCTTGCACCCAAAAAAAAGAGACACAAGCCATGATGACTCAGAATTGCATGCATTACTTTAAGCAGTATATGCAGGTGGGGATAGGGAAGCTCTTACTTTTGTATAGGGGTGGCACTGGCCATACTCGGTTACATCAAGGGCTACTGCTCAATGTAATTTATATTTCGCACTGCCCCCCCGGCCTTTCAGTACTACAAAAGGAAAATGAAGATTATTCATTTCTGATCATGTCTCCAGCCGATCACATGATCTCTTTGCTTATGTGATGCATGACTTTAGGTGCTTTATTCTGATAGATTGAGTGAACAACAGCGATAGTCCACCCATGATTAACACAGCAGAAAGAAAATTATGAACATAGGGAGTGAGTGTGGTAACCATAATTGCCGGAGAAAGGGACTTGACTTGATATAATTGTCAACTATACAATACATCCAAAATATATGCTGTGCTTGCAAAGTAAACTACTGTACTGTTACTTTAGGCAAGGGAGATTTTCAGAACAATCACAACTTGGATTTCCTATGCTTTGCTACTCTGGCACGGACATGCTGTTCGAACAAAGTAACACTCTTCATGCACTGAGCGTCTGCTCTACATACACCTCTGCTATGCATGAGGAAGAAGATACCATCCAGGCTTCCAAAGTAAACGTCTATCATTCTTCTTAATGTCTCAAACTGACCCTTTTCGTTCATCACATCCCTCAAGTTCATCTGATATGACTTGGCTTCACGATTAAAGTTTCCCAGCTGATTTGAAGTCAAAAAGAGGGTGCCATTGCTTACTCAAGAACTACCGCCGCTAATGCTATTGCTAAGTCAAGGGCGACTGTCTTCTCCGTGATTGGCTAAAAATGTAGTTCTAAATCAGCAACTGTTCTTAACAGTACAGTGTACTTGTAGCAGTGTACTTTCTACTGTACAGTACATCATACACGCCTTTGCGAGCCAACTCTAAAATGTCAATAAGTAAGGAGTATAATAATAACTTACCACTGTCCGCCGCTGCTGAGCCATCCCCCTCAGCTCCTCCTGGTGGCGCCGCCGCTTGAGTGGACCCCTCCGTGCTGCTCGCCCCGGCACAGGTGGTGGAAAGTGCTGCATCAGATGTTGTGACGCCTAGAAAAAACATGTCATATTTTTAGATGCCATGCACCACCCCCTACTTCGTCTCGTAATGGAAGAGAAAATGTTAAACAATTTTTAATTATTGGGAGTGAAAAGAAGTCACGGTTTTGGGGAGGGTGTTAACTTATATGCTTAGCCATAACATGCAACTCTTTTTGGCACAACTGATGAATGCTTGCTCTTTAACGTGCAACATTTTTATAATTACAGACAGAACCAACTACTCCTCATCACCACCAGGAGGACTTGAAGTTCCAACAAGGTGAGGGCTGCCGAGTCCCGCACAGTTAATTCTGACTGAGGTATGTGGAAAGTCGAACTGCACCTATCATCAACAATGTCCTATTTCTCTTGCCCATACTTCTGTATGTGCAGAATGGTCCCTGAAACACTAGCGGTATGGTATGTGCTACTATCAAATCAAAAAGACAACTACTAGCTTATTCTTGGTGGACATTGACATTTTGTTGTTGGAAATTGTCAAAGCACTAACAATAAGAAGACTGGAATAGACAGCAAGGGCAACCCAGAGGACTCCACTGAGTGCCTCTAGAGCTATTTCTGGATCAGAGTTTTGTTTAACACCGTTTGCCGACTAGGCAAGCTTAGCTACTTACACAGACCGACTCATAAATAATAGTAAATAGTAGTAGCACAGAGAGTGATGGTAGAGAGGCAGGATAAGAATGTAGATACAGTGTACAAGGAGATCAAAGACTATTTTTAAAAAAATAGAGTTAGGGAAGTATAATTATATTAACAACAGAACTACTTACTGGGGCCAGCAGAAGAGCCTGCAGTGGACAGTTCCTCCTGCCCACTCTGTTCCGCCGGAGTCTGGGGTGGTGCTGTCCTCTTGCCCCTGGGAGGTGCTGATGATCATGAAATAAACAGAAACATGGATGATTGTTTTTTGGAAATATTTGATTTCTTTGACCACAATCCTAAATTATCTCAGGGAAACAAATTAGCAAGAATTGCACTACATGTATTGACCTATCTGATCTGGTCAACTAGGAGGATAATAGTACAGCATTGCTGAATTCGCAGACCGTCTACTTGGAAAGTTAGGTAAATCACTAACTAAACCAACAACAAAAAGGTTCTACTATGACTGCCAGCACTCAGCAGCACGCAACATGACAGACACAATCCGTCATCATGATTGCAGAGCAATAAAAAATTCCTACTACTACTACTAATAACAAGTCATAATATACTCGACCTGAACCTATCAATACATCACTATCTCTTCTTCTTAGTGGCAGCAGGAGTACAAAGGAAGGACTAGACTTGAGTCTCTAGTCTCTCTAGCATTACGCAGTTCTGTAAAGTACTACACTCATACATATTCAGGCCAAATGAGCACAACGTTGCAAACAAGTAAGCATAGTAGCAATGCCACTGAACAGGCGAGCACCTGCAATCACAGAAGCTATTTAAATGTTAATTTACCTGCAATGTAATCGAATTGGCAGCATTCTTGCTCTTCGGGAAAAACATATATTAGCAGTATAACACAGAGCAGAAAAAAACAAAGTAGTTATTAAATAGCTACTCACCAAGGCCAGGGATCTCCACACCGACCAGGTGGAGCAGGTCCTGCTCGCGGTCAAGGAGGTCCGACCACCGGTGCGTCGCTTGGTAGTAGGTGCGCCGGACCCCTGACTCCCTCTGCATGGCCCGGCACACCTTTTCCCACAGCTGGCGACGCTCCCGGAGGCCATACCCTGCCGCGAGCCTGCCCCCTGCTGCCACAGTCTCAGGGAGGTGGCGCTGCACATAAAGATCACTGCGGCCACCTCCACCGCGCTGAATGTCTCCCTGGCCATCACTTCCTCCCCTCGTAACCGCCCGCAAGGGAGCCGGGTACGGGGTGCGGGACCCTTCCCCTTCTCCCTCCCGGCTCCCTTTGCCATGGTCCTGTACAGCAGAAAGGAAAAAAAAGGAAAGAATAGGGAAAAAGTAAAGAAACAAAAAAGTTTTACGAAGTAGCTTTAAAAGTAACGAAAAGTTGAAAAAAACACAAAATATAGATCTAGAAAAAAAGAGGGATAGATATAGAGTAGAATTTTTTTTAAAAAGTCGAAAGAAGCAAAGGACTGCACAGATGAAAGGAGGATTAGAAAGCATGCACAGAACAATAGCAATGAATGAAAAACAAGATGGCCGCGCCCATTGAGGACCACGTGGGTACGTTTGCGCGATATTTCCCCCGCGAGAACACAAAATCACGCGAAAACTCGTAATAGCGCGCCGCACACAACGTGACATTGCCAATAGCGCCCGGAAATGGAAATACGCAACGCGCAGAAGATGGCCGCGCCCATGTACGACCGCATGTGCAACCTCGCGGTCGGTGTGCTGCAAGCACGATTTCGCGGACCGCAAATTCGCAAATTTCACCCATATTTACACAAAGCACTCGCACACAGCGTCGCTGAGACTCACGGTGCACACGATCACAGGGCAATCCTCATGAAGGTCTCAGGCTGCAGGAAGCACACGCACACAGCGTCGCTGAGACTCATGTGGACTCCGGGTGCACACAATCACAGGGCCATCCTTACGAAAGTCTCTGGCTGCACGAAGCACACGCACGTTACTGAGACTTACTTGGACTCCGGGTGCACATGATCACGGGGCAGTTCTTACGAAGGTTTCAGGCTGCAAAAAGCGCACACATACAGCATCGCTTAGAACCACTTGGAAACTTTTATGTTCCTGAGTTTCCACGACAGGGAGCCAGTTCTCCCCGGGCCCTTGGAGACACGTTACTTCGGGACACAGGACACAGCATAGTCCTTTCAAGCAGGGTGGCACAGCACACATTAAAGTCCCTTAGTCTCTCCTTAGTTAAATCAGAAAACCTCCAGGGACTACTCCTCCCCTACACTCCAGATGCAGGTCAACCTCACCTACTCCTCCCCTGGGTCAAGACATTTCCCAGATCCTTTCACAATCACATCCAGTCAATCCACAACCAGGCAGAGACACAGAGAATTGTTAGGACAAATAAACCAGCCACTTCTAAAAACCTGGTTTCTAAACACGCAATTCAAAAACCACCTTCACAAAAAGATGTGTTATTAAATTGTGAGTTCAGGTACACTAAACTTCACCTCTCAATCTTAAACCTATGGGAAGATAGGCTGGAAACATATTACACAGCCTCCCCCATTCTGTCCTATGGGCATGATGGCCTTGCAACAGTGAAATACGAATTTGGCAGTTTTTCACTGTCAGGACATGGTACATACCTTAGTGCATGGCCTACCTTTCACATTGGGGAGAGGGGTTGGCCTAACGGCTAAGGCGCTCGACCTCGGACCTGAGGAACTTGGTTCGAGTCTCGGTAACGACGCCAAAAAACCCCTGTGATTCTGGGCAAATCACTTAATCTCCCCGTGCCTAAAATGAAAGTGTGTCCTCATGTAACGTAACTGGTGCTATGTAAAGCGCTCTGATAACTGATTCGGTTCGGTTCTAGTTCGCGCTATATAAAACTCTGCAAAAAAACAAACAAAAAAAAAAAACATACACTGCACCCTGCCCGGGGGGCATCTTCGGCCTACCATAGGGGTGCCTGATGTGCATACAAAGGGAAGGGTAAGGCCTGGCAAGTGGGTGCACTTGTCAGGACACCAAGGCAGTTTAACAAACTGCGTGCAGGCACTGCAGTGGCAGCCCTGAGTTCTCTCTTTGGAACTATTTATGTGGGTGGCACAATTAGGGCTGCAGGCCCACTAGTAGCATTTGTATTACCAGCCCTGAAACACATAGTGCACATTACTTGGGACTTTACTAGTAAGACAAACATGCCAATTATGGACAACCAATTACCAATACACTTTACACAGGGAGCACTTGCACTTTGAAACACTGATCAGCAGTGGCCAAAGCCTCTAGTTGGCAACACCATGTCATCAGTGATGTAATATGAGATGTTATCAGTGACGTCATCAGTGATGTCACTGACCATGTCATGAATGATGTAATATGTGACATCTTCAGCAGTGCATTGCGGGGGCGCGAGTTATAGTTAGCTGAACTAACTATACCGGGGGAATTTCTATGTTTTTTTTACGAGTGAAATGTTTTTTTTCTGTGAATTTCAATGGTTTTTTAAATGATAATTTCTAACTATAATGTGCCTTAAACCTATGGTTTTTTCAGTGAATTTCAATGTTTTTTTAAATGCTAATTTCTTACTATGCCTACAAAGTTAGGACATCTGAAGAAAGAGGAAGAAAAGCGCAGAACGAAGCAAGACAAATGCAGAAAGAGGCTAAAGAAGTCCAGAAAGACGAAGAAAACTGCAAAAATAAGCGAGAGATGTGCAGAATGAACCAACAGAGGAGCAAAAAGTACTCCTGTGCCCCCAACTTTTTAGTGATGTTAAGTGACTCTGACTAACCAGGACCGGAGCTAGTGCTATGCTAACAGACACTTAGAATACAGTAAAAACACCTACAAACACTAGGGAACACTATGTGTTGGGGTACCCCGTAATTTGCATGACCACCTCTGTATTTGCCTTGAGTTAGTGCCTTGGTTATTGCATGAGTACGTGGGTAATGACTGGATGATTAGAGTACTGCAAGGACAGTGCATGGTGAATTTATAAGTGCCTGGGTTTTGGGGGAGTGATTGGATAAGTACATGGTGCTTGCTGGGTGATTGGTGGAGTGCATGGGTAGTGACAGGGTGATGGCTGGACTGCATTGGTACTGCTCAGGGTATTGTGGCAGTGCATGAGTAAGCGCATGAGTCATTGCATGAGTGCATGGGCAGTGACTGGATGAATATAGTGCTGCAAGGAGAGTGCATGGTGAATTTATAGGTGTTTGGATTTTGGCGGAGTGATTGCATAAGTACACATGTGTCATATCAGGCCCCGCCTCCTCTCGTCACTACTGTCCAAACGCGGCCCCTGGCGGGTTTTAATTTGGGGGATTAATTCCCCTTGAATCCTGAGGGTCCCTGGGGACCAATTAGCTCACCAGGTACCTCCAGTAAGCCCCACAGAGCTGCGTTGCAGAGAGGTGGTCCGAGGCCACGCCCCTACTTACACTTCTCTGCAACGCAACTCTGTGGTGCTTACTGGACGTACCTGGTGGGCTAGTTGTCCCACCAAGACTTAATCCCCCAACTTAAAACGTGCCACCAGGCATGTTTACACACTTGTCACATCAAGGCACGCCCCCTCCCTGCACCCCTGTGCAAACGTGCCCCCAGGAGCATTGTAAACTGGGGGATTAAATCCCCTTGAGTACTGAGGGTCCCTGGGGGCCAACTAGCCCACCAGCTACCTCCAGTAAGTGCCACAGAGCTGCATTGCAGAGAGGTGTAAAAAGGGTCATGGCCTCTCAACACCTCTCTGCAACGCAGCTCCCTGGCGCAAGATAAAGTCCAAACTCTATGGAAAGAACTCTAATTTATGAAAGGTGCAATGGGAGGCTTAATTCTGTTTATATCATTTATGCACATGCACCTCCTCATCATTGTTCATCCCAAACTGAACTACACTGCCAGCCTGCAAAATGAATCTGGATTCTGTTCTACGCAATGCTTGAATCCTGTTTCCACCTCTCGGGTTTTTAGGGATGGAGTCAAGCGCAAAGTAATTCGCCTTTGTCCAATTCCCATTGTGCTCTTGGTGGAAATTTTTGGCTGTGTTGTAACTGAAGTCCTTATTAGTAATGGCATGCCAGTGTTCAAGTATTCTTTTCTTGACCGGGAAAGTTGTTGAGCCAATGTATCACTACCACACGGGCAAGTGATAACATAGACTACATAGTCAGTGCTATACTGTATATTCTTCCAGATGTACCACTTCCTATTGTTTCTCTGTAGAGTCACCTCTTTCACATTCTCACTGTGACTGCAAGCCTTGCATTTGCCACATCGGTGGAATCTTCCCAATTTATCTAGCCAGGTACATTTTTGATTATTAATTTGACTCTTAACAAGCTTGTCCTTAATGGATGGCCCCTTACTGTATGTTATGGCTGGATGTGGGCCTAGTTATTCTCTAAGGATTCTGTCTTGTGTTGGGATGTCCCATCTCTTTTTGATTATTTGACTGAATAGACTAGATTGGGAGTTATATGTCGTAATCAGTCTTATGGGTGAGTCTGTCTCTGATTGTGTACTCTTCGGTGCTTTGTATAATGCATCACTTCTTTCTATCTCATCAGCTCTTTTCTCACCCATTTTCAGCATTTTGATGAGGTACCCTCTGGCTGGGAATCTCTGTGACATCTCCTTTTTATTTTTTTTGTACGCTTCCTCTGAGCTAAAATTTCTTTTCGCCCACAGGTACTCACCAAAGGGTATGCTCCAACTGAAGTTAGGGGGATGGCAACTCGCTGAATGTAGCACTGAGTTACCTGCGGTACTCTTTCTAAAAAGGTCCATCTCCTGTCTATTCCCCTTCACCGTTAGTCTGATGTCTAAAAAATCTACCGTTTCTTGGCTATGCTGCATGGTAAACTTCAAATTTAAAACATGCTCATTGAGTTCTCTCACAAAATTCAACAATTCTTTCTCATCGCCTTCCCACACAAAGAACACGTCGTCGATAAACCTGAGCCAGATATTGACCTTCTTGGTCCAATGTTCCATGGGTTTACTCTAGAGCACCTGCTTCTCTCACCAGCTCACCAAGAGATTGGCGTAGCTGGGTGCGAAGCAGGTGCCCATCGAAGTACCTTGTACTTGTTTGTATAGTATCCTATTGAATGTGAGCACATTTTCCAGAAGACATATCTCAATCATTTGTAGTAACATCCTAGTGCGTGCTAACAGGTGTATACTTCTAGATCATAGGAAGTGCTCACAGGGTTTCAGTCCATCTCTGTGCCTAATGCTTGTATATAAGCTTTCCATGTCCAAACACACAAGCCAGTAGTTTTTGTCCCAATGTATATGTTCTATCTTTTTTAGAAAGTCTTTAGTATCTCTGATGTAGGATGTCAGATCCTTCACATAGTCTGATAAAAAATGGTCCACATACATGGAAACATTCTCGAACAGACTGTTTTTGGACGATACTATAGGTCAACCTGGTGGATGCACAGGGTCCTTGTGTACTTTGGTAGGAGGTAAAATGTGGGTATAGTCGGTGTGTAATTTTTCAGAAATTTCAGTTCATCCCAGTTCAAGAAGTTCTCATCTGCCCACCCATTAAGGAAGTCGAAAAATCTAGCCTGCAACTCAGGGAGATAAGATGTATCTACCTTTGTGTAGCAAGTCACATTGTTGAGCTGTCTCGTGGCTTCCTGGATGTAGTTCTTTTTATCCGTTAAAACGATGTTTCCGCCTTTATCGGACGGCTTTATAATAATGCTATCATCGTTTTGGAGGCCCCTTATTGTCTCTCTTTGTAATCTAGTGAGGTTGGAATTAGTAACAGGTGTTTTCAGGAGCTGCAGAATGTCATGATTTACCATCTCATGAAAGACATCAATATTATCCCAAGGTATCTGTGGTCTGTATTTACATTTAGCTCTGCAAGGAGTAACAATGGGTCTGAAAAGGTCTAGTCCTAGGGTTTCTACTGTAGTGATTATAGTCGGGTCTGATAGTTCCATAGTCTGTGTTTTATGTGCTTCCTGTTCATCACTAAGACTGTTGAGTGTCCTTAAAGTTCAATGTCATCAATCAAGGGGGACATGGGGTATGTCATTGCTGCTGCTATAGTTGATTGTGTTGTCTGAATTTGAGAATCTAACACAATTTCAATTTGCGTATAAAGCAATACATGTCTATGCCTGTTTACGTATAATCAGGGGGAAAGTCTTGACAGAAGGTCAAACCTAGTTTTAGAACCTGTTCTTCCATGGGGGTCAAAAGTCTATTAGAGAGGTTCATTACCGTGAATTCTTGTCCATCCATTACATTCCCCTCTGGTTCTGGCCCTTGGTTCCAATGTCAGTGTTGCTGTTCTTTGCTCCGCCGGTATATATATATATATATATATATATATATATATATATATATATATATATATATATATATATATATATATATACATATATACATATATAATATATATATATATATATATATATATATATATATATATATATATATATATATATATATATATATATATATGTATATATATTTATAGCAACACAATTCCTAAAATATATATTTTACATTATATTAAATGTATTTATTTAAATGTCTTAAATGTGCTTCTATGAAAAGCATATATATATATATATATGTGTTGGTGTGTGTGTAGTTAACATTTAAAAATCTTTACAAGTCAATCACAAAATATTAAATAAATTACCAAATAAATAAAATACTAAATGAAAAAAAAAACATTTGGTCATGCAGCGCGCCCAACCAAATTCATTTTATTTATTTATATGTTTACTTACCTCTAATCGGTCATAATTCATAGTTTACTATCCCCCACCCTGCCCCTCAACCGCCCCACGTCAGTGCCCGGCAGCACCCCCACCACGGGCCGCTACTAATTGGACTGCAGAGGAGTTAAATTTACTATTCCCACTCCAGTCTAAGCAACAGTGGGCAAGTACTTCACTTCAAACACATTACATATTTGAATAACCCTATTAATTTAGAACAAATAGTAAACTCTTAATAAAAACCTTTATTAATTAACATAACTATACATATTCCTGAAAAAAAAAAGAAATATTTTAAATAATTAATAATCAATTAAATAATTATCAATAAGAAATGTCATTTAAACATTGCCTAATTAACCACTCTATACTTCTACAAACCTAGCAGCCCACACCTAAAATAAAACTAAAATAAATATGTATAGCACAATTTACATGAATGATATTACATGAAATAATTAATAAACAGTTCATAATTATTGCTTAACACCTTAGGAGCTCGTAAACAAACCTCCCCAGTGCTGCGCTGTCCATTATCCAGTGCTGAACTGGACGTCCAGCGGTCGCACGCAGCACTGGGGAGGTAGTGCCCGTGACGACCGTTGGCCGACGGCAGCACCTAAAGGGTTAATTATCTTCCCACCAAATACCCCTACAAACCCAGCAACCCACACCTAAAATATAAATAAAGTAAATCAGTATTACATAATTTACCTTATTAATCACAAATTATTAATTAATTGCCTTTTTACCCTGTCTCCTTACACACCCAACAACCCACCCCAACATAAATTACTATGAACAAGTTAACGCCAAATTCTACATTTCTTCAAATTACAAACATAAAAAAAACAAATATACAAACAATAGTAACACGTACAATTAATATATGAAAATACATATTATAATATTTGAAAAAGTATTTTTGAAACTATTTTACTGAAAACAATATTAAAAACTAAGATAATATTCAAAACAATATTACTTACCTAAAAAACGATATTCTTGACAATGATATTCTTTAATCACAACATTTTTCTATCCTGATTTTTTATTTCAGAAACTTCTGCCTTCCAAATATTTACAACTTGATATTTTGTGCAAACAGTGAAAATAACATTTTCCTTCTCTAACGGTTTTCAAACACTAGCCAAGTGTTTTTACCTAGCGCTAAAAAATCTACTGAATTGTAGTTTTAATCTCTTGTTCGGGCATAAAACATACATTTCACTACAGATGAATATTTTTGAGGATTTAACGAATGAGGCAATATTGAAAGATGATGTACTTGGGCTTTATGTAAATCAAAGTCTGATGACATGGTTGATGGACAGAGTGCTCCACCAGGACTGATGGTCACCCTGCTCTACCTAGAATCATGTATCTGCCCGCGGTACCTAGCTGAATCTACTGGCAGAAACTTTACACCGGTGTATTTAGGCCTTCAGTGTTTTGATGGAAGAAGGAGATGAGTTTGTTGCAGAAGTCATTGAGTTGGTGATGTTCTGCCATGGCAGTCCTGTAGAAGGTGCGTGTTTCCAAGGTTTTGCTGTTCCTTCATGCTTTCTTGAGCAGTCGGCACTTGCACTTGGATTCTTGGAGGTCCGTGATGAACCAGGTAGCATTTGTGGTGCGTTGTCTGTTAAAGTTCTGGAGGAGGGCGAGGATTTTTCCACAGTTGGCAATACATCTGTGGAGTTCGTTGGCAGCAGAGTTAGCGTTGGTCGTGGTAGGTGGAGGCAAGCGGCTGAAGGCGGATTTGAGGTGCTCTTGCTCCAGTTTCTGCACGGGGATGTGGTATAGGCTTGTGTGCAGAGGGTTTTGGGAAGGAGAAGTGGACGCTGTGGTAGCCCGTCCAGATGGGCTACGTGGTGTGACTGAGGTGGATGTTGTATCCTCCTGTGAACATGGGGTGAAGGGTGTGTCCTGCCTTGTGGGTGGGGGTGGTGACGAGCTGCTTCAGTCCGATGCCGGCGAGATTGTCAAGGAGGGTGGTGGACTTGGGGTCACTGGGGTTGTCGAGGTGGAAGTTCAAGTCTCCAAGTAGTGCATAGTCTGTGGAGGTGAGAGCATAGGGCATAATGAGGTCTGCGATGGTGTTGGTAAGCGGGTCACGGGGTCTGGGAGGTCTGTAGGCGAGAGTTCTGCGTCATGTCGTTCTGGGGTACCAAGGTACCAGAATATTGTTGGTGTGTAGTGCTTGACTAAAATATTGTGTCCTAAATAGGTTTTACAACAATATTGCTCTTTTGGAGTTAGTATAAGAAAATCTACATCCAATGAACCAATATTTTGTAAATAATATTTAGGGCACAATCATTTTGTCACTGTGTGGAAGGAAGCACTACCTTGAACCCAACAAATATTGCTGCACCCAGGACTTTGCACCAATATTGTCTCATGATTGCCCTGCAAAGATGTTGTGCACCTTGTGGAAAGTTACATCTGAAGATTCACAATGACTCCCATCTCTATAAATATTGAAGAGTTTCTAGCCTGCTAGGAAACATGGTTCACTTCCAATACTCCAGCACATTCTCTGTGTGCATGCAATCTGAATCCAGTCAGCAGATGTACTCTGTAATGACCATCAGCCTTTACTTCATTGAAAGATGTCTCCAAAGTACAGTTGCCTTGCAGTAGACTTAATAGTGTCACCTTCAACTCTCCTCCCTAACAGTGCATGACACGGGCCAGCTCTGTCTGTGCACCAGCACAGGGGATGACGGGCGCAGACAGGCTTGCCTTTAGTGCGCCTTAGGCGCGCTGGCAGTGCGGCCCCTGTGCAGCAGCATAGCGGCTGGCATTAAGTAGGGGTTGAGGGAGGAAAAACAGCTTGGAGGTGGGAACAGGCAGGGAAGGGGCCGCAGGTGTAGGAGCAGCGGGAAGGGAGCAAAAAGACACAAACAGGGAAGAAGAGTGAAAAAAGGCACAACAAGACAAATAGACAAAAAGGCACAAAGAGAACAAATAGACAAAAGGCACAAAAGAAAACAAATAGTTAAAGAGGCACAAAGGGAAAAAATAGACAAAAAGGCACAAAAAAGGCAGAAGCTGCACAAACGAGGCACAAAAAAGGGCATAGACAGACAAAAGGCAGAAAGACAAACAGCTGATAGACAAGGCTGAAAACTAAAGAAGGGCTACCCAAGCCGACCAGAAGAAGAGCAAGGCTCTCCCACCGGACCACCAGGGATGAGGCACAGGCAGGAGCCTGCAGGTGGAGGAGGGCCTCGAACACATACCTGGAATGATAGAGGTGCTGCGGGCAGCAGCGCAAAGGTGGAGCTGTGCAAGGGGAGAGCAGTTTCTCTGACCAGTAGGTCAGAGGTCTTGTTCCGTTTAATAGAATAGAAGAATTATAATTGTCAGTATTGATTGTTTTGTACTGTATTGATTTATGTATTTACTTGTACACATATTTACGAATTTTGAATGATTGAATTCTTTTAGTTCCCACTGTACACTGTAGGCCTATGACATAAGCTTTGGAGAGATGAGTTGAAAGCAGGCTTAGAATGTTGAGTTCTGACTTACACGAAGCAAAATAAAGACATGTAAAAATACTATCCGTGTGTTGTGTGGTTATTGGCGAGTACCTGGACTGGCAGGACGCTACAGACCCCTGCCTCCTAATATTGCTGGACCTCTCAGCTGCCTGTGGTGCAGCTGACCATCCCACCCTCATACTCATCTGGGAGTCACCAGCAAAGTGCTAAAATGGCTCTCCTCCTACCTTTCCAACTGACAGAAGATTGTTCACATGGGAACCTCCTGGTAACAAAAGATCTCTATCACATGTGAAGTCACCCAGGATTCCATTCTTCATCCTGCCATCTTAAACATTTACATTGATCCACTTGGTGCTCTACTCACAGGTAACAGTATCAAGATTCACCAATATGTATATGATAGACAAATCTATTTGAAAGTTTCCTCTGCTCTAGACATCCAGTACTTTGCACATCATCCAGACCTGGATGTCTGGCACCTACTTGAAGCTCACCCCAAACAAGACAGAATTCGTATAATTTGCCAAGTCTACAACAAATAAGATACAGTACATACCTGGCTCAATTACATGAAGCTTGACAACTTTGAACCACAACTTTCATCGAATGCTAATTCACTTGGTATCACCCTCGACACCAACATACCCCTCAAGGGATATATTGTCAAAAAAACAAAAACAGCCTAGTACCATCTCTCTCTTCAAAGAAGCTAAAACTGTTTCTTCAAGAAAGCAGCTTCAGAGCTGCTGTTCAAGCCCTTGTACACTCACATCTGAAAACATGATCTCACAGGTGCCACTCTGGCACCCATTAAGAACATCCTGCATATCGCAGCATGTTTCAGCCATGTCCTGAAGAAATGCGATTATATCTCCCCCATCCAGATAGAACTTGATTGCCTCCCCTTGCCAACCTGCACCATTTTCAAAACTCGCTGCAAAATTTACAAATCCATCACAACCAGGACCCCTGCATATCTTGGAGCCAAACTCCCTACGCTGGTGGTTTGTGGCACACCTGCTGTTAGGACACCATCAGACTGCAGATTAAGAACTGCATAAGAGAGAACAAGTCAGTAGACCTTTTTCATCAATACATCCAGTATTTGGAACAACATCCCCATTTCCATCAGTACCATCTTTAATTTAGGAGAGATTAAGACTCACCTCTTTAAAGAACACTACATCACAATGCATTAACTGTCCACAACTCAGGGGCGTGGCTTGAACTCCGCTCGGGATGGCAGCCTAGCAGCGGAGCTCCGCCGCCGGATTTCCGAAAAGGGCTTTTTCACGCGGTTTTCCTTGTCGGAGAACTCACCTGGGCACAATACTGCAGGTCGGAACATGAGGTGAGCAGAATGTGACGCTCTAAAACCTCGAATTACATTGCAGCACTTGGATTTGATCAGAAATTCGGCCCGTTTTGCCACGGTCGCCATTTTGTTTTTTTGTTCCCTCAAGAAATGCTCGTTTTTTGACGCACAATGCCTCTGAAACGCCCAAAAACCAGCTTTTTTGCAAATATTTTCTCTTGACTCATGTGAGTCTCCTCAGCAGATGCTGCTTGCTGTTTTTCAATTTTTCTTGCATTCTTTTCTCTTTTTAATCTGAGGTGCCGCCTTTTTGTCTCAGGAGCGAGGTAGAACTCCTCTTTCTCACAAATATTTTGGGACTTTCCAACAAATGACGCTTCTTGTGTTTTCTTGACCTTTGCTTGTCATGTATCTCTATATATATTTTACGGTGCCACCTTTTTGTCTCGAGAGTTGCCTGGAACCTTTTTCTCCTCATAACGTTCTCCCGACAATTTCTGACATACTTTTTACTTCTTCATTGTGGATCCAACTGCTTTGTGTGTGCACTGCCACCAGATTTTTCCGTTGTGTCGCGCTTTTTCTGAATGCACTGCTATTTTCCAAATATTCTACGTTCTCTTTATGGGGAAACTGCGCAACCTTAAGCTTTCTACCTCCACCCAGCGTCGCAACTGTTCTAACTCTGATTCTACTCCTCCTGACATGGAGGACCTTGCTACACAAAAGACAGATGCATCCTCTGGGGCTATTCTAAAATCACAACCTTTAAGCAAGCTTCCACAATCGTCATCCACCAAAAGGCTCAAGAAGGACCCACCTTCTCCAGGCAACTCCTCAAATTCTGCTGCCATGGATCTCATCCTAGAAGAAATCCGTGCGCTAAAGTCATTTATGGCCGAGACTACCAAAACTTTGCAATTTTTACATGACAAATGGTCTTCCTTGGAATCCCGTGTTCTTCTCGTGGAACAATCTACAGAATCTCTTCAGTCTTCCTCCTCTCGGATTTCAACCCTGGAAAAGGATATATCCCTCCTCAAGAGGCAGGCAGAGGATTTGAAAAACCGAAATCGCAGGAACAACCTCCGCCTTTATGGTTTGCAGGAACATCCAGAGGGCTCGAATCCAACAGAGTTTTTCCAATCATTTCTACCAAAGATTTTGGGCCTCCCGTCTTCCTCTATTTTCAATATTCAGTGAGCTCATAGACTGGGTCCGAAAATCTCCACTAAACCTCAAGGTGTCATTATGCTGTTTCTTCAATATACTGACATTCTTCAGGTTTTATCTGCTGCCAAGTCTAAGAAGCATATTATTAGGGAGGGTCATCGTTTATATCTTTCCCAGGATGTGGCTAAAGTAACAGCAGACCGATGCAAGCAATTCTTGGAGATGCGTCCACAACTGCGTGCCATCAATGCCAGATACGGCCTACTCCATCCATGCCTCTTCAAGGTTACCTACAAAGAACAAACCACGACTTTTGAAGATCCTCTTGCTTTGCTGGAATTTCTCCGTCGACATGGAGCTGATGTTATGGACACCTCCGGAGTTGTTTAATCGTTTAGTCAATTATAATGTGATCCATTTTGTCCACTCATCCTCTGTGGTGTCACACCCTTCTTGTGTTCTCCCTTAATTTACATATGTATTAATATGTTCTTATTCCTTTCTCTTTGTGTCGTTATTTATAGAGTCTCTCTTTCCTCCCATCAACTAGCGGGAGCCTACCGCTAAAGGGAGCTAGAGCGCTAGAGAGAGCAAACGCCAGAGAAATGCCAGAATCGAGCGGCGAGCAGGTCGCTGGAGCAGGCTAAGAACCACGAAAGAACTACCTCACTGACAGCGTTTTCCACTCGCCTTGCCCACGAAAGGGCCCCCGGCCGACGAAGCCTGCCTGCCTGTTGAACCTACCTGTTGAGCCACCTGGTCCCTTGATGGCTCGCCGGGAGTGAGCTGATTGCGGAGCTGATTGCGGACCAGCTGAGGTACCGGGACTAGCTGTGCTGTGCACCGGGACGCCGCTGGGAGATCGCCCGGGAGGAGTCACTGCGGAGCAATCACAGAGCAGTGAGCAGAGGAAACAGTGACTGCGGCTGTCACCTGTGGCTGTCAGCTGCTGGAGCAGGTACAAGGGAGGGGGGGGGGGCACTAGAGAAAGCCAAGATCAGGCGGTGACCAGGAGGCTTGGCTTCTGCCGTGTTTTGCTCTGCTGCAGGGAGCAGTTGGTCAGCACGGGTCAGTTTGCTGTCACACCGCAGGTCCTTCACTGCTGAGACCCTGCTGAGACCCTGCCGAGACCCCAGACTCACTACCTGCCACCTGTTTACTACTGAGCGGGTGCCACTCACCGTTGTATCAGAGAGCTGCATACTTGTTTCCTCGTTGGAGTTCGTCGCACTGTGCTCTGCCTGACTTCCCTGGCCTCCCCTTGACGAGGACTCGCTGGTGTGAGCAAGCCCTGCATTCGGCAGGGCTGGTGACACGCTCCCAGCTAGAGTCTTGTGGGTTGAGGCTCGGGTTACCATCTTTCAGCGCTCCGGGGGACTGCGAGGACCAGCAACCTTCAGGCTGCTCAGCTGGTTCCTCTTCCCCCGGCGCTCCGCCCACGGACACGCCCACTAACCACTAGTATATATAGATACCATCTTTCCCGCGAAGCGGGACGCCGGGCGAAGCCCGGGCAAAGGGCGGGCCATCTGTGGCCGTCCGTGGACGAACGAGGACGGGACGGGCCCCCCCCCTTTCAAGTGCATCATCTTTGAAATCTCTGTAGCTGCAGGAGATTTTCTCACGCAAGTATACTGGGGAAGACCAAGAACCCCCCAAAATCGTATTACCTTCATTAAAAATTTGTGGCAAATCTACAGAAATATACATCAAATATTAACGCCTATCGGAAAACAAATGGGTTTTAAAAAACTGCGATCTCGCACTATACACATGAAAAGAATGGGCACTGAAAATGCAGTACGGCAATCCTCCGATAAAGCCATAAAACAAGGTCGCATAACTTATACGCCAGCAATCAGTACCTACTTCTCTGCACTTACACCTAAAGAGAATCAAGAATTACACATATCAGGTACAGAAATAACTCTCAATTCATCAGTTATCGTTAGGGAAACTGAAAGCACCGCAACGATACCTAGTTCACAATCGAAAGTGGGACACTTGGAACCGGACTCAAGTAACAAATTATTCAGTATTCCTAAAGATCTTCAATTCTCGGATCACGAAATGACCAATTTAAAAACTTCAACACCTATAAAAACTAGAGGGAGCTCAATGCTACTTGATGATTCAAACATTAACAAACAAAATTCTGCGACACAAAAGGCAGAATCCGGAACAAACAATAGTATTCAGCAAAAAACATCTCCTCCTATCGCTTTACTTGATCTTTCGATCGACCCCTTTAATCTCAAAAATAACAATAATACTGCTGACACAGCCCCACCTGTGTCTAAAGCCCTATTTTCGTTACAGGAGATATTGGAATCAGTTCTTTCATTTCTGGGAAACATTCTAGAAAACTCTGATCAAACTTTGGACATTCAAATAGGGATATTAAAACATTTAGTAGAAGAAAAAAAGAAAAAAGACTCCTCTGTAGCAGAGAAAATTAATACGCTATCCAAAACCAAACTTATGCAAAATGACATTCTAAAAGACCATAACAAAGCTCAGGAGAAAAGAATACGTGACTTTGGTACTCAAACAACAGATACCCAAATACAATAAAAACAGAAGTCTGATAACCTAAATAATTCAGTGATATACTCTCTAAAAAAACTATTTAAAGAAAAACACCAACAAAAAGCAAAACACTTCCCAATATTTACAAAAACCAACGCAATAAATAAAGTTACAAATGAATATGCATTAGATACACTGGAAACAAGAATAAATACTAATAATATACTAAGCCAAGGAAATGGAGAAACGACAATCACCAAGAAACAGGAAAAAAATACAGAAGGAGGGAAAAGAAGGAGGAAAAAACCAGAAAGAAGGATCCAAAAAAAGAAAAACCGTAAACTAAAATTTCAAAAATCAGTTACTATATATAAATCTGAGGAGGAACAACGCGATGACATAACAGAGTCCCAAAATGCTGAAAAGCTTGTAATCAGTAAAAACCTTGAAGAAATGATGCCACCTTTGGATCCAACAGTAAAAGAGTATGTTCCAAATAGACTCTCTACACAACCAGATCAAAGCATTAAAAATTTAAGGGAAGATAATAATAGGTACAAGCAAAAGGGGGAAGAGCCCTCTTCTAAAACTCTACAATTTGAGGAACTTTTCCCTACCGATACAGTTCCACTTAACAGAGGAAGGATTATAAATTTATTACGCCACATAAGGTTTTTACACACAATGACCAGTAATGAAACCGATCTAGTGATCTTCCCTAAAAAAGACAATATTAAACTAGTAACGGTAACATTCTGGTCAACAGTTCTTCCAGGTATAATACTTAATGAGAAAGAGACACTACATAAACATGGATATGACGTAGTGGAAAAGGTGGAATGAATGGTTAATAAAACTCCAATCTGGTACAACTCCCAAATACGAGCTATTTCCAACTCACATGTCAAAAAATACCAGCGAAATAATGACATGACAGAAGACCAAGAAATCACGTACTCAGGAACAAACTCTACAGGGCATGAAAATCTAAAAATCCTGGTGGATAAAGGTCAAAGGGCAGTTTGGTACAAAGTTGCTAAGGAACTCGAAAATAGTAATAGCATTAAGTCTTGGGCTTGGGTCTCTGAGACTCTGAATAGCAACAAAAATACTAATACTCAACAACAATCTGTTTAGCACCGGTTTAAAAATCATATCTTGGAACATCGCAGGCAGAACTAAGAATAAACTGTCCATGGTCACGAGTAACTTGCCAGATATTTTGTTCCTACAAGAAACATGGGAAACTGTATCTCTCACCCTTAAAGGTTATTATGTATATGAAATCCCAGCAATACCTACCAAACGAGGACACGCTAAAGGTGGTTTGGCCATTTTACTGAGGGAAGAACATTTGTGGGCACAAGTAATAGTAGATACGAAATCAGAAAACTTACAGTGCATACAAATCTCTGCAAAAATACATAGTACTGCTCCACTACAGGCAATCCTCCTCTTTAACGTATATGCCCCTCCAGGCAAAACACATGATATTACATTTTCTGATATCATGGAAAAGATTAGGCAGACAACAGAAAATCACCCTCACTCATCTTTTTTAATCGTGGGCGATTTTAATAGCAAAATTTCCAACTCCGAAATTAACAGGTGGGCAAAACTGTTCATAGAAGAAGGTATGGAATCTATAATTCCACAATTTCCTGAGGGTATACTAACAGACAAAAGAGGCAAATTGTTAATATCAGCGTTAACTAACCTAAATGGATTAATACTGAACGGCAATACTGAGGGGGACATTCCAGCAAATTACACAAGACGGGGTAATGGGACTTTATCCATTATAGATTACATTATAAGCAGTATGGATCTGATAGATACAGTTTCGTATTTGCTCAACCAGTTTAGCCAAGAGAGCGATCATGCATTAATGCATTTAACTACAGATTGGATACCTAAATCCTCTCAATCCAGTCATATTATCTATCATAAAAGTACTACAATGATAAAAAGCGAACAGAGACGCATCTTCTGGAATTCTTCGACTCTAGATAAAATCACAACAATGATTGATCACTCCCAGCTTTTAGCAAAAAGATTCTCCGAAAATCCTATAGAAAACTTCGAATTTATAATAAAGGATTTCAAAAATCTCATTTTAAAAATGATAACAACGGGTGCAAGAGGTAATAATAAGAGGAAAGAAGAAAAAAATAAACGCACCTCTAAGAACTCTGAAGTAAAGAAAAAGTTAAATAAACTTATACGCGCCCAATATACGAATTCTTCGCCAACTACGAAGAAGGAAATAAATAAACTGAAAAACCAACTGAGACGTGAGAATCAAAGACAAAAAAAAGCTTTACAAGATCGCAATTGGGTCGACATTCAGACAGCTGCAAGTAAATATAACCAGCGCAAATATTGGTTTTTAATCGCAAAAATAACTGGATCAAAAAAGAAATTACAATCAATACCGGTCCCTCCGAACGACTGGGAATCTTATCTATCAGATCTCTACAAAGCTAATTTAGTAATACTATATGAAAGTAGCGAGGACATGACCGAAGAAAAAGATAAGAGTTCTTTATCTAAAACCACAGCCATTTTGGTTGAACTCAATATTCGTAAAGCAAGAACTACAGGTGCCTCTGGCCCGGACCAGATTCCGATTAAGGTGTTACAAGTTGCCCCGAAGGAATGGAGTAAGTTGTTATACCCCCTCTTCAATTACATTTTTGAGACTGGTCAGGTACCAAAATCATGGCAGGGGAGCATTATTATCCCTATCCACAAGAAGGGAAGCAGAAATCAAGCAGGGAATTATCGTCAAATTGCACTTATGGACTCTGTGGGAAAAGTATTTGCAGCAGAGGTACTAGACCGCCTGAAAGAATGGGCCTTCTCGCAGGGCCTGATACCCATTTTTCAAGCAGGCTTCAGACCCAAACATTCGGTAACAGACAATATTGCAGTTATCCAGGTTATCTTTGATAAATATATTACCCGAAAAACCCAGGTCGTTTACGCTGCATTCATAGACTATTCTACGGCGTTCGATCGGGTAGATCGACCAACATTATGGAGAAAATTAAGGAGGCTTGGAATTCAAGAACAACTGCTACAAGTTATAGTAAGCTTACATACCAATACTTGGTGTCAAGTCCAAATGGGGGGAGAAAAAGGACTTACAAAAAGAATTAAAACGGAGAACGGATTAAAACAAGGATGCCTCTTAGCTCCGATCCTATTCTCCCTCTACTTAAGCGACCTGCCTCACCACCTGCAACTAGGCTCCAGTTTACCTCCAAAAATAGCTACACAAAGCATACATTCATTGCTCTATGCTGATGACATAGTGCTGTTAGACCTCACTCCTTTCGGATTACAAGCATCATTGGATATTTTGCATAACTACTCTAAAGATAATTACTTAGTACCGAACATAAAGAAAACAAAAGTGATAGCCTTTTCGGGTAGAAAACGAAGCGCCAAATATATCTGGAAGATAGGAGAAGACAAGATAGAAGAGGTTGATAATTATCCCTATCTTGGCAGGATCCTTTCGAAAAACTTAACAAACACAATACAGGTATCAAATTTACTAAGGAAAACTGATATACATGCTTCAGCCCTCCAGAGACTTTATAGCGCAACAGGGAACAGACATTTTTCCTCATTGTTAAACACTTACAGAGTAAAAATACCACCTGTATTATCCTATGCGACGGAGTACATCCCCATAAAGCAATGGGTCTTTATGGATCGAAAAGAAGGAAAAATCTTAAGAAGGATTATGAAAGTCTCGGATGCCGTACCTGTTCAAGCACTGAGATTAGAACTATCAATTACAAGCTCTTACGCTATAGCTATTGCCAATGTAATTAGGTGGGCATATAATTTGTTACACGCGAAAGAGAACACTTTAAGGTCATTGTTGCAAAAAGAGACTTTTGGGACTGACGCTAAAAAACAAATCTTTTTAGAGAACATGACTGTAGCATTTCGTATGGCAAATATTAATACAGAATTGCTGCTAACTTGGTCACCGGCACAACTAAAATTGTTCTTAAAATGTTTTACCCCAAAACTGAGTTACGAATTGGACTCCCTACACTGTAACAAATTAGCCACCTATAAACCCTTCGTAGACTTACTAGAATACAAGCAAAGCCAGTCTTACATTGGGTTCACCTTGACACATGGCGCAAGGAGGGCGATCACCTTGATTCGATTGGGCATCTTACCTGTATTAGCATACACCTCAAGATGGTTTCCGGGAGGATCTCCAATATGTACATTGTGCGCAGGGGGTGATCAGACTTTAGAGCATGTACTATTCGTATGTCCAAATCATAAAGTAACCCTAGCTCGTACAAGATACCTTGTCCCTATACTTCGCTCTTGTAGAATTACAATGGGGAGAGATTTCTTAGCTCTGTGTAATCAACCTTCGAATGAATTTGTTTGTTACAATCTGTATACATTTTTTAAATCTTTTTTATCCTTATATTGACATAATTGAATTCTTTTTAAACATGTAAAAATTGTAAAAATGTTGTGGTCCTCTGTCGAGTACCAATACAAATAAACCATTTTGACTTGACTTGACTCCCATCAACTTATTGTCGTCGTTCTCTATCTTTGCAGATTTCCTACTCTTTACCATCTTCCCAATTTTCCTTTTAGTCAGATATCCTGTTGCCCTTTCCTGGATGTCCGTTGGTGTTTTTGCTCTCCTTGTTGGAGTCGTCATCTCCTGGCGTCGTCACTCCTGCTCTTCAATTTGTATTTGTAAGTATGTTTTTCGTTGTTTCTCTTTGTCATTTATTATCTATCATTCTTCTCTCTCTTTTTCTTTTCTTCTCACTTTTTCCTTCTCTTTCTGCCCTTGTATATTTCTATGTTTGGTCTTTTCTCACAGTCTTTGCTCTTCTATTCTTCACTTTTATTTCAACTCCTTCTTCCTTTCTCTTCTAATTTCATGATTTTTCCACACATATGTTACTTGCCTTCAATTCCGAGTTGTTACATGGAACGTTAAAGGGTTGAATAACTCTATTAAACGGCAACGGGTTCTCTCCCATCTGGCTAGACTCAAGGCGGATATAGCTCTCTTACAAGAGTCCCACCTCTCTGATGCCGAAGCCTCAAAGCTTAAACATTGCTGGGTGGGTCATGTTTTTCATTCACCAGCATTGGGTAAGAAAAATGGAGTTGTATTGCTGTGTCACAAAAAGTTAAATGTTTCTTTTGTTTTTCAAGAATGTGATGTTGAGGGTCAGTGGGTTCTGGTCAAGTTATCTATAGATAAGATTCCTGTGGTTATATATAATATTTATGCACCTACTGGTATTGATAAATTGTTTTGGCCTGCTATATCAGATAAACTTTCTACAATTACTGATGATTATATTATTTTTGGTGGGTATTGCAATCAAGTCTTAGATCCAGTTTTAGATAGGAATTCTAAAGTAAAATGTTCTACTTCCAAAATGCATTCTCAATTCACTGCTTCTATTCACAATAATGCCCTTGTTGATATTTGGCGTTTATGTAACCCTGACCTCAGAGAATACAGTTTCTATTCCCCTTCCCACCACTCCCAATTCTGCATCGATTATTTATTTTTGAGTAAATCCCTAGCCCAACTTACCCTTCATTCAGACATTGGTTCCATTTTAGTTTCAGAAACTTAAGAAATTCCCCTATGGCTATATAATTTTACATTCGACCTAGTTCAAAAAGCATTTCCAAATAACCTCATTAGATAACACAGATACCATAGTTTTGATGTCATTTTCATTATTTTCTTTATTGTTTTTTATTTTTTGTTAGATATGTAAACATTTTCTTTTTCTCATATGCTTTAAATTAAGTGCTTTCACTGTATCAAAAAATCATTTCACCATTCATGTAAATATTAAAAAAGTACAATACATTTTACAAATATTTTAAGAGCAAATAAATCAATCAATTAAATGGACCCTGATAACCACACATATACCAACAATCACTCTTTATGCATACATCCCTCAAATCATACTACATACAACAACTAATTTCTGCGATGGAGGTAGTCCAGATGAAGTTTGTGACTAAAACGCCAGGTCTACGCGTTTCGGCGGGTTGAGACCACCTTCCTCAGGACCGACAGAATTTATCTTCCTGTCTTAGTGGTTGCAGGGTATCTGATATATCAAAGAAGTTGCCCAAATTAAGATGTTCGTTTTATATTATAAGAAGTTCTCTTAATCTTCCCAATATACCACGCAGTCTTCGAATCCTTATAATACGGTGCTGACTGGCATGCGATAGTTGTGATTCTTTTAACTTTCTATCAGGACTGGTTTCCAAAGTTGAAATCCTTACTTATGACTTTGTAAATAGGCGAAATCGCTTTCCAGCAGATTTATTCTTTTTTCCCATTTAACGTTCCTTACGATAGTTTTGATTTCGTTCGCCTGATGTTTAATTCATTCGAGTCGCCATGCTCTGCATCGTAAAGTCGCGCCGAACCATTTTAGTTTCAGACCACGCTCCTGTTTTTGTAGATATTGATCTCCTTCCCTTTTCCCCCCATCCCGGGTTTGTGGAGATTTAATAATTCTTTTGTCCTTGACCCCTCTTTTTGTACAAAATGTAGAACTTTTGCTGACGAGTTTTTTGTTCTCAACCAAACCCCGACTCCCCTTTTGTGATGATTTGGGACTCCTTTAAGGCGGCTGCTAGAGGTTCTATTATCAATTTTGTATCTCACAAAAAGAAACAGGCCCAAACTAAGTCGGCTCAACTTTTAGATAATATTAAACAACTTGAATATGCCTATTATCAATCCCCATCTGAATCGTCCCTCAAAGAACTTATCAATGCTAAATTCGCTTTCAATAAATTTACTACTAATTCTGCTTCTAATTCTTTGTTGAAATGCAATTCACAATACTATGGTGGTCAAAACAAAATGGGGAAACTGCTAGCCAATTATCTTAAAATACGAAAGAATAGACAAAAGGTTGAATCTATTCAAAGCCCTACCGGTTTGTCTTTGTTTAAAGACAAAGATATTTTAAACAAATTTGTTTCTTTTTATAAAACTCTGTATACTCCTGAACATTCTCCCGATTCGGCTGACCTTCTTTCTTATTTTCAAGATATTCCCTCCCCTCCTTCTTCACACGTTTATTTTCATTCCGTGGATTCTAATATCACTCTCACAGAACTCTCCCACGCAGTCTTGTCATTAAGGCTTGGTAAAGCACCTGGCCCTGACGGTTTTACTATTGAATTCTATAACTCTTTTGCATCCCTTCTTCTTCCAAAATTACTCACACTGTTTCATTCTTTTACTACTTCCGGTTCCTCTCGTGGTTCTTTCCAAGAGGCTTTGATTTGTTTGATACCGAAGGCCGATAAGGACCATACTTTATGCAAAAATTATCGTCCAATTTCATTGGTGAACACTGATTATAACATTTTTGCTAAAATCTTGGCCCTCAGATTGGATCCTCTTCTCCCTGACTTAATTGGCCCGGAACAATCAGGCTTTGTAAAGGGTCGCCTCTCGTCTGATAACTCCCGTGTATTTTTTTAAATTTTGAGTAAGGCTCCCTCACTCTCTCTTCCATTGGCAGTCATCTCCTTAGATGCTGAGAAGGCATTCGACAGGATAGGGTGGGATTTTATGTTTCAGGCACTCAATTGGGCCGGCTTTCCTCCCAAATTTATTTCCCTTATCTCATTACTTTATTCAAGTCCTCATGCTTCGATATCTGTTAATGGTATGGTCTCAGATTATTTTCCCCTTCAGCGAGGAGTGAGGCAAGGCTGTCCTTTATCTCCCTTATTGTTTGGTTTAGCTCTGGAACCCTTTCTCACTAAAATTAGGAATGATATTAATATTTCTGGTTTTAAGTTTGGCTCTCAGCAAGTTAAACTTGCGGTTTACGCTGATGATATTCTTCTATATTGCTCCAATCCTCAATCTTCTCTTCTGTTTTTTCTACAGCAGGTTTCCTCCTTCTCTGCAGTTTCTGGGTACCAACTAAATGCCAATAAGTGTGAAATTTTGCCCCTGAACCCCCTTTGCCAAAAACATCTTTTTGAACATTCCGGTTTTTCTTGGCAACCTTTAAAAATTAAATACTTAGGGGTTTGGTTTGCTCCTCGTCTTTCTGATACTCTCAAAATTAATTTTGATTGTATTTACAAAAATCTAACCACTGCTATTACTAGATGGAATCCCCTTTTTCTTTCCTGGTGGGGTTGTCTCGATTCTGTTAAAATGATGCTAGCGCCAACTAAGCATGAGCACAAAATCCGTTCGGCTCGCGGATTTTGCGGATTTTCGGTAAATTCGCAATCCGCGAACTCCCGCGAATTTACTGCTCAAGCACCTGCTTTATTTTATCTATTAGTGCTTCCTGATGAAGCTAACTTAGTAACTATTTTAGGATGGCGCTGGCAGCTTGCCGGCGCCATCCTAAAATAGTTACAGGATGATGGACAGCTCACTCAAGGGACCCCTGCGCACATCGGTGCGATTGCATAGTAACACACACATGGTCGCTGGAACTAGTTGAAGCTCAATTCAGTGACGCATTCATCAGCCCAAAAACAATCGTGAGCGTTGAGGAGGCTGGGCAGGTGTGCTTCCTTCCCAAATCTTCCGTCGGAAATCAGCTAAGAAGCTGGATAGAGGCCTTTGCATCCTTAACTTTCACGAGCGCAATCCCCGTGCTGTTCCTGTGACCAGGAGCTTCTTTCTCTTCATCTGCTGCTCTGATCTTTCTCTGACCTTTTATACACACAAGAGGCATGTGAACTCGCATGGAAGCCCCGCCCACACACTCGCGGTGTGCACAGTCTTCCCGCCATTTACCCACTATGATGGACAGCTCACTCAAGGGACCCCTGCGCCCTTGGGCGCGATTGCATAGTAACACACACATAGTCGCTGGAACTAGTTGAAGCTCAATTTAGTGGCGCATTTATCAGCCCAAAAACAATCGTGAGCGTCGTCGAGGCTGGGCAGGTGTGCCTTCTTCCCAAATCTACTGTTGAAAATCAGCTGTGATGCTGATTAGAGGCCTTTGTATCCTTGACTTTCACGAGCGCAATCCTCGTGCTGTTCCTGTGACCTGGAGCTTCTTTCTCTTCATCTGCTGCTCTGATCGGTCTCTGACCATTTATACACACAAGAGGCACTTGAACTCGCACAGAAGACCCCCCCCCGAGTGGGGCAGAGGGCAGAAGACCACAAAAACGAGTTGGGCAGAGGGCAGAAACGAGTGGGGCAGAGGGCAGAAGACCACAAAAACGAGTTGGGCAGAGGGCAGAAGAGCACAAAAACGAGTGGGACAGAGGGCAGAAACGAGTGGGGCAGAGGGCAGAAGACCACAAAAACGAGTTGGGCAGAGGGCAGAAGACCACAAAAACGAGTTGGGCAGAGGGCAGAAGAGCACAAAAACGAGTGGGACAGAGGGCAGAAACGATTGGGGCAGAGGGCAGAAGACCACAAAAACGAGTGGGACAGAGGGCAGAAACGAGTGGGGCAGAGGGCAGAAGACCACAAAAACGAGTTGGGCAGAGGGCAGAAGAGCACAAAAACGAGTGGGACAGAGGGCAGAAACGAGTGGGGCAGAGGGCAGAAGACCACAAAAACGAGTTGGGCAGAGGGCAGAAGAGCACAAAAACGAGTGGGACAGAGGGCAGAAACGATTGGGGCAGAGGGCAGAAGACCACAAAAACGAGTGGGGCAGAGGGCAAAAGGGCACAAACACGAGTGGGGCAGAGGGCAGAAAGGCACAAAAACGAGTGGTACAGAGGGCAGAAGGGCATAAAAAACGAGAGGGTGGCAGTGATGAACCAGAGGGCGCATCACGGTCTCGCCCAAAAAAAAACCTGCGAACACGCAAAGCGCCCTGCGAACATGCCAAAACGCCCCGCGAACACTCAAAGCACCCCGCGAACACGCAAAAATATAAAAATCCACAAATTCGCACAAATTCGCGAATTTTGTGGATCGCGAATTCGCAAATCCGCAAATTCGCGACTCGCAAATTCGCAAAATTCGCCGATGCTTAGCGCCAATTATATTATACACTGTTTCTATGATACCCATTCACATTCCCTCTCATTATTTTAAGACGATTGATTCCATTCTTCTTAAATTTTTATGGAAGGGTAAGCGTTCGCGCATTGCCATTGCTGCCTTGAAGAAAGAAAAATCTATTGGCGGTCTTAAATTCCTGACTTTAAGTCTTACCATAACGCCTTCTCTTTGAAACAGGCTACTCTGTAGCTTTCTTCTGATCTTCCTTTATATCCCCCTCTCTGGCTTCAAATAGAATCCTCCTTTCTTTTTCCTTTTGATTTTCACGAAATTCTAGCCTTTACTTCTAATGTAACCTCTTTACGCGATTCCATCATCTCTCATTCACCTAAACTTCTTACTCAGTATTTATCCTCTTCCTACCCGTCTGCTACTTATACTCATTTACAACCTATTTGGCATAATAAATTCCTTAAAATTCAAAACCGCTCTATTTTTTGGAAATCCTGGCACTCTTGTGGTCTCAAGTGGATTTCCCAACTCACTTCTTCTAACTTACCCCTCTCTTTCCTTGATCTACAATCACGTTTCCCTCCTCACCCCGCTCTCAATACCTTTCGCTTTGCTCTGTTCTCACTCAATATCTTCATTCACTTCCTCCTACCAATGACCTTCCTGATTCTTTTTGTTCCATTTCTTCTGCGTTAGACACTGGTCCGTCTGCCTCCTTCCTGTGTAAATCCTTCCAGTGTGTGATGGATAGAGCGAAATCCAAGGTTGAACTGGCTTGGGAAAAAGACTTGTTACAAGATTACTCCATTCCCTTATAGGATAAAATTTGGTCAAAAATGCATAAAACCTCTAGAGCTGCTAACACTACCCAAACTCTATACTTTATCTATAACAGTACTTTGTTTACACCACTAGCTTTATCGACTTTTTCCTCTGATACTCCTGCCACTTGTTGGTCCTGCTCTTATCCATCTGCAGATTTGAAACACATGCTATTCAACTGCCCATCCATCTCCCGTTTCTAGACTCTGGTTTGGAATCAGATTCAGAAGATTTTTCAATTCCACTTCCCTTTCTCCATTGTCAATATTTTTCTAGGTTCCTTGTCCCCTATTTATCCTCAATCCCCACAACATTACGCCTTATTGGACCTCTTGATAGCTATTGCTTTTCACCTCATCACCTCTAATTTGAAACGAGCTGCTGATGTCACATTTCGTGCTTGGTGGAATGCAGTTTGTTTCCATCACAGACTTGGCACCAATTGTGTTACTCCCATCTCCCTTGCAGTCAAACGAGATCTTCTATGGCTCCCTCTGACCAATTATTTATCCTCAGTTGCTCGCACATCACATCCTTCCCCCGTTGACAATGTTGAAGTTCGAAAACCACCTTGATTTTCTTTCAATGCCCGTTAGCATTACTATTAATATCTGACCTTGTTATTGCATTTATATTTTTCCATACTTTCAATCATTATGTTTTTCTATTGTTTCTCTATTTACTGTATGATTTTTTATCTCTGATTTAATCCTACTGCTTCATAATGTTTTATTTAATTTTTCATTCCGTAAAATGCTTGTTAATTGATTGTAATTTTTGATTGTTTTTTCACTTTCTGTCTTTGCCTCTTACATTTTCAATAAACTCAAAAACTGTCCACAACTCAGTTTTCTCTTCTATTACTCGTCAACATTAAGCTTGTCATTGCCCATGTACAGTGCTCTGCTGCCTTTTGGCTAGATTTGCATGTAGAAATACCATAGACATGCATACATATTTGAACGTGACACCTAAGAGGGCATATAAGCTACTCCCTATACGAAAAATATGTGCATCCATGGCATAATGATGCTCAACCATAGCATATTGGTGGTAGTACTGTATATATTTTGAACATCCATAGCTATGATCGCTCACATATCTGACAAAATGCTGGCCCTGGCATTATAACTATTTTTGTCACAATTGTGGGGTTCTTTTTACAGAATGGAGCTATCCATGGTATATTCATGCCCACCACAAGCACATTGTTGTCCTTGAGATATTGGTTGTAATATTTGACATACTGAAGAAATCCATGGCATGACGGTGGCCACACCTGAGTGATGCTTGCTCTACAATGAAGTTGTCATTTATTGGAAATATTATAATATTATAACTCACCTTTCAGCCTCAATGATTGCTTCAACCTAATTCATTAACTACCCCTACATGGGTGCACTCACGTATTCACCCATTCCTCCTTGCACTCACTCCTTCATCCATCCATCATGCACTCACTCATCCAACTGCTCACCCATTCTCATATTCATTCATTTATGCTCCGAAACACATAGGGACTTGCATTCAATTAAGAAATAATTTCAATTAGCAAAAACCCAAACCAGGGCTGATCTACAGATGGTTCTTACATCTCTTGCCCCATACATCACCATTTATGAACAGTATTTACATCTTTTATTACATTTCACCGTGAGTGTTGTTGTAATGCACTGTGATTGGTGAGTGATGGGGGCAATCTAAATCTAGGATTGAATGAATGATCAGATATGAAAATGCATTAAGGCCTGCAAGGTAATAGTGTGACCAGGCAGACAAGACTTGTAAGTGATGGTGCACATTTCTGCTGGCACTCACACTTTCTGATAACAAAGCTGAGTGGTGGACGACTTAAACTAGCATATAGGCATTGATCTAAATCAGGTAAAATAACCCAGTCCTGTTGACATTTCCAATTTTTAATATATGCAGGGGGATACTGTAGGCAACTTTTTAATATTTAAAATGCGGGAAAAACTCTGTGGAGGAAGGGGCATTTCTTCTATATGAGCCATAGCTAAATTGTAGAATATTTTTGTCGAAGTGTTTAAGAAGATGCCCTAATTGTTATTGCTGTGTATGGCCTCATATGAAAATGCTGCACGCAATATGCACCTCGATGTTTTTTACCCATTTACCAATGTGCAACTGTAAAGTGTTTTCAGACTCTACTAGGCTGGGGGGAATTGATTATTGTAATGAGCAATTGGTCTAATGGATGATTAGCCATGTGTGCGACATGCCTTCAAATGGAAAATTACATTTTATAGTAAGATTTTTAAATGAGTTGAATGCTCGCTGCTGACATCTGCAGTGATATGTAAGCTACAAGTAAGAATCCAGACTTAGCAGACTCCGTCTCCGATCCTTGACGCCGGTCAGTAAATGCATTACTATACATGTTACTAATTATAACATCTGGTAATTACAGTGCTTAGAAACAGTAGGGGTGCCTTATGTAGTGCTATACTGAAACAAATTATGTATTAATTCGTATCAGGGGATTCCTGTATTGCGTTTGTAAATAAACTTTATTAGTACACCTTTACAACCATATTGAGAATGTTTAGGCGTGCACATTTAAATATAGAGCACGTAAGACTTTTTAATTAGGCCTGTATGGATGTTCGAATAGTGTCATTTCTAAATTCTCCTTTTGGCATTTGTTCAGAGATGTTGCATATTCATCACTGCTGCAGTCTCGTCCATGGGGAAGGAGGAAATAATGATCCCCTCCTTTGGGTGCTCTAAGAAGCATCAGATTCGGCAGCTCGTCATCTGCATCCTTTTATCCTCGCACCAGACACTCAAGGAGATTTATGAAATGTGATTCGTATTGAACCTGCCATGATAATCTAGTGAAAATATTCAATTTCCTTGGAAGGTAAGGTCAACCCTTACCTGAGGCTTCCCATTCTTTATAAAACAGACTTTTCATCCTGTACTGTTGCAAAGCATGTTGAGACCATACAGTATTACAACATTGTTAGTGATTTAGGAGTAGCATCCAGGTCAAAAACTTTAAATAGAATTACAAAGTAGAGATCACCGGTGCGCCTCTAGCAATGCCTTTGAGAGGAAAGCATGACAGGTTTCTTTTATTCCAGACATGAACTAAGAGTGTTTATGGCTGACCCGCAGCTTCTTGAAGCTCTTGATGGACAGCACACCTGTATAATCTATTCACTTATGTATGATTAAAGATGTGTGTATAGTGCTTAAATATCCGCATGGAAAGCGAAGCTCTTCACTCTGAAGTGGAAATGCAATAACCAAGAGCTTATGGATCACATGGTTAGAGCGAAGTTAGAGTGCATTAGGATACCAATGGGACTGCCACCAACAGTCCGTAGGTGGCAGTCTCACCGACAGATAGCCCTTTGGGCCAACTGCTGCATTATGATGCAGGCAGCTAGATCCTTGTCTGTCGGAGGATGAACCCGCGCCTCCCATAGGATCTACTGATTCAGATGGGGCGGTAGTCAGAATTGTGATTCTGAATAGAGGCAGATCCTGCTCAGGCACCCTGATCAGGATCATGATGTCCCTTTCGACTGCCTGTTCATGGCGGTACCACTGTCATGGAAAGTGAGATGGAAAGGGACTTTGGGGGCCCCAAGCAGGGCCCTTTTCCCCTGTGGGCCACTTCTAAGTGGCCAGGAGAGCACATATGGTGCCCCCCAAAAAAATCCATTCATTGTGTGTAATGTACCACATGGTGCCTGGCACACGGTGCATGATGTTTGGAAAATAAATTTTTCTACTGCGGCTTGGGTTGCAGCCCTTTTCTGTGCCATAGTAGAAAAAGACAGTTTCAGACCACCTACACAGCGGTCTTATCAAAATATGGCGAGTGGGACCAACGACTCCTTATCGGGCAGTCTATCCTGGTGCAATGGTGGTTAGATGCTTATCTGACTGTCATCGTAAGGAACCTCTAGTCTTTCACATACAATTTGAATTATTGAGTGTTCAGGTTCTTGTAAAAATAAATCTATGGAAAAAATGTAGGTATTAGGTTTTTTCTTCTCCCGCATATTCTATATTTTGCTTTCTTCTGTGTGTGTTTTTTACACCTTGCTAACGTTTTGGCAATGTTGACAGATATTTAAAACGTGTACCAAAGATGTACTTGCATCCCCTAACAACTGGACATTCATTGTGTTTGCTGTGGTGTCTGAGATGGTCATTTCAGAACGCTTAAGAGCTTTTATATAAATAAATACAAACTGTTAGTGGTGCATGTGAGGGACGCTTTACGTTACTTTAGGAGAATTTAAGTGATTCGATAGGTAAAAAGAAATAATTCCAGTTCACTTACTTTAGCGTGGTTCATGAGGCGTGAAAGGTAGCAATTAATAGTGGTGGTGTAGAGTTGCAATTAGTAGTGATTAGAAATAAAACACGAACATGGCCTTTAATTAAGAATTGGTCCTTTAGACCTTTGAAACAGCATCCACACTGTTTTCACATTAATCATACTCAAAATACACTAGAAGATTAACATCTGGCAGTTTTGTCCTTCAAGGAGGTAAAACATTTGTTCCTTTTCACGTCAATCCGCATTCTGTCAGATCCTGCCCCTGTTCTTCTTTCCTAAGCACTGCATCAGACCGTGGCGGAAGGGCATCATGACTGGTAAGTTGGAAGGATGTGCAGGTCGGATGGGACTCCATGAAAGGCGGGTTTCTAGGATGTCGCACAGCTTGCAGTGACAGTCTGGCCAGTTCGCAGTGGCTTGTTTACTGTATATCACAACCCTAAATGCAAGGGTGTAGCTTCAGTTGGGGGGGCTGGGTGCTTGGGGTGTGACACACCCCAAATAAATGCATTCTTGGGTTGGTAGTTGGGTCTGGGGGACACTATTGGGTCAGCTGTAGTTTGTTGGTTTTTCTCGTCATCTTGATTTCACTAAGATTTCACTAACTTGTTTATTTTTTGCATCAGGAACTTAAATATATAGAGTGACCGGTTTCCCCATAAGCTAGCCAATTTGAACAGGTAGAAGTGATCCAGCAGTGTACTAACAACAGATACTCCACTACCATATACTCTCCTGGGCCCATAAAAACACACACATTTCATTGAGTAAACTGCTGGAGTCAAAGCTTTATACATTTTGTTTCACGGTTTCAAGATTAGTTATTCATTACTCCTAATTAACCTTTCACTGATGAAAAAGTTCTTTCCTCTGATCGATGGACCATTAGTTGAACTAGTTGATGGTGAAATGACATAAGCTAACTTTATTCTTTGCTTAATGTAAATAACCACAGTCTTGAGGACATTTTAAATCTCTATCTAAATTAAATGCATGTGAACCATCTCAAACACACAGTGCAGTCACCCTCATTATTAGGAGAGAAAATTCTATTAATTCATCAAACAAGTATACCATGGATTTACTCAATGAACGATGTCTAACGAAAAGAGAGGAGAGAGAGAAAAGAACATCTAAAAATAACGAGAATTTTATAGTTACCAAGAATGGTGTGAAGACCAGCCCCCTGGCAAAAGGTCCGGTATGGGTCCCCCGGGAGAGATCAGGTGACAAAGGCTTCAGGACAGGAATCAGGACAGGATAGATGACCTCTCTAGATACCGAGGACTGTGTCACACCCCTCCCTGACATTCTCTTCCGCCTCAAGATTCTTCTGCGATCTTCTGTCTAACCCAATTAAATTAGGATAGAGGTTCTGCATTCATCTTCTTCATCAGCATCTCACAGCATCTTTCTTCCAGCAACAGCAACTTCCGCTCACAGCATCTGTGTCTCCTGAACCTCTGCAACATTCAGCAAATCTCCATCTTCTTCTGACTAACTAACTAAAGCTATCGCAATTATACCTTTCGTTCTTCATGTTCCACCCATTAATGTTTCAATATCGTAAAAATACTACATCTGATTGGTCAGGCAAAGGGGAAGCTCATCACACCATGCTTACATGTTATTAAATTCAGTTACCCTATTGTTCACAAACGCACCCCCTTCATTTTTATTCATAGGTTTTATTTCCCACACGCATTCATGTTTCATTTTCAACATTTCTTTAAACTCTAACATACAGGTCCATTCAGTTGAACTTTTCACCATCCGTTTTCAGGCTTGGGCACTCTGCGTCCTTGTCCTTTTCCCAACCTTTGTGTCATCATTCCGGATTAGCTTTCAGTGCCCATGTGCGACTGTCACTTGGCTCAGCCCACTCCAGCCATACATGAGATACCCAAATACGCACTAGTGATAAATTCAGAAAGACAGATGTTACTTTAAAAAATAAATGGTTTCATTGTATACCACCCATCTCTACTCTATCCCAGTTTATTTATTAGACTTATTCCCGCGTTAGCATTAGTAAAAATCACTTGATTTAGTTCAAGCAAGCAGATGCCAAACACGCAAGTCTTCAAGACTCCATATTAGTACCTTCTGATCATGCGTATGAATTTCCCTCCAAGCGAAAGCTCGTCATGCTACGTAGATGCAGTTGACACATGCACAATAAAGATTTCCCTTTAAACACATAAGCAAACTTCACTAACCCGTGTGTTGGTGTGGTGCGCATTAGTTTTACAGAAAACAGTTTTTAATACTTTTTAGTGAGTTAAAGGAGCGGATTGCTTCAGAGCAAGTCAATTTTCTAGGAGTCCTTGCTCCATCAGAAGTATTTCTTGAATGGATGCAAATATACTAGGTTTTAGAATTCACGAACATTGTTGATAGCAGGCTTGAAAATCTGAGACAGTCTCTGCTTTCCACGTACGACTGGCAATCAAACACTTTAAAGGCAATGGGACGAATACTGCAAATAGGACAACCTCTGGCTATTGCTCAGAGTAGCACTCCAAGCCATAGTTTTTCGCCCGCGTGCACTCGCGACAAAGAGCCCAATTTAAGGTTTGACAGACGGAGTAAAGGCAGACAATACCTCTTTGCCAAACTCTAATAAGCCCCTGAGGCCCAGTTAATGCAAATCAGTACTGAACCTGCTTCTCATTGGAACAGTCCATACCGGACCCTGGTCATCTCACCCATTTAATCAGCGGCCTGCTATTTTCTTAGATTCCCTGCTCCCTAATTTAACTGATTAAGCTACGCAGCTGCGTAAAGGGTTGTATAAGAATTTCAGTTGACAACTAATTTCTTTAAAGTTGTTAGTTGAGCTGTGTGCTAAATTTTTGCATTCCAGGTTTTGGCACCCTCTGCTTCTATGGCCTTGTCATCGTGTATTTTTGAATTACATTTTTGTCTTCTAAGTGTGCTATTTAGGCAAACAGTTAGTACCACCTCTAATTTCAAATGTTTTTTAAATGTTGCAGAGAACAGAGAGCCTGATTCACAAAGGGCCTCCACACTCATGGCGTCGGCCCGCAGTCATGGGGGACTCTCAGCACTTGGGCGGAATCTCACTGTGGAGATCCCGCCCCGAGTGTAGGGCCTCCTCACAGCCCTTTGTGAATCAGGCCCTCAGAGTTTAAGTTGATACTTGCCGTAGACAGTGCCACATCCATCCCTTGTCATCACTACCATAGCGAGGCTGACAATGGGCCCTCGTGCATGCAAGGAAAATTACCCCTTTGACTGTTGTTGGTCTAGTAAAATACATTGGCAGGGTTGAATGGGCCCCTTAGGGCTCTGGGCCCCTGTGCCACTGCACCTGTTATGGTCTGTGTCTCATTTATGAGGGCTAGCATGAGTTCCTTCATCATTCCTTTTTGGGTACATGTTATCGGATCTGGCCTGTAGGAGTCTTAAATCCTCTCTGTTACCATTTACACACTGCTACCTTCAACAGACATACACGGTCTATGGGCCTCCAACAGTAGATTTGTACCCCAGTTTCATCTACCTGCTGGGTGAGTGTCTGTTTATGTGCTTGTATAGGTTTTCTTTGTCTGGTGTCTGGTTCCTCTACTGCCTGTGTCAGGACTGTCCATATTTTCTATTCAAAACCCCTGACACAATACATCAGAAGTTTATAGTCTGACTTGAGCCTCGAGAACCTCTCTATAACCCTGAGACTGACTTGCATTTACTTATTTATGGTTTTGCATTTCTCAGAAAACATCAGTTGACGTCACAACGCTTTACATTGGAGTGAGGCTAGACTATCCATATTATGCATACCTTAAGAAAAAGCTTTACTTTTGTAGCTCCCACATTTTCAGTGCAGGGCATTTGTATTGCTCACGTTTTGGTTTCTCTACTCTTGGTATTCCTAAATTGCACGGCCTCCCACCGTTGAGTTGTTTACTTTTCTTAATCAATTGCAACGGTAGGCAATTTTCCATGTATGTGCGTTTTTGGATTTGTCTCCAGTAATTTCACAGAATCATTGCCTAGCTACCTGTGGTCGGAATGCACGCTAAAATGTGATGCTTTTGTTCCTGCTTAAACTTGAATTTAATACTGAAGTGTTCCCTTTTACCACCCAACACTATTTTTTCCTTTTCTTCACTATTGTATTTATAAATAATTTCAGTAAAAGTGTGGGGTATCTTTTAGGGAGAAAGGCTTAGGAAATTGTGATTTTTATGTCTAATAATCACATTTATATATGTACAAATGATGGTACTAATGCATGAATTATTCGAGAAGCTTAACAGGCAAACTACTTAAATGGAATCAGTTTACCTTTAAAAGACTGAGCATTAGGGATAATGACTTCATTAATCATTATCACTTGATTATTATTAGTACAGATTGCTCATTCTGCTAGTCATGATGGGAAACATTACTTTGGAAATATCTCACTTTTGTGGAAATATATTGTTTTAATTTAGGTAAAAGGGTGAGTAATTGTAACAACGAGAGCAATCATTGCTAATGACTAGAAGCTAGACCTTGTACGTAATTACATTTGATAGTGTGATGGTCTAGGTGGATAATGGTCACGTGATCCAGATTTAGCTCATTGATGTGGCAGAAACGTTGTTTGCTTTGGTGAGCTGAACCCTCTGTGTTTTGTCTCAGTTAGCAGAGACAAAACAATAAATACGATGTATTTGGCTTTTATAATTGATTGTTTGCAGTAACTATTTAGTTTAAGTGTAGATTGTCTTGCTTCGTTAGATGAAACTGGCATTCTCAAAGACTTTTATGTTCTTGGTAAATCCAATAAGGCTCCAATTTCAAACTGCTTTTTTCTGGTTAATGTGTAGGTTTGTAATTTTTCTGTAGGGAGGGGACCTCGTGAAGTCAATGGGGTGGGCATGAGAAGCGCTCTGCTGATGAAGAGAGGCTATATGGTGAAGATTTATGACAGTTGGGAACCCAACATGTCTTCTACGACAGTGATATAGTCTGAGGACTCCTGGGTGTCCGTGAACGCCTACTTTTAGGGTCTGCACCTGTTTTGCAAAAGAAAATGATATTAAAATGAATACATTAGAATTAATAAAGTATATATAATTTAGGAAGTAAAATTGAAAGCTGGAAAACATTATATATATTTGATTGTGAATTAAACTAAATATTTCAATATTTGAGCATATTGTTGCCCGCTTTTGTATTTGTGTGCATTTGTTTTTAGGTTCCGGTTATAGAAATTACTGAAGATGGGGTTCCTGATTTCCAATAATGCCTTAGTGGGGGTCCCTGGATTCCAGTAATGATGCAGAGGAGGCCCACAGAAGTCAAAAGATTAGGAACCGATGTTCTACAAGATTACAAACTCCAGCTGATTAGAGTAATTTCCACAAGGCTAGACCATCATTACCAGATGGTCGGAATTTTATGCTGGGGTTGGAATCTGGGGTTGAAATCTGGGATTCCATCTGACATGCCTTCACCAAATCACAGCATCCAAACGATTTCTCCCCAGAATGGTGAATAACTGACAGACATGGGGACCTTTTTACAAGCATTTTTCCCATTCCTGGGAGAAAACGGCTGACATTTTCTACCTGCTCTGAGCAGGCTGCATGTTTCTGCGAGAGGGTGGGTTGTGGAAAGGTGTGTGGTGGTGTGGGATGCGCTGGTCAGGGCAGGCTTTTACATATCTCTGGGAGAGGACACAGAGGGGGACCCCCTGTGCCTCCTACGCTTATGCATGCACACAGGAACGGATAGCATGTGGCCCCCTGTGTGCATGCCCAAGAGTTCCTGCACGGCATGGACTTTTCAGCCCATGACTTGCAGGAACCCTGTGAGGTGTTCCCATTGTGGTGCCTTTTTTCAAAGGCACCAAGATCTTTGGAGGAGGCCTCGCCTTGGGAACGCCATGCTGCCGGCCCGCCAGACTACAAATAACTTCTGGAGGGTGGGCAGCGGCGAACCTCATCAGAGCTTTTGTAAGCGAGATATTAGACAAAGGTGTGTAATGCCAGAAATCAAAGCTTAAATTCCGGGAACCATTTTCCTATTATGGTGTCTTCAAACAGAGCGAACCTGATTTTTTGCGTCTGAACCAAAACTTGGGAGAAGCGTGTCTCAAACGCTCAAATGTGGAGAGGGATTCACCTTGGTGCCACAGATGAACGCTGTAATTGAACCCTTCTGTTTTTCAAACACACTCTCTAAAAAAGCTTTTCTAAAATGTCTTCCCTTTCCCCACTTAAGGAATTTATATTTGAGCCCATGTATCATCTTTCCTTGGTTACTGTGCTACTTTGTTTCTGGACGTTCCTAAGGTTCTAAAGTGTTGCAAACCCGTGCAACACATTTGATGCCAAAATAGGGTCTCTGCAGCCACGTTTGCTAATCCTTTCTTTGGTATTAAGAGGCTTAGGTGATTCTATTAACCTGAGGCAAAGTACTTTGAAAATTGGAACTGATCCAGAGAGGAAGTGATCTCTGCTCCTCCAGTGGTGATCCCATGAACCACAGTGCAGCGCGTCTAGCCTTATAATAAGGCATTTTAGTGTGTTTCTATGCATCCCCGCACTAGAATATAATGTACCGCATATATAGCTCTTCTGCATTGCTTGAGGTGCTTAACCCAAGTTGTGTGGCACTTGGCAGGGCTGCACTTTCATCTCAGCACTGCCAGCGCTAGTGCAACTGATGTTTTAAAGTTCCTCAGGCAGTGTGAGGCAGGACCAGAGGAAATGTGACTCTGGTTGCCCTGGTAACTAACTCTAGATCCCCATAACACTTTAAGAGCAGGTAGGCAGCCCAAGCCACCCCAGTGCTCCCAGACCGCAGCAGAAATTCAACCAGGGCAGCCCTTATGGCATATTAAACAGTCACTGTAACCCATTAAGGTAATCTATGTCAGTGATGCAGCCTAAGTATGTGTTTACTTTTCATACCATTGATGCTATGTGTCTGTTTTTTTCATGACTGTGATTCTTTATACAGGGCATAATAATCAATCAATCAATCAATCATGCCATTTGTATAGCGCACTACTCACCCGGGAGGGTCTCAAGGCGCTTGGGGGAGGGGTATGCTACTGCTCGAACAGCCAGGTCTTGAGTTGTTTCCTGAAGGCGAGATGGTCCTGGGTCAGCCGAAGGTGGATGGGGAGGGAGTTCCAAGTCTTGGCAGCCAGGTAAGAGAAGGATCTTCCTCCGGCGGTGGCCCTTCGGATGCGTGGTACGGCTGCGAGGGCAAGGCTGGTGGACCGTAGCTGGCGGGTGGGCGTGTAGAAGGTCAGGCGGTCGTTGAGGTACTTGGGGCCCAGGTCGTGGAGAGACTTGTGTGCGTGGGTGAGGAGCCGGAACGTGATCCTCTTGTTGACGGGGAGCCAGTGCAGGTTTCTCAGGTGGCTGGAGATGTGGCTGCGTCGGGGGACATCCAGGATGAGTCGGGCGGAGGCGTTCTGGATGCGCTGGAGTCTTTTCTGTAGCTTGGCTGTGGTTCCGGCGTAGAGGGCGTTTCCGTAGTCCAGTCGGCTGGTGACGAGTGCCTGGGTGACAGTCTTCCTGGTGTCGGTCGGGATCCAGCGGAAGATCTTGCGAAGCATACGCAGGGTGTTGAAGCACGATGAGGAGACGGCGTTGACTTGTCTGGTCATTGAGAGGGAGGGGTCCAGGATAAAGCCCAGGTTGCGTGCGTGGTCGGTTGGCTTGGGTGCGGTGCCCAGGGCTGGGGGCCACCAGGAGTCGTCCCAGGCGGAGGGCGAAGATCCCAGGATGAGGACTTCCGTCTTGTCCGAGTTCAGTTTCAGGCGGCTGTCCTTCATCCACTCGGCGACGTCTTTCATCCCTTCGTGTAGGCAGGTTCTGGCGGTGTCGGGGTCTGGTGAGGGAGAGGATCAGCTGGGTGTCGTCGGCGTAAGAGATGATGTTGAGGTTGTGCTGGCGTGCGATGGCTGCGAGAGGTTTCATGTAGATGTTGAAGAGGGTGGGGCTGAGTGAAGATCCTTGCAGGACGCCGCAGATGACTTCGGCGGCCTCGGAGCGAAACGGGGGGAGGCGGACTCTTTGTGTTCTTCCGGTGAGGAACGAGATGATCCACTCCAGTGCCTTCTCTTGGATACCGATGTTGCTGAGGCGCTGGACTAGGGTGCGGTGGCAGACCGTGTCGAACGCAGCGGAGAGGTCCAGGAGGATGAGGGCCACTGTTTACCCCTTGTCGAGCAGGGTCCGGATGTCGTCGGTGGCTGCGATGAGGGCGGTCTCGGTGCTGTGGCTGGCTCTGAAGCCGGACTGCGAGGGGTCGAGGGATCCGCTCGTCTCGAGGAAGGCGGTCAGCTGTCTGTTGACGATCTTCTCGATGACTTTAGCAGGAAAAGGGAGGAGCGAGATGGGGCGGAAGTTTTTGAGGTCGGTGGGGTCCGCTGTAGGTTTCTTCAGGAGGGCGCTGATCTAGGCGTGCTTCCAGCTCTCCGGGAAGGTGGCGGTGTTGAAGGAGGCGTTGATGATGTTCCGGAGTTGGGGTGCGATGGTGGAGTCGGCCTTGTTGAAGACGTGGTGTGGGCAAGGGTCGGTCGGTGATCCGGAGTGGATGGTGTTCATCGTGCGGGCTGTGTCTTCGGTGGTCACCGTGGTCCAGGTGCGAAGGGTGGCGGTGGGGGGCGTTGGTTCGACGGTTGGGTGCGTGGGTGGGGCGCCGAAGCTGTTGTGGATGTCGGCGATCTTGCAGTGGAAGAACGAGGCGAGGGAGTCGCAGAGGTCTTGTGACGGAGGGATGTCGTTGGTGCCGGTGCTGGGGTTGGAGAATAAATTGAGTGGCTTCAGGTGTCTGGGTGAGTTCAAGTTGTGGATACTTGCACCCGACTGAGCACAATTCAAAGCTTCGGAGTTGAGGTTGGAAGCTGTGCAAGTTTCTCACAGGGCCTGTCAGTGAGTCTTACAAGCAATTCAGATTACATCATCATTCAATCTTTGGCCTCTCTGCTGGGGGCACAAATCAGTGACACACATGTGCCAACTTGTAGTAATAAAGTAGATCTAGTCCAGGTAGTTTCATGTAGGTTTATGGAAGATAGATGTTATGTCTTAATGAGAGTCCCATCAGGACCAGCCTTCCTGTTGCTCAGCCCATCCACCAACTGACTCACGCACTCACCAACATTCCAGACACCAACATTCTTTCACACAGTCACCCTGGCTGAGCAGCAGGTATAACACAACTGTATTTACCATTTTATTTGAATGTGTGTGAAGGAGGTATTTGGTAATCAAAATCTTGTCAGTGTAAAAGATAAAGAACATTAATGGTGTGTTTACTGATAAGGAGAGAGAGTGGCTTGGTGTGCTGAAGGGAGCAAAATAAGAAAGTGCATGCAGAAAAGCATATTGAAATGAGCATGAAGAGGAACAAGATGACCTGTGACCGGGGAGATATTCACTTGGAGGATTCCATCAAGATGTGGGCGGAAGGGAGAAAAAGGATAGAAGTGGCTTACAGAGAGGGAGAGACTGCAAAGCCTAGTGTCATGAAGAGGAAAACTGGAGTTATTGAGAGACTCCGAAGGCTAATAGCTCTTCCAAAGACTTCAGTAATGTGTTATTCTAAGCCTAATATTTTCAAAATTGAAACATTTTCACTTCCAATTATTCATGACAAAATCAATGTTATTACTTATTTGGTTGACATTTCTAGCAACCATTGACAACACCAATATATCTGACTTGTATTTGGTGTATGTATATTTTTGTGTAATACTTCTGGATGCAAACACCAGAAAACGCACTGAAAGACACACAAATACTGGTCATCATTGTAATTTACTCATGAGAAAGTGTCGCTCAAAGTGTCACACAATTGGCAGCAGCATGTCACTCATGCACAATCAAACCATAGGTATGTCACTCATAAGCTGCCTGAAAACTTGGCAGATATGAGTAAGGGCTGAATATTTAGATATAGTGTGAAGATGAGCCAATGGTCACAATTAAATTACAGCCCCAGAAGTGATTATTAGGGGCTCAACAGTAAGAGGTGATCCCAGTGCTGCTTCATGGATAGAGGTATGGAGAAGACCTATGCCCCTAGTAAAAGTCCAAGGAGTTGAGGGTCAAGTTCATTACACTTCTAGAGAAGTATCAATACATTTGTGAAGGCCAATTCAGGTGAGATAAGTCCATGGTCCAGGTGTACAGACCCAATAATTTAATAATTTAATTTACAGACTACATATAGAACACTGATGTGGATTATTTTCATAACATGCACTCATTTAAACAGCTGGAACTATCATAGAATTATTTGTTCAATAAAAGGAAGTTAGTTGTGTCAAGGGAGGGGTTAGAAGAATGGGGAAACTTGGGGCCTGATTTATCAAGGGGTTGCATTGCCCTTGTGTCTCTCTGGGTGTCACAAGGGCAACGCAACCAATAAGTCATATTTACCAAGCAACATGAGGCCACCTTGTGTGGCCCTGCATTGCTTGGTTAATCTGGAGTAATGCAAGGTAGCACGATGCCTTTCATTGCTCTACCTTGGGAAGGGGTTCCACGCATCCACCCATGATTCTTGGCACATTCCCAGACGTAGAAATTTTGGTAAATCAGGGAATGCATCAAAATGCTATGACTTCTCTGGGGAGGCAAATGAGGAGAAGTATCTTTATTTCTCCTTGTTCTTTCCTCTTTTTAAGTGTGCTGCTGCTGCATTCAGCGATACAAAAGGGAATGATGGACGGAGCGTTTGAGCAAATCAAACACTCACCTCAGTCAACTGATCTGGGTTTAATCCATCACCATTCTTTAGCCCACTCAGCCACCCCATTTCAGACATGGCTATATGCAAATCAGTCTGACCCTGTGCCTCATGGGAACAGTACAGCCCGAACTGCCAAGCCATGTCTTCCATGGACCGGAAACAAGCATCCTGGGACCGGTTTTGGATTCATAATCCTCATCAGCCAGGCTATCTTGAATCCAGTGGCCAAGTGAGCAAGGGACTCACGTCTGAGAATACCCTGCCACACTTAGGGCGAACAAAGCGATACAAAAGGGGATGATGGACGGAGCGTTTGAGCAAATCAAACACTCACCCCCAGTCAACTGATCTGGGTTTAATCCATCACCATTCTTTAGCCCACTCAGCCACCTCATTTCAGACATGGCTATATGCAAATCAGTCTGACCCTGTACCTCATGGGAACAGTACAGCCCGAACTGCCAAGCCATGTCTTCCATGGACCGGAAACAAGCCTCCTGGGACCGGTTTCGGATTCATAATCCTCATCAGCCAGGCTATCTTGAATCCAGTGGCCAAGTGAGCAAGGGACTCACGTCTGAGCATACCCTGCCACACTTACGGCGAACAAAGCGATACAAAAGGGGATGATGGACGGAGCGTTTGAGCAAATCAAACACTCACCCCCAGTCAACTGATCTGGGTTTAATCCATCACCATTCTTTAGCCCACTCAGCCACCCCATTTCAGACATGGCTATATGCAAATCAGTCTGACCCTGTGCCTCATGGGAACAGTACAGCCTGAACTGCCAAGCCATGTCTTCCATGGACCGGAAACAAGCATCCTGGGACCGGTTTCGGATTCATAATCCTCATCAGCCAGGCTATCTTGAATCCAGTGGCCATGTGAGCAAGGGACTCACGTCTGAGCATACCCTGCCACACTTAGGGCGAACAAAGCGATACAAAAGGGGATGATGGACGGAGCGTTTGAGCAAATCAAACACTCACCCCCAGTCAACTGATCTGGGTTTAATCCATCACCATTCTTTAGCCCACTCAGCCACCCCATTTCAGACATGGCTATATGCAAATCAGTCTGACCCTGTGCCTCATGGGAACAGTATAGCCCGAACTGCCAAGCCATGTCTTCCATGGACCGGAAACAAGCATCCTGGGACCGGTTTCGGATTCATAATCCTCATCAGCCAGGCTATCTTGAATCCAGTGGCCAAGTGAGCAAGGGACTCACGTCTGAGCATACCCTGCCACACGTTCGGACTGGACTGTTCCCATGAGGCACAGGGTCAGAGCTGATTTGCATATAGCCAGTGTCTAACCCAGGGTGGTGTGGAGTGCAAAAAAAACGATGGATTTAGGCCCAGATCCTAGTACTGGGGTGAATGTATGACATTGTTCTACATTCTGTCCATCAACTGTGTTTTTTGCAATTTTTACCCCGAGTGGGCTGGGGATGCTCAGACGTGAGTCCCAGGCTCTCCACACCACTGGAGTCAAGCTATCTAGGCTGATGAAGGCTGATAGCCAGAAACCGGTCCTTGGATGCTTGATTCCGGTCTGGGAAAGACATGGCTTGGTAGTTCGGACTGAACTGTACCCATGAGGCACAGGGTCAGATCTGATTTGCTTATAGCCAGTGTCTAACCCAGGGTGGTGTGGAGTGCAAAAAAACGATGGATTTAGGCCCAGATCCTTGTAATGGGGTGAATGTATGACATTGTTCTACATTCTGTCCATCAACTGTGTTTTTTGCAATTTTCACCCCGAGTGGGCTGGGGATGCTCAGACGTGAGTCCCAGGCTCTCCACACCACTGGAGTTAAGCTATCCAGGCTGATGAAGGCTGATAGCCAGAAACCGGTCCTTGGATGCTTGATTCCGGTCTGGGAAAGACATGGCTTGGTAGTTCGGACAGGACTGTTCCCATGAGGCACAGGGTCAGAGCTGATTTGCATATAGCCAGTGTCTAACCCAGGGTGGTGTGGAGTGCAAAAAAACGATGGATTTAGGCCCAGATCCTTGTGCTGGGGTGAATGTATGACATTGTTCTACATTCTGTCCATCAACTGATTTTTGCAATTTTCACCCCGAGTGGGCTGGGGATGCTCAGACGTGAGTCCCAGGCTCTCCACACCACTGGAGTCAAGCTATCCAGGCTGATGAAGGCTGATAGCCAGAAACCGGTTCTTGGATGCTTGATTCCGGTCTGGGAAAGACATGGCTTGGTAGTTCGGACTGGACTGTTCCCATGAGGCACAGGGTCAGAGCTGATTTGCATATAGCCAGTGTCTAACCCAGGGTGGTGTGGAGTGCAAAAAAACGATGGATTTAGGCCCAGATCCTTGTACTGGGGTGAATGTATGACATTGTTCTACATTCTGTCCATCAACTGTGTTTTTTGCAATTTTCACCCCGAGTGGGCTGGGGATGCTCAGACGTGAGTCCCAGGCTCTCCACACCACTGGAGTCAAGCTATCCAGGCTGATGAAGGCTGATAGCCAGAAACAGGTCCTTGGATGCTTGATTCCGGTCTGGGAAAGACATGGCTTGGTAGTTCGGACTGGACTGTTCCCATGAGGCACAGGGTCAGAGCTGATTTGCTTATAGCCAGTGTCTAACCCAGGGTGGTGTGGAGTGCAAAAAAACGATGGATTTAGGCCCAGATCCTTGTAATGGGGTGAATGTATGACATTGTTCTACATTCTGTCCATCAACTGTGTTTTTTGCAATTTTCACCCCGAGTGGGCTGGGGATGCTCAGACGTGAGTCCCAGGCTCTCCACACCACTGGAGTTAAGCTATCCAGGCTGATGAAGGCTGATAGCCAGAAACCGGTCCTTGGATGCTTGATTCCGGTCTGGGAAAGACATGGCTTGGTAGTTCGGACAGGACTGTTCCCATGAGGCACAGGGTCAGAGCTGATTTGCATATAGCCAGTGTCTAACCCAGGGTGGTGTGGAGTGCAAAAAAACGATGGATTTAGGCCCAGATCCTTGTACTGGGGTGAATGTATGACATTGTTCTACATTCTGTCCATCAACTGATTTTTGCAATTTTCACCCCGAGTGGGCTGGGGATGCTCAGACGTGAGTCCCAGGCTCTCCACACCACTGGAGTCAAGCTATCCAGGCTGATGAAGGCTGATAGCCAGAAACCGGTTCTTGGATGCTTGATTCCGGTCTGGGAAAGACATGGCTTGGTAGTTCGGACTGGACTGTTCCCATGAGGCACAGGGTCAGAGCTGATTTGCATATAGCCAGTGTCTAACCCAGGGTGGTGTGGAGTGCAAAAAAACGATGGATTTAGGCCCAGATCCTTGTACTGGGGTGAATGTATGACATTGTTCTACATTCTGTCCATCAACTGTGTTTTTTGCAATTTTCACCCCGAGTGGGCTGGGGATGCTCAGACGTGAGTCCCAGGCTCTCCACACCACTGGAGTCAAGCTATCCAGGCTGATGAAGGCTGATAGCCAGAAACCGGTCCTTGGATGCTTGATTCCGGTCTGAGAAAGACATGGCTTGGTAGTTCGGACTGGACTGTTCCCATGAGGCACAGGGTCAGAGCTGATTTGCATATAGCCAGTGTCTAACCCAGGGTGGTGTGGAGTGTAAAAAAACGATGGATTTAGGCCCAGATCCTTGTACTGGGGTGAATGTATGACATTGTTCTACATTCTGTCTATCAACTGTGTTTTTTGCAATTTTCACCCCGAGTGGGCTGGGGATGCTCAGACGTGAGTCCCAGGCTCTCCACACCACTGGAGTCAAGCTATCCAGGCTGATGAAGGCTGATAGCCAGAAACCGGTCCTTGGATGCTTGATTCCGGTCTGGGAAAGACATGGCTTGGTAGTTCGGACTGGACTGTTCCCATGAGGCACAGGGTCAGAACTGATTTGCATATAGCCAGTGTCTAACCCAGGGTGGTGTGGAGTGCAAAAAAACGATGGATTTAGGCCCAGATCCTTGCACTGGGGTGAATGTATGACATTGTTCTACATTCTGTCCATCAACTGTGTTTTTTGCAATTTTCACCCCGAGTGGGCTGGGGATGCTCAGACGTGAGTCCCAGGCTCTCCACACCACTGGAGTCAAGCTATCCAGGCTGATGAAGGCTGATAGCCAGAAACCGGTCCTTGGATGCTTGATTCCGGTCTGGGAAAGACATGGCTTGGTAGTTCGGACTGGACTGTTCCCATGAGGCACAGGGTCAGAGCTGATTTGCATATAGCCAGTGTCTAACCCAGGGTGGTGTGGAGTGCAAAAAAACGATGGATTTAGGCCCAGATCCTTGTACTGGGGTGAATGTATGACATTGTTCTACATTCTGTCCTTCAACTGTGTTTTTTGCAATTTTCACCCCGAGTGGGCTGGGGATGCTCAGACGTGAGTCCCAGGCTCTCCACACCACTGGAGTCAAGCTATCCAGGCTGATGAAGGCTGATAGCCAGAAACCGGTCCTTGGATGCTTGATTCCGGTCTGGGAAAGACATGGCTTGGTAGTTCGGACTGGACTGTTCCCATGAGGCACAGGGTCAGAGCTGATTTGCATATAGCCAGTGTCTAACCCAGGGTGGTGTGGAGTGTAAAAAAACGATGGATTTAGGCCCAGATCCTTGTACTGGGGTGAATGTATGACATTGTTCTACATTCTGTCCATCAACTGTGTTTTTTGCAATTTTCACCCCGAGTGGGCTGGGGATGCTCAGACGTGAGTCCCAGGCTCTCCACACCACTGGAGTCAAGCTATCCAGGCTGATGAAGGCTGATAGCCAGAAACCGGTCCTTGGATGCTTGCTTCCGGTCTGGGAAAGACATGGCTTGGTAGTTCGGACTGGACTGTTCCCATGAGGCACAGGGTCAGAACTGATTTGCATATAGCCAGTGTCTAACCCAGGGTGGTGTGGAGTGCAAAAAAACGATGGATTTAGGACCAGATCCTTGCACTGGGGTGAATGTATGACATTGTTCTACATTCTGTCCATCAACTGTATTTTTTTTCAATTTTCACGCCGAGTGCGCTGGGGATGCTCAGACGTGAGTCCCAGGCTCTCCACACCACTGGAGTCAAGCTATCCAGGCTGATGAAGGCTGATAGCCAGAAACCGGTCCTTGGATGCTTGATTCCTGTCTGGGAAAGACATGGCTTGGTAGTTCGGACTGCACTGTTCCCATGAGGCACAGGGTCAGAGCTGATTTGCATATAGCCAGTGTCTAACCCAGGGTGGTGTGGAGTGCAAAAAAACGATGGATTTCGGCCCAGATCCTTGTACTGGGGTCAATGTATGACATTGTTCTACATTCTGTCCATCAACTGTGTTTTTTGCAATTTTCACCCTGAGTGGGCTGGGGATGCTCAGACGTGAGTCCCAGGCTCTCCACACCACTGGAGTCAAGCTATCCAGGCTGATGAAGGCTGATAGCCAGAAACCGGTCCTTGGATGCTTGATTCCGGTCTGGGAAAGACATGGCTTGGTAGTTCGGACTGGACTGTTCCCATGAGGCACAGGGTCAGAGCTGATTTGCATATAGCCAGTGTCTAACCCAGGGTGGTGTGGAGTGCAAAAAAACGATGGATTTAGGCCCAGATCCTCGTACTGGGGTGAATGTATGATATTGTTCTACATTCTGTCTATCAACTGTGTTTTTTGCAATTTTCACCCCGAGTGGGCTGGGGATGCTCAGACGTGAGTCCCAGGCTCTCCACACCACTGGAGTCAAGCTATCCAGGCTGATGAAGGCTGATAGCCAGAAACCGGTCCTTGGATGCGTGATTCCGGTCTGGAAAAGACATGGCTTGGTAGTTCGGACTGGACTGTTCCCATGAGGCACAGGGTCAGAGCTGATTTGCATATAGCCAGTGTCTAACCCAGGGTGGTGTGGAGTGAAAACAAACGATGGATTTAGGCCCAGATCCTTGTACTGGGGTGAATGTATGACATTGTTCTACATTCTGTCCATCAACTGTGTTTTTTGCAATTTTCACCCCGAGTGCGCTGGGGATGCTCAGACGTGAGTCCCAGGCTCTCCACACCACTGGAGTCAAGCTATCCAGGCTGATGAAGGCTGATAGCCAGAAACCGGTCCTTGGATGCTTGATTCCGGTCTGGGAAAGACATGGCTTGGTAGTTCGGACTGGACTGTTCCCATGAGGCACAGGGTCAGAGCTGATTTGCATATAGCCAGTGTCTAACCCAGGGTGGTGTGGAGTGCAAAAAAACGATGGATTTAGGCCCAGATCCTTGTACTGGGGTGAATGTATGACATTGTTCTACATTCTGTCCATTAACTGTGTTTTTTGCAATTTTCACCCCGAATGGGCTGGGGATGCTCAGACGTGAGTCCCAGGCTCTCCACACCACTGGAGTCAAGCTATCCAGGCTGATGAAGGCTGATAGCCAGAAACCGGTCCTTGGATGCTTGATTCCGGTCTGGGAAAGACATGGCTTGGTAGTTCGGACTGGACTGTTCCCATGAGGCACAGGGTCAGAGCTGATTTGCATATAGCCAGTGTCTAACCCAGGGTGGTGTGGAGTGCAAAAAAACGATGGATTTAGGCCCAGATCCTTGTACTGGGGTGAATGTATGACATTGTTCTACATTCTGTCCATCAACTGTGTTTTTTGCAATTTTCACCCCGAGTGGGCTGGGGATGCTCAGACGTGAGTCCCAGGCTCTCCACACCACTGGAGTCAAGCTATCCAGGCTGATGAAGGCTGATAGCCAGAAACCGGTCCTTGGATGCTTGATTCCGGTCTGGGAAAGACATGGCTTGGTAGTTCGGACTGGACTGTTCCCATGAGGCACAGGGTCAGAGCTGATTTGCATATAGCCAGTGTCTAACCCAGGGTGGTGTGGAGTGCAAAAAAACGATGGATTTAGGCCCAGATCCTTGTACTGGGGTGAATGTATGACATTGTTCTACATTCTGTCCTTCAACTGTGTTTTTTGCAATTTTCACCCCGAGTGGGCTGGGGATGCTCAGACGTGAGTCCCAGGCTCTCCACACCACTGGAGTCAAGCTATCCAGGCTGATGAAGGCTGATAGCCGGAAACCGGTCCTTGGATGCTTGATTCCGGTCTGGGAAAGACATGGCTTGGTAGTTCGGACTGGACTGTTCCCATGAGGCACAGGGTCAGAGCTGATTTGCATATAGCCAGTGTCTAACCCAGGGTGGTGTGGAGTGTAAAAAAACGATGGATTTAGGCCCAGATCCTTGTACTGGGGTGAATGTATGACATTGTTCTACATTCTGTCCATCAACTGTGTTTTTTGCAATTTTCACCCCGAGTGGGCTGGGGATGCTCAGACGTGAGTCCCAGGCTCTCCACACCACTGGAGTCAAGCTATCCAGGCTGATGAAGGCTGATAGCCAGAAACCGGTCCTTGGATGCTTGCTTCCGGTCTGGGAAAGACATGGCTTGGTAGTTCGGACTGGACTGTTCCCATGAGGCACAGGGTCAGAACTGATTTGCATATAGCCAGTGTCTAACCCAGGGTGGTGTGGAGTGCAAAAAAACGATGGATTTAGGACCAGATCCTTGCACTGGGGTGAATGTATGACATTGTTCTACATTCTGTCCATCAACTGTATTTTTTTTCAATTTTCACGCCGAGTGCGCTGGGGATGCTCAGACGTGAGTCCCAGGCTCTCCACACCACTGGAGTCAAGCTATCCAGGCTGATGAAGGCTGATAGCCAGAAACCGGTCCTTGGATGCTTGATTCCTGTCTGGGAAAGACATGGCTTGGTAGTTCGGACTGCACTGTTCCCATGAGGCACAGGGTCAGAGCTGATTTGCATATAGCCAGTGTCTAACCCAGGGTGGTGTGGAGTGCAAAAAAACGATGGATTTCGGCCCAGATCCTTGTACTGGGGTCAATGTATGACATTGTTCTACATTCTGTCCATCAACTGTGTTTTTTGCAATTTTCACCCTGAGTGGGCTGGGGATGCTCAGACGTGAGTCCCAGGCTCTCCACACCACTGGAGTCAAGCTATCCAGGCTGATGAAGGCTGATAGCCAGAAACCGGTCCTTGGATGCTTGATTCCGGTCTGGGAAAGACATGGCTTGGTAGTTCGGACTGGACTGTTCCCATGAGGCACAGGGTCAGAGCTGATTTGCATATAGCCAGTGTCTAACCCAGGGTGGTGTGGAGTGCAAAAAAACGATGGATTTAGGCCCAGATCCTCGTACTGGGGTGAATGTATGATATTGTTCTACATTCTGTCTATCAACTGTGTTTTTTGCAATTTTCACCCCGAGTGGGCTGGGGATGCTCAGACGTGAGTCCCAGGCTCTCCACACCACTGGAGTCAAGCTATCCAGGCTGATGAAGGCTGATAGCCAGAAACCGGTCCTTGGATGCGTGATTCCGGTCTGGAAAAGACATGGCTTGGTAGTTCAGACTGGACTGTTCCCATGAGGCACAGGGTCAGAGCTGATTTGCATATAGCCAGTGTCTAACCCAGGGTGGTGTGGAGTGCAAACAAACGATGGATTTAGGCCCAGATCCTTGTACTGGGGTGAATGTATGACATTGTTCTACATTCTGTCCATCAACTGTGTTTTTTGCAATTTTCACCCCGAGTGCGCTGGGGATGCTCAGACGTGAGTCCCAGGCTCTCCACACCACTGGAGTCAAGCTATCCAGGCTGATGAAGGCTGATAGCCAGAAACCGGTCCTTGGATGCTTGATTCCGGTCTGGGAAAGACATGGCTTGGTAGTTCGGACTGGACTGTTCCCATGAGGCACAGGGTCAGAGCTGATTTGCATATAGCCAGTGTCTAACCCAGGGTGGTGTGGAGTGCAAAAAAACGATGGATTTAGGCCCAGATCCTTGTACTGGGGTGAATGTATGACATTGTTCTACATTCTGTCCATCAACTGTGTTTTTTGCAATTTTCACCCCGAATGGGCTGGGGATGCTCAGACGTGAGTCCCAGGCTCTCCACACCACTGGAGTCAAGCTATCCAGGCTGATGAAGGCTGATAGCCAGAAACCGGTCCTTGGATGCTTGATTCCGGTCTGGGAAAGACATGGCTTGGTAGTTCGGACTGGACTGTTCCCATGAGGCACAGGGTCAGAGCTGATTTGCATATAGCCAGTGTCTAACCCAGGGTGGTGTGGAGTGCAAAAAAACGATGGATTTAGGCCCAGATCCTTGTACTGGGGTGAATGTATGACATTGTTCTACATTCTGTCCATCAACTGTGTTTTTTGCAATTTTCACCCCGAATGGGCTGGGGATGCTCAGACGTGAGTCCCAGGCTCTCCACACCACTGGAGTCAAGCTATCCAGGCTGATGAAGGCTGATAGCCAGAAACCGGTCCTTGGATGCTTGATTCCGGTCTGGGAAAGACATGGCTTGGTAGTTCGGACTGGACTGTTCCCATGAGGCACAGGGTTAGAGCTGATTTGCATATAGCCAGTGTCTAACCCAGGGTGGTGTGGAGTGCAAAAAAACGATGGATTTAGGCCCAGATCCTTGTACTGGGGTGAATGTATGACATTGTTCTACATTCTGTCCATCAACTGTGTTTTTTGCAATTTTCACCCCGAGTGGGCTGGGGATGCTCAGACGTGAGTCCCAGGCTCTCCACACCACTGGAGTCAAGCTATCCAGGCTGATGAAGGCTGATAGCCAGAAACTGGTCCTTGGATGCTTGATTCCGGTCTGGGAAAGACATGGCTTGGTAGTTCGGACTGGACTGTTCCCATGAGGCACAGGGTCAGAGCTGATTTGCATATAGCCAGTGTCTAACCCAGGGTGGTGTGGAGTGCAAAAAAACGATGGATTTAGGCCCAGATCCTTGTACTGGGGTGAATGTATGACATTGTTCTACATTCTGTTCATCAACTGTGTTTTTTGCAATTTTCACCCCGAGTGGGCTGGGGATGCTCAGACGTGAGTCCCAGGCTCTCCACACCACTGGAGTCAAGCTATCCAGGCTGATGAAGGCTGATAGCCAGAAACCGGTCCTTGGATGCTTGATTCCGGTCTGGGAAAGACATGGCTTGGTAGTTCGGACTGGACTGTTCCCATGAGGCACAGGGTCAGAGCTGATTTGCATATAGCCAGTGTCTAACCCAGGGTGGTGTGGAGTGCAAAAAAACGATGGATTTAGGCCCAGATCCTTGTACTGGGGTGAATGTATGACATTGTTCTACATTCTGTCCATCAACTGTGTTTGTTGCTGCTGCATTCAGCAGCACACTTAGAAATAGGAAAACGACTTAGAGGATTGTTTTTGTGGAGGAAGGTGTCCCTTTCTTCACACAATCAATCCTGTCTGTAACGCAGGCACCCTTGCACCATGGTGCTAATCCTCATGTTAAGTTTAGGGCTGATCAGTAATTTTACCCTCCTGAGAGTCTGTTGTCTATGGCTTGTGCCCTATGTCCAGCTGTGATTAAATGCTATACTCTTGTCAATAATGAAATGTTTAATGCCAAGGAGAGTGGACTGTCAGATGTACCTCGGTTTGGAGTCAGTGGCCCTAGGCGAAGCTGACACTAATTTGTGAAGCAAGGTCAAAATCACTGGTAGTACCCTTACGTAATTTGGGTGGAAGTCACAATTATTTTTCGTCCCATCAGGTGGAAATTGAGCTGTATTGTTTTACTACGAGTTTTCGAGCTAGGGCTGAGAGTTACTGCTGACAATTAGAACAGTGGAATGTTGGGAGCTCCATTGAAAACAATGGAGTGCTTCCGGCTTCTATTTGCTGGTGGAAACTTGGAGCATCAACATTCCAATGTTTGCTCATAGCAATAGCTGTAAACAAAGGCATCATGGAGTCCGAGGGGATTTTAACTCCCTCAGGCTCTGTGAGGCCTTTGTTTTACAAATTAGAACATTCAGCCCTCTAGGGGCGAAATCTTCTAATAGCCTTAGCACCCTCCACAGCGGGCTCTACCGGCCATTAAAGGCCCATTCCCTTGTTAAAGGCCCTCGTCTTCGGCCCGGGCTTTTAATGCTGAAGCGGACCTTTAATGGCTGGTAGATCCCATTACGGTGGGCTCTAAGGCTATATTAAAAGCTATTTAACAAATGTGTTTTCCAGATGAATTTATTGAAAAATCTGAACCTGAGTCTGTATCTGTGTACCGTTATTCAACTACATCCTTGTGTCCTTTGCAATGCTCTGCCAATTTGGGAGACTGTATGATATGCTTCCTTTCACTGGGATACTCAGCAGAGAATCAGAAGGAACGAGTAGTTGCATGTTTTGTAGTGGCTTCTAAAGCAGTGGAAACCTGGGTTACTGCCCCTGCCTTTAATTAGCTGTGCATATTCTTGTCTGCTCCATACCAGCCACCTTCAGGATTTTCACCTCCATCTTCACTTTTGTAATTGCCAAATCAGCATGCAGGATAAACTGGCGGGCAGAGAATCACAAAATTTCTGCTCTGCTTCTCTGTCAATCATGAGCACAGAAACCAAGATGAGGGACATATATCACTTCTGTGTCAATGTTCATGAGTAGGGTGGCTCGAGTGCACTTCGATGCACTGACAATTTGACTTGATACACTTGTGTCTTGTTTTAAAATCTTTTGGAAATTGATGTCTGTTGTCTCTTGGTAAGAGACCTGTGACATGGCTGAGAAAGACCCTGACAGGTTGATGGAATGACCTTGCAAGGCCACGGGTCTAGCCGCACTTGGAAAAGGTGCAGCCACCTTACAAACCTTAATAGCAAATATATTGATTCCCCTTCTAGTCGTATCATGAGGAACTTAGAAAGCTGAAGGACGCATTGCCTTTTTGACCTTGTTTGTGCAGCATTACCGACCTTCAGATTGAGGAGTCATGGACCTCCAAGTTCTTGGCTTGGTGTTCTCTAGGCAGCAAAGAAGTGAAATACATTGGTTGTATTTCTTTGCTTAGTGTATTTCTTAAGTTGTCATGCAAATCTGTTTTCATGCCTTGGAATGCCTAGTTTGATGGACAGAGAAGAAGATTTATATTGAGGTAATCTCAAGTTTTCATATCTGCAATCTTCATTACTCAGAGTCCTACTTGTCCATGCTGCCTTACTCTGCTGGGCCTCTCTCCCGGATGTACTATGGTCTCAGTCACCCATGGAGTTGTGGTGCCTTCCATTAAGGTTCTGGGACACCTGTGCCTTTTGTAGGCTTTTTTTGAGGATGGGCAAGAGCGAGAGTTTCACAAATGAATGCAAAAGGAAAGGACTGTTGTCTCCCAGCAGGGCTCCTCCTCATTAGGAAATATTACATAACAGTAATGAGAATTATGCATGTGTTTTATAAGCATATCCTATGGTCAGATGAGGCAAACCCAGTACTGTTGATGAAAGGTGAATTGAGCTCAGGGATACAGCTTAGATACCTACCAGGAAAACACATTTTAGGCGAACATCCTTTACAACGCGGTAATGACACCGCAGTGCCATTACAACGCAGTTTTCACAACGCAAGTCGTTACCACGACTTGCACTGGAGGGCGCTCTAGGCTAAGGAATAGTAGATTTACTATTCCAGCTCCTTCCCTACTGTACGTAGGCTGGTGTTGGAATAGTAAATCTTACTATTCCTAAGTCCAGCACCCTACAGCGCAAGTCGTGGTAACGACTTGCGTTGTAAAACGTGCGTTGTGATGGTCTGCGGTGTTTTATACCGCGTTGTACCGTCATATATCCCACATTTTATTTCTTTGTAGCAACGGGCTGCTGGTGTTCCTATAGATATCCCAAGAAAAAGAGAAGGTTTGTCCCCAGAACAAGAAGAGTGAGCCTACAAATGTGTAATTGAAAATTGAGGCGACTTTGCTTATATGAAAAGTCGAAAGTTCAGCTCCTTTATTTGCGGCATCCCAGCGCTGACATGAAAACTTGACCAGTCACACTGAGGACAAAATTGCCAAATTGTTGCCTGGATGCTAGAATTAGAAGTAGCGCACACCTCTTCCGGAACTACAAAGGTTTAATCTGTGTCTCTTTTTCATTTCCATCTGATGAGAGTGTTTTGCGATAGGGGAAGGGCGAGATGTTAAAAAAGAATGAATGCAGAAGTTCTAATGGCTGATCATTTCGGATCAGGCAGACAATGACTACCTAAACAATGTTTTTATCAATATGGTGAAATTATAAAACACTTTCCCCCACATGCATCAACCTATTTAGGAAGTGCAAACGGTGCGAATCGGTAAATTCGGCCGTTTGCACTTCCTAAATACGTTTTTGGTATGCATGAAACAATTCGCTATTTTTTGCATTTCTTAAAAATGCAAATGCAATTAAGGAATCGCATTTGTGCGATTCCTTAAATGCAATGCATCAATTTGTAAAAAATACCGAATTTTGAAATTGGAAGTGCAAATTAACACGAGGTTGACCCTCGTGTTAATTTGCGAAAAATTTTAAAAAAGCAAAAAAATTCATTTTTTAAACTTGCATGTTACAGACACACATGTCCTTAGGACATGTGTGTGTGAAACATGCACTTGAAAATACATTTAAGGGGTGCAGGGGGGGTCCTTTGGACCCCCCTCTGCACCCTTGCAATGCATCAACAAATTGCGAGTGCAAAAAAAAAAATGCAAAACGGCATCAATGTAATGCCATTCCTTAATTGCGATTCGCAATTAAGGAATCACAATTTCCGAAAATTAAGAAATCCTAAAAACTTTTAGGATTTCTTGATGCATAGGATTTTGCATTTCCTAAATGGCGATTCCTTAATTTTCGCTATTTAAGAAATGCAAAATCCTAGATTGATGCATGTGGGGGATTTCCTTTAAGCCCCGTTGGAGATTATAAAATACATTTTTTACAGGATAATGGTAAATTTAGCATTTCTTTTCTCCCCCTGACGCTGTTTGATGTAATTGCAAGGATTGACTATATTAAAACTTGGCAACTGCACAAACCATTGCTCATCCTCTGTACGTAAAACACCAGTTTCATTTTGCTACAATCATTGCAAACACACAAAGATGAAAAAATATGGCTAACTGGTGGCTTGTAAAAAGTAAATTGTCCACAAAAGAAAATTCTCCACCTTACTATGGCAACACTTCACATCAATCACTCGGACAGCTCAAATGATTCCAATATCTTATTTTAATGTTTTCGTTTATCTTCGATTTTAGTCATCGTAAAAAGTGTGTGTTTAAAATGTCCCTTGGGGGGAGAGAGGCCTATAAAGTCTTGTAACCGAGTGACACGTGATAATGAAAATATCTCCAAGTGAAGCAAAATGAGATTTTTTTTATTGTTAATCATCAGAAAGTTTCCCCCTAAGGTATTCGGCGCACTGCACAGAAACCTGAATCGGGGGGCCGTACATAGATGATTTCAGGCAGGTTTCAAGCAAGCATTGGCTTCTCGGAATTATGATTCGCAAAACCATAACCTATCTGGACAACATAATTGTACTTAGTCTTAAAATGTAAAGCTTCTCTCAACGTGCTTAAGCCTTCAAATGAACACACATGGATACATTTCAATTCCTCTGTGAATTCATGATGCATTATGCCTGTGCTTTTAATAAAATTAAAAATGGTTGAAATCTTCAACTGTGTGGATTTTCTTCTTTGAAAATGCCAAAGCAAATTACTTTGTCGAAGTGGCTAAGCGTATTTCAAGTTGTAAGCGTACTTATTGAATATGCTGTTGAATTTTTGATCTAGAGACGCCATCTTCGCCCACTCTCATTTTAGTATTGCAGCTCAAAACAATGTCAGGCTTTTTATTATAATTTTATCCCCAAAGTTTAAGTAAGGGATTAGGGACCCGATGTAGGTAAAATAGATTTACCGATTTTTAATTACCGAATCATACCGATTCGGTAATTAAAAATCGGTAAATCTAAGGGGTTGAGATGTAGGAACATCCAGATGTTCCTGCTACCGATTCGGTAAAAATCTGTATTTATCGATTCGGTAAATACCGACCGATAATGGCCCATTCATTCCTATGGGCTTTGAAGCCCATAGGAATGAATGGGGCATTACCGGTCGGTATTTACCGAATCGGTAAATACTGATTTTGACAAGGGTGCAGGGGGTGTCACTTTGACACCCTCTAGCACCCCCAAAAAAGATTTGGGGGCCATGTGGCAGGCATACCTGCCCTAAGGGCAGGTCTGCCTGTCATATGGCACAGGTGTGCATGCACACATGTGCATGCACACCTGACTCGGTATTTTACCATCAAATACATTTGATGGTAAAATACAGAATCGGTAAGGTTTGTGGGACTCAGAAGAGTCCCACCTACATATCAAAAATACCGAATAGGTATAAATACCGATTCGGTATTTTACAGATTCGGTAAATTTACCGATCGGTAAATTTACCGAATCTGTAAAATTCTGGGCCCTACATACCATTTACTAAATACCGGTCGGTAACGGCCGAAAATACCGATTTTCGGCCGTTACCGACCGACCTACATCGGGCCCTAGGTGATTGAAAATTTCAAATCCCGATCTGGATGGTCATGGATGATGGAGGTAAACGTCCTTGAATTCGTCATTGCACACGTTGAAGTTAGGGGATTAGATTTTCCAGGGTTGGTATTTGCAAAATGGAGTGCACACCTAACAGTAAAGTCTGTAAGTACTCACAAACAATTTGTGGGTAGTTTGCCACCAGTCAAAAAAAATGCAGGACTTCTCGTGTAAAAGGGAGGGGTAAGAGGGGTAAGTGTCTTCTAAGGGTGGACAATTTTAGCAAATTCTTCTATATACAGGTGTATGGATGTGCATGGGACTATGGGCCAGATTCATCAAGCCGAAAACGGCTCGCAAAGGGCCAGATTCTGAGAATCTGGCCCTTTGCAAGTGCTATTTTTGCATTTGGGATTCATCATCCCAAATGCAAAAATCGCATTTGTAGAAATCGCAAATTTGCGAATAATTGCATTTAAGGAATCTCAATTAGAGATTACTTGAATGCAATTCATGAACCATTTAAAAATTACGAATTCGCAATGTAGGGCCGCTATTTACCGCGAAGTCTGACTTCGTAGTATATAGCGAAAACTTAGAAAAATGCACTTTAGTGCAATTTTCTAAGTTGTATGTTACACACACAACACCAGTGTACTTGAGCATTTCAGGGGTGCTACAAGGTATCCTTTGGACACCCTGGCACCCTTGAAATCGCTTCCTTATTTGCGATTCGCTAATTGCGAATCGCAAATAAGGAATGACTCCCCATTCATTCCTATGGGCCTTTAGGCCCATAGGAATGAATGGGAAAGCCATTCCTTATTTGCGATTTGCAATTAGCGAATCGCAAATAAGGAGGCAGTAGAAATCGCTATAATTATTGCGATTTCTACATGAATCCCGTTTTGCGAGTCTTTAATAGCGATTCCTTAATAACCGCTATTAAGGACTCGCAAAACGGGACTTTGATGAATCTGGGGGTATGTATACAAGTGACACCAACCTGCAAAACAAAGGGCAGCTGTACAGAGGTGGATATCAAGAAAAGCACATGGTGCATAGAAGGACTGTACAAACAAGGATTTGCAAAGCCAACATGTCTCTGATATAATTTGCTTGATTTTGCCAATGCTTGTTTGTGCAGGCATGCAAACACATGCATCATGACAGATGCACACGAATGCCTGGCAATCTTGGAATGGGTTTTCTATTAAATTAACCAATTCCAAGATGATCAGCATGCATCAAGATACAGGTGCATCCATGACTGACAATGCAAAGGCACGCTTGTGTTATGACATGTGTCATGACATGTCCATCAGTCCATAAGTGCATCCACTGCCACTGTGCCTGTATCGGGTCTCCAGTTGACATAGTTTGTTAACTGAAAGGTCAATCTGGAAGCAAAAAGATTCAAAAGAGGTTTCAGTAGCAAAATAAAAGAAGCACTTTTTTGGTTTGCCCAACCTTCTAGTTTGGAAAATTTTGTATTAGAAACATCTGACGTTATAGCTGAGATCTGAAAACAAAAATAAAGAATGCAGAATATAGACTTCAACAGACAATTTAGTGAATGTGATTATAGAAAGGGGTTGGGGATTGGTGGAAAGTTTTGGATGGTGAAAATGGATAGAATGTACTCAGGCAATGATAAGCAGAAGCGATAGGAAGGCGCGGTCTTCATTGAAGGCAGTTGAATGGTCGGTCACATAGGGTTGCATAGGGAGGATGTGTGTTGAAGAAGAAATAGGTGTGTGTCTTACATGGCTGCAGACAAAGGGAATTCTCGACACTGAAAAATTATTCCAAAGTGGACAAAAAAATTGACGTTTTTAAATTATTTATTATTTATTTAGAAGTTCCCACCTCCTAGAAATCATTTATTAGGACATTTTGTTTTGATATCTGCAGCTGAATTCCCAAGAACTCAGGAATCTGCTACTAACATAGAAGAAAAACTCTAGGGGGTATATTAATGAGTTTTTATCTAGCCGGCTTTCGTGAATCATGTTTTGAGTGTAAGTTTTCTTTTAACGTGACTTGGTCATTATTTTGTGGAAATATTTAAGGCATGCCAATTTAAATATCATTCACAATTCCTTTTCATTCAGTTTGTATAACGGTTAAGAGATGTAATTATTTATATTTTAAATGTAACTAAGGTCTCCATTTGTGTGTAAAATGTTATAAAATTGGTTGTACTGCCTAGTTTAAGAGATTTATCTTTACAATGGTTGTCTTTGAGCCAGGATTCACATACGCTTTGAGCATTCTAGCAAAGCAAACAAGGTTAACAAATGATCCCACCAATGAAATATTTTGGTAGCTGTGGTCAGATGATCACACACCCAGACCATATATACTTTTTGGGTCAAGGGCCAATAATGTTGTGTAGTGAAGAAGGTCCTCACATGGTCTCTAGACCCTGCTACCAATGAGGTGTATGTTGATCATGAACCCTAAGGCTTACAATTCAAAATGAAAGTAAAGATGATACTGAAGCACACTTAACTTACCGTCCAATAAGTAAACAAAGCAAATAGGCGTTTCAATGGCAAGTTTCCAGAAATAGTTATTCCAAAATAGTCCAAAGTTCTGCATGTGTCTTGATTGTGGACTTATGTACATCAACTAGCAGCCGAAAAGCATTTTGTCTCGAAACAACTTTTTCAAGGCTACAATTATTTACAAGCTACAAGCTCATCATAGAACTTCTACCTGCAGGTATGACCATATTTTATCAACATAAAGAGAAAGAGAGACTGAGACAGTACCTGAATTTTGTGCGCGTCTATATCCAGAAGGTTCTGGATAACAACAGTGAGGAGAGTACAAATACATTTGATGCACTAACTAAATGTATGTATACAATTAGGATGTTCAGTGTTTAAAAAGGAGTTGGGAGGAAAGGTGTGGATAAGGAATTGATCAAATGGGGGGAGTAGTAGAGGCAATGATAGAGAAAATCAACATATTTCAACTCTTTTCTGATCAGGCCAGCTGCAGCAGGAGGGCAGAAACAGTGATAGCTAAAGTGCAGCATGGGCTTTGCATTTCAGTTTAGCTTGATGGGTAGCACCTGTAGGTTATAAGTGGTGCCTATAAATGTGACTGAACGATGTAGAAAAGAGAAGCAAAGTAGGCGAGGAGCTAAGATCTTTTCAGACTGATTTGATGTGTTTACAAGAGGCACTTATTCAGCATACGAAGAGATTTAACTTTAACTTTATTTCTTTATTTCGGTTAAAAACTAACCATAAAAGAAGTACACATATTTTGAATACATTTTAAATAACAAGGACTGAGAGAACCAATTCTACGCCCCCTTTTTAACACAGTTCATTATTACTATTTAGAAGTCAGTCAGAGGTATTTGCAATGATAAAATCATAAATACATTATTAATTCTTTTGAGAAAAACAAGGTAATATATTCATATACCTTACAGTTAATAATTATTTTTAAAACATACTTAATATAAGTGGTATTACTTCCATATCGTAGCAAGAAAACGAATTTAGCTGTACAGATTGTAAACAGTACTGACACCAACTTTTGAACTCCTATCCCTAACTCCAGCAGCTACATTGCAACAAGTAGTCTAAAATGCATCACTATAGCATTAGTCTGAGACCCCGTCTCCTTCGTACTATCCCCACAGAGATTAGATATCTGCTTACACTGAAAACAATGGATTGTGTTGTTTCACTTCTAAAAACTCTCTTGGCTTCACTGAGATGCCTAAATCCCAGGAGTCGGCAAACAGGTTTTATCCATTTTTTCCTTTGATGTGTGTATAGGGCAAAGGAATAAAATATGCGCCTCATCCTCCCTTATACCTAGGTGCACAATTCACATTTTTCCAGGGCTTCGTCTCCCTCATTAACATCGCTACACACCCATTTTGCAGTGTTTGCTTTAATCTGCAATATTCCATAGCGAAATTTTAGGTACAATGACTTTGCTACAGATGGTAGAATCTCGTCCATGAAGCATTCAAATCTGCTCTCTGATTTCATGTTGAGATACTTGAGGGTTAAAGCACCTAACTCTGGATTATGCAGAGTAGTGTTAAGAAGAAACTCCTAGTATCTTTCTTTTAGCAGCTTTTTACGTTTCAGAGTAAGACACTCAGGTTCTATCCAATAATGGTAAAGCCCGAGTTTCGTAAGCCAGTCCTCTATGTGGGTTAGCCATATCAACCGCGTCGTGTTTTTTATTTCATAATTTCTTTTAGGACTTCTCTATAATCTACTAATTCATCTGTTGACCACAGACGAACCCAATATAACAACAGACGTAGGACTGCATGATCATCAGTGCGGTGTACATTCAGATCCATAATAAGTGGGAGTGCTAAAACTTTTCTGAAAAAAATATTCTCCTAAATCATAAAAGCACACTTAGCAGCGTGACCTCATAATTCTGCCCCGTACAGTGATGCAGATTGGGCTTTACATTTGTATAGCTCTAGTACTGGGGATACTGCTCTGGAGTAACTACTCTTATGTCTCCTGGCTATTGGGACTACATTTTGAGTTAGAATCGTTTTACTTTTATCAATTTGGGATTTCCAGTTAATTTTAGTGTCTAAAGTAATTCCCAAGTAATTAAAATTGTGCACATATTCGATCAATTCATTATTAATATTTTGTGTTTTTCTAAAACGTTTATGAGGATTAACCGCCATGTACTTAGTCTTTGTCGAGTTAATCTCCAATCCTTTATTGTCACAGTAAGACCGGAAAGGTATCAAGTAGGTTTTGTAACCCTCTGGGTGTCTGTGAGATTAAAATTGTATAATCTGCAAATAGCAGTGCAGGCACGTGCTCACCACCCAGCTTGGGGGAGTCATGTTCGCAGCCCAAGAGGGTGGTCGGTATATCGTTAACATATAAGGAGAACTATGTCGGTGCCAGCAAGCAACCTTGCTTGACCCCTCTCCCTATGCCAATACAGTCAATTAGTTCTCCGTTTGGGCCCCATCTCACCCTTGAATAATTGACCTCATGTAACTTGACAATCTGTTTCAAGATTTCCCCAGCCACATTCTGATCCCTCAATCTCAACCACAGGGCGCCCCTAGGGACAAGGTCGAAGGCTGCTCTGAGGTCAACAAAAGCCACATACAGATAGGCCCTCCTTATATTGATATATTTCCTAATGATACATACAAATCTAAATACCTGATCGATAGTGCTTATTTTTCCTCTAAAACCAGCCTGATACTTGGTTAAAATTCTAGTTTCATCAATCCAAGTACTCAGTTTATTTAATACTTGTTGCGCATATACCTTTTGAAGGACATCCATTAAACTAATAGGTCTGTAATGGGCTGGGTTCATTCGGTCCTCCTTTTTAAAAATAGTAACAATTTGGACACCCAGCCATGTGTCAGGAATTGTAGCACCCTTGGCAATTTTATTACAAAAGCAATTTATATATGGAGCCCATAACATATTGTCAGGCTTCCATAAATCACCAGGTATCCTATCAGGTCCAGGTGCTTTCCCGGGTTTAGTTGCCTTAATGGCTGCAGTCGTTTCTGCCATACTAAAGGTCAGAGATATCGCACTAGAGTTTAATCCTAGCTCATCATATTCGATAATAGGCTCATTTTCAATGGGGGAATATAAGCTAGAAAAGTGCGAGACCCAAGCATTGGCATCTAAGAACATGTCTCTACAGGTAGTTCCATCTCTAGTACCCCTAGCAATTAAGTTCCAAAATGATGCCTGGTCTTTTGCCTTACAGGTATCCAGCAATTCAGACCTAATATTCTCATCCCAGCATTTCTTTGCTTTTGCAATTGTCCCCTTGTACAATCTCCTCTTTTCCCTTAATAATAGTACGTCATTACATTTTGCAACCGCAATTAATTCCTTTTTAGCATTGCGGCATGCTTTGTCATACCAATTTTCCCCTTTGACCAAGTTTCGCTGACCAGATTTCAGTGGCTTTACAGCTTTTGTTAATATTTCACCAAGACCCAATGACAGGCTTTCATGGATCCGTATAATAGGGATCTCCTGTATTGGGACATTTTCGAAAGGTGACATTAAATTTGCATAAAGCTCGTAGATTTTCTTGATGGTACTATCATTCCCAAATACTGTTGGCCATTTTACTGCTCTACGATTATTTGAGAGCAATGGGTCGATATTCATGTAATTTCAAGGAGTACGTCCCAAGGGAGACAAATGAAATAGAGCCGTGGTAACAGTCAAATTGAGTGGAAAATGATCGCTCTCAATACGATTCTCCACTACAAGGTCTATTACCATCGGCCAGAGTGGGATTGAGACCATTACATAGTCTAAATGGCTATTACAACTGCCTCGTCTAAAGGTTGGCTGGCTGGGGCTATCTGAAGGGAGTCGCCCGTTACAAGCGCACAGACCACGTGCAGCAGTCAGTCGCAATAACTGAGCTGTAGCTATAGAACATGGTACTGCTGTGCTAGATTCGATTCCTGGGATGTTATTAGCATTGTCCGTGGACTCAAAAATGTTTTCCAGACCTATTATTGGCTCGAAATTACGATTGAAATCCCCTCCAATAATTATCAGAGTTTTGTGGTCAAGCATTGAGATAATGTTCAATAACCTCTGATTGTTTATTTGCCACCATCGGTCTGCTATAAATATTAAAAATGCAGACTTCTCTTTTATTAGGTCCTTTAAACCTTACTCCTAAGATATCTGGGCTGTTGGAATCAATTTGTTTAAAGTTGATTCCCAGTGTAATCTTTGCCCAGATCACCAACCCGCCCGAGGGTCTCCCTTTATTTACATTGGTTGCGGGTACACTAAACGATCTATAACCACCTTTAAAATGGCTTTCAACAGCCCAAGTTTCTTGGAAAAGTATAATGTCACCACTGTCCATATATTCCTGCCAAGTGGGATCACTCAAGTTTTTTTTTAATACCGGCAATGTTCCAGGACCTCAGTATAATACTGGATGTGGCATCTATGTTTAACCACCCATGCTTATATCCTCAGCTAATCTTGGGTGCCGTTTAGGATCATTTTTAGTGTTTTGTTCAAGCTTATCTAGGGGAGTATTTTGAATTATGTTGTCCTGCAATGAGCCATCCAGGACAGAATTTTGAGTGCCTTCTTCTGGGGTTGTAGCCATTTGAATATTCCCACATCCCATGTCATTATTAGTCCATTCACTATCCAAGGGCTCATCAATAGTACTAGTATGTAAATCTGTTTCCTCTCCCACACCTTCTTTAGATAACTTATTTTCCAATTTCAACAAACTAAACCCAAATGCTTCATGAGATGTTTTCCCGTATCCATATCCTTATCTACTCCCGCATCAAACCATTCCTCATTACTAATGGCCCCTATTCCTGGTCTCTAAGTCAATCAACTCCCTCCATCCCATATAGCTCTGCAAAACGGTTAGAAGTGGGGACAGAAACATTGGTTTTGAACCTTTCTAACTCCCCCGCTCCTTGCACTCCACAGGGGTTATAGGTTGGTTGTGCCATATGAGACGGGCGGTAGAAATAGCTCAAATCATAGGCAATAAAGCCTCTCCAATCCCTTGGGAAATATTGATCAGTAATAAAAGAGATTTATTATACAGCTTTGGATTTGATGTGTTAGTTAATACTACTATTACACAAGTGGCTACCAATAGAGGGGTGTCCATATTAGGTAAAAGAGATACTTTTAAAGCTAAACATAAATATACAGATAGAATAGGTTGATGGGCTAACAGCAAAATATTCTACTCTGAAAAAGCCTAATTCACCGCCTGTTCCATTTATGGCTCTATTTTAGATGATCCTCCTGCGTTTGCATTTTTGACTGTGGAATTGGCACAATGGCCTGCCCCTATTGGATTCTGTGGTGTTCTAAACTGCAATATGTCTCTAGACTTCATTATTCTTTATAATGGCCAGAAACCTAAAACTTTCAGGGTAAACAGAGACCTGCAAAAACAAGTCCAGACCCTGGTAATGCATTTTATTCACACGAATATAAGAAGCACACAAGGCTGGAGTATTTTTTAATATCTCTATGCCTTTTAAAGGCTGCACAAAATATAAAATATTCCAGAGTATCATCAGATCATAATCCCTTGCTGCTGGATATCGGGATACAATGTCTGACCAATATCAAGAAACGCTGGATGTTAGAGAGGCTTTCCCTCAACCTGTCCTCGGATGGTGTAAGGGGGTGAGCCTCACTGCCCTCGGGGAGACCCACTAGTCCTGGGTTTAACTGGGCAAAGTCATTAGTCCTTGGTCCTCTGTGAGCATCAGAGGGTTCTTCTTTTATCCATGGTAACCCCAGGATCCAGCAGTGAAGTGCAGAGAAATCACCAGGCAAGAGACAATCTCCTCCTTGTGCAAGAATTTTTAAAGGGATTTGGAAGGTTTCAGAAGCTAAGCATTCCTGGCCAATCCTAAGGCGCCACATCATCTCTCGAACCACTGTCCCAACTCTCCTGCACATGGGACAGTTGAAAATGGTCACCCAGGAGTCACAGTTCACATCTGCTCCTGGGGTCAGAGCTCTGGCCCTCACTGACATCACTGCCATCGCCTTGCACATCAAAAGTTCAAAGAGAAGCCCTCTCCTGGGTTGTCTCCAGTTCTCTGGACTTTCTCCTTTGTTCAGTGCTCCTGAAATGCCACCAGACGTTGTGGCAGTATAACAGGTTATTAACAAAAGCAGATTATCTATTGCCACCCTCTCCTGAGCAGAAGCTTAGGGAAGTGGTATTCATTACTCCGTTTGTGTGAAATGGCCGTTGTTCCTGCGGCTGGAGAGAAATGTAATTAACTTGGCACAACAGGGTGACAAAATGTCTGGGTTTTGATCCTGAGCTGAGTAGGAACATTGTGACACTTCTGAATGACCCATACATTGTACAAATATCTTTTAGGAAACTTGCAGAATTGATTTTTCTGCACAGGTTACATCCCAATTCGATATGTAACTAGCCTCTATAGGCCAAAGGGAAGCAGAACTACAATCTAAGGCAGTTCTCTCCCTATGTGTGTGATAAAGTGCCACTACAGACAAAAGAGTAAAATCACACTGCTGGTCCTTATTAGTTTACACTAACATTATAAGGCCTACCCCAGGTCAATATCTAATCCTGCAGAAAAACCCCTGTGCAGGCTAACTGTGCGCAGTTACCGGGCTGCTCACAACAGTTGTTTCCCATGCGCAGACCACACATATGTGCACACACATTTCCTCATGTGTGCATTTGTTATCAGTCAAGCACGCATTGCCCTTGCTTCTAAACTAAAAAGGCAGACATTGGCGGTACATGCGTGCAGTCGTTTGCCATGTGATTACTGTGGGGGCGGCACCTATAGTGAGGCTCACCCACTGTAAAAAGTCAAAATCCGGGTGATCCAAAAAGCAAAAAATCCAGGTGTACTGGATGGGTGGAACCCAATTGCAACAATGTGTATCCGCCAGATACCCCATCTAATTGACAGTCATCAGCGATAAAGTAACATGAATGTGTGGTTTTGTGGGAATACAGGTTTGGAATGGTAGGGAGAAATGGAGAACTGGAATGGCAAGACCAAGATTCCCTCCTGGATGGTCTTTGTTCTATCCAACCAGCAAGTCTTTTTTTCACCTGCAAGCACAATCTCTGGCTACACAAGAAAGGAGGTAATTGATGAATCAGTTGCCTGCTTCTTAGCAATTACACACATACAATACAGACTGATAGGTTCATCTGACAAATGCTAAAGTACCTTTGTGTGCAGGGTATTCTAACATCATGATTGACATAGTTTTCTTCCCTGTCTTTGTTGTCCAAAGATTCCTTCAAGCATTCTGAATTGGTTACTGTACCAAACAAAATCTTAGTTTCTTCTTTTTGTAAGAACTTTAGGGATATTTCCATAGAAGTTGTTTAACAACCTATTAACTTCACAGGTTTGTGTATTGTGTATTGAACAAATTGGTCTGAATACAGATCGTATTGCTTTTCTTTACTTTGCCTTGACCCTCATTAAGATACCTGTGTACCATACAAAGATAACTTGTACTTTATTTGCAGATATTTGTGTTCTGGATTTTTCTGATTACCTGGAACCTGCCAAGACAGACAGTGGGAACAATGATGGTCGTTCAGTGGCAGGATCTCTGCATCAGTTAAGTTTTCTCTCAAGCACTGACGAAGCCAAGCACTCGGTGGGGTTTCAGTATGGCTTAAACAGATCATACTTAAGAGATTGTTCGACTCTCGTGGTAGTACTTCTGCAAGATAGCACACACTTGCAGCAATACTGCTATTATCTTGTATAACTGAACCCAATACCCACACTTGGTGGAACCAATATTATGTTTTTAGTACTGGATAAACCAATTTTGAACCATTGACTAAGGGCCATAAGTGCAGGTCAGAGACTGGATGGACAGGAAATAGGGATCATTATAGGTATCAAGAGACAGGTCGGGCTGAATGTGTTGCAGGGAGTCTGCTCATACACAGTACTGTGCACAGAGACCCAGGACCTCAGTAAATTTTGGTGTACCAACAAACTCACCTCAGTACCTAGAATCCCTAACCGACTAGCATCAGTGTCTCATTAGCTCTCCGTTCTATAGCGAAGCTACCAATATTTAGACAACCCAGAACATGCGACTTGGTTTACTCTCAGGAACGGTGGGAATCAAGAACACTCTTTCATTTGCTATTCTCATATCAGTCCACAACATGAGTAAATAGAGACACGGAAAAGTTTAAAATGTTTATTTTAATGACGTGCTCTAAGATGCATAAGCAGGCATATGATTAAAAATAATATGATCAGCATTGTTACAATTCCATAAAACACAAGGGAGATATCATATTATAATGATAGTGGAAACAGGCCCTATAGTGCCTTGTGTACCACCCTCCCCAGCTAGGAACTAGGTTTTATAATAATAGAAGGTCTCTTAGGCTTGAATGGGGAACTTCATACCTGAAAGATCAGCAGAAGTGAACCACATCAGGATCAGCAAAAGCTCCCTCTCTCTGTAAAAGGATTTTCTCCAAGTGCCCTCATCATCCATGCAGTGCAATATTAAAGGCACTAGGACTTCAGTTAGCTGCAGCTGTGTGCATGGTGTGACTAGAGCGTGGGCCGATCAGCCCGCATAACAGCTCACATTGTTATGATAGACTTGGAGGCTTCTGCAAACACTGTACAGACGGAGGTCACGATGTAAGTCTAGGGATGTTAAAAACAAGCCTTTCTCATGTGAAGATTTTCAAGCAGTCTAACTTACAACAACAGTTACATGCAGTGTTTTGTTCAAAAGCTGCACATTAAAAATGGAGTTTAAATGTCTAATAAGCTTATGCTAACATAGCAATATGTCCACGCAGGGCCCTGCCTTCACTACAAATGCAGAGATCAATGTGAAAATTGTGGATTTGGGTTGTGACATTTTTGTTATTACAAGATCCACAACAAACAGGTAAACAAGTGTGAGTTGTATTTGGCTCAGAAAGACTAATCAAGAAAAGAAACTGAAAAGAGACTCATAAAAATGTTGTTGGGTGAGCTTAAAATTGTTTTTGTATATCTTAGCCATTTTAAATCACCATATCCAAAATCATGATTTCTGACAATTATGTTAGATTATTTAAAACATGGTGGTTAGTTGATGAGGGAAATAAAAAACATGTTTTCTGCCATCTTCAAAATCACAGTTTTTTGCCAAAATCTTGAGTTTAGTGTCAACGAAAAATAAACTCCACAGCTAAGAGATGGCAAAACTCAATGAAGTGCAAAGTCTGAGCAACCCAGAGATGTCAAAATGGAACTGAAAAATGATAAAAATTATTAAATGAAACTGTAAAATCTATTTTACAGAAAATAGCACCTGCACAGCCTCAATGTTGTATACAACAGGCACCATACGACATGACGTTCATAACATTTGCAATACATATTTTTTTTAAGTAAAGCTATCAAGGCTATAGTTGGATGACGACCCTGGTAGGGTACACAGCTGTGTGGTTGCAGAGCCTAGCAGCAGCCAATCATTTCTATAAATGGCAGCACGCAGGGGAATTGTCTGTCTGCAGGGGCTGGGTCAAAGACACTGCACCTATATCATGAAATAGGTACACAGAATGCAAATGCAGTTAATCAGAAGGTCGAAATCCAACTGCATCGTGGTTTAGAAAATAAGTGGTTGGAAATCAAGTATGTCAGAAAAGAATTCTGTGAAATGCACTGAGGAAAACGCAGTTGTGCTGGTCTAAACATACAATACCGGTGAAGTACGCTAATTTTGTTTAGCGATGCACACAACATATGCTATAACTCATGCTTCCTGCAATGCTGAATATACCAATTACTCAATGGCACAGAAACAAAAAAGACACTCAAGTAAACAACATAGCAAACACCGTGAGTTAAGGCCAACAGTACCGTCCATTTGCTTAAAATAAATAAAATTAATTTACTCAGAGCAGGACTCTTAAAGGTTGATATGCTCTTCTCATGGGTCAAGAGCTCCTACAAACGGTATGCCATGCGTTCTCCTCTTAGTTTTATGTCCCCTACTGCCCAGCCAGCGTGTGTGTGTGAGGTAAAAGAATGCTGAAGTGTGCCTGTTGTGGTAAATGTCAGTTGAAGTGCATAAGCAGGGGACGAAGGATGCTGCTTCAGGTGGGGCTTTCCTGTTTCCTTTCAACCATCTTCTACCTGAACGCCGAGACTCCTACCTTGAGAATAAACCGTATCCTGTTTCGCCTATACTTCTGGCTTCCCTGCATCTTCATTTACCACAATGGCAACAAGCGGAAAAAAAAAACACGCATGAATACTACATTGCTACTGCAGTAACAGGAGAGGATATGGTAACCGAAGAACAACTGAACCTTTACAAGAGACCTGTGAACCTTAACTGGAACATGCACTGCTACATTAAAAGAGAAATAGGAAACAGAATGCTAAAGCTCGCTGGAACCTACATAGGAGGGGAAATTAACAGCCAGATTCATCAAGCTAAATTGCACTCGCAAAGGGCCAGATTCTGAGAATCTGGCCCTTTGCTAGTGCAATTTTTGCATTTGGGATTCATCATCCCAAATGCAAAATTCGCTAATAAAGAATTCGCACATTTGCGAGGAATTGCATTTAAGTAATCTCTATTTGAGATTCCTTAAATGCAATTCATTAACCATTTTTAAATTGCGAATTCGCAATATTTGGTCGCTATTTGCCACGAAGTCTGACTTCGTGGTAAATAGCGAAAAAATAGAAAAAAGCACTTTAGTGCATTTTTCTCAATTGCATGTTACACACACACATGTCCTTTGGACATGTGTGTGCGCAACACCTGTGTAAATTTGCATTTCAGGGGTGCTACAGGGTGTCCTTTGGACACCCCTGGCACCCTTGAATTCGCATCCTTATTTGCGATTAGCTAATTGCTAATCGCAAATAAGGAATAACTCCACATTCATTCCTATGGGCCTGTAGGCCAATAGGAATGAATGGGGAGAATGAATGGGGAGTTATTCCTTATTTGCGATTAGCAATTAGCTAATCGCAAATAAGGAAGCTGTAGGAATTGCAATAAATGTTGCGATTCCTACATGAATCCTGTTTTGCGAGTCTGTAATAGCGATTCCTTATGAATCGCTATTATAGACTCGCAAAACGGGTCTTTGATGAATCTAGCTGTAAGCCTTTAAAGTGCTCTGCGACTGACGTTAGACTCGTAGCCAGGTTGTTTGCGCCAACCTCTACTTCCCTACTTACAGTGAGAGTAGAGGATCCATTCTTAAGATAAAACTCTTTGGTTTGTGCCAAATGATGTCAAGGAGTTGTAACAGCGGTGCCCGTCTCCTTGGCCTTTTCTTGGGGAATTCCAGCACTTATACCAGGAATAGCGTTTACAACTTTAGAATTCTATCTGACATTGTAATGCCTAGGTGATTTATTCTAATATTATTATTGTCATCATATGAGTGCTATTCTTTGCTATGCATACTAGTAGTATTATTGCCATCTTTTGAGTGCTATTCTTGTTGTTTTACCTATTTATTTATACTGCGTGCAATTTTCTCTCTTTCGTTATGATCTTTGCTGATCTTCATTTAATGTGTACTGCATTGACTCACTATTTGTCTGATAATTTGCTTTTGTTGTTGTCGGGGTTTAGTATTTTTACTTGGCAACTCTGTACTCCAAAAAGTACATCCCTGTGTGCTGCGTGTGTGCTAGGCAGTATTTTGCGAATGTTGCACCTTATGTCAATGTTACTTATTGTGACTTTTGGTGAGGGTTATGGTTTGTACCCATATGTTACTTACTTTTACTTAAGCTGGGGCATGTTTGTTGCATCCCAATCAATTCCTACAGTTCTTGGTGATGGGGCAAGGATCCTGCAACCCAAACCATACTTGCTTTTCCTTGAACGGGCATGTTTAGTTACACCCAGACATTACTTACTGTTCCTGATGATGGGCATTTGTATAGCACCCAAACCATACTTACATTTATGCTGCTGGAGATGGGCATTTGCGTTGTGCCCAAACCATCCTTACATTTATGTTGCTAGTGATGGGCAATTATGTAGCACCCAAACCATACTTACATTTATCTTGCTGGTGATGGGCATTTGCTTTGCCCCAAATCCGTACTTGAATTTACATGTGATGGGGTATATTTATTGCACCCAGATGTTGCATGCTGATGGGTTTGTGACTTACTACCCCAACAATACTTTCCTTTCTGGTCCATTTATTTTGTGTAGAGTTTGTGTGGATTTTTACTTCCATCATTCGTTCTCATTTAATCTTGTAGAGTATTACCACCTTATCTGCATTGTTATTTTCTATTATTTCCTTATAGAAGGGAGGTGTATGGTATCTTCATTTCTATGCCATGCTGTTTCCCTTTAGCTTTATGTCCCAAGTGTTCAGCCAGTGTGAGTGTGAGGGAATAGAATGCCGAAGTGTGCCTGGTGGGGTGAATGTCAGTTGGAGTGCATGGTCTGAGCAGCAAAGCTGCTGTTCCGGTGTGACCGTCATGCTTCCTTTCTACCATCTTATACTTGTAGCCTGAGACTCTTCATTTGCCACAGTAGGCCTATTGGCTTTTTCAAGGTGGGAGCACATCAATATATATATATATATATATATATATATATATATATATATATATATATACATAACAGATCTATCATATTTCTTCAATAATCACCAATATTTGTAATCAAATGTATTTTTCAGTAATTCACGCAGTGCAATGTTTCTTAATAGTGATTATAAAAATGTTTAATAAAGTTTTAATGAAAAAACTAGATGTCTGTGAATCTTTCTTTTAACATAGTTTTTATGATTGCATTTTGTGGGCTGAAAAATGTTAAAAGAAATTTTTACAGACTTTAATAGAAAAACATGTCTCGGAGTCATCCTTTTAAAATGTTCAGGCTGCAAAATGCAGTCATAACACAACCACAAAAGGGCCTTGCACTCTTTCTTAAGAGCATAGAGCTCCAGCTAAGAGTGTGTTTTAAAAATATGGTACGTTCTTCTGGGATCATGGTTTTCTTTTAATGTAGCTGACAGGGCTGCTTCAGTCCCTACAGACCAATACAACATAAATAAATGCTTGCTGGTGCCCTGCCTCTTCTAGGGGCACCACAAGCATAAACGCAGTGTGTAATAAAATGTCCTAGGGCATTATGGTTGCACCTTCGATTGAATAATAAAGTAACAGCTTTTAATGCTTATTATGGGTGTCCTCGTGGCCATCCAGGACACCCAACCCCCAAGGCCATATTTCTTTATTAAGGGGGGCATGAGGACCCCTCCTGAGCCACTATTGAGCCTAAAGACCCCATCCCCTTGGGCTGTATTTTATATCAAGAGGTAGTGGTGTGCGGGGGTCCCGTACCCAGGGCCTGTATTTATTTTGCAAAGGGGAAAGGGCATGCTACCCCACTCCCAGAGCCATAATGAGCTCCAGGGACCCAATCTCCAGGGCCTTATGTTTTTTATTAAGGAGAGGGGGCATGGAGCCCCCTCCCGAGCCTCTGCAGACCCCAGGGACCACATCCCCTGGGGCCATATTTTATATTAGGTGGGTGGGGCACATGGCCACCTAGCATCCCATACCCCAGAGCTTGTGCCCCCCCCCCCCCCCACAAGACCTGATGGGCCCCAGGAACGCCATCTCACGGTGCCTTTTTATTTTAAATAAAGGGTGGTGGACTCGCAGCCCCTTTGCCAATCCTTTGCTGCCCGGGGAACCCATCCCCTGGGGCATCAGGTGGGGGCACCAGGGCCACCCAGGGGCATCCACAAAACACTACATTGGGGGATGATAGGGGAGGCTCAGGGCCCTCATGGCCCTACCTGCTCCCTGCATTCACCCATCTTCGGTACATCAGGAGCCGGCATTACTTCGGCCAGGTAGGATCATCTGTTTTTCCCTGCTTTCGCTGGGTAGGAGCAATTTGAGCTTCCCTGCCCGCAAGAATGCAGGTGGGAAACAATGTCCGCTCATACCCAGCAGGAGTATTTTTAAAGCTCTCACACAGTCATTGAGCTGGCCCTGGGGAGGTGGAGGGTGCCCTGGAGGGCAACCGTGCACTTCATCTCCTGTTATTTTATAAATAGGCCCTAGGGGATCTATTTCCAGGGCCCATTAGTGGCTCGGGGGGGACATGACCCCCATCCCATGTTTTCATTAATGTAATATAATATTATGCCCAGGGCAATGGGTTCCCGGGCCCATTAGTGGCTTGGAAAGGGGCACCATATGCCGCCCTCCCAGTGTTTATTATTAGGCACAAGTAATTAGGTTTTGGGCCTAATAGTTGCCTGGGAAAGGGCAGTATGCCCCCCTTCCATTTAATTTTCATTCAGCCCTGGGAATGGGGTCCCTGGGCCCTACGGTGGCTCGAGGACAGGGGCCTCATTTACTCCATCCTCTCCAATATATATAATAATTAGGTCCCCTGGGCCCTGTGCAACCCAGATTGTAAAAAAATGAAATAGAAAATGATGACACACTTTAATGCCTCAGCCCTGCTGGAAAACACTGAAACTCACCAGTTATAGTTATTTTAAGTAACTATAACTCACGCCCTCGCCATGCACAGTGTTGTCATCAATTAAGTAATTTCACTGACCATCAGTGATATTATCAACAATGTCACAGACTGTGTAACAAGTAGTAAAAAATGGGAAATCCCAAACAGTGCACAGCCATTATGCTACTAATATATGTATATTCTCTGGAAAAAACACAGGTTAAAGGGACACTTTAGTGAGGCAAAAATGCCCTAGAAAATATACTATTTTGAGATAAATGAAACCACAGACGTTCTCCAGTTTTATTTATCTCAAGAATCTACAACTTGTGCCCCCACCATGCAGAGTTATGTCATCAATGATGTCAAATCAGAGTTGCAGTGATGTTATCAGTGAAGAACTAGTAATGGGTGATGTAATATGTGAGGCAAATAGTAGTGCATTGCAAGGGCGGGAGTTATAATTACTCTAGTACTTTAGGGTGCCATTCCCCCACTCCCTTCAAAATGTAAATTAGCCCCAGGGCATAGGGTTTTTGGGGCCATGCAGTAGCTTGGGAAGAGGGGCCAAACGTCCTCTTCCCATAATAAAATAATAGTAAAAAGCAGTGAATATGAAATGAGGAGAATAGCTGCTCATTTCACATTCACTGCATCAGCTGGGAAGCACTCCATAATGGCCTGGAAAGGCTTTTGTAAAATGTGTATTATAGTCTCATGGTGCCCCTGAAAGGGACAAGGGCACCACCTAGAATTGTTTTCAATGTTGTGGAGGGCTGTAGGGAGTGCAACAGCCAGAAACAAGATCAAGAAACACAGTAAGTCTCCAGGGTCATTGAATCAATGATCCTAGGAGCGCTTACCATAATTTTTAAAAGCACTCCTAGCTGGAGCTGTATGCTTTTCAGCTGGAGAGCAGCTTGTGTGCTTTGTTCTATGGCTGCATTTTCTGGCCTGAATTTTTTTTAAAGAATCAAAGACATTTTAATATTTGTTTATTGAAATGTTTTTATTACAATCACTTTTATTAAACATTGCTATGTCTGAATTATTAGAATATAGATTTGATTATGGTTATTGGTAACATTTGATCAAAGGCAAGAGGTCTGCTTTGTATGTTGCTCTGTGGACCACTTGATAAAGTCAATAGACCTATGTTTTATATTTTAGTGTTCTGGCCCTTTAAAAGAAATAGTAGATCTGCCTTACTTAAAATGACACCCTTTATATTGCTACATCATATAGTCAGCCACAAGTGCCGACTGTGGGTTGACCAGGTCCTGTGCCCAACACCAAGCGCCTCACAGACGAAGTTCATACGCAGAGTGGGGTTGGGTGCTTGGCCAAATGACCTGAGTGGGCATGCACAAAATCATTTTTACTTTGTTGATCTGTGATTGAAAATATAGTATTTTTGATTGATAAATACACAGAAACATATTGCAACATGCATAAAACCTGAGATTTCTGCACTGGATGTAAGTTTCTAACAGTCTTCCAAATTTCATGCAGATTCATTAAACTGCACAATATTTCTTAGCACATGGAAAATTCCCCACTCCTTTAAATCAACACCTCCTTGTGAAGCTACATAAAACTCGATCGTCCAGTAGAAAACCAAACATTCATCTTGAATTTTCAAAGCATGCCACAATGATTAGTAAAGGACCACAACTTTGACCCACCTCCCCAACTCGACTACGTCCTCCTTGATGGATATGCACAAATATAAAAAATAAACGGTGTTTCCAACATTCCTTGGAAACTCATCAAATGGTGCTAATGTTATATGCAAATCAAAACACCTTTTCAATAGGCAAAACATCTTTACATTTTCAAATATTAATATCTTAAAAAATAATTAACCTGATGGAGCAAGGATTCGCATGTAACACGACTTGCTTGTTATCATCTCGACATAACGTTAATGTATTAATCAACATGTTTGTTATATTAATATCGCATTTCACTTAAACACTGGGTATCCAGATGAAGCCTGCATATGTGTTTTACTAACGATAACTTGCTTGCACTAAAATGGCTTCTGCTCCGCAGGATTTTCTATTGCGCATGCGTCTGTCATAATCACGTGACATGACGTATCTTTCGCTTGGGGGGAAACTTTCGCATCAGCGCACTAGAATTAAAATGGCTTCTTAGTGTAACCGCATGCTCGAAGCTTGCACTGCTGCTTTTGCTAAGCTGTTCGTACTGCTTAACCATAACGCAATAGTTAAAAATAAAGTAATGGGAATAGAGTAGAAATAAGTGGTATACAGTACAATCATTTATTCTGTGTTCTAAAATTGTTTCTTTTCTACTTTTCATGTATTGTAATCTTTGAGTCTGGGATGTGCTGTGACTCCATATTGGAAACCTACACTGCGCAAGTGCTGAAATCCACCCAAGTCTACAAACTATGGCATTGAACCTCTGCCAACATCAGAATGAACTGTGAAAATCGTGGGAAGCTGACCCTTTACCTCTGTCAGAGGAAGCTCTAATGTACAAAGTTATTACAATGTATTTACCAATAGAACATTCATTGTCGGGTGGAATAAAGATGTCATGAGAAAAATAAATTGATGGGCGGAAACATAAATTTGAATATGAGACGGTGAAGATAAAAGTTTGGTGTGGTGTGATGACCTCTCCTCCTCTTTTGTCCAATCAAAATTTGGGATTCTTACACTTACAACATTGGGAGGTGGTACACTGACCTGGAAAATAGTATAACTAAGGTAGGTTTAGTTCGTTAATTTGTCCGACTTGTCCGAATAGCTGACCTGTCACTGACCCAACGCACTCAATAGGTGATCAAGAGCAGAGGCGTTGCGAAGAAGATTCGCTGACCCAATCGGGGTCCAGGAAGCTGAGGTGGTGGCGAAGCACTTTGTCGGTGAAATTGATAACCCAATTGGGGTTCTGACTGTTAGCTGCAGAGAGGGAGTAGCGCAGGCGTTGCAACTGAACTGCGGGTGCCGGTCTTAACCTTTGGTGGTCCTGTCCTGATCCAAATCTGGTTTTCCCTGTCCTGATTCCGATTTGCACCTGCTGGCCTACTGGCAACTGCAATTTTTGGGGTTTTCTGTACTTCAACTGACCCGTGGCCAGGGTTGGTCTTCACACCATTTTAGGTAAATATAAATCTGTGTGGGTTGTCATCGTATTTTTTGTTCCTTCTCTTTACCCTCCCTAACGTGAAACTTTGATTACATATATATATGTATGCTCCCTTTTCTTACCCGCACTATGGTTAAAATCTTTAGAAAATCTTGATTAATGTGTTCCTTTTTCTTACCCTCCCTTCAATAAATGCTCAATTCATTTGATTATATAGCGTGTTCCTTTTTTTACCCTTCCTTTTGATAAATGCTCAAATCATTTGATTATATAGCATGTTCCTTTTTCTTACCATCCCTTATTGATAAATGATCGAAACCAGTTTAATACATCTTTTGCATAGTTACATTCTGGTTCTGATTTTCATTATCAAGTGTCTTGTGGCGTTTAATCTTTGGATCATGACCATTTAAGAAATTTAGATAAAGAGTTTAAAACTTTCCCGAGTCTGTGGTTATTATATGAGTGCAAACGTTATTTTTCCTATCTATCTTCAATCTAACACCCTGATCCAATAGCTTTACAGGTACCAGCGACAAGGATTGGTAAGTCAATGGTATAGGACCCAGTAAATAAAATAGACTGATAGTAGAGCGAAGGTTACCTGTTTAAGTTAGAAATTATTGATTATGAGCCCAGGTGAGTACGGTAAAATTATAGACGGGTGACCTGCGCGCTCAATCAAATGGATTACACCAAAAGTACTCCTCTGAGAAAAGTTCAACTTTCATACAAAGTTTAGGGAATTTAAGTTGCGTTGAGTTGAGTAGCGGAGCCAAGTTCTGCCTTAATTAAAATGGCACCCTTTATATTGTTGCATTATATAGTCAACAGTGCGTGCCCTCGGGGTGTTGGCCAGGCTCCTTTACCAACCCCATGCTGCTCATAGCCGATGCTTGCAGCGCGGGATAGGACATTCATGGAGGGTTGTGCACAGGTCCTGGTCACCTGGGGTTGGGCTTAAAGCCTGGCTAACCTCCAATTACTGATGGAGGGGTGGGGCACCCAACCCCACGTTTCACACTGCTGAACGCTGTGTGCAGCAGGGGTAGTGCGCCCAACCTGTGCACTGTTTGGGGTTGGGTGGCCACAGGGCTGCGCATAACCCCACGCTGTGCTCAGCCATGGACTGTGCAACCCCACAGATCTTACTTTACATGCCCTACAGTAACTGTAATTTCAGCCCTTGCCATGCATTTTTTATCACTTCACATTTTACATCACTCATGACATGTTCTATGACACTATTGATAACAACATCGTAATATCTGATATGACATCATTGATAACAGCATTGTGGATAGGGGTGGCACAAGTTATAGTAAATTTAGAGCACAATTTATAGTTACCGGAGATAAGTATAGCTTGTAAATTTCAGTGCTTTTGTTAATTTAAAACATGATAAATTATTGGTATATTATAACTGACATTTTTACCAACTATTACATCCCTTTAACTTTTGTTTCTTTCAGAGGTTTATGCATCAACAAAGACAAATATTTGCTATGGAGCAAACATGGCAAATGCTTTTTTTTTTTTTACCCTTCCCCACCCTTTTAACTTTCTTCACCTTCAAAGACCTGCATGAAATTTCACAGGCCAAACTTTAGCCAGGTTCGCCAGGCGTATGCAAAGTTTTATGCAGATCCATCAAGTTATGCCAACGTTATTAGGAATCCAGAAGTTGCATTTTAAATGTATATTCACTGAATCAAACATAAAGGTATGTTTAGAACTAATATAACATTTTAATACTTGCATTTAAATAAAAAGATCTAAAATGCATTGGAAAACGACAGTTAAACCCAGGTTATGATTCATAAATACACTGACAAAGCAACGCTCCACCTCTGCCCAAAGACTCGGTGAAAAATCTAGGGGTAAGATGGGACTCCAACCTCACACTCCATCATCAAGTCCACACAGTCTCCACTGCATGCTTCGCCAAGATCAGAATGGTAAAAAAGTTAATCAATTTCTTGCCCAGTAACACCAGGAAGATGATAGTCCAGGCGTTGATTACCTCGCACCTGGGCTACGCCAACGGCTTGTATACTGGCCTGTCTGCGGGTCTCTGTCATCGCCTCCAGACAGTCCAGAATGCTGCAGTCCGACTGGTTGGTGGTATTCCCTTACGTGAGCACATCTCGCCCCACCGTCGTAGACTTCATTGGCTACCGATACAAAAAAGGGCAGAATTCAAGGCACTGGTACTGGCTCACCGTGCTTTGAGAGGCAAGGGTTCTGCCTATCTTTCCACCTGTCTGATCCCTTACAACAACACCAGGACTCTTCGTTCTTCTTCAAAAAATCTTCTCACTATTACTAGATTTAGGAAAACTCGCTCAGGCGGAAAAACCTTCCAAGTGTTTACCTCGGCCCTCTGGAACAAGTTACCAAACTCCATCCGGTTGATTCAGGAAGAACAACCCTTCCGGAGAGCCCTAAAAACTTACCTGTTCTGCTGACCATTTCTCTTCTAAATAACACCTTAGCCAGCATAAGACCACACAGGAGCGCCGGGACACCCCGTTGGGGTATCTGTGAGCTATATCAAAATACACTAAATAAATAAATAAATAAATAAACATTTTAAGTGAAGTTATGGTTATAAAACAAAGACAAAAAATCACTGAAATGTGCCATTATGCTTATTTAACCTAATCGTAACGCACTCCTTTGGCATGTTCTGCTCAAGGTTTCACACATGACATCAGTGATGACATTCCAAATGCCATATCACTGATGTGCCCCCTCACACCTGACGCTGCCATAATGCGGGGATGGGCTATGACTTAAACCCTCTAACCTTACTAAAGCTTAGGCCCTCTCCTCTTTTAATATTAAATGATGAGGAGGGGAATTACCCTTCACCATAACCTTGTTTTAGTGTGGGGGTTCTTATTTAGACCCCTTATAGTACCAATGAATGAGAGTAACAGCTGAGCTGGATCCTGCTTCTGCACCCTGTTTAAAGCTAAGAACAAAATCGCAAACGGATCACTGACATAATATCGACAGTCAAAATATCGACTTACCAAAATATTGAGGTAAAAATATAGAATGCCAAAATATCGACCTCCTATCTACAAACAGGTAAGTACAAAAATATCGACTCCAAAATATCGATAGGAAAAAACTATAGACAGTCAAAATATCAATTTTTAAAAATATCTTAAAAGTAATTTTAAACTGCTATAATAATAAATATAATTAATTAAAACATACTTAAAATACTTAAATAAACTTAAAATTAATAAATAATTATTGTAACTTAAAAAAGAATAATAATTATTTTTAAATATATATATATATCTATATATACATATTATTAACAAAACATATACAATATTTTTCCGTTGGATAGCGAGAGGTTTAAATTTACTATTCCCACTCCAGTGAGAGCAATAGTTGGGAAAGCGTTGGATAGCGTAGGGATAAAAATTACTATTCCCACTCCAAAGAGTGCAACAGTAGGGAAAGCATTGGATAATGTAGGAGTTAAAATGACTATTCCAACTCCAGCGAGTGCAACAGTAGGGAAAGTGTTGCATAGCGTAGGGGTAAAAATTACTATTCCAACTCCAGCGAGTGCAACAGTAGGGAAAGCGTTGGATAGCGTAGGGGAAAAAATTACTATTCCCACTCCAAGGAGTGCAACAGTAGGGAAAGCGTTGGATAGCGTAGGGGTAAAAATTACTATTCCCACTCCAGCGAGTGCAACAGTAGGGAAAGTGTTGGATCCCGTAGGGGTAAAAATTACTATTCCAACTCCAGCAAGTGCAACAGTAGGGAAAGGGTTGGATAGCGTAAGGGTAAACATTACTATTCCCACTCCAGCGAGTGCAACAGTAGGGAAAGCGTTGGATCCCATAGGGGTAAAAATTACTATTCCCACTCCAAAGAGTGCAACAGTAGGGAAAGCTTTGGATAGTGTATTGGTAAAAATTACTATTCCCACTCCAAAGAGTGCAACAGTAGGGAAAGCGTTGGATACCGTAGGGGTAAAATTACTATTCCAACTCCAGCAGTGCAACAGTAGGAAAAGCGTTGGATAGCGTAGGGGTAAGAATTACTGTTCCAACTCCTGCAAATGCAACAGTAGGGAAAACGTTGGATAGCATAGGGGTAAAAATTACTATTCCCACTCCAAAGAGTGTAACAGTAGGGAAAACGTTGGATAGCGTAGGGGTAAAAATTACTATTCCAACTCCAGCAAGTGCAACAGTAGGGAAAGCGTTGGATAGCGAACGGGTAACATTTACTATTCCAACTCCAGCGAGTGCAACAGTAGGGAAAGCGTTGGATAGCATAGGGGTAAAAATTACTATTCCCACTCCAGCAAGTGCATCAGTAGGGTACGCGTTGGATAGCATAGGGGTAAAAATTACTATTCCCACTCCAGAGAGTGCAACAGTAGGGAAAGCGTTGGATAGCGTAGGGGTAAAAATACCTATTCCCACTCCAGCGAGTGCAACAATAGGGAAAGCATTGGATAGCGTAGGGGTAAAATTTACTATTCCAACACCAGAGAGTGCAACAGTAGGGAAAGTGTTGGATGGCGTAGGGGTAAAAATTACTATTGCAACTCCACCAAATGCAACAGTAGGGAAAGGGTTGGCTAGCGTAGGGGTAAAAATTACTATTCCCACTCCAGCGAGTGCATCAGTAGGGAAAGCGTTGGATAGCGAAGAGGTAAAAATTAATATTCCCACTCCAGAGAGTGCAACAGTAGGGAAGGCGTTGGATAGCATAGGGGTAAAAATTACTATTCCCACTCCAATAACTGCAACAGTAGGGAAAGCGTTGGATAGCGTAGGGGTAAAAATTACTATTCTCACTCCAAAGAGTGCAACAGTAGGGAAAGCGTTGGGTAGCGTAGGGGTGAAAATTACTATTCCAACTCCAGCGAGTGCAACAGTAGGGAAAGCGTTGGATAGTGTAGGGGTAAAAATTACTATTCCCACTCCAGCGAGTGCAACAGTAGGGAAAGCATTGGATAGCGTAGGGGTAAAATTTACTATTCCAACTCCAGCGAGTGCAACCGTAGGGAAAGCGTTGGATAGCATAGGGGTTAAAATTACTATTCCCACTCCAGCAAGTGCATCAGTAGGGTAAGTGTTGGATAGCGTAGGGGTAAAAATTACTATCCCCACTCCAGAGAGTGCAACAGTAGGGAAAGCGTTGGATAGTGTAGAGGTAAAAATTACTATTCCCACTCCAGCGAGTGCAACAGTAGGGAAAGCATTGGATAGCGTAGGGGTAAAATTTACTATTCCAACTCCAGAGAGTGCAACAGTAGGGAAAGCGTTGGATAGCATAGGGGTAAAAATTACTATTCCCACTCCAGCAAGTGCATCAGTAGGGTAAGCGTTGGATAGCGTAGGGGTAAAAATTACTATTCCCACTCCAGAGAGTGCAACAGTAGGGAAAGCGTTGGATAGCGTATGGGTAAAAATTACTATTCCCACTCCAGCGAGTGCAACAGTAGGGAAAGCGTTGGATAGCGTAGGGGTATATTTTAATATCCCCACTGTAGTGAAAATAAATTAATATAAATCACATAATTATACATTAATCAATTAATACATTTTAATTACCAAGTAAGAATTAATTAATTTCCAATTAAAAAATAATAACCAATTTATTTAAAAAAATACCAATTAATTAATTATCTTGTTTAATTAATTATATTAAATTACTTTCCACCCTATTCCCCTATAAACCAACAACCCGCTACTAAAAATAAAATAATATTATTCACAAAATTATCAATTAATCAATTAATAAACATTAATTATCAATTAAAAATTAATTATTTACCAATTAAAAATTATTTGACAATTTATTCTAAATAAATACCAATCAATTAATTAATTAACATATTTAATTAATTAAAAATAAATTACTTCCCACCCTATTCCCCTATAAACCCACAACCCGCTACAGAAAAAAAAATATTATTCACATAATTGTCAATTAAACAATTAATTAAAATTAAATATCAATTAACAATTAATTAATTATCAATTAAACATTAATTACCAATTAATTCAAAATAATTACCAATTCATTAATTAACATATTTAATTAATTATAATTAAATTACTTCCCACCCTATTCCCCTATAAACCCACAACCCGCTACAGAATTATATTACACAAAAAATAAAAATTAATATTAACTTACCTAAAATTCGATATTTTTGTTGTCTATATTATGTCTAGTCGATATTATGTCCATTCTATATTTTTGATTCGATATTATATCCATTCTATTCGATATTGAAATTTTCTAGTCGATATTTTGGTAGTCTACATTATGTCTTGTCGATATTATGTCTATTCTATATTTTTGACTCGATATTATGTCTAGTCGATAAAAAAACCTCCATATTTTGACTAGTTACCCTCGCAAACACCGAATAAGTGGAACTGGAGAGATGAGGTTTAAAGGAAGAGGTAAAAACAGCACCAAAAAGTGCTAAGCTCTGACAACTTACTCCGGAACCCTCAGCCGATGGAGCTTTGTTGCCTGCTGGGAAGTGTGGAGAGGAGAAACAATCCATTTATACAATCTTGTCAACTTTAGATAGATACATGACTCTGAAGATCCACTGACTCCGAAGTTCAAATTAGTGGGTTTAATACAAAGCCAAAAATAACTGAACATTCAAACACCTCAGGACGAGGTTATCGAAGTACAACGGAACTAATACAAATCCAAACCTACGGGCAAGATTAAATGTTTGAAGCAGGAAAAGAATGATAATTTCCTGAACGAAGGCAATGATTGCCCCTACATCAAGGTCAGTATTCATCTGCGGTTGATAAGAGAAAAGCATTAGTCTATCCCTACTCTACCACTATCATGACATCCCTACTTAGCACATCCCAGGCAAGATAAGAAAAAGCTGTCAGCACGTGATGACTTCCTAAGAAGTACACTCATGATGTATGGGTCAAGCGGCCAAAGCTCCAGAGCTCGTTCTAAAATGCTCCATCCTCACCTCTGCTCCTGCCTCCAGCCTTGGGCACTGACCCTAATTCGAAATTCAAAAACACAGAACACACCACTGTAACATCAGGATCACCTCATCCTCCTGGACACTTCTCATAGGTGATTTTCCGTTGAGTCTCAGTACTCCCTGCTCCTGGCTCTGTGACCTTGATTCCCAGGCCTCCTCCAGTGTGAAAGAACACTGTCTTCCAATTATCAGCATTCCTTAAACAAAGTATCTTTTTTCCCCATGCCTGACTACTAAAACAAAAGGCATTATTCCAACTAACAAAGACGATATTCTCCACCTGCAACAGAAACGTGAGAAAGAACAAATCCAACATGAACATGAATTTCAACCTACCCCCTCGGCAAGAGCGATAAGGGAAATTACATTTCAGGCCTACAGATATCGGCCAACATAAGAATAATGCACGCAGGGCCTATGAATTACACAGGAGCAAACAATTATATATGCATTTCAAGCTCTTGATGTACATAAGCCCATTAATACAGAATAGTTATGAGCAACTTATCGTTTTTATGCATTAAATCTCAATTAGTCACATCATGTGCAACTTCAACATGATACACGTTTAACTCTATGCAATAAATTATAGATGAGCAACTTTGTTAGTCATTTGCAACAAAGCTAAAGATTACATTATTCAAAACGCAACTGTCACGTTTAATTCTTTACAAGGCACATAATAATCCTAACATTTCTCCTTCACATTGTTATGAACAAATACGTTTTCTAGCAACATGTTAATACAACAAAGAACAAATGTAGGTGCAAACTACTTGTGATTATGATGCACCCCTACAAATTTAAAGAGCACCATCATGCTCCATCAGCACTAACAGTGGGCGCCTGGTCAAACTTTACTGAGACATTGGTAAGATTCAAAGTGTACCTCAATGGAACATGGGTCGATACAAGGACCAGTTTTATTCTGCTCACAAAGTTACCATTTGTAAGGAATTGGGTTATTGGTTGTGGGTGGTGGAAGCACCACTGAGGCACCAAAGACAATCCTTGTCAGGGTGCACAACAAAAGTAACTATATTAAACTATGCTTAACCCTCTAGTAGCTTGGCACAAAAGCAGTCAGGCTTAACTCAGAGGCTATGTGTAAAGTATTTTTGTAGCACACAAACAGTAGTAAAGTGAAAACACAACACAAAAAAATAACACATTTTTAAAAATAGAGTAATGTTTGATGACTAAAGTGACACTGAAATGTAATAAATCCAATCAGTAGAACCAGAGTTATTACATTTTTTAATTTTTAGTGCAAAATAGCACCTAAAAGATCTCAGTACCAACCCAGGGTATCTGGTCGCGCAACACCGAGTAAAAGTCAAGGGCAACAACAATTGAGTGCAGGTTGGATGCACGAGGTGGATTTGGCCCAGTCTTACTTCTACACATAAAAGACATTTCGAGAAATGTTCCTGAAAAGGCAGCCAAGTCAGCAGGCTGTGCCTGAGGAGGAGTTGTTGTCGCCAGGGAGCTGCTGGATTAGGTTTTAATGTAGCTGTTGATGACGATGGAAAAAAATCTTAGAGTGGGAAGAGCTGCATTTCCAGGCCGAAGAGATTGTCAGCGTTGATGTTGAGCCGGTCACTGCCGAGCCCAGTGAAGGTTTTTACCTTGAGACTTCAACAACTTTTTGGATGTCGAAAACCTCCAAAGGAAGAAGCTGCAGTCTGTAACCGAAGAGGGCTTGACAAGTCCAGGTACCATTGGAGAGACGTCCCACTCAACTGGATTTGCTGCTGCAGAAAAGAATGTTGCAAAAACACAGTTGAAAGAATGTAGCAGGAGATACCACTAAATCAGGCCAACCAGCAATTCACTTTGAGCAGATCGACAGGCAAGTAGGCCCTGATTTTCTGCCGCTTTTCATGGCACGTTTTAGTAAAAAATGTCCCCCACTTTTTGGGTTAGGCAGGAGCAGCACCTCTAACACCACTTTCAAGGGTTCATGGCCGGGGGGCATGACTTGGGTGTAGGACTCTCAGCAGCAAAGGGCAGGTAAAGGGATCAAGGTCTCTGGAGCTTGTTATGTCCCTGTAGCTCACTTCTGGTGGTGTTGTGTTAAAGGAGATGATCCAGTTCTCCTTCAAGCAGCAAGGCCCGCCTTACAGTAGCAGGGCAGTCCCCTGGTAGCATCAGAGTAGTCCTGTGGGGTCCAGGCAATTATTCTGAAGTTTTTCACAGGTCCTGGAGTGTACAGATGTTGTGTTCTGAGGGTCCAATATTTATAACGGGTGCCAGCCTTTGAAGTGGGGAACTCCTGCGCTACCCCCACAACTGATACTGGAAAGATATTTCCTTTCCCTGCCAAGGCTCCATTGCATCTCCACCACTTACCTGTTCCTGGATCCCACTGCTCCCGGCTCTTGCAACGACTTCTGCTATGACTCCTTGACAGAGGTTCCTCCTCCTGTTGACCTGTAGCCTCGGACTCAGGCCTTTGCAGCCTTCCACTTCCTGCAAGAGAACAGACAAGAATAATAAATACATAAATAAAGTTTGATGCAAATGCATAGTTTGGCATGCCGCCCACATATACGCTAGCGCTATAGAGAGTCACATTTATGAAGGAAGGCGTAGGCCTTGGTTGTTGGCATTATCGCTAGTGCTACAGAGACTCACATTTCAAAAACCAAGGTTCACTTGTGCAAACAAAGACTTTGGCATTCGGCATGTTGCACACAGCAAGAAAGACCACGCACTGTGACGTAAAAGCTGCGAATTTTGAACATTTGAGATACTTGATTAACAAAGAACTATTGCCAGTTATTAGGATCAATGCTGGTCAATATATTGAAACTAAGAACTACTGTACTAATTGGGATAATGTCATAATGTTAACCCTTGTTCCCTTCTTCTCTTCCATTATCAAAACTCAAGAGAGTGTTTGGTAATAAAAGTGAACAGCTCAACTACTCCTGATATAACCTGGCGCACTGCTCAATGAATGTTGCATTGTTTTGTGCACCTCCCCAAAATGTGACCTTTGAGTAAAATAGGGTGTAATTCCTGGCCTTTACCCTGTGTGATTTAGGATACCCTGTGCTGTAGGTCTACAATATTTGGGAGGTACTGAAGCAGCTGAGTAGTGATGAGGGCTTAAGCAGCAGAGCAGTGACCAGGTGAAAGCAAACCTACTACAGCAACTTTCTCTCTTGTCAATTTCATTCCCCCCTTTCCCTCGGGTACTGGCTCCAGTGTAGAGTCTCTCATCTAATGCTGAGGTTAGGTCTCGGGCGGAGAGGGTGACCATCATTGCCCCATCAGAACCACCTGGAATTCAGGCAAGTGACACAGTCTAGAACACTGAGACCTTTAGGCCCTACGTTAAGGGTGACTTGTATGTATTTAAAAGGAAGGAGTAGGCCTGGAAAAAGGTTTAGTTTGCTAAATGAAAGTGGCAGTTAGAAATGTCTCTATAGGCTGCTGTAGCAGGCCTGAGACAAATTTAAAGGGCTATATGCCCAATAGTAGCAATTAATTTACAGGCCTCGGGGGCCTGTAGTAACACTGTACTAGAGACTTACAAGTAAATCAAATGTGCCAATGAAGTGTAAGTCAATTTTACTGCGTATAAGCGAGAGAGCACAAGCACAACATCCCACCCTCATTTGCCTGCTCCTCAAACACCCACACCAGGTGCTCGTCAAAAATGACACAGAGATAAGGGATCTACTACATGACCACACTCAGGACCTGGTCTTTCTCAGTGAAACATGGTTAAACATTACCTATTTATAAACAAATAAATACTTAGTTCCCCAAACTAGAAAAAAGGAAAGGAAAGGAACGAGGTGTATGGAGCTGGGAGAGAGTCAGTCAGTCAGGGAACAAGGTGTTCCCTTGTTGGAACTAGGGGACCTCACACACCCAGACGGGAGCCTAGGTGTCATGCTTCATCATTGGTCTCCTGCTCCTCGTCAGACTGGCGCTGCAATGTCTGACGGGCGCCGTAGGCGCTCTTTGTTGGAGATCTTTTGCTCCAGCCAGTTTTTGCGTGCGTGTGAGGGGTCTGGTGTAAGTGTAGTCGAGAGTGAGAAGGTGAGGTTAAAAAGAGGTGAGTCAGTCCACAATAAACTTTATTTGGGGTGGCTGGCTCCCTAGTTTAAAAGGGTGAGAGGGGAGAAAGGGACTGTATAAGCTACAGTGAACTTGCTCAACCCTCTAAGAAGGTCGACATGTTTCATGCCAATGTGGCAATTCTTCCGGACCTCAAGTGTTGGGTACTACACAGTGAAAAGAAATAATGAAAATTAATAAAGTTTCTAAATACAACCTCATTGGGTCAATCAGGGAGCAAGCCAGCAGGTCTTGCTCTGGAGGGGAACCCTAGGAACAACCCTAAAGGGCCCCGCAGTCTGTTCCCGTGGGGCAGTTCAAGTGGTGAAGTACCTGAAACGAAGAACTGCCAGGGCGGAAACCTACCCACACCACGAGGCGCTCCTGCCGGTTGTGCGGAACAGCTATTTTTTACCTATTCACAGGACATTGTTTCTGCCATTCCAAATGGCTACAAGATCACCAGGCAAAACCATAAACACAAGCCATGAGGTGAAGTCACCATCATATGCAAATATACCATCAGCTGTAACATCTGCACATACATCACTACCAGCTACATGAAACACCTCACATTCAAGATACGTATTACATCCAACTTCTCTGTGGGAGGAACCCTCATATACAGACTACCAGGACCCCTCACTAATTTCACCATGGACAACACAGACTCCATTGTAGCCCTTATCATCAACACCAGCATATTCATCCTTCCCAAATACCTTAACTTTGAACTAATAGACCAAACTAACCCAAAAACTACAGCTCCTGTAGAAAACCTTGCAAACCTTGGCCTCACCTAGTGTGTTATCGAACCCACCTACACTGCTGGACACCTATTGGATCCAAATTTCTCCTCAATCAGCAACATCACAGTTGACAAGCCAGCAACTATGCCCTGGCCAGACCACACCCTTACGTCAGTTTCATCTTACCCATCCCATAACACCACATACCTTCTGCTACCAGAATTATCCACTACAACTGGAGTAGCACCAAAGAAAAAGAATGGTCTTCCACCCTCTCCGTGCACCAGCTCAAGGGCACCAGCAACTTACAAAAAGCCATTACCAGCTGCAACAGCACAACCCAAAGGCAATAGTTCGACCACAGGCCAGCTGGTACACACAGGAACTCAGGCTGATGAAACACCACTGCAAGAAATTGGAATGCAAATGGAGAACAAGTCAAGACACCACAGATAAAGACATCCTCAAATCAGCCCTCAGACATAGATACATAACACCAAGTGCACAGCTCATACAGACTGCATTAGTGGCGACTCTAACAGCGGCAAGGAAATCTTCACCATCTCCAAAGATGTCACTGCGCCTCTTGCTGCCTCCATCAACATCACTCCCTGACAAGATCTTTGCAACAAGCTCTCAGAATTCTTCAATAACAAAATCACCTCCATATACAGCAACATAGACCCTCAACTGCACCCCATCACCGCTGTAACTCTATTTCCCATCATGGCCAAAGATTTAAACTTATGGCCTGCCTAGACCACTGTTGAAATTGCTGCTGCCATGAACATCATCCATCAGACCCTTGCTCCACTACGTGTTCACCAAAAGACTTGTATCAATCAGCAAAGCACTAACACCCATCTTCAATGCCTCCATAGACTCAGCCACAATCCTGGACACCTAGAAACATGCCACCACCACACCCCTGCTTGATCAACCATCTGCTTACCCAGCCACGTTTTTATCTATAGATCCATCTCCTTTCTATCATAACAGGCAAAGGTCTTAAAGAAACTGATCAACCAATGCCTCAATGACTACCTTAACAATCACTAACTCCCCGACACCATGCAGCAGGGAAACAGGCCCAACCACAATACAGAAAAAGCACTCATCCCCACCACAGACAACATCTGCATGACACTTGACAGAGGCGACGCTGCAGCCATTATTCTCCTGCACCACTCTGCAGCATTTGACGTAGTTTCTCACATCCTCATCAGGCATCTGCATAAGATAGGCATCCAGAGTTGTGAGGCTGACACCTTACTCCTCAGTGGAATGCCTCACGGCTTATCGCTCAGCCCAAACCTCTCCAATGCATACATAATCCCCCTGGCCAACGTCATCCATGCACACAACATTAACATCCTCCCCTTCACCGAAAACATGTACCTCAAGCTCTCCCTCTCAGACAAGACCCCAAACTAGAAACAAGTTCACCGCCTGCAAGTCCAAAGTCACTAACTGGATGAAAGCCAGCTGCCTCAAGCTCATCATCAGGGAGACAGAAGAAGTAATCTTCAGCAAGAACACCTGACCATAAGACTCCAAATGGTGGCAGCTGAACTCGGACCCACACACAGCACCCACACCAGGAGCCTGGTAATAATCATCAACAGTAAACTGGATATGACAGCGCAGGTCAGCGCTGTCATTGCATTCTTCTTCCAAACACTAAAGATGCTGAAGAAGATTTTCAAATGGTTCTCAAACAACTCAAGACAAATTGTCACTAAAGCCCTCACCAGTAAGTTGGACTACAGGAACGCCCTCTATGCTAGTCCACCAAGCAATTCACCAGGACACTACAAGTCATCCACAACTAGGCAGCCAGACTCATCTTCAACCTTCCACACAGAAATCACATCACACCACACCTCCGGGGTGCCTCACAACCACAATCATTTCAAACTCCCCAGACACACATTCAAGGCACTAAACAACTTAGGCCCCATCTACCTGAACAGTTGCATCTCCACCACCAACTACCCTGACACCTAGGCTCTACAGGACTCCATCTTGCATATATCATACGCATCCCCATAACCACATCAGGAGGGCAGGCGTTCTCTTATATTATGCCTAAAGTGTGAGATAACCTTCCACTCCACATTAGAGTCTTCGCCTCTCTTCTTGAACTCGGCAAGAAGTTGAAGACCTGGATTTTTCAATTAACCATATGCAGGGGTAGGCACAAACACCTGATCAGTTCCAAGGATACATGCACAAGTGATAGTGAACATTACATATACAGATAAGAGATAAGATAAGATAACCTACCATAACATAACATATAACATAACATTACTAAGGGGCACATATATTTCTCAGCAGGAGGTCAGTTTTCTTCACCAGGGTGACAGAGCACATCACCCTGACAGAGATGCCGCCCACTGTATTCAGAAATGACCACCAAGTGAGCCTCCACAACATAGGACTTACCCAGCTTGCACACGACCCAACACACATCGCCAGAACCACCCTCGACCCAGTTTCCACACCTAGCAACAAGATCACCTTAAGCCACTTCACCCCGCTCACATCTACTGGTCTGTGTCCCTGTTGCCCTCCACCTACTCTTTCCATGCTGCGTCTCTAACCCTCCCATCCTCTCTCCCTCCTTCATTCTCTGTCTACTTCCCCCACTCCTACCGTCCCTCCCCCTAATCTCTCCCCTTGCCTGCTTTTTCCCTTTCGTACATGTGCTTATTGTTTTTCTCGACCTTACAAGTAACTATATTGCCATGCTCTAATAACTGTGTAACCTTTGTAACAATGTATCCTGCAACTATGATCTTATACTCATGTAAAGTGCTCTGATACCTCTGGGTCTAGCCAGCGCTATATAAAACCTTTAGATAACGTTGGACCACTCCATCGTACACTTCAACATCAATGCCCCCCCAATCCAGTAAACCAAAGCCCGCCATTAAAATCAGTTGCAAACTAAACAATATAGCAGAGGCGGACTGGATGCACGCACTCAGTACCAAGCAGCCTATACTCACAGGTGACCTAACCACTTTCAACAACTGGATCTTAGACTGCTCCAACACCTTAGCTCCCCTGAAGAAAACAAGAACTCAGCACACGCATGTTGGTACACAGAAGACCTAAGAGGCTCCAAACTCTATTTCATACAACTAGAAAGAAGAAGAGCCAGCCAAGAAACACTTTTAGAGATGCCTACAAATCCACACTCAGAAGATACTGCATCCAGATCAAAGAAGCCAGAAAAGCTGCCCTCATGCTAAAACTAGAATCCTGCTCTACCTTCAGCAACACACTTTTCAACATCGTCAGAGATTCTATTAATCCAACGGCAGCCACCAACGCCATTACCCTCTCACAGAACCTCTGCTAAGACCTCTCTGACTTCTTTCACAACATATTATTCAAGATCTACATCAACCATCCATTTAGGGTCCCCCACAGTCCCCTGCTCTCACCACATGTGTAACCTGGGAGGAACACTGATTAGCACCAACCTTACCACCATCATCAACTCTTCCATCCTTAGTGACACCATCCCAAATAGTTAGAAACATGCAGAAGCCACAGCTCTCCTGAAGAAACAATCGGCAATCCCGCAACTACTCAGCACCTACAGATCCATTACGCTCCTTCCTTTCCCATCCAAAGTTCTGGAGCAAGTGATCAACAGGCAGCTCTCCACCAATCTAGAACAGCATCAACTCCTGTACTCTACTCAGTCAGGGTTCTTCAGCAGCCACAACATGAAAACAGTCCTCCTAGCAACAGATGACATCTGATCCATCATGGACATAAGTGATACTGCTGTGCTCATTCTGCACCCTAAGAAGGATCACCTCCTTCCTCACCGAAAGAAATCAATAAATCAGACTTTCTTTTTACACCACCGAACACAAGAATCTTGCCTGCCTGTGGAGTCCTCAGGGTTTCTCCCTCAGCCCAACCTTGTTTAAAATGTTATGGCACCCCACGTCCACATAATCACATAATAAAAGCCCACAGCATCAACATTGTTTCCTATGCCAATGACACTTAGCTTATCCTCTCCTTCACCAACGCAAAAAAAGACCACCAGGACTAACTTCCCCTCCTGCATGACCAACGTGGCCAACAGGATGGGAGAGAACTACCTTATACTTAACACAGACAAACTGGAGATCATAAGCAACAAGAGATCCTGATGGAACTCCTGGTGCCCTTCCAAACTAGGCCCCACGCCCACCCCCACAGACCACGCCAGAAGCATCAGCAATGTCCTAGATGATAACCTCACGATGAATAAACAGGTCAATGATGTGACCACATCCTGCAGCCTCAATATCAGAATAGTACTCAAGTTTTCAAATGGCTCGCCACGCACACAATACACTTGGTCACCCAGGCGTATAGCATGACTGTTGGGAGTACGTCTCCTATATTCGCCACGACTTCCGCTTACATACCACCCAGAAATGGTACTTCTACAGGAAACGGGCTTCTGCGCAATGTGTAAGAGATTGCGGGTCACAACATGAGAGGATATGTTTCAAGATGGAAGGTTTCGAACACTGGAACAGTTCTTCCAGGACACCCAACCCACACCATTGGAGACTTTTTTATATGTAAGATTGCAACAGGGAATGAGGATGTTACTTCCGGACTTTCCACGTGAGCCGGAAACAGTTGATCCCTTGCATTTAATTCTTAGCTCCTCGGATGGGAAACACCTAGTATCGGGCCTGTACCGCACAATACGGGCAGGGAGGTTAGGGGTGAGTAGCTCGGCTCGTACCCACTGGATGGAAGACTTGGGCCAAGATATATCGGATGATCAATGGAGGTACTGTTGTAGTGTTACGGAAAAGGTGTCCTCTAGCTGTAGATTTAAGGTAATACATTACAAATTTCTGCAACGTGTGTATTACACACCCGCCAAAAAATTTTGATTTCATCTCTCGGATAATGATAGATGCGAAAGGTGTCAGAGAGAAGGGGCAGGCTTCATACATCGTGGGAATGTCCGGCTATTTGTGAGTACTGGACGCAGATACATGAGGCATTGGAACAAATGCTGGGCATTACAATGGAAAGGGACCCCCTGATGATGTTATTGGGATACACAGCACACATACCCAAACAAAGTAGAAGGTTTTTGGATATTGGCGATTGGCGAAACGTAGAGTGGCTTGCCGATGGGGAAGGGGGAAAGCTCCGAAATTTAAAGAGTGGATATGTGATATTGCCAGGAGCAAGCTTCTGTATATGCAGAGTTGATACCGCTGGCCTCTAGGCTGAAGGATATATGGGGCCATTGCAGAATTATTTGCTATATAGGGAAGGGGGATACTCTGCTGAGCCTGCAACGCAAGAGGGAATGGGGAATGAAGATCCAAGTGAATCACCCTGAACTTATAGTCCATGTCCATAATTATGTCAAGGTTTTTGTACCTGAAAACTGCAGATGTATTTTATATTTGCTATACTCCTGTTTTGTGTAATTGGGGGAGGAAGAAACATACCCTGTCGATCTGATTAATGCTATGCTATCTGTTGCTACCGTTGTGCTCCTACTGACCTGCCTCCTGGGACACCCTCTTAGATGTCGAAATGCTGTCTCAGAGATGGGGATTAAGTGGAATCAACTGTCGAGGATGGACTTATTGTTTGATTTAGATTGTTTCTCGAATCCAGTATCTATGCTACTTAATGATTTTACATCACGCTGTATGACTCTGTACTATTATTACTGTTTGCAAAATGATATAAATAAACTTAGTAAAAAAAATAATGAAACAAAATATATATTGGTTTGTTTGAAATGATAACAACTGTAACTTGAATTGCTATTGTTTTCTCTCTCGCTAGGCAATCAGCAAATATTCATTATTAAATCTGCTTTGTAATGTGTGAAAAGAAAAACGTAATTCTCTCGTCCTGATTAACTGTACTGCTTGCTATATTTGTTTGTACTGCAACCTGTCCCAGTACCACTGACCATGCTGGAGCTTGTCTAGCATTTATGAATCCTAGTACATATTGTAAAAGTTTCCTGGAGACTGTATAATTTAAGACTCCTACTTGGTCAACCACTGGTAGGCTATCTGGAAGTGGATATGCTGTAAATCCAGCCAATACTGGGCATGTATCCTCTTTATTATTTAGAGGACCCAAACTAAAATTCCTGTCCGTATATGGTAGCTCACCAGCAAACCCTTGTTGATACTCTTGATAAGTCCAAGGGACCTCCAGGTACTGTTGTGCCCTGTATTGTGCAAGCAGTGCTGCTGGTTTTTGTGCCTGCCATTGCCCTGAGGCAATCTATAGCCTCAAACACCAACCAGAAGTAAAATGTTTCAGGCATATGGGCAGATATTATAAATGTACCTACACCACCCCACATCAGGAACACCAGTATTTGTGAGATGTGTTGTAACTATCTCTTTATAGTATACTCCTACCCCAACAGGAGCTACCATTTTAGCTGAAGAGAGTCAATAACAATACAACATGAGATTCAAAACCAAGAAAACCACAGATGGGGAATAGAATCAAGCTTGACTAACCCACAGTAAATATTGGTTCTGTCATTTTGTCTGCAGGAGGTAACCGTGAGTGTCTGCATGTGTTATTAATGATGGTTCTGTTACGTGCGCTCATTAAAAGACTGCTCAAAGCTTTTAAAAAATCTGGAAGCCGACATTGAGCAGTATCATAAAAAAACATTAAATATAAAAATAACAAACAAAAATAACAATGCAAGGAAATAGTTAAAATCCTGCAAACAAAATAATAGAAAGGAAAGATAAACGTATTCATTATTATATTCCTATATTTAATTTAAATATTAAAGAAATAGATTCAAATTCGAATAAAAACTATTTTTTGTTGGAATTTCTATAATAAATATTACAACAACATGATTAATTTCCAGCAAAAACGAAAATAAATTGGTGAAATAATACAAAGTAGTGCACTAATTATTTACAAACATGTTTTACATTTAGGGGACAATTAAAAAAGAAATGTTAAAATACATAATAGAGCATATCAGGTGGCTTCTGTCCATAGTACCACGCGACCCATGGAACCAGAAAAGGAATAAAATGATTTATAATCAGAAAAACACACAGAGGCTTCAGAAAATCGTGGTTGTCACCAGGTCGGCAAAGAAGAAGGCATGGAAAACATAGAACCTTGTCAAATCTGAGCCTGCACGAGAGGACGCGCTGAGAATCATTTCTTCCTGGATGAAGACTCTTCCTGGATTAAGACTCACCGCTGGCCGGACCCGCTGCGCGGGTCCCGCTTCGTCTTTTGGGACTTTGGAGTCCACAAACTTGCTTCTCTCTTTGGGGTTTGCTGGGGTGTGTGTGGGCTCGCTCAAGGCAGGGCTGCGAGTGGCGCTACAGGGACTCCAATTCCCAGGAGTCCCTGCTCAGCTGATCGATACCACCTGGTGCGCTCTCCCTGCTTGCCCCGCCCCCAAGCACACTTGACTCCTTTAAAACTATCCCGCCCTCTGAACTCAGTGGGAACCTTGTCAAATCTGAGCCTGCACGAGAGTACGCGCTGGGAATCATTTCTTCCTGGATTAAGACTCACCGCTCGCCGGACGTCCCACTTCGTCTTTTGGGACTTTGGAGTCGACAAACTTGCTTCTGTCTTTGGGGTTTGCTGGGGTGTGTGTGGGCTCAAGGCAGGGATGCGAGTGGCGCTACAGGGACTCCAATTCCCAGGAGGCCCTGCTCAGCTGATCGATACCACCTGGTGCGCTCTCCCTGCTTGCCCCGCCCCCAAGCACACTTGACTCCTTTAAAACTATCCCGCCCTCTGAACTCAGTGGGAACCTTGTCAAATCTGAGCCTGCACGAGAGGACGCGCTGAGAATCATTTCTTCCTGGATTAAGACTCTTCCTGGATTAAGACTCTTCCTGGATTAAGACACCTAAGGCCTACTGTAGACTAGTCCCCAAACAGTAAAATAATAACATAGTAAAATAACAAATCTGGACATAGTAAAATAACAAATCTGGACACATTTTTTAAAGAACACGAGGAAATGGAGGAAACGTGTAACCCCAAGCCTCTGCCATCCACATATGTATATCATCCATTAATCCCACATGGGCCCAGTAAAAATTTGGGTTGTTGGTTGAGGGGGGACGGTGAAACCGTACTAAAAAAACAGCCACAGTCCTTGTCAGGGTGAACCACAAAAGTCACTGAATAAACTGTGTTAAACCCTCTATAAGCTTGGCACAAACATAGTCAGGGTTAACTTAATCAATCAATCAATCAATCACTACATTTATAGAGTGCACTACTCACCCGTGAGGGTCTCAAGGCGCTGAAGGGAGGGGGGGTGTCACTACTGCTCGAAGAGCCAGGTCTTGAGGTGTTTTCTGAAGGTGAGATGGTCCTGGGTCAGTCGTAGGTGTGCGGGGAGGGAGTTCCATGTTTTGGCTGCCAGGTAGGAGAAGGATCTTCCTCCGGTGGTGGTTCTGCGAATTCGTGGGACGGTGGCGAGGGCGAGGCTGGTGGAGCGGAGCTGGCGGGTGGGGTTGTAGAACGAGAGGCGGTTGTTGAGGTATTCGGGTCCCTTGTCGTGTAGCGCTTTGTGTGCATGGGTGAGGAGCTTGAACGTGATTCTCTTGCAGACGGGGAGCCAGTGGAGGTCTTTCAGGTGGGCGGATATGTGGCTGCGGCGAGGGATGTCGAGGATGAGTCGTGCGGAGGCGTTCTGTATGCGTTGAAGTCGTGTCTGAAGTTTGGCTGTGGTTCCTGCGTAAAAGGCATTCCGTAGTCTAGTTGGCTCGTGACGAGGGCCTGGGTGACGGTTTTCCTGGTTTCGCTGGGGATCCATCGGAAGATTTTTTTGGAGCATGCCCAGGGTGTTGAAGCAAGATGACGAGACGGCGTTGACTTGTTTGGTCATCATGAGGGTGGAGTCCAGGATGAATCCCAGGTTGCGTGCATGGTTCGTGGGTGTTGGCGCTGAGCCCAGTGCTGTGGGCCACCAGGAGTCATCCCAGGCGGATGTGGATTGTCCGAGGATGAGGACCTCCGTTTTGTCTGAGTTCAGTTTCAGGCGACTGAGCTTCATCCATTCTGCGACGTCTTTCATTCCTTCATGGAGGTTGTTTTTGGCGGTGTCTGGGTCTTTGGTGAGGGAGAGTATCAGTTGGGTGTCGTCGGAGTAGGAGATGATGTTGATGTTTTGTTTGCGTGCGATGGCGGCGAGGGAGCTCATGTAGATATTGAAGAGGGTAGGGCTGAGCGAGGAGCCTTGGGGTGCTTAGGGGCAATGTGTACAGTATTCATGCAGCACTTACACAGTAATATAGTCAAAACACAACACTAGAACAATTCTACACTGCTTTAGAAAAACAGATTAAATCTAATAAATTATTTGAACACCAGAACAACAAAAATCCAATCAGTAGAACCATAGGTATGAACTTTTAAAGTTTAAAGTGAAAAATAATGCCTAAATGATCAAGTGCCAACTGCAGACATCTAATCAAACCAGACTGGGGCAAAGTCTAAAGTTATGGCCAACTAGGATGGAGCACAGTTTGGAGACATGAAGTGGTTTGTGCCCGGTCTCCACTTACCTTCGGACTTTGAAGAATTTTTAAAGAAAAATGTCAGAGAAGGTAAAATTTAGCAGGGCAATTCAGCGGGTGGTGTCCAAGGATGAGGCGTCGTTGTCAGGGAGTCGCTGGACGAAGTTGCGGTGCAGATTTCTACGTTCGGACGTAGTTCTTTTTTGAAAGTCATAAATGTACAGCTAAGGGAGCTGGAGGATGTGGTTGATGAGAATTCCACGAGGCCGGATGCCCCGTTAGTGAAGGACAGCTGAACAGGATTTGCTGCAGCAGAGAAGAATGTAGAGGGAGGTTTCGCAGAGTCAGGCCGAGTGGCGATGCACGTTTGGTGAATCAGCAGCTAGTACCATTTAATTTATCTGCCCTGGGTATATACTATACCATCTTAGTAGGGTCTAATAAATAAACTAAATATGCCAATCTGGTTTAACCCAAATATATCATGTTTTAGGGAGTGAGCATGAGCACGTTAACACTGGTTAGCAGTGGTAAAGCACACAGATCCCTAAGGAAAACAAAAATAAATTTAGCAAAAATAGGAGGGGAGAGGCAAACATTTTGGAGGAAGACCACCTCAAGACCTACAGGTCTAACAGGCCCCTACTTCAAATTACTGGAAATCCAGAAACAACAAGCAATCATGAAATAAATTTTTTTTTAAAACACTAAAAAGGCACTAATAGTGTTGAAAAAGCCTGTTTTTTCCTAATTATGAACAGGTACTAATGGTGTGGAAAAGTCAGTTGTTTGCATAATTACAGGTTGTTGAAAAATCAGGTGCTTTATGTAATATACCAAATGATACCATGGCAGGCAACTGAACCTCAGTCCTGATGATGATCCCATATTTTTGCAGGACCAAAACATCGTCGACATACACTCTGACCCCTTACACTATGTCTGTAGTGGGTGCAGTAGTGTTTTGCTTTTAATAAGAATTGACCTAAAGGTGTTATATTAAGGCTGGTCACTGTTTTCTTGCCTGTATATGTTTATGTGTTTTTTGTTGTCAGTTTTCAACACCTGGTTTTATGTGCTTTATTATTTTTTTGTTCATTGTTTGTTTCAGTTCATTGTTTTTTTGCTCTCTTGATCTCTGGTGTTTGAAATTTTGCCAGCTGGAGTAATTCACATTTTTGTTCGAATTGTAGTAATAAAATTCAAAACTCTTATAATTGAATCTTTATGTAACTGATTTTTGTATCCAGAACAACTATATTTCAGATATAGAAAGTGGGCATTTTTGTTTTTCTAACTGTTTGGTGCCTGCAGCCTGTTCTTGGGTCATATGATTAGGTGTAGTTGGCAGTTGGTCTTAGTGTATTCCTTCCAGACAGTATCACAATAGAGGATCTGGGTGTTGGCAGGATGGGCCATTTTGCCAGGATGGGTGCCACACTTAACACTACAAAGACACTGGCCCAGCTCACACAAAAGACTTCACACTAGACTATTGTGCTTCCAAACAGACTGGGACTAGGGCAGGGAGGCAGGTAATTCCAGCTTTCTCTGTAGGGGGAAACTCCAGAAACCTCTTCTACTTTAAAGTAGGCACTAGGTATAACAAGCATTTGCAATGAAATCGGTCTCGCCTTTGGGACCTTATATGTATTTAGCTATGCGGCACATTAACCTGGGTGCTGAAACATCTACTGTTCTTTAACATGGAGGGAAAGTAAGCACCAACTGCATGACACGCCAGGTATGGGAACACATGGAGAAAAATATTGCCTTTCAGCTGGAAATGGTATATTCCAAAGCTCTGTTTTTAATATAAAATCAGGGCCTTCAGTGGTCATATCACTGAAAATACAAGCTTTCAAAAAATATTATTGTCTACGGGTGCTCGTGGAAGACAAATTTTATGGACTGGAATCTAGAGATAGTTAAAGTGATTCTGGTATTTTACTGACCTCTGCTGGTCGTTTTCTATCAAGAAAGTTAAATAGAGGCAGTTGCCAGAGAAAAAGAAAGTCCCTCAGCAGAGAGCAATTCTGGCATTGTACTGACCTCTACTGGTCGTTTTCTACCAAGACAGTTAAATAGAGGCAGTTGAACAGAAAAAAAAGTCCCTAAGCGGAAGCAGACAAGTCCTAGGGCTGAGCTCCAGAGCCCACAACGTACATACACATATAAGTATATTTTAAATTATATACAAGAGGTCTTGAATGCTCAAACTAAAAAGCATGTTGTCCTCCTAGATAATGGCAAGAATTTCAACACAGCTATTCTTCTTGTAAGTCTTAGTGGACTGATTGCATTTCATTAGTGTACATTGTACTTGTGTGAGAGTTATAGCAACTTCAAGAATCTCGATGTCACAGCACCCTGTTACATTGCCTGATTCGTGCACTTCTTTAGTGACACTGAGCATCTGGTGATGAGGATGTCATGGGAGAATCACTAAGCAGTATTGTGTGTCGGGAAGACAGTACTGTTATTTGGGGCACTGTGTTCTGGTGCGTGGCCATGGCCTTATCCAAGACCCTGGTATCCAATAATACTAGAGCCATGTTGATTGTAGAAAGATCCTATCATGTCCTACATGAGAATGGCAGGGCCTATCAAGTCCACTACTCTTTAAACACCAATATTCTTTCCTTCGGTCTGGGTCTGGGTCTGGGCCTCCTCCCTGGCTGTTGTTTATCATCCCTTTAATGAAGTGTGCCCATATCTCTTCCTCACACTATGGTTCATATCTCTGTGCTGTTCGAACTCTGTGTTGGTATTTGTAGATGCTAGTGTCCCACTAGTAGTTGTCCAGCTAGATAATATCAGCATTACATTGCAGCCACTTGCAGTTGAATACAATGAAATTCATCAGTTTCCGAATATGAGAAGCACATGGCATTTAGCTTGCCTCAGATTTCCTATTGAACCTATCACTGAAATTCCAAGATTTATCTCTGAGTTCCACTAACTAGATAGGTAACTGAGGCACAGAATGCATCTGCATTAGAAGTCATGCTACTGCAACAAAACAGCCCTATAATGTGCACTTTGTAATGCGCAGCTGGAGATTATTCTACATATGCTTCTGCTAACCGCTGTAAAGCAGGGAAGGGTTTAAAACGCCCTTTTATCCTGTTACATGCTCGTTATTTTTGAGAATGTAAAAATATATTTAAACTCTAGTACCCCTTTGGGTTGTTACCTCTTAAAATTAGCTGGAGCATTGCACTGGTATACACCAGTCTGGTTTTGTTGCGGCATACAGAGAGATTCCAGTTTTAACAGTTTGTTATCTTCAATCTTATTGAATTGCGTTTTTCTAAACTATTTATTAACAGCGTTTTTCAGTAATACACAACATAATCAGAAGTTTCTCTTTTGGGTGCATATTCAGAAAACAAAGGCCTATATATGTGTGTCCGCTTTTGAGCCCTATATCGCCATTTTCGCCTTCCTTAGCACATCAACTTGCATTCTGTGGCGTACTTTGTGTATATATGACAAGTACTTATCTGTCTCTCGGCTGCCACGAGGATGCTCCTGCAGCACGTGACACTTTTTTAAACACAGTTAGAAACTCCACAACCTGGCACCAACCTAACAGTGAAAAGTTACATATTTCTCCTCTTTTTATTAACTGCTGCGAGCTTCTCTGATGTATTAAAATTTCCGGCAATTAAGCTGATCCCCCACTTTCCTGCCATTCTCTTCTTGTACACTTGTATCTCGAGTAGTTAATCCATTTATGGAAGAGAACCATGTGCCTTTTAGTAGTTTGTGGTGCGGAACGTGCACTTCATCCTGCAGAAGAAAATAAAAATTGCTACTGATTAGTTAGTTGGTGAACAGTGCAAGGTATTTATTTACAGCGCTGAGAAGCTGGAACATATGCCCGCAGGTGCCATTTAAAAGACACCATCACTAATGGAGTGAACATGTGCCCACAGGACTGCAGAAGTTTTTTTTGTTGTTTTTTTTTTAAAGGCAGGCTGGTAAGGCTGTTTGCTGAAAAAGTACACGAAGCATGGTTTATTTTGGGGCAAGGGATCGCTGGTAAATGAGGATCTAATGCAAGAAATCTGCCCTGGCTGTACCTAGTAAACTCGAAAAACAGAAACATATAAATGGTGAAACACTCTAAACTGAATTAAACTGCCTGTTACCATTCAATAAAATGTTGCAAGCTCGCACAAATTATATTGGTGTCTTGCTGCCTGCTTCTCAACGGATGTATGACGTTACAACGCATGCTTTTACCACGCATGCTGTTACAACGCAGGTTTTACTACGCATACCATTACAACGCATAGCGCTTTGGGGTGCTGGATAGTGAATAGTTTAATTTACTATTCCAACTCCAGTCCCCGTGGACACTAGGGAAGGTGTTGGATAGTAAATTAAATCTATTCCCTATCCTAGAGCGCCCCCCAGCGCAATGCGTTGTAATGGTTTTCGTTGTAAAACCTGCGTTGTAATAGCACTGCGTGGTAAAAGTTGCGTTGTAAAGGATGTTTCCCCTTCTCAACTAGCGTTGAGTGATTATTTTAATCCGGCACATTTAAGGCAAATTACGCATTTAGTTTTTTTCAAATTGAAAACTGGTGGATTTAGCATTTGTTCCTGACAAAAATCTGCCATTCCTACCCTCGCATCCACCGTCGCCATTGGCGATTTATCAAAGATGTTGAAACGTCTAGAGCCGGTATTTTTAAAAGTCACCTTTCTCCTCTAAGGTGTGTGGTAAAATAAAAGCATATTCTGGGTAGGAAGAAACCCCTCCTTCTGGTACGCCCCAGCTGCAGATTGTGAGGTGCCGCTATGCTGTTTGTCACTAGGAGAATGCGCTTCCCGAGCCAGCATGAACCGGACACCGATCCCTGTTACAAGCTCTTCTGAAATGCACAGTACTGCGACTCAAGCATAATAAAAACAAGAATTTGCAATACAATAGGACTCACATTTACACTAGACCTATTGCATTGCATCATGGACAATGGGAGAGGGGGAGGGGGAAGAAGGGGGCAAGAAGGCACGGAAAAAGTAGTGCTAACATGTACCATACTGTGTAACACTCGAAGTAAAGGGGCCAGTAGCCATGGGAGAGTACAAATGACAACATGGCCATAATAAGGAGTCTGTCCAGCCTCATAATCAATCAGAAGGCAGCATTTACGAAAGACAATGACATGAGCCAATTAAAAAATGGTGGAGAGTGGGCAGAGCTTCCAACCATACTCCATTACTGCATGCCTCACACAGCGAGCAGAGCATGCTTGCTGCCGCTATAGGCTCGACCTAAAAAGGGGATCCTCAGACCCAGCCTTCAGTTCACTCCTGAACTTCTGGAAACTACAGAAGACAACGCTTTGCCGTTTGAGGCTTGCCCTGCTTGCTGAGAAGGAAGACTGGACCTGTACTCTTAATTCGAGCCTGAAATTACTTGAAGGATCAGCTGACTGACCTTCTGTCCTGAGCTACAGGAACACAACAAGTCCAAGAGACCTCTTTGCAACTGCCCAGCAGACCTGCTGCACCTAGACCTACCTGGACATGTAACTGGAACTGTCTGAGCCTGCTGGCCTCTGCTGGAGTGAGTGCCTGATCCCCAAGCAGTGCCTCCTAGGTCCTGGCCCATTGCTGTGGCATTAGTTGAGATCCTCCTTGAAGCTAAGGAGAAATTCTGAAGTTGGGGGCTCTTTTGTGATTGTGAACGGACCTGTCTGTGCCAAGATCTTACTACCCACAGCAACTGCCAAAATGAAGCTCAGTTGAACCCTTATCTTTGTGCTACAGTAACCAGCAGTGTTGCCTGGCAACAGGAGAGCTGCACTTCACACTACAGCATCAGCAGCCCAGGGTGACCACCAACGCGAATTTCCAGCAATGACTGTGCAATGCCAACAGGGCCTTCGTGCTACAGTGACGACTGTCTGCAACGCCAGACCTGCTCTTTGAGCTACAGCACTGACCATCCGCGGCCTCCTCCAGCTCGAATAAAATTCTTCTTGCTGAAATCTAGAAGGTAACTTTTTCAGGGAAACTAACCTGGTCCCTGTGTTTGGCCAGTGCCCCATCAGCGTGAACTTGTAACTTTCATGCAGTCTCTCATGACCAGATAACCGCAAGTGTCGCTTTGTGCTTCTAGGCACTTTATTCTTCAAAATTGCATAACTGTGGTTTTACTGACTGGGGTCCCTTTCTCACCTGCTGGTTTCCTGCTAGTTGCCGTTTTGCTCACACGCCAGAGTATTTTCAGTCCAGGGGACGGCAACAGCGCTACGCCAGTCTGTGGTCCGCGACAAACAGCGGGGCTCGAACTACAAGTCCCAGCATCCCTATCGCGTCGCCTGGCCAAAGCGTCACCAGGAAAGCACCAGGAGGCACTTAAAAATCGATCAAGGGCTCCCGCAGCGCGGGTCCTTTTCTCACCTGCTGGTTTCCTGCTGGTTGCCGTTTTGCTCACATGCCAGAGTATTTTCAGTCCAGGGTACTGCAACACCGCTATGCCAGTCTGTGGTCCGCGACAAACACCGGGGCTAGAACTACGTCCCTAGCATGTCGCCTGGCCAAAGCGCCACCAGGAAAGTGCCAGGAGGCGCTTAAAAATCGATCAAGGGCTCCCGCTGCGCAGGACGCACGCGGGCGTGCCCGGGCGAAGCCAGGAGGAGCCAGGGCAGGGCCACCTCCCTTTCATCCGTGGCCCAGAGCTGACAAGGACTTGGTTAGTGTGAATTGAACTGTAATAGTTATTTTGGACTTTTTATTTATTGTATGGTTGATTGTCTAATTTAACTTAACATTAACTATTATGAGTAAAGGTAGCCGCAAGGGGACAGGGGGATCTGGGGTGGTGGGCACATTGGATGCATTTTTGCAGCAGGCGGAGTCAGTTCTTACCCACGAAATACAGCTCACTCAAAGGAGACTCTCATTGGAACCCCGTTTTGCTTTGTTAACTGATCCTTTAGCTAATCCCCAGACACCCATTGGTTTAACTCCAGATTGTACATTGCAAGATCCATTGAGGTCACTACCAAGTCAAGATGTAGCCTCATTGTCTGCAGTCAATGTTTCTAATACTCAGATCCCTACCCTTTCCCCCCAAGACAGATTCGCACTCGCAAGCAACACTCAGTGCAGGAGAGGGAAAGGGACGGAGTCACTCAATCAAAAAAAAGGAAAGCAGGCATTTTGCCTCTAGCCACATTGCAGGCCAATAAATGGCAAAAACGAGAGGGGTGGCCCGAGGTTAAAAAAAGTAGCTTTTCGGCTTTAACAACAACAAGCTCCCATAGCTCCCCAGGCAATTGTGCACAGGTTCCTTCAAGTCAGGGTGTGAATGAAGCTGAAGACCACATGCTTGCTAAATTGGAGGAAAGAATTGTTGCAATGCTTGAGTCCGTACTAACTAAGCTGTCAAATATTGAAGTAAGGCTCAAAACAATTTAGCAGCATCTTCTCCTTCCGAATTCACAAACACAAAATGAGACTGCTAGTGTCTCTAAGGAGCCTAGGTCAATTATAGTGCATGCCAAGCCTACATCCTTTTCAGACGCCGTAGCTAGCACCAGCAAAACAGTGAGTGCCTCCTCTTCAAATTTGGTAAATATGCAACCTACCTCAGCCAGGGCAGGGAAATCGATTGAGGGTGGTGTTTCAGGAATGCCCAGGGATGGCTTCTCTAACCCCGGGTATTGCCTAAAACTACCTCCCGAATCCACACCATATACCATCATACTGACCAACGTTCCAATATTACATCCAGGCTCTGAGGAACATTGGTCAGCCCTTAAAAATAAGGCCCTACACTTAATAAACTCCACAACAGGGCTGGGTACTCATCTCGTTAAGGTTCTTAAAAATGATACGTAGGACCTCATGGGTTGTACATCGCCCAAAATATGTAGTGGTGATTGTGTGGTGCTGAACTTCGGGTCTCCACAACTGGTAAGAACGATTCTAGAAAGGGCAGGCGCAAGAGACCTGAATATGGATGGTATATGTATAATGCCGCTTGGGTTTTTTTATTGCAATAACATTCCGCATACCCCTAGAAGGGGCAGCCAATGGAATGGGTCCCAGGCTCAGAATAGTTATGGCTTTAATATACCTGTTCATAATAGATTTCAGTTATTTTCAAGCTTGGAGGACATTGACTGACTGAATTGTACATCTCCTTTTTCTACGATTCCCCCTTTACTGGATGATCAGGGGAGGGCTGCATCTGTAAAAGGCTTAAGTCCAAGTACTGTCTCCCCCTTGCAAGGCCATAGAACGCTAACCATGGGTATACACCTATGCCCTCCTGGACCTATAGAGGCACTTTCTTGCTGTCGTGACCCAGTAGAGATTGGCCTCAGTAATGAGGATAATCTCTCTGTACCTGGGTGTGGCCAATGTCCCCAATCAAGCAATACTGATTCTTATAATGACGTTATCGGCCCAAAATTGGTCTTCTGGAATATTGCTGGTGGGTAAACAACCATTACTTCGCATCTATTACTTCACACTTCTTTTACTTAGCATCTTTTACTTAGCATTGTCTTTTACTTCGCATGCTTTTACTTAGCATGCCTTTACTTCGCATATGCCTTTACTTAGCATATGCCGTTACTTCGCAGGAGAAGAGTGGACCACGGGCAGAGAGAGGTAAGTGGGGCAGTGTAGTGTAGGGGGTTGTGTGGTAGTGTATGTGTAGTGTAGGGGTAGTGTTTTAGGGTTTTATGGTAGTGTTGTAGTGTATGTGTAGTGTAGGGGGTAGTGTTTTAGGGTTGAGGGTAGTGTTGTAGTGTATGTGTAGTGTAGGTGGTAGTGTTTTAGGGTAGTGTTGTAGAGTATGTGTAGTGTAGGGTAGTGTTTTTGGATTTAGGGTAGTGTTGTAGTGTATGTGTAGTGTAGGGGGTAGTGTTTTAGGGTTTTGGGTAGTGTTGTAGTGTATGTGTAGTGTAGGGGGTAGTGTTTTAGGGTTTAGGGTAGTGTTGTAGTGTATGTGTAGTGTAGGGGGTAGTGCTTTAGGGTTTAGGGTAGTGTTGTAGTGTATGTGTAGTGTAGGGGTAGTGTTTTAGGGTTTAGGGTAGTGTTGTAGTGTATGTGTAGTGTAGGGTAATGTTTTCGGGTTTAGGGTAGTGTTGTAGTGTATGTGTAGTGTAGGGGGTAGTGTTTTAGGGTTTAGGGTAGAATTTTAGTGTATGTGTAGTGTAGGGGGTAGTGTTTTAGGGTTTAGGGTAGTGTTGTAGTGTATGTGTAGGGTAGGGGAAGTGTTTTAGGGTTTAGGGTAGTGTTGTAGTGTATGTGTAGTGTAGGGGAAGTGTTTTAGGGTTTAGGGCAGTGATGTAGTGTATGTGTAGTGTAGGGTAGGGTTTTAGGGTTTTGGGAAGTGTAGGGGCGTGGAGGTTAGTGTTGGTGTGTAGAAAAAAAAAAAAATCTTTATGCGTAGTTAAATCCTGCGAAGTAAAGTACTGCTAAGTAATGCCAATCTAATGCTTTAAATTGATTTTGCGAAGTAAAGGTATGAGCAGTAAAAAACGGCTAAGTATAGGCATTTGCGAAGTAAAAAATGCTTAGAAAAGGCATGATAAGTAATAGCATGCTAAGTAACGTCATACATTCTTGCTGGATTGGCCAGCAAAACATTTTCCTGTGAATGGTCTACACTCATAGAGGCACAAGATATTGTTTTATTTCAAGAGACATGGGCCGTGGATAAGGTTTTTTGTCCAGGCTACCTAAATTTTTCTAAAGAGGCCGAACAGGGATTGCGTGGCAGACCCAAAGGGGCCCTGATTACATGGATAAGGCAGGCCCATCGATTTAAACTTGAGGAGATTTACATTGACTGCAGGGACATCCTTATTATTAAGATACACTAGGGGAGTCTACCGGGCATGCTACTCATTAATGTCTATTCAAGGGGTAAGCAAGGTGGCAAGGCTTCGGAAACGGTTGCAATTTTAGACTCTTTTCTATCAAATATTTTAGGGCAAGACAAGCTTTTAATTGCCGGCGACTTTAACTGCACATTCGAACCCCTGGATGTTTATGATATGTATTTTAGTGCAGAAGAGGATGAACCCTGGTCCATCCCTACATTGGATCTTCCGGTTTCTTAAAAAATGGTCTAGTGCAGCAATCCAAATGAACGTTTTCTGTCTGGAACATGGGGTGAGAGCAGCCAATGGGCGAACTAACTCCGATAAATTAGGGATGCCCACCTTCATTTGTGGGCAACGTACTAGTCGTATAGACTTTTTTCTGCTTAGTAAAGAGCTATGGTCAAGCCTACTGGATATGTAGGTATAAGACGTCCTGAAAGTGACCATAACCCGCTGCTACCCTCTTTAAGTCATTTTAATTCTACTTCGGCAGAGGGACTGGCCATTAACCCTGACTATGTTGAGGCTCAAATGTGCAATAACACACGCCGCCTTAAATGGTCAAAGGTGGCATGTAAAGCCGAGTGTGTGAATCACATGAACGGGCTGGTATCTAGTGCCATTTTTACACTACAGGCAGTGGCAGGGCAGGAAGTTTTGTGCAGCAGAACAGTAGATGTTCACGAGCATCTTTTTAGTGAAGTGTTTTATCTCAAAACTTAATGAACCGATCAAACCAGTCCGACAGATAGCTGCTGAATGGTATAATTTGTCTTGTCGGATTGCTTAGGAGATCACTCGCAGCAGCTATTAGGAGTAAAGGCAGGTCTCTAATTAGTAAATGTAGATCAGATTATAAAACTGCCCAGTTAGTGGCTAAAAGAGATTGGGATGAAGAGCACTGGATTGCCCTCTTGGAGGCTTGTTCAATGAGAGACATGACCGCGTTTTGGCATGTGGTGAAGTGGGCTAGGGGCTCTCCAGCCAATGTACCCATAAACTATGTGGAGCCCCAGAAATGGGTTTCCTACTTCAAAAGCCAATTCGCCTGTGATACAGTAGTAAGCACTTTCATTGAGATGCCAATTGCAATCCCAATTCTATATATAACAAAGCTAGAGTTAGAAAATGCTCTACTCCGGGTTCCCAAGGGTAGGGCCCCGGGGTTGGATTGCATCCCGGCTGATCTCTTTCTCCAAGATATAGGACTGTGGGCTGTATATATCCAGCTCCTAGCCAACGCCATTGCTCGGGGCGCCCACATAGCAGTTACCTGGGCAGGAGCTGTAATCCTTCCCATCAGCTTAATAGACTGATTTCAAAAAGTTATTGCAAGGGTGGTGCTTGGCAGAATTCAGGCCTGGCTTGAGGAGCATGCTATCCTTTCTAATCTCCAAGCAGGTTTCCGACAATGCACAAGCACTCTCGATAAAGTTATGAGGTTAATTCTTATTTATTGGCGAACTGTAACTATAGGGAGGGGTACCATCTTTGCAGCATTCGTGGACCTCAAGTCGGCTTTCGCTTTGGTCCCGCGCAACAAGTTGTGGTGCACACTGCAAAGACTAAGTTTGCAGTTATATCTGTTGGCTTTTGTGGTGAAATAATATACCAACAATTTTGCCCAGGTGAGATGGGATGCTAGGGGCAATACTGCACATACATTTCCGGTCGAAAGGGGGGTGAGACAAGGGTGTGTCCTTGCCCCCACTCTTTTCTCACTATACATTAACAGGGTTGTACAATATTTTAAGGACTTCCCTACTGATGCTCCTACTCTAGCAGGGTCTAGGGTTCCGCTATTGATGTTCACGGACTCACCCTCATTCTCTCTAAAACCAGGCAGGGCCTTCAGTGTGCCCTGTCTAGATTTGAGGAGTTCTGTCGGGACCATGATTTTGTTGTCAATGTTGACAAGACCAAGTACATGGTCCTGACAAACTCCCCAAAGGCTATTGGTATCGTCCGCATGAACGAGGGAACTCTGGAACATACGGAGACTTTTTCATATCTGGGCGTCATAATAGACAGAAGAATAAGCTGGAAGCCGCAGATAGACTGCCTAGCTTTTTAGGCATGCCCAACTAACAGGGGTTATGCTGAAGGAGCATAGCCAGTCTTATACAAAACCTATAGCACCGGCGCTCAAGCTTTACAACTCAAAAATGAATGCCTCGCTACTTTATGGGGCAAATCTGTGGGGTTATGCCAACTTGGACTGTCTTGCTACGGCTCAGAATAAATTCCTGCGATCGATAATTGGTCTTCCCCAATCGACCCCTTTAGTACCATTGTTTTTGGATCTAGGGTGTCATCAAATCACAGATGTGGCGCACTACAGGATGGTCGCCTATTGGAGAAGGCTTTGGGTCACCCCTGAACTCACACACTATGCCCAGGCTTTGGTGGAAGTCAGGGACTTAGTCGTAAAAAAGAAACTGATGTGGTTCAGGAGCGTCAAAAATACGCTATCAGATATGGGGTTGAGCCGCTTGTGGACCTCCCCGGCTGACAGTATATTTCCATCCAAACTGGAGTTTAAAGCTGCCTTCTGGACTATGGTTAATAGGAAGCGTATAGTGGCCACTCCTAGCTCTTCTCTTTCCGGTGTTTTCCTGGATTTCAAGCAGGAGCCAAATTATGAGGGGTACTGGGATATAACTCTATTAACCCGTGACAGGAAGCTATTCACCAGTTTACGGTGGGAACGCTCCCGATTAATACTTTTACTTCAAAGTGGGGCAATTCACAATCCAGCAACTGCCCATTTTGTCTGTACATGACTGAAACACTAGGTAACATCTTTTTTGTCTGTCCTGTTTATAACAAACCTAGATCTAGATGGTTGAAACCCACTTGTGCCAACCTGGGTACAAGGTCCAGCGTAGAGGCTCTTAGAACCCTTAAATCGTCAGTAGCAGGACTGGTTGTGATTGCAGTAGCTAAGTATCTGGGTTGGGTATGGGTACTCCGCTGGAAAGAGAAGAGCCTGCGGCATCGGTCCACCTCTGATGGGCTTTTTGTATTTTGAACCTTTTATTCTGTATAGCCCCATATAGACACGTTCCTCTCTCTGTAATTGGAGGGCCCCCATTTTAGGTCTTCGCCGTTATTTTCTTTTAATTTTTTATATATATTTATTAACATTTTATATTGGATATATTAGGTGCCCGATTGGTCATTTCGTATATTTCCAGTGTTGTCCTTTGCCAATTATAATGAGTAGCCCCACTACTTTTTTTTAAATTTTATATTATGTACATGTTGTTTTAACTTTTGTGATTTTTATGTAAATCGAAATAAAGTTATAAATGGTTTAACTAATTGAAGTTTAGCAGTTGTGGTGTTGAATAATTTATTAAGTTTACTAAATGTTTCTACATTGGTGTGAGATTTTTCTTGTGTTGTGTTTTCCCTTTATTACTGTTTAAGTGCGGCAAAATATTTTACACATTGCCTTTCAGTTAACCCTGACTGCTTTTGTGCCAATCTACCAGAGGGTTAAACACAGGTTAATTTAGTGACTTTTGTTTTACCCTGACAAGTACTGTGGCTGTTGCTTGAGTAGGGTTTCACCCCTCCGTCCCCACTGTTTAACCAACAATCTAACTTCTCACAGCACCTTGGCAGAGAGTCCACGTAAAATAGCAGATGAGATTAGTGAGTTTCCTGTCAACAGCTCAAAGGCCCCAGTTGTAACAGTTACATTTCCAAATCCAACGTGCCTATTTGACTTGCTTGACCATGTTTTTTTGTGCAGTGATTCCCTTCATGTACATTCCATTTCATATCACCTCTCACTTGTGTCAATTCAATTCTTGATCTGGAATCTCTGAACATTATATTCACCTGTCTTTAAGCCTTCCATATATAGGTAATGGGACATGGGTATCTTGCAAATAAGCATGGTAGCTCTAGTTTGTCTCTTTGATTACATTTTCCACAAATAACACCAAATTGGTGCGGAATTCCCTCGAAATTCTTCACAATGCCAATAATCAGTATTACTAATGAAAAAAACATTCTGCCCATAGTCTTACCGTATTTATTGCATGGTTATTAATCGTTGTGCCCCATAAAAATTGTGATTTCCCCACCTTTCAATAAAGGGGACATAATGGTCGCTGCTGGTGAGACCACGTGTGGCTATACTAGGGTGGGAGATCGTCTGGAGCTCTGATAATCTTTACATTGGGACCACCCTAGTCAGCAACTTCGGTTACCTATTTGAAACATTGCTTATTTAATCAATTGCATAGGGTACATCGGATGTGACATCACATGGCCTGGCAAAAACTTTTTTCAAATACAACGTCTATGAAGGCTAGTAAAGCTCACTGTGTTTTTCAAAATATTTTGATAGAGATATTTTTATTAACATTAGCAAGTCTATTTTAATCCGTTTGTGCATATAAACCAAATTCTAATATTCTCCCATGTTGTTTCATACCTGTTTAGCTAGTTTAGCTAATGTGGATGGCTCTGCCTAACACCGTATTTATCTGAGTGGAGGTGCAGTACAGATTTCGGACACCTTCTCATCTTCAGTAATTGATCGTCGAGATTTCACGCCCCCTCTGGTGGCTTATCAGCATCTAAATTAGTCAAGCAGCATCTATTGATCTTTACAGCCTTATGATGTCACCAGTGAGTCATTTCATATTGAAATCACGAAGAGGAAGCTCTGTTTCCTTGTTATAATTTGTACCTGGAAAGCTATTAATATTTCAAATACAGTCAAAGTTATCTGGGAACCAGCGGGCTTTTAACACTACCATTAATACAATTAGTTATAGAAGAAGGAACAAATCAAATCTCATCATTAAACAGGAACTCTCAGATGCAGAGAGTTATAAGGGACTCAGGGGGAATATTAACAAGGAAATGGTCGAGCGAGGAGCTGCGGCACAATTTGCAGCGCTGCGCTCTGCCTTTTCCAAAATGCAGGGATGTGCCGTATTTACAACAATACGGCTTACCCCTGTGTTCTCCCTAGCGCTAAAAATAGATGCCTAGCACCAACACTAGATCTTAGTGCAGAAAGAGTGCTTTTTGTAATTTGGTGTAAATCTGTTCAGCAGTTTTGGTGTTATTAAGGACAAAAGATGTAAGTATATCTGGCGATGGGGATCCACCGAGAATAGAGGCAGAGAATTGATGGAGAGGTCTGTAAGGGGCCCCTCATAGGGATACATTTGTGGAAAGGATCAGCAGATCCACCGTGGCGTTCAGCGCAGCCCCGCCATGTGAAACTGATGCATATCCATGGATCCTGCCCCCAATTACAAAAACACATCTTCCTGCTCACAGACCTTCTCATACACTCTCTCACCCCCACACAGCCACTCACACAAGTCAAGTCAAGTCATAAAATTTATATAGCGCACTACATACCCAGAGGGTCTCAAGGCGCTTAGGGAGGGGAGGAGGATTATTTGTCAAATATCCACGTTTTAAGTTGCTTTCTGAATGCTAGGTGGTTATGGGTAAGGCGAAGGTGAGTGGGAAGTGAGTTCCATGTTTTAGCTGCCAGGTATGAGAAGGATCTACCTCCCATGGTGGTCTTGTTGATACGGGGTACAGTGGCGAGGGCTTGGCTGGAAGATCGTAGTTGGCGGGAGGGGGTGTAGAAGGACAGTCGTGAGTTGAGGCATTCTGGTCCGATTTCGTAGAGTGCTTTGTGTGCGTGGGTTAGGAGTCGGAAAGTGATCCTCTTATTGACGGGTAGCCAGTGGAGGTTTTTCAGGTGACCAGAGATGTGTTCGTTACGCGGGATGTCTAATATGATCCTGGCTGAGGCGTTTTGGATTCGTTGGAGTTTTTTCTGGAGTTTAGCGGTAGTGCCTGCGTAGAGGGTGTTTCCGTAGTCCAATCGGCTCGTGACCAGAGCATGGGTGACTGTTTTTCTGGTTTCGGTGGGGATCCAGCTAAATGTTTTTTTGAGCATGCGAAGAATGTTGAAGCAGGATGAGGAGACGGCGTTGACTTGTCTGTTCATTGAAAGTGAAGAATCCAGGATAACACCTAGGTTCCGTGCGTGGTCTGTCGGGATGGGTGCTTTTCCAAGGGCTTCCGGCCACCAAGAGTCGTCCCATGCAGAGGGGGAAGTGCCTAAGATGAGGACTTCTGTTTTATCTGAGTTCAGTTTCAGACGGCTGTGTTTCATCCATTCGGCAACTTCTTTCATTCCTTCGTGTAGGTTAGTTTTGGCGGTGCTGGGGTCATTGGTGAGTGAAAGGATCAGTTGAGTGTCATCCGCGTAGGAGATGATGTTGAGGTTGTGTTGGCGGGCGATGGCCGCGAGGGGGCTCATGTATACGTTGAAGAGGGTGGGACTGAGTGAAGATCCTTGTGGTACGCCGCAGATGACTTCAGTGGCCTCGGACTTGAATGGTGGAAGTCGGACTCTCTGGGTTCTTCCGGTGAGGAACGAGGTGATCCATTCAAGTGCTTTTCCTTGTATTCCGATGTTTCTGAGGCGTTGTAAAAGGGTGCTGTGGCAGACTGTGTCGAAGGCTGCAGAGAGGTCGAGGAGGATGAGGGCGACTGTGTCTCCGTTGTCCAGTAGAGTTCGAATGTCGTCTGTTGCTGCGATGAGGGCGGTCTCAGTGCTGTGTTTTGCTCGGAAGCCAGACTGTGAGGAGTCGAGGGATTTGTTGGTTTCGAGGAAAGCGGCGAGCTGGTTGTTGACAGCTTTCTCGATGACTTTGGCCGGGAAAGGAAGGAGCGAGATGGGGCGGTAATTTTTGAGTTCGGTGGGGTCCGCTGTGGGTTTTTTCAGAAGGGCGCTGAGTTCAGCGTGTTTCCAGCTTTCCGGGAAGGTGGCGGAGTTGAGGGAGCAGTTGATGACGTCTCGGAGGTGCGGTGCTATGACGGAGTCTGCTTTGTTGAAGATGTGGTGGGGGCATGGGTCTGTGGGGGATCCTGAGTGGATGGAGTTCATCAGGCGGATGGTGTCCTCAGTGGAGATTGGGTTCCAGTCGTTAAGGGTGTTCAAGGGGGGTGAATGTTCAGCATATGGTTGGGTGGGTTGGTCGCCGGGTTGGTTGTCGAAGCTGTTGTGGATGTCTGCAATTTTGTTGTGGAAGAATGAGGCTAGGGAGTCGCAGAGAGCTTGAGAGGGGGTGATGTCGTTGGAGTTGGCCGAGGGATTGGTAAATTCCTTGACGATGTTGAAAAGTTCCTTGCTGTTGTGGGCATTGTAGTCTAGTCGATCCTTGAACGCTGTTTTCTTGGCCTTTCGGATTAGTTGGTGGTGTATGCGGGTGGCGTTTTTGAAGGCGTCCTTGGTGCTGGTGGTTGGGTCTTTTTTCCAGGCTTTTTCAAGGGAGCGGCAGAGTTTCTTGGACTTCTTAAGATCCTCGTTGAACCAGGAGGCCTTCTTGCTGCCAGGTTTGCTTTGACGTTTTTTCAGTGGTGCTAGGATGTCGGCGCTGTTGGATAACCATAGGGTGAAGTTGGTGGCGGCTTGGTCTGGGTTGGAAGAGTGGGCTGGGGTGTTTAGAAGGAGCGATGAGGAGATCTGGTCGCTGGTGATTTTGTTCCAGTTTCTTTGCAGAGTCGGTTGGGGGTGGTTGATGGGTTTCGGCTTGTTGTAGGTAAAGTGAACACAGCTGTGATCAGTCCAGAGGAGAGCCGTAGTGTGGCTGAAGGAGACGTGGTTGCTGGAGGTGAAGATAGGGTCGAGAGTATGACCTGCTATGTGGGTGGGGGAAGTGACCAGTTGTTTGAGTCCAAGGTTGGCGAGGTTGTCCAAGAGGGTGGTGGTGTTGCGGTCGTTGTTCTTTTCAAGGTGAAAGTTGAGGTCTCCCAGAAGGATGTAATCTTTGGAGGGGAGCGCGTGTGGAGTGATGAAGTCCGTGATTTCTTCACTGAATTTAGCGCGGGGTCCTGGTGGTCTGTAAAGGAGGGTGCCTCTGAGTGTGGTCTTGGGGTCGATGTGGATCTGGAAGTGAAGGTGTTCAGAGTTGGCGAGATTGGCGTCAGAGCTGGTAGAGATGTGGATTGATTTTTTATGGACGATAGCGATTCCTCCTCCTGTGTGGCCGGTACGGTCCTTGCGTGTGATCTTATAGTCTTCAGGGATGGCAATGGTGATGTCTGGGGCGGAGGAAGCGTTCATCCATGTTTCTGTTAGGAAGGCGACGTCTGGAGAGATGGTGTCTAGTAGATTCCATAGGTCAATGGCGTGCCTGTGGACCGAGCGGGTGTTGAGCAGGATGCATTGTAGGTGGTTGGGGTCGGGAATCTGAGGTGTGATCGTAGCGGAGTTGTAGACGGTGCCGATGAATTTGCAGGAGTGGCAGGAGAAAGGTCCATGGGTGTGTCCGGGAGCGGCTTGGACGCAGTTGGGGGCGCGACCGGGGTTAAGGGCTAGGAGGGTGGAGGCATCGTAGGTAATGCGGGAGGGCTGGGCAGCGCGAGGGGCAGGGGGACTGGCGCGGACGGGCGTAGACGGGCTTACCTTTGGCGCACCTTCGGCGCGGATTGGGCGCGGACGCTGCGCGTGAACGCTGCGCGCGGGAGCATCTGTCATATATGGAAGGTGGAGGGGGCGGGGGCGAGGCAGGGTCAGCTGGGAGGCGGGCGCGGGGTGGAGCTACGGTCAGGGAATCAATAAACAACAAAATGGCTGCAACGAGGGTGAAATCGAAACTAGCCTGGGGGATGAATTAGAAGGCACAACCGGGCACAGAGTGAAACGGCAATCAGATAGCAAAACACAGGCTTGGCAGTGCAGCAAAACAATATACAACGCACAGTGCACACTATTCAATGAATAATGTAATTGAGCTAAGCAGGCAGCAAAAGAGCGCACAGTGCACGCAAATCAAAAGCTTGTAAATTATAAAGTATATTGAGCTAAGCAGGCAGCGGCAGTGATGCGGGGGAGAAGGTCGCGCTGGGGGTGTGCTTCAAAGCGCTACGATACCACGGATCAGCTTGAGAGCGCTCTCTGGTCACAGAGTCAGGACGCCTTGCGTGGGTGGGGGAGCGACCTCTTCCGACCAGGTCAGGAGAGTCACGGCGCAGGGGAGGTGGTGTAGGTCCAAAACTATCTGCGGGAGGCAGGGTCAGCTGGGAGGCGGGCGCGGGGTGGAGCTACGGTCAGGGAATCAATAAACAACAAAATGGCTGCAACGAGGGTGAAATCGAAACTAGCCTGGGGGATGAATTAGAAGGCACAACCGGGCACAGAGTGAAACGGCAATCAGATAGCAAAACACAGGCTTGGCAGTGCAGCAAAACAATATACAACGCACAGTGCACACTATTCAATGAATAATGTAATTGAGCTAAGCAGGCAGCAAAAGAGCGCACAGTGCACGCAAATCAAAAGCTTGTAAATTATAAAGTATATTGAGCTAAGCAGGCAGCGGCAGTGATGCGGGGGAGAAGGTCGCGCTGGGGGTGTGCTTCAAAGCGCTACGATACCACGGATCAGCTTGAGAGCGCTCTCTGGTCACAGAGTCAGGACGCCTTGCGTGGGTGGGGGAGCGACCTCTTCCGACCAGGTCAGGAGAGTCACCTACTCACATATCCATACACCCAGTCAGACAGCCACTCACACACCCATTCACACACCAATACAGTCACTCACACACACCCATACAGTCAGTGAAATATCAACTCAGGGAGTCAGAGACCCACTCACACACCCACTCACAGATCCACACAGGCACTCACACATCTACTCACACAGCCATGTACACACCCAAGCAACTACTTACATAACCACTCACAGATCCACCTACATACCAACTCACACACCCATACAGCAAAATCACTGACACACCCACTCATACACCCATACTGCCACTCCCATACCACTCAGAGACCTACACAGCCACCTACACACCCACTCAAACACCCACTCATCAAACACTCACAAACTCACTTATACACCCACACAACCACCCACACACCCATACAGTCACTAACAGACCAATTCAGAGACCTAGAAAACCACTCGTACGCCCAGTCACGCACCCATACAAATGCTCTCACACCACCCCAAGTGAATCTGCAGTGCATCCGTGGATACAGACCACAATTAAAAAACTACATACACCCACTTCCAGACCCACTCACACACTCTCTAATACACTCGAATGACCACTCACACACCCATACACTCGTCACTCATCCACTCAGATGCCCAGAGAACCACTCACACAGCTACTCACAGACCCCCACACGCACTCACACACTCACTCACACACCAACTCCCACACCCACGTACACCCATTTAGCCACTTACAGACCCACTCACACACCACTCAGAGACCACCCACCACACACTTAGACACCTACATACAGACGCAAACTACCACCAACACACCCACTCACACACCCATACAGCCACTTACACACCCACATAGCCAGTCATACACCCACTTACAGACTCATAGAATGACTTACACACCCACACAACCACTGACACACCTACTCACACACCCATACAGCCATACACACCCACTCACAGATCCCCAAAACACTCACACACACACACACAGGCAGAAGACAACTACTCACAGACCCATACAGTCACTCTCACACCCATTTATACACCAACACAGCCATGAACACATAAATTCACGCACCCATATAGCCCCTCACACACACACACACACACACACATACTTACACAAGTTCTCACACACCTATATACAGGCAGTGACACAGTTATATAAATTGTAATAGGATATGATTGTATTAAACGTGTAGGAGTATGAGTGAGAGCTTAGTGTGAAGGGTAGCAATTATTGGTAATTTTGTACCAAGAGTGGAGGAGAATTGACATATTCTTGATTGAGATTTGCAGTGCAAAATGGATATTAACAAATAATAAAATATAAGTTGGACAACAGCAAAGAGATTTTACAGGTATGTTAATTACGTCATACTGTAAAAATGAATATAAAAAAACGATGTGTGTGTATTAGCTGAAGGAAAATGTGTTGCTTCTAGACACTACAGTAAAAGGTGAAATAGAAGGGAAGTTAGATGAGAACATTCACTAAAAATATAGTGAGCAGCAAAAGAGGAAGACAAAATGCTACACTGAAAAACTAGTTATTTTATTAAGCCAATATGAATGAATGTGTTTGAAAATAAATGTGGGTGCTTGCTTATAATATGTAATGTAATAGTATGTAATATGCACCCAGTCACAGTCAGGCAGGCACTTACACACTCATTTACACTCCCACAAAGCACTTATGTATCCACCAATCATATAGACAGACGGTGACTTACACACTCAGTCACACACTCATACAACCATTTACACACCTATTTACTCACCTATATCCACTTACATAATCATTCATACACCCTAAAGGTGTCATGGGTTCATATGCTGCAGTGATCTAATTTATGTAAAGATATCTTGATGACAGTAAAATACTTTTTAAAATGCTGTAAAATCCATTGCTAGTAATGCTTTCTCTTGTATGCATAACATGATTGTGTCTAAATGCATTGTGCCTTATTACATTGCTAGTTTAGAGCAACTGCATCGCTTTGGTCCCTTGTAGTTAACACTGCTTGTTGATTTTAGTGCCCTGACATTATTCTTTCCCCAGCGTTACGTCACGTGACATCACCGTTAAAAACGGTTGTGGAACTCCACGTGAGGCAGGAGCATACGCCCAAGCTTAATGCATGGCAAGCCTATAAAAACCCCGCTTAGACACGCGGCGACGCTTCGCTTCTTGCTAAAGCGTCACCGCGAGTGTTCCTGCTTGGTTGCCCGATTCCCCGCCGCCTTGTCTTTCCGATCCCTGCCTCTCTGGTGCACTTTGGATTCCTGATCCTGCTGCTCCAGCTTTCAACCCCCCTCCAGTTTGCCTGCCCCAGCTCCCCGTCTTCACTTACCTACATCTCAACTTCATCTTCGGATCCTCGGAGACTTCTCGGTTGCTTTTTTCTTCTTCCTGAGTTCCGGTCTGAATCGTCCCTCGAAGGCTTCTGGTTCCTGAAACCAAGTAAGAGAGTTTGGTTACTTAGTTACGGATATACATTCCTCCTCGGACGAGCATTTGCTAAGACATCTTTGATCCATAAAGCATTGGTAAAGCAAATTTGGAAAACGAAAACTACGGCGCATAAAAACATTGACAAAGACAATATGTTCAAGACAATTTTTATTGAAATAAGTAATCAGTGAACTATTTAGCTAATCAGAAAGCATTAATAAAGACAATTTAGTGACTCATGAGAAAACCTTGTTATTGTGTAAAAACCAAGTACCTGGATTTGTAACAAATGCAAAACATGTTAAGAATTTTACGTTTGCAAATGCAATAGGATATAGGACTCCCTTTGTGAGTATTGGATATTTCTTTGTTGGTTTCTTTTTATTCTTTCTTTTTTGTATCATTCCAGAACCCATTCAAGGAATTCAACATACAGTTGTAAGGTAGGACAACTAAGTTTGGATGTGTAATAATAAACCACAGTTAACTTACTAATCAACTAATCACTCCACATATAAAACATTTCTGGTTACTTATTGTTGTATTTAATGTCACTTAAAGGCATGCCAAGTCAAAGAGTTGATTGAACAAGAGCCGCCTGACAATTGTAGAAGTGTTGGTATGCGCCTAACAGAAATGTGGTACATAATATTGAATTAAGGGTGATATGTACATGGACTTGGTATGAATATATTCATGTTTATCAGGTACTAATGTTTATTTAGAGAAAGAGTTTGTAAGATTGACCGAAGTATCACAAGAAGCCCAGAACACTTCATTCAGAGAAACTTCAACTGGAATCCTCACGAAGAAGATCCAGTGTTTTTTCTTGTTTCTCTCTCCACTTCCCCTTTCCCTTGGGGATTAATCAGTTTTGTCAAGCATTATCACCCTTGCTAACTGGTTGGTTCACCAAGGAGTTGGGAGTTTGCATCATCAAGAAGGAAACAACTGGAACCTCGTGAGTGAACACGCAACAACAGGCACTGTCACGCCCACTCACATACTTATACAACCATTCATGTACCCAGCACTCAATCAGTTACACAAATACACTTAAACATCCATGCACCCAGTTATACACCCAGTCATCCCCATACAGCCTCTCACATACCTATTTACAAAGCCATATAGCTACTCACACCATCAGTCAGACAACAACAGCAACACATACACATCCACTTAAACACTCACACAGCACTTACGGCTCCACCACCAACAGAGTCACTTGCACACAGTTAAACGCTCACTAACACAGCCAGTTACCAATCCATACAACCACTCACATACCCATTGATGGGAAACATACAGTCACTAACACACCCAGCCACACACCCACACAGTTACTTATACATCCGGTGACACACCAACAGAGGCACTGATATGCTCACTCACATATCAACTCAACCACTCACACACCCAGTCACCCACTCATACAGACACTTATATACCCATTTAAACAGCCATACTAATACACTTCCTCAGTGTCTTACACACTGACATAACCACTTATGTAACTACTCACTTGCTTACAGTATGTAGTCTAACAGTATGTAATGTAAAGTGAAATGTATTCTATATTAGCCTTACAGATATCTACTTGTGTTTAAAGAGGAATGGTAGGTGGAATGGTGAAGTGGAGGTACATTTAAAATCAGGCTTGTTGATAGCATCAATAAACTGGGCACCACATGACATTTTAGTGCAACTGGCATATGGCATTTGCCACAATGATCATGAAGCAAGAAGAGGGGGACCAGGAGCCAGATTAAAGTCCAGTACCCATGCTCCTCACTATAACTAACACGTCTAATCAGTGTGGGTACTTGTTCCTATGTGGAAAGGGTATAGAAAACGTCAAAGAAAAGATGTGGTTGGAACATATGGTTCCAGGGGGATCTAACTTATTTAGAAGTGTTGCCTCACACAAACCTTGTGGGTGTCATGCTTCATCATTGGGAGTTTTGCTCGTTGTGCGCCTTTGCTGCAATGCCCCATGGGACCAGTGAGAGGGCTCTTTGTCCGAGATTTTTTCTTGTATCAGCTGTGATGGTGCATGTGGGTGTGTGGGGTATAATATGTAAGGTCATCTTAAAATTACTTTAAAGATATCAAATTTAATTCAGAGACCCTTCAGAAAGGTTAACAACTAAGATGCAGTAGTGTAAGCAAGGTTAAGATATGCCACTACTCAGTGAGTGTGTTGTAGTGAACTATCGTGGAGAAGTGTGGCTCAATGGTTAGAGCGGCAGACCCTGATGCAGAGGTCTAGCCCGGGACCAGGATTCAATTCCCCGCCTCGATGGGTCTTGGGCTCAAAATTCCACGGACCTGATAATTCTCCCCTCTGTGCCTATTCCAATCATGGAGTCCCACTCTGCAACTCTGGGCAATAGCTTGCTTAATCTCCACAACGGCCCCCACAACGCTAAGGATGCCTGGCCTCCACCTTGGGGGTGCCCAGGAGTGGACACCTCACAGGGAAAGCCAGGATGGGTTCCACAGCGGTATTCGTACAAGCGCCTTGAGACCCTTGCGGGTGAGTAGTACGCTATACAAGTATCAATTTACATATCGTGATTTCACTATTCAGGTCAACATGTTTCACGCTTTGTTGATCTAGCATTGGTTCCCTAGCATTTCTTCAGGACCACAAAATATGTTCCCTATGCCTGAATTAGGGTGGGTATCTAGAGACTTATTATACTCAATCCCTGGTAGTGGTACAGTAGTTTATAGGTATCTATGTCATGCTCACCCCAGTATGAATCCATAAATCAACCCCTAGGTCAAGGCAGGGAACAGTAAGACTATTGCGGTTTTATTCCATCCACAGTCAACAGCCTGTCACCTACCCCTCATCCTGCCTGCCACATACGAACGAGTACCCACACTGATTAGACATTTCTCATGATGAGTCACCATGTATTTCAGTTTGGTGAGATGGGGGGTTGTTCAAAGGATTCAAATGCAAAATACTAACATTTTACTTGAGCCTTGGTGCATTTTTTTTTTAATAGTTATTGATCCAAATAGAAAAATAAAAGTTGATGGTGTACTCAATCATACAACTTTACTAATACGTTTCTGACTCTCATAAAAAGAACTATATACGTTTGATGAATGATGGCTATTAGATTTAGAAATTTGTATATGTGATAGCACAATGGTATTGGAGGTGTGCTATACGACAATATCTGCCAGGATTGGAATCTGCTGTCAAATCTGAAAGATGATTTAATTGAAATCTTAAAAGCAGAAGTGTTACTTGAGCTTTGGTGCTAATTATTTTTCATAAATAGTTATTGATTTAAATGGAATAATAGAAGTTGATGGTATGCTCAAATGTAGATCTCTGTGCCCCAGAAAAAGTTAAGAGATAAGTAAAATGTGAGCAAGAGATAAGTATCAAGCTGCAACTCGGCAGAGTTCTACCGTAATGACAAAGTAAATGAAATACACGGCAGTACCTTTAAGGGTTCGATACTGCCGGTCATTTTTAGAAGTAAACAATTGTAAGTTTTATTACTTTTGTGTTTTGTGGCCAAGAGCGAAAAATATATAGGTTCACGATTAAAATATTGATACGAATTTCCTGTGCCTTACTAGCGCAGGAAATGAGACTGTAACAACAAGTAAAGTACCTTGTCAGGAGTAAGGGCTATTCAAAATTTGCAGAACTGCGCACGTGCTCTCAATGACCATTGAGTGAGGTATGTATAGACAAATAAGATGAGCACATGCCCAAGACGAGGTGAAGGAGGTGCATGAGAAGTGCTGGAGGCTTTAACAAAGTGGAAGGCGAGATTTGTATTTATTTATTTAATGCAATTTTATATAGCGCAAACTTTACCCGAAGGTGTCAAAGCGCTTTACAAAAGGACCAGTTAAATCACATAACGACTTCAGAGTACATGAGTTACATAAAAGATAAACACAGAAAAACTCTAAGTGTACTACAGATACTAGTGGTTAGAGTTACATATATGCAAGTTGCAAATTCACTCAAGATTATATGGGATGACATGCCGCCACTGTAGATGACAGAGTGAGGTAAATCATAGTGGTCCTTTCTGTGAATTGCAGGCAAAAAGTTCAATTCTCTGTGTCTGTTAAAGTCCAACCGGTCAATTCCGGAGAAAAATATGGGAGATCTTTCAAAAAGGCTGTAAGCCTCTATAAGTATTTCTGTATTCAAGATGGACAGCTAAGGGGGCTAGAATGCGATCTCTGAACCTATGCTACAGCAGTGAGAGCTCAGTTTACTCACTGAAAAGTGGTCACAGATTGACGTGGTGCCAGCCTGGCACAATGAAAAACTGAAGAGGCAGAGGACCCCAGCCAGGCGTGCAACATCCATTGGACTCAAAGGGCTTCAGTGGCAGCCCCCCCTCTAACCCCACCCCCCTCGTGTGTGTCAGCCCGCCTGAGACACTACTGTATGGCGGCTTTTCCATATTAATGGTATTTTCATTTGTTAGATGCTGTTTGTGTGATTCACAAGTATAAAACGTAAAACGTAAACCTAAAAACAAAACTGGTCACCAAAATGACTTTTGATCCATTTTGGTTCAATCAAATGACCAAATATGGAGATTAGAGGGTCAGCCAGAAAATATTCTAGAGGTCAAGCTCACAGTAGAGGACCTTCATTCCTACAGAAAGAGAGGAAGACAAAACACAGAGAGAAGAGTGGGGGGGGGAGAGTGAAAGGAGTGTGTGGATGTGATAAGGGTGCAAAAATAATGTTTATACTTGGCTGCCCTTGATAGCCCCGGCTCTCAACCTGAAAGGTCATGCAGAAAAACTGCACAGTTTTAGTTGGGAGAAAGTCACCGAGTGATTCAAGGGATCCCGTGAGCAGCAGTGCTAGGTATCTTGATTTAGACCACGCCCCCTACTCAGATAGGCCACACCCCTTTAAGAGATTTACCACGCCCCTTTTAGAGCACCCCCAGTTATTTTTTCCCACTTAAAGCCCTGGGTAAATGTAAATAAATCCAAAAATAGGATTTGGACTTCGTATCGCAAGCAGAGTAAACCTTCATTCCTGGTAAATACTGTAGGGGCACATACATCGCAAATGAGTTTTTGCCGCCGTATACATTAATTCCTATGCCAAGAAACTGAATTGGGGCAAGCGGCAGGGAAATCTAATAAAACGGCACGGAAACTTTGAAATAAGTACTAACCAACAGACTCTGCTACCGCAGGAGTCCCAGTGCTATCTAGGGGGCGACCCCATAACCTAGCGATACAATGTTGCACGAGCAATGTGAGTTTAAAAGACTTATAGTAAGATATCCCTGAATATCCAACAATTAACAAACTCTGGGCCAGATGTACGACTTCCGTTTTTACATGCGCAAACGGGTATTGGAACCCGTTTGCGCATGCAAAAACATATTGGGCCATGTACATAGCCTCTTTAGCGAGTCAACTTGTTTTTGTGACTTGTTTAATGGGTTTTGCGACTCGCTATTTGGAAGGGGAGTTACCTTCCAAATAGCGAGTCTCTAAACAATATCCTATTGTTTTGCGACCCCAATACTATTACTACCTACTTCAAGTAGGTGGTAATGCATTTGCAAATAGGAAGGGGTCCCTAGGGGACCCCTTCCCCTTTGCAAATGCATTCAAAATAATTTTTTAAGGGCAGGCAGTGGTCCCAGGGACCACTTCCTGTCCTTAAAAAAGGAAACAAAAACATTTCATTTTTTTTTTTTTTAAATGGAGTCCGTTTTCCCTTAAGGAAAACGGGCTGCATTTAAAAAAAAAAAGCTGCTTTATTAAAAAGCAGTCCCAGACATGGTGATCTGCTAACCCCAGCAAGCCACCATCCCTGGGAGGGCTGGCATTCACAATGGGCTCGCAAATTACGAGAGGCTCAATAATATTAATGAGCCTCGCAATTTGCGACCCCATTAGGAATCACAAAACAGTGTATCGTACATTTCATTTAGCGCCTCGCAATTTGCGCCTCGCAATGTGTCTCAAATTGCGAGGCGCTAAATGAAAGGGTCGTACATCTGGACCTCTGCTATCACAGAAAACTCAGAGCAAATTAGAATACGCACCACTAACAGATTGATGCTACTGCTGCAAGAACGTGGAGATTTTGGAAGGAAGTAGAAGTAGGTGGCTCGCGGATGCAGAGGGCAAAGGCATATGAATAATAAGGGCATCAGTGTCTAAATAGACATGGTGCCCTAGAGAAATATTCAGTATTAAGATGGACATTTCCTTTCCCAGAAAGAGACATTGTTGGGAGGAATTTAATATGCGTAAAAGATAAAACTCACAAAAACCTGTACAAATAGCCGTCATTTCTGACGGTAGAATCTAGAAAGACGGGGGAATTTCAAAGGTGTACGCAAAATATAGAATGTATCTTTAAGACTGCACGGTATTTAGCAACAAAGGTGTGAATTGTGAAAGGTAAAAATAGAATTGAACAAATTAGTGCTCCTAATTGTTAGATTCTCGAATCATGGGCCAATTATGAAACAAGTGAAGGAGATGCAATCAGCGCTGCAAGCCTACCAGTAGCATTTAATTTACCAGCCCTGGGTATATGGGATACCACTTTACAAGATACTGACAGGTAAATTAGTTAGGCCAAACAGGTGTAGATCAATCTTACCATATTTAACACAGAGAACACATGCACTTTACACTGAACAGCAGTGCTCAAGTGCCCAGAGTCCTAAAACCACGAACACCATGTCAGAAAAATGGCTAGGAGAAAGGCAAAAAGTTTAGGGATGACCCTGCAAAAAGGGCCAAGTCCAACAGGGTCTAAGTCCCTGAGTCCTGTATTGGCTGCCAACAACATTTTTCTTCATGTCATTGGCAGAAAATCTGAGCCTTGCTCCGGCAGGAGCCTTGCTCTGGTGGGAGCATGTTGGTTCAAGGAAAAAAAAGCCATTTGGGCAAATCAGAAGGCTCTTTTTTTTTAAACTGGGTTCAAGTGATGCTCGCTAGAGTCCCTCGAACCCAATCGTCCAGATATTCAAATGTTTTTTTTGCTTAGTATCTCAAACTACTGAACAGATTTACACCAAATCACAAAAAGCACGCTTCCTCGACCAAGGTCTGTCTACCTGCCAAATTTGATTATCTTTTTGGGAAAGTTATGTAAAGGTTAGTTAAACGACACCAAAGTTATTAGCAAAACAAAAAAAAACAATGCCTACGGAAATGCTGACCTAGCTATAATTAACTAATGGTGAGTGCCACCGACTGAATTGCACTAAAAGTGGCATGAAAGTAGATCTTTACTGAAGAAAGCGCCTTTGCTTCATTTGGTGTAAATATATCCATATGTTTTTGAGAATTTGTCTGCAATTTTGTGAATTCACTGTTCATTAAATATATTTATTATTTCCTGTCCTCCGAAGGTACTTTGGCATTCAACTCAGTCACAAGAGTTCTCAAATATTATATAAATGCCACCGAATAAGACAACAAGCATATCTGGAATGTTAATTTATGGATTGTCCATGGACCCAGTTTTGCGAACAATTCATTTTCCCAAATAAAAAAAAAAAAAAATCCGACTGAACAATGGAGCTTTTTTGCCATTTTTCCATTGAAGATTTGTGAATCTGGCTGTGATAGGAAACCCACCGCACTCAAATTAGTGGCCATCACACTGGGTGAACTTGGGAAACAAGGGAGCAATATGCACTGCTGGAGAGATGGCAGCGGGAGGTAGCAGCACATGAGGGAAAGAGCAGGAAAACATGTGCACTCTCATGGACCGCTGAAAGAAAAAAGTGGTTCCTTAAATATGACCAGTGAAGGATAAAAGCCATCCAGTCAAAAGGATTATAAAGAACATGCACGTCAGGAAAAAGACAAATACAAGAAGAGAAATGAAAGTCTTTGAATAAGAAGTAAGCAAATGTAATAGATAGGAAACCTAACTAAATGTGTGCAATGGGCTACCCAAAGGCCATTGTTAGTATTGGTATTGTTTACAAAAGGTCTCAGAGGTTAAGCAATTTATGACATGTATCACATTGTATTTAGCACTCTTCATTGCTGTACCAATGAATGTATTTAACATAATATGTGTTCTATTGCAAGATTATGGTAACTGGTAAACTACTTATCCTGACAAGCAGAAGTAGAAATCAAACAAGTTTCCCTTAATACTTGGCAATGCAAATGTGTGATGTTAATAACCTTATACCTAAACAAATTGAGACGCGCTGTTTGCGAGTCTACGAAGAGTTGCACAGCCTTATGTACATATGTGATCCAAATATTTCACGTAAACCATAGATTTTTTCAAAACTTCATCCTCTTTATTCAATACTATTTTTCACAGTTTACCCATCACGTCAAAAGGTGCTCTGCTACATTAAATTCGTGCATGTTTATTCACTCAAGAATTGCCCATCCAGGCCTATTCATGAGCTTGCTGAAACATTCGATTCCTTCGACATATGCAAATTCACCCAATGCATTTCGGTCTAAAACCTTCGTCAGGAGTATCTATAATGTAAAAGATGTATGACAACCAAACATTTCGTGATGTTCATAAGAAGGATATTAGCTACCCTTTCTTTTCCAACCTTGAAACCTCGAGGACTTTAAATAAAACATCGTCTCCTAACTTAAACACAGGCAATAACATTAATTTACAAACATAATATCCTTCTAACCGTGCGTGTCTATCCCTACTTCCCTGTACCTTGTTTATCAAACTTCTCTTTTCAATCAGACTACAAAACTAAACCAATGTAATCCTCAAATACCCTCAGAGTAAAACCATAATGTATTAACCACGAATACTCACTAAGTGAACCCCAAGAGTTGCCTCTGCTTACGAATATATTATCCTGTCCTAAGCTACTGTTGCAAGCTTATATCTTTCGTATTTCGTACCTGCGATATTCACCCACGCAACCTTCTTCTCTACGTGCAAAACTTCAATGTGTTAGGAAACAACCCTAGTGGCTTTTTACTAAACCACATGCTAATGTCATGTGTTAATTATTTTGCCTTCAAACCCCTACTACCCACCCCAGAATGCACCAACAGTAACATTTTACCCCCCACACTCCCCGATACGCCCCTGCTTCACAGATAACAAACAATTACTTCAATTTTTCGCTGATTCTGCCTATAAGGAAAGGGTGTGCTTCAGTTAAACAAACTGATGAATAACCATATATCACCATAACAGAGAAGGGTCAGGTCAAATGAAAGAGGGTCTAGAGGATCAGAAAAGAAAAGAGCTATCTTTCGTATTTTTTACCTGCGATAATCACCCATGCAACCTTCTTCTCTGTGTGCAAAACTTCAATGTGTTAGGAAACAACCCTAGTGGCTTTGTACTAAACCACATGTAAGAAGGTTCAGGGGTGATGAAGGCTCCAGACAGATTGACTCAAATGGCTCAAAAGGGATTCTGTGTTACTCCTGATCTTTGGATTGACGTTTCATGTGCGTGCATGCGCGATGGGTATATAGCAAGTGCGTAGTAGAAAGACCACTTGCGTGATGAAAGTCTACGTGCATGGTCCAGTGAGATGCATTTTGCATTAAGTAATGGAGAGTAGATCCAGCTTCCCTACACAGTGGATGTGTATTGACTGAATCTCTGTGGATGGAGGGTGGGGACCCAGAACAAAAGTGATTGAGAATGGAGAAAAGGCTACCCAAAAACATTCTGTGAAGTCCTTTTTCATCAAAGAGCTGCTGATTCATTTTTCCTGAGTGATGACTTAGGGTAGATGGTAGGAATACAGAATAGAACATGTGATGTTTTTTTTTCTGAGTTTTATATAGGGCCACTTTGACCAGTAGGTATCAGAGCGCTTTACATGAGCAGCAGTTGCATTACATTGGGACACATTCATTTTTTTTTTTTTATCGTTAGTCACAGGAAGATTAAGTAATTTTCCCAGAATGAAAGGATTTTGAGCGTCCTTGCTGAGACTCGATCCCAGTTCCCTATATTTGAAGTCAATCTCCCGAGCCGTTAGGCCACATCCTCTCGGAGTGTTGCTCTTGTTGGAGGTGTCAAAGCTTTTAATCAGGGTTGCCCTTATGTCTGTGCCTGATGACTGCTCATGAAGGTTGATTATAGCCAGGTGCTGAGATCTTATGCTTCATTATGCCCTTGTTTTGGATACCTCAGCTTAGAGCAATCACTATTGCTACTGTTGTGAGAGCCATCACCTAGCACAAAGGCTGTGTCTGAGCCACTAACAGAAAATAATTGAAGGAGCATCAGTTCTGAAAACTAAATCGTGTATCCACATCCTCTGTTTGGAAATGAGTATTGATGTGGAACTATGAAATGATCGATCTGTAGGTCACAAAAATGGAAGCATCAAAATGTCTGTTCATTTAGCATCTTATTTCTTACAATATTTGTAACCAAGTCAATGAATGAAAACCTCAGAGGTTTTTTTCTTTGGTGTCTTTTATGCCTATGTCTTTCTCTGATTTACTGGGAAAATCCCTTCATATTTCAATGGCATTCAGTTAAATTGCTCATAGTTTGATTCCTTTCCTCGTGGCTACTCGACTGAATACTCCGTCTAATGGCTCAAGCAGTAGGGGTTGCAAAAGGAGGAACTTTATACTGTTACCCTATCTAGAGATTAAACTTGGTTGTAAAGGATATGGAAAAAATGACTCCTTCATCTTGGGAGAAATCTTCCAGCGAGTGGAACCGTTACATTTTTTGCTTTTCAAAAACAAGCTACCTCTTTGGAAGTTTGCTTACAAAAAAAACAAATATTTAAAAAATGTGTTGGCCAGCCATCATGTCAGATGGTACTGTCCTTCAAACATTTGATACATAGACAGGAACGTCCATGACAGTAGTTCTTGTAAATGTGGTAAGGTGCCATAGGGCCAGCAGTTAATTCTAAATTTGGTGGCCAGTGATCCCTCAAGATCGCAGCGGTATTGTCCTCTGCCATCCTGATGCTGCTAACCTTGCCCTGAAAACTCTACTCAGGCCCATAATTTTATTCTTTCCATCTTGAGATGGGATTTGAGCCTCTTAATTGAACTGTGTTGGTCATTTCATTGTCTTCCTTTGAATTTTTTTTAAACTCTGAAATATTAGATGGATCTGCATCACTGGGACCTAAAAGTTCCAGTTCTGGTTTTTGTTTTTACAAATCATTGTTTTTAGGTGTTTAAGTCTGATTTGTTTAATTGAACTGAGCCAGAATTAATAATTCCAGAATGCACTGATTTGCTGCAAAATAACAGAGGTATTCTGATAACTTGGAGCCTTTTGGTAATCCTATATCTGGTCCTGGTGCATTACCATGGGTTTGTGAGTAAGCTTGGGTATGTAGCTTTAGATGACTAAACAGCTTTAAATAGTGTTGGAAAGGTTCTAATCATTTTTATAATTAGAATCCCCTGCAGGTAAACCTAAAGGAGTAGGAGCATTTGCGGAGCATAAGAAAGCTCCATAATGGGCCTCCCAACTTGCTATGTCTTGGCCCATGGTGTAATGCAGTGGCATTCTGTATATTCAAAATAACTTCACAACGTTCAAACATTTGGGACCTTTAGACCTATAAGTTAATGTGCCCATCTATCTGAGCAAATTTTTGAACTAAGGGCCTTGTGTCATAAAATAATTAAATGTTCCACATTTTGAAATGCAGTCATAGATAGATGACAGAGTTCTGTCCCTTGCAAGTCCCAACCTCTATGATTACAGCCAATCACAAAGGGTCACAAAATGCCACCTTTCTAATGAATATGAAATGAGCAGGTCATTTTACAGCCTTCTATGACTCATTATTGTGTGCACTGACCGAACAGTGCATATGTCGGTTTTCAAAATAATATTCCATTCACAAAGTATGAGCCTTATTTGTGACCACCTATTGCAAATAAATGATACATCAGGACCCTAACTTTCCTAAGGAGATACATGCCAGTTGTGCTTACTCCTTGTTTGCAGTTCTACTTGATGGATACCTGAGAAGACTGTGAGAAGCATTTACAGCACCTCTAAAAGGACCTGTTACTCTCTTCTGAAGAAGCACAACAATCCTGAAACACATGTCTACAGATACACAGCACTGGCTGCATTAGCAAAGGTGAAAACTAAATACTTTTACTGAAGGAAGAGTTACCTCTCACTGCATTCACCATAATGTATCTTAGCAAACTGAGTGCTGAGATGGGAGGCAGTATGCTCCCTTCCTCCTTTATTTGATAAGGCTTCCTTGAGCTGAAGAGCTCTGGTTAATGCACCTGCGTTCAGTGAGTGGTACAGAGACATGAGAAGACTGTGAGCAGCATTTCTAGCAACTCTAAAATAACTTGATACTCTCTACTGAAGGACAAAAATCATGAAATGCGTGCCTAGATAAACACAGTACTGGCTGCACCAACAATGGTGAAAACTGAATACTTTTACTGATGTAAGTGTTACCATGTTTACCATAACGCATATGAGCAAACTGAGTGCTAGGATGTGAATACTCTAACTCATTTAAGTACATGTTGAAATTAGCATAAGGTATAATAAAACAAAATGTAAGATGTTTAGAAGGCAGCCGGGTAAATAGTAAAGTTAGTCTGCTATTTGCATGGCTCCAGGACAGGTTATGCACACTGTCTACTATTTAGCGAGGCACTAGTTAAAATAATGACGTTTCTTTTCAAGTTATATGCTAGCTCATCAGCAGTACAGTACATATTTCTGCTATGTAGCCAGCTGCAGAGTAAATATTGAAATGTCTACTAATTATTTTTGTCTACTTTTTCGCAAGCAGATGGACAATGTGTAAATATTTTTTGTTTACTTGACTGCTGGTCAAATAACACAACACCTCTGCTATTTAGCCAGTGGGTAGGTACATAATAAAGTTTCCTTGTTTGGCCACTGGTCAAACAGTGAAGAATTTCTACTATTTTGCAGCAGATGGTAAATGCAGAAGTTTGTTTTTTGTTATTTTCACGGCTACTGGCCAAACAGTGCAGAATCTCTACTATTTAGCCATGGACCAGGTAAATAGTAAAGATTCTCTGCTATTCTCAAGTCTGCTATCCAAATGGTAAGTAATTTCTACTATTTAGCCATTTAATAGTGGAGTAAATTCACTACTTACCTTGTTGCTGGGTAAATAACCGCTACCTATATAGAAACACAAAGGCTTGAATACTGGTTAGCAATTTGTGTTTCATTGACTTCAATTCCCGCAGGCACGCTAGCTACTACTTATGTTAGGTTTAGTTGGTAGGGGACTTTAGGACGATGAATAGGGAGACACTCATTCTAATTAAAATGCACATTTTTTAAAGCTATAGAGTCTGTAGACAATGCAAAGTCTGGCTACAGATGTGAACCGAAATACATGAAACGTTACTGTTAGACCTGACAGCCTTAGGGTGTTCTCCCCCGAACTTTTGTGCCTAGGTTCCTCTATTATCTGACCTTGTTTTGCTGGTTTTAGAACTCTGAGCACTTTACTACTGCTGACCAGTGCCAAAGTGCTTGTGCTCTCTCCTCTAAACATGGTAACATTGGTAAAATTGCTTTACTACAATTGGCATATTTAATGTACCTATAAGTCCCTATTACAGTGCACTACATGTGCCCAGGGCCTGTAAATGAAATGCTACTAGTGGGACTGCAACAATCATAGTGCCACCCACTTAAGTAGACTGCTAACCATGGTTCAGGCCTGCTATTGCAGAGCCTGTATGTGCAATTTTACACTGCCATTTCGATCTGGCAAGGTAACCCTCTTGCATGCCTAAGCCTTCCTTTATTGTACATATAGGTCACCACTATGGTAATCCCTGTCTAACCCACAGGGCAGGGTGTAATGTATTTAAATGGCAGGACATTTACTTTTAAGTTATATGTGTCTTGGTTGTGAAAAAGTCCCACATTTGTTTTTCAATACTGCAAGGCCTATCATCTCTCCCATGGGATAACATTGGAATTAGCGTATTACATCTTTTAAGTGTAATTCCCAATTGTGAAGAGAGACCTTTAAAGTTTGGTGTCACTGGACTTGCAATTTGAAACCACAACTTTGCTGAAGTTGGATTTTAAATTACAGTTTGCTAAACTTGGTATTTGCTTAGTTCAGAATTTTGTTGCCTGATGCCTGTCTCTGTTCCGTCTGGGTTGGATGACAGCTGGGCTTTGTGAATTCCCTCTAACAGCCACAACCAAAGGGAGAAGAGGTGTGCCGTCCTGGGAGATCGAGGGAGGAGCTGGGCACAGCTGCACACTTACACATGAATAGGCTGTGTCCTGTCCACACAGAGGCCTGCATACCCCCCTGTAATGAGTCTGGAACCAGGGCAAGAAGAGAGGACTTTTGTGCACTTCAACGCTTTCTTAGAAGTCGTCCCCACTTTACAGGCATAACTTGGTATAAGCATTGATCCTCTGACACCATGACCTTAGTCCACTTCTGGACCTGCAAAGAACTGGTGTGCTGCTGAAAGGACCGCCACTCTGCTGAACTGCTGCTTTGCTGGACTCTTGCCGTGCTGAGCATCCCTGCGGCCTACTGTTCTCCGGCTTGGGTGTGAAGGACTGGACCTGCATCACTTGAACCCAGAGTCTTGCCCTGGCAATTGGTGTCAACCCTGTCATGGGGCCTTGGAAGTGGGTATAAAGTGCTGCTTCAAACATAACCCACACATCCTCACCAGAACCAGAAAACCAAAGCATCCCCGTCCTTTTGTGGAGCGGACCAGGCACATTGCCTCCAAACCAGTGCAGTTCCTTCTGAATCGATGCATCGCCTATTGCTGGAGCAGAACCAATGCTTCACATTCAAAACCAGTGTCTCAACTCGGAACCAACGCATCGCCTGAAGTGCATGGAGAAAATCAACTCTTCTCGTCCACTGTGTCGCTCAACACCGTTGCATAGCTTTAAATACACCTTGTATTTTCGTCGACAATGCATCCTGGATCAAGGTACTTTGGTTCAGTGGGTCCCTGTACCTGGCTCAGTCTCCATTGCAGTAGGCCTGAACTTTTATAAAACTTGCCCTGGTACAGCACGAGCAGATATACCATTTAAGTGCTTTTTGCTTCTAAGAGCCATTTTACCATTAATTGTAAATATTAATTTCTCGATTTCTACTTGTTGGATGTTTGTCATTTTGGTCTTGTTTTATTTATAAAAGTATTCTTTATTGTTCTGACCTGGTGTGAAGTCTTTATGTGGTGTGTTCATTGTGTTACTGTTTGAAGTCTTGCATACATAATTTACACATTGCCTCTTAAGGTAAGCCTGACTGCTCTGTGCCAAGCAACCAGAGGTTAATTTAGGGTATTTTGTGACTTACCCTGACTAGTATTGTGGTTCCTGCTTGGACAAGGGTGCATAGCTCTGCCTAACAGAAACCCAATTTACAACAATTACGTATTTATGCAGCAATGATGCCTTGGGGAAACAGCAAAGTCAAAGTAGAATGACAGATGGCCGGGCACCTCTAAGTTTCACTGGCCAGAGAGAAAAGATTGCAGAGGTTTTGTTCTGCCACCATGATGAAGGTACCACAGAAGTATTTTTATTAAATCTTGCCTAAGGACAACTTTAGCCATATGGTGACAATAGACCTTTTGACTTAGACCCTCATTATAAGTTGGGAGATTAATTGAGATCTATGTACAAGCAATAGTTTGTGCACTAATTTGAATTACACGTAGTGATATACCCTTGCTGTTTTGTCCTGCTAGACTGTGGCAGTTCAAAGCTGCCATTATTTATTGAGAAAAAGGCCTGTATAAAAGTCAAAAACACGAGTTTTCTGTGTTTATTACCAATTATTTTTATTATGACTCATTTGTAAGTTTAAAACACAGAATAAGAGGTATTTACCACTTGTGGTGAACACCTTAGCTTTTTAATGACATTTGCCACATGTGGTAAATTGCCCAGTCGCTTGTGCACAACTTGTAATATGGGCAATAATATGGGCTATATGTCTGTTCCTTGCTCATGATTTGATGGCTTCCCTGCATATCTTAGTTGCTCCCTCAATATTCTTGTGTTTATCCCACAGAAGATACATTTTGATCTCACTGTGTTTTGATTCAATGAGTTGTATCTTTCACTGTTAATGCAAGGACCTGGCAGTGCATGAGGATTTGTACTCACTTCCTCTCTTGGGGGTATATTCACTTAGATTTAGCACCATGTTTGCATCACCAGTGATGCAAACATTTTTTTTTGTAACTTACTGCACTGGAAAATCACTTGAAAGCAGAGCAGCGCATAGCGCTGCTTTGCATTACTTAGCACCAAGGATACATTTTATGGGTAGTGTGTGGGCATTCCCTTGCAACCACCCAAGGTGTCTCATGCAAAACCCTATTTAGTGAAAAAGTAGACTGTTTTTGCATCAAAAAATGGCACTCACTTCAACTAGATGCTATCAAGGAGAAATGCTTTTATTTCTCCTTTCTTTTCCGACTTACACGAAAGGTATCCTTCCAGCACCAAGCCTATGCTAGCCTCATGCAGTCACCCTTGCACTATGGTGCAAAGGTGTGTACATGGTGCACGGCAGTCCATTTTTGTGCCGGCACTAGGAAGAGGGGAGGAGAGTGCCATATTTCTGTAAATATGGCACTCTCCTGCTCTCTCCTCACTCAGCTCAGCATTTGTGGCTGTTGCACTGCGCTGCATGATAATTTAGTAAATCTGGACCTAAATCTTTTCTTCCACCCTCCATTGCACCGCACTTGCTCCCTTCATTAAAGTTTTTTCCCGCTCACTCCCTGTATCAATTAGGTTCATTCCATTCCACAGAGGGAACCTGGGGATGCTTTTCTTTTGCTTTAAGACAGAAGAAAATCATTTCAAGATGCATGCACACACAGCAGCAATCTAAGTTTCAGTGGCGAGACCTACAGGCTTTGACAATGCTGTTTTCCAAGAGGGATACTTAGGTGTTCATTTGGTAGGCTCTGTTGAAGCTGATGTGTGTAACTAGTTCACAACAAGAGTCATCTACTGAAATCAGAGATACAAAACCGCTAAATGGGAGGGGTGCCCGGGGAGGCAAGCCGGACCAATAGGGGCCCGTAGGTAACCCCTACCAGCATCAGGAACACTGGAAGGACTGCGGGCATGCCCGTGAAAAAAGACACCATCTGAATTGACGCGTCTTTTGAATTACAGGAGCCGTCCAATGAGTACAGGCGGAGGGGAGGCCAAAGGGGGGCAAAAGAGGGCAGGGGCCCCCCTCCTTGGCCTAGCGGAACTCACTGCCTGGCACCGTTGGAACCCACCCACTCACACCAGAAAAAAGGCGGTTGTCGCAGATGCTGGAGGACAAGATAAAGAGGCAAGGCAGAGGCAGCAAAGAAAGAGAACCAGAAGGAAGAAGATCTTAGGTAGAAGAGCTACTCAAAACGTGTCCTTGGGATGCCTCACGGCAGGGACATGGGTGCAGAAGATGACAGCACTCGATGACAGCATGAACAGATGAGCTGCTCAACCATTGTCCTTTGGATTTCACATAGCAGGGACATGGGAGAGCAGGCGAGTGGATAGCTATGGTACAGGGAAGGGAATGCGGCTGCCCGAGGCCGGCCCGTAGTCGCAGAGGGCCTCCCCCGCCCCCCTACTCTGGTCATCCACTCCTCCCCGGGCAGGTGGTGCCCGGCAGGAGGGTGGGCGGGACAGTGACTCGCGTCCGGGGCAGCAGGCAAGGCGAGGGGTATATAATTTCCCCTCGCCATCTTAGTAGCCTCTTTGGCGCTCCGGATGTCGCGCGTCGGGTCACGGGACACTCTTTTTTGATACGGTGAGTGAGGGCCCATTGGCCGGTACCCCCCCTCCACCTACTCCCTCTTCTCTGAGGTAGAGCTGGGCTAGGCGGCCTGCTTAGGAGCGGGCCGCTGTGGAGCCGGGGGGCAGAGACAACATCTGAGCCCACGCAGTGGACCTTCACCGGTCGTACTGGCGGGGGCCAGGGCAGGCTTGGCAGACTCGGTCGCGGCTGTCGGACTCCCCATGTCGTCCATAAACCGTGCGGGGGGCCTGGGGGCCCTTGGGACAGGTGCTACATGCTACCTCCGGTCCGCCCCCGGGCCGGGCGCGAGTCCTCGGGCCGTTTCCCTCATCGGGGGTCGGGTGGTTGGTCTCCGGCACCCATCTTCCACCCCCCACCCCACCAGACTCACACCATGCTGCTTCCCCGATACCCGGTGGGTGCATCCCTGGTTGGCTGGCTTCAGGAAGGTCTCGCTAGCTCCCAAGCGCTGGCGTGTCCGCAGCTGCGCAGTACACCTTGCACTGCAACAGTCAGGGTCGGCGAGCTGGCGCGGAGCACTAGAGTTTAGAAGTATAGGTTCAGGGGCCGCCAGCTTTTTAGATAGTGGGTGCTAGCGCGAGTACGGCCTTGGAACCATGGGTCCGACCCTCCCCGGGGCGCGGGTACCCTGATGCCCTCCTATTCTCCCCTGCGGTTAACCGAGCAAAGGGAGGAAGCGCGGGTCGGACAGTCCACCCTGCACTTCCAAACGGATATTTAAATTGGGGCGCCATCGTGAGGCCGGAAGTGCGACCTGGTCAGCTATGCAGGGCACTGACGGTTTCACTCTGGTGCATATATCTTCACAGTAATGTGATCGCACAGGCAACGTGTGCTGGCAACAGACGCCGCGTAATTACTGACAAGTGGGCGAAATTGTGGTGCGTGTTTGCCACCTGGTGGCAGAAGGTTAGTATTACTGCCCATTACTGTTTTAGGGGTAGTAACTGTAATGTGGCGTTATTTACATTAGTAATGTGCGTACGTGCTCAGTCCACCGTTAAGTGCAAGATGTAATTGAAACGTAAAGAGGTGAGAAGAGCAAAGTTCTAGCCCTGGAGTTTCCAGGTGAGTAAATCAGTATGACACTTAACAAATCGCTTTAATGCACTGTGCCCTACCTACCTTAATTGCCCATAAAAAAGGTCGGCCCAAAAGGTTTTGCTGCTGTAAGCGTAAATGCCTAAGTATGCCCTAGCGCATCTTCCCCGTCTGGCCCAGATGCACATCACCAAGTAACACGCCACAGACTAACACATTTACAGGCAATGCAGTGCTCACCCTGAGGGCCGTGTGCCCCTGGTGTAGTTTGCATTCAATCCGACTGTCCAGGGAGCCGCACGTCTAGAAGCACACCTATGGAGCTACATATCCACACCCATGACCGCGTGGCCTGAGGGATGAGCGCCTGACCTCGAATCAAGGACTGATGGTGCGAGCCCCTTCGGGGTCGGCGTTCAAGCCATGTCGTGGGCGGGCGGGGCGTGACCATGAAACTGACCCCTACCATTCCTTGCCTGTCCACCGGTGATATTTTGTCGAGGGTGGGCCGCCGGCAGGCTCGTCACACCGGGAGCCCTGCGTGGAGGTCCGCAAACTAACACCGCCTTTGAGCGGTGTCAGAGCAACACGCACGGGTTAAAACGAACCCGTTAAACCTTCAGGTTGAGCATTCTACCAGGGGCCTCGTGGCCCCTGGCCACTCCCTAGTGCTTGCCATGCATGGGGGGCGATTAGCTCACTTGGATTCGAGTGGGTGACGTCGACGTCAAGGTCGGGGGAGTTCCCTTCCGGAGCAGCAATGTTACTATTGTGGCCCCATGTCTTTCACGAAATCACAACTAGGAACCACCTGACACTTCAGGTTGCAATCGACCTACGTGTCCGACATGTTATGAGAATCTGGCCTATAACGATTTAAAATTTATAACATACAGTAATTCTTGGGTGCTCTGCGCTCACATCCCTCTTATAATGTTTATTGGTGAACCTTGGATGCCGAGAACACTCAGGTAGTCGTCTGTGGGGATAGCTCTGTGAGCATAATAAGTTTGTGGCTGGCGGATGGTACAGGCATGGTCTGGGGATCTTCACAGGACAGGCTCCCCTGGGAACAGGTTTTATCTGATTAGGACATGCAGAGAAAGTTAGGGCAGATAGGCGCCTGGAGAGGGGGCCGCAAGAAACTTATATACTGGTTCGGTATCCAGGTTGAGCAGTGGCTGCCTGTCACCGGGGTGGAAGGCGGTCAGCCAGTGGTAGGTCTCCTTTATCTGTGGTTTAGGCAGGCCTGGCCTAGTGGTGTTTCACACGCTGCTGTCAGCCCGGGGACACATTGCACAGGCCTGGGGCGCGGCAGGAGTGTAGGTGGCTGGTCCATCTTCTGAGCTTCAAGTGAGATCTAGGTAGGTCAACCTAGCTTCCCCAGCACCGAGGTCGCCAAGGCTAGTACTATGGAGTTGTAGTAGAAATAAACAAAGGGGGATGTGCCCTGATCTCATCGGGGGCTGGGTCCCAACGGTGCATGGTTTATTCACGTGCTCAGCATTATGGGTTGAAATATTGAGGGTTTGACCAGTGCGACCTGTGAACGCTCTCACACCACGCCAGTGTTGCGTTGCGATGGTTGCAATGCGGTGAGCTTATAAAGGTTCTATACCACTACAAGGTACCGGCATGGGTGTCAGCCATTTTCCAGCCCATTGCGGGGAAAGCACATTCCTACCCTTACCCTTGGCAATTACATGCTAACTTACAAGGGCAGGATACAGGTCGCGGTAAGTCATCCACCCGCGCCTTAGCCAGGCCAGCAGGCGAGGGTTCTGTGTTGTAAGCAACCAGGTGTGCTGTTGTGCGAAGAGGCGGTACACACTGAGTGGAGCTGTGTGGCGACAGGGTATTTTAGAACATTGGGCATTCCCAATATACGGGTAGCTGAAGGTAGTTGCACATAAGGTATCCCTCTGGCGATATCACACCTGAAGGGCTCCCCCCCCCGGGTTCCTTTCAGGGTTTGTACTGGACTGGAAGTGCAGCTCTTGTGGCTGGTGTCTCAAATTTGTTGTTGTTTTGTAGGGGCACTGCGGTAGGGGGGCACACCAAGCTGTTGGCAGGTCATCCCGTGCTGCAGTCCCAGGTAAACGGGGAAATAAGGTGTCAAGCACGAAAGTCTTGGTATTAGAACTTCTGGCACACCCAGTGTGCAACAATAATTTCTCTCAGCTGGGCCGGTTTTCTCCTCCCTGGAGCTGCTCAGTGGGGGCAGGTGTAGGCTCCGCACCCTGATTAGTGAACATGCCAGGGTGGGGGGTGTATTGGACTTGTCACTCCTGTATGTTAGGCCCACACTTTTGCAGAGGTTGAAATTGGACCTGGGGGATATCTGCAGATTAGTGGGGGAGTGTGAAGTCTGGTGGTCAGAAATTATGCCACACAGGGTGTGGCAGGGCGCTATTCTTGTGTAGCAGTAGACAGGTCTAGGAGAAGATTCACAGCGCGATTCACCCAACAGGGGGGTATGGGTTTCATCAGGCATGAAGTGATCCAGGGCAGAGCAAGGGTTGCAGGTATTCTAGGTAGCGAAGTGGCGGGGGTTCTCTCTGATCAATCTGGTAGCCTAACACACTTTTGCTCGTTGTCACTCAGTTGGGTGGTGGCTTTGCACTGTGGGCTCCTATCAGGAATTGGACACACGGCTTCACGAACACGTTACATGTGGTTGGGCTTCCCTGGCTCGTGCCGGATCGGCCTCGTGAGTAAACTTGAGTAACCTATAGATTCTCTTGGAGCCCCTCCCAATGTGAGAAGACGGCCTGTTGTTTGATGTCTCCAATTCTGGGGGCACCTTGTACCAGTCAAAGCAATCCCTTTTGGTGGTGGTCGTAAGTCAACCTTATAGACAAGGTATCATGTGGTAGCATGGACTAAGCTGCCTCCAGACTAAACCCAAGAGGGAAGGTGAAGCCAGCTGTTTTACCTTTACAATCCTGTAATAGCAAATGTAGGGACACCCCACCAGTTATATATTATAAAATATATGTATTGATCCCTAGAATAAGCCCCTGTGCTCTTTTGAGTATAGCACCCCGAGCGTTTAAACAAAAGCACAGTTTATGTGATTGTTGGACCTGGCCCTTTTGGCAGGTTCACCCCGGAACTTTTTGCTCTTTCCTAGCCTGTTTCTGGAACCTAGTGTTGATGGTTTTAGGCCTTGGCGCACTTTTTCACTGTGGTACAGTGTAAAGTGCGTGAGCTCTCTGTGTATGTGTGGTGAGTGACCAGCCCTCCCATAGGAATGAATGGGGAATATGTATGCCCACGGTAGTTCCTGATGTGTGGGGAGTGCAGGGTCGAGTTTGATATGTGCGAACTCGTGAGATTGAATGCTGCATAATGGTGTATGCGGCATGATTGTGTCTAGTCTAGAAGTGCCACTTTTAGAAGTTGGCATATTTGTGTAGTCTGTGGCTGGCCTGTGATTGGCTGGTGAGCCTGGCCCAGGAGTGCCTGGGCCTGCTTGTGGATTGACTGTCTGGTTTGAGGATGACAGGGGCTGGGGAGCCCCCAGGAGGTTGTCTGAGTCAGCCCGTGGATGAAAGGCAGCATCTGCTGCCAGGGAAGTGGGAGGAGATAGCACCTGGGAGTGAATGAGGCTGTGCATGCCTGCCACAATGCTGGCTTCACCTCCCCGCTGGGAGACTGTCACCTCTGTCCCTGACACTGAAAAGAGTTCCCTATAACCAGTTCTAGCTGGTTCTCACACTGCCTGCACAAAGACTTCAAAGACTTTTCTCTGTATATGAAGGGGCTGTGTCCCCTTCCAAAATGTTCTTGTTGCTAACTTCAATCTGCCAGGGGCGTGCTGCTGCTTGGGCCCAGCCCCTGGACATCTGATGGACCCCTTCGCTATGAGATTCTACAATCAAGAGGAACCTCTGCCAGAAGAAGGACTGCTGAAGGAACTGAAGGAAGATTGCCTTGCTGTGTGCTCTAAGGGCTGACCTACCCTTCTATCCAACTGAAGGAGAGGAGAAGAAGGGCTTTGCTGTGTGCTGTGCCCCTGCTTACTTGAATTTAAAAGACTTTGCTTTGTGCTGTGTCTTCAACTGAATCTCCAAGGGCCTGAGAAGAGCTGGCCTCCTGTTTGGTAACTCAGGAACAGAAAAGTTACCTAAGACTACAAAGCCCTGCTGTGTGCTGCAGAGATCGTGAGCTGTTTGCTTAGGCTATCGATCAATTGCCCGTGTGAAGCGCTGGCTGTCCTCTGTCTGGCTGGAGGGCGCCACGCTGTGTATTGCCTGCCCCTCAGCTGCTGTGCTGGGATATCGACGTGCTCATCGGCACGTGGGAAGTGGTGGCAGTACGCCTGAAAGTGTTTCTAGGACGAAGGAATCCTTGTGGGGGATTTGCGATATTCAAATCGCCCTACTGTACTTGGGCGCATTAAATTCATCTACCCGCATTTCACCGCCGCGGCCCAGGGGCCTGAAACTGACCAGAGTGTTCCAGGAGCTGTAGAAACAACAACGAAGAGGCCGCAACCCGATTGGCCGAGCCACGAGGAGAGCCGCGCTCTGATTGGCCCTTTGCCGTGGGCCTGCCCCAAGAGCCGCGCTCCAATTGGTCGAGTCGACCCGCGTCAGAGGGGCCTGGTCCAGGAGCCGCGCTGCGATTGGCTGACTCCTGGAAGCAGCGTGATGTCATTTGGAGGCTCGGCTGTGGAGCCGCGACAGGATTGGCTGGCGGGACCGGGACCTTCGGGAAATCTCCGCGAGCCGTGAAGGAAGGGGCGAAGCTGGGGAAGACCGATCCGACCTCACCGAGGGATCCCGTGTGTGTACTCTCTGTCCCCTGGCCTGTGTCCCTGCGTTGGAGCGCCGAGTCGGCTCCCCGCCGCTCCCCGAAGACCTGAGAGCGGGCGGAGGGCTGCAGGGACCGGCCGGGGCAGGGAGAGAGTCTGCGAAGGCGCGCTGAGAGTGCCTGAGGCAGGAGCAAGTCTGTTCTAATCGGCGCGGTGCGCCCAAAGCCCCGGGTGAGGCGCGCTCGCGTTGTGTGGCCACAATACAAGTGAAGGTGGGGCTTCTGTAGTAAAGCACATGCAGGCATTATTTTGAACAGTGCATATTAAGGGCATTTTGTGAGCATTAACGTTATCACTGATGCTAGAGACTTGAGACTGTTTTGTTTTAAGAACTTCCTAACAAACTAAGTGCAACCATTAAGATTAAGGGCTACATTCTTCTAAAGTAGTGAATAGTGTGCAACAGTTTTATTTTTCTTGCTGCAACTAGATAAAGATATTTTTATAAATATACTTACCTATGTGGTCTCAGTTTGTGGTGGATGGGGGGGTCATTGTTTGTGTTAAGTGCATTTATTATACACATTGCCTCAGAGATAAGCCTGTCTGCTCGTGCCAAGCTACCTAGAGGGTGAGCAGGGGTTATCTACTTTGTGTACTACGTCACCCTGACTAGAAGCAAGGGTCCCTACTTGGTCTAAGGTACTTACCTCTGCCAATTAGAGACCCCCAGATCTAACAGTGATTATTCGGAGGACGGCGTTACAGAAGAAGTTGCAACTTAACCTGGGTATAGTCTGCTGACGCTTTCTGTGAAGGTGTGTTTGGGTCTCAGTGGCATGCACTGGAACTCCTATTGTATAGATCATAGGAAGCGCCATCAGCAGTGGGGGCCCCTCCTCATCACTTGGTCATTCACCTGGGAGTATGACCTCACGAACCTGCGATGGTTACACTCATGTTATAGAAGAATATGGACCCGGGGGTAATCTGCAGATTAGTGACAGAGGGGCTTTGGTTTCATCAGGCATGTAATGATACAGGTCAGGATCAAAGGTCACTTTGAAGTGGAAAGGGTCCACCTCTCACCGGTCGGTTGGACTTGTTCCTCTTGGACTGATGAGAAGCTCTGCAGAGCAAAGGATGCAGGTACTCTAAGTAGCGAAGTGGTGGGGGGCCCGGATGGCGACGGTGGCTGCTGGCAGGGATGTGGCGGAGTTACGGGCGATCCGGAAGCAGAGAGGTGCAGCACTGTACTTCAGCGGGCACATAGGGGTGCCAGAGCCTAACCTGGAACCTCATGGGAGGTCCGGGAACCCGTGTCGGCGCCCCAGTAGTCCTTCGGGCGGTTGTGTGCCTGTGCAACCGGGGGTTTGCCTAGATATGCCCCACAAGGGGCGTGAGTAGAGTTATTACCATAATGGCGCAGCAGATGGGTGGTTCGCCACCGTGCTGATTGGCTCATCAGGTGGGCAGGTGGCAAGAATGCGGCCTGCCCTTGGATCGCCCGTAAGATAACCCACCGTGATTACATTACGTTGTATGTTATAAACCTGCAGCAACTTTTCCCAATCTAACACTGGTGTCTGTGTTATTTGCGGGATGTTGGGTATGTTATGGGGCGGGGGGTGCTGTTGACCTGATGTGACTATGCGGCTGCCCGAGGCCACCCTGTGGCCATCAGGAGGGCGGGCCCGTAGTCGCAGAGGGCCTCCCCCTCCCCCCTACTCTGGTCATCCACTCCTCCCCGGACAGGTGGTGCCTGGCAGGAGGGTGGGGGGGCCAGTGACGCGCGTCCGGAGCGGCTGGCAAGGCGAGGGGTATATAACTTCCCCTCGCCATCTTAGTAGCTTCTTTGCCGCTCCGGACAGCGCACGTCGGGTCACGGGACACTCTTTTCCCTCCCTACCTCTTACCCTGAGTGTCAGCTAGGGGGGGAGCACCTGGGGGAACTTTAATGTGTTCTTTTTTGTTGCAGGTGGAGTTACAGGGCCATCCGGAAGCAGAGAGGTGCAGCACTGTACTTCAGCGGTCACATAGGGGTGCCAGAGCCTAACCTGGAACCTCATGGGAGGTCCGGGAACCCGTGTCGGCGCCCCAGTAGTCCTTCGGGCGGTTGTGTGCCTGTGCAACCAGGGGTTTGCCTAGATACACCCCGCAAGGGGCGTGAGTAGAGTTATTACAATAATGGCGCAGCAGATGGGTGGTTCGCCCCCGTGATGATTGGCACATCAGGCGGGCAGGTGGCGAGAATGCGGCCTGCCCTTGGATCGCCCGTAAGATGACCCACCGTGATTACATAACGTTGTATGTAATAAACCTGCAGCAACTTTTCCCAATCTAACACTGGTGTCTGTGTGTTATTTGAGGGATGTTGGGTATGTTATGGGGCGGGGGGTGCTGTTGACCTGATGTGACTACGGCACTTGCAGCCCGGTCCGGGTCTGACGGCTGCCCACAAGGTCGGTAGCAAGGTAAGCCTAGAACCTGCAAAGCCCGAGACAAACATTGGAACAATGTATAAGCAAGAATTAGAATATGTAACAGATAAATATGGGTCGCGAATTACCAACCAGCAAGTTGTGCCATGTATGATCTATGTTGTGTAATAAACTGCAGCCTTTATGCACCACAAACTGTGTCCCCTGATTCTTTGAAGGAGCTGGGTGAGGCATGATACGCCCAGCCCGTAAATCAGGAATGAACTGGCACGCTTGGGAGGGTTTACGCACATCATCTCTCAACAATAAACATGTCTATCTAAAAACTATTTATCCTAACATGTCTCTATTATATTTGCTTCACTGATCAATATTCATAAATCAGCATCTTTTTATTACCTCTGCCCTTAAGTACAACATTTCAGGATGCACATGTCAAGTAAACATAGCTTTTGTTTGTTCTTTGGTACAGCAGATAGTGAACTCTAGGGGCTAAGGACTGGGTGCAAACTGAATTTGCTTTGGTGGTCCCAGGTTTATTGCACAACATTTAAAGATTAATCCAAACCGGAGAGCAACATGACACAGGATAAATGGACGTTGATCGGTTAGGAGGTGTAAGCAAATTCACCAAAGCACCCTAAACGGCCGCCATTTTGGTTCTTAGCTTTTGTTTATAATGTGGTTAGCTACATTTAATTCATTTAAGTGTTTAGCACGTTTGGTACGAGAGAGTCAAAAACAAAAATGATTCGATGTGCTTGTGCATGAAATCTGAATTGCCTTCTGCTTTGTCTACTGATTGGCAGCAGGCCACGGAGACCAGGGTTATATGTAATATCTCCTGAAATTCTATCACAAGGCGATTGAGTTTCCGGATAGGACTAGGATGGCGAAGCAAACCTATGCGTTATGAATACAAATATGTTTATATTTTTAAACTATGACCTGTGAGAAATTAAAATGCAAGAAACGAACTGAATATTTCCACATCGTCAAGCTACATATTCCAGATACACATATACACATTCCTCTTCGCTGGAAAAAACATATTACATTCTTCCCATGATGCCTCCTCCTGTGGAGAGGAGGGCTGCGCAGCGAGGCTGAAGATGAACCCTGATTGCATATTCTCTGCAAGCAAACACGGCCTGAAAACAAGTTAGTATCTAAGCAAGGCGTTCTACTCTGCATACCCACAAATATTCATTATAACCTTAGGACAGACACATTTGAATGTATAGGAGCACAGTAAAAGCAGTAGGACGCCATTAAACGGAATAAGGCTGCACACAACCCCCCCTCCCCCATTCGAAGCTGCCTTTCCTGGCTCGGATCAGCCGGGAGCCAGGGGCCAATGTTCAGAAATGCGTGGGAGATACTCCCTGTTGTCGTTCTTCAAGAAGTAACATATTTTGCGAGAAACCCTGCTTAAGATATACATCTGCTGCTCTCGGCCCCCCACCAAGAGCCATATTTCAATTTAAACAAATGAGGAGGCACTTTCACATTGCTAATTTGACTAATACACTTTAATTCAATTTACAACTGTGCATTGGAAGGTAAGTGCTCCACTGTGCAATCACGTGGTGCGCCCTGTGGACAGAGTAAATGACAAGCATAGTGGAGAGATGTTTGGGCCTCACATATACAGTCATTATAGCTGAACTGGTTATCTATCAATTTCGTATCATTTCCAATATTCCTAAGGCAAACTAGTTATGAATAAACAGATGATAAAGAAAATAATGTTTGCAGCATGGAGGCAATGTCTTGGGAGCCCAGTACCCTAGACCAGGGCATGCCCTGATCCCAAACCTATACTGTTGCTCCTGGACCTCTCTGCGGGGTCACTCCCACACCTTTTGTCTTTACCCTCCACTTTTCGTCGAATTCGTTTTTTTGCTGGCTTTAGCACTTCACCACTGCTAACCAGTGCTAAAGTGCATGTGCTCTCTCCTCTTAACATGGTAACATTGTGTTATACCCAACAGCAATATTTAATTTACTTATAAGTCCCTAGGGAAATGCTACTACATGTGCCCAGGACCTGTACATTAAAAGCTACTAGTGAGTCTGCAGCAATGATTGTGCCACCCATTTAAGTAGCCCTTTATGTCTTAGGCTTGCTATTGCAGCCTGTGTATGTGCAGTTTTAAACTGCCATGTAGACCTGGCAAAATAAACCTTTTGCCTGGCCCAAACCTTCCATTTTAATATAGACAAGTCAACCCTAGGGTAGGCCCTTGACAGCCCAGAGGGCTGGGTGCAATGTATTTAAAAAGTAGGACATGTACTTTTAAGTTTTACAAGCCCTGGAAGTGAATTGCTTTTTACTACTGCAAGGTCAACTTCTCCCAAAGGATAACATTGGAGTTACCTTATTACATTTTATAAGTGTATTTCCTAATGGGACTAGTTCCTCAGTTCATGTTTGGTGTCTCTGTAATCACAATTTAAAATCCTAACTTTCATGTCTTACACTCTTTGCCTTCTTACAATTTATGTTATAATTGTATGTGTTAGAATCATTTTTTTCTTGCATTTTATTAGTTTCTTTTAACATCAACTTTCCCCCTTTGTTTTATTTTTTTTGCATTGTATTAGTTTCTTTTAACTTCAACTTTTCCCCCTATTTTATTTTCTTCTTCTGCTGTTCTTTTCTTTGTCTTTTCACCACTGCATGCTTACATGTTATTTTATCCTCTGTTTTAATTTGGATTTGTTTGCCTGCTTGAATTACTTTCCTAATAACATTTTTAAAAAACAACCTGTTTTTTAGAAAAAGGGATTTTGAGTTAGGGAGTTATTCTCGAGCGGAGGCTCATTTGTTATTCATATTTGTTGGTTTTCTTCCTGATGAAGAGTGGTCCTTTGCTATGGACTGCTTTTTGTGTAATATCAAGAAGCTTGTGTGTGGATCTTCTGGCAACTGGTGGCCATGTATGGCCCTCAAGTCAGGGAAGATGTGTTGTTGTGACTTTACATGTAGGAGTAGTCTAGCAGCAGCGTTCTGATTTCTCTGTAATCTTATTATAGTTGGCGGTGGTGATCCATGATCCATGATACAGATAATTAGCAAAATTCTGTTTAAAGAGCGCTGGGACTCACTGCCGGCTGCACCTTTTAATTGTATGTTTTTGTGGCATTTCTTCCCACTGAGTTAGAGCGGCTTACTGGGGGGATTATATTTTAATTTTCCTCACCTTGCTCGCTGCCTATAGACTCCCCGGTCCACAACGAGCGTTGCTCGATTGATGTGGAGGGAGCCTATCGGGCTGTAGACCATCTTTGCTTTCTGCACACTTCCGGGAGGAGGAGGTCAGCGTTCTAGCGCGCGGTCCTTCCTCCCCTTAAAACTGGATGCTGGGGCAACGCGCGTTGGATGCGCTGGGACTCGCTGCCGGCTGCACCTTTTAATTGTATGTTTTTGTGGCATTTCTTCCCGCTGAGTTAGAGCGGCTTACTGGGGGGATTATATTTTAATTTTTCCTCACCTTGCCCACTGCCTATAGACTCCCCGGTCCACCATGAGCGTTGCTCGATTGATGTGGAGGGAGCCTACAGGGCTGTAGACCATCTTTGCTTTCTGCACACTTCCGGGAGGAGGAGGTCAGCGTTCTAGCGCTCTGACCTTCCTCCCCTTAACAACGGATGCTGGGGCAACGTGCGTTGGACGCGCTGGGACTCGCTGCCGGCTGCACCTTTTATTTGTATGTTTTTGTGGCATTTCTTCCCGCTGAGTTAGAGCGGCTTACTGGGGGGATTATATTTTAATTTTTCCTCACCTTGCCCACTGCCTATAGACTCCCCGGTCCACCACGAGCGTTGCTCGATTGATGTGGAGGGAGCCTATAGGGCTGTAGACCATCTTTGCATTCTACACACTTGCGAGAGGAGGAGGTCAGCGTTCTAGCGCTCGGACCTTCCATCCCTTAAAACCGGATGCCGGGGACAACGCGCAGCGGACGCGCCGAAAGCACAAGCCTGTCTGTGCCTGTCCGCGCCAGGTCGGGACCAGGGGCCATGCGCCCTGCCCGTCTGACTATAGCTTATACTACCAAGGAGCTTCTCTCCCTGTACGCGCACTGGCCTATCACTAATAACCTCCACAACATTCTTGTGCACAATGGAATATTGCAGTCTGGGCATTCCTCCCCGCCTCTCATTTTGGGCCTCCCTTCCCTAAATCCTCCCTCGAGCCCCATGGCTGTACAATCTGTAATTCCCCTTTGTGGCCATCGTTCCAGTGATGACCACCTATCGATTTGGTACTTGAATACCAGATCTTTAGTCAAACATTAGCTCGAGATCTTTTACCACCTAGACTACATTAAGCCTGACATCCTGCTCATATCTGAAACTTGGCTCACATCTGACTCCATCCCGGACATATTGGCCGCAATCCCCGATAATTACTATATTCTTCAGGCAAATAGGCCTCAAGGGAAAACAGGTGCCGGAGTTGCTGCCATTATTTCCAAAAGTCACAAGGTTTCTTCTATTACAATGTCCACCATCCCCTTAGTCAACGTCCTATTATTCAAACTCGACTCTAACAGGCTCCTTTTAACCTTCGCCCTGTTTTATAGACCACCTGCTCATTCACCGAATTTTCTTCAGCTTTTCGGAAGCATGGTTGCCGAGCTGGCAATAAATCACGCCAAAATCTTGATCATAGCAGACTTCAATTACTGGCCCCTAGATCAGTGTGAAAGTTCCTCTTCAAAGGACTTTACGCCCTCTTAAATGGTCTTAATTTCTCACAGCACTTCAACTCAGCTACCCACATTAAGGGTCACATTTTGGACCAGGTCTGCTCCTCTAATCTGGATATCTCAAATGTCCAGATTTGCCCATGTGCCTGGTCGGACCATTTCTTCATCTCTTTCGCTCTCCCTTTAACTGCCTCCCCCAAACTTGGTGCCCCCGACCCCCCCACAATTAGGAACTGGAGTCAGGTTGACCTTCCCTCTCTCTGCCTCACTCTTGCTTCCTCTACACCTAGCTTTCCCCAGCCTCTTGGACCACCCCTCTCAGTTCACACCCAGGCCGAAGAAATCAATACTTGGCTGGCCAAGGCCAGGAACACCTTTGCCCCTTTGAAAACTCTCAGAACCAAACGGCCACATGACGCCCAGCTCTGGTTTACCAAGGATCTAAAAGAGAGGAAACTTGCCCTCCGCCAGACCGAGCGAAGGGGAGATTGGACTACTGCCCCCGTAAGAAAATTATTTTTCTCACTGCCTTAAAAGACTATAAATCGGCCATCCTTGCAGCTAAAACTGAATATTTTCCTGCAACAATCATCAACTCCTCAAACAAAGCCAAAGAAATTTTCTCCATAGTGGACGAATTAGCCAAACCGGATCGTGTATCGATTAAACCTTCGCTATCAAAGTCCTTCTGCCATTCTCTTAATAGTTATTTTATTGAGAAAATCATTAAGATAAAAACCAGTATTCCCAAAATCGTCTCAATCCTCAATCTGGGTAATAGACCTGGGAACCCTTCGTCCTTCTTAGAATTCCCTCTGATTACCAAGGAGGTTTTCTTTTCCCTCCTCTGCAAAGTCCGCTCTGGTTCTCCATGGGATAGCTGCCCCGCCCACATCGCTCGTAAGATTTTTCTTAATCTCCCTGATCCACAATCTCCCTTTTGAATAATTCTCTTACCTCTGGGTTGGTCCCCCTCTCTTTTAAATCTGCAGCTGTCTCCCCCATCCTTAAAAAACCGGGAGCTGACCCTGAGGTACTGAGTAATTTCCGTCCCATCTCGCTGCTTCCATTTTTGGGTAAAGTCCTGGAGGCTTTTGTTACAAACAATCTCAGCACCTTTGTGAATCCTCTCATTTCCTAGACCCCCATCAAGCGGGGTTTAGGCCTCAACACTCGACTGAGTCTATTGCCCTGGCGGTCCATGATGAACTCAGAAAGGGGGCCGACCAGAACATCTCACAGGCTTTGGTGCTCCTGGATTTGTCGGCGGCGTTCGATACCGTTGACCATACCATCCTTCTCGACAGGGTCGAGAACGCCGGCATCCTGGGCAACCCACTCAAGTGGCTGACATCATTTCTCCAAGACCGTAATCAAGCAGTCCGCCTCTCCACCTTTACCTCAGATAAAAAAAGTCTCACTTGCGGAGTTCTACAGGGCTCCTCTCTCTCCCCTTTATTATTCAATCTGTACATTTTCCCTTTGATTTCCGAACTTCAGAAGAGACCAGTAGTCATCTTCAATTACGCGGATGACCTACAGCTCATTTTTAATATCGACTCCTCCCCTTCTTCCATTGAAAACCTTAAAACCACGATGACTTTTATTAGCAGCTGGATGAGCGCGAACCAGCTCAAGCTCAATCCCGATAAGACAGAGCTGGTCTTGACAGGACCCCCAGGAAACCCCTGGAAATACCAACTTCTGGCATGCTCCCTGGGCTGTCCTCCATCTCCTGTCAACTCTGTAAAAAGTCTCGGAGTAACCATTATCAGCAACCTTTCCATGAGGGCCCAAATCAAATCAGTGGTATCAGTTTGCATATTCCACCTATGTCGCATTAGGAAAATTAGCAGATTTCTTTCCCGAGACGCTCTTATTCAAGTCATTCTGGGGTTGGTCATATCTCGGATTGACTACACAAATGCATTCTATGTTGGAATACCGGCCTACCAAATGCATCAACTCCAATTCATCCAGAATCAAGCCGCTAGACTCGTCTTTGGCCAGCTCAGGTCCAGTCACACCACAACTCTCCTTAGGAGCCTTCACTGGTTCCCTGTGGGCCAGCACAGCTCTTTTAAACTGATCCATAAGGCCCTCTCCTTGCAAGGTCCTGCCTTCATCGCCTCTCGGATTCACCGCTATGTTACCGCTCGTGCTCTCCGATCCTCTGGCTCTAACCTATTGTGTACATGCATCTTTAGACGCAAGAAACACGGTGGCTTGCGATTTTCCTCACAAGCTCCACTCTTTTGGAACTCACTTCCCCCAATTCTCCGTCTAACCCCATCTTATCCCCATTTTTGTAGGGCTCTGAAGACCATGCTCTTCTCTCAAGCCTATAGTTAATTGCTCAGATCCTGTCGCATGCTCCCAGTTTGTCCTCCAAAGCGCCAAGAAACTGTTGGTGTACGTGTGCTGTATAAATATTTATTATCATATCATATCATATTAAAGAGGACAAGCAAGATACTAGCTTGAACTTTGTGAAGGAACCCTAGGTGTGGGAAGATATGTTGCATTGTGTTCAACATGAGAACTTGATTTGGCTAACTTGTTCACTTGTTAGTTTGGCATTCATGGTAATTCGAAGATCTCTTACCTCCTTGGTTATTTTTGGTGGCGGTCTTAGATCATCAGGCTATGCGCTGAGAGGGTCATAGGTTTTCCAGTCACCACAGCTGGGTTTTTCAGTTTCGGAGGCATTCAATTTAAGGTAGCTCCATATCATCCATTGGTCAAAAGCCCGGAGGCAATTGAAGATTTTAGATGATAAAATATAATTTGTGTTTTCCAATTTCAGACGTATCAGGATGTTTTCTGCGTAGTTATTGCAGGTGCAGTCAAATCAATTGATTAGATCTGGTAATGATTTTATATAATTAATGAAAAGAATGGGAAAGATAATTGAGGTTCCTGCTTTAATCATGCTTTAGAAAAAAAGGAGTATGTATACTATTGGTCCTTTTGTGTAGATGTGATGTGATCCAAGCAAGAGCTGTACCCTCTATTACGGCTTCCTCAAGTCTTTGGATTCGTATTTCCACTGTGTCAAAGGTTGCAGAAAGGTCCAAGAGACAAAGGGCAGTAGCTGGTCTTCCATGTTTTTAAGGATATACCAGATAGACTTAGTGCCTCTTCTTGGACAGAATCTAGTTTGGAAGTCAGAAAGTATGCATTTCCCTTCAATGAATTATGACATCTGGGCAAAAGCTGCTCTTTCTATTAGTTTGTCCAGGACTGGTATGCTTGCTATTGGTCTGTAGTTGTCAGGGTCTTGTTTGTCCAGGGTAGGTTTTCTGTGTTACAATTTGATATGATTAGACCCAGGATTCCTGGATGGCTGAGGTAGGTACCTTAGGCCAAATAGGGACCCATCAACATCAGGGAAAGAAAGGTCACCTTCTGAGATAGCCCTGCTCACCCCCTCGGTAGCTTGGCACGAGCAGCCAGGCTTATCTCCAAGGCAAATGTGTAAAGTATTTGCAACCACGTACAGCAACCCAATGATGACATCACATGAGTTTTATAAAAACGAGTATAAACTTTATATAAAAAGATATACGATAAGACCACACAATATAAATCCAACATATGCGTACTTGTAATATTTCTCCCGGCCGGTTGTTAGGCCAGCCAGTGCTTGTAAGTTAAGGCAATATTAATGAGTACTTCTAAACAGTGTACTGTAATCCTAACACCATGTTATGCAGATCGCAATGCTAGAATCAGGCACTTTTGCAAGGTGAAAATAATGCAATTCATATGCAACAATCAGGCACTTTGCTATGTAAAAATAATGCAATGCGTAGCACGACAGTCAGGTTCTTTGCAATGTAAAAAGAATGCAATACGTAATACTACCACCAGCTACATTGTTATACAGATATAATGCAATGCATAATACACTAATCAGGTAGTTTGTTATGCAGAAACAATGCCATGCGTTATACACTAATCAGGTAGTTTGTTATGCAGAAAAGATGCAATGCAAAATACACTAATGTTATGTTATGTTATGTTATTAGTGCTTCTAAAGCGCAACATTCATCCTTGCAGGACATCATGGCGCTAAGATTGAACAATATGCTATGAGCAATTACCAGAGGCTAATGTTTATTCTATTTTAGGGAACAACGCAGTCTTTAGTTTTTTTCTAAAAGTAAGGTAACACTCCGTGAGCCTTAGATCTATTGGCAGATCATTCCAAATGTTGGCGGCTAAATGCGAAAAAGCGCGCCCGCCCATTCTGGCTCTTTTTACTCGTGTGGTGGCTGCTTTAGCTGTAAATTGTGAACGCAGGTTCCGATCCGGAGCATAAAACTTGATTCTATTTTGCAGGATATTAGGACCAGTTTTATGCAGAGTTTTATGAGCGATACATAGCATTTTAAAAGATGCTCTTTGCCTCGTGGGTAGCCAATGTAAAGTTCTCAAGCAGTTCTTGGCAGAATCATATTTTTTCTTGTTTCAGACTGCTTTTGCTGCCGCATTCCGGACAAGTTGTAGTTTCGTAAATAAATAATCTGCCATACCAACAAACAGCGAGTTCCCATAGTCCAGCCTACTTATCAGTAATGACTGGACTAATATCTGTCTGCATTCGATAGGGATCCATGGAAAAACTCGTTTTAGCATTTTTAATATTGCAAAGCCCTTGCCACATATTGTGGTGACATGATGTTTCATAGACAAAGTGCTGTCGATATGAACTCCCAAATTTCTAGCAGTCAGGGTTGGATTAGGTGGAATGCCCAGAGTATTAGGCCACCAGGTGTTATCCCAGAGCTGTTGGGATCCGCCGAACAGGAGGATTTCTGATTTGTCGGCGTTTAATTTCAAATAATGGCTGTGCATCCAATTAGATAGCTCTGAAAGACAGTTACGCAGCCTGTTTTTGGCGTCCTCTTCGCCATTGAGGGTTACCATCAGTTGCGTATCATCTGCGTATGAGCAAATATTGATACCCCATTTTTTGCCAATAGACGCAAGAGAGAATACGTAGACATTAAATAATGTCGTGCTTCATGATGCCCCCTGTGGCACCCCATATTTGATCTTCCATGGGGCGGAGGTAAAATTACCTAAGCAGACAGATTGAGATCTGTCCGATAGAAAAGATTCCAGCCAATTCAAGGCTTTGTCTTGTATTCCTTTAGCGGCCAGCATTTTTATTAAAAGATTGTGGGATACGGTGTCAAACGCCGCTGATAAGTCTAGTAATATCAGGGCAACCGTTTTTCCTTGATCAATCTGGGTTCTAATATCGTCCATCACAGCTAGGAGCGTTGTCTCAGTACTATTGTTGGATCTAAAGCCCGTTTGAGAAACATCCAGCAGATTATTGGTTTCCAAAAAATTTGACAGCTGTTTATTTACTAATTTTTCTAAGACCTTTGATAGGTATGGCAGCTGTGAGATAGGGCGATAGTTAGCCGGGTTATTTATATCCGCCCCGGCTTTTTTTAATAGTGGTATTACTACTGCATTTTTCCAGACTTTTGGAAATTCGGCTCGATCCAGAGACAGATTGAGAGCTTGCGTTACTGCTGGACAAATTACGGGAGTGAGTTGAGAAAAAATGTGATGTGGACATACGTCCAATGGGGATCCTGATTTAATTTCTAGCATTGCCTTGCTAACTTCTTCTTCAGAGAAAGGGCCAAAAGTGGAGCAACTAGCCAGGAAAGTAGAGTCTGAGTGATACTCTGCTTGTTCCTGATTGTTGTTTAAGAATGAAGCATAGATTTTATCGATTTTTTCACTGAAAAAATTGCGTATTTTAGTGCAGTTCTCCTGTGAGGGAGTCAGATTTAAAGTGAGACTAGGGGGGTACAGAGTTCTTTTACTATTTTAAAAAGCTCCTTAGAGGAGTTTCTATTATCTAGTATTCTTTGCGGAAAGTAATCTTTTTTTGCTTTCCTTATAGCTGCGTTGTACATTTTCAGCTCCTTTTTTTAAGCAAATCTGTCCTCAAGAATTTTGCTTAATCTCCATTTATGTTCCAATGTGGTATATTTTCTTTTAGCAACCTTTAGATCTGGACCATACCATTTCTCTGACATTTTTCATCTGGGACGATCTTTTACGCCGAGCGTTGAACAATGATCCAACGCGTTCCCAATATTATCTAGTAGTTGGTGGATTTCTTGCTCACTAGAGGTTCCTAAGATAGTATTATGATGAAAATATTTTTGGAATTTATCCACAGAATTTTTTTTCCAACATCTTATTTTAGTTGTAGACTGGACAGTTGGTCTTGTATTCTTTGTGGACAGGGTGAAATTAAATTCAATCCTATGATGATCAGTCCAGGTCAGAGGTTTTATATCTGTAATAGTAATGTTTGCTATATTCGTAAAGATAAGATCCAACATATGTCCTGCTCTGTGAGTGGGTTGTACAATTTTCTGTGTACGTTGCATGATTTCCATATCAGCTGCCAGATGTTTAGTTAATGGATTATCATGCAAATCATAGTGGACATTGAAGTCTCCTAGGACCAGAATATTTTTATGTTTGAGACAGACAGGGAGAATTTGTTCAAGGAGTTGGGTACTGAAATCTATCGTGCTCCCCGGAGGGTTATAAATAATTGCGCCACCCAGCATCACCTGAGTATTTATAGAAATAGAGAAGATCAGGACTTCATGTTTACCCACTTGAGTGGCAACTTCTTGGTGACAGATAAAAGTGTCTTTAAATATCATAGCCACCCCACCTCCCCTCTTATTTGATCGATTCAAGTTTACAATTTTATACCCATAGGAAGTGCTGCTGCAATGTCAGGGGTACTATGCTTACCAAGCCAAGTCTCCGTGAGGAAAGCTAAATCTGGTTTAATCTCCTGTCCCATATTTCTATAGAATGTTTAGGAAGGGACCTTGCATTAACATAAATGCAAGAAAAATCGAGAGTAGCTGCTTTTTCGAATGATGGACGGTCTATGTAATTACCATCCCATCTACAATTCCGGCAGCCAAAGGGGCCCATGGTGTTTAAGGGTCTTACTTTAGCACATTGGGAATGACCCAGTGATGCGGTTGCATTAAGATTAAAAAGTTCCCCACTAGAATATACCAGTGCGGACATACCAGATTTGTCAATAGTTGGAGAAACAGGGGTTGTGGCCCCTGGTCCCGGCCTGTCGCGGACGGGCGCAGACGGGCTCGCCTTCGGCGAGCCGTCGGCGTGCCCGCTGCGCTCGTCCGCTGCGCTTCTAGGTGGGGGGACCATTTTATGCCGTTGAGGGCGGGAGGGGCCGAGCACTAGTCTGCTCGCCCTGATCCTCACCTAAGATGGCGGATGGTGGTCAGGACCCCAGGCAGCGCCGATCGGCTGCGAAGGGGGTTAGCGGGTAAGGCAAAGCAAATGCAAGATCGCGGGTCAGTGCCCGATAGTACAAACAATTGTTGCGCAAATTATAAAATACAAAATGATAACTAATCAGGTACTTCGTTATGCAGAAATGATGCAATGTGTAATACAACAATCAGGTACTCCGTTATGCAGAAATGGAGTAATCCGTACTACACTGCGGCACCGATCACGGTGCCTGCGGTGGCCTCTCCGCCACTCATGCTTATTCGCAGGTAGCATCTGACAACAGTTGCCCCAAACACGGGTATGGTATAACACAAAAAGTGCAGCTCCGTGCTCCAGCCCCAGTACTGCCACTCGCTTGGCTAAACCGGCTGCGATATGAGCCGAAGCAGAGGCTCGCCCTGCTGGAGTGAGAGAGGCCGAGAGCATCACCCTCCGAGCCCGCGCCCCACCCCAGTAGTCGACACACGTTGGGCGCAAACTCACTTTCCTCTCCTCGTCCAGCAGTTTGGGACTTGGCAATGTCGGGCTCGGGCCGGTGGCTCAGCTCCTTCAGGGCTGCCGGTCCGGGCCGCTACTGCTACGAAGACCTAAGGCTGCCACAGGGTACATGTACACAGCGTCGCTGAGACTTCCTTGAGCTTCGGGTGCACGATCACCAGGCACTCCACACGAAGGTCTCAGGGTGCACAAAGATCAAGCACGCAGCGTCACTGAGACTCACTTTAACTCTAGGTGCACGATAACAAGGCAAATCCTCACGAAAGTCTCACAGTGAACAACGCACACAGCGTCGATGAGACTCACTTGGATTCCAGATGCACGATAACATGACAAATCCTCATAAAGGTCTCATGGTGCACAACACACATGCACACAGCATCGATGAGACTCACTTGGATTCCGGTGCACACGATAATTGGACAGTCCTCACAAAGGGGTTCAGGCTGCACAAAGCGATCAATCAATCAATCGATCACATTGCTGACCCTTGCTTAGACTCCAGGTGCCCATGATAACACGGCACACCTTACTACTGCAACAAGCACGCACACATAGTGCCGCTGAGACTCTCCTGGAAACTTTTCTGTTCCTGTGTTTCCGCAACATGGAGCCAGCTCACCTCGGGCCCTTGGGGATAAGTTACTTCAGAGCAGCACACAGCAAAGTATTTTCAAGCAGGGGGACACAGCACACAACAAAGTCCCTTTAGCCTTTCCTTGGTTAAAACAGCAAACTGCAGGCCAGTCCCAGTGCACACAGCAAGGGTCAGTCCTCTCCTTCAGTCTATTCAGTTGTTTCTTCCTTGGCAAAGGTCCTCTTGTCCACGAAGTAGCTCCAGTCTTGTTCACACTTGTTCAAGCCAATCTTCAAAGTTCAGGGGCTTCAGCTGTCATCGTTATACCCCTAAATGGCGTTGAAGTCTTTGTGTTCAGGGGCACTGCCCCCTGTTCAACCCAGTTCTGGGTGCCTCCCTGCCAGTGACACCTTCTTCCTTTGGTTAGTGGGGGTCTGGATTCTCAATCACTCCGCAGGAGATGGGACAATAGTTTTATAGCAGCAACCCAGGCCTCTTCAACTTTAGGGGCTTCTCCTCCCCCGACACTCCAGATGCAGGTCAGCCTGTTGTTGTCTCACCTCCTCCCCTAGGTCCGACATTCCCCAGATCCCATCACTTTCAAATCCAGACAGTCCACAAATCCACAGCCAAGCAGAGCCACACAGAAATGTTAGAGCCCAAAAACTCAGCCACTTCTAAAAGAGTGGCTTTTAAACACACAATGCAAAAACCACCTTCATAAAAAGATGTGCTATTACATTGTGAGTTCAGGCATACTAAACTTCACCTTTCCATCTTAAGCCTTTGGGAAAATAAGCTGGAAAACATATTACACATCCTTCCCATTCTATCCTATGGGCAAGATGGCCTTTCCACAGTGAAAAACAAAATGGAGATTATTTCAATGTCAGGACATGGCACACACCGTAGTACATGTTCTACCTTTCACATGCACTGCACCCTGCCCAGGGGGTACCCTGGACCTACCATAGGGATGTCTGATGTGCATAGAAAGGGAAGGGTAAGGTCTGGCAAGTGAGTGCACTTGACAGAACAACATAGCAATGAAAGGGCTTAGTTCGCTTTTTAAGGCTACTTGCTTGGGCGGCACAATTAGTGCTGCAGGCCCACTAGTAGCATCTGCATTACCAACCCTGGCACACATAGTGCATGTTACATGGGACTCTAGTAGTAAGGCAAACATACCAATCATGGACAAGCAATTACCAATACACTTTACACAGGGATCACTTCCACTTTGACATTGTTTAGCAGTGGCAAAATGTTCAAAGCCTCTAAGTTGGCAACACCATGTAAGAAAAACAGTCTAGGGGGAAAGCAAAAAGTTTAGGGAACTTTAGCCACAAAGGGCTCAGTCCTACAGATATTGTGAAGGGAACAGCTTCATGTAGTACTGGTGCCCTATCCTCCCACAGCCATGATTCAGTTATGAAAAGTAGATCATGTTCTGTGTCTATCAATAGGTCAAATATATGGTGCTTGTTTTTTTAATGGAAAGAGTATTTATTAGTAGGCAGTGTAAAGACTTTTTGTTGAATGTGATATGAGTGTGTGCTGTAGCAGGGTGAGCAATGTCATTTGAAGTTGTGGGTGGTGTGCTCTGGATCAGGATTTTTAACTGTAGGAGGACTGAAAAAGTGTTCAGTGTGTTTTTCAAAATTTTCCTCCAAAATACTTTTTGGATCTGTTTGTGTGGGTGGGGCGAAGTATGCTTGAAGTTGAGGGGTTTGGATTTCAAAGTTGTTTGTGAAAGGTAGGTTTGTTTTTCGAAGGCAAGGCATGTGGGCCTATGAAGAGTGTTGTGGAATTCCTTTCTTTTGTGTATGTTGATGGTGTATGGGTGAGGATGATGACGGGGCATGAGGGTCATGTGGTATGGCTCTAAAATAAGCAATGGATGATAGACCTGAGAGTGAGTTTTGTTGTTTGGGGACTGAGTGAGTGGTGTATTTGTTGCTTGGGGAATGTGAGGTAGAGATGGCTTTAAAGAGGTGTTATTTTTACTGTTATTCTTGTTTGTAGTTCTGTTGAGATGGTATAAAGTTAAAATTGAAAAACGTGCACGTACTTTAACTTGTCTGTTTTAACTCCTCCTCACACCTCTAAACAGCACACATGGATGACACGTAAAATTGGTATATGCACACATAGGGCCAGATGTAGGAGCCTAAATACCGGTCGGTAATGGCCGATTTCGGCCGTTACCGACCGGTATTTAAGAATTGGCATGTAGGGGCATAATTTTACAGAATCTGTATTTTTACCGATTCGGTAAATCCCAGATGTAGGTGGGACTCTTCTGAGTCCCAAAGGCCCTACAAATTCGGTATTTTACCACCCAATCCAATTGGGTGTTAAAATACCGAATCCAGGTGTGCATGCACAGTGTGCATGCACACCTAGCCATGTGACAGACAGACTTGCCCTTAGGGCATGTCTGTGTGCCACATGGCGCACATGCCTATTTTTGGGGTGCCAGAGGGTGTCAAAGTGACACCCCCTGCACCCTTGCTGGAATCGGTATTTACCGATTTGGTAATTACCGAATCGGTTCCTATGGGCTTCACAGCCCATAGGAATTAATAGGAAATACCGATTCTGTATTTACCGAATCGGTAAATACCGAATATTAACGATTCGGTATTTCAACATCTGGAAATACCTACATCTCCCCCTTCAGAGTTACTGATTCATAAATACCGAATCGGTAAAATTCGGTATTAATGAATCGGTAAATAACATTTACCTACATCTAGCCCATAGTTCCGACTACTCTTGACGTTGAACGCACAGCGCAATTATGCGTTCCAGACGTGTTGTTGTGCGTTTCAGGAGTGTCGAGAAGAAACAACAAGAAGAATGGAGGCGCAAGGAGTTCCGATTGTTCCTGATGCTTAAAGGAAGTTTGTACACAATTATGCATTCCAGGGAGTTTCAGGAGCATAGAGAAGGAACGCCAAGAAGAATGGAGGCGCAGGAAAGATAAGAACACTCTGACAAAGATGGTGAGTGAAAGGCCGTTGAAAATGTTTGAAAGCAAACAACGATGTCCAAATCTATTAGGAATTTTGCAACATCTGTTAAATGAGGCCAATCCAGTAACAACACTTTGAAAGAAGTAGTGCAAATATAACACAAAATACAGTACACTACTGAGTGAGTCTGGGTGTTGTCAAAATTGAGAATGATTGCACCCAATGACACCGTCGATTATTACCATGTGCAAAATTAAAAGATAAATCAGGCGAGCTCGTGTTGATCAGATATCGCAGTGAAAACTCCCAACCACATTAAACAGAATACGCGGCAAAAGCTCCCAGCCTAACCTTTGATCGATTATTTGGCACAAAGTAAGAAACACATTAGGGCGAGCCAGTGTCGACTAAGACCCGCAGCGATAGCTACCAGCCCAGCTCATGCTACAAACACAAAGAAAATGAGAGCACAATACCTTGCTTGCTGGGCAATAGGATATAAGGAAGAAGTAGAGACAAGTTGAGTTCCTCTTCCATCGACAGCTGCCAACTACGCCAGTGTAAGATTCCAGCATGCAGCTGAAGGAAGAAGCTGGAGGCGTATAAGGAGTAATACATCCAGGTTTATTACTTTAGAGAAGGAACCCATCCAAGCCACAGTCAGAACGGGTCAATCTAACCTTAGTTTTTAAACATGTACATTCAACACCAAGGAAACTAGAATGCAGAGAATCTCTGTATGATTCCAGATAACCAAGGGAATAAAGAATAAGCAAAGGAACACCACAGTTAGGCTGTGGTCTTGAGATTTCAGGCAATAAAGAATAAGCAAAGGAACACCACAGTTAGGCTGTGGTCTTGAGATTTCATGGACTTGGTGAGGGAGAGTTCTATGTTCACTTTCTCTTCAAAGAAGGTGGAGAACTCACATCTATCTTTGGGGATGCTGGTGTCCCTTTCTGATGCGGGAAGAGGGAATTGCTCCACAATCCAAAAATCTTTTCAGGAGTTTTGTTTGATTTTATTGTCTTTTTTGCTAGCCCTTTAAAAAAAATATATATATAAAAAAATATATATTTATACATATATATATATATATATATATATATCACAGAAAACTCCTTAGAAAGCACAGGAGACAGACCACAGGACCAATGCTGAATTCTTCTTTTTTATTTGCTCATCATCATTTTTATTTGCTCATAACGCGTTTCGGGCTCCCTGAGCCCTTGTTCACATGCAACATTTTGTTTGTACATTTTCTATTTTTATAGTGCCCAATTCTCCCGAGTGTAGCCATCCCTCCATGCATCATGTGACCATAAACATGAAAGACAGATTTATATTTTGAATGTCTGAATCTCCGTATAAATACATATAAAATCACATGGAAATTTCGATCCATTTTTGTGGTTTCTGGATAAATCCATCCAACATTTTGTATCTAGAAGGGGGCAAAAGAAAAGAGGATAAAGCCATTATAAGCAATCCCTCTTCACTGCCTACAATGTATATCCACATCTCATAAACGGGGTTTAAAAGATTTCAATAACATTTGGGCAACATTTTTAAATATTTTACAACAAAGTACAAACAGTGCATGTCCTTAAAAGTGCAAGAAACTATTTTGACCACTGTTTTGTCAAGGAGGAAGGGGGGAAAAAAGAAAGTGCTTGAGTGCAGTCTGAAACCTACTCGTACATGTAATACTTCAATCACATAATATCAACAATTGGGTTATCCACCACATTTTGTACATTTGATAAAAAGCATTTCCAAATACAAGCAAGTATGTTTTTAAATTATTAAAATTCATAAAAACACCCAGTGTATAAAAAAGTTAGTAGAAAAATAGAAAAATATCATATTAAATATAGGCAATGAATTACATATATTTACTGAAAAAGGAGAATAGATCAAGACAATTACATGTATTCCGCCTAACAGGGACCCTGACTAGACGGAATCAGAAATATATAATGATGGAAACTAATTCAACTGAATCACTAGGTTACAATTACCTCCAGGCAACAAGGAACTTGACTACCTGGGGGAAAGAATAGTGATTAGTGGTATAAATACAGGCCGGATATCATCAAAATATTAATACATGAGGATTATTAAAGAAAAGTGTGCAAATCCTCTGTGTTGTTAAGGCCATTCGGACTTTTACTATCGAACTACAATATCATATTGGATTCAAGCTGTCTCAGTTTTAGATTCCTGTCGCCTCCTCTTCTTAATTTAGGTACAGCTGCCACAACATAGTACGATAGACAATTTACATCTCTGTTGTGTATTGACTCAAAATGGCGTGCAACCGGATAACTTGAGTCATGATGCAAAATTGCCCGCAAATGCTGAAGGATCCTGACGTGCACCTGTTTGCTAGTACTTCCAATGTAGTTTAAGCCACAGGTGCACGTCAGGACATACACTGCAAATTCAGTCTTACATGTGTGTTGACCTACAATTGGAATTGCGGTATCACTGAATGGGGTGAAGTAGTGTGTCTTGTTAACCCCAAATTTGCAGGCCCTACAACTAGAGCATTTGCGGAATCTGCCCATTGTCTGCATCCAATTGGGTTTTTGCTTAAGTTCCGGACATGGTCGGTCCAAGACGGCTCCCATGTTACGTGCTCTACGAAAAGTTATTGTGGGCTTGGGGGGCAACAGAACTCCCAAAACCGAGTCAGACATTATAATTGGCCAATTCTTAGTGATGATTTTCCTTATTGAGTTCTCCTGATCACTAAATGCTGTAATGAACCTGGGGCATGACTTGTTATTGACTTCATCAACGGACGATGCTTCTTCTTCTCCAACAGGATTGGGTGAAAATAAACTGTCTCGAGGTCTTAAGTCTGCTTTGTTAAGGGCTTTGTCAAAAGTTTTCTTCGAGTAGCCTCTTTCCCGTAATCTAATTTCAAGATCCCTTACACATTCAGTGTATTCTTTATTTGTGCTACAAAGCCTTTTAAGTCTGAGGATCTCTCCATAAGGGATACTATGGACGGTGTGCCTAGGATGAAGACTGGAGGCGTGTAGGGTGGTGTTCCCTGCGGTAGGTTTCCTGAATAGTGTGGTTTGTATTCTATTAGCACCATCAATGTATACCTTGACGTCTAGGAACTCTACCTCTTTCCTACTCATATGTGAAGTAAATTTGAGATTCAAATGATTCATGTTGATATCATTGATAAAAGCCATGGCCTCCTCCATTTCCCCCTGCCATATGATAAACACATCATCGATGTATCTGAGGTACTTGATTATTTTTTCATCCATCCATGTCTTGTGTATTTTATTGAGGACCTGCTCCTCCCACCAGCCCACGTGTAAACACGCGTAGCTGGGAGAGAAGCAGGCCCCCATCGCCACACCTCGCAACTGTCGCCAGACATCCTTTTCAAAGGCAAAAAAGTTATTGCATAGACACCACTCAATTAGACTTAAAATGGCCTTATTGTGTTCGTAGAAGTGTGCAGGCCTACGACTTAAATAGTATTTGACAGCATTGAGACCATCAGTGTGAGCTATGCTAGTATACAATGACTCTACATCTAACGTCATCAATATCGTATCATCCTGCCATTCCACCATTTCCAGTTTCGTTAAAAAGTCAGTAGTGTCTCTCACATAACTTGAAAGCAATTTGACAGGTTCTTGCAGGAAAAAGTCTATATACCGCCCCACATTTTCACCCATGCTATTAATATATATATATTTTTTTTTGTACAAAGGACGCCGCACTCAGCAACTCCAATTCATAAGTTTATTCAGTGCCCAGTCTAACACCAACGCATTTCAGCCTAGCGGCCTTGCTCACGGTGAGCTACCATGAGCAAGGCTGCTAGGCTGAAACGCGTTGGTGTTGGACTGGGCACTGAATAAATCTATATGAATTGGAGTTGCTGAGTGTGGCGTCCTTTGCACAAACATTTTTTTTGGCCATTGGTCTGGCCCAACACCGGCACCCGCTGGAGAGCGATTCTGTAAGCAGACCATATTGCATCCAAAAAATAAATAAATATATATATATATATATTTATATATATATATATATTCACTCCCAAATTGCCCAGTTACCCTGAAACGCGTCAGGCGAACATAAAGAAAAGGTCTCCTGTTGGTGGATGAATGACTAGCACCGGATGGTGGAGGCGCTGCTGTGTGCTACTCCGAGCTTTTGGGCAATTTGGGAGTGAATATATATATATATATATTTTTTTACAGCAAATAAACTTTCAGAGGAAGACGCCGCACACCACTTCGTTTTCAAACCTTATTTTATTTTCTGTAGGTTCCCCACCTACGCGTTTCCGTCAAAAACTGTCCCTGATCACGGTACAAACCGTTTTGTTTGTACCGTGATCAGGGACAGTTTTTGTCCGAAACGCGTAGGTGGGGAACCTACAGAAAATAAAATAAGGTTTGAAAACGAAGTGGTGTGCGGCGTCTTCCTCTGGAAGTTTATTTGCTGTAAACATTGACTGTGAGGGCGTCCGGGACCTCGCCGCCAGCACGAGCCATCGAGTCGCTCCTCTCGTATTGGGACAGTTGCTGGAACAATATATATATAAAACTACATAAAGGACAAATACCGATACCGGGTCGCCCAATAATATCAGCCATTAATGGTATGATGGAGCAAATAGGACAATATATAGACTTTTATCTACAAGAACTGGTAAAAGGTATGCCGTCATATATAAAAGATACTGGCGATTTCCTAAAACGGATTGACAAGATGTTATGGACTGATGATTTCATGCTACTAACTCTAGACATTGAGTCGTTATACACCAGCATTAATCATGAACAAGGTCTAAAGGGCATAAAATACTTTTTAGATACACGTCCAGCAAAATATGTCCTTCATAATAAGATGCTCATGTCATTGATCACTTGGTGTTTAAATAACAATTTCTTTACCTTTGGCAAGGATGTGTTTAGACAGAAACGAGGGGTGGCAATGGGGGCCTGCTTTTCACCGAGCTACGCGTGCTTGCACGTTGGGTTCTGGGAAAGGCAGGTCCTCTGGAAAGAATACCAACTAGAAATGGAACTTAGAGTCTGTCTATGGGTACGCTTTATAGATGATGTTTTTATTGTGTGGAGGGGGGACAGTCAAAGTGCAAAAGACTTTGTTGAAAAACTAAATGTGAATGATTATAACCTATACTTCACATCTCATTGCAGTAAGAGCACAATTGAATTCTTAGATGTTCAAGTACAGGTGGCTAACAACACATTAATCACGACCGCATATAGAAAACCAACTGCAGGCAATGCGACCCTCCACGCATCTAGCGCGCACCCAACACACCTAATTGCCAGCATACCTTACGGGGAAGTATTGCGTTTAAAAAGAATATGCAGTACCCCCGATGAATATGAAAAATGCAAAACCGCAAGTCTAGAAAGGTTGCGAGTTAGAGGATACACAGAGGATATGCTTAAGAAAGCTACCAGTAAGGCAGATGCAAAACCTCGAATAGATCTTTTACCCCTAGATACCGAGGAAGAGAATGAAATTGTAAACAGTAAAGAGGCACCAAGAGTGATCACTACGTTTAGTAGACAAGAACGTAAGATAAGAGCTATCTTAAATAGAAACTGGCCAATTGTCTTAACTGACAACATTTTAAAAGAAGACCTTTCAGAAAAACTACAGGTCACTTTTAGAAAATGTAAGAACATGGCCGTATATGTGTCGCAACCACCGGCAGCAGGGGCTCCTGCATCTATGTGGTTGCCACCCAAACATGGTTTCTTCAAATGTACATGTCGGGCCTGCAATTTTGGTGTGAACACTACTAAGTATAACACTCCCTTTAGCGATGAGGAATACAAGATCAAAGGCAATTATGATTGTCGTACAGAATTTGCTGTGTATATACTTACCTGCACATGTGGGCTCAGGTATGTGGGCAGCACCATCAAACCAGTGCATGTAAGAATATTGCAGCATATACGCGCAATCATCAATAGTGATCCCACCTATCCGGTAGCAAGGCATTTTAAAGCAATACATGACAAAAACATTAATTGCTTGAATTACTTTGTTATTGATGCAGTACCGGTACCTAAAAGAGGTGGGAACAGGGAACAGCTTTTAAGACAATTGGAGACAAGATATATTTTAAATCTAAACAGTAAGTCTCCAAATGGATTGAATAACACGGAAGACATGCACACATTCCTATGAAATTAAGAGGTACATAATATAATACGGTAACAGTAAAAACTAAAGTCTTGATGCTAACACAGAAGCCAATCTCTCAGTCCTAAGAAATTTTAAATACACTTACATTTTATCCAATATTTTGTATAAACACAGAGCACTTTTTGGACCAATACATCCAACGTATATGGTTTCTGGGCCCGGGCTCGGATTCAGAATCATATAAGGTTATAGGATATTGAGTATGCCATATTAATTTAATGATGTTGAAGATAATTATCGACAGGCAATTTTTTGCACATATAGGAGGATGTTCCTCTAGGTACTGTATTTGCGTAATTTTGCACATTTCTTTGGTTTTTAAAGCATTTTATGCTGATATTCTTTAATAATTTTGGTATTTTAGAATTTTAAATAAACCAAAGCGCAGATGTTGCACAACAGTACATGAATTGTTTGAAGCTGCTATATTTAATACTCTAAAATGAAATGAATTTTAGATGGTCTTAAATTATTATGAAAATTGTATTTGTACATATTTATTAATTATTTAATATTTATGGCATATATTTTGCACATTCATATGATATGGCCTGTCGAAACAATAATTATCAATTGTCAATGCCATTAACAATAGTGGAAAATTGTAAAGCATACGAAAAAGGAAAACAATATATTGTCCACAATAGTATTTTTTCACTTTTTATTATCACGTGGTACAAATGGTTGTAAAAAATAAGTATTTAATGTGGAGGTTACTGCATAGTCGCTATGTGATCAAGGTTACCTGATAACCGAAACGCGTCATGCTAGAGAAAGAACGTGAGAGGAGAGAATAAAACTTCCTGAAATATTTACTTGCTGCGTGGTGGTTCGTTATTCTGTGGAAAAAGCACGCTGAATGCAGAATCTACAAAATATATATATACATATATATCTTCCTCCAAAAAGCCTCTGCAGCTTGAATGAGCACATGGCAAGCAGGTAAGTGACGGGATCACTTTATTGCAAAGATAAGGATGTAATGTCCTCCGTATTAGACTTATTTCCTTCGCTGCCGACGCGTTTCAGAGCTGTACGCTCTTTCTTCTTAGGCTGCAGGTGAACAAACGGAATTGGCAGTTGGACATATACATATATATATATATATATATATATATATATATATATATAACACTTTTTCTTTATCATTCCACAAAGAAGAATGCTGCACACCAGACGTCTGTGAAGACCAACGCTTTATTTAATGCACAACAAAGTGGCAGCTTGCTACAAATCCTGACGTGTTTAGGCTCGTATGAGAACCTTGTTCACAGGTGAGCCATCCTACTGATTGACAACATGACTTTATATGCCCCTTTGAGACTACAAGGTGGTTAGCAGTGGTAAAGTGTGCACAATCCTAAAGTCAACAAAAATGAATCTAGCAAAACAGGCGGGATGAATTCAAAACATTAGGGGGACTACCACCCAAGGATGGTAGATCTAACACCTTACCTATGTATGTTTTTTTAATCAAACAATTTTTCCCTTTTGGAGATAACATCACCTTATAGGTCCGCCTACAGTAGTTTAAAAAGTTGGCCAGAGATCATATCCTCAACAGAAAATTCGGTCCAAGTGGAATTTGCGGAGTTGCGCTACATGGAACTCTACGGAGTAGCTAAAAGAACTCGGCTGGGCTAAGTGGAGTTTCGGAGTTTGCCGGCTTGCCTGTCTGCATTGCGATGGGCAACATGGAGTGCGTACTCAAGTTCTAAAATGTGCACGAATGGCTCCACACGGTTTGGATGGTTGCAGCCATCTTGCTTTTCCACTCTCTGTTATGCTGCTGGGTCAAATTTTCAATCCCACTTTAATATCTTTAATCTCTTTAATCCTCCCCATATCAAATTTATCTAACCTTCATTTATATTTATAATATTAGTGTGTGTCTGTGTATATTAGCATTGAAAGAAAAATAGTTTTGGGATGTTTTTCATAACTTTTTTTGTATTTTGCTTATTTTTCCACTTATTTCCTTATTTTTTCTTTTCTTTTCTTTCCTTTCCTTCCTTTTCCTGTTTCTTTCTTTTCTAATCTTTCCTTACTCAGCCCAGGGCCATGGCAGAGGGTCACCTACTGTGCAAGCAGCACCACCGTCCAGGTGTGCAGCCCCAGGAGATCTTCAGCGAGGAGCGGGTGGCGGGAGCGTCGGCTGCACTGGGGAGGGTGCTTCAGTCCTTGTGGCGCACCAGCCAAGTTCGGCGCACCATCCTGCAGCTCATGCACCACTAGGCGGATATTCTTGACTGGGAGTAGGACCTGCTCAGTGTTGAGATTCTGAGGCTCGGTGAGTATTAATTGAATTATGTTTCTACAATGCTAACATTTCTTCCAAATATCAGCTCACACTTCGAGGCAAGTTATGTTTATTTTACTTTATGAATATTATTATTATTTGATCCAGTTTCTAGTTTTTGCTAGGCAGGTGCTCAGCGCTACCTAATCGTACTCATTATTGGCGCTCGCTTTGTCTGATTAATTAAGAATGCAAAAACAACAGTTGATGGACAGAATGCAGAACAATGTCATACATTCACCCCAGTACAGGTGGTGAGCAAAATAATGATGGATTAAACCCAGATCTGTGACTGGGGGTGAATGATTTGCCATTGTGCAACATTCCGTCCATCATCTTGTATGTTTTGCCGTTCGCCCTATGTGGGAAGGGTATGCCCAGATGTGAGTCCCTTGCTCACTACGCCACTGGAGTCAAGCTATCCTGGATGATGATGGCTGATAGCCAGAAACCGGTCCTAGGATGCTTGATTCCGGTCCAGGGAAGACATGGCTTGGCAGTTTGGGCTGGACTGTTCCCATGAGGCACAGGGTCAAGACTGATTTGCATATGGCCATGTCTAAACTGGGGTGGCGTGGTGAGCAAAATAACGATGGATGAAACCCAGATCTGTGACTGGGGTGAATGTTTTGCTATTGTGCAACATTCCGTCCATCATCTTGTGTGTTTTGCTGATTAATTAAGAAGCCATCACTGACTGTCCTCCTGTCACCATAGTAAATCAGTGATAGCAGTTACTTAGCGTTCTGTCAGTGACTTTGTTTATGTAGCTCGTACAGTTCCAAGCTAACAGCGATGTGTAGTATACATCTATGCAATTCAAAAAAGAGAGACTGAGTTGGTCCATCAAGGGGGTTGAGATTCACAAATAAGATTATATTCAAAGATCAGTCACGGCAATGCATTAGTTCCAAATTTAGTTTTTGTTAAGGAAACTTGGAATAGTGATTTTAGGATTAGTATGGATAATTCAACAATAGTTGATAAACTTGAAACTAGCACTATAGGTGATCCGTTTTAGAGAAGTACAATTATATGACTGCATTTGCTTGTCATAATAATTTCATGGAGATTAGCTGAAACACTAATCTATTATTTCTTTTTTATCTTCTTCATTTCTTACATCAGCACCCAAGGGCTGTAAAAAAGACATTGTAGAGAGTCCGGGAGTAGCTGATCAGCAGGAAGCGCTGACCACCAGTGCTGCTGCAGAGGGCTCTGCTAACCCCAGTAAGTCATAATATTTATCTAATGTTGGGTTTCGTGATTGTTGTGGGCTTAAGGTAGAATCTTGGGGTACTGCAATGTTGATGCTGGGTTCCAGGATGGGAGTTGATGCCTGGAGGTTGGTGTTGCTGATGAATAATAAAGTTGCTCTGACATCCATACCTGCCATCTTCCTTCCAAGTGGCGAAGAGGCTGCAACATGAACCCACTTGTGCAAAGCACAATGGATAAGATTTTTGTTTCATTCCTGTTATCCATGCATTATTTTTTTCCTTATATTACATGGTTTCCTTTTGGTAGCAACTTTTTCTGCTCTAGTTCACTTATCTTCTGCTTTGTTGATAATATTTCCCTCTCTCCTCTATAGTAGTAGTACAATCTTTATTCGGGATTCATTTTCCATGAATTACCATAAAAGCATGTTTACATTTCATTTACAAACATTTTAAAAGAAAAAAATTTCAAATCATTACAATTTATCATAAAATTGCTTAGGCAAGACAATTTAGCTATTGTTGTTCTGAAAATTGACCCTTGACTTAAAAATACATTTTAGAAAGGTACTGACGACTTTACAGGTATATTCTGAGCTTAAAAATTGTAACCTCAGCATTGCAGGACGACATTTACGAAGTCCTGAGGTTTTCAACAATGGGGTTAAAAAAAATCTTCGGTGGGCGGAATAATATTTACAAAACAAAACCGTATGCATTGTTGACTGTTCAGATATTCCATCACATGGACAGGGGATTAAACTCTCTTCCCAGCTGTTTCTAATTGGGAATGCTACTATCCTGTGAAAAATGTTCAATCTGAATCTCGTTAGTAAGAATCGTTCGAACTGCGAGACAACATAGGTTAAGTATGGTTCCATTTCCATGGTCGTCATAACTGCCAGAGAATGCTGTACAGATGGTTTCTTAATCTCCTCAGTAATACGTAGTTCTTCAAAGTGACTCAGCGCCTTTGCCTTGAGCTCTTTCTTAGGAATACCGGCTATAGAATCCGGATTATAGTAAAAGTCGGCCATTCCTAGATCAGTGAGGAGATTTTTAACATAAGTTAACCAATCTATTTTTTCTGCGTAGTCAAGTTTCATACAGTCCGCAACAATAGCTTTAGTTAGAGAATTCTTTGTTGAGACCCATATTCTATGCCATAGGAGTACGGGTTCAATTTTGGCCAGGTCCTCAATATGTGGTAGTCCCAGTTCTGTGTGAGAAGCAAAGGTAGATACTCTTTTGGGTACCGACAATAAGAATCTTATGAAGGTGTTCTCTGCAACCTGTAGGGCTTTAGTGTGTTTGTGGCCCCATAAGCCCGCCCCGTAGAGTGTGATTGAGTGGCACTTGGCTCTGTAGATTTGGAGAAGTTCAACCGGAGGTTTCTTCCCTAATTTCTGGCAAATTTCATGAGGGCAGCGATAGAGCGCAGAAGTTGGTGTTTACGCACTTCTATGGCCGCTCTCCAGTTGATCTTACCATCTATCATAATTCCCAGATAGGGATATTGGGAAGTGGTTTCTAGTTTTACATTATTTAAGAGAATGGGTTTTTCGTTTTTCTTAGCCCGTCCAGCTATCATAACAAAAGTTTTCTTAATATTTATGAGGAGATCTAGGTCGCTCATAAATTTCGCATAGCTATTCAAGGATTTTTGTAGCTCGCGAGGTGTGCGTGCTATGATTACCGCGTCGTCTGCGTATAAGAGCGCAGGCACCAGTCGATCTTTTACACGGGACAGGTCCTGACCCCCCCGTAACATCTCTACCTCAAGGCCATTAGTATAGAGGGAGAAAAGAAAGGGGGCCAGGACACATCCTTGCCTGACGCCGCGCTCTACTGAAAAAGAATCTGTCAGTTCGCCCCGTACTCCATAACGAACTCTCGCGGAAGCGTTGGAGTAGAGCTCTCTAAGAAAGGTCACAAGGGCCTCGTCAATTCCCATTTTTGCCAGGACTGACCAGAGTTTTGCATGACGGATGCAATCAAAGGCAGCAGAGAGGTCCACATATACCATGTAGAGCCTCTCCGCGCTTTGCTAGAACATACTTTCCCATCAATAGGGCCAGGTTAAGGGCCTGTTCTGTTGTTCCGTGGCCCTCTCGGAAGCCCGAGAGGGACCCGGTCTCGTCCACCCACTCCTGTAGGCGCTGGAGAACCACTCTGCCCAGTACCTTCCCCAGTGAGTCCAGGAGGGAGATTGGACGGTAACAGGTTGTTTCCTCTCTATTTCCCTTCTTAAAAATTGGTACCAAAATTGATTGGGTCCAGGATATGGGCAATCCACAGGCCATTGCTGCATCGAACACCCTTTTTATTATTGGTGCCCAAAGATCTAATCTAAATTTAAAAAAGTCAACTTGAACCCCATCCGGGCCTGGGGCTTTTCTACTCTTACTGGCGTTTAGTGCGTTTATTACCTCAAATAAATCGACTGTCACTGGAATTGGAAAGGAGTTTACGTTATCATTTTTCCCACCATCATCTGCTATTGGTGGTTTGCAGAAGATCCTGGAAAAATGGTTTATCCAAGTTTGTCCCTCAATGGCTACATCGAGGGTTGGATGGTCTGTTGAGTCTGTTAGGAAAGGTGCTTTGACTACTTTCCAGAATAAGTCACTGTTTTTATTTAATGAGCTTTCGTGGAGCTGATCCCATAGCGCCTTTTTCAGCTCTTCTTTTCTCATTTTACAGGCCAGTTTGTAGACTATTCTCAAATTCCTAACCTTCTCTTTCCTCTATATCTTATGGTACTATAAAAATAAGACTAAGAGGAACACATTTTTGACACTCTGCTGCCTACCATGAAGATTGCAGGCCCAAGTAAGCTAGTATTATAATGTTCACCATGTATGTTTGCTGAGAAGGCTTTGTTTTTCCTGCTCATGTTCTAACAGCTGAGTTCACGAGTGAGTAGCCATGGTCATGGACCCCCTCCGCCCCAATTTTGTGAGCTGTGTCATTCATTTATACAGTATACCAGCAGTTTCCATGACACTGCAGCATGGTTGGAAAAAAAATGTGAGGTACCATTGCATTTGCCAACCAACACCATTTGCCTTTCATTGACCATTAGTCCACCACTTCATTGTGCTTTATTGACCAAGTCATCATGACTTCCATTAGGCCACTCAGTCATCTTGTAGTACTTCACTCCTTCAATTTTTCCTAAGTTCTTCCAACCAAGCCCAGAAAATTTAAAAATCCATTCTTGGTATGTGCCACATTTGATTTTTATAGCCATGTGAAGTGATTCCAAAATATATTTCATGGTTTCCCATAACATATTTGTTTTACGCCTGTTAAGATTTTTCCATTTAGGCTTATGTCGACTAGTACAGTGACTGGATAAGACAAAGATGATGAACCAATGATCAGTGTAGTGACCCCTCTATTCTATATCAAAATCTCTACCCTACATGCCTAGTTCCTCTACCCTATCCTGCAGTAGGTTAAGTCATGTTTCGTTTCTTTACTGCCCAGCAAATTTATTTATTTATTTATTTTTTTTATTGGGAATTTATATTGGTACAAAAAAGAGAAATCCATAATCATAGTTTCAGAGATAATTCATCTTACAAATATAAAACAGGATATGGAAAATACATGTAGTTATCATACGATATATAGATATAAATACATTCGGGAAAAAACCAGAGGAACATACAAACATACGATATAAAAAATTCGGCAGGAATAGCCGGCATAAGTTAAACGTCCAGATAAATGTATATATACATATATACAATGGGCCTAAATTTGTTATTGTCCCTCCCTCCACTCTTTCAATGGTAACCATATTTTACGCCCAAATTCACATGTTTTCCTTCCCTTATGTGCATATAGTGTGGAATCGATATTATGTATACCAAGGAGCCTGGCCAACCACATCTGGAATGAGGGAGCATTCTGATCTTTCCAGGCTGCTGCCAGAAGGATGCGTAATACAGCAACCGCCAGAAAGATGAAGGCTTCCATCTCCCTATTGAGACCCAGTTTACTTTCACTCCCGAGGATTGTCGGGGATAGATTGATCTTCGAGCCTGGCAGCCCCTTCAGAAATCTCTCGATCTCCCCTTTAATAATATTAAGTTACTCACAATAATAAAACATGTGCAATAGATCTGCAGGCCCTTTCTGGCATGAGGGGCACTTATTATTCACCCTCATGCCCCAATCATATAATTTAGAAGGTGTAAAATAAAGATTAAACAGTGTTTTAAAATGTTGTGCTTTTAAATTTGATGACCTTAAAACCTCCTTATCCATCTGTAGAGCCTTATCCAGATCTACATCTGGGTCCTGCAGTTTCATTGCCCATGCCACCTCCAGGTTTCTCAAGATCGTCATACATCAATTCATTTAAATCCCGATATATGTCTTTAATCCTACTGCCCCCTTTAATAGATACTCCAAAATGGGGCACCTATTACCCGGAGAAATGCGGGGTCTTATGGCTCTGATTATTTGCATGATGTGAGCATATTTGAAGGTTTGATTGTTGGACAGGCCATGCTTCCGCTGGATGGCGTCAAACGTCATAATATTGCCTTCCTTCATTATATCCCCAACCGTCCGCATACCATGCTGTTCCCAGCTTTTCCATGCCCCATCCTGGCTCAGATTCGGGAAGTGGCCAGACTTCCACAAAGGCGTATACAAATTAATCTTTAGGACTTGCAACACTTTCTGAAGTGTTTTCCACAGTGCCCAGGCACTTGTAGATACCTTATAGCGCATTTTCTTGAAGTACCTATGGTCAGTTTTTCTTAGCAGGGCGCCTACCGCCTCCTTTCCCATTAATAGCTCATATATTGAGGGGATATCGTAGATCTCGGGGGCCGGCTCTTGAGTATGCCCTGTGCTTGAAGCTGGATCAAACAATATTGGCATCTGTGTCAACAAACAGGCCCAATGGTAATGCCTTAAATTCGGGACTCCTAGACCCCTGCGCTCCCGTGGGAGAGTCATGTATTTTAATGACCTCCTGATCTTCCCATATTGCCATAGAAAACTGCTAAATATTGAATCCATTTTCCATCAATTAAGAAGGGGTTAGATCGAAATAAGTAGAGGATTTTGGGCAGCATGGTCATTTTCAGGACATTTGTCCTACCTCTAAGAGACAGGTGCAGCATATTCATCCTTTTTAGGTCTTTCTCCGTTGTTTTTAACAATGGATCAAAGTTATCTTTTATAATTAATTCCGTGGCCGCATTGATTATCATTCAGAGATATGTTGCCGAATTTACATATCTCTGATCAGATTTGATGACATTCTTCCAGCATATTATTTGGGTTTTCCCCTCATTTAGCCGATATCCCGAATGGCGCCCGAACTCTTTGGTAGTTTCCACCAATATCCATACAGCCTCTGCAGGTTCTGATGATATCACTGCCCGATCATCAGCGTAGGCTAATATTTTACTCTCGAATCCATTGGTGATTGCAGGCTTGATCTCCTGATTGGCCAGAATCTGCCTCACCAATGGATCGATGTAAAGCGCGAATAGGATGGGGGAGCAGGGACACCCCTGACGGGTTCCCCTAGGTATCTTGATTTTGTCTGAGTACTCACCCATCGATTGTATTCTGGCAACTTGATCAGAGTACATAGCCTTAATAGCCATCAAAATCTTTTCCCCTCGTGAAAATTCCATAAATAATGCCATCTCACTCGATCGAAAGCTCTTTCCGCGTCGAGGAGGATCATTGCGATCCCCCCCCCGACAGCATGAGCCTCAAACAGGGAGATTGCCCTTCTAATATGATCTGTTGTACCTCGACCTGGAATGAAGCCATGCTGCCAAGGGGATACCAGACCGCAGATGACCCTCCCCAAACGTGACGCCAGAATTTTAGCATACAGTTTGTTATCTGCATTTATCAAGGAGATTGGCCTTTACGACCCTGGATTTTCCTTCAGCTTCCCCTTTTTATGGAAAATCACAATATTTGTGTATTTCCACGTTTCCGGTATTTTTCCGGTATAAATAATTCCGTTAAACAAATCCAGAAGCATTGGAACCACCACACTTGACAGGCTCTTATATACTTCTAATGGAATGCTGTCTGGCCCTGCTGCTTTACCACCCGCAAGCTCTGAGAGAGCCTCACTTACTTCCTCAATCGTGATATCACTCTCTAACTTTTCCCTCTCACGCTCCCCCAATTTAGGTCCTCCATCCGGATACCTTTCGTGCGGCCCCTCGCCCACCACCTCTTCCTTATATAGTGCTTGATAAAATTTTGCGAATACCCCGAGAATCTCATGAGGTTCAGAAAACACCAGCCCATTATCCTCAATCTCAGTTATTATATTCTTTGTATTATCCTGCCTGATCCTCAGTGTCAGTGCCAATGCCTTGCCCGCCTGTTCCCCTGTTTCATACATTTTCCCCCTGTATGTCCTATATTCTGACGCTGCTTTCTCCGCCATCTGTTCATGTATTTCTGCCTTTGCTGAGCAGATTCTAGTTTGGCTCTCCTTTCCTTCCTTCCCCTGTATAATATCGTGGCAATGTTGTTCTTCTGCTCTTACCAAATTCGCCTAGAGCCTATCGTTCCCTACCTGTAGCATTTTCCTAGCTTGGGCGGCATAGCTTATTGTCTCCCCCCCCTTAATGCAGCTTTGAACGCATCCCATACACTGATTCTGGATGCGCTATACCGGTTAGCTTCAAAAAAATCCCGGGCCCATTTCCTCATATGTTCTACAAATGGGGTATCTGCCAATAGTTTTCTATTAAATGTCCAGGCCCTCTGTTTCCTGACTGGCCCTAAACCATCATAGCTTATCCCCAGCGGACTATCGTCAGATAACACCTTGGGGAGCTTCCTGATATTTACTTTAGTTATTTCTGTGGCTGAGATTAAAAAGTAATCAAGTTTGGTGTACTTCTGATAGGGGCATGAGAAATATGTAAACCCGGGATCGTCGGGCACCTTTGTTCCCCATACATCCACCAGCCCATGTGACTGCATCAGGGAGCAAAGGGCCCTGTACACCTTAGGCTTGCGGCCTGTATACAGATTTTTTTTTATTAACCAGGTCAGCTGAAATGTTCAAATCCCCGCATACCAGAATGGGAGCAGGCCATGTAGCCAACTCCCTTTCCAGTATTTCAAAAATTTTGGGGGAGGAGCTTTGCACGCAACCGAGATGGTCGCGTGAGCACAGGGCTCCCGGACCTTTGCCACCTCCAGCATTTATTCTGACTATAATCCTGGTTACGACTACGGATCATCAAAGATGAAACCCAACTGATATGATAGTTGCTTTCAAAATTTGATTTGGTCCGAGAGAACCGATTTTATGAAGATCTAAACTTTCCTGGCCTGCTCCACGGATCTGCCCCAGGCTCGAGTGAATGAACTGCCTGGACTGTAATTGAACAACAGCGGCTTCCCTGATCCTCCTCTCGACCCTGGACTTGGCTTTCGGTTTCGCTTTTGCCCCGGACTCTTCTACGCAGCGGATTTGACCCCGCCGCCCACGGACTGCTTCACTTCGCGGTCCCACTTTAGGGCCGGGACTGTATATCACCGCTTGGTGTGTGACGTGGAACACGCAGTCCTTTGGTTGAGCATCTGTGGGTTATTTTGATATAGCCATTTTCACCAGATCTCGGGGTCCCCTCGGGGGCGCAGCTTCCAAAATGGCCGGCAAGTCCGAGGTTGAGAAGCGGAAGACCAAGACTGTTCACCGTGGGGGCTCCATACAATCTAATGCCATGGATCGATACACTCATCCCAAAGGCTCCCCCGGTGGAACGGGCAAGTCCCCAGCGGACAAGGGAGATGACCCTACTGCGGACGAAGACCCGACTCTGCACGATATTATGGGCGCCATTTCGAGTATGCAGGCCTCAATCGGTGTGCAGTATGAGACCCTGGCGCAAAAACTGGATACAATGGCGATCGATGTCACCTTGATCAGGGCGGATTTGGCTAAAACGAACGAGAAAGTTAAATCCCTGGACTTGAAGACTTCTAGCCTCACGACGGATGTCTCCGATCTACAAACAGAGGTCCGCGATCTAGGGTCCTCTAACGACTCCTTCTCCTGTCGTTTGGAAGATTTCGAAAGTCGTTCTAGGCGGAACAACGTCCGTATTTTGGGTGTCCCTGAGAATTCAGACAACTTAAACGTCGATCTCATCGTGGAGGACCTCATCGTCAATAATCTTGCACCCAAAGGCCTGAGTAAATTCTTTGCCGTGGAGCGGGCTCACAGAGTGCCGGGTGGTTAACCAAAGCTGGGTGCTACCCCGCGCCCCATAATCGCCAGGATATTTCATTTCCGTGATCGGGACGCTATCCTGCAGGCATCGCGTTTGGGTGGCCCCACGAAATTTGAGAATACGACGGTGAGTTTCTATCCTGACTTCACTCAGTTGGTGCAGAAGCAAAGAATGGGGTTTCAGGGAGTGAAGAGACGGTTGAGAGACAGGGACATGAAATACGCAATGCTATTTCCAGCCCGGCTACGTGTGGAACATGGAGATCGGACGTTCTTCTTCGATCGCCCTGAGGCTGCAAGTGACTGGCTCGACACACTGCCCAGGCAGCAGGAACACCCTGAACATTCTGGTGGAGCTGAGGGTGGACTGGACCAGGAAAAGTAATGTGACTTGGGTTCGCTGGACTGCATATAGATCTTTTGGCATGGTTTGCGGATCCTTTAACTTGCTTTATTTGAGGTGGTCCTCCAGGGGTGGCGGAGGGAGTACGTCTCTTCCTCCCCTGGGGTTTCTTTTCGTAGATTAGTTATTTGCTAGGGCGACAGGCACACTGCAAGTTGGGGGGGCCTTTGAGTCTACCGCAGGGGTGCAGGGTGGGGGGTCTTGTTTCAAGGGTAGGTCTGGGGGAGGAGGGGGGAAGTTGTTATTGTTTGGTTCCTTTCAAGGCACTATATTGATGGACTTTTGGACTTGGCTGTTGCGACTACTGTGGGAGGGATGCTGCGAATACGTTTGGGATGGGGGTAGGGGGCTAAAATTTCTGTGCTGGAATGTTAACGGGTTGGGGGACAGGATAAAACGTGGCGTGGTGTTACAACTCTTGAGACGTCTTTCCCCTGATGTGCTTTTGCAAGAAACACATCTGATGGGTAATACATGCCAGGCTATGAATCGTAGGGGCTACCGTCTCCTGGCACACTCCGGCTTCACCAGTGGCTCTAGGGGGGTGGGTATCTTGGGCAGAGTATCCCTCCCCCTTGAGATCGATGCAGTCATCCTTGACGACAGGGGGCGATATGCCGCCATTACTGGATGATGGGAGGGGAAGATCATCACTTTGCTCTCCGTTTATGTCCCGCCTGGCCTTCAGACTACGACCTTTGCTGACCTGGGGAGGGTGATACTGGGGCTCCCGGAGGGTATCCTTGTGGTGGGTGGTGATTTTAAGTCTGTGGTCTCTGGAAATGTCGATCGCTACCCGCCCAGGGACCTTGGGAGGTCCCAGTCCTGGCTGGGTGGCTTTCTTGACACTCTGGGACTAATAGATTGCTGGAGGCTGCTGCACCCTGGACAATTACAATACACCTTCCACTCTGGTGCACACGGTAGTCTTTGGAGACTTGACTATATCCTGATGCCCGCAACACAGGCCCCACTTGTTAAGGAGATCAGACATTTGGCTAGGGGTATTTCAGATCACTCCCCCTTATGGCTTGTAATGGAAACAGGTCCGGGAACTGAGGGCCGGGTAGCCCCGATCATCCTTGGTATCTCCGTGACCCTAAGATCCGTATGGAACTGATCAAATCACTCGACCATTATTTTGTGGAGAATGTGGGGTTTGTGTCATCGTCTGTCTCGCTATGGGAAGCCTATAAGGCGGTCATCCGCGGCCATGCCTTATCGTTAATTAATAACGCTAAGAAACATAAATGCGAGGCAGTGGTCCGACTTGAAACTGAGATATCAGACATAGAAAGAGAGCTGGAATCTGATGTTACCCAGGACAGGTTGCACCTTCTAAGCCTCAAACAAACTGACTATAGAGCGTTGGTCACTGATGCCGCCAAGGTGATGAGTAGAGAGCAGCAAGGCCGCTTGTACGATGTGGGTGATAAGGACGGAAAGTTGATAGCTTGGTTGGACAAGAAGGAGAGGGCTAGTCGTGTGGTTCCTTTGATTGAGAGGGCGGATGGAGTGAGAGTGACTGACCCGGTTGAGATTGTGGAGTGTTTTTCTGAGTATTTTCAAACTGTATACTCCCCAGTATCGGACAGACCGGAACAGGATTCGCATCTGCTTCTGAGAGACATTGCTTTGCCCTGCTTGTCGGATCTGGATAGTGAACTGATTGGTTCTGTTTTTACAAACTCGGACAGCCTGGCCCTTTTTCTCCCATCGTTCAGCTCCCCTATATTAATTGAATAGATACTAAGACATGACATTGAGAATTTTAGACCTTTCCTTCATTCTTATTGCCAATGCCCATACCTGGGTGAAAAGGACTCTCCTCTTAAAGGTACCCTATCCTGTACTAAACAAACCATACGCCATTGTACCAAAAATTCCCATTTTATGCTTTTTCCCCTCCCCAAACCCCCCATGCCCCCCTTGACCCCCCCGGACCCCTCCCCACCCTCTCCCACCCATGAGAAACGCTCCGACCTCGGTCTGTGCTTATGATGCGTGTGTGCAGCAGCAGTGAGATAGGTGCTCTTTACATCTAGACATTAAGTGTCAAAATACTTTCCCCCAGCAGAAAAAAAACTCCCTAATTTATCTGAACATGCATACAATAGAAATACCCCCCAAAAAATTAGTTATAGCCATCCAGACACCTGTAAGTGACTCAAGCTACTCTCCTTAAAGCCGGAGGCCCCCAAGTCCTAACTGAAGTAGGGCTAATTAACTTTCCTAGGTGTCGAGTGAGTCCAGAAACTCTTTTGCCTTTACTTCGGAGGAGAAGTATAGGGTTCGACCCTCTCTCACCACCTTAAGCTGCGCTGGGTTAACAAGATATACTTGCAGATGTTTGTCCTGAAACAGTTTAATCAATTGTCTCAGTCTCCAGTGCCTCTCAACGGTCACATGGCAGAAGTCTGGCCTAACAAAGAAAGAGACTCCCTCAATGGATCTTCTTGACTCGGGTCTGACCTTTTCCGCTATAGATTGCCGGAGTATAACATTTCCCAGGAATATTAGGATCGCCCTTGGTTTATCGCTGTTCCTTGCCCCTGGTCGGATCCTAAACGGAGTGCGGTGCGCCCTCTGAATTTCTGCCAGCCAGTTCCACTCCGAAAGTTCCGGGAATGCCGCCTTAAAAAGATTGACCATATAGGCCCTAACATCCGACCCCTCGGTCCCCTTCTGGAACCCCCAGAACTCGTAAGTTATTTTGTCTCAGCCTGTTTTCCATGTCCTCCAGTTTCCACTGGATGTCGATAACGTGGGTGCTTTGCGCCTCCACTTTTGTGATAGCTGCGGCTGCCTCAGATTTGGTAGATACAATCATTTCCTCCAGGTTTGTAACTCTATCCCCCACATTAACATATGCTTTTGAGAGCTTTCTTACCACGCCTTGCATCTTGTGCATTGCTGCTTGCGACTTCCGATTATCCTGGCGTGCTTCCTCCCTATGCGTGAGGATAGTCTGATAGATCACGTCTAAAAGTGGAGGGTGAGATGCCGGGGCCTCAGCATTCGGGCTCCCCTGAAGTGGCATGGCTGATGAGTGATCCCATGTTAGATCCCACCTCGACTGGTCCGGGGCACTCCCCTGGGCATTCGGTCTTTTAGCTGTACTGGGGGGACTCTGTTCTATATCGCTGTTGGACTCAAGGTTGCTTTCCACCTGAGATGAGCTCCTTTCGTCATCTCCCTTCTGGTCCTGCTCAGGCTGCTCTACCGGGTGGGTAGTTTGAGCTTTCCTTCTTGCTGCTGCCGCTGATTTTGCCAACACTCCTGCAGCTATTTTCAGAGCCATTCTCTCCGTACACTGGCTCTGCCAAAATGCGTTACTCTGCCCGCCTCTCTGGGCGTTTCTCCCGGCGTCTCTCCGGCTTCGCCTTAGATCTCCGCCACGCCCACCGCTGCTGCCGCTGTTACACTGTTGCCGATGCCGGATCAGAATCACTACAGCGCCGGCCAGCAACCTCCGTAGCCTGACCTCCGCCGAACTTGCCGTCACGTTCAACCAAACGGCAGCCCACAGCATTCTATCAGGTACTGGACATTAACGCCGTGTCTGGGAGATTTCAACTAGCATAGTCAGTCAGTCAATTAGCTTCATTTCGATAAAGGAAATATCTTAAAAGCATTACAAAAACAACAATAAAAAAACGTGACATTAAAAAACCATCGGCTAAACAATTAGGATAAAATGCTTTTCAATAAATTAGGTAAAATGGTCCTAATACATGACCGCAATTAAACAATAATTTTTAGCCGTTTAAGTCTAATTGACCACACCCAGCCCAAATATTCATCCATACCACAAACAAACAGCGGACGGGTATCAGACATTAGGATTCGCAAAGCGGCTATGTGGTGTCTGGTGGCCAGCCCCCTGCATCTGGTGGCCAGCCCAGCACCTAGATCTTGGGGATTTGTAGGCCGGGCATTCAAATAAAAAGTGGGCAACAGACTCCCCTCTAGATATACAAAATATACAAAAAGGAACAGTTTGCCCCGGGATTTTCCACCGGGCCGACAATTCTCTCAGGGGTAGCAGACCCACCCTAAACCTAAAATACAAGGCTCTATCATAGGGCTTTGGAATCAAGTCCAGGTAGGGTTCATATAAAGGCACATCCTTGGTTTTGAGGAACTCCGTAGTTGTTCTGCATTCCTTGGGATTGGAGTTTAGTTTGTTAGCTACCCACTGCCAGTATATAGTCTTAAGGGCAGCTTTCGGGGGGGGGGGGCACATCTGGATGTCCAAGCGTCCGCAAGTCCCAAATCACCAAGCAAGGTTTTAACATTACTAAGCCACCCAATTCTAGATCAGCCCGGCATCGACAATATTTCTGACAGCCCTTCCGCGTACCTAGCAAGTTCAGGGACCCTCCATAGGCGGGCCCATAGTAGTAGCGGTCGGAGTTGGGCCTGGTCTCTAATCGAGAGGCAACCCATGTCCAGCAGCAGGGGTAACGTTGTTGTACTCTGAGGGAGGGACACCAGATCCTTCAGGAATTTGTTCTCGGAACTGGAGAGGAGGTTGATCTTATTTGAACCCCAGAGTTATAGTGCTGTACTTACTCCTCTCGCTTTATAGATGTCTAGCACAGGGGCAATAGGTTTAAATGAGGACTAGCGCTGCTCTTTGAGAAGTGCCCCAACAACCCTTTTGTGGCCCAACAGTAATTACTGGAGGTGGGGGCTCCACTGCATAGAGTCAGACAAGCGAATGCCCAAATAATCGAATTCCTTAACTCTTTCCAGGGGCACACAGTTCAATACTGGAGGTTGGCCAAGCTTCCTGGGTGGATTCAGTACCAGGTACTTAGGGGCATATTTACAATAAGTGGCGCATCCCTGCATATCAGCAGGGATGCGCCAGTTATTGTGCGCCATGCCTCCACCACAATGGATGCGCCGCATTTACAATGCGGCACCCATGAGGCAAAAACAGTACAGATGCGTCACACATCTGTGCTGTAAAAGTGGTGCATTGCTGGAGTTGCATCGCAAGCGCGACGCAGCTCCAGCAAGGCTCTAGGGTGCCCTATCCTTCAAATGCTGTGTCAATCCTTACGCCTGCTTCAAGCAGGCGCAGGGTTTTGACGCAGCATGGGCCCCAAAGTGACTGAGTGAAATCTTGTAGATTTCACTCAGCGGGGCATATTTACAATAACTGGCGCATCCCTGCAAATCAGCAGGGATGCGCCAGTTATGGTGCGCCACAGTTCCCCATCATGGATGCGCAGCATTTACAATGCGGCGCACCATGGTGCAAAAGCATCACTTTTACGGCACAGATGCGTCACGCATCTTTGCCGTAAAAGTGATGCATTGCTGGAGTTGCGTCGCAAGCGCAACGCAGCTCCAGAAATGCTCTGGGGGCCCTATCCAGTTAATGCTGCGTCAATCCTTATGCCTGCTTCAGGCAGACGCAGCATGGACCTAAAAGTGACTGAGTGAAATCTTGTAGATTTCACTCAGCCACTTTTAGGACGTGTTCCTGGGCCAGAACGCCCACACCTGCATAGGAACGCCTACATGTGGTGCAGGGCATTACAACGTGACGCATCTCCAAGATGCGTCATGTTGTAAGTACCCCTGCACCATGGAGCAGGATTTGCGCTGCCGCTGTGTCACAAAAGTGACGTAACGGCGGCGTAAATGAGGCGCAAAGGGCTTGTAAATCTGCCCCAGCCACTTTTAGGAGTCGTTCCTGCGCGGGAACGCCTCCTTCTGACGCAGGGCTTTACAACATGACGCATCTCCCAGATGCGTCACATTGTAAATACCCCGCACCATGGCTCATCTTTTACGCCGCCGCTGCGTCACAAAAGTGACGCAACGGCAGCGTAAAAGAGGCGCAAGGGGCTTGTAAATCTGCCCCCTAGGTTTTGTCGGTATTGATTTTGAGCCCCCTACTGGTACAAAAGGTCTGAAAATTGTCCAAAAGGCTCTGTAAGCCCATGGATGACTATGAAATGAGGAGGGTATCATCGGCGAATAGGAGGGTTGGTATTTTCTTACCTGCCAGGGACGGAGCATCAGATGGTTTGTTCAGAAGATGCTCCACCACTCCGTTCACGTACAATGAGAACAAAGTGGGGGCAAGAACACATCCCTGGCGGACCCACCCATTCACAGTAAGTTTGGCGGTCTTTTGACTCTGGGCACCCCACCTCACCTGGGCAAAATTCCCAGTATGCAACTTCACCAGTAAGGACAAAATATAACACGGAATCCCTAGGTCAGAGAGTACCCCCCATAAGCGGTCTCGAGGCACCAGGTCAAAGGCAGTCTTTAAATCAATAAAGGCGAGATAAAGACTGCCTTTGCCTAATACTACCACCTTCCAGTATATGAGCATTAGTCTAAAGACCTGCTCAATGGTGCCCGTGCCTGACCTAAAACCTGCTTGGAACTCCGAGAGAATATTGGGGCATATTACCAAGCAATAGCGATAATTATTGCTATTGCTTGGTTTGCGGGAAAAAAATATCGCCGAGCATCGAGGATTTTTACCGCTGAGATACCTTGATATTATCAAGGTTTATCTCAAAAGCGGTAAAAATCCTGCGAAATGCATGAATATCGCTGAAAAATCAGCAATATTCATGCATTATCGTGACAATGCTCTTAGCCATGTTATCCACCTTCCATTGGATAACATGGCTAAGAACTGCTTTTAGCAGGCGTTAGCTTTTGGAGATATTCGCGCTTAGCGCAAATATTTCCAAAAGTTGTTAATAGGAGTTAGAGATGTTAGCGACTGTTTTCAGTTGCTAACATCTTGGCACGCCCACTTTGCATGTCATTAGCGATAATTATCGCTGACATGCAAAGTGGGCCCCTAAATGCCCGCTATCGCCTACAAGCTGTCGCTAACTGGTGTTAGCGACAGCTTGGTAATAGGGCGATAAAATTATCGCCGCATTAGCGGGACGATAATGCCCTTGGTAATATGCCCCATTGTTCTCAACCTCCCACTGGAGCACTCTCCCTAGAATCACCTTCCCAACAACCTTCTGAGTTGAATCTATGAGGCTTATGGGCCGATAGTTTACTGGGTCGTCCCTACAACCCTTTTTGAAAATCTGGACGACCTCGGCCCCCTACCAGGAATCCGGAATTGCAATACCATAAAGGTTAGCATTAAGCAAGGATGAAATAAGCCTCCCCATTCTTTGGGATTAAGGTGAAGCAAATCCCCCGGTATCCCATCAGGGCCTGCTGCCTTATTTGGCACTAAAGATTTGATCACGTCTTCCACCTCCCTAAGTGTAAAGTGGATGGCCGCACTCTCCCCAGAGTTACCCAAAAAGGGTGGTGTTAACAACCCTGGCCCATCAGCTATATTGGTAGAATAGAGGAGGGAGAAGTGATCAAACCACGTTTGCCCAGTAATATTACACATGATGAGCCTACTATCAGGCCTATTCCTAATCCTTATTAAGTTCCAGAAGCCACCGGAATCCCTCCCCGCGCTGACTACCTTTAGGTCACACCAAAATTGGTTGTCCCAATCCCTCTTTGCCTCATTAATGGAGAGCCTATAATCTTTCCTGGCAGCCTGATTCAGTTCCTGGTCTTTCAGTTTAACGGCCTTCACCAGGGCTGTTTTCATCTGTCGGCACTTTTTGGAAAACCAACCTGAAGTGCCCTTCGGTTTTTGGGGCTCGCTTGCTTGGGGATCTCTACATGGTTTTATAAATACGTTTCCCAAGGCTTTAGTAGTGTTGCAAAAGAGCCCAAGGACCTCTGGAGGATCCAGGATAAGAGTATCCAGCTTAGTCTGGGCTGCTGCCATCGTGGCCCCTATATTCTGTATCTTCCCCTCATCCAGGGCAACCATGTGCCAATTAAGGCACCTCCCTCCTTTAGATGGACAAACTTCTGATGTTGATTTTAATGGAGGTTCAGATAAATCGTCTAAGGGCGGCCTCAGGGAATCTAAACTTAATGATAGCGGATTATGATCGCTATCTGCCGTGGGTAAGACTTCCATATCGCGCAAGTAGCTCCAAAGCCTAAAGTCGAGTAAGATGTAATCTATCCTTGAGGAGTGGTCTACCCTGTTGAATGTAAGGGCACCTGAAGGGTCTGATGGTGTTCTGCCATTTGCTGCCCTTCAGCAGAATTCCAAGGTTGAGGTGTTCCAACTGGATGGACCTCTGGGACCATCTCTTGATGGGCGGGATGGTCAGGGCAGGAATACCCCTTCTTACATCCTCATCGGAAATGCCCAAGATGTCCTCAGCCGCAAGGGGATCAAAAGTACTATTAAAGTCCCCCGTGACCAGGACATGCAGGCTCTTGTGACACTTACTGAGTTCCTCTTCGAGCATAGAGATGGTTGGAGATTGGGAACCACCTTTCATGCCTCTAGCATAGATGTTAAATATCTTCAAAGTCCGTCCTCTCCGAGGACCCCTGAGAGACAATCTAAGTAGGTCAGTTGAATTAGATACTAAGTGCCTGATGTGGCAGCCCAGGGAGATACTAATCCAAATAAGGAGGCCTCCAAAGGGACGTCCTTTTCTAGATTGGGCAGGGGTTGCTGGGAAAAAGTATGTAGTGTAACCGACCTTGTAGCGGGGTTCCACGCTCCAGGTCTCTTGGAAAATACATATCCCAAAGGACTCACTAAATAGGTTCCAGTCAGGGACATCTAGTTTCTTGGAGATCCCCGCTAAGTTCCAACTGAGGATCCTCACGTCATTATTCATATTTACTTCCTCAGAAGGAAGCAGTATATCGGTTGGTCTGGGCCCAGCACCAATCTCCCTAGCAATGTCCTCCCTCTCCCCTGGCCTGTAGATGTTCTCAGGGACCTGCGTTCCGGAAACAAAATTAGGCCGATCTGTAGCTCTGCCCTCCAGAACCTCGGTTGCCTCTCTATACCCAGACAAAGCTATATCCTTTTGCGGGCTCTTAGCGGGAAAAAGAGCACCATGTCACCAGCCGAAGCCCAACCTATTTGATGCGCGGCCTCCACTTATCATATGACACTGATAGGAGTCATGATCATCTTGGGGATGGAACCTGTTATCCCTCCAACCCCTACGTTGAAGGTTACCATTGGGGTGGGACACAGTGAAACTTTGGAAGTGGCTGAGTTCGTATGTACCAATTCCCAAGTTCTCTGGGTCGTGCTGTAGATTGCAGATGTAAATAGCGACCCTAGCATCCCTGAAATTAACCAGGATACAATCTCCTGTCAGTTCCTTTGTCCTATTCCCAACCCAGCCAACTCTTCTCACATGGAGAGCCTGACCATCAAAGGAGCTAGGAAGAGGTCTGTTCTCATTTAGCCAAAACATCAATATATTTTTAAGTTCATAATATGATTCTTGGATGCCAGGCCTGCAGGGTGGGACCCCAGTGAGCACGACAACATATGGCTGGCATGCGGAAGGTAGATTAATATGGGGGAGATCGGAAGTACCCTTATTGGCTAGATTGGGCATATGAGTTGGTTCAGCTGGTTTACCATTTAGGCCCACACTTTTTCCCGTATGAGAGTGTTGTGTGTTTATCTAGGTACCTGAATCGATATTCCTATTCTTTGCCCTTGTCCGGTTATAAATCAATATTATCCCTACAATGGCATAGAAACCCGTTTCATAATTTAGTCATAGCGCATGCTGTCACATTAAGCAAGCCTATTCCTCCAGCCCCCTAGAAAGCACACCGAGTTCTTAAACAAATCCAAGCCTCCAGCAACCTGGGAAATCCCAGCTGCTTTGTTTTGATTTCGTCCGAGAACTCCTGTAAAGCACTGTAAGAACGACCAGTTCTTAGTGACATCTTTATTGACGTCTTATGTCCAGCCTTACGTCAAACCCGGCACCTTTCAGGTATAAATATACCAACGTTGCCTTAAGCAAACACACAGTGGTAATCCTGGAGTAAAGCAGCTATCTACTTCCGAAGAGCCCAGCTGATGCGAGAGCTCATGGACGCTGCCCCTCCCTTTAGCCGCGCTGAGAAAGACGCTGTCTTTTCTCCTGCCGAGAAATCCAGCCTCCGGCGTTTCCAGCCTACCCTTGCGGGTGACTGGGATACTGAGTCCTGAGAGAGAGATACCAGCCCTCCTGCCTTCTAATACCCAGGTACTGAACTGACTAAACCCTTACAGAGAATTCTTGAGTCAGATTCTTGGCAAAACAAACTTAACTTAAACTGCTACTTACTTACTCCCTCCCACGTATTAGGCTTAGGTCAGGTACACCGGGGTAGGCGTAGTTAGAAGCACCAGTTGAGTACGAGTAGTCAATGTATATATGTATGTATCTATTTTATCCATTTTAAAGTATCATATGGCTAAGAAACCATATCAATGCTTTTACAGTATTATTTCATTATCCTGCTTTTACTGTATGCACTTTACTTAACTATAAGTATTGCAATTGTAGCAATTCATTTCTCTTGTATGAGGAAAGAGACTGCTCAATAAATAATACCTTTTATTGAAAACGCCCGTCTCTCTTTTTCTCTACAATCTGGTGAAACTAAGTACGCACCTTTGACTGAGTGAAATAGCTGTCTTTTGTTTTCACACGACTCTAGATATGTACTCTTATTCAGGGAGAGCAAAGTTGTCATGTTTTATGGTTGTCAGAAACTAAATCCCTTCTTGTCTATCCAGGGAGGTTAAACTCCTCCTCGCTTATTCAAGAAAGTTTCTAGTGAACTCTGAACTAGCTGGCACAAAACTTAAGTCTAATATATTCAGTAGAGACCTAGTTGACCTCAGTCCTACGTCTACACTACTGAAGATATTATTCCAATGCGCAGTGCCTATTGGGACTATAGGATCTACACTACATGGCGCCCAATGTTTGGTAAGGCGATAAATCTAACGCAAGACGTTAGAGTAACTCAGTCGTGCTTTTTCACACAGACCCTTTCTCCCGTAAATACTCCAAAGACGTCTGGAGTGGGTCAAAGGTTAAAATCCGCCGGAACTTAGTAGGAAGAGATTTCTATGTATAGTTTTTGGTTTATTCAACGTTGAAGGATACAGTGTTCCAAAATATTGTGCACCTAATCTTTGTTTCCTTGAAAACCTGATCTGCAACAAAAAACCTTCCTGTCAGTAAAATGTCAGACGGTGAATGAGATAGGGAGACAGCTAGAATAGCAGCTCGTCTCCTAGAGGAAGACAATAGTCTCCTGCAGTCCGACCCGGATGCAATACTCATCCTGGTCAACATAAGAAAAACTATAACTCTTAAACTAATAGAAAATGGACTAACATCGAGAGGTGGTACAGTCATATTCGTAATTGAGGCGCATGAATATCGGCAGACAGAGGTATTCTATTCATGGATAAACTTTCCAGCAGCAAACGCTGTCACACATGAGTTCCACTATTACAAAATAGAGGAACCACCGTATAACTACACTCCTTTCGAGGAGGTGAAAATCCCACTAAAATACCAAGAGCACCTGCTCTGGTTTAAAGGCGCCCTAAAACATAATAATCACATCACCAGGCTCGGTCCACTAGGTAGACCAGGAGCAACGTGGCCGGTTCTAGCCAGCTACACACCACATCCCGACATCGAAAAAAATGTCAGTACCAGAACTTTTAACACAGCTAAAACAACTGATTAAAATTCATAGACAATTAGTCCAATATGTAATGCGGACTTCAACAGTCCAACCAGCTATTAACATTCCACAGCTGACCCCTCATCAGGGGAATACAAATAAAATAACACCACAGAACATACAGTCATGTCTGGGTAAAGTACCCATAAAATTGGAACAAATTCCATTCTGGTTAGCACAAAAAATCACTAAAATAGAGGCAGTATTTCCGGATACTACCCCTACTGAGAACCACAGAATTCTGACTATCTGTCTTCCAATGGGGATCGCACCACATGTGGAGGACTGTGATACTTGGGGCACAGTCTTTGCTTCCATTTATACAAAAACACATGGTGTTCCGTCCATGGCGGTAATACCCGATGTGCTAAGATAAATTCAAAATGAAAACGGTCCAGAACCTGCTTTAACTCTGGGTATGAAATTACTGAAAGACTTCAAGCAGGTCTCAGCTTTATTATTATCTAATATAAAAGGAGAAGCAGCATCTGTGGCGATCCGCCAGAAATTGAAAGAAACAGATATAGCAGAACAACCATTTGAACTTGCCAGAATCATAGAAAAATCCTATGAAGAACTAGGAAGAGATAGTTTGGGTGGGAAACCAGTAAAACCCCAACTAACTGAAAATCTTGAAAAGATATTTATTAAAAATAATCTAAACACTCCAAAAAAGAGCTGGGATGGAAACAAACAATCCACTCCCAAAGAAAAAAGATTCCAGTCCAGAGGAAAGTCTCCTCGGCGGAGAGAAAGATCTCTGGACCAAGGACACAAGTCTCCCCAGAGGGAGCCCTCTGAGAAGAGATACAACCTTAGAAATAGGGATAATTTGAAGAAACCTGATAGATATCAAGATATTGACACGTCCCTCTCGATCTTTTCAGACTTCCTCGCAGAAATCGGAAAGAAGAGTGTGGTCAGAACACAGGGAAGAGCTCGTCAAGTCCAAAGACAAGGAACCTGCTCATCAAAGTAAAAAATTACAATTTCCAAAAAAGAAGGTAGCTAGTATTAAAATAATCAAAATGCCGAGGATCCTGAGGACACAGCTGAAAAACGGAGAGTGGGCTCAGACAATGCTAGACAGCACAGCAGAAGTGAGCATAGCTCGCAAGATCCTGATGAATCATCTGGAGACAGTGGACACGAATGAATACATTCAGGTGGAAACTGCAGACACCAGAGTTAGCAAACCTCATAAAATATACGAAATAACATTACTTATAGAGGGAGATAAGACTAGGAAAATAAGGGGTCTATTTTGGGATAACCTCTCCAAAGGCTATGACATCCTCTTAGCTGAAAAGGACTGGCCACCAGAGTTTGTCAGGGAGTGCCCTCATGGCGAAGAAATGATTATGCCTGCCTTCTCAAATCACATTCTGTTAGACCTGTCTGGCTTTTTGGCAATGTCCCTCCTAATTTTTATTTATTTTGTCCCCTTTTTGCCCCTCATATCCTTGGTGATCTTTTTTTTGTCTACTAACTTTTTAGGTGCTGACCAGGGGGATAGGTGTTCTTTCCTCCCTTGTAATCTTTTACCTCAGGCCCAGAGGCCTGTGTTGTCAGGAAACCTCATGTTGTCACAAAATGGAGGGCCCTAACTGTCACCAACTGCCACCCCATAGTCAGCCCCATAGGCTAACATTAGGACTTCCAGAACCTTCTGGACCCTACTGGACTCTGTGAGGCTAGGCTATAAAAGGGCAGGGGGCAGGAGGCCATTTTGTGTAGTCCAGTGTGAAAGGAGAGAGGCTGCAGTGTGCGGAGGAGGACGCGCTAGGAGAGGCTAGTTGGTTTCATTAACTGACAGCATCTTTCAGAGGACGTTCCCCCTTGTGCTGCTGACCGAACCCTACCATTGGCCTGAAACCGATCTGGTCCAGTCAAGTAACCAGGGACTTTGGACCTTTCTCCAGACGGCTGTGTCCCACCTTCAACCCTTCGTTCCCTCTTGGGGTTATTGACTAGCTCCCCGCCTTCCTGCCGAAGTTCTAGCCTACCCGGATTAGAAGAGCAGTGCCCGGTGTGGTTTTACAGCTTGTGAGGCCGAGGCGTCTCTGTCTGGAGGGCGCGAGGGGGCGTGAAGGAGAGCAGTCCGCGGAAGAGTGGCGCAGCTTGCTGTTCAAGCCGCGCGGCGGAATTGATGAGGAGACACTGATCCCCTGCGCAGGAGCAGAAGCGTGTACCTCCCGGCGGAAGGGGGCGGTGTAGTCTGTGCCACTGGTTTCCCCGCATCTGCGCAGTAGAGCCCAGCATCCGAGAGACGCGAGGAATTCCCCTGGAGCAACGCGTCTCCGGTTGTCTTCAGCGGACCCGGTCTGGTCAGGGCTGGGGCGGAGGAGCGTCCTGCATTCCCAGAGGAGCGGAAATCTAGCGCCACAGCCGATCTGCTGTCAGCTTGACCAGCGTCCGCCTCAGACGGTGAGAGGAAGGGCGAAGGGCCGCTGTCAGTGCTCCTCCCCCACTCCGGCGCTGAGGTGAAGAGGTTGGCTGGTATTTCTCTGCGGCGGAACTGGCTGTTAGCCCCGACCCCTGTGGACTGGGGCAGGACAAAGGACGTAAAGAAACAGTAAGGAGCCGTGGGGGTGAGGAGGAACAGAGCTGAGTCCTCTTTGATAATATATAAAATCCCAAATCCCAGCGTCTAGCGTGATGCCCCTATACTCTGACGTCTTTAGCTCAAGCTGTGTCAGAATAGGTGAAGGGGGAAGGTAGTTTCCTATTCCCAACCTCATTGGAACAGGTCTAAGAGTAGCCATTACGCTAGAAAACAGAGAGGAACATAAATTACTGTCAGAAGAGCACTGACATTACTTGCTAAAGGGGAAACTCCCTCCAGAACTTCATGGCAGTTGTTGTGTAAAGATAGTAAATTGGTAAAATTCCTGCATTCCACTCTGAAGGTGTATTCTAACGCTGTATTAAGGTGGAGATAAAGGGGAGAGAGTTCTTAATACGGTGATAGAGGTAAAACCAGTGATTTGGCAGGTTAAAGCGATGTTATTGATTACTAATGCAAAGTGACACTGTTTAGTGTAACCCTAATGAGATAATTTCAATTCCAAACAGCGAGCACTTCTGAACTTATGACAGCTAAATGTTTTGAACTGTAATTTTTCCACAGCAAGAAGAGTGTATTTACTTCTCCACATCAAAGGTATAATTATTATTTCTGAGAAGAACTAAGATGTGTCACACTGTATAATTTGAAACCAAAGAGTATATTATTTTTATAAAACAGCACGTATTTTCACATAATTTTGGTGTAGAGTTTTCCTTTTGAGTGTTATTGCGTGGAGTTACTTTTGGGTGGTCTGCAACCTTTACACTGTGCCTCTGTTATGTTAGTCTTGCCCTAGGCCAGGCTACCTACTTCCAACATATTGGTGCCTAGCGGTGGGATTGCGGACTTGGTTGCAGCTACTTACTAGTAATTTGACGTAATACACCTAACCTACACCAGGAGTTTTCTCCTTGCGGCCCTCCCAATTAGTCCTTTTGTTTTTTCTAAATTTATTCCTGGTGGTGGGTGGAGTTGGTTTTAGGTTACCCTTACCCCTCTGAAATTTCTGGTGTGTATCCAGGTTTGCCAGACTCACAATGGAGTTTGCAGTGGAAAACCTGGAAGTCTATTCCGTGCCCCAATTGAGAATGTTCTGCCAACAAATGGGGGTCTTTTTCAAACAGGGTGCCAGGAAGGGGGAGCTCCAGACTAGCCTTAGGGCCTGGGTGGAGGCACACCAAGAGACAAAGGAGGAGGATGAAGAGGTTGACCAGGACATGCTGGGGGAGGTAGAAGAGTTATTCCGCGATGAGGGGGAAAACTTACTCACCAAGCCAATGTCCTATTCCAGTAAGGGCAGTAGCATCTCTGGGAGAAGCCTAACAGAAGCCGAGCTCACCGATAGGAGAGAGAAAAGACAGCTAAAGTGGGAGTTGGCTAAGTTGGAGCAGGAGAAAGAGGAGAGGAGGATGGTCCACGAGTTTAGACTGAAGGAACTGGAGCTCCAAAGTCTGCGACGGGGGTCCTCTCCTGTTAGGAATGGTGGCAGCGAACCAAAAGAGTCAGCCAGGGAGACCAAACCCTATATTCCAAAGGACCTGATAGCGAGCTTCAGTCAGGGGGATGATGTAGCTAAGTGGCTGGCCGCTTATGAGGTTTCTTTGAAGGTTCATGGAGTGCAGGAGAAGCACTGGGGGGGTAGTTTGTACAAGTACATGCCTCCTGCTGGTCGGGACACCTTGCTGGCCCTGGATCCAGAGGAACAGACAAACTACCCCACCATGAAGTTGGCGTTATTGAGGAAGTTCGGGCTCACCCCAGAGAGGTACCGACAGAAGTTTAGGGGGAGTCACAAGATGGGCACTCAGAACTGGGTGGACTTCCTTGATTATGCCAGAAAGGCCTTAGAGGGTTGGGTCAAGGGCAGTGAGGTAAAGGATTATGAGGGGCTGTACAATTTATTTTTGAAAGAACACCTCCTCGAGAAATGTTTTCCCGAGCTGCGCCAACACCTGGTAGACAGCAAGCTGACCAATCCCCGGAAGCTTGCAGAGGAGGCGGACATCTGGACAAGTACTCGGGTGTCCTCCAAGGGGACTGGAGGGGAATCTCAAAAAGCCGGACAGGGCGCCCCCCAGAAGAAGGAGGGGGGGGAGAAAAAGAAAGAGTTCTCTAAAGGTCCCCAAAATAACTTCCAAGGGAAGGGAGCAGGTTTCACCCCTAGGGCAAACCCGCCCCGGAACCCTTATCCTGGCCAAAGCCAGCAGCCCAGGGTTCCCCACTGTTTTGAATGCGGTGGCGTTGGACATTATAAGGGAGATGTCAGATGCCCAAAGAGACCACCCCCTCCCACCGGAGGAAAGTCACCGGGAGTAGCTAGTGTAGTGCTCGGGGAGGAGTTGCCCTTAGATAAGGGGGGTGAGTGGGCGGGTGTCACCTTAGTGTCCCTGGGAGAGCGGGAGATGGTGCCAAAGATCCAGGTGCCCCCAAATACTACAAAGTATGGGCAATGGGTTACCATCAATGGCCAGAGAGGGGAGGCTCTGAGGGATACAGGAGCCAGCATGACTATGGTGAGAAGTCAGCTGGTGTCCCCAGAGCAGGTTGTTCCTAATGTACTCCACCCCGCCGCGATGGCTGACGGCAGAATGGGCCACTATCCAGTGGCTGAGGTTCCCTTTGAGTGGGAGGGGGTTGCAGGTTCACTTCGAGTTGCCGTAAGCCCTGCCGTGCCAGTCGATTGTCTGTTGGGGAATGACATGGAACACAACACTTGGAGAGAGGTGGAATACCGGACGCATTCTGCGATGCTGGGTACACCTAACTGGGCCTGTGTCAGCACAAGGTCTGCGACTGCCCGGAGAGGGAGTTTGCCTGGGTTGGAGCCTGGAACAATGGCCCAACCCGCTGCTAAAAAGGGTCAGAAACGGAGACAGGGACAGCCTGCTCCGGCTTCCACGCCCCATGAGACAGATCGGCCACCTGCAGTGGTAGGCCAGGAGTCCGTGGAGGGGGAAGTAGACTCTCTGGAGGATTTGCCCATCCCTGCTGAATGGCATGTGGAGGGAGGTCCTACCAGAGAGGAATTCTGTAGGGGGCAGAGGGAGTGCCCTACCCTTGAGGGACTGAGGCGTCAGGCTGAAGCCCAGGCAGCAGGTGATGTTGCGGGACACTACCATCTTTACTGGGAGGATGGACTCCTCTACAGTGAACCCAAGGTACCTCTACCTGGCTCATCAAGGGCCTTGGTGGTCCCGCAGCAGTACCGAGCCTTTCTGCTGGAATTGGCTCATGCGATACCACTGGCAGGACACTTAGGCCAGGACAAGACCTTTGCACGGCTTGTCCTCCACTTTTACTGGCCTCGAATGAAAGTGGCGTCCGACACATACTGTAGGACATGTGTATCCTGCCAGGCAAGTGGGAAAACAGGGGTGAAGCTAAAGGCTCCCCTGGAACCACTTCCTGTCGTTAGCACCCCCTTTGAAAGGGTGGGCATCGACATTGTAGGGCCATTGGATCCACCAACAACAGCTGGTCACAGGTTCATCCTGGTTCTGGTGGATCATGCCACACGGTACCCAGAGGCCATCCCTCTGAGGACTGTTACTGCACCTGTGGTGGCTAGGGCCCTGATGGGAATCTTTACTAGGGTAGGATTCCCGAAGGAGGTTGTGTCTGACAGGGGGACTAACTTCCTGTCTGCTTACATGCGGACCATGTGGAAGGAGTGTGGGGTGACCTACCGGTTCACCACTCCCTATCACCCCCAGTCCAATGGACTGGTTGAGAGGTTCAATAAGACCCTGAAGGGCATGATAAGAAGTCTGCCAGAGAGTTTACGGAGGAAGTGGGACGTCCTCCTACCTTGCTTACTGTTCTCCTACAGAGAGGTGCCACAGAAAGGAGTGGGCTTCAGCCCGTTCGAATTGTTGTATGGGCACCCGGTGCGTGGGCCTCTCAGCCTGGTGAAGGAAGGATGGGAGAAGTCTCCCAGAAAACCTCCCCAGGATGTGGTGAGCTACATGTTGGCCTTCAGAAGCCAGATGGCCAAGTTGTGGAAGCAGGCTGCTGACAACTTGGAGGCCAGTCAGGCAATCATGAAGGAATGGTATGATCAGAATGCTCACCCGGTGGAGTTGGAGCCTGGCCAGAAAGTCTGGGTGATGGAACCTGGAGAGCTAAGTGCCCTTCAGGATCGTTGGACAGGCCCATTTGAGGTGTTGGAGAAAAAGGGTAAGGCCACTTACTTGGTGGATCTTAAGACCCCGCGGCAGCCCCTACGGGTGCTGCATGCCAATCGCCTCAAGCCCCACCATGAGAGGCCAGAGGTCATCCTGATGTTGGTGACTGATGGTGCTGAGGAAGCAGAAAGCGAACCTCTCCCAGACCTCTTTTCATGTCAAGAGAAGGATGGGTCGGTGGAGGGAGTGATTCTCTCCCCGTCTCTCACTCCTGAGCAACGAGAGGACTGCCGACAGGTATTGGGGCAGTACTCTTCACTGTTTTCCCTTGTCCCAGGAAGAACCCACCTGTGTACCCATGATGTGGACACAGGAGACAGCCCCCCAGTGAAATCCAAGACCTATAGGCTGTCGGACAAGGTGAAGGCTAGCATCCATGGCGAAGTTGCCAAGATGTTAGAGCTAGGAGTGATAGAACCATCCAGCAGCCCTTGGTCCAGTCCGGTGGTGCTAGTCCCAAAAGCCGCCCCACCGGGCACCACACCAGAACTGAGGTTCTGTGTGGATTACCGAGGACTGAACTCAGTTACCAAAACTGATGCTCATCCAATCCCCAGGGCGGATGAGTTAATTGACCGGCTAGGAGCTGCCCAATACCTCAGTACCTTTGACCTCACCTCAGGGTACTGGCAGATCTCCTTGACAGATGGAGCAAGGGAAAGGTCAGCCTTCTCCACGCCTGAGGGACACTTCCAGTTCTGTGTGATGCCCTTTGGGCTCAAGAACGCCCCTGCCACATTTCAGCGACTGGTGAACCAGGTCCTCTCTGGAATGGAGGGTTTCTCGGCTGCTTACCTGGATGACATTGCTGTCTTCAGTAGCAGTTGGGAGGACCACTTGCAACATTTGCAAGCAGTTCTCCAGGCGCTGAAACAAGCTGGATTGACCATCAAAGCCAGCAAATGCCAGATTGGTCAGGGGTCGGTTGTGTACCTTGGACACTTGGTGGGTAGGGGGTCAGTGCAGCCCCTGCAGGCGAAGATTGAGGCAATCATGGCCTGGGAACCCCCCAAGACACAGACTGAGGTCCGAGCTTTCCTGGGCCTCACAGGTTACTACCGTCGCTTTGTGAAGGGGTATGGCACTATTGTAGCGCCCCTCACAGAGCTCACCTCTAGGAAACAACCTCGACGGGTAGTTTGGACAAAGGCTTGTCAGCGAGCCTTTGAAAAGTTGAAGCAGGCAATGTGCGAAGCACCGGTCCTGAAGGCTCCCAATTTCTCCAAGGAGTTTATTGTGCAGACAGATGCATCCGAACATGGCATTGGGGCAGTGTTATCGCAACTCAATGAAGAGGGCCTGGATCAACCTGTAGTCTTCTTATCCAGGAGACTGCTTCCCCGGGAACAGAAGTGGAGTGCCATTGAGAGGGAAGCTTTTGCGGTGGTGTGGGCTCTGAAGAAGCTGCGGCCATACCTCTTTGGCTCGCACTTCCTGGTTCAGACTGACCACCGACCCCTTCGTTGGCTGATGCAGATGAAGGGGGAAAATCCCAAGTTGTTGAGGTGGTCCATCTCCCTACAGGGAATGGACTTTCGGGTGGAACATCGGCCTGGAGTGGACCACGCCAATGCAGACGGTCTCTCCAGGTATTTCCGCCTTAGTGATGAGGACTCCCAAGGGGTTGGGTAGTTCTCCCCACTTTCAGCTGGGGGGGACGCGTGTTAGACCTGTCTGGCTTTTTGGCAATGTCCCTCCTAATTTTTATTTATTTTGTCCCCTTTTTGCCCCTCATATCCTTGGTGATCTTTTTTTTGTCTACTAACTTTTTAGGTGCTGACCAGGGGGATAGGTGTTCTTTCCTCCCTTGTAATCTTTTACCTCAGGCCCAGAGGCCTGTGTTGTCAGGAAACCTCATGTTGTCACAAAATGGAGGGCCCTAACTGTCACCAACTGCCACCCCATAGTCAGCCCCATAGGCTAACATTAGGACTTCCAGAACCTTCTGGACCCTACTGGACTCTGTGAGGCTAGGCTATAAAAGGGCAGGGGGCAGGAGGCCATTTTGTGTAGTCCAGTGTGAAAGGAGAGAGGCTGCAGTGTGCGGAGGAGGACGCGCTAGGAGAGGCTAGTTGGTTTCATTAACTGACAGCATCTTTCAGAGGACGTTCCCCCTTGTGCTGCTGACCGAACCCTACCATTGGCCTGAAACCGATCTGGTCCAGTCAAGTAACCAGGGACTTTGGACCTTTCTCCAGACGGCTGTGTCCCACCTTCAACCCTTCGTTCCCTCTTGGGGTTATTGACTAGCTCCCCGCCTTCCTGCCGAAGTTCTAGCCTACCCGGATTAGAAGAGCAGTGCCCGGTGTGGTTTTACAGCTTGTGAGGCCGAGGCGTCTCTGTCTGGAGGGCGCGAGGGGGCGTGAAGGAGAGCAGTCCGCGGAAGAGTGGCGCAGCTTGCTGTTCAAGCCGCGCGGCGGAATTGATGAGGAGACACTGATCCCCTGCGCAGGAGCAGAAGCGTGTACCTCCCGGCGGAAGGGGGCGGTGTAGTCTGTGCCACTGGTTTCCCCGCATCTGCGCAGTAGAGCCCAGCATCCGAGAGACGCGAGGAATTCCCCTGGAGCAACGCGTCTCCGGTTGTCTTCAGCGGACCCGGTCTGGTCAGGGCTGGGGCGGAGGAGCGTCCTGCATTCCCAGAGGAGCGGAAATCTAGCGCCACAGCCGATCTGCTGTCAGCTTGACCAGCGTCCGCCTCAGACGGTGAGAGGAAGGGCGAAGGGCCGCTGTCAGTGCTCCTCCCCCACTCCGGCGCTGAGGTGAAGAGGTTGGCTGGTATTTCTCTGCGGCGGAACTGGCTGTTAGCCCCGACCCCTGTGGACTGGGGCAGGACAAAGGACGTAAAGAAACAGTAAGGAGCCGTGGGGGTGAGGAGGAACAGAGCTGAGTCCTCTTTGATAATATATAAAATCCCAAATCCCAGCGTCTAGCGTGATGCCCCTATACTCTGACGTCTTTAGCTCAAGCTGTGTCAGAATAGGTGAAGGGGGAAGGTAGTTTCCTATTCCCAACCTCATTGGAACAGGTCTAAGAGTAGCCATTACGCTAGAAAACAGAGAGGAACATAAATTACTGTCAGAAGAGCACTGACATTACTTGCTAAAGGGGAAACTCCCTCCAGAACTTCATGGCAGTTGTTGTGTAAAGATAGTAAATTGGTAAATTTCCTGCATTCCACTCTGAAGGTGTATTCTAACGCTGTATTAAGGTGGAGATAAAGGGGAGAGAGTTCTTAATACGGTGATAGAGGTAAAACCAGTGATTTGGCAGGTTAAAGCGATGTTATTGATTACTAATGCAAAGTGACACTGTTTAGTGTAACCCTAATGAGATAATTTCAATTCCAAACAGCGAGCACTTCTGAACTTATGACAGCTAAATGTTTTGAACTGTAATTTTTCCACAGCAAGAAGAGTGTATTTACTTCTCCACATCAAAGGTATAATTATTATTTCTGAGAAGAACTAAGATGTGTCACACTGTATAATTTGAAACCAAAGAGTATATTATTTTTATAAAACAGCACGTATTTTCACATAATTTTGGTGTAGAGTTTTCCTTTTGAGTGTTATTGCGTGGAGTTACTTTTGGGTGGTCTGCAACCTTTACACTGTGCCTCTGTTATGTTAGTCTTGCCCTAGGCCAGGCTACCTACTTCCAACACATTCCAATTCATAAAAAATATACACTTGTAAGAAAGTGGGCAGTAGCCCAAGCTCCTGCATTATATAAAAACCATGTTGGATGGGATGAGGACTCTCCTCCTCACAAAATCCAGTTAAAATGTCAACCAACTGCACAGAGGCAGTACCCATTTATGCAAGAAGCTAAAAAACAGGTTAGGAAGATCTTAGATCAACTTGAATACCAGGGGGTGATTGAAACTTGCACCTCACAAATGAACAATCCTTTGTTTCCTGTCTCCAAGCCAGACGATTCATATCGTCTAGTTTTGGACTACAGACACCTTAACTCATGTTGCAAAACCTTTGCAGTACAAAACTCACACAGTGCAGCACTAATGAATAACATCGTGCACAAAAAATACAAAACATCATTAGACATCTCTAATGGATTCTTTTGTCAAAATATAGCACCTGAAAGCAGGTATTTGACCGCTTTCTCAATAATGGGCTCGCAGAAAAAATTCTGTCGACTCCCACAGGGGTTCAAGAACAGCCCAGGATTATTCTCAGCAAGAGTAACAGAGTTACTACAAATGTATGATGATGAGGCATTATCTTATGTCGATGACATCTATCTAACAGATGATGACTTGGATACTCTCTTGAAAAGAGTGAACACCATAATACTTGGGTTTGCAGCAGAGGGTTACAAATTCAACTTTAAAAAGTCATGAATTGCCCATCTAACTGTCCTGTTTTTAGGATATGAATTATCAAGTGAAGGCAAAAGCCTGGCAGACAATTTCTTAGAGAAATGTGCTGTAATCCAAGCACCAAGAACGCTGAAAAATTTACAATCAATTCTAGGTTTCCTGAATTTCGGAAGAACTTACATTCTAAATTATGCAGAGAGGGTTAAACCTCTCTATGAACTAATAAAACCAGATTTTAAAACAATCAATTGGACTCAAAAACACACAGAAATTTTGAGATCATTGCAAACAGACATGTTAGCTAAAACAAAATTGCAAACACGCGATAACACACGCAACCTTGTAATCTGAGTCATCCCAGGAAGATGCGGATTCACATACCTGACCGCTAATGAGGGGGAAACGGTACCAATAGCATACAAATCACATCTGTACACAGAAGCTGAAAAAACATTCAGCATTAAGGAAAACATTGTTCATGCGGTTCAAACAGCTGTAGCAAAAGAAAGAGACCAAGCTGATGGCAGACAGATTACTGTTATAACAGCAGAATCAGCCTTTGAGGCATTAACAAGCCCATGTAATTTACCTACCGTGGCATTAAATCAAAAATGGATACAATGGGAAAATTCTCTTGCTACAGACAAAGTGAAATACTATTTTGGCCCAAACATGAAAAAATTAAAAAATCTAGAATATGAAAGAGAATATCCTCTGCCAATCGACATTCTGCCCATACAACAGTACGCCTGTGTAATATATACAGACGGAAATGCAGAACCCTCAGTTTGGGGAAAACAAGCCTATAACGCCACATGCGAGATTGTTAAATACGTGTGGCGCGGAGGTAAATTGAGACCTCTGGTAACAAAATCACATTCTGTAGAAAATAATTCAGATAAAGAAACTGAAATAATGGCGTTAAAAATGGCGCTAGATAATGCAGATCGCGAATTCCCGACACTAATAGTATGCGATTCATATTACTGCGTCAAATCATACAATAATGACTTGCAGAAATGGGTTCAAAACGGTTACAAAGATGACACAGGTGCCACAATAAAGCAAAAATCGCTTTGGGAACAAGTAGTTCTTTTACAGAAAGAACTACCAAAGACTCACGTGATACATTCATTGAGTCATGAACGTGATGGCGTTCACGTTTCAGGGAATTCATTGGCTGAGACAGCCACAGCGGGAGCAACTAAGCCGGCTTCCGTAGCTACAAAAAAGCATTCAGGAAAATACGTAGACGGGGAAACGATGCTGGCAGTAAAAACGTCATCAAAAGGCGACTGTGCAGCACTACCCGTCAACTATCCACTCAATTATACATACGTAATCGAGGCAAACTCCGTTCCTTTTGCTCAAATCCCTGAAATGGGGGATAGGGTAATTCCAAACACGAACAGGAGAAACTTATTAATAGCAGACGCACATATGGGTAAGGGTCTAAGACACCTTAAGATTAAGGAATCTCTGAAAGAATTACAATCATATACCGGTGGCCAGGAATGAGCCTGCAAAACTACAAATTTGCATTTTACTGTCAAAACTGCAACAGAGACCGCAGTGGCGAAATGCCCGGAGTAGTACCAATGCCCTTCTTTTAGATAACATAAGAATATCAATGAAAAATACCCAGGAAAAATGCGTCCCTTTAATAATTATTTAAGACTAGTTTCACTTAAAATGTAGACCCCAGCTCTCGGTTGACGTCTGAACTGTTATAAAAGATTTGCGAGTCCATAGCGGCATAGACGCAATTGGCATGCTACATTCTGACCAGGATCCTGCTTTTAGCTCTCGAGCTTATGAGGAGGACATGACCAGCATGGGCATTGCATTGCGGGAATCTTATCACTTCCTTCCTGAGGGAAATGGGATGGTGGAAAGTAAAAAACGAGACATAAAGCAATCTATAACGGCTAAGGTATTAGGTTCGGGTGTTGGGTGGGTCAAACATTTAATAAGTGTCCAACGTAGTCTTAACAATCTGCCAAGAAATTCTCTAAAAGGTTTCAGTCCGTACGAACTATTGTTCGTGACTAGAATGCATATCCAGGATCTCGATAGTCAGACTTCAGTGGTAGAAGGAAAATGCTTTGATATCAAAGATCGTTTGGCTATTTTACAGGACTTAAATGAAACAAGAAAAGACCTGAGCAACATAAAGTTGAAATAACAGCCAACAGCCACTGAAGAGAAACCTCCTGTCCCAGCAAGGCCTGTCTGGATTCCAAAGATTGGGGATCTGGTCAGAGAGAAAATCGCGGTGAAGAAGGAATTTGGGCCTTCTTACAGAAAAGCAGTACCTGTCTTAGCTGTCAACGGAACAAGATCAGTTGTTCTACCGCCCCTTGCTGGTAAAAAGGAGAACCGAGTTGTATCCATCGACCTGGTTAAACCACAATCATGTGGCCAATAATAAGTAGTAGGCCAAGTGGACTCCCAAGAAATAGCAGAACACCAACGTTTGCTACAAAACAAGAGGTTCAAACTGAGAGACTAATCACATTTGATAAACCTACAGTGAATCAACAAGGACTATGCAACAAAGCCATGGAACTTATGCCTCTTGAAACCCAAATTGCAACAATTTGTCAAGAAACACCTGTCTACAACGATGTAGCCACAGACTATGCTAATAAAACAAAGAAAAGTCCAGAAGCAATTCCAATAATTGACAGAACTGCATCAGGCTAGTTCATCAATTTCGATGACTTTTCTGAGGATCCGAGCGAACCTGAGGAACAGCAAACAACAACAAAAACCTTTAAAGACAAAACTAAAGAACTCTTTCATCAACTACAAGAAACCTATCTGATTTCCCCATGGATTGAATTTTGGGTGGTGCTAGGTGTACTTTTCCTCCTGCTTTGGCTCATCATGGTGCTATGCTTGGGACACTTCATTCAAGGAAAATATGTTACAATGGACACAGCAAGCCAGAAAATCAACCTGGTCCTAAAGCCACACCAGCCTTCACACATCGAGAAAAGAAACTTTCTTCAGTAAACTTCACAGCCAATCCGATACCCGGTGGGGTAGCATGGGACAAAACAGATTACGAGATATATGGCCCGGTCAAGCTCTTGAAGTATCCTCATCAATTTAAGGTTTCATTAAGTGACTTTGTAAAACCGAGTACATTCTCTGATGATTGGGATTTTGAAAGTATTAATGATATGATGTCAGACTTAGTTATGTCAGCAAAATTTACAGAACATGATTATTTACAAGGTTCATCGAATTATGATCAGATGTACTGCTACAACCACTATGGTAACCATTATTTGCATAAATCTGCTCAACCTAGAAATGTTTTAAATTATAATCAATGGGAACATTGTGCAACTCCACCAAAAGGTAGTTCAAAAACATTCTATGAGAAATTCCCATACTTCTCAGGGTTTAACACAAGTGACGCAGAAACATTTTATTTCAAACTGTTAAATAAGACTGGAATGAAAACCATGCTGACAAATACAAAATTAATCTATTCAGAATTTTGTTTTGAAAAAATGAATACATTTGGTTTTGATTTTTGGAAAAATAACATTGAAACAAAAACCATCTGGGATACTAAAGATTGGCAAGTCCAAGGTATAGAATCATTATTCAGAGCCTGCATGATCCCAGAACAAATTATATTTTTGAATGACACAATTCAACAAACAACCTGTCTTGGCATAGCCAAAATTAAAGACTTAAACAAACCGTCTATTCCAAAGCCAACACCTGACAGTAATAGCACTACAGAGGTTGAGATAGACGTATCCCATATTTTAAACCAAAACAGAACACATCCTGATTGGAAAAAATGGTTGATCTGGCCCACAGACACAAATAACTGTCAAGATAGATTCCTGAACAAAATACAGGGGTTCAAATTGACCAGGCCAGACCCTAGATACTCCCTGCGACAACATCCAGGGATAGTAACAACATACAGTGTAGGAAAACTCTGTCTTGAATGGCTACATACATCCACACTGGCAGAAATTAAGCAACACTTAACGTTACTAAAAGAAGGTGCTGACTTGCGTGATTTCATCATGGGACCACGCAAACAGCGTCAAAATCGTTTCATAGCGGCCTCTATATATGCAGCTTATAACGAAGTTTGGAAAGAAACTCAAATTGAAACAGCAGAGAAAATAAGGGAAATTGACCGTATTAATTTGGAAAAATCACTTTCTGGTGTGGACAATGGGTTAATGACTCTGTCCTCCAGAATATATTCACTGGACAGTATTGTATCATCTGCAATCGATATAATGGAGCAGGACATGCTAATGTTACAACATGCTCAGTCCCAATTGCGTTCTATTGTACAGCTTGGCTGGACGCTACAAAATTTGCGTTCAGGCTACGTGCCTTGGCGTTTAATCAACACAACGTCTCTGTTCTCTATCTTTAACCTACAACTTTCCAATTTCGATACTGCCAAAAGTATATACAGGCAGGCCAGTATGAAAGGCTGGGTAAAGGATACATCAAGTCATCATGGAAATTACCTTACACACACACATGTTATTGTGAAAACGGACAGAATGTATTTCTTAGTGGTGATAATTGTGAAAAATCACTAAGTGGTATACTTCTGTGTCGGGGTATAAATCTACATGGGACCTGTGAGGGGACTTCAAATAACCTTTCATGTCACCAGCTTGGTACACCTACAACTCGAATAGAGCCATTCTTTAGACGGCTTTCGAACGGGAGCTACATTCTAATAGTGGACCACAGATGTTGTGGCTTGGTGCCAGGAAAAGCTTATCTGGTAAGCGTTTCATCCAGGGTCACTTGCTGTATGCAAGTATTGTATCCGAACGACACTCCAGACAGGGAGGGAAAAATTTGGCCCAGTTTGAAAATCTCTTCTATTCGAATTGATACTTTAAGCAGAATGAAGTCTGTTCTTCTACAGACGCCAGTGCACTTGACGTCATCAAAAGAAACGTATGATCTCCAAGTTGCAAGGACAACGGCAGAGATACATAACCTTTTATCAACAAATTGCTCCCTACACTTCGCAGAAATGCTAAACAAAATCTTAAACATTTCTGATACGAATGGTATCGCGAGTGTATTTAGGACAATTTTTTCTGGACTGTTGACACCTTTCAAAGCAGTCCTGGGCATCTTTCCTAATTTTGTCCATTCACTCTTTGGTGGCCTTCCACTCCTGTTGGGACTCGTAACAGGCATTTTATTTTTGATACTACTGCTTCGTTATGGCAAGCCATGTCACAGACAAGACTCCAGCAACAATGGAAGAAACGATCCTAGCTATACGCTATCGGGACCGCATAACTAAAGTCCTTGGATTAGCCCGGCGAAGAGATCTGAATATGACCTGGTTTCTTTCATTCAGACCCATCTGGCAGAATTGTATCTTACCTGTGTTAAGATGTATCCTGTGCGGAGAAGAATGCGTGTTAGACGTCTGTCTCACACTACAATCAGAAATACCATTGGATACAGATACTTTGCTAAGTCCAGTAAAGGCTCATGCATCGTGTTACCCATCCTGATGACGGCATTCGTTGAGACTTCACCACTGCGATTGAAGGGTAGTGAAGTGCAAGATGAGAGCAGCATCAACCAGGTACGACCTTCTGTGAGCACTGCTGATCATGTCATCGATGATAGCAATCATTCTCACGACTGCACAGTTGCGGCATTTTCCAACTTGGTCGAACTTTCACCTGAAGCGGTAAACTGCTTTTTTGAAAGTCTGTCTGAAATGATGTTCTCCCCTGAACAAAAAGAATAAACTTTTAAGCAAACGAGCACTCAGCGTTCCCTGAACTCTGAATTTGGCCTTCAGCTTTGAAAAACAAAAGCTATTGAAAATATTTGGAACTGTTTTGACTTCTTCCCTTGAAAAACGAAAGTATTTTTTTTCCCGATTCCAAAATATTTACCTTTTTTTGGCACTCATCCTCTGCTTAAAGTAGAACTATTCTTAGAGAACAGAGCTCTATTTTTAGGAACTCTAGAGACAATATATTACCTCAGCCTCTAGCATATTTACAAATAACTGTATTTATATGTGATGAAATGGTCTCGCACTTTTCTTTTCTGTATTAAGAGCCATTTCATGTGTAAATTTTGCAAATCATTCATGCTGATATATATGTTCATCCTTTTAATGAATGATTACACTGCTTGAAAGCGTACAGTACCTATACTCATTTTTCGTGTATTTCGCATATGCCATTTCAGATGCAAAAAATGTATTTTGGGGTGGATCGGTATACACATGCACCGTTAGATATGTTTACTATTGCTTAGTTTAGTAATTATGGACATGAATTCGTGGAGTGGGTGTAGTGTGTTTATCTAGGTACCTGAATCGATATTCCTATTCTTTGCCCTTGTCCGGTTATAAATCAATAATATCCCTACAACGGCATAGAAACCCGTTTCATAATTTAGTCATAGCGCATGCTGTCACATTAAGCAAGCCTATTCCTCCAGCCCCCTAGAAAGCACACCAAGTTCTTAAACAAATCCAAGCCTCCAGCAACCTGGGAAATCCCCCCTGCTTTGTTTTGATTTCGTCCGAGAACTCCGAGAACCAGTTCTTAGTGACATCTTTATTGATGTCTTATGTCCAGCCTTACGTCAAACCCGGCACCTTTCAGGTATAAATATACCAACGTTGCCTTAAGCAAACACATGGTGGTAATCCCGGAGCAGAGCAGCTATCTACTTCCGAAGAGCCCAGCTGATGCGAGAGCCCACGGACGCTGCCCCTCCCTTTTGACACGCTGAGAAAGACGCTGTCTTTTCTCCTGCCGAGAAATCCAGCCTCCGGCGTTTCCAGCCTACCCTTGCGGGTGACTGGGATACCGTGTCCTGAGAGAGAGATACCAGCCCTCCTGCCTTCTAATACCCAGGTACTGAACTGACTAAACCCTTACAGAGAATTCTTGAGTCAGATTCTTGGCAAAACAAACTTAACTTAAACTGCTACTTACTTACTCCCTCCCACGTATTAGGCTTAGGTCAGGTACACCGGGGTAGGCGTAGTTAGAAGCACCAGTTGAGTACGAGTAGTCAATGTATATATGTATGTATCTATTTTATCCATTTTAAAGTATCATATGGCTAAGAAACCATATCAATGCTTTTACAGTATTATTTCATAATCCTGCTTTTACTGTATGCACTTTACTTAACTATAAGTATTGCAATTGTAGCAATTCATTTCTCTTGTATGAGGAAAGAGACTGCTCAATAAATAACACCTTTTATTGAAAACGCCCGTCTCTCTTTTTCTCTACAATCTGGTGAAACTAAGTACGCACCTTTGACTGAGTGAAATAGCTGTCTTTTGTTTTCACACGACTCTAGAGATGTACTCTTATACAGGGAGAGCAAAGTTGTCATGTTTTATGGTTGTCAGAAACTAAATCCCTTCTTGTCTATCCAGGGAGGTTAAACTCCTGCTCTCTTATTCGAGAACGTTTCTAGTGAACTCTGAGCTAGCTGGCACAAAACTTAAGTCTAATATAGTCAGTAGAAACCGAGTTGACCTCAGTCCTACGTCTACACTACTGAAGATATTATTCCAATGCGCAGAGCCTATTGGGACTATAGGAACTACACTACAAGAGTTGGAAATCTTACTCTGGGCAGTCGGACTTTGGCGGCGACTTTTGGACCCTTTATCCAAATTGAAAGGTTTACCAGTCAGATCATTGGTGTGGATAACTCCACCTTAGGTAGCAGTATTAGTACACATTTTGGGCCCCATCGCTTCCTTTGTTACTAATTGCCCCCTTATCTCTGAAGATGTCAGAACCAACAGAATATCTTTAGGTGTTTCTGAGACCCCCTCCCTGATCTTAGTATGTAACTTAATTAAAGATTTTATTGAAAAGAATTTATCAAGAGTAGCTTGCTCAAATCGGTCAAGTCTCTCGGACAAAACCTTCACCCTCTCAAGAACCGGGAGTATAAGAGATTTCATCATTTTCTCAATTTGGGCTAAAGGGGGCATTTGGCCCGGGTTGGCCAGTAAAGGGCTGGGCAATTGCTTATTGCTCTCTGGGTCACTCGATGTACATGTGACCTGGGAGTCAGACAGGGGTATCCCTTGCTTAGGGACAGTGGTGATATTACTTCTAATCACACCTGACCCTGTTGGTTTCAAACATCCCTTGGTACATTTTCCCTTAAATTTCTTTGACGGTTTTAGATAGCCAGCCCTTCGATAATCCATGACTCTTTTCCGTTTAGTAGGTACTGGTCTAGGTACACTACTAGTCTCTACCTCCGGTTGCACAAAAAGTGCCTTTGGGGACATGGGATTACTAATGGGATCTTGGCTTTCTACAGATGGAGACAAAGGGGGACCCAAAGACGTCTGTGTCGTCAGGTATATACTGGAATTGAGGGCATTAGCCTATCCAGATTGGCCCTTATAGCTCCTATTCTTGTCCGGTCGGGGCCGGGTGAGACCTCATTATTCGACTCAAGTGCATGTGCTGGGGATACTACCAAGCCCAAGGGACCTAAGGAAGAGCGTTTAAGGAACTCATGTGACAGGCGGCCCTCTGTTATAGCGATCTCTTTCTCAATAACTGAGAAGGCACGGGTAATGACCTGGTCCATTGCGCCGATGACAGAACCTCCCCCAGCCCCCTTTCCCTTGCCTGAGCGAGTTGACATTGGCATGTGCAGGCACACTAAGCCTTGTAGACAATTTCCACAACGACAACAAAGCTACAATATGTAACAGCAAGTGGAAGACAAGGGGATTAGGCTGAGTGGGATGTTAGGGGGATGGCCCAGCCCAGCCTCGGCCAGCCCCGGACGGCCACAGACGGCCCCGCCTTTGTCCCGGGCTTCTCCCGGCGCATTCCTGCGCGCTCCTGCACAGCAGGGGCTTGTGACACGTTAGTAGGTCTTGCGATGACCTGTGGGCGGAGCTGAGCCTCGAACGCAGACCAGGTGTTGTCAGGTGTAGCAGGGATTCCTGGGAGATTGAGTCCCTGCAGCGTCCGACACGGTCAGCTTTAAGCCCTTCACGCCCCCACCGCTGGTAGCAATGCATAGCACCATTCCCCTGCTGCTGCTCTGCGGCTCCGCTCTTGCTCCTCGTCCGGTGCCCTTCTGTACCCTACTGCCCAGCAAATTCGTTTGTTGGAAATATGTGGTGGTGGGCAAGGCCAGTGAGCAAAGTGGGAGTAGGCAAATGATTTGATGTCAAATTTGGCAGATGGGATAACCTGTGAAGAATGTGCCAAATACAATCTATATAGCCCTTTCCTTTCCCAGCAGTGCATTGTTTTCCCCAATGTCTACTTACTGCAGAAGGGAAAATACCTGCGATTTCATACATGAGGTGTGTGACTCAGTATCTTATTTTTCATCTACCTCTTTAGACTCAGGATAGAAAGAGAAAGGCGTTTGGAGAAGAGCAGGGCCATTGGAAATTAAAATAGATAATTGTCAACTACAGCTGCCCCAGCTGCAGTCAGTAACAAAATTCCCGACATGCTGGCTAGCAATGTGCAATAAACATGGCTCCGTTCATTTAGCACAATACAAAACTTGTACTCCATAGTGCATAATACTTTACTCATTAATGAGAGATAATTTATTTTTCCTCTCAAAGTGTCTGTTTAGTTACTTGAAAAGCCTTTACAAGACAAAAAACATACAATCACAGTGTTTTTTAATCCTGTGTTATTCTGCCTAATACTTTTCTGCCACATAGTCAGTGTTTTTTATGTGAGGCATGTGTGTGTAAAACATAAAATTGGCTGTGTGACACTTCTAATCATTCACAATCAAATCAAATACCAATGACCCTAGAGAATCAGCAATGTACTGCTACTGTGCCACCCACTAATTTCAAAAAATTGTTTGCACAGAGCATTATTTACAATTTGTCTTTTTTCTTTTTCTCAAGTAGGGGACTCCTGCTGGTCCACCTAACCCACCCAACAGGCAGGGGATAGTGTCCCATCTGCAGCAACAGAGGCCTTTAAAAAAATTGTATTGGTGGGAGGGAACTGTTGTTAGTAGAGGGGGTGGGAATTGGGAAAGGATCAGGCATTGAACTAGTTTTATTTGGACATTTGTTTTGGACATTGGTTTGGGACCAGGTGATTTGTTTGGGGAGAGGAGCTGGCTTGGTGTGGGTAGAGAGGGTGTGTTTGTTTGTAGAAAATAAATAAATGGAAAACGTATCTAACTTTGTGCTTGAAGTAGTTTGATTTACTTTTACCTTGCACTGTTAACTGTAGTTTTTACGTATCCTGTTTATGTGCTTGTAAGAGGGCATTGCTTAGTTATAGAGTTGTACCTCTTTAACTATATTGACCATTAGGGGGGATGCTGGTATGACCTATGTTGTCTACAACAAGCTAGCTAAACGATTACTTTCAATAGCAGTTAGTTAGTTACTTACTAACCTAACTAGTTCACTTCATTCCATAGTTGTCTTACCTGAATATAACGAGATATGCTTCTAAAATTGGCAGGTAAACAAAAGACAATTCTGTGCCATACAAAAGCTTCTCCGGAGGAGTTAGAAATCCCTTTCACCTGCCTCGACTGTAAATGGGGTTGTTAGGACACTTACACCACAGGGATAGTTACAACCAATCAGCATTGCACCTCAACCTTAAATTGTAACTACCTTAATGCTAGATCCCTTCCTAAACATAGCACTGAGATTTGGGACACACTAGATGACCTAAACCCAGACCTTGCTTTTGTCATTGAAACCTGGCTTGATGACAATAATACCCCTGACATTGTTTCTGCCCCACCACCCGGTTATAAAATACTAAAACAGGATAGAAAGGGCAAGAGAGGCTGTGGTATAGCCATTCTCTTCAAAGAGCATCTCTCCTGCAATCCTTTCACAATTATTTAAGTGGGGACCCATGAGTTCCTACCTTTCTCATTTTCAAAGGGTAATTACATACTATTGGGTGAGGCAGTCATTTATAACCCTACTGGCCACCATCCTGGACTAAGCACTGACTTACTAACAGAAGTTTTTCCTCTCTGTCTGAAACAGAGCCAGTTTTTAGTCAGAGGCAATTTTAACCTTCATTATGAAAATGCAGCAAATCTGGGTGTTAAACACCTGGAAAATGACATGGCCATAATGCAATTAACGCCAAGGATCCTGGAACCAACCCATGAGACTGGCAACACCCTGGACCTAGTGTTCTCCAATATAATAACTATTAACTTTCACAAGATCAAACCACTTTATTGGACAAATCATTTCCTAATCCCTTACTCCTCAGTCCTACCAAATAAATCACACAAGGCTGAAAAAACATGTCAAATAAGGAAAAGAGCATATAACCTAATTATCCAGTAAACCTTTGCTACTCACTTCACTTACCATGTCTCTGCTGCACCCCTCTCTAGCTCTGCCTCCACATCAACTGCCCAACTACAACAAGAGGTCGAGAAGTTGCTAGAAAAATGTGCTCCCAAACTCAATAGCAAACCGGTTTCTAATTCCCGATCAGAAAGATGGTACACACCTCAACTAAAAACAAATAAAGGAAAATGCCGAACTTTGGAGCAAAAATGGAGACTGCCAAATCATAGCGTTGATAGACTAAAATATTTAGCTGAATTGAAAAACTATCACTGCACGTTAAAACAAGCCAAAACAATTTACTATACAAAAATGGTTGAAGACAATGGCAGCTCCTCCAAGGAACTATACAAAGTTATTTGCAAACTTTATAAACCTTCTAGTCTAATACAAACCATGACTCCACGACAGAAAACTGTGAGTTAATCAACAATTTTTTCACTGATAAAGTGACAAACATTTACGCATCTTTTGATAATGCCCATGAAGATGCCAGTACTGACTGGGAAAGTCTGGCCCCTCACCCCGCAGCCAAAATCCAACTTGAAACTCTGACTCCTTTTTCAGTGGAACAGGTGGCCAAAGCCATGGCTGAAGTTGAGGCAGGATCTCCACTTGACCCTTGCCCACATTTTATTTTTTCCAGACTAGCGCCCATCCTATGCCCTCTCATCACCAAAATCTTTAATCAATCTTTGGAGAAAGCCTGTTTTCCAGACATATGGAAGACAACAGTGGTTTTTCCTAGCCCTGGGCGAAGAACTACGCTCCGTTCGCGGAGCTTGCGGAGTTTCGGCAACTCCGCGTTCCGCGGAGATCGCGTAGCTGTCGATTACTCCGTGATCCGGTGCGTAGCGTAGTTCTCGCACGCTGAATAACATTATCGCGTGCGCGGCAATGGCTTACCTTGGTTCTGCGTTCGCTTTTTCCCGGTCGCGTGTGCCACCATGTATGTAAACCCTCCCGCACAATCCTGTGCGACTGTGCGAATGCGATAACGTCATTTGGATGCGCGATAGCGTCATAAGGACGCGCGAGGATGCTTGTTGGTAAGATCGAGTTGCCGAACACGCAGAAACTGCAATCTTGCACAGAATAACTCGTGAGCATGTTAAAACCATAATAAATTACCATTTTGGTTAGCAAAAAAGTGAAAAACCCCTTTAAAAAGGTAGGGGAAAGAAGAAGCAAGGTAAAAGAAGGAAGTAAAATAAAACAATAGAAAAGTTGAAAAAAGTTGTAAAAGTAGAAATAAAATGAAAAATATAAACCTAGGCACAGAGAGAGATAGGTAATAACTAAAGAAAGTTTGAAAAAGTCGGTAAAAAGACCAGGATTGAAGAGATATGAGCTAGATGCTAAAGTAGGCCCAAAACCATAGCCAGAGTGTGAAATCCAAGATGGCTGCGCCCGTCGCGACCGCGTGGGTAGGTTCGCGCGATATTTAGCGCGATCACGCACTTTTGTAGTGCGAACGAGAAGATGAGTTCCCGAACATGTCTTGCACAACCCGAACACGTTACTTGTGACCCGGAACAGGAAATAAGGGAACGCAAGCGGGCGGGACAAACCTCTTGGGTAACTTAGCGCGCTAGCCATCCCGAGCATGCAGGCAGCGCCCCGAACACGCGCACCGCGCTCCCGAAGACGAAAAACGGCACGCGAACGGATCTAGCAAGCAACTACGCATGTCCGCGGAGCTACGCGTAGGTCACGGAGTGCAAGTGCGTCTTCGCGTAGCTCCGCGGAGTGCGGCTCCGCGAACTACGCCCAGGGTTAGTTTTTCCCCTCCTAAATAAAGCAGGACTTGGAATTTATGACCCGGCCAACTATCACCCAATTTCCCAACTACCATATCTCTCCAAAGTTTTGGAGCGGCTAGTCAATAAACAACTGACCACTTTCTTTGAGACCAAGAACCTATTTGTTTCCTCACAGACAGGTTTTAGGGCAAATAACAGTACAGAGGCTACCCTACTTATGGTATCTGACAGTATTAGATCGCAAGCTGATCAAGGTAGAGCTGTAGCATAGATCCTATTGGACCTTACTGCTGCTCTTGATACCGTGTCACACACTAAACTAATTCAAATACTACATAAAAAAGGGATCTTCTATAAAGCCCTCTCATGGTTCGCCTCTTTTCTTAAAGACCAAACTCAAACAATCTAAATGGGATGTTACACTTCCTCCTCAAAAAATATTAAATATGGAGTCCCGCAAGGAGCTACCTTAAGTCCCACCCTTTTTAATGCATATGTCTCATCTTTGGCTGACATTAGCAGGAAATGGGGATTTGAAATCTGCCACTTTGCCGATGATAATCAATTGGTGATTCCTCTGTTAAATAAACTGACCAATACTGAGGCCAAGGATAACCTAATAAATTGCCTCACTGAACTTGCAAGCTTGATGTCCGACACTGTTTAAAATTAAATGCCGGAAGTCCGAAATCCTACTTTTTGGAGGGCCCCAGACGATATGGAATAATAGTTGGTGGCCCCCGGCCCTAGGTACCGCCCCAAAACCTAAGTGAGCAGCAACAAACTTGGGCATTGTCTTTGACGACACCCTTTCCATGCAGGACCAAGTACGCACTCTATGTGGAAAAGATTTTGCCACGCTGAAATTGCTCAGATAACTGTTTCCCTGGATCCCCTCTAACTGTAGAGTATCGGTAACCCAGGCTCTGCTCTTGAGCAGACTGGACTACGACAATGCCCTTTACGTTGACATGGCCAACTATCTCTTTCCTATTCTCCAGGTAGTCCAGAAAACTGCCCCTAAACGAATCTATAACAAAAAGAATACAGCTCAGCACCTTATTGCCTAAGGGAACTACACTGGCTACCTATACACCAGAGAGCTTGTTTCAATCTCCTGTGCTTTGCACACAAAACCTTGCATAAAAATGGACCGCACATCTTTCGAGATAAGCTACAACTTCATGTCCCCCACAAAATTTGACATCATGTCATCTGGCCCTTGTGTCAGTCAAACACACATCAAAGGTTAGGATGGGTGATCGATCCTTCTCTAAAGCAGCTGCGGTCCTCTGGAACAATCTACCACTTGATCCTCGCCTGACCGTTGCCCATCTGCTGTTCAGGAAAACCACCTTGTTTCCCAGATACTGATCATATTTAGACCAAACTGAATTGCTCTAAATTTCATCCTAGCGCCGTAATGTCCCTCAGGATGATTGATGCGTTCTATAAATACATTAAAATACAAAATCAAAGGCATCACAACTTCACAAGTGAATTCCCACTACCAGCAAGGTGAGTTCCAATTGTAGGATTCATTGGAAGGATTATTGATTGCAGCAACTAAACGAAAATAAAAACACTGAGTTAGTGGTTTATAAATGATATCAGAGCTTTACAATGAATTGAGACCAGACTACTACATGACGACACAAAAAGATTTCCTGAGAGTGATAAAATAATAAAATAAAAAAAGTAGTAAATTCAGCAATGGGGTGCTACTAGTAACTGATGAATTCCTTGAGTCATAAAAAATATACTCGAAGTCTGGAGCGGATAAGCTTAATTCAGGCATTAATGGTTACATAACACAAGGCCTGAATGATGAAGATGATGCTGATGACTGATGTTCTTTGTTCTATATTTAACATATGGATCACTTTTATGCATGAATGGGTGGGGCCAGCATGGGCTATTGCTTCGAAGATGTGCAGTGAGTTGGTGTTGCTTTCACCACATCCACCCCAGCAAGACTGTGATCCATTGATGGTATAAATTAAGCCACACCTCAATCATTCACACAGCCCGGGGGGAAGGTGTTTTAAGGGTTTGAATGGATGGGAAAGGTATTTTGAGAAAAGGTTTGACAAAGGCAAACACTACACAAGGACAACATTCATCTGGGCAATGAGCAGCACATAATTTGTCATCAATCGGCTTTGGAAGGAAACGAAGGATAGAGTATGACACAGTACAGTTAAACTCATAGTTTCACTTTTGCCACCAGTGAAACACACACACGCACACAGCAGCATTTCACAAATCAACATACCTCTCTCTACATTCAATCTAGCGGAGTATGAGGCCTCAGACTCATCTTTGAAGCTGATAACTTCTTGCTTCTAGCTGTTGATTACGTAGTCCTGAGGCTCCCGCCCTGAATTCTTCCATTCTCCTTCTGACTCCGAGTAACTCCGTCAGCCATAACCTGAGTGTGAAAGGGCCAAGCATCTCCTGGGGAAAACTTCCATAGCAAATAATTTATCAAGCAGTTTCCCAAATTACAGTTCAACACCCTCTCTGCCACCATATGAAACATCCATCATCACTCACAATCACCCAATAGTCAGATCACTTGCTGGTGCAATGGTTACCTCTTCAACTCCAAGCATGGTAGGAGGGACACTATCTCCCTTTTGATGCAAGCAACAGATTGGAACTTGGCAGCCTTGTAACTCAAATGATCGTCTTGGTTAGCCCTCCTAGGTGTTGAAAAAACTGAAAGATCATAGGAGTGTACCGTACAGGTTATATACATTTTTCTTACTAAGTTTGTAAAGACAATCTCCTCCACGGAAAAAAATGATTGCCCCTCATTCATTCCCCAAACATTACAAATCATCCTAAGCAAGTTCCCAAATCACAGTTCAACACCCTCCCTCACTATCTGCCACCATATGAATCATCAGTCATCATTCACACATTGTTGCAATAGTTGTAGTTCCCTCTTGCAAATTCCGATTCAAGCATGCGTAGGTTGTGTAGTAGATACCCAATGTTTCTTTGACGCAAGAAACTCTTTGGAATTTGGTATTGGCACTCTTGTAAATCAATGATCTTCTGGGGCAGCCTTGTTAGTGCTAAGTGATGCAAAAAAGAAATGGAATGCGAGAGAGGCAGGCATTGTGGAGGCTTCTTCAATGCACACTGGCCCGACTGCAATTCGGCTATATAGGTGACTTAGAAATGGTGGGGCAGCATAAATCTGACACAAAAGTAATGTTCCGGTAGCTATTTTTTTTTGTTGCAAAGATAGAAATTCAACAATAAATAATGAAAATGTTTTTGGGGGGCACTGGCATACTCAGTGTGGGAAGCAGAGTTAGTCCTCAAACTCAGGTGATTCACCTAGAAGATGGTTAGTAAACACACTTGATTCTGGCCAATCCTCCTCCTGCTTTTGTGCAGTTTCAGGAACGGTGTAATTGTATGGATTGAAATGTTGGTTCATTTTGATCATAGTCAATCTCTCCATGTTTTGAGGTGAGAGACTAGTCCTTCTCACTGTAACAACTGCACCTGCTGCACTGAACACATGCTCAATAGACACACTGGCTACAGGAGAGGCCAGATACTTTATTACCAGCCAGCAGAGCTCTGGCCATTGGCACATCTTACCATATATCAATGTGTTTTAATTCACATAGGCCTCTTTTGGATCATCCAGGTTCACCCTGCCAAACTGCCTGCTTCTTAGAATGAGTGCACCATTGGAATACGTACCACTCAAAGACAATTCCAAATTTATGTAAGCCCCCCCGTGTTTCATTTTCTATTTTTGTAAAATGTTACGCTTGAGAACAAATGGACTAATTTTGAATTTTGAAAAAAACCTGCTTGCAGCAACACGCTACATGGAGTGAACGGCCAGTTGCAGTTAATTCGTGGGCTACTCTGGCGGGAAGCTTCCCTAGAGGTAAGCCTTCTCCAACAATGTATTAAGTTTCTAAAATAGCGTGGTCCGCAATAGAGTGGAGACTTAACATAGTCAATTATTGTTTACAGTTACAAGTGATAAGAAGAAACAGAGGGATGTCCCGGAAGGGGGTGAGAGCGTCGGCTGGTTTTGAAGGTATGCGTACCAGCAGCAAACATGTTGCCCCAAAGCATTTTTAAATTGAATTTAGAACTGAGCCGGAAAAACATCTGCTGTTCTGTTTTGTTTTGCAGAAACCCCACAGGGCACTGATTTTAAGCTGTGTCATATCCAGGCAGGGGACACACAGCATCACTGCAGATCTCCCCAAAAGATTCTTAATCGGGAGATGATAAGATAACCCCATGCCAGGTATTCTTGTAGAATTTAGGCAGTGAAACCTTACACTTAAGTTGAAAGGAGATATTTTTGAGTATGAATAACAGTAGTATTCTGTTTAATTTTGTCCTAGATAAATCATCATTGCACACAAGAATGAAGTTCAGTGCGAATATAGACATTCAGAAGCCCTGTTGAAAATCCTTATACCGTGAGGACCAGGATTCGAAATGCGTTGGCATTCTTGTCATAGAGGAACTCAAATTAAAATATTCACAGATTTTGAGGGAATCTAACTGTTTCCCCTATCTGTCAAATATTGTTACCCTTCGATTGTAAAAGATGATTATGAAATTCTGATGAATTATACATTATGAATATGAATTGTGAAATCGTGCAAAAGAAAAAAATGGTGTTTATTGTGTTTTTGTTGTTATTAGTCATGTTTTGGTCTCATTTTGTGTAATGGTCATTGTGTATTGTTGATTATGTGAATTTATTTGTTGACTGTCTTTTGAATATTGTATGTAATTCTTTATTGATTTGATGACATGTCTCTCTCTTTATGAATTTTCAGAAAACAAATGAATTTTTGAAAAAAATAATACAGGTTAATAAAAACCTGATTGAACAAAAGTTAAGTTTGTTGATCATTTCAGCTGTTTAAAAAATACTCTGAAAGTAATTTTTAGGCTCGGGTAATCACTTTTTTCTTGTCAACTTTCTAAAAGTGGCATTTTCAGACCTGCAATTAAAAAAACTTTACTAAAAGATGTTTTAAATTGTGAGTCCAGAGACAGAAAACTTTCCCTTCCCATCTTTTCCCAATTGGAAGTTATACATTTAAAGTGTTACAAGGCAACTCCAATGCTAACCTATGGAGAGATAGGACTTGCTGTAGTGAAAAATAAATGTAGCAGTTTTTCACTACCTATACATGTATAATTCCTTGATATGGCTTCAGTAAGGACATCTATGTTGGATTGTGATGGTGATACTCTTTATCACAGATCTGAGTGCACACCCTGTATGTTCTGAAAGAAGCAGATAAAACATCCTAATATTATAGGCATTACCAGTCAGTAGTACTCACAAAGTTCTTTATTCTATGCATCCAACCATCTAGCCCTACCACTGAATAGAAATGCTGCTAACTTTCCAAAGTTGCATCATGAGACTGAAACATGTCTGTGAGGGGCTTCATTGTTAGTCAATCACCCTTTTGAAATGCGTCATGAACATTGTTGTGGGTGAATTTTAAATGTAAAAGATGCACCAGCCATGCACTAGTTCAGTGTGGTTTATCTCAACAAGTTATGTATACAAGGGGTTTGACTCAAAGTCCTTAATGTTGTATTTGTTATGGTCATTTTCTGTAGGCCCAGGCGTAAAGCTCCGCTGGTGAATTTTGCGGAATTCGGGTGCTCCACTGAAGAGCACAGAGCTTCTGAATTCTGCCTTCCTGGGCACAAAGTGGAGCGTTTATTCCTTTCCCGCACTCATGATTATTTTGGCTCTCTTGAGCACCACGATAAACTCAGGATGTTAGCCAGCTTGCACAATACTTTGTGCTTGCTTGGCTTCCAGCTGCGATGGCTCAAATACAGGGACGGTCGCAAACACACTGCTCAAGCAGCATTTTGTGTTCTAGAAGTAGCTAAGAGATTTTGAGTGCATTTTCTTCTCCAATCGGCAGCTGAAGTTGTTTTTTTGTGCGAGAAGCCTTATTTACTTTTATCTTCTAACAGAGAACGATTTTGCTTAAAAGGAAGCCCTGGGCATACTGGCTGCCTATCTGGCAGACTAGGCCAAAAAGTGAATTGATTGAAAATTGCAAATTTATTTTAAAAAAATGGAGAAAGGGTACTAAACTGTGCACCATTTTTCCTGTACAAAAGAAGAAAAATTGCATGCAAAAATCTCTCCTGATATTGACACATCAGCAACTTCAAAACTGACACATTGCCTGTTACAACGAGGCATCACCTCTGTATTTCAAAGCATCATCCCCGCTCATTGACGTATCAAAGGTACTGCCAGTGGGTTTGTGTGACTCCTGTATCTGGCCCATGCTCCATCGCGGTCAGACTACACACTTGAATTTGTACCAGTCAAGGGCAACCTACTAGCCCCAATTCGAGCTATTGTTTTCTAAGCCCTGTATTTTGACTTGTGTATGTTGGAATTTTGATGTTCTGGTCTTGTTTTACACAGATAAATATTGGCTATTTTTAAAAACTGGTGTTGAATACTTTGGTGATGTTTTTCACTGTGTTATTGTGTGTGTGTGTTTGTGTGTGTGTGTGCAGAAATACTTTACACAAGCGCTGCGAGGCCTCCGGGTAGTTATGCGCTATAGAAATGTAATTTTTCATTTCATTTCATTTCATTTCACATTGCCTCTTTAATTAAGCCTTACTGCACTGGGCCAAGCTACCAGAGGTTGTGCATAGATAAACTTTTAGGGGCAGATTCACAAGCCCATTGCAACACTTTTGCGCCACTGTTGCATCACTTTTTGTGACACAGCGACGGCATAAACAATGTACAACATTGCGGCCTATTTACAATGTAATGCATCTGAAGAGATGCGTCATGTTGTAAAGCCCTGTGCCAGGTATAATGTATGTAGGGTAGGAATTCCCACTCAGGAAAAACTCGTAAAAGTGGGGCAGTTAAATCCACAAGATTTCACTGTGCCACTGCTCGGACGCCACTGCGTCATAAGCAGTGATGTGGTACAATATGTATAGGATTCAACATGCATTGCTGGAATTGTGTCGTGCTTGCAACACAACTCCAACAATGCGTGACTTTTGGGCCAAGAGATGCACCAATATTTCTGACGCATCTGTCAATCCTTGCGCCATGGTGCGCTGTATTGTAAATACTGATGAATAATAAAGAGGGAAACCCAATCAACCCTTGTAGTTTTGGGCAATAATATGATGAAGTAAACAATACCTGCAAGGGATTTTGTTTAAGCAACAGATTCTACTGAATTAAAGGGTTTAGTCAGGAATGTCACTCCAGCTGGAGATAACTTCTTAGTGTCCACAGACAACACAACAACAATGGAAATGGAAAAATGAATGAAAACACTGGAAACCTTTGGTATTTTGAAAAAGAATGTCAATCTTATTTGGATATTCAATGTAAAAATAGGGTACACAATAATGAAAGAATAAAGACTTTTCACAGCAACAAAATTATGTAAAGAAGCCAAAATCAAATTGTGCTAACAGTACATAAGTAAAAGAACTATTCCACATATATAACAAAAGTTACAAAAATCAAAACTGAAAATATGTAACTTTGAGAAAAACAAATTTCCCCTTGGAAATAGATGCAGAGGTCAATGTTTCGGTCTGTTCTGTTCTCGTCTTTCAGACCATCTTCAGGACAATTTGCTTTTGAGCTGACAGGGAAACCAGTCTGATGACAGTAGATCACTGTCGTGAGGGAGTGTTTATTTATTTTTCTTCTTAGTGTCTGTTGACACTAAGATGTTATCTCCAGCTGGAGTGACATTCCTGACTAAACCCTTTAATTCAGTAGAATATTTTGCTTAAACAAAATCCCTTGCAGGTATTGTTTACTTCATCGTATTGTAAATACGGCGCATCCATGGGGGTGCAAGAGCATTGCAGGCTGGAGCAGGGACACTGACGCATTGCTACAGATGCGTCAGTTGCTGGTAAATCTGCCCCTTAGTGTGTACTACACTTACCCTGATTAGGCTAGTGATTCTTGCTTGGACAGGGTGCATACTTCTGCCAATCAGAAAATCAATTTCTAGCATCCATCATACTCTTTCGAGCATGAGTTAATGACAAACTCTCTGGGTTAATGTATTATTGATTGAAAGTTCATCAATCAAGCCAGGCTGTCTTTTATATGCCTTAAAAATAGGTGATCTTTAATGATCTAAGGTATACAGACATCATTTCTGCATGCCTCTATTTACATACATTAGCACATGAAACTAGACCTACTGGCTTTATCAACCCTTCTTTGAAATGGGTTTATGACAAAACAACTCTTCTTTTTTCACTCCAACAACTACTGAGGTCTGGTCGGAAATTACAGTCTTGAAATTTCTTATAATGCCTTCACTGTTTGAACTTTCTTCATTTCCAATCCTTAAGCACACTTTCAAACAATTTGTGTTTACATTGGCAACTTTTCTTGACTGTATAACTGTACATCCATTCTGCTTTTGTCCAGGGAACACTAAATGAATCATTGATATTTAATTTCCAGAGTTCCTTCTGCATTCCTCTATACGCCTCCTGCATGTCATGTACTAACATTTGAATGACTGCATTCGCTTGTGTACAACACTTACAAACCATTGTTATCATTAAAGTAAATAATGACTAAAGTTACTAGAAACAGGGATTTGTTTGATGAAAACCCACTATAAAGCACATGGTGGCAGACCTACAAAGAACTGTCATCATGTGGACTTATTTTCAGATTTAAAACTGGAGTCTAATGTACTGCTTCTTGGCATCAAGGTGACTATAAAGCCTCAAGTGCACACATTCCTTCAACTTTTTTTCACTGTGTAAAACATATTTGTTTATACTGTTATAGTATTTCATTTTCTCACAATTATATGCATTTCAGTATCATCTAACTAGATAGGACAAAGAAATATACTGCACACTTCCTTTATAATTATTTTGCTAAGCTCAGCTATCTTGCTGATAATCGATTTCATTCAATAAATCATTGTATCGGATGACAATGTAGCAAACCGAAGCCGATACCTGCAAAGACATATCCTGTGTATTTGCAAAGCGCACGTTCACCTAAGGGCTTCTTGGCGCTGAATAGCAGATGTTTAGTGTTACTGTTACCCAATTCAATAGTACTCATTTTATCGACCTCAGAAGGACAAAAGGCTAAGTGGACCCACTGGGATTTGAACATGTGATCAGTAGGTCACAAGCAGGTCCCTAGAGGAGATGCATTAGTCTACTAAGCCACCAGACCCGTCTCTGGGCTTATACTAAACCTCTTATCTGCGCTTGTGTATTGTATGCAGTCATTTGCTATGTGTGCCATAAGTGCCGTTAAGGCAGTACTAAAATGTAGAGTCGCAGTGACTTCACATTATGATGCTGCCAGTGAGCGCCCCCTACAGTATCATGCTGTGAAGTGCTCCCAGACCACTGGAATGTTAGATCCTCATTTGGCGGACACACACACAGCTAGCAGTCGGGCACATAAATTATTCTCTTGATGCTAATTATGCTGTAAGTCTATCAATATTCATTCTACCCTCATTTGAGCATCAAAAGTCTGCTTCACACACTTTCGCGTGAGTGAGCATATCGTATTCCTGGAAGTACAAGAACAAGTAACACCGAGGTCTGGAGTGCGACAAGGCTACTGACAGAAAAAGAATTGCGAGTCAAACCTGGAAATTCAGAAATGCAGATTAACACCTGCGACAGAAGTAACATACCATTACTCACAGCAAGAGCTGTGTGGAACATGCCTCGGGGATTAACATTGTGTTGCTAATTAAATGATGTAATTCACAAGTGCTTCAACCTCTTTCTTCATTTAATAGATATTTACTACAATCTTTACACAGGACATTCCTATAAAAATGTTTATATACACAATGTCAATGCGTCCATTAGTTAGTGGTATGGTACAAAGCCAAGAGAGTGACAGGGGAGAGGGGCCACTAAAGAGTGGAGCTACAAAATGTAATGCATTTCTTTAAAAATACATTTGTGCATACATTATTCGAAATATCTTCGAGTTAAGGTATATGTTGCTGACAACAAAGCTCAGAAATACAGGACATTAATCGCCTCTTTGTGTGCCCAAGCTCTGCAGTCAGGAAAACAGGCATTAACTTGGATTTATTTTGGGTTAATATATGCGCTCGAAATGGCAAAATTAAATGCTCCGACGATTTGAGCACCGATGCTGTGTTGAAGATGCCATCATGATGGCCTAGTTAGGGAATGAGCTGCTGACTTTTGAGCCCTAGTGATATAGGTCCTCTTCCCTCTCCCTTCTTCCTTCCCCAAACTAATTTAGAAAAATTTAAATAATGTTAATAAATACAATGATACTGGAACATCATCATCATCTTTATTTCGGCCTCATGTGCCATAAAAGGTATGTAAAACATTAAAACAGTAAATGTTAAGATATATACAAGCATTACAACATGTAGAAACATTATACAAATACAAGGAGCAGCCTTTTGACATTCTCAGAGTATCTAACTCAGGGTTTATCATTTTAACATTTTTCATAGGTCTCCATTTAAAAGATGTCTCCTCTTATACCACACGAACCCCAAATATTTGGCTAAAGCAAAGACAATATGCCCAGAAAGATCCGTCTTTAGGACCGTGTATGCTTGCAGGCAATGGGAGAAGCCCAGATTTTTACATAGTGGGACAATCCATTTTCTCCGCGCCTGAACATACGCATTACAGAAAAACATTATGTGCAAATCAGTTTCTTGTTCAGATTTGCATCCTGGGCAATGAGACGGGGATGGCTCGGCCCATTTACTAGTAAGGGCCCGTAGTGGTAGACTACCATATCTCCATTGGAGATACAGTTTTCTCATTGATATTGGGGCTATAATATCTAAAACAGATTCGAGCCTGTAGCTGTCCTTGATTATTAAGAATGATGACGTTAGGGTGCCGGGGGCAGTTCCTTGCATGTGGGTAGCCAATTTACTCTCCTGATACTGGATGATAAACTGCCTCCGCGTGACCCCGGGACAAGATGTAAGCGGGTCAGACCATAAGGTAGGAATCCCTAATTTCCTTAATTCTTTCTTAATAAAATTTAGCCATGGAATTTTCCCAATGTTTGGGAGAGTAAGGATTTCTTGCAGTTCTAACCTATAGTTAGCTAACTCAGGTACTGACCAAATCCTGCGCCAAAATAACAGGGGCCGCAGGCCCATGTCTTCGTCCAGGGGTCTCAGAGCCAGATCAAGTCTAATAGGCAGCAGGGGCGTGCTAGAGGGAAGTGATAGGAGCTGTCTGATAAAATTGTTCTCGATTACTACCAGATCGCGGTTGCACGTGTGGCCCCAGAGTTCACTTCCATACATTACTGCTCCCCTTGCTTGTGCTCTGTAAATCTCTAGGGCGGGACCCACCGGCTTAAAGGTAGATTTATTCTTGGCAATTTGTTTGGTAATTCCGCCTGCTATTTGAGCCAGCTTTAATTGCGCTTTCTCCCGTTGATGTACCCACGACATTTTTTCATTTAGGGTGATCCCTAAGTAATCAAAGGTTCGGACCCTTTCTAGCGTATTAGATCCAATAGAGGGATTAGAGCGAGCTCGAGATGGAGGGTTGAAGACCATATATTTGGTCTTTGAAGCATTGATCTCGAGACCATGATCTTTACAAAATGCCTCGAAGCCATTGAGAACTCGCTGAATCCCCATTGGAGACTTGGAGAGGAGCAGGGTGTCGTCCGCAAACATAATTGCGGGCACCCTGCTGCCTCCAAGCTTGGAAGCATCAGTATTCTCAACCCCATTCAAATGCTCTATTACCCCGTTGACAAAGAGGCAGAACAGAGTCGGTGCAAGCACACAGCCCTGCCTAACCCCCCCGTCAACGGGGAATTTGTTGGACAATATCCCTTCCCTGCCGCATCTTACCTGGGCGTAATTATCAGTGTGTAATCTGACAATCATAGTTAATAGGTGTTGTGGCACCCCCAGACCAGAGAGCACGGACCAGAGTTTCCTACGCGGTACCAGATCGAAGGCCGCTCTTAGGTCAACGAATACAGTGTAGAGGCTGCCACCCTCCAGCTGTACCGTTTTCCAAAATATCATGGAAAGTCGAAAGACTTGATCTACAGTGGACACTTTAGTCCTGAACCCCGCCTGATATGGGCTCAGAACTGAGTGATCTTGGGTCCATTCTAATAGACGGTCCAAGATCAACGTAGCAAAAATCTTTTGGGGGACGTCTATTAAACTAATAGGCCTGTAGTTGGCTGGGAGCAGAGAAGAACCCTTCTTGAAGATGGGAACAATCTCTGCCCCCAGCCAAGTAGCAGGCACCGGCATCCCCTCCAGGATTGCATTAAATAGAACCCGTAGATATGGAACCCAGATCATAGGTTCGCTTTTAAATAGGTCACCAGGAAGTTTGTCCAACCCGGGGGCTTTTTCAGTAGCAAGTCTAGCAATAGCTGCGCCTACTTCTGCCAGACTAAATTTGTCTGCGTCCAGGAGTGGCGTAGGGGTCGAGCTTGTCGTTGGATCAACTTGAGGCTGATTAGGGTCCATGTCAGCCTCAGTGTATAGAGATCTGAAATGATCCTCCCACACACTGGATGCGATATTGGCCTCCACTTCCGGGGTAGGGTCAGCCGAGCCATTTTTGACAATCTGCCAAAATTTCCTGGCATCTTGGAGTTTGAGCGCATCAGTCATGTCTGCCCAATTAGCATAGTCCCATTCCGTCTTAGCATTGGCAATGAGGGATTTGTACTCCCTTCTCTTAGATCTTACCAAGGAGATATTATGCTGCTGCTTCATGGCCGCTAGTAGATCAGTTTTAGCTTTTCCACAGGCGGCATTAAACCATGGGGCACAGGTCCCCCTTTTTTGCCTTTGCGTTGCCTCTGCTCCGGGTTCAGAACATCAGCTAAAGTGCTACACATCTCTAAGTGAAGTACACCGAGTTCTCTATGAGTCTCCTCAGGCAAGAGAGAATGGTGTATAAGGTTGTCAACTTTTTGCTAGACCGGAGCAACCTTAGCGTATAGCCTCTGGATGTCCTGGGGATTTCCTACAATTTTGGACCAGCGAACTCTACGCCGGTTCGTAGATAGAATCAATCTCGGGTCTGCGCAGTCACCATCGCCCTGTTTTTGGGTGGTGAGTGACATTTTTAGAATCAGCGCATTATGATCGCTGTCGGCTCGAGGTATTACATTAAAATCCACAATTCTGTCCCATTCGGAGATTTCCATGAATATATAATCCAGTCTGGAATTATTCCCCGGTTTGTTATAAGTTGGTTTAGGTGGAATATCACCGATCACCCGACCATTGAAAGCCCTTAAAGAATTCGCTAGGGTTAAGCAAGTGATTTACATTGCCAATGGCGACCAGGACTTCACTGATGGGACAGCCAGTTTTGGGATTCCCCATTGTTCATCTTCCTTATTGGATGTACCTTCTAGGAATGATGGAAGGGGCTCAAATTGACAGTTAAAATCTCCCCCGACCACATACGGTGTGCCCTTGGGGAGTGTGCTCAAAAACAGCACTAGTTCCTCGATAGTACTAGAAACTTTTGTTATGCCCACTGGTCTTGAATAGACATTTATCAATGCCAATTTTGTTACATCAGACCATTCCAAGAGTACTCATTGAACGTCTAAGGAATTAGTTGGTAAAACCCTTGCTTTACAGCCCAGGTGGGAAGCCACCCAAATAAGTAGTCCACCTGACGGGCGACCCTTCCCCTTCCAATTCGCCCCGATTGCAAATGTATCGAATCCTACACGCCGATGGTCCTCTCTTGCCCATGTCTCTTGGAAGAGGCATACGTCCTGTAAATCTATAAATGCCCCCCACTCAGGAGAGTCCAGTTTATTAGCCAAACCAGCCAAATTCCATGAGAGGAGGGAGATGGAACCCCTATCGCTATGGTCTGCCTTAGGACGATTGGACATCCCATTTGCTACTGCAACGCCCGGGCCGGGCATATAATACAGAGTATTTTGGTTGCATGGGATGAGACTTCTCTTATTAATATGGGGGCAACGTTTCTTACTCACCCTGGGAATAATAGGCTCACAATGCCCTTCTGCTGCCTCCCTGGTAGCTTCATGGTCCACCCCCCCCCCCCCACTGAAGGATTACTGAAATTTGGCTGTCAGTCCACCATCTCTAGGCAACTATACCTGTTGGCGGTTGGGAAGCCGCCCCAATTTCCCCTGTGTACTTGTTCCCTAAAACCCTGTACACCCCATGTACCCCAATTTTCATTCCTGGAGGGACGCCCTACTGTGTGCCAGTTACTTTCATTGTTCCATTTGCATGTTAATCCACTCCTGGGGGGATAAAAGAAGGAGAGACATCGTGTTGTGATCCCCTCATTTCTATCCTGATTTTTCCAGGTACATATATAGTCAACGGTATGGGGTTCCGCAAAGTTCACCAATATGCAATCACCCTGTACTGTTTTTCTTTCATATCCCACCCATGCTACCCTTCGCACTGTCAGGATCTTGCTAGTAAGGTTCGGGGGTAGGGGCCTGTTTGTATTTAGCCAATATTGGACTTTATTGTTTAGAGACCAATTAGGTTCCTCCTCAGTCTCACTCAGTTCAGGGACCCCCGTCATGACCACCACATAGGGGCTTGCCTCAGGAGGCAAGTTCACCGGTCGTCTCCTATGTGGGCCGCAGCCATTGCTGTTCTTATTTGGCTGCGTCGTGTGGTCCTTAGGAAGAGTAGTGGGTCCCTCTTTCAATGGGGTGACACATGTTCTTGTTTTAGGTACTGTTAGCTTTGTGGTGAGGGAATCAGACTTAGATTTTATATTAGTCACGGTTGCTAATGCTTTCTTGGTAGCAGTGGCCGTGGGTTTGGCTCGGTTTGTGCTTGAATTAGTTCCCCCTACTTGATTAGACCCGCTTGGGTTTACTTTTTTTGGGGCATCACACAGGTCAGCTATCTGTTTTTCAATGCGAGCTAATCTTGTCTCGATGGGGGTGAGGTAAAGTTTAAAAAGTTCAGCAATTCTAGGTAGGAGTGAAATGTTTACCTCGTCATCCCTAACGCTGATCCTGTCTAAGATGTCCGAATCTTCTGCGTTCACACTAGAGGTTACTTCATTTGTAGGGGCGATACCAGGGGGATTGGTGGCTATAGACAAATTCTGGGCAGAGGACAGAGGGGCCTTACTCAGTTTTTTGCCCCTGGACCTTTCATTTTTGGGGTTAGGTTTTTTGGGAACAACAAAAATCCAAATTAGAAATAGACATTTTTTTTGGGAGGTTTTTAGTGAACATAGCGTGAAGAAGCAGAAAGCGCCTGTCATGGTTATCTGGTCCCGATAGACAGGGGGGAAAGTCCAGGCCAACCGCTATGGAGCCAGGGCCGGACTGGGAACCAAAACTGGCCCTGACAAAGTGCTCGGCCGGCCCCCTTCTCTCAGGGTTGAGGGTGCGGCTGAGCTCTTTGCCAGAGCCGGTTTTCGGGCGATTTTGTTACAGTGCCGATTTTGCAGCTATGCTGCAAAAACGGCACTGTAACAAAAACGGCCCCCAAGGGCCCAAAACCGGCCCCCACATGCGGTGCACGGGGGATTGCCCGGTGCCCTCTACGGCCAGTCCGGCCTTGTATGGAGCAGTAGGAACATAGCATGCTACAACACAGGCAATTACATCACGCTCTGTAACACGTGGCGTGTCTACTGAGGCCAAACTAGTTATTATTTATAAGGTATATGTCGTTGACATGGTTATATTTCCCAACAGTGTTGAAGGGAATGGGATATCGCGGATGGAATTGATCGCATTGCTGATTTGCATAACAGATCTTCAAGCTAGCAGGGAGTTGTATGAGGTGAGAGAGGGAGCAATGAAGTTGTATGATGATATAGAACTTGATTTATGATAGAAAGGTAGTTTGGAATTGCTAACTTGTATATTCTCTGTGGCTCCACTACCAGGTCTTAATTAGTGGATGGGAAGAATCAAGTAGGTGACTAGTGTTTAAGGATAAGGCTTTCCACTACATAGAACGTTGGTAAGCTTCGATCTGAATTATAATTAAATAAGACTCAAGACACATCGGAGTTAACTCTTGTGGCACTACCAAGGCAAAAGAAGTAGGGGAAAATTAAGGTATGCCCCTAAGATGTGCTAGATATAACATGACTTATAAAATATATGACAGCAAACTTAGGATCAAACTTAGTCAGAATGAGGTTCTTTAACCAGGAGAGGTACTGGTTGAGAAGCTGAAGGGAGTTGTCTGATTGGTAACAATGGTGGTTGTTCCAAAACAGAGAAGTGTTAAGAGAGAGTGAAAGAGGATGTGTATAATGTATATGCATATATAAGTTTGCATCTTAGATAATAAATTTATAAAATAAAAGAAATAAGGATTTATTGGGAACACGTTACTTTTATATACATGAAAGAGCATTTGGTGTGAGTACTTCTAATGTGTGTACATGTTCTTGTAATTACTTTTTAAAGATCTATCTCTTACTTGCACACTGAATTATAAGGAAGAAATTTGCATTATAACTCCTTTCAGGGTATTTATTATTTTTTTTAATTAATTTGTAGGTGATTGTCTGTTCTAGTATGTTGTTTTGTGTGTATGTTTTTATGTCTAACAGCCCTGAAGAAGTCCCAAGAAAATAGGGACAAAACGGTTAGGCTGTTCATGTCAATGTCAAATGTCAATGTCAAACGTTCTTATATAGCGAACAAATCACCGTAAGGTCTCAAGGCGCTCGCAGCAAATGGTAGAAGGTAGATCAGCCAGCAGTACACAACTAGAGGCTGCTAAGGAAATAGCCAAGTTTTAAGTTTCTTGCGGAAACATTTGTGATCCGTAGTGGAGGAGATGTGTTCGGGTAGTTTGTTCCATAGCGAGGGAGCCAGGACATGTTGTCTTTTCTTATTTGGAAGATTGTTCATAAAACTGATGAAAAGCAAATCTGAAAGAGTGTTGTGTATCATATGATTGTTTGCTGTAAGGTATTGTGTTGTACAAAAAATATATTTTGTTAAAAATCATTAGGATGTGCAAAAAACTTCTTTAGACTCACTCAAGCTTCTTTATTTGTGCTCCTCACTTTGTTTAGCTTATGTATCGGTTTGGATCTTTACCGTTGATCCAAAAGAATGAGCACAACTGAAAATATTTGGGACAAACGGAGTGCAGGCGTAGGTATACCATAACCGTTGTGCTGTTGTATTCTTATACTGTTGGAAAAGAGTCATTCGGCTCAGGAGTTTTTTTTTAAAATTATTTTATTTATTGATTTTGTCAATAAAAAATACAGAACATCGGTCACATTCATAACAGGCATATAATGCGTAATAATCAAGAAGATCCATAGTACACAGTACCCAACTATCACATGACTAAGTCTTCACAACACAGAAAACTTGTCAGCAATCAAATCGAAGAATCAGGGGTCGTCTTAAGTAAATCAGGGTGTTCACGTAAATAATCAGTAAGAGGTACCCAAATATCTGGGGGCTTAGAAGCAGTAGGCAGTTCTTCCGCATATAACACAAAGTTGCCTCTACAGTATATGGCATCCAGTATCCAATCTTTGAGCGCTGGGGTTCTTTTACTGTCCCAGTGCATAGACACCCTCCGCTTTGCAAGCAGTAACATTATGGCCATCAATTTCTTTCTCATAGACCTCAATGGTATATCGAGGCCAAGTAAACACAGTTGTGGCGTGCATGCCAGTGTGCACGATACCATCAGCCCTAAGGGACTAGTCACGGTTTCCCAATATTTCTGCACCTTCCCACAGCACCATGCAAGATGTACAAAATCTGCCTGCCTGATCCGTCCCGCATCCTTTGCATCTAGCATCATACCATAGATTATACCTACCTAATTTGGCTGGGGTATGGTATACTTGATGTATATATTTATAATGGATGAGACGAAGATTACCATTAGGGGTTAGCAGTGTAATCAATGTGCAGCGGGCTGTCTAGTCTTCCTCCGTAAGAGGGTCATCTAACTGAGTATTCCAGTTTTCTCAAGCTTTTTGCGTGTCAGCTCCAATTTGTGATTGAACCAGCTTGTACAGTCGTGAAATGATATGTACGTGAGTGGTTGTGGTCAATAACGTTTGTAACAATTGCAAAGTAGGGAGCTCATCAGGAAAGGAAGGGTATAATACCCGGGCAGCAGCTCTCAGTCTGTGATACAAGAATCTGAAAAGCAGCGACTGATTGCTGATATATGACAAATCATCTGGAGTTATAAACTAGCCATTCGGGTATAAGTCACCCAGCTGGGTGATGCCCACTTGTTCTAGTAGTGATATGTTGTTTTTTTCCAGCGTCACCGATAACTCGGGATGGTAAGCTAGCGGTAGGCTGGGGGCATATATCGGAGTTTTTTGTGCTAATTGACTAATTCGCTGCCATGCTTGAGAGGTGGTCCGCACCGTATTTATCTCCCGTGAGGTAAGGTGAGGCCGACTATGTGCGTAGAGTACCCTAGTTAGTGGTATAGTGTTGGCGTCACCGTCTTCTACCGTAAGATGTGGTAAATATTGCACTGGGTGGTACCAGTAATAAGCAAAGTGCGCCTGAGCACATAGGTAATAGAGATAAGCATCAGGCACCGAAAAGCCTCCAGCACTATAAGGGAGGGATAGAGTTTGAAGGCTCACACAAGCTTGCCTACCCGCCCATATCAAATTTATAAAATGTGTGCGGAGTCTGGTAAATATCATGGAGGGAGGCGGTATTGGTATGGTGATGAAGAGATACAACAACTTGGGTAACACCACCATTTTAATCAGAGATATGAGATCGGCTAATGAGAGACGGAGTGTGATCCATCTTTGTATTTGTGTTTCTATGCAGTCAATTGCAACTCCATAGTTTTGTCTAATCACCAAGGCCGTGTCCCTGTGAACCTAGATCCCAAGGTATTTAACGGGGTCATCTTGCCGAGCGAGGGGTAAGTCCATTTGTGGGGCTTTTGTGCATTCAGTCAGCGGTATAACAGCGGATTGACTCCAGTTTATTTGCAGTCCGGACTGCCGTCCGAATTTAACATACTCACGCAATAGTGGGGAGAGGTTGCTCTCAGGGTCACAAAGATATAATACCATGTCATTGGCATATAGTGATATCCTAATAGGGCGTAGTCGAAATCGAAGCGTAGCGTGTGCATAATTCTGACATATTTTACAGGCAAGGGGTTCTAGCGCGATCGAGAAAAGGAGGGGGGACAGTGGGCAGCCCTGTCTAGTGCCACGTTGAATAGGCACACTTTTGGTGACGTACCTGTTGACTTTAATGTGTGCAGTGGGTTTAGTGTACAAAAAGGCAATCCATGTTATCAGTCGCAGGGGGAGTCCGATGTGTCGCAAGATCGTGAGCATATAGAGCCATTCCACGGAATCAAAGGCCTTGGTGGCATCTAAGAGGATGGGTTCAACTGGTGTAGGAGAGCAAAGATTGTACGCAAATTATGAGTGGTAGATTGGTCAGGGATAAAGCCCGACTGATCGGGGAGGACTATCGTCGACATAAGGTGTTGTAGTCTTGTGGCGATGATCTTTGCCAATATTTTTACGTCTGTATTGGTCGGTAGGACTCTGCCTTTGTGGGGCATTTATCTGGTTTTAGCAGTGCTACTATAAGTGCCTCTCTAAGCGTCTGGGAGAGAATCTCATTATTATAGGCCTCATCATACATTTCAAGGAGGTGTGGTATTAGCAGTTCGGAATATGCCTTATAAAACTCTCCGGTAAACCCATCTGGTCCTGGTGATTTACCATTCGTTAACACTTTAATGGCTATTTGTGTTTCCTCCTCCGTTATCGGCTGCGCCAGGTATTCACGATGGGAATCCGACAGCCACACTAACGCTATGTCCTCAATATACTGCAAAATCTCGGGTTAAGTTGCTGTATGTTGTGTGGTGTAAAAATCACTATATGTTTTCACAAAGGTTGCTACTATCCCCTGAGTATCATAATGCATCAGTGCCTCATCATCCTCCATCTGCGTGACCGTGTGCTGTTTGTGGTATGTGCGTATTTTCTGAGCTAGTATGCGTCCCGGTCGTCCGCCCTCACCCTGTGCACCATGTGACGCCGAGATGTATATTTTATTTCATCATCCGCTAACTCATTGTACCGATTTATCTCAGCATGCAGTGTTCCCAAAGTGGCAGCATTATGGGTGACATCGTAATCAGCCTCCAACAAACTAATACTATCCTCACAATTTTTTTTTTGAGCATTGCCTTGAAGGCTTCCCACAATGTACCCGCACTGTCTACGGATTGGGCATTGTGTGTGAAAAAATCTTCTATTGCAGTATGTATTGTGTCTTTGTATAGGGGGTTCAACAGAGCAGCAGCATTGAATCTTCAAACAAAAGGAGGAGGCGCATACGTAGGAATGTTAAGTGATAAGGTAACTGGTTTATGGTCCGACAGTGTTTTGGGTAGATGCGTAATTTCCGTAGCCCAGGTGGATGCGTGATCCATTAATAGCCAGTAATCTAGCCTAGACCAGCTGTTATGTACAGTGGATGAGTGAGTGCTCTCTTGCATAGTGGGGTGGCGTTCTCGCCATACATCATGGAATCGGAATTCCGCCATGCCGTTAGGAATAACCAAGACTTAACGCTTATGGTGTTCAGTAGTATCGTGAGATCTATCTAGTGCAGTGTTCAGTGTTAGATTCAGGTTAACCCCCCATATCAGCTCCAATGGTGGCAAGTCTTGTACTTTGGCATGAAGGGTCATGAAAAAATCCGGGTCATCTATATTCGGTCCGTAAGTGTTGACAATGCCCACCCTAGTGCCTCTGAGGATACCGGTAATAAAAACATATCTGCCCTGCGGATCTATTTGTGTTTGATCTTGGCTAAACAGAGTACCCTTGTGTATAAGGATCGACACCCCCCGTGCATATGAAGTATATGCCGCAGAGATTGTGTGTGCTGCCCATCTGTAACCGAGTGTTCATGCTTTGCCAGGGAGCAGGTGTGTTTCCTGCAGGAGCGCCAGATCTATTGAATGTCTGTCTAAATATGCAAAGACTTGCCTGATTTTTTGGGGCTATTGAGGCCATGGACATTCCATGTCATGAGTTTCAGGGGTTTAGCAATTGCCATACTAACATTTCAGTGTAATACACACATGCCATATGTGCCGTGGGCACACGTACACTCTCATGGATCCGTAAATAAAAAAGAACAGTGACCGTAACAAACATAACATAACCCTCCATCCCTCCCCCACCCACTTCGCCATCCCAATCATGACAAAGCCAATACCCAGAACCCGTTGCCCAAATAAGAAAGAAGGAATAACCCACTACCCCACAACACTCTTAAAACTGGGTATTCCACCAAAAGGGGTCAAACCATGTGGGTCACACAGGGGGGGGGGGCGGCAGTAGCCCGCTACAAACCCCAGCGAGATGAATGCTGGGGGATCAAGCCAGTCGCACGGAGTCGTGAGTGCAGAAACAAAGGTGCCATAGTCCGCTATTTGTAATGCCTAAAATAAAGCAACAGAACCATGACCATGTGTATTAAAGCAAAGATGGCAGCCATCATTCACACAGTCTCATCTGCCGGGGCAGGCTACCAATAACAAACAGTAAAAGATAAAAATCATGAGTAGGATGAGCAACCCCACAACAGGTGCACCATGCAGACCCACAGTCTCAAATTGTATATCCGTAAAGGAAGTCACTCATTCAGCATCAGTGGGAGGGTCTTGCTCAGCGTGATGACCTCGTGGCGATTTACGTCGTAGGACATGTGGATGGTTCAATTGCAGAAACTTGAGTGCTTCTTGTGGGGTATTGCAGATTGTGCTCTTCCCATCCACTGTCATTTTTAAGTGAGCCGGGTAGAGCATAGCATAGGGAATGTAGCTGTCTTTCAGTTTCTTTTTTACATCCAGAAACCGTTTCCTTGCCGCTTGGACCTGGGATGTGAAGTCCGGATAGATAGAGATACTCATCCCCTCATGACTAAGCGCCCCCAATTCCCGGGCCTTCCGGAGCGCTGCGTCTCTGTCCCTATAATTTAACAGTTTGGCAATTATAGGACGGGCCGTGCCCCAGGTGCAAGTGGTGGTGCGAGAGTACGGTGCACTCGTTCCACAATAAAGACTGATGAAAAGATGTCCTTACCGAGGATGGTGGAGAGAAGAGTCTCGACATAGTTCTCCATATTGCCAGTCCGCGTGGTCTCCGTGACTCCGAAAATGTGCAGGTTACAGCGCCGGGACCTCGCCTCCAAATCTTCTGTCTTAGCCGCCAAATTCTGCAGCGCCTTGTCCACTTTTTTGTGTTTCAGCTCGAGCTGTTGTGCAGCGTCCTCAGCATCAAAGATGCAACGCTCTGCCATGTCGATACGTTCCGTGTGCTTATCCAGCCACTCCGACATGCGGTCTACACGATATGTTAGCGAGTCTATCTTCCCGTCTATGTTGGTCAAGGTAGATTGTATGGTCGCGAACATTGCTCGGACATCCACTACTGATTGGGAGGCAGGTGGAGACGCATTTGCTGGGGTCTGGCTGGGCTGGTCGGCAGGCGTCACCGGGGTTTTGCGCTGATTTTCAAATTGCAGCCTGGACTGGGTTTTCTCTAGCTTTCCCATGTCTGCCTCTTGAAGGGGGATCTGTGATGGGGCACCCCTGCGCAAGGATCATCGATGTGCACCAATGCTGCCCTTACTGGTGAGATATAGGGCGCAAAGGAGGTCGCAATATGGAGTCAGGCATGTGGCAAGGCGCCTGGAGCAGAGACTGTCTCAATCGGGCAAGGAGCAGATCCCCAGTCCAGCCTACAACTGGGGCATGATCAGTTTCCAGCTGCACAATGCGTACAGTGTCCACCCAGCAACCATTGCCCGCACCACAGCACACCTCAGGGGGGGCACCCACTTGGCAGGATAGTAAGCGCTTATACCCTGCACAGTCCAGGCCCTCACGCAGCAAGGGAACAGAGACAATTGCCATGCAGCCCAGTGGCAGGTCGGGGGCTACCGCGCTCAAGTCCCAGCACAGGCCCCGGTGCTGTGGAGGATGGCACCAAGAACCGTCTCTACGCCAGCGTCCTCGTCTCCCCCGCCGCCTAACACCGCCCCGAAACAGCAGGTAGCACCAGAGGGGGGGGGCACTCCTCCACGAGGCACTCCGGTCCGCTCTTACCTCGGGGGTGCGTGGCTGTAAATAGGCCCGTCGTTGCCGGAGCTCTCGCAGAAGGGTGGCGGTCCGCGGTATTGCTGCGGCAGTGCACAGGATGACAGCCCGGGAGAGGCGACCACCACGCTCGTGTGCCCCGCCGTGGGTCGCAGAGCGCAGCTTGAGCTCCACCGATACAGCTCCCCCACCGGGCCCACATCACGCACCCAAAGCCTCGGGCTTGCGTGGAGCCAACATAGCGACGCACATCGGCAGGAGTCCTCACCCGGCCTCCGTCACAGATCGGAACAGTACTGTTAATGGCCGGCTAAAACACCGGGAAGAGTTGCGGAGTAGGGTAGGCACTTCCCTCACTCAGGTCACATAGTTTTCGAACGGCATCCAGTAACTAGACACCCAGGTTGAAAGAAGGATGGTGGCTTGATCGGGAGAGCTCGCCTACAGCGCGGCCATTTCCCAGCTCGGCTAGCTCCGCCCCATTTGACTCAGGAGTTGGAGTTGATGAAGAACACAGCTAGCTGTGAGAATTATTCTGCATTGCAGGACACATTGATCATCAACATTTCGACTGAACTGTGGCACATTGCGGCCCTGGGTTCCTCCTGGGCTAAACCAGTCTGAGGGTCGCTTGAACATCATTCGCCCTGGCTTGGCCAGCTTTAGAGGGCTCTGATTCCTTTGTCCCGACAAAAGAAGACCCTAGCTACTCATCGCATTGATCCTGCTCCTGTTGTGAAGGTATGCTGCTGGAACTCATGTTCCTTCCCCACCTCAGTTGGGCAGGCAGGTGACTTATTGGCCCTAGAATTGAAAAAAACTTTGGGAGCCTAGCTATGTGCTGCATGTGGCTGTCTGTGGTGTCCCATGGCTGTCCAGGTTCATTGTCTCAGGTGGCTTTTTCCACTGCCAAGACTAGGAAGGCCTCCTGCCTGCTGGTGCTGGTTTGATGTTGACTTCCGTCTCTGATCCAGAAAAGTGTGTGCTGCAGTACCCCTGCAGCCCAAGGATCGGTCCTGCTTCCCCCAAGCTTTGGCATTTGACTACGACCTCAGATGAGACGTGGTGACCCACTAAATTTAAGCACATTACTAAGAGGAGAAAAACAAATTAACCAGGATTCCCTCAGCAACAGAAAGTGAAGACCCCAGTGCCAAATCTCTACCCAGAGGTAGGTGTGGGAAATATGGAGTAAAGATAAACAACTTTCTGGTGTTTCTCATGGGCCCCATGTCCTTATGATTGAGTCACGCCCTGTGGACAGTGTTACACCAGTAAGCATGGGCGGATTTTGCGGATCCACGATTCACGAATTTGCGGATTCACGGATCGTGGATCCGCAAAATCCGCGGATTTAGCGGATCTGCGGATTTGGGGGCGGGGCTTCCTCGAGTGTGTGGGCGGGGCCAAACGGACGGGGCTTCCATGCGAGCGCACATGCCTCTTGTGTGTATTAAAGGTCAGAGATCGATCAGAGCAGCAGATTAAGAGACAGAAGCCCCCTGGTCACAGGAACAGCACGGGGGTTGCGCTCGTGAAAGTCAAAGATGCAAATGCATCTGGGCAGCATCACAGCGGATTTTCGATGGTATATTTGTGAAGAAGGCACATCTGCCCAGCCTCCCAACGCTCACAATTTTTTTTGGGCTGATGAATGAGTCACTGCATTTGCACTTCAACTAGTTCCAGCGACCAAGTGTGTGTTACTATGCAATCGCGCCGAAGTGCGCAGGGGTCCCTGGAGTGAAATGGCCATCATAGTGGGTAAATGGCGGGAAGACGGTGCACACCTCGAGTGTGTGGGCGGGGCCAAACGGACGGGGGCGCTCACGATTATTTTTGGGCTGATGAATGAGTCACTGAATTTAAGCTTCAACTAGGGCACATGCGTTATTGATATCTGCAAGTGTTTCCTGTTGAGGTTTTTTTTTTGTGCCAGGACCGTCGTGCCAGAATGAACCCTGCCCTTCATATTTATTCAAGAAGAAGACACCATGTAAATAATTTACGATGGCGCCGGCAAGCTGCCAGCGCCATCCTGCAAAAGTTACTTAATTAGCTTCAACAGGAAGCTCCAACTGATAAAATAAAGCAGGCGCTCGAGCCCCTGCTTTATCTTATCTGTTAGAGCTTCCTGTCGAAGCTAATTAAGTAACCATTTGAGGATGGCGCTGGCAGCTTGCCGGCGCCATCGTAAATTATTTACATGGGGCTTGAACTTTTGACCGCAAAATCCACTCCGATCGCGGATTGCGGATTCTCGGTAAATTCGCGAGAGTTCGCGGATCGCGGATTTACCGAAAATCCGAAAAATCCGCGATCGGAGCGGATTTTGCGCTCATACCTATACACCAGTAATTGTCCGCAGGGTGTGGTGGGATCAGATCTATTTGGGGTTGGGTTGCTTTTGGAATGTTGGCCAAAGCAGGTGTGTTGAACTTGGCCCTTTTTGCAGAGTCATCCCAGACATTTTTCCTTCCTCCTGTATTTTTTATGACCTGTTGGTGGTTTTATGACTCTCAACACTTTACCACTGTTGATCAGTGCTAAAGTGCATATGCTCTCCCTGTAAATTGTTGTCATGGATTGTTGTTTAAATGATTGGCATATTTGATTTACTAGTCAGTCCCTAGTACAGTGCACTTTGTGTGCCTAGGACCTGTAAATCAAATGCTGCTAGTGGGCCTGCCGCACTGATTGTGTCACCCACATAAGCAGCCTGCAAATGCAACTCAGACCTGCCACTGCAGTGTCTGTGTACAGGTGGTACTGCCATGTCGACCTGGCAAGTGCACCATCTGCCAGACACTAACCTTCCCTTTTCTTACATATTAGTCACCCCTAAGGTAGGCCCAATGTACCCCTGTGGGCAGGGTACAGTGTATGTGAAAGGTAGGACATGCCCTGATGTGTGTGGCATGTCCTGGTAGTGAAAAACTGCTAATTTTATTTTTCACAATTGAAAGGCTATCTGGCCCATAGGAGAGAAGGGGGAGTTTGCATTAACATCTTATAAGCATAACTGCCCATGAGAACAAGATAGGAAAATAAAGTTTGATATGCCTGAACTCAAGATATAAAAATGCATCTTTTAGTAAAGATGATTTTTATGTTGTGTGTTTGAAAATACCAGTTTTAGAAAGTGTGTATTTTCTTGCTTATCTATCCTGTGTGCCTTTCCTGGTTTGTGTATTGACTGTCTAGCTTTGGAGTGACAGGGGCTGGGGAGGTGCATTTTCTCAGACATCCACTGGGTGGGGGGAGGGAGTTGATGTATGTCCGACCTTTCCTGAAGGAGTGAGGGTTGGGCTGACTAGACTTGGGCTGCACTCAGTATAGGGGGGAGTTCTGACTAGCACCTGAATAGGCCCTGTCTGCTTTAAAGTGCTGGGAGGAGATTTCCCTTGCACCTGAATTGACCCTGTCTGCTTAGACAATGCAGTCTTCACCTCCTGCCAGGAAGCTGCACCAGAGAGGACAGACCTGTTTAGCTGGACAAAGAGCTTCTCTGCCACAGAGAACACAGGATTTTGCATTATAAAAAGATGGGCACAGACCTCAGACTTTTAGATCACTTTGGGAGTTCAAGAGGAACCTCTGCCAAGAGGAAGAGCTGGAGAAACTGGAGGAGGAGTACTGCCCCTTTGCTGTGTGCTGCCTGGGGTTGGCCTGCAGTGGCAGTTTCTGCCAAGGAGAGGAGCTGTGCGTGCATCCTGCTTGAGAAAGCATCTCCAAGGGCTTGAAGTGGAGCTTGCCCCTTGTTCAAGTGGTCTCAGGATCCTCACCATCCTTCTGGGCATCGTCTCTGGTTCCAGTCCTTGCAGAAGAAGAGAGCAGCTGACTCCGTCACCAAGTCCATTGCAGACTCTGTGTCCTGAAGGCACCGTAGAGAGCACCGCCTCATTTCGCAACACAACTCTGGTCTCACCGACTCCGTCAACGAGCCGCTGCTTGCCCCACGTCATGTGGGCACTGCATTCCGTACCGATTCATTACATGCTGCACAGATGTCGCCGCACCGTGACGAGCTAGCACCACATCAAGCACCGTCTCACCCAGCAGCGCAAGCTTTGGTCTCACCAACTCAGACAATGAGCCGCTGCCTGCCCCGTTGTGAGGACACCGCACGCTGCAACACTTCCATCTCACATCACAACCACATCAGTTTCCCCGGACCGGCTCGTACCGTTGTGTTGGCCACAACAAGAAAGGTACTGTCTCTGAGTCTGTCGACGTTTAGCTAACCCATGTCAACAGGGTTGACTGGAATTGTTGGACTCTGTCGTATTGAGTATCACAGTAGCCCCAAACGGAACTACTGAGCCGGACAAACTTTGTTTTCACGTTATTCCTGCAATCTAAAGGTTATTTTGCACAGTAACTATTTTTACAGTATTGTATGTTGAATTTTTATGTCGTTTTTGTTCTTGTTTGTCTATTGGGGAGGTGGGCATGAGTGTGTGTATAAGGACTTGAAGGGTGATTAACTATGCCAGGACAGGGCAAAGCCAGAGGAAACTCTGGTGGAGGTTTGTAGCGATCCTGACATGCAAATCAATCGTCTGGTGAGTGGCTTTATGAAGGAGCCTCCTGAGCATTGGCCTCTTTGTTGGCTGGTGTGTGCCTGGACACCCTGTTGCCAGTTTAATCTGGGCCATCTGCTTGCTTGCCTGGTCCAACAGATGACCAGTTAGTGACTTGCCAAGCACGTGAAAGCAGGGCCAGTCGATGTAGGTAATCTAGCTTGTGTTCCCCCCCAGATTTTGTTGCTTCCCAGTCTCAGGCACCACAAAGGTGGAAGGCACTGACCCAGGGTCCCCCTAGTCGATAGAGTGGGGTGACAGTACCTGGTGGCTGCAGACTAGGGAGGACTCTTGTGTCACTCTGGTGTATGGATAAGAAACGGGACCCTGTGAAGGCCCAGCCATTGGGCAAATCCTGAAACAGGGTGGTGTTGGACCCAGGAGAAGTGTGGGATGCCTACAGGCTGAACAGTTCTAGTGCTCCCCAATGGCAGGTGGGTGAAGTCATGGCTTTTGCCTGGAACTCCAGGCACTGGGTTGGGCCACCTTCCCTACCTGGGGCTCCTACAATCTGGGTAGCTCCTGTAATCCCCTGTGAGGGGTGAGAAAAGCTATGGATTTTGCCTGGGAGGCTGTGTTGTTGCAGGCTGTTTTTGCCAGGCAGAAGGAATAGACTCCTAACCCACCTGCAGCAGGGTGGCAGCCACCCACAAGGGTTTGCCAGGTGTCAAGGTGTCAATCAGTTATCTTCCCATCCTTGTATCAGTAAAAGCATCACCAGTGACATTTAATTCTCAAGGCCTATCCAGCCAATGGAAAAGTATGTGTGCCAACTCAGTGAACCCCTGAAGTATACAAAAAAGTGATCAATGGAATGTTTGAATTATTCTCATCCACTGGTAATTACTCAGGGCTTCATCCTAGCCAATTGTTGTTTTGCACACCATACCACCTCAGTTTAGATGAGTGATATGAAAATCAGTCCTAACCATTTGTCAATAGGAAGAGTTAATTCTGAACTGCCAGGCCAGGTCCTCCCTGAAACGGAACACTAGATACCAAGGACCGATTTTCCTCTGATTATGGCTCATCAGCCAAGTATAGCTTGGTTCCAGTGGCTCAGTGTGCACAACAACCATGTCTAGGCATACCCATCCCACATAGGGCAACACACTGAAACATATCATATATGAAGAAAAAAAACATGAATAAAATAATATATGTACACATTATAAACAATCAACTGTTATAATATGCAGCCAGTTACTTGAGAGCATGTAACAAAATCAGCACATACATGCAGAAGGTGTGAAAACATTGTTGTGGGAGATCTCTGATGAAAAAAGGGATAGAAGCAATGGGCATGTTAAATTACTGTCAGGGTGGAAGAATCTTGGGAGCAGGGACAAACAAATACCTGAATTGGGTAGGAATCGCCAAGGGAATAAAAGTAGGTTATTTGTAAAGGGAGAGGATGATGATCAATGCAACACTGCAGAGATGACGATTGGCTCTTCTTTCTTTCAAGACATAGAATAATTCCTGGATGATGGTTAAGGAGGGAAGGATCTAGAGGTGTCAACTGATGCCTATCGTATGGTCAAACCACGGATAATGTATTCTTTAGCTGCAAGGGAACAGGGCTATAACTAATTTAACTGAATGCCAATGGAACGTTAAGGAATCCTCCCAGTAAATCAGAGAGACTTTTATTCACAAAAGACACAGAACAAAAGAAACTGTGAGATTGTATTTATTGAGTTTATTGCAAATATTGCAGGAAATAATACACTGTAAATAAACAGGGGCTTTTTATTGCTTCTATTTTTGTGACCGTGGGATCAGTTATTTTACTGTCACACTTTTGTCTCATTTTCCAGACAAGAGATGTAGAGCCACTGTTTAATGTTTAAGAAATGGTTTGGGATAGCTCTCTCAAATCCTTTTTTCTGGCCTCAGCTGAGACACAGATTTTATGCAAGGTGTTTGCTCTCACAACAGATATCAACGGTGCTGCTTCCAAGCAGGTGTATCTGAAACAAGGGCACAGTGAATTGTGAGATTTCCCTAAATGGCTGTCACCAGCCTTTTTGAAACATTTGTTTGGCAAAGACAAAAGGGCAGGCATGATTAGAAAGTTCCACAACTTTACAAATAAGAAACTACAGACCTAACAGAAACTACTGACCTACCCCTCTCTCCTACCATCTTCCAAATGTGATTACTCAAAAAGAACTAACAAGCTACCCTTTGCTAACAAGGATCTCATAGCATTTTTGTGGGTAACCCTTTCTCCATTATCCCCTCACTTCAGTGCCTGGGTTTCTCTCCTCCAACGACTGAGATACTACTGGCCCTAGTCCTCTAAGTCCTCCAGATCCTTTTCATCCTGTTCTGCACTAACTATTTCTCTTATTCCTGACCCTCGTTGTTCTGTTCATCTTGTTCCTAGTCACCCATATTCATAATTCTGGCCCCTTCCATAAGCCTAATTTTTATCCTCACCCTGACCCTCCTTGTCCTGGTATGCCTGGCTTTGATTTTCCTGGGTTTCTGTTCCTCTATCTTTCTTGTCCCTGAGACATGGTCCTCTTAGTGCATGTCCTTCTGGCTCCAGTTGCATTTGCAATCTGATCCATCTTTCAGATGCTGCTCTCCTAGTCATTTTCACCGAGTATGGTCTGCCTAGCCGTATTCTTCGTATTCCTGCTTCTCACAGTCCTTGCTTCTTTTTCATTTTGTACCCACTGGACTTTATTCTCTTGTTTCAGGTCCTCTTTGTTTGATTCTTGTATGCCTATTTCTCAGGGTTCTTGTCTTCCCAACCCCCCTTGTCCTTTCAGACTCTCTTCTCCTAGTTTTTCTCGTCCTTTCCTGGTCCTTTTGACCCTCTGCCACTTGACCTGGTCCTTCTAATTCTCCTCACCCTATTTATCCAATTCCTGACACACTAGCTCCTGGTCCTGCTGCTTCTCTTAATCCACCTTGCCTCTTGTGTACTAGTTCTTTTAGGCCTGGCCCCCAGATTTGGATATTCCTAGTCCTCCTGACCCTGTTCTTTGTCCTCATGGTCCTTCTGACACTACACCCACTATTCCGAGCACTCTTGGTCCTGGTTCTCTCTTTTTAGATCTTTCTGAGCCTAAACATTTTGGTACTGGTCCCCCTAGCCATCCATTGTCCTGCTACCCCAAGACCCAGCCTTTCTGCTCCACTTAGTATTCTGGACCCTGGTACTGTGGTCCAGGGCCGGACTAGGAACCAAAACCGATACAAGAGTAGTGGTTCTGTCGGGAGTGAGGCAGCTTCTTTGTGCATCGATATCAATAATCGGTCTCTTCATACATTGTAGGAAAACATTCTATGACCAAATTATAAAGACAGAACACCTTTTTTAGGTATTCAATAATTATTTCTTATTTTGCAAGTATTGATACAGTATATGTAGTGGCTGTCCTTAAATGAAAAGATAAAGAATCATACATAAAGTAAAAAGGTTTTAGTGACTAGAAGTGATACGTGACATGTGATTTATATAGGGATCAAAACACATGACTTAAACAATACTGAAGAACATAGATTATCATCAGTCCATATGCGTTACATTGGTCACAACAAAATGTATTTTTTTGCTTTGCGTGTTGCAACTCTTCACGGACGGATTGATGTAAATAACGTCGACGTTTTGACCCTAAGGTATGGTGCACGCTTAATTGCATCCAGGGCGGGTCTTCATCAGGACAAAAAGGGGGTGGACAGCCTGAAGGAGATTTTAATAGCGTTTCACTGGTTTCATACCCTTGGCCCTCCTATACTTGGTTTGCATAATCTTTGTTCTTTTCTTAGTTCTTTGCTCACTGGACCCTATCATATTGGTCCTTAAAGTTTGAGTTCTCCCAGACCTAGTTCTCCTGGACCTGGTCCTCCTAAATATCCTAGTTCCAGTCACCTTGGTTTTGGCTGTCCTGGTTCTCCTTATTCTTGTCCTCTTGTTCCGGTCATCATAAACAGTTTCTTCTGGCTATCCTAACCTAGCTTGGCTATCCAATGTTGGCCCACCTTTCCCCCGTTCCTTTCTGGTCCTCTTGGTGCAAGTCATCTCGTTCTAGTGTTCCTCACCCTGTGCCTCCTAGTCCTGGTATCTCAAGTCCTGGTCCCCTTGCCTCTCATGTCATGGGCCTGCTAGTCCTTGTTCTCCTGGTTGGGTTATCCTGGTCTTCCTGACTTTGATCCTTGTCCTCTTTGGCCTCCTAGTACTGCACCCTCTGGCCCTGGCCTCTTGATCTTGGTTCTGGTTTTTCAGGTCCTCCTGAACCCCAGTCATTTTGGTCCTGATCTTCATGGTCACACCCCTCCGGTACCCTTGGTCTTGCTGACTATAGTAGGTCTTTTTACAACATATTCTTCTCAAACAGATCTTGCTACCAAAGATGATCAATCTGATCCTCATGGTTCTCTGGCCCCTGGTCCCATAGGCCCAGATCTTCAATGCTCTTTTAGCTCTGTTTGTGGTCCTCTTGGTTATGAGACTTTTATTGCTCCCAGTCCTTCTTTCTCCAGTACATAGATGGTTTTGATCTAAGTCTCCTCAGTCTTTCTAGTCCCTGTCCTGCTAATCCTCCTCTCCTGGTGATTCTGGCCATTTTCCTCCTGGTCCTGATCTTCATAGTCCTTCTCAATAAGGCCCTGATCCTTCTGGCCCTAGTCCTCCTGCTCCTTGTCTTCAGAGCCTGCATTAAGTTTTGCAGGTCTGCCACTGATCATCTAGTATTTCCTAGTTCTGATGATCCAGAACTTCCTGGTCCATCTGGTCATAATGAACATGTACTCCAGCCCCTGGTCCCCTGGATCCTGATTTTCCTGTTGCACAGGCATCGGGTCATTGCCCTTTTCATATTCCTTACCCTAACTCTGGTCCCTCTGTCTTCCTGGTCCTGCTTCCCTGGTTTATCTGGTTACTCTGGTCTACCTGTTCTAATTCTTTTTCTCCTGGCCCCCCGTCCATGTAGTCCTGTTCTTGTTTTTGGTACTACTTTTTCGGCCCCCTGTGTCTAGTGCTGCTAGCCTTAGTCCCTCATGTTTGTGGACTAACCGATCCTGGTGCTTCAGCTTTCAGTCCCTCGTTATCAACTCCCATTCCAAAAGTCCTTTTCCCGGCCACTCCTCACTGATGTGCTTCAGTACCGATGCCAATACTGCATCCTTAGAAATAGAAGTGGACCACACATATGGTTCAATGCTTTGCAAATCCTCAGCAAACACCTTTGCAACAAGACAATCCTCCCAATCACACTTGGAATCCTTGCTTATAGTAGTGGTAACCTGCTTAGCACATCAGCTATTTTATTACAGGCCCCAGGAATGTAATGTACCTCATACACATAATGAAAGAGTTGCATAGACAGCCTAGTTTCCTAGGGGATATCTCACCTGTGATGCGAGGACCTTCGTAAGTGGCTTGTGGTTGCGCCTTACCACCACTTTAGTACCCCAAAGGAATTGCCTCAAAAGTTTAAGTCCCCAAATATATACAAGGGACTTTCAATGACGGATTCCTGCTCCTCTGCTGGGGTCAAGGTGCTGAGGGCAAAGGCCACAACTTTCTCTGTACCATCCTCCTTTTTAACTGAGATAGGACTGCCCCTAAGCCCTTTCTGCTCACATCAGTGGAGATATAACTCTTACACCTAGAATCAAACCCCTGAAGTGCAGAAGCAGTGCAGATATCTTTCTTAACACACTCAAAGCTTTTCTGACACTCTTCCAACCACAAAAATGTGCATCCTTTCTTCAGCAATTGTTTAATTTTGTCTTGAAGTTGAGCATGGATTTGGAGAAACTCTGCAATCCTAGGAAAGATCGTACTTCATCTTTGTTCTGGGGAGGAAGAGCCTTCCTTATTGCATACACCAATTCCATTTTGTGTCTAATACCTTTGTAGCTAATCTCGTGTCCCAGTTAAGTTACCGTGCTTTTGGTAACCTGCACTTGGATTCCTCAGCCATCAACCCATACTGTTTCAATCTTCTCAGGACCCCACATAATTCCGAATTGTGCTCCTTTTTCTTTCCCCATAATCAAGATGTCATCTTGAAAAATGACTGTCTTTCTGTCCTGGAACAATGTATACATAAGGTGTTGGAAAAAGCCCGTGCCCAAAGGTAACCCAAACAATACCCTTGTGAACTGAAAACAGGCTATGGGTGTAATTAACACCCTAAGACATTTCCTGCTGTGGTGTAGCTGCACCTGGTGATAGGCTTATGTCAGGTCAATGGTAGAAAACCACCTCATCCCCTTAGTCACGTAGAATAACTCATTTATGTGTGGTACGGGAAACGAATCCACATAACTGTTTGGGAAACAAATCCACATTAATGTTCCTATTCGATTCCCTCAAATCAACACTCAAATGGAACCGGCCATTGGCCTTCCCAGCCACGACCAGGGGGCCCATCCAACCTGATGATTCCACCTGCTCGGTCAGACCACTTTAAATTAACTTATTAAGTTCTTGGATAACCTCATCCTTCACACTCAAAGGGATATTCCTCAATTTGTGTATACATGGGCATGCTTCCTCTTTTAACACAATTTTATGGACAAATCCTTGTAAACACTTTAGGAAAGTTATTGACCACTTTAGTATGATTCCTATAATTATCGCTCACAATCAAAACAGGAACAGAGTTATTTGGGTCAAGTAAGATGCCCAACTCACCCTTTTCCCACCACCCCAAGACAAAGGGTTCCGAAATTTCCACATATAACCGTACACTCAGCCATTCTTCCTTTAAATTCAAACAGTAAATTACGGAAGTCCAGCAGATTTGATAGCTTCTCCAGTGAAAATCTGTGGATGAATATCAGGCCCAACCAAACTGGGTCCATTTTTACAAGCAAATAAGTTATACCACATATCCTTATTGATGATAGGTTTCTTCCTGTCATTCCTTCAACTCCCAATACACCATCCTGTATGCACTAAACTTGAGGTTTGTCGTTATCCAAATTGGAGAGATCTTCCTCCTGATACAATTCTTCAATGACACACTTCACACGTTTGGTTTTACAACAAATATGAGCAAAATGCTCTTTGACCCCACACTTTGCGCACTTTTGACCCACGACAGGACACTTCTTATCATTGGCAAGATGGGAAACACTACCACACCGGAAACACCTGCCTTTCCACTCCTCCATTTTTTTACTTGGTTTGGTAGGCTTACCCACATTCTTCACCTCCATCTTACTATCCTCTTGTTCACCTTTCGTTTGATTTTTTTTCTGTACTGTTTTAATCACCTCATCACTGTTATATAAAAAGGGAGGGGGCTTGGCCATTATTTATCAAGCGTCCCTTCATGGAGTCTTTTTCCCAGTGACCTCTGAGGCATGTGAGGCCCTGGGGTTTAAGCTGGAGCTTTCTAATCACCAATCCTTTAAGGGCTGCCTCCTGTACAGACCTCCTGGGACAAAGTCCATCTTTTTAGAAGTAGTGGGTAGTATCCTGGAAGAAGCCCTTTGTACCAACTCCTTCACGGTTCTGGGTGATTTTAATTTTCATTTAGAAGGAACCACGGATGTGGATACTATGGGTTTACTGGAAGCAATGTCCGCAGTGGGTCTGACCCAGGTGGTTTCCGGGGCAACGCATCAGGCGGGCCACGCATTAGATGGGATTTTTTCTAATAATCCTGATTTGGTATTCTCTAAGGTTGAACCAGTGTCCTGGACAGACCATGGGGTGGTATTATTTACCATCCTTAGCCCTCTGGTTAAGAAGACATTGAGAGAGGGGCAATCAAAAAGGATGTGCAGAGCATGGAAAAATATTGATGGCACAGTTCTTGAGGACCTGCTGATAGCCTCTAGGCCAGTCATGCTCACTGACGTGAACAAAGCCTCTGCCAAGTAGATGGAGTGGCTCGATGGGGCCTGCCATAGGTTAGCTCCGCCCAAGTTGTGCCGGCTCACCAGGTAGGTTCCATCGGCCCCATGGTACTCGGATGAGCTCAGAGAAGCAAAAATAATCTGTAAAAAGTTAGAGCGGATCTGGCGTGTGAATTATTATGAGTCTGAAAAAGAAAGACTAAAAATCAGCCTAAAGGCATATAAAGACAGCATCGGGAAGGCCAAGAGTGCCTACTATACTGACCGCATTGAGAAGGCCAAGAATTCGGCCAAGGAACTGTTCGATACCGTGGTTAGTCTAACCTCCCCCAAATCGGTGACGGTGCCCCCCAATATCGAACTTTGTGAATCACTGGCCGACTTTTTCCTGAATAAAGTCCAAGCAATTTTTACCACGCTGGAACAACAGGTGGCCCTCAGTCTTGCAGAGGGTTCCCATAGGGCCCTCACTGCTGGGTCCTCTGAGGAAAAACTGTTGGCCTTTAAGCCAGTAAATTCGAGTGAGGTTCTAAAATTACTGATGGCAACTAAATCAGGCTCACCCCAAGATCCCTGTCCCACGTCAATTGCAAAACTGGCAGCTGTCCCCATAGCGGACTCTCTAGCCAGTATCTTCAATTTGATGTTCGAGAAGGGTGACTTCCCCACAGTGTGGAAGCGGGCATCCATCCGCCCACTACTTAAAAAACCCTCGCTGGACATCATGGACCCTAATAGCTATAGGCCTATTGCCAGACTACCACTGCCGGCAAAACTGATAGAAAAAATCATGAACTCCCAGCTCTGCTCATTTCTGCGTAACTCAAAGGGTCTAGACCCGGTCCAACATGGGTTCAGGGAAAGGCACAGCACGGGGACCGCCATGATTAAATCCACAGAGGAGGTCCGGAAAGTGCTGGATGACGGGGGCCAAGCGGTGCGGATTCTTCTGGATCTGTCAGCAGCCTTTGATACGGTTCACCACGCTATGCTGGTGGACCGATTGGAGGGCTGCGGGATCCAGGGGCAAGCTCTTAACATTCTGAAGGCCTTCCTGACAGATCGGGTACAAGTGGTGGCCATGGGTGATTTTGAATCAAGATCCTTCGAACTCCCCGGGGGGGTCCCTCAGGGATCCTCCCTTAGCCCCACTTTATTTAATATCTGCGTATCCTCTCTTGCCCCAGTGATCCGATCTTTCGGGTTCGAGTTAACATCTTACGCAGACGACACCCAGATTGTGGTCTTGGTGCTTCCAGGGAAGGAGCTGGGGGTGGCAGCCAGGTTTCAGGACTGTATGTCTACAGTCAGTTCCTGGATGGCCAAAAGCTGCTTAAAATTAAACTCCTCCAAGACTGAGGTGCTTGTTTTTGGGTCAAATACTAATCTCTGGAGTTCTAAGTGGTGGCCCTCAGATATGGGATCCCCGCCATCTCCGGCACAAAAGGTGAAGAATCTTGGAGTCATCATAGACCACAAACTCTCCTTTAAACCCCAAGTCAAGGCGCTGACTTCCTCCATACATTGTACTCTGAAAACTATTAGGAAGGTTCTCCCCTTCTTACCAGAAGGAAGCAGAAAGACGGTGGTGACGGCACTCGTACTTTCGCGCCTTGACTACTGTACCCAACGGGGGTGCTTAACAAACTCCAGGTCCTACTAAATGCAGCAGCCCGCCTGATCGGGGGCTTGCCCAAGTTCTCATCGGTCACCAAGGAACTGGAAAAGCTGCATTGGTTACCGATAAGAAAGAGGATTCTGTTTAAAGCCCGCTGCATTGTCTTTAAGGCATTGCATGGTTTAGGCCCGGTGTTTCTTCAGGATCATTTCCAGTGGTACAGACCAAGGAGACAACTAATGGTCTGCCACTATGGGACTGCTTAAAACATCTCGGATCAGGAAAGCACGCTGGGGGGGTAGGAGCTATGTTGGGGGAGCAACAAAGGCATGGAACTTCCTCCCCCTGATCCTTAAACTAAACACCAACCTTTTAGCATTTAGAAAAAACCTCAAAACCTGGCTCTTTACCCTCTAGTCCGGGAGTCTTATTCGCAGGGAGCTTCCACTTTAGCGCCAGGACACCGATCGGTATTTGTGCGCTCTACAAGTGTTATAAATAAATAAATAAATAAATAATATTCTGCTTACTGTTTAACTTTTACCTTAGCATATTTTATGTGATGTTATAGAACATTGCTGCTCCTTAGCAACCTGCCTTTGATGCTGTTTTGGAATGTAGGCGACAGAGGAAGAGCTGTTAGACTGGAGAGCAGTTGTGTTCCAGGGGTCTGTTCCAGTTATCCAAATAAGCCACCTTATTACTACAAATATATGTGTCCCGTTTCTTCAAAAACCACTACCATCTTTTTAACTGAATGAGATACCTGCTCTAGCACACCTAGAAGTGAGCTACGATTTACTTATAATTGAAGTGACCTCCTGCAGACTTGGATATGCCATGAACCAATAACTTATCCTGTACTTATCCTTGTTACAGTGCATGATGACCTGGCCCCTCACTTACTTGTTTTCTAACCTACCAAATCTACAAAACAAGGCTCATTTTCTTAGAGCAGTCACAGTCTTCAATTTGTTTGTTGGCCTTTTGTTTCCCGTTATGGAAGTTGAAATAGTCAACAGCCTTACAAACCATAGGGGCAAAGTACGCATCTAAATCAGCCAACGCCTGCACAAACGAATTCCCTTCATCACCCGAATGGGGTTTCTTCTCCATTCACACCTGGCTCCAAACAATGTAACAGTATCTTCTTCTTCCTATCCAGCGTCAATTCTTCATTATCAAATGTATTATTTTAGTTAATGAAGTAATCCTTTTTTCCTCCCACTTAAAATTATTCACCTTTTCTTCTCTCATCGTGAGGATTGTGCTCAAACCGTTAAAGTTTTCCAGAAGACACTTAGAAATTGCACTATGAACAGAATATGCACAAAAGGCATACACGCACAATATGCACTGGTATGGTGCATACCAACATATGGTATGCATGTCACGAGATGAAACCAAATTATATTGGATTTTCGGACGAAAGAAAAGCAAACAAACAAATCACAGTAAGAATGTATCTGGTGTGCCTTTCAGCACACTCCCCAGTAACAGGCTGTATGAATAATTTGAATGCAGTTGCCCTACCAAACGCATATAACCATGAGGGAGAGGTGTGGCGCAGTGGCCAGGGTGACTGACTCCGGAGCGTGGGACTCATGGTTCGATTCGCAGCGTCAGAGGGAGATCAGCTCAGCATCATGTGGAGCATGGGACTCACGGTTCGATTCGCAGCGCCAGAGGCAGATCAGCTCAGCATCATGTGGAGCATGGGACTCACGGTTCGATTCGCAGCGCCAGAGGGAGATCAGCTCAGCATCATGTGGAGCATGGGACTCACGGTTCGATTCGCAGCGCCAGAGGGAGATCAGCTCAGCATCATGTGGAGCATGGGACTCATGGTTCGATTCGCAGCGCCAGAGGGAGATCAGCTCAGCATCATGTGGAGCATGGGACTCATGGTTCGATTCGCAGCGCCAGAGGGAGATCAGCTCAGCATCATGTGGAGCATGGGACTCATGGTTCGATTCGCAGCGCCAGAAGCAGATCAGCTCAGCATCATGCGACTCTGGGCAATAGCTTACTTAAACTCCCCAATGGCCCCCAGCACCTTGAGACACTTACGGGGGATTAGATTTCACTTTACAAATACCAGGTTATTTATTTAACCAGAATGAATATGGAAAAAGGATGCGCATTGCTGTGCCTGTCACCGCACCTCACCATGACAGGCAAAGCACAACACCACAAGGTAGACTCAGGAAGTGCACAGTGTGCCTGTCACCTCATTCCCAATGACAGGCAAAACTTCAGAAAATGGCAAAAATATGTGGATGAATAATCATAGTTAAAGTGTACTAGCCGGATTGCCTGCGCGTCATCCCTCGACGACGCGCAGGCATTCCTTGAATGGTGGGTGATGCACAGGAATCCCTATCAGCCGCGTGAAAGGAGCTTACGCCAGGAATCCAACCCTTACGCGCGTAGACCTTGCTTCTAATAGCCCCCTCAGTAGTCGATTTAACTTACAGAAATCTTCTTTAACGTTAGGGCACCTGCAGAAACAATCACCACCGTTCCTTGCTGATGCTGCTGAAACGCGATGACAGATAAATGCGGTCCCAAACACGCACAGGGTGCAGCACTCAGACGTAAAAAACAAGTCTCACTTCAACGTAGATGGCCTGGGTTCGACAAGGGTTCTAGGACAAATCATCACCAAAACTGTTAAACAATTAACAGTCAATAAGCTTAAAGGTTTCTTAGCTTTAATCCTTGGTCACAAAAGTGACGCAAAATGGCGCAAAATCTTTTTTTCCCACTTTACTTGGAAATAACTTAAAAGTAATGGGAAGCAGTGCGTGGCGCCATGGGGCGTACCCTTGTGTTTAGGCATATTATTTTGTATAGGAAGGGTAACCTTCCTGTACAAACCCTATTCTAGACTCACACACACACACACCCTAGTACTATAGCACCAAGGTGGAACATGGGCACACAGAACCTGTAATCTGCACCGGCGCAAGGGAAAAAGGAGGAGAGAGCCATACCTTTAAACATATAGCGCTCTCCTGCTCCTTCCCTGTTGTGCAACACAGCACAGCCTCGCGAGGGCTGTGCTGCATGGAGATTTGGTAAATCTCCCCCAGTGTAGAAAATAGTTACAAAGGCTTATGCTGAAACTACTCCAAGAGTCCAAAAAAAGACTTAGGGGCATATTTACCAGGGCCATATATCTGCTTTTTTAGCTTTTAAAGCCAAAAAAGCGAAGATAAAAATATCGCTCTATTTACAAGAGGGTGCTAACATGTATTAGCGCATGTTAGCACCCTTTTTTCCAACGTCTTCCTTTGCATCTCTAATGAGATGCAAAGTGGGCGTCATTGGGCAGTTCAACCTTGTAAATATCGCTGATGTGCACATCGCGATATTTACAAGGTGGTCCACGCATTTTAGCAGACGTTAGTTGTAGGCGAAAACCACTGTTTTCGCCAATAACTAACGTCTTCTAAAATCATGACTAACCCATACTTAGTATGGGGTGTGGATTCTTGTGTTACTACCACATGGTCGTATCAACAAGCATATCACCATTTTGCAGGGAACACCGCTGGAAAACCAGCGATGTTCCATGCAAAACGGCGATTACTCCGCTATCGCTGGAATTTATATCGCCATTGCGCTATGCGTTGTAAATAAAGCGCAAGCATGGCGATAAATTCCAGTGATAGATGGCAATAAATATAAAAGCGCTAAGCGCGATTTGCGATATTTATCGCCGTCTGTCGTAAATATGCCCCTTAGCACTTTAGCACCCTAACAGTCAAGTGATTAATCAAATTAAATCTTGTAGATTTAGCTTTGTTTTCTCTTTTGCCACGAACACCATTATGCCCCTCAAAAAGCAGTTAGAAACCCAAATAAATATGCAAATTAAGTTGACACTCCACTTTCCACAGCTGCTTTACCTTTACTAAGTTTATTGCAATTTAATTGGCGAAATAACAGCGCAACAAACAGAACAGCGGATCTCGCCTCCCCCTTCCTCCATTATTTTATCGACCTTAAAAATCCATTTGCTCTGTGTTTCTAATGCCTAGCAAAGATCGTAAATTTGGAGACCGGAACAAACGTTATAAAGTGCATCTCATAAAATGGTCTATAATTCTTGGAAGCGATATTAAGCTTATGCATTCTTTTTAGCTCCGCACATCTGAATTAGTGATTTTTCCGCTTTCCCTAAAATATCACATTTTATTTTCCACCATCTTCCCAAGTATGTTGGTTAACCCTCTGATTGCGATAAAACCAGGTTTTATGTTTTCCTTTTTAACGAAATTTAAATATTAATATAAGAAGCAAACTTTACAATTAGCAGAGTTACCTCGAGTGCACACCAGGGTCCCTTAAAATCTCTTTAAGATCTGGTCATGCCTCTGCTTGCAGCCGCCTTGCCGATTACCAAAGTTTCATTTTATGGCCAAACGGCCTGTGCGCAAAGCACTAATGCAGGAATTATGCAGAAAAAGTTCAGAATGGGCAGCTATAAAACTAATAACTTGATCTGAGATTGCAAGGTAGATAAGCCTTTCTACCTTCCTGGAAATACTGAGTACAGTGTGCTAGGAGTATTGCAAATGGCATACGATGGAGAAATGCGACCTTTATACTATAAAGAACATGTGTACAGACAAATACGTGCACACACACCCAAACACACACATAACACACACACAACACACACATAACATATCATAACAAAACGTGTATTTGTAAAGTGCGCGTATCACCCAAGGATATCAAGGCTCTGAATAACAGATGTGTATTGTTAATGGTACACACACTCAAACACACTCAAACACACACAAACACACCCTACACAAACTCACTTTTATTTATTTACAAACGGCCCAGTCTTGTAAATGAGAGATTGGCTCTCGATGTGCCCATATGGATTACATTCTGACCAGCTTCACAATGATTTGCATATGGCTGTGTCCAAACTGGGGTGGCGTAGTGGGCAAAAGAATGATGAATTTAAACCAGGTCTTTTGACTGGGTGAGAATGTTTGCATTGTCAGCATTCCGTCCATCATTTGTTTGCTGTAACACTTTTTGCCCTAAGTGGGATGGGTATGCCCAGACGTGGGTCCCTTGCTTACTGTGCCACTGGATTCAAGCAAGCCTGGCTGAAGAAGGGTGACACACCCTGAAATTGGTCCCAGGATGCTTGTTTCCGGTCCAGGGAGGACCTAGCCTGGCAGTTTGGTCTGGACTATTCCCATGAGGCACAGGGTCAAGACTGATTTGCATATGGTTGGGTCAAAACTGGGGTGGCGTAGTGGGCAAAATAATAATGGATTTAACCCAGATCTTTTGACTGTGGGAGAATGTTTGCATTGCCAGCATTCCATCCATCATATGTTTGCTGTAACTGCTTCACAATGACACCAGCCTTGTGTGGCAAGGGGCTAGACAAGATCTTGCTCGTAAGGATGACATTCTGACCAGCTTCACAATATGACACCATCCTTGCGTAGCAGGGGGCTAGACTGGGCTATCAACATGGTACCATGCCAAGTGAGTGTGTTGGCAGCATAACATTCAGCCACAGCTGGAATTGTTTCATGGTGCCGCCAGGTCTGACAATAAGGCATGGTCATGCTTGAATACTTTGGCACTGATTACAAGTGCAGCTGTTTTCTGACTGTTGCACTTGTGGTGCCTGTCCACCATCTGCCAGATTATGACTTTCAAAGTTGTACCAGTGGTGGACCTGCCTGCACCAGGGAACTGCCATTCCCTTGTGCTGGTGCGGTGGAGGACCAATGTAACATGCTGGGCAGGACTAGCCGGGTCCTATTGAGCATATTATGAGTTGTTCCACCACCAACCTTTTCATGGCATTTCCATGCCACGAAAAGGCTAGCAGTGGAGAAACAAAGAGTGCTCTATAAGGCCCCCATGCCCTCTGCCATGGAGATGCAATTAGTGGGGGCACAACATGGGCCCCCTGTCTGCTTGCACCCCCAGTTCCAGCACAGCATGGACGTCACCTTCCATACTACGCGGGAAATTTTTTGCTGTTCCCATTGCAGTGCCTGTTTTGCCGGTACCACCATGGAAAAAGGTAAAAAGACCGGCCCCCTGCACAAATTTAACTCGTAATCAGGACAGCATGATGGGATGTATAGAAGTGAAGTTATTGTTGTGTTTTTGTTAGGCCACCCTTGCTTTCATTAGTCTAAATACAGCATGCCTTCACAATAGGGTTGCACCAGACTAGAGTTGCCACCTTGGAGTTTTTATACAGACCAGGCGTGGCTCCTACGCTTTGGCGGAGCAGCTTTCCACTGCTAAAATGCAGCAGTAAGAAGAAAAATAAAATTACAATAAAACTATTTTATTGTCATTTTATATTTACTTGCGGCCCACCGAGTCAGTGGGTGGGCGGGTCTAGACAGCAGCGTCACATAGCAGGGGGAATGGTGGTAGGCAGGCACTAAAAGTGACATGTGGGTTTGGCCGGTCGTCCATACATGCACACTTGGATATCTCTAGGCTGTTTCCTTGGCGATATACTAATGCTCAGGTGCACAGGCTCCAAGACCATGCTGTAGCGCAAAACTAGCCCGCTCCGCCCAATCCCAGCTTTTCTCTCATGCTGGGGGAAGCGCTGGGATTGGATAGGATTTGGGAGCCGGTGCCCTTGAGAATTGGAGTGTTGTCAGGACAGGAGCAATGGAGCAGCACGGTGTGAGAGAAGAAGATCGCGGAATCCGGCCGGAAAGGTATGTCTCTAATTAAAAAAAGTTCTTTTGGATTGACAGCAGCCACCCCTTATACGGACAAGGCTGATATTTTAATGTTGCTGCTGGTAAAAAAGTTAGCAAAATCACCTAAAACTAGTATTTTTTTCCAAATCAGTACATACTTTAAACATTAAATCTAAGAACAAAACAGTTTAAAATGTCTTCTACAGCTGCCTTGATGATCACTGAATGATAGTTAAAGTAAACAAAGACAGGAAGGCCATGTTACAAATGAATGCAGACAATTTCATATAAAGCTCTACTTAAGAATCGTGGCAGTCTGTTGGACTTGGCCCTTTTTTGCAGGGTCATCCCTGAACATTTTGCCTTCCTCCTAGCCTTTTTTCCGACATGGTGTTGGTGGTTTTAGGACTCTGGGCACTTTAACACTGCTGTTCAGTGTAAAGTGCGTGTGCTCTCTGTGATAAATATGGTAAGATTGGTCTACAGCTGTTTGGCATATTTATTTTACCTGTCAGCCCCCTGTAAAGTGGTATCTCATATACCCGGGGCTGGTAAATCAAATGCTACTGGTGGGCTTGCAGCACTGATTTAGCCACCCACCAAAGTAGCCTTTCAAATCTGTCATAGGCCTCTGCAATAGCAGGGCCTGTGCATGCAGTGTTACTGCCGCTGTGACATGGCACCTAAAGTGTGTGCCATGTCAGTGATCCCCCCTTTTACTGTGAGTCAGTCACCCCTAAGGTAGGCTCTAGCTAGCCCTATGGGCAGGGTGCATTGTAGGTGAAAGGTAGGGCATGTACCTTAAGTGTGTGACATGTTCTGTTAGTGACAAACAGCCATTTTGACTTCTCACTGCTGTGAGGCTGCCCTCCCATTGGAATGCACTGGGGATTCCCTGATAAGTGTCATGAGAGGAGCCGTGTGGTCAAGTTTGGTATGCTTGGAATAGTGATGATAAATGCTACGCAATGGTGTGCACAGAATTATTATACCTCTTTTAGAAGTGCCACTTCTAGAAGTTGGCATTTCTGTGTGCTATGTGTCTGCCTGCCTGATGTGTATTGCATATCTGGCTTTGGAGTGACAGGGGCTGGTGAGGTGTGTGTGCCTCCAGGGAGGGTAGAGTGAGTCAGTACAAGGCTGAATGGGAGATTTGCATTTGGAATTGTGGGAGGAGTAGTCCCCTGATCCTGAATAGGTCTGTGCCTGCCTAGGTGAATGCTGATTCCGCCCCCTGTGTTGTGTCTGATGACTACCCCCCACCTAACAATAGGGAAGAGGAGCCCTGTAAACAGAGTGCTCCAAAAAAACCCAGAACCAGCTCAGACTGGTTCCCCAAGCCCTGTGCGAAGGGCAGACAAAAGAAAATGTGGTATAAATATTGGGGCTGGGACCCCATGAAAAGGTTGTGCTTTTGTGCTTCCTTGGGACCGGTTGCTGCTGGGCCCCAGGAGGAACCTCCACGAGGGGCTACCTCCCTGCTGGACGGACCTGTGTGCTGGCCTGCCTAAGCCCAGCTTTGTCCCTGGAACCTGTAGGACTATAGTGCCTTGTGAGCACTATATGTTGACTGCCAGGTGAAGAAGGAGCACGGGTGTCTGCAGCGCTGGGCTGCAATGGGCTGTGAGGGAATCCCGGAGGCCTGGGAGCTCATCCACCTAAATCCACCTTAAGGAAGCTTCAGGTGGCACAGAACTGCGCTGCCCACCTTTGGAAATGTCTCAAAACCTGGCTATCCAGAATATCAACTGGTAGCTTTTCCTGTGCCTGCTCTTTCTGCCGCTAGCGCTGGGATGCCTTGGGGTAGCCATACACTTAAAAAGTGCTAATTAATAATAATAATTGTCACTACTACATACATCAATCAAATAGCCAGCATTAAGATACAATTTTACTGAGTATGAGGATTATTGAGCCCCTCTGGCAGATAGCCTAAGGGCTTTTCAAGAAGATGTAATTCACAGTCTGGTTGGACTACTTGTTTTGTTTTCAAGATCCTGAGCTTTTGCCTTCAGTTCTGCTGAAAAATCATGAAGCTATTTACTCACCCAGTTCCTCAAGTTTTTCATAGAACAAGGTTATAGCTCCTGGGATGTTTCCATTTCAGTGCTTAGTGCGTGGGAACACAAATATGGTATGTCACAGGAACTGACACATTATTGTTGCCATAATTTTGATACCATTAAAGATTTTCAGATCCTAATGGCTCATAAAATATTACACATTCATCAGATTGGACATGGAGAATGTAATTAAATAGTAATGGCATTATTGCATTGATTAAAAAGGTGTTGGCAACATCAATAGGTCTGATATTTATGTGGTAAAACATGCCAACACATTTGGGAATTGGCAATGGTATTTTTGGTGAGAATGGTAGTGATAACAGAGATGGTAGTAATGGTGGCGGTGTTAATGATAGTCCTGGTAGTTGGGAGAGTCCTGGTGGTAGTGGAGGTGGTAGCAAATCTGGTAATGTTAATGGCTCACGCTCAACTCCTGACAAAAACATGTAATAAAGCCTACTTCAGTAAACCGTTTTGATTTGGATTGTTTACTTCATTCAAGACAGGTATGAGGTAAAGAATTAAATATTTGATAGCTGAGTATATTCTACAGGTGCAAACTAGTCCCTCATGCTTTGAAATATAAACACTTCATGGGAGGCAGAATGGTACATCAAGCAAGCAATAATGTGAGATAAGAGAGTAGTTCTCCTCTGAGTGGAATCAAAGTCTACTGTATTATCGAAATAATTGATAACAATATTTCTTTCAGACAAATGTACTGTCAAGACTGCCCCCAAAATTGTACGTTTAAGACATCATTCTAACCAACAAATGGAGAGGTTACAAGTGTCAATCAATGTACTCCAAAATTATTTTCTAAGACTTCTGGCCACTTGCTAATAGTCCTGATCCGAGGTATTGATCTGTACAAATGACTAAATATAGTGTAAATTATGTCATCAGTGATTGTTGAATTTGTACCTTTATTCTGTTAAAATACACATTCAAATGACACAAGGTGAAATTGCTCTTTTCTTTCAGGTCCAACGCATGTCAGGAAGAAGTGGGACCCTTTTTCTGTTTTGATGTGCACCTTCCTTCTCTACAAAGTAGACTAATCTGAGAACATGCTGCTACTCACATTGAAGAATAGAGAGGGAATTTCTGCAACACACATTTTCCCTTACAGATATTAGCTGCCAGATCCGGGAAAGCATTAACCTGCATTGTTCCAGGCATCTGCAGGAGCGAAGCTGCGATGATGAATCCTCCCTGAAGACTGGCACCATGCACATGTCACCGACAAATGTGTAAAGAGAGCAGCTCCCAAGGGAAATGGGGTTGGAAAAGAGAAAAAGAAGAAAGTCGTCTAACTTCTTCAATGAATGAATTGGGTGGGTGCTGTCTGACTTCCTTGGTTGCAGATTTCCAAGCTTGCACCATTAGTGGAGCTGAGGATCCCTACTGTTGATAGGAAATCGAGGAAAGGTTATACAAGCAAAAGCAAACTACTATCCTGTCCCACTTTTAAAAATTGGGGTACTGTTTGGCTGGGGTGTGAGCCCTGGTCAAGTAACAACCATAGTCCTGGTCAGGGTAATTGTGCTCACCCTCTGGTTGCTTGCCACTGAGCAGTCAGGCTTCACAGAAGGCAATGTGTAAAGTACATGTTTAACACTTCAAACAGTGAAACAGCGAAAACACCACACAAAAAGATCACACACCAGGGGTAATTTATTAAGGGGTTTGCATCACATTTGTGCCATGCAATGTGGTGCAAGCGTCACACAATCCCAGAATGAGATTTACGAGGTCATGCAAGACCACCATGTGTGGCCCTGAGTGGCTTCATAAATCTCGAGTAATGCAACGCAGTAAAAATCACCTCATTGCATTACTCTCTGCCATGGAGGCATTTCCATGGGCATTGCATGGGTGTTCCCATATAACATCCAAGATTTCAGTGCATTCCCATATTTACAAGCAGTGGTAGACTTGGGAATGTCCCAAAAACCTATGTTAATGCTAATGTTAATATTAATTGGGATTTCTATAGCGCATAATCACCTACTGGTCTCTAAGCGCTGTGAGAGAGAGCCCAACCTTGGCACCTCTGTAGAGTGTGCCCCAAGCTTCTGTGAAAAGGAGTGTTTTACATTTTTTCCTAAATGGGAGGAGGGTAGGTTCCTTATGGAGGCCTGCCAGCGGCTCATTCCAGGGTTTAGGGATCATTGTGGAGAGGGCTCTTACTCCTTTGGAAGAGGTCAGGAATTGGGGGCAAGCCAACAAACCAGCATCCGAAGACGGGAAGGATCGCCCTGGCACATAATTGACCTGGTGTTCCTTAATATATATGGTGTGGCCTCTCCCCAGGTGAGGCATAACAAGGAAAAATATGTTTTTCTCCTCATTTGTTACTCTTTCTTTGTGTGCTGCATTTTGAAAGAGGAAAGAGCTTCATATGATTGTTTTCCTACACCAAAGCAACCCTCCTTAAAACGCAGCACTCTTGCACCACAGTGCAAGGGTGCCTGCATTGATGCAGGCAGCCAAAAGGGCACCAGCGCAGGAAAAAAGGCAGGAATGTGCCATATTGACTCAAAAATGGCACATTCCTGCCCTTTCCCTGTCATGCAGTGCAGTGCAGCAAGGTGATGCTGTGCTGCCTAACTTGGCCATAAATATGGCTCCAGGTTTAGAAAATTGGAAGTATAATTAAATAAATAACACAAGATAAAAATGACAAAACTCCAATCTGTAAAATGTGAGAAAGTGAATTTTAAAGTTTTAAGTTGAAATGGTGCAAAAAAGCACAACCCTTCAACAGGGGATATCTGGTCATGCAAGACTGGGACATACAGCCTGATTCATGTAGGTAAATTGCACTCGCAAAGGGCCAGATTCTGAGAATCTGGCCCTTTGCGAGTGCGATTTTTGCATTTGGTATTCATGATACCAAATGCAAAAATCGCTATTTAAGAAGTCGCAAATATGCGAGGAATAGCATTTAAGGAATCTCTAATAGAGATTCCTCAAATGCTATTCATGAAACAAGAAATAGCGATTTTGAACTTTTGGGGCCGCTATTTACCGACAGGTCAGACCTGTCGGTAAATAGCAAAAACTCAGAAAAATGCTTTTAAAAGCATTTTTCTAAGTTGCATGTTGCACACACACATGTCCTTTGGACATGTGTGCGCGCAACACCTGTCCAAAAGTGCATTTTAGGGGTGCTACAGGGCGTCCTTTGGACACCCCTGGCACCCTTAAAATCGCTATCTTAGTTGCGAGTAGCAAATTGCTACTCGCAAATCCCCATTCATTCCTATGGGCCTCTTGGCCCATAGGAATGAATGGGGAGTATTTGCGAGTAGCAAATTGCTACTCGCAAATAAAGAACATGTAGGAATCGCTATTTAAGTAGCAATTCCTACATGAATGCCGTTTTGCGTGTCCTCAATAGCGAATCGCTATGATTCGCTATTAGGGACACGCAAAACGGCATGTACATGAATCAGGCTGATAGTCACAAGTACAGGCCAACCGCAATGTAGCTTCGGCCAGACACAGGGCTTCAGGGACCCAGTTAGGCCTACTGAAAAAAGTACCTTCATTCCTGGTTGCTGAGCGTTGTGTGGGTCCTACTTGAAGAAGTTCTGTGCAATTGAAGCGATGTATCGGTTCCAAGATGTTGGAGGCTTCAGTGCGAGGCCCTGTTGCATCAACGTTGAAAATCCCATTGATGGGGCTTGCAATGAGAAGTACAGGCATCGAGGATGCTGTGCACAGCTGGTGTTGGGTCAGTTCAAAGGAGCTGCAAGGCTCCAATGCTGAGTCCGGTGTTGCTGTCGAGTCGCCGTCAAAGAGAGATTCAAGAACCTGGGTTGGAGATGTGCTGCGCCATCGGCAAGGCATTGGGTACAAAGATTGAAGGCCGATGTGGACCTTCTGTGCCGGGATCAATCCATGAAGCAGTGTTGATGCATCGGTTCTGTGTGTGGAAATATTGCTCAGCTGAGGAGATGCATCGGTTTGGCTCAAGGATGTGCCGCTCAGCGGAGAAGATGCATTGGTTCAGCTGGCTGCCTGAGGCACATAACAGGAGTTACTCTGAGTTCTGGGGTCAAGGGATGCAGGTCAAGTCCTTCTCACCCAGGCAAGAGTTCAGCAGGCAGTAGGTCAGCACAGCAAAGCAAAGCAGCAGTCCAGCAGAGTAGCAGCCCATCAGAGTGGCAGTCCTGTCAGCAGCACAGCAATACGTCTTTCAGGCATAGTATCCACAGGTAGATCTGTAAGTGCACTGAAGTGGTGCTATCTGAAGTCCTTTTTTATACCCAGTTGTGCACAGATGTTCTCTTTTCCTGCCCTGGCTCAAGATTTACTACAGGGGGATATTCAGCTCTTTGTGTGTGGACAGACCACGGCCTATTCAGGTGCAAGTGAAGCTGCTCCAAGCTCCTCCCACCGATCCCTGGCTGTTTGTCAGCCTTGGCAAGCACTCTGGTGGCAAAAGCGAAGCCCTCACCAAGAGGGAAACATCATTCTTCATGAGAGTCATCTACCCCAGAACCCCAGCAGACCCCTGCCCCCACCACACTTTCAACCTCAGCAATCAACCCATCAGCGAAGAAATCATCAAGGTCCTCAACTCTTCGATCATCATGGCCCACTTTCCCCAGAAACAAAAACATGTCAACGTGAAGCAGTTATTGAAGAAACCTGCAGTAGGCCAGGGAGAACACAAGAACTACCGACCTATCTCCCTGCTCCCCTTCCCACCCACGGTCATCGAGAAAGCTAACAATATTAAGCTAATTAGACATCTGGAGAACCACAAACTTTTGGACCCTTCCTAATCAGTTTTCAGAAAGCACCGAGACAGCTCTAGTCACAGCCATGGACGACATCAGAATGCTTCTGGGCCATGGACAAACAGCAGCCCTCATCCTCCTCAACCTCTCAGCAGCCTTTGACACCATATCACACCACATACTGATCAACAGACTCTACCAGATCAGAATCCAAAGAGCAGCACTAAAGTGGAGCGCATCTTACCTCACAGGAAGAACACAGAAGGTCATCCTCTCGCTCTACTCGTCGCTCCCTAAGAACAACACCTGAGGTGTACCTCAAGGCTCATCCCACAGCCCAACCCTCTTCAAAGTATATATGACACCCCCAGTCAACGTCATCAGGAGCTATGAACTGAACATCCTCTTTTATGCAGGTGACATCCAATTCATCCTCTCCATAACTAACGACCATCAAAGAAAAGTTCCGAAGATGCATGAAAGATGTGGCCATCTGGATGACCAACAACTGTCTCAAACTCAACACATAGACAAGGCAGAAGTACTCATCTTTGGGAAAGGCAAGGACACCCTCTGAAACAAAGAATCGTGGCCACCTGAGTTGTGCCCAACCCCACCACACACACCTGCAACCTTGGCATCATCCTCGACAGCCAGCTATCCATGACATAGCAGGTCAACACTGCCTCCTCCACCTGTTGTTTCCCCCTATGGATGCTCAGGGAGGTCTTCAGATGGCTCCCACCCAGCACCAGGTGACTGTAATGCAAGCTCACGTCCCCAGCAGGCTTGACTACGATAACTCCCTCTATGTAGGAATCACCACCCAACTACTGAGGAAATTCTAGGCCATCCAGAATACAGCAGCCAGACTCACCCTCGACCTCCCCAGAGAAATGCACATCACCCCTCACCTCAGGAAACTCCATTGGCTATCAGCCGCAAAGATATGACAGTTCACGTTGCTCACCCACAGTTACAAGTCACTACACAATGAAGGACCTACCTCAAAAACAAGTGAATTACCATGAACCAACCAGGGAACTTAGTTCCGGATCCCTCTACCTAGCAGATACCCAACGCATCCACTATACAAATAGTGGAGGCCACTCCTTTTCCCACGTAGCGGCTAGGGCCTGGAACTCCCTCCCCCTGCACCTCCAAGCCTTACAATTGCTCCAGCAGTTCAGAAAGGACCTCAAGACCTGGATGTTCAACCAATAGGATCAGGCAGCGTGATCCCGCAGCATGATCCCACAGCGCCTCAAGATTCTCATGAATCAACTGCGCTCTACAAATCCTGATTGATAAATTGAATCCTACAGCTTGTTGTCTCCTTTGCCTTATGAAACATTTTCTATACACTGATTCACGCATTTGTTGTTCATTGTCTCTGTATGTGAAACAAAGTATTTAGCTGCATTTTCAATATGATTTCAAGTATATCTGCTTATAGGGTACTTCTTTTGTATCTGTAGAGAGTTTCCAGCCTCTGTGTGTGATCTAAGTTACCAAAAGTTAGATGCATCACTTCCTGTGATAGCACCAAGCCAAAGGAATCTCGCTTTCTTTAAATGTCACGGGGTCCAAAAGTCACAGGATGTCACTTCCTGAGATGTCATCAGGCCAATTGCCTTGCACTGTAATTTTCATTGACATTTTCTGTGACATCAATAGGGTGGGTCAAGGACAGGTGATGTCACTTCCTGTGTTGTCACCAGGTCAAAGCTCGAGGGATGTCCCTTCCTGTGACATCAGGCGGGGGTCACATGGCGTGTGATGTCACTTCTGCTACCCTGGCATTTTTTTAAATCCACGTCCATGACCCTATGTTTTACCAGCGAAAGGGCTATGGCAGCATATTGTTTTGTGGGCTGTGGTATTTGTTGTAAATACCATATTAGGGCTGTCATCAGAGACCTCTCCACAAGGTTCTCTCCCCCACACCAACCTAATAATTTCTGATCTGACAGTATGAAAGAGACTCTTTTTAAGTGTGATTTATATGATCATGGAAAGATACAACAATTTGGGTAATTCTATCATTTTGATAAATGAAATCCAACGTCATATGGAAATAGGAAACGTTATCTAGGTATTCATGTTGTGCACTAGTTTGTAAATCAATTGGCTGTAATTTGAGGCAATGATAATCTCTTTGTCTCTATGGAGCACCACATCAAGGTATCCTGCCAAATCTTCACACCATCATACTGGGGCAGTCCATTGCTGTTCAGCTGGTATTCTCGGTTATGGGAAATGAGTCAGATGTTTCCTAGTTAATTTAGTTACCCAAGTGGCTAACAACGCAAAATATTTCCCAGATTATTGGGGAAATCTTTAAATTTGGTCAACTGATGAAAAGTAAAATATCAGCATACATGGATATCAAAATGGGATTTTTTTGTAGGAAAGGCTTCTAATTCACATGTTGCTCACATAGCCTAGATGCCAGATGCTCCACTACCAAAATGAACAGGAACAGCACAGGTGAGAGAGGGGAACCCTGAATTGTACTCCTTTTATAGCAAAAGCGTCTGAAGTCAAAAATGTATTCTTACTCACTTGAGAGGTTCTGTATATAGCAGGGTAATCAACTGCAATATGTATGACCCAAACCCCAGTCCTTGGAATTTATTGTGAGGAGGGAACAAGAGTGGTAGGATCTGACAGTTGATGGCATCTCTCCCTGCTTTGGGAAGAACTGTGATACTTGCCTCATGGACTGTATGACGAAGTTTACCTCTTTCTACAACCTTATGGAGAGGACGTACCCTTACGGCTAGAGCGGTTGACCTAGAAGCTAGGAAACCGGGTTTCGAGTCTCGGCACGGACGCTCAACATTCTGTGATTCTGGGCAAATCACTTAGGGCCCGATGTAGGTAGCCCTTTACCGATCGGAATCGGCCGAAAATACCGATTTTCGGCCGTTTCCGATCGGTAAAGGGCCATGGAGATGTAGGGGCACATTTTCGGTAATTTTACCGATTCGTTATCATTACCGAATAGGTAAATTTACCGAGTCGGTAATATTTACCGATTCGGTAATGATAACGATTCGGTAAAATTACCGAAAATGTGATGTAGGTAGCCTATGTTCCGGCTGCACATGGCTTACAGAATCGGTATTTTACCATGGAATACAAATCCATGGTAAAAAACCGATTCCTGTGTACATGCACATCTGTGCATGTACACATGTGCCATGTGACAGACAGACGTGTCCTTAGGGCATGTCTGTGTGCCACATTGCACACATGGCCGTTTTGGGGGTGCTAGAGGGTGTCAAAGTGACACCCCCTGCACCCTTGTGAATTCCTTAAATACCGATTGGGTAAATACCGAATCGGTAATGCCTAATCATTCCTATGGGCTTCAAAGCCCATAGGAAAGAATGGGCATTACCGATTCGGTATTTACCCAATCGGTAATTAATGAATTGTTAAGGATTCGGTAACGAATCCAGATGTTGGGACCTACATCCCATTTACCGATTTTAAAATACCGATTCGGTAAGATTCGGTATTTCAAAATCGGTAAATGGGATTTACCTACATCGGGCCCTAAATCTCCCCGTGCATAACAAAAATGAATGTGTCCATCTATAATGAAACTGGGGCTCATGTAAAGCGGTCTAATACCTGATATTTTTGAGCCAAGTTCGCGCTATATAAAACTCTCAAAAACTTTTTTTACAACTCAGTAATATGTGGGGCCAGTAACTGCTTTTATGCTTTATAAAACTCTACTGACAGCCTATTATGTCTTGAGCTTTGCCCCCACAATGCCTCACAAAATCCATATTAATTTATTCTTTTGAGATCTGTTCGACAAGGCTCGTCTCTGGGGGTTTTCTAATCAAGCCATAGCGATTGATATAATTACTCCTTTCAATGTTTCAGCTGTTTGAGAGGTCTGGGCCCTGTGGGATCTCTCTCATTCCGAATAGAGAGCCAGATTTAAGTCTCCCTGCCTGCCCCCATATTAGTGTTTGAGCTTCTGGTCTTCTCACAAGATCAAGGATTTTATCAAAGAGAGAGGGTGAGTCTAAGCTGGGTTCAAAGGTATACATGTATGTATGCTGAATGTTTAACATAATGCTAGTAAATAGGAGCTATCTAATCTTTGTGTTCTCAAATTTTTGAGTAATCCTGAAATCCTGGAATTTGTGCATTAACATGAAGCCCCCCTGAATATAGGCTGAAAGAAGCAAAGGAATCTATGTTGGGTCCATTCCATAGCAAACCTTGTGGGATGCTGCAGGTCTATTCAGGTCTTCTGTAGCACAGCCAAATATACTTTGTCTGTCAAGATATGCTAGCACTCTCCCAGCCTATTATGGCTCAAACAAATCTTCCTGATAGCTGCAGCCCATGCAGGTAAGAGCTGTGGGCCGGGTGTGGGTGTGGGGGGATTTCGAAAGCGAGGGAAAATTAATTATTTATTTAATTTACCCTAGTCATCATCTGTTGAAATCCACCCACCCGGCCCCACCGCCCCACCGCTCTTACCTGCCTCCTAATGTTTCTTGAAATTAGATTGACTTTCCTATTTCGCATTATTGTCACATTACGATTAAGGCTCCCTCTTTTCTGTTTTTACTGATTTTTACAGATACATACAGACTGATAAACATTTATTTCTTATCTGTATTTTCAAATGTGGACAAAAACAGAAATTGGGTGCTTTTTGAATGATTCTAAACACACTTTGCCATGACTGCCAGACCAATAACTGTGTGGATTGATAAGTAAAGGGGTTAAAAAGAACAGTAGATATGCACAAGGCTAATACTGACATGTGCATATGTTCACCTGGCAGGCATTCAAGTATGAGTGCATATTTATTGGTTAAACAAAAGTTGGAAATATACCAGTTTCAGCTTTATTTTTTCACAAAACCCATAATAAATATGGATAAATACAGATAAAGTTGACAAAAAATAAGTATGGATAAATACAGTGGGAAATGTAAAAAAAAAACAATACTGTAAAATGGAGAGCCCTAATTACGATAGAGAGGAAATAAACCTGGTGAATAGAGCCCCTGTCAAGCAGCATTGCATGAATGTATGTATTGAGGGTCCAAAGGATCTTTGAGTGTCTACGGGCCCTGTTCACTAAGGGAATTATGTGTGGTAAAGTTACGCGTAAAGACTCTGCACTCGGAACTTTACTACACATAAGTCCTTATGTGAATCTAGACCTAAGGTTATTGTTACCCTCCCCTTGACACAATTGTTATCTAAACTATCAATGCAACATTAAGACCCCCCCCACCCAAGTGACATAGAAGCCAACTGTGAAATATTAAACTTTACGACAGAGCAGTCAGAGCAGTTTTTACCTCCGTACATGTACATTGAGCTTCTTGAATTGCAGCCGTGAAATGTAGGCATACACTGAGCGTGGATCTGTGTTAGTGTAGGGTACCCTTCTAACTAGCCAGCCCCTGGATTCAATCAATCAATCAGGGTATTATAATTGCACTACTCACCCATGGGGGTCTCAAGGCGCTGATGGAGGGGGAATCAGCAGCTCTGTCTGGCCGAATAGCCAGGTCTTGAGAGTCTTTCTGAAGGTGTCCCTTCCTTAGAAATTAAGGAGACTTGCAAGTATGCGCCAGGGGGAGCACCAGGTAGGGATTTCGGGCCTAATGAATGGTGTTGTGTGGTGAGTGCTAGGCCTCCATAGGCCTGGATGAAGGTGGCACGCTTGCGCGGGGGCAGATCGCGCACAGCGAAAGCACTCAGCCTGACACCAGTCTCCGTGTCGGAAGTGACGTGCACGAGCGCCCATCCCCCTTTTATTGTGCCCCGCAGGCCACCCCTGGCCTGCGGATGTGGGGATGCGTGTGCGTGCGATAGCTAGACCGCTAACAGCATTACATCCCTATCCAACCATATAATTTTTATTCACAGCAACTGAAAATTGGTTCTATCTTGAAAAAGTTCAGACAAACAGCCTCAGTACTTGTGTGTCCCTTGATGACGGCTTCAGGGTCTCAGCAGGCAGGCATAGTCTTTTAACTTCTGACTCGGTGGTGGATTGGGTTGTATCTCCGGGTGCTGCCCCGGCCACCTTCACTACCTTGGTAAAAGTCTCCGATTGCATCCGACGGTGTTTGGGACGCCAGCGCCGGATCAGATCTCTCCGTCTGGCCTTCTGAGGGTACATTATCTTCCTCGCTGGGTGTTACAGCTATGTGTGGTTCATCGTCCTCTTCCCCTACCTCCAAGTGTTGCCTAGGCTCTGGTGGTATCGCCTTGAACCAGGAGATGTTTCGTGACACTTCCTCTTCACCTTTTCTGGCGGTGACCATGGTGCCTTTTGTGGACGTTGTGGACTGTCCAGATGCCTGGCTCGTATCGGGTTTGGAACTTTCCGACAGAACGTCTGTTTCTTATGATCACTTGGGTCCCCCTGGCTCAAATGTCTTGGGGCGGCTCTCCGGCATCGGCTAGCTCATTGATTTCCTTGTCGTCTCCGTTCCTGGGCTTCATCAGTGTCATCCGAACCCGGTGTCCATTCTGGGACAATGGGAAGGAGGTCCCTTCGTTGTCCTTGGAACATGAGGGTCCATGGGCTCCGTTGCATGGTACAGTGGGGGGTGCCCCGGTACTCCCGTAGGAATTCGTGTAGTCTCTGTTCGGGATCGGCTTGTTCCACCACCGCTATCCGGAACACCTTGTTAAGGGTCCGCATAAATCTCTCAGCGTCCCCATTTGCCTGGGGCCATTGAGGCGTGAACAGTTCGGGGAAGCGTCCCAACAATTCCTCTACTTGATGTGCTCTAATGCGATTGGTAAATGCTATTAGTTTCAAGTCCTCGGCTGTGTGACTACTTATTAGGGTGTCTGCTTCTCGGTTGATTATGTGGACCGTCGCCATTACCTCGGACTCATCAGCCTGAATAGGTATCGTGATTTTTCCTTTGAGGGGCAGCGGTGTGTCCGCTCCGTAGGCGAATATTCTTGTCCTGGAGGGCAGTACCTGGGGCCGTGGGCGTAGTTTATTGAATTGTTGCAGCCCCATCACATTGACGGTGGCGCCAATGTCAATGATGGCCTTGACCTCATTCCCTCCCATCTGTACAATGCATGTCGGTTGTGGCCGCCGTCGTTGCTTGAGCTCCCGTGCGAACGAGACGATGTAGGCCTCTTCATCCTCCGACTCTGAATCGTCGTACACCGTGGGTAGGTGTCTCTCTGCCTTCGCCAAAGGTGGGTCGGCCAGCGACAGCTGACGAATGGCCTTGGTAGGTGTCCGTGATTTCTTGAAGTTCTTTGATGTGTTCTTTCTGCGGCACACAGATGCGAAGTGGTTTGGTATTCCGCAATTTGCACATGTCTTTCCCTGGGCCGGGCAGTCCTTGGCCGCGTGGGGCTCATGGCCGCAATACCCACACGGGGTGCGGGGTGGGTCTCTCCGGTAGTCCTTCTGGGGTGGTCCACGTGGTTGGGATCGTACTGCGTCAGCCCGTTCAACCTTGATAGTTTCAGTTTTGATCTGGGGTTTGTGCAGAGCCTGTTCCATGGCGGTGGCCCGGACGTTCGAGAGTTCGTGAGACCTGGCCAAGATGAGGATATCTTCCAGTGAGATCCCTGGTTTGCGCAGAATCGACCCCCTCAGTGTCTTGTCTCGACACGCTTGAATAATTTGTCTCCTTATGGCTCTTGGTTGGTCCTCGTCGGTGGAGCTGGCTAGCTCCCCGACGCGAGTATGAAATTGGTCCATCGTCTCGCCTTCCCACTGACGTGCCTGTCCCAACTTGAACACTTCAAAGTCCACGTTCAGTTGGGGGTCGAAATGGCCGTTTAGAGCAGCCACCGCCGTGTCGTAGCTGTCCCCTGCTCCCGTGTTGGGTAGATGTTTGAACAGCCTGAATATCTCATCTCCCGCGTAGTGTAGTAAAAGTGACCTTTTCACAGCATTGTCGGTCTCTCTCGTGACCACAAAGTAGTTTTCCAGTCTTTCAAGCCAAATTTTCCACCTTGGTGATGCAGTGGATGGGTCTTCCACTTCGCTGAACGGCGGCAGCACCTCCGCTGCGGCGTGCTGAAACGGGATGTGGATAGTGGCTGCTGGTGGATCTTCGTCCCCCATGGCGGCAGTGCACTTGTGCTCGTATTGATTGTTCTGGGCGTCCCTCTAGCCTCCCCTTGAGATGCGACGACGGGTGGTCCCGCTGGCTGTCCTCCCCTAAGGCGCGGCTATCCGACGCCATGTGGCAGCTGTGTGGCTCACCTGGGGCTCCGCCGCAGGGTCAGCAGGCCTCCGAGGGCGTGAGGGCGACGTGGTCCCTGTCGGCGTCCTCCTCCAGTACCAGGTCGTCGTCTGTTCCCCTCCGGGGTACGGCAGGGTGCCCCCTGGCCGTTCCCCACAACACACGCACAATGCATGAGCAAAAGCAGGCCGTTTTCCGCGTCTCACGCGCAATGCGTGAGCATCGGCAGGGTGGTGCACCGGCCCGCGACTCACGCGAGATGCGTGGGGAACCGCAGCCGGTCGCGTCCGCGGGCCGGGCTTGACAGCTGCAGGGTCGGGTGTACCCCCCGCAGCGGCGGGGAACGCCTCCAGGTCCAGGCGAGGTAGCAGGGACAGGTGCGCAGGTCCAGGGCAGCCAGGGCAGATGGACGCCACAGCCGGTGAGCACGCGGTAGGCACCACGGAAAGGAGCGGACTGCTCCGGGCGGGCTTCTGGTGCACGGGCGAGGGTTGGGCCCCCTCCGCTCGTTGCCAATGTTGTGTGGTGAGTGCTAGGCCTCCATAGGCCTGGATGAAGGTGGCACGCTTGCGCGGGGGCAGATCGCGCACAGCGAAAACACTCAGCCTGACACCAGTCTCCGTGTCGGAAGTGACGTGCACGAGCGCCCATCCCCCTTCTATTGTGCCCCGCAGGCCACGCCTGGCCTGCGGATGTGGGGATGCGTGTGCGTGCGATAGCTAGACCGCTAACAGCATTACAAATGGATCGCCCTCTCTACCAGGAATGTCCCCAAGATATTGGACCGACTGTAGAGCTCGAGCATTAGTCTCTCCCATGAAAATGCCTGGCCTCCCTACTTACATGGGTTTAAGTAGTCCAATAGTAAGGATATTCTTTGGGGAAACTGCATATCAAGGTCCTAAAATTATGCTATGGTTGCCATTAGCTTTTCCATCTCCAGAAGTTTTTCATTTGCAGTGGTGTAGACATCTTCCAGATCAGATATTCTGCATTCTGCACTATCCAGTCTTGAATTCTGGCAATCTTTTCTTTCAGTACGATTGTCAAACGTGGCAGAGACTTGTTATAATTTGCAATGCAATTGGTTTTAAGTTCTAACAGGATGACATGAGTGTCAATATTTGATGTAGGTTCATCATTTTTCAACACTCCCACCATTCATTGGTTGTGATTGTAGTTGACCATCTGGGCGTTCCACACTGTTTGTGTTAAATCTGGTCTCCCTCCCTCGTCATCTGACTGTGTCACAAGTATCTGCCCAAGTCGAATGGTACTCAGGGGAGACTCAACCGAGAGTGTGGTGCCAGGCCTACGGAATACCAGGAATCAGTGGAGTACTGAATTTGAATGTTGTAACTCCAGCTGTCTCCCTACAGTGCATCTCCTCCTATTTGCCCTTTCAAATTGTGAAACTGTTCCCTAAAGTTTGCAAATCTTCTGATGTTTGTGTGCATGTGGCACTTTGCCCATGGGCATCTGGCTGCAGGCAATCATTTCCGAGTCACCCATCCCACAGCCCATCAAGAGTGCATTTCCATGACGGGCACCACCAGCTCAAACCCCACTTGTATGAATGGGTGTGAGAATGGCAGTGGCATCATGATGGCGTTCAAACAATAGTTGCTCCTACCTGCTCAACAAAAAGTTCTTGCTGTGTGTTAGACCTGGCATCATTGGCATGAGTCTCTCCTCCATTTTTTCTGTTTGCCTCCTCTGTTTACGATGTTTTTGCTGGTAAATGCTTTGGGCACTGTGCCACTGCTGATCAGTGCCACAGTGCAAGTGCTCCCTATGTGAAATTGCTGTATTGATTGACTTCCATGTTTGGCTTATTTGGTTTACTATTAGTCCCTAGTAGAGTGCACCAGGAGTGCCAGGGCTTGTAAATACAAATGCTGCTAGTGGGCTTGCAGCACCTGTTGTGCCACCCACAGAAGCGGCCTAGTAAAAGTATTTATTTATAATTACATTTGTTGAGCGCGCAGCTACCCGGAGGTTTCCCGGCGCTAAAGCAAACTGAACGGTGAAAGGGAGGGAGGATCATAAGATCATAAATTAGTTGTTAAAAAGCCAAGTTTTTATTCCCTTACGGAATTTCAGAAAGCACAATTCAGTGCGCAGAGATTGAGGAAGAGAATTCCATAAGGATGGGGCCAGCAGGGAAAACGAGCGTCCTCCCATCTTGGCTCTGTTGATGCGCGGAATCTTAAATTTATTCTGCGTCGAAGACCTAAGTGTGCGGGGGGGGGATATATTGCTGCACCAGAGCAGAGAGATAGCAAGGGGCTCTACCAGTCATAATTTTGTGCATGTAGCAGAGTGCTTTGAAGTTAACTCTGCTTTCAATCCGCAACCAGTGCAGATTCCGCATATGGTGCGCGACCGAGGATCGGGCAGGAAGGTGACAGATCAAGCGGACAGCCATATTCTGTACCACCTGGTACTTCTTGATTACCTCTTTGGCAGCACCTAGGAGCAGGATGTTCCCATAGTCCAGGCGTGAGATGACAAGAGCCTGGACTACGGTCCTCAAGGTGTCCGCAGGTAACATCCAGGTGATCTTTCTCAGCCACCTGATGATGGTAGTACAGGTGGCTGAGACTTTCACAGCGTGTTGTTTGAAAGTGAGTTGGTTGTCGAAGATCACACCAAGATTGCGGGCAGACACAGATGGAGTGGGAAGAGGACCCATCTCTGGAGGCCAATGGTGTGGGCCCCAGAGAGAGGTGTCTGGGCCAAACAGGAGCAGCTCTGTTTTATCCCCGTTTAATTTTAGTTTGTGCTTCAACATCCAGTCCGATATATGTTTCAGTCCAACTTGAAGAGAGGAAGAGGGGAGGTTTTTATTGGTGGAGAGAGAGTAGATGACTTGAGTGTCATCAGCGTAGGAATAAATTGTGAGGCCAGCTTGTTCCGCCAGGAAAGCAAGCGGCCTCACGTACAGGTTAAAGAAAAGGGGACTAAGAATAGACCCCTGGGGAACACCGTGAGGGGAAGGGAGAATAGATGAAACAGATGTGGAAGAAAAAACTTGAAATGTGCGCTCAAAAAGAAAATTAGCGATCCAGGCCAGGGCGGTACCACCGACACCAACTGCCTCCAGGGTGGACAATAGGATGGAATGGGAGACGGTGTCAAAAGCGGCACTCAGGTCAAGCAGAATGAGTGCCACCGTCTCACCATTATCCACTTGGCGTCTGATGGTTTCTGACACGCCAAGGAGAGTTGTTTCCGTGGAGAAACCAGCCCTGAACCCGGATTGAGAACCATGAAGAAAATTGGTGGATTCAACAAAGGAAGACAACAAAGAATTAACATGCTTCTCCAAAATCTTGGAAAAGCAAGAAAGCAAAGAAATAGGGCGAAAATTGGAAGGATTATTGGGGTCTGCGTTGGCCTTTTTTAGTAATGGTACCACCATTGCGTGCTTCCATTCGTTTGGGACAATCGCTTCTGTTAGGGAAGCGTTCAGGACGTCCAAAATAATGTGGAGTAGGGCTGGGTCAAGGGAACTCAGAACTTGAGGGGGCAGAGGGTCAAGGGGGGAGCCAGATTTGATGTCCTGAAGATACTTTTTTAGAAGCGCGGGGGAGATAGGATCCCAAGCGTGAAGTGGGGCGGTGATAAGCAAAGAGCAAGGAGTAATAACCGGAGGAGAGTTGCAAGGAGCTTGAGCAGCGTGAGTTAAGGCGGCTGGAGTAGAGTTGAAAATCGCATAGATTTTATCAATTTTTTCACGAAAGAAGTTGGCTAGAGCATTACACTGGGCCGTGTCTAGGCAGGGATCCTTAGGAACAGAGGAAGCACCTGAGAGCTCCTTGACTATTTTAAACAAGGCCTTGGGTCTATTTTGAGCTGTGAGTATGGTGCTGTTGGCAAAGTTAGCTCTAGCGGTGTCACATGCCGCATGGTAGGTTTTAAGAGCTGACCTGTATTTTGCTTTATGCTCAGGGTTATAATTTGAACGCCAAATTCGTTCCAATTTTTTGCAGTTGGATTTTTCAGAACGGAGGGAGTCATTAAACCAGGGTGCCGGGGGGTGATGAATTTGAGATTTGTTTTTTTGTGTAGGGAGGCATGAGTCCAAAGCAGTAGTTAACCATGATCTAACCACAGGTAGCTCTTTGATAGTCAAGTTGGAAACCGAAGGTTTGGAACTGGCAAGGAGAGAGTTTAATTTATTTAGATCTAAGCGTTTCCAGTTCCTGCTAGCTTTGTGAGGAGGGTCAGGCCTGAAAGAAACAGCTTCGCACGTTTTAATCGAAAAATTAACAATAAAATGATCTGACCAGAGAACAGGGATAGAGGATTGATAGGAGATGCCAATCAAGTTGGAAATGATGGGATCTAGAAGATTACCGGCCTTATGAGTAGGGTCGGAGTTAAGGAGATGCAGATCTAAGGCTTCAAGATCCTGTATAAGGCGTTTAGCAATGGCACAAGAAACAGAATTAAAATGAATATTTAAATCCCCAACAATAGTGAAGTTGGTAGATTGTGCTAAAAAAGGGGCGATAAGATCAGGAAATGAAGCAGCCCAGCAGCTAGCTGAACCTGGCGGGCGGTAAATCAGGGTGCCAGTTAGGGTAAACTGAGGAGAAAGAGTTAATTTAAACAGGCCAGCTTCACAGTTTGGAAAATCTAAATCTTCCCATTTACAAGAGAATACTCTCTTGAAGATGATGGCAATTCCCCCGCCGTCTTTAAGCGCTCGATTTCGTCCCACATAGGTGTAGTCATTGGGAAGAGCCATGGCGATATCGGGGCCAGAGCTATCATTTAGCCAAGTTTCGGTGACAAACATGGCAGCAGGATTAGCTGTCTCCAAAAGGTCGAAAATATCTCTCTTGTGTTTTGAGAGTGACCGACAGTTAATGCTAATGAAGCTCAGAGCAGGTGAGGGATTGTGCAAGGTGGGAGGGAAGGTGCGCGTAGGGGAAGGGAAATTCCAAAACGTGGATGACATGCTGTCTGTACATGAGTCAAGGGAGTCCAAAGCCAGAGAGCAATGGGAACAGGATATGGGAGCATTGTTACAATTCAGCACGGTATGTGAGGGGCACAGTGGTCCCCGCAACTGCAGTAAGGCGGAACGTGAGTAGGAGGTAGGAATATGTACAGAGGGGCTGAGCCCTGGGCACGTGCTGGCGCGGACGGGCGCAGACGGGCAGGACTTTGGCACGACTTCGGCGCGAAGTCGGCGCTCCCGCTGCGCTCGTCCGCTGCGCTTCCGCCATTGTGGCATTAAATACACCGGGAGAGATAACCACTACACCGCTAACCTGCCAATTGGGGAGCAGGGCGGAAGTGAGGATGAAGGGCGGAAGTTAGAGTGCGCTCATGTGGCCACCGCCGCTGCTAACGGCACAAGCCGTGGCGGATCGGTGCCAGGAGCGAAGGTAAGGAGGTGGCAATCAATTACACACGTTGCGCCAGAAGCGGCGATCAAATAACAAACGTTGCGCCAGAGCGTCGATCAGAAGAGGTGCGAATGCGTTATTAAAATCAACACAATGCAAAGTAAAGCAAAGCGCTGAAAAGCGCTCACTCCAACATAAAATAGTGCTTTTAAAAGTTATTACAATAACAGGTAACACACGAAGCCTCAGCAGCCTCTCGTACCAGCAGTTAGCTACAGGTCTGCCATTGCTAGACCACGTGCAGTCTGACTGCCACGAGGACTGCGCAAGTACACCTACTTGCCAGTCCCTAAACCTTCCCTTAAGTTCATGTTAGTCACCCCTATGGTAGGCCCAAGGGCAGGGTGCATTGTAAGCATAAGGTAGGACAAGCCTGACAAGGTTGGCATGTCCTAATAGTGAATTACAGCCATATTCGTTTTTCACTATTGTAAGGTAACCTGCTCTCCATCAGTTAGAATGGGCTGCCAGGATTATTAATGCTATAATCCTAGCGGGCTCGGGGAGCATGGTGCAATGTCGAGTTTGGTATCCCTGAACTCAGGGTTTAATAACGCATCCGTTTGTGTGGATGGTTTTTGGACTCTGTGTTTGAAAATAGCACTTTTAGAAAGTAGCTATTTTCTTGTCTAACTGTCTACCGGTCTCTGCTGGTTCTGGTGTGCGTGTGACAGGAGCTGGGTGGCTCCAGAGGTCTGAATGAGTCAGTGTGGGATGAGTGGGGCATTTGCATTGAGAGTAGGGGAAGAGTAGCTCCTGATAGCCTGCCCTGCCTGATACAATGCTGGCTCCGCCCCCCTGCCAGGCGACTGATGACTCTGTGCCTGCCTGGGACTTTCCTGGCCCACCTCCTGCCGGGCAACTGATGGCCCTGCCCCTGCCAGTGACAATGCTGGCTCCGCTCCTGCTGGGCGGCTGAAGACTCTGCCCTGCACAGTGAATAGGCCAGGTGCTTCGGCCTGGCAATACCCACAACAAAACCAAGATGGGGGGGAAATTCCCCTGCATGGACAAAGGGATCAAAGCCAAAAAGGGGTATAAGAGAAGGACCCCTGAGCCAAGAATTTAGATCACTTCTGACAAGGAAACCTGAACCAAGGACAAGAAGCCTGCTGATCTAAGGACTGCCTACCCCTTCTGCCAGAGTGCTGTTTGTTGGGGGAATCCTGCATTGCTTCTTTATTTTTGCCAAGGAACCAGGAGAGAGGAACTGTGTGTGTACTCTCAATCTTTGCTAAGAAAATCTCCAAGGGCTGGAAGAGTGCCAGTCTCCTGTTGAAGTCACAGGGCTAAAGGACTTCATCTGCTTAAAGTGCTGTTTGCTGGAAATTGTGAATCCAGCACCTCTGAAAGAATCCAGCAATCTCGACGCCGACGGACGCCGCCGAATCCAGCTCGACATCGTGAGTAACGGCTCCAGTGTCCCGCTTCCTCGACGCCGGCCGCCGGGCCCGATCGACGCCAGCAACAACGCCAGTGAGCAGTGAGTTCGGCTCCAGCTCCAAGTGACCTCGTGTCTGCACCGCTGCTGATCGCATCGACTTCGAGCCTTCTCAACGCCGTGAGCACTGCTCACTCTTGCAACATCGACCTCGACGACGCCGTATCCTGCTTCACCTCGTGAGCGCTGCTCCTGCCTGACTTCGGTCGACGCCGCTGCAGATCGCCCCGACTCCGAGGCCCGATCGACGCCGAAGACGCGACGCCGGACATCTCGACGCCGCTGATCATCGAGTGCTTCACTTTTCCAAGGTACTGTGTTGTGGGGGTCTGTGCGACTCCGGGCTCGACGTAGCGCTCCTCGCGGTCGACGCCGAACCTTTGGATTAACTTTGCCTCGACGTCGTGTGACTCCCGTGTGGGTTACATTGTTGCCAAGAACTGTGTTTTAAAGAAGAAGAGTTGCTTTTGATACTAAAGACTTTGTGCTAAGAAGAAACCGTGCTTGAATTATTATTTTTCCTTCCAAGAGTATTTATTAAGATTGTGGTATATTTTTGTCGTTATTTGGTCTTGTGCTAAGCCTTATATAAAAATCCTTATTTTTATAATACTACTGTGTTGTGTCCATTTGTAGTGTATTCACTTTATTACTGTATGTGGTCATCAATGCTTAACGCACTGCCTCTGAGATAAGCCTGTCTGCTTTGCCAAGCTACCAAGGGGGTGAGCAGGGGTTATCTAAGTGTGTGATCCCCTAGCCCTGACTAGAAAAGGTGTGTCCCTATTTGTCAAAAGTGTATATCTCTGCCAACTAGAGACAGCCGCTTCTAACATTGGTGGGTCAGCGGTGAGGATTTGAACTTTGCATTTATGACCCATGTGCAGTGATTAGTGTGCGCTACATAGTGAAAGCAGACCATAGCGCATTCACAATCTACTTGGTTGGATATACTATTTTTGTTCTCCGCTTTCCTGGAGCTTGATTTTTGAAACTGCCAGTTTTGACCATGAGTGATGCCGGAGTCACTGCCCCTGTTGTTGGGGAGGAATTTGATAGGAGTAAGATAAAGGATTACAAAGCACAGCAGCTGAAACACTTTTGCAAGCAATTGAAAGTCCCTACTCCAGGCCTCTCCAAGAAAGCAGAATATCTCAAAGCATTGGAGGCCTGGTTAGAGGCCAGAGATCCCTCTGATCCGGTGGTGGTACCGACAGAGGAAGGGGAGGAGGAGGTGCCAGTGAATGGGCCCACATCCCCTCCTGGCAGCAGTGTTTCCTCCAAGGGTCTTTCTCCTGAAGAAAGAGAAGAAAGGGAGAAAGAGCGAGCTTACAACGTGGAAATGGCAAAACTTAAGATAAATGGGCAGTTGGAAATAGAGAATGCAAGAGGCAGGATAGAAGCTGATATGGAGATCAAAAGGTTAGAGTTTGAAAGAGAGAAGTTAGCTTTTGAGCGTGATACCAGGATGAGGGAGTTGGAGCTCAAAGCTAAAGAGTTAGAATTGAATCCCTCTGGTGGCAGCATCCCATCTGTGCCTGCAGAAAGTAGGTTTTATTTTCCTAAAGATGTGATCAAAGATTTTCAGAAGAATGAGGATATTGGTCAATGGTTTAAAGCATATGAGTTAGCATTGTTGGCCCACCGGGTCCCTGAGAAGGATTGGGGAGCGGGGTTGTGGGGTCGCTTTGTGAATGAGGGAAGAGATACCCTGTTAGACATGCCTGTTGAGGATAGGATGTCTTATGCTCATATGAAAGATGCTTTAATGTTAAGGTATGGCCTAACCCCAGAAAAGTACAGACAGGCCTTTAGAGAATGTAAGAAATTGCCTGGTACGACGTGGGTGGAATATGTGTCATATTTTTGCAGAGCCATGGATGGTTGGGTAAAGGGCAGCAAAGTGGAAAGTTATGATGCTCTTTATGATTTGTTTGCTTGGGAGCACTTGTCTAATAACTGTTTTCCAGAGCTGCGCCAGCACCTTATTGATAGCAAGATATCTAACCCTAGAAAACTTGCTGAGGAGGCGGACCGCTGGGTCAGTACCAGGGTCCACAAGGGTCCAGTGGGAGACTCAGCCAAAGGTGGGCAGGGTCCCTAGCAGAAGAGTGGGGGGACAAGGGTAAACAGAGGGAGTTCCAGAAAGGGCCCCAAAGTAATCCCCAAGGGAACCAAGGGAAGGGTTCCCAGCCTCCCCCAGATAAGAAATCAGAGGCCCCGACAGGTAAACCTGTTCGTAGGGGCCCCATGACCTGCTTCGCTTGTAAGCAGGTGGGACACCGTTTTTATGATCCCCAGTGTCCCTTGAAGAACTCTACTGCACCACCACATGCAGCTCCCCGTCAGTTGGCGAGTGTAGCCCTGGGAGGGGAGGAGATGGTTGCCCATGGAGGGGAGGGTCCCGCAGAGATGTCCCTGGTCTCTCTAGGAGACATGGAATTGGTCCCTCCACCCCCTCTGCCTAGTAACACTAAGAAATATAGGCAGTGGGTGACCATTAATGGCCATAGAGTGGAAGCTCTCAGAGACACCGGAGCGAGTGTGACAGCTGTCAAGTGTCACTTGGTGTCCAGAGAGCCGGTTGTTCCCCACACATTCTACCCTGTGATAGCTGCTGACAACTCCCAGAGAGAGTGTGAGGTAGCTCAAGTTTCCTTTGAATGGGGGGGAGTTTCAGGTACTCTTCAAGTTGCTGTAAGGCCCGCCATGCCTGTTGATTGTCTCCTGGGCAATGATTTGGAAGACTCCCCTTGGGCTAAGGTGGAGAGGGAGACACATTTGAAAATGTTGGGTGTGCCAGAGTGGGTGTGTGCAACCACTCGATCCATGACAGCAAGTAAGGGTGTTGATGGGGTTTTAGAGCCTAAAAGTATGGCCCAGGACCCAGCTGTGAAGAGAAGAGGCAGGGGGTGCGGGAAACTGTCCCCCATAGTTCCCGTGGTCCAGGAGGAGGCAAACCTTGAGGGGTATGCCCTGGAACCCACAGGTGAACAAGTTGCTGAACTGGGAGACCTACCCGAGCTGACCCACTGGCAGCAGGATGGTGGTCCCTCCAGGGAGGAATTCTGTGCGGAACAGAAAGTGTGCCCTTCTCTTGTGGGTATGAGGCAGCATGCCTCAGCCCAAACCTCAGGTGATCAGTCAGGGTCACATTTTGTTTACTGGGAGAACGACCTCCTGTATAGCGAGCCTAAGGCTGCTGAGCCTGGGTCAGCCCGTGTGCTGGTGGTACCCCAGCGCTTCAGAGCCTTCCTACTGGGTTTGGCTCATGACGTTCCGTTAGCTGGACATCTGGGGCAGGACAAGACCTATGACAGGCTTGTCACCCATTTTTATTGGCCTCAGATGAGAAGGGATACAGATATCCATTGCAAGACATGTCAAACTTGCCAGGCAAGTGGGAAAAGCGGGCGGAAGCAGAAGGCTCCCCTCCAACCTTTTCCCGTGGTCAGTACCCCCTTTGACCGGGTGGGGATTGACATTGTTGGGCCCCTGGACCCCAAGACAGCCCTGGGCAACAGGTTCATCCTGGTCTTGGTGGACCATGCCACACGGTACCCGGAAGCCATCCCTCTCAGAACGGTGACGGCCCCCGTGGTGGGACGGGCACTGATGGGTGTTTTTTCCCGAATGGGGTTCCCCAGAGAGGTGGTGTCAGACCGGGGCACCAACTTCATTTCCAACTATATGAAGTCTTTGTGGAAGGAGTGTGGGGTAACTTACAAGTTCACCACTCCTTACCACCCTCAAGGTAATGGGTTGGTTGAAAGATTCAACCGTACCCTTAAAGGCATGATTATGGGTCTTGAAGAACCAATGAGGCGTAAATGGGACATCCTCTTGCCATGCCTGTTGTTTGCTTACCGTGAGGTGCCACAAAAGTCTCTAGGGTTCAGCCCCTTTGAGCTTTTGTATGATCACCCGGTAAGAGGACCTTTGAGTCTGGTCAAAGAAGGCTGGGAGCAATCTCCCAGGAAACCTCCCAGGATGTATACAGTTACATGCTGGCCTTTAGGAACCAGACTAGGCGCTTCAGAGATCTTGCTCAGGCAAATCTGGAGGCCAGCCAGGAGGAGATGAAGCGGTGGTACGACCAGAAGGCCACTCTGGTAGAGCTTCTGCCTGGACAGAAAGTTTGGGTTATGTCCCCTGTGGAACCTTGTGCGCTCAAGGACAGGTGGACTGGACCATTTAAGGTTGAGGAGAAAAAGAGCGATGTCACCTACATGGTGGACTTGGAATCTCCCAGGAACCCCTTGCAGGTCCTGCATGTCAACCGTTTAAAGCCCCACTTAGAAAGGTCCAAAGTGGGCATGCTCCTAGCTACAGATGCTGGAATGGAGGAGGAGAGTGAGCCTCTTCCTGACCTCCTGTCTGCAAAAGAGCAAGATGGGTCAGTGGATGGTGTTGTCCTCTCTGACACACTGACCCCTGAACAGCAGCAGGATTGTCGCCAATTGTTGGGACAATTCCCTGATCTGTGTTCCTTGATTCCTGGTGTCACTCAGTGGTGTGTCCATGATGTGGACACCGGGGACAGCACTCCTGTGAAGCACAAGGCTTACAGAGTGACTGACAAGGTCAGAGCATACATCAAGGAGGAGGTCTCCAAAATGTTTGCCTTAGGGGTGGTTGAGTCCTCTAGCAGTCCTTGGGCCAGCCCAGTGGTCTTGGTCCCAAAGGCTGCAGCGCCTGGTGCTTCACCGGAACTTCGGTTCTGTGTGGATTACCGAGGACTCAATTCAGTCACCAAGACTGACGCGCACCCCATCCCCAGAGCTGATGAGCTCATAGATCGGTTGGGGGCTGCCCGGTACCTTAGTACGTTTGATCTAACGTCTGGGTACTGGCAGATCACCTTGACTGATGGGGCAAAGGAGAGGTCAGCATTCTCCACACCAGATGGGCACTACCAATTCCGGGTTATGCCCTTTGGGATGAAGAATGCCCCTGCCACCTTCCAGAGGTTGGTCAACCAGGTCTTGGCTGGACTGGAGGATTTCAGTGCCGTCTACCTGGACGACATCGCAGTGTTCAGCGCCAGGAAGTGTTGTTGGCCCTGCGCAGGGCAGGCCTCACAATCAAAGCCAGTAAGTGCCAGATTGGGCAGGGTTCAGTGGTGTACTTGGGGCACCAAGTAGGGAGCGGCAAGGTGGCCCCCCTGCAACCCAAGATTGATACCATCCTGGCATGGGCACCGCCCAAAACCCAGACTCAGGTGAGAGCCTTCTTGGGTCTCACGGGTTATTACAGGAGGTTCGTCAAGGATTATGGTAACATTGTGCACCCCTTGACTTGGCTGACTTCCAGGAAGCAGCCACGACTTGTGATCTGGACTGTTGACTGTCAGACGGCCTTTGACACCCTGAAAACTGCAATGTGCACAGCACCCATACTCCAGGCACCCGACTTTTCCAAAGAATTTGTTGTCCAGACGGACGCTTCAGAGCATGGCGTGGGGGCTGTTCTAGCTCAGGTGAATGAAGAGGGCAGAGACTTACCTGTAGCCTTCATCAGTAGGAGGTTACTTCCCAGGGAACAGAGGTGGAGTGCGATAGAGAGAGAAGCATTTGCTGTGGTCTGGGCGCTGAAGAAGCTAAGACCCTACCTGTTTGGGACTCACTTCCGGGTTCAGACAGACCACAGGCCCCTCAGATGGTTGATGCAGATGAGGGGTGAGAATCCAAAGCTGTTGAGGTGGTCCATTTCCCTACAGGGGATGGACTTCACGGTGGAACACCGCCCTGGCACAGATCACGCCAATGCTGATGGTCTGTCCAGATTTTTCCGCCTTAGTGATGAGGACTCCCTAGGGTAAGGGTAGTTCTCCCCACATTTCAGCTGGAGGGGACACGTGTTAGACCTGGCATCATTGGCATGAGTCTCTCCTCCATTTTTTCTGTTTGCCTCCTCTGTTTACGATGTTTTTGCTGGTAAATGCTTTGGGCACTGTGCCACTGATGATCAGTGCCACAGTGCAAGTGCTCCCTATGTGAAATTGCTGTATTGATTGACTTCCATGTTTGGCTTATTTGGTTTACTATTAGTCCCTAGTAGAGTGCACCAGGAGTGCCAGGGCTTGTAAATACAAATGCTGCTAGTGGGCTTGCAGCACCTGTTGTGCCACCCACAGAAGCGGCCTAGTAAAAGTATGTCTACAGGTCTGCCATTGCTAGACCACGTGCAGTCTGACTGCCACGAGGACTGCGCAAGTACACCTACTTGCCAGTCCCTAAACCTTCCCTTAACTTCATGTTAGTCACCCCTATGGTAGGCCCAAGGGCAGGGTGCATTGTAAGCATAAGGTAGGACAAGCCTGACAAGGTTGGCATGTCCTAATAGTGAATTACAGCCATTTTCGTTTTTCACAATTGTAAGGTAACCTGCTCTCCATCAGTTAGAATGGGCTGCCAGGATTATTAATGCTATAATCCTAGCGGGCTCGGGGAGCATGGTGCAATGTCGAGTTTGGTATCCCTGAACTCAGGGTTTAATAACGCATCAGTTTGTGTGGATGGTTTTTGGACTCTGTGTTTGAAAATAGCACTTTTAGAAAGTAGCTATTTTCCTGTCTAACTGTCTACCGGTCTCTGCTGGTTCTGGTGTGCGTGTGACAGGAGCTGGGTGGCTCCAGAGGTCTGAATGAGTCAGTGTGGGATGAGTGGGGCATTTGCATTGAGAGTAGGGGAAGAGTAGCTCCTGATAGCCTGCCGTGCCTGATACAATGCTGGCTCCGCCCCCCTGCCAGGCGACTGATGACTCTGTGCCTGCCTGGGACTTTCCTGGCCCACCTCCTGCCGGGCAACTGATGGCCCTGCCCCTGCCAGTGACAATGCTGGCTCCGCTCCTGCTGGGCGGCTGAAGACTCTGCCCTGCACAGTGAATAGGCCAGGTGCTTCGGCCTGGCAACACCCACAACAAAACCAAGATGGGGGGAAATTCCCCTGCATGGACAAAGGGATCAAAGCCAAAAAGGGGTATAAGAGAAGGACCCCTGAACCAAGAATTTAGATCACTTCTGACAAGGAAACCTGAACCAAGGACAAGAAGCCTGCTGATCTAAGGACTGCCTACCCCTTCTGCCAGAGTGCTGTTTGTTGGGGGAATCCTGCATTGCTTCTTTATTTTTGCCAAGGAACCAGGAGAGAGGAACTGTGTGTGTACTCTCAATCTTTGCTAAGAAAATCTCCAAGGGCTGGAAGAGTGCCAGTCTCCTGTTGAAGTCACAGGGCTAAAGGACTTCATCTGCTTAAAGTGCTGTTTGCTGGAAATTGTGAATCCAGCACCTCTGAAAGAATCCAGCAATCTCGACGCCGACGGACGCCGCCGAATCCAGCTCGACATCGTGAGTAACGGCTCCAGTGTCCCGCTTCCTCGACGCCGGCCGCCGGGCCCGATCGACGCCAGCAACAACGCCAGTGAGTAGTGAGTTCGGCTCCAGCTCCAAGTGACCTCGTGTCTGCACCGCTGCTGATCGCATCGACTTCGAGCCCTCTCGATGCCGTGAGCGCTGCTCGCTCTTGCAACATCGACCTCGACAACGCCGTATCCTGCTTCACCTCGTGAGCGCTGCTCCTGCCTGACTTCGGTCGACGCCGCTGCAGATCGCCCCGACTCCGAGGCCCGATCGACGCCGAAGACGCGACGCCGGACATCTCGACGTCGCTGATCATCGAGTGCTTCACTTTTCCAAGGTACTGTGTTGTGGGGGTCTGTGCGACTCCGGGCTCGACGTAGCGCTCCTCGCGGTCGACGCCGAACCTTTGGATTAACTTTGCCTCGACGTCGTGTGACTCCCGTGTGGGTTACATTGTTGCCAAGAACTGTGTTTTAAAGAAGAAGAGTTGCTTTTGATACTAAAGACTTTGTGCTAAGAAGAAACCGTGCTTGAATTATTATTTTTCCTTCCAAGAGTATTTATTAAGATTGTGGTATATTTTTGTCGTTATTTGGTCTTGTGCTAAGCCTTATATAAAAATCCTTATTTTTATAATACTACTGTGTTGTGTCCATTTGTAGTGTATTCACTTTATTACTGTATGTGGTCATCAATGCTTAACGCACTGCCTCTGAGATAAGCCTGTCTGCTTTGCCAAGCTACCAAGGGGGTGAGCAGGGGTTATCTAAGTGTGTGATCCCCTTGCCCTGACTAGAAAAGGTGTGTCCCTATTTGTCAGAAGTGTATACCTCTGCCAACTAGAGACAGCCGCTTCTAACACTGTGCAAACATGGTCAAAAGGTACTTTACTTTTTTATCAAAGTGGAATCTGCTCTCTAGAATACTTTACATTGGACTTAGACATTTCAAAAGCTTTTACTACAGCAATGAGTCCTTTTTTCAGTGTTGTAGCCACTATCATATTATTGTGATCAACGTTTCTTTGCATTGATAGAGTATTCAATCGCTTGTTCTGTGAGGCACAGCAACTGCTCCTTATCACAAATGGATCATTTGTGATGCCGCCTTATGTGCAGAGCCACTCAGGGTGCATCTTACCTGTAACTACTTGATCTAGTAGGAGCGAGGTGGTTCCACAAAAAAGGTGTCTCCCAATTCCACTGTAGCTGCTCCGGTCCACTGTCAATTGGCATTTGCAGTACACATTGCCCCTATATCAATGAAGGCATAGAATAATACTACCAGCACAAGGAAAAACAGGGATTGGAAACCCAAACACAACACATCCATCACATGGCAACACATCTAGAAGTAGCAATACATTCTGAACATAATTTACAACAAACACTCACAAGCACAGATATAAAGAAATTAAGGCTGAGGAGACTTAACATCAAATTACAAAGCTATATTTCTACTCAAGGTGGTCTCAAGCTAGCCTGGCAGATGACGGGTATTACCCAGAAACCGGTCCCCCAATGTTTGATTCAGGTTCAGGTAAGACCTGGCTTGGCAGTTCGGTCTGGACTGTTCCCATGAGGCACAGGGACAAGACTGATTTGCATATAGCTGGGTCTGAGCTGAGGTGGCGAAGTGAGCTAAAGAATGATGATGATTTCAACTCAGATCTGTGACTGGGGATGAGTGTCTGAAAAGTTTCAGCACTCCGTCCATCATTTCCTTGTGTTTGCTTTGTTTGCCCTAAGTTGGCAGGGTATGCCCATGCGTGGGTCCCTTGCTCAATTTGCCACTGGACTCAAGCTAGCCTGGCTGATGAAGGGTGTTATCCACAAAGCGGTCCCAGGATGCTTGTTTCCGGTTCAGGGAAGACCTGGATTGACAGTTCAGTCTGAACTGTTCCTATGAGGCACAAGGTCAAGACTGATTTGCATATAGCTTGGTCAGAACTGAGATGGCAAAGTGAGCTAAAGAATGGTGATGGATTTAACCCAGATCTATGACTGGGGGTGAATGTCTGAAAAGTTTCTGCTCTCCGTCCATCATCTCCTTGTGTTTGCTTTTTTGCCCTAAGTTGGCAGGGTGTGCCCAGACGTGGGTCCCTTGCTCACTTTGCCACTGGACTCAAGCTAGCCTGGCTGATGAAGGGTGTTACCCAGAAACTGGTCCCAGGATGCTTGTTTCCGGTTCAGGGAAGACATGCTTTGGCAGTTCAGTCTGGACTGTTCCCATGAGGCACAGGGTCAAGACTGATTTGCATATAGCTGGGTCTCAACTGAGGAGGTGAAGTGAGCCAAAGAATGATGATGGGTTCAACCCAGATCTGTGACTCGGGGTGAGTGTCTGAAAATTTTCAATGGTCCGTCCATCATCTCCTTGTGTTTCCTTTGTTCGCCCTAAGTTGGCGGGGTACGCCCAGACGTGGGTCCCTTGTTCACTTTGCCACTGAACTCTAGGTAGTCTAGCTGATGTAGGCTGTTACCCAGACACCAGTTCCAGGATGCTTGTTGGTTCAGGGAACACCTGGCTTGGCAGTTAAGTCTGGGCTGTTCCCATGAGGCACAGGGTCAAGACTGATTTGCATATTGCTCGGTCTGAACTAAGGTGGCGAAGTGAGCTAAAGAATGATGATGGATTCAACCCAGATATGTGACTGGGGGTGAGTGTCTGAAAAATGTCAGCACTCTGTCCATCATCTCCCTGTGTTTGCTGTGTTTGCTCTAGGTTGGCAAGGTATGCCAAGGCGTGGGTCCCTCGCTTACTTTGCCACTGAACTCAAGCTAGCCTGGCTGATGAAGGGTGTTATCCAGAAACCGGTCCCAGGATGCTTGTTTCCGGTTCAGGGAAGACCTGGATTGACAGTTCAGTCTCAACTGTTCCCATGAGGCACAAGTTCAAGACTGATTTGCATATAGCTGGGTCTGAACTGAGATAGCGAAGTGAGCTAAAGAATGATGATGGATTCAACCCAGACCTGTGACTGGGGGTGAGTGTCTGAAAAATGTCAGCACTCTGTCCATCATATCCCTGTGTTTGCTTTCTTTGCCCTAGGTTGGCAGGGTATGCCCAGGCTTGGGTCCCTTGCTCTCTTTGCCACTGAACTCAAGCTAGCCTGGCTGATGAAGGGTGTTATCCAGAAACCGGTCCCAGGATGCTTGTTTACGGTTCAGGGAAGACCTGGATTGACAGTTCAGTCTGAACTGTTCCCATGAGGCACAAGGTCAAGACTGATTTGCATATAGCTGGGTCTTAACGGAGATGGCGAAGTGAGCTAAAGAATGGTGATGGATTTAACCCAGATCTGTGACTGGGGGTGAGTGTCTGAAAAGTTTCTGCGCTCCGTCCATCATCTCCTTGTGTTTTCTTTTTAGCCCTAAGTTGGCAGGGTGTGCCCAGACGTGGGTCCCTTGCTCACTTTGCCACTGGACTCAAGCTAGCCTGGCTGGAAGGGTGTTACCCAGAAGCAGGTCCCAGGATGCTTGTTTCTGGTTCAGGGAAGACCTCGCTTGCCAGTTCGGTCTGGACTGTTCCCATGAGGCACAGGGTCAGGACTGATTTGCATATAGCTGGGTCTCAACAGAGGAGGAGAAGTGAGCAAAAGAATGATGATGGATTCTACGCAGATCTGTGACTGGGGGTGAGTGTCTGAAAAGTTTCAGTGCTCCGTCCATCATCTCCTTGTGTTTGCTTTGTTCGCCCTATGTTGGCAGGGTATGCCCAGACGTGGGTCCCTTGCTCACTTTGCCACTGGACTCTAGGTAGCCTAGCTGATTAAGGGTGTTACCCAGACACCAGTTCCAGGATGCTTGTTTCGGGTTCAGCGAACTCCTGGCTTGGCAGTTCGGTCTGGACTGTTCCCATGAGGCACAGGGTCAAGACTGATTTGCATATTGCTCGGTCTGAACTGAGGTGGCAAAGTGAACTAAAGAATGATGATGGATTCAACCCAGATCTGTTACTGGGGGTGTGTGTCTGAAAGGTTTCCGCTCTCCGTCCACTATCTCCTTGTGTTTGCTAGATTCCTACCCAACACACATGCCAATGAAAAATGGTAGGGAAAGTCCTCTGTCACGCCCATTGTGAGGTGAAACCCAGTACACCATCAACCAATCACATATAACCAGGTCACATAAGTAGGCAATCAACAGCAAAAACTATTTTTCATCATGTTGTTTAATGTGTTTGTCACCTTGCCCCACATTTTGAGGAACAAATGCCTGACGAGTGGAGAGAGGATCAACAGGAAGAGGGTTGCTACCTTTGGTATATCGACTGAAGCAACCTGGGTAAGTTATCATTGGACAGATTTAGTTAACCCCAGTGCTTCCCTAGCTATAGTAAGACTCATGCAGTTGTTAATTTGAAATTTACTAGGTATGCCAAGGTCCATTTTTGTTATATTTTGACCAACCTGTGCCGCAAACAAATATCTTTAAGTTTGATACACTAAAATCATTTTTAATGTATGCTAGGTGGGTGTTTTGGAATAAAACCAAAGCAAAAGATTTGCATGATTAATGCAAAGGGGTCTACTATTTTCAAGCAAAATTATGGTTAGTAGCGTGAAGGGCTTTTTGCGTGGGAAAATAATTATACCTTAGAGCAAATGTATAAATGTCGGCTAACATTACTAGTAACATCTAAAAGTGCAGAAGTCAAAGGGCATATTACCAAGGCGGCGCTATAAAATTATCGCCGCTTTTGCTGTTGTTTTCGGCCAAAAAGCAGCGATAATTTTATCGCCTTATCAGCAAAGACACGCTATTGCGTGGTTTGCTGATTTAGCGCCCCTTACAACAACGCCCAGCTTTGCATCTCTAATCAGAAATAAGATGCACCTGCAACCACATAAAAACTACCCACAACATAGTTTCTGTTTCTTTTCTCTTTAACGTTTGCGATTTTACAACCACCACTGAGTCACTGAAAAGTCACTATGTTCCCACTATTGTAGAGGATGAGAAATTTCACTGGGGAGAAGCCAACCCTTGTAGATAAATGTGTGCTGACAAGCTCGAAACAGCTACATGGGCTGCCTCCTTACTCTCTCAGTGGAACCCAGTAGGCAACTTTATAGCAGGAGGCTCCACACATTGGCTAGCTTTGGCAAGACATTTTCTCACCAGATTAGAAAGCATATTAAAGGAGGTAGATCTTGTCTACATTTTTGAACACCAAAAACATTATTTTGTAATTGTCTGGATCGCAAACATTTGGTGCTTAGGAATTAATGTCAAATACAAATTAGTATTCAAACCAAAGAAGACAAAAAAAATGCAGATTTCGGTTATTAAATGTGAACTTTCAAAAAATTTTTACAACAACAAAACATGTTAAACAGAATTAATATGGTTATCACATAAAGCTATTTCTCAAAGATTATTTTACACATACTTACCATGTCTCTGCTGCTCCCACAATTCCAACTGAATGTGGAATGTCGTTCAGACAGCTCTCACGACTATTCACTACAGTGGTGTCATGTGGGTGCGCTGTGCATGTTGTTGGGAGGACAAGTCCATATTGTGCTGGGCCCTAATACAGGCCCAGCGATGTATATCTTCAGAGTTTTTGCAGCACAGCTCCCTTGCTGGGTGTGGACACTCGCTGCACTGTAGTGCATGGTGATGTCCTACCAGATCTGGGCCTACGCAAAAATGAACAAACAAAATGGACAGGACTTTCTTAAGGTTTTCAGGTCCACGGTCCTGATCAAAAACCTTCAGAAGGAGCGAAAACAACTGCAAAAAGTTTATCAGCTGATCGGGTCCCGCTGGTGTGCACACCAGCGGCACCCAATCGGCTGCGTAGGTCATATCGACCCATTTCCCTCGACAAAACGGTCAGCAGGGGTAATAGCAGAAGGCGATCGGATCCATGAGGCATAACAGACTGAGTCTAAGTACTTCTTACAGAGGATTTGTAAGTAAGCAATCCACTACACTCACAGCCCACTTTAGGACGTGTGCTGATATTATCACCACTGTGACCATGCAATCCCCCCTTTTTGGTCACACACGTTTTGGTCCTGAAGAAAGCCTGATGAACCAACAGCAAGGCTGAAACTAGTAGACCTATATCTCCATAGGGAGGCAGAGGTACATTTAAAAAAACCTCATGCAAATCCCGAGAATGTTTTTACCCATGTCCTAGGGCCCTTTCATTAAAACTTTTACAGGGGTTATTCCTAGAGGCATTTTTAACTCATACCTGCACTTTCACATAGCACGTCACTTTCCTCACACAAACAGCCTGCTCCACTGTAACTCAGGTGTTGAAACACAGCTGGATTGCGCTAGCTGATCCAGCTGGGCCCCAATAATGAAGCATGCCACCTACTAGGTAGGTGGGTGAGGGGTTTCCTAAAACTATTTGCAGTTGTTTTTGCTCCTTCTAAAGGTTTTGGTCAGGACCGTGGACCTGAAAACCTCAAGAAAGACTTGTCCATTTTGTTTGCTCATATACAACTTAGGGAAGAGAACAAGTTAACTGTTTCCTTACTCTCTAGTTGTTTCAAAACCTATGCAAAATTGCTCAGCTATGTTTCATATCCCCCATAGAGCTGAAGATCCTTGTTTATGACCCCCTCTATGATGATGTTTAATTAAGATTCTGTAAGAGGGATGGGGGCTTCTCTTCACGTTGCTTAGCCATGTGTGGCCAGAATGTGGCAAAGAGCAGCAGGGAGGAGGATAATTTTTCTTGAAGGAGAGGATGCCTCAGAACAAAAACAAAATGGACCACTTTCTGCTACTGACTACCTTTGTGTCATTTCCTGCTTATTTGCAGTAGGTGGAGATCAGTGCCCGAGTGTGGAGCCTTTGTCTTCAGTACAGAGACTCCGCACCACATGTGCAGGTGAACCTCTGCACATGGGGTTGGAGACTCCACACATGGGAGGCAGACATCGTGCATGTAGTCCAAGACTCCGAAATGTTAAAGAATAATAGGATCTAAGCAGGCGTGGTCTATGGGCCTACTATATCTATATGTATGTTTATTTAAGACTTTATAATGTTTATAATGTTTGCCCTAAACCCTGAGTGTTGTACATGAGATTTTGTTTAAGTGATTTTGTTTAAGTGTTGGTCTGGGTGAGCGATACAATGATTAAGACCACATAAAGACAACTTTTTAACTTGAGCACAACATGTGAGTTACAAATGGTATGCAAAGTAAACAGGATGGCTTGTGTGGACAGTGTGTTAGATGCCCACCATTCATGATTGGCAACAAATTGTCCAACCACATAAACACAATCACCAAGCTGACAGCTCAGGAGAAAAGAGTTGACCAGTTGATCCCACACTTGCATGCCCTGACCTCTGTTCTGGGCCCCACTTCAGGTCCCTGGATGTGGCTGAGTCAACATCTAAACGTCTAAAAGTAAGCCAGTCGTCTGGCAATGTTGTGCAACACATGACAGCATACAACTTCTGGGGAGTACACAACATCCTAGTATGATAACGACTTCTAAATCATGACCTGAGGACTTGCAAAAAAGAAATGTGATTTTTTTGTATTAAAGGGGCACCTTTCATAATTGCACTACGTCGTGCTTACCTAAATGCAGTGTGCTCCAGGTCAATGTGTGGCAATTGTGTTTTGCTGATGAATGGTAATGTTTGATGTACCACACCCAGATACAAATGCAGGCTCAGTATGAGATGTCATTACTTACCAAGAACCCCCATGTAACCGTAATCCACAGCAACCAAACAACGTGCAATAGTTGAACAAAGACAAATTGGAAAATAAAGCTGTCATGTGTGCTTCCAGGAAATGCAGAGTACACATGAGTGAGCTCCCCCTCTCTCTCTCAATGTACACGTTGCGGGGAACGCCACATTTCTGGGTCAGTGATATGTAAAATGACCTTCCAGTTCCGGGTACCTGCATTGTCTGCAGTTTTTTATTAATGTTGGGAGGGTGGGCTTGATAATACGTAAGCCTATGTTCTGGTGTTAACATGGGCTTCTATGGGAAATAACAAGGCCATATTATGAATCTCATTATCGCCGTTTTATCGGCAGTTTCCTGCCAATAAAACAGCGATAATTTTAACACCGGTCCTTGATAATATGCACCTAAGTTTACTGGTAAAAAAAAAGAGCAATGGCCATATTATCAACAAAAGGCGATACATTATCGTTGCTTTTATTGGCAGGAAACTGCCGATAAAGCGGCGATAATGGGCTTGATAATATGCCCTTGTGAATAACCATAGCAGCCCAGATTAACATCAGAACTTGGGCTGCTATGGGAATTTACAAGGGCCTATGGTTTTTTATTAATGTTGGGAGGGTGGGCTTGATAACACGTCCTTGTAAATTCCCATAGAAGCCTATGTTCTGGTGTTAACATGGGCTTCTATGGAAAATAACAAGGCCGTATTATCAAGCTCATTATCGCCGTTCTATCGGCAGTTTCCTGCCAATAAAACAGCGGTAATTTTAACACCGGTCCTTGATAATATGCATGTAACTTTACTGGTCAAAAAAAGAGCAATGAGCCTTATTATCAGCAAAAGGCGATACATTATCGTCGCTTTTATCGGCAGGAAACTGCCGATAAAGTGGCGATAATGGGCTTGATGATATGCCCTTGTGAATAACCATAGGAGCCTAGGTTAACACCAGAACCTGGGCTCTTATAGGAAGTTACAAGGGCCTATTATCAAGCACATTATCGCCGCTTTATCAGCAGTTTCCTGTCGATAAAAGCGGCGATAATGTATCGCCTTTTGTTGATAATATGCTCCTTCATTTCTATGATAGTATGTAAAGCTTTCCTTTTTTTTTGGTGTAGCAGTTGTACTTTCTTCGCATGCTCAGCGTAATTTCGAAGCCCACGTTTTCTTTTTCTTCAAGTTCAACAAGCAAACCTTTCTTTATATCAGTTAGTAAATCTGTCGCTTTCTTTTCCTGGTTCGTGTGTGTCATCCGCTGCTGTACTTTTGTACAGTATTAATAGTCATATTTTTTATATATTTATTTGAAAGGTAGTGCCGAGGTGCCAAACGTTGATTTTATTATATCTGTTAGTTAGAACTCAGTAGTTTTCAATCCTAGTCTTGAATATCTTACTATAGTATTTCAAAATTATTTTTATTTTGGGCCGTCATACCCCCCACCCACAAAATAAAAGAAGTATGTGTTTTTTTTTATTATTAACTTTTATTAAACAATAAATATAAACGAAACTCAATTATAACTATATTAGAACTGGAAAAATAACTTAAACAATGTTATAAACAAATTGTGAAATGGATTCCAAAAGGTGTCCGATTGGTAATCTGCAAAAGAAAAAAGAAAATTAGAGTTTAGAATTATGTAGATGTGAGTAAATGAGCTGAAGCATTACTGGGCATATTATCAAGAACGGCGATAAAATTATCGCCATTTCAGCGGCAGGAAACTGCATCTAAAGCAGCGATAATGGGCTTGATAATATGGTGTTGTGAAGTCCCATAGCAGTCCAGGTTCTGGTGTTAAACTGGGCTACTATGGGAATTCACAAGGGCATATTATCAAGCCCATTATCGTCGCTTTAGCAGCAGTTTCCTGCCGTTGAAACGGCGATAATTTTATCGCCGTTCTTGATACGATGCCCCTACAAGTTTTGGTAACTCTACGGTTTTACGTGTGCAGTGTGACTCGTACATTCCAGTTCTGTTATAGTGCCGCGTTCAAGTGGTGTCTATATGGAAGTGCCTACTGCGTTACTGACGCCCGTTATGGCGACTTATTTCTAATGCATTCCTAAGAAGGCTTTGCAGATCTAGGCCTCTGTGCTTACCATTGTATAAACCTTGCGGGTAAACATTTCAGGCAGTTGGTGTCACAACTTAATCTGAACAATTCTTCTACACGTCTACACGTCGAAGACAGCAGTGTCTAAGTTTAAGAGAGAAAGAGAAATTATGTCACCGAGAGTGAGAGAGAGAGAAAACAACATTAAAACTGTGTCGCAGAGTCTGGAGTTGAGTTTTGTTCTTGAAAAGTGAGATGTAGATTTACTAGCTCCTTGCATCACTTTACCCATGTTAAAAGTGACTCAAAAGTGGCGTAATAAGGTTGTGGATCTGTTGTCAGACTGTTGTAACGTATCTGTTGTCACTGCTCGGAGGTAATTATAGATTTAACAGAAAAGCTGCTGTACACTACGCACTCTGGGCCATAATATCAAGCCTGGGCGACAGAATTATCGCCACTTTTTCGGCAGGAAAGTGTCGCTAAAGTGGCGATTATGGGTTTGATAATATGCTCTATGGAATTCCAATTGAAGCTCATGTTAGATGTCCTTCACATCTAACATCAGTGATGTCATCAGGGATGTCATTTGAGATGTCATCAGTGATGTCATGAGTGATGTCACTGACTATGTCACGAGTGATGTAATATGTGACGTCATCAGCAGTGCATTGCGGGCGCGCAAGAGATAGTTAGCTGAGCTAACTATAACGGAGGAATTTCAAAGGTTTTGTATGAGAGAAATGTTCAGCTAACTATAACGTGTGAAACCTATGGTTTTTTCAATGAATTTGCAAAGTTTTTTGAATGCTAATTCCTAACTATAAGGTGTGTGAAACCTATTCAGTGAATATATATATATATATAAAAATATATACATATATATATATATATATGTATATATATATATATATATACATATATATATATATATTACCTACTGGCGGTCGCCAGTAGGTATATATATTTAGGATTTTTTCTCTATGGGATTTTTGAAAATTCTATGTCTAATAACTTTGGCGTTTGTGGACGGAATTGGCTGAAATTTTCAGGAAAATGGCACATTTTGTTTCTGAGCAGCCCCTGAACATTTTGGGGGGGTTCGTCAAGGGGGGGCCGAGAAAAAAGGGGGGTCCCAAAACGCGTTTTTCCCATGTTAATTTCCATAGGGCGGTTGGCCTCACTTTTAGCCCGAACGGCTGAATGGATTTGCACGAAACTTGGCAAAATTGTAGGGACTGGTAGCCCGATGTGCCTTTTGTAGGTCTCAATATATGTGCTCCAGTGGATTTTGAGAAATTAACGTTTAAAAAAAGATATATATCTGTAACAGCGGACCTGGCAGCGTCCCAGGACGCGTACTTTTCGCGCAACGGAGCTTTGTGAAGCGAAGCTGATTGGTTCTCCGGCGTCTGTCAACATTCCAAACAGTCCGTAGCGGCCGCCATCTTGTCTCTCGGTAGGATCGAGAGACAAGAGGAGGCGAAAGCGAAGGGGCAAATGACCATAAGGGGGAATAGTAGATCCTCGCTGACCCCCTAGGTTTGATGTGGAGGTTTTAAAAGGGCCCCGCGGGGCAAAAAAAAATAAAATAATAATAATCGAACGGCTGAATGGATTTGCACGAAACTTGGCAAAATTATAGGGACTGGTAGCCCGATGTGCCTTTGCTAGGTCTCAATATATGTGCTCCAGTGGATTTTGAGAAATTAACGTTCAAAAAAAGATATATATCTGTAACAGCGCTCCGCTTCGCGTACTTTTCGTGTTACGGAGGTTTGCGAAGCTGATTGGTTTTTCGGCGTCTGTAAACATTCCAAACAGTCCGTAGCGGCCGCCATCTTGTCTCTCGGTAGGATCGAGAGACAAGAGGAGGCCAAAGCGAAGGGGCAAATGACCATAAGGGGGCATAGTAGATCGTCCCTGACCCCCTAGGTTTGATGTGGAGGCTTTGAAGGGGTCTCGCAGGGCAAAAAAAAATATACAGTTTTTTTAGTTTTTTTGCGTGGAGTGCGCCCGGTTCGCGAACCGGGAAGCGTTCTGGGGAGCGTACTTTCTTGAAAATTAGTGAAAAAAGTTAGAGTAAAATAATAATTGTGAGTGATCAGATGTAGGGTAGCTCTGAGAAGAGCTTTTGGGTTTATGGTACATTTAGGTACTTATAAGTAGGTACCAATGCACATTCTTAAATTCAGAGTGAAAACTCTGTTGCCCTCATCTGAGAAGTGAACTCCATCTCCTCTGTAGATATCTTGCATGTAGTAACGCAAGTTATTGTTGTACAGGGAGCCCATTCCATGGTCTCTCATGTAAGCTGAAACAGATTTGTTTACATGCTTCCTCGACTTCTCAATTTGTGGACAAAATTGGTTCGACCACCTCCATTTCTGTCTTTGGCATATATTTGAATATACCAAGGCAGTCTGAGGAAAAAGTGCCATCAATTGCTCAAAGGTGTCCTTTAAAAGCATTTCCAGACCTACCCCAGTCAAAGTGCCCAAATCATTACCTCCACAGTGCACAATTAACAGGTCAGGTTTTGGCAAATGCATAAAGGTTTTCACCAATGGTATCAATTGGTGACATTTTAATCCTCTGTGGCCAAACCACTTAATTTCCACATCTTGTAAATTGAGGTTAGGTAAATTCCTGTTTTTAGCGTACCTTTGAGCCCAATATATGTAACTATGTCCAACAATCCAGACAGAAAACATGGTGAGAGAAGGTTCTGCTGCAGTCAGATGAAGTGTGGCAATGAAATGGCAGTTGAAAAAATGAGAGTGTAAAATGAAAAAAACTGAGGAGTTTCTGTGTTAATGAAGCAGTAAGAGTGATTGGTGGATTTTGATTGCTGAAAACAGAAAGTTAGTGTGCATGGATGAGTTCGTTGAAAGATGTATTTTGAGTGGCGAAGAAAAAATCATTAAATGAAAGAATGCTCTGGATATGCAGGTGCACTGAGAGTTCAGAGTTCAATTGCAACATTGTTGTGTGAGAGGTCTTGCAAGAGGTGGTTGCTATGCAGAAAAAGCAGAGAGGGGGCAGAGGGGGGAAGGGTTTTGCTTTGAAAGAGAAAGTGAGGGAAGAGTTTTGATTGGGTGACATGAGAGATATGTGTGAGGAATTACAGCATTTCTGTTCTTTTGATAGCTGCAGACTCTGGAGTGCATACCTTTTGCTCTGCTGAAGACAAATTGGTGTGTTTCTGAGACTGTTTTGAAACTCAAAGTATTTGCTAAGGTGAGAAAAGATTTCTTTAATTTAGATAGAAAATAGTGTGCTTTAAGGAGAAAATTATGAAGAAAGTTGTGTTTTTCAAATGTTGCTTTGTCTCAAGTGTTTCACAAATAGATTTTGTTTCTTTGAGAAATTGTAATTGGAGAAAATGTGAAGTATTAGTACTGACAGGGCTTTTATGTGCATAGGAGCTGTGGAGTGTTTTCAAATTATGACTTGTAAATCGTTTTTGAGAAAAAGCAATGGTTTTAATATTGATGAGAAGGACATAATGGTGTCTGCTTCTTTATAAGGTAATTGAGAGTCTCTGATGTTATTTTTCCCATTTCAATGTAAGAAGTTTGTCTGTGGAGCAAATTGCTTGTAAATATGCTCCCACCTGTGCATGGCAAATTTAGATTTTGAATGTTTCCGTTACATAGGCATGTTAAAGGTGACTGAAACATGCTGCAAAGGCAATCAAAAAATGCTTTTATGTGTCTTAAGGACATTTTAAGTCATTTCCCCATGTGCAGTGTTTTCAAATTATGAGTTGAAAATCGTTTTTGAGGTAAAGGAATGTTTTCAAAATTTATGTGCGCCATATGACCCCAAATTTCTTTTTCAGGGGTGCAGCAGGGTGTTCTTGAGACACCCCTGCACCGTCGGAAAAATTCGTAATTTGCGATGAGGTAATTGCTAATCGCAAATTGCACCTTTATTCCTATGGGCCTCCTGCTGCATGGAAATGAATGGGTAATTTGTAATTAGCAAATAGCTCATCGCAAACTAGGAATGGTAAAGAATCGCTATTTATTCCTTAAAGTTCGCTATTTAGGAAATGCAAAAAACTTTGATGATACATATGGCGGTTTATCTCTAACAAGATAAGAAGCATAGGGATAGATTTATGATGACTGGCGCATCACCAGGGATGTGTTAGTCATTCTGTGCCGCTGTTCCGTCACCTATGGTGTGCTGCATTTACAATGCGGCGCATCATGGGGCAAAAACAGCACAGATGCGTGACGTATTTGTGCCGTAAAGTTGGCGCATTGCTGGAGTTGTATCGCAAGTGTGATGAAGCTCCAGTAAGGTTGAGGGGTGCCCCTGTCGCAGGGTTTCTGTTCTGACACAGAACTGTGGACAGAGGATTGGAACCTCGGCGAATTAGGGTGTCCCAAAACTCACCTTAGTAATCAAAACCCCTTAGCAAGCTAGGTACAGTGTCACATTGGATATAACAAACTCTCAATGTTTAGACAATCCAGAATATGAACTTATAGTACCTCAGGATACGTGGAACTCATGAACAGTCGGTCGTTATATATTTCTTAGAAACGAGAACATGGAGTTAAGAAGAACACATGTGTATTTGAAATGTTTATTTACTAATGCCGTCTTCTCAGGCGTAGTATCTTAGATTATACAAGTACACATATTATCAGTAGCAAAATTACCAGCATAGTCAATAGTACATAAAAAGCGAATGGTGACAGTATGTTAACATGCTGTAAATGAATAAGAGTTAGCAACACTTATAAGCAGCCGCGGGCCGTGGAGGGAGTTACGGTGGGCAGGGAGGCGGGGAGGGGGAGGGGCAGGGTGGAGAGGGCTCCACCCTGCCCCTCCCCCTCCCCGCATCCCTGCCCCACCGTAACTCCCTCCACGGCCCGCGGCTGCTTATATCTCACCCTGCCTAATACACATAATATATTATTTGCTAAGAAGGTCTCTTTGTGTTGGTTTAGGGCGTGCCGATACTTTAGTGTCTTAGATTTGAAGGAATCACATCAGCATAGAAAAGATAATCCATATGCCGTGCTTAATATCGCCAACGGCATTGTGCCATAATATTCTAGCATGCGATTGCTGAACAGTGTCAGCAGCTGCAGGGCGGGAGCTTGCACAGGAGGGACATCCATATTTAAAAATGTAAAAAAGCACAAGAGCGTCCGTTGGTAATGCAAGTAAAAATGGGAATCCACGAAGCAGAGTGGAAAAAATAGAATGTAAGAAAGCAGGGATGACTCCAAAGATTTTCTCAAATGAAGTCACGAGACCACTGGTAACAATTTTAAAAAAGTGCGCCAGGCCCTTTGTGGAGGACGCGTTAGAGATAGTCCGAACCATCTTGCTGAAATGGAAAGGCGAATCTGTATTTAAAAGGGTCTGCACCTCTGTATGGGTGTTCGCTGTGTGAAGCACGAAAGTTTCACGGGCCGAACTCAAGGCCACCTCTCTCTGAGACAAAATAGCTCTTATTCTTGCCATGCCGTTGAAATGTGCTGCCAAGGTTGGTATTTGTGGCCAGATTGAAAACTCCCTATGTTCATGTGTGGGAGGAAATAGAACATTTCTGCAGCAAATAACCCGTTCATTTACTGTTACGATAAAATGAATACTTTTAATTAACCCAGAACAATCTTCATTATTGAGCATCAAATAACTACCATTTTCCAAGAACTTGAACGTGGGGATGATAGCAGGAACTGGTGTGCCTTGCAACACGCAAGCCATATTTGGTCGGTGTTTGTTGCATGAACCGTGTAACTGTATGTGCCTACACATTAGTGAATGATCTGGCGTCTCAGTGCATTCCTCTCCATTCAGATAAAGTTCTTGATCATCTTTGAAAATCTGTATGTGTATGGAAGCGACCAGACTTCATGAAGAAAACCACTACCTAAAGGTTAATAACGACCTATTGGTATATATTTCATACAATTTGAAAACTTATATAAAGCAAAAGGCAGCGTTATTAAACCGTGGATAAGGCACGTTGCCAAAGCAGTCAACCTTTTGGATTTATACTGGAAATGTTAAAGGAAGAGTTACGGAGTAGGGCCTGTAAATCTTTAATAGACAACGAGTAAAATTACTCCAACCATCATATTCCTCTAACTCCGGGATAGTAGGGGTGTTTAATTTTTTAGAAGTAGCCAATCCAAAGCATTTGGTCTGGGAAATTGTTTCATTCACAAACCACATATGTTTTGGAATGAGACATGCACGGTGGAAAGCCTCAGTGCCTTGTACCTGCCAGGTTCGTGAACCCCAAACTGATGTAGATCCTGGATATTTTTACTCTGTATTACGTTAGCATGGTCTCATTACTGGTTTAAACGCCATTTTTCCTTTTTTGTAACTTCTGCACACGACACTTAGTTGTTGCTTTAGCTTTCAGCCTACCTGCGTCAAGATCTATGCCTGCTTCAAGCAGGCGCAGGGTTTTGATGTAGCTTTGTCCTATCTGATTGTAAATGCGGCACACCGTGGGTGGCAGAGCAGCGGTGCACGTTAACTGGTGCATCCCTGGGGATGTGCTAGTTAATATAAATCTGCCCCTTTACATTTAATTATGTGCAGGGGACACAGAGTAGGTGAGGTTTATCCAAGGTTAAGAAGAGATGAGTCCTGTTCAGTGAAAAATTGGAGATAGGCTTCAGTATATTATATACTTAAGTAGTGTGTTAAGTTTTTGATGACTGTTATTAATTTACTGTTGGGTAATAGTGGTTAATAACATTTTTTATTATATTTTACCACAGATTCAACTGCAGATTATTTCAAGATTTTAGGATGCCTAGCAAAGAAAGAGTAAGAAAGGCTGCAAAACGTCAAAGACAGCAGGACCATGGAATAATGCAGCAGTCCTCTAACAAAAAGATTTGTCAAGTCACCAAGAAAGCACCGGGTAAGAGTCGAAAAACAGTCATAAGAAATATGTGTAGTAAAAAAAATATTACTACAGAAAATGTTTCAGTCCAGAAAAGGAGAAAGAATTCAAATGGTAAGGAAAGGCCAATGAGAAATGTTACTGCTAGAGTAAGAGATAACTCTATGCATGAAAGTAGAAGGAAACAACAGTTTAGGGATATTCGTAAACGAATGTTCCGCAACAGGATAATTGGGAATTTGTTAAAAAATATTAAGAAAGGTCAGCAGAAAGTGGTTTTTTATAAGAGAAAAAAAATAGTTGAGAAAGTTATTGATCAGGCATTTGAAATTAAACGTAAGTTATTTATTTTGACAATCAATAGAATTAGGAAGCTAAACAAGGTAATTTATGATTTCAAAAGAAATAGTAGATGGAAGAGAATAGTTAATCGTAGTAATTTTTGTGAAGTTTTTTCTGGAGAATGGATGCATAGTTCAAGCTCTGAGGCATTTTTTAATGAGGAGAGTTATTTCCAGGATAATGATTTGGTGCATGCAGTTGACACCAGTGGTCGAGCTTATGAAGTGAAAGATGGTTGTCCAGTTGAAAAAGAAAAACTTGTGAGAACAGAGATAGAAGAGGTGTTAGGTAATGAGGTTTTAGGGAGACGTCCTAAGGGTCCTGTGTACACCTGGAAGTGTAGTAGTATTTGCAGTGTACGACAGGATTCCATCAATTTGCTTTGTGATTTTATACGGTCATTTAGTAAGAAAAGTTTGAAGCAGAAAATGAAGTTGTTGCAAGAATTAGATCCTTGCAGAGTGAGAGAAGTGATAGGTTTGCATGGTCATTCACTGGCTTGTCTTTCCAGGAGAGTATGCCAGAGTGTTTTTCATCATTTCAGGATGCTAGCAGTGCATCATAATAAAGTGAGGAAATTAGTTAGAATGTTGTATTATGCTAAGAGTCCAGCAATTATGCTTAAACAATTATGCGCTGCTCTTTTGCATGGTTCTGAAATAGATGTGAAGAATATATGTGAAGAAATTGAGTTTTGTTACTTTGGAAGTAAAGAGGAGAATGTTGAAATTGACCAAGAAGAAGAGAGTAATGTGGAAGATAGTGTACAGGTTTCCAGTACAGATAATTTCCAGAGGGAAATTGCGACGTTTGAGGTGAAATCAAGTGAGAGGCCAAATTTCACTTGTGTGTGTTGTCGACGCACTTATTATAAGAATCAGACTAAGTTAGTGGATTTATATGGAAAAAGTGAAAGGGAAAATAATAGTGAATGGAAGGATTTTACAACATACTTGATGGTAGAAAATTGTTTTGATTTGGGATTGGATCAACGTGTGTGTACTTATTGTTGTAACAAATTAAATCAAAACCAGATGCCTGCTAGAGCAGTTCATAATAATCTGGAATTGGTTGAGATTCCTTCTGAATTGAAGGATTTAAATACTTATGAATCTATTTTGATTCAAAGTATCCATCCCTTTCAGGCTATTGTAAGAATGGAGCCAAAGACAGGGAAATTGCCTCCATCAGATTTACAGAGAGGATTAAAGGGAAGAGTTGTTTATTTGCCTCTAGATTTGAAGAAAAACATTAACACAATTGGAGTAGAAAAAGTGGAAGAGGAACCTCTTGTTATCTTAGTTAATGGGGTTCCGACAAAGAATAAGAAAATATGGCAAGATTTAGTAGATGTTAGGAAAGTCAAAAGGGCAACATTGTATTTGAAAAAATATAATAAATACTATAAAAATGTATATGTTGCAGAAGAGGAAGTAAGTGAGGAAGAGGATAGCGATTTGTGTGCTGGTCAAATTGAGAAAGTAGAACCCTGTACTAGTGAAGAAATATATGAACATTATAGTGTTCATCCTTTGCATTCCAAGGAAGTCATGGGGAATGCTATTGAGTTGTTTCAAATGAAACAAGCGAAAGGGAGTCCCATTAGTGTTTGGGAGGAAAGTTTGGAAGCTCGGTGTTTCCCACAGCTTTTTCCAACAGGTCAGGGAGGAAGATATGATGAGCGACCTCATCAAATTCCTGCTTCTGAATACCGGACTTTGCGATTGTATGCAGGAGATCCTAGGTTTCGACAATGCATTCCTTATTTGTTTCATCTCCTGTTTGAAAGCGATCTGTCTGGACTGTCATATGCAGTGAACCACATCTTGAAAAGTGGTATACACATGCAAAACATCTCGGCAAGTGACTTTATGGATAAAGTCAATGTCCAAGACAGTATTTTGGATTCTCACCTGATTAATCTCATGGCGTGTCAGCGTGGTACTAATGAGTACTGGTACCGTCGTCATGGTGATTTAAAATGTATGCTGAGGAACTTAGGAACTCCCACATGGTTCCTCACTTTGAGCTGTGCTGAGTATGGCTGGGAAGACTTACTTGAATTTCTACGAGAGGCAAATGCTAACGTAGAAAACATCGAATTCAAGACACCCGGAGAACTGTGCTCTTTGGATCCAGTCAATGTATGTAGGTACTTCAATCATAGATTTGAAGGTATGATGTCTTTCATCATGAATAAGAAGAATCCACCTCTTGGAGAGGTGTTGGATTTCTTCTGGAGGAAGGAGTACCAAGCAAGAGGTGCTCCTCATATACATATGTTGCTGTGGATCAAGGATGCACCTAAATTTGGAACGGATGCAGACGACTCAGTGATGAGTTTCATAGAACAGTATTCTACGTGTGCTGTTCCAAAAGCAAAGGAGAAAAAAAGCCTAAGAAAAAAAGTTCTACGTTTCCAAAGCCATCGATGTGGAAAGTACTGTCGTCGTAAATTCCGGAACAAAGACAAGTTCTACACCAAATGTCGTTTCGGCTTTCCACGATCGGTGATTTCTAAAGGAAGAGTGAACAGTTTGATGTCTTCGCTGCGACATAATGTGATGAAGAAATCACCTAAAAACACATACAATTTGAAGAGGAACGAAGAGTCTAAGTACATCAACGACTATAACCCGGTGATTTTGTCCATGTGGAATGCTAACATGGATATACAGTTTGTGGCTGATAACTGTATGGCTGTGGCTCGGTATGTGACATCTTACATCACCAAAAAAGAGAAGACAGAATTGAAGGATATGTGGGAGGACATTTCCCATGAAAAGAGCCTCAGCAAGAAGTTGTACAGTTTCAGTCTGAAGATGTTGTCGCATCGAGAAATCGGAGCTTACGAATGTTCTGACCGGTTGTCTTCAGCAAGTCTCTATGCCAAGTCCAGGAGTATCGTTTGGGCGAGTGTTGGTCTTGCTGCAACGCGTAATCGAGTTCTGAAACCTGTGCGGGAAATTGAGTATTTGGCGGAAAAGGAGCCAAACAGTACCGACATTTTGAAGAGCAACATGTTGGATACATATTATCCAAATCGAAGCAGTCACCTCGAGAATGTTTGTCTGTATGAGGTTCTGCAAAATTACATATTCAAGAGGAACATCAAAGAAGATACTGAGAAAGGAGTGTATGCTGTAATAGGAAGTGAGGGATGTCTGGTCAAGCAAAGAAAATGCCACTTGATAAACCATCGAAAATTGAGTGGCGAATCTCCTGAAAAAAAGGAGTTTTTCTATTTAGCACTTTTGCAACTTTTTAAGCCTTGGCGTGCAGAAGAGGAACTGCTTGGAGATTTCCTTTGTTACGAAGACTCATTCAATGCTGCCAAGGAGACCATAGAATGTCCTGCTTTTCCCAAATATGTAGAAATGTTGAATGTGGAAATTGAGCAGGAAGCAACGATTGCAGCCGAGATTGCCAGAGACAGTTCTCAGGACAGTCAGAGTTCTGCTTCATTGAGTCAGGATCCACTAGGAGGACCTCTTATCGAAAATGAAGCTGCCACTGCTATGAATGAAGTGGAAAGAGCCATGGCACATGCTCAGGAGGATGTGGTTAACTTAGAAGAGTTGGAAAGACAACTCAACGTTGAGCAGAGGAAAATATATGACGAACTTACCATGCAAATTGATCATGGATTAAGTCATGACAAGAAAGAGTGCTCATGTACGTCGTTGAAGCCTGTCCGACTGTACGTGAGTGGAGAAGCGGGAACTGGAAAAAGTTTCCTTATTAAAGCAATTTCATGTTATTTGCAGGAAAGGACAGAGTCATCGCTGTCTTGTGTTGTCACCGCTCCAACTGGACTGGCAGCACATAACATTAAAGGGATTACTTTACATCGTTTACTGATGCTGCCAGTGGAGCATGACAACAAATTAGAATATCACAAGCTATCTGGAGATGCTTGTTTTGAAGTTTCAAGAGTCTTGAGGAAAATGAAACTTCTTATCATTGACGAAGTAAGCATGGTTTCCAATGTCATGCTTGCCTTTGTGCATTTGAGAATGCAAGAAGTTCTCAAAACAGAGTATGATGTGTTATTTGGTGGCAAACACATCATTGTTTTCGGAGATCTTCTGCAGCTGACACCAGTGAAAGGGCAACCTGTGTTCAAAATGCTCACGCATGAAGATACCAGGAAGTGCTTAGGGAGTATTGGCAACATCAATATATGGTTAAACTTCAATTATGCTGAACTGCATGAAAATATGCGTCAGGCAAAGGATGAAGTTTACAAGACTATTCTACAAGATGTTAGAATTGGAAAAGTGACCGAGCATGGGAAAGAAGCTTTACATGCACGATTACTGACAAATTTATATCCAGACGAAGATGTTGTGCCTGAGAATATTTTTCAGAAAGTTACTGAGAAAAAATCTGGAATATGTTTGATGCCAACTCTTGCAGAATGTGCCAAATTCAACAACAAAATGTTGCATTTAGAAAAGCAAGAGATTGTGAAATTGGAAGCTATTGACAGAGTAGAGCATATGGGATCAACAATTATTTTGTCTGAGAATCTGAAAACAAAATTGGATTCATTAGAGAAGAGTATATCTAAAACTGCGGGTTTTGAAAAGACTCTGAATGTGTGCTTGAACTGCCGTATAATTTTAAGAAGGAATTTACATGTTGAAAGAGGTCTGGTAAATGGATCAATGGGTAATGTTGTTGATTTTGTGAAATACAGAAATAGAGATGGAATTGAATTTTTAAAAATTACATTTGATGGCATTGAGGAAGTACAGCTAATTGCTCGTTGTTCTGCTAGATTTTTGCTTGTAAAAGACTTATATGTTCGTCGTAAGCAGTTTCCTGTTTGCTTGGCATATGCGGTGACAATCCATAAATCGCAAGGTTTAAGTGTAGACTGTGCATTGGTGAATATTGGCAGTTCTGTGTTCAAGGAGGGTATGGCATATGTGGCATTGTCACGAGTTAGGACTTTATCGGGATTGTACTTGATTGAGTGTGATGTCACAAACATTTGTGCGGATCTAGATTGTGTTAAGGAATACAATAGGTTGAGAAGAGAGTATGCGCCACATTTGCCTCAGTATCCTTTGTTTGAGAAACGTGTGGTAGGCCGGAAACGAAGAAATGTGACCAATACTGGGGAGGTTGTAGCAAAAAGACGAAAAGTCGATGAACCTGAAATTATAAGCAGAAACAAAAAGGATTCTGTTGAAGATGTTGTTGGTTTTCAATTTGAAAACAGTTCTGGTGTCAACTGCTATGCTAATGTAGTGGTTAATGTTTTGTTTTCTCTACAAAATGTAAAAGAAGAGATTGTGGTCAATTCTGATCAAAGATTTTGCAGTTTGTTAAATTCTGTGTTAGAGAAATGTAGCACTGATAGAACAAACATAGAAAGTGTGTCTGAAATTCGAAATCTGTTAGACAGATGTTCAGGCCAAACACAATTCTCTCAAAATAGTCAGCAAGATTGTCAGGAGTTTTTAATGTATATGCTTGATGTATTGTATGCTGAAGGTGTAGATGTAGATCATCTGTTTGGGCTTTCTTATCAATGGCAGCATGACTGCAAGAACTGTAGGGTATCAAGTAGTACTAGTGTAGACTCAGAAAGATTTATATATTTAACTTTGCCAGACAGTAAATCAGTCTCTTTTAATAAGCTAGTAAAAGCAGCTGATCACAATATGGAGTGTAGGCAATGTAAATCTGAAATGATGTCCACATTATTTATACGAACATATGGCCAGTATGTCATTTTAATGTTCCAACGATGTAGGCCTGATGGAACAAAATTGCCAACTTTAATTAAAAAATTTGTGGCTTCACAGTTGTCAATATCAGGAAGGACTTTTGTAACTGTAGCAATTATATATCATGATGGTTCTTCAATAACATCAGGACATTATACAGCTTATTTAAAGTGTAGAAATGGCTGGTCATTCTGCAATGATTCTGTTTTAATTTTCAAAAAAAAATTGCCATATGACCTTAAAAACTCTTACCTGGTGTTTTTAAAACCAAAATTTTAGGGAAAGAATCTCGGGATGTGCTCTGAGGAATTTCAAGAAGTTCTCATGGCTCCTACACTATTTGGCCTTGAAGATAAGTGTAGTACAGAGACATAACTTTTTACCATAACACTGGACGTTATTGAGAAATACGTGCACTTTGAATGAGTTCAGAAAAACTATTTCTTTTTATAAGCTAATTGAAGCAGCGAATCAAAACATGGAGTAGAGGGAATGTAAGTCTGCAATGCTGTCTACTGTTTTACATTGCTTTGTGATTAAAAGTGATGTAGAGAATTAAATAATTGTACTAGTCATAAAGGTAGTGTAAGTCTGCTTCATAGTAAGCAGTATCAGTGTGATAGGAAATGTAGAACATGATTGAGCAAGAAGGGGAAGATATTACTAGTCCAGGATTGTGTAAATGATCTTCAACATTTTAATTCTGAAAGTTGCGGAAATGCGAAAAGACGGGATTGGCTAACAAGAAATCCAAGAGTTATACATGGCTCTGACAAGATTTGGCCTTGTGGAATCTTGTGGTAGAGAGCAAGAAGTCATTTATTGTATGTAACATGTTTTTGAAAACGATGGAGGTTTTCTTTCAGAAAGTGGCGGGTTGAAAGTAATAACAGCACAACAGAGTGTAAGCTGTTCATAGGACATCCTTGGCCGTCATGGAAAGTAAGTTAACTTTAAGGAGTTCTGAATTCTGATTTCTAATGTTGTATGGGTTTTTTAAACACAATCATTTTGATTGTGTTTTTTTTTCCCCGCTGTTATATGATGAATACCTTCAAGTCACTGTTTTAGTGAAATTTGATACATTCTGAGAACAGCAAAAATAAACCATTTAACATGTATAATTAATTCTGTTCTGTTTGCATTTATGATGTACATGTAGAACTGTGTAGGAGGCATGGAGAAGGTGAGGCTTCTGTAAGTGTCAACGTTGTTGCATACAGTGCTCATATTCTACGTAGTCTTTTATATTTCATTACTTTCACTGTTTCTGACTGATCTAAAAATTTTTTTTTAAAAAGAACAGTAAGTATAAGGGAAGGAAACAGACAGTTATGTTAAAAGAAACACAGCTATAGGGAATAAACTAGGGATACTGTTACCCGCAATCCTCTGCTGATGATGTCACTGAGCATGTCATGAATGATGTAATATGTGACATCATCAGCAGTGGATTACGGGTAATAGTATCTCTAGTTTACTCCCTTATAGCTGTCTTTCTTTTAACATAAGTGTCTGTTTCCTTCCCTTATACTTACTGTTCTTTTTTAAAAAAAAAATTTTTGGGTTCGCTTCCGGTTCGCGTACCGGGGAGCGAACTGGGAAGCGAACTAAGAGAAATAGAGGTTGGCACAGTTGCAAATATTGTACCAATTTTTTTATAACGGGGAGGTAGTTCTGAAAAGAACTTTTTTTTAAATTGTTTTTGTTGTTTTATATTTTTTTTATTATTTTTCTGAACATTTTTTTACTTTTTTTGAATTTTTCTGAACAGTTTTATATTTTTTTTGTTTTTTTTTCGGAGGGGGCAACGAAAACGATTCATTGTAAAGGGCTCAACAGGAGCAAGAAAACAAAAAAAAAGAATTTATTGTTTGGGGAGTTTCGGACAAACATGAGCATGATTGTCAATAGCTCTGTTGATCAGAGTGATGCTACTTTCTCCGTAGCAAATGAATCCACTGCAATGTACGCAGACTTGTTTTACTTCACGAAATCTCGTTTGTATATTTGGCACCATCTCCCTGCCCTCTGGTCCCGTTACTTCCGGTACAACAGATCTTCTGGCCATAATAGGGAGATTATCTAGGTCGTCCTGTTCCTCTTCTTCCTCTTCTTGCTGAATTATAACTTTAGCAGGTGGTCCACTCTTCCTTGGATGTGGTGGAGGTGGTGGGGAAGCACCAGCTGAAGCTAGTAAAGAAGCCATTGCTCACTGGTAACAAAGGGTCTTTCTCTCACAATGATGAAAGTCAGAGTGAGGAAAGAAGGAGGGATTTTCACCATTTGGGAAAAAAAATAGTTCTCAACCAATGAAAAGTGTTCATTTTAGATCATATGACCTAGTCTTACATCATTAGGAAACCGAAAGTGAAATGAACCAATGAAAAGTGTTATTACCAAGTCACATGACCTGCTGTGTTTACGTTACGCGCTTTGCAGGGCCTCCCGGTTTGCTTCCAGAAACCTGTGCTTTGCGACTCGGTAAGCGTACGAGTTCGCTAACGTAGCACGTCATATGACGTATCACGCGACAACGCGAAACGTCATGCGGACGGGAGGCATCACGATGTTGTTTTCTAACGCGGCAGTTGCGGTAAAGAAACGTTTACCGGCTCGCGGTCTATTTCGCTGCATCAAGGTCAGCTAACGGGAAGCTTCCCGATTCGCGAAGCGGGAACGAAGAAAAAAAAATATAAAAAAAAAAAGTTATTAATAAACATATAAAATATATTTTTGGATTTAAAGAAGAATACATTTTACAGCTACAGATATTAGCTGTTAAAAAACCAATGAAATTCACTGAAAAAACCATAGGTTATAGACCATATATAGTTAGGAATTAGCATTTACAAAACCTTGAAAATTCACTGAAAAAACCATAGGTTATAGACCATATATAGTTAGGAATTAGCATTTAAAAAACCTTATTTTACTCACAGAAAACCATTGAAATTCCATATATAGTTAGTTGCACTAACTATATATCGCGCATCCGCAATCCACTGCTGATCATGTCACATATTACATCATTCATGACATGGTCAGTGACATCACTGATGACATCACTGATGACATCTCAAAGCACGTTTCAAATAAAATAAAAGTGCAGAGAAAATAGGCGTAAGAAAAACTGCCTAAACCCCAGAGACTCACATATCCGTCGGTACCCCACTCGATCATCCGAGCGGAAGTGGAGGTACCGATCGGACGGCCTATTCCGTATTTATACTCATGGTGATTGGTCGAATTAACTGTTAACACCGGCCAATTAGCCTCATGAATTGCCGTATTCCCTATCGCGCATGTTTCTCAAAAACGCTACTCAATGGTTAGTATGCAAAGCGCATGTGCCGAGATGCGGCAGGAGCGTATCAGTGTAAGCACATGCGCAGCAGAACAGCGCTATACATCTGCGCATGAGCAAACTGGAGCAACTCTATTTGCTAGCGCGCTCATAGGTTTGATGTGGGGGCCATTGAAGGGTCCCGCGGGGCAAAAAAAAATAAATTTCTTTTCGTTTTTCGCGGGGGGAGCGCCCGGTACGCGCACCGGGGAGCGTACCGGGGAGCGTACCATGGGGAAAAATAGTGAAAACAATTATATAATCATAATAATAAATAATAAAATAATCATTTTGAGTGATTACAGGTAGGGTAGCTCTGAAAAGAGCTTTTAGTTCTGTGGCTGTTTTAGGTACCTACAAGTACGTCCCACACACACCCACACGCACACAACCCCACACCTCCACACCCACACACTCCCCACACACACCACACACACCTCACACACGCACACCTCCACCCACACCCAAACCCCAAACCCAAACACCCCATACCCCCACACCGACACCTTACACATCCACACCCACACCCACACCCACACATCCCACACACACACACTCACATACACACACCTCACCCCCCCATACACACACACGCACACACAGATGTAAATGTAAATGTAAATGTGTTGTATTTGTATAGCGCGAACAGTAACCCGGAGGCATCCCGGCGCTTGTACTCCTACCACAAGGGAACCCCTCCTGGCTTTTCCTTGTGAGGTGTCCACTCCTGGGCATCCCATGGTGAAACCAGGCATCCCTTGTGCATCGGGGGCCGTTGTGGAGACTAAGCAAGCTATTGCCCAGAGTTGCAGCGTGGGGCCCATGCTTAGATTCGGCACTGAGGCGAGAATATCCAGTCAGAGGAATTTAAGCCCGATCCCGCCGAGGCGGGAATCGAACCCTGGTCCCTGGCCAGCGTTCTGCATCAAGGTCTGCCGCTCTAACCATTGAGCCACACTTCTCCACTCCACCTCACAGACACACCTCACACATCCCACACCCCCCCTCCCCCCACACACAAACACACACGCACACCTCACAGACACACCCACACATCCCACACATACACACACATCCTACACACATACCCCCCACACCCACACACACCCCACACACACCTCACACCCCCACACCCCCACCTACACCCAAACACCCCACACACCCACACCCACACACACACCTTACACACCCACATCCCCACCCACACCCACATACCCCACACACCTACACACACCTATACACCTCATCCCCCCTCAGACACACACACACCTCACAGACACACCCCACATATCCCCCACACACACCTCACCCCTTCCCCCCACACACACATCTCTGACACACACCTCACACACACACACACACACACACACCACACACACCTCACACACACACACACACACTCCTCTCACACACACACCCACCCCCCCCACACACACCCACACACACACCCATGCATCCTACACACACACACACCCCACACACATACCCCCGCACACACACCCCACACCCACCCCTCCCCCACACACACACACCACACACACACACACACACTCATTATTTTTTTCTTTTTTTGAGGGGGAGCCCCACACACATACCCCGACACACACACAACCCACACCCACCCCCCCACACACACCACCATACCTCATACACCCACACCTCACCCACACCTAAACACCCCACACACACACCATACACCCCCCCACCCCCACCTACACCCACACACCCCCACCCACACACCTCACACCCCCCCCCACACACACACACACACACACACACCACACACACACCTCACACACACACACACCCACACCCACACACACATTCCTCACCCCCACACACACCCACACACACATCCACACCCACACACACACCCCACACACACACCCACACATCCTACACACACACACCCCACACACATACCCCCCACACACACACACACCCCACCCCCCCCACACACACACCACTCACACACACACTCATTATTTTTTTTCTTTTTCGGAGGGGGTGCGCGCCTTGGTACACGTATCGGTACACGTACCGGTACGCGTACCCTGGAGAAAAAAAGAAAGACAGAGTATTTTAAAAATGTAGCATTTTTATATAAATTGGAGGTAGTTCTGAAAAGAACTGTTTTTTTATTATTATTGTTGTTTTATATTTTTTAATTGTTTTTTTTACCCCGCGACTTTAAAAAGAAAAAAAATTATATAATTTTTTTGCCTTGGGGGTCCTTGTGGGACCCCCTGAGCAGGCCTAGGGGGTCAGGGTGTTTCTACTCTGGCCCCTTTGCGAATTTCACACCTTTGTTTCACTGCTTTCTTGTGCCTTGGTTCGAACAAGGCACAAGATGGCTGCCAGGGACACCCAGTATGCAAGGGGAATTAGTTCCCCCTCTTCAAACATGCACGGGGGCTGCGTTGCAGAGAGGTGTAAATAAGGGTGTTGCCTCATTACACCTCTATGCAATGCAGCCATCTGGCGCATACTGGAGGATCCTGGTGGGCTAGTTGGCCCCCAGGGACCCCCATTATGCAAGGGGAATTAGTTCCCCCTCTGCAAACGCGCCAGGCGGCTGCGTTGCAGAGAGGTGTAACAAGTGGCATAGCCTCATTACACCTCTGCAATGCAGCCCCCTGGCGCATACTGGAGGTTCCAGGTGGGCTAGTTGGCCCCCAGGGGCCCCCAGTATGCAGGGGGAATGAGTTCCCCCTCTTCAAACATGCACGGGGTCTGCGTTGCAGAGAGGTGTAAAAAGGGCCGTGGCTTAATTACACCTCTCTGCAATGCAGTCCCCTGGTGCATACTGGAGATTCCTGGTGGGCTTTCAGGTCTTATATAGTTAGGAATTAGCATTAAAAAAAACTTTGAAATTCACTGAAAAAAACATAGGTTTCAGGCCTTATATAGTTAGGAATTAGCATTTAAAAAACCTTTGAAATTCACTGAAAAAACCATAGGTTTCAGGCCTCATATAGTTAGGAATTACCATTTAAAAAAACCTTGCAAATTCAATGAAAACACCATAGGTTTCAGGCCTTATATAGTTAGGAATTAGCATTTAAAAAACCTTGCAAATTCAATGAAAAAACCATAGGTTTCAGGCCTTATATAGTTAGGAATTAGCATTTAAAAAACCTTGCAAATTCACTGAAAAAAACATAGGTTTCAGGCCTTATATAGTTAGGAATTAGGCACAAGAAAGCAGAAAAACAATAGTGTAGAACACAAAAAGGGGGCAGGGTAGGAACACCCTGACCCCCTAGAGCTGCTCAGGTGGACCCACTAGGATATTAATATATTTAAACGTTATCCACTAATAGAATTAGCATTTAAAAAACCTTTGAAATTCACTGAAAAAACCATAGGTTTCAGGCCTTATATAGTTAGGAATTAGCATTTAAAAAACCTTTGAAATTCACTGAAAAAACCATAGGTTTCAGACCTTATATAGTTAGGAATTAGCATTTAAAAAAACCTTTGAAATTCAGTGATGTCATTTGAGATGTCATCAGTGATGTCACTGACCATGTCATGAATGATCTAATATATGACATCATCAGCAGTGGATTGCGGGTGCGCAAAATATAGTTAGTACAACTAACTATTTAGGAGCAATTTCAATGGTTTTGTATGCGTAAAATGTCCAGCTAACTATAACACCACTAAAACTTATAGTTTTTTGAGTGAATTTTAAAGGTTTTGTAAAAGCTAATTCCTAACTATATAACTCCTGAAACCTATGGTTTTTTCAGTGAATATATATATATATATATATATTTTTTTTTTGTATGCTCCTGCTTGTGCCTTCACACGAGAGTCACTCGAACAAAAAGCACAACCTTCAAGCATAGGCCAATTTCAAGGTATGAAGGATTACTGCTTGCCGTTCTCTTTCACAGTCTTAAAACCAGCTGCCTCACGCGTTTCAAATTTCTTCTTTCTCAAAGGTTATTTGGTGAAAGAATTGTACAGTCCGGTCTCCGCTTTCAGCTTTCAATTTAAACATTATGGCGAACCCTCTATGAGCTGTTCGAGGTGAAGCTGCGCCTAGACTTCTGGAAGTGGTAGTCCCGGTCCCATTCAGTGCTCGTTAATTCTGCTGACAAAAGACCCTGGATGGGCCCCAGCCGGCAGAACCCTTCTCAATCCTCTGCTTTCTTCCCCACACAGTAGTGGCCTGTAAATACTGGTCACCGTGGCCCCCAATGTATATATAATATATATATATATATATATATATTACCTACTGGCGGTCGCCAGTAGGTAGTTATAATTAGGACCTAGTTTCCAGAAGAAATCCACAACATTCTATTTGGAATAACTTTGGCGCCGGTGGACGAATCTTCGTGAATTTCTCCAAGAAAATGGCCTGCTTAGTTCCGCTCCTTCCCTGAAAGTTTGGGGGTGATTCATCTAGTGGTTTTCCCCATGCAATTTTCCATAGGGACCTTTAGCCAGGGCTACGGGAAACATCCATCACATCGGGGTCAAAACATCGCATGGTCGTTCACATCGCATGCTTTTAGTACGCATGCTACAACGGCGCAATGCCATTAACATCGCATGCGATGTTAAGATGCTATTACAATTTGGAATTAATCTAAACGTACCTTGGAATTAATCAGAAACGGCAAAAAATGCAGACTGGCACGTATCTTCTTTTCCTTGTAAAAAGACTGTCACGTACCTTGGAATTAATCAACTTTTGTGCTAAAAATGCAGACTGGCACGTACCTTGGGATTAATCTGAACATACCTTTGAATTAATCAGAAACGGCCTTCTCCTTTTCCTCAATGAGAGTGGGCTGACGTATAGCTGTGCAGACTTTGGTGCTGTCAGCCATGGTACGACCCTCCTATCAACGCCACTTTTTATGTATTTTAATGGCGCAGATGTCAATTTTCTAAAAAAAAGATGGCAATATTGGCAATATTGATGGATGTCTGGATGGATGGATGGATGGGTGGGTGGATGCATGTATGGGTGCTGGGTGGGGGGTGGGTGGATGCGTCTGGATGGATGGATGGGTGGGGGGTGGATGGATGCATGGATGAATGGATAGATAAAAGTGTGGATGGGTGCATGGCGGCAGATGGATTAATGGATGGCTGTATGGGTGGATGGGTGCATGTATGGGTGCTGGGTGGGGGGTGGATGGATGCATGGATGGGTGCTGGGTGGGGGTGGATGGATGCATGGATCGTCTGTAGTACATCTTTGGTACCTCCAGGGTCGCCATTCTGCATCACAAGTTCTCCTGGTCTTCTGAGTGGACATCCACTGTACGCTCCAGATCATCAACACGCCCGATCTCCTTAATGTTACACTTAAGGTCGTGAAGGCAGGCTTTGAAATCCGTCTTGAGAGCCAATTTCAGACCTTATTTCCTGGAGGAAATTGTTCATGTAAGCCTGCCTGAGTGGGCGGTCTCTGGGTCACCGGGCGTGGATGCGGTAGGAGAATTGATGGTAGCCATAGTCGGGGGCCTGATTTGAGCCACAAAGAAGTGATGGGTTGTCCCTAGGATGGCTGGATGGGATGTCTTTGCCACGTGGAATGGCAGAGGGAAGGTCCGCCACCTGCGAGCGTCTGACGAACAGTGAGGTGCAAAACTGTGGCGTGACTGATAGTCAAAATAGCCAAAATATGTCAATAGCTGCGCAGATCCAGGGCAGTCGTGGTATGATCCCCGTGTTAGAGATCTGGGAGGGGCTCCCTAAACAGTCCAATCTGGAGTAAGCGACAGGTGAGAAAGGCCCTGGAGAGAGCACCGCAGCCAGAGCAGGCCTTCCACAGGTGACTACGCAGGGGCCCCAAGAGCCAAAGCGCAGTTTGTCACAGAGTCCATAATAGTGCAGGCTAGGCCCTAAGGTAGGGCCATGGAGACAGCAGGAAAGTCAGACCCATTGCTCCCCAATAGTGTTAGAGTGGTGCCAAAGTGCTGGGTCAACAAGCCCAATAGCTGCGACAGGTCAGCAGCATGGGAGGAGGGCAGTGCCAAAGGGGTGGGTGGCGAGCATGTGCAAAGGAACTATGAGAGACAATAAGTGAAGCCACGTGGTGCCCAGGAAGGAGTGAGGCCCAGTGGGGGCCAAGGCTGTGACACAAGGGTGGGGAGCAAAGCGTTCTGCACGGTTTGGCGGTCGAGCGCCATGTACCTCTGGTGTAGGACCATGACGCCCGGCAAGCTCAGGTTGGTCCAGAGACCTCTCCTCTGGCCGTCATAGTGATGGTGGCAAAATCCAGCCCAGGTCACAAGTGTCATTCGCTGATTTTTGCCTCCTTCTCGCAGCATCGGGTGGGGGCTGCAGCACAAAGCTGCAATGTTGTGCAGGCCACTCTCCTCTGCAGGGGTCCTGGGAGCAAAGTGCAGGTTCCTTGAGGCCACCCAGGAGCAACGAGGAGATTTTAAACCTGGCACAAACATCGCGTTGTCATGTCGGGCGATGTAACCGCTGCGATGTGACACGCTATCCAATGATATGCCTGCATTAGCGTCGCAACAACGTGCAATGCAAACTATAGCGATGTAAGCACCGTTGCGATGTAAATGACGCGCTGTAAACGCGCGCGAAATGAAAGTTCACGATGGATCGTCATACAACCAGGGCTACAGCCCGAACGGCTGAACGGAATTACACCAAATTTGGCAGCGAGGTAGAGTTCGGTTCGCAGATTGTGCTTTTTGTTAAATGGTGTAAATCCGTTCAGTAGTTTCTGAGAAAATTACAAGTAAAATCATAGCAATATCTAGAGACGGAGTTCTGCACGCGTACGGAAATCCGTACAATTACGAGCACAAGCTGCATGCTGATTAGTTTTCAACTGTCTGTCAACACTCCAAACCAGGAATGTTGGCAGCCATCGTGTTCGTCGCTAGAACCGATTCACAAGAAAACAGTAAAACAAAGTTGAGAAATAAGGAAAGGGGGCAGGGTAGAAGCATCCTGACCCTCTAGGCTTGCTCAGGGGTTCAGTTATGAATTTTTAGGCCATTTTTTTTTTTTAAATAGAAAAATCGCGGTGTATGCGTACGGAAATTCGTATAATTTCGAGCATGAGCTGCATGCTGATTGGCTGTCAACTGTCTGTCAACACTCCAAACCAGGAAGTGTTGGCAGCCATGTTGTTGGTCGCTAGAACAGAGTCACAAGAAAACAGTAAAACAAAGTTGAGAAATAGGGAAAGGGGGCAGGGTAGAAACATCCTGATCCTCTAGGCTTGCTCAGGGGGTCGTTCATGGATTTTTAGGCTATATATACTTTTTTTAAAGAATAGAAAAATTGCGGCGTATGCGTACGGAAATCCGTACAATCTGGAGCTGCATGCTGATTGGCTGTCAACGCTTCAAACTAGGAAGTGATGGCAGCCATCTTTTATTTTGAAGTATGCGGGGGGCTCATGGCTCTCGGCTCTCGTACATGCACCGGGGACCGTCAGCTTCCTGCGGCAGTAATATTTCAAATAGCCCCGGGGATTACCACTTTTGGGGTTTTTTTAATGTTGGGAGGGGGTCGCGCGGCCTTTGTCCTGGAGGTCTTGATTGTTCTGGGGACCACCATGTCTCAGGGCCGACTCCTGCAGTGTCCCGGGGTGTCTACCCCTGGGACACTGCTGTTTGGTGTGGTAGGGTGGGAGAGTCGCAGCTCCCACTTTAGCACAGCAAACCAGTTTCCCATTTGAAAGAGAGCAAGTAGTTAAGCTGCTGTGTCTTTCAAGTTGGAAAGCAGATTGCTTTTCGTTAGAGAGCAGCATATAAACTGCTCTCAAGACCTAAGATGGCAGATGCAACTTTTCGTTCAGGTTGCAGACGGCCAATCACAACACGAGTTCGCTAACGTAGCACGTCATATGACGTATCACGCGACAACGCGAAACGTCATGCGGACGGGAGGCATCACGATGTTGTTTTCTAACGCGGCAGTTGCGGTAAAGAAACGTTTACCGGCTCGCGGTCTATTTCGCTGCATCAAGGTCAGCTAACGGGAAGCTTCCCGATTCGCGAAGCGGGAACGAAGAAAAAAAAATATTAAAAAAAAAAAGTTATTAATAAACATATAAAATATATTTTTGGATTTAAAGAAGAATACATTTTACAGCTACAGATATTAGCTGTTAAAAAACCAATGAAATTCACTGAAAAAACCATAGGTTATAGACCATATATAGTTAGGAATTAGCATTTACAAAACCTTGAAAATTCACTGAAAAAACCATAGGTTATAGACCATATATAGTTAGGAATTAGCATTTAAAAAACCTTATTTTACTCACAGAAAACCATTGAAATTCCATATATAGTTAGTTGCACTAACTATATATCGCGCATCCGCAATCCACTGCTGATCATGTCACATATTACATCATTCATGACATGGTCAGTGACATCACTGATGACATCACTGATGACATCTCAAAGCACGTTTCAAATAAAATAAAAGTGCAGAGAAAATAGGCGTAAGAAAAACTGCCTAAACCCCAGAGACTCACATATCCGTCGGTACCCCACTCGATCATCCGAGCGGAAGTGGAGGTACCGATCGGACGGCCTATTCCGTATTTATACTCATGGTGATTGGTCGAATTAACTGTTAACACCGGCCAATTAGCCTCATGAATTGCCGTATTCCCTATCGCGCATGTTTCTCAAAAACGCTACTCAATGGTTAGTATGCAAAGCGCATGTGCCGAGATGCGGCAGGAGCGTATCAGTGTAAGCACATGCGCAGCAGAACAGCGCTATACATCTGCGCATGAGCAAACTGGAGCAACTCTATTTGCTAGCGCGCTCATAGGTTTGATGTGGGGGCCATTGAAGGGTCCCGCGGGGCAAAAAAAAAAAAATTTCTTTTCGTTTTTCGCGGGGGGAGCGCCCGGTACGCGCACCGGGGAGCGTACCGGGGAGCGTACCATGGGGAAAAATAGTGAAAACAATTATATAATCATAATAATAAATAATAAAATAATCATTTTGAGTGATTACAGGTAGGGTAGCTCTGAAAAGAGCTTTTAGTTCTGTGGCTGTTTTAGGTACCTACAAGTACGTCCCACACACACCCACACGCACACAACCCCACACCTCCACACCCACACACTCCCCACACACACCACACACACCTCACACACGCACACCTCCACCCACACCCAAACCCCAAACCCAAACACCCCATACCCCCACACCGACACCTTACACATCCACACCCACACCCACACCCACACATCCCACACACACACACTCACATACACACACCTCACCCCCCCATACACACACACGCACACACAGATGTAAATGTAAATGTAAATGTGTTGTATTTGTATAGCGCGAACAGTAACCCGGAGGCATCCCGGCGCTTGTACTCCTACCACAAGGGAACCCCTCCTGGCTTTTCCTTGTGAGGTGTCCACTCCTGGGCATCCCATGGTGAAACCAGGCATCCCTTGTGCATCGGGGGCCGTTGTGGAGACTAAGCAAGCTATTGCCCAGAGTTGCAGCGTGGGGCCCATGCTTAGATTCGGCACTGAGGCGAGAATATCCAGTCAGAGGAATTTAAGCCCGATCCCGCCGAGGCGGGAATCGAACCCTGGTCCCTGGCCAGCGTTCTGCATCAAGGTCTGCCGCTCTAACCATTGAGCCACACTTCTCCACTCCACCTCACAGACACACCTCACACATCCCACACCCCCCCTCCCCCCACACACAAACACACACGCACACCTCACAGACACACCCACACATCCCACACATACACACACATCCTACACACATACCCCCCACACCCACACACACCCCACACACACCTCACACCCCCACACCCCCACCTACACCCAAACACCCCACACACCCACACCCACACACACACCTTACACACCCACATCCCCACCCACACCCACATACCCCACACACCTACACACACCTATACACCTCATCCCCCCTCAGACACACACACACCTCACAGACACACCCCACATATCCCCCACACACACCTCACCCCTTCCCCCCACACACACATCTCTGACACACACCTCACACACACACACACACACACACACCACACACACCTCACACACACACACACACACTCCTCTCACACACACACCCACCCCCCCCACACACACCCACACACACACCCATGCATCCTACACACACACACACCCCACACACATACCCCCGCACACACACCCCACACCCACCCCTCCCCCACACACACACACCACACACACACACACACACTCATTATTTTTTTCTTTTTTTGAGGGGGAGCCCCACACACATACCCCGACACACACACAACCCACACCCACCCCCCCACACACACCACCATACCTCATACACCCACACCTCACCCACACCTAAACACCCCACACACACACCATACACCCCCCCACCCCCACCTACACCCACACACCCCCACCCACACACACCTCACACCCCCCCACACACACACACACACACACACACACCACACACACACCTCACACACACACACACCCACACCCACACACACATTCCTCACCCCCACACACACCCACACACACATCCACACCCACACACACACCCCACACACACACCCACACATCCTACACACACACACCCCACACACATACCCCCCACACACACACACACCCCACCCCCCCCACACACACACCACTCACACACACACTCATTATTTTTTTTCTTTTTCGGAGGGGGTGCGCGCCTTGGTACACGTATCGGTACACGTACCGGTACGCGTACCCTGGAGAAAAAAAGAAAGACAGAGTATTTTAAAAATGTAGCATTTTTATATAAATTGGAGGTAGTTCTGAAAAGAACTGTTTTTTTATTATTATTGTTGTTTTATATTTTTTAATTGTTTTTTTGTACCCCGCGACTTTAAAAAGAAAAAAAATTATATAATTTTTTTGCCTTGGGGGTCCTTGTGGGACCCCCTGAGCAGGCCTAGGGGGTCAGGGTGTTTCTACTCTGGCCCCTTTGCGAATTTCACACCTTTGTTTCACTGCTTTCTTGTGCCTTGGTTCGAACAAGGCACAAGATGGCTGCCAGGGACACCCAGTATGCAAGGGGAATTAGTTCCCCCTCTTCAAACATGCACGGGGGCTGCGTTGCAGAGAGGTGTAAATAAGGGTGTTGCCTCATTACACCTCTATGCAATGCAGCCATCTGGCGCATACTGGAGGATCCTGGTGGGCTAGTTGGCCCCCAGGGACCCCCATTATGCAAGGGGAATTAGTTCCCCCTCTGCAAACGCGCCAGGCGGCTGCGTTGCAGAGAGGTGTAACAAGTGGCATAGCCTCATTACACCTCTGCAATGCAGCCCCCTGGCGCATACTGGAGGTTCCAGGTGGGCTAGTTGGCCCCCAGGGGCCCCCAGTATGCAGGGGGAATGAGTTCCCCCTCTTCAAACATGCACGGGGTCTGCGTTGCAGAGAGGTGTAAAAAGGGCCGTGGCTTAATTACACCTCTCTGCAATGCAGTCCCCTGGTGCATACTGGAGATTCCTGGTGGGCTTTCAGGTCTTATATAGTTAGGAATTAGCATTAAAAAAAACTTTGAAATTCACTGAAAAAAACATAGGTTTCAGGCCTTATATAGTTAGGAATTAGCATTTAAAAAACCTTTGAAATTCACTGAAAAAACCATAGGTTTCAGGCCTCATATAGTTAGGAATTACCATTTAAAAAAACCTTGCAAATTCAATGAAAACACCATAGGTTTCAGGCCTTATATAGTTAGGAATTAGCATTTAAAAAACCTTGCAAATTCAATGAAAAAACCATAGGTTTCAGGCCTTATATAGTTAGGAATTAGCATTTAAAAAACCTTGCAAATTCACTGAAAAAAACATAGGTTTCAGGCCTTATATAGTTAGGAATTAGGCACAAGAAAGCAGAAAAACAATAGTGTAGAACACAAAAAGGGGGCAGGGTAGGAACACCCTGACCCCCTAGAGCTGCTCAGGTGGACCCACTAGGATATTAATATATTTAAACGTTATCCACTAATAGAATTAGCATTTAAAAAACCTTTGAAATTCACTGAAAAAACCATAGGTTTCAGGCCTTATATAGTTAGGAATTAGCATTTAAAAAACCTTTGAAATTCACTGAAAAAACCATAGGTTTCAGACCTTATATAGTTAGGAATTAGCATTTAAAAAAACCTTTGAAATTCAGTGATGTCATTTGAGATGTCATCAGTGATGTCACTGACCATGTCATGAATGATCTAATATATGACATCATCAGCAGTGGATTGCGGGTGCGCAAAATATAGTTAGTACAACTAACTATTTAGGAGCAATTTCAATGGTTTTGTATGCGTAAAATGTCCAGCTAACTTTAACACCACTAAAACTTATAGTTTTTTGAGTGAATTTTAAAGGTTTTGTAAAAGCTAATTCCTAACTATATAACTCCTGAAACCTATGGTTTTTTCAGTGAATATATATATATATATATATATTTTTTTTTTGTATGCTCCTGCTTGTGCCTTCACACGAGAGTCACTCGAACAAAAAGCACAACCTTCAAGCATAGGCCAATTTCAAGGTATGAAGGATTACTGCTTGCCGTTCTCTTTCACAGTCTTAAAACCAGCTGCCTCACGCGTTTCAAATTTCTTCTTTCTCAAAGGTTATTTGGTGAAAGAATTGTACAGTCCGGTCTCCGCTTTCAGCTTTCAATTTAAACATTATGGCGAACCCTCTATGAGCTGTTCGAGGTGAAGCTGCGCCTAGACTTCTGGAAGTGGTAGTCCCGGTCCCATTCAGTGCTCGTTAATTCTGCTGACAAAAGACCCTGGATGGGCCCCAGCCGGCAGAACCCTTCTCAATCCTCTGCTTTCTTCCCCACACAGTAGTGGCCTGTAAATACTGGTCACCGTGGCCCCCAATGTATATATAATATATATATATATATATATATATTACCTACTGGCGGTCGCCAGTAGGTAGTTATAATTAGGACCTAGTTTCCAGAAGAAATCCACAACATTCTATTTGGAATAACTTTGGCGCCGGTGGACGAATCTTCGTGAATTTCTCCAAGAAAATGGCCTGCTTAGTTCCGCTCCTTCCCTGAAAGTTTGGGGGTGATTCATCTAGTGGTTTTCCCCATGCAATTTTCCATAGGGACCTTTAGCCAGGGCTACGGGAAACATCCATCACATCGGGGTCAAAACATCGCATGGTCGTTCACATCGCATGCTTTTAGTACGCATGCTACAACGGCGCAATGCCATTAACATCGCATGCGATGTTAAGATGCTATTACAATTTGGAATTAATCTAAACGTACCTTGGAATTAATCAGAAACGGCAAAAAATGCAGACTGGCACGTATCTTCTTTTCCTTGTAAAAAGACTGTCACGTACCTTGGAATTAATCAACTTTTGTGCTAAAAATGCAGACTGGCACGTACCTTGGGATTAATCTGAACATACCTTTGAATTAATCAGAAACGGCCTTCTCCTTTTCCTCAATGAGAGTGGGCTGACGTATAGCTGTGCAGACTTTGGTGCTGTCAGCCATGGTACGACCCTCCTATCAACGCCACTTTTTATGTATTTTAATGGCGCAGATGTCAATTTTCTAAAAAAAAGATGGCAATATTGGCAATATTGATGGATGTCTGGATGGATGGATGGATGGGTGGGTGGATGCATGTATGGGTGCTGGGTGGGGGGTGGTGGATGCGTCTGGAATGGATGGATGGGTGGGGGGTGGATGGATGCATGGATGAATGGATAGATAAAAGTGTGGATGGGTGCATGGCGGCAGATGGATTAATGGATGGCTGTATGGGTGGATGGGTGCATGTATGGGTGCTGGGTGGGGGGTGGATGGATGCATGGATGGGTGCTGGGTGGGGGTGATGGATGCATGGATCGTCTGTAGTACATCTTTGGTACCTCCAGGGTCGCCATTCTGCATCACAAGTTCTCCTGGTCTTCTGAGTGGACATCCACTGTACGCTCCAGATCATCAACACGCCCGATCTCCTTAATGTTACACTTAAGGTCGTGAAGGCAGGCTTTGAAATCCGTCTTGAGAGCCAATTTCAGACCTTATTTCCTGGAGGAAATTGTTCATGTAAGCCTGCCTGAGTGGGCGGTCTCTGGGTCACCGGGCGTGGATGCGGTAGGAGAATTGATGGTAGCCATAGTCGGGGGCCTGATTTGAGCCACAAAGAAGTGATGGGTTGTCCCTAGGATGGCTGGATGGGATGTCTTTGCCACGTGGAATGGCAGAGGGAAGGTCCGCCACCTGCGAGCGTCTGACGAACAGTGAGGTGCAAAACTGTGGCGTGACTGATAGTCAAAATAGCCAAAATATGTCAATAGCTGCGCAGATCCAGGGCAGTCGTGGTATGATCCCCGTGTTAGAGATCTGGGAGGGGCTCCCTAAACAGTCCAATCTGGAGTAAGCGACAGGTGAGAAAGGCCCTGGAGAGAGCACCGCAGCCAGAGCAGGCCTTCCACAGGTGACTACGCAGGGGCCCCAAGAGCCAAAGCGCAGTTTGTCACAGAGTCCATAATAGTGCAGGCTAGGCCCTAAGGTAGGGCCATGGAGACAGCAGGAAAGTCAGACCCATTGCTCCCCAATAGTGTTAGAGTGGTGCCAAAGTGCTGGGTCAACAAGCCCAATAGCTGCGACAGGTCAGCAGCATGGGAGGAGGGCAGTGCCAAAGGGGTGGGTGGCGAGCATGTGCAAAGGAACTATGAGAGACAATAAGTGAAGCCACGTGGTGCCCAGGAAGGAGTGAGGCCCAGTGGGGGCCAAGGCTGTGACACAAGGGTGGGGAGCAAAGCGTTCTGCACGGTTTGGCGGTCGAGCGCCATGTACCTCTGGTGTAGGACCATGACGCCCGGCAAGCTCAGGTTGGTCCAGAGACCTCTCCTCTGGCCGTCATAGTGATGGTGGCAAAATCCAGCCCAGGTCACAAGTGTCATTCGCTGATTTTTGCCTCCTTCTCGCAGCATCGGGTGGGGGCTGCAGCACAAAGCTGCAATGTTGTGCAGGCCACTCTCCTCTGCAGGGGTCCTGGGAGCAAAGTGCAGGTTCCTTGAGGCCACCCAGGAGCAACGAGGAGATTTTAAACCTGGCACAAACATCGCGTTGTCATGTCGGGCGATGTAACCGCTGCGATGTGACACGCTATCCAATGATATGCCTGCATTAGCGTCGCAACAACGTGCAATGCAAACTATAGCGATGTAAGCACCGTTGCGATGTAAATGACGCGCTGTAAACGCGCGCGAAATGAAAGTTCACGATGGATCGTCATACAACCAGGGCTACAGCCCGAACGGCTGAACGGAATTACACCAAATTTGGCAGCGAGGTAGAGTTCGGTTCGCAGATTGTGCTTTTTGTTAAATGGTGTAAATCCGTTCAGTAGTTTCTGAGAAAATTACAAGTAAAATCATAGCAATATCTAGAGACGGAGTTCTGCACGCGTACGGAAATCCGTACAATTACGAGCACAAGCTGCATGCTGATTAGTTTTCAACTGTCTGTCAACACTCCAAACCAGGAATGTTGGCAGCCATCGTGTTCGTCGCTAGAACCGATTCACAAGAAAACAGTAAAACAAAGTTGAGAAATAAGGAAAGGGGGCAGGGTAGAAGCATCCTGACCCTCTAGGCTTGCTCAGGGGTTCAGTTATGAATTTTTAGGCCATTTTTTTTTTTTAAATAGAAAAATCGCGGTGTATGCGTACGGAAATTCGTATAATTTCGAGCATGAGCTGCATGCTGATTGGCTGTCAACTGTCTGTCAACACTCCAAACCAGGAAGTGTTGGCAGCCATGTTGTTGGTCGCTAGAACAGAGTCACAAGAAAACAGTAAAACAAAGTTGAGAAATAGGGAAAGGGGGCAGGGTAGAAACATCCTGATCCTCTAGGCTTGCTCAGGGGGTCGTTCATGGATTTTTAGGCTATATATACTTTTTTTAAAGAATAGAAAAATTGCGGCGTATGCGTACGGAAATCCGTACAATCAGGAGCTGCATGCTGATTGGCTGTCAACGCTTCAAACTAGGAAGTGATGGCAGCCATCTTTTATTTTGAAGTATGCGGGGGGCTCATGGCTCTCGGCTCTCGTACATGCACCGGGGACCGTCAGCTTCCTGCGGCAGTAATATTTCAAATAGCCCCGGGGATTACCACTTTTGGGGTTTTTTTAATGTTGGGAGGGGGTCGCACGGCCTTTGTCCTGGAGGTCTTGATTGTTCTGGGGACCACCATGTCTCAGGGCCGACTCCTGCAGTGTCCCGGGGTGTCTACCCCTGGGACACTGCTGTTTGGTGTGGTAGGGTGGGAGAGTCGCGGCTCCCACTTTAGCACAGCAAACCAGTTTCCCATTTGAAAGAGAGCAAGTAGTTAAGCTGCTGTGTCTTTCAAGTTGGAAAGCAGATTGCTTTTCGTTAGAGAGCAGCATATAAACTGCTCTCAAGACCTAAGATGGCAGATGCAACTTTTCGTTCAGGTTGCAGACGGCCAATCACAACACGTGGTTGAGCTTTGGGATTTTTAGTGAATTGGCCATGCATCATCAGTGGCGTAAAATCTTTTTTCTAACCATAATTTCGCAAAAACTGTTCAGCAGAATTAGATCTTTCTGGACCAAGATCTACCATTCTGCTAAATTTGGTGTAATTCCGTTTTTGTGGTACTGCTGTTCAATTGTCCTATGGAAAAATGAATGGGGAGAATTCATTTTGGGCTCTCTCATTTTCTCGTCCTCCCACAAGATAGATAACTCCAAAACTTTCTAGATAGGAGCTGAGGTGGATGATCCTATTTTTTGGAAACTTTAGTGAAGATTCGTCAAATGTCACCAATGTTATAAGCAAACAAAAAAATTATGTTCCTATGGAAACACAATCCTAACTATAACTAACCAGTAGCGACCGCCACTATCAATCAATCAATCATGAAATTGTAGGCGGACTACTCACCCATGGATGCGGGGGGTGTTGAAGCAGCTGGAGGTGATGGCGTTGAACTGTCGGTTCATGGAGAGGGAGGAGTCAAGTACGATGCCAAGGGGACCATGTTGGACTGAGCGATGATCCCTTGGGTACTATGAAGTTGATTTCTGTGAGTTCGGAGAGGAAGGGGGGAAATCTGATTCTTTGGGTTCTGCCGGTGAGGAACGAGCAGATCCAGTCGAGGGTGGTTCCTTGTATGCAGGCGTCGTGGAGTCTGGTGGCAAATGTGCGGTGGGAGACAGTGTTGAATGCTGCTGAGAGGTCTAGTAGGATCAGGGCCGTGCTGTGTCCTTGATCGAGGTCGTCTGTGGTGGTGAGTTGGGCGGTCTTGGTGATGTGGTTGCTGTTGAATCCAGATTTGGAGGGTTCGAGGATGGAGTTGTCTGCGATGAACCTTGTTAGTTGTGCGTTGATGGTCTTTTCAGTGACTTTTTTGTGAAGGGGAGGAGAGAGATGGGCTGGTAGTTCTTGAGGTCCGTGGGATCTGCTGTGGACTTCTTGAGTAGGGGTCTTGAGTAGGGGTCTGACTTCTGCGCATTTCCATTCACCGGGGAAGGAACCTGTCTTGAAGGGGACACCTGATTGGATGCTTTTCATGGTCGAGGTGGTCTCTTCAGGCGTGACCGGTGTCCAGGAGGAGATGGTGGGCTGGCTGCCGTCGCCAGAGGAGGGGGTGGTTGCTGGGTTGGGTACCCAGTCGTTGAAATTGTCATTGAGGCTCTTGAAGCTTGTCGCAGAGTTCCTGGGACGTGGTGATGTCTGTGGTTTTGCTGGGGGGCTTGGTGAATTCCTGGATGACGCTGAAGAATTACTTGGAGTTTCTTGAGTTGGCGAGGATTTTGTTTTGGATGAAGGTTCTTTTGGTGGTCCTGATGCGTTGGTGGTATTCCGTCAAGGCATTCTTGTAGGTGGTGTGGTTTTCAGGCATTTTGCTGTTCCTCCAGTTCTTCTCTAGACGTCTGCAGGTGCGTCTGGCTACTTGGAGGTCAGTGATGAACCAGGAGGCCTTCCTGGGGCGCTGTCTGTCGGAGTTGAATAGGGGTGCGAACTCGTCTGAGTAGTTGGAGATCCATTTGTGCAGTACCCTGGCTGTGATGTTGGCGTTGGTCGTGGTGGTGGGTGTGTTGCAGTTGAGGCTGGAGTTGAGCTAATCCTCTGTGACTTTGCTCCAGTTCCTTAGTGGAGGGTGCGGAGCAGGTTTGGGAGGCTTGGGTGTGTAGACGAGGAAGTGAACGCAGTGGTGGTCCGTCCATTGGGGTTGCGTGGTGTGGCTGAAGTGGATGTTGTTTCCTCCTGCAAAGATGAGGTCGAGGGTGTGTCCTGCCTTGTATGTCAGTGTGGTGACAAGCTGTTTCAGTCTGATGTTGGTGAGGTTGTCCAGGAGGATGGTGGAGTTGGGGTCGCTGGGGTTGTCGAGATGGAAGTTCCGGTCTCCAATGAGTATGTAGTCCATGGAGGAGATGGTGTGGGGTGCGATGATTTCTGTGATGTGGAGGTGAATGGGGCTTGGGGCAAGAGGGTCTGTAGGTGAGGGTGCCCCGGAGTGTAGTTCTAATGCTGATCTGGATCTGGAAGTGCAGGTGTTCGGTGGCAGAGAAGGCGCTGCTCGAGGTGGAGAGAAGAAAGGGAACTTTTATGTGTGATGGTGAGTCATCCTCCTGGGCGGTTGGGGCGGTCCTTCCCCTGGATCTTGTATCCGTCTGGGATAGGGATGGCAATGTCGGGTGTGGAGGACGCATTGGTCCAGGTTTCTGTAGAGAAGGCAACATCTCATGAAAGGGTGTCAAGGAGGTTCCAGATCTCTATGCCGTGTCTGTGCAGAAAGCACACGTTGGGGAGGATGCACCTCAGGGCATTGATGGTGTTGACGGCGAGGGCGGTGGTAAACGTATGGCGGCAGTGGCGGAAGAAGAATTGACCGTGGGTCGTGTTCAGGAAGGGCAGCTGGCAGGGGTTGTTCCTTCCGGGGTTGAGTATGAGGAGGACAGCTGAGTCATAATGGTGTATGGTCTGACAACCAGGGTCCCTAGCGCTGGTAACGGTCTAGTCGCAGACGGGCTTGGCTTTGGGGCATCTTCAGAGTGCCAGTGGCGCAGTCGCTGCACAGCCACCATTAAATAGAGATGGGATTGCCACACCGCGGGGAGGTTGGAGCGGGAATTGGCTGGAGGGAGGAAACATGGGGGCAGCAGCGGTGGGAAGGGGTGGTGAGTGGAGAGAAACAAAACCTAACAATGAAACAGAATCCAGGCAGATCCTAAAATGGGCACCGTAAACCAGAATCCAGGCACACAAATACAGGCAAAGCAAACAAAACGGGTGATCTACAGCACAGCAGGCACAATCAGGAATGGGGACAGAGAAGGGCACATGGTGCTCAAACACCTACCAGGGCGTTGTAAGCTGCTACAACAGCACTAAAGAGCTGCTGGGGCAGAGAGCAGAGACTCCTGTCAGGTGGTCAGAGGTCCTGCTCTCATGCGCCCAGAGGGGCCGCCATTAAAAAGGGGTGGGGAGGGCCATGCAGCTGTGAGGAGCGGGAATTGGCTGGGGGGGTCCACAGAGGCAGCAGTGGCAGGAATGGGTGACGAGAAACAATACTGAACAAAGAAACATAATCCAGGTTGATCCTAAATTGGGCACAGGAAACCAAAATCCAGATACATAAATACAGGCAAGGCAAACAATGGCGATTTACAGCACAGCAGGCACAATCAGTAATGGGGACAGAGCAAGGCACACAGGCTTGAACACCTTCCAGGGTGGTGTAAGCTGCTACGACAGCACCGCAGAGCTGCTGGGGCAGAGAACAGGAATCCAGCCAGGAGGTCAGAGGTCCAGCTCGCACTCGCCTGCAGCGGCAGCCGTTAAATAGGGATCTAGATCTATCTATCTATCTATCTATCTATCTATCTATCTATCTATCTATCTATCTATCTATCTATCTATCTATCTATCTATCTATCTATCTATCTATCTATCTATCTATCTATCTATCTGTCTGTCTGTCTGTCTGTCTGTCTGTCTGTCTGTCTGTCTGTCTGTCTGTCTGTCTGTCTGTCTGTCTATCTATCTATCTATCTATCTATCTGTCTATCTATCTGTCTATCTATCTATCTATCTATCTATCTATCTATCTATATTATATATAAATATATAGATATATTTTCACTGAAAAAACTATAGGTTTCAGGGACGTTATAGTTAGAAATTTTCATTTAAAAAACCTTTGAAATTCACTGAAAAAAACATAGGTTTCGAGGACTTTATAGTTGGAAATTAGCATTTAAAAAACCATAGAAATTCACTGAAAAACACATAGGTTCGAGGGACGTTATAGTTAGTTGGACATTTCACTCGTACAAAACCAGAGAACTTTGGCCGTTTTAGTCAGTTAAGTTAACTATAACTCACGCCCATGCAATACACTGCTGATGAAGTCACATCATTCATGACATGGTCAGTGACATCACTGATGACATCTCAAATTACATCACTGATGACAGCACTGATGACATCATCCAGTGACTGTGTGTTTCTGTTTAAATATGTTTAATATATATATGTATATATATATGTATACATGTATATATATATGCATATATATATATATATATATTACCTACTGGCGGTCGCCAGTAGGTAGTTATAGTTAGGACCTAGTTTCCATAGGAAATCCGCAACATTCTATTGGGAATAACTTTGGCGCCGGTTGATGAATCTTCGCGAATTTCGCAAAGATGATGGCCCGCTCCGCTCCTTCCCTGAAAGTTTTGGGGGGATTCGTCAAGTGGGGGTTGAGAAAAAAGGGTGGTCCCAAAACGTGTTTTCCCCATGTTATTTTCCATAGGAAGATTAGACACGGCTACAGCCCGAACGGCTGAACGGAATTACAAGAAATGTGGCAAAATGGTAGAGTCTGATTCACAGATCACACTTTTGCTCAAATGGTGTAAATCCCTCCAGTAGTTCCTGAGAAAATCAAAAGAAAAAAATATATATATCTATAAGCGCGCACCGTGGGCGCACCCGTGCGCGCACCGTACGCGTACGGTACGCGTACCCTCCTGAGCACGAGCTGAATGCTAATTGGCTGTCAATTGTCTGTCAACACTCCAAATAGAAATTGTTGGCAGCCATCTTGTACCTCGGTAGACCGAGGCACAAGAAAGCAGAAAAACAAACATTAAGAACTCAAAAAGGGGGCAAGGTAGAAGCACCCTGACCTCCTAGGCCTGCTCAGGGGGTCCCACAAGGACCCACAAATGTATTTATTTTTTTTACAAATCGCGGGGTACGCGCACCGTACGCGTACGGTACGCATACGGTGCGCGTACCCCGTGATTTTCCCCCAAAAAAATGTTGGCCCTTGGGGGTGCTTGTGGTGGTGCTTCTACCCTGCCCCCTTTCTGAGCACGAGCTGCATGCTCATTGGCTTTGAACATTCCAAACCAGGGAGTGTTGGCAGCCATCTTTTGCTCGGTAGACCAAGACACAAGAAAGCAGAAAAATAAACATGTAGAACGCAAAAAGGGAGCAGGGTAGAAACACCCTGACCCCCTAGGCCTGCTCAGGGGGTCCAACACGGACCCCCAAGGCACCACATTTAAAAAAAAAAAAACAGGTCTGCTTTTTTTAAAATTACCCCCCGGGGGCATAGTGAAAAAGAAGTGTGGGGGGGCCACAAACCTCCTCACACTGCCCCGGAGACCGCCACCCCCCGGAGAAAAGCAACGCAGAACCCTGGCGCATACTGGTGGTTCCAAGGGGAATTGGGTCCCCCTCTGCAAAGGTGCCAGGGGGCTGCGTTGCAGAGAGGTACAAAGAGGGGCGTGGCCTCATTACACCTCTCTGCAATGCAGTCCCCTGGCGCATACTGGAGGTTCCTGGTGGGCTAGTTGGCCCCCATGTACCCCTATTATGCAAGGGGAATTAGTTCCCCCTCTGCAAACGAGCCCGGGGGCTGCGTTGCAGAGAGGTGTAAAAAGGGGCGTGGCCTCATTACACCTCTCTGCAACGTAGCCTCCTGGCGTATACTGGAGGTTCCCGGTGAGCTAGTTGGCCCCAGGGACCCCCAGTATGTAAGGGACCTTAATCCCCCATCTTAGAACACTCTACAGGGCGCGTTAGCACAGTGATGAAGGTAGGGGGCGGGGCTTGAGGTGATGTGAGTGCAAACATGCCCTGAGGCGCTTTTTATGTTGGGGAATTAATTCCTGTTCAATCCAGAGGTCCCCTAGGGGGCAACTAGTCCAACAGGTATCTCCAGTAAGCGCCACGGAGCTGTGTTGCAGAGTGTTGTAAAAAGGGGGTGTGCCCTTTGAACACCTCTCTACAACACAGCTGCCTGGCGCATACTGGAGGTAACTGATGGGCTAGTTGGCTCACAGGGGTCCTCATGATTGAAGAGGAATTAATTCTCCAATCTAGCTCACTACTATTCCTGAAAAGTAAATTTAACTGTACTTACCAGTAACTTGAATTTCCTTCCATAGAATACCATTGTCTGCTATATAAAATATATATAAATTAAAAAAATATTGAATAAAAAAACATATATTACAATTTAAATATTTTTAAAAACATTGTTTTTAAATTTATATAAAAAATATGTAATGTAATTTAAAAAATAAAATATCTAAAAATAAATAGTTTAAAATAATGTAGTGAATCGGTATAAAAAAAATATAACAATTAATACATTTAATAATTATCATTTACAAAACCTTTGAAATTCACCTAAAAAACCATAGGTTTCACACACGTTATAGTTAGGAATTAGCATTTAAAAAACCTTTGAAATTCACCTAAAAAACCGTAGGTTTCACACCAGTTATAGTTAGCTGGACATTTTACTCATACAAAACCATTGAAATTTCCCCATTATAGTTGGTTGTACTCACTATAACTCGCACGCCCGCAAGCCACTGCTGATGATGTCACATATTACATCATTCATGACATGGTCAGTGACATCACTGATTACATCTCAAATGACATCACTGATGACATCACTGATGACATCATCCATGTGACAATGAAATACACCTCATCACACACGAGTATAATATTTCATCACTCACTGTAAAATAGAAAGTGCCATATTTCAAACCATTGACACACCAATAGTAATTTCTAAACACCCACTCAGTGATTCATAGATCTATACACACATCTAATCACTTACCTATAGATTCAGAGTTATATGCAGTGAATAATTAACAGAACACTATCAAATATACTTATACGCCTATTTCAACATCACACACCAGCACACATTGTATTCACTTATAAAGACAACCTTCTGACTTATGCAAACAATTGATTATACTTACATTTACTAATCTACACACTTATACAAACACCACTTCATCTATTTATATAAATAGTAACTCACACTTAGTGTGTTATGAAGTCACTATTACAAGTATACAGTTATCCATATAATGACTCATACAATCACTAAGTCTTAAGCACACATAATTAGATATAACTGTCACATACACTGCCTTTTTTTTTCAAGTTTAATGGAGATGTACCATTGAGAGAAATATTTCATCACCACCACACCCATAAACATATACACTCACTGAAAAAACTGTTATAACATGTAGTCTTAACCTCATATACCTACTGAATGAACTATTCAAACATTTTTGAGCAATCACACCCCCCACCAAACCACATAGACATTCATTTACCCATACAAATACTCAGTTAAGAAACCAATAACAAATATAGCCTTTAACATAGCAATTAAGACAAATCAATAAAGACTTTCACACAGTTTAATAACTACACATTATATATAGTGAGGCTCTACAAATTAGTCAAGGAAACAATCAATGACACTGTTACTAAATCCACCGTCCACACATTTATATTTATACATCCACTCATTCTTCAATGCAAAGTAGTGTATTTATAATACATATTTAAATATCAAAGCAAACCACATTCACTGAATGATGTCATCAGTGATGTAATTTGAGATGTCATCAGTGATGTCATCAGTGATGTCACTGACCATGTCATGAATGATGTAATATGTGACATCATCAGCAGTGGATTGCAGGCGCGCAAGTTATAGTGAATACAACTAAGTATAACGGGGGAATTTCAATGGTTTTGTATGAGTAAAATGTCCAGCTAACTATAACTGGCGTGAAACCTATGGTATTTTCAGTGAATATATATATATATATATATATATGGCGCTCCCTGTCCCACTGGAAAAGTCAGGGCACTCGCGGGCGGGTGCAGTATGCGGTAATGGGTACCCGCATTCGTATCAAGCTCAGCCTCCAAAAGTTAATCCAACTTCAAAGAACTGCACTCGTGGGACCAAACAGCTTAGTAGTGCTCACGCCAAAATTTAATCACAGATAGTTGTTGACAGACGCGTTTCAGCTTACGCCTTCCTCAGTGTCAACTACACTGTGAGGACGCGCCATGGATATAGCGAACATTAACATAGAAGATGGACTCACTCGTGATAACGGGCGCGCCATCTTGGAACATGTTAGATACAGTTCAACATAAGGTGCTGTTTTGCCCTTTCTTGGAAACTACTTGTGTCTCGCCGTGGATCGGCGTGGTCCCCCGTCAGAACGGAATCTGTTAAGTCGAGGACTGAGTTTCTGTCCAAATAATAAAAGTGAATACACACAGATGAGGATCGACCTACACGCATTCGTGAGGAAACTGAAGCTACATAAGTACCACCAAATCAGAGCAAATACTAAAGGACCAAAACTAGCTCAGAAGAGACTTACTGCCACCGATATTCTATCCTGTGATGATCTAAGAGGGATAGAGACGTTGGAGAACTTAAGACTGGAAAGAGAGTCGCAAGACACACAAGCAGATACCATGATTAATAGAGCCCAGGAATATGAAATCGAACAAGAAAGAGAGGAAAGTAACTTTAAGCCAAAGTCTACATTCTGTCCGATGATGCCGTGGGATGCGATAGATGCATTTTCTGAAACTGTTCTCAAAGATTTGGTGTCTCTAAGAGGCAAACGAGAGACGTCCAACAGAAGAGATAACATCACTCCACAAGAAAGGGAGGCTCTACGTAAGTTGGAAAATGATGAAAATACAATCATTAAACCCTCAGACAAGGGTGGGAACGTTGTGCTTCTGTCACGTGAATACTATGAAAGAGAAGCACTGAGGCAACTATCAGACACACAGTATTATCAAAAGACCGATGACAAAACATACAAGGAGGGCATAAGGAGGTATGACGATCTAGTGAATAAGTGGTACAAAAAATCCATGTTGGGAAGCGAAGAGAACATGTACCTGAGGAGTGACCATCCCATGATCCCAACCTTCTATCACCTACCCAAGCTACATAAAAACGCGAGGGAGCCCCCAGGAAGACCGATAGTGTCATCAATAAACGGACTAACGGAGAACATGTCCAAGTTTATAGACAGCTACCTATTCCCCCTGGTAATACAGCTCAAATCCTATGTTAAGGATACCAAAGACTTTCTAACGAAAATAACTGAAGTATCGTGGGATCCAACATACCTAATGATTGTGCTAGACATAACTAGTCTATATAGCAACATCAAGCACGATCTAGGGTTGGTGGCAATGGAACACTATCTAAATAAGAGACCGGCTAGATTTGCTCTGCACAATCGCATGTTGCTGGAATTTATAGAACTGTGCTTAACGAGCAACAATTTTCTGTTTAAAGATCAGCTGTATACCCAGGTCTCGGGGACCGCGATGGGCACCTGCTTTGCTCCCAGCTACGCGAACTTGTTCGTGGGCTGGTGGGAGGAGCAGGTGCCCAGGGTCCTTCAGATTGAGGGGCAAGAAGAGGAGAGAGTAATACGGTGGTTCAGGTACATCGACGACCTCTTCATCGTGTGGCAAGGGACGATGGAGGGGGCACAACAGTATATAGCAACCCTGAACGACAACAGTTGCAACCTACACCTCTCAGGCACTATAAGCACGAATGCAGCTGAATATCTGGACCTGAAGGTGGAAGTAATCAACAACGAATTGCACACGTCATTGCACCGTAAAGTAACAGCAGGCAACTCTATCCTACGAGCCGACAGCAATCATCCTAAGAGATTAATACAGAGTATCCCGTACGGGGAATTACTCAGGATGAAGAGAAACAGCAGCAGAGAAATTGACTTTGAGACAGCAGCAGCAGGCTGCGTAGAAAGGTTTACCAGGAGAGGATATGATCCAGCGACTTTGGAGAAAACCCTGAAAAGAGTAAGGAAAATGAAAAGGGAAGATCTCCTGAAAACAAAAGTACCAAATGACCAAACCAAAAAAGAGGGCAAATTCCGCCTAATCACTCCATACACCAGTGACTCCATGGAAATGAGGAAAATCATGCAAAAGAACTGGCATATTCTGGGGACAGATCCAATACTGAAAGGTGACATTCCAACAAAACCCCTGATCACGTACCGGAAAGCAAGATCACTGCGAGACTCATTGGTGAGAAGCCATCATAAAAGTGTGACACCGAAAACAGGCAAAATAGCGGAGATGGGGGGGTTTTTTCCTTGCGGCAAATGCAAGGCCTGCGTGGGATGCAAAAGAGTACGCACATACGAGATCCCAGGAGCAAATATTACCAAGCCCATCAAAAGATTCCTAACCTGCAGTACTAACTATGCAGTGTATTGCCTAATCTGCCCGTGTGGACTAAAATACATTGGGAGCACGATTCACCCACTTAAGATCAGGGTCCTCGAGCACCAAAGGGCTATAGAGAAAGCGGATCCCACATATCCGGTGGCGAGACATTTTGACCAGGTTCACCAGAGGGATAGAACCAAATTACAATACTTTGGCCTGGATTCGGTACCTGAGAACCCAAGAGGAGGGGACAGATTAAGGACACTGAGACGGTTGGAGTCAAGGTACATAATTGACCTTATGACAAAGGCCCCCAGGGGATTGAACCACGGGGAAGAATTGGCAGTTCATTTGGGAAAGTAAATAAGATGTAACACACAGACCTTCTGGAAACTGTGTAAACGCAGCAGCGTGGGTTCTGAGTTTTGAGTTTTGAGTTTTGGGTTTGGCATTTTGTTGGGGACACTGTACATATTGGGCACCGGAGACTTAATTGAACATGAGATTTACCAATGCATGGTATGATGGACTCTGGAAACTTTATTTTGGGACTTATTATGAGTACCAAACACCCACCCCGGATGTGCATAGACGGGGGACCACGCCGATCCACGGCGAGACACAAGTAGTTTCCAAGAAAGGGCAAAACAGCACCTTATGTTGAACTGTATCTAACATGTTCCAAGATGGCGCGCCCGTTATCACGAGTGAGTCCATCTTCTATGTTAATGTTCGCTATATCCATGGCGCGTCCTCACAGTGTAGTTGACACTGAGGAAGGCGTAAGCTGAAACGCGTCTGTCAACAACTATCTGTGATTAAATTTTGGCGTGAGCACTACTAAGCTGTTTGGTCCCACGAGTGCAGTTCTTTGAAGTTGGATTAACTTTTGGAGGCTGAGCTTGATATATATATATATATATATATATATTATTATTATTATTTTTTCCATGTATCTGTGTTTTGGAACCGATGTAAATTAAAAGCAACTTGAAAAGTACACCCGACTGCTGGAGTAATTAACAAAAACGTGTTACCTGACGTGTTACCTGAACAGAGTGCATCGGCACAGTTTTTACTGTGCTTCGTGAACTACAATATATATATATATATATAATATATATATACCCCAAGGTGTATTAAAGAATGATTGGATGTATAAGTGTCTGAATGGATGATTTAGTAGGTGCATGACTGATTGTATCAGTGAGTGAGTAAAAGTGTCTTACTGAATGTATTGTTAGTGACTAAACCGTGTGAATATCTGTATCAGTCTGTCAGTTGGTGTAAGCAGTTGCATGGGTTGGTGAGTAGCGAAATGAGTGTCTATATGGGTTATTGATTGGTTGTCTGAGTATCTGTATTGGTGTCTGTGTGGGTGGGTGGGAGGTGTGTGACTCTGTGCATAGATGTGTGACTGGGTGATTCACTAGATGTATGGCTTCAAGAGTGTATCTGTGTTGGGCTGCATGGGTGGGTGAGTGTGTGTATGAGTGTGTTGGTGAGTGAAGAAATGTCTCATTGGTACATGTGTGAGTAACTTCATATGTGAAAGGCGGTATATGTGAGTGTTGGAGTATATAAATGACTACATGTAAGATTGAGTGTGAGAGTGGCTGTATGGATGAGTGCGTGATTGTATCAGTGATTGTATAAGAGAGTAAGTATGTGTTAGTATCTGTATGAATAAGTAAGGTGGTGTGCGTATAACTGTATAGATGCGTAAATGGGATTGTGATTGATTCTTTGCATGACTGACTAGGTGTGTAAGTAACTATGGATGAGTGGCAGTGTGTGAGTGTCTCTATAGGTATGTGAGTGTACATGATAGTGCTGTATTGATGGTTGGCTGCATGTATGAGTGTCTGTATGGGTGAATGAGTGGATGTGTGTGTGTAGACCTAGGATTCAGTGAGTGAGTATGTACTATCTGCAAGCACATTGAATAAAGAATCAACAGAGGTGCTGAAAGAGGCAAGTGAGGTGCAGAAAGAGGCAAGAGATCTGTAGAAAAAAGCAACAGAGGTGCTGAAAGAGGCAAGTGAGGGGCGGAAAGAAGCAGGAGAGGTGCAGAAAGAAGGAAGAGAAGTGCAGAAAGAAGTAACAGAGGTGCAGAATCAGGCAGAAAGGGTTGAGAAAGATGTAAGAGGGGTACAGAAAAATTCACGAGAGGTGCAGAAAGACGGAAGAAGGGTGCAGAAAGAGGCAAGAGGGGTACAGAAAGAAGCAAATGAGGTGCATAAAGAGGCAACAGACGTGCAGAAAGAGGGAAGAGATGTGCAGAAAGTAGAAGAGTTTTGCGGAAAGAGGCAAGAGAAGTGCAGAAAAAGAAAGAAATGTACAGAATGAAGCAAGACAAAATGCAGAAAGAGGCAAGAGAGGCGGAGAAGGAAGCTATAGTGGCTTGCAGACCATTAGTACCAATTTAACATCCACATTTAGCAATAAGTAACTGGTGATCATTCTAGGTTTACAAAGTACCTTCCACTTGTCACTGCTTTTTTGGTAACATTTGAGCCATTTGAGCTAGAAACAATCCTTTTTTTTGTTCAATTCTGTAGATTAGGGAGCAGATGATGAATTATGTAGCTAATGCAGAAAATGTATAACTCTGCGAAAGTTGATGCAGCCAAACAGTCGCATAATTCCAGTGGCCTTGCTCATCCCTCTAACTAGGTCCACAAGTGCGCCTCAGTGATTCCTTCTTTTTTTGTCTCACTGAGTTCATAGTTGAGCTTCTATGGAAACGAGGAAGACTAAATCTGAGGTTACCACTCCACAACACAGACATACCACATAATTACTCTCCATAATACATATTTCCCACTCTACATGATTCCTATACACTAAATACTACATACTTTCAATCCACATAATTTCACTGCACAACACACCACATAATTCCACTACACACAACGTACATCCACTCCACTCCCAAAAAATTAGTAAAAAACGTTTACATTTACAATGCCAATAGCTCTAACTCTCACAACTGTGAAACCTATTAAATTGCAAACAATTCTTTAACTAGTAGTCGCATTTGCAGAGTGGTGGAGAAAGGGGGCATGGCCTCCGAAGACGTTTTAGCAATCCCACTGTGTGGGACTTACTGGAGGTAACAAGAGGGGTAGTTGGCCGGCAAGGACATTCGTGGGGGGGGCAACTAATCCTCCTATTACCTCCAGTAAGTCCCACACAGCAAGATTGCTAAATTCTCATAGCAGGCCATGCCCACTTTGCCCACTACTCTGCAAACACGCTCCCTGGCACGCTCTTGGATGGGGATTGAAGTCCCCTTCTCTGCTGGGGGTTCCTTAGGGGCTAACTAGCCTACCTCTTACCTCCAGTAAGCCCTTTACAGTGGGTCTGGTGAGAGGTGGACACAGAACACGCCCCCTTTCTCCACCACCCTGCAAATATGCCCCCTGGTGCATACTACATTGGGGGATCAAGTCCATTTGAATATTGAGGATGCCCAGGGGCCATCTAGCCAAACAGGTACGTCCCCGTTTTACACCACTCTGCAAACAGGCCTCTTGGCGCACTGCTAGTGGGGCAATGAAGTCCACTTGTGTCCTTGAGTTCCTCAGGACATAAGAAGTCTTCATCGCCCCATCAGCAGTGCACTAAGAGGCTCGTTTGCGGAGTGGTGTAAAAAGGGAAATGGCATCGGACCACCTCTCTGTAATCCGGTTTGAGGGGCTGAAGGTATCTGGTGGGCTAGTTGGCCCCCAGGGACCCTCAGTATTTGAGGGGAAGTAATTCCCCTACTTACAATACGCAAGGGGGCGCATTGCACAGTGGTGCAGGGAGGAGGCTGGGCCTCCAGTGAGATGCCGGCTTTTTTTTCTATTGTTTTTTTTAGAAAGGGGGCTGTGTGGCCCCCCCTTCTTTTAACATTTTTGTGCCCTTGGGGACCCTATCTCCCAGGGTCTGACCCCATTAAAAAAAAAGGCCAATTTCGGCCGGGGACCCCATCCCATGGGGCCAGCGTTTCATTTTATTTATTTTTTTAATTGCAGGGGAGGGGGGCCACATGGCCCCCCTCCTAGGCCACTTCTGACCCCGTGGACCCCATTCCCCAGGGCCTGGCCTCACCATTGGGGACTCTGGGGGGATCCCCAATGCCCCCACAGTCCTGCCGGATCCCCCCCTCCTGCTGGACCCTTCATTGGTTTTGCCGAAGGGGAGCGGCCAACATGCAGCTACCCATGTGCAAAAGCAATTCTGCTTTGCCTTTTGGAAGTCCCTGTGGCAGTGTAGGGGAGCAGGCGCTCCCCCCACACATTTTTTATATTCATTTAAGCCCCAGGGAGGTGGCGGTCCCCAGGGCTGCGAGGGGGTCACGTGCCCCGATACATAAATAAATAAAGCCCTGGGGAAGTGGCAGTCACTGGGGATTGTGGTGCCTGGGAGCCCCCCACATCCAATTAATGAAGCCCCAGGGAGGTGGTGGTCCCCAGTGCTGCAGGGGCCACGTGCTCCCCACATATAATTAGCATAGCCCCAGGGAGGTGCGGCCCCCAGGGCTGCAGGGGCCCCCGCAGGCCCCCACTATTTAGTTTTGGCATTTCTCCCATGACCTGGCCCACCTGGGGGCTCATTAAAATAATTTTTTCTCTGCAGGATTTGCACACCCAGCCTGAATTCTGTTGAATTTTTTTCGAAAGAAAATGTCTTTTCTTTTTACCCTGGGGGTCCCAGGACCCCCTGAGCAGGCCTAGGGTGTCAAAGTGTTTCTACCCTACCCCATTTTCATGTTTGTTATGCTTTTTTAACTGTTTTCTTGTGAGTTGGTTACCGAGTCACAAGATGGCTGCCAACATTTCCTGGTTTAGAGTATTTGCAGCCAATCAGAGGGAAGCTTGTGCCCGGGAGGGTTCGTGAACCCTCCTCAGTGCTCAGATATTGATATATTTATTTCTTGAATTTCTCAACAACTACTGAATGGATTTACACCATTTTAAAAAAGAGTCTCTTTCTGAACCAAGGGCTACCTTTTTGCCAAATTTGGTGTAATTCCGTTCAGCAGTTCGGGCTGTAACCTATTTCAAAATTCCTGTGGAAATGAATCATAGGGAAAACGCGTTTTGGGACCCCCTTTTTTTCTCGATCCCCGCTTGACGAATCACTCCGAAACTTTCAAGACAGGAGCTGACTGGAGCGGAACATTTGTTTTGAAAATTTCACGAAGATTCGTTAAACGGCGCTAATTATATTGGCAAAAGAAAAAACGCTTTGTGAATAGAAACAAGGTCCTAACTATAACTACCTACTGGCAACCACCAGGTAATATTTATATATATATATATTTATATGAATGCTCCAAAGTTGCCCCCAGGACAAAGACGCACTCTGCATTTGTGTCTCGAGTATTCGTCAGAGTCAAAGCTGGAACAGCATGCCGATCGGCATTTAACAGCAGACTGAAAGTTCGATGCCTGACGCGTTTCTGTGCTTCAATGCACGTCTTCAGAGGCAAGACAGTCTATAGTGCGGTGCTGACACACCCCCCATTTTTAAATTCATGCCCTCCAATGGGCTTCTCAGAGTGCTCACGCTGCATTATGGGGCTTGTGGTGTTGCCAGAATTTTACCGTCATATTAATGCACTCAATGCAACTGTTGCCAAATTGTTTCAAGCCCTTGGATGGGCCTCAGCATGCGGGTCCAGCTTAATATCCCACACAAATGCTCATTTGAAGCTTCATAGGATGCGGAGCTCCTGACCCCCAAACTTCGAGGTGGTGCGTCTTCAGCGGCTGGGCTTGCCGCTTAAAATGAATGCTCCAAAGTTGCCCCCAGGACAAAGACGCACTCTGCATTTGTGTCTCGAGTATTCGTCAGAGTCAAAGCTGGAACAGCATGCCGATCGGCATTTAACAGCAGACTGAAAGTTCGATGCCTGACGCGTTTCTGTGCTTCAATGCACGTCTTCAGAGGCAAGACAGTCTATAGTGCGGTGCTGACACACCCCCCATTTTTAAATTCATGCCCTCCAATGGGCTTCTCAGAGTGCTCACGCTGCATTATGGGGCTTGTGGTGTTGCCAGAATTTTACCGTCATATTAATGCACTCAATGCAACTGTTGCCAAATTGTTTCAAGCCCTTGGATGGGCCTCAGCATGCGGGTCCAGCTTAATATCCCACACAAATGCTCATTTGAAGCTTCATAGGATGCGGAGCTCCTGACCCCCAAACTTCGAGGTGGTGCGTCTTCAGCGGCTGGGCTTGCCGCTTAAAATGAATGCTCCAAAGTTGCCCCCAGGACAAAGATATATATATACACATAGTTATAGTTAGAACCTCGTTTACATAGGATAAGCATTTTTTGATATGGCAATATCTTTGGCGCCGTCTGACGAATTGTCTTGAAATTTTCAAAACTAATGGGGCGCTTTGGTCAGCTCCTGTCTCAAAAGTTTTGGGGTGATTCATCAAGTGGAGGCAAAAAAAAGGGGGGTCCCAAACTGCGTTTTCCCCATGTCAATTTCCATAGGAATCTTAGACAAAGCTACAGCCCAAACTGCTGAACGGAATTATACCAAATTTGGCAAAAAGGTAGGTCTTGGCTCAGAAAGCTCCCTTTTTCTAAATGGTGTAAATCCGTGTAGTAGTTCCTGAGAAATTAAAAAAGAAACTTTCTATATCGGAGCACCAAGGAGGAGTCGTGACTCCTCCCGAGCACGAGCTTCACTCTGATTGGCTGCCAACATTCCAAACCAGGAAGGGTTGGCAGCAATCTTTTGACTTGGTAACCGAGTCACAAGAAAATAATAAAAAAAGGTGAAAAACAAGAAAAGGGGACTGGGTGCAAACACCTCAGGACACAAGATGACCTCTTCACCCCACCAGCAGTGCGCCAGGAGGCGCGTTCGCAGAGTGGTGTAAAAAGGGGTGTGGTCTCAGACAACCTCTCTACAATCCAGCTGTGTGGCATGTACTGGAGGTACCTGGTGGGCTAGTCGGCCCCCAGGGACCCTCAGTATTCAAGGGGACTTAATCCCCCAACTTAGAAGGCGCCAGGGGGTGTGTTCGCAGAATGGTGGAGAAAGGGGGCATGACCTGTGTCCACCTCTCAGCAATCCCACTGTGTGGGGCTTAATGGAGATAAGAGGTAGGCTTGTTGGACCCCAAGCAGTGAAGGGGACTTCAATCCCCATCCAAGAGCGCACCAGGGAGCACGTTTGCAGAGTGGTGGGCAAATGGGGCAGGCCTGTTATGAGAACTTAGCAATCCTGCTGTGTGGGACTTGCTGGAGGTAATGGGAGGGATAGTTGGCTCCCAAGGTTGTTGTTGGGGGCCAATTACCCCTCTTGTAACCTGTAGTAACTCCCACACAGTAGGATTGCCAAGACATCAATGGAGGACATGCCCTCCTTTCTCCACCAGTCTGCAAATGTACCCCCTGGCAGACTACGGGATAGGGGATGAAGTCCAATTTACTCCTGAGGGAATTTGGGGGCCAAGAAGCCCTCTTGGTACCTCCTCTAAGTCCTATGCAGCGGAATTCCTGAGCTCTGGCCGAAGGCCCAGCACCCTTTCTCCACCATTCTGCAAACATGACTACTACTTAAAGAAGCATCTTTCTGCACCTCTGACTTAGAGGTAGTTTTTAATCCGCCTGCCCTATTATGTACTAGTGCCTTACAGAGGAGGTCATGCCAATCACAGGGGTACCCCAACCCATCGTGTTCCTTAGTGTATGTATGTGTTTTCACTGTGTCTTTTAGCATAGCACTGGCTGTAGGCCTGGTTATACAAAATCAGTTACCACCAGTACCCGTCAGCAAAAACTTGGGGGCACAGGATGACTTTTTGCACATCACTTTTGCTTATTTCTGCACCTTTCTAAGTATTTCTGGACTTCTGTTGCCTCTTTCTGCATTTCTCTTGCTTCTTTTTGCACCTTTCTTCCTCTTTCTGCACATGTCCTGCCTCTGGAGTCATGGTTAGAAATTAGCATTTAAAAAACAATTGAAATTCCCTGAAAAAACCATTGGTTTCAGGGACGTTAAAGTTATAAATTAGCATTTATAAAACCTTAGAAATTCACAAAAAAAAAACACAGGTTTCAAGGATGTTAAAGTTAGTTGGACATTTCACTTGTACAAAGCCAGAGAAATTCTACTGGTATAGTTAATTCAGCTAACTATAACTCGCGTCCCGTAATGCACTGCTGATGACTTCACATATTACATCATTCATGACATGGTCAGCGACATCACCGATGACATCCCTGATGACATCTCAAATAACATCACTGATGACATCATCCATGTGATAATCTGATGCACCTCCTCATACCCTAATATAACCTTACTCTAAAAAACAGACTACCATTTTCGAAACCATAGACACATCAATTCCAGATAGCACATACTCACTCACTGAATCCTAGGTCTACACACACACATCCACACATTCACCCATACAGTCACTCATACATGCAGTCAACCATCAATACTGCACTATCATGTACACTCACATACCTATACAGACACTCACACACTGCCACTCATCCAGAGTTACTCACACACCTAGTCAGTCATGCAAAGAATCAATTACACTCCCATTTACTCACCTTTACAGTTATACACACACCACCTCACTTATTCAAACATATACTAACACATAGTTATTATACAATACAATACAATAACTATATAACTATACAATAACTAATACAAGCACACACTCATCCATACAACCACTCTCACAATCACTCACTCTCACATATAATCATTTATATACTCCAACACTCACATATACTGCCTTTCAAATATTTAGTTACTCACACATGTGCCACTGAGACATCTAAACACTCCCTAACACAACCATACATGCACTCACCCACCCAATCATCCCGTCACAGATGTGGTCTTGAACCCATACACCAAATGAATCACCCACTCACACATCTATGCACAAATTCAACACTCCACCCACCCACACAGACACTCAGACACCCATACAGATACTTAGACATCAAATCGATAACCCATATTGACACTCATTTAGCTACTCATCAACCCATGCAACCGCTTACACACCAACTGACAAACTAAACTATCAGTCACTAACCCATGCTTTCAGTAAGAAACATTTAATCACTCACTTATACAGTCAGTCATGCACCTACTAAATCATCCATTCAGACACTTATACACCCACTCATTCATCAATACACCTTGGCATATATATATAAATATGAAAACATATTTAATCTTTACAGAAACTCCCAGTCACTGGATGATGTTATAAGTGATGTCATCAGCGGTGTCATTTGAGAGGTCATCAGTGATATCATCAGTGAGCCCATTGACCATTTAATGAATTATGTAATATTTGACGTCATCAGCAGTGCATTGCGGGGGCGTGAGTTATAGTTAGCTGAGCTAACTATAACACAGCTGAATTTCTCTGGTTTTGTACGAGTGAAATGTACAACTAACTATAAAGTCCCTGAAACCAATGTTTTTACAGTGAGTTTCAACATTTTTTAAAACGCTAACAAGGCAGGTGTGCCGAAACCCGGTCAGAGCGAAGTCTAATAAACTAAGAGACTGGATGGCAAAGCAATCCCTGTGTCGGTGTCCGTTCTTGATGAAGGAATCAGAAGTGGTTTATATATATTATTACCTACTGGCGGTCACCAGTAGGTATATATAGTTAGGATTTTTTCTCTATGGGATTTTTGAAAATTCTATGTCTAATAACTTTGGCGTTTGTGGACGGAATTGGCTGAAATTTTCAGGAAAATGGAACATTTTGTTTCTGAGCAGCCACTGAAAATTTGGGGGGGTTTGTCAAGGGGGGGCTGAATAAAAAGGGGGGTCCCAAAACGTGTTTTTAACATTGAGTTTTCCATAGGGCGGTTGGCCTCACTTTTAGCCCTAACGGCTGAATGGATTTGCACGAAACTTGGCAAAATTGTAGGGACTGGTAGCCCGATGTGCCTTTGCTAGGTCTCAATATATGTGCTGCAGTGGATTTTGAGAAATTAACGTTCAAAAAAATATATATATCTGTAACAGCGGACCGGGCAGCGCTCCAGTTCGCGTACTTTTCGCGTTACGGAGCTTTGTGAAGCGAAGCTGATTGGTTTTCCGGCGTCTGTAAACATTCCAAACAGTCCGTAGCGGCCGCCATCTTGTCTCTCGGTAGGATCGAGAGACAAGAGGAGGCCAAAGCGAAGGGGCAAATGACCATAAGGGGGCATAGTAGATCCTCCCTGACCCCCTAGGTTTGATGTGGAGGTTTTAAAAGGGCCCCGCGGGGCAAAAAAAAATAAAAATAATAATAATCGAACGGCTGAATGGATTTGCACGAAACTTGGCAAAATATTAGGGACTGGTAGCCCGATGTGCCTTTGCTAGGTCTCAATATATGTGCTCCAGTGGATTTTGAGAAATTAACGTTCAAAAAAAGATATATATCTGTAACAGCGCTCCGCTTCGCGTACTTTTCGCGTTACGGAGCTTTGCGAAGCTGATTGGTTCTCCGGCGTCTGTAAACATTCCAAACAGTCCGTAGCGGCCGCCATCTTGTCTCTCGGTAGGATCGAGAGACAAGAGGAGGCCAAAGCGAAGGGGCAAATGACCATAAGGGGGCATAGTAGATCCTCCCTGACCTCTTAGGTTTGATGTACCATTTTGCCAAGTTTCGTGTAATTCCGTTCAGCCATTCAGGCTGTAGACGTATCTAAATGTCCTATGGAAAATTGCATGGGGAAAACACATTTGAAAGTGTTGAAATTTAGAACCAATTAAAATGTTACTTTGGTTTTGTATTTGTGTGTGATGAAAGTTAATTGGTTATGTATATATCTAAAATGAGAGGAAACCACAGCCATTTTGTGATACTACTGTCTGAGGTATATTTGTGAGGAATTTTTGGTGCTCAATTTCTGGTGTTTGATTTACACAGTACTAACACTTCTCCTACTTTTAAAAAGGTGAGTTGTTAATTTGTAAGGGGAAATATGTTGTACACTTTAAGATAATTTGAAAAATGTTTTCTGTTATTTATTTACAGTCCTTCTGTTATACTAAATACTTGATAAAGTTAGTTTTATATTATGTATTACTAAAAACGATAAATGAAAGTGATTATTTTTTTCTGCAATTTACAGCAAGCAATTTCAAAATAAAATGGCTCACAATGAAGAGACCGTGGCAATTTCTTTTGAATTATCCACTACATTTATTGAAATTGACAGCACCAATAATGAAATATTCTCACAAGGAGGAGATGACTTGATTGATTTTTTTGATCAATCTCTTGATGGCGAATTTATCGAATGTTTGGAGACCATAGAGTTACAAGAATCATCATTGCAGACTTTTCATGAGGAGATTCCTGATGAGATGATTGAAGAGGAAATTCCTGATGAGGACATGTTACTAGTTCTTTCAAATTTTGAAAATTCAGAAGAATAAATTAATATTTAGAAATCAAAAATTGTTTGAGACATTATTCATTTTTATTTTTAATTTATGAGGTTGTAGCGAAGTGATTGTAGTATAAAATGAGACTTATAGTATAGAGTGCAACATTTTTATGTTACATGGTAAGTTTACTCATATTTACTTTCCTTCTCCCACTATATTATCTCCAATGTGTATTTCACATCTCTTCTTCATCTCCGGCCTCCTTTCTCTCACTGTCTGTGTCTGATGCATCTTATCGCTGCCATTTTGTGTAATTACAGAAGAGAGTAAAATAAAATAGTTCGGAACGTGAAAAGGGGGCAAAGTAGAGTACCCCTCACCCCCTAGGCCTTCTCAGGCGGTCCCAAAAGGATCAGTTTCTGTTTTCCTGAGAGATTATGGTATGAGTTCCATATACCACAATAACTTGCATTACAACATGCAAGATATCTATCTCCTATTACCAACTTTTGGAGATATTCGCGCTAAGCGCGAATATCTCCAAAAACTAACACCTGCCCTGAGCAGTTCTTAGCCATGTTATCCAATGGGAGGTGGATAACATGGCTAAGAGCATTAGCTCGGTAATGCATGAATATCGCTGACTTTTTAGCGATATTCATGCATTGCGGCCGTTTTTTATCGCATTTGCGATAAACCTTGATAATAGCAAGGTTTATCTGCGATAATTTCTGACGATGCTTAGCGGTAAAATATTTGTTGCTAAGCATCGTTAGCGATAAATATCGCTTAACTTTGGTAATATGCACCAACGTCTGTTAACGTTCGATTCGAAGGAAATGAGGAAGTGTTGAAAAACATTGTCTGCGCCATCTTGCCTTTTTTGAAATGCCACACTTTTGTCGTGCACGGCAGCCATTTTAGATGCCTTGACCAGACCCACTCTCTGCACGCTGTTGATCCGTAGCATGGCTCCCCACCCTCGCAAGCATCTTCCCCAGGCACTGGTCACCCCCGCTCTCTGTCTTATGCATCGGCAATAAACCTCCCCCCATCTGCGCTGCTCTTCCCTGAGAATCACACTCTGTGCCCGCCCGACACCTTCCTTTCGCCCTATTCACTACCGCACCCTCCGACACTCCTCTTCCTCTGTGTCCGATTGTCCAGGCTATCAGCTAGCCCTGCAGATGTAGTTTATGGCCCCAGCTGTAAAGAATCACCCCTCTTCAAAGGAGTTATAGTAGATCAAGGCCCACACCCGATGAGATCCGTCAAACCACACGCGTTCCTACTATCTGAAAACCATCCTGTATTGTGATTGGGGAGGGGACCGAGCCTGAAGCGGAAGATTCCAGGGATGACTCTTTGTACATCAAAGTTTTTACAATTATGTGTCACATTAAAAATATATAGCACTCCAACAAAGTAGTAGGAATATAAAACTTTAATAACTTATAAATATATACAACAAAACAAAAACAGCAAAAACATTTAAACAATGAAGAGACCGTGGCAATTTCTTTTGAATTATCCACTACATTTAATGAAATTGACAGCACCGATAATGAAATATTCTCACAAGGAGGAGATGACTTGAATGATTTTTTTGATCAATCTCTTGATGGCGAATTTATCGAATGTTTGGAGACCATAGAGTTACAAGAATCATCATTGCAGACTTTTCATGAGGAGATTCCTGATGAGATGATTGAAGAGGAAATTCCTGATGAGGACATGTTACTAGTTCTTTCAAATTATGAAAATTCAGGAGATGTTGCCTGGGTGCCGCACTGATTTGGGTATCCGGCGTGGGGCGTCCCGGGGGGTGGGTTGTCAGTAGCGGTCTGTTGTGCGAATAGTTCCAAGGCAGCAGAACGCGCTGAAATCTGGATGGCACGAAGGTGATGTCTAGTAAGTTGCCGCCCAGCAAATAACGGCGTGGGGCGCCGCGGGGGGGGGGGGGGGGAGGCAGTCCAAAGTTCCGTTAAAAGGGCAAAGGAAAGGATCGGTGGTTTGAACAGTCAAAAAGGGGAGGGGGTGCAACAATTTTTCCTACCGGGTCACACTGTGCTTTCACCGGAACTGAGGTCTCATTCAAACTGAGGCTGGCGCCAGCATGGGAGCGCCGACGTCCCGCGGCTACAGTTTTGTCACTCCACGGGCGATCATGGCAGTCATTCCCCATCGGGGGTGTCTGCGGGGGTCGGGGACTCCCGCGGCTCCTCTAGAATCTTCAAGGTCATGGAGGACTATGGTGGTGGAGTCAACCAGTGACCGGGCCATTTCTTCATGCTGGGCCCGCTCTTGCCAGGTCGACCGCCATTTTGAGAGTTCGGTAGCTACTGGCGATCGCGGGGTCAAATGAGCGGACGGGCTCCACCCTGCCGGGCGAGACGTTGCAGCATCGCCACAGTGGAAGAACCCTTTTCCGGGCGCCTGGAGCGCTGAGGGTGCAGCTGGGAAGCCTCCACCTGGGGAGGCGGGAGAGGCCTGTTCGCACCGTCTCTCCCACCCAGTGCACCCCACGGCGTCTCGCTTGACATTTGTTATGGCCGGACCAGGCGATGAGGAGGAGGGGGGGTCGGAGGCATGTGCAAGACATCCCCCCCCAGTGTTGTCGCAGCCATTATAAAAGAAAGAAGAAATGTCCCGTCCGTCTTTGGGCCGGACCTCCGGTGGATGGCGGCCGGACGCCCTTTGCTCTGGCCCCATGAACGGGTTCCTTGGCTCATCCGGTGGGGCAGGCCTTGGCGTGTGGTGCCTCTCCTGGGCCTTTCGTGCAGTGGCCTCTCCACTCCCAGGCCCTCCATGGATGCTGGCCCAGACTGGGAGAGAGAGGGTCTAACCTGCAATTCTCCAGGGTTACCGCCACCGCGGCCGGATCCCGTCGGCCTCGGCCTCTGGTTGATGGTGGCCGGACTGGGAGAGAGAGGGGAGGGTCGAGGACACGGACATTCCCCCCCCTGCAACTCTCCAGGGTGGTCGTAGCAATCCCCCTGGCCGGGTCCCGCTGGCCTCGGCCTCTCCTCCGGCTACACCCTACGTGATGATCTCCTGGCCGACGGTTGGCAGCAGGACCCGCCTTATATGTGTTGCTTCCGGCTGGGCGTAGCCGGAAACCTGTTTCTCAAACAAAGGATATTGAGGCAAATGTGGCGCATACTCTCTTCTTAACCTATTGTATTCCTTAACACAATCTAGATCCGCACAAATGTTTGTGACATCACACTCAATCAAGTACAATCCCGATAAAGTTTCCAGAATGGGGCAGATGTCTGCTGACTTGTATCTTTCCCAGTTTGCCGTTATTTGGGCGTGGCAGGCGGTGGGACAGACATGTTTTGGGGCAGTGAGGGGCGATGAAGCCTCGTTGCCTTGTGGCCGTTGCAATGTCACACTTGGTTTCTCTTACTGTTTTCAGGTTTCTTATTACGGGCTTACTTCTAACGTTTCTTGTTTCTAGGACAATAATAGGTTTTATCATTACGTATTGTTATCGTTTCTTTGTTTGTTATTTAATAAAAAGTTCATCAGTGGCCTACTGATTTTCGTTTTCCTATTTCTTTCTTTCCAGGTTGTTTCATGCTAAAGTTTCTGTTAACAGGATACAGTGATCACTTCGTTATTATTGCATATGTCCTTTTCACTAGGGGTGCTCTCTGGTCGGGCCAGATGACCTATCTCTAGTAAATGGTCCGGGTGAAACAGGTGCATCAATCAGTGGGGAGTAGATAGGCATGACAGATTACAACGGGGGACAAAGGTCCGCATTACCTACCCTTTCACTACTTGCAAAGATTTTCCTACGTTTATTTGCAAACAGGGAATACCTCCAAAAAGAACCAATTCCCAAACAGTCAATGTTCGGGCAAACAATCAATCAATGAGGAACGAAATAGGCACGACGTGTTAAAGGTTTGCGTTACCTACCTTTCACTATCTGCAAAGGGAGAGAGAATAGTGATGTCATTTGAGATGTCATCAGTGATGTCATCAGTGATGTCACTGACCATGTCATGAATGATGTAATATGTGACATGATCAGCAGTGGATTGCGGGTGCGCGATATATAGTTAGTACAACTAACTATATATGGAATTTCAATGGTTTTGTGTGAGTAAAATAAGGTTTTTTAAATGCTAATTCCTAACTATATATGGTCTATAACCTATGTTTTTTTCAGTGAATTTTCAAGGTTTTGTAAATGCTAATTCCTAACTATATATGGTCTATAACCTATGGTTTTTTCAGTGAATATATATATATATATATCTTATAGTTATGTCCTTGTTTCTATTCAAAAAGTATTTTTCTTTTGCCAATATCTTTGATGTCGTTTGAAGAATCTTCACGAAATTTTCCAAACTAATGACCAGCTCAGGTCAGGTCCTGTCTTGAAAGTTTGAGGGTGATTCGTCAAGCAGAAGCCGAGACAAAAGGGGATTCCAAAACAAGTTTTCCCCATGTCATTTCCATAGGAATTTTGGAACAGACTACAGCCCGAACTGCTGAACAGAATTACACCAAGTTTGGCAAAAAGGTAGCTCTTGGTTCAGAAAGCGCCCTTTTTTAAAAATGGTGTAAATCTGTTCAATGGTGAGGAATTAAAAAAAAATATATCGATATCTGAGCACCGAGGAGGAGCCGCAATTCCTCCTGAGCACGAGCTCCTTATTGATTGGCAGCCAACACTCCAAACCTGGAAATGTTGGCAGCCATATTGTGACTCGGTAGCCGAGTTGCAAGAAAACAGTTAAATTTTTTTTTTACAAACAAGAGAAGAAAGCAGGATAGAAACACCCGGACCCCCTAGGCCTGCTGAGGGGGTCCCACAAGGACACAAAAAAGCATATTTAAAAAAGAAAAACAGCTGAATTTGTGCTGGGTGCGCAAATCCGGCCAAGCTTCATTTTCCTTAAGCACGAGGGTGAGCCAGGTCCAGGGGCACTGTGTAAATATATAGTGGTGGCCTGCGGGGGCCCCTGCAGCCCTGGGGACTGCTACCTCCCCGGGGCATTATTTATATATAGGCGGGGGCCTTGTGGGCCCCCCAAGCCCCGGGGACCACCACCTCTCTGGGGCTTTATTCAAATAGTCACAGGGGGGCCTGCGCCCCCAAGCCCCGGGGACTTCCCCCCTGGGCATTATTCAAAGAAGGATGGGGAGGCTTGTGTGGGCCCCCAAAGCCTAGGGACCGCCACCTCCATGGGGGCTTTATTAAAGTAGGGTGGGGTGCATTGTGGGCTCCCCCAAGCCCCGGCAACCCCCACCTCCCCAGGGCTTTGACAAATAATTAGTGTTGGGTGCTTGAACCCCTCCACACTGCCCCAGGGACCACCACCTCCCCGGGGCATTAAATATGTAAATACGGGGATCTGTTGCGGCCCCTCAGCCCCGGGGACCACCTTCTCCCTAGCGTTATTTTCACAAAGGGAGAGGGGCCGCACGCCCCTCCTCCTGGAGCCCTTGAGGGCCCAGGGGACTGCCACCCCCTAAGGCGAGTTCTTGCAATGTCCCGGGGTGCCATTTGCTCTGCCATAGCAAACATTGCGTTGTTTCTTGAAAGTGAGAGCAGGAAACCTGCTCTTGTTTCCAAGAAGCAAAGCAGAATTGCTTTTGGGCAAGGGGAGATGCATGTTAGCAGCTCCCCTTACCCAAAAGCAATGCTGGTTCCCTCAGGAGGCAGGGACTCAGCTGGGACCATGGGGGCATTGGGGCTCCTCCCACGTTCCCTAACGTGGGATGGGGTCCTTGGGGACAGAAGTGGCTCGGTAGGGGGGCCACTCAGCCCCCTACCCTTTGTTTATGATTTTTTTAAAACAGAAGGCTGTCCCTCGGGGATGGGGTCCCTGGGGCCATAATTGGCCTGAGGAGAGGGGCACGCAGCCCCCTCCAAAAAATAAATAAATAAAGTCTGGCCAGGCCAACGGATGGGGTCCCAGGGCCAATAGTGGCCCAAGCAAGGGGGGTCACGCAACCCCCACCCCTTATACATATATATATTTTTTAAAGGCCGGCCAGGCCCCAGGGGATGGGGTCCCGGGGCCATAATTGGCCTTAGCAGGGGAGCCATGTGCTCCACCTCCCCAAAATAAATCCAGGCTGGCTAGGCCCGGGGAATCGGTCCCCGGGACCAGAAGTGGCCAAGGGAAGGTGGGCCATGTGGCCCCGCTCCCGTCCTTAAAAATAAAATAAAAAGAGGTAATGCCACGGGGGATGGGGTCCCTGGGGCCATTAGAGGCCTCAGCAGGGGGACCACATGGCCTCCCTTAAAAGAATGGTTTTTTTAAATGCTTACCAGGCCCCGGGAATGGGGTCCCCAGGGCCAATAGCCCAGGGAAGGGAGGCCACACAGCCACCTTCCTGTTTTTTTATTTAAAAAAAATAAAAATGACCAGGCCCCAGGGGATGAGGTCCCAGGGCTCAAAAAATCGTGAAAGAAGGGGGACCGCACAGCCCCCCTCCTAAAAATGTTTTTAAAAAACAGAAAAGCCGGTATCTCACCCCTTTCCTGCACCACTCTGCAAACACGCCCCCTTGTGCGTTGTGAGTTGGGGTATTAAGTCCCCTTCATTCCTGAGGGTCCCTGTGGGACAGCTAGCCCACCAGGTACCTCCAGCAAGCCCCACCCAATGGGATTGCTGAGAGGTGGTCCGAGGCCACGCCCCTTTTTACACCACTCTGCAAATGCACTCTTGGTTTACTTTTGGTGGGGCGATATGGTTTCTTGTGCCCTGAGCACCTCAGGGCACAAGTGGACTTCATCCTCCGAGCAGCAGTGCGCCAGGAGCTGCATTTGCAGAGTAGTGTAAAAAGGGGGCATGGCCCTTGAGCACTCTCAGCAAGCCAGCTGTATGTGGCTTACTGAAGGTAACAGGAGGGCTAGTTGGTCCCCAGGACCCTCATAAGCAAAGAGGACTTCATCCCCCAACCAAGAGCACACCAGAAGGTGTGTTTGCAGAGTGGTGGAGGAAAGGGGCATGGCCTGTGTCCACCTCTCAGCAATCCTACTGTGGGGGGCTTACTAGAGATAAGAGATAGGCTAGTTGGACCCTAAGAACTCCCAGCAGTGAAGGGGACTTCAATACCCATCCAAGAGCACATCAGGGAGCGCGTTTGCAGAGTGGTGGGCAAAGGGGGCATGGCCTGTTATGAGAACCTAGCAATCCTGCTGTGTGGTGCTTACTGGAGGTAATAGGAGGGGTAGTTGACCCCCAAAGATGTTCTTGTGGTCCAACTACCCCTCTTGTTACCTCCATTAAGTCCCACACAGTAAGATTGCTAAGACGTCTTTGGAGGCTATGCCCCCTTTCTCCACCACTCTGCAAACGCGCCTCCTGGCAGACTACGGGATGCGGGATGAAGTCCACATTACGCCTGAGGAATTTTGGCTACCAAGAAGCCCTCCTGGTACCTCCTGTTAGTCCTATGCAGCAGAATTGCTGAACGGGGGTCAAAGGTCCAGCACCCTTACTCCACCACTCTGCAAAAGCGACTACTAATTAAAGAAGCATTTGTAATGTAATAGGTTTCGCATTTGCGAGAGTTAGAGCTATTGGCGTTGTAAATGTAAAAGTTTTTTATTCATATTTTTTGGTGTAGAGTGGATGTACGTTGTGTGTAGTGGAATTACGTGGTATGTTGTGCAGCAACATTTTGTGAGTAGAAAGTATGTGGTATTTAGTGTATAGGAATTATGTGGAGTGGGATTATATGTTTTGGAGAATAATTATGTGGTATTGTAGTCTGTGTTGTGGAGTGGTAACCTCAGGTTTAGTCTTCCTCGTTTCCATAAAAGCTAAACTATAAGCTCAATGGAACACAAACAAAGAGGTATGAGCAGGGCACTGGAATTATGTAATTGTTCGGCTGCACCAATTTTCACATAATTAAACATTTTCTGCATTTGCAAAGTATTCCATCATCTGCTGCCTAATCTGTAGTTTTGAACAACAACAGCCTGGTTTCTAGCTCAAACAGCTCAAATGTTCCCAAAAATGCAGCTTCTTGTGTTACAGCATGGTGGAAGGCCCTTTGCACAGCTGGAATGGTCACGTGTTACTTATTGCTAAATGTGGGTGTTAAATTGGTACTAATGGTGCACAAAGCTCTCTTCTTTTTGTGCCTCTCTTACCTCTTCAAAGAATGTTTTGCATTTTTCTTGCATCTTTTGGCACCTTTCTTCCTCTTTCTGCACCTCACTGTCTTCTTTCTGTACTTCACTTGCCTCTTTCTGCAATTCCCTTGCTCTTTTCTGCACCTCACTTGCCTCTTCCAGCACCTCTGTTGCTTTTTTCTTCAGATTTCTTGCCTCTTTCTGTACCTCTCTTGTCTCTTTCTGCACTTCTCTTGCTTCTTTCTATACCTCTCGTGCCTCTTTCTGCTCCACTCTTGCCTCTTTGTGCATATCTCTTGCCTGTTTCTGCACTTTCCTTGCCTCTTTCTGTAACTCTCTTGCTTCTTTCTGTACCTCGCTTGCCTCTTTCGGCACCTCACTCTCTTCCTTCTGCACCTCTTTTGCCTCTTTCTGCACTTCTCATGCCTCTTTCTGCACTTCTTGAGCCTCTTTCTGTACCTCTCTTGCCTCTTTCTGCACCTCTCTTGCCTCTTTCTGCATCTTTCTTCCTCTTTCAGCACCTCTATTGCCTCTTTCTGTACATTTGCTGCTTCTTTCTGCACTTCTCTTGCCTCTTTCTGCACCCTTGTTGTCTGTTTCAGTACCTCTGTTGCTGTTTTCTGCACTTCTCTACATTCTTCATTCTTTCAGCACCCCTCTTCCCTCTTTTTACACCTCTGTTAGTTCTTTCTGCACTGCTCTTGCTTCTTTCTGCACCTTACTTGCCTCTTTCTGCACCTCTGTTGGTTCTTTCAACACCCCAGGTCAGGCAATGAGAGGAGCAACTAGAAACACTGGAAATGAGTTTGCAGGTGGTCAACCTTTCCTCTAAAGACCCACAACTGATATGATGTCCCTATTAAGTAAAGGTCTTAGTTTCAACCCACGAGAACCAGGTGACATCTTTAAACTGAAGGTAGACCTGTTTAAATTCATCAGAGTACTTAAATTGAAAAAATGTTTTGCTTGTAACCCATTAGCTAATAAAAAAGTCACCAATACTGTGATGGGTAATGAGTTTGGTGTTCCAAGCATACTGGACGTACAGGCAACTAAACTTTTACTTTCCCTCACTGATGTTGAGGAATCTCCCTATACCATGGCACGTCTCCTTGAGGAACTGGATATAGACATGGACATCTCTATATCCAGTGGTCTCAAAAACAAATTGAAATAGACACCCACTCTCCATGGTGGTAACGCTATAGATATTTTTTACAAAGGGTTCTGGAGGACCTAGATGACCAGGACTACAAGAAAACCACTACCAAAAGATTTTATCAGGACAACCTTGGACCTGGGGAAGGACAGGCTCTTAGAACCTTAAGCAATGACAATGACATATTAATCAGAGAAGCGGACAAAGGGGGGAATGCACTTCTATTGCCTCGTTCTGTACCTCTCTTGCTTCTTTCACCACCCCATTGTCTCTTTCTGCATCCCTGCTGTCTCTTTCTGCACGTGGCTTCCCTCTTTCTGTAACTCCCTTGCTTCTTTCTGTACTTCTGTTGTTTCTTTCTGCACCCTTCTTCCCTTTTTTGCATCCCTCTTGCCTCCTTCTGCTGTTCTCTTGCCATTTTCTGTTCCTCTCTTGCCTCTTTCTGTACCTCACTTGCTTCTCTTTGCAATTCTCTTGCTTCTTTCCACACCTCTGTTGTTTCTTTCAGCAATTCTCTTGCCTCTTTCTGTACCTCTCTTGCTTGTTTCTGCACCTCTCTTGCGTCTTTCTGCACCTCTGTTGACTGTTTCTGCACCTTACTTGCTTCTTTCTGCACCCCTCTTGCCTATTTTTCACCCCTTTTTTCTCTTTCTGTACCCCTCTTGCATCTTTCTGCACCCCTGTACCCTCTTTCTGTACCTTTCCTGCCTGTTTCTACACCTCTCTTGCCTCTTTTTGTACCTCTGTTGCTTATTTCTGCATTTCACTTGTGGTTTCTGTACTCTCCATGCTTTTTTCAGCACATATTGCTTCTTTCTGCACTTCTCTTTCTTCTTTCTGCACCCTTCTTGCCTCTTTCTGATCTTGTCCTGCCTCTTTGTGCACCTCTCCTACCTTTTCTGCACCCTCTTGCCTCTTTTTGCACCTCTGTTGGTTCTTTCTGCACTGCTCTTGCTTCTTTCTGCACCTTACTTGACTCTTTCTGAATGGAGATGAGGACCTCAACCCTCAGGGATCACCAGTTTACACTCTGAAACTATCTCATAATGAAGGGAGACAAGGGCATGATCACTAACTGCCCCTTAGGACTACATCCCCCGTAAAGCTACATTGGCCTCTCCTGGGGCTTCCACTAGTGGGTTCGTAGTACAGACCAGGTCCATTTGCCTGTGCCCCAACTGGGAGCAATCAATGCACTAGGGTTAGGAATGAGTTGCACTGAGTCTCCTCCCACCAGAAACTCCCCCATTCTTTGAAAGATCTTGAGAACCGGTTCCCACCTGATTAAATACTGGGACCTGTCTGGGTCCCTGTGCGCCCCCTCATTTTGTTGGGGGGAACCTGAACCACCACCCTCCTTATGATCACCCCAGGTACCTTTTCAGAACTCTGGTACTCAACCAGAAGTCAGACTATAGAAACTCCCAGGAGTCAGAACATTCGCAGTCAACCAGGTGTTGGTGTAGCTCTGAAAACAATTACTGAAGATGAAATGAAGATTTCACCCAACCATCCAGTGCCTTGGAAACGTAGTCCAAGAAATCCAGCTAGGACTGACTTGGGAGTTTGTGTCTGTCCCTGAACCTCTGACAGTACGTCTCGGGGCACAGCCCAAATTTTGTAACAAGTATGGCTGTCATGGGGGCATACTTTGCCTGGTCAACCCCTTTTAGTGTGAGAAGTGTGTCCCTCTCCACTGTGGACATATGTTTCCATAGGCCGCACCTCTGTACTCCTCTAGGACCTTGTGTCTCCTCAGGGCTACCTTATATGCAGAAAATCATCTACTTATATCATCCCCCATCATGTATTTGGGTGCCAGGTCTGGTGGTATGTGGTTCCCCACCTCTCCAGTAGACACAGGGGCAATGCTGCCACCAAGTCTGCTGTTTCAGCTTTAGTTCCAGCTCCTTGAGACTTAGTTCATGTACCCAAAACAGTTTATTTTCCTTCTCTCGTAAGGCTATGCCTCTCTCCACCTCCACCCTTGCTACTTATGCAGCCAGTTGCAGCTGGACCAGCTGCAGCTGGCACTCCCTTTCAATTCTCCTGTCTCCCATATCCATAGGGGGCAGGACTGGGGAACACACACTGCATCCTGTGCTCGGTCCAGTAGGGTACCTCACTCCTGTGGGTCTCCTACTCTCCTCTGGATCTGGGGCCAAGGGAAACAGAAGCTCCTCTCTCTCCAGCCCTAGAGCAAAGCAGTTCTCCTAACCTCTATTTCCTCCTCCTCCTCCTCAGGATGAACCACAAAAAGTCACTAAATTAACCTATGCTTAATTCTTTGTGGCTTGGCACAAAAAACAGTCAGAATTAACTTGGAGGCTATGTGTAAAGTATTTATGCAACACACAAAAAGTAATAAAGCAAAAACACTAGTCAAGAAAAATCCTAGACCGATTTAGAAAAATGTAGAATACATTTTATTAAATTATTTGACACCAAAATGACAAAAATCCAATCAGTGGTACTGGAGTTATGGTTTTTTTGGGAGTTTTAACGAAAACTAGCATCTAAAAGATCATGGTGCAAACCACCAACATCTAGTCGCGCAGACCGGGTCAAAGTAAGAAAATATGGCACATTGCAATGGTAAATTTCTGTGCTTTTTTCAGGTAAAAATGTTAGTGATGTCAGTGAGAAATGTATCGATTATAACGTTACTTTAACCTTTAGCTTTTTTTTATATAAATCCTTGTCATGTGATGTAAGGTGGATTTGTAGCACACTGCTTGTCACCCGTGAGAGTATTTAGGTACTGACAATGTAAAAGAGAGACTCATGACCTTAGTTTTCCTTATAACTTTGGTTATTTGTTTGATTGTGTATTGTTATATATACTATTTGTGGTATAGAAATTGTGAGATTAATAGCATCCCTTCAAGATTGATAATAATTAGCTTAGTTCAATCTACGCATATGAATATATTTCCCTGCCAAAAAGGAAGTAATTATTTTGTGAGAAAAAAGTCGTGCTTTTCATTGCATAGATTATTGTGTGCTTAACCTGATGAAATAATTGGTCGAGCATAGAAAAAAAGAAGAAAGTAAAATGAGGCAAGAACTAATTAAGCAAAATGAATAATACAAAGTTTATAAGATCAGACTAATTAATGCATACTACAAGGGAACATCACAAATTTAAAAAGTTATTGCAAAAACATTTGTATCTACTAACAAATGAGCCAGACACTGGTGAAAACGTGTTTGATTATCCACTGATTACATATAGAAAAGTGCCATGACTGGCAAATATACTGCCAATCAGTTTATCTATGAAAAGGAAGAGACACATTGGCTGGATGCAAAACGAAGTGTTTTTGGAAATTACGAAAATGTAAAGCATACAAGCAAGGGATGAGTTTGCAGGAATAGGGAATGTATGGTAAGAAATCCAAGATTTATAAAGGAATAACAAGCAAGAGCACAAGGTGAGATACATTTAAAGCATCTTTGGTTAGTTACATAAATTAATCTTGGAACGTAACTTACCTATATGTCTCGCCAGGGCCTGTAAGTTAAATGTCACCATTGGCTGCAGGACCAATTGTGCCACCCGCTATAGTGGCAATGTACACATGATTGCCGGCCAGCCACTAGTAGACTGGCTGTGCAGGTTTAAAATACATATTGGATTTGTCAAAATACCCTGTTTTGACAGGACTAGACCTACCTTTTAAATATTAATAAGTCACCCCTAAGTTGCCTTACATGCCCATAAGGCAGGCTGCATGGTCTTTAAAAGAAGGACATGTGAAGGTTTATTGTTAGACTCGTCCTTACAGTGGAAAAGAAAGCAGTAAAAGCTATTTTCACTGTAGCTGAGCTAGCTGTTTTATGGGAAAGCATTGAAGCACACTATCAAATTTAATATTTGCTATATCCACTTAGAAAGCAGCTACAGAGTTAACGTCTTGACATTTTAAAATATTTATTGTAAGCCAAAGTCATTGGCAAGGTCAGATTTGTGATAAACATTTTAAAACAGCTACTTTTGGAAAGTTACCTGTTGCCTCTCTGAAGCTTTTGGAGGCCCATTTTCATAACCTTTCTATGGTCGTCCTAGAGCTGTATAACTCCCCTGATGAGGTCTGAACTTGCTTGCAGAGCTGAGGCAAAAGCCTTGGGTGTGGGGAGGAGTGCTGTTTCTCTGACATGCGGACTATCTGGGCAGATCAGAAACATAATTATCTTCAAAGGTGTCTAACCCATCACAGGGTACCTAAAACCTTGGTTGCTTCTTCATTTGTCCCCCTACCCAGTCAGGCAGTATGCTCAGTGGGAGATTAGCTGCCCTGGAACCTATTGTGGTTCAACTTTTTAGTAGCATTTCGAAAAAAAATATCAAACATTGACCGACAATGTTGCTAAGAGAACCCATTGACTCCCTAAACAGGCAGTTGTTCACTATCACAAGTCTGTAATATTCGGTCAGTCGGGCTCTTCCACTGTAATACAGTGAGAAAAAGATGAAAAGAGTGGGTAGAACAATACATTGGTACTGAGAATTTGAAGCGGCATAATCAAATAAAAAAGGTGCTGAGCGACCTCAAAAGTTGGCAATAATCAGCACTCGCTATTTAGAAATCCAGAGGGTTCCAATAGCAACTCAAGGACAGCATTTGAGTCTAAGGCACAATAGGCAAAATGATATACACAGAGTAGAAGCTGATGGAATATAAACCAGAATCTGTTTCGATTGGACTAAAAAGAGAAGTTGCTAATTTTTCTAGCTACTTCTCTAGAGTAAGCATAGGATATCAGCAGAGGGAAGGAAAGGTTGTGGCATATTGATCTTGGGCAGATAGGGACGCTATAGGATTGATCACAGAAAAGCCCACAGGAAGTGCCCCAAAATTGTATAGCGGCACTCTTGGGAACTTTTACCCCCCATTGGTTAGGGAGTGGCCAGGTGTTTCCCCCATACAAGGCTGGTATTGGTCATACATGTTGCATCCACAGTTATTATTATTAATAATTAAATGTATAATACGCACAGCTACCCTAGACAGGGTTTCCTGGCGCTGGCATGTCCACTACTGCAGACTGAGTAAACAGAAAGCTGGTCACTGAGAGAAAAGCCAGGTCTTAAGATCTCGCCGAAACTTAAGATAGAAAGATTCCTGTTTCATGGAACTGGGAAGAGAATTCCATAGTCTGGGACCGAAAAATGATAAAGAGCGGCCAACCATTCTGGTTAGTCTACAACTAGGTGTTACAAAATTACCTTGAGTGGCTAAGCGTAAAGACCGGGTAGGGACATATGGATGGACGAGCTCCTGAAGATAAGATGGAGCGGTCCTTTATTTGATTTTAAAGACAAAGCACAAGGTCTTGAACTTGATGCGACTGTCAATACGGAGCCAATGTAGGTTCCGAAGGAAGGGAGAGATGGATAATTGGGATGTGACATAAGAGGCGGGATGTGGAATTCTGGACCACCTGGAGTTTGTTCAGCACCTCCTGACTTCCACCCAAATACAGAACGTTACCGTAGTCCGGGTGAGAGGTGACAAGTGCCTGGATTACCGTTCTTTTAGTGGAGTCTGGAAGCATCCAGATGATCTTCCGCAACCATCTTAGAATGGCAAAGCAGGTGGCGGCAACGCTAACCGCCTGTTGCCGCGTTGAGAGGTTGTTATCAATGATAAACCCAAGGTTGCGGACTTGGGTAATAGGTTGAGGAAGAATACCCATTTCCTGTGGCCAATATTGGGGACCCCAGAGATGCTTGTGTTTACCTAAAATACCAACCTCAGTCTTGTCTCCGTTTAGTATCAACAGATTAGCACACATCCACTCCGACACCCGCCGAAGACCAAACTGAAGGGAGGATACAGAACCTTCCTTAGTGGAGGACAGAGAAAAAATAATTTGTGTGTCATCGGCGTACGAGTAAAGCGATAAACCCGCATCCTCCACAATAGACGCCAGTGGTATCACATAGATGTTAAAGAGATCAGGGCTCCAAGTGGATCCCTGGGGAACTCCGTACGCAGATGACCGGATAGTTGATGAAGATTTGGAGGAGAAGACCTGGATGTACGGTCACTGAGAAAGGAGGACAGCTAAGTTAGAGCAGGGCCTACAACTCCGCCGACTGGAGAGACTTTAAAAGGATGGTATGTGACACTGTATCGAATGCGGTGCTCAAATCAAGTAGAATGAGGGCCGTATTCTCCCCCATGTCCAGGCATTAGCGCAATTTCTCAGTGACCCCCAGCAAAGTGGTTTCTGTCGAAAAATGAGTTCTAAATCCTGATTGGGACGGGTGTAAAAAGCCCAAGCTTTCCACGTAGGCTGAGAGCTGACAGTTAACGTGTTTTTCCAAGATTTTGGAAAGTACCGGCAACAGTGAAATTGGACGGAAATTTGACAAAATCGTAGGATCAGCTCCGGCTTTTTTAGCAAAGGAACAACCATTGCGAGCTTCCAATCTAGGGGGGCGCTTGATTCTCGTAAGGATGCGTTTAGAAGTGCTTTAAGAACTCCAAGGGCATCAGGCGAAAGCTGTTGCTGGATGTTAACAGGGAGTGGGTCTAGAGGAGAGCCAGATTTTACCCTAGCTAGGCAGTCAAAGAAAGATCTATCATCAAAGGGAGACCATGTAGAGATCTTGGCTGCTGAGGAATGGTGCCTCCCACAAGTCATATCAGACAGGGGACTCACTGTATTTGCAGGAATGGTGGTCTTTAATGAGCTATAAATCGTCTCTACCCTGGTGAAGAAATAATTTGCAATATTATTGCATTGGGTCTCATCCAGGGCAGGTGGCATCGGAGCGGTGTTCGATCCTGCCAGCTTCTTGACCATTTAAAAAAGAGCCAGTGGACGGTTCAATGAGTTGGTAATGGTATTCGAGACAAAGGATATTTTTGCCGTCTTACAGGCCAGATGGTATATGTTGAAGGCGGCCTTGTAATCAGACTTGCCGCTGAGGGTATAGGTCTTACGCCATCTTCTTACCAAGTGCTTGCACTTGAATTTCATGACCTTTAGCTCATTATGGAACTATGGGGCAGGAGGGTGGTCAGTCAAACTACGTTTTGGTGCCAAGGACAGGCAGGTATCAATGGACTTAGCTAACCAGTTAGACACCGCGAGATTAAGGGAACAACAAGGCAAATTGATGTCCGGAGGATTCGCCATTAAAAGATTGTTAAGGGAATCTAAGTCTAGCTTCTTCCAGAGCCTCCTACTGACTGAATCATCTCTGTGGGCTGGCACTATGTCCCCTGAGGTGACTAATTTAAATCGGATGGCATAGTGGTCAGACCACCCTAGGGGAAGCGCGGGTAGACTACAATCCCACCAAGGTTGGACTGAATTGGATCCAACAGGTGACCCGCCTGATGAGTGGGCCCCTGATTATGTAACAGCAAATTTAGAGCCTCAAGATCCGCTAGAAGAGTTGAGCTCCCAATATTCAGGGGGTCCTCTAAATGAAAATTAAGGTCCCCAAAAATGGTGACATTTGCAGCCTTCATTACGAGCAGGGCTACTAAGTCAGGGAATGTAGACAGCCAATTCTTAGGATTTGCCCGGAGGACAGTAGATAAGCAGGCCAGATAGGGTCATTTGGGGGGAAACAGCAAGTTTGAACAGGGCAGCTTCACAATATGGGAAGGGTTGGAGCTCAAGTTTGCAGGAATAGATATCTTTAAAAATTACAGCGATCCCACCTCCTCTCTTGATTCCTCTGTCACTTCTAGAAATGACGTAGCCCGGAGGAAGGGCGCTAGTGACATCTGGGCCTGAGCTTGCGTGGAGCCAGGTTTCAGTTAGGTACAAAGCATCGGGAGTCTCTGTAATCAAAAAACCTAATATATGTGCTTTGTTCTTGGGAAGGGAGCGGCAGTTAATTCTCTAGAAATGTAGGTGTTTGCCTGCCCTCGGAAAAGAAATGTTGTGTATGGTGGTGTCCCTGCCTCTAGATGCAATCATTACAGATTTAGTGTACTTATAAACCAACATAAAACCACAGTTAGAACATCTAAATCTGCGTTATGATGGATTACACGCGGTGCAAGATGAGGAGACATTACCTCTAAGTAGCAAAAGCTCTTCCGCGGCATACGTAAATTGGCTGAGAGGATTTATTTCGGTTGCGGCATAGTTGCTGGCCGCTGGTCACGTCAGGGCGCGGCCTCCGGCGCACCCGCTGCGTGCGCTGTGCGTGCTGCGCGCTTGCATCAGGTTGCCACTTGAAGTGTCAAGAGCAACGAGCGAGGCGGCAAGAGTGTCGCCCTGTCTGGCGAACCTCCTGTGACTCTAGAGTGGAACGGAGCATGGGATTAGAGCACCGCCATCTTAGGAGTACCAAATACAAACGATGCAATAGGACTCAATACATTTAAAAGAACCCAGCAGGTAAGATCGTAAAGATGAGAACAAAGGTTCCCTGGTGCAGTATTGATTTTTAAAATGCGGGTAAGAGGAAAAATGAGCAAGAATTAAAACAACAGTCTCTCAGCACATAGCGAGCCAGTTATTCACCTTAGATCTCTTCCTCAGATCTCTTCTGCACCAATGGAAGAACAGAGGAGGACTGGGCCTTCTGTCTGTGACCTGAGAAAAATCTTGAAGACTGGACCTGCTCTCCCTCTTGTACCCTGGACAAAGTTGTGGCCCCCCAAGGGCCATAAGGCAGATCTCTTGTTTGAGCTACAGGGGCACAACAACGTTTCCTGCATTTCCAACTCCCAGTCCACAACAGGACCATCCCTGGTGACCTCTGCTGAAGTGAGTCTTAACCCCAAAGTACTGTCCTCAAGAATGGACTCCTTGACTGGTGCCAAAGTGTACTCCTCCAACTCAGCCAAGTTCAAGCGCACAAACAGGCAGCCTGCCTCAGATTAAATAAGTTGCTCTTGGAAAGTGCAAGCCTTATAACTTAATTGGGCATTCAAAAATAAATGTTTGTATATCTCTTTGACTATAATCATAAGGCTGTACTGCTTCACTGAAAGCCTGTGGTGCGTAACTGTATTTACACTGCAGACAAAAGCTTAATTTTGGCTGAGCCTAGAAAAAAGTTCAACTTGTGCTTCCCTAGGTAAACAGGGATCTTGAGTGCAAATACTACATTATTTTATTCGTATTGGAATTCGTTCATATACTTTAAGTTTGGTCATATTTCTCTGAGTCAGCTCTCAATTAGATCCTTGGTTTAAGCTTCATTGTGGGCAGTGCTTAATTTGTAAAATATTATATTTTATATATATTTGGTGGTACTGCGGCGTGGTGGACTTTCAAGGTCGCAATCGGGGCCTTAGTGCAGTTTACAGCAGTTGATATGTTATCCTATCGGAGGAATACCAAGTATGGCATTCAGGGTCGGGGTGACCCAGCCAGAGTGTTTAAGACTTGCAATGCTAGGGGACATGGGGACACCGGTGGTTCTCTTCTCCTCGGGTTGGGGAAGCCAGGTGCAGAGGGTCTTTTTAAGTGTCTGGTTCTCTTTTTCTGGGGCCCTTGCGGTAGATGGGACCTACATACAGAGGCTGCAGGCAATGTTGGGGAGTTCACGAGGGGTGGAACCAAAGTGGACTCTATCTCTTGAGGGCTTAAGGACCACACTGACACTGTTGGCCCACTTCGACTCAGGCTGGGGGCTCGGGTGCAGTGGTGCTTCGTGAGGTCGAGTTTTGGTGGGTCTGAACTCCTCGCAGCTCGTTTTGAGGTGACTGTAGGATGAAGGAGAGCATCCATGGGCGTCCCTGGGTTTTTGTTGAAGGCTGTCAGTCCTCCCAGGCTTTGGAGGCATGACAGCTTGGAAGACGAAACAACTTTGGTGCAATTCAACAGGGAACAGCAGACAAGCCTACAGGTCTGTTGCAAGTCAGTTGCTTTTCTAGAGTCTTTGCTTTTGCCTTCTACTTCATAGGTCAGCAGGATCTGCTTTTCATGTTCCAGGGCTTCCCCTAAATACTGAATTTAGGGACGTTAGGGGAGTGTAGTTTAGTAGCCAATGGGCTACTTACACCTGGGGTCACTACACCCCCTATATAATCACTTCTTGAGAGAAGTGGGCATAATCTTGTCCCAGTGTTCCCATTTTTGCCAACACCAAGATGCCTACCTTTAAAAATTCGCCCCCATTTCGGGAAGCCTACTTTGGGGGTCGTACTAGCCAGAAGGTGGAAACGCCCATCTGGCTTGCTAATTTTACTGCCTGTCCAGGTGCCAAAGGGCTCTGTACAAAGTGGGTCACCTTCCTCTCCTGTGAGGGAAGACAGATTTGTATACCAAAGGCAGAGGGCTCTTTAAAGCTGCTTTGGAATGCTAAACTGCAGTTCATCCTGTGGGAGAGGGTGGTACACCCTCTGCCCGAACAGGCTTTGCTTCTGATCTTCTTAGAGCATAGAAACTCTTTGGCGTCAAAAACTTGTCTCTGGTGGCTGGCTGGTAAAAGCCAGTCAGTCAGCACACCAGTAGCTGGTATGTTTTCAGGGCGGGCACCTCTAAGATTCTCTCTGTGCGCATGTATTATTAAATCTAACACTGGCATCAGTGTGGGCTTATGTATACGAGATTATTGATACGAAACATCCCTATTTTCAGTGAAGCCATCATATAGTAAGGGAACTCGTTTCCACAAGTATCCTGTACATGTACTTAAAATGGCTCCCTGTACACTTGTACTGGCAGCAATACAGCTGACCAGCACAGGGGTGCATCTGCTCCTGCAGATATGTCCTCACATGTAGTATAGTGCTCCCTGTTGGTGACTTGCCCTATACTGCATACAGGGTCTGCAGGCATGGCACACAGGCTGTGTGCCGTGTCACGTTTTCACTTTTGTCCGCACCAAGACACGCAGCCTGCAGTGGCAGTATGAATGAGTTTGGTGAGGGTTACTTTAGGGTGGCACAATCCATGCTGTAGCCCTTAAAGACCCCCTTTAGCCTTCTTGCCCTGGGTGTAAGACGTACCACTTACTTGGGACTTACAGAGAGTGCTAAAGTTTTTTCCAATTGGGGTACAATTACAAAGTTTTGGGAAAGAGGTCTGCCACTGGGGACCTGGTTAGGCGCAACCAAGTGCACTCCCAGTGGAAATCACATCAAATATCAGGCAAAAAGTGGGGGTGACCATGTCAAAAAGGGGCACTTTTGTACACCAGTTTAGCCCAAATGGACCCAACAGTTCAGTAAAAGAAAAAGTAAAAAGATTCAGGAGCCACAGTGCATCCATATCAAGGACACAGGAGAAACAGACTGAGAGCAAAGTCACGCGGTTTAGAGCCAATGAGCAACAATTTGCCTATTCATTGTGGTGCCCTTTGGAGAAGCCATGGGGGGCAACACAATGATGGTGTGAGGAGTGGAGGGGGCCACTAAACAAGAGGGTCAACATGTAGATTATCCCCACCTAGACTAGTCTACTGCCTGTCAGTGGCCCGCTTTGTTGTTCAAAACTCTAGTTCAGAGCCCCACAACCTTTTTAGATTTAAAAATGCATTAGAAAGAAAAAAACATACAAAGCAATTTAGAACATTAAATGGTCTGTTATAATAAAATATGATATACAGTATGAAAAAGCAATTTTAATTTTTTATTGTGAGTGAATGAAAATCAAAATAATAAAGGTTAAAATGAAATTCACTAATCAATCACTCCATCAATCAATCAGTATTTATATAGCGTGGCATATCAACCCTAAGGGTGTTCAGGTGCTGTGGTTTCGCTGGTCTCAGTGGATGCGTTTAAAGGAGTCTAATGCATTTAAATGAGTAAAATCTAAATGATAAAATTCCATTGTAGGTAAGGATATAATTGGGTCTGAGAAACAATGAAGCCTAATGAAAGACGTGTGTTATGTTGTAAAGGCAGATACATTGTTAACTGCACATAAAGACAAATGGGTCAATTAAATTCAACATGCTAGGATAGATACGGAGGACCAATAAACTCTTGAGGTATTTTTGATATTTTCACAGAATTTGGCAAAAAAAATGTAAAAGGTAACCCAAGTAAACCCATTATAATCTAATTTCTCATTGTTTACACATTTACTTTGATATGTGTATGTATGCCTTCTTTAAAACCCCTTTATAGCAGGGTGGTTGATTATACACTGTCCCTTGCCAGCTAATAGAACAGGAGAGCACCTCATGCTGCCACTCAGACCTTCTCAGCTGACCCTCAGATATGCTCATATCACCTCTGCTGTCATTCAGAGCCTCACTATATGACAGTCAGTGCTGTTGAACCATCTTCCACTGGTACCCATAGCTTCTTTCCCAGCCTTCCCAAGCCTTGAGACCAGGGCTGCCCTTAGGCTGGCGTAACTGGTGTAGCCACACTTGTCGCTGAGATTGAGGGCCGTAGAGGGGTGAGGGCAGGGTGCTGTTTTTAGAAATACATTAAGGCGTTTAAAAGCACCTGCTGCAGAGTTAGTTGTGGGTCCAACAGTTTTCAGGCAATAAAAATGTCAAAATAACTATGGTGATTAATGTTTCAGCTGGAGAGAGATTGGAATTTTGTCTGGTGGCAGTTTTGAGTCATCATAAAGTAGAGCAGAGGTTCAAATGCCTGCTGCAAAGAACCTGTACGATGCAGATCACAGAACTGTATTTTATATTTGATAGCTCAGTTGGATACTGCTTTTGTCACAGAAATCTTTGAAGTTTATATGTCACAATTGAAATATAGCACAATGAGCTATGAACTGCCATCAAAGAACTGCTTTACCTGCATGGTATAAGTTAGAATGTTATGTTTTTTCCTCAGTCTTTCATTATCCTAATGTTGCTAAAAAAGGATTCGCTTGCGTAGATTTATCTTATTGATTACTATAGACAAAACCTAACTCTGTGGTTCTTTTTATATATTAAGTGTGTGCTTCTCCAGGCCAAACACTCTTAAAATATAATGCCTACTAGTATACTTGACATGCTTCCTATACCTTGTAATCCTTATTGTCCTATGTAACATTTCCTCTGTATAATGTGTTTTCAATGTAAAGTGCTCTGACACTGGTATGAGTAACGCTATAAAACAAATGAAATGCATGTGCGAGAGGGGCTGTGGAGGAGAAGAGGGGCTCTGTTGGAAAGTGGTAGTGAAGTACTCCATGAAGAAGGAGGTCATGTGGGGGGCGCCGGAAAAGATTGTTGCATAGGGCACCACCATCTGCTAACCAATGCGCATGCGCGGGCGGCCGCGCATGCGCATTTCTCGCGAGAAATGCGCATCTGCGGCCGCAGGGAGGGAGCCCCGGGACGCTGCGGACAAGGTAAGTGCATTTTATTTATTTTTATGTGCCCATTTAATTAAATTAGGTATGTTCGGGAGGGCGGGAGGGAGGCGGGTGGCGGCAACTTCGCTACGCCCAAGGAGTGGGCGTAGTGTTGCCTGCTTCGCCTACTTTGCAAAGGGCGAAGTAGGCAACACTTTTAGTTAACATCATCACTCCAGTGTGGTCTCCTGATTACTACACTCTCCTAGTACTTTTGGCTTCCTCACTTACATTAAGGCAGCTTGTTTGTTGTAAACACATTGTCCATGTGAGAGAGCGCAGACTTTCATCTCTAGTGTCATCTTTAGCCCAGCGTAAGAAGTTTCAAGGCAGGCGCATCTCTGCTGCTTCTGGTGACCTACTTACTCTGGCGTCCAGATGTGGATGTCCAGCTGCAGTGGATCCGGTGCTGGCACCTCTTCCAATACACATCTCACTATAGGTCATCGTTAACTGTGATTAAAGTGGGGGCTGTGCCGGGGGGCTTTTAATATCTGTCTACTTCTAATGGCCATGTTGGAGAATGGGGCAAAGCGTGTAACATGCAACCACTGAGGGTGCCACTTCTGGACTACACACACAGTAGAAGTTTAAGTATGGTGTCTGACACACAGAGCCGAGTTCAACTAGAGGCAAGTGCATACCCCAGGTAAATCACTAATATAGGGTTTTTGATTGACAGCCTTGAACAGCTGAGGAATAGTGTATGCTCAACTACATAGTTACCCGCCTAACAAACTAAGTACACAGAGACAATGTACAGTGAGTAAAGAGTTATTTTCTTTTCTCCCTTTTCTAGGGGGGATAAGTTAGTCAAGAAGCCCTACTAAATCAGCCATTGGCTTCTCTGCTGACATCATGATGGCCTTAATGTGTCAGATGTCCTGAATTCACTGCTCAATGGCAAAATGTTTTTTTTATTTTTATTTTAAAAGACATATCTCAGGTTTGCCATCTCTAAACCACACGTTGCACAAAGAGTAAAAGATCCCCACATGATTTATCAGGCAAAAAAGGAGAAATGCATCTCGCACCAAAGTACATTGCCAATTAAATCTCTATAAAACCGTGAAGTCCTTACTGTATTTATCTTGATATGAAACACATTAAGAAAGAATTGGTTCTAAATGACTAGAGCAAATATCATGCAGCGAGCCATATAACTGCAGCAATGACCTTTAAAGCAGCCTCTCTGAATATGCTTTCTGCCGTATATATTACTAAATAGGCAGGAATGCATTTTGTTTATGTACTGTTGACACTCTCTGCTGTTCTACATTCATTCCCTCTTTGATGGATAGTTTTGCACATATCTTTTAGCTGATCCAAGGGGCAAGGACAGTTATATGCAGGCACCAGCTCTGTCAATGTGACACTAAATTATAATGCAGGAGACAGGCATGGAATGGCGGCGTGGGTTAGATTTAGTGCCTGTGCAATTGCTTGCCAAAACTGCTGGATATATTTTCTGCAGAAGCGCTCAAGTAAGTTGCCCGGGGGAGGTTAGGAATCAGTGCAGATTTACAACTGAGCTTTCTTATGGATAAGATGCTCCACACAGCTTGTTATACTGTGAGATAAATAATATTTAAAAAAAGCTGGAGGGTGTCAGGGGGTCTGGCACTGCCCGCGAAATCAATGCTTGCCACTCACGCCAGTCTTAGTACGTGGACTGCATTCTAGTGGAAGCTGGTAACCATTGCCTGCTGCTCAGCCTGTTAGCATGTACTAAACGTTTAATTAGAATCTATACTGTTGATGTCCATGTGGTCTATTTACATTTTAATGGCCCAATTCACATAGGAAAATCTACATGTGGAGATGTGTCCACACTGATATATGTCTTCTCCTATGCTTGGTTGTACATTCCCTTCAGGGTGGTAAGCACCACTTTTGGGTGGAAATCTCCACCTACTAGTAGAATTTATGTATCTCGGTCCACTACTTGGAGGCAGCTGAGACTCTTACCACTGAACTTATAACTCGATTTATGAACTACACCAATAGGTTGATTTCGCCACAGAAGAGATGGAAAGGTCTGGCTCCACTATGGAAAATTCAGAATGGAAAGCATAGGTCAACAGCAAACTCCTTACCTCAGTCACACATACTTGACTCACACTAATCCACCTAACATTTAAATCGGGCCCACCCGCTAGGTTCTCCCCAATTCCCCTTGGATTGAGTGACTTTCAGATTGGTACACTTCACAGAGCTCCATCCTTCAGATTTCAAACAGTGCCACTCAAGAGGAAGAGGTACTTCCCTGAGGAGGCGACAGTTCTTGCTTGTGGTTGATCATTAAAGGGAACAACATGGTCTGCCTTCCTACACCAGTGGAGTTGAGAAGGCGGCCATGTGGAAGGTTGTGACAGACTCTGTCAGTGCATGGGTGGTGTAGGTAACTACTACTTCCCCTGCCACTCTCACATTTATAACAATAATGTAAGATGCTGCTTGCACAGATAAGAGAAAGGGCAGGTGTCGGAGGAGTTTTAGAGCCACAGATGTTTAATACAATGTATGAGGACCTAAATTAGTCACACTGGAGTACTACATTATGTATTCTGAAACTCTGTTGTGAATTGGCCCTGTGGATTTGTTTTTACTACAGTGAAGCTCAGTGCCCTCATGTAGAATTTGAGAAAAATTACTAGACATAAATAGAAATAAAATTAGGAAATGAGACTGGGTGGAAGGAATTAACAGGGAGCATAACATGTACATTAGGGATCCCAGTTTGGGTCCGATTTGGGTCCAAACGGGAGTTTGTTAATGAATTGCGAATTAGAGTTCTGCAATATTTACTGCACATCCTCAATTTTCCCCAGACACGCTTTGTGAGTAAACACATGGTGAGATTTGTCCAGTTAAAATGGTTGGTAAAAGGCGTAACGTTTACAATCAAGTGCACAACCTCCGATACTGCAGTATATGCCTCAAGTCTGGCCTGGGGTTCCCCTAATGATGCAGTAAAAATGCACTCTGGTAATCCACCAATGGACTCCATCAGTCAATACTGGATACCGTAAAATAAACCAGTGGCTTTTCCTTCTATTGTCATTTATTGATATGATTGTGTTGCATGGTTCATGCATGTTCAGTGTGAGGTTAAAACCCTGTCGAGAATTTTGCACCCTAGGAGAAGCAGACAGCTGAAGGCATTCAGTCTCTGGTAAAGAAAACACCATTTGGAATCGGTTTTTGGAAATATGAGCCAGATCAAAAAACCTTTTGGAGTGGTGCTCTTATGTGTTCTTGGTTGAAAGCAAAGCAGTGCTTGTTGCAAACGCCTATTGCTACCATAGTGTATAAACAGATTTCTGAAAGTGTTATGTGTTTATGTATGTTTGTGCATTTTGTGGTGTATTTTGTTGTGGTGGAGTTGTTTTGTTGTTTGTGCTGATGTGTTTTCAGTGTAGGAGTGTGCGCAATTTGCATAATTATTATTAGCGTAATTATATCAAATTTGCAAACAATTAACTGTAGTAATGCAAAATGCATCTCCTCTTTCCTCACACTAAAAATTTAAGTGCAGACAAATTTCACGTTAAAAAACAATAATATGAAATGGAATTAGTCATGACGCACGTGCCAGGTCATTTTGAAGAGGGAGTGCCCCACACCATATTTTTAAGAGGAGGAGCCAGCACTTGTTATATTTGTGCAACTCCACCTCCCCTCATCTTGGCGGCAGACAGAAGGCCCAGCAAGAGTACTCCGTTGCAGAGATGAAGGAGTGCCAGGCGAACGTTTTGTGCTGGATTCACTGTGTGGATGAACTGATTCACTGTAGTGCCGACATCATCCACCATGAGCTGGATCTGCTGGACCTGCTGAGGACTGAGATGATGGTGCCGACAGTAAGTGATGTTTAACACATTTTAATATTAAAAGCTCCTTGTAGACTAGAGAATTCCAAAACCAGGCATTCACAACAATCTATTTTAATGGGGGCCATGCCCAAAGTCCTTTATTGCCTACCACCTTATCTTGTCCATTTTGTGGCGAGCCAATCAAGGGTGGTCCCTTTGGTTTTCAATCCGCATGCCCATGGGAGTCAACGTGTGCTCTCTCTGCTTCTCATATTTTGTGCATTAATTTTTAGGATGCAGGGACCATGTTACTGACTCCTGTAATGGCGGCCACAACATATTTTTCATGGTGTAGCTAGCTAATCAGCCAATGAGGCTTGACTAGTCCCCATTACATTGCCAAATCAGTTCATATTTGAACACCAACACCCCAGATATGCCTAACATTTTAAACCTTACATGCCGAACCCTGAAAATGGCTTAATAGATTTACAACAAATCACAAAAAGCATGCTCTCTGAGTAAAGTTCTAACTTTTTGCAAATCTTAGTACAATTCCATTCAACCATTTTTTCTGTAGGGGAGAGCATGGATTCCTATGGGAATTTACATCGGAAAGCACACTTTTCAGACTCCTTTATTTTTCTTGGCCCCTGTTTCATAGATTACCACCAAAAACTCCATGAAGGAGTGATGGTGGGTAAATTTGCTTTGGAAACTCTACCCTAACAATATCTACACAGTGGCGACTTGGCACAATGGCTTTTTGACTTTGTAAGTGGGGAGAGCTTGTGGTCTATTGAAACTAGTGGGACATGTCAGGGAGGGTGTCAGATGTCTAGTGGGTCTTATTTTTGGTTATTGAGATTCTGTTTCACAGTGAGCAAGGTATGCTTTGGCTGAGGTTGAAGGCAGGAACTGATGAGGGCAGTTAGATCTTCATAGTGGTGGGCCTCCTTTTGACATCTTCTGTGGTTGCACATGCTCATATCTGTGAGATGCAGTGCACGATAGCTAGATTTTCCATAATTTTAGGGAAGGAAATTATTTTAGTATGTAGTTTAAACAAAGGAATATGATTGGTTACTTAAGCAGTAGATTTTTTAGCCTGTAAATTATTAAATGTTGTTTTTCTTTCCCCCATTCAGCACCACTGAAAAAAGAAAAACAGGAACAAGGAACAGCCCTCAGCATGGCACTGATAAGTCTTTACGTTTTTATCTGTTTAATCCAATACCATTTAGCAATTAACTCACCTCAGTTAGCATGCATCATGACCGTCTGTATTTTATTTTTTTCTTGTTATTTCTAACTTACCTTCATTTACTTTCTGTTAACCCCTCACATCTCTTTGTGTTTTTTTATTTTCCTGTCTCGTTTTGCAGCGTTCTTCATCCTTTCTTCTTTGTTTTTTCATTCTTCTCTTTATTCTTATTGTGGCATCAACCCTTTCCTTATCCCATTTATTCATGTCTCCTTTCCAATCCCTTCTCTATCTACTTTGGCTATCTATAATTTCTTTTTTTAACTTGTAAAAATACGGTAGCTAGTAGTCATATTAGGAAATGAATGCCTTTTGTTTTTGTCCAGAACCTCAACTTTCCAGGCCAACTGGGAAGCAGAGGAGGGCCAGCCCGACTAAGGTCAACATGTGGAGGATAAATGAAAAGGACGTGGCTGTTCCTTGGTAAACTGGTAAGTCAATTTCCTTCCTCAATGACCGCTGTTGCTTTTATGAAGTTATTTCTTTTTTCCCTGCTTTTAAGGCCAATCCCCAATTGACCACCTTCCGTCCAATGTTTCACCCACTGTCCCTCCGCTATTTAAATTAATGGGTAGAAGAAGAGGTGTGCTACCGAGAGCCACTGCCCATACATAGCTACTGCCACGTCCTATTGTGTCCCATCCCATTCCCATCCCTGCATGTGCCATATTTATCCCAGAACATTTTCATAAGTTTATTTTTCTCTTATGCCATCTCCTTCACTGTTCTCTGTTCTATCTTCTATTAACCACGTAATTTGTGTCACATCTGCCCATAGCCAAACCTATTACTACACCAAGCCCTGACATTTTAGATGTGTCATAATGTCCACTTGCTTCCTACCACAAGAATAATATATTTGTTGTACTGTAATGAATTTGGGAGGTAGGTGTGGTATGGGTTGACTGCGGCACTCAGGTCAAGAACAGGATTCAGGAAATAGCAGGGCCACTGGAATTAGTATTGTTGTTAAATAAATTATGTGCCACTAGTTGTCAGGGTACCTCAGTTAATGGTTCATGATTTATATAGTTAAACAAATGTTACTGCAAAAATGTAATTGTCCATTTTCTTCATGCAATATAACTTTTTAGTTTAGTCATTCTTTTTAATGGCTTGTTAAGTGTCTGGTTAAAGTGCCACTTATGAATTTATTTATTTGACACTTTTCATCCATTTTAATTTAAAAAAACATTATTTCAAACTATGACCATGGATTAATTAATGCCACACAATGCATTGCAAATAGCAGTATGTGAATGTTTTGGCAAAAAATCCCATAGGCACAGAATCACCTAAAACATTTGAGTGGGCCTAAAGAGCTAGCAAGACAGTATGGCTGCCTGACTATACACACTTGTGCTTGTAATGGATACTACAATTCATGCTCTTTTTTTCTTTCCACAGACTCTACCAGCATTTCTTTTTTCTTTTCTGGCTTTGATTTACTCTGATTGGTGAGAACTGACCGTAGAAGAGCCTCTTAGAGCCCCAAGGTATTTCATGGCAGACGCAGAGCAGACATGCTTGTTCATCTGAAGCATACGCTTTTTTTGTACCAGTATGATTTTGCTGTACTAGCTTTTCTTTCTTATTTTCTGGCACTGCCTTGCTCTGAATGGTGGTGTTGGAATGATTAGTGGAGGCAAATGTATATCTGCCACTGGCAATAAGGCCACTACCACAATATAGGGCTCAGAACAGGTCTTAAAAAAGTATTTCTATGCTCAACCCTTGTTAGCTTGGCTGCAAGCAGGCGGGCTTAACTACAAAGACAGGTATGTAAAGCATTTAAAAACACCAATTCACTTAATAATTTAGACACAACACACAATGAAAATCCAACACCAATTTATAAAATCTTTAAAATGAAATCAAAACAAAAAAAAATACAAAGTAGGGAACCGTAAATATGAATTCTTAAAGATTTAGCTCTATAGAGCACATAGAAACCTTTAGTGCCTATGGGGATATCTGGTTGAGCTAGACTGGGTCAAAGTCAAAGTTTCAGACCGACCGCGATGAAGCCCTGCACGGCTACCTCTGGTGGTGGGTCTCATTCAAATGTTTTCCTTTTAACTTAGAAACTTCTGACGCTTTTCTTCCCAGGGCCACTCAAAGCTCTTAGCCAGTCCGGATTTAGTGAGGGTTCACCGCTTGCTTTGCGACAAGCTTCCGGTCAAACTTGTGGAAGCTCAAATTCCAGAGCTTTCCAGCGCAATGTACCAGGGATCCAGGCCGGCTCATGGTTGAAGTGGGCGGCTTGGCTCTTGCCGTTGATCCTGGTCACCTTTCCTATGTTTGGATTTCAAAACTTTTACAGAACATTTTCTTATGCAGTTCTTTGTTGATCTTCACCTGGTCAGATTCAGCTAGGGTTCGCCAGCTTGGGTATCCGCCCTCCGCATGAAGGTATGCCAAAAGGAGATGCCAGGAGCCCACCCTGCCCCTCCGAAGCCATGGGAGGAGGGGTAGCACCGTTGCGCCCCCTTGAAGTGCGCCCTGGGGGCAGGGACCCCCTACTCCGGGCCCCGATAATGGTGATGAAGAGGAGGGGGCGGACCACGGGAAGGCGAGTGAGTACCATCACAACTCCCCCGAGGACTTGCATGGCTGGTAGAAGCCTCGTGTCTGAGCGGGCAGACCAGAACTGCAGTGTCAGCTCCCACTGCAGCATGCGAGGGTGCTGGCTGGGCGGGGAGCCGGCGAGGGCAGCCGTGGTGGGCTCCATGGGCTGCCCTCCATCGATCTGCCAGCACAGGGTGCCAGGGTGGGACTGACCGGGCCCTCACAATGGGGAGAGGAGAGACCAAAGGTGGGAACCCTGAGCTGCGGGAAAACCTGACTGGTAGTACAGGGTCCGGGTGGGACTGGACCTCCAACGATGTTGTGGAGCGGCCGAGGTGGGCTCACCGAGCCGCGGGAGCACTCACCAGGAGCACGGGTCCGGGTGGGACCGGACCTCCAATGAAGTTATGAAGTGGCAGGATGCTGCCTGAGGTGCGATCGCTGCTCTCCCCAAAGCAGCGGGAGAGCCGCTGCTACAATATTCATGGAGCCGGGAGGAGAGCGCCCCATAATGCCTTGCAGGCCCGGACCTGCCTGCAAGGGAAAGCAGCCCTTTTCTCTGCTTGTGGTGACCCCAGGAGGACGGTGTCACTACCCAGTGAGTGCCAAGGTGCATGGGGAGCTGCAGGAGCAACTCAGTCTCCCCCAGCACGAAGATAAAAAGTTCCCTCTCTAAGTCCCTGGGGACTTCATAGGAATAACCGATCATTGGCTCAGCCAGCAGTTATCAACATCCTGGAGCTGGAACTTTTTTTTTTTTTACAGATGAGGGTGTATTAAGGACTGCACCAAGGGATGAAGGGCTGAGTTGGGGATGTGTGGAGAAGGGCATCCCCTGGAGGCGAAGAGGTGCAATTGCACGAGAAGTGCATTACTAATGGTATTTCTATGGAGTGCATTGACCCATGTTATTTCTATTGAGGGACTGGAGGTCACGTGTAATGGAGTTCATTAGCAAAATGGGGTTATGTTGCTGGACATTCCTGCTAGGGTGTCTGGCTGTATATGCTTAATCCTGTGATTTCATCTGTGATGCCTTTTAGAGGTTGTAATTGCAATGCATTATAAATATTATCAAGCCTAATAAGTACCTAATTTTAAAGAGGTGCCTAAACATGTAGTCTTGTTGCTGTGTAAGGTAAAGAAGAACCCAGACTGTTAGCCCCTAAGATGTAGAGGTGTATACTTCATGGTCAGTATAGGATGACCAGTCAGGGTTATGTGTCACCAGGGCAGGTGTGTCTATTTTAAATGATGGTTGAGATAATGGGGTGGGACGTCACTGGGATGGTGCCAGTGCATAGGGCCCTCACTCCAGGTCATGTTCAACTAACTGCATTAGGGGGCAAGATGATGTGCATACATGCGAGTGGTGGTACTAGACCCCACCCCCCGTGGGAGGGGTGGAGATGTTATGCAGTGTCACAAAGTAATTCCAACAGCTTATGTATATTTGTAAATTGATGCATAGTATTGAGTAGTGTGTGTGTTTAATAAATGTACTCTTACTTTAATAAAGCAAAGTACAGACTGGACAATGAATAATTGAGTGTTATTGCTGCGCACCTGTAATGGCGATTACTAGCCCACACCACCTCCCTTGAGTAAGCCTTAGACTGCTCTGCAACTCTACCCTCTGAGAGTCAGGGGCTACACTAGGGCGTTTGGTTCCCAGTGAAGGACAAATATGACTTGTTATTTGTGCAGGCCTCACAGATTCTGCCTCGTTTTACAACAGTGTGGCTATGAGATCAGCTCTGTGGTAGTGTGCTTTAATACATCCTGCCAGGTTATAAAGTATAACATTTTAATTGCCGTTCCTTGTGCAAATATCTCGCCGAGGTGTTTCCACTGATCAAGATCAAAACCCAGACATTATCTTCCTGACTGAGACCTTTGTTACCCAGGACTCCATGGCGGAACCAGACCTGGCTCTTCCTCAGTGCTATTTTATAAAAAATAGAGTTAGTGGAAGGGGCGGGGGAATTACTCAGATTTTTGTAGAGCAATATATCTGCAGGTTGTTGCCAGACAAAATCACAGATTGTGCAAGTGCTCTTTTTAATATTGAAACGATTAGCAACTTCACACTATCTAGGTGGAGCATTGGAGAGAGCTATATTATTTCCTTTGTCACCTCTCTCACTCCTGCATCGCATCGCATCGCATGCCTGGCCCTGGGCTGGGCCTCAAGGCAGCAGCACTTGGAGTCAGAGATGCAGTGTGCAAAAAAATAAAAAAAATAGGTAAAATAAATTGCAAATTAATACATTCATTAAGTTCATTACCAGACAGTCAATTGACTAGTTGAATGTTTTTGACAGTGGTTATTTGTCGAAGAGCAGTTGGCAATCACTGTTGCGAGAGTGGAAGAGGTGACAAGGTCAGAAGGAAATATCTCTCTCTCTGACTCCATCACTTTGCTTCCTCATGTGTGCCGTGATGTGTGGGCTGTTCCTGGCACTGCCAGTGTGCACTGCAACTGCAATGTTGTAGTGGTGGCAAATGTGAATGATCTCTTATCTTATCTCTAGGCAGAAGCTAAGGGTCAAGACCTGGCTCTTCAACCGAGACACAGTGCCCACATACTCCTAGGGGTGACAGTGTTGTGCTTTACAAATGCTGTTTGATTGATTAATCGATTTGATCTTGCTTGTTATTTGACCATCTGGCCGGCAGCAGTTTTGTTTAGGTAGCCAAGTAGTGTTCTTTTTCCACAGGTCTGCATGTGTTCTCTGTTGTGTCCATGTCTCCTTGATTGTTGTTATTTGACCATGTGGCCAGCAGCAATTTTGTGCAGCCAGCCAGTGTGCTTTGCCAGAGGCCTGGATTTGTTCTTCGTTGGCCCCCATGCGTTCTTGCTTGTTGTTTTACCATGTGGCCAATGGGAATATTGTGTAGCCAGTCAGGGTTATTTTGCAACAGGCCTGCATGTGTTCCCTATTATCCATACCTCCTTTCTTGTTGTTGTTCTTAGACACCTGGTGCACACCAGGTTTCATTTTTTAAGGATTGTCATTACTCATTTTCCCCTAGACTCACTACCTGCTATAGCTGCACTCCAGCAATCATTTTTAAGGATGATTCCTTTTTCCCCTAGACCCCCTGCCTGCCATAGGAGCACACAAGCATTAATTTTTTATTAAGGATTATTCCATTTTCTCCTGCACCCCTGCGTGCCATAGGCACACACCAGGATTCTTTTTGAGGGATTAGGCAATTTTCCCCTACACCCTCAGCCTGCCATAGATGCACACCAAGGATTGCTCAATTACCCCCCTGACCACGTGTCTGCCATAGGTGCACACCACCAGCATTCATTTTTTAAGGATTACTAAATTTTTCCCTGCACCACCAGGTGTCTCCCCTTAGAAGCACATCAAGCAGTCACATCTGTAGGTTGTTATCATGATTCAAATATTATGTTATGGTGGTATCGTTTGGAATGAATATGCTATTGTTGCTAATTATTTGAGATAACGTCACTAAATTATATTGCCTGTACAATGAATATTTCTAACTACAAAAATACCACATTTCACTAAATGTTTTTCTTGCTTGTTTGCATTTAGTTGCACAAGAGACATCTCCCACAGTGTTGCCATACAGAAGGTCAGCACAAATTGATGTGAGCACTTGAGTCCTCCTCTCTTCCACGGGTGCGGCTAAGTGTCAACTGATGAAGCTTGAAGATGGCCCCACAGAAAGGTGTTGCCAAGAAAGTGGCCAGTGAGGAGGAGAAGAAGAAACAGATTCTTAACACTGGCGTGCTGCATTCCACCATGTTCAGGAAATGTGTGCCTGCTGCACCGTCCTTGGGGTAGCAAGTTTGGAGCAGCACTACCGCATCAATGGCACCACACAAACCTAAGCCCAAGGCCATGTCTCCCAGCAAGGTAGCCACTGGAATCATGGCAACAAGTACTGAATCTGAATTGAATTTGTCTCATTTGCAAACTAGTACAGAATCGTCTCAGGACACTAAGCAAAGTGGACAACAGGAACTGCAGCAAGCAATACATCTTCTTGAAGTAGGAGCAGAACAGAGGATTGAGCTTCTTGCTGAACAAGATGTACCTCTTCTTGAACCATTGGCTTCCCAATCTCAAGCAAGAAAAAGAAAGGGTACTCCATCTTCTCCAAGTCCCGATCTGGACATTGATTGGACCTGCCACGAAAGAAAAAGGAAGAGGAAAGTTCCTGAAAGCCTTGGAATTATGGAAGGGGATGAGAAAGACAAGCCTGCGATTGTCCTGGAAGCTGGTTCAGAGCACACCAATATCACCCCTCCTATTCAACCTGTTCTGAGTAATGTGGCACGTGTTCCACCACTACCATCACCACCATCTTCCATATTTTTAAGACTCCAGCAGAGACCATGCACCACTACCTCAGTTGACGTATGTACTGCATAGAGGCAATCATTGACATACCCACCTATCTCTAGTTCTTTAGGCATTGGCAGTGGCACCAGTAGCACAATAAAAAGTTATCCATCCCAGTTTTGGACTTCTTCACAATTAGCAAGCAAGAAAGTAAACATTGCAATATTTTCCATTTGCGACACAAGTGTTCATCAAGGTAAGCCTGGTTCAAACTATGGTAAAGGAGGGCAAACAACCCTCATGAAAAAATAACGCACCATCCAGTGGGAGGCTCTCCGTAAACAAATTGCTGTAGGTGGTGGTAGTGATGAGAGAAGGGAATCAGTTCTAATCACAGTGGGAGGTGATCTAGAACTAGAGGGTGACAGCTTTACGCAATGCAACACTGTCCCCAGCAGTGTGCTGCCAGCATTACCTGCATCAGCAACCTCAAAATGGCACAATACTCAGATGGAGACACATACTGTGACTGCCTGATGATGCACATTGAGTTTAATACCTCCTGTTTTTCTCCAGAAGTCACCTCTGTCAGAGGCACCACACAAAAAAAAAATTCAAGCTACTTACTATTAAAGGCATGTTTAGGCAGGGTGGGCGCCAATAACGCAACCACACAACAGCACATTTGTCCAACGGGTAACTGGCTAAAATGAAAGCGTTGGAACTCTTCCCTTTTTTTGTGCAGGGAATGGGATTTTCAGAATTTGTGAGGACCATCAGCCTATTATAGAAGGTTACCAGCTGAAAATGTTGCCAAAGTTGCTGTTCTAGCAGTTCATCATAATGTTCTACAAATAGTTGGACAAGCTTTGTTGTTCACACTATCCACCTGACAACAGACACGTAGAACATTTGTCAAGCAAATGAGTACATGTGTATCACTGCATACTGGATCTCTTTCGTGGGGATTAGGCAACTGCTATCTACAGGTCTCAATGCTGAAGAAACCTTTAAGGCTGTTCGGCAGCATGCAACAATAGCGATGTTCATCATGTAGAAATCCCATACAACTGCAAACATCTTGGATGACTTTAACAATAAGATGTTTGGATGGCTGCGACCGAGTGGTCTCAGAATTCAATTTGTTGCCACAAACAATGGCAGTGATATAGTAAGGCCATGGCCGGTGCTGACTTTTTCAGGGTCCTCTGTTTGGCGCATTGCATCAACTTGATTGTGTAGGGCTTTCTTAAAAATAAAAAAATTGTCGCCAATATACTGACCAACTGTAAAAGAATCTGCACTCATTCCAATCATTCTTTTAAAGCCCAGAAGCAGTTGAGGATCATTCAGTGTGCTAAAAGAATACCTGTAATACCCTCATACAGGAGGGGACAACATGTTGGAACGTAACTTATTACATGTTGCAACATCTGTTTGAACAGTACAGAACAATTAATGACTATGTCCCTCAAAGAGGAGGGGATGCAACTGGGAAAAGCATGACCATGGAGGTGGACAAATGGCACCTTGTCAAATGCCTGATGTAGATGCTCCTTCCTTTTGAGGTATTCACACAGGAAGTCAGCAAGGAGGACAATTCAAGCAATCCTTTTGTTGCATCTGGTGCAGACCAGTTAAGAAAAGGTGTAGCAATGGTTTGCCGGTGTAAAGGGAGAAGCGCATGAGTTGGTTAGGGGCTCATCCTTCACTTGGCTGTTAATCCAAGGATGCAAAGAGAGATTGTGTCATCCAAAGAGTACATCTGTGCCACAATACTTGGTCCATGAGACAACAATACTGTCAACTGTTATTTCATTTCAGGAGAGGGTGTTTCACGATTCAAGATGTGGAGTCCTGGAAGAAAAACGGCTGGGAATTAGAGTCCTGGGTGGAAGTTCTCGTGTTCAGCCTTCAACCCCCAGATTGGGCAATGCTGTTGTCTCAGAGCAGCCAACTCCAGCAATAAGAATACCGGCAACAACAACAGAACAACACCAGCAATAGAAGAATCTGACCCAACCTCTGGAATAGCCTGGCTTCAAGTGGCAGGGCTTAAGTCATGTGTAGAAGTGAAAGCAAAAGAGGTTAAGAAAGTGGCAGCACCAATGACCATCCAGAAGATGGTCCAAAACTATATGGATGACCAAAAAGAAATCTACATGGATCAAAAGCCATTGGGCTATTGATATGGGAAGATGTGCCAAAGGCCAGAACTTAGCAGGCTGGCAATAAAGGGCCTGATTCACAAAGGTAAACTTAGACCGAAAGTCTAAGTTTAGACCTGAAGTCTAAGTTTAGACCTAAAGTCTAACTTAACTACTATTAAACTTAGACTGTTGGTCTAAACTTAGACCAAAAGTCTAACTTTATTAGGAGTAAAGTTAGACTTTTGGTCTAAGTTATCCTTTTGGGCTAAACTTCGACTTTTGGTCTAAGTTTACCTTTGTGATTCAGGCCAAAAGTATCTGGCTTGTTCGATAGCCAGTGTGTCTGCTGAGCATGTGTTCAGAGCAACTGATGCAGTTTTCACAGTTAAAAGGACCAGTCTCTCATCTTAAAACCTGGAGAGATTGACGATGATTGAAATGAGCCAGTACTTCATACGACAGAATTACACTGTTCCTGAAATATCACAGAAGGAAGAGGATGAGGGTGATTAGTCACACTCAAGTGCGTTAGCAGGCCAAATTCTGGGTAAACCCCCTGAGTTTGAGCACAAACTCTACTTCCCTGACTGAGCAGGCCACCATATAACTTTCAGATTATCGTAGAACTGTTCTGCCCAAAAAAATAAACAATTCATATAACTAGAGGAACATTATATATGTTGTGTCTGACTTATGCAGCCCTACCATTGAGGCACATGTGTGGCTGGATTGGGTTGGACCAGCATGCAGTGAGAAAGCCTTTCTATTTCCTTCAAGGACATTGGAGACAATGCATGCCTCCGTCCCATGCCTAACCTTTCTTTTTTTCATTCCCTAGCACGGCTGCCCCAGTAAAGATCATTAATTTACAAGACTGCCAATTTGTTGCTTCCATGTGAAAAGAGGAGATACAGTACAATTGTGCACCAGCGCTCTTGGATTGGTACAGGTAACTATTGCACCAATGAGGGATATATTATCCAGTGAGTGTGAGTGATGATGATTCATGTAGTAGGAGACAGTAAGAGTAGTCAACTAATTTGTTAACTTGATTTCGATGCTGTACAATGTTTGTCCGCAGGATGGGTGATTTTGTCTGAGGGTGGTTGGCTAGGTGCATTGATTTGGGAAATGCTGAGTAGTGTGCTGGCTCAAATGTAAAACTCCTCTATTATGTTTTTGTGGTTGAGCCTGTTACTGGAGACAAATATGTGATGTCTCATCATCACATGATGGACGCACCCAGCTAAATGTTATGCCAGTTGTGAGATTGATCAGCCAGGTACATGCACCTACTAGTCTGGCATTGGTTGTAAAATTGCTCTTATTTCTCAGTTACTCGCAAATGAGTCATAATGAATGATTGCAGCGGGTTATGTTTCTGCTCTGCCTCTTGGTCCACTCCTCATGGAGCTTACCTTCTGTCCTTCTCCTTGACTCTACAATATCATTTTTGTTTTACAGTCCACAGGCCTTCTCTTCTCCTGCATGAAACTCAAAAGTTCCATAAATCTCCTGCTTACCTTATTGGACCGGTTCAGCCAGGCACCTAATACATACATTCCAAGAAGATTGCAGATGCACCACCCAATTTGGCATTTATATACAGTATCATTTTTCTTTTACCAATCATCATTTTTAGGTTTAGCATGCACAGCCCTTGCGCTGCGCTTGTGAAATCTTTTGTTTGCAATATAAACTTAAAAATGGCCTACATCCACCCCGTCTTTCCTGGCATTTCTTGGTTCCTGTGTTTGCGATTCAGTTTTCCTCCATTTCAATTGGCTGTAACATATTTTCCTGCTTGTTCCTCATCTGCTTCCCTTATCAGTTTCCCATGGCCAAAATACTGTTAACATCTCTTTGGGGGAACTATTTTTTCTTAAGATTTTCTCTTTTTCTGCTTTTTTGTCTTGAAGCTAATTTATATAGCTCACCTGGAGAGATTAAGTGATTTGCCAACAATCACAAGATGTTGTATTGGCAAGACTTGAACCAGATCCCCAGCTCTCAAGTCAACAGCTATGTCCACTGTGCACATTCTCTCTGCTCCAATCCCCTTATACTTGCTTGTAGTGTGGTGTACTCTCAGGAAGAACATATAACGTGAGCGTAGTGTGCATTTGTATTATTCTCTCTCATGTATTTGTATACCAACCCACTCACAGTTTGCCCTGCATAATATCTGGATGAACTTCTGCTGTCTCTACTGTCCTCATCAGAGTGAGTACAGAGTGATTTAGGAAAGGCTTATAGAAGGTCTTACTCAAGTGTTTCTCATCTGTGGTACTGACCGAATGTGATGCATTTATGTAAATAAATGCCCTCATCTGCTTCCCAGGGCAGCGTAGTTTACATCTGATACCACTGAGCTGTGTCTTGTGTGTGCTTCCTTGCTCCCATCAGGCCAGCTCCCCACTCCACAGCCACACCACAAGCCCCACCACAGGAACATGTAGGCACTAATCCCTTTCTCTTGCTCTATGCAAGGTTCTGCAGCTAAAATATCTATTAGTTCTGTTTGCTTATGTGTTTCTTCTCTTTAACAACTAAGAATGACCTGAGATCTTTAAGGGCTCATTAACCTCTTGCCAATTGGTGTAGTTGGACAATTTTTTGTGTGCTCTATTTGCTGCAATCCCCACTAGTGTTAACTTTCCATGTGATCTTTCACAAGTGTGAGGAGTTTGGGACCTTTCTTGAACGCAATTAGCCAAGTGAATAAATAAGTTAAAAGCTGGGAATATGCAGCAATTGACAGCATTTCATTTTTTCTTTTACTCGAGCTCATTTAATGATCAGGCACATTATTTACTTCTAATTGCCTCATAGGATAAAATGTTAAGACTTAACACAAACAGTACATGATCCTTTGCTATGAGCTAAAAATTTCTTGCTCTGCATTTGTTCCAAATTAATAGGCTGGCTCATTAAAAAAAGAAATTACTCTTGAATTCACCTAAAAACGTTTAGTATCAGCTTCAAATTTGATATTGGTGTGTACGAAATTTGAATTTCACTGATGACGTTTTTGTATAAGTGAAAAATTCTGCAACTTGCACAAAGTTGGAAAGTTTGTCACCGCTGCACAACATGACCTGAAACTTGACCAGTGGATGATTTTAAAATATGTTTTTCAGGCTTTTCAATCACATTGTCCTTTTAGCCACCTGCACAAGACCTGGACTTAGTTAAGTTAGCAATGGTTTAAAATAATTGAGAAGTTCACAATGAACCACACATACTTTTTGTACACCCCTATTTTTCATAGTCCTCCTAAAAGCATCAGTGCTGTGCAAAGGTTGCATGTAATGCATGCCGAGACAGTGCTACCTCTAAAGTAACCGTTTATCTAAAGGTGCAGGGGGTCAGGTTATGCAGTTCAATTATAAGAAGCATTTATGTGCTGTCAGGTCATTTTAGTTTTCGCATACCCAGCACTTGCACTGTGCTAGTTAGGTTTTGCCATGTGACAATGTTGCTGGATAATGGGGGGAAAAGAAAGGGTTCCTTTCCAACACACAACAACATTTACGTGAATTGTGAAAGTACTTTACAATATATCAGAATTAGCAAGCACAAATGAAGCACATTTTTGTGAATTCTGAGTTGTATTGGAAACAAATACCTTAATGTGATGAAAATAAATCATTTCGCTTGGTGATTTCATTTCCACACCTCATCATTTGTGAGCTCTATAGCTTTGTTAGAAAAACTGCATGTCTGTGCAAATGTAGTTGTCATTTCAATCAGAAATGTAAATGTAAATGTAGTATACTTGTAAAGCGCACAGCTGCCCCAGCAACGGGGCGTCCCGGCGCTGTATAACTCTGGGGAACCCGTCCTGGCTTTCCCTGTGGCATGGTCCCTTGCTGGGAGTCCCCAAGGTGGAGCCAGGCATCCCCGGAATTGGTGGGGCCGTTGTGGAGATTAGGCAAGCTAATGCCCAGAGTTGCCGAGTGGAACCCCTGATTAGAGTAAGCACCGAAGCGAGAATTATCGAGTCCGCTGACCAAGGTCCACGACCCTGCCGCATCGGGAATTGAACCCTGGTCCCAGGCTGACTTCTGCTCTCGGGCCTGCCGCCTCTAACCAGTGAGCCACACTACTCCATGTACCCCAAATGTGCTGTGGGTAATGGCAGCGTGCTACCAAACCATTCATACTCCATTCCACTCTGCACCACTCTACTCTGCACCACTCCACACCAGTGCACTGCACTTTGCACCACTCTGCTTTACACCATGCCACTGCACTCTATGCCACTGCACTCTACTCCAGTCTGCACCACACCGCTCTACACCACTTCACTATACAACACTTACTTCTGTGCCTCTCTTCTCTGCACCACTCTACTTTATGCCAATGCATTCCCCTCTACACCCTCCAGTCTAGGCCTCTCCACTCAACTCTTCCCAGTTCCACTCTATGCAACTCTGCCACACTGGACTCTATGCCACTGCACTCCATGCCAATACTGTCTATGCCACTGCACTCTACTCCATGGAACTCCACATTTTGTCCCTGTTTTCTAAGCCAATTCTCCTTATGTCACTGTAATCTACTCTGCACCACTGCACTCAGTGCAGCTGCACTCTACCCCACTGCACTCTACGCCACCACACTCCACTGCACTGTACACCACTGCACTATATTTTGCAGCTTTTTGGTCTACTTTACTCTACTTTATGCCACTGCACTCTAATCCAATGCACTCTATGCTCCCCTACACTCCATCACTCTACAACACTCTATTCTGCAACACTGCACTCTCCACCACTGAACTCTATGGCACTTTACTCTGCACCGCTTTACTCTATGTCATCAATCACAATGCATTGGGGCACTTTTACCCTGCACTCAAACACTTATCAACATTCATACACCACTCACCCTGCACAGAGAGAACCAACACCATTTCCCTGCACTCATACACTGCTTTCACACCTCTTAACTTATTATTTATCCCATAGGCGAAACAATGCATTTACCAATGTGTGACAGGACCAGAATTAGTCAACGCTAGTGTTTCTATGTGCAAATAAGGATTTATTCTGTCCTCCTTTCCTTCACAGGCAGGTCCTAACATGATTTCAATGGATACAAAGTTAGAGTCACTCTTTTTCGTTCACGTCCTTATTCCTCTTTACTTCGCCCATGGTTCTCTGCACTTCGACCATGGGATTCCCTTGGGAAACAGTAAACAAGGGCTATTAGTCAATCCACCCTGTTGTACTGGTACACCCACACCAGTCACCATGTGTATTTGTGCTCCTTCCCTCTCTCCATGCTTCCCCACTAATTAATCCTTATGTAGGTTATTTTTATGAGGGTTGGGTGTGCAGGGAACAATCAACATGAGTAGTGGTTATACCTTATTCCCACTCGGATTCTTCCGTCGTTCATACGTTCTCTAATATGGTCCCAAGAAGCCATAAAATGAGACCCGCCCGCTTCAACCTCTCACTTGGGTTTAACACTTGGCTTGGAATGTGACTTCCGACTGGAGTCACAGCAGCCACGTCCGTCTCGCCTTCCCCTGGGTTCTTTTTTCGCTATTCAATGTACCCGGTCTCTCCCCTTGCACTGGTCTTGTCACCTGCCACTCGTACTCGACTCGCCGAGCCGCTCCCGGTCTCCGCGTCATCCTTCCCTAGATCTCTTCTTGCTTCCGTCCTCCGTCGCTGAACTCCTCACTCTCCTCGCTCCTCTTGTGTCATCCACTCCTGAAGTTCTCCTGTCCTTCTTTGTCTCTGCCTTTTTGCCAATTTCCTCCTTCCTGTCAAAGAACACTTCCGGGTCATGACGAGACGAAACGCTAGAATGCATTTCTCCTGTGCCCCCAGGGTGTTGTGCCATTGGTGGTTCCGCCGTCCTGCCACACAATGCATGTTAGAACTGTCCGGGTCACTCCATAATTTTTTTTTTTTAAACCTAGATGACAGAACATTTAGATATATAACAACTTGTTTGTCTAGGGCTGAAGGACTGTTTGCCATGCATTTAAGTGAACTGTCATTCCTTCATTAGCCTGCCATAACAGATTTGATGATGATGATGATGATGATAATGATGTGCTGCTCATGAACCTGTTAAATACTGTTGTTGTGTAGCTTTTGTCTTTGTCACACCTTTCTCCAACTACCCGTTCTCATCCTTTCAAGAATCTCCTAACCCTCTTCCCCCAGGCTGTGTAATATATTGAGGTGTGAATTATGAATATACACCATAAATGGAACACACTCTTTTTGTAGTGGATGTGGTGAAAGTAACACCAACTCACTGTGGGATCTTCTCATACCTGAGCAATAGTCCGACCTACCCATACTTATCTATCCACACATTAAAGGGATACATAATTTACATATATAACATCATTCATCAACATCATCATTCAGGCCTTGTGTTGCGTAAACACTCAACCTACTTCTGAGTCCACTTCCCCTGACTTGAGGATTTCATACGTTTTTTAAAATAGTTTTAATACATTGATTAAATATCGAACAATCACTGGAGAAAATCCCTTCTGTCTGTCCTGATAGGGCCGCCACCAACGCTATCTAGTGTATGCGACGCAAAAGTAGTGGAACATAGTTTTAAATATTTAGGGTTCCATATTACTTCCGACGCCGAGGACTTTATGACCCTAAATCTTCAAGCACCCCTAAAACGGCCACACAGAGACACCAAACAATGGCAATCATTGCCATTGACACTACTAGCGAAGCAGCACTTTTCAAAATGATGGCGCTCCCTAGATTTCTCTATGCTCTGCAAAACACCCCATTTCTAATTACCCCGTCTTACTTCCGGGCCATCGAGACAGAAGTCACCAAACTCCTTTGGAATGGTAAACCAGCTTGAATAGCTATGACTAAACTGACTAGAACTTGGTATGATTGCAGCATTGCGCTACTGAATACACAAACGTATTATTGGGCTGCCCAAGTAATAGTAATTAATCACTGGCTACATGTCTCCCACAAGGACCATGCTTACAGACTTGACAGACTGGAACTGGGAAAGGGAGGGATTAACTGGGCACTATATAACAAAAACCAGGCCCTGTTGGGACCGACAAAAGACACACACTATGTGTGGCACACGGTACTCAGGCAGTTAGGTTGGGACAAAAAAATCACACAAGCAACACCCCTCTGGGAGACTAGCAAGCTTGGTATGCTATTTAACAGCAAGGTATTCAAACAGTGGGACAACATAGGAATATCAAAAGTAGGAGATCTCTGGACCTAGGGGAAAGTAATCACCTTCACGCAACTTCAAGAGCAGTATGAGATGGACCCACGGAATGGTTCTGTTACTTACAGATCAAGCATTCTTTAGAAGCAACTATCCCTCCTGATACTAACCTCCTTGAAGCCTTGCCTTTAGAAGACAGATTACTGACAGAGCACATGGATAAAAAGGCCACATCCCTAACATACCGTAAAATTATTAACAACCAACCTGATCCCACGCAACTTCTCCAAGACAAATGGCAGAAAGATGTGGGAGATTTAGATAATACAGATTGGCAGGAGGCATTAGCATCCCAGAGGGAGGTGGCAATCTCATCTGGTTTGCGCCTCGTACCACTTAAGATACTCCACAGGATCTACTACACTAGGGCCACACTATACAAGATGGTTAAGATTGACAACCAACTTTGCCTGCGACAGTGCGGAGAATTAGACACATTTTTTCACACGATATGGGAATGCCCAGAAATAGTGGCATACTGGGAGTCAGTTATGTCCACTATAACGAGAGTAAGCGGTTCATTGTTCCATCGGAGCCCAAACACTGTCTTCTAAATATATGGGAAGCAACAGACCTTAACTCCGCTGCATAGACCAGGGCAACACTGTTTTTCTTTTTTACACACTAGCCGACCCAGAAGAGAGGACTGTTTCGCCGTAACTCCATACGAATAAGGATCACTAATTATTAAAGAGACGGAAAGTTACAAAGCCACCTATCTTGGGCGAAACCAGCTAGAGGTCGGGCTTTTAAGAAAATCACATTTATGAACTCCTGGAAAAGGACAAATACAGAGAAGATCTGCATTCTAAACATAATCAGTCTGCATACCAGTTGTGATCCCTGTACTGTCAAGCAGAACGTCTTTATGAAAAGACTGAGCTTTATTTACATAAGATGTGACAAGACTACAAATAAAGAAGTCTCTCCTAAGTAAACAGGTGTCTGCATGAAAATTAATTAAACAAAACAAAGAGTGCTTATACTCAAGTCTTGATAAAGATGGATTCATAAGGTTTTCTCCATCAAAACGCGTCAGCGCCATTTCTTGACTCACAATCCGTCTATTGGACATTGGGGTGAAAAAGCCAATTAAAGAATGCTTATCTCCATGCCCACAATATGACATGAGAACGGATGTGTAATTTGCTAAGACTAAGTTTTTCAGCCTAGCCTTTGTTTTTTGTTTTTTCCACTCTTTCCATATTTTCATGCTATTTCGTGACTAATGTTTTAAATGTATTGTTTTTTATGAATTATTTGTGATTAAATGTATCGACTGACGGGTTTGGCCGGGTTTTTAAAGAACATTTTGTAATAATAAATTCTTGTGATATATTTTTCCAACATAGTATGTTATGTGTTTTCCCTATTACATATGGTTCAAGCTTAAAGTGTGTGAATGGTGATGATGGACTGTTAGAGATTATTAGGGTGGACGTTATTTGCAAAGTTGTTTAGAATTCTACCAAAAGGGATTCTTCTATTTTCACCAACACTTGGTATGACACTAGCTTAGAGAAATATTGCCAAACACTGGGGAACACGCAGCATTCCCACCATAACAGAATGGTGTATTATTATGGATATGACTATGGTGGCGGACCAAACTGTATACCTACACAGAGGATGCCCACAAAAATGGGTACGATTATAGGGACAATGGAATACTTTTCGGTGTGGTATATGCACGATTCCCACAGCAAACTTCTCAGTGGAAGACAGTTAGCGTGGTAAAAGTGGCAAATAACGTGATTAATGATGATACGCAGGTAATAAAGATATAAGATGATGGTTGTAATGGTGCACTACGCCGAAATTTGTAATGTGTAGGACCCTACTGTTTGACAAGAACTCAGTTGTAAGTCAGTTGTAAGTCATGTAACAAATAATACCAATAAAAATGTTTAAAAATAAATATCAATCAATCAATCAATCAATGGAGCTACTCACCCAAAAGGGTCTCAAGGCGCTGAAGGGCACAGCTCCTGGAAGATCATGGTGAATCATCGAAGAGCCAGGTTTTGAGGTCCTTTAGGAACTTGGAGAGTTTTAGTGTCTGTCGGAGGTGGAGAAGGAGGGTATTTCATGCCTTGACCGCGAGGATGGAAAAAGAGCGTCTACCTGTTCTGATCTTTTTAATGTGTGATACCATTATAAAAGAGAGAGCTGGACTGAAGGGAGGGATATTTGGGGTGCGTGGAAAGAAAGGCGGTGGTTCATGTGGGTGGGTCTGGTGTTGTGGAGGGCATTGTGGGAGTGGGGGAGACGCGTGAAGGGGATTCTCTTCTCTACTGGGAGCCAGTGTAGTGTCTATATGTGTTGGCTGATGTGGCAGTGGCACGATAGGTTGAGGACTAGTTTGGCGGCGGCATTCTAGACATTCTGCAGTTTACGGGTGAGGTTCATGTTGGTCCCGGCAGAGTGTGCGTTACCATAGTCCAGTCTGCTGCTGATGAGGGCATGGGTGACGGTTTTCCTGTGTTTAAGGGGAATCCAATTGAAGGTCTTTCGGAGTAGGCGGAGGCTGTGCTAGTAGGAGGCGGTGACAGCCTTGATCTGGAGGTCCACATTTGAGTTCAGAGTCCAGGATGATTCCGAAGTTGTGTGTGTGGTCCATGGGGAAGGGAGGGTTCCTGAGGGTGGTGGACCTCCAGGTGACGTTCCATGCATCGGGGTGTGGGCCCATGATGAGTTTGTCCAGCAGCTGTTCTTCATCCACCTGGCGACTGCTTCCATTCCTTCTTGAAAGTTGTTTTTGGAGATATTGTGTTCCTTGGATAGGGAGAGGATAAGTTGGGTGTCGTCTGTGTACGATAACAAGATGTTGAGTCCTTGTGATCTGATGATGGATGCAAGCGGGGCCATGTAGATGTTGAACAGGGTGGGGCTGATAGGGGATCCTTGGGGGACTCCGCAGGTGGGGAGTGTGGGTTCCGAGAGGAAAGGAAGGCGTCTGACCCACTGCGTTCTGCCAGAGAGAAATTAACTGGTACAGCTGAGGGCCTTCTTCCAGATTCCTGTGTCATGGAGTCTGCACGCTAGGGTGCGATGTGAGACTGTTTCAAAGGCAGCAGAGAGGTCCAGTCTCTCTTCTGTTGAGGAGGGAGTGGATGTCTTCTATCGCAAAGAGAACGGCGGTTTTGGTGCTGTGATTCTCCCTGAAGCCTGATTGGGAGGAGTTGAGAATTCTGTTTTTTTCCTATGAAGGAGACGAGTTGACTGATGACTGCTTTTTCCATGACTTTCGGTGGATACGGGAGTAAGGAGATCGGTCTGAAGTTTCTGAGGTCAGTGGGATCCACCCTGGGTTTTTTCAGGAGAGGATTGATCTTGGCCTGTTTCCAGTCTTTGGGGAGGGAGGCGGTCTCAAAGGAGCAGTTGATGATTTGTTGAAGCTCGGAGGCGATGATGTTTGCGGCTCTGTGGTAGATGTGGTGGGGCCAGAGGTCCGTGGGGGCCCTGGAGTGGGTTGTTTTCATAGTCTTTAGGGTGTCTTTGATGCTGTGAGTGGTACAGCTGTCTAATGTCAGCTGTGTGGTGTAGAGAGTGGTGGGTGTGGGTTCCTCATGAAGATTGTTGTCGTCGAAGTTGTCATAGATGGTCTTGATTTTGTGATGGAAGAAGGTGCAGGAACTCTATTATGATGCCGAAGAGGTCCTTGCTGTTGTGTGCGTGGGTGGAGATTCTGTCCTGGAGTGCTTTCTTCCTTGAGCATCTGATGAGTTTGTGGTGGGTGTTGGTGACTGCTTTGCCGTTGTCAAGGTCTCCAAAGCTTCTGGAGGCATCTGCAGGCTCGTCTGGATTCTTGTATTTTGGCAAAAAAAACAGCTGGCTTTCTTGGCATGTTGCTTGGAAGTTTTCTTGAGGGGGAGATGGTGCTGATGCAGACGGTGATTCAGTCGTGTAGGGTATGGGCAGCGGTGGAAGGGTCGTCACCTGAGGTGGTGGGAGCAGAGCCGCTGAGGGAGGCGGTGAGCTGGTCATTAGGGATCTTTTTCCAGGTCCTGCGCTGGAGTTGGTGTGGATGTCTGAGGGGGATATTAGCTTTGAAGGTGAAGTGGATGCAGAGGTGGTCCGTCCATGGGAGTTCGGAGGTGTGGCTGAAGTTGATGAAGATTCCTGCTGTGAAAATGGGGTCGAGGATGTGTCCTGCTGAGTGCGTGGTTCTGGTACGATCTGTTTGAGTCCGATGCTGTGGAGGTTGTCCAGGAGGGAAGTGGAGTTGGGGTCTTGGCGGTTGTCAAAGTGGAAGTTGAGGTATCCCAGCAAGGTGGAATTGGTGGAATTGAAGGCTTGCAGGGCGATGATGTCGGTGATGGAATCAGAGAAAGGTGCTTGTGGTCTAGGTAGTCTATAGATGATGGAGCCTCGGAGGGTGCCTTGGAGGGTGATGGATGGGTTGGTCTGTATCTTGAAGTGGAGATGTTCCATCAGGTCTGTGGGTACGTTGGTGTAGGTGCTCAGACGGAGGTTGGATTTGTGAGCGATGTCGATGCCTCACCTGGGGTAATTGGGGTGGTCCTTCTGGGTGATATTGTAGCCTTCGGGGATGGGGATCCCGATGTCGGGTCCTGAGGCAGCATTTAGCCAGTTTTCTGTAAGGAAGGCGATGTAAGGGGTGGTGCTGTCGAGGAGGTCCCAGTTTTCCACAGCGTGTCTTTGGAGGGAGAGGACATTGAGGAGTATGCTTTGCAGGGTTTGGAGTGCTGTGGGGTTGTGGCGGGTCCTGGTTCTCGGTGAAGGAGGAGGAGTGGTGGCAGTGGCGGCAGGTGAAAAGTTTGTGGGTGTCAATCAGTGAGGAAAGTTTGCAGTAGCTGTTCTTTCCGGTGTTGAGTGCATAGAGAGCCGAGGAGCTGTAGCGCTGGCAGGTCTGAGGACCAGAATTACTGGCGCTGGTCGTGGTCGGGTGGCGGACAGGCGCAGATGGGCTTGTCTTTGCTGCAACTTTAGGAGCAGCGCAGAGGTTGCCAAAATAGGTTAACGCAAATGTATCATATCGCGATAGTTTCGCGATGACCCCTCAAATGTCCGCAATAAAATCACCGGGACAGCGATAAAAATCTAAACACGAACGTGAAAAAAGTTGCGATGGACCCATCTGCGATAAAAAATTCAGCGATAAGCAGCGCCACGCCTGCAAGTCCCACATTCAGACGGGAAAAATAACTATAAAAGCGGCAACAAAACACTCAAACAAAAGACAAACAACTGTGAAGCACCATGGAGGTAGCCGGAGCAAGTACAGAGGGCAACCAGAACCCCACAAGCCCCACGAAGGACCAGCCTCAGACCATCATTGGGGAGACGGTGGCAGAAGTTGGGGGACCGGACACTGCACAACATGACCTGAGCCAACAGCAACATCATGAGTAACGACCAGGTACTGGCTATACGGGGGGATATGGGCACAACGGCACACATGCACAATTAAGTATAGTACAAGTCTGCAAAATCTCACCACTGTATAAGCACAGAAGGGAACGGAACACCACCTGAAAGGGATAAGGGCCAGCCAAATCAGAGCTAAAGGGGCAAATCACCCACAATGCAGCATACACGTATAAGAATCAGAGCACCTCAACATTGACAACAATGTGGTTCAAACTGCAACACTTCCACAACAGAACAGAGGACACGATGCTGCCGCTTATGTGCAGAAAATGGCCATTTGGAGTTGGCATAGCAGGAAACTGTGAGACGACAATGTACAAGTACATCCTTACATGCGTGATGTTGTAGAAATGTTCAACTGTCCCGCATTAAATAGGCATCTCCTCACAAACAGTCACAATGTACATTGTCATGCAGTCTGTTAGTAAACTTGTACAATGTGTGAACATACATGTGAACACACTGTCAATCTGCATCTCCCCTTCACACTGCAGAGGGAGAATCAACACCTCCTGTAGAGCAGTACCAAAAACACAGCACCCACCACCATGGCTGTCTCCCAGGACCCCCACGACCAACACATGGCATTCCAACGCCATGTTTTAGGGTGCCAGGAGAAGATGGCTGATCAGCTGCGGGTGGGGTTCAACCCCATGGGAGCCAAACTAGATGCCATATGTCGGTGTCTATGTCCCATCAGGGACCACTTACAGTCCCTAACGGACACCCACTGCCCACTCCATACTCTCCAACAATCCATGGCTTACATCGCTGTAGTCACGACTCTGAGCCTAGAACAACTGTCTATTCAGAGTGGCTCCAGCGATGTCAGCTGGGAGTTGGGACACATAAGAGGAATTATGGAGAGTTTGGAGCGGATGCAGGCGGAAATAATGTTTGCCACGGCTGCACACCAGCGAGATGTAGCTGTGATCTTCCATGCCCTGCATTGCCACAACAAGACCTGGCGCGGATGAATGCTGCTGCTACCACTTCATCCACATCTCCGCCCCCTGAATTGTCAGTGCCACACAGTGTGGCAGACAAAACACCAACACCCACATATGTGGCACCTGACCACATCTGAGGACGAAGATGATGATGAATCTGGCTTTGTAGTAAGAATGAAGTGGTAGCATATGGCCGGTTTCAACATTGGTTCTGCCCTCTGCATCATGCCCTGGAATAACACCTTCCACTGTCCCCCAATACCATTAGCGACACTCACCTTGGACCTCAACATGGACTGCCATATTTTGTCTGGTTACCAATGACACAGCAAACACACTGCGGACTGAAGTCTTCCACTTCCGATTAACTTGTCAATCCCTAAAGGACTCTTGCTGGCCCTCCTTGGGGCAACAATGTAAAGTGGGGTTTGCATGGCCCTGTACGGGTCCAGTTTCAACACTCCACTGAATGTGAATAAAATATTCTAATTCACACAGAAGTGTCATGGCTATGATCAATCAAGTATGTAAGTATGGATGAATGTAGGGACAGTGATTCAACAAAAAGGTACTCCCTGGGTAATGCTGTCAATGCGCATGTATGGCCGTGACCCAGTTAGGCAGTGAGACACACATTGTCATTCAAATAAACACTCATCACATTTGAATACAAGTGAAGGTGCGTAGACTTTATTAGCACATGCGTGTCAGTACTGGCAATATAAGTGCCACAACATGCAGACCAATGCAGCAGTTTGTCAGAATGCAGAACGTTGCCAAGCGCCGCTCTCCACCCAGGGGGAGTGCCTCACCTTTCACAGGTGTGTGTTAACGGTGTTGTCCGCTCAAGTATTCGGAGTCCAGGCGAATGCAGCCATGTCCACTGTTGTCATGGGATATGTGACCAGATCTGCAAGATACAACAAGGTGTTGGGACATGTGTTCTCATCAGTTGTGCCTGTAGGTATGTAGTTACTCATCCATGAAAGCGATTGCAAATTCATAGGCTATCCTTTCTAACATGAGGTCATTGACGACTTCATCAAACAGGATGGCGAGTCGATCCATTAGCAGGTCCGGACAGATGTGCTACGTCCAGCCCCTTTCACCACTTAGCACAACAGCCCAAAAGGGGAGCGGTTCAATGTGGTCACTGCACACAAGGATTTGTGCAATTTCCCAGGTCCAGTTGCCAGCACGTATGCCAAGTATCAAGGAATCCCATAAACGGGTATCACAGTGACAATCCTGGTCATGTGCCAGACATCCATGGACCACTCGAATATGCATGATCGACAATGCAACACAGGCTGAACGCAGGTGACGTTGGCAAGGCAGAAGCTTAGCCGATAACTGATCCGCATCACTGCCAATGGCAGTGCCCCCAGTAAATGCAGCATATGTGCATGGTACAGTTCCACGTAACAAGGGTGGTGCATGTGTCCGTGATGTTCTGCCATTGTGTCAGTGGCTCTGGTTGAAGTGGCACTGTTCTGACCTGCACCAGTTCTGTGGATGAAATGACACAGCTCGGATCAATTAGTTGTTGAAGTGTGCAACAGTTGTATGCCTGGGATGGTATGGGAGTAAGTGTGAAGGCCATTTCATGCAAGTTAACTTTGTGCAAAGAGTTCTGTCTGTGGGGTGTGTAGGTTGGTCTTTCGTCAGGCTGTGCGTAGTGTCGGAGTCGTTATCAGCTGCTATAGTATCTGTCAGGGGGTGCCAGGCACATGCAATTCTGAGGTCGGAGGTGCAGATGTGCTCCCGCCTGATAGTTCATACAAAGGAGCTTTCATCCCTGATGTTAGTTTGTCATCTGCTTGCATTCAGGAATCTTGACGTGGCTTGTGGGGTTGGCGTGGGATGCGTGCAACTTTGGGATTCATGTTTGACATGTCTTGCATGTTGCAAATGTGCGGCATCACTGTGTGTTATGTCGCCTCACAGCTGTTCCTCCCTCCCCAAGCCTATTTACTTGTGTGCGCTGTGCGGTTGCATCACTTGCACTCCTACGGCACACCATTGTCATGCCTGTCTGCGCATGTCCACAAGCCTGACAACGACACTGTGATGTTGGGTGTTGAAGGTGGGCGGCCTATGGTAAGCATAGGGCCGACACAGATGTAGAGTTCATGGCTGGCTTAACTCGCGCTGCGAGTAGGGCTAGGCATTTAGATAATGCTGCGGCAATACAGATACACACAAGAGTTGGCATGTATGAGCCAAGACCCCGAGCGATCTTGCGCTCCTTCATTTCTCCGTTCGTGGGAGCCCGCCCTCCAGGTGCATGCTACATTGCAACATTGTTGATTGGGGGCTGGGTGGCGCCGACACTACAAGAGAGACACATGCATTAGTTACTTCCTTGTCCAGGCCAGAACTGAACCACGCTCAGAGCCCCGGGCAAAGTCTTCACACCCCTACGCTGGCCTGGCATACGCCGGCCCAGCCCACTCCGCTTCCGCATACAGTGGGGCGGACAAAGCTACATGTCCAAGGTCTTAGCCACTGCCTGAGGTGACATGGTTCGTTGGTTGTCCACAGCACAATGCAATGTGGTAGGGCCCGGGGCCATCATGTATACATAATGACAGCACGGACCTGCTTAGATAGTGGAACTGGCTACGGGAATGGGCACCCGGCCCCTTTTTATTTTCAGGGTCACATGTCCAGTGACGCCTGTGCTGGATGGGTGTGGGGTGAGTGTAAGCCAGCCCTCAGGGAGTGGTTGGTGCTGGCAACAACTAGAACAGTGATCATCGGATCACACACACAGATTCGATCATAAAGGGTGCATGCCTTGTGGTCCTCTTAGGTAGGGGCAACAGATCTGAAATCACTCACAAAAGATTCAATCATAAAGGGTCCATGACTTGTGGTGCACTGAGGTAGGGGCACCAGATCTGAAATCACACACAAAAGATTCAATCATAAAGGGTCCATGACTTGTGGTGCACTGAGGTAGGGGCACCAGATCTGAAATCACACACAAAAGATTCAATCATAAAGGGTCCATGACTTGTGGTGCACTGAGGTAGGGGCACCAGATCTGAAATCACACACAAAAGATTCAATACTAAAGGATCAATGACTTGAGCTGCACTGAGGTAGGGGTACCAGAGATGAGCATGCTCAAGTGAAGAAATTGTTAATGATTGTATTCCTTTGTGATCTTCCTTCTGCAGCTGCAGTGGGGTGTGGTACACCTGCCTCATCTTCATCATCATCGTCCCAGGTCTTCCCCACTGCCTGAGGTGACATTGTTGCATCTGCTGTCCACAGCACAAAACTCAATCATAAAGGGTCCATGAGTTGTGGTGCACAAAGTTAGTAGCACCTGATGAGCTCAGCGTATGCGCAGCCAGTGATGATGATGTGTCCTTGCAGGTCAGGATTGGATTTGATATGTGTGAGCCCTGCTGACCGCAGTGAAGGTCGGAGGCAGTGGACAGCAAGGGCCCACAGCCCTGTGACATTTACTTGAGCTGCACATGGTTAGTGGCACCTGAAGCGCTCAGCAGGTGCGCAGCCGGTGATGATGCGTCATCTGGGCTGGCCGCACTGGATGCAATGTCTGTTTTCTACTAGATTTGAATTGGGGGACCTGCTGACCGCAGTGTAGGCCGAAGGAAGTAGTCAGCACACACATGACTCTGCAGTGATGTGCTGCTGGGTGAGCTTGGGACCTATGTCGTGGAAGCCAGCGATCGGCTGAGGAGGCTGGCCTCAGCGTACTTGTGGCAGGGTGAAGGGTGCCGCCCTGGCCGACGCATTGGCCATCCCGAAAGTGAATCACACCCAGAGCCCCTGCCTATTTATTCACACTCCTACGCTGGACTGACATACGCCGGACCAGCCCACTCTGCTTACGCTTACAGGGGGGGGAAGCTACATGACTGAGGTCTTCCTCACTGCCTGAGGTAACATGGCTGCATCCACAACACAACACTACAAACACCAGTAGTATATGTCCACCTGGACATGTCTGTGCTCTGCATACTGCCGTCCGTCCAGCACATCACCACCACACTTGGCATTGTGTACATTCTTATTCATGGCCTCCTTCACACATAATTGGTTCCCACCTCTTCCCCCATTCTGCAATTGTGTGGCTGGAAGCCATACCATTTTAGGACGTTCAGCTGTCTTGTTCTGCGTTGCCTCGGTGGTAGTCCAGGGAGGAGGTCCGGGGGGGGGACCTGGCATTGGTGGCGATGGGTATTGTGGTGCTCTTGGGTCTCTGAGCTGCATGATCAGTAGTGCCATAACATGTGTTGGTCTTCAGATGTGGCTCTGGACTGGGCTCCCTTTCATACTGCAGGTTGTCATCCTGCTCAACACCAGTAACATTCAGAAACTCTGTCCATCACCACCCCTTGTTGTTAAATATTTTGTCCACCCTAAGCGTGGAAGGGTATACTCAGATGTGAGTCCCTTGCTCATTGCACCATCAGGATTCAAGCAAGTCGGGCCGACGACGGCTGAAATGCCAGAAACCGGTCCCCGGAAGCTTGTTTCCTTCCCAGTGTAAGAATTGGCTTGGTAGTTTGGTTTGCCCTGTTCCCATCATGCACTGGGACAGGAACAGACTAATTTGCATATAGCCAGGTTCTGAACTGGGATGGTGCAGTGAGCTAAAAAACGGTGTTGGATCTAGCCCTGATCTCTTGAGTGGGTGAGAGTATTCTGCTTAATTCAGAAACTCTGTCCATCACCACCCCTTGTTGTTAAATATTTTGTCCACCCTAAGCGTGGAAGGGTATACTCAGATGTGAGTCCCTTGCTCATTGCACCATCAGGATTCAAGCAAGCCGGGCCGACGACGGCTGAAATGCCAGAAACCGGTCCCCGGAAGCTTGTTTCCTTCCCAGTGTAAGAATTGGCTTGGTAGTTTGGTTTGCCCTGTTCCCATCATGCACTGGGACAGGAACAGACTAATTTGCATATAGCCAGGTTCTGAACTGGGATGGTGCAGTGAGCTAAAAAACGGTGTTGGATCTAGCCCTGATCTCTTGAGTGGGTGAGAGTATTCTGCTTAATTCAGAAACTCTGTCCATCACCACCCCTTGTTGTTAAATATTTTGTCCACCCTAAGCGTGGAAGGGTATACTCAGATGTGAGTCCCTTGCTCATTGCACCATCAGGATTCAAGCAAGCCGGGCCGACGACGGCTGAAATGCCAGAAACCGGTCCCCGGAAGCTTGTTTCCTTCCCAGTGTAAGAATTGGCTTGGTAGTTTGGTTTGCCCTGTTCCCATCATGCACTGGGACAGGAACAGACTAATTTGCATATAGCCAGGTTCTGAACTGGGATGGTGCAGTGAGCTAAAAAACGGTGTTGGATCTAGCCCTGATCTCTTGACTGGGTGAGAGTATTCTGCCTAATTCAGAAACTCTGTCCATCACCACCCCTTGTTGTTAAATATTTTGTCCACCCTAAGCGTGGAAGGGTATACTCAGATGTGAGTCCCTTGCTCATTGCACCATCAGGATTCAAGCAAGCCGGGCCGACGACGGCTGAAATGCCAGAAACCGGTCCCCGGAAGCTTGTTTCCTTCCCAGTGTAAGAATTGGCTTGGTAGTTTGGTTTGCCCTGTTCCCATCATGCACTGGGACAGGAACAGACTAATTTGCATATAGCCAGGTTCTGAACTGGGATGGTGCAGTGAGCTAAAAAACGGTGTTGGATCTAGCCCTGATCTCTTGACTGGGTGAGAGTATTCTGCTTAATTCAGAAACTCTGTCCATCACCACCCCTTGTTGTTAAATATTTTGTCCACCCTAAGTGTGGAAGGGTATACTCAGATGTGAGTCCCTTGCTCATTGCACCATCAGGATTCAAGCAAGCCGGGCCGACGACGGCTGAAATGCCAGAAACCGGTCCCCGGAAGCTTGTTTCCTTCCCAGTTAAGAATTGGCTTGGTAGTTTGGTTTGCCCTGTTCCGATCATGCACTGGGACAGGAACAGACTAATTTGCATATAGCCAGGTTCTGAACTGGGATGGTGCAGTGAGCTAAAAAACGGTGTTGGATCTAGCCCTGATCTCTTGACTGGGTGAGAGTATTCTGCTTAATTCAGAAACTCTGTCCATCACCACCCCTTGTTGTTAAATACAACACCAGTAAAAGGCAGCTGTTAAATCCCTGCTGCTAACGCGCCTTATCGCCTGTTTTTGGATCGCATTGCAGATCTGGCTAGTTGTTGAGAATGTCACAAAGTGTTGTTTTTGTGTGTTTTTGCATGGGAACGCCTACTCTGCATATCATTAGTGTTAGTTGTCACTCTCATCCGCGGCAATGCTTTGTGCGGCAGCTATCGCTGGAAAAGTGCCGATGTTGGCAGTTTGCACCAGCTTGAGAATAGGGCGATAAATCTATAGCCACTTTTGCAGCGCTAAAGTGCCGTTAAATTGGCGATAGGTCCTTGAAAATATGCCCCTCTGAGTTTTCTTTCAATCTAGTTGATTGTGATGGATACTCCTACTAATTAATCCTACAGTTGGATTTTATGTAGGTGGGAGTGGGACCTTGCTTTTGATGTCTTCCCTTGTAGCGCTCTAGCCTGCGACTACAATCACCACAATTAAGAAGGTACCTTGGGAAACCTTGTAATAATGTTTTGGAAGATTTAGAGAGGTAGCAGCCATTGCTTCATCTATTCAGAAAAGAGAACTAAGAAGTGAAGTGAACTAGTTTAATTAGTAACTTTTACTGAAGATTAACACATTTGTATGCATGTTGTAGGCAATATAGGCATAGACATACCCCCAAGGGGATCCATATAATTACATAGGGTAGTAGGACAAGGGTATAACTAACTGGTACACACTTTGATAAGTGGCTGAGTGCTGCAAAAATGACAAAAAAGCACCCTCAACCATTAAGACAGACCTAGTCTGTGTTGTTCGCACTCCATTAGTGTGGTATTATCTGGGTATAAGTAGAGTAAATAAACTAGCAAATTAATAATTATATGGCAAGGGACTTCAGCAAGGGACTTCAGAATCTGCTAGGCAAATTCTAGGGGGAAAAGTCAATGTACAGTATGTAACTGCTCAGGGGGCAGCTTTTTATCAATTAGAAAAAACAGGCTGTGTTAAAAGCAGTGTGAAGACGAAAGACAGTTTGCAGTCATATGAGGAATAATTCCAATTATTTACAAATAAAAACAACAACACCTCCCACAACATGCACACCCATCCCCCAAACAAATAAATAAAGCACCCCAACCAATGAAAAAAGTAAGCCCTACAAAGCCCACCTTGACCCAACTGCCCTCCCCAATTTCAACTCTGTCCACCTCAGCAAAAGCCCCTCTCACCAAAGAAAGTATATTAAAAAGGGACCAATTGTAAATAATTCTGAGTGCAAATACTTGTTTATTTAGTGGCAAAGTAGCAGAACATTGTTGGTCCCCTACGGCCATTGGAATTTTTGATGTGACTAGTCACAGGACCATAGTTTCCCCTCACATCATATACAGCACTCATTGCAAGGAATTAAGCCAGAATACCACCAAAATAAAAAACATTTTTAGCCTAAAATATTTCACAGTAAAGATAAACAGACACTTTGGGGTCTATTATGATGTAGGGCGGATCACCACCGCCTGTATGGCGGTGGCGATCTGCCCTACATAATCCCCCTGCCCGCCTCACATTTCCCCCGCCATATTATGATGGCGGGGGGACGGCGGCGGACTGGAAGACTGCCGCTATTTAGACGGGTAGAGACAGGGTGGAAAAGGGTTGCATATGGTTGCGGTGTCTGCTAGACACCACCAGCCATATTGGGATGCCAGCGGGAAGTAGCCTTTCCATGGCGGTGTTGCCGCCACAGAAAGGCATGCGGATTCCTAAGATGGGGGCTCGTTGCGGTCCCCCTGGATGTTGGTGGGGTGGGGTTGCACATGGGGGGTACCTATAGTACCCCCTGCATTTACATGGATGACGTGGCAGGCACCGCACGGTGTCTGTCACATTGTGCTTGCAAATGCACAGAGTGCAGCCACAGCATTGTGGCAGGCGGTGCTGTGTGCACCGCCCACCACAATGTTGTGGATGGGGGATGCCACTGTGGCTGTGGCATCCTAATTGACGGTGCGAGACCGCCGCACCACTGGCAGCCGGTTCCAGCACCACTAGGGTGGGTGGGGGGGGGGGGGCGGACGAAAGACAGCCTGCCATCCTAATAGGCCCCTTTGTGTGTGAAAAATTACCTCAAATTATTGAGTAAGGCATATATGCAGCAGTAGCCATGCTAGCTCCCAGTCTGCTACTCTCTGCAGTCTGCAGCAGGGGCAGCTGTAAGGGACAATATATTATCTTACTTTAATTCCAATATCCCAGCTCTTACCCAACTGCCTTTCAATTCAACCCTGACTCCAAAGAGGCAGATGAATTGTAATAATACTACTTCACACACGCCATGTATAAACACGGATATCATGTCTGTCATAAATAGATGATTCACTAGAGTGCAACGAAGGGAATGAGATACATTTTTTATTTGACAGGTATGTCGCAGAGTATCCCACCTGCCAAACTGAAATAAGGCACTTAGGGCCAGATGTAGGTAGCCAAATACCGGTCGGTAACGGCCGAATTCGGCCGTTACCGACCGGTATTTGGCTACCGAGATGTAGGGGCAGGTAAACTGGGCAAATCGGTAATTTTACCGAATCTGTAAATATACCGGTCGGTAAATTTACCGACCGGTATTTTTACAGAATCGGTAAAATTGATATGTAGGTGGGACTCTTCTGAGTCCCACAAGGCCTAAGAAATCGGTATTTTACCATCAAATTCAATTTGATGGTGAAATACCGATTCAGGTGTGCATGCACACCTGTGCCATATGACAGGCAGACCTGCCCTTAGGGCAGGTATGCCTGCCATATGGCCCCCGAACCTTTTTTGGGGGTGCTAGAGGGTGTCAAAGTGACACCCCCTGCACCCTTGCCAAAAATCGGTATTTACCGATCGGTAAATACCGACCAGTAATGCCCCATTCATTCCTATGGGCTTCAAAGCCCATAGGAATGAATGGAGCATTACCGGTCGGTATTTACCGAATCGGTAAATACCGATTCTTAACGATTCGGTAAATGGAACATCTGGATGTTCCTACATACCCCCACTTCTTATTTACCGATTCTTAATTACCGAATCGGTAACATTCGGTAATTAAGAATCGGTAAATAAGTTTTACCTACATCTGGCCCTTAGTCCCACTTTACTTCCTGGCCTCGCCCTCCACCACAAATAATTTTCAAAATCTACCTTCACTAGGCAGTGAGGAATTTAACTCTACTACCAGGTAATTTAGAGAAATTAGGCTAGTTTGAGGTTTTGCTATAGAATAGTGGGGTGTCAGTGATCATCATGTGCGAAGCTTTGTCTTCATCAGTCACTGTAGTTGATAAATGGCGAAAGGGAATAACTTGAATAGGGACAAATCCATCATGGTAGGCTTGGACAGAAGAACTAGTAGGAGACTGAGTGTGCACTGGGAAACACATCTTGTTTTCGGTTTGTAATACATTGAAAACTTCATAATGCTGCATTAACGGAAGCAGACAAACATTGCACAGACAACACTGCAGTTGAATTGAACCATGCTGTAGTTAGGTCACAGGTAGTGAAATGTCATGGGCAGGGAGATGATGAATGGTGATGGGTCGGATATCTGCTTCGCTTAACAAATACAGTACACTTAATTTGTTAATAAGTAAGCAATGTGACCTATCACCACTCGTCCCTGTCACCGCTGAGCCTCCTCTGTCGCACTGGCATTGCCACTGGCCACAGCACTGGTGGTCTGTGTGGTTAGAAAAAAAATTCCCATTTTAGGTATCAGATTTGCCTCCTGTGTAATTATTTTCACTACAGTTTGGTTAGCAGTATCTTCTTGTATCAAAACTATCACATTGGGATGTTTGATAGTTGCCATGTTACAAAAGCCAGGTAGTGAAGCCAAACAAAAACGTTTTTTTCTGGTAATGGAGGGATAGAGGTATAGTGAGTCATGGCAGCAAAACACAGAGTTGGAATGGTTAATAAAGTACATATGATCTTGGTTGGCAAATGCAATGGGATCTCATTACTTTCCTGCCATGTTGCATTGTCATGGCATGGAAACTGCTGGTATACTGTATAAATGAATGATAACACAACTCTGGGGGGTCCATGACATGACCACTTTCTCGTTTTGGCTGTTTGAGCTTGAGCAAGAAAGCCTCCTCAACAAACATGTTTGGTGATTATTAGCTTACTTGGACATGCAATCCTCAGAGTACAAAAATTATGTTCACTTAGTCTTACAGTACCTCAAGACATATAAGGGGAGAGGGAACTCTTACTAAAAAAGCAGAAGAAAGCTACGGACTGGAGGGAAGTCAGCTACAGAAACTTGAAATATTGACAAAAAAGGATAATACAGGGATAATAAGAATGTATTTAACAAACATTAGATAAAGGAGCTGATAAAAGGAGACAGTATAAAAAATATAAACAAAACAAAATCATTCTACTAGTGGGAGAGGTCAAATTTAGTGTAATAATATTAACAGGACTTACTGGGGCCAGCAGAACTAACTGCTACAGCTGCGGTGCTGATGGTGGCAGTCCCTTTGCCATTCTCCGATGATGCCCTCTTACCCTAGGGTACTGATGTAAGAAATAAAGAAGATTAAAAAAACGTAATGGTTCAGCTAATCTCTAAAAACATATTGAGAGGCAGATCCAGTAGCATTGTATTTTTCTAAATTAGATAACTTATAGCCCTATACCTAATTTCTAAGTATGGGTGAATTTTGCGGATCTGCGGTCCGCGAATTTGCAAAAAAATCCACGAATTCGTGGATTTTCCCACGAACTTGCAGATTTTTTTGCGATTTGCACTGGAGTATTTTCTACTGGCTAATCCAGTAAGTGCTACCTTGTTGGGTAAATGTATAGTGCTTTTCCTACACTGCAGCTGCGTAAATGGCCAGATGATTTGTCTCTACTGACCATGTGTGCCTGTAACTTTGCCCCCGCGCCAAAAGGCGCCGAGGTCCCTTGAGTGAGCTGTCCATCATAATTGGGAAAGGGCGGGAAGACGTTTGATACCGCTAGTGGCGGGAAGACGTTTGATACCGCTAGTGTGTGGTGCGGGGCCAAACGGGCGGGGCTTCTTTGCGTGTCAACATGCCTCTTGTTATTAAAGTGTTAGTGAGCAAGCAGGGCAGCAGGTGAGGAGAAAGCAGCCTCCTGGTCACAGGAACTACACGGGGATTGCGCTCGAGAAAATCATGGATCCAAAGGCCTCCCTCGAGTATTACAGCTAATTTTCGACTGCAGATATGGGGTTAAAGCACACTTGCCCAGCCTCGACCGTGCTCACTAATGTTTTGGGCTGATTAAAACGTTACTGAATTTGAGCTTCAACTCGGGCACCTGCTATATCTGTAAGTGCTTCCTGTTGAGGTTTAATTTTTGTGACAGGAGCCTCGTGCCAGAATGAATCCTGCCCTGCATAGTTATCCACGGAGATGCCACCGTTTTGTGCAATACTTCTACTCAACTGGAGTACTTTCTACTGGCTAATCAGTAAGTGCTACCTCGTTGGGTAAATGTATAGTGCTTTTCCTACACTGCAGCTGCGTAAAGGGCCAGAAGATTTGTCTCCACTGACCATGTGTGCCTGTAACTTTGCCACCGCGCCAAAAGGCGCCAAGGTCCCTTGAGTGAGCTGTCCATCATAGTTGGGAAATGGCGGGAGGACGTTTGATACCGCTAGTGTGTGGTGCCGGGCCAAGCGGGCGGGGCTTCTATGCGTGTCAACATGCCTCTTGTGTATAAAGGGTCAGAGAGCGAGCAGGGCAGCAGGTGAGGAGAAAGCAGCCTCCTGGTCGAGGGAACTACAAAGGGATTGCGCTTGAGAAACTCATCGATTCAAAGACCTCCCTCGAGTATTACAGCTAATTTTTGACGGCAGATATGGGGTTAAAGCACACTTGCCCAGCCTCGACCGTGCTCACTAATATTTTGGGCGGATTAAAACGTTACTGAATTTGAGCTTCAACTTAGGCACCTGCTTTTTTTATATCTGTAAGTGCTTCCTGTTGAGGTTTAATTTTTGTGACAGGAGCCTCGTGCCAGAATGAATCCTGCTCTGCATAGTTATCCACAAAGATGCCACCGTTTTGTGCAATACCTCTACTCAACTGGAGTACTTTCTACTGGCTAATCAGTAAGTGCTACCTCATTGGGTAAATGTATAGTGCTTTTCCTACACTGCATCTGCGTAAAGGGCCAGAAGATTTGCCTCCAGTGACCGTGTGTGCCTGTAACTTTGGTCCATTTAGTGAGCTGGCCATAAAAAAAAAATATCCGCCTGCGAGCGAATTTGGGAATTTTGCGGATCACGAAATTGCCAAAAATCCGCAAATTTCGCGAGCGGAACGGATTTTTGGCCCATGCTTACTAATTTCCTAAAACTAAGCCCTATTCCTAATTTCTTAAATTACATTTTGAACTGCTAATGCATTGCAATGAATGATCCGTGCTTCTCCACCCCGTTTGATAAATCAACTCAGTCTCCCTTTTCAATGCATAGTACACATCACTGGGAAAATGGGACTGTATGAGCTACATAAAGAAAGGCACAGAGAAAGCTAATTTGAATATACTATTATCTTAGTAAAAGTATAGAGGAGACTGCATCACTTCCTAAATAATTAGCCCAAACAAGTGCTAAGTAGGTAGCACTGAGCACCTGGCTAGCTCAAGCTGGATCAGATATTACCTCTGAGTGTGAGCAGCACACTATTTGAAAGAAAATATTAGCATTTGTAGAAAACAAAAAATAATTAATCACTGAGCCCCAAAATCTTGACACCCAGAAGTTCGAACAAGTGCTGCGCCGCAACCACCAGAGCACTCTCCCCCACAGCAGCCGACGCTCCAGCAGGGCGTACTCTCTCGCAGGCCTACTGCGTGCTGCCGGCATGGAGAAGAGGTGGTCCAAAAAAACTAGAACACCTCAGCCTTAGTAAAAATGGGTTGAGGCTGCACCCCTGAGAGGTGTCGGTGCCCACAGAGGGAGTGACTTGTGGCACTGGAGCCTCTGCTTGCTGCTTGTTCTGCCATGGTACCAGATAGAAATAAAAAGAAGTAGTACAACACAAGCCGAAAGGAAGAACTGAAGGAAGTGGAATACAAGGAAAGGAAGATAAAAAAAAGCACAAAAATTCACATAAAAAAAGGCAAAAACATAAAATACACACACAGACAGACACACACTGATAAAAAAATAAGTAAAAGAGAGGTGTATGAGTGGGATATGGGGAAGATTGGCACTCATTAAAAGAGATTGAAAAGTAGGCCCAGCATCATGTACAGAACAGCAGAGAAAGCAGGTAAAACAAATGGCCATGCCCATGAGCACTGCCTGGTACCATTTGCACTGATTTTCAGTGTGAAATGTGCTACCAGTGTGAACGAAAACACGCAAAGAACCGGAGAAGTATTTTTCCGCCCGGTAACGGTGTCCCGCAGAATCTTACAGAGTTTTTTGGTAACTATGTGGAATTCTGCAGAGCAAACCTTTGCGAGTTATTCACACGCCTAATATAGAACTTTATATAAAATCATATGCATTACATTTTGGCATGGTCTTTTTGTCAGTGTTCCTCATCATCAGAAATGTATCATTAAACCTGCTCTAGAACACATTTAAAGTGCTTTTTTCTTAGATTTAATGCTTAACGTCTGTAAATATAAGGTGAAAAAACTTTAGTTGTTTTTCCGGTACATTGTACCAGCTGGCACATTTAAATACTGGTCATGTGGTAAAAAAATGGCAACATGACAACCCTAAGACATACACACAATAGTGGTCGAACACAGGAACAAAGGAAAATATATGACTACATGGTCCTGAACTCATGGAGACAACTGGACCCTAGCCTCCAACAGGCACATGCAGACAAAAAAAACAAAATTTGGCATAAATATAAGACTATGCAGAAGACCCTAAATTAATAAAACAAAACATATCTGTAGCAGACAACCATTAAGAATATGAAAAATTACTATTATAAAATACATCCAAGACCTACAGCAGACTAAAGTAAAGCACACTAAAGTATGAAAACAAACATACAAAATTCACGGCAAAATAAGGAAAATTTGGAAATGTTATTAACCCCAGGATCCCACCAAGGGTGGATGACGCAGCAGAGATTGCAGAAAACAGTAAAGTAATGCTTTTCCTCCAAAATGACCAAGGGCTGGACAAAGCTCAGAGAGAAGAATTCAGGACAGGAAGAGGAAGTTTATACTGTCTGTACAGTCGCCCCACTCTCTTTGGTATGTCTTCTGTGTAACCCCCCAAAAAGATGCATTTCGTTCTTAAAATTTATCAGAATGATTCTCAGATAAAAAAGTTAACAAATAATGATTTTGCAAGTAATTTCCGCAGTGCCCGTGTTAAACGAATACTGCTCAAATTTGGGTTGCTTGAGTGCAGCACATTGATCCTTCTCCTGCAAAAGGATCTTTTCACTCAATGGAAATCTCATTTACGCAAGGCTGGGTAATGGCATATTCTTGGGCATAATGCATAAATTTGACAACACAAAATTCTTGAAATTAGGCCAAATTAGGCCAGTACAACAAATATTACGCTGGCACTATTTTTGTGATGTATTGTTGCATTTGGGTTGTGCTGTTGTGGCGTGGTTGCTTTGTTACATTCTGCTGTTGTGTACTATTTATGATTTAGTTTGGATAAAATGCTTAGTGGAAATGTGTTAGCACTGACAGGGCGTAATGACTGGCACTATTATGGTAGTGTTTTCCCTAAACACCTAAAGCCACCGTTTTAAGGCAACAGGATTCTGGTGGTGATAATGTATCTAGAACGGTTGTGCGCACTTGCTGTGTTGTATTTTGTTATGTTGGTGATGTGTTTTGTTTGTGCTGCCCTCTTTTAATGCTGCATTTTTTCAATATTAATTTTGTTTTGTTGCGTACCATTTTATCTGTTGCATTCTGTTTTTACATGATGTGCCATGCTATGTTTTAATTGTGGTGCTATGCGTGAAGGGATTCTGTGACAAGCAAACATTCACCACTTTCTAAGCCGGAAAAATGGCACTGTTCCAGCTCTGCACGTCACTTAAGGCACAAGTCAGCCCATTACTGTACCGCCGCCCGTGCTCACCTTATGTGATATGGCCTACAATATTCACTTTATGTGATACAGCACTTGATGTTTTTAAAAGCTAGGCTGTGCCTGCTTTCGCATTGCTTTTCAATTGGTGAATAAAATAGGTAAACGTCGACAGCGACCTTGCAAGGAATGATATCATCCCTTTTCAGCATGCATAGTTTCCTGTTAGTGTGCTACATAAATTTAAATATATATTAAAGTATAAACCTGCAGGTCAACCACTGATACTAACCCAGGGAAGTACATTGATCATGGTTATTCGGAGGAATGTAGTTGCTTAGCTACGTTGTGTAGTCATTTTAATTCATGTATGATTTTATTTTTAAAATATGACAAAGTCTGAATCTGGCTAGTAGGCCAGGGTAGGTGAGTCATAAGTGGAAAGACAAATAATTGAAAATCGGAATAATTAATTATTTATTATAATCAGTACACTTGATGTTTCTCAAAATATACATTATGATGATATGTATGTATTTGTGTATTTAGAAAGCAGTAAGTTTAATGGGGAATAAAACCGGACAGTGTTTTTTCAGACCAAGAATGGAACCTTTATACAGCACGTTTGTGAACTGTGTACAAATCTTCAGCCTGTACTTAAGCAGTAAACTTTCTCTTCAGAGTTTATTGGTCACCTCATATAGAGGAGGAAGCATGCCATCTAGAAAGAAGTATGGTGCATATTATCAAGGAATACTGATATTTATCGCAGAATGCACATAGCGCATTTTTTTTTATCGCTGTCTATCTTTGGATATGTTGGCGGACAAAACATACTGTTAGCAACGTTTTTCTCCATTGTGCTGAAATATCCAGCGATAGCTGTGAAATACGTGAATATCGCTGGAAATACAGCAATATTCACGCATTAACGCCAAAGGGGACTTAACCTTACAATCCACCTCCCATTGGATAAACAGGTCATGTTTTTAGCAGGCGTTATATTATAGCGATAATTGCGCTTACCATGATTTTTTTATTGCTTTGCCTGCCTTGCTAATAGGCGATAGCTGTGTTTGCGACTGCTTTCAGTCACTAACAGTTTGGGTATGCCCACTTTGCATGTCATTAGCGATAAATATCATTGAAATGCAAAGCGGGCCCCATACCGGTCGCTATTGCCTAAAAGCTGTCGCTAACTGCTGTTAGCGACAGCTTGCTGATAGGGCAATAAAAATATCGCCGCTTTAGCAGCAAAAAGTGCCGCTAAAGTGACAATATGGCCTTTGCTAATATGCCCCTCTGTGCGGAGGAAGTCAAACATCGCACGCTGATTTACCACTTATGTTGGTAAAGTCCTCAAACATTATTTGGGACAGGGGAGACATACGGAACTAATAGAATGTATAACTCCTTCCCCATTTGCACTGTCCGCCGATTAAATCATATTCGATGACATTGCAAAATGTTTGGATCTGCAAGGATTATGAATGTAAAAAAAAAAACCATAGTCTTACAAAACTGCAAATCCACCTTAACACCACAAAGTGATACATAGGGGCATACTCCCAAGAACATGTGATAATTATCGCAAAATAAGCTTATTGCAACTCTTCACATCGCAGTCTATCACTGGAAAATAATACTGTGTTAATGTTGTATTCTCAACACAGCGGTACCATGTGATAGTCTCACGATAACGCGTCAAATGTCCATTGTCCCGCATCAAATAGGCATCACCTCACAAACAGTCGCAATGTACATTGACATGCAGTCTGCGGGTAAACTGCGCCAATGCGAAAATATACATGGAACACACTGTGAAACCGCATCTCCCCTTCACATTGCAGAGGGACTATCAACACTTCCTGCACACAGACGGGTCAAGTCCATGATCAATCAAGTGTGAAAGCATGGACCAATGCAGGGGCTGTGACTTCCCCTTACGTACATGTTGCTCATGTTGTGGGACATGAGTCACAGGGTGCATCGCTGCACCATGGTGGTACATAATTGACCCCAAAATAGCCCTGTTGCCACTTGTAGGTCACAAATGACAGCCTATATGTAATGATTTGGGACACTTGTAAAACGCCGAAGAGTGGGATTCCGTACTATCTGTGACACATAGAACTGGAATTTCGAATACCTGACACCCTCAACACCCTCTCCGTACAGAGGTGACACACCCACCATCTATCATCAAATTATGAAAACGTTAGCACTACATGTCGCACTCACACTTTCTAAGTGATGTGCTTGTAAAGAGGAGTGACATGCACTCAGGGCAGGTGTCTTGGAATGCATTTATTTGCACATGCTGTGCCTGTGGTGATTTTGTACTGTCCCATAAATGTGACGTGCTCATAAGAAGAAATTGTCAATGATGGTGTTCCTATGGCCTATCCCTGCTGCAGCTGCAGTGGGGTGTGGTCCACCTGCCTCATCTTCATTATCATCATCCGGTGCATCTGGCACTTGTATCCATGGGGCATTGGTGCGAACACATATGTTGTGCAACACACAACTTACAATGATCATCTTGCACACAATACCGGGGCTGTACAGGAGCCTACCACCTGTGATGTCCAGGCACCTGAAACGTGACTTCAACACGCCAAATCTGCGTGCGCTGCATTGTACTGCCTCTGGGTCTGTGTGTTCGGGGCTCGGAAGGGTGTCATCATCCAAGCGCAGAGTGCAAATCCTTGATCACCTGTGACAGTGCAGAGAGACGTGAGTCAATAGTTTGTTCTGCATGATGTGTTGGCAGGCTCACAGGTAAATTGGAATGTGATATGTGTGGCTTAGTGACTCTTGTATGACATATACTGCATATAGCAAATGTGTGGCATTAATGTGTATTACTTAGCCTCATTGCTGCTCCTCCATCCCCCCGGGCCTATTAACAATTGTGCATAGCGCAGTTGCGTCACTTGCACTCCCACGGCACACCGTTGCCATGCCTGCCTGCGCATGTCCACAAGCCTGACAACCACACTGTGATGTATTTTGCTGAAGGTGGGTGGCCACGTGTGTGTAGGCCTATGTTAAGGATAGGATGGACATAGATGCAGAGTTCATGGATGGCTGAACTTGCAATGCAGTTGAGGGTAGACCTTTGGCTTATGCTGCGGGAATAGCGACACACACAAATGTTGGCATGTATGATCCTTGACCCAGAGCGGGATTGCGCTCCCTCATTTACCCCCTCATCAGAGCCCCCACTCCGGGGGCATGCTACATGGCAACATTGTCCATTGTGGGACGGGTGGTGCCGACACTACAACGGAGAGACACTCATTAGTTACTTCCTTGGCAAGGCCTAAACTGAACCACGCCCAGAGCCCCGGGTTGATTAACCACACTCCTACGCTGGACTGTCGTATGCAAGTCCACTCCGCTTATGCTCACAGGGGGGTTACAACACAGCTACATGGCCCAGGTCTACCCCACCGCCTGAGGTTACATGTTTGCGTCCGCTGTACACAGCACAATGTAATGTGGCAGGGCCCGAGCCTTCATGCATACATAATGACCACAAAGACACACACATATAGTTTGTGGAACTGGCTACGGGCACATACGCCAGGCCCCTTTCATTGCCAGGGTCACATGTCCAGTGACGCCTGTGCTGATGGGTGTGGGGTGAGTGTAAGCCACCCCTCAGTGGCAGGTTGGTGCTGGCAACAACTAACAGTGATCAGACAATCAAAAGTTCAAAAGGTCAAACAGCAAGGGTCCATTATTAGAGCAGCACAGAGTTAGTGGCCTTGGATGCACTGCGGCCAGCACAGGCACACCGCCATGGGACGATGACTTCCGTTGCACTGAGGTAGGGCCACACGAGCTGAGCAGGTCCTCGATGTCCAAGGAGAATGTTGTGGAGTGTTTCAGGGGACAGTGGAAGGTGTCCTCCTGGGCATGATGGAGAGGCAGAAGCTAGCAGAAACAGGCAAATGGAGGAGTGGAATGCTACTGCCTCAATTTTGCAGCCAAGTCAGTATCACCTACATGATGAGGAAGACAACCCCCAGGCCATAGACTAAGACGTCACCAAAGTTCAACCAGAAAGTGTCCATAAATGTCGGGCACAGAGTTAGTGGCACCGGAGCTGAAGGGGTATGCAGTCTGCGATGAGGCCTGTACAATGATATAAACTCTGCCATAAATAAATCAATACTCAGTCCCAAATGTGTGACCTACTCGACCGCAGTGTAGTCCGGAGGCAGCGGACAGCAAGGGCACACAGCTGCGTGTTGTTGGCTTGCGATGCACTGAGTTAGTGACACCAGAGCAGTTGTTGGTAGTGTTCGATTACCTCCGTAACGATGATTCTTTTTTCCTCCGGACTGAAACTCATCTTCCTCTTACACCTCTCCTTGTTTGCAATTATATGTACTCTGCCACTGAGAAATCAAGACTCAGTTCCAAATGTGTGACCTACTGGTCCGCAGTGTGGGCCGAAGGCAGTAGTCAGCAAGGGACCACTGACATGTGTGGTTGGAGTTGGTGGCACCACATCAAAGGGAGTACAATGATATCAAATGTCCCATGAACATATGAACTCGGCCATCTGAATATCAAGAATCAGTTTCAAATGTGTGCCCTACTTGACCGTAGTGTAGGCCGGAGACAGGGTGGACTACGTCAATGGGAAAGGAGTGATAGTCTGAGGAGGCTGCCGAGGTCTCGGGTCTTGGTCTTGGAGCTTGCGCCGGGACGTGGTGGGCCCTCTTTGAGAGACGCCGGTGTCGGCAGGTGAGCAGTGAGGGCTGGGTGTGCAGGGGTGGGCACGACCGGTTCGGGGACCAACGGCCTGGGGTGCACAGGATCACAGGCAACACCGCTCATGGCAACTGCGCCGGCCTCTTGGCGTGTTGAGAGGTGCCACCCTGGCAGATACGTTGGCCATTCTGGAAGAGAACCACGCCCAGGGCTTTGTGCTTTTTATTTTCACCCCTACGCTGGCCTGGCAGACGCCAGGCCAGCCAACTCCGCTCACACTTACAGGGGGGGACGTAACAAGCAACAGTTCCGTGATCTGCCCCACTGGCTGGGGTGACATGGTTGCGTCCACTGTCCACTACACTCCATACACCAGCAGTGTATGACAACATGGATATGTTTGTAGTCTGCAAAATTCATTCTGTCCAGCACATCCACGCCACACTTGGCATTGTGTACATTCTCATTCATGGGTCACTTGCCCCCTGCGCACATTCCTGGTTCCCACCTCTCCCCACATTCTGCTATTGTGTGGCTGAGGTACCATGCCGTTGATGGCTCGTGTACATGGCTAGCCCAGGTTACCACAGTAAGTTGTGTTGTCATGTCTGGTGGGTGGGCATGTTGTTTGGCTTGTTGTATGTGAGTTTGTAACATGTGCATTACCAGAGTTGTGAGTTGCATGAATGTGGAGTAGGGGTGTGTGATGTGCACATTTGGTACTTACCAACGAGCAGAGCATTTACGTAGGTGCCATCCTGGAAGCGTCGGTTGATTATGGACTGTTGGAAGATGTAGGAATCATGCACACTGCCTGGGTAGTTGGCGAAGACATTGGTGAAGAGTCCCTTTGTGGTCCACTATTGCCTGTACATTGATGGAATGCGTGTGCTTTCTGTTACGGTAATAGTATGCAGTGTCGTCCGGGGGCACAAGTAGGACATGTGTGCAGTCAATTGCACCCAACATGTGCAGGAACCCGGCTATGGCGTAGAAGCCTTGTTTGGCCTCCAGCTGTTCCTGTGCAATGTGGGGTAAGTAAAGGTACTGTGGAACCAAGCTGATGATGGCATCCAAGACAGTTGTGTGGAACTTTGATTGGGCTGGCTGTGAGACTCCTCCGACTCTGGCACTTGTTGATAAAGCATCGTGCAGGCTCTGAGATCAAATCAACTTTTTTACTAGCATAAAGGAAAACCTTTTGAAATTGTATGTTATTGTACTTGCTAATACTTCTGTGGGGGCTGACTGCTAAACGGCATCATATTTGTATTATAAAGTTACATTGTTCTCACGTGTATTTTATAAATCTTTTTCATATGAGAGTAGTGTTTTCAATCATATATTTATTATAATTTAGAAGATTTGTGTATTAATGTCTACTTCTCTGCATCTAACTCGACATATAGTTCCTATGAATTTTATTCTGTAGTAATAATATAATTAATGTGACATCATTTGATTTATACATTATTTTTCACACATACAACTCACTATGAAAAAAAGGAATAGTTGCTGGTAAGAATAAATTGCAGAGATAGTATTAAAATGCAACTCACTGGTGACATTCACATGTGTAGGAACACAAGAACAACAACGTGAAATTCGGATTTCAAAATACAAGCTGCAAAGAATGTAGATTTAATCCATCCCAGAGGAATATCAGGCAGATCAAAACCCCACAGACTGTAAAATAACAATCTCTTGAGGCATAGTTTTGCAAGATAGTAGGGCACCTCTTTTAGAAGCTTTATAATCTGAACATGGTGCTGAAAGCACATGATTTAAAAGATCACCTAAGTTATATGCAAACATAATGCTGTAGTGCTATATGCTTTTGTGTGCATTGTGAGATCATGTGATGACCTGAGGCAAACTGTTTTAGTTGACTTTGTGTTTTAACTCACTTCACTTTAAATGTACAACATAATTTTTGTGCTCTTGCATTTTGACTTGTGATTTCATTTAGTGTCTCCTTGTAGCTTCAGAGTAGGACTGTTAGTTTCTGCTCAGCACAGAGCAAAACAGCCTGGAAAAGAACATGTGGGATGTGCATTTGAAAGCATGAGAGAAGTGTGTGGAATGTACTTCTCTGTCTCGGACTCAAAACACGGAAGTTCATCCATCTTGACCTTGCAACAGACCGGTACAGTTGGCTTTGGTTTTGCTATAGATGAAGGGGGTGTACCTTTAGAAGTCTCTCTCCATTTTAATAAAGTGTATTAACCCCTTAAGTGCGCCCGTCGGCCAACGGCCGTCACGCGCACTACCTTTGGTAGTTCAGCGCACGTCCGTTGGCTGACGCGGCCCCGCTCGTGTAATAGAGCGCCCGCACCGCAGCGGAATTGCCGCCGCGCTAAACAGGTTAAAGATTTGACGTTTTGGCAGTCATACTGCAGCTCACTCATGAGATGGATGCTTCCTCACAAAAAAATGTGCTGCTGTCTCATTGAGACTTTTGGGTGACTGACTGAAAGGGCTTCCCAGACAAGCTGACCAGAATGATGCACTCGAAAGGTGATGTATGAGTTATGAGTTTCATTACTCTGTGATGTTTTCATGTAATGCTTTTTATAGTTGATTCTCTCATTTAACAGTGTTTATTCCTAGCATTTGACAGTGCTTAGTTCTTGCATTGACGTCCATTATTATCTGCATGAATCATTATTATTATTATTTGCTTGTGTTCTACTTTCTTATATTTGATTTCTGAATCTTATGTTTTGCTCCGTTGCATTTCACTTTTGAATGCTTCATTATTATTTAACTTGTGAATGTTTCATTGTTATTAATATTTACGTGTGTTTTACCTTTATTATTCGCTTATGTTTTATCCCATGCATCTGATTATTTTGTGAGTGTTTAATTATTATTTTTTGTGCATAGATACATACCCATATACCCTGGCATGTTGTTTTACCTGATTCATTGGACATCTGGGAAGGTGTTTCTGTTAGAGTGTTGCATTAATAAAACCCCACACTTTATTTTGAAACTGTCTTTTGATGTGCCTCATTTTATGAGTGAAGAGCCTCTTTCCAGGTGCTTTCTTCTTCTTTTAACGAGTGTCTCTGCTTGGGAGTGCTGAATTTCTCTTATTTGGGAGTGTAACGCAAGACATATGCTAAGATTTAATAACACCCTAACAGCTTAACACAAATATATAATACTTAGACAGCAAGCTTACACTCAGGCCTGATCCTAACCTGCATTTCTAATCCTACAGGTTTAGGTTAAAGTTTAATCCAAAACCCTTCCCTAATGCACAAACCTGATTCAAAGTTTACAAGTATAAGGTGCAGCCTGAATTCCATTCAATACCTCTAACACACACTCTAATTCCCAGTGTATAATTCTGAGCCCCATGCCTTAACCGCAGGCTCTATGTCTCAATCGAAACCCATTATTTAGAAACCCAGCACCAAAGCTTAACACATTAAGCTTAAACCTAAATACCAAAACCTTATCATACACACCTAAATATAACCAAACACACTATGCACAAACATACCTCTACATTTTAAATCTAGCATGGAATAAGTGTATCAGCTCCTTGCACATTTCTGCCTGGCAAGCAGAGGCTACAGGTGTATTCAGCTCTTCTAGGGCCCCTTAAGGGAGGTAGTATATCAATGAGTGTTGGAAGTTTTACCTACAGCTTAACATACATTGGTAAGTATTTGATCTCAGCTAGATAGTATCCAGTTTTGCTCCCTCATGCTAGTTTTATTTCCCATTCCATTCCTTTATAATAGGTTGTTGAGTTTGTCGTTGTTGTTCCCTGTTCCCTTTTTTATACTGCACAGATTTCTCCTGCTCCTCACAGGTTTGAGGGTTGTATCCTGTTGCCCCTTTAGCATATCATTGTCTGTGTCTTGGAGAAGTAGGTAAGATGAGAAAGACAGGTCAGCTATATATAAACAGGTGTTGGGTGGTTATCTCTTATTAGTCATTCCGTCTGATAGGTCTTACAGTATAAGGCTGGCACAGTGTTTTGTTTTCCGATTTGAGAAACCGCAACCTGACCATTCATCAGACTTCCATGATTGTGACATTCACACTCGGGCTCCAGCTTAATCCAGTACGGATCTTCCATTTTCCACTCTAACCCCCTTTTGTTTCCTCCTTGGAAATAGTTTATTATAGACCTTTCCAAGCCACATCTTGGCAGAAGTTTTGGATTGGTTTCAAAGAACTGCTGTGCACATACCCCAAACCTGACAGCTCTCTTCTTCCTACTGTAGGTCAGTTTCATGGTATTCTTCCACTTTGTTTGTTAGTGTCCTTGTCTTCTGACCTAGGGCCACTAAATTTGTTCCACCATCATCCCAGTCCTCTATGAATTATCCACCCCAGTTTTAGATTCAAAATTCCCATTCTTAGGCTATTATGGCAAGAAAGGAGGCTAGCATTATGCATAAACCTTTTATTCATTCACTCCTTCTGAGAAGCAACATTAACCGCATCAGCGCTAGCGGTTTTCCCGCTGAGCGCTGAAGTTTTGTAAATACCGCGTTACATGACGAGCACAGCTCGTCATGAGCGTACGAGAGGTGTACCTCATGACGAGCTGAGCTCGTCATCAGCGTGGAAGGGGTTAAAAGCTTTCAAAACAGAACTTCAAAAATATTGCAATGTAATTTAGAATTTTTAGTCCCATAAATACTCCATGACAACCATCTTCTTCCTCTTTCGTTTTATGCTTCTGATCAGATAAGTATAGAGAGTTTTTTAAGAGTGTTTTGGTGGTTAATTTTAATGTTGATATCTAAATAAAGGTTCATTTTACTCAATTTATGAGTATTATTTGGGAGTGAGTGTTTTGAATTGGAAATTTTTAATTTGGGAGAATATTGTAGTTTGATTTAATAAATGTTAATTCTATGTCAGGACAGGAGGCTCCGATTATGCTTTTCTCATTTCTTTATAATGAAATGCTCAGCAGCCAATTATGGTAACAAAAAACTACATTTCCCATGAACACCAGGGAATAACCATAGAGAACACAGTATAAAAGGTCACAATGTTAGTCCTTCTTCCTCTTTCTTTGCTGCTGCGCAGCCAGTTAAGTGCCTTTATCTGTATTTGCATGTTTATTGATGTATACATTGCTGAGTTATTGACTTTTGTCACTTACTTTGAGCTCCGGCTTTGGCGTTTGTAGCGCGCTGTGTTTACGCATCGTTGGAGCGTCCCGGCTCCGGTTGTTTTCATTGCCGCTTCCGTTCTTGTTTCGCCCGTTTTGGCGGCGTGTTCGTTATAGGAGCATGTGTTCACCTCCTTGTGCCTGGGCGCCGGTGTGTTGCCTGAGAGCTTTGTGGAGCGGGAGAAGGGGTTACCGGCTCGTGCAGAGAGCGCGAGCGCTTTCGAGCCGTGTTTTTTCAAGGGCAGCGGTGTCGCGCATGCGCACTGCCTTATTTCCTGCTTCTGCATTCCCTCACAGCGCCGGTTGAGTGAAGCGGTCGTTTTTCAACGCCCACGCCCACAGCCTGTTGGAATTTAACCCCGTACAACGCTGGAGTTCTGAGAGGGCTTCAGTAGTTACATTGTGGCATAGGCTCTGCCTAGAGTGTGTTTTAAGCTTGGCAGGCTTATCTCCCTCCACGTTCTACTTTGTTTGGAGACAGGTTTGTGCCTGCTCTTTTGGCCTGCTGTGGGGGTATAACACCTCCCCTGCATTGTGTCTTTGACATTCCAGACTTATTGTAGTCATCTTGTGGGCTCTAAATATATACACTTGTGTATCATGGCAGAATATTATGACGCAGATGATGACTACTATTATGGGGATGAGGATGATGGTTCATTGGAATATAATTTAGTGGAGGAATTGGACAAAGGTGTCCAACAGTCTGTCAATAAGGTGCTCGTACGTGCCATTAATCCTCTCAAGCGTCATTTAAACAAGTATGCGCAACAACAGGGTTGGTTGCCTGTGACTAAAAAATCCACAAATTCTCCTGTCAATCCCCACAAGTCTGATTTCCAGAAACTGGCTAAAACTTTGGCGGCTGAGGCTTCCAAGTCTTCTGCGCCTCAGGATACCGACGACTCTGATAATGTTCATTTTTCAGCTTCTTCAGAACATGATTCTCCCCCGCCCAGGAAGCGTGTCTGCAAAGAACATTTTGTTGATGCTCCTGAGCGTCCTCCGGTGTTGAATTTTGAGCCCGCAGATATCTTGCACCCTAATTCCTCCTCTTGGTTGCCTTCGCTTGCAGTCGCTGCTTATGTTCAGGCCCACATTCGTCAGCCTTTTGATGCATCTGTTAGAGCTAGACTCCCCTCTGAATGTCCGAGGCCTGATCTCGCAGACCATTTGGCGGATACGCCAGAGGTCGATCCCATGATGGTCACCTATTTAAAGAAGTACGCTAAGGACCCTAAAGAGGGCCTTGACCGGTCTTGGAGGTCTTGCCAGGACAAGATGCTTGATATGCTTGGTCCTCTGACCAAAGTTCTGGATCTTCGGTTCCAGGCAAAGGAGGCCTCGGCTCTTGTGGATCCTGATGAATTGATAGAATGGGCATAGAGGGCGGTTTGTCTATTGGGTAACGCCAATTGTGCTGTATCCGCAGAGCGGTGCCGGTCAATTCTTTTGAAATTGGACCCGAAACTAGCGGAGCTATTGTCCTCTGAGTCGGGTCCGGAGGCGCAAGGTCTTTTGTTTGGGCAACCTTTCTTGAAGGAACTTACCAAATTTGTTTCCACCTTCAGTGGCATCGATAAGGCGCAAGCTTCATTGCGCCAGGCTATGCGTCCGGTTTTTGCCAAGGCCGTACGACATCGTGGACGCTCGTTCGGCCAAGGGTCAACTCAACAGTCCCACCGAGGTAACACCTCTCAACGTGGAGGAGGCCACGACTCAGGATACTCCACCAGAGTGAACTTCTATCCCTCCCGCAAGGGCAAAGGACACTATGGAAAAGGCCGTTCCGGTGGACAACAGGGCCATTACCAGGACTCCAACTCTGCAGGTGAGCCTGATTCATGCTTGCGATGTGATTTTGGGGGGCAGAATACAGTTTTTCCTCGACAACTGGCGCATGATCTCCAACGATGCATGGGTGCTAGAAACCGTTCAAGGGTTCAAGATAGAGTTCTATCACCCTCTGCATCAGACCCGTCCTCCCCTCCTTTCAGTTTTTCCCTTCAAGATCAAGCTTGCCTCTCCGAGGAGATCACCGTTCTTCTCAGAAAGGGGGCGATTCTTCCAACCGCCCGTCATCCGTCGGGTTTTGCCAGCTCAGTCTTTCTGGTCGAGAAGAAAGGAGGCGGGTCTCGCCTGGTTCTCAATCTGAAAGACTTCAACGGAGGGGTCGTGTACAGACACTTCAAGATGGAGGGCATCCATCTCTTGCGGGATCTCTTTCGCGAAGGAGACTGGATGGTCCGTCTGGATCTCAAAGAAGCGTATCTGTCGATTCCAATCTTCAAGCCTCATCGTCGGTTCCTCCAGTTTCAGTGGAAGGGTGTTTGGTACGAATATCAGGTTCTCCCGTTCGGCCTTTCGTCAGCACCGTGGTGCTTCACGAAGCTTCTGAGGCCGGTTGGGGAACATCTCCGAGCTCGAGGTGTCCGTCTGATTATTTATTTGGACGACATTCTCCTTATGTCGGATTGTCCACTCAGGCTCCTGTCTCATCTGGAGTGGTCCATCGATCTTTTGCAATCTGTCGGTTTTCTGATCAACATTCAGAAATCGGTTTTGGCACCGACGCAATCAATAGATTTTCTGGGTTTCAAAATAGATTCGGTTGCCTGTCTGCTTCTCTTGCCAGGTCAGAAAATTTGTTACATCAAGAGGGAGTTGACATCTGTTATTTCCAGACAGACTGTGTCATTGAGATCGTTGGCACGTGTAGTAGGTCTGTTAGCGTCGTCCATTCAGGCGATCTTCCCGGGCCCTCTGCATTACAGGGCAATGCAGCGTCTGAAAATCCAACATCTCCGGAAGGGCCTCAGGTACTCGGATCAGATTCCTCTGTCGGAAGAGGTGAGGTGGGAGATGCAATGGTGGCTAGACCACATGGAGGCCTGGAATGGTCGAGCTCTCTTCGGTGCGTCGCCGGAACTAGTGATAGAATCTGATGCCAGTCGCTGGGGTTGGGGAGCCCGATGCGGTCCTGTCTCGACGGGGGGTCGTTGGTCTCCTCAGGAGTTGTCTCTCCACATAAACTGTCTGGAACTCCTGGCGGGTTTCTTTGCGATCAAGTGCTTTACACCCCATCGGTCCAACTGCTGCATTCTTCTCCGGATGGACAACGTGTCCGCAGTCCGCTATTCCAACAAGCTGGGCGGGACTCGGTCCAAAGTACTTGCGGAGATAGCCAAGGACTTTTGGCATTCTTGCCTGCAGTGGAAGATCACTGTTATTGCAGAGTATCTTCCGGGTCGCCATAATCAAATTGCGGATCGGCACTCGAGACATCTTCGGGACTTCAGCGACTGGAGGCTTCACCCTCGCGTGTTCCGCTCCCTTCTTCGGCGTTGGGGCCAGTGTCACATAGACCTGTTTGCTTCTCGCCTCAACTCACAGCTTCCGCTGTTTTACAGTTGGAGACTGGATCCGCTAGCCCTAGCCACGGATGCCTTTCTTCAGGCTTGGCCGTCGACTCTGTGCTATGCGTTTCCTCCATTCATGATGATCCCCAGGGTTCTGGCTTACGCCACACGATATCGAGCGGATCTGATTCTGATTACTCCGTTCTGGAGGGCTCAAGCGTGGTTCCCGGTTCTCCTGGAAATGTGTTGCGAGGCTCCTCTTCTTCTTCCTCAGAAGTGGAATCTTTTGCTGGATCCTCTCGAAGATCCGCATCCCCTGATTCTATCCGGATCTCTCCAGTTGCTGGCGTGGCGAATCTCAGGGATCGCTGGACGATCCCAGGCATTTCTAGCGACGCTTCCAAATTCATTAGCAAGGCCTGGTCTCCCAATACTCACAAGCGATACAAGGGTGCTTGGAAGCGCTGGTGTGATTGGTGTGTTCAACGGGAAGTTGATCCCGTTCCAGCAGATGTCTCCTTGATCATTAACTTTCTGGCGTCCCTAGCCTCTTCAGGTTTGGCTTATCGGACGGTCAACAATTTTCGTTCCGCTATTTCGGCCGGCCATATCCAGATTGGTGGCAAGCCTGCTGGTGAATACCCTTTCATTTCCAAATTGCTTAAGGGTGTACGTCTCTCAAAACCGCCCAGTCCTAAGTAGGTCTCTTTATGGGATGTTTCCATCGTTTTGCGGTTCTTAGAGGCTTGGCCCTCTAACCCGTTGTTGTTCCGCAAGCAACTGTCTGCTAAGTTGACCATGTTGTTGTGTCTTGTTTCTTGTAAACGTGTGTCGGATGTCCGTGCATTAGCCTTGCGGGTTGCAGTTTTACGCCAGAAGGCGTTACATTTCGTCTTTCCAGACGTACTAAATCTAATACTACTTCGATTACGTATCCTGATTTCCCCACTCATCCCAACCTTTGCGTTGTGCAGTGTCTCAAGGATTACGAAGTAAGTACTGCTTCTTTGCATTCAGATATGCAGGGTCAATTGCTAACTGCTTTGCAGAAACCATTTCGCCCTGTGACTCCTGCTACATTAGCGCGCTGGGTACGATGGCTCATGTCAGAAGCTGGCATTGATGTGTCTGTGTTTGGTGCACATTCTGCACGTGGGGCGATGGCTTCTAAGGCTTTCTCCATGGGTGTCACACTTTTTGACATTATGAAGGCCGCAGATTGGTCTTCTGATTCAGTTTTCAAAACGTTTTATTATAAACCAATCGATTAGATTGCTTCTGTGGTGGTGGCTCAGCTTTAAACAAGCATAATCGGAGCCTCCTGTCCTGACATAGAATTCAAAATTTGCAAACATACGTGACAAGAATTTTCAATTCTATTAAGGACAAGGAGGCGAGGATTATCCCACCCATTGTAATTGATTTGCATTGTTATTTGCTGTAATCTGTATTGATGATGTTGCAAAACTCTCTCATCCATTGTTTTTTCCCCTCCCTGGTTTATATTCTTACTCTCTTGCACTATTTGTGTATTACGGCTCTATGTCTCTTTTCAGGTTCTGACCCGAAGTAGAGTTTGCCGGTGCCAACCGTCTGTGTTTTCCCTCTTGTCTGGTTCGGGGACCCAGTGTTCTTCTACTGCCTGCTTCCAGTTCCTTTGGTCATCTGCGGCGTGTTTTGTTCTGTTCCTATTGGTCTACGTTGGATTACCTTATTGGACTTAAACTGTTTTTTTCTCACCAAAGAAAGAGGAAGAAGGACTAACATTGTGACCTTTTATACTGTGTACTCTATGGTTATTCCCTGGTGTTCATGGGAAATGTAGTTTTTTGTTACCATAATTGGCTGCTGAGCATTTCATTATAAAGAAATGAGAAAAGCATAATCCTCGCCTCCTTGTCCTTAATAGAATTAAAAATTCTTGTCACGTATGTTTGCAAATTTTGAATTGTGTTGTGCTGGGATTGTTTTACCAAACAAAGCTATTTGGTGTTTTTCCAAAAATAATAAAAAAAAAGAGTATAGAAGACCAAGTATTTAAAATACCGTTAGTTTGGCTAACTGATTGAATTTAAATGGTGCACAGACATAATATCGACTCCAAAATATCGTTTGGACAGAATATCGAGTTTTAAATATCGTTTGGACAAAATATCGACAAGACAGAATATCGACAGCCAAAATATCGTTTTTAAGGTAAGTGAAGTAATATCGCCTGTAAATAATATAGAAAGTGAAAATATCCAAATATATAATCTAGATAGTAAAAAATATCGTTTTTTAAATAACATTTAATTATTTATAGTGTTTTTATGTTATAATATGTGTGAAAAGTGTCATTTTATGTTATAATTATTTTTAATTCATGATTTTTTTAAAGTTATTGTGTAATTTTATTCTGTAGCGGGTTGTGGGTTTATAGGGGAATAGGGTGGGAAGTAATTTAATTATAATTAATTAAATATGTAAATTTATTAATTGGTAGTAATAATTAATTAATTGGTAATTAAATAATATTTGTTAATTATTTAAAATGTAATTGGTAATTAATTTAATTTAATTGATTAATTGCTAAATATGTAAATTCAAATAATTTATTTCCTGTAGCGGGTTGTGGGTTTATAGGGGAATAGGGTGGGAAGTAATTTAATTATAATTAATTAAATATGTAAATTTAATAATTGGTAGTAATATTTAATTAAAAAATATTTGTTAATTAATTAAAATGTAATTGGTAATTAATTTAATTTAATTTAATTAATTAATTGCTAATTATGTTAAATTGAAGGGGTATTTTTAGGGTTCAGGGTCAGTTTTTAGTTTTTGGGTAAAGGGGTATTTTTTGGGTTCAGGGTCAGTTTTTAGTTTTTGGGTAAAGGGGTATTTTTAGGGTTCAGGGTCAGTTTTTAGTTTTTGGGTAAAGGGGTATTTTTAGGGTTCAGGGTCAGTTTTTAGTTTTTGGGTAAAGGGGTATTTTTAGGGTTCAGGGTCAGTTTTTAGTTTTTGGGTAAAGGGGTATTTTTAGGGTTCAGGGTCAGTTTTTAGTTTTTGGGTAAAGGGGTATTTTTAGGGTTCAGGGTCAGTTTTGGGTTTTTGGGTAAAGGGGTATTTTTAGAGTTCAGGGTCAGTTTTTAGTTTTTGGGTAAAGGGGTATTTTTAGGGTTCAGGGTCAGTTTTGGGTTTTTGGGTAAAGGTTTTTTTTTAGGGTTCAGGGTCAGTTTTGGGTTTTTGGGGTACAGGGGTACAGTGTAAAAATAAAGTAAAATTAAATTTACATTAATTTAATTTAATGAAATTAAATTAAATTAAATTATATTAAAATAATTTTAAATAACTTAAATTATAAAAATTATAATATACTTACCAATACTTACGTTGTAATGGTAGTGCGTTGTAAAAGTTGCGTTGTAATGTCATATATCCACTGTTGCACTCTTTGGAGTGGGAATAGTAATTTTAACCCCTACGCTATCCAACGCTTTCCCTACTGTTGTACCCACTGGAGTGGGAATAGTAATTTTTACTGGTTTGTATTTGTACGTTAATATTTTTGGCTATTATTTAATTAAATTTTGTTACTATATATATATATGTTTTAAGAAATATGATTAAAAAATATTATTTTTTTACTTTCATTAATTATTTAATTATTAAAAGTTATTTTAAGTATTGTTAAGTATATTTTTGTAATTAATTTTTTATATTAATGTAATTAAACATTGTTTTTATTAAAGTCGATATTTTTTACAACTATATTTTTGTAAACGATATTTTTTACTCGATATTTTTGTACTTACCTGTTTGTAGATAGAAACTCGATATTTTGTCTCTCGATATTTTGTCAACGATATTTTTGTTGGTCGATATTCTGTCCCTCGATATTATTTCAGTGATCCAATTTAAATAGTGCATTTGCTTCGCGCTGAGCTGTGACTCTGAACGAGGGGAGCAGTTCATTATTCTTCGCAGCGTGAGAGAGTTCGGCAACTCTCTGAACACTTGACACACACCAGCGTGCACATGAGACGAACTGCAGTGTCACACCCTTTATGATTGGATGATGCATCAACGCAGACAAAACCTTTGTTGTACAATGCTTAGCAGTGTGGACGGTGTGTAGGCCATTTTCTAAAGGACGCGGGGCATTTAAAAGCATTGCTGCCTATTTCTAGTGGAAGTAGGCATGCACAGCAGCTCTAATGGCAACATAATGCCCAGTAGGATCATTTATTGCTGAAAATGGCTGACAGAGCCTCGTTTGAGGTAAGGAGAGTTGTTTTCACAGTACAAAAAGTGGAAAAAGATCAAATAATTAGAAGGTGAATAGAAAAAATAAGGGGATAGTTAATGGAAAAGGTGAAGTGATAATTAGGACAATATTTAAACTGTAGGTGAAAGATAAATCTCATCATGAGTGAAAATCAAAACAAGACCTCCAGTCAGGAGGAGAAAAGATGGAAAATGGTGAGAAAAGTAAGGGGAGCTGTGCAGGAGACAGTGAGGCAGATTTTGGGCAAAAGAGATAACGTTAATGTAGATTAGGAGGAGTATTTCTCCATATCAGGTGAAGAGGACCTAAATAGAGGTCTTGGTGGAAAGTGCTTCAGAAAGAGAAGACATATGGATGGTTCATCCAGTGACAGAGGAGTTTAAAGTGGCTCACAGGGAACAGGTATCCCAAGTGGTACAGAGAACGAGATCTAGATGAATGCATTCTAGTCTTAGAATATAAAATGGGTTGGATGAGGAGAGTGAGATGAGTAATAAGAATAAAATTAAGCATATGATAACGGTGGTTGAAACGTTTGGGGAGAAATTGTTTGATACAAAGGATATTAGGCATCCCAGGGGCAAGGACTGGTTGCCCTTGGGCCATGTTTCAGAGTGAAATAGAGCCAGATTATGTAAATCCTTGTAATACGAGGAAAAAAATATTATGCTGGCAGAGTGTTCCAGGACCATATTAGATAAAAAAGGTGAGTTTGACACCAAATTGGGACCCCAAGTTAATTACTTATATGTTCAGTATGGGGAAAGATCCCAGTAACTGGCTGGAAAAATAATTCAAAATATGTCAGAATAAGGTGTTGAACATCTTGGGCCATGTAGTAAAGGTACTTGATGCTGTGGAGAAAGTCTTTTTGAAGTTTACTGATTTTGATCTTACTCTGTTAAGAGGGTGGTATTAGAGTGTGGTTTGCCTTTTAGGCAACGCAAATGCAGGCCTTTTAGCTGAGAGGTGCAAGGCAATGCTTATGCGTATTAATCTGAAGTTGAGTGAATTGGCTAAGAGTTGAGGGAGGATGCAAAGGGGCTGTTATTCGGAGATGGGATGGCGAAGTCCTTTACCAAATATGTTAAAACAATCATGAGTAGGGTATTCGCAAATAATAGTTTTTATGGTAGGGCTGGTAGGAATGGGCACCCTTCAAGCTGGACACATTTCAAAGCCCATTATCAGAATTCAGCATACTAATGATATGGTTCCTACAGGGGAAACCACAGCAGATCACAGTTCTACTCCCAGAGGGGTAGAGGACATTGTCGTAGTTACAGAGGAAGGGGCCAAAATCCCAGTCAAGGACAAGGTGAGTATGAGGACTGTTTCTGGTGAGGGAGGAAGGTTGAGACATTGCAAGGAGCAATTTGGGTCAGTAACAAAGGATTCATGGATGTTACAAACAATACATGGTAATTGTATAGAGTTTGATACAGAACCTTACCAATTGCAAGAACTAAACAAGTTGTTGTTTCAGAGGGATCCGGAGAAAGTTGTTCAAGAGGAGGTGTTGCTAATGTTAGAGAAGAATTCATAGTAAAAGTAGGATAAGAGCAAAAGATATTTGTAAGTATTGTTTTTCTTGTGGGCAAGAAGGACAAAGGTTGGAGGCCAGTGATAAATTTAGGAAATTTGAATCACTATGTGACTTACCGACATTTCAAGATGGAAGGAATTCCTTTGCTGAGGGTTTCACTTCAGGATTTGGATTGAATGGTGAAATTGCATCACGAAGATGCATATTTCACTATTGCAATATTGAAGGAGAGTCAAGGATTTTTACATTTGAGATGGATGGGACATTTGTATCAGAATCAGAGTCTCCTGTTTTGGCTGTCGGCTGCTCCTTGGTGTTGTTTCACAAAGGTCCAAAGACCAGCTGTATGTTTCTTAAGAGAAAGGGGAACAAGAATGATTATCTACTTGGACGATATATTGATAATGAATCAAAATAAGTTTGAAAATGAGTTGGATATGGTGATAAGTTATCACCATAGCTACAGTATCTAGGTTTTGTGATACATTTGTATAAATCTGTTATGATTCTGACAGACAGACAATATAGTTTTCTGAGTTTTGTGGTGGGCACAGTGGTGAGTCAATTATGATTACCAGAAAAGAAGGTCAGAAAGATAAGGGAAGAGGTGAACTCATTGATAAAGAGGGAGGAAGTAAAATTGTGAGAGTTGGTACGGGTAATTCACCATTTGTCATTTGTCATTTATTTATTTTAAGAGTTTTATATAGCGCTGGCAAGACCCAGAGGTAAGAGAGCACTTTACATGAATGTGGCATAAGAAAAACTGTTACTACGGAAGCGAGTTCCATAAAGCATAGAAGGTAGTGGGGGAGGGGTGTGGAGTCAAGGGGCTGGAAAACAGATCAGGTCTGGCAAACCGGCAATAGAAGATACTACATAAGGGTATCAACAAAAGTCAGAGTTAACAAGCCCCAAACTGGTATGTGTCACATAATCACAACATCCAGTGCCTGACTCACTCACTGCGTCGGATCACCTTGAATATGGAGCAAGACCGAAGGAGGGGGCAAAAAGGGTGCCTCCCAGTGACCAGTCATGATGAGAGGGGTGTAGGTGTCCAAAGGGGGATCAACTTGAAGCAATGGACAGGATGGCGACACAAGACGTGGCCCTGCGGCATGCAGCAATCAAGGAATCGGTCAAAGCCATCAAGATGGAGGACCCAGGTCACGGACCCCAACAACCTCAGCACAAAATAGCAGGACCGCAGATCCACAAAAACCCAATCCAAAATCCATAAGGAAACCAACCTCATGGAGCAGGACTGGATTTGGGAGGCAGCCACAGGAGGGAGGAAGGCTGGAAATTGCCGATGTCTCCCGGGTCATCAAGGCAAAACACTTGGGCCACTGGGGCAGCAGTGTCCGGTCCCAACATGCTGTATTATCAGGAGAATTGGCTCGGGCACCCAGGCAGCAGCCCCAGAAGAGAGAGGCAACTACGGGGTCAGAGGGCACGCTCACTTGGATTCACAACGGAAAATAAGCTTGGGGGCACAGGGCAGCAGTGCAGCATTCTTGTTGCTGTTTTGTTGGGGGACCAACACTCATGTGTCCCAGCAGCAGTCCCGAGAGCTGTAGCAGGATGCTGAGCAACCATGGTCGAGTCCGGAAGATAGGTGACGGCCAGAGGGACGATCCCCAGCCCATCTCCTCTCAGCTACTCAGGCAGCTCAACCAAAGCATCAGCCATATTGAATTGGCTCCACTAGCGTCCATCGGGAAACTCAGAGGGTTATGTAGCCGGACAACAAAATTCACTCGGGGTGAGAGGAAACGCCAGAAGGCAGTCAATAGATCCCCAGAGGTGTAGCTGGTAGAAGGGGGGGAAAATTCCCAGAACTAATGCAAAAGGCAGTCCCCCAAACGGGGAGCTCCTGGCCGGAGCTCCTCACCTGGCAGCCATCTTGCATATACATATCATCATTAGTTCAAGCAATATTTCCAGGGCCATTAGAATGCATGCCCTTCAGCATTTGAAAACTCATGGTCTGGCAAAGGAACTGTGGTATGGAGACATAGGGGGTCATTAAGATAGCTGGCGGATCGCCACCGCCCGTATGGAGGTAGCAATTCACCCACCAAAATCCACCACCCGCACATTATTTCCCCCCCGCCACATTACCATAGTGGGGGGGGGGACCCGGTGACTGGAAAGACCGTCTGCCGGTTTTCTGCCCGGTCGACTCTTCTATTAACATGGTGGCGGTGTCTGGGAGACACCACAATCCATATTAGCATACATCCGGGAACATGCTTTTCCCGCTACGGAAAGGCATGCGGTTCCCAAAATTGAGGGCCCGTAGCAGGCCCCCAGGGACTCTGGGGGTTGGGGATGCAGATGGGGGTTGCCTATGGTACCCCCCTGCATTTGACAGAACTACATGGCAGACACCGTGCGGTGCCTGTCATGTTGTACTGTCAAATGCACAACTTGCATTTCTGTCAGGCGGTGCTTTCGGCACCGCCCGCCGCAATGTCAGTAATGAGGGATGCGCCCGCCGGTGTGGCGGGCGCATCCTAATAGGATGTGCGAGACCGCCGCAAGCATTGCGGGCGGTCTCATTTGCCGGCGGTATGGCGGGTGGACAAAGTCCACTCGCCATACTAATGAGCCCCATAGTGTCCATGAGCAAAGATGCAAGAGAGGAATTAGTTTGGAAGAAGGAAAATTTGGAAGTCTGGAATGGTTGGGCTATATTTGGGACAAAGCCAGATTTTGTTTTAGCGAAAAATGCGAGCAATCCAGGTTGGGGAGCGCCTTGCTTGGGTTAGGAAACAGGTGGAATTTGGACATTGGTAGAGAAGAAAGAACATATAAATGTTTTGTAAATGTGAGCAGGTTTTTCGCCACTACAAAATTTCAAGAGAACTTTAGGAGAATGTTCAGTACTGTTAAAGACAGACTGTGCTAGCATACATGAACAAATTGGGGGGAAGCAGATCTAAGAGATTGTCTGATTTAGCAATAGAAATGTGGGATCTTTTTACTTGGAGCACGAAATAGATCTGAAAGCAGAATATTTGCTAGGCAGGCAGAATGTCATACCGGATAGGAATTCACAAAATGTGATAGATTACAGCAATTAGAAATTGAGTAGGGATATTTTTCAAAGGATTTTGAGGTTTATGGGACCTTTGGAGGTAGATCTGTTTGCTTCCAGACTGACTTATCAGTTGACAGTAGTAGCAGTTGAAGATGCGATCCTGGAGCATTAGCAGTAGATGCTTTTATGCAGGATTTTAGGACTGGAGGTTGATGAGTTTTTATGCATTTTCTCAGTTCTTGATGATTCAGAGAGTATTGGTACATGTAGGGAGGCAGAGATGTCATTTGGTACTGTTTACTCCTTTTTGGAAGAGACAGCCATGGTTTCCAACAGTGATGGAATTGGCAATAGAGGAACCGTATTTGATAATGTCATGCAAAGGTCTTTTAATAGGCATAGACAACCAGGACCATCCCTTGGTGGTGTTGGGTTCTCTCAATTTTCTAGTCTGGAAGAAATCAGTTGTTCTGGGAAATGCACAAAACTTTCGAGTACAGCTTCAAGATTACTCAATGAGTCATGAGCTCCTGGTACAAGAAAGACGTATAAAAGAGCATGGAAGGTATCATTGGTTGGTACATGGAATGGGATCTGGATCCAGTGGCGGCAGATGATGTAGAGGTGACAAATTTCTTGGCAGAGTTATTTGAGAAGGGGGTGTCATACAGGACTGTGAATTGCTGTTGTTCGGCTGTAACAGCTGGTCATTCTTTACAACAAGGTTTCTCTGTGGGTAGGAGTCCTTTGGTCTGTAGAGTGATGAAAGGGATTCAGTTGAAGAGACCACCTAATGTGATGTATCAGACTTTGTTGAATGTAGATCTGGTATTACAGTTATTTGATAACTGGCCGCTCAACAAATATTTGGAGGTAAGGGAATTAACTTGGAAGTTAGCGACATTGATATATCTTTTTTCATTCAGATGCATTTCTGATGCTCGAGCATTAACAATAATATTAATTCCATTTATAGAGTGCCTAGTTACATCCGATGGTGTGTCCCAGTCCCCCAAATATCTTTTTTCATTCAGATGCATTTCTGATGCTCGAGCATTAACAATAATATTAATTCCATTTATAGAGTGCCTAGTTACATCCAATGGTGTGTCCCAGTCCCCCAAAAAGAGAACTAAGAGCAGCAAAGAAAACCAAAAAAGAAAACATAAACAGAGGCCCCTAGCAAAGACAGAGATAGTGTTGGAAGACCCAGGTTTTTAAACCTTTACAGAAGATGCTCTCAGACGGCTCGGCTCTCTGGGTAAGTGATAGGGAGTTCCACATTGTAGCTGCCAGATATCCAAAGGAACGTGCCCCCATTCTGGCACTTTGGACCCTAGGCACTTAAACTAGATGTGCTCCTGTTGACCTCAAATTGTGAACTGGATTATGTGGCATTAACATGGAGTGAAGATAACTAGGACCTCTTCTCCACAAAATCCTGTGGCAGTAGGACATTGCTTTAGGTAGATGATCATTTTATCCACTGGCAACCAGTGGAGGGTATCCAGGGCCTGGGTATAAGATACTCTTCTGGGAAGGTTTAGGACCAATTGTGCTGCCATGTTCTGAATGGGTTGCAGTTTATTCAGGCATTTTGTTGCGGCTCCTAAGTATAGTATATTGACATAGTCCATCTGGGATGTGATTAGAGCGTATATGAGAGTTTTCCTGGCCGATAGAGGTAGTAAGTCTAGGGTCTTTCCTAAGACTTCAAGAGTCCCGAAGCATTTTTCAACAACCTTCTTGATTTTATTCTCACAGGAGAGTTACCAAACCAGATCCCAAGATCTTTAGTTTTGTCCAAGGTCTGGGGCCACCATGCTGAGGACCAGTTAGAGGGGAACTTCACCTTGATCAGTACCTCCGTCTTAGTGCCATTCAATTTAAGGCAGTTGTTAGACATCCAGGCGTCAAGCTCTCCTGGACAAGAGCAAAACTGGTTGGCCGCTTCCTCCGAGTCTTGGGATTGCGTATTGTCTGCATGAAATACAATGTTCACGTAGTATTTATCTATAATTCCTGTTGAGGGGAAAATGTACAGATTGAAACGGGTGGGGCTCAGTATTGAGCCCTGTGGGACACCTTGCATAAGCAGGATACTTTTGGAAGTATGTGGATGCTACGCAACTTGAAATCTGTGGGAAGGAGAAAAGAGGTAGCCAATGCAAATTTGAACCCCAGATCCCACAAAACCTTAGTCTCTGAAGGAGCATGTTATGGGAGAGAGTGTCGAAGGCTGCACTAAGGTCAAGCAGGACCAGTGCAGCAGTATGGCCTTCATCGTCACTCTTCCGCAGGGTTTCCACAGAGAGAAGTAAAGCTGTTTCCGTGGAATGGGCGGCTTTGAAGCCAGAAGGCGAGGGATGGAATAAGTTGTTAAGATTGATGTGATTCACCAATTGGGTATTCCCTACTTTCTCCACAATTTCGAAAAGTAGGGCAGGAGAGAAATAGTGCATAAGTTGTCTAACAGACCCAGATCAGCGTAAGATTTTTTCTTCAGCTGGAGGACTATTTCTTGTTTCCACTTCAATGGACCTTTGCCGCAGCAAAAGGATAGACCTAAGAGTTGTTTGACTAGGGCAGAATGTCATCTAACCCTTGCATCAGAATTTTAGTTGAGGCTGGGTCCATAGGGGAACCAGATTTGATGCTCAAGGATAGACGTTTAAGATCATCCTGCACCGGTGATTTGAATTTAGAGAACGAAGAGAAACTCAGTTGCAGATAGGTACCAGTTCCATTGGATGGGTTTCATAGATTCTTTCAGCCAGATGGTTTGTCTTTCCAGTTGCATGCCCAATGTTTTAGATTTGTCACTGGGGAATGCATGGATGTGTCCCTCTAGCCTCCAGTGTTGACTGGAGTCAGGCTAAAAAGCACACAAAGAGTTTGAGAGGCAAGACATGTCCATTTCCTAGAAGTGGCATTTCTAAGCTATTAATGATAAATCCACCTTTACCACAGGAGAGGGGTTTGTCATTGTGAATCCAATGATAGGAAACATTATGAGACTGCTCCACTGCAAACCACTGTTGCAGCCTGAAGTAATTTCAATCATTCCCCATGTTAACCTATGGAAAGAGCAAACCTCAAAGTTAGTGATAACACACATGGGTATTCTATACTACCTGGCAGGAAACACACACATTTGTACCTGTCTTGCCTTTCACCTACCATTTTCTCCACCCCTTGAGACTTACCCTAGGGATACTCTTGTGATAGTGAAAGGTTCCCTTGAGGGCTGACCTTAGGTTTAGAAAGGCCAACCTGAGCATAAATGCAATTGAACACCCACATGCCTGCATGGCAGCTTGGCACATCATTAAAAACATCAGGCCAACCTGAGCATAAATGCAAGTGTGCACGCACAGGCCTTCAATGGCTTGATACGTGTTTCAAAACATCTGGGAAGCACCACTTCCTGGCATGTGTAGGAAGGGAACACACACCTTCACACTGCACTTACAGTGGGAAAGTGCCCAGAGCCTTAAGGCCACAATCAGAGAATCAGCAACCCTGGTGTTGTCCCATGGGAAGAGTGACCTAGGTTAGGGTAAGCCCATTTGGGGGTTCTTTACTACTTTGGCATGGAACACCCATGCTTTTCACCTACTACTTGCTCTGCCCTCATGGCTTAACCTTAGGGTGCTCTAGTGGTAGTGGAAGGCCCACTCAGGGTTGGGTAAGGAGTTAGAGATGTCATCTTGATCATAAACAAAACTGCGCACCGAAGACCATTCGTTTGCTCCGTTGTTCAACAAAATCCAAATTTGTGCAACCTTTTTAACACAACCTGGATTATTTTATTGTGATTGCACAAGTTTTCACCTGCCACCAGAATGTCATCCTGGAATATCACCACCCCATTGATAACCTGGAGTACATTTTCCAACACCCGTTGGATAACAGAAGCAGCTGATGCCAATCCAAAAGGCATACTCTTGAATTGAAATGTGCCCACTGGTAATATGAACACTGTAAAATGTTTGGAAGACTCATCCAGTTCAATATGATGGTAAGCAGATGCCAGTGATAAGGTCATCTAAACGAGGAAGTGGGTGGGAATCTACCCATATCACCTAGTACAAGCTTCTCAAGTTTACACAAACCCTTAACTGTGTAGTCTTCTTTTTTTCTATCACCATGGTAGATGACTATAAGGATGAATCGATGGGTTTGATGACTCCATCTTCACACATGTTTTTGAGTATCGCTGCTAACTCTTCAAGAAAGCTAAAAGGCAAATTCCTTAACTTGTGTTTAACAGGCATAACTCCACTCTGTACCCTAATTTTATGTTTGAAGTCTGCGCTCTTCCCAGTATATCTCTGAACACCTCCTTAAACAAACTTGTCCAACAATTATTTACCTCTTGGTCAGCAGGCTGCAACTCAAGGGATGCATATTCTGCAACCAAAGATACCTGAACCTACCTCCTTGGTCTTAGTGTTATTCCAAACAAACCCGTATGATACCACCCTAGTATTTTAAACACTTTCTGGCAACATACACCTTCCCAAAAATAACTTTTGCCTTGAATTTCCTGTGACATTCAAAATATTCCTTGAGGTCAATCTTCCTTCCGTCATATGTCACCAGATTCCTGTCCGATGGGTGCAATTTTCTGTCACCCCATATTCGATTAAACAATTCATCAGTGAATATCGTCATCTTTGCCCCTGAATCAATCAACAGGTTTAAGACTTTACCATTAACCACGATATTCTCATTCTAGTCTACATAATTTGTTTCTCCGCCTTGTACAACCAAGACAAATTCTCTTTTTTCAATGTGTTCATCTCAAGAACTATTGCTCTATTCCCTCTCAGGAACTGATTTCACCTTCTCTTTATCCCTGACCAATTGTCAAATTTTGGGAAAGTATCCAACTGTATCACAACTTCTACACTTAACATTTTTAGTATACAAGGCCGACCATTTGACCAATGCCTCGGATACCCACATATAATAACAAAAAAAAAATTGGGCAAAAAAAATGCTTTGCCTTTTATTTAAAAACATTTTACTCTGCCCCTTCTGATTAGAAGTAGAATTCTCTTTATCTACAGCCACCCTATTCTGCTCTTTTCGTGTTAACTCTTTGTATGACTTGCGAGGCAGTTCTATGTTTTTCACAATAGCAATCTATGAGTGTGGGATACTTCAAGGTCAACAACCTTTCCTGGACCTTTTTGTCCCAACAACGTACAACAATATGATCCCGAATAAGTTGAGACGTGAAAGCCTCAAATTCACAATTTGCTGTAAGCATGCATAAGGCTGCAACATAACAAACAATTGATTTGTCTTGATGTTGTTCTTTTGTAAAAACTTGTGCCTATTTACTATTAAACTTGGATGAACATCAAGCTGTTATTCTAATCTAATAAGCGTACCCCATGTACGATCGGTGTACGAGCCGTACACCGATCGTACAATGGGGGTACGGCTTGTACACCGATCGTACATGGGGTATGGCTCGTACACCGATCGTACAATGGGGGTACGGCTCGTACACCGATCGTACAATGGGGGTACGGCTCGTACACCGATCGTACAATGGGGGTACGGCTCGTACACCGATCGTACAATGGGGTACGGCTCGTACACCGATCGTACATGGGGTACGGCTTGTACACCGATCGTACAATGGGGGTACGGCTCGTATACCGATCGTACATGGGGTACGGCTTGTACACCGATCGTACAATGGGGGTACGGCTCATACACCCCATGATCGCAGGGGTACGGTGCGTATCCCTGCGAACATGGGGGGTTCGCACCGTACCTGTGGGGGCCGTTCCGTACCTGTTTCGGTGCGAACTCTGCTTCTACGGCTGTTTTCAGCTCCCGTAGAAAAAGGTTTGTACGGTGCGTACCCGACACGTATCGTACTTGCTGGGTCGTAAAAACCAGCCGCAAACCGTACAGATGTTGCATACGGCGGTTTCCGAGGGAGAATCGTACGGAGATTAGAGTCGTACGGTGTCTTGTACGACTCGTACGGAGTACGGCTCCTGGTACGAATCGTACTTCGTCGTACGTACGGGACGTTTACAGGTACGATTCGTACGGGGAAAAAACGCTCCGTACGATGATTCGGAGCGCTTTTTACCAGATCGGAATCGACCCCTTGGCTACACTGCAAAAATGTGTGCGCATCACAGTATTTGAAATGTTCCGCCACTTCTACAACGATGCGCTATAAATATGTGTCCGAATTAGGCTATGACTCTGCCTGTTTGAACTGCTGCCAAAATAGATTCATTAATGTGCTGGAGATGTGTGCATATCGCAATTTTAGATACAGTAACGCACCAGAGTTGTGTGCTGATCCCAGTGTTAAATGCCTCTGCATATCCCTTAACAAATATGGCCGCTGACATTTCCCTTGTCCCAATGCAGATGTGCCCTGCATTTGTAGTGATGGCCCAGGCTAGACACATGCCGCCTCACCTCCCATTCGTACAGTGAAAACTCAAATGCCGCTTGCCTGCTGAAATGATGCATGCACACGGGGACTGTGGCATAGGGAACAGCTTGTGACAGGAGAAGCTCTGACAGGTATGACTACGCGGGTCCAGTCCTGCTTCAGGGACGCTCGTGCCAACCAAATGGACACAGTTTAAAGTCTTTGTCTAGCAGTGCAAAGGCCTCACATGCACTCCAACCACAACGGACGAAGTTTAGAGTTTGTGTCTAGTGACCAAGAGACTGCACACATGCTGTGCGCCAGTACCCCACAGTCAGTTCTCCCAGTACACTGATAGCTGCCACATTTGTCTAATTGCGCCCATGCAAACAGCCACTGGCCTGACTCTTGCGCTTCCTTGTCCTGCTTCTTTGGGGTGGAACTGTACCACAACATGAACCAAAACACTATCTTGTTAGGGAGATAGACACAGTGTACATGTGGATTCTTCACTGTGGCCAAATCTGGGAGACACCGCCATCCATATTAGTATGTAAGCGGGGACATGCCTTTCCATGGCAGCAAAACCGCCACAGAAAGGCAGGCGTTTTTTGCAATTGGGGGCCCGTAGCGGGCCCCCAAGGATTCTGGGGGGGTGGGTTGTGCACATTTGGGGTACCTTTGGTACCACCCTGCATTTCAATGTACAACGTGGCAGGCACTGTGCGGTGCCTGTCACGTTGTGCATTGAAAGGCACAACCTTTATATTCTCGGATATTTGAACATCCCAATACTGGTATGCTATTAAGGAATCCCAAAGGGAATTTTCTTTGACTTATTGTCATGTAGAGGAAAGAGCACATCACCAAAGGGAAGAGACAAACAAAACAGGAAGAAGATGGTGGTCATGGAACAATTATGGGACTGAAAGTTCCAAAATATATTGTGATATTTTTGAAGTTCTGTTTTGGAAACTTTTATGGCTGCTGCTCTGAAGGAGTGAACACAAGGTTTATGCATAGTTATAGCCTTGTTGTCTTTAATAAAATCGCAATTCATTATTCAGTAAACCCATAAGAATTGTCATTCTCTGTGCATCTACTCTTGCACAAGGACTCAATCACACTGCATAAGCCTCATTGACCCTTCCCCTTGCCTAAATGTTATAAGGACAAGCTGCTTTGACTTTTCCAAATGTTATAAGGACCAATTGTGTCATAAAGTGAAGACCTTCAAGTCTAAAAGTATCTACCAAGAATACTACTAAAAACTTAAAACTCCAAAGGCTTGCATCCAGTGCAACATAACTATGTCTATTCTTAAAAAGGAAACCATCGACCTGCACGTCACCTACATAAATGTCCTGGCCATGGCACATGCTGTGGCATGAGTGAGACCAACAGGGTGCTTTGGTGAGCAGTCAAGATATCGAATTTTTAATATTGACCTACACTAATATAGAGTTTTTCATATCATAGGGACAGAATATCGAAGTCAAGAATATCGTTGACCATAATATCGACTGCAAGGTAAGTAATATCGATATTTTAATATTGAAGTAAGTAATATTGTTAGCAACAATATTGTTGTACTATTATCAATTTTTTTTAGTGTTACGTATTTTAGTATGTATTTTATGTGTATGTTTAACATTTCTTAAATGTTTTATCATTATTTTTAAATATGTGTAATACATGTTTAGTAAATAGTAATTAAAAAAAAAATTGCATTTTAGTATCAGAGGGGGTTGTGGGCTTATAGGGGAATAGGGTGGGAAGTAATTTAATTATAATTAATTACTTATTATGTTTTTATTTATTGTTATTAATTGTTAATTCTGTGTTAATTAATTATTAACTGATAATTAATTTTTATTAATTGGTTAATTAATAATTATGTTAATTATAATTAATCTATCCTAATTTATATTGATTGTTATTGTAAATTAATTTGTTATAAATTAATTACTAATTGGTAATAATTTGTTATTAATTGATTGTCACATTAATTATGCTATTTGTAAAGTGTAGTGGGTTGTGGGTTTATAGGGGAATATGGTGGGAAGTAATTTAAATATAATTAATGAATTAATATGTTTTTATTTATTTTATTGATTATCAATTTATTGTTAATTAAGTATTAATTAGTCATTAATTGTTATTAATTGGTTAATGTTAAATTATATTAATTATAATTAATTCAATATTAATATTTATGTACTGTTATTGTTAATTACATTATTGTTAATTGATTATTATTTGGCAATTAATTTGTATTAATTGATTAATTAATAATTAAATCAATTGTGTTATCTTTTTTATTTTGTTAAATAATTATTAATATTATTTATTTTATAAAAAATATTTATTTGATGAGTATCTTAATTTAACCCCTATGCTATCCTACACTTTCCCTACTGTTGCACTCGCTGGATTGGGAATAGTAATATTTATCCCTACGCTATCCAACACTTTCCCTACTGTTGCACTCACTGGAGTGAGAATAGTAATTTTTATCCCTACGCTATCCAAAACTTTTCCTACTTTTGCACTTACCGGAGTGGGAATAGTAATTTTTACCCCTTCGCTATCCAACACTTTCCCTAGTGTTGCACTCACTAGAGTGGGAATAGTAATTTTTACCACAACTCTCTCCAACACTTTCACTACTGTTGTATTCACTGTAGTGCGAATAGTAATTTTTACCCCTATGCTTTCCAACACTTAACCTACTGTTGCAGTCACTAGAGTTGGAATAGTAATTTTATTTCTTCCACTAATATTTTTTTTATTATTATAGCTAATGTAGTGTATAATTAATTTGGTGCATATATTTCTTTAATTTGTATTTAGATTATTGTTTTATGTGTATAGATGTATTTATAATTTATAAAAAATAAACAATGTATAAGTTATTAAAATAAATATTAAAACATGTTAATAAGTTGGAATACATATTATATATAATATGTATATGGTTAATGTATTTTTTGATTATATATATTACTTATAATTTTTATGCATTTTCAAATATTTTTAAGTATGTTTCTTTTAATTATATGTATTATTTACTTTAATATTTGCATGCACAACGCGGCAGGCACCACGCTGGCCTGCCACGTTGTGCATGCAAATGCGGGGGGGTAATATAGGTACCCCCCATGTGCACCTCCCACTCCGCCAACACCCTGGGAGCCCGCAACGGGCCCCCAATGCCAAAGACTGCATACCTTTCTATGGCGGCAACGCCACCATGGGAAGGCTGATCTCCACCTGAATCCTAATATGGATGGCGGTGTCTTGCAGACACCACCACCATATTGGAGATGTTTTCAGCCGGTCGACGAGTACCGTATATGGCAGGGGGAATGGGATGTGGGCGGAGGGAAATGTTGGGCGGACCGCCACTGCCATGCGGGCGGTGGCAATCCGCCCGACATCCTAATAGGCCCCAAAGAGTTCAGCAGCTGAAACATCCAAAATATCCATGTGAGAGTAAGGGAAAATTAGGAATCACCTGCAGAAATGGAATTACCTATTATCACTCTAATTCCATGTTTTTTAGGGGTCCATCAGGGTCCAACCCATAGTGGGTTGATTTTACCCCGAGTATCTGTAACGCCGAGGATGCCATTTATCTTGCTCATTTTCCAGGTCACTCGTAATGAGTGCCACATTCAAAAGTCCGGATTTATAATTTACGTGTAGAAGAAATTAGGGGGCATATTTACAAGCCCCTATCGCCACCACAGGGGCCTCGTCTTATTTACATGGCAGCATTAATAACACTGACAGGTAATAAAGACACCCTTCACCGCTATATTTAGAGTAGAAGGGGAGGGTAATGTGTGTTGCATTTGGAGTTCCACCGTAATACCCGTTGATTTTGACGCTGCCCCCTATTTACAAGGGCAGCGTAAATAGGAGGCAGCGCCAAAAATAAGACCAGGGAAAACTTAGGGGCATTTGTCCAAGCCCCTTTCGCCATCACATTGTCACTGAAATTGACATTGTGGTGGCGATAAGGATCTCACCTTATTTACGAGGCAGAGTTAAGCCACTTAACTTGGTTAAACGCTGCCTTGCAAATAAGCCCCCCTTTCACACTATGCTTAGCATGAAAGGTATAGGCAGTGGGTGTTGCGGTCGGCGGTCCAACGCAACACCCATTGTTTTTACGAGGGAAGCGTAAATAGGAGGCAGCGCCAAAATTAAGACCAGGAACAACCTGGTCTTAAGTTGGGGAAACGAGGAGAAATGCTTTATTTCTCCTCGTTTTTGCTTTTTCCATGTGTGCTGCCTTGTGCATCACACATGGAAAAAGCAAAACGCCTTGGATGGTTTATGTGTAGGAGGGTGACAATTCCTACACGTGAACAATCCGTAAAAGAAAATGACATTTTGTAACTTCCATGTGTGCTGCATTAAGCAGCACACATAGAAGTGACAATATGGCATTTCAGGATTGTTTATGTGCTGGAATGGACACCTTCCTACACATAAACAATTCCGCCTGCATGCAGACACCCTTGCACTATGGTGCAAGGGTGCCTGCGTTGGAGCTACACTGCTAAGTGTAGCGCCATCTCACGGGGAAAACGCAAGGCTGCACCATATCCTTGTAAATATGGTGCAGACTTGCATTTCTGAAGTGGCGGAATGAGGTGTTAAGCCATGACAGCTAACGCCTCACTCCACCACTTCCTTAAACATATGCAGGCACATGCATCATTATTGTATTTTGTGATTCCTTAATTGCGAAAAATAAGGCAACGCAATTAAGGAACTGCAAAATGCAATGCATCAAGAAATTGCTAAAACATTTGCGATTTCTTATTATTCCTTAATTGCGACTCGCAATTTGTGAGTCGCAATTAAGGAATACCTCCCCATTCATTCCTATGGGCCTATAGGCCCATAGGAATGAATGGGAAGAAATTCTCAATTTGCGATTCGCAATTAGCGAATCGCAAATTGAAAATGCACATATGTTGTGCCCACACATGCCCATAGGGCATGTGTGGGCACAACATGAAACTATTAAAAAGTTTTCGCAAATTACCATGAGCTTCAACCTCATGGTAATTTGCTCCCCTTAATTGCGAAATCGCAATTTTTAAATGTTTCATGTATTGCATTTAAGGAATCGCAAAATGCGATTCCTTAAATGCAATCGCAATTTGAGAATTCGCAAATATTTGCGAATTCTTAAATTGCGAGGGCCTTGAACCTTCATGCATTCCAAAAGAGGATTTTGCCATCACAAACGGCCGATTTTTGCGATTCGCACCGTTTGCGATCGCAAAATCCTTTGATGCATGTGCCTGATGGCCCTTGGTCTTAAACAGGCGAAACGAGGAGAAATGCTTTATTTCTCCTCGCTTCTGTTGTTTGCATGTGTGCTGCCTTGTGCGACCTTCCTGCACATAACCAATATTTTTTTTTTAAGCAGCACACATTGAAGTTATAAAACAGCATTTAAAGATTGTTTATGTGCAGGAAGGGAGACCTGAGACCTTCCTGCACATATTCTAGTAAATATGGTGCAGCCCTGCATTTCTAAAGTGAACAAGCGTATCATTAGCCTTCTTGGCTTAACGATACGCTTCGCCACTTTATTGTAAATATGCCCCTAGGTATGGGTAGGACAGCTGTCAGAATTAAGTTTACTGTAGACATTGTATTGGTCAAACACTTTATTAAGATGTGCAGATCGAATATATGAGACTAGAAGCGAATTTGGGATATTAATAGCTACAGCATTTGACTACGGTATGGAAATATACGGGCTCCTACGTTATTGCGTGCCTTTTTTCAATTACAAATATTTCTATATCCTTAGTTCCATGCCCCAAACATGTTCTCTTACATTACTCTTTTTTTCTCGTCAGTCAAATGATGAATAAAGAAGACATGAATGCATCCACAACGAAGTGAAGAAATGGGGACAAAGATGTGTTTAAACGCAAACCTGCCAACGGCACTTAAAAGTAGTGGGAAGTTTTATTTTCTTAAAGATGTACAGAGTATTTACATATTTTTATTCAGGAAGCGTGCCTTGGTGTTTGTTGCACTTTGAAGTTCTCTTCATGCGAAGCCTGATCTCGGTTCATAAAGGCAGGCACTCCCAGAAAGAAAACAAACGTGTCTTTCACATCAGATTTGTTCCGGCCTTTGAAATATTCAAATCCTTTTTAGAAGGTCGCCTGTCTGAGATGTATTTGAAGGAGGCTTGGAGATGACAGGATGTTGTGATTAAGCACAGTCCAAGATGAGTTCTTGCACGTGGGACATCAAAGGCAGCAGTGTTAAATTACAAATGGCGCTTTTATAAAACCTTTTTCTTCATTTCTGAGCGTTGCTTGCCAAACTAAGCCTCTGTCTTAAGAAAGCTCTACTGGAAGTCCTTGCAAACATCAAGATATCAGCAATTATTCAAAGGTAAGCTGAGCAAACACTTCCTAAAATTGTTCTATAATCTTAAGGATTTTAAGGAAAGATTGTGAATTAACAGCACTCTGTTGGAATTCAATTCAGCTTGCCTTAGGGGCGGTAGAATACTGGAGTCTTGGTGCATATTTTAAGATAATGAATATTTTACCTAAATAATTCTTTATCATCTCTAACTCAGTTCCTCTGCTTTCCTGTTTTGAAAAAGACTACGTGGAATTCAGAAAACACGAGTTTAGCTCAGCTCTCAGATGGAGGCTCAACAACGGCAGGCGTTTCCCACTATCTATGCCTCTGCTTTTCTCATCTCCCTAAAAGTAACTTGCTAGTATATATAGAATCCTTGTCCAGTAGGGCTTTATCTGACTCTGACATAACAAACCCTCCTCCCCTACCTCTGGGTAGAGATGAACCCTTTCTTCCAGTATTCGATTCCAGTAGGACAAAGACCTAGTTTTCGCCCTCCTGGGTGGAAGACATTTTCTGCTCAAGGTTCTGCCACACAAGACCATAACATTCCTGAAGGCTATTCTATACACCACCACATCCCACTAAGGGGTTAAATTAGCTCAAACATATCAGCCCAAAGTTCACTGTCTTTCTATCATAGCTTGCATCATTTTCAAGTGCAACTGCATCATCTACCAAGACATCAGAAGCTATATTCCTGCACGATACTCGGACAAGAAAATAACGACCTCTTTTGGACAGTACCACACTAGGAGTCGGGACATTGCCAAACTGAAGACAAAGAGATCTAAGAAGAAGAAAAATCAGAAGGCAGATGTTTAAGGAATCTGCATGAGATTTCACCTCGGCTCATTCACGAAAGGTTTTTCTCTGATTGGTGGAATGGAGCCCAAAAAATGGTGGGGGGCTCAAAAATCTGATTTCCCATGCTAATTCACCAAGGAAACTTCCCTCCCTTAGGAAACGTTTCTCTCTAAAACACAAAAAGTGGCTGAAAGGAATTACACCAAATTTGCAAAAGTGTTAAAACTTTACGCAAGCCATGTGCTTCTTTTGATTTGGTGTAAATCTGATCATCTGATTCCAAAGAATTCACATTTAGAGAGGGACTCAGATTTGTAATTTGTAATTTGTAATTTGCATTTGTATAGCGCATTATCACCAACGGTCTCTAACCGCTGAGAGAGAGGAACCTGCTCTGGATTACTGTTGGGGAGGCAGTACTTTACTGTGCGCCCTAGGCTTCCTTGAAGAGAATGGTTTTGAGTCGTTTCCTGAAAGGAAGCAAGGAGTGTTCCTTTCGGAGGTTGTCAGGGAGTTTGTTCAGGATCTGTGGGATGATGGTAGAGAAAGCTCTGCCTCCAAGGGATACCAGGCGAGAGCGGGGGCAGACTAACATCCTAGCTTCCGAGGATCGGAGTGCTCTCGTTGGGGCATAGTTGGTTAAGCCCTTTTTGATGTATTCCGGTGACTTGCCGTACACGGCTTTATGAGCAATGCAGAGGCCCTTGAATTTTATCCTTTGCCTGATGGGGAGCCAGTGAAGTTGGCGCAGGAGGGGGAGGCATGAGTGCGACGCGGAACCTTGAACACTAGACGGGCCGCGTCGTTCATGATGATCTGGAGTCTAGACAATTGGTAATCTGGGAGTCCGAGGTAGAGCGAGTTTCCGTAGTCCAGTCTGGATATAATCAGTGCAACTACCACTCGTTTAAGGGTTTCATAAGAGAGGAAAGGGGCCAGTTTCCGCAACTGCCTTAAAATGCTTGAGCAAACCCCTACTATTGTAGATACCTGGAAGGCCATAGTTAGTTTATTATCGATCTTGATGCCCAGGCTTTTAACTGCCGGGGCAGGCTCGGGGTATTTGCCCAACTCTGGTGGCCAGAAAAGGCTATTCCAAGGGTTGGTGTCAGTGGTGATGGCCAGTACCTCAGTCTTATCTGGATTGATTTTGAAGCTGTTGGCCGACATCCAGTTAATTGTGAGTTTAAGGATGTTCTGCATTCTGTAGTGGGCTGATTTGTCGATCTGGATGATGATCTGGGTGTCATCTGCATAGTTGTATATTTGGCACTCCAGCTGGTTGAGTGCGGCTATCAGGTGTTGGAGGTATGCATTGAACATGAGGGGGGACAATGCCGATCCCTGTGGGACTCCACATGGAAGAGTACCCGGCCTAGACACCACATTACCCAGCTGCACTCTCTGAGAGCGATCTTTCAGAAAGGATGTAAGCCATGTCATGGCTATGCCCTGCACCCCGAAATTAGACAGCCGCGACAGGAGCAGCTCGTGGTTTACGGTGTCGAACGCCGCGGACAAGTCTAAAAGGATCAGGGCGCAGGGGTCCTTAGCGTCAGCCCGTAATCTCAGTCCATCTAGTACTGCCAGCATCACTAGTTCTGTACTGTGGTGCGCCCGAAAACCTGCCTGATTAAATTGTAGGATTTGGTTGGCCTCTAGATGGTGTGCGAGTGAGGCGAGTATGTGCTGTTCAAGTAGCTTGGAAAGGAAAGGGAGCTGGGATATTGGCCTAAAATTCTTCAGCTTTTTAATATCGGCCCTGGGTTTTTTCAAGATAGGGATCACGCCTCCTTGAAGTCTCTCGGGACCACTCCCGTTTCAAGGGAAGAATTCAGGAGTGATAGAATCTCGTCTTCAATCCCAGGGAGGGCCATCTTATAGGTCCTGGGTGGGCAGGGGTCTGCTGGAGAGCCAGACTTCACGCGCCCTAGAAGTGGGGTCAGGGCTTCGTGCGAGAGCGGGGGGAATGAGGTTAGGGCTTGCTCCACAGGAGGATAGATTGGTAGTGGATTTAATGGGCATGGGAGCCTGGGGGTATTCTCAATTGTGGTCAGGAGGTCCTCCTCTTTGGTGTTAAAGAAGGTTTGGAACTTATCGCAGTCTTCTATGCCAAAGGAAGGCTTCTGCTCTTTGACCTGTCTAAGTTCTTTCAGGACTTTAAACGTTTCTTTTTGCGTGTTGTGAGCAGATGAGATTTTATTTTCATTGAAAACCGCTTTCCCAGTTTGAATAGTGTTTTTATAAGTGGCAAAAGCTTCAAGATAATTTGATAGGGCAGTTGGGTCATATGCTTTCCGCCAGGCTCTTTCACCTTGGTTTTAGACTGCGCAGGTTTTCATTGAACCAAGGGGCCCCCTTCCCCTTGTCTCTGATCTTTTCCTGCGAGCGGGTGCAAGCGTGTCGATGGCACTGTTTAATCTATTCTAAGGGCGCTATATTGTGCATCGGTGTCCCCAGCTAGGTGGTCTGGCGGACGGGATTTTCTGAGGGTAGAGACGAGGTCGTCCGTCCTAATTTCGTTCCAGCTTTTGATCGTTCTCCAGCTGGGGGATGGTGAGAGTCCCAGCTTGGGGGGTTGGATGGTGCCATTGATGATTAGGTGATCGGACCAAGAGCATGGTCTGGGGGGCCGATGAGGGGCAGTGAGGACCACACTAGGTCCAGTGTATGACCTTTTGCATGGGTTGGACCGGTGACGTATTGACACAGTCCCAATGCGGTCAGAGCCTCATCTAATTGGTTGGCTTGGCTCTCTTTGGGGGATCCTTCCCAATGGAAGTTAAAATCTCCCAGTACAAGGAGGCATTGGTAGCATGTGCATAGATCGTGTGCCAGTTCCGTCAACCACTTGATGAATTTGGGTGGTGTTTTTGGGGGACGGTAGACAACCAGGACGGTGACACACGCTGAGGAAGAGTGGAATTTAGCCCCTAGTACATCCGCCCCTTCAATGCTTTCAGTGAGGAAGGTCTCAGCCTTCAGGGAGTTTTTATGCAGGATGGCCACCCCTCCTCCTCGTGTGCTGCCTGGCCTGTTGTGATAGAGGGCCGCGTAGTTGGGGGGAATGGATGCTACAAGGTCAGGGTAGATGAGTCCTTGAGCCAGGTCTCTGTGATACCTAGCATATCGATTGTTTCGTCTTGCAGTAGTGTAAATACCTCCAGGTAGTGTTTTTGTAGTGAGTGGGTGTTTAGTGAAGCAAAAGTGAGGGTCGAGGGTTTTCGGGGGCCGGCTGCCCAAGCGGCCTGCCAGCGGCCCTCCGGATAGAAGGCCTCAGTAGCCCTTCAGATTTAAGACGGGACGCTACCCTATTATACAGTGTGATTGATGGGCTTTTCAGGAGGTGAAGATCTGCCCAGGAGTATGTTAAGCCTCGGGCAGGGGTTCTGGCGCCTGGGCCCGGAAGGGCGTGGACGGGCGGAGACGGGCTTGCCTTTGGCAAGCTGCGCGCTTGTTCCAGCTTGAAAGAAATAGGCAGAGTCACCACCCACCCGCCAATCAGCCCTGCTGTGCCGCGGCTGTCAATTCCCAGCACTAGACCGGTAATCGACCGGAAATGCTTCTACCAGGAAGCGTCGTGAAGTGGGGGGTTAAGATATGGCAGAGCACGGTGAATTGTTACTTTTTAAAACTATTACACCAGTTAAAAAAAATAATCCAAACACTGTGCAAACAAGCAAATTAGCAGCGATTCAATTTTTAAAAGGCAGCGAGCAAGGCAGCGTTTCAGTCAACCCACCACACCTGAGCAGGGCTCTCTCATCTGTGCGCCAGTTCCCACATGGATGAAATAGGCAGAGTCACCACCCACCCGCCAATCAGCCCTGCTGTGCAGCGGCTGTCAATTCCCAGCACTAGACCGGTAACCGACCGGAAGTGCTTCTACCAGGAAGCGTCGTGAAGTGGGGGGTTAAGATATGGCAGAGCACGGTGAAATGTTACTTTTTAAAACTATAACATCAGTTAAAAAAATAATCCAAACACTGTGCAAACAAGCAAATTAGCAGCGATTCAATTTTTAAAAGTCAGCGAGCGAGGCAGCGTTTCAGTCAGCCCACCACACCTAAGCAGGGCTCTCTCATCTGTGCGCCAGTTCCCACGTGGATGAAATAGGCAGAGTCACCACCCACCCGCCAATCAGCCCTGCTGTGCAGCGGCTGTCAATTCCCAGCACTAGACCGGTAACCGACCGGAAGTGCTTCTACCAGGAAGCGTCGTGAAGTGGGGGGTTAACATATGGCAGAGCACGGTGAAATGTTACTTTTTAAAACTATTACATCAGTTAAAAAAATAATCCAAACACTGTGCAAACAAGCAAATTAGCAGCGATTCAATTTTTAAAAGGCAGCGAGCAAGGCAGCGTTTCAGTCAGCCCACCACACCTGAGGAGGGCTCTCTCATCTGTGCGCCAGTTCCCACGTGGATGAAATAGGCAGTCACCCCCCCACCCGCCAATCAGCCCTGCTGTGCAGCAGCTGTCAACTCCCAGCACTAGACCGGTAACCGACCGGAAGTGCTTCTACCAGGAAGCGTCGTGAAGTGGGGGGTTAACATATGGCAGAGCACGGTGAAATGTTACTTTTTAAAACTATTACATCAGTTAAAAAAATAATCCAAACACTGTGCAAACAAGCAAATTAGCAGCGATACAATTTTTAAAAGGCAGCGAGCGAGGCAGCGTTTCAGTCAGCCCACCACACCTGAGCAGGGCTCTCTCATCTGTGCACCAGTTCCCACGTGGATGAAATAGGCAGAGTCACCCCCCACCCGCCAATCAGCCCTGCTGTGCAGCGGCTGTCAATTCCCAGCACTAGACCGGTAACCGACCGGAAGTGCTTCTACCAGGAAGCGTCGTGAAGTGGGGGGTTAAGATATGGCATGAAGGGGTTAAAACGTTTGGAATACCTAGGTTAGTATCAATGTATGCTTTGATTGGCTAAGTCAAAGGGGACCTGTCAGTCCTGATTGGCTAGTCACATCTTAACAAAATGTTGGGGCAGCCATTACAGGACTCTGTCATGGTCTACTCATCATTAAAAAGAATAAAAAAATATAAGGGTCATGAAGAGCACACCATGATCCCCAGCCATGGGCATGGGGGGCACCAAAGGAATCCCGCTTGAGTGACTAGATGACAATATGCATAAACTCTCTGGCAGTCATTACAGGACCTGGGGACATGAACCTCATTGAAAGAACTGCAGTGAATGCCAGATTTTGAGGGTCACAAAAAGACACACACAAATGGTGATAACAGATTGTAGCTACAATATAAATCATTTGTTGATGATGCTATACTTATTTTAGGAATTATGGAGGTTCTCAGGTGAATTTGCCCTGCAAATAATTGTGATTCTCTGCTGGGATTTCATGAACCATGTTTGTGAGAAGACTATTTTCATTAATGCTTTTCTCATTGATGGTATGAAAGGTGCTCCAGAAGCTAAAATGAGAGCACAATTTCTATAAGTTGACACTATCTTCCTCGGCTTTGTGAAAATAAAGTCTGATATTCTGACTAAAGCATTTACTTCCCTCAGCAGCAGCCTGTAAGTCTATTTCCCTACAGTGTTATAATGAACACTCAGAGGGCTAATAGTCTGTACTTATGGCAGATGAGGGGCACAACTGAACACCATGATAGCATTTCCTTTAGAAATAAATTAAATGAGAGGATTCTTTTGTCATAGAAATAGCTGGTGTTATAGTAAGTTAAAATGAGGACACATGTTCTGTTAGTTCTCAAATAACGTACTCATCTATTTCAGTAAAACATTCTGACATGTGGATTGAAACATGTTCTTCCAATACCAGCAGTAAGCTAACTTCCTAGCAATCAATTGCAGTGTCAGCACCAAGTTCTAATGAACAACTAGAACACTAACAATTGGTATTCACAACAAAAGTGAAGCACTCCTGAATGCTATTTTGTTGTAGTAGGAATTATAAAGTTGGAAGCCTTTCATGAGAAGCAGGCCGAAGTAAAAGAGCATTGTGATGTTTTTTAAAATGCTGATGGCCGTTTGAGATTTTGCATAGAGTTGAGGTCTCTGAATAGGGATATTGTCACTGACACATTTCCTTTGCCTAATATCAATGAGTTGTTACAATCAGTAGGCAGTGGTAAGTACTTCTCAAAGATAGATCTGAAAAGTGCTTATCATCAGATCAAGCTGCATCCTGATTCCAAACCACTAACTGCCTTCATCACTACTGAAGGCACATTCCAATTCACTTGCATGCCGTTCAGCCTAGCTTCAGAAGCGAGTGTGTTTCAAAGAATGATGAATAGCATTTTCGAAGGTGTGAGTGGCGTTGTTTATTCCCAGGATGATATTTTGGTCTCTGGTAAGACAGTGGAGCAGCACAATGCCATTTTAAGACTAGTCTTGTTGAAATTGGAGGAGGTGCGTTTGACAGTAAATAAGGACAAATGCACATTTTTAAATGAACAGGTGGAGTATCTGAGATATACCGTTTCCAGTGGAGGGATGTCACCCAAATGTACTCTTTTGGAAGCAATAGAACATGCACCCTTTCCTAAAGACAATGTAGGCAATTTTTCTTTCCTTTATCCATGTAAAGCTCTATGATACCCACAGGTCTAGCTAGCGCTATATAAAACTTTATAAATAAATGCAAATATGTTAACAGTGGTATAAAAATGTGAGGGGGTATAGGTTTTTAGTATTTAGAAGAACAATGATTTTTTAATGTGGCTAAAATAGTTAAAAGAGAGAGAGATTTCTCCACAAATACAGCATATCCTTTCCACATCTATTTGTTCAGCCTATAGATTTTCTAAATTCCTTTGCAGATCCCTAACTTTAAAACAGTAATATTTTGAAAGGTAAGTATATAAAGATGTTAAATTGTTATTGTAGGAACATTTGCTTGCACGAGACCAATGCTACTGGTCTTTTCACTTTTTGCACTAGGAATTTGCTAACCAGGCCCCAGTGCATGTGCTGTCACACCTTAAACATATCAAAATTGGGAGACTCCTAATTGGCATATTTAAATTACCTACATGTCCCTCGCATATGGTACAAGGTGTACCAGGGCCTGTATGTTAATTGATACCAGTATTTATTTTATTTATTTATTTATTCAAAGTTTTATATAGCGCGAACAAGATCCTTACAGATATCAGAGCGCTTCACAAAGACAGGGTAGGGGCAGTAGGAATGAAACAGAGGTAATGGGAGCAGTATTAAAGTCACTAACATGGTAGGATATTAATAACATACATAAAACATATCAATATACAGTCCGGTAAACAAGTAATATAAGACGGCACAAGTCATTGAACCCACTACAGAGGTGTTCAGGTACACCTTGGGTGTGTGGATGGCTTATACCAATGTTTTAGTATAGAGAGAACACTGAGTGGGGGCATCGGGAGAGTGAATCAGTAGACCAACGTGTATCATATATTGGTCGGTAGTAAGGGAGTAGCGTAGTAGTGTCCCCATCAAGTAGAAGTATAGTGCCAAAGGACAAGGTGAACAGTGCTACAAAGCAATGCAGAGTCTCTGATTCAGCACCTATAGGTTCAGGAGATCTTGGCCAGAAGGATGGTTTTCACCTCTTTCTTGAAGAGTGCAGTGGAGGAGATAAGCCTGGTTTCAGGAGGGAGCGCATTCTAGATCCGGGGTGCCATTCCTGAGAAGGAGCGCTTGTATGTTTTCTCTTTCCGGAATCTACGAGGTTTCAGGAGTAGATTTTTTGTACTTCTATTGGATCTCGAACCTCCTGATATAGACAGCTTTTGAGCGAGGTAGTTGGGTGCATTGTGGTGCACGGCCGCGTGTGTCATAACTGCAATTTTTAGCTGTATTCTGGCTTCAAAAGGCAGCCATTTTAGAGATTTTAAGTCTGGGGATATATGCGAATGTTTTCTTGAGCCAGTAATGAGTAATGAATACTCCAGACCACATTGTCCACCACTAAACTGAAAACTTGGGCACACTGGAGTATCTAAAGATGTCCAGGGTGGTGATCACAAGAAATGGGCTTCATTGCCCAAGGAAACAGAGGGGAACAACATGCATACAAATAGGGTTTTCACAAGGACCACACAGCTCTACTCAGGAGGAGAGTCCCATGTGTCTTCATAAGCCAAGTGGAAAGGCTACACAGGGAAGAAACATTAAGATCTTGTGAAGGATGGTGTATTCCTAGACTGTCACAAGCCAAGACATAAAAAGGGAGACTCAGTCTGTCACAAGAAGGCCCTCACAGTTGGCCAGTCCCAAGGGATTACAAATTTAGGAACTTAGGTATAATTTTGCCCAGGGAAAACCAGGGATTGGACTGAAACCAACTTAGTTCCGTGGGTGGGGTGGGTGTTGAAGCCATGTCAGCCTTACCTCCCAGCATAGAGAAGTACAGGCAATGGGCAATCATCAGATGGACCAAGGTAGGTGCTCTGAGGGATACAGGGGAAGAAAGGTTGTGCCATCTTGGTTTTAGGTCAAGAGGAGCACTTTGGGATTATTTGCATCAGGACCCACAGGAACTGCTGCAGGATTTGGGTAGAGAACTTCTTCCTTTGTCTTAAGGAAGGACCAGGAGTCATCCCCAGTCACAGGCTTCAACCCCCGCGACCAAACCCCCCACACTTGGCCAAACCCCCAGGTGACCAAACCCCCATTTGACTAAACCCCCCACGTGACTAAACCCTCTGTGTGACCAAACCCCCTGTGTGACCAAACCCCCCTGTGTGACCAAATCCCCTGCACGCAACCAAACCCCCTTATGATCAAACCCTGTGTGGCCACACCCCACATGCAACCAAACCCCCTCCTGCTCGACTAGCCCCCCGCTCGACCAAACCCCCCTGCTCGACCAAACCCCCCATGCGTATCTAACGTCCCCTCCCCCGGAAACCCTCTTCAGAATACTACTGGTCTTGAGAAAGACAGAAAAAGGACTACTCATGCTCATGAGACCTGAGAGGCGGCCTGAAATTATGAACGTCCTTCCACCTATACCCAGGACAAAGAAATGAACTCCAAGGGTCAGTTGGTTGACCTCCTGTTAAAATACAAGGACACATCAAGCTGCTAGAAGCCCATTTCCTGAAGATCCCAGCAGACCAATTCCAACTGAACCTGTTGTGGACTTTGCTAGTTGCTTCTGCTGGTGTGATTCATGACCTCCAAGTGATGTCCTTGGAAACCTGGCTGTGCGAAAGTGTGCTCCTCCTAACATCCTGAAAAACCGGGTTTTCAGAATGTGCCCTTTGTGCAGGGTAACCGTAGATTTTTGCCTTCTGTAGCTGAATCCGTTTTTGTTGAGATTAGGACTCTGTGCACTTTAAACTTGCTAACAAGTGGTAAAGTGCTTGTGCTCTCTCCTCCAAACACAGTAAAATTGGTATACATATGATTGGTATATTTCATTTACTTACAAGTCCCTAGTTACAATACTGGCTGCAGCATTTATTGTGCCACCCACTAAAGCAGCACACAAAAACATGTCTCAGGTCCAAAATTACAGCTAGCACTGTAGTTTTGAACAGCAATTTCAATCGGGATAAATAAACAATTTTGTCAAGCCTAAACCTTGCTTTTTATTACTTATTTCCCCCTAGGGTATGTCCTATAAGCCTATAGGGCAGAGTGCCGGGTATTTACAAAGTAGAAAATGTGTATTTAAGTTTTACCTCTCCTGGCAGTGAAAAACCTCCAAAGTTGTTTTCAATGTAGCAAGGCTGGCTCTCCCATAGAAAAGAAGTGGGTAGCATTAAGATTCCTTATGATGTATAACTTCAGTTTTGAGACTAACTAGGAAAATGATTCAAAGACTCACTCTAAAAGGAATTTAAAATCCAACCTAATGGTAACAATGAATTTTCAATTTATATTTTGAAAATGTTACTTTTTAAAAAAATTGCATTTTCCTGTCAAAGCTAATGTGCCTTTCTGACAGTGTCCAGGGTCACCTGACTATAAATGGCTCTCCTGTTGTGTGATGTGTATTTCTCCCAGAAGTTGGGCAAAGGTTATAAGATTGGAGGAGTGTGGGGCATGCTGATAGGACATCTAATGAAGATCTGAGCCTTTCCCCTGATTACACATCAAAGGGGACTGGCCCACACAGAAAAAATCTGACACTAGGTCTGCCCTTGCCTTTGTTTCACTAGCCAGGTTGTCACCAAACCCAGAGGTAATGGAGGGACTTACCGGAAACATTTTTAGGGTTAGACAAATGATTGTCCCCTCCCATAGGCTGATACTGGGCATAAAAGTGTTATCCCCAGAACCTAAAATCAGAACACTGCTGGACCTAGGAAGACCAGAAAAGGGATTGGCCTGCTGTCTGGAGCCTGATGGAAGACTGGACTTGCTTGCTTTGAACCTAGCACCCTGAAAGTGAATCTAAGGGCCAGTTGACGGACCTCCTTTTTGAGCTACAGGGACACAACAAGCTTCTAGAGGCCTATTTCCTCCTTCTGCGATGACCAATCCCATCTGCACCAGGCCTGATCCCCATTGCTGGCCTCTGTGGGAGTTATTCCTGACCCCCCAAGTATTGACACCAGTGGTGCATCACACTTGGCTGTAGTCAGAGTGTACTACTGTCTGCATAACTGCAAGCTTCATTACATTTCATGTAGAGCAGCAACTGATCGACGGGTCTGCCAAGTACCGACACTGACCAGGACCCAATCAATGGCTCCGATAGCATCAACACAGAGCAGCACCCGATCATTGGCTCTGCCAAGCATCAGCACTGAGCAAAACTGGATTGATGGCTACAACAAGCCTCGACACCGAGCAGCACCCGATTAACGTCAAGGCCTTCCTAGGTGTGAACTCCAAACTTTGCTTATCAGAGCCTACCCGCCTTAAACGATGACCACTTTCTTTCTCTATAAAATTCCAAAGATAAACTTTCCACCAGGACGAACCTGGTCCCTTGATCTGACCTGCACCCATTGTTATCAGCCTTCAATTTTGATTCTGAACAGGTAACCATGGTTTGTGCTTGGTGTGTCCTAGTGCTATTTTTTTAATTCAAACGTTAAACAATCATGTCTCCAGTTCTACTTATTGGATTTTTGTTGTTTGGTAACATTTAAATTTATTGCAATTTGCTCTATTTTTCTAAATTTATTTTGGATTAATGTTGGGTTGTGTTTTCACTTTATAACTGTTTGTTTACTGCCTTAATACTTTACATATTGCCTCTAAGTTAGGCCTGGCTGTTTGTGTGCCAAGCCACCAGAGGATTAAGTACAGGTTTATGTATTGACTTTTTTGGTTCACCCAGACAAGAAGTGTGAATATTATTTGAGGTGAGTTTTCACCCCCCTCAATTAATACTTTAATTTCTTACATTGCCATTCAGCGGGTGTATTTTGCAGTACCACTCAGTGATTTGTGTAAAACAAAATTCCCTTGTTTTAATCTCACATCAAAATCAATTTAGATTTTTACATTTTAATTGAGTATTTTTATTTCTTTTTCCTAATTCAATTCGTGCCTCATAATTTGCAGCTGTTATTTTTGCAAGAAAGGAAGGAGATCTCAGCATCATAGAAGGCTTCAGTGTAGCAGAGATGAAAAAGTTGTGCATGAAGAGGGAGTTGATACTAGCATACGATTCCAAGAAACTGGATCACCAAATATCCCGGATGAGGATTTATGACTTACATTTCAGAGACTAAGGGGGTTATTAGGATGGCGGGAGGATTGCCTCCACCGGCTCGGCGATGGCGATCTGCCCACCATCCCAACCTGATTTACCCCCGCCATATTATAAAGGCGGGTGGTATTGCAGCAGATGCCGGCCAGGCAGACTTGGGCAATAGCACTGCCATCCATATTAGGATGCTGGGTCTCAAAGGCCTTTCCATGGCAGCTATGCAGCATGGAAGTGCTGGCAGGGAATTGCAATGGGGGCCCTTTGCGGACCCCAGGGAGGGTGGGGGGTGGGGGTTAGTGGGGGGACCCATGGTACCCCCCTCGATTCCCATGCACAAGGTGGCAGGCACTGCTCTGTGCCTGCCACGTTGCGCATGGGAATGCACAACATGGCACTTTAGCATTGCAGCGGGTGCTGCTTTAAGCAGCACCCGCCACAATTTTGAAAATATGGAAGAAAAAACTTTGAAGAATTTTATATAATTTCCTGAAGCAAAGGATAGGAAATGAAAATGCTAATCCCAATCTCTTCAGATTCAAATCTAGCAAAGTCTATAACAGTGAAATAATTTTGGGTTTTATTTCACTGTTAAAGCATACCAAGGAGGCCAGGGCGAAATGTAAATTATGCTGACATAATTCTTTTAATTTATGGAACAAAACGTTGCATTTGTTAGATGAAATTCCAGAAATTATGCAATTATGCCACTTGACAACGATAAAATGATGGATTTGCATATTGTGTAATTATGTACCATTTTGCTGACATTTTGGGTAGTTACATGATAGAAAATTGTGTGAATTTATCACACCCCTAACACTAACCTAATATGAAGTGTATCCTATTTTATCAGTTAGAAACATTGCCCTGTAGGCTTACAAGAGGTGACTTATAAGTATATAAAAATGGACTTTATCTTCATAGAAAGTGCAATTTTTCTTTCGATGTGGCACTGCACTGCAATGCATTTAAACTGCAGACTTGCTCGAAAATAGCAGAACTCCTGGCAAACATATTTTTTATTGTATAAGTGGGTGATATACCATCTACAGTGCTCTAGTACAGGGTTGTCTAAAGTCGGTCTAGGAGGGGTGGATCCATGGCAAATTTGACAGATAACTACATTTATCTAAATGGGGATATGCTAAAAATCTGGCATGGATCCGGCTCACCATGAGTGACTTTGGTGAACGCTGGTCTATACGGCAGATATTTATACCAGACGGGGGAAAAGAATGTTAACACTACCACTTGAGGGACAGAGCACATGCTTTGTAGCAATGATTAGCAGTGTCACAAGGCACAGAGTCCTAGTTCCAGGAAAGATAGGCCCCGTAAAAAGGCAAATTTTGGGTGACAATGCAGAAAAAGGTGGTCAGTTAAAATTTTCAGTTGCAGAGAGCTTTAGTAAGGCTCTCTGTCTGACCTATTATTCTCAACACATTACATATTATTAAGAGCAGTAGTAGCTCTTGCCCCAGCCTAGTGGCGGGGGAAGGGGGCGATGGATGACAAAGGAGACACAAAAAAAGCCCTGTACCTGCTGTATCTCTGCTCTTCTGCTCCGTCCTCACCAGCACAGACTCCCAGAATCCCCTGCAGCCCATCCTGATGCTGCGTTCATGATGCTGAAAGCAGTGTCAAGATTGGACTGAGTGCCAAGGATTTGCGCTCCAAGTGAGACTGGGAGCCTATGCTTGCTCTCTCAAACCCGGCAATGCAGCTGGGGTTGGACAGAGCTTCATTGCACATGACAGTTTGGACGGCCTGAGACAGGCGTCCAAACTGTCATACGCACTGACAACAGTGGCCTGCCCACCACTCCCCCTCCTGGCCCGCCCCAAGCCTCAGCTATTGTAAGAAAAAAAAAGACAATAAACGTTTTTATTATTGTTTTATTTTTAAAGTTTGGAGGCTGATGGATGGCGACGCTCTTCCGCCATAGTAGAGGAGCCGGCGCTGATTAAGAGTGTGGTTTGGTCACTTTATTTCTCATGATTGGTTCGCTTTTTTGTCTATCTAATTTTCTTGCTTCTGATTTCATGGCTTTCGCAACTGTTCTTCTGTTTGTTCCATCCAGTAGAATGTATGCCTCACAGTGTTTTAATTGGAGGAAGTATCCTTCCACTGCTGATGTTACAAGCTTGCTTTACAGTGCATTGGAGAGCCTTTTTTCTGTCCCTCCTTCTCATTGCTTGCCTCCTCTTCAATTACCCCCTTCACCCTCGTCCTCCTGCCATTTGTCCCCTCTGTCATGTATTTTCTTTTATCTTTTTTAAGAGTAGAGGAATAAATCCTTTGTAGGATGCTGTGCTGTGGCAACCCGTACGTACACAGATATTTAACAAATGTAGATTTCAGAAAGGTTTGAAAGTGGTACCAGAGGATTGTTTAAAAATAAATTTAAAAAACTATATATATAAAGGGGTGGATAAAACATGGTATTTACAAAATGACTGGTAGGGCCACTTTAATTCAGTAAAACAATATGCCTTTGGGAGGTATTGTTTGCCCCGAACAGATATGCTCGCTTGTCAAAAGAACACTCAGGTTCAAAGACAAATATTACACATTCTCCAGACAAACTGGGTATGCTATGCCAGGGAAGCAGCTGTGGCTTAGAGACGTCGACTGGAGCGTCTGTAGGTTGCTATGGCACCCAGAAGATGGATACTTAAAAAATACCCGATTCTGAAAGTTGCGAATCTTGCGGCAGGATTTGGATGGCTGCCTTCCTAAGGGGATTATCGAAGGCATGCAATGTTTTGCCTCTTTAAAAAACAAAAAAGTGCTGGAAAACCCATGGCATTTCCACAGCAACGCTGAAGTGGTCAAGCTCTGCAAACGTTACAGCAGCGCCTAGGGTCATCGGTGACTAGAAGACCGCTTGCTGTACGTTTAATTAGAGCTGCCTTTCCTGGCGTGCGCGTTTACCATGACAGGCAGTGGCGGAAATGGGAAATAAAAACATTTATTCTGTGGAATACACAATCTGGGGATACAGGGCTGCCTCACAAAACGGCAGTCGCGAGGAGCGGTCGTGAATGACATTTGGCCTACGCGTTATTTTCACAAACGCTGCCTCCGAATAAATGAGCACTATGGGAAAAAGTGTCCTCCCATCTTGCTAACCTGTCCCCACTCGCTCTTTTTTCCTTTCCTCGCACACTCTCTGACTTGCTCCCCATTTTGTAGCTTTTTTTCGGATCCCTGAGCTGCAAAGCGTAACTAAGTTGCACGTTTGCTTTTTTTATTTTTTCACTTTATTATTGATTATTTTACTTTTAATTTACATTTATTAAAATATTTATCCACCATGTTAGGACTGTTAAATGAAAAGACCAAAGAGGCTCCAATGGCATCATGACTCATGCGTGTCCATGTGTGACTTTCCACACGTGTGCATGTCATGATGTATGCATGGCATACTCATGCTTCATGATGCACACTCATTAGCAGCCATCTTGGAATTACTTTTCCTTCATTGAAACCCTATTCTTTGATGGCTGGCCAAGCGCTGCCAACATGTCTGTTCCGGCATCATGATGCACGTGGTTTCATTTGTTGAGACACACTGGTAGCCTTTTGTCATTTTACTGCCAATGAAAAGAGCACTGGCAAAACCAATTGTTCCGCCTTTTACAGCCAACACCTATTGGCTTTGCCAAAGTTTGCTTAGATATTGTGCACATCCATAGTAGAGAGCTGCCACACCCTGCAAAATAATTGCTGTGGCATTATGGGGGTACATCTTGGCATACTGTGGACAGCAGTTGCACATTGGTCTCCAAACTTGACACAATGTTTACCACCTTTGCACAACAGTAGTCATTCCTGGAATACTATGGGCATCCAAGGCACAGTTGTAGTCCTCAATTGTAGGCCTTAGCGGAGGAGCGTCTCCTCAGTGTAAGGAAACATTAAATGGTAATAAATTTCAGTTATTATTGTTTGTTTGTTGTTGACATGGCAGCTTTGCCAGGCAGTGCGGGGTGGGGTGGGGCTGCCCTGCTGAAAAGCAGGGGAAGGGAGAAGTGGGTTTCACTCCCTAAGTGCGCATATGCAGCATTGTGAGTGGCTCAGGGAAGCCTAAGCCTGACTGCTTCCTGTTGTTCCGACCGACACAATGAGGAGGACCCAGTGAGGAAGACACGGCAAGGAGGTAAGTTAATTTTTATATTGTATTTACCCCCTTCCTAACCCTCCCCGCCTCCTCGACTCACCACCCCGATCCATGTCAGCCACCACTGGTAGTCCTGACAGCATGGTAATAATTCTTGCTATACTATGGTTATCCATTGCATAATGGTGGTAATTCTTGACATATTGTGGGCATCACAGGCACCCACACCTGCTGTAATGCTGACCCCTGCATTATAGTAATACGTTACGACATGGTTTGGGTATGCATGGGATATGACAGACTCCACCTTGCATAATATTGGCCTTGTCTCATCACTGGCAATTCACTATGCTGTGGTTATGATGGAGCCAAGGTTCACGTAAACAGTAGCCTGTGGAGGTAAGAGCACTGGGGCAAGGAGGGTGCGGACTTGGGGAGGGAGGGATTCAGCAGACGACCATGAGGGAAAATTAAATAAATATTACATTTTTCCTTGTCGTTTGTTGAAATCCACCCCTCACCTGGCCCCACTGCCCCACCACTCTTACCTGCACGGGCTGCTCCTGCACATAAAAATGGTTAATTACATTTCAAGCAGGCTGAGAGTCAGTGCTCGAAGTGGGTGGGATCGGCAGGGGACGGTGTGCCCCTACTTCTTTAATTTAGTGGAATCTGTTCCCCTACTTTTTATTTTTAAGAATGCGTCCCAGGACGTCAGGCTCGGCGCTCGTGGACGTCCAAGGACGGGCGGGTTGGCAGAGAAGGAAAAGGACTGTCTTGTTCCTTCTTAACCAGAGAAGACAAAAGCAATGTCCACTTCTACTGCTCTGCTGCTGGCAGTTGCCCCCTCTTTCTTCCTCTTATTGTCTCTCGTTCTATCTTGCTCCTCCTCACTTGCTGAAAAGGTGACTTCTAGAAACTCTTCTTACCCTCTTTTTCTTCTCCTTTCGTTTATTTGTTCCCCTGTGAAATGGATCCAAAAACAGAAAAACACTTTTACTTGAAATGTTCTATTATAAAGTGCAGCCTTGGGAGGAAGAGAAATAAAAGGTTTTATATAGGAAAATAAACAAATAAAGCAAGGCAGAGTGGTTGCAAAGTGGCCAGAACAACATTGTTTTCTCCGGGTGGGGAAGTGCATTATTCTTCGGCGGTACTGCAATACCTGGCTGATGTGTGGAGTGGAAAACAAAATGTGTACTGCGCCTCTGTGTTCACCGAAGTTGTCTTTTTAAAACATACTGCTTACATTTTGTAAGGATATAAGGAATGGACATTGAAACTGGTTCCTTCTGGGCCTTGTAGCCATGTCCTTCATTTTTCAGGCAAGAGCACTCATTGATTCTGAATGAGTGTAAAAGCTTTAAGGTTTTTTGTTGTTCCTGCTTACATTTCACATGCGTTACCTAATTTTGCATTCCCTGTGAGTATTTTCTTTTTCCAGGATGTTGTTATTTTTTTTTAGGCAGCTTATTACTCTTGTCTAGTGCATTATTTGAATTGAGTCGCATGCAGGTTGTAATAGCGAGCACAATTGGGTTGTAGCTGGGCGGAAGGCAGTGTGAGTTTCTCTCAGTGTAGCATTCCTGTACATTTACATTTAGCAGTATGGTGTTCAGTGGGGGAGAGGATGTGGCACTATGACCAGAGCTGCCGAATTTGGAACTGGGGTACCGTGTTCAGCCTTTATGACCAGTCCACCAGACCACTCACCTGAGGGAGCACATTCCCATGCTAGACCTTAGAAGCCCTGGTGTCTTAGCACTGCTGGTGGACCCTATCAGTGGCAAGTGTGGGTTAACCTTGAAGACCTGTCCGCCACAATCCATTCTGAAGTTCACCTCCAGCCTTGGGGGCAGGCCTACGAAGCAGCACACCCTAAAGCGACAGTGACTGTCACTGAGGTCACAGGACCCTTGATGCCAGTCCGCCTCACACTTTGGTACCTCCATTGGCCTTGTTCTAGCAGTAGTAGTGTAACTCTCCAGGGATCGGCAATGCCGGATTTGCGCACACACCAAACTAAGTTCGCAAAATTCAAGGTCTCTCTGCTTCATGCAAAAGCACTTTTACATGTTTTACCTGCTTTGGGCCATTGGAATTATGCAGCAATTGAGGACAAAATTATTCCGCAGTGTTGACTAAATTATGCAGCATAAAAAAGGCTACAGCATAATGCAGTATATTTTCTGATATTTTATTATTTTGACATTTTTACACATACTGTCTCTGCAAAGATTTTGCCTTATTAGTACCAGTTTAACATAGGAATGCAGCAGTGAGAAAGGTGTCCAGTCAACCTCTGCAAAGGGCTGTCTACTTCGCAGAAACACAAGGCACATTTTTTAGTAACTTTTGATTTGTTTGAGTTGCAAACAATTTATTAGTTAAAATCGTCAGAATATGCAGGAGATGATGTATTTATGTGGCAACTACAACTATGTGGAAAACATTTGCAAATTGGGATATTTAGCCATTCATGTTTGAACTGCTCTTGTGGAAAAAGGGGGAAGTGCTGATGACAGAAACTCCATGGCACAGAGACAAATGGCTTGTGATTCCACTTTTAAGAGTAATTGGGACATTCTGTGATTGGGAACGTATCCCACTTTGTGAATGTATTTTAATGTAAATAACTCATAATAAACCTTAAATAAACATGTATATCCATTGGTTGATTAAATGACACAGTAAGCTGGAACTGGTCAGGAAAATGCCAAACAAATACTAAAAATTGGGATGTTTTGCTCTTTCAGGCCATACCTCTGACTCCGCCTACTGACCCAATCCTCTGGTTATTCCCACCCTCTGATTCTCCGCCCACAGTTCCCCTACTTTTTGTTCCCCACTTCGACCACTGTTGAGAGTAGGGTAGAACCAGTGCAAGTGAATGCATTTACCACCTACACTAGTTGCACGCTTAGCCACCGTGCTCTCCTAAACAAGTAAAACATGATGCTTTAGTGAATGCCTGTATTATGCATGAGTCATGTATATTTCAGCAGGGGTCGTGAAACGCATTGTAACTTATGAGACACGCCGCCACTTACGGCCGGACAGGGAGGCGTGGGCGAGCAGCCATTTGTAAATCTGGCCTGGCTCCCACCCGATAGAGCTGTTATGAATTTCGGACCACGCAGCGCTTTTCTTCTGTAATCAAGAAATGCCCGCTTCATTAGCAAAACCAAATGTGACACCCTTAACAAGCCTGGCGAGGAATGTACATGACTCAATTATTAGCTAATGCGATATGCAGCCTGCTGCAAACAGAATTGTTCTTGTCAGCCTGCGTGTCACATTATGTTTTGATATGATTACCCAAACCGTTTGAATACATTTACGAACTCATTATATGTGTAATGGGCGCAATCGCATCGGCGGCGCGAGCCGGCAAGTTTTCTGAAAACCAGGACATTCTATTTCTTCTTTTTCAGTCATTGCATAAAACCTAGCTGACGAAAATATTTTAATATGCCCAGAGAACAATTTATTCATTTATTCTCTTGATACATTCTCTTTCCCGACCTTTCTAGCAATGAGTGTATTGTATAATGTGACTCGTTCAATGTAAATTATTTTCCACTTTGAAATGTCCTACGCCTGCATTATAAAATGGTTCCTTTTGCCTGCAAATACTAAACAGTGTTTATAGAGCCAACAACGTATTCCTCAGCATTGATAGTGCCACCCTCTCAGGTTAGTGAGTTATTTCCATGCAGGGCCAAATTGATTCATTTAATTGCAGTCGATGCTGATTTTTTATTGTGTCTGTTTCCCACCTAATAGAACGCTGATCGCTATTGGCCAAAACTGCTCTCTTCGCTTTACACATCAGTAAACCCCAGACCGTCAATATCGTCTTCCTTTGACCTAATTTGTGTTTCTGCTTTGTGATTTGCCTTTTAAAAGAGGTAACTGCAGCTTTACACCCCTATTAAGCCTGTTTTTCACGTCCCTTTCGCAATCCACGTTTCTTCCATGCCCTGTTTTTGTGACTGAATCTTCAGCTGCTAACTCATTTAGATTCAAACCTGGGGCCAGATAACTGCATTTACGAGTTCAAAATTCAACTCCTGATTAATAGAAATTGGAATGAAGGTCTTTTCCTTGTACGAGGAATTTGCCTACATAGAATACCACTGGTGAGGTGTCATTTCCATGCCAGCAAATGTGTGCCTGCTGATGAGTTTGCAGGTGGTCCTGGATGAGTCTATCAGAAAACGTTGGTGGATACCCTCAAATATGCTAATCTGTGTCATTCACCGATTCTTTGCACATGGATTCCAACCCTGAATACATGTATACATTTATTCCTGTCAATGCCTGGCGTCATTGCATTTCGAGTAGGGAGTCAGGAATGGCCACTTTCAAAATGAGTTGGTTTTAGGGGAAGGGCTTTCTCCTTGGGGAAAATGTTTCCTGGAGAAGAATAAAAGAGAAATTCAAAAATGTACATCTGTGCACCTGTTACTTTTACCATAAACATAAATGGCTGCTTATTTGAGCAGTCTTGGACATCGGGAGACTTGCATTGATGTCCAGAAGTGCTCAAGGAGTTCTATGAAAAGTCCTAAATGTCATAAATTTACTCGAAATGTAAAGAGTAAATTAAATGTGCTTTTTACTTGTAGGTTTTGTGAATTGGGCCCCTTGACAGGGTTACATTTCCTTTCAGTAATCAATTTTATGTCTTCTATAATTACTTTAAAAAAACACCATGACTAAGCCCTACTCCAGCGCTTTGCTCTAGTGTCACTAATTGTTCAAGTCAGTACCGGCTTTAGCTCTATTGGCACTCAGTGCTTCAGTCTTTTTTCGGTCCCTCCTCCAGTGACCTTTCTCTACCAATTCTCTCACTACCGTCCCCCACCAGTGCCCCTCATATTGCCATATACCCCTCCCACATACAATTCATTTGTTTTACACATCACTTAACATCACACACACAATATACAGAGACAATACATCTTACGTGTGTAAGCCAGTCTATAGGAAATGTTACATAAGACAATAAGGAATACAAGGTGTAGGAATCACGCCATCCATACAAGTAGGCAGTATATTTTCAGAGTGTTTGCTCTGGAGAAGCACAAACTCCACAGTGGTTTGGGGTTGGCTTTACTAATAGGAATTTATTTCTACCCTAGGGAACAGTTTAATAATGCTGTCTATGGCATGTTGTGGCTCTCAACATGCCGTGTATGCCCTTCTTACTATTACCCTATGTACTCTAATAAAAGAGATTAGATGGGCAACATTCCAGAGATCAATAGAATGAGTAACTCAAGTTGAAAATGATATTGATACACAGGACTGGCTTTAGGTGCCTAGGCACATATGTCGCCATGGGTGGAGGGTGAATATTTTACTTTGCCAGCGCCATCTCCTTTCTATTCTTGCTTTTTTAATCATACTTGTGGGTTTAAACTTTATATATATAAAAATTAAAATCTTTGTTTTACATGCATCAATACTACAAAGGGTTTCCATTTCCATTTGAAGTATAACTACCTGCCTGGAAGCATCCGTAATATTCTATAAAAATGATATGCAATGTGTGAGACATTGGGTTGTTGGTTGAGTGGAGGGTGACCCCTGTTCAAGCAACAATCACAATCCCTGTCAGGGTGAACCACAAAAGTTACTACATTAACCTGTGCTTAACCCTCTGGTATTTTGGCACAAAAGCAGTCATGCTTAACTTAGAGGCAACGTGTAAAGTATTTGTGCAGCATGCAAACAGCAATGATTTGAAAACACAACACAAGAAAAATCCCACACCAATTAGAAAAATCTATTACATTTTAATTAGATATTTAACCTCAAAGCAACAAAAATCTAATTAGTAGAAACAGAATTTTTAAAGTTTAAGAAAAACCGAGTGCCTAAATGATGTAAGCACCAAAGCCCCAACAGTGGACATCTGGCGGCACAAGAACTGGTCAAAGTCGAAAAATATGCCTATCGTAATGGAGTGTGAGTCAATTACAATAAGTAAATTGGGCCTGGTCGGTGCTCACTTCTGGACCTAAAAGAAATCTCAAAGAAAATGTTCTGAGAGGGTAAAGTCCAATGGGGCAAGTCACAGCGTCATCATCTGGGATCTTCTGGACGAAGTCGCTAATGAGATTTCTACATTTGGACTTAGTCTCTTTTTTGAAAGATAAAAGTAAAAAATCTCCAGCCAGTTGAAGCTGGAGGCTGTAGCTGATCAGAGTTACAGTTCCTTTGCTTAACCCCTTCCATGCTAATGACAAGGTCAGCTCGTCATGGGTGTTACCTGCGCTGTGCTTATGACGAGCTAACCTTGTCATGAACAATGGGAAATGAATAACTCCAGCACCCAGCGGGAATTGACTTAGTATTGAAGGTGTTAAGGACCACTGAACAGGAATTCCTGCTGCAGAGAAGAACGCAGTGGGAAGTCAGGCCAACCAGCGAAGCACTTTGCGTGAATAGATGAGTAGGTTGGTTCCAGTATACTCTTGGCTCTCAGAGCAGGTTTAGCCAAAACATTTTTAAGTCCCAAGTTTTGGGTTTTGGATACCTGGGCATCTTTAACACCACAGTCAAGGGTCCAGTATTGGAGGGGTACCACTTGGGGGTTTAGGACTCACTGGGTCCAGGTGAGAGTTCAAGGTGGTTGGAGCCTGTTCTGCTCCTGAGGCACTGATCAGGAGGCCAGCCAACTAGCCCTTGGATTCACTCTTGTAGTCCTGGCTGTAAGTGATGAAACAGGGCTCAAGCAGCAGGGCAGGCGAGCAAAGCAGTCCTTCTCGGTGTAGCAAAGCAGTCTTGTGGAGTACACAGCAGTCCTTTGAGAGTCCTGCCACAGATCCAGAAAGCGAACTGAAGAGTGCGTCTGAGGGTCCCCTTGAAGTACATGGTGCCATCTTTGAAGTTGGATACTTTTCTAGAGAATTCCCTTTGAAGTGCTTGAAGATTCCTGCTTCACCTCCCCTGACTCAAAGATAAAGATAACTTTAGCTGTCTATAATGACACGTTGGGTACAGCGTTAGATAAAGATAGCTATAGCTGTCAACAAGGACACATTACCACTAAACATTACAAACAACAACACAAAGACAGGTGCAAATTCACAAAGGTAAATGTAACCAAGTCAATGTACCCATCTATACATCTACTCCTGCATCTATGTGTGAATGAAGTCATTTAAATCTGAAAGTATGAGCAAGAAGTGTCTATTGGTAATGTTTCACACATAGGTGGAGAGCAACGCAATAGTGGCAGAGATCTCCTTCTGGAATAGTATATGAACATTTTGGAAGTTTTCTGAAAAATTGGAAAAAATATTTTCATGTGAAATATAATTGTAAAACAATCTACAATAAGTATTTGTAACCTAGAAGTAATCAAATAAAATAGCACAGCACATTACTTCTCGATAAATGTTTATTAAATACTTAAATCATTTAAATACATTCATTTATTTTATGAATATTTATATGTAAACAAACTGAAAATGAATAATCTCACCATCAATCACATTTTTATTTTTAATTATTATTTGCAACATTGACACTTGTTTTGAACTTAGTGGCTGTAATAAAATTAGAAGTTTAGTTTGTGAATAGCAATTATCTTACTCTTTTGTGGGTGTGCGTTTGTCTTGCCATGTCCCTCCTCAGGTCCCTCCCATATTTAAATCTAATGTTATGCTTACATGTGCTGAGATCTCTACGATACTAGTAGGGATCTCCACACAGAAAAGATTGAAGAGGAGATGTAGTATATAAACATTACTACTGTAGTACTAATCCATGCCCTACAAGATGTAGTTGTCAATAGGCCCGCAACATGCAAGTTTCAGAAGCCGTTTTGACTGTTCTTTCTTTAGCCATTGCCTGTTCGACATATCTAATCAGAACTTACGCTACCCTACTCTATCCTACATATCTTATTCTACCCTTACCTACACATCTCACCCTACCCAACTCTTCACAATTTTTATACCCTACATTCTCTTCTGTACAAACCCAATCCCACTCTACTTTACATACTGTACCTAAATCTACACAATCCTAAATACCATACTCAATGCTACACTACATAACTTACCATACCCTACATACCTTACAATACATGCACTACCTAGCTGAGATCTATATACTCTACCCAGTCCTTCACACCTAACCCTCCTAATCATAACCTATACAAACGCATACTCAACCCAACTCTGTCATACCCAACCCTATTTTTCACAGTCCAGCAAACCTAAGTACACACTGCCTTATAAACCCAGACATATCCTTTTACTACCGAGCCCTACCCTACCAAACCTTATATGCCCAACCTTACCCTACCCTATAAACCCATCAATGGCAAACACTACCAAATTCTACATTTCTGCACTTCCTTTCCTTACTCAACTGTACTCTACTAATGCTAAACTACATAACCTACAATACATACCCAACATAATCCAATTTACCCAAAATTGTATACCAAGCTGTACCCTACATTCCCTACCATACATTATGCTGCTAGCCAAAACCTACCTGACACAGTCTACGATACATATGTTACTAACTCTACCATAACCAAATCTATTTAACTTGCCTCAGCTGCACGTATATCTTACACCATCCCTGAGATGATGGTTTTTGTGAAGAGATGTCTGGTTATATTTTTGTTAAATTTGAAAAAATTTAGAAGTCGTCAAACACTTACATAATACATTTGAAATAGTATTTTGTAACAGCTGTATGCTGGAACTTGTTAAACCATGTAGTTAAACTAACACAACCTACACATACTAATCACATTTCTAAAATGTGAACCTTTTGCCCTATAACAGAAATTAAACATTCATTCACATCATACACACACACTGTAACTTATGTTACAGTGCCTGTCAATAGCGCCAGGACGCCCCTTTGCTGGGGCAGCTGTGCGCGATAGAAATATAAATAACATAACATAACATAACATAACTTAAAAGGCACCAAGTATGTAGTGAAGGTAGAGTATTAGCTATGTCATGTAGATTGTTAAGTATGTCATGTGGAATGTTGACAAGGTCAGCTGGGGACGGTTATTAGAAGCGATGCACTGGATAAGTGCCACCAGAGGTATCTCTGGTATGCCATACCAGGATCTCTACAATAAAGCATATTGCAAAAACTTGTACAGAGTGTTCACCTTTACAGGATTGGTGACGAGTGGTTACACAATCCTGGTACAAGGAATTCACGCCTGACAAACTTTACATGTCATTAGTACTACGTCGCATTGGATCTAAACAATTGTCGTGGATTGATTCCAATAGAGATTAAGTCGACTTCCGTATGTATCACAACTGGATTCAGGACAGGTTAATTTTCAGGTATTTATCAAATGTACCTTATTAGGTGGCTTGTTGAGTAATGGCCGGTGAGTACACGACTCCTGCTAGGAACGTCTCGAGAGACAAGCTCATGTCAGGAGAGGTGCACGGGAGCATTTTATTACCCACAGCAGCTGATGTAGGGAAAATCTTCGAAGGGAGGTCATGTTGCGGATGGCGCATACGTGTATCCTGGATTCAAGTACAGATTACATACACGCGCCCCCCGCCCTTTGAAAAATACCGTACAAATGATAACGTTAGGTGGCCATATTTTGGGGAACTGAGATCTTTTGCCACGGATATCAGATCTCTGTCACACCTCTTCAGTAACAGGCACACTTGGTTGCAGCTTACCAGCCTGTTGTATTTCAAATTATTTTTTTAACATCACAGCAACTGGCAGGCTTGAGTCTGTATGCCGGTCTACGACTTATTCTTCCAGCAGATACAACAATTGAAAACAAAGTACTCCACTGAGTATATTTAATATATTTTTGGGGGGATCATACACAATCTGAGGTAAGCATGGCTTTTGGGAATGTGTAGAATCTCTCACCTCCTCAATCCTTTTTAGCTGCATAAGGAAAACCATTACTGAAGTGGAAGGAATAGAAGGAACACTTTAAAAACTATGTTCAACCCCTGAGGACGATGAGGATTTAACATCAGATAAAAAAAAGAAAATATTACTGCATTGGAAGAAAGTCAGACCTACAGAGGAAAATTAAGTGTATAGAAATGTGTTACAGGATTTAGACACATATTTCAATCCTACTGTCTGTGTGTTAGTGGATAGATATACGTTTTTTCATAAGAAGCAGGGGAGAATGAACCAGTTGAAGATTAAGTGGCAGCTTTAAAAATCTGGCACTAACTTGTAGGTTTGCTAATTTACATGATGAGTTTCTACGTGACCAGATAGTGCATTAAGGTATCGCTAAAACTAAAAACCACACTAAAGAATTGTGTTTGTGTCCATGAATGGGAATGGCCATGGAAGGATAGTCAGGGATTGCATAGCCTGTATAAATTCTGACAAGAGTCAAGTCACACTTACACCACCGTTGTGTCCCATCAGTTTTCGAGGAATGCCTTGGGAGAAAATATGAGTGGACATAATGGGACCGATTTATGATGGCGAAGTACAGAAGTACATTATTGTAATTGTTGATCATTTTTCTAAATGGCCAGAGGTAGAAATAGTAGAACGTATCGACTCTCGGACAGTTGTCAGAGTTTTGGACAACATTTTTCTAAAGGAAGAGCTGCCAAAGTCAATTGTTACTGCCAATGGCACAGAGTTGATTGCAGAAGCATAAAAAATTATTGAAACGAAATGGAATTAAATACTGTACCACTTCGGTATATCATCCTGCAGGGAACGGTGTAGTAGAAAGATTCAACCAGATGGTTAAAGCTGCAATTCAATTAGCTAAGGACAACAGCCTGAATTGGGAGGTAGAATTGTTTCACACAATTTGAGCATTCAGGATGCATCACCACAGGACATTCACCTTTCAAATTGATGATGGGCAGGACCGCATTTTTGAAAGATAATATTGGTTGGATGCCCAAGACCAAAAGGGTAGCATGGGACCATGAGGTGGTAAAAGACAAAGTGAACTAAGCGAAAAAAATGTATAAAACATATTATGAAAGGAAGCATGGTTGTAAGCAGGTAGAACTACATGTTGGTAATGTAGTGAAAGTAAAATGAACTGGGGTTTTAAGAAGTGGACAGAGCAGATATTCAAGATCACTTAGGGTGGAGAAAATATTTTGTAGTGCTGCACTTTTGAGCAATGGAAAAGTAAGACACATGAATTCCTTATCTACATGTAATAAAGGAAAAGTGCTGGAAGGAGGGGGAAACTTTGATTAGTTATGTAAAGAGAAGAAGGTAATGGAGAGAGCTTCTGTATCCCATTCGCTCATAATGGAGGGGTTGCAGCTTCGCCTGAAGTTCATAATGGTGGAGATGCAGCTTCTCTCAAAGTATATGATAAGAATGACGCGGTTAAAACTGGAAAGTTATGGGAGACTGGTGAGGAAACCTATCAGATTTCATGATTACATCTGCGAATACAGAACTACATGGGATTATCTTTAACAGTACAGTTTTGAATAAATAAATGTGTTTATTATTCCTTCTTACAGTTTTTTTGTTATATGTAATTTCTTTTGAATTGTATAAAGGGAAGATGTGTAGTGAAGGTAGAGTATTAGCTATGTCATGTAGAGTGTTAAGTATGGCATGTGGATTGTTGACGAGGTCAGCTGGGGATGGTTATTAGAAGCCATGCACTGGATAGGACCTGACGGAGGTATCACCGGTATGTTGTACCAGGATCTTTACAAAAAAGCATATTACATAAACTTGTACGGAGTGCTCATCTTTACAACATACTTTACAATAACAAAACTAACAACATAACAAAGCTCACACCATTACCGCTCTCTACCTGAAAACATTAACACTAAAACTATGAAACTTTAGTTCTATAAACTTTACCAGTTACTAACACTTCAATACTACATCAAAATATAGCACACCACCACTCATCCACAGACACACTTAGAGACACACGTAAGGGGTTTGTTACAAGCTGCGCAGCATTGAAGATGTGTAGATGGCGAGAAGCACCGAAAGAATGCCTCTAAATGGTACCACTGGGTTGAAAGCAATGCGCACCGAGCTGTGCAACTTCGAAGATTTATCAAAGCCTTGAGGTGATGCAAGGTTTATGGCCCGTGCAGCGGCAGTGATGCGTCGGCGTCAGTTCCGATCGGTGCAACATCGTCAATGCATCGATTTTTGCGAGAGCGGCACTTTTTACTCACTTCTGAGGGACAAGGACTGTATTGGCACTATTTGGCAGGGGAGGATTCATAGGTAGCAGAGTCAGGTGCTGCAGAAGGGTTGGTGGAAGTCTTTGATGTCCATGAGACTTCAGAATAGGAGGCAAGCAGACAAGCTCTTTCAGTGACTGTGGTTCTGGGGTGGAGAGATGCAGCTCCAGTCCTTCTCACTCCCATGCAAGAGGGCAGAAGGCAGCAAGTCAGCACAGCAGAGCAGTATTCCAGCACAGTGGCAGTCTTGCAGCAGCACAGCAGAGCAGGATTCCAACATAGTGGCAGTTTTGCAGCAGCACAGCAGCACTTCTTACTGGCAGAGTACTCACAGATCCAGAAGTGTATTGAGTTGGTAGTGTCAGGGGTCCAGTACATATACCCAGTTGTGCCTTTGAAGTGGGGGAGAGTTCAAAGAAAGACATTTGAAGTGCACAGAGTCCCTGCCATTCCTGCTCTGACTCCAGACTCACTACAAAGGGTATGCAGCCCTTTATATGGGGACAGGACACAGCCAATTCAAGTATAAGTGTCAGCCCCTCCCTCCCATCCTGCTCAGGAATGACCCATCAGTATGTGGTTGAACCATCAGTCACACCTAAGCTAAACTTGTGTGTGGCTGTCTTGAGGGAATGCACAAAGCCCAGCTGTCACCCACCTCAGATGTGTATTCAAAGGCAGGCAGAAGGCACTAAATGGCTAAAGTAAGAAAATGCCAACTTTCTAATAGTATGAAAGACAGTTTGTAACCTGCCCTCCAATTCTCTTAAAAGTTAATCCAATGATTATTCCTTTTCGGCATGCCATCCTCGTGTGTGCTCCGTCCCTAAGCATGAGGAAGTACATGAACATGAAGCTGATGCATGACTATGTATCAGTCCCAGGATGCATCCAATGTCTGATTAGATGAAGAAATCATCCTACACCAAAAGATTGACCATTTGAAACAGTTTTAATGATTTAATCTTCTTTTTCCAAATATAAAAAATATAGAAATTGTTATTTCGATTTTCAAATCTTGTACTAAGCCAGTCAGGCCTTTTCTACAGCATGTCAAAATTCCCAATTCCAATGACGTGAAGTTTTTAACCCAAAGCATTTCGGGCTTAACACCCTTCTGCAGGGGTTACTATAAATTAGAAGGAAATGACAGCATATCAGAAACATTTTAAATGCCCAATTGCCACTGATTATTGCTACGAGGTGCCTTGTACCTCTTAAAACGCACAAAGGTTACAATATACAAACTCAGTGAATCTAGATGCCCCAATAACAAAAATGTGCCAGTAGTGATGACCCATGAATAAAATAACACAACATAAACAGTGAAGAAAGAGAAATGAAAAGTGACCTCATATTGTTATTCCAAAAGAAACTCTGTGACATCTGAATGCAAACAGTATTTAAATATGTGAGTTTTAACGCTGCCTAACTCCCTCTTTCAAACCAATTATATAAAACGGAGGCTTGGTGAGTCATCCATATTTAAAACAAACAGGTGCGCCGATAGCCAGGTAGAAACAGCCCTTAATATAGTGAACGTCACGCCCATTTTAAGACCATGTGCTATTAAACTGCATGCTACCATAAACATAACAGAAATATTGGGACAGTGACTGATCTTAGTCACAATGAAAACTTGACTGGATTAAGAATATGTTATACCAAAATGACTGAATATAAATTGGTACACAAAATATGAAATCCAAATGCACACAAACGTAAGAATTCACGTATAATGAAATTAACGTACATATAAAAAACATGAGAACATACAATTCAAGATCATAGGGTAGTCAGTAATTGATACAAATTCTGCAAGGAATAGTAGACACTTGGGCCCACATGCATCAAGCATTTTTGTAGTCGCAAACGGTGCGATTCCTTAAAATCGGCCGTTTGCGAATGCAAAAGTGCTTTTTGGGATGCATGAAGCAATTTTAGAATTCGTAACATTGTTGCGAGTTCTAAAATTGCGGGTGCTTTTAAGAAGTCGCATATGTGCGATTTCTTAAAAGCAATGCATCATTACTTTTACAAGTGGAAATTCGCAGTTAGGGTGCCAAATTTACCGAGTGGTTGAACCACTCGGTAAATTTGGAAAAAGTGTTTAAAATGGTGAAAATGTTTTTTTTTCAACATTCATGTTTCACACACACATGTCCTTAGGACATGTGTGTGTGAAACATGATGCGAAAAATACATTTCAGGGGTGCATGGGGGGGTCCTTTGGACCCCCCCCTGCACCCATGAAATTTTCTAAGTGCCACTCGCAATTTGCTGATGCCTTCCCATTGACTCCTATGGGCCTTTTGGCCCATAGGAATCAATGGGAATTGCGAAAATGTACTTAAGAATTCGGTATTCATTTGGGATTCGGTAAAAATTGCGATTTTTACCGAATCCCAAATGAATACCGAAAATAATGATGCATAGCATTTTGCACTTCTTAATTTGCGATTCCTTATTTTTCGCAAATTAGGAAGTGCAAAATGTAACAATGATGCATGTGGGCCTTGGATACATATTGACACGCACCTAGGCACCACAAACTGCTTGGGTCTTGTCTATTTTTCTGATAGCACAGAAAACATGCTCCTACTTCTAAAAATGACACAATAAAATGAGGACAGGCAGAAGGGCCATGGAGAACTGAACAATGGTGGGTCATAAATGGGGAGTGAACCAATAAAATTGAAGAATAGAGTAGAGTCTCATTTACATATAAAAATCTGGTAGTATTTAAAGTGGTTGCTTACTCAATTGATATAAACATTAATCTAGAAAGTTAAACAGTGGAATGTAGTGGGGTATCAATAATGACATTTAATATATGTGACTTGTGAAACAAAAAAAATAAAATGAAACACATTTTGGGTCTCAAAAACACACACATTACCATAGTACTCCCTGGCCCTGAAGGGACTAATTTATTTTTAAAGACAAACTTTATTGTAATTCTCCGGTTGTTTGCAGAACATTGGAACAAGTATAAATGACATTTTCTTTTTTGTTGATCCTTATCCAAGCCCCGCCATCATCGGCCTGAATCAAGCCACATACTGTGATAATATAAATTATAATTACCGAAGTGGTCACAGATGTACTTTGGAATTACAAACCAAGCCTAACCTCCCCCTCTCCACCTCCCCCCACCCGCTTCCTGGTCTGCCTGCCTCACGCCTACTCTCAAATCCATACTATCTAAAGTTCATATTTTCTTGTTTATTGCTGCTGGTGTGTGCTAAGTTGGTCAAGAGACTCTATCCGACCTTTCCCTCTGTCATACCATGGCCACTGGGCTCCTCATGGGGTAGGATTGATTTGTGTATGTAGGAGATCAAGTTAATTTCTCCCATCATAATCTCCCAGTCCATTGAGATGGGATGTTTCCGTAGCCCACGTGCCTCTTCGCGCCTGAGTGCCTCATTTTCATCGCTATCCCACTGAGCCACTGCCTCCCGCACCATGTTAGTATGGAAGGGCATCTAGGGGAATTCCATTGCATGGTATTTGCTCTAATGGCCAGAATAAACGCTAGGTCTAAGAAGTGCAGCTGGACCTTCTGGACTTTATTATGCCTGCGCAGGCCTAATATACATTGCATCATGTTGTCTGTAATTGGGAGGTGTGTGATCTCTCTAAGAATCGTTTGGATCTTTCCACAGTGGTCACGGAGTTTGGGGCATGCCCATATCGTATGGATGAAGCCCACCTTCTCCGACTTACATCTCAAACAGTTGCTTTTGGCCTCCGGGAATATACGCCGTATCCTCTTTGGGGTCAAATAGGATATGAAGAATCATAGTTTGAATGAACTTCAGTTTTGCATTACGGGAAACCCGTTTAGGTTGCTCTAGAATACTCTCCCATGCTTTATCAGGGAATTCCGTGTCCGCTGACTCTTCCCATTTTGTACTGAGGTCCATAAGGCCCACAGAAGCCTGTGCCCATATCGCTGTGAATAGCCATTAAACTAGGTGTCCCCCCTGCCCTATATAGTAAAGTAAGTGTACCAGTATGTGTTGCGATGGTTCGTTACGTTGAGGTGCCCATGTTACCCTAATGTAGTGTGACACAGTTGCATGAAACAGGTACAGGCGGTCAGGCGCACCCGTAGTACCACAAAAGAATCATGATCTAAGAGGGTACAATCCCAAACAGGGATCCAACCATCTCCACCCCGCCTCTGCCCAGTCACTCAGTCTAGTCTGCGTAAACCTGCCACCCATGATCGTTATTCCTAGTAGTGGGATATTCTTTGCGTATGGGATCACGCCCGAGGTGTAGTGTAGGGCCTTTTTCCAACAGTGTATTGCAGTTTTCAATAATGGGGGAGTAGTCGGAGGCATTTTCATTTTGGGGAGCAATAAAGTATGTAGGGTTTTGCTGTCTAGATCTCTATTAGTGTATCCAATTTCTGGAAGGTTCCTGCCCGCCGCCCAGTACGATAGCCATTACAATTGGCATGCATAGTAATATGCCTGGAAATCAGGAACCCCCAGTCTGCCCCTGTGGGACGCCAATGGCATCTTCTTGAGGCTAGCCCTCCTTCTCCCCTTTCCCCAGATGAGCTCCAACAGGAGTGTGTCAAGGTAGGGGAAGGTCGATTGAGGCACCACCAGGGGTAAATTAACAAAGAAGTAAAGTAGGCGAGGCAACATTACCATCTTGGAGATAGCAATCCGCCCCATTACTGATAATGGCAAAGACGTCCAGAAAGTTATGCTGGAACGTATAGTAGAAATAGCCTTCATTAGATTACTCTTCAATTGATCTGTCTGTGTCCTGTATATATGAATGCCTAGATACTTAAATGTAGTATGTGCGACAGGTAGCTCATAGGTGCTGAATTGTAGCATGTCTGGACGCACCCCCTCTCGGAAGTAAAAGGCATTGGATTTCCCTGCATTGATTGCTAAACCCCATATTCTCTCAAAGGTGGAGAACACAGCAGGAAGGGGTTCCGCCCCAACCATCAAGTCCCGCAAGTATATGAGGATGTCATCCGCGTATATCGAAATTAAGTGTGTAGTGGGAAATACGTAGAGGAGACGTACCCATTTGAGATAATCCGGGGGGAGGCCGAAACACTGCAGGGCCGCAAATGAAAAGGGGGGGCCCTCGGCCCCCCCGCACGCATGGCGGCGCGGCGACCGTCGCCCCCCCTTTCTCCTTGTGGTCATTCGGCGGTGGGGGCGTGCCCTGGGGGGGTGCGGCCCACCGCCGATTGGCCGGCGGCCCTCCTGACCCGGATTCAATTTAGTGGGTCCGGGTCAGGGGGGGCGGGCGATAGGAGGGCCCTCGGGAATAAGAGGTAGGGAGCGCCCAGGAGACCCCTTTGTCCCTGGACGCTCCCTCGCTGAACGTTGTGCCCCGCGTTCGGGGCTTCTTTGTTTTTAACATTTTCCCGCTTTGTTTTTTCAGGTCTAACATTGGAAATAGGCGAAGGATCTCCCGCGTCGTGTTCGAGCGCCCAGGAGATACGGAGGGCAGCGCGGGGCTCCTTTGTTGTTTTAAATATTTTCCCGCTTTGTTTGCAGGTTCTGGCGCCGGAAATACGCGAGGGATCACCCGGGTCGGAGCGCCCAGGAGACACGGAGGGCGTCTCTGTCGTGTGCGCGGACGATCGTTTTCTAACCGCCTTGTGTGAGCAGGGGGAGGCGCCAGGCACGGAGCATCGTTCACCGGTTTGCCGCGAGTGGAGACCGGTAGTAGATTGGTGGCGAGGCGGCCCATCTCCAAGGACTGCAAGGTATTGTAGGGGGGGTGGGAGCGATTGGGATTCAGACGCTGCTGGGATACCCATCTCCAAGGACTGCAAGGTATCGTAGGGGGGGTGGGAGCGATTGGGATTCAGACGCTGCTGAGATACGCCGGGAGCGGCGGTAGAAATACGGGGAGGGGGGGGATTGTGTACCTGCAACAGTGGATTATTGTATGCCCGTCATAATTTTAAAAAAACGGGGCGCCTGTTCTGGGCAACTTTGCAAAGGCCTGATTATGGTTTTAAGCTCTTTTTGTCGACGCTAATTGTAAACAATTGTTTACCGCTCGCGAGCACAATTTACTAAAGGGCGCGAAGCAGGGTCGACCAGGGCAGCACCTGGATGGGGGACCTCACGTGGAAAGTGTACAGAGGGTAAGAAAAGCGAGGTGACTGTGTAGAACACAAGGGGCGATTTCTTACATGGTCATTTCTTTCCCTATGCAGCAATTTTGATTAAAAGGCATTGCATAAGTGCATCTATCTAATCGTTTTTCATGCCGCTCTGCAGTGTTTGATTTATAATTCTTTGTACTGGGGTGGGACACAAAGCGTACAATTTAGTGAATACTAGGTGACATTTTGGAAAGTGTTTAGTACAGTGCATGTACAGGTTGCATTATTTGCCTGTCTACTTTAGGTTTGGCCGTTTTTAAGAGGGATACTGTGGTGATTTGTGCTGATATTACTTGTTTTGGGGTGCACAGCAACAGGGAGGTAACAGGGGGATTCAATTGTCTCCTTGTATTCAAACTTGGTTTCCTTAAATCTGCCTCTGTTTCATTGCAATGTACTAACACATGTCTCAATTCCAGGCAATTTAACAACGTTATTGGGGCCATTCACTAGCGGACAGGACGTAAGAGCATCCAACACGCAAAGTGGTGTGGACCGGAGCCGCGGAACATTATCGCGGGCTAGGACAAAGGACTGGTCGGTAAGAGGGGTACGGGGGGCTAGCATTCATCGCTCCTGGTGGCCGCCGGGTGGGTCTACATTAGGTTTACTCACCCCTTACATAAGCGGACAAGCCGCTAGTGTTGCGGTCGCCGTTGCATGGTGCTGAAAGCCCCCTGGTGACCCTCCATCTGAAAGGTACACACAGTTGGCCTGTTGGGACTAAGAGAGTAGGCAGCGGGTGTTTTGGGGTAGCATCATGCCAGGTCCACGGGGTGGAAAAAGGGGGTCCAGCATGGAGGCTATGATGCGGGCCATGATGCGGGAGATGAGTGACATTAAGCAACAGCTAGGGAAAGTTAATGAGCTGGAAGCACGGTTTAATGAGAGAGAGGGTGATGCCCCGGGCCCATCCGGGAGGCCGATCCGCAAGAGGGTGGCACCAGTGCCAAGGGGGGTTTTTGTCACCCCGCCCGTGAAATCTAGGTCCAAAAGACCCAGGGATGCGGCCCCCACCCCAGGTCCAGTAGATCCGTTACCTGCCGCGCCGCCGGCGGTCGTCCCACCCCCGCATGTGCCTACACCCATTGCCCCCGTGGTGCCGGTGCCGGCAGGTCAACCAGTAGACGCTGGGTCTGCTCCCGCACCGGTGCCCACAATCCCGGGTACAGGCTGGCCACATCCGGCACCCGCCCTGCCAGCTGTACCTGGACCACTGGGCATAACCCCAGTGGTACCTGTTGTCCCGGGGGGTAATGTAGATTCAATGCCACCCGAATTGTTATCTCAGTTAACGGCCATGATGCCATGGCTCCAAAAAGGGGGAGCCTTCCCGAATTCTGCAGACCATGCGGCAGAGGCGGCGAGGTTTGTAGAGAAAATCAGATCGGCACCGGTCGCCGACAGTGTTGCATTGCCAATATCTTCTCCCCTTGCAGGTCCAAGTGTTCCCCAGCCGGACGGAGTTAAAGGGCAGCCGCCCCCGGTGCCCGCACTTGGTAAGGAAGTGGCATTGCCGCTCTTGGGGGACGGTGTTTTGCCTTCCAGGAGCGAAAATCTGGCTCAGCATGTGTCATTAGCTGTGAAAGAGATGATTTGGGCGGATAAATACGTGTACATTTATTCTTTGTTGTTAGATAATAGGGAAATGGAGCAGGCAAAAGCACTAAAGGAGTGGATGCTCCCAAGTGAATGGAGGGCGCAGTGTACTAGATTTAGGGTTGAGGAAAATCTCAACAACTGGATGCAAGCATGGGCTGTATTCACTGCAATTAAAGCTGAGCGTCCTCCAGATTTACAGGCAGCATTGGCATGCTACTCGAGCAGGATTGTGGGGTGGAGTCAACAGTATTCTGGGGAAGCATGGAAGGGTTATGATGTCAATTTCAGGAAGGCATTGGAATTCAATAGATCATTGCCATGGGACACAGTAGATTCCATGGCTTGGCACAAACAGTTCTCTGATACTGCACCTCCCCCTCAGTTCGGTGCGGTCAAGGTGTTCACTAGACCGCATCAGCCCTTTCGGCCCCCCCAAACGAGTGAGGTACCTGGGAAGTTTAGGGCAGGTGGGCCAGAGAAAAAAGGGGTGTGCTGGGATTTTAATAGGCGCACCTGCACAAGGGCCGCGTGTACGTTTAGACATGCATGTTCCTCCTGTGGGCACCCCTCTCATCCAGAAACTACCTGTAGGTCCAAGCAAGGTAACACAGGTCAGAGGGGTAGGGGAAAGCCACTATAAGTCAAACAGGTTAGGCCCCCCCACTCCAGTGGATGTGGTGGAAATGATTCCATGGTTGAACAGATACCCAGACCACACATCGGCCACCCTACTCCAAGAAGGTTTTTCTAAGGGTTTTAGGATCCCGGCCGGGGGATACACAGGCAGTGCGCACTGTAGAAATCAATTGTCAGTCAAGCACAATCCGGCTGTTGTGGCCGCCAAAATTGACAAGGAGCTATCATTAGGCAGGATAGCTGGCCCTTTTACTGAAGTGCCAGTACCCAATTTTGTGTGTTCCCCACTGGGAGTTGTCCCCAAAAAAGAGAAGGGGCAATTCAGATTGATTCATAACCTGTCAGCACCTAGGGGGACGTCACTGAATGATGCCATTGACGAGGGTATCTGTAGTGTTAAGTACGCCTCTTTTGATCAGGCTGTTAACTTATTACAGGCCACGGGACCCGGGGCGCTGATGGCGAAATCAGACATAGAATCAGCCTTTCGCCTCCTCCCAGTCCACCCGGCGGACCAACATCTTTTAGGTTTCACCTTTGGGGATAGGTTCTACATGGACAAATGCATGCCTATGGGTTGTTCGATATCTTGCGCTTACTTTGAGATGTTTAGCTCCTTTCTTGAATGGGCCATGAGACAAGTGACGGGCCATCAGCGGGTCATGCATTATTTAGATGATTTCCTCTTCCTGGGTACAGCGGGATCTCAGGAGTGTGCACTGGCATTGCAGGAATTTTGCGTGCTCATGCGGGCTTTTGGGGTCCCTCTTGCGCCCGGGAAGACTGTTGGCCCGACCACCTGCTTAGAATTCCTTGGCATCGAGATTGACTCAATGGAGGGATGTTTTAGATTACCTAAGGACAAGGTGTGCAAATTCAAGACATCGCTACAGTTATGCCTCCGGAAGGAGAAGGTCACTTTGCAGCAATTACAGGAGGTGGTAGGGCAATTGAATTTCGCACTGAGAATCATCCCCATGGCTCGCCCTTTCTCTCGCTCCATCGCTCACGCGATGAGGGGGCTGAGGGAAAAGCACCACCGCACTCGCCTATCGTCTGAAATTCGCCAGGATATGCTTATTTGGATGGCATTCCTGGAGGATTTTAACGGTAGGGTGGTCTGGCCCGGCCCGCTCACAACATCAGCGGAGTTGGGCCTATGGACTGATGCGGCCGGTAGTGTGGGCTTTGGCGCCATCCTAGGGAACAGGTGGGTCGCTCAACAGTGGCTAGAAGAATGGAAGACATGGGGTCTGATCAGCAACATTGGCTTCCTTGAACTCTTCCCAATATGGGTGGCACTGATGGTCTGGCCCGAACACCTATGTAACCAATCAGTGGTGTTTTGGTCAGATAACATGACGGTGGTAGAATGTATCAACCAGCAGGGGGCGCGGTGTCCTTTCATACTTCGTCTGATCAAAGAAATTGTTCTGCGGTGCCTTAAACTGAATGCTAATTTTAGAGCCAAACATGTCCCTGGTGTTCTAAACAATGCGGCTGACTCCCTTTCTCGCTTCAAAATGCAGGTTTTCAGGGAGCATCTGCCCACAGCAGACCCCTCGCCAGCACACTTCCCAGCAGTACTTTGGCAGATTGGTGCCCCAGATTACAGGACCTCGTGGTCGCTAGCCTAGCCCCCAGGACCAAGACGGCTTACGAAGGGGCGTTTCTGTCTTATTGTTCTTTCTTGGGGCCACAGTGGGAAGCGCTTTGGGCGGAGGAGGATGGCTTTGCAGCCTATTTAGAATGGATGCATAAGGAGGGGCGCTCGGTGGCAGCTGCGACCAGACATAGGGCAGCGGTGTCATTCTTCGCTCAAGCTAGGGGCTTCCGGGATCCCACTAATACCTTTATGATACGTAAGGCTTTAAGGGGATGGCGCCGTATTCAGGGACACCAGAAGGATAAGAGAAAGCCCATTGGATTGGCCCGGCTAACAGCCTTACTGGGCACGCTGGAGACTGTTTGTAGCTCGGAGTGGGAGGTGCTTCTTTTTAAGGCGGCATTCTCCTTGGCATTCTATGGGGCGCTGAGAATTAGCGAACTTGTGGCAGGTTCCAAGTCAGACCTACTGGGCGGCTTGCAAAAGGCTGGTGTGACGATAATGGGGGACACCATGTGGGTGAATATCCAAAAATCAAAAACCGACCAAGAAGCTAGGGGTCACACCATAGTTCTGCAACGGGCCCCCGCCAACCCGTGCTGCCCGGTGAGGCACGTAGAATTATTCCACGGACTGTTGGTAGGTTCAGCGGGCAGGGCATTGCTCTGTCACGCCGACGGGAGCCCCTTGACCAGGTATCAATTCAGGAAAGTGTTGGAGATGGGGGTTAGGAAAGCAGGTCTTGACCCCAAAGATTTTGGCTCTCATTCCTTCAGGATTGGGGCAGCAACTGAGGCGGTGGCGGGGGGCCTCCCGGTGGAAAGAGTGAAGACAATTGGGAGATGGTCTTCAGAATGCTATAAACGTTATGTTCGGATTGACATGCTATGATTACTTGTCACTCACGCCTGGTCTCTTTCCGCTCTCTTACAGTTTCTCAGACCTGTTACGCAGGGGAGGAATTTGTCGTCGGGCACCGGCAACATTCATCAGCACGGAGCGGCGACCAGGAAATAATGAAGAACAATGTCTGGATTGTTGGTCATTCATATGTGAAGCGAGCAGAATGTGTCTTCCTGTCAGGTGACAAGAGGAAAAGGGCGGCACAACTAGGGTTGGACATCACGTTCTTTGGCAGAGGGGGGTTATGTCTTCACGAGTTTAGGGGATTCTTCCAAGGGCTTTTAGCACGCCAGCAGTCTCCACCGTCAGTGGTGATACTTCACCTTGGGGAGAATGATTTGGCAACACTGGGCAGGCGCATTCTGATTGAGGAGATTATCTCAACGGCGGGTTGGATGGCTAGGACCTGCCCCGGGTGCACACTAGTATGGTCACAACTCATACCTCGACTACAGTGGCGGGGGGGTCATTCGGTCAGGGCGTTGAATCACTCGGTAAAGAGGATCAACACACGGTTGGATAGGTTGTTTCGAACCCCCTTGTTACAGTCAATACCTCATGGGTGCATCTGGGGTCACAAGTATTACTTGAAGGACGGGGTTCATTTGACAGAGGAGGGTAATGTCCTTTGGTCTGACAATATCTGGGCGTGGCTAGAGGGTTTTGAAAGGAGGTGGGTGTCCTTAGGCAGGGGCTAGAGGGGGAGGCCAGATCGTCGGTTAACAATGCTGGCCTGTGGCGGTAAGGTCATTATCGGTGAGCACATATTTGAGGTCTGAGGGGGCGGGCATCATCCTATGGAGGTTCCCGCCCGGGGGGAGGGGCCTGCGGGCCACTCCCAGAACTCCAGGGGCAAGGTAATAGGCAAAGGAGCGCGGGTAGGAGTAGTTCACGCTTTCCTTAGGCTGGTAGCCACCCCGCGCGCGTGGACTCATGACGCCACCGGCGCAGAGTAAGGGCCCTCCTTTAGTGGGTAAATGGAGTTTAGGGCGTAGACCGGGCAACTCCCGGGGTAACACTGCGCATGCGCACTTCTAGGGGGGAGGCGCAGCTTGTAGGACCTGACACCGGTAGTGACCCTGCCATATGGCCAGAAATGTACAAAAAATCAAGTTTAGGATGTTTAGTTTAAGCTAGGAAACAACATGTATTAGAGTTTTGTTAAGGTCAGGCTCTCAAACTTGTTGATAAGAATTGTATAACTAAATGTCCTGCTGATTTTTGTATTCATTGTTGATTATGCAATTAAAACCTTTTAATTTCATACTTTAATAAATACGGCCGGGCGACTAGCGCCCGCCTTCCAAAAAGTAAAACACGTCTCGTGTCCACGTTCCTGGGTGTTGGGTGCCGGATTGGGGGGGAGGCGGCAGCTAGTCGCTGACCATGTGAAAAGGGGGGGCCCTCGGCCCCCCCGCACGCATGGCGGCGCGGCGACCGTCGCCCCCCTTTCTCCTTGTGGTCATTCGGCGGTGGGGGCGTGCCCTGGGGGGGTGCGGCCCACCGCCGATTGGCCGGCGGCCCTCCTGACCCGGATTCAATTTAGTGGGTCCGGGTCAGGGGGGGCGGGCGATAGGAGGGGCTGACCAGCCCCTCGGGAATAAGAGGTAGGGAGCGCCCAGGAGACCCCCTTGTCCCTGGACTCTCCCTCGCTGAACGTTGTGCCCCGCGTTCGGGGCTTCTTTGTTTTCCCACCCACCATCCCTTGGAACAAAGTTTTGAGCAGTGTTATGTCTGGTTTAATGGTAAGTTTCGAAGGTACGGACCACAGGAGAGAGTGGTCTGTTGGTGTATTTTGTGATGCGTTTGTTTAGGAATTTTTCCCCTTTTTAGCAAAATATGTGTGAAGTGAATTGTATTTGAAGCTATGTGTCTTTAGGCCTTTTTTCCCTTTGTAGCTATACGTTGATATTGTTATTTGGCGAAACATGTGTGAAGCGAATTGTAATTTAATACCATGTGTCGTTAGGCCTTTTTTCCCTTTTAGCTATACGTTGATACTGTTATTTATTAGCCAGTGTAGCTGTCCTTTAGAATTTTTCCCATAGGTCGTCGTATTTATTAGGTATGGGGCATGCGGTAAGGTCATTATCGGTGAGCACATATTTGAGGTCTGAGGGGGCGGGCATCATCCTATGGAGGTTCCCGCCCGGGGGGAGGGGCCTGCGGGCCACTCCCAGAACTCCAGGGGCAAGGTAATAGGCAAAGGAGCGCGGGTAGGAGTAGTTCACGCTTTCCTTAGGCTGGTAGCCACCCCGCGCGCGTGGACTCATGACGCCACCGGCGCAGAGTAAGGGCCCTCCTTTAGTGGGTAAATGGAGTTTAGGGCGTAGACCGGGCAACTCCCGGGGTAACACTGCGCATGCGCACTTCTAGGGGGGAGGCGCAGCTTGTAGGACCTGACACCGGTAGTGACCCTGCCATATGGCCAGAAATGTACAAAAAATCAAGTTTAGGATGTTTAGTTTAAGCTAGGAAACAACATGTATTAGAGTTTTGTTAAGGTCAGGCTCTCAAACTTGTTGATAAGAATTGTATAACTAAATGTCCTGCTGATTTTTGTATTCATTGTTGATTATGCAATTAAAACCTTTTAATTTCATACTTTAATAAATACGGCCGGGCGACTAGTGCCCGCCTTCCAAAAAGTAAAACACGTCTCGTGTCCACGTTCCTGGGTGTTGGGTGCCGGATTGGGGGGGAGGCGGCAGCTAGTCGCTGACCATGCATGTTATAGAGTCAAAGGCCTGACGCACGACCAGTGCTAGGCATCCTGCGATGTGATATTCTGTTGGGGTGGCAATCATGATGTGGTGCAGTCTCCTCGTATTTAGAGAAGTTATGCGTGCAGGGAGAAACCCACTCTGGTCTCGGTGTATAAGGGAGGTGAGGGGGGGTAGCAGCCGGTTAGCAAGGGCCTTCCTTAGGATTTTATATTTGGTTGCTAATAGGGATAAAGGTCTGTAATTTAATAAGTCAGTCCTGGCTTGGGGAGGGACACTACTAAGGCTTGCATAGGACTGTGGCAGGCGACCTATGTCCCGGGCTGCCTTATAGAGTACCTACAGTTTAGGGACTAGGATGTCTGAATACTTTACATAAAATTCAATTGGCAGGCCATCAAGACAAGGGGCCTTATTATAGTTCAGTCCATTAATGGCTGCTCTTATTTCATGTTGGGTAATTGGCTCGATAGACTCTTACGAGTATCCTCCGTGATTTCGGGGAGTAGTAGGTCAGTGAAGAAATCCTCCACTAATCTATCATCAGTGTGTGCAGGTGCTGCATATAGATTGCTAAGATAAGTACAAAATGCTTCATTGATCTCTAGTTGGGTGTAAACCAAGCCCTTCTGAGGTGAGCGTATGGTAGTGATGACAGGCGCTTCTGGGTGATCCTTCAGTAACCGGGCCAGTAGCGCACCAGCCCTATTGGCCTCGGCATGTGTCCGTTGTGTGTAGGCCTGATGATCTATAAATCGGAGTGTTTCTAGGGTCTCTGCATGTTTGATGTGGGCCTCTTGCAGAGATTCCCGTTTGCATGGGTCTGTCGTTACCACTTGTTCTAATTCTGTCAACTGGGTTTCTAAAGTAAGAAGACTCTTATATGTTTTTTGTCTAGCCCCTACGGTGGCACCAATGGCAGAACCCCACACTACTACCTTGAGCGCCTCCCAGTTAACGAGGTTGGAGGAAGCTGTTTTCCAATTTTCAGTCAGATAATTGTTAATAGTGTTAGACATACTGGCCTGGAACTGGCCATCTTCCGGCAGTTGGGGCCATAGTTTCCAGGTCAGGAGCGGGGTTTGGACCCTACCCCAAGTAAGTGTAAGTTCCAGTGGGTTATGGTCAGAAAAGGTCTTTGCCAGGTAGGTGGACTGTCGTAACTGCGTGGTAATGTTGTAGGAGCAGAGGAACCTATCAATTATGGTGTGGAGCTGGTGGACCGGTGAATAAAAGGAATATTCCCTGTGTGGGGGGTGTAATCTGTGCCATGCATCCTGCAACCTCCAAACTATGGATGCCATAATATATAACTGATACAAAAGGGGTGGTGATGGACGGAGCATCTGAACCAATCAAACACTCACACCCAGTCAACAGATCTGGGTTTAATCCATCACCGTTCTTAAGCCTACTCTACCATGCCAGTTCAGACATGGCCATATGCAAATCAGTCTGACCCTGTGCCTCATGGGAACATTCCAGCCCGGTAATGGATTAAACCCAGATCTGTTGACTGGGTGTGAGTGTTTGATTGGTTCAGATGCTCCGTCCATCACCACCCCTTTTGTACCAGTTATATATTATGGCATCCATAGTTTGTGGCGTCACTGAGGGAAACAAAGTGATGCTGTGGTCCGAGAAAGAGTGAACAGTGCTGTCCTCTGAGTCCGTTATTGTTTTGGGAGTGGCCTCCTGGACTGATGCAGCCACCACCAGCACCTACGCCCTGCCCGTCAGTTTTTGGTCTTGAGTGGGGCCTCTTTACACGAGGTTCTTTAGGCCATGGCCATATCCACGGGTTTGCGTTGTTGCAACTTTACCGGGCTATGTCTTGTCGATCCTGATGACTAATACTGGCTTCGTTCCAGGTCCATCACCTCTAGCCATTCTTCCACATCATTGGGGCTGTCAAAGAAGTAAGTTTTTCTTTCGTGTATGATTTTGAGTCTGGCTGGGAACAAGAGGGCATATTTAAGTTGTGCCACTCGTAACTTTTTCTTGACTGCTTGGAAAGAGGTTCGTTGGCACTGAACCAGTATGGTGTAGCCCGGAGAAAGAGAAATCCTATGATTTTCATACCGGATCTGCGTTATTTCTCTCGCTTTTTGTAATAGGATATCCCGATCTCTGTAATTCAGTATCTTGACAATCAGGGGATGGGGTGGCGCACCGGCCCTTGGCACTCCAGTTGGGATCCGATGCGCTCTCTCTACGCAGATGTATGGAGATAAGCGCTCCTGGGTAAAATTACGCACAATGGCAATGCAAAGGGTTGCAAGGATGTTAGAAAGAAAGCTGCCTGCATACACGTATGGTTTAGTACATTATTGCATAGTTTATGTAGAAATCAAAATGATTAACACAATATATGTTCAAATAAATAATTGTGACTGTACAAAAGCTAAATATTTAGAAAAAGGTGTTTGGTGTCCAGTGGAAGTACAATTGAACCTATGTTAAACTAGTGACATTACAGTAACATATGAAGAAGGTTTCAATTTTTTCAAACAACTTAGCGACCATGTAACTTATATTCAATTAATCAACAACAATTTAGATAATTCGAAAATGTTGCTGTTTGGTTTGCCTCTTTGAACGGCCGACGGCGTTTCCACCCAGTTAGGATATTGGGTCTCTTCAGGACCTGGCAGTGTGGGGACACCTAAGGGAAATGATACTGTTATATCGTCAGCTTGTGGCCCATCTAGATGTAGTACTTCGCTTGAATCAGAGAAGCTATATCTCGAAAATGATATAAAAATATATATACCTGAAGGGGGGCCTATGCTGCTCTGTGAAATGCAGTGGCACCGTGAACAAAGTGTAAAAAGAAACTCACTGGGATACCAGCCGGGAACTGTGGAATAATAGGAAAAATCAGATGGTTGTACTGATTGTGTGAGAAACGGCATTTGCGTGGTATAGTATGAGTGGCACAATTATTCCAACATTGACACTTACCCCTAGTGAGGGTAGTGACGGCAGACACGTAGTATGATGGAGAGGGCCCAGGAGCTCTGTGTTGATAAAACCAATTGATGCTCAGGAGTAGCGGTGAACTAAATGGAAGGCAAATAAGGCTATCGGTACAGTCTCTGCAGGACGTAATACATGAGAGTTAAAGGATGAAACTCAATTGTGCACCTTACCGGCGAGCGTGTGGTGGCGCTGTGAGTACGGGGGAGCGAGGATTCGCTAATTGATGTTTGAAGATATCACCTTCGCTGCGGAGGGTGAGACTGTGATAGATGCGGCATATGCAGTTGTGAAAAAATATGCAAAGCGCATTTAGAATTATGTAGGGAGTAAGATAGGGATCTGTAGCGGTGTGATGTCCGGAGGCATCCGCACTGCGTACCTGTAATAAGCTTAGTAGCGGCGGCGGGAGTGCCCCCTGCGTCCTATGTGCGTAGAACGTCCTCTCCTGAAGGTACGATGACAGCGTGTGTTAGGTATTGCACTATAGATATAGCCGCTAAAAGCATGGCCACTCAGACTCTACTTCTGGATCAGGAGCTGAGATATAATCAATGAATCTGGGGCCTGTAATCGATAGCAACAACAGACTGCTTGTGCACCTAGTGCGGGGCAATGCGGGCGGTCCTGTATGCAGTGTGTCATTGTTTGTAAAGAGGGGGAAACACGGTGGAAAGTATTGTACAGGGCTTGGTCGGGTGGATGGTTATTTACAAACTACTTCTTTAACATAAGTTGTCTATGGAATTGACAACAAAAGCAGCCCACAATAGCTGCCCGTATATGACTTGGTCAACCACTCGTGTGATTCAATAGTGCCAAAATTAATATACAATATCTTACAATAATATACAATATCTTACATAAAGTGCACATAAAAACAATTGTAAAAGCATCTTATACACGCTGTAGCAACACATATGCGGTTGCACAATCAATATGTCGAGAGTCTTTATCTAAACAGACCCAGTATCTTTGTCCGTACATGAAGCACTGGTGCCTGTTTGCATCGCATCTGGGGATATGCAATGATTAATGCCCGTCATTGTGTAGGCGTCTGGCGCACGTATCCATTAGAAATAACCTGGTGCTTGAGTCTCTTCATTAATAGCCAAGTAGATCGTCTACCTGCGTGCAGTGGTTGTGTATGTTATTTACACATCTGAGGATGTGCTTGATGTAGTCCCTCGTAGCGGGAGTTAGTGAGGCATGGCGCCCTAGGGATTAGGGACCCTGAGTAATGCAACCTTTCTTGTAGGGGACCCGCGTGCAGGAGGTGCGGTAGCCATATTGTGATAGTGGTGTGCTAAGGCCTCTAATGTACAGGCGAGAGTGTCCTCCAATATATGTCTAACAAATGTTCTGGGTTAAGGGCTAAGGCATCTGCTAACCACGGGAGAGTGTCCTCCACTACCTGTATTAGATGGGTCTGGTGTTTAAATACTCAGTGTAGTGACAAAACCACGCCATTCTTCTGCGGAATTCAACCCCTGCATGATTGAGTTAGTACGCTCAATCCAGCGGCATTCCAGTCTTTGCAATATTTGGGAAAGTTCGCCTCCTCTTGGTGGGATCAGTACTTTGTCTATCACCTGCCATCTGATGTTGTCTGCAGTGTGATGTTTGTCTGAGCAGTGGTTGACTAGCGGGGCATTGGGAACCGAGTTTCTGATTCTACTGCGGTGCTGTCCAATTCTTGCCTTTACTGGTTGTTGGGTTTGGCCTGTGTACTGCAGTCCACAGGGGCAGGTAATCCAGTACACCACATTTTTGGTGTTGCAGATGGCGAAGAATTCCAAGTTCTATTTAACATTGCCATGCTCAAATGTCTTGGTATTGGAAGTGAATACACATGATACGCAGTTAACACATTTGTAATGGCCCTTGATCTCTGGGAGTCCACATGTGGCCTGCTGTGATCTGGTAATTTGTATCAGACTTTCTAAAGATGATCTGATGAGATGATCCTTCACATTCCTGCCCCTTTTAAAAGCGAACATAGGAACCTCAATGCTCGGGTCTATGTTTCTGATAATGTGCCAGTTTTTGGTGATCAATTTGCGTAATTTGTTTGTGTGTATGCCAAATGTGGTAAAACAGATCAATCTATTTTTTTGGGGACTTTTCTTGTGGCATTAGTAATGTTTCCCTGGGGCAAAACCATGCTCTTTTGAGGGAATATTTTACTAGCCTGTTTGGATAGCCCTTAGCTAGTAGTTTCCCCCTCAATATGTTGGCCTCTCTCATGTAATCTTCCTTCTTGGTGCAGTTTCGCCGCAGCCTTAAAAACTGCCCATAGGGTAATCCATCTCTCAATCCTCTCGGATGGTGGCTGTTTTACGTGAGTAGTATGTTGCGTTCCGTTGGTTTTCTGTGTAGGGATGTATATAGCCTACCTCCCTCATATTGAATGTTTAAATCAAGGAAGGCCACGCTAGATTTGTGTATAGTGGAGGTAAAGGTGAGGTGTAGCTGTGCTGAGTTCAAGTATGTGACAAAGTTATTGAATTCAGAATCGCTAACTGACCAGATGAGGAAAATATTGTCTATATACCACTTCCAGCATGAGATCCTGGGGCGGTACATATTGATATTGTTGAGGACATATTTATGTTCCACGTAGTCCATGTATATGTTAGCCAGATTGGGAGGAAAAATTGCTCCCGTAGGGGTACCAGAGCACTGCTGGTAGTATTTCCCTTCTGACATAAAGTAGTTGTATGTGAGAGCAATGTGCAACAGCGTAACAATGAACGAGGTGGGAACTTGTGTAGGTCTTGGTCTGGTGTCTAAGAGATCTTTAATAACCTGTATGCATTCTCTTTGTGTTATGTTAGTGTACAAAGAGGTGATGTCGATGGTGGCTAGCCATTCCTCTTTCATGTTGAAGGGTGTTGCTTCCAGCAGGTTGATCATGTGCATTGAGTCTCGGACATAGGATTCTTGTAATGGGACAAAGTCCTTGATGAAGAAGTCTATGTACTTGCCGATTGGTTCAAGAATTGAACCACATCCAGAGACGACTGGACGGCCAAGAGGATTGGTGGTACTCTTAAGTATCTTTGGGATGGTGTATAAGACAGGGGTTCTGGAATGGTCCGCGTTAAGGTACTCAAATTCTTTCTTACTGACAGGGCCTAAGTTTACCCCTTGAGGATTTCTTCTCTAATTTTGGCTAGAGGGTTTATGTTGAGTTTTTTATAATGTCTTTTTTCTCCTATCTGCTTCCTGATTTCAGTGTCATAGTCTTATCTGCTTTGTATAACTATCCCACCTGCTTTGTCTGCAGTTTTAAGGATTATTGATGAGTCACTTTTCAAATTACCTAATGCTTTACAATCTTCTAGGCTGATGTTGTATGGGATAAATTGATATTTGTTTTTCATGATGTCTATACCCGCTAGAACTAATTTTTCAAATGTCAGTAGTTCTGGTGGCATCATGCCATTGGTGGGATAGAAGGTCGATGGGGATCTAAGACCAGTGACTGAATCTTGTGCAAAGCCTTCCTTGTCAATAAAAATTGTTTGCGTCGCATTTTATGAAAAAATTGGTACATCTCTGTCATGAGATTGAAGAAATTAGTCGGTTCTGTGATGACAAATGATAAACCCTTGCTCAAAAGCAATATCTCAGATGAGGATAAAACATGCTGTGACAAGTTAAAAAAAGGGATACTTTCTGTTCTGTTATACCCCGGGCTCAAAATGGCTGGGGGCTCCATTGGTAGTGTTTGTTTCGTGTCTGACGCTCCCCTGAGTATTGGTACCATGTCTTGGTTTTCCTCTTGCTTCCTCGATCTAAACAAGGCTGACCAGAGTGATTATCTGTGCGACTGGGCCCTGGTTGGGACAAAAAATCCCTGGGACGTATCGTACTTGTAGTCCTTGTGGAATAATACCTGCCATTAAGTATTCAGTTAACATGCGAGCATGGAGCTCTGTTCTGACGTGTTTTTTCTTAGCTTTCTCTATCTTTTCTAAAAGTTCTGTTTGTGGACTGACATTGATGATTGGTTGGTTGGAAAATAAAGATGGGCCACTGGTAATTTTTGCAGTATATTCTTCCATGTATAGTGGAGTTACTCTATCTGACATCTTAACCCCGGGAGCTAAAGGTAAACCCTGTAAAGTATAGGGTTTAAGGAAAATCCTAGTTAAGGATGAATCCCTTGCGGTGCAGCCACCGCTCTAAGTACTGGAAGGGGGAACAAGGGGACCCTACTCACTGGGATCCTGGGTATGAAGACTATTACGGAAAACAAAGGCTGCTGTGGGATAATATGTGAAAGCTTATGGCAAAATTACGCACAATGGCAATGCAAAGGGTTGCAAGGATGTCAGAAAGAAAGCTGCCTGCATACAAGTAAGGTTTAGTTCATTATTGCATAGTTTATGTAGAAATCAAAATGATTAACACAATATATGTTCAAATAAACAATTGTGACTGTACAAAAGCTAAACATTTAGAAAAAAGTGTTTGGTGTCCCAGTGAAAGTACAATTGCACCTATGTTAAACTAGTGACATTACAGTGATATATAAAGAAGGTTTCAATGTTTTCAAACAACTTAGGCGACATATAACTTATATTTAATTAATCAACAACAATTTAGCCAATTGGATAATATTGCGTTTTGACCCAGTTAGGATAGTGGGTCTCTTCAGGACCTGGCAGTGTGGGGACACCTAAGGGAAATGATACGGTTATATCGTCAGCTTGTGGTCCATCTAGATGGAGTGCTTCGCTTGAAGCAGAGAAGGTATATCTTAAAAATGATATGTATATATATACCTGAAGGGGGCCTATGCTGCTCTGTGGAAAGCAGTGGCACTGTGAACAAAGTGTAAAAAGAAACTCACAGGGATCCCAGCCGGAAGATGTGGAATAATGGGAAAAATCAGCTGGCTGTACTGAGTGGGTGAGAAACGGTATTTGCGTGGTATAGTATGAGTAGCACAACTATTCCAACATACTTACCCCTAGTGATGCTCAGGAGTAGCAGGGAACTAAATGGAAGTAAAATAAGGCTATCGGTACAGTCTCTTGGAAAATAACTGGGACCCCCTGGTGAATTATTTGAATAATTCCTAGGGCAATCTTATAAATACATATGTGTCATAGATCTTTGTATTTCAATGCTTATCATAAATGCAGAAACAGATAAATGGACAACTGAAGTATAACCTTTAAAAAAAAATGCCAAAATTAAAAACATGATTTTATTAAAATACAAACACAGTAAAAAATGACCTAGCTATATATCATTGTCTTTTTTATCTCATACAGTTAAATATACAAACATTACTAGTTCTTAGTACATTACATAAAAAACAAATCCAATGAATTACAGCGTTTCTTGTGGCACACAAATTACAGTAGTCTTCGAGCGTGTTCATCAGGAAGGCCACGCTAAAACCTAAAACATAATTTCAACAGTTATACTACAGTCCTTTGATAAAGATTGACCAAGTTGACCTTCACCTGCACCCAGTGAAAAAGGATGAAAGAAGGAATAATCAGGTGACCATTGATATGAAAGCATGCTTATAACTAAATAGAAGTTAAACCAGTTAGTGCATTTCATATTACTCTAATGCGAAGTGTAGGGTATCAGATGAAAAGATAATTCATCATCATCAGATTACTTTATTCGGTATAAAAACAATACCATACAAAGTCCATAAAAAAGACATTTGTATAAAAAAAATTACATAGAAGTTAAAAAACGATTATAAAAACCAAATACATTAAAAAGTCTGCCAGGCCTTAGCAAAGTCATATTTATAAATAATTTATGCAGTGCAAACAGAAATCCTGAGGAATGTTGGATGCGACCGCCCATTCATTCATCTAGCGGGGATCATCCATGGTTAATCTTCACCTCTGGTATTCCTCAGCCTCGCGGCCGATCTTAGAAAGTTTACTGTGCAAAATAGTGTCAATGGGCCTGCTGTCAATTTTAGAAATAAAAGTGCTACCTTTGCCTGGTCAAATCTACCTTGCCTTAAAATTGCTTTTAAAAACATTGTCCGTGGGTACACATAAAAGGGGCATAATAAAACAAAGTGGACAGTGTCCTGCGGAGACCTCTGGTCGCACCGCACCTTCCCTTGGTCTCTATGTCTGATGTGTACCCTGCTGGGACGGCTAAGATGTGATGCAGGAGGTTCAGCCTGAATCTGGTCATCAGGAATCTGTCATGTTTGTTGTAAATGTAGGACAAATAAAATTCCATTCCTGGTGTTAGTTTGGTTAACAGATGGGCTCTCACCGAGGATTTCATCAGTTCGTTGTCCTCCCGTGCATTTTCTTTTTGCCTTAAAAATTCTGTCTTTTTAATGCCCTTATCTTTGGTCATAAGTGTGGATGGTTCATCAAAGTACTTAACATAACCCAACCCCTTCAGGGTTTCCCTTACGTATTGAAGCCAAGGTATATATTGTCCCTTATCCAAGGTAATGCAATCCGTTAATATTTGCCTGCTTAGTGTGGCTTCAGGATTGGTCCATATTTTAATCCAGCAGGTTATCGGTTTGAGGTTAAGCCTCTCACTGATGTATGTGAGGCCTAGCTCCTCATGAACAATGTGGGAAGGCGTGCTCTGTGGCACCTGCAGGACCCTTCTCAGAAATGTATTTTCCTCTATTTGGATCTGCTTGCAATCACTATAACCCCATACCTCACTTCCATACAGAATCTTAGCGCAACATATCGATCTTTACATGTGCATTATTTCATTTGGTGACCAGCGTCCTAATCTTTTGGCGAAATTCATAATTGAGCCCACCAAACTATTTTGTGATCCACATTTGTCATTGACCAATGTTTTAAAGCTAAGGTGCATGTCAAATAAGATCCCCAAATAGTTAAATGCCGGTACTTTTTCTAATTTGTGGGATTCGATTGTAAAGGTAAAATTCCTGGATGGTCTTTTCCCTATTTCCATTACGTAAGACTTGGAGAGATTTGGTGTTAGGTCCAGGTTCTCCATGAAACTGACAAAGCCAGTAATGAGTGACTGCAACCCTTGGGCGGTGCGGGCCAGAAGTACCGCGTCGTCCACGTACAGTAAGACCGGTATGCCTCTCCTACCTATACGTGGACAGTCCACCCCTAGAACTCCGAGCGCCTTATCCAATCCATTTATGTATAAAGTGAAAAGAAAAGGCACAAGGATGCATCCCTGCCTCACACCTCTTGAACAGGGGAAGTGATTAGTTGTACTCCCATCAACATTATATCTGACCTGTGCTGTAGTGTTCTGGTGTAGCACCCTCAAGATATTGATCAGACCAGGGTCAACACCTAGCTGCCCCAAAGATTCCCACAGCTTCCTCCGGTTAACCCGGTCGAAGGCTGCTGTCAAGTCCATGAAGGCCAAGTACACCGTCCCCCTACTTGAGACGGTGTACTTGGCCGCCAGGAGATACAAATTGAGACATTGGTCCGTTGTGGATCAACCATTTCTGAACCCATACTGGGTATCTGAAATAATGTTGTGTTCCTCCGCCCAGTCCATTAACCGGTTAAGGATTCCCTTTCCCAGAACTTTTACTGTCACGTAAATTAATGAAATTGGGTGGTAACATTGAGGGTCGCTCCTATTTCCCTTTTTAAAAATCGGTACTATGATAGCCGTAGACCATGACCTGGGCATCCCCGATTCTATGGATGTATTAAGAACTCTTGTAAGTATAGGTGCTCAGAGATATACCTGGCTCTTGAAGAGATCTGGCGGGATCCCGTCGTTGCCTGGAGCCTTATGTCGTCTTAACCCATCTATACCTGCCTTGATCTCTCCTAAGGAGAAGTTTATGTTTGTGTTAGTTCCATTTCCAAAGTCTTGTACTGGTGATTCTTCCAAGTCACCATGGTTATACAGGCTTTTGAAATGCGCCTCCCACAATTCTGGGAGGATATTACAAGCCACCTTAGGTTTTTTTGAATCCTGGACGCAAGGGTCGTTAATTACACGCCAGAATTCATTTGTGTCCCTGCGCTCTGCAGCTTCTTTTAATGTCTCCCATGCCTGGGCCTGTAACCTAGTTTTGTGTAGTTTAACGGCCTTTTTATACCATGCCCTGCAATTGACCACCTCACTCTTGTCTTTTGGGACAGTTTTAAGTGCTAACTTCAATTCACGATGTGCCAATGTGCATTCGTGATCCAACCATCTAGGGTGTAATGGTTCAGGTTTTATCTTTCTACGTCTGAGTATCCCATCAATTTGCTGCGCTGTGCGTTCAAATGCACTGATCAATTCGTTACCCTCCACCATAGGGTCTAAGCATTTCCAAATCTGACCTTCGGTATTGATCAGGAGCGTTCTGTAAAACGCTTCCCCGTCTATATTTTTCCATCTCAATCTCCTGCCCTGATCAGTGGCTTTAACTAGACCATCAGGATACCTTTGGCTGGGCTTGGGAGATTGGTGAGTATACCTGATAGTGAGTGCTAGTGGGTTGTGGTTGCTGAATATACTAACCTCTATACTGACACGCGTAATCATTCGTTTGAGTGTGTTGGATACAAAGATTACGTCAATGATGGTGTCTCTGCCCCTGCGCTTATAGGTCGGAATCACTATGTTATCTTCCCCCATTTTGATCATGTCCATCGTGTGTGCAAGGGCGTATGTGCCCAGGATCCTACTTAGTTCCCTTCCCTCTTTTGAGTGTTCCAGATGCCAGCCCTTGTTCGTTGGACAGGAGATACAACCTTCCGCACCCTGTTTCATAGAGGGGCACTGGTGACAATTAAAAAAGATAATTCAATTTTTTGTCTAATAGATGTTTCAAGATACAACTCTTTTGTTGAATCTATGATGTTATACTATCTATACTATCTAATTTATTAGGAATGGAATTGCTTTAACGCATTTCTTACGTGTTAAGCTTTTATTATTGTTTCAAAGATTGATAATCTGGTGAAAGACGGTCCAGTGCTGGAAAGTTACAACAAGATGGATTACATTTCAAAAGTGACTGTAATGTGGCTTTTACTCACCACCCAAAAATAGGTCCTAATTACAATATATTTCTGGACGGATTTTCACAAATGTTGTGAGTTAGACTCCTAGCAATGATGAGCATGGGAATTACTTATATGATAAAATTCCAATCTACAGAGAGACAATATTAATAAGCAACTAATTAGTGAAATTGTAAAGCGGTACAGTCTCTGCAGGACGTAATACATGAGAGTTAAAGGATTAAACTCAAATGTGCTCCTTACCGGTGAGCGTGCGGTGGCGCTGTGAGTACGGGGGAGCGAGGATCATTAATCGTTATTCGATGTTTGAAGATATCAACTTCGCCGCGGAGGGTGAGACTGTGATAGATGCGGCATACGCTGTTGTGTAAATTTTTTGCTTTTAAAAGGGGCAGGAATGTGAAGGATCATCTCATCAGATCATCGTTAGAAAGTCCGATACAAACTACCAGATCACTGCAGGCCACATGGGGCTCCCAGGGGTCAAGGGCCATTACAAATGTGGCAACTGCGTAGCATGTGCATTCACTTCCAACACCAAGAAATTTGAGCATGGCAATGTTAAACAGAACTTGGAATTCTTCGCCAACTTCAACACCGAAAATGTGGTGTACTGCATTACCTGCCCTTGTGGACTACCGTACATAGGCCAAACCAAACAACCAGTAAAGGCAAGAATTGGACAGCACCGCAATAGAATCAGAAACTCGGTTCCTAATGCCCCGCTAGCCAACCACTACTCAGACAAACATCACACTGCAGACGACATCAGATGGCAGGTGATAGACAAAGTACTGATCCCACGAAGAGGAGGCGTCCTTTCCCAAATATTGCAACAACTGGAATGCCGCTGGATTGAGCGTACTAACTCAATCATGCAGGTGTTGAATTCCACAGAAGAATGGCCCGGTTTTGTCACTACACTGAGTATTTAAACACCAGACCCATGTAATACAGGTAGTGGAGGACAATCTCCCCAATGTAGCAGATGCCTTGGCCCTCTACCCAAAACATTTGTTAGACATATATTGGAGGACACTCTCCCCTGTATATTAGATGCCTTAGCACACTACTATCATAATATGGCTACCGCACCTGCTTCACGCGGGTCCCCTACAAGAAAGGTTGAATTACTCAGGGTCCCTAATCCCTAGAGCGCCATGCCTCACTAACTCCCGCCATGAGGGATTACATCAAGCACATCCTCAGATGTGTAAATAACATACACCACCACTGCACGCAGGTAGATGATCTACTTGGTTATTAATAAAGAGACTCAAGAACCAGGTTATTCCTCATGGATACTTGCTCCAGACACCTACACAATGACGGGCATTAATCATTGCATACCCCCCGATGCGATGCCAACAGGCACCAGTGCTTCATGTATGGACAAAGATACTGGGTCTGTTTAGATAAAGACTCTCGAAATATTGATTGTGTAACCGCATATGTGTTGCTACAGGGTGTATAAGATGCTTTTAAATATGTAGTCTACAATTGTTATTACGTGCACTTTTGGTAAGATATTGTATATTATTATAAGATATTGTATATTAATTTTGGCACTATTGAATCACACAAGTGGTTGACCAAGTCATATACGGGCAGCTATTGAGGGCTGCTATTGTTGTCAACTCCATAGACAACTTATGTTAAAACAGTAGTATGTAAATGACCATCCACCCGTCCAAGCCTGGTACAATACTTTCCACCGTGTTTTCCCCTCTTTACAAACAATGACACACTGCATACAGGACCGCCCGCATTGCCTCGCACTAGGCGCACAAGCAGTCTGTTGTTGCTATCGATCACAGGCCCCAGATTCATTGATTATATCTCAGCTCCTGATCCAGCAGTAGAGTCTGAGCGGCCATGCTTTTAGCGGGACTACGGCTGTATATACAGCGTGGTACCTAACACACGCTATCATCGTACCTTCAGGAGAGGACGTTCTAAGGACACAGGATGCAGGGGGCTCACCCCCCGCCGCTACTACGCTTATTATAGGTACACAGCGTGGATGCCTCCGGGCATCACACTGCTACACATACCATCTAGATGGGCCACAAGCTGACGATATAACCGTATCATGTCCCTTAGGAGTCCCCATACTGCCAGGTCCTGAAGAGACCCAATATCCTAAATGGGTCAAAACGCCATTGACAGTTCAAAGAGGCGAATCAAACAGCAAAATTTTCCAGTTGTCTAAATTGTTGTTGATTAATTGAATATAAGTTACATGGTCGCCTAAGTTGTTTGAAAAAATTGACACCTTCTTTATATGTCACTGTAATGTCACTAGTTTAACATAGGTACAATTGTACTTCCACTGGGACACCAAACACCTTTTCCTAAATGTTTAGCTTTTGTACAGTCACAATTGTTTATTTGAACATATATTGTGTCAATCATTTTGATTTCTACATAATCTATGCAATAATGTACCAAACCTTACTTGTATGCAGGCAGCTTTCTTTCTGACATCCTTGCAACCCTTTGTATTGCCATTGTGCGTAATGTTACCATAAGATTTTACATATTATCCCACAGGAGCATTTGTTTTCCTTAATAGTAACTCATAGTGAAGTCAACCAATGGCTGAAGTGGGCTTACACATTTCCCCTTCACAAATGTGAATGACACAGCCACAGATCAATGGATGGTTTTCAGTCTGGCTGGAAACCACTATAGTAACTATGTTATATACAAAACTTTAGTAAAAACAAAAAGGCGCTGACAAGCACAGACCTAACAAAGCAATCAGTCTGGCATTGGTTGCTAGCCTCTTGGATTTGACAAGGAATATGTGGAGGGAAAAGGCAAGAAAAGAAGAAGGAAAGAGGGAAAGAAAGACAAAAGAAGCAAAGAAAGCAAGCAGGGCAGAATGCAAAAAAAGAAATACAGTAGGCCAGAAGGAAAGAGAGAAACAAAGAAACTAAGAGAGAAAGAAAGAGGAAAACAAAGAAAGAATACAATAAGGAAAGGACGAATGAAGGCAAAATGCAAGAAAGAAAGGAAGAATGAAGGCAAGAAGGAAAGAAATCAAAGTAAGTTAGAAGGAAGGATGGAAAGAAAAAAGATAGAAGGCAAGAAAAAATTAAAGATAGAAAGAACAAATGCAAGAAGCCAAGGAAAAGAGTAAACAAAAGCATGAATGCAAGAATGAAGACAAGACAGAAGTAAAAAAATAAATAGGCCAAGAAAACGGAAACAAGAAAGCATAAAGGCAAGAAAGACTATAAGACAGAAGGAAAAAAAGAAAGCATAAAGTCAAGGAAGAAGGAAATACATTAAGAAGAAAAATAAGGAGGGAGGAAAGAAAGAAAGGCAGTAATAGGAAGAAAGAAAGAAGGAAGGACGGAAGGAAAGGAGGAAAGTTAAAGAAAAAAGGAAAGAAGGCAAGAAATAAAGGAAGAAGGTACAACCGAAAACAGACTACTTTCAAACGAAATGCCCTCCAGTAGCTATTCACAACACCATTGGCAGGAGACAGGAACTGATATGGCAAGAAGGTGTCTTTGGTTACATCAAAAGCGACCTGCTGTCACATCAGACTCAACACAAAGGCAATACTAAAGTCATTATAAAGTCAAAACAAAAAGGCACTGGCACTGAAGGGAACTTCTTGTGTGTGGATTTACTCCCTGTGAAAGAGCAATAGCCAGTCACTGAAAGCCAAGTTAACCAGTTGCTTAAGTAGGCTGACTCATAGCCCGAGCTGTGTGCTCTAGTGGGTGAAAGCAAAATGTGCGACACAAGAACAGATCAAAAAAGGAGGAGAGGTGGCTCACAGCCCCTTTAAGTAAGTATATTAAACTTATAATGTTTGTACAATCGAAAGGTCTTGGCTAATACCGGACCTAAAAACAAAGGACCTAATTTGCAAGAAATTCACACAGCATGGTGCTGCAAGGCATTCCGCTGCGCCACACTGCGTTAACTCCAAAGCACAGGGATGCGTCATATCTATGATATGATGGATCACTTTGCTCTTCCCTGCGCTGGTGCACGTGCTGCTATGCACCGATGCAGGCACCCTTGCACCGTCGTACGAGGGTGCAGCCGTTCAGGGGAATGATTGGTGTCCCTTCCTGCACATAAACAATCCGAAAATGGGTTAGGAAACTTCTATGTGTGCTGCTTAATGCAGCACACATAAAAGTTGAAAAACTTATTTTCTTTTTAATTATTGTTTATGTGCAGGGACACCTTCCTGCACATAAACAATCACACAAGGTGATTTCATCTTTCTATGTGTGATGCAGAATGCAGCATGCATAGAAAGAGGAAATAAACGAGGAGAAATTAAAACATTTCTTCTTAATGCGCCTCCCTACACCTCCCCTGGAGAGGCGTAGCATTCTGACACATTTCCAGGGTTACGTTTTGTTGTAAATCTGGAAATGTGGCACAAGCTGTGGGTGTTACGTGGAAACACTCACAGCAACACCCATGGCACGCCCCTATCAAGCAAAGTGTTGCATGTAAAGGGGTCATATTTACAACGAGACGAAAAGCCACGTAAGGTGGCTTTACGTGTCCTTGTGTATATGGTGCAGTAGGTTGCGGTGCCGGTGCGTCACAACATGTGATGCACCAGCGGCGCAAGGAGCTTGTAAATAAGCCACAAGTAGCAAAATGTACAAAGCTTCCCGATGTTGCATGTCATTTATTAGGTCGAGTTAAAAAAGAAAGGTTCCCTTTGCAGTTCTCTACTCTGTGAGGCATGCTGTATTGCAGTATGCACTTGAAACCCCGACTACTCGCCGGACATATTTGTCATTGGCTTTTATCATTGTCCTTCGTAAATGCTGGCTTCTGAATGTTTAATAGGCTTGTTAGTCCCTCCTTAGTACCGTCTTGTCTTCATTTATAACTTGCCCTGAGAACTGGCCCAACACTTTGTTTTTATCTAAGCAGCACGACCGCCTTAGATGGTATAATGGCTGACGTGCTTTTCTTTTACCTGAACATGTTAGTGGATCGTCAGTTGTCCATTGATGTCACCACAGCCATGCAACTTTAAACATATAATTGCTCATATTTCAACCAGCTAAGTACTGTTTCTCTTAGGTAGTTAATGATGCTGACTAGGGACCTCTAAGAGCAGCTTACGGTACTGCACCTATACACGTAGTGCTGGTGCCTTGCTCACTAGGGACCTCTAGGAGCAGCTTGCAGTACTGCACGTAGACATGCAGTGCTGGTGACTTGCTCACTAGGGACCTCTAGGGAAAGCTTGTGGTATTACACCTTGACATGCAGTGCTGGTGACTTGCTCACCTGGGACCTCTAGGAGCATCTTGCAGCACTGCTGGTTCCTGGCTCAATACGCAAGCATTTGCAATGCACTAGGTCTTGCATTACTGAAAGTATGAGCTATTAGTTTTGCATTATTTGTGATACCATTACCTCAAACAATCAGTAATGCGAGACCTATTGCTTTGTTATGATAGCCTCTCCTGTAAACTGTTACACAGCCCAAGCAGAAGGATTTATGATGGCGTGTGCATGAAACTCATGAGTCAATATTGCATTGTGAGTCATGCAGCAAAGATCAAAAACTGAGAACAGATACTTGAGGTTGATAAACTAAGAATAAAGAACACGAACTAGGAGACAGCACCAAATTACACGAGTGGGAAATAAATGCTTCAATTTTAGCATCAAAAGATTTCTAAAGCAAAAGCGATTTGTTGACTCATAACTCAGTTGTCAAGCACAACAAAGGCGGAAATACGGAAAAAAACTGTGGATTAGGGTGTGAATTGACACTTGTTATTAATTCACGAGTCAAACACAATTATTGAATAAAGGACAAAAAGAATAGAAAAAGTGCTTCCGAAAATATGTAAGCTCATAAAGGAGCCTTTATGTGAAAGTGACGTTTGATAAAATTGCAAAACAACGCTGTGGATAATGTGAAACCGCAGTTGGGTGGGTGCAGATCAAGCCCTGAATACAACCTCTACTACGTATGGCCCCCCAGAAGGTTGGGTGCATGGACTCGCAGCAGGCCGGAACCTTAGTCCAACCTCCACTGTTGGTGTCCAACCTCATTGTTCATGAAGAATGGGCATGAGTAGTAGGGAGTTACTTGTACACGTTGGGTTGTGCACATGGCCTGGACGCAAGTCAGGTCTTGTGCCCAACCCCCACAGTGCTTAGCTGAAGGCTGTGCACAGTAGGGATTGAGCATCCACAGTGGTTTGGGATAGAATATAAAACAAATGCCATAAACTTATACTATATATAAAAAAGTTAAACATAAAAAATTACTTTTAACAAAAAACAAGCTTTGATTGGATCAGTGATGTCACTAGTGATGTCATTAATTATGTCATATGTGATGTTATCGGCAGCAGGAGGGGATTTGCAAATTAAGATTCATTTTAATATGCAAAGCCCTAATGAAAAGCCGGAGGTCCCTTCTGCGTAAGGCCTCTAAGCACATACTAAAATGATCTGTCGATTTGTGAAATTCTTGCCACCTGTGGAGACCGTGCAGAGCAAACATCAGTCATTGTCCTTAGACGGGCCTGAAGGATCACAACTTACGTATCTGCACTACTATGCCATTAGCTCAAGCCTGCATTGTTTATTGATAGTGATCCAGCGGGCTATAGAAAATATATCAAAAACTACGCTACCCAACTTCATAACCTATAAACAAAATTCTATACTAAATATGGACCCATTTATGAACCTGATATATTTGAGGCCTACTGAATCAGGTGGTCAGAATAAATCTATATACACATTATCTACAAACTATATACATATTTATACATTTGCAGAAAGAATATTGTCATTAGAATAAAACCCAACCATTTAAACGACCACCATAGGCGACGTGATCTAGCTAATGGTAACCTATACTTCTGAATAACCAAGACCAGCTTGTTTGTCAAAAGTAAGATTTTATTTTCTAAATTATGGTATATAAGTTGAAAGTTTTATAAATGAAATTTATTTGCAATATAGTAAGCATGATGGTAAGAAATATGAGAAAAATACAATTTAAGCAATTGAATCAATTTTTAAAGAAATTATATAAAGTTTAGCATTTCTAAAACCTATTTCCCTAACTGAGCTAAATAGACAGAAATGAAAGTAAAGATCTTTGAGGATTCTTACGTGCTCCACGCAAAGTCCAGCAGCACATCACCCTCATCGGAAAGTCAGAAAGCAGCAGCCAGCCCAACCCTAAGGGCATGACTTTTTATACCTTTCTACGCTAACTAAACTAGCAAAGGAAAGTTTTCAGAAATCCTCGACGTCCCATTGGCTGAGAGTGACAAGTGACATGTCACCCGATTCTTAAAAAGTTCCACAAAATCATGTCTTACAAAGACCATTGTCTCTTCCACGTGAAGCCAGAAGCTTCCTGCGATTGCAACTTTGTATTAAGTCATCCTCGCAGCTTCCATAGTCTTTCAGTACAACTTCCGCGGATGCCAAGTTAAGGACTGACAAAAAGTTCACTTTCGACCTTGGCCATGTCCGACAGAATGATGTCAGCTCATCAGTTTTTGCTTTGTGAATGCAGCTTCAATAAACGTTTTAATTCAGAATGGGCGTCTCGTGACTTTCTGTAGAATTATAGATCAGCTCTTTTTCTGCGGCTCAAATAACTAGGCCCAAAAGCAGGCAACTTATGTTTTCTAGTATAAAACAAACACAAGAAAAGTATTAATGTAAGAAATAAAGTATATTCTGTATCCACCCCATGGTTTACTAATTAATTAACCCACCCGATTAATCAAAATGTTACCTAGCTAATGCAAACAAATAAAGCAGCGTTTATATTTACCAGTCTCCGTTTTTCTATGAGACCCATATGCACCTAGAATAGTAGAAATGACATCACACAGACAAGGAAAAGCAAAACAAGCACATGCTTCTTTTAAGTTTGCAGCAGTTAGTAATGACAAAAACGAAAACAATAAATTATTTTATTATTTTGCACGAACAAAAAGATGCAACAAATATGCACGTTTATGAGCACACATGTTAGTCCCCCCACGTGTAAAGTTTAATCTAAGTTGTATTAGTACGACATATCACAAATCATTAATAATTTTATTCATGTTATAGAAATGTGACTTTGCGAGTTTAAACAAAATTTTGTTTTCTATCTCGCTCCATCAACTCCCTCATCTGGTGATTAACAAATCACCACACCAGCACTCAAAATTTTGGAAAATTAAAATTTTAAGAAATCGATTCAAATTCAATTGTATTAGTAAACCTAAAAGTCTGTTTCAGCATAATCTTTGCAATTAACATGACGCTCTCTATGTAACTCCTGTAACTCGATCTCCCTTTCCTCTTCTTTTCTTAGTTTATAGATTCTCTTCTTTTCCTTCAACTGTTTCTTTCTTTTATGTAACAAACAACCTACTTTAGTCAAAATAAAAATGAATACTATTATAATCAAAGGTGCCAGAATCTTGCCAAGAATTGAACTTCCGATATTATGAAACCAGGTTTTAATTGCTTGAAACTTTTTTGAAAGTTTCCCTGTAAAATCTTCTTCTTCTAAAGGAATTATCTCTGAATGCATTTGTGTAATATTCTTAATATACATTTCAATATTCTTACTTTCATCCGGTATATATGTACAGCAATGTTGGACATGTAAAATGCCACAGACTCCTCCCTCTTTTGCTAAGAGTATGTCTAAAGCAAGACGATCTTGAATTACCATGGATCTAATAGCAATAACTTCAACATTCACTAATTGAAACCCATCAGCAGTGTCAGTTGATAATCTATCAACTATAGTGGACAATTTTCTGATTCTCCCTGCATTTAGGGTTATACCGACAAAAGGTATTACAGCTTGAAAAATATCTCCCAGAACTTCAGTAAAAGTTTCCCTTTTAGCTCTATTTATATAATTATGTATTTTAAACAATCCTTCTGAATCTCTGTCAACATGAAACACTTTAGGAAAAACAATTCCCACATAACAAGTTCCATACCAATGGTCAGGAAGGTTATAGTAAGCTTTGTCACCACAAACAAAATAAATTCCAGGGAAGATAGGATCTTTTCCACCTTTAAATCCCCAACCTCCCATAATCTGATAAGTATCTTCACAGTTGCTTGCACCTACAAAATAATTATCAAAAAGTGTATTATCTCTTCTAATGCAAAGCTTTCCACTAACAGGTTTGTCTATGTGAATTGCAATATTTTCAAGCATTTTGCCATTTAATTTCTCATCCTCTTTTTGCCAGAAGGATGACTTAGTCTGCTTGACTAATTCATTTCTCTTATAAATTGCTCTTCTCTCCTCAACCATATTCAAAAATTTCTTTCCTTCAGCACTTAATTTACATGTTAGATTATTCTTGTAAGCATACTCGTAAGTGAGTTCGTTAGTAACAAGGAAATATTCTCTCATTTGTTTTGCTTTCTTATGCTTATTTAAAGCATTATCAATCTTAACATTAGCAAAAATCTCATCATAATTTGAATAGTAATATTCTAAACGTCCAGTTTGATAAAATAAACTAGTTAATACACTACATGTTACAGCATAAGTGAGAGGAAGCATATTATATGTTACTCCCTCAGAAACAGAAGCAGGTAACTTAACACAGACATAACAGTCTTTTGCATCCATTACCTTTACATATTCACTCAAAAGCTTTGTGAATGTATTGCTTGAAAAATCACCTATTGATTTATCTTGATGAATGTTAGGCTGATGATCAATTACTTTTGCAGATGCACTATGTTTAGTTTGGCTAACCAGAGCTTTGCTTGTTAAGTTAACTTTGTGTAATTCTCTATTCATTTCTAAAGGTATAATCACAGCTAGTACCAACCAGAGCAGAACTAAAATGAGCAGACATACCAGAGTCATCTTACAGCATCTTTTAAAAACAGAACATTTTGAAGTGCTCTCCTTAACGTAAGGCATTTTTAGGTTAGTTTTAGCCTCAAAAATAAAAATAAATTTTAAAATTTATATACACCCCCCTTTTAAAATATATTTTTCTTTTATAACCCTAAACAAGATTTCTTCGACCTTACGTCATACATAAGTTTTCTTCTACTAAACAGTTTTTCTTCGACCTTGTGTCAACTAACAGGATTTCTTCAGCCTTTTGCCAATTTAATAATTTTGTACTTCAATCATTGTCACTAATTTCTTGGATTTCGTTTTCTTCTTCACTACTATCATATATGTCAATAACAGGTGGAATTACTAAGTAAGTCCACTCAGGAGACTTGTATTTCTGGTTTGGTCTAATTATTCTCTTTCCTTTTCTCGATATCACTTCAATTTTTCTTCCAACTCCAACTTCTTTTCCTGGACTCTTTTGACTACTTATTTCTTCAACTTGTTCTATTGGCTTTTTGATCAATCTGACTCTCAATCTTCCACCAGGCCAGTAGTCTGCTTTTCTCACGTACTTCTTCTTTGGTTCAGAATTATTTGATTCTGACTTCCAAGTCCTTTTCTTTCCGTTTTCACTTCCACCTTCCACGTCACTTTCTTCAGTTTCGTAGTCTGAAATTTCAATTGACTCAGGAACTTCTCTATTCGGCAATTTCACTCCTTCAGGAACTTCACTTTGTCTTCCAACACTGGTACTCGGTAATTCGTTCTCCTCTTCTTCTTCAATTACCTCTAGCTTCCCAGATTTCGGATTTCTGTTCCTTACTTCAGAGTTTGTTCTCTGCCTTTCGATACTCTCCTGGTCTGAAACTTCTTTTGGTTCAGCTTCTTTGTCTTCAATAGATACAACTGAATCCTCAGTTATCTTTCCTTTTAATAGATTCTCTTCACCTTCAGAATCTATTTCAATTATTTCTAAGTCTTTTCTTGTCAGATTTCCATTCACTGGCACAGTTTCCAGATGTCGACTTTCTTGTCGATCTTCAGAATCTGGAATTACTTCACCTTCTGTTCTGTCTTCTGCTTCAGAATCAGAATCATCTGTGGTATCACTTTCAACATCAGAACTCTCAGGAGTTGGTACTGGAATAGTATGACTTGGATGAATCCAGCGCTTCAATCCTCTGCACTTTACAGCATTAGTAGTGATCAAGATTACCTGCCTAGGTTTCTGCCATCTAGGAGATAGACAATTCCTCCTCCGATGTACTTTCGTTCTGACCCAATCGCCAGGTCTCAGATCATGAGTCAAAACTTTTTCATTTGATTGAGCTTCAGTTCCCACCTGATTAGACACAGAAGTTACCATATCAGATAACCTTTTACAGTAATCCAAAATTGCACTGTCATTTATGCTCAACAGTTTACCTACAGGTACAAAAGCTTGCCTCATAACTCTTCCCATTAAAATTTCATGAGGACTCAGACCTGTCTTTTTATCTGGTGTACTTCTTAATGACATCAAAACAAGTGGAAGAGCATCAGTCCACTTAACTCCTGTCTCTAGACACATTTTTCCAATTCTGTTTTTGATAGTTCCATTTATTTGTTCGACTACACCTGATGCCTCTGGTCTGTATGCACAGTGTATTTTCTGCTCAATGCTCAAAGCTTCACAAATTAACTTCAACAGTTTGTTATCAAAATGGCTTCCTCCATCACTCTCAATAGTGACTGGAAAACCGTACCTTGGGATGATTTCTCTGAGCATTAGTTTTGCTACTGTAATTGAATCACAATGTCGTGTAGGGAAAGCCTCTACCCATCTTGAGAATAAGCATACAATTACAAGTACATATTTCAAACAGTTGTGTAAGGGCATTTCAATGAAATCTATTTGTAACCTGGTAAAGGGACCACCTTCTCGACCAATTATTCCCGTCCCCACCACTGATTTTCTGTTTGGATTCATTTGTTGGCATGACAAACACCTTTGACAAAAAGATTCTGCAATGGTTCTAAATTTTGTATTGAACCATGTTTCTCTAAAAAGTCTGACCATAGAATCTCTTCCTAAATGTGCAGGACCATGATATAATCTGGCCATGTCAGCAATCAAGCAATTTGGTAAGACTATTCTGCCATCTTTGTAAACCCACACTCCATCTTCTTCACGTGGTCTACAATCTGATCTTAACCATAGGTCTTTTTCTTCATCATCTGCTTCGTTTTGTAAATCTCTAATCTCATGCCATGTTTCTACAACAGTTGTTAGCATTAATGAATTTGAATCAGTTTCTTTACTCCTCTCCCGATTGTATGAATAATTTTTTCTTGCGCAGTACTTTGCTGTTTCGTCTGCGAAGGCATTTCCCTTGGAAATATAATCAGTTCCTCTAGTGTGCGCTGCACACTTGACTATGGCAATTTCTTTTGGCAATTGTATTGCTTCAATTAATCTTCTAATGAAAACTGCATTTTTAATTGGTGATCCTGTTGATGTCATGTATCCTCTCTGTGACCAGAGTTGTCCATAATCATGCACAACTCCGTACCCATACTGACTATCAGTAATGATGGTAACTCTTATATCTTTTGATATTTCACATGCACGAATTAAAGCAATCAATTCAGCCACTTGTGCTGAACGAACTCCTTCAAGACATGATGCTTCTTCAACATCTACAACTGTACAAACTGAGTATGAAGCTTTCAAGACACCTCCTTCAGATCTTAAGCATGAGCCATCTACAAAGTAGACAAAATCCGATTCAGACAAAGGTCTGTCTTTGATGTCTTTTCTTGGTTTTGTGCAGAATTCCATGACATCTAAACATTCATGTTCAGTTTCAATATCATCAACAATTTCAGAATCAGGCAGCAATGTAGAAGGATTCAGATTCAAACATCTTGAAATCGAAACATTATCTGCTCCCAGTATGATTTTCTCATACTTTGTCAATCTGCTACTTGTTAAATGTTGAGTCTTACCTCTTGTCAGTAATATTTCAACTGAATGAGGCACAAAAACTTTCACAGGAAATCCCATAATGATTCCTTCACTTTGTTCAAGGCTGATACTAGTAGCTGCAACTGCTTTCAAACAACCTGGTAATGCTTTTGCAATTGGATCAAGAACTGCGGAGAAGTATGCAATAGGTTTCTTTAGATTTCCATGTCTCTGAATTAACACAGATAATGCACATCCTTCTCTCTCACTGCAATACAGTTCTAAATCTTTCTCATAATTTGGCATACCCAAAGCAGGAGCTTGGCATAAGCTCTTTTTCAGGTTCTCAAAAGATTCCATCTCAGCATCATTGAGAATAATTGGATCTTTTACATCTGATTTGGTCAATCTTTGTAGTGGTTTTGCAATTACTGAAAATCCACTTATCCATTGTCGACAGTAACCTACCATTCCCAGGAACATTCTGACCTGTCTTTGTGTTCTTGGCGGTAACATTGCTTGAATCATTTTTATTCTCTCTATTGTTACTTGTCTTTTTCCTTTTGCAATTCTGTGACCAAGATATTTTACTTCTTGTTTGCAAAACTGTAGTTTTGCTGGGGACACTTTATGTCCTTCTTCTGCAAGGCGATTTAACAGAATTATTGTGTCTGTTACACAATTTTCTCTTGTCTTTGCAGCTATTAACAAATCATCAATATACTGCACCAGCGTAGACCTACCTGGTAAGTCTAAATCTTCTAATGATCTTTTTAACAATTCATTAAAGATTGAAGGACTTTCTGTATAGCCCTGAGGGATTCTTGTCCATCCAAGGGTCTTACCTTGGAATCTGAAAGCAAAAATTTCATAACTGTCTGGGTGTAAGGGAACAGTAAAGAATGCATTGCAAAGGTCAATAACTGTGTACCATTCAGCATCATGTGGAATCTGAAATAGAATTACTGCTGGATTTGGAACCACAGGACAACATGGAATGACAATTTGATTAACCTTTCTCAAATCTTGTACGATCCTAAATGTTCCGTTAGACTTTTTAACTCCCATAATTGGTGAATTACAAGAGCTACTCTTCATTTCCTTTAATACACCTTGCTTGACTAACTTTTCAATTATAGGTGTAATACCTTCAATTGTCTCTGTTTTCATTTTATACTGTGGAGTGTTTGGAAATTCTATTCCCTGTTTCAATGCAACTTTAACAGGATCTACGTTTTTCATCAGACCCATCTCATTCCCAGTAAAATCCCATATTTCAGATTTCACTGTTTCCTTTAGCTCTTCAGGTAAATCCTTTTCTTCAAATGCAGGAAATAATTTTGTTTCTTCTGCTTCCATCATCATCATTGTCATTCTGTACAAACCATCTTCCTCCATTGTTTGTAACTCAACTCCTTCAGGAGAACAATATATTCTGCAATTCATTTTACATAGGATGTCTCTACCTAATAGATTTACTGGACTACTATTACAAACCACAAATCTGTGTTTGTCTCTGTAATTTCCAATTTCAACTGGTACTGGATCAGTTAAGTCTGTTTTAATTTGCTGATTACTTACTCCCACAACTTGGATGGTATCCCCAGAGAGAGGTAGGTTTTCAATTTCCACTGATCTAACAGTAGAACGGGTAGCACCAGTGTCCACTAGAAAAGTGATGTCTACATCATTAACTTTCCCGTTTACATAAGGACCAGACTGGTCAACCTCAAGAGTGGCTCCAACAACACACTCTTCCTCCTCTCTCGGGCACCGTCAGCAATAATCATCAGAATCACTGTCTTGACTTTCTGTTAATAAAAATTGTTGTGAAGCATTTTGCATTTGAACCTTTTGCTGCTTTTGCTGTTTTTGTGGTTTTATTACCTGTTCACATCCCTGAAATCCCACGTTTGGATTATATTTTTGAACTCCCCCACAATTCGGAAAAGGTGGTTGTGGCAACTGGTCTTGACGATTATTCACCTGTTGTTGTTGCTGTTGTTGTAACTGTCGCTGAATATTAAATTCATTTAACCCCTGTTGCATCTGTAGCTGTTGCTGCAGGTTAACACCATTCTGCATCTGTGGATTCAATAAGGGATTCTTTGAGTTTCTAGGAGGATGAGGACACTCGTCCCTCCAATGTCCAATTTCGCCACAATTAAAACAAGGTAATCTTTGTTTCAGCTCTTCTATCTTTGGGCTAAATTTCTTTGGGAAATTATTACCTTTAAACTTTCCTTGTATCTGGTTTGTATTTCCAGTTTGAACAAAATTAGTGTTCTTATTTCCCATGCTGGCAATCTGTTGCTCAGCCACCTTTACCTGAGCCCACATGGCTTTCTCCTTCAGCTTCTTCTGTTTTACTTCTAATTCATCGCTACAATATTTTGCTTTTCTTAGAATATCATCTACAGATAGTGCTTGCCATCCGACAATACTAGTTCTGATCATTTCTCCAATTTCAGGTTTTAGTCCATAAACAAATCTATAGATAAAATGACTCATGTCTTTTTCATCTAATTTTTCATAACCACTGTATTGTTTAAAGATTAACAATAGTCTTTCATAAAAGGAATGAACTGATTCTTTTGTTTCCTGTTCTGTTCTTTCTATTTTAACCCAATCAACTTCTTTGGGTGGAATTTTGTTTTTCATCCAAACAATTACTTTCTCATAGAAATCCATTACAAGTGGATTTGGGGCACCTGTTTCTTTAATTCGCTCAGGTTCTGCTTTTGGCCAACTAATAGATATTTTACATTCTGTCCAAAGATCAGATGGAACTACAATGTCAAAAAATCCATCTAAATCAATCCACAGAACTTTTGACACTTTGATAAATCTATCGACTTGCCTGTACCACTCAACTGGTTTCTCCCTCAATTTTGGAAAGTCATTTGTGAATAACAGAATGTCTTGTCTTGACCATGGGACATGAACATATCCTCCACCTGCAACTTCCCTCATTGGAAATTGTTTTGACAATTTTTCCAATCTTTCATCTTCCTTCCTTTTGGTCCATTTCACTCTCCATTTGTTCAGTTCTCCTAGCTTTTTGATATAGACAATCAAATCTTTAATGTGAACTATTCTTCCCATTGAGTTCAAACTCTCAATGTCACTTTCTGAAAAATCTAATCTGTAATGCTTTGCAAAATTCTTTTGTTTACTTACATCGATTTCAAGTTCTGCAGCTAGATCCTCTAATTGATCATATTTATTTTTCGTTTTCCACTGAATACTTTTGCAAATGAATAGTAGCTCATCATCCCGATAGTAATTTAAACTATCTGGGCCAATTGTTCCAATTATTAATTCTTCTATATTCGCTTTTAATTTGGCCACATCAAGTTTTGGTGTGGTTACCCTAACTTCGGGACTTCCTACATCTGACATAGCACCCATTGGTGTTTTTGGAGATAAATCCTCATTAAAGGTTAAATCAGGCATTCTCGATCTAGAAGTGTTTAATTCAGTCAAGTCTGAATAAAGTATTTCAGTAGCCTTTTGAGTTTCTGTATTTAAAGGAATAGTTAATCCGTTTTTGTTTGTATCTCTTTGATCAAATACAGGCTGAACAGGACCTATTGTTACTGGAACTGTGACAGCTTCCATGCCTTTTGTCATTCTTTTAATTAATTCTTCTTTAGACCTTAAATATTCATTATAATCAACATCCTCAACATTTCTTGTCTCTCTTGCATAATCTTTTGGGGGTTCCCTTGCTCTTGGAGTCATTGAAAAATGTCTACCTTCATTTCGAGCATTCTCGAATTCTGATCTTCTAGGAGTTTCAGTGATTTCACTATTATTTGGATAAAGTTTATGAGCTTCACTAATTGGAGGTGCACTCGGTGAAGTTTCAGTAGAAACCACCGGAGTAGACCATGATCTAGGAGGTCTCAAAGGCTGATTAGGCTGTTTCTTTCTAGCAGTTGTATATATTTCTTCCATAACTGCATCCTCAGATTCACTTTCCATAGATTTCCCTGTAGGAGAACCCATTACCATTTCATGAATTAAATATAATCCTTCACTCATGTTTCCCTGTCTCCACATTCGCAATCTATCTTCATGAGTTTCTCTTTTCCATGATGGATTTTTAGAAGGTCTTTTAATTCCACTAGCTTCTCTTTGTAACTGATACATCTCGTCTTCCCACTCAACTAAAGCTTCAAATTGAGTTGGTCTCGGTTTTGGAACAAGAGCATTCATTTTCTCTCGTAAATTTCTTAAAACTCTTACATTAAATGAACCATCATCAGGCCAAGCTAAAACACCGTCGTTTTTAGTATAGCGTTTCCAACTGTCGAACCATAAGACAGTATGATATCCGTATTCACCTTCCATGTACGCTGCAGGTGTTTTATACTTATGAAGTAGTTTACCACCTCGCGTTTCGATTTTCTTGTCAGGTGAAAATAAATTCTTAAATTTCTGAAATAATGTTGTCTTTTTCTCAACATGTTTAAAATGATAACTCATTTTTAAAAGTTAAATTTTATTCACAAAATCGTTCGTAAAATTTTTCCGGGATGTTCCGCGAAACAACCAATCCGTGCGCGAAACACACCAACGGGCCAATGGCAGTTGAGCTGCGTCACTTTTCAGCTCGACCAATAAATTTGGAGATTTTCCGAAGGACCAATCAGCTCACAGGCTGTCAGAGACTCAGGAGCCAATCAGAATACAGCTTGTGACGTAGGTCACCCAATCCCAGCGCGGCTCTGTGACGTACACAGCAGCTGCGGTTTCTCGCTTCTCACTCCTGGCGCTTACCCCTCCTTCACAAAATCTTTTCACATCGCCATTTTAAGGACACTTTTCAGTGTAAATTAATTCTTAACAATGACTATAAAGACAACATCTGTTCGTTTCACTAATTAGGATAGTTTACATACATTCAAGTATCCACACTTCGGAATAGACGGCGCTATTCACACTAAGGATAATATTCAATTGTCAGTAGAGTAACCTTACCCCACCCTTCTAACACGTATAATTATGAACTCGCTTTGCTCTGAACCCACCGCGAAGTGAAAGTTCTAAGAGTTCCACTTGAACATAAAATACAATTCAAACTCGCACTTTTACACGGAAAATTCCCTAAATTCAAACACACATGAAATCCGTACAGGACTTTCACCTGTTTATAGAATTCATGCACCGTTAGCAAAATAACGACGTTATCCGTACAGGGCTCTCACCTGTTTATAGATATGAAACATGTACCCGTACAGGACTCTAACCTGTTTATAGATAATCATGCACCGACGTTAAATTTACCCTTCACTCAAGCTCGGTAATAACTAATACTCTCATCACAGTGAGTTTTATGGAAGGCGCTTTGTCCCTATTCTCATGCTGCTTTGATTTTTTAGAAAATCCTCACTATACAAGATTCAGACCTAGCCCTAAAACTGTGCTGCTCGGCGACAACACTATGGTACACGGCGATACCTCTTGTGATACTCGGCGATATCACTACAAACTGAACAGATGGCTTGCGTGACTAATTTCTCGCCACACAATCTATACCGGTATAACTTACAGATAGGCACGAAAAACGAATTAAACATGTGTTAAAACATCGATCCTATTTCCATACCATGACGTAACCCTTAGCAACCAACATATTACCTTGGTTACCTCTTAGCAACCATCAATTTCTGCTACCAGAGAATTGATCCAGTGGGCTATAGAAAATATATCAAAAACTACGCTACCCAACTTCATAACCTATAAACAAAATTCTATACTAAATATGGACCCATTTATGAACCTGATATATTTGAGGCCTACTGAATCAGGTGGTCAGAATAAATCTATATACACATTATCTACAAACTATATACATATTTATACATTTGCAGAAAGAATATTGTCATTAGAATAAAACCCAACCATTTAAACGACCACCATAGGCGACGTGATCTAGCTAATGGTAACCTATACTTCTGAATAACCAAGACCAGCTTGTTTGTCAAAAGTAAGATTTTATTTTCTAAATTATGGTATATAAGTTGAAAGTTTTATAAATGAAATTTATTTGCAATATAGTAAGCATGATGGTAAGAAATATGAGAAAAATACAATTTAAGCAATTGAATCAATTTTTAAAGAAATTATATAAAGTTTAGCATTTCTAAAACCTATTTCCCTAACTGAGCTAAATAGACAGAAATTAAAGTAAAGATCTTTGAGGATTCTTACGTGCTCCACGCAAAGTCCAGCAGCACATCACCCTCATCGGAAAGTCAGAAAGCAGCAGCCAGCCCAACCCTAAGGGCATGACTTTTTATACCTTTCTACGCTAACTAAACTAGCAAAGGAAAGTTTTCAGAAATCCTCGACGTCCCATTGGCTGAGAGTGACAAGTGACATGTCACCCGATTCTTAAAAAGTTCCACAAAATCATGTCTTACAAAGACCATTGTCTCTTCCACGTGAAGCCAGAAGCTTCCTGCGATTGCAACTTTGTATTAAGTCATCCTCGCAGCTTCCATAGTCTTTCAGTACAACTTCCGCGGATGCCAAGTTAAGGACTGACAAAAAGTTCACTTTCGACCTTGGCCATGTCCGACAGAATGATGTCAGCTCATCAGTTTTTGCTTTGTGAATGCAGCTTCAATAAACGTTTTAATTCAGAATGGGCGTCTCGTGACTTTCTGTAGAATTATAGATCAGCTCTTTTTCTGCGGCTCAAATAACTAGGCCCAAAAGCAGGCAACTTATGTTTTCTAGTATAAAACAAACACAAGAAAAGTATTAATGTAAGAAATAAAGTATATTCTGTATCCACCCCATGGTTTACTAATTAATTAACCCACCCGATTAATCAAAATGTTACCTAGCTAATGCAAACAAATAAAGCAGCGTTTATATTTACCAGTCTCCGTTTTTCTATGAGACCCATATGCACCTAGAATAGTAGAAATGACATCACACAGACAAGGAAAAGCAAAACAAGCACATGCTTCTTTTAAGTTTGCAGCAGTTAGTAATGACAAAAACGAAAACAATAAATTATTTTATTATTTTGCACGAACAAAAAGATGCAACAAATATGCACGTTTATGAGCACACATGTTAGTCCCCCCACGTGTAAAGTTTAATCTAAGTTGTATTAGTACGACATATCACAAATCATTAATAATTTTATTCATGTTATGGAAATGTGACTTTGCGAGTTTAAACAAAATTTTGTTTTCTATCTCGCTCCATCAACAGTAAACGTTAAAGTCAACGACCGATGCCTCGACATCCCGCAGGACTAGATGTAATTGAAGAACTGCAAGCCCACAATCATAGCTCAAATTTGCACTGATCGTCACAGCTATGTTTTTTTATCATATCCCCCTTGGCATTGTTTTTTTGCACACCAAAAAGTTGGAAAAGCGAAGAACGACGCTAAGGGAGCCATTGATATCAAGTCATTTAATCTTTAGTTCACAGTACATTTGTGTTAGAAATGTGTTTTGATTGTAACAATTTTAAATAATTGTACAATAAGTTGTTCTAATTCTATTTCTGATTCAAGTTATGATTCAAGAATTGATGTCAATGATGAAGTCATAAGTGATGTCATCAACGTTATCTCTCATGATGTCATCAATATTGCCAAGTGTTATTTTGTATCCAGTACAAAGGGAAGGAATTAGTATTTATTGTGCCACAAACTATATTCTATTAATTTCAGAGGATTTATGCATTTGAGCCACAACCATAATCATACACTTATACAGGATATACAGAGGCTTTTCTTTAGCCCTAGTTAACCGTGTATTGGTCTATTCAAGGTCCATTCACGTTTTGCTGCTTCCCGGCAGAGAACACATCATTAACTAAGCAAATGGATAGGCCCACTTCAGGCATTGGCTGTTTTCTATGTGTCTAAGCACATGAATATGTGCTTAGAAAGTAGTCCATTCCCCTGGGCGGTAAACCAATCTTTGCTTTCATTTATTGTTTTTTTCAATTAATTTTTGTGATTGGTCAATTTGTATCCTTTTCTTGGCAAACATGCACTCCACATTTGAATGGTGTCCTTTTCACTTGTTATTACTTTTACTTTTGTGGGGCCTCATATACCGCAAAAGAGCTTTCCTTAAGTAGATTAGCTCACTGAAAATTCTTACCCACTCATAAAATGACTTTATCAATCCTTTCTGAACTGCAAAAACAATTGGAGTTTGAAATGGGAATTCCCCTCCTATTCATGCTTGGAAATGCATGTATTAAGTTTTTATGACCTCGAATGTGGCTGCAGACAGTTGATGAATTAGGATCTTTGGGTAGGAGCTGATTCACAAAGACTAAGGGCTCCTCGTAGCACCTCTTTCCATTCTGGAATCGTGTTGGCAGTGTTGTTGGAGAAGGCAGTGGTCGAAGGAACCACAGCCTGTGCCCCTGAAGCTCCTGAAGTTTTCCAAAGTGGAAAACTTTGTTTTTAAAGGCAATACTGGGTCCTTTAGGAGCAAGAGGCTGCCTTAACCCTTTCGCTGTGGGGGAGGGGGGCGCGCACAGTGCCCGCATGCTCATGACGAGCTGAGCTCCCTCGTCACAGGTGCACCGGCTCCTGTGGAACGCTCAGCACAGCAGGGGAATTCTACCAGTACCTGAGCGTTCCACGGCCCATGACGAGCTGAGCTCGTCATGAGCACCGGAGCACCGTGCCTCACGACGAGCTCAGCTTGTCATGAGCATGGAAAAGGCTAGAAATACTTGTGTTTTGAAATGCAATTAGGGATGGTTATCTGCTGTGCCTTCCAGGCCAACATCTCTGTGATTGCAGCCACAGGGGGTTGCAAATTGCGAACTGCCTAAATACAATTAATTAGATAGGTCTTTATGGGACCCCCTGTTATTTGGTATTTTGGAAACTGGCCTATTAAGGCATAGGGTGGTTCGCAAAGCTCCATTCCCTTTTCAAAAATTCAGTGCGTGGGGGCGTGGCTTGGATGCCGCGCAAGATGGCCGGCTAGGTACGGAGCTCCGCTACGCCGACGTACCTCACTGCTTTTTTCCCGATGTGAACGGGACTGCATATAAGCTATTTTGCCGAATTTCTTCAGCGGAAACTTGGAGGAACCGGCGGAGAGGTTTTGCGGCTTTCGGAGTGCCGTTTTTCACCCGTTTCTGCGATGTTCCTGCAGCTCCTCACGGACCCGCCATTTTGAGGACTCCTCACGCGCTGGCCACCGGACCTCTGCCTACAACTTGCATTTCAGAAGTCCTTGACTGATATGCGCCTCTTGGCAGATACAAACTGGAGGGTGAGCACTTTCAATGTATTTTGGTGACTTTTTTATTACATTTATCTGCGTTCTCTATCCTGAGAGTCTTCATTCAGTCGCTTGGCATGGCGTTTCCTTTGTGAGACCCTTCTCTTCAACAACCTTCGTATCTCACCGCCATTCCTCACAAATGCATTAATGCTGCTCTTCATGAATTTTCAGCTGACTTCTTGGGCTTTTTGTGCGATTCATCACGTCTCAGCCGTCTCATGACGCACTTTCACAATATGCCATTCAGTGTTCTCTTCAGACAAATCCTCGGCGCTCTTAGTGCATCTTACTGATGTTTTTCTCTGGAGATTACTGCATTTTCTTCTCCTCATGTGCTGAACACTTTCTCTCATAGGGGCGCCTTGTTCACCTTATGCCAAGAGGTCTGTTGGTCACATTTTGGTCACATTGTCAAAGGGCTTAAGATAACTTTTTGGTGGCAGTAGTCATTTTATGGTGGTACTACGTAAACCTAAATTTGTATTCACTTCATCTGGGAGTGCTTCGGTGGGTTCCTCAACTGGCGCATCTCAGTCGACTCAATCCACTAAAATGTCGAATTCTGCCTCTCAGAAAGCCACTTCGGCTCACTCATCTTCCAGTAGGCCTTCTCCACCGAATCCTCCTGGCAAACGTCTTAAACAAAATTCCCCTACACCGGAAGATAGTCCTTCCTCCTCTTCTATCGATCAAATTTTAGAAGAGCTTCGGGCAATGCGTCCCTTTGTCGAGGAGACAAGCAAGGATATGCAGCTTCTCAAAGACAAATGGGAGACCATGGATGCTCGTCTTTCTTCTGTTGAGCTACAGCTTCCTGAGGTGCAATCCAACTCGAAACGTATGGTTGCACTAGAAAAGACTGTCCTTTCTCTACAAAAGCATACGGAGGATTTGGAGAATCGTAACAGAAGGAACAACCTACGTATTTATAATTTGCCGGAAAATATTGAGGGGGACAATCCAGTGACTTTCTTTACCACTTTCCTACCGAAGCTTTTGGATTTACCCCCCTCTACAGCCATCAGTATACAGAGAGCCCATAGACTTGGCGCCAGAACAGATTCAGCCTCCAAACCTCGTGGAGTCATTATCCTCTTTTTGAAGTTCACAGATCTTCTAGCGATTCTTTCAGCAGCAAGGAACAAGAAACAATTGACTTGGCAAGGTCAACGGATTTATTTCTCTCAGGATGTCTCTAATGCCACTGCTTCCAGACGTAAGGAGTTTCTAGCCATGCGTCCTTCTTTGAGATCCCTAGGAGCAAGATATGGCCTGTTTCATCCTTGTACCTTCAGAGTCACCTACCGGAATAAGACTTGGTCATTTCAAGAACCTGGTGAACTGCGGAATTTCCTCTTGTTGCAGAGTGAAGAAGGGATGGACGCCTCTTCTTCTACCTCAAACAGTGGCTGAACTGTTCTTCTTGTCTTCATATATTGTTTTATATTAGTGTTTCATGTCCTCTTCTATACTCCTGTTCTTCGCCTCCATCTTCTCATCGTCTCTATCTTCTTTCCCTATACCTGCGTATGTTCTTCATCCTTTTCCTTTCTAAATTCTAGATGTATACTTTTTGTTACATGTTTTGTAAGTTAACAATTTCTCCTTTCTCCCCATGCAGATCTGTGTCGATTGCTCCCTTCACCATCTTGTTCCATCCTCTGTTCCTTATTGTGAGGTCTCGGTGTGGTTCTGTTCCTGGTCCTGGCCCACCCGTCTTGTAACGCATCACCACTTCCCCACCTCCCCCTGTTGTGTATTTCCCCCTTCAGGTATGTTCAATACAGTCATCCTTTTGGATTTGTACTGTCTTCTATGCTTTCTCTCTTTTCTTTCTTCTCCTTCTTTTGCTGACCCTTTTTCCTTTTCCCTACCTCTTTCTCTTCCCCCTTCTCATTTTCTTCTTCTTCCTATCCTTCCTTCTACCTTTTTAATGAATTTCATAGTTTTTACCGCTTTAATGTTTGAATTATTAATCGTACAGTATGTTTTTGCACTCTTCAAGTTTGAACAGTTTTTTACTCTTTATCTTCAAAGTTGTTTCATGGAATGTAAAAGGTTTTAATCACCCTATTAAACGGCAAAGAGTACTCTCCCACCTATCCACTTACGATCCTGATATTGTTCTTATTCAAGAAACCCATCTTTCCGAGGTTGAATCCTCAAAGCTAAAGAGATTGTGGGTTGGAACGGTTTTGTTTTCTCCGGCTTCTAATAAAAAGAACGGGGTTGCTATTCTGATTCATAAACGCCTTCAGTGTAAAGTACTACTTGAGGAAAAGGATGATGAGGGTCGTTGGATTTTGGCTAAGTTACTCATTAATGATATCCCCCTTACTGTGTTCAATGTTTATGGCCCTACATGCTTTGATTCCTCTTTTTGGCCCTCAATTACAGCAAAATGTGTTCAATATAAAGATGATTCTTTCCTGTTAGGTGGAGACTGTAATCAAATTGTAGATCCGTTTTTGGATCGTAGATCCTCTGTTCGTTTTTCTCCTCACAAACCCCATAAGCAGTTCCTTGACACCATCACCCAAGTACATCTTGTGGACTCATGGAGACTCACTCACCCAGACATTATAGACTTTTCCTTTTTCTCCCCCCCTCATGCTTCCTTCTCTCGTTTGGACTACATCTTTCTGTCCTCATCCTTGTCTCAACACCTTCTCTCCTCTTCTATTGAACCTATCGTTATCTCTGATCACGCTCCTATTATCACTGTATTTGACCTACTTCCCCCTACTCCTAAATCTTCTCGATGGCGCTTTAATTCTTCTCTTCTTACTGATCCTCTTTTTTCCTCCTCTTTTTGCTCTTTCACCTCTGAATTTTTCCAACTTAACTCTCAACCTGATACCCCCTCCTCATGTTCTTTGGGATTCCTTCAAGGCCACAGCCCGCGGTTTCATTATCGATTTTGTATCTAAAAAGAAGAAAAAATTCCTTCAAAAACGAAAAGTTACCCTTGCACACATTCAGTCGTTAGAACATCAATTCTATACCTCTTCCCCTAATCATATGTCTCCTGAACTCCTTAAGGCTAAATTGCTTTCAACAAGCTTACTACCGACTCCGCTTCCTCTTTTCTTCTACGGAGCAGTGCACGATATTATGGGGGTCGCAATAAATCCGGTAAATTATTGGCGAATTATCTAAAATCGCGTAAGGAGCGAACTAATATTGACTCTATTTATTCCAATTCTAATGTTCTTCTACATACAAATGCAGAAATTTTGGACCAATTTCACTCTTTTTATGACTCTTTATATTCTCCCGAAAATCCCCCTACTCCAGAGCTTGTCCAATCTTATTTTGATAATCTACCCACGCCTGACACTTCCCAACTTAATTTTTCGGATATTGATACGGATCTCACTGTTTCTGAGGTGTCCACTGCTTTGTCCTCTCTTACTAAAGGCAAGACTCCCGGACCGGATGGCTTTCCAGTGGAGTTTTATTTGCACTTTTCTGATCTCCTCTTACCCAAACTTCTCTCTCTCTTTCAATCCTTTTGCTCTACTGGGTTGGCTCAAGGCTCATTTCAGGATGCTACCATCTGCCTTATTCCTAAAGAAGGTAGGGACCCTAAATTTTGTAAGAATTATCGCCCTATATCTTTAGTTAATGTGGACTACAAGATTTTTGCGAAGTTATTAGCCATCCGTCTTGACCCGTTTATGCCACATCTCATCGGAAAAGAGCAATGTGGTTTTGTTAAAGGCCGTCTTACCTCAGACAACTCCAGACTTTTCCTTAATGTTTTAAGTAAAGCCCCCTCGCTGTCAATCCCCCTTGCAGCCATCTCAGTTGATGCTGAGAAAGCCTTTGATCGAGTTGATTGGTCTTTTCTCATGGCTTCCCTGAAATGGCATGGCTTCGGTCCTAAATTCATTTCCTATATCTCTCTAATATATACTATGCCCAAGGCCTCCGTTCTTGTCAATGGTCACCTCACCTCCCCATTTACACTTCAACGTGGAGTTCGTCAGGGCTGCCCTTTATCACCTCTTTTGTTTATTTTAGCGCTTGAACCCTTCCTCTCTTCTATTCGCAACAACCCTTCCATTTCTGGATTTCCATATGGAAAACATCATCTTAAATTATCGGCCTATGCTGATGATATTCTTTTATTTATTTCTGACCCAGTTACTTCTGTCCCTGCCCTCTTGAGTGAATTTGAAAAATTCTCTTTGGTTTCAGGATATAAAATAAATTCTGATAAAACAGAAATCCTTCCTTTAACTAAATTTTGCCTTCCTCACTTTTTCACTTCTACCGGC